>NC_136462.1:23440468-25917968 GCF_902686455.1 Sciurus vulgaris
CCTTTGGCAGGAGGATAAATGGCTTTGGCAGAAAGCTGCCCTCCCAAAAAAAAGTACTTCAGCTTGTTCTAAACCAGGGTGTGGTGATGAGCTCCAGGCACAAGCAATACCCCTGCTAGCAGGGTGGGCCAGCCAGGGGCTGCTTGGGTAGAAACACAACCTTCTGGAAGTCCACAAAGCTGCCTCATTAGAAATGGGTGATTTTTGAGAACCACCCCTTGCCCAGTTCTCTAGGGAGGATGAGTTACTGTTCCTAGGAAGTGATTATGTTAGTAAAATATTACTAAGGTTTGCAGTGTTTCCCTTACCTCCATTATAAAATAAGTTATTAATAACAATAATAATCAGTAAACACATTAAATATAAATACTATAAACCCAGGTTATTTCCTGACCCTTTCCCTTCATTTGTCAAAAAATAAATCACTTGTACATCCACAAAACTGAATTTGAAGGAGGTTCTCGTCTTTAATTTTAAAATGCTTTGAAATCCTTTTGCAGTGCTGCACATACAGAAAATACCTTGTGCTCTTTGTATTTCTGGAGCAGGTGTGGATATGTGTGTATGCATATGCACGTATTTAGCCTACCTTTCCCAAATGACTATTTAACTAAGAAAATTGCTATCTGTTTGAATACAGTTCTGGCAGGATGGTGACAAGCCAGCCTATCCATGTGTAATTACATGTACAATTTTGTGTGGCATTGCTGATTCGTTGTGCTTGGATGTAATGTGCATGAAGGGTTATCAAGGCCATCAGAAATCTCAATCTTTGTGTATCCTTTTCCCTTTGATTCTGAATGACTGGCAGTAGAAATAGTGGGTGGGGTGATGGCAGAGATCCCCATACACTTTCCTCCAGACATGGAAAATGGAAGAGCTACTCCAAAGCAAAGTTTCTTTTCACATTCAATCAACAAACCTTTGCTGAGTGTTTACTATATGCCAGATGTTCATCCGAATCAGCTCCTTCTTGCTAAAGATCTTGTTTTTCTCCTCCCTTCCCACAACCTCTGCAGACACAAAAGGTCCTTATTCTACTGAAAGGTCTGGATCATTCCCTCATTACCACTCATGTCCTGTACCCACTTCCTTGGGGGACTTGCTAGGGTGGAGTTTTATTTGTAGTAACCTGTTTATTATCCATTAAATAAGCCCCAAGATGGACATTTTAGAGAAAAAAAGAGATTATAATATGAATATTTTGCATGTTGTTATAAACCTGTGAATGACTCGATATTTATTACTCTATTGTGTGCCTTAATTTCTTAACATTCATCCGACTTGTTGGATGTTTAAAATCTCCTTTTATTTCTTCCTAATATAAAAAATGGACATCTCTCTTTTTCAAACTTGATTCCTAACTCGATTTATTTCTTAAAGGTAGAAGTACTAAGTCATAGTTCATTAACATCTCCAAGATCCTTGGTTATCTCTCCAGACCACTTTTCAGAGTGTTTGTTGCCACTTAGTCTCATTGGGGTCTGTTCAGTGTTCTTCTCATGCCACCTTTTCTCTTAATAAAAAATGAAAACTTCAAAAATCTTTGGTTTTGTTTTGTTTAATTTTTTTTTTTATTATTATTAGTGATACCGGATATTCTTCTTGTGCTTATTAGACATTTTTACTTTCTCTTTCATGAGTTGTCTGTTTATGTCCTTTGCCCATATTTCTGATGAGGTTTGTGTTTTTCTTATTCATTTATATGAACTTACTCCATACCTATTGATGATGTTACTGTTTTGTCTAATATTTTTATCATATTTGGGCTAGAATTCTTCCAAGTACATTATTTGTAGTCATATTATCACTGACAGAAATTAACTTTTTAAAAAATGAGGTCTGGGACTGTGGCTATGGCTCAGTGGTAGAGTTCTTACCTAGCACACGTGAGACACTCACTGGGTTCTATTCCCAGAACCACCTTAAAAAAAAAAAGAAAAAAGAAAAAGAAACTAAACAAAGAAACCTCAAGAGAGATTTTAAAAAATTTTTAAATGAGGTCAGTTTATATTGTTTTATATAGGAGGTAGTTTTCGATGCTTAAAAATTAAGAATATACACCTTAGAGGTAAGTATAGAATACATCTGTTCCAGAGCTTGGTCCTACCAGTTAATGCTTCTGTATTGATAATACCATTATCATCTTAACTTCATGTAAGATGGTGTGCTCATTACCAAATTATGAGGTCTATGCTCAGACCAAGCACTTGAGACAGGTATTTAGCTGCTTTGAAACTTAATGGATTCCAGATAAAATTCTAGTATTCCCTCATTCACCTGCTTCAGTTTTCTGCTCCGCAGGGCCTGAGTGGCAGCCCCTCATATGTTCTCCTTTTCCTTTTAGACAATTCTTCCTCACTCCAGGAAGATGAAGAGGTAGAGATGGAGGCCATCAGTTGGCAGGCCAGCAGTCCAGCCATGAACGGGCACCCTGCATCTCCCGTCACCTCTGCTCGTTTCCCCAGCTGGGTCACTTTTGATGACAATGAAATTAGCCTCCCTTCACCACCAGTCACCTCTCCTCTGAAGCCAGATATAACATCTATTACATCTGTGGTCCCAGGTGCACCTTTTAACTCAACTGGGTCTTTTAAGAGGGATCGTCCCAAGAGTACTTTGATGAACTTTTCGAAAGTTCAGAAGTTAGACATTTCCTCCTTAAACCGTCCACCTCTCATAACTGAGGCACCACCTTGGAGGGCAACCAATCCTTTCTTGAATGAGACTTTACAGGATGTACAGCCCTCCCCTATCAACCCGTTCAGTGCTTTCTTTGAGGAACAGGAGAGGCGCTCCCAAAACAGTTCCATTTCCAGTACCACAGGCAAAAGCCAAAGAGATTCACTCATTGTCATCTACCAGGATGCCATCAGTTTTGATGATTCAAGCAAAAGCCAGTCACATTCTGATGCTGTTGAAAAACTTAAGCAGCTCCACATTGATGATCCTGATCATTTTGGCAGTCCAACACTACCCGATGATGACCCAGTAACCTGGATTGAGCTGGATGGTCACCCACCTGGGCCAGCTCTGGCCCAGCCAAGGGACGGATGGCCAATGATGCTGAGGATCCCTGAGAAGAAAAACATCATGTCCTCTAGGCACTGGGGACCAATCTACATCAAACTGACAGATAGTGGTTACCTGCAGCTCTACTATGAGCAGGGCCTAGAGAAACCATTCCGTGAGTTCAAGCTGGAGATCTGCCATGAAATCTCAGAACCCCGGCTTCAAAACTATGATGAGAATGGTAGGATCCACAGCTTACGGATTGACCGAGTCAGCTACAAGGAGAAGAAGAAATACCAACCCAAACCTGCTGTGGCCCACACAGCAGAGAGGGAGCAAGTGATTAAGCTGGGTACCACCAGTTACGATGACTTCCTGAGCTTTATCCGTGCAGTTCAGGACCGTCTTATGGATCTGCCGGTGTTATCGATGGACCTAAGTACAGTTGGCCTGAACTACCTCGAAGAGGAGATCACAGTGGATGTCAGAGATGAATTCTCTGGCATTGTGAGCAAAGGAGACAACCAGATTCTCCAGCACCACGTCTTAACACGGATCCACATTTTGAGTTTCCTCTCCGGGCTTGCAGAGTGCCGCTTGGGCCTCAATGACGTTCTCGTGAAAGGAAATGAAATCGTTTCCCGGCAGGACATCATGCCCACCACAACCACAAAGTGGATTAAGCTCCATGAATGCCGTTTTCATGGGTGTGTGGATGAGGATGTGTTCAGTAGCTCTCGAGTTATTCTCTTCAACCCTTTGGATGCATGCCGGTTTGAGCTCATGCGGTTCAGGACAGTATTTGCAGAGAAGTCCTTGCCTTTCACACTCAGGACTGCAGCCAGCATCAACGGGGCAGAGGTGGAGGTGCAAAGCTGGCTGAGGATGTCAGCTGGCTTCTCCTCTAACCGTGACCCTCTCACCCAGGTTCCCTGTGAGAATGTAATGGTGCGTTACCCAGTGCCCAGTGAGTGGGTTAAAAACTTCCGCAGGGAAAGCGTCCTGGGGGAGAAGTCTCTGAAAGCCAAAATGAACCGAGGGGCAAGTTTTGGCTCAACTAGTGTGTCTGGCTCTGAGCCCGTCATGAGAGTAACTCTGGGAACTGCCAAGTATGAGCACGCCTTCAACGCCATCGTGTGGAGGATAAACCGACTGCCTGACAAAAACTCGGGTAGGTCATAGTTTCTCTTCTATGGAAACGCCCATGTGCTCCCAGAAATCTGGGATCACCTTCCATATCTTCTTCCTCTACCAAGCGCTTGCTTTTGTTGTGTGGTGGGAATGGTAATGGACGGGGAGGGCACCGGAAAACCTGAAATATTTGTGCAAAGTAACAAGCATAGTGACCTAGTTCACTCCATCTTTTCAGCTCTTGATATCATAAATCTTCCATAAAACTATGTATTACTCTGTTCAGCTAGGCTGCTAAGCAGCTTTCCAAGGAAGTTTCTGAATGTTTATTCTTTTGGGACTCATTAAATTATTAACTGTGGTGTTCCAGATCCTTCCTGGAAGGCCTCTGGGTTCTGAAGAGGCATCTTTCTAGCTGTGTCCTGCATGTAGGTGAAAGGACCATTTTGTCACCAAATCATAAGATTTCTGAGCCCAGGCACTCTGTGAAACCTGTCAGTCATAACATCTCAAACTCAAAGTTAGCCTCTGGGACTTTGGGATGGGCAAGAGGGAAAGTGGCCTCCAATCATATTGAAGATCCAGACAGAGCATCAAAGTCCAAATGGGCTCAAATTCTATCAGGCAAAATGTAAAGCAAGAAATGTTTATTTAAACAAACAGACAAACAAAAAGCATACCAATCCTAGCTGACCTGCTCCCAGCTATAGGAGATACTGTTGTGCTTGACTGAGCCCAGAAGGCAATTACTTTCCTTGTTGATCCAGAGAGATTCAGTGACACGATAAAACCAGGCAGCAACCAAACCAGCTCTGATAGCTTTCTTTCTTAGAGTAGGTCTGGGTGACCCCAGTGGCAGGAACAAGCTCATGAGCCTTCCATGAGCCTTCAAACCACTTCTCTCCTGGCTTATGATAAATTGTGCCCATCTATTAATAAAAGTGGATTTGCTAGTGGAGCAAAGAGAATAAGGTTTGATTGAAATGTGAGGCTATGCTTTAGTCCCTTGTCACTATTTTTTGTTAATATTTTTTTAGTTGTAAATGGACACAATGCCTTTATTTTTTTATGTGGTGCTAAGGATTGAACCCAGTGTGTTCAAGTGTTTCTCTTCTGCTCAGCATGTAGAGTGGCTGCGTTACTATATCCTAGGTGCAGTGTGACATGATAGCAAGAAGCAGTACTGTCTGGTAACTCCCCAGATAGTACAGAGAGCTGGCGCACACCAGGCGCTCTGTGTCAGACACTGGGTATAGCGGTGCATCTGAAAAGACAATAGGGCCTCTGTTTGAGGCTGGGTTTGCTGCCCTCTATCCCTAAACTGACAGCATTTTAAAAACAAGGTCTTCCTCTTCATGCTTGCTTCTTCACTTCTCTTGAATCAGCACTATATTCTCTGGTGAATGCACTGCCATTTCTGTATCAGCCACGGGCTCTCGCAACCTTCCAATGAAGGAAAAACCCTGAATCCCCCTATGGCACAGAAGCCCTGGGGAAGAGAGAACTGTGGAATTACTGCACTTCCTAGCTGGAAGCGACCATGGGGACAAGTCACACAAACCTCCTCGTTCTGCAGATGAGAAATTAAGGCCCCAGAGGTGATGTGTCTCATCTAAAGTCTCACAGCCACATCCAGGCCTGTTTTGTCAATACCACAGCCCCTCTTACATAGCAGTAGATGAAGCCAGACAGACACAAACTTGAACTAATTTCTGTTACAAGAACAAAGATTTGCAGTTTTCCCAGTGCATACAAACATACCTCAAAGTGATTTAAAATATTTAAAAGGACTATATAAGGGTTTTTGACTGTAAGCAACAAACACTGACCTTAATTAAGTAAAGGAGAGGGAGGGAGGAATGAAAGAAATGAAAGAAATGGAAGGAAGGAAGGAAGGAAGGAAGAAAGGAAGGAAGGAAGGAGAGAAGGAGAGAGGGACAGCTGGATGAATATGAATAGCTCAGAGAACTGAAGAAAAGGTTGAAAAGATAGACATCAGAAAGGAGAGCTCCAGAATAGCCTCATAACTAGTGGATTTCTCCTCAGGGTGTGGCCACTGGGACAAATGATCACCACCATTTTCTGTCTTCTTGCCAGGAGGGTCCAGGCATTTTGACTGATCCAAGCACCAAGATGATATTCTGCACCAGGGAAGATTATTTCTCAAAAGAAGAGAAAAAAAAGATTGCTACCAGAAAAAGTAGAAATGGACACAGGACAGGGACAAAGCAATAGGTCTTCAGCAAACATATTTCTTAATGCTTCCCAGTGGAGAATATTCAGTAGGCTTAAGGCTAAGTAAATGCAGCAAGTATATGTTAGTAATTTACTAGAACCTTATTTGTGGGAGATTTTTAACATACAGGGCAGCATAAGGATATTTAAAAATGTCTCTTACGTAAACCCCCCAACGCCCTTCACTGCTTTTTCTGTCATGGCTGTACACTGTTTTTAGTAGTGAAACTCCCAAAAGAGCCTTCTTGTACTACTTCTGGCCCATGGTGTGTTTTCGTACCCATTCATGAAATTAATAGTATTCTTTTCTGGAAACTTGAATTGTATTAGATTTATGCCCTGGTCAGACTGCAATTTCCTACCATAACTAGAAATCACTGTGCCCAGCCCTTGCCCTCCCATCCTATGCTCCATCCATGAAACAAGAAAGCTGATAACAATCTATTCGTAATAGATTTTCTGAACTCTTCTGTCTAGATGCTAGTCTTGGCAAATCACCTTTTACAAGTTATTTTTTTGTAATGACTTCCACCTCCTTTTACAGGGGCCCAGCAGAGGTCAAAAGGCCCAGCTGACTGAGAGGCCTGAACCTTTCCACACACACTCCCATCTACCTTGGCCCTGCTTCTGCATCCTACAGTGGGCATGGCAGGCAGACTATAGGCAGCATTGGCCAGCAAGTTGGCACCCCTGCCTGTTCTGGTAGCCCAAGTATGTAGCCACATTGGGCTTGTTCCAGTCTTTTTTTCAGTTTCTCCCTGGGAAACCATGTAGCTGCCTCTGAATACCAAACTGCCTCCCACCAGCAGGGCCCAGCAAGTGCACAAGCCCAGCTAAAAATTCCAAGGATTGCTGCCACTCAGATCTCAGCAATTTTTCTTAATCTTAGAAGATGCTGGAATAGGTCCTGCTTATTTCACAGGGCTCACAATAAGAACTAAAACATTCTATCCTACAGAGGTAACTTTGCTGGAATTCTAGTTCTCATTAGATCAGGTAAAGATAAAACCATTCCAGTAAGAATAAAGCCTGAATTTTAATGTTTCATTTTCTCAGTTTCATCAAAGAAAATAACGTAATGTGTGGGCTTTTTTAGCTCATTACCATGAATTAAACTATACCAGTTTTCAAAATTACACTTAATTGTCCACCAGCCTCACACATCTAATAGTTGAGGCTAGGAATCTAGGGAAAAATGTTGCTTTCAGAGTGTGCTGTGAAAGGAGGGAGTCACTTTTGTAAAAGAAATGAGTTTTCAGTATTCCAACAACATACAAATAAAGGTAGTTGGATAAAAACAGCTCTTGAGAGACTCTTCTATGTATGTTGTAGTGTTCTAATTCCATAACAACATATCGGGAAGAATTTAGGGCACAGTTTGGAGTCAGAGTCAGATCTGAATTGATTCCCAGCTCTACTACTTAATGTAGTGTGACCTCAGGCAATGAATTTACCCTTTTCAGAGAAACCCAATTTTTCTCATCTGTAAAATAGGGCTATTAAAACCTCGCTCATTCAGAATGAAATTAGATAAGTGCTTTTTAAGTGTTTAGCACAGTATCTGGTCTGTAACAAATGTCCAGTGAATGATAGCTATATAATTACATCTGTGGTACACAATTAAGAAGACATGATGAGTGGATTCATTTTCAAATGATGTAATTTCTACAATTACATGTATCTTATTTAAATTCCTTTCCTAAAAAACAGTGTAAATTTTTCAGTGAATTTCACAAAGTCTTATTTACAAGTTACCATTGAATTATGTTACATTTGTTAAATAGCAAAACAAATACTTCACTCTGTAATGTTTTCCTTGGAGAGTGGGTATGTACTTTCTTACTTTCTGATATTGAAAGTCCTACCCAGACTAGTGAAAAAAAAAAAAAATGGGGTTGATTGTTTACTTGGAAAACTGGGGTAATTAAGGGGTTGTTTCAGTTACACCATTAAGCCAAAGCTAGAAAGCTCTGGCACTTTCTAGCCATGACCTTGGACAGCTCACTTTGCTTGCAAAGCCTTTGTTTCCTGGTCTGTAAAGTGAGGATAATATTATGACCTCAAAGGATTGTTAGGAAGATTCAGTGAGTTTATCTGTGGAAAGCACTTATCCCAGTGCTGGGCACAGGGCACTCAGCAATCATTTCCTGCTGTGCCTGAAGAATGACAGGAAACTTCAAGGGTTAAAGTCTCAGAACTAAGCTCTAATTTTTCTTTCCTCAAAATCTAATGACAATTCTCAAACAAATCAAATCCTTAATTTGCCATCCAGGTCTAATTTCGTATAGACTTACAGAATGGGAGCAGCAGGGGCCTATGCCCAGCATACACCAGCCCACCCTTTTCTTGTCCCTCCCATCATCTCCCCATTCTGCAGTTGAGGAATTGAGACCTGGAGAGAACAAAGGACTTGGGTGTGGACTCTCTGCCGCTTGCATGGCAGCTGGAAGCCAGTGCATGATATTCTGATACAGATCAGTTGTTCTGAGGAGTGTACCAACATTCCCTAATACTTGTGTGCTGTCTATAAGGTCTTTGTAAGGTCTTTGTCATGTATGTCATTCACCTACAGAAATATGCTAAAAGCCTTTTTGAAAATACCAATGCTATTAAGAAAATTCAACTCATCCTTCAAAGGAAAGCAATGATTTTGCTCCAGGTGGCTGTCATTGATGTTTTATTATGTGCTAAGTGCTGATCCCTTTTATTCTGGTCTTCCAATCTACAGCCTCTCTTAGTATTTGTACTGCATCCACATATCACCCTGATCAGAGCAGGCAGAATGGTCTGTTTCTCAGGCTGTGGGTTTTATTGCTAGGATACCAACCAGTGGTAATTAGATGGTGTTTTATCAAAAGGACTAAGGCATACAGAGCCTGCTGCAGGAAATTCTCCACTTAGCGCAGGACCCTCTCTGTAAGACTGCCAGGTTCCCAGCCTGTTGGTCTTCTTTGTTTCTGAGGCAACTCTTTCGACCTTTTTTTAAAATTTTAAAATTCATCCCCAAAGAACCTGACCCCTGGATTCTTTCTTTCATAGCTTCTGGTCACCCACACTGTTTCTTTTGCCACCTTGAACTTGGTTCTGACCGGGAAGTGCCTTCCAGATTTGCCAGTCATGTGGATGTTGAGTTCAGCATGCCCACAACTTCTGCCTCCAAAGCTGCTGTAAGATCCATCTCTGTGGAAGATAAGACTGATGTCAGGAAGTGGGTCAATTATTCCGCACATTACAGCTACAAGGTAACCTTGGGGGAGGGGTCTGCCTGATGTTTCCAAGTCCATCGCTTCACACCACTACTCTCCCCCTCCTTATTCCTTTTAGCAATGCTTACCATTGTGCAGAGTATGCTTTTAGCATTCCAGAGGAAGTACACATACATAGCTGTTGATGAATCTGCTCTGATTTTAATGACTAACCTCCAAGAGAAAGGTTGGAAAAAATAAAGGGGCTATTTACAGAGGAGAGTGCAATGTCTCTCTGTCCTTGTGAAAAACAGCAACAAAAAGAACAGAGAGCCTGGTGTGGTAGTACACACCTATAATCCCAGTGGATTGGGAAGCTGAGACATGTTCAAAACCAGCCTCAGCAACTTAGCAAGACCCTGTCTAAAATAAAAAATAATAAGGGCTGGGAATGTGTTCAGTGGTTAAGTGCCCCTGGGTTCAATCCCTGCTACCAAGAAAGAAGAAGAAGAAAAAAAAATAACGGGGGGAATTTTATCATTACTCATTTGTAATATAATTTGTTTCAGAATAGTGAACTTGGAAGTGGAGGAGAGTTATCAGGAACATACTAACCCAAAACACATACTATCAACATGAGTTGATAAAGTGGATCAGAACAAACTCAGGACACACATGAGCTGGGTATGGGGCTGTAACAGTACAAAACTCAAAAGCCAAGCAGATTTCTACAATGGAATAGGGCTATGGGAGGAATAATAAAAATGGAGTTTTCTGACAAATGTACAAAGCAAAAATATCCTGAAAACGCAGTCATTTGATAGATTAAATGCCAAGGATTTAAGGGGAGTTATTAAAGAAGGATTTTGCAAAGTGGTTTAATAATCTCCTATTTGCAGTGATATCCTTAGATTTATGTGGTGATTTATGATTGCTCTTTCCTTAGTTGTGTGGTCTAAAACATTTAACTACCAAAAAGAACAAATACTCCATCTTGTGGTCAGGAAAAAAATAGCATTTACCTTGAGCATGACCCTGTGCTGTCTTGAGTCATACCCTCCAAGTACCTCCAAAGAGGTACTGAGAGAAGCAGCCTTAATTATGAAATTCCTGAGCACAAAGGAGTTCCTACCTGACTTATCAAAGGCTTTAGTTGAAATGTATTACTTTCAAGGGGAGATTTATATATTGAACCCTTTGTAATGGCAGCGTATTTTGCAGAGGATATGGTAGGAACTGTAAACACTTCAATACTTCTAGTTTGGAGGCTTTTAAAAGTGATAAAATATTTGGAGAGGTTTAAACAATCAACTACAAAGGAAATTATTCATCTGATAAACATTTGTCAATTGCCTACTGTTTTCCTACATTATTGAGTAAAATGGTGAACAACATCTTGCCCCTGTCCTGTGGAGCCTGTGAAACAATAGAGCCAGACTAGTGTACATGATGCAGTGGAAATATTCATAGGGGAAGCACCTAAGTCTACTTAATAAGTCCAGAACAGAAGTGACCTTTGAGTAACTGTGCATGACAAATGATAAGAATTTTTCAGATAATCCATGAGGAAGAGGGAATTTCAGCTCATGCAAAGAACATATATGCAAAGCAAAAGTCATGATACACTAGTGCCAGTAGCTCCAACATGGATAACCCCAACATTAGTAAAATTACAAGGAATCCTAAAGACACTTCTGATATTCTTTTTAGTTTGTTTTTGTGCACTTTCTTTTCTTTGTTGTTATTCTTTTGTTTTGATATTTTCTCCAAAAATTTTTTTGGCAGGTGGAAATTGAACAAAAAAAGAGTTTGAAGCCAGATTTTGAAGGAGATGAAGTAGAAAATCCCAAGGAGTGTGGAATACAGTGACAAAGCCTACAGTGAGGAACCTGATCCAAGAATCATGACAAGGGTGTCTTCCTGAATAGCTGAGGTTTAAGTCAATACCTGCTGTGGTCACTCCATGTTGGGAACAGTCCCTCAGACCTTCCCATTTACAGTCCCCTGTATTTTAGCAGGAGCCCTGAGGTGGATGCTGTGGAGAGGCTTGTTGAGTCTGGCCATACCTGAAGCACATGGTTCACCTGACTTTTGGAGTTTATTGTGTAATCGAGCCTCCTTGTCTTTTCTCTGCTTATATCAGAGCCACTGGCGTATGACTTTTTGTGACTATTAAGGTCTGTAAAAGAACCTCCAATATCAGTGTTGCCATGATTTCTTTCTGATATACATCTGTCACTCATGAATTTTCGTAAAAAGAAAAAAAGCAGTCTTAAGAATTCGTGTCTGTCACCAGGCATAGTGACACAGGCCTATAATCCCAGCAACTTCGGAGGCTAAAACAGAATGATCATAAGTTTGAAGCCAGCTTCAGCCATATAGTGAGGCCCTCAGCAACTTAATGAGACCATGTCTTAAAAAATAAAAAGGGCTGGGGTTGTGGCTCATAGTGAAGCACCCCTGAATCAATCACTAGTGTTTTTTTCTTTTTATATGTATCACTTCACTCCCTCTAGAAAATGTTCAGAAAAGATTCACAACAAATTTCTTCTTTGGGTCTACTAGGCGCTTTGTAGAGATCTCCATTTTTTTAAATGTTAACACTATGCAACAGAAATTTTCCAGATGTTTTCCTCCTGGTTCTAGATTGTTTAGATTGAAATACTTCTTCCATTTCTCTGAGATTTCAGTCACAGGATTTGCTGTCCTGAATCACAAGAGATAATGGGAAAAGACCTAATAGGATATATTTTTATTCTGTGATTGGACCTACATTCTGCAAATGCATTGGACTGGATTCACATTCTGTTGAAGGAAAAGCAAAATTGAACTTATTTCCTTTCTCTTCATTCTGACAAAAAGGGACATTAATTGTAAGGTAATATATCAGGAGAGAGCTTTCAATCTCATTGAATTCCCAAATTCACACTGAAAAATATAGGCCACTTCTGATTCCTGAAACAACACACACACACACACACACACACACACACACACACAATACCTCAGGCAGTTGTCAGGGGCATTTGGGAGTTCTTTTTATACCTCATAGCTAATATACTGTTGCATGTCTCTTCAGCTCACTCTATAGGAGATTTAAAAGATAATTTTAAAAGACTGAGCTTTCCCACAAAATTCAGAGTTTGATAATCACAGTATTGTAATAGATCAAAAATGCAGAAAACTCTAGGGTAGGGGTGGGGAAAAGCCATATTTATTAATGTTGTGAACATTAAATCCTGATTCTAAGAGTCAGGACACTCCACCTTCTTTTCCTGCTTACCTCTGCTTCTTATTTGTACCTTGGTGTTTTCTCTCTTGAAGAATGGAGTGAGGGAACAGAAAGTACACTTTTATCAGCTTTGTAGATAATAGAGAAATAGATTATATCTCCAGTTTGGGACTGAGCAGTTTCAGGACTAACTTATTCAATGAACATTCATTGAATTCTAACTATGTACTTACACTAGGTTATGAAAATTATTAAAATATTTTGAAGTATCTAAGCACAGGAGTGAAACTAAAAGGATCAGATTGGGTAGACATTAATGAGAAACCCTGTTTCTGAGTTTTTAAAATGCAATCCTCTAAGTACAAAGTAGAATATAGTGTGTGGGGGGCGTTGTGAATGTGTGTGTTTACATGTGTGTGTTCATGTGTGTGTTCATGAAAAAGGTCATTAGGAAGATATTTCTATAGCCATTCATGTAGAAATGTTTTCTTAGGGAAATGATAGTTCAGTTTTGAATTGGGAGAGTGCTGTAACTATTCATAAAACTAATGCATTCAACCTATGTCAAAAGAAGTTTAGAAAGTTCTGAAGAATGTATTGATGAGTGAGTACACATCTGGATGGAGGTTTGGATTCAACTACAGATACTGTGTTTTAAGAGAGACATTAATAAATTGTGCACAGGCAGGTGATCAGGGTTGTGCAGAGTCTGAAATAGGGGACTAGCTACCCTGAGGAACAGAAGATATCTCTGGGAAGGGAGTACAGAGAAGGGACTGATAAAATAGCTGCCTCAAAATTTCTGTTGAGCTAAAAGAGGAAATGGATTTATTTTGTGTAGCTTCAGAGGGCAAAAATAAGAAAAATAAGAATAAAGAGGAACTTTAAAGATAATAGATGTCTCCTTTAATACAAGAAAAAATTTTCTGATGAGTTGTTCTAAAGAGGAATAAACTCAAGTGTAAAATTTCCTGTTGCTGCCTGTGCCCAAAGGTTATAATAACCGCCTATCCCAGGTGCTATGAAAAGGACTCCCATATTTGAATTTGGGTTCGATGATGACCAAGATCCCTTCTAAGTAGTTTCAACAAGAGTAAGTCTCTAACTCCAGTGATCTTTTCCTTCTTACATGTTTACAAATTCTTTGGAATACAGCAGAGCCCGCTAAAATTAGGCTTTGTCAAGGGATTCCAAAGCATATCCTTTCTCTGGTTGTATTAAAGGCACTTAAGATTCCTATAGGAGCCCCTTGGGTTGGAGAGAAGAATGAAGGGCATCCACGCACCTTCCTTACCAAGTTGAGCACTGTGTCCTGATCCCTGCCTCCCTGCTAGCAGCACATGCAGATGGCTTAATGGGACTCAACCCCGCCCCCTTGGCTAATTCTCATGCCTTCTCCCTTTTGCTTGGACTGTGATTTTTAACCAAGAGTTGGGAAGTCCCTTCCATGCTTTCTACATTCAAGCCAGCTGATTATTACTAATTTTTTAAAACCTACTACCTTGGTTTCCTCAAATTTGTTTTGCTTCTGACTAAAATCAGAGGGAACTGATTTGTGGTAACATTTCAGGGGCTGGGAGATTTAATACAATGTATTTTTAGTGTTTTACTAATAATCTACATAAACACAGCTGGGCAAATTACATTTTTGATACGCAAAAACCACCCCAGACCTGGTTTTGTGTGTGTGTGTGTGTGTGTGTGTGTGTGTGTGTGTGTGTGTGTGTGTGTAGGGGTTATAAAAAAATCCTAGTCTATTATCAATAATGTGAAAATATTAAAAGTGAATTCATTTTACCAATACATAGTGTTACTACAGAACATAAATTAGATGTCAACATGACATCAAGAGCTATGCTTTCTTTCTAGGGCTTGCTTTTCAACTACACAGTAAAAGAGTAAAAGAGGACACAAAATGTATTCATTATGATAAATCAGAGACTATAAGGCATTTTGTGGGGAAATCATTCAACCCCCTTTGCCTGCTTTTATAGATATAGTTATTATTCCTTATCAAAAGTTTGCACTTTGTTCATATTAAATATTACCTGGACAGTTGCATTGTGCTTATTTATTTTCTGTTTGGTTTTTCTTTTACTCTCTACCTTCCTGCATTATTATTAGGGCTCCTAGTCCTTGAGAACATTTTTTAACTTAAAATATTTCATGTTTGAAATGAGACTAATTTTAGATCCAGTGGTTAGGAGCTGAATTTTCTTTCCCTAGAAACTCAAGTTCTTGAAAAATGTGATACGTGAAGACAAGAAGCATGTCTTATTCTTTTTGTTCCCAATACCTAGCACAAAGCTTGGAATTTAATAAGGTTCAGCCACCATAAATCTTTATTGGTAGGGCAAACATTCATGAAATAAAGGGAAGTCATTTAACTTTTAATAAATGTTTGTCAAAAGAATACTGCTCCTGAGACGCTAGGGCTACCATCAAATACTCATATTAAAGCAAACAAGCAGCTTTTATTTTCTGGAGGATTTAAATAATTTTTCTTTCCTTTTATTCTCGCCTTGAGAGTCAACTAATAATAACTGTCAGCATTTAAACACTTCATGTGCTTCCGAATTTGAACTACTATGTACCATATTCATATTGAGAAACATTTTTATGCCTCAAAGTGCAAAGGCACAGATGTGCTGTCCATAGCCAGATTGATTCAGTTTTGGTGCTGCAAGTCAGACAGATCTGCGGGCCTAGGCCTTGCCCATTAGAGCGGCCAAAGCAGAAGAAAGCATTTGACAGAGTGCACAGCCAGTCTCGGTGTGCCAGGTCTGTGTTCTCCCCAACAGTAACCACAACCGCTGTTACTGTCACCACAGTGCTAGAGGTCTGAAAAGGCTAGAACTTGTCAGATGAAATCATGATCAAAGCTGATTTACATTGTAATAAGTTTGTTGGTGGAAAAGTGGAGAATATGCTAAAAAATGTTTTTCTTAAAGCCTTGGGAATTACTAAATTGGTGTGAGTAGGAAGCACTGCCATCCAGCCTACATATATATACACATTCTCCCACTTGGAATTGGTAATTTTAACTCTTCTAAGAATTATTATTATAAGTTAATTTCAGCATATCTAGAGTTTAGGTTATGCAAAGAATGCAATGTAACAGGGAATTCAAACAAAACCAACAAAAAATTTTAAATATCATCTGGTAAGCAAAGTGTCTCAATACCTCACTACCAAATCCCCTTCAAACCCTGACAATTCTTTATGTGAAATTATGACATTCTCACCAAGTTTCTAAAGATGTATTCTAAACATTGCCAATGCCTAAATACCCTACAAATCACCAATTCTTAATTGTTTTTTTGTAAATGAGACTGACTTTGAATATTGTGATTCATATTTATGTACTTAAGAATTAAAAGTGAAGGAGATATATAAGGCCACCATATATGTAGAAAACAAATGTGTGTGTGTGTTAGTAATATTTTCCCATGTGTTAACTCTAGCAAGAATGTGGAATTTTTACATTTCTTCTAGAGTGCCTTAGCAAATCTGCTTGGGAAAATCTAGTCCTATGTTTTGAGAATTGGAAAAGAAAAATGTATCACTCCACTTAACAATTCCAAGCCTAAAAAGGCAGAAAACTTTCATAATAATATGTTTGGCAGTACCTGGACAGAGGCAAGTAATAACCAGATATAATAAAAAGCTATGAAGGAACAGGCTAAAGAAAGTAGTATTTCAATATGAAAAGGTGTAAAAAGAGATGGAGAATACAGCTTGAACAGTAACCCTCAAAATACTTGAACTGGAGGCCATATCTTAAAGCTAAAAGTGAGCTGTAGGAAAAAAGATCGCAAGGCAGGGATAAATAACAATCATTCAGGTCAAGAAGTATTTGTCCATTGTCCACTCTGGTCAGGGTGCTGCATAGCAGCCAAACAAGGACAGAGAATTGTTTATATAAAGTTGTTGGTAGGTGTTTCATGATGGCTTCATGAAGGGAAAAGCTGGGGTTTCTATGAATCTTTAGAACATTGTCATGGAGACAATCACTATGCTGACTGACTTGTTATTTTCCCAGTTGGACTTCACTTTCCATAGAGGAAAATAAGGGAGAGGACTGGACTAATTCTTTCCTCATATTCTTTCCAGCTCTAGTGTTATGGATTACTTCCAAAATATCCTTTAGTGCTGGTGTTTTTTTTTTTTTTTTTTTTTTTTGGTGGTGGTGTGTGTGTGTGTGTGTGTGAATTTTCCATGCCAACAATACTTCATATATTCTTACAAACCAAGAAGTTTTAATTTTGAAGACTGAGAAAACCAACTAGTTCATCTTTGTTTCTTTTCATGTCTCTGCCCTTTACCATCTGCCAGGAGGATGGAAAGAGAGAAAACCCTGCAATTCTCTATTTTACAGTTGCCTTCAAAACACCAACCAAAGAGGATGGTGAAGACCAGAGGGGATGGGATGGGTGCTCTGGAAGCTCCACAGGCATAGACCCTCAAAGCAGTGGTGTTAGTGTGAAGAGAAGCAGACAGGTCTCCAACATGGACGAACATTAGGATTTGGGTATGACTTGAAACAGATGTAGTCCTAACCCTTCAAGGTACTGAGGATGTTGGGATGATCCTTGATATATAGCCAACACAACCTTTATACAAAAACTGTAGGACTTGAGGGAGGAAATTATACTCAGTAAATATTCTGGGACTATTTGTGAGTTATAGTAAAACCAGAAGAGAGGAAGGACACACACACCTCCTTTGTCTTAGTAACATGAAAATGTACTTTAAAAAATTAAAAACAAGTACAGGCTACAAAATACAGCTTCTCTTGTGTGGTGGATATGGCTTGAGTACGGTTTTAGTTTCTTTTCTGGTTGTACTTCGTGTCAGATGTAATGAATGGATTCCAACTGCACAGAGCAAGGAATTCCAGCATCCTCTTCCTGCTTACTACTAGTTGTGCCTCATTTCTAGTTGTGGACACAGTCCAGCCACATGGGGACTGAAGCCTTAAGCACTTCCACTCGCCTCCATGTACTTTAGGATGGCCAACCCAGAGGTATCCCCTGGTTTGGGAAAGCAGATTTGCACTCATCTCTCAACAGAAGCCTGTTGGGCTTAAGGGTCTTAAAGAATGGGGTGAGAGAATGAACTCCTCTGACCCTCAGCCAGCGTGCATTTAATCTTCATGTCCACTTGCCAGCAGAATATGAGAACAACTTTGCCATATTCAAAAGATAAGTCAGAATCCATGTTTTAACCAAAGGTGACAGAGGAGTGCTTCTCTTTACCCTCCTTTTTTGAAATGTCCATGGTGAATTTCAATGTGCCAGGGTGGAAGAATCCAGGATCAGTGAATGATTCAGCCTGTTCAACCTTGCATTTTCCTTTGTCATCCATCCTCATTCAGTGTGACTTATTGCACTGTTGTGGCTAATTTTATGTAAAACCAGTTTACTTTTAAAAATGTGCCTATGTAATAAAGTCTTCACACTGGCCATCTCTGTAGAGGTGAGGTTTTATTTTAGTTCTGCTTATTATAATCTGTAATGCCTCTTTTTGAGCTTTGGAAATGAACTGTTAATAAAAGTTTTTAAACAAAGTGTCTCACTGTGCAATGTTTAATGAGGATAGGCATAAGGAAAAGCAAATGTTTATAAGGCCCATCACCTAATTAATATGGTTAGTGGTTATCAGCCAACAAGTTAAGTAACCCATTAATTATTCTTGTTAAATTTGTCATGTGTATAATTTAGTCCATTCAGGATATATTTATTGAATTCCTATTTTGTGCCCAATACTGTGAGAAAATAAATGAAAATGATATAATTCTTGAGGTTTTCTTGGAGGTAAGTATATAGATACATAAGAAGTGTAAAAGAGCATGTAAAAAATAAATTTACATTATGGTCCTGGCATATTGTCAGTGGCCAAAAAGTAGTTTTCAGTTGAGATGAGTCCTAATTACAAATGTCAACATAAACTCAGGGAAAAAAAAGTGGTATGGACTAGAATACTTAAAGTTTTCACAGGAAGGATAGCTTTTAGGTGAGACCTGGAGGTGAGGTGGACATTTGGCTCTCTGGCAAGAGAAAGGGAACCTAGGGTTGGCAAGAGGCAGGAACAAAAGTGGTATGCTGGGTTAGCAGATCACCTTGACCTGGGTGATGGTTAGGCTGAGCCGTGGTAGTACAGCCTGCATCCACCTGAGATTGGACTCAATCTAGTACATGCTATGAAGCTATTTTGGAGTCCCACCAATGAGTCATTCTAGAAAGACAAGTTTGTCAACAGCTACTAATCAACAGCATGCTAGGTATGTTGGACTATGGGAAATGTTAAAGCAAGGAAAATATAAAGTTTTGGATTTTTTAAAATAAAAACGAAACTGAGCTTTGTGATTTGGTTCACATTGACAAAGGACATTTTATTGCAAAGTGAAAGCACCTACTAGGGGAGAACTCACACCAGCTCAGTTGGCCCCTGCTATCTAGAGACCTCTCCCTGAACAGAACACAGAACTGTATAGCCTAGTCAGTATAGAATTGGGGCTAGAATAATATCAGGTGCACAAAAGGGTGAAGAGCCAAAGAACAACATAACTTTTTCTTAAGTTGGGGATCTGTCAAATATTCCCTTTCTGTTCTTCCATCCCTTGAACAAGTTTGGAGAATTCTCTGTCTCGGTCCCATACCGTCACAAGGGTTAGCCTTGTGGGGCTCCCCTTTCCTTTAATATCCTGATAGAATACTCAAGTAACAGGTCAAGCATGCTCACCAGTGTCCCGGATTTGGATAGAATGGAGAATGAGAGGAAGTGAAGATGACAGGTAAATGTCCTTAGTGTTGTCTGCCATTCTTGTTTTAAACTCCTCCCAGTTCCTTGATCACCTCTAACATGTCTGTTTCTCCACGCTGGGGCAGCTTTCTCTCTTTCCAAGACACAATATTAGCTAACACTCTTGTAAAGCTTGTACTCTGGTGCAACGACTGGTACAGGATTTTATGTGTATTATCTCATTTAACAGAAGTAGCCCTCTCTCCATTCTGCAAGGCAGATGGGTATAACAGATGTTTACCAAATATTAGCCATGGAGGAATATCTATAATACAAAATAGGAAAAGAACTTACAATTGAATATCAGACATTCCTGCTCCTAAAGTCCATTGACCAAACCCCACAGCGAGATTTCCTTATTAAACATCTTTTTCCTTTGCCTCTAACATGCATAGATAGGCTAACTCCTCAAGTCCCCAAACCGCTGTCTTTCTGACTGCCAAGGGAAAACAAAGCTCTTCTTAAAAACCCATCTTTAATGGGAATTAAGTTCTAATCTTCAAAATCATGTAAATAGCCTATAAAATAAAGTATAACCTAAGTATCAGTCTTTTTTTAATGACAGTTGCTCTATGACCCCCAGTTAATTTTTCAATTTCTTCCGTGAGGATTCTAAAAAAGTCATCACCAGCCAAGATCCTCAGCCATCTGAACAGTGTGTTCCAGTCATGGTTAGTGTGAGGAAGTCATTAAAATGAGTCGCACAATTTTTCCCTCAGTTTTACCAACTTCAAGTGTTTCAGACTTGACAGTATTTTTCATCTGCCTCTGAGTGGGATGGCAGACCAAATCACTTGAAATGGAAGAAAAATGAGTCTCCACTCTACCTCACCCCTATTATGCAAAGCAGCTTTAGCTCCATTCCATCTCATCCTGACATAGACCCAATTGAAGTATCTTTCCGCCCCCCCCCCAAAAAAAGTCTATATTAGATCTTCAAAAAAGAACTAAAAACAAAAATCACTATTTTCCCCCCTAGAGGTCTCAAAAGCTACAGATAAAATTTTCAGAAAAACTAAGGTCAAAATACCTGTACTACTTTTCTCCCATAACAGAGTCTAGGTCAACAGATAGGAACAGGGTAGAATCTATTCAGTATTCATCCAGAGCAAACTGCAGTGCTCAGAGAATTCAGCCCCCACGCCCTCCTCCTCCTTTCCCCTCTTTTTTTCCTCTTTTCTCTTCCATTCTTCACAAACCAGGAATAAAGTCCTGCTTAATCTAATGGTAGTACCAGAGAAAGGAATGTATCTTAGAGATCTGAGATAATCCTCAGTTATTTCTGTGCACATTGACCTTGTCCAAACTCCTGTTTTGTATCTTATCAACTGACTTTTTTTTTTTTTTTTTTTTAAGTGCTGGGGATTGAACTCAGGCTTGCTAGGCAAGTGCTCTACCACTGTACCACTGAGCTATGTCCCCAGCCACCATGTGCTGCCTTTTAATGTTTTATGAAGTTTTCTAGCCTTATTAAAAAGCAATAGGCAAGAGAATTGGCTTTCTTAGTCTATGACAAAAATGCACCAAAAATAATCTGAGTCAGCAGAAACAAATCAAATGTAGTGGAAAATGATCAAAGTTTCCTCTGAATTGGAGTATTACTTTCTTGTAATCCTTTGAAATCAATCCCTCTTCTACCAAGGAGCCTCTGCAATCTGTGAAGTCTTCTTTCTACTCTTGCTTTTCTTTCTTTGCAACTCTGAAGTTATTGTCAGTAATGCTGCAAGCATGTTTGATTCTCCTGATGCCAGGCAGTAAAAAATTTATCCCCTTTTATTCATTTAATAACACTTTGGTAAAGATACTGAGAAAAAACTGAAAATTATTTTCTGCTCCTGCTCCGTCAGTCACTCAGTGCAATACTTCTTTTTTTTTTTTTTTTTTTGAACCCAGAGCCTTGTGCTTGCGAGGCAAGTACTCTACCAACTGAGCTATATACCCAGCCCTCAGTACAATACTTCTGACACCAACTCTAGAAATAGGAAAAGGCAAAAGCAAAGTACTTTTTCTACTCTCTGCTTTAATGCAGCCCTTCGGTATTTTGAATATTAGGTGCGTGAGGGCTTTTTCCCATGTATCAAACAATTCTGCAGAAGATTCTTCAGTAGCTCCAGCAGACACGAGCTGGGGCCCCTCTAAATCAATTTTGATACTCTCTGGAGATAACACCAGATCCCACTGAAGCTGGTTGAGTTGATCCTATAAATAGTCTATCAGAAAGCCAATATTTAAAAATGTTTACTTTTTTTGCTGCTAAAATACCAAATAAATACAAAACTGTACACCAATTTATTCTTTGATTTTAAAGTTATGAACTTAGATCTGGGAATGTAGTTCAGTAGCTAGAACATGCAAAGCCCTGGGTCCAGTACTAAAAAAAAAAAAAAAAAAAAAAAAAAAATGAATTTAAGGAGTTCCCAAGATATTAGTCTATGCTCAGTTTGGGAAAAGCTAACATGAAAATATCAATGATTTGTCAAGAAAAACATATTAAAATAATTTAAAAATCTGTATAAGGAGAACTAAGAGCAAACCCAGGACATTTCACAAAAGTGAACACTCACTTTTAATGAATGATTTTTTTTTTTTCTCTCAAGGTTTTTGAACCCTTTTCTTAAAATTTCCATTGATGGGATGCCTATGTGCAGGTGGACTATGCTTCTGTTTGGGAATGTTCTCTGTGGCAAGGTAGCATAATCAAATGGGGTATGGAATGTGGAAGGCAGGATTTTTCCACCTTCAATACCCAACCTCTTTCATTCCCTGAAATGTTCTTTTTATAACCTGGTGCTTCCATAATGGCAACACTAATTCACTTTTCCAGCAGTGTGCTGCTCCTAGAATCCTAGCTCAGAGAAGAAGGAACTCTGTATATCAGTAACAGATGTATACACAATTCTCTAGGTCTTCAGGAAACCAAATCAATGTACAAAAACCAATAGCTTTCCTAAACACCAGTGTATAAATCTGCTGAGAAAAAAAAAAAAATTAGGAACCCTGTTCCATTCATCGTAGCCTCAAAAATTAAATAAAATACTTAGAAATAAATCTAACCAAAAAGGTGAAAGACTTCTACAATCAAAATTACAGAACACTGAAGAAAGAAATTGAAGAAGTTATTAGAAGATGGAAAGATGTCCTATGTTCATGGATAGCCAGAATTAATTGTTAAACTAGCAATATTACTGAAAGCAATCTACAGATTCAACACAATCATCATCAAAATTCTAATCACATTCTTCACCGAACTGAGAAAAAAAAAAAAAACTCCTAAAATTCATTTGGATGAATAAACAACCCAGAATAGTCAAAGCAATTCTAAGCACAAAAAGCAATGCTAGAGGCATAACAATACCTGGCTTCAAATTATACTACAGAGCTATAGCAACAAAAATACTTCATTGTATGCATTGTGTATAAAAACAGAAACATAGAAAAGAATATAAGATCAAAAGACAAACCTACACATCTACAGTCATCTGATCCTTGGGCAAAGATACCAAAAACAAATACTGGAGAAAAGACAGACTATTCTGGGATAACTGGTTATCTAATGTAGAAGCATAAGAATAGATTCTTTTATCTCATCTGCACAAAAGTCAACTCAAAATAGATTCAAGGCCACCTAGTATTTAGACCAGAAACTATGCAACCCATAGAACAAAACTTAGGGTCTATATGCCAACATATAGGCACAAGAAATGACTTCCTCAATAGTACCCCTAAAGCTCAGGAAATAATACCATGAATCATGGATGGCATCAAATTAAAAAAGCTTATGCACAGCAAGGGAAACAATTAAGAATGTGAAGAGAAAACCCACAGAATAGCAGAAAAATTTGCAAGCTACTTTTTTTGATGGAGGATTAATATTCAGAATATATAAAGAACTAAAAACCTTACCACCATCCCAAAATAATCATATCAATAATTGGGCAAATGAACTAAACAGCTACTTCTCAAAAGAAGAAATAAAAATGGCCAACAAATACATGAAAAAAAATGTTTCATATCCTTAGTATTCAGGGAAATGCAAATCTTACTTTCATCTCACTCTAATTAGAATGGCAACCAACAAGAATACAATCATAAATGCTGGAAGGATGTAGAGAAAAGGAAAACTATACACTTGTTGGTGGGATTGTAAATTAGTACAAGCACTATGGAAATCAATATAGAGCTTCCTCCAAAGACAAGGAATGGGTCGGGCACAGTGGCACACACCTGTAATCCCAGCAGCTCTGGAGGCTGAGGCAGGAGGATCGTGAGTTCAAAGCCAGCTTCAGCAACTTATCAAGTCCCTAAGCAACTCAGTGAAGCCCTGTCTCTAAATAAAATACAAAAAAGGGCTGGGTGTGGCTCAGTGGTTAAGCACCCCTGGATTCACTCCCCAGTACCAAAAAGAAAAAAATATCCTACTCAGGTATAGTTATAATGCACTAGTAAAAATATGAAAATAATTCTCTAGGTCTTGACAGAAAAATTTTCAAGTACTTGTTTCTGATTGGAAGTATTTTTCGTGTGCCCTGAGAGATGTGGTGATTCTACCTCCAAAAGTTGGCCTGGCAACAATAAGCATCATCATCATAGTAATCTGTTGAGTTTCATTCTACCTAGTCTCTCCTCTTAACATTTTATTTCTACTGATTAAACATAAGACATAAATACAAACTTTCCATTACAAAATATTTTATCCATCTTACATAACTAGCATTTAACCAAAAAATTCCTTTTCTAGCCCAACATGCTTCCCTCTGCATTACCCAACAATAGATACTATTACTGCTCTCCTTTTACAGTTTAAAACCCTGAAGCACAGAGAGGTCAGTTAACTTGACAGGAGTAATAAAGCTAATAGGTGGTAGAACCTGTCTGACTCTACTCCAAGCCCTTATCTGTTAATCTGGCCACCTATAGGAAGTTGTGAATGGGTTAGCTTCATTTCCAGTGACAGTAATAACAAGTATCTTTAGAGTACTCTGTCATCTCAGGAATAATCAATATAATGGTCATTTAGGAAATGTCTTTAAGCCCCTACTCTACATTCTACGAGGTTCAAAGGACAAAGGTGAATGAGATATGGTCAGAACACTCTAGAAACACCCTGTTCAGAAGTCAGTTTTTATAGTGAATGTACCAACAGGGCCAAGGGTGGCATGTTTTATCCCTTTGTTTGAATTACAAAAGGGTATCCCACTTTCTGGAGTGACGGGCCCATAGGAAATGATAAAGAATACTGCAGTAGCTGGATCTCACCTCCACCTTCTCAGAGGAGTCCCTTCTATGCTGCGAAAAAACTAAACAACAGTATATGGCATCCACAGTCCTATAATTCATACCCAAATTACAGCTTGTTGAAATATATGTATATAATTTTTTTCAGTTTTAGTTTTTATTTTTTGCAGTGCTGGGAATTAAATCCAGGGTCCTGCTCATACTAAGTAACTACTTTACCATTAAGCTACACCCCTGGAAATCTATTTCTTAAAAAATAGGTCTGAAACTTTTAGAAGCCTAGAATTTACAAAAACACAAATTCATTTGTAAGAAAATACAGGGGTAGTAGCTGAATATTTTAATATTTCATATTAATCATGAAACTAGGAAAAAGTGACATGTATATCATAAACCGGGACTTGTGGAAATGTTAAGAATGGCTGTTTTGTGATTACACGTTCCAGCAAGGAATAATAGTTCACATGTGCTTATAAAACTGCATTTGTCACGAGTGCGCAGACCATGCTTGTCCAATCCCTGATACTGTCTTCAACAACAAAAGCACTAAACATTTAGAGCACTCCTATGGTTAGAAAAATAGTCTTAATGATTAAGTGAGTACATTAAAATGTCATCATTCTTGCTCTCAAAACGAATTACACTCAAGAAGATAATGTATAATACAAGACATATATAACATGTGACAAGCGTATGGTGCTGAAATATGGATTTTTGAAAATTTAGGGAGGAAAACAGGTGACTTGCTACAACCAGTGGAAAGAGTTAGAGAAAGGGTGTGTTTTGAGCCAGCTCTTGAAGGGCACTCCAAAGGGAAAGTAGGCTGGGGCAAGGGGGAGCTAGTATGTTCCAAACAGGAGGAATGCTGTGATATGACAAGTAAAGGAGGCAGCACTCAGGACAAATAGCGGATTCAGAGAAAATCAGTATAGTAGCTGGGCACAATAGCATGTGCCTGTCATTCGACACTCAGGAGGCTGAGATGGGAGGATTCAGAAGTTTGAGACAAGCCTGAGCAACATGGTAAGACCCCATCTCAGAAAAAGGAAGGAAGGAAGGAAGGAAGGAAGGAAGGAAGGAAGGAAGGAAGGAAGGAAGGAAGGAAGGAGGGAGGGAGGGAGGGAGGGAGGGAGGGAGGGAGGGAGGGAGGGAGGGGAGGAAGGAAGGAAGGAAGGGCGTGGGGAGGGAGAAGAGGGAAAGAAAATCAGTATATCTGTCTGATGAGAACAGTAGAAATAATAACGATGGTTGACTATGGTAAACTATATTTTCACCAAAATGAATGCAGGGAACAATAATATTTTCAGTCTCATATGCTGTTCCAGAACCTTCTAGGTCACATCAAATGACAATGTCTCTTTCTCACTTCTTGCATCTGGGTGGTTTACATAAGACCAACCAGGAGAGTAAAGTGGAAGTGATGCTTTGTGATTTCCAGGGCTCGGTCATTTAAGGATGCAGCTTCTGCCCAGCTCTCTCTCAGGACTTTCACCTTCCAATACCATCATCAACAACAAAACAGTAAACATTTAGGGCACTTTGAACCCAGTCACCATGTTTGAGGGTGCCTTGGCCACGTAGAGAGGCCACATGTAGATGTTCCAGCCAAGATCTAAGGTATCAGCTGGTACCCAGAACCAATCAAGACATAGAAGCACATTAACCTTCCAGTGATTCCAGCCCTCAAGACTGCTCTGCCAGCTGAGGTACCAGATGTTATGGAACAGAAAAAGGCTGTCTCCATTATGCCCTATCCAAATTCCCAACTCACATAATATATGAACATAATAACCAGTTGTTTCAGGCCAAAAATTTTGGGAGCAATTAGTTACACAGGGAAAGTAACTGGGCAACAATATTAATTGAATAATTAACACATACTACTTTATTCTTTAAAAAAATTTCTTTATATATCAGTCTTTTGATTCTTTATATATCAGTCATTTCTATGCAACAAACCACCCCAAACCTCAATAGCTTTAAAAAAGTTCTTTGTATTATAGTTCACACATTTATGAGTATTACTGAGACTGGACTCACTTGTATGTCTCAATGTTGGCTGGGAAGTCTGCTGAAGGATGGATTTGGATGGGGCTGTGTTAGCTTAGTCTGCTCTGGGTGTCTCATCCACCTTTCAGAGTCAAGAGACTTGATAGAATGTCATTTTCATGGGGAAGTAGAAGTACAAGAATGACAAAGGAAAACCAGAATTCTTCTTGAGGCCCAGACCTAAAAATGGCACACTGCCACTTCTGCCACAGTCCATAGGACAAATCAAGTCACTTGGCCAGACCCAGAGTAAAGAGCTAAGAAAACATACTCTGCCTATCTAGTGTTCTACAAAGTCATAGCCAAAGAGCACACACTTAGGAAGGGGTAAAGAACTGACCCTGATTCAATCTATCACATAATCTTCATAAGTATCAAGTAAGTATGATTATTTCCATTTTATTTATAAATAATTCATCCAAGAGCATGGCACCCTCTCCCACTCTCCCTAGTTGCCTGAACATCTCCTGTGTCTTGGAGACTAGTGATATGCTATCAACAGTTTTTTTTTTTTTAATACTCTTCATAAGATTTTCTGAACTTGCCTTTCACTCACTGCCCTGACTGAATCCAGTTGTCCCCTAAGGACCTGGCTCGTCCTTCAGTGCCATCAAGGGGTAGCCCTTGTTTATTATACCATATCTTTCTGTATTCAGAGATAAGAGATAAGATCAAAATTCTCCCTGCTTCTTAGCTACATAAATTGTTCTTCTTCCTCCAAAATGTAGATCCTTCTGAGTTTACATTACCAGACACTTCAGCCCCAAATACTGCTGTCCCATTGACCTCCATGTCTTTCCTCATTCAGTGAAGATTTTAGTAGCTGGCAATTTTTCTCTTCATCCCCACTCCCATCACCCGTCCTGATGTACAATCAAACCAATAATGAGTGTGGGGAGCAGTGATGTGGATCAAGGTGTTTGATTGCCTTGTGGTTGTGGTGTGGTGTGCTTGTGCTGGGAACCCCCTGTGCAAAAGTCCATGTTAAGATTGCCCAGTTGCTATGGCAATGCTGGCCCAAGGATACTCTGTGCAAAGGCTCAGAGTTAAGACCTTGAAACTCAGACACTGGTTCCCAGGGATAGAGGATTCTGAAAATAGCAAGATAACCATAACACCTCATCAACACTGTGATCTTCAAGCCTGCCTGCTTTGCAGAAAATTTTCCACTAATAACCCTGTGGTGATAAGACCTATATAATAAACATGTGGAGCCAACTCTGGGTCACTGTTCTCAACCGGAGATCAGTTTCCCACCTGATCCCACTTTTCTCTCTTAATGTTTGTGTGTCTTTCTTGATCGCCCATTACCTCTGGCTATGCAGGTCATAACAAATGGGGACACTTAGTTCCTTGGTCTCCTTAACTCTGATGACTTTTTCTTATTCTCACTTCAGCTGCCCGTTCCTGTGGTCACAATTTTGCCCAATAATTATAGTACTTGATCCAAAAACCCCCACTCTCTGACCACCATCCCTCTTTCAAGTGATCACCTTTGTCTAACACCTCAATTTTTGATTGTTTCAAAACAACTTCCAATTCAACTAGTCTGTTCTTTTCTTCCTTATCACCCATGGGAAATTAAAAAATTCCCATTTATCCCCTGAGGTTCATTAGTTTATTATCATAGTACCTCACTTAGGTCAGGGAAAGTGGTTTCCTATTTAGGAAGATGACCCAGGAGTTGCTCACATCACATCTCACAACACATTGGATCTAACTAAATCACAGCATGCAGAGAGCTTCAAAGAGTCTTTCACTAGTTAAGACCAGTGCTCAGTCCGAACATATCCTCTGAAAATCATGCTTTGGAAACTTAATCCCCAACACAACAGTATTAGAAAAGGGCACCTTCTGGGAGGTGTTTAGGTCATGAGGTCTCTGCTCTCCTGAATATATGACCCTAATAAAGGGGCTTAATGGAAGGAGTTCACCTTTTTTGTTCCTTCTATTATGTAAGGGCACAGCCTTGCTCCCTTCTGGAGAATGTGGTAAAAAGGCAGCAACTTGGAATGCAGAACAGACTCTCACCAGAAAACTGAACCTGCTGGTGTGTTGATCTTGGACTATCAGCCTCCAGAACTAGAAGAAATAACATTCTATTCTTGATAAATCACCCAATCTCAGGTATGTTGTTATAACAGCACAAATGGACCTAGAAAAATACCTAAAATCTGGGGCATTCTATTATCAAAGAAAAAGGAAATGTGGATGTTTTGGAGGATAGTTAACCACCATGGTTAAGCTCAAATGTCCACATATTCATTTATTCCCACGGATAGCTGACCGAGACCAAAAAAAAGCAGGTAACCATGATAATGCTTGCCTTAAATATAAAATGAACAATTCCATGTAATGTCTATTTTGTACCTTCTCTTTTCTCAAAACTCCAACAACCTCTTACCATTCCTTATACTAAACTCTCAGATGATAACTGTCCTGTGTTTTTCATTTAAAAAAAATGAGAGCAATCATATGAACTTCCTTCTCCTGCCACCACAAAACATACAAACCTAGCTACTTATTCCCAGCATGATGTCTAACTTTCTTTGTATTTTTCTCTCCTTTTACACAGAAGCCCCCTATTCCTAGCAAAGGCAAACACCTTCTCTTGGGCTTGAGCCTTTCTTTGAGGCTTTCTCAAAGAAAAATATAAAAATAAGCAATCTATCTTGTACCATGTGTTTTGCTTTTCTGTTGGATTATTCCCATCAGCTTGGAAATAGTCTCTAATAAATCCTACCTTCACAAAAGTACTTGGGGAGAGGATTCAGAGGAAAGGACAGAGTAGGAAGCACCTGGAATCTGTCTCCCCACCTTGACAGTTGCACTGGCAGAATCTGCTTTATGTAACTACTTTGGAACTTTGGGGCCTTAGAAGGCTTGGGATTCCAGGGAAATGCTTAGATGGTAAATTGCAGTTGATTTTGGTCATTTTCAGCTCCTAGTGCAGTAACTGTCCCCCCCCCCCATCCCCCCCCCCCATCCTCCACTCCTCCACTCCCCACATCCCTGGCCTGGGCCCTTTGGCAGACAGCCAGGCACTCATTCCAGGAATGGCTTTCGTGCAGCTCACAGGGGACAGGGTATGGGGAAAACATACAGTCCTCTAAATATCAGGGACTTGTGCTCTAATCACTGCAATCTGATTGCAAGTGTTCCAACAGGTGATAGCTATTATTGTTGCACCTTCACCCACTGTGAGTTCCTCCCACTCAGTTGAAGTAACTTCCAGAGGATTAAAAGAGCCAGTGCCTTCCTCAGCTGCTCTCATTTCTCTCTTTTTCCCCTTTTGGGAGTCAGACATGAAAGACTAAGATATTCAAAATCAATTGCATATATAGAGGAAATTAGAAAGTTATCATGCATGCCTAAGAGAAAGACGCAGGCTCAGAAAAGATCTGAAAAGACTGCATGTTAATACATCAGACAGCAAACCCTGGGGAAGAGGGAGACTCTGATTTCCAGAGTAAACATACTCCTAGATTCAAATGTCCAGTTTGCAACAAAAGAAATCACCAGTTATACAAATAAACAGGAGAGTATGACCAATTCAAAGGGAAATAATTAAGAAAAACAATCCCAGAATGCCAGGTGCAGTGGCACATGTCTATAATCCCAGTGACTCAGGTGACTGAGGCAGGAGAATTGTAAAGTCAAGGCCAGCCTCAACAATTTAGAGAGAACCCATCTCAAAAAAATAAATAAATAAAATTAGAGGGGCTGAAGATCTAGCTCAGGGATATATATATACATATATCCCTGAAAAAGCCCTGTTGATGAATGTACTAGATAAACGCTTTAAAACAAGTGTCTTAAATGTACTCAAAAAAACTAGAGGAAAAGTGTGGATGAAGTCAAGAAAATAATGTATGACCAAAATGGAAATATTAATAAAGAGAAAACCTAAAAAGAAACCAACAAGATATTCTGGAGCTTAAAAGTACAACAGAAATGAAAAACTTACTAGAAGGATTCAAAGGCACATTTGGGCATGCAGAAGAGTAGGTGAACTTGAAAATAGGACTATAAAAATTATGAACTATAAGGAACAGAAAGAAAAAGGAACAGAAAGAAAAACATATTGAATAAAAGTGAACAGACCCTAAGGGACCTGGAGGATGCCATCAAGCAGACCAACATGTGCACTGTAGGAGTTCCAGAAGCAGAAGAAATCAATAAAGGAGCAGAGAGAATATTTGAAGAAACAATGGCTGAAAACTCCCCAAGTTTAGTGAAAGATACAAATGTAAATATCTAACAAACTCGAAGTAGGAGCAACTGAAAGAGATCCATACCAGGACATTATAATCAAACGGTTGAGAGTCAAAGAGAGAATCCAGAAACAGCAAGAGAGAAAAGCAACCCTGATAATAAGATTATCAGCAGATTTCTCAACTTTTGAAGCCAGATGGCATGGGATGATATGTTTAAAGTGCTAAGGGAAGTGGCCTTGAGCATGTGTGTGGGGTTCCATCAAGAAGCCCATGTTCGACAAAACTCAGCTCCAAAAGTGAGGAAGAAGTTGACATTCCTGAATTGTTTTTAAACCTAGCTTTTGTTATCATCACACACTCCCTGCAAGAGAAGGACATAAGTAGGAAATCAAAGACATATGCAGAAGGCCAGGCATGGTGGTACATGACTATAATCCAGTGGTTCTGAAGGCTGAGGCAGGAGGATCACAAGTTGAAAGCCAGCCTCAACAACTTAGGTCCTAAGCAACTTAAAAAGACCCTATCTCAAAAAAAAAAAAAAAAAAAAAAAAAAAAAAAAAAAAAAGATATTTAGATAAATATATACAGTTTTATTTGTCAACTAAAATGAGTAAATAATAAAAATTTAAAGTTAATATTATTATAACAATGTTCTGTACCTTCACATTTTGTTTTCTGTATGATTTAAGAGATTAATATATTAAAAAGAATTATTAGGTCTTAACTAATGCACAAGTCAAGAAAAGGAAATAAAAGGTATACAAATTGTCTTTGAAAGAAATAAAATTGTCTTTGTTTGCTGATGACATGATTATCTATATAGAAAATTTGAAAGAATTGATTTTTTAAAAAAAAACTCCAGAAAGTAATCTGCAATTATAGTACTCTCATAGAATACCAAGTTAATAGACAAGATTCTATCACTTTTGTATATACCATAAAGAATAAGTGAATTTGAAATTAAAAACACAATACCATACATATTAGCACCCAAACATAAAATACCTAGGTATAAATCTAACAAAATATGTATAAGATCTATATGAGGAAAAATACAAAACTTTGATACAAAAGTCAAAGAACTAAATAAGTTGAGAGATATTCCATGTTCATGGATAGGAATAGTCAACATTTTTAAGATCTCAGATGTCTTCTTAATTTTATGATTCAGTGCATTCCCAATCAAAATCCTAGACAAGTACTTTGTGGATATCAACAAATGGATCCTAAAATTTATATGGAGAGACAAAACCCAAAATGAACAAACAAAAAACCAGAATAGTGAACATAATATTGAAAGAGAAGAATAAAGTTGAGAAACTAACATTATCCTACTTAAAGACATACTAAAAAGCTACAGTAATTAAGGCAATAAGGTATTGGAGAAAGAATAGACCAACAGGACAATAAAACAAAATGGATAGTCCAGAAGTAGACCCACATAATATAGTCAGCTGATCTGTAGGAAAGGGGAAAAAAAGCAATAAAATGGAGTCTTTTCATTAAATGATGTTGAAACAATGATACACACCTAAAAAAAAAAAAAAGGAGAAGAAGAAAGAAAGAAAGAAAAGAAAAAAGGGGAATCATGAACTGAAATAAAATTTCATGCATATTTGAGTTTGTCAGGATGAACCCAACTACTGTGTGTGTAACTATAAAGCTCTAAGAAAGGAAAAAAGAAAGAAAGATGTTGGGGGCTATGCCATGCGGACTACACCAAGATGGCGCCTGGCAACCAGCCAGAAGTTGTTTTGATCACATCGGTGGTGAGGAAGTCGGTTAGCATAGACACACCCAAGTGTGTGGCTGTATTCAAATAAGTCCACGCACACAACACGTGCACACCTATTCCCGAGAGCTCCTGCTCATGCCTGTTTGACCTTTACTGTGATTGGACAGCTAGCTCCTCGCCTAATCTTTGCATAACTAGCGTTGGCCCTACCCTTCACCTCCTGGAGGGAATATAAGCCAGCTCTCCTCCAGCGCCGGCGTTCCGGGTTCCTGAATCATCAATAAACTGCTTCAAATTCAAGAGTCTTGCTGCCCGTTTGTCTCCCGCGCCAAATTGACTCCGCTGGACAGGGTCAAGTGGTGCCCATACGGGGAAGGGGAAATCGGGACGGTGGGGAAACTGAGGAACCTCACAGGAATCGGGTGAGGGAAAGTAGGAACCTTGCGGGAGTCTCTGGCCAGAGTGGTTTAAGGGTGAGGGATAGTAGAAAGAAAGGGTCAGTTAAAGACCCAAATGACTAAAGGTCACAAAAGACATGACAGTGAAGGAAATCACTGCACGATCATATATTCAAACTCTAGCAGAAATAAGCCCAGGGTTTATAGAGGAAAGGCTGCTCAAGTTGCCACAATGGGAAAGAGAACAAAGTGAGGAATAATTGAGTGGTAGTGACTTAGAAAACAATTACTTAAATTTAAGAACAAGGGGACAAGGTAGGAGAGAGCTAAATCTAATACAAAGAACCCCAAAAAGGAATAACTGAGTGGTAGTGAAAACTTAAGAACAAGGGAAAAAGGTAGGAGAGAGCTGAATCTAATACAAAGAACTTCAAAATTTGTGGAACCTGCCTGTATTTGAGGACCAAAATAGGGATACCATCAACCATTAGAAAAACTTTAAAGAGGCAGTTATGACTGATTGGAAACAGCTATGCAGAGCAGTGTTGTTTGGAGGACAATATCTGAATTGGAGAGCTCAGTGGCAGGAAATAGCTGTTGAAACTGCTTGCAGAAACGCAGTAGCAAGGTTTCCTGGTAGAAATGTTGATATGCTAATAGAAGGCCAATACGCTTCAATAGATACTCAAAATCAATATGATCCCGGAGTGTATGCACAGATATATACAGTGGCAAAGAGACAATACCCTAACAAAAGACAAGAGATAACTACAGTAAAATCTGTTACACCTTGTGTCCCAGGTCTTTGTCCAAAGTGCAGAAAAAGAAAATATTGGGCTAACGAGTGCAGATTAGTTACTGATGTTGAGGGCAAGATGTTACAAAATCATTTAAAAAAAATGGAGCACAGGGCCCATAAATGTACGGAACTTTAGAGGGGAATAATATCAGATCACATATTCAGATGGTTCCTTATCACAGTAAAAAACAACCTATTCCTAAGGCCCTGAATGTTTCTTCTAATGGTACTGCTGCAGTAGTTATTCACCAAGATACTATTATACATCTCAAATTGGCTCAATTGGTAGAAACTGAAGCAGCTGTCATAGCCCTTGTAGAGTTTAAGGAGCAACAGATGGATCTTTTTGCTGATAGTAATTGCATCACTCGGGCGGTTCCCAGACTGGAGTTGGCTGGATCCATAGCCCCTCATAAGCTGATTTGGCCACTCAGAAGGTTTTCATCTTTTCTTCAGTAAAGCAAGCTGCTTGTTTTCATCCTGTGTAACTCATTCTCTAGTCCCTCATGTTGGTAAAAGGCTTTTTGCCTAGTCACTTATGACAAATGGATGTTACACATGACCCCGGTTTCGGGAAACTTAGATTTATTCATGTCTATTTGTGTTAGCATTTTACTGCTTGTGTAAGATGCGCCTATGCCAACAAAGGGATAAGATCATTGTAAAAAGTGCACTTGCCGCCTTAGAAGCAGGAACTGCTTGGTTGTCTCAAATGGATGGCTGGTAGTCAAAGACGGGAAAGTCTCATGTGGCTGACATATCAACCTAAGACAGGAGCCAAGACAATAATATCAAGTTTCTTGGTTATCTGATGACAGGTAAGAATGTCAGTAAGACATGTAGATGCCTAAGACAGACATAGTCGATCCAGATGTAGTGATAGCCATCACGCATCCATTAGAGTTTTCTTCACCTTTTTAAAACTAAAAAGGGGGATATGCAGAGAGCCCTAGGATGGTGGCTGGCGTTGAGCCAAGAGGTGGCGTATAATTAGTGTTAACACGGCGTGATCTACTTTTGCCTGATTAGTTAATGTCTCCTCTGCACTAGTGGTCAACAGATATTCCTCATTCTTAATTGGTACCGTGGCGCATGCTCCAACCGTGCTACTTAATCCTAAGCTGATTGGCTGCCTTAGGGTATATAAGACATTCTCTTCGCCTGGGAGGGGATCGCAAAATGAAGGTTGCAGTTCACAGAACGTGGGACTAAGCAGAAAACTCTAGGTCGCAGATCGCAGAACGAGGGACTAAGAAGACACCTCCAGATCGCAGGTCACAGGATGCACCACTAAGAAGCACCTCTGATAGAAAGCACCTCTGATAGCACGGACCTCTAGCACGCACCTTTAGGATGCAGGATGCAGGACGCACCTCTAAGAAGAAGCAGTAGACCTTTGATAAGCGTAGCCTCTCTGAAAAAGTAGCATCTCTTAAATTAAGCAAAGTCTCTCTTCCTCTCAAAGCCTCTCTTCCTCCAAAACTAAAAGTAAGCAAAACTTCTCTTTCTCTATAAACTAGTGAACAAGCAAACAAGCAAGGAAGTAGCTCAGATTAAGTAATAAAAGTAGTTCATTTCCAGTCCACCTCTGATAAATTACCATGGGATTGTTGCTGCGGGTGGCAACAGAAAGAAAGTTAGCTCTAAGAAAGAAAGAAACTAGATACAGATTTTGCACTTCACTCCCTTAATAAGAATTAACTCTAATGAATCACAGCCCTAAATATAAAATTCAACTTTCTAAAACTAAAAGATAATGTCAGAGAAAATGGACATGACCTTGAGTTTGATGATGACTTTTTAGTTGCAATACCAATGGCACAATTCATAAAAGAAAAAATGGATAACCTAGATTTACTTAAAATAAAACTACTCTTCCGGGTTGGGGATATAGCTCAGTTGGTAGAGTGTTTGCCTTGCAAGCACAAGGCCCTGGGTTCAATCCCCAGCACTGAAAAAACAAAAACAAACAAACAAAAAAAAAACACAACAACAACAACAAAAAACTACTCTTCTCTATGAAAGACACTATTTAGAAAATGAAAGACAAAATTGGGAGAAAACATTTGCAGAAGACATATCAGATAAAGCTTGACTATCTAATATAGTCAAACAGTTCTTAAAACTCCACAATAAGAATACAGACAAATGGTTTGGTTTACAAAATGAGCTAAAGATCTTAGGAAACACCACCAAAGAAGACATACAGATGGCAACTAATCAGATGAAAGATATGCTTCACACTATCTGTGTTCAGGAAAATGCATATTAAAACAACAATGAAATACCCCCACAACCCTATAAAAAATGGCCAAAATCCAGAACACTGACAATAGCAGTGACAATGAGGGTGTGGAACGACAGAAACTCCAGTCACTGCTGACATGAATGCAGAATGGCTGCTTTGTAAAATAGTTTGGCATTTTTTTTTTAACAAAATTAAACACATTCTTACCTTACAATCAAGAATCACACACTCTGGTATTTGTCCAAATGAGTTGAAAACTTATGTCCACACAAAAACCTGCACGTGGATGTCTATCGTAGCTTTATTCCTGATGTGTCAAAACTTGGAAGCAATTAAGACATCATTCAGTAGGTGAATGGATAAACTGTGCTCTATCTAGGTAGTAGAATATTATTCAGCGCTACAAAGAAATTAGCTATCAAGTCATGGAATGGCAGGGAGGAAACAAATTCATTTCACTAAGTAAAAAAAAAAAAGTCAATTTTTAAAAGCCTTCATACTTCATGATTCCAACAACATGACATTCTGGAAAAGGCAAAACTATGGGGACATTAATAACATCAGGGGTCACCACTAATCAGTGGTAAGGGATGAATTGGTAGAGCATGAAGGATTTGGGGGGCAGTAAAGCTACTCTGATAATAAGGGTGGATACATGTCATTATCCATTTGTCCAAAATCATAGAATATACAATGTTGCAAGTGACCCTTAATGTAATCTATGGACTGTAACGTAAGCTCATGACCATAACAAATGTACCACTCTGGTGGGGGATATAGATGCATGCATGAAGGCCAAGTATACTTGGGAATCTCTACAATTTCAAAATTGCTCAATTTTGCTGTGAACCCAAAACTGTTCTAAAAATAAAGTCTATTTTAAGCCAGGCACAGGGGCACTCAACTGTGATACTAGCTATTAGATAGGCTGAGGCAGGAGGATTCCAAGTTTGAAGCCAGCTTCAGCAACTTAGGGATACCCTGCCTCAAAATAATATAATAAAAAAGGGCTGGAGTTGTAACTCAGCAGTAGAGTGACCTTGGACTTGTTCTCCAGTACTAGGATGTGGGTGGAGAAGAAAAGAAAATTTAACTCATGCTATAAAGACCAACATTACCCTGAGAACAAAGTCAAACAAGACACAAAAAAACTACCAATCAATACAAAATGCTAACACACTGAGTTTGTAGCATAGTAAAAGGATAATACACCATAACCAAATGGGACTTATTCTTGGAATGTAGGGATCGTTCAACATATGAAATCAACCAGTATAATACACAATTATTAACAAAGGAAAAGGGGGGTGATCATTTCATTTAACACAGAAAAAACATTTGAAATAACTCAATATCCTTTCATGATGAAAAAAAAAAAAAAAAAAACTCAACCAGCTGCTATAGTTTGCATATGGTTTGAATGTGTCTCCAGAGGTTTATGTGTTAGAAGCTTGATCTTCACTGTGGCAGTGTGGAGAGATGTTGGAATCTTTAAGAAGTGGAGCTTAGGGTGAGGTAACTAGGTCATTAGGAGTGCTGCCCTTGGAAGGGATCATTGCAGTTCTTGTGGACCTCAGTTCCTGTAAGAGAGTGTTATTATAGAAGAGCAAACTCGACTCATTAATCTCTCTGGTTTCTTGTCTCATCAAGTGGTCTCTTCCACATGTGCTATCATCATTGTGATCCCACTTGCCATAAGGCCCTCAAAAGAACTGAGTAGAAGCTGGTGTCATGGTCTTAGACCTTTAGAACTGTGAGCTAAATAAACCTCTTTTCATTATAATTTTCTCAACCTGTTGTCGTTTATTATAGCAACAGAAAAGAACTAGTATACTATGTCGACATAATAAAAATCAGATATATTTTTAAAAACACACAGTGAACATCATATTCAATGGTGAAGCTGAAAGTTTTTCCTCGAAGATGAGGAACAAGGCAGGGATGCCCATTTTCACCATTTCTATTCAACATACTACTGGAAGGAAGAAATAAAATGCATCCGAATTGGAAAAGAAGTAGTAAGATGATCTCTATGCCCAGATAATATGATCTGATATATAGAAAACCCTAAAAACATTGTCAGAAGTAATAAACCAATTCAGCAAATTAGTCATCAAGTCAATACACTCAAAAATCAGCTAAATTTTTTTACACTAACATAGAACAATCAGAAAAGGAAATTAGGGAAACAATTTCACTTATAATAGCCTCAAAAGAAATAAGATACTAAGGACCTGACCCAGGAATTGGAAGACTTATATAATAAAAACAACAAAACTTTCTTAAACACTTGTAGAATCATCTTCCTAAATTAATCCACTTTTAGTTCTGAAGAAGGTATTTGAACTACACTCTTGATTTTTTCATAAATAGTGAGGATTGGTCTTTCTTGTTACTTTCATTCTGTTCTGGAATCTTTGATGTAATCTCCACTACCTCTATTTACTTCCTCAGGTAATTCTGGAGAATAATTACCTGTATTTCCAGTTTCAGTACAGGTTAAACATTCCTAACCCGAAAGTCCAAAAGGTGAAATGCTCCAAAATTCAAAACTTTTGACCGCCAATATAACACCACAAGTGGAAAATTCCACATGACCTCTTTTTTTCTACTATCATATTTTATTTAAAAAAAAATTTCAATTCATTGTACACAAATGGGGTACAACTTTTCATTTTTCTGGTTGTACCTGAAGTAGAGGCACACCATTTTGTGTAATCATACACATACATACGGTAATGATGTTTGTCTCATGCCATTATCTTTCCTTTCCTTGGCCCACTCCCTGCCCCTCATTTCCCTCTACACAATTCATAGTTCCTCCATTCTTCCCTTACCCCCGCCCCCACCTTGTTTTGAATCATCATAATATGGACACACTAGAAATATTGCATAAAATTATCTTCAGGGTGTGTGTATAACATGTCTTGAAACAAATGAATTTCATGTTTAGACTGGGTCCCATTTCCAAGATGTCTTACTATGTGTATGTAAAACACTCTGGTTTGGTTCCAAGCATTTCAGATGAGGGACACTCAACCCATAATTATTCTGTAAGACATAGATTTAGATTAACTACAATTTAATTTTCCTGCCATGATGCATTTTATTAAAAAGTTGTATTATAGAACTTTCTAGCATATAAGAAGCCTCAGGCCAGGTGGTGCCCACTTGTATTCCCAGCTACTCAGGAGACTGATGCAGAAGGAAGACTAGAATTTGGAGGCCAGCCTGGGAAATGTAGTGAGACCTCCATCTAAAAAAGGGAGAAAAAGAAAAAGAAAAAAAAGGTGACTGTATCAAGCTGAAAGTCTATGAATAAGAAGATAGCAGGTAAATCAAAGATCATTTGGCCACTACGACATTAGTTTTGTACATGAATGTGTATGTGTGGGTGTGTGTGGTTTTATAACATCTGCACAAGTTCTCTAATTTCCATCATTTTTAACTGTCCTAAATCACAGCTGTTAAATGTGTAATTCAAGATAAAGCACAGAGAATGGAGGAACGTTGAATTGGGTAAAGGGAAATGAAAGGGGGAGGAAAGATGGTGGACTGAGACAGACATCATTACCCTATGTACTTGTATGATTACACAAGTGGTATGAATCTACATCGTGCACAACCATAGAAACAAAAAGATGTACCCCGTATGTGTACAATGAATCAAAATGCAGTCTGTAAAAATATAAAATAAAAAATTAATAAAAAGATAAAGCATAGAGATTAGCTGAGATCCAAGAACCAAATAGAAAGACAATCAATGTAATGAAATACAGTGTTTAACATTGATTCCATTTCTCATAATATGGGGTCTTCTTGGAAATTCCTATCAAGTCTTTTGACTGGAAGATAAATTGTATGGATACAGATCCATTATTGATTATAAAATAATGCGTCATGGGGCTTATTTTTAAACTCTTAATGGAAAATTTCAAACATAAAAATGTACAGAAGAGTATAATGAATCCCAATGTATCCTGTACTCCCCTTCAACAATGATTGACTCATGGTCAAACTCCTTTCATTTATACCCCTGCAACAGCCCTGCTTGGGTTTTAAAGCAAATCCAGAGATCATATCATTTCATCCTTAAACATTTTAGTAGCATTCTTGAGAGATAAGGACTTTTCCAAATAAAACCATAACCATTCCTAAAAATTTATCAATTACTCTTTAATCTCATCAAATATCCAGAAGTGTTTGAACCTCCCATTGTCTCATAAATGCATTTTTTTTTTTTTACAGTTTATTCAAGTTAGGGTCCTAAAAAGTTCCATACATTTTTTGACTGCTGTTTACACTTTAAATTAGCCAAAAGAACAAGAAGCAATTATCTTTTAAATGTCTTTTAATCTACAGATTCCTATCCTCCCTCTGCATTTATTTGTTAAAAATCATATTATTTGTTTTATAACTTTCCAAGGCCTGAATTTTACTGATTGCATTCCTGACATGTACCTTAACATGTCCCTGGACCCTCTGCATGTTTTGTAAACTTTTAATTGGATGCAGAAGATTGATCAGATACAGAGTTTTTATTCGGGGAGGGTAGTATTTGCCCAGTAAGATTATCTCATCTCTGGTAGTGCATTTTTCATCAGGAAGCCCATAACATCGAGTTGTTTCTCTTCCTGTGATGTTGACAGAGGTCAATGCTAAAATCTCCACCTCTTAATGTATTAGGGTTTGGGAATGGTGCTGTTCTAACATTCCTTATTTATTTCTTAGTGACAATATGTCTTTAAAAATAAAGAAACTTCCTCTCATCTATTGTATCAGTTTCCAGAGGGTGTTGTAATAAATTACTAGAAACTTAGTGCATAAAGTCACAAATTTATTCTGTCACAATTCTAGAAGCCAGAAGTCCAAAATAAAGGTGGTGCAGGGTCCCACTTCTTCTAGAGGCTCTGGAGAGAATCTATTCTGTGTCTCTTCCAACTTCTGGTGGCTACCAATGTACTTTGTGACTGCATCACTCCAATTGTTGCCATTGTACTCATATTTCCTACTCCTTCTATTAAGTTTGTTCTTTCTTTTATAAGGACACTTTTCATTGGGTTTAGGGCTCACCTAGGTAATCTGACAATACAAGTTGATATCATCACAAAATCATTTTTTTAAACATACTTTTAGTTGTAGATGGATGCAATACCTTTATTTCGTTTGTTTTTAGATGGTGCTGAGGATCGAACCCAGTGCCTCATATGTAAGAGGCAAGCATTCTACCACTGAGGTATATAGCCCCAGCCCACATCATCGCAAACTCTTTTAACTAAATTATACCAATGGAGAATTTTTTTCAAAATAAGGTAACATTCACAGGTTCCAGAAATTAGGACATAGTTATATCTTTTTTTTTTTGGAACAGCCATTCAGTAGAAAAAATTCCTACTTTTTGCAGTGCTGGGGATTGAACCCAGGGCCTTTGGCTGAGCTATCTCCCCAGCCCTCTTCCTCCTATTTGATACTTAGTGGTGCAGTGCATTTAGGAAAGGCTGGATAAATGCTTGATTCTTTTACCAATCTTTAAATAATGAGTTATTTTCCCCCAGCATCCTTCAATGGGAATTTCATGTTTCATTCTTTTAGAAGCACTATAAGTAATGAGTTTGAATATTTGCTGTAATTCAGTTTACTGTAAGTGCTATCCTATTAACTCTCAAAGTGTCTTATCTTTAGCTAACAGAAATTTCTTCATGTTGGTTCCTGAATTTTTTTGAGTTGATACTACTAGTCTCCTAGATTCCTTCTGTTGAGTTGCACTGTGTCCCTAAAAATGTAGCTCCAAGTACCTCAGAAAGTAATCTTATTTGGAAATATAACTCTTTCAAAGGCAATCAAATTAAAATAAATTTGGCCCTAAGCCAATATGACTGATACAAAAAGGGAAATTTGGGTACAAAGACAGATGTACAGAGAGAAAATGTTGTGAAGACATAGGAGAATGTCATATGAAGATGGAGGCAGAAATAGAACTGATGTAAACCAAGTATAGAGTATAGAGTACTATAATGGAACAAAACCTACAGAACATGTATATCTATGATTGTAAAAGCAGATTTATTAGATTGGCTTACACAATCAGAGCTGGATAGTTCCACAATGGTCATCTGCATGCTGGAGAGCTGGAAGAACCAATAATTGCTCAGTCCAAGACATTGGAGCATCAGCATGAGAGGGACCAATGATGTAGTACCTTCTGAGACTGAAGGCCGAGAAACTCCCGCAGAGAATCACTGTTCACAGTCCATGTTGGAAGAATGAAGAAGCTGGAATCCAATGTCCTTGGGCAATGGCAGCAAGAATAAAGAGCACCACTCAAAAAGAATGGAGCTTGCATCCAAAGCAACTTCCTCATTCTGCCTTTTCTCCATTTATGTCCCTAGTCATTGGACAGTGCCACCCATACAAGAACTGATATTAAGTCAATCAATATTGTCAACCAATATTGTGTTACATAAAAAAGGAATAAAAGAGGAGAGATGCACATATTCTTTTTTTTATCTTATTTTTTTACAGATTGTATTTTGATTCATTGTACACAAATGGGGTACATCATTTCGTTTCTATGGTTGCACATGATATAGATTCATACCATTTGTGTAATCATACATGTACATAGGTTAATGATGTCTGTCTCATTCTACCATTTTTCATACCCTCCTCATTTACCCCTGCATAATCTAAAGTTCCTCCATCACAAACATATTCTTAACAAAACAATAAATATATACATGACAATTAACAGACCTTATTTCTCCTAATCATGTGACCATAGTTGGTATTTTTAACTACTTTCTCTTACCCATTCTGTATTCCCTCTACCTTTGGTAAGCACCTTAGTGGGTCTTGGTTCTTTATGTGGAGGAATAACCCACATCTTTATTCCTAAAGGATCTGAGACATTTGTCATCCAAACTGGATTGGACTGCTTTATTTCCTCTTGACCTTAATAACAAGATATGGCAATATGAAGAGATGCCCCAAGGGATCTCCTTCACTCTAGACATACTCTTCCTTACCTCCACTGTGGAGTAATATTTCTTTTTATCCTTTGTAATCTGGGTCAATCACCCTTACTAACACCATAACTTCCTTCTTAGCCTGTTGACTCAGAGGCCCAAGGACCCCAAAGCAGCCAAGGGAAGTCTTAAATTTCAGGTTAATTGAATCACTATTGTGCCTTCTGGCAGAAGCTTCTCAGCTCTGGAACTGAGATTTCTAGATCAGCAGAGCATGAGGTTGTAGGGACAGGAAGCAAAAATTTTGCTAGCTGGTCACTAGGGGTAACAGTAATTAGTACCATTTCTATTTCTACTCCTTGATTCCTGAACCAGTGACTCCTAGCTATGGGAGAAACAGTACCATAAAGTGGATGCTGATTTGGAGCACATACAGCCTTCTTGAGAAACTTGACACAGCCCTACAAGATATTACCACCTACTTGGTGTAACTACATCTTCAAAAGGTCATTTTATCAAGTCAACTGCTTCAAGATAGTGAGGAACACCAAGGAGTATCAAGGATTACTGGCCACCAGATGCTGGGAATATAGGTAAGAAAGGTATATTAACCAAGGTTTTCCAGAGAAACAAAACTAATAGATATATAATGAGAAATGGATCACATCATTTTAGAGACTACAAAATATCTAGTGATCAGCTATCTGTAAGCTGAACAACTAAGAAGCTAGCTGTGCAACTGGCCTACTCAGACAGAGGGAATTCCCCCTTACTCTGCCTTTGTGTGGCATTTATGCCCTCCGTGGATTGAACGATGCTCACCCACTTTGGTGTGCATGATCTTCCTTACTCAGTCTACTCATGCAAACATTCTCACAGTCACACCCAGAGGTAATGTTTTACCAGCTATCTGGGCATTCCCTAGCCAAGTTCACATATAAAATTAAACATCACAGAATTCTCTTTATGGGTTTTTAACACCTTGGTTTCAGACTTTCTGCTTTCAGAACTGTGAAACAATAAATTCCTATTATTTTAAGTTAGTTTGTGGTACTTTGTTACAAAAGTCCTTGGAAATGAATACACCTTCCTTGTTAAGGCTATGAAAATACATTTTAGACTTGGTTTGTATTTTGCTGGGTAATAACTGGCAATTTGTTTTAAATTTGTATTTTTCTTGTCTTAAGCCTGGAGTAATACCTCCAGGAAGCCCTGATTCCTTTTAGTAGAAAATATTTCAAGATCAAAATCGAGGAGCAAGAGGTACTCATAGATACTCAGTTGGTCACTGTTTTGAGGCTTTGGGGGAGGTATTTTATAAAACAGTTATTTAATTTTGGGGCAGGGTTGTTGCCCTTACTTAGAATTAGATATTTCTCCACAGAGTTCTGGTCTTAAAATACCATAACCTAGGTACCAGGTGTACTCACTGATTTTGGGTTAGTCTTTATTTATTTATTTTTTTAAATAGGCATCTTCCAAGCCAGAGGAAAAACAATTGTGGAAAAATTCATTGTGATACTTTTAAATTCAGTAGTACAGAATTTTTACTTTTCTTCTATACCTTATATCAGCATTTCTTTTCTCCAATTTTGATAAAAGATTAGCATTTGAATTAGTATGCTGATAAAGACTAATGTAGACAGGCATCATCCAATCCAACAATGTCTGGTTTTTAAGTATGGTTGAGATTATATAAGTAGAACAGAATATAATTAGTCATATTCTTTTTCTTTATTAAATTTTTTTTTAATTTTTACAGACTGCATTTTGATTCATTGTACACAAATGGGCATGACTTTTCATTTCTATGGTTGTACACAATGTAGATTCACACCATTCATGTAATCATACATATACATAGGGTAATACTGTCTACTTCATTCTTCTCTCCCCCCCCCCAACCCCCTTTATTATATATTGTCATGCACTTATCAGAGAAAACATTCAGCCTTTGGTTTTTTTGGGCTTGGCCTATTTCACTTAGTATGATATTTTTCAACTTCATCCATTTACCAGCAAATGCCATAATTTTGATCTTCTTTATGGTTGAGCAGTATTCCATTGTGTTTATATACCACAGTTTCTTTATCCATTCATCAGTTGAAGGGCATCTAGGTTGGTTCCACAATCTAGCTATTATGAATTGAGCTGCTATGAACATTGATGTGGCTGCATCACTGCAGTATGATGATTTTAAGTCCTTTGGGTATAAACCGAGGAGTGGGATAGCTTGGTCAAATGGTGGGTCCATTCCAAGTTTTTCTGAGGAATCTCTATACTGCTTTCCAGAGTGACTGCACCAATTTACGACTCCACCAGCAATGTATGAGTGTGCCGTTTTCCCCACATCCACACCAACACTTATTATTGCTTGTGTTCTTGATAATAGTCATTCTAATTGGAGTTAGATGAAATCTTAGGGTGGTTTTAATTTGCATTTCTCTAATTACTAGGGATGATGAGCACTTTTTCATATATTTGTTGATCACCTGTATATCTTCTTCTGTGAAATGTCTGCCATTTCCTTAGCCCATTTATTGATTGGGTTCTTTGTATTTTTGGTGTAAAGTTTTTTAAGTTCTTTATAAACTTTGGAGATTAGTGCTCTGTCTGAAGTGTGTGTGGAAAAGATTTTCTCCCACTCTGTAGGCTCTCTTTTCACATTATTGTTTCCTGTGCTGAGAAAACACTTTTTAGTTTGAATCTATCCCATTTATTGATTCTTGCTTTTATTTCTTACTATATGAGGGGTCTTGCTAAGGAAGTCTGGTCCTAAGTCAACGTGATGGAGATTCAGGCCTACTTTTTCTTCTATTTGGAGAAGGGTCTCGAGCCTCATTCCTAGATCCTTGATCCATTTTGAGTTGAGTTTCATACAGGGTGAGAGATAGGGGTTTAATTTCATTTTACTGCATATGGATTTCTAGTTTTGCCACCACCATTTGTTGTAGAGGTTATCTTTTCTCCATTGTAAGTTTTGGCACCTTTGTCTAGTATGAGATAACTGTACTTATGTGGTTATGTCTCTGTGTCTTCTATCCTGTACCATTGGTCTTTCTGTCTACTTTGGTACCAATACCATGCCATTTTTGTTACTATTGCTGTATAGTAGAGTTGAAGGTCTGGTATTGTGATACCTCCTGCATCACTCTTCCTGTCCAGGATTGCTTTGGCTATTCTGGGTCTTTTGTTCTTCCAGATGAATTTCATGATTGCTTTTTCTGTTTCTATGAGAAATGTCATAGGGATTTTAATTGGAATTGCATTAAATCTGTATAGCACCTTTGGAAGTATGGCCATTTTGATAATATTAATTCTGCCTATCCAAGAACATGGGAAATCTTTCCATCTTCTAAGGTCTTCTTCAATTTCTTTCTTTAATGTTCTCTAGTTTTCACTGTAGAGATCTTTCACCTCTTTGGTTAGATTGATTCCCAAGTATTTTATTTATTTTTGAGGCTATTGTGAATGGAGTTGTTTTCCTCATTTCCCTTTCCGATGTTTCATCACTTATGTATAAAAATGCTTTAGATTTATGCATGTTGATTTTATATCCTGCTATTTTACTGAATTCATTTATAAGGTCTAGAAGTTTTCTGTTGGAGTGTTTTAGATCCTCTAAATATAGACTCATGTCATCAGCAAATAGTGACAGTTTGAGTTCTTCTTTTCCTATTCGTTCCCTTTAATTTCTTTAGTCTGTCTAATTGCTCTGGCTAGTAGTATTTCAAGGATGATGTTGAATAGAAGTGGTGAAAGAGAGTATACCTGTCTTGTTCCAGTTTTTAAAGGGAATGCTTTCAGTTTTTCTCCATTGAGGATGTTGTTTGTTGTGGGCTTAGCAATTAGTCATATTCTTTCTCCTATATTTCACATAAAAATACTAGAACACATATACAACATTACCAAAAATGAAAACACATTTTTGACATTTCTTTTTGTCCTTAGAGGTTATCCCACTACATATCTATAGCCAAATTACTGTGCTTTAAAGTCACTTGGAGAAGTTCCTGTGTTATGTAATATCTAGTGAGATTGAGTTGCTTTGTTTTATTTTTGGTATGGGGAGTTCCTTTTCAAGAGTTCATTTTTTTTATAACTAAGTAAACTATTTATGTGTTTCCAGAGTCAATCCTAAAAAATAAAGTAGATTTCAACAAGTCCAGTTTCTTTTCCTGTCCTTTCTACACTATTTTTCTTGTTCTTATAACCTTTTTGTTAGTTTAAATTATCATTTCTTTTTTAAAGGTAAGCAGACTTAATATGCACATTTATATATGACCTCTTTTCTTAAATGATGGCATACAAAGAACACTTTTTTTACTTTGCTTTTTTTACTTAACAGTATATCCCAAAGACCATTCCACCATAATCTAGAGAGAGAATCCTCACTTCTTGTTACCACTGTATAGTACTCTCTTATGTACATATACCATAGTCTTTATTTAACCAATCTCTTCATATGGACACGTGGGAAATGGACAAATAATCTCTATAAGCAGTACTCCAATGGAGTCCTAAAAATGGCATTACTGAGTCAATGGATAAATTCATATATAATTTTTTTTAGATATAGTAGGGGACATGTGTCAACTAATCAACTCGATAAATTTCAACAATAAATCAGCTTTCAGTTCAAGGAGTCATAGCTCATGGCAGCATATAATTATTATATTTGTATACAAAACTTATGCTGAATACTCAAGGTATAAAAATCTGGTCAAAGTACTGCATAAATTAATCACTGATTATTGGCATTACAAAATGGTAGTGTTCTTATAAGGTGAGTTAAAAAGACCTTTCCTTTGCTTTGATGATATCAGTGTACTTGTTATACATGTATCACTACTAATAAAAAAAATCCACTGAGTACTTGTCAAAGCACTTTCTACTATCTTTGATATTCTCAACAATCACAGGTTGATGATTATTATTCCATCTTACTGAACGGAGATGATTAGTTACAGCAGACTACAACATGATAAATTAGTGACAGTCAAGCCTTATTCCACCAAAACTTCACACTGAATTACTTTTCTAACCACCATACTGCTTATATTTTGGAATATAGAAGAGAATTACAAGTTGGATATTGTTTTTAGATATTAAGTAGCAGTTTCATATTATAAGGGAGGAAGAGAATACTAATTTTTTAAATTTCCTCTTCACATACAGCAGCAATCCATTTTCTGTTGCTGTAACAAAATACATGCAGTTGGGTAATGTGTAAAGAAAAGAGGTCTTTTTAGCTCTGCTTCATAGGCTGAAAGTTCATGATTAGTTGGCTCATTTGTTCAGCATGTGGTGAAGGTGTCATTGTGGGAGTGCATGACAAGACAAGAAGTCAGAGACTAGGGAAGGGCCAATCTTACTCCTTTATAACAACTCACTCTTGGGAGAACAACTTACTCTGTGCCAGATCAGTATCCATCTCTACATTTTTTCCCCCCTCTGGTACTGGAGATTTAAATCAGGGACATTTCACCACTGAAAAACATCCCCAGCCCTTTTTATTTTTTTGTTTTGAGATATGGTCTCTCTAAGTTACTGGGCCTTGCTAAATTGCTGAGGCTGGCTTTTTTTTTTTTTTTCGGGTGCTGGGGATCCAACCCAGGGCCTTGTGCTTACAGGGCAAGCACTCTACCGACTGCCCAGGTACAATCTGAATACATTAGAATTGTTCTGGTAAAATTGAAAAAATCAGTGTGTTTAATAACTTAAGTGAATGCTGTAGAGACAGGTGTGGTGGCATGTGCCTGTCATCCCAGTAACTCAGAAGGCTGAGGGAAGACTGCAAGTTCAAAACCAGCTTCAGCAATTCAGGGAATCCCTAAGCAATTTAGTGAGATCATTCTCAAAATAAAAAATAAAAAGGCTGGGGATGTGGCTCAGTGGTTAAGTGCCCCTGGTTCAATCAGTGGTACCTACCCACCTCCCAAAGAAAAGATAAAAATTCTGGGGATATAGCTCAGATGGCAGAGTGCTTGCCTTGCGGCCCTGGGTTCAATCCCCAGCACTGCAAAAAAAAAAAAAAAAAAAATGCTGCCATTGTGCATTATACATTACAATAGGGACTTTCATTAGGATTAGTAGTAGGTGAAAAAGGAAACAAAGCTTTTTCACTGAGAGTTCTCCTGAAGTACACTTGCTGAGTATATAAGAGCTGTGTGATTTTTAAATGTATTAGATTATTACTTTTTTATTATTTAAGGAAATGGAGGTAAAGGAATGCTACAAGGTTTATTTTAAGCCACTTTCCATGATCAGCCATTTTTTACTTTTTTCTTGATATTATTGCTAAAATATTCATAAATATTTAAATGCCTGGACATCAAGGTTTGGTATCATTTTGTTTAGAGTACATCACTATTCATGTATTGATTGTTTTCTATTCTTTTTCAGTTATCCAGTGTCTAGACAGTATATTAACATACATAAAAGAAAGGAGTTAACTTTTTATCTTCCCATATAAACATTTTGAAGATAGGGGAAAAGATTCATCCCAAAGGGGGGAAAAATCATAATGTATCTATTTATACACAGCTGCTACAAAATATGAGTTTGTAAAATGGAAATCTAGTATGTTTTATATAAAGAGCAGCTAAAATTAAAAGCTACTTAAGTTTTAGGGAACAAAGAATTAGAAGTTCAGATAAAAACTATTTAAATATGATGCTAGATCTAGTCTTACACAGGAATAGTTTCCTGCTTACAAATTTTCAGTTTTGTAAAACAAAGAGCTGTAGCTTCCAAATATTCAGGCTCACAATCTTGATACCTGAGCAGGAAATATCACTTTCTGAAACTAAACTGGTACATATGTATTGTGACTGAAGGTATATTACAGCTAAAAGAGGAACTGGAAGCCCAATAAATTGGAATGGAATCCATGATGGTCACCAGAAGTCAGGTACATGGGCTGCAGAAGGGAAGAAATCTGGGTAAATACTAATCAAGTGCTTAGGCATTGTTGCAATCTAAAAGGTGTAAAAGACACAGACTCATTATCTAGGGAGTCTGAAGGTTTTTAAAGAGGTCTTTTATCCAATAATACTCCATTAATCACAAATCAGACCCAACAGAACATACGCCTCATCACTTCTGGTATGGAAGATTAATTCTGTAGAAAAAAATCTCACAGATTTACTTCCAGGTCCTGTTTGTAGTGTTCTTAAGTTTAACTGATGGCAAAAAACGCCTGACCACTTAGTTAGGAATACCAAGTGGCAGGAAAGAAAAAATAGGTGGAAGGTGAGGGACTCCGTGTGTAAACACTTGGTAGTATGTACATAAAGAGGAAACAAAAAGTCCTTAAAATAATATGCAGTGGGGTTAGGGATATAGCTCAGTTGGTAGAGAGCTTGCCTTGCAAGCACAAACCCTGGATTCAATCCCCAGCACTGCAAAAAACAAACAAACAAAAAAATAGTAATAATAACATGCAGTAAGACTTGGCAGGAATGCTACTGTTTAGTGTAATTTTTCAGGCTGTCACCTTAATATTAAATGCACCACAATTTTTGATAGAATTGTAACTTCACACACTATGAACACTGATTTCCTGTGAATTTTTTTTTTCTTTAAGTGCTCCAGACCAGGCAACTCTGCAGAGAATTGCCAAGCAATTGTTGAATTGGTGTTCAGTCTCCAAGTTAATAGACATCCTCTACCATTCATTCACAACTTTATTTACCGTCTCCTATTTTCTGAGTATTAAGTACTCTGTTTCTCTATTTCCTTGAGTTCCTGGTAGGCTATATCTTTTCCTCTCTGGTAGGATGTCTTTGATAGTTCTCAAATCTGGTTTCGCTGGCACAGAACTTTGGTTTGCTTTGTCTTTTGAGTATAAACTCCCTCACATTTCCTGATTACATTCTATGTTTCTTAAAATTCCTAGAATGGAGAAATTAGGTACTGTGAATTCTGCCTTCTAAACCAAGCATTCTCTGTTCTGCATGAAATGGTGAGAAAAAGGCAGGATTCACTTGAATGGCGGAGGTCAAACGCCTATGGAATTGCACCCCAAGATATGGACAAACTGCCTACTCCTTGCAGCAAGAGACTATGTGAGTTGGTGGGTCAAGGATATGTATTTCAGATGTGGCTAGCCATTACACGCTCGCCTTGAGGAGTCACGGTTCTTTGGAAATAGCATTAAAAAATAAGGAAAGTTGTGCTGTAATAATCCAGTTTTACTTTTTGGCATTTCCACGCCCGGAAGAAATAATTTAAAGTACCTGGGATAATAGAGTCCGATCCTTTGGGACACTTAAGCCGAAGACTTCGTAACAGGGCTCTAGAGACAAAAGGGCTCCATGGGTTTCTAATTCTAGAATGTGGGAACAGCCAGCACAAATAGGCTTTCATTCGCTTTAGAAACACACAATCCTGCATGCCAAAGGCCCAGCCTCTGGTACAGGCACGAACGAAAGGATGCTCGTAATCTGAGCTCAGGAATCTAGAGATGACTCCGCATTTAAAACTCTGTCCCGAGTCCGAGCGCGCCAGAGGCCGGAAGCCGCGCCACGTGACCGGCCCTCCTTCGCAGCCATTAATACCGAGGCATTCGCCACCGCCGCTGCCACATTTCCTAACTACTTCAGGGCGGAACAACCCTGAAACGTATGACGGGGGGCGGTTTCAGCTAGCTCTGAACTCGGGTGTGGCTAGAACTCGCGCCTTGTCCAGCAATGCTTTCAAAACCGGTCCTCGGCAAAGGGCTGTCAGAAACTTCCGCCTGGGTGCCCACCACGTGATTACGAGAGACTAAGGGAGGCGGAGGCCGGCCTTGACTACTCCAGTCCCGGGCCTCCGCCCGCCCAGCACCCTTCACGGCGCGTGACGACACTGCCCGCCGGTGGCCTCCGCCCCGGCGCGCCTGCGCACGCGGCTCTCGCGGTGTCTCGCGCTCGGCCCCGCCCACTCTGCCCCCGCCCTTTCCGCCCCTCCCTCCCCCTCCGCCCTGTCTCTCGGCGGCAGCGGCGGCGGCGGCGGCTCGCGCAGCTTGTTGGCTCGCTATATAAAGGGGAGAAGCAGGCGGACCGGACGGCTGGAGCTGCAGCCGGTGGCGGCAGCGGCGGCGCGGGGAGCGGCGACCGGTGGTGGTTTCCCTCCTTGCCGCGGGGTGGGGAGCGGGCAACGCCCCCCGGACCCCAGAAGGGTCGTGGTTTTTTTAAAGGCGATTCTCGAGGTTTTTAGCCCCGGAGGAGTACCCCCCTCCTCCTAGTCTCACCGCTACCCTTACTCCTTCGGGATCGATTTTGTTTTAAATTTTTGCCCCAGTCTTGCGGTGGCTTGGGTCACCCTCCAGGTCTTGGTTTCTTTTTTTTTTTTTTTTTTCTTTCGGTTTTGTTTTCATCTTTTCTCGGGGTTGCTCCCCTCTTGTTTGTGTTGTGTGTGGAAATGGCGAACTCGGCAAATACAAACACCGTGGTAAGGACGTGGTTCGGTGGCCGGCGGGGGCTTCGTTCCGGCGGTAGCAACGGCCGGACCGGGCGGGGGCGGGGACGGCGGCGACTCCCGGCCTCTACTCTCCGCCGCCCGCGAGGCCGCCGCCGCCGCTTCCCGCCTCGGGCGGACCGGGCTGGGGCGCCGGGCGGCGGGCGCGGGGGGGCGCCGAGGGCTCGCGGCGGCGGGAGGGCGGGGGTGCCGGCGGGCCTGGGGCCTCCGCGGGCGGACCGGGCCGCGCAGGCGGTTGGGCCCGGGCGGGCGCGCGGCCCCGACCCCGGCCCCCGCCGCCGGGAGGGCGGGCGGGAGCGAGTCGCCGCGTCCCCGGAGGGGCCGCGCAGCCAGAGCCGAGCCTGGGGAATTGGGCGAGCCCCAGAGACCCACCGCGATCCACTTTAATGCAGTGGACCCCTGACGGTTACTTCGAGGGTTACTTTGGGTTTCTCTGGCGGTTGTGCTTTGGGAACCATCTCTGGGGCCATTTTATACCTTTTTTTTTTTTTTTTTTTTTTTTTAAAAAAAAAGGACGAAGGTTGAAAAGCACTTATCTCAGTTCCTTCCGCACGGGTAAAATGGCGAAGGGGAAGCAAAAGCCCCATCGTCTCTTCGACTAGCAAAAGCACCGAAACAAACCAAAAAAGCCTACAGTGGTCCAAGTGTCCCCCGCTTTCGCCTTGGAATTTGCCTACTTCCCGCTTGTCCCTTTTTGGTTACTCGCGATCACGTAGGTTTGCAAAAAGCAGTCACATAAATAACCTTTTCAGTCACCAACGCAATGTGATCACTAGTCCACCCAACTCTGATTTTTATTCTGACAATAAAACACGTTTTTGCCCGATCCCAAATGCCGCAGACAAGCCCGCGGCCGCCCGACACAGTACCGTTGGCGACTCGGGTTGATCCATCATGGCTGCGGCCGCTTACCCTGCCTTTCAGTCCCTGAGCCTTGTGGTCCTCCTCCCTTTGGCTGCCCTGTTTATATAGAGCCATTGCCGCTCTCTAATATAGACTCTGCCAGGATGGGAAGGTGCTTTTCAGGCCTACGTCACCGCCTCTCCATTTAAACACCAGATCCGGCTTTAAATAGTGAGAGCTGCTGAGAGCGGGGCTGGGAGGTGCGTGCTCCCGAGGCGAGAGGCGGTCGCGTGCAGAGCTCTGTTTATTTCTAGGTCCTTTTCTGACGTTGTAATTTTGCATCCTACCGGGGCTGCTCTCAGACCCCCAGGTTTTTGTTTGGTTGCAGCACCTAGGGTTTGCTTTCTTTGTTAAGTGAAATATGCCCAGCTACTGTTTCTCGTTTTATCTTTCAGATTTTTTCAAAAATAATTTTAAATCACATGACCTGATTATTTTTCTTGAAAGGTGTCTGTCTTATTGTCGGGAATTTTTAAAACGCTTTTCTATATTAAACGCTAATTGAAGTGGGCTGCTTGGGTTTGATAGTTGACTGTTAAGTAGTCAGGAAATATGTTAGAACTATATCTTATGATATTTCATCGTGTTTTCCTACAATTATCCTAGAAACAAAGCTTTTCAAAGAAATAGACAAGTGATTAAAGCTGCCACATAGGATTTTACGTCCACAGTACACTGGTGTGTAAGGGGAATTGCAATAAGAGTGAGATGGCAAGCTGTATTTTAAGAAATTAAAATTCTAAGTGGGTGGCGTTTTTATTGCATTGGATATTAACCTGATACCCAGTATAAAAATTAATTTACTTTCCAAGACTGCATAAAAGGACTAACACTTTCTAAAGGAACATTCTAATTAATCACTTGATGATGTAACTCATGACACTCTTAATGCACCAGTTTTGAAGTTTGCATATTTGTTTTTTTAAAAAATCAGGACAAACCCAAATTGCTTTCTATATAATAAAAACTTTGGCTCACGTGAAGTTCAGAAATTTAAGTATAAATTAGAAATTGCTTATTTCAAATAATGCCTGTACACCCACATACTTTTACAAAACAAGTATTTTGAGAACTTTTTCAAATTGTAAACCTCTCTGCTAAATTATGTGCATATACTCTGTGACAGACTACACATTTCCCTTTCTCTTTCATCCATAGTGCTTCTGAATTAACTGGTTAAGTGCCCAGGTTTTCCATTAAGGCACAAAAGGAAAATCTTAAAGCATGAATGAATAAATAGGAAGTACCGGAAGAAAGCAGATTTGTTCTTGTAAATGTCTGAGTAAGCAAAAATGTTTTAAGATAACTGACTTCAGAAACATCAAAATATCTGTTTTTTCCTGGAAAAATAATTGATATATCGTACCTGTTTAAAATTACATTGCTTGCGTGTAATGTCTGGAGAAGTCATTGGTAGAAAGAACTCTATAGATGTAAATCAGTAGTTAAATTGCTATGAATAAGATAATCCATAGTCAGATATACTTTATATAGAAGAAGAATGTTAAAAGTAAGGCAGAACAAGAGAGATTCCCTTTTTACAGATTAATAAAGTTTATTGAGGCAGAGTTGGCATTATAGAAATAGATTAGTGAGTTGAACACTTAAGAATGTTGGAATTGTCCTGGTTATAACGAAAAGGAATGAATAGGTTTTAATGGTTGAGGTACATTGTATTGGACAAACTAGTGTTGTTGGCTAGGAAGGACATATTTTCTTAGAAGGTTCCCTTGTGATAACAGTATCGCTGGTAGAGATGCTAATAAAGCATTTTATTTCCTTTCAAAGTTTGCATATGAGAGCAAACCCTTGGTTTTATTGATAGCCAGTAACTTTTACCTTAAGCAAGGTATAAAACACAAATAATGACAAAGCATTAAATGAAAAAAGATTGTTAACTTTTAACAATTTGATAATGTGTAAGAGTTATAAGGAGACATCTAGCTTACCATTTGACATGCAGAACTTCTTTTTGTGTGAACCCCCATAGGATGAAGGTTATGCTATTAATTGTTCTAACTCTCTCCTTTTGGTTCTTAAAAATCCTTTTAAAATGCTTTCACATTTGTTTTCATTTTACTCAGTCTTCTGGAAACCAACACCTCCATCCAACCTCCCCCCCCAACACACTTAATACTAGCAATGATAATGGGAATAATAATTACACTGAACATGCAGGGATGTTCATGGTTCTGTTCTGCAGTGTCACCTAGGCAGGAGGAGGAGAGAAATCATGAGAAAAGAATCAGTACCTGCTCCTCTGGGACCTTGAGACCTGTAATTGTGGGTATATAAATAGTTTAATGGTATAGCTTGAAGGTACAAACTGGGTCACAAAAAATGGAAGTGAGGTGATCTTTAAACTTGAATGCTCATTATTGCCTGTCAGATGACTGGACATGAGGCCTTCCAAAGTATTTTAAGACTTAGTGGCAAGGTTGTGAGATATAACAGGGTATAAAACATGGAATGGAATAAAAGGAACCAGACATAAGCAGCCATGAAGCCATTTTTAAGCATCATGTTAGGTCTTTTGACTACAAAATGGGAAATTATAACTGAAATTGTGTGGATCTTGTATGTGTAAGAGCTGTTTATGAATTGTATTACATAGTTTAATATTTCTAATGTATAGTCATCAAATATAGTTTATTATGATGTTTATTAGGATGGCCATATCTCTGAACATACTCTAAAATAAGTTTTAGATAGTTGACAAGATGACTGATTAATTTGTTTTGAATCTGTGAACCTTTTAACCTGTTGAAAACAGTCTTTTTCAAGAGTCTTATTTTTCCTTTAAAGCCTAAATTATATAGATCTGTGATTGAAGATGTTATTAATGATGTGAGAGACATCTTTCTGGATGATGGAGTGGATGAACAAGTCCTGATGGAACTAAAAACTGTGAGTTTGTCTCTCTCTCTTTTTACTCTTCATACTTTCCCCACTAAGATTCTCTTCATCCAAAACCGAATGTTTCCATAGGATGAACATTTGACTTTGCTCAAGTATAGTTAAGTGAATGGGTGGTGATTTTAAATCCCAACTCTACCATCCAGTCTTCTCTGAACTTGGGCAAGCTACTTTTGTATTTCAGTTTCCTCACGCTAAGATAGGAATTGGTAGTATTTAACCTTAAACAGATTTCAGGATTAAATATAGTAGCTACATAAAATGCTTATCACAATGCCTGCCCAGTACCTTTAGTTATTGGCATTGAGTGGCTAACTTCTACATTTTATAGTTCAATTACTTGACATGCCTGGAACTGTTTTTTAAATAATTTGTGGTCTTAATGTACTTGGTTCTAAAATTGATGTTGTAAGATTCAAATACTTCCCTAAAAGAACTTTAAGTTCTTCGATCAAATTTTTTATGTGGGCCAAATGTTAGATTTATAATACATTTTATGTGGGAGTTGGTTTTCTGTTTCTTGGATTTAAACAGAAGTACTTAGGTTTTTAAAAAATGAGTATTTACGTTAAGTCTGAAAAATTACACAGACTTTCTGTCATTCTTTTCAAGTAAAATTTGTGTTCTGTGCAAAGAGTTGGTCAGCTTAACTCATATCTAAAATGCACCCATGCTTTTCCTTGACACAATTGTTCATTTGCAGCAGAAATGATTTATACATACTTCCTATTCTGATGAAATCTATTCATGTATTGTGTTGATGTTAGGAAATTTGATTGCTTGATATTCCGTAATGAAATCTGTTAACATTTGAAAGATCTGCATAATTCATTCAACTTTTAGTTCCCAAAGTTCATTGATGTATAGTTTCAGATTCTACATTGTGGAACTTTTAAGAAAACGTTACTTAAAATACCTATTCCTATCCCACCTACTTACCTGTAGGAGGACATATTTTTTTCTTTAACCAAAACAACAAAGCAAATGTAGAGGCAGATTTGAGAACACAGTGGTTTTTCTTTAAATCATTTCTCACCCTCAGTTTTATTTGGAAAATGTGATTATTTTCAAAAAGAATATTATTTATGTTAACATGTAATGGATGGATCTTATTTCTAAATAAATTAATAAATAGACTATAAACAAAAGATCTTTGAGATTCTTGATAATTTTTGAAAGAGATAATGGGTCCAAAGATCAAAAAGTGTTAATTTTGCTGTTTTATGAATTAAATATTGAGCTCTTAGAGCTATGTCTGAATACATAATTACAGTTAGCAAATAGGAAGATTTGTTATGATCTTATTTATGCATTCATCTGAGGTGTAGAGGCTGAAACTTAGCAACTCATTAAGTAAAACAAATCTCATCTTTACTGTAGTGTTGAAATATGACTTAGTGTGTTTAAGCATCTGTGAGTAACTTCTCTAGAGTATTCAGTAAGAATCTGCTCATGTGTGGAAGGGAAAAAAAATGTTTAAATGAGACGTTTAAATGTTTAAAATGAAATATTTACCCTGAGAGAAATGTAAGATTTATTAATAGTGAAGAGTAAGTGTCTAAAAATGCAAGTATATGAATGCCAAGTTATGAGACATGAGTTGGAAGAACAGTATAAACTATACGAAGAGCATAAAGTATCTTGGGGATATGAATAATGAGAGAACAAGCTTATTTTGATTCCATAGTGTAGCTGGTGTGTTTTTTTTTTTTACAATTAATGTTACACTCGTGTAATGGTTGTCATCATAGTTCTGTGACCTTACATGGAAGGTATAACTTTTCTAGTTGGAGAAAATCAGTCCAAAATATTAATTTATCCTAGGCCAGAGTGTCGTGGTCAGTTCAGGTTGTTTATTATCAACTCTTGCTTGTACATGGAAAATCTGGAGAATTGATTTTTTTCCTACTGTTCTTGATAGAATCAAGAAGTTAAAAAGAAAAATTCTCTTCATTATTTTAATTCTCTGCACTGAATTTCTTCAGAATATCAAAATTTCCAGTGTGCCCTAGATTTAACAGCTAGCCAGCACTGTCCAATATAGCTTTCTACAATGATGGAAAAATTCTACATTTATGTTCTAGATGGTAGTCACTAGCTGCAGGTGACTATTATGGACTTAAAAAGGAACTGAAGAATTGAAATTTTATTTTAGTTTTTTAAATGTAAATCACTACATGTGGTCAGTGACTACCATATTGGATTGTGCAAGTTTAGACATTCTTGTTAGTAAAACTAACATTAATTTTATATTTTATGATTCATGAACTACATTGCCATTTAGTTCTAGTTCCTCCCATCCTTTTTTTTTGGCCATTTCACAAATTCTTATCAGGAGAGTGTATAGGCTGTAAAGGATATTGTGTTGAATTACATTATGGATTAATATGTGTCCATATTGGATTGTGCAAGTTTAGACAGTCTTGTTAGTAAAACTAACATTAATTTTATTTTTTATGATTCATGAACTACATTGCCATTTAGTTCTAGTTCCTCCCATGCTTTTTTTTTTTGCCATTTCACAAATTCTTATCAGGAGAGTGCATAGGCTATAAAGGATGTTGTGTTGAATTACATTATGGATTAATATGTGTAATGAGAATCCATGTGATTTAAGAGTTGCATAGTAATGCAGGAAAAGTGATGATATACACCAAAAAAAGTTCAGCCCAATTCTTAAGATTATTTATTGAACCACTATAGGCCTACTTTAATGTGTGGATTATGGGAAATAGAGAAGGTATCAAAAATATAGTTGTTAGTAAATCCATAATTGAATGTAAAATGTTTCAGATTGGTAAGTGATTAGATGGGAAAGATAGTTTAGAAATTCTCTTCAACGTGAATGATAAAATTATCCTGATTTCCAAACTGTCAGACCTTCCCACATCCAAACAGCAAGTATCATATGAAATGTTGCCTGTTTTTTTTTTTTTAAATATATATATATTTTGTCGTAGATGGACTAAATACATTTATATTATTTATTGTATGTGGTGCTGAGGATGATACCCAGGGCTTCACATGTGCTAGGCAAGTGCTGTACCACTGAGCCACAACCCTAGCCTACATGGCCTTGTTTTTAATGAAACAACAAGGTTTCTTCAGTTGGAATTAAGTTTGCCTATTTCTAGTTCAGGTTTCTTAACCTTGGCACTGTTGACATTTGGACTGTTTCATAGTTACAGGGCTGTCCTATTCATTGTAGGATGTTAGCAGCATAATTGTTTTCTGCCCACTAGATGCCAGTAGCACCTTTCATTTGTGACTAAAAATGTCACTAGACATTGCCAGATCTCTAGGGAAGTGGGAACAAAATCACCTCCAGGTAAGAAACACTGTTCCAGATGTTATATCTAGATACTTGATTTACTAGTTATATCTAGATACTTGATTTACTCTAGGTATGAATACCATAAATGGAATAATAATCTACTTTCCACTTAATTTACTCTTGTGAAAGCTGTATTTCCCTCACATTTCTTGGTAGCACAGAAAATTAACTTTAGGCGCTAGATGTTTTATGAAAAATAGGAGAATTCTTTAGAATTTCTAGCCTTGTATACTGTGAGGTTCATCACATTTTGTAAGATCAGAAAGTAGACTCAGACTGATTTGACAAGAAGTTAGTAAGTGGTAGAGATGTGAAACTAGGCGTTTTATCTCTTGTGACGTTTATAATATTGACTAGAAAGAATGCAGGTACCAAAGATGTGATTAGATCATGGGTCGGTGATGGGTGGTCAGAGGTGCTTTTCAGAGTTATTTACTTGCTCTGAGTACAGCAGTGTAGCTAAGAGGTTAGGAGTTTAGATTAGAGCTAGAATTAGAGCGAGGCAGACAAAGTACCTAGGTTGTAAAATTTAAAGAGATGGGATGCAGACCTAAGACAATGGAGTCTGGTTTATATCCTAGTTCTGCCTACTATTGGTTGGAGATGTCTAGTCAACATTTATACAAATGCACATCTGAAACCATTTTAGAAGCAGAAAACGAATATTCTGCAAGTCAGTTTTTAGAGAACTGGGCAAAGATTGCTGAAGTAGGGCTGCCAGAAAAATAACTATTTGTTGAGGGGAAATGGAGTACTATAAAAATGCAAGATGGAGGGCTGGGGAGATAGCTCAGTCGGTAGAGTGCTTGCCTTGCAAGCACAAGGCCCTGGGTTCGATCCCCAGCACCGCCAAAAAAAAAAAAAAAAAAAAAAAAAAAAAATGGAAGATGGAGAGAGTTCTTCCTGTATTCTTAGTAAAATAAATACATAAATAACAATTCAGTATTCCTGATTGTCTTCAGTAGTATGATTACTAATGTCAAAACAATGTCAGTATTGTTTAACAGTTGATATCCTGTTAACATCCTGGTAACAGGATGTTTTGCTAAATAAAATTATATAAAAATGAAATTGAAGAGAAACTAAACATTCAGTTCCTTCAAACTTTACATTATTTGATGTTTAGGCTTAGTATTTGTACTTACATAGCATTATTTTTATATTCCTCATATTGGAACAGTATTATGGTACTTGGTAAGTACTGATTCTCAGTAGGCTTTCACAACCAATCCCAGCAAAACTTTTGGAAATGTATGGGACCATGTTTGTGTGTCATGATAACTCTTAGACACTTTTGGCATTTAGCAGGCAAGAGCCAGGAATATTGCATTCCCTTCACATTTCCTGTGGACAGTCCTTCACAATAAACAATTGCTCTGCCTAAAATGTCAGTAGCATCCTGATAGGCTATCCTAGAAAATAATAGTTTGTTTCTCCTTTTTTTCTTTGAAAAAAATACTAAATGACTGAAATGATTATTAAATATATAATCATTTTTCAGATCTGCAGAGTAAGATAGTCTGTGTAGTTCATATCAATATTACGTTAATATAGGAGGTAGACTCAGTGTGATAAGTACAAAAATAGAGATGTCTCTAATATACAGTGAGTGACTGCTTTTCTTTGAGGTTAACTGACTTTGGCATCTGTCTTGTTTTGGTAATTGTGAGGGAAGATAGCTAAACACGGGAAATACCCTACACATACTGTATTCTGGAAATTTCAGATGTTTTGGTATGGTTAGAAAATAGAGTTTAAGTTATAGTAACATTTGACATATGGTAATGCCATGCTAAGGGACTTTCTTTAGAGTGAGAGGATTATCTTAGGTGCTAGCTAAAATTCAAGTTTTCAGGACTGTAGAGTGTGACTTAATAGAGTTGTCAAATGGAACCCAGGAATCTGCTTTTGTATATCAGTATAGTAGTGACCCCTTATCCAGAGTTTGATTTTTCAGGGTTTTTTTTTTTTTTTTTTTTTTGATACGGGGGATTGAACTCAGGGGGCCTTATCCACTGAGCAGCATCCCCAGCCCTTTAGAGACAGAGTCTTACTGAGTTGCTTAGTGCCTCACTAAGTTGCTGAGGCTGACTTTGAACTCAAAATCCTCCTGCCTTGGCCTCCTGAGCTGCTGGGATCAAGGTATGCACCACTCTGCCAGCTCAGTGTTTCACTACATGTAGTCATCATTAAATGGAAAATTCTACAAGTAAGTAGTTTGTAACTTTTAAATTGCATGTTGTTTTGAGGTAGTATGATGAAATCTTTCTCCAGCCAATTTGGTAGTTCCCAGGACATGAGTCATCTCTTTGCCCAGTGTATCCATGCTATATATGCTACTTATCCGTTACTCACTTAGGGGATGGCTCAGTTTTATCAGATCATCTTCTATAGTGTATATGTTTGGATAACCCTTATGTGGTACCTGTTGTGTCACAATGCCAATGTTATTCATCTCCCATCATCTCATCAGGTAGGCATTGTATCATCTCACATCATCACAAGAATAAGGGTGAATACAGTACTGTAAGATATTTTGAGAGGAAGAGATGACAGTTACGCAACTTACGTCTTGACATTCTGTTTTATTATTTTTGGTCTTTCACTGTGTATATTCCATAATTTAAACCTTATCATAGGTTTGTAGCTATAGGAGAAAACTTCTTTATGTAAGGCTTAGTATGCTTTCAGACATCCACTAGGACTCTTGGAACATACTCCCTAAGTGTAAGAAGGGATTACTGTATTCCAGGTTGTAGGATATGTAGTTGCAGGTCATAGTTTGCCATAGGTACCATTTTTAAGTAGAAGATATATTTGTAAAGTTTAGAACGTTCACCTTGGTAACGGTGTAGAATAGTGTTTTCTCACCTTTTGTCTAGTACTGTCCTTAAAAAATAATAGTATTTAACATTTTGATTAAATATAGTTTTAAAATTTTTGATCAAGCATTACATAAATCTGTAAAACATTTCTTACTTTGCATTTTCTTTTCAGTTTTGATTTTATCACAAAAATAAATTCTATTTGTTTCTTTTTTATGAGCCACTAATGGGTTGCAATCTTTATTTTAAAGTGGCTATTCTCACTTTAACAAGCAACAGAATAACTGGCATAGTGTGTTAAAATAGCTTGTTGGCTTCACCTCTAGAGCTGTTGGTGCATTAGGTCTGAGATGGGACTTAAGAATTAGCATTTTAACAACTTCCTGGTGATACTAATGTTGTTAGCTTCAGAACCACATTTTGAGAACCCTATCTAGTAGAGGCTAGATGGAAAGACAAGTTTCCACTGGAATATAGGCTGTCTGAAGTCAAGGATTTTTGTCATATTTGTCCACCGTCTTTTCTCAATGCCTGTAATAGTGTGGTATATAGGAGTTAATCAGTAATTATTTGTAGAATGCATGACTTTGATGCAAGAAGTTCAGTGAATTGTTACTATATCAGTACCCTTTTCAGTAGTTCTGGTGGGAGGAACCAGGGCTACAATAGTGTGAATAGATTGAAGCGTTGCTTAGAAGGGAAATTCACAATATTGATGGGGTCTTAGGGTAGAATAAGACCTAAGTCATTGACTGGTGAACCTAGGTGAGCTATGATATGTGGCACTTAGCTACACATAAAATGTAATTAATGTTTGTTGTCATCACTGAAGCTTTATTGTGTGGTCCAGGATGCAGTAGTTAGACCACTTTGACTCAGAGGTGCTTTATCACTGAGCTGTATCCCTAGCCCTTTTTATTTTTCATTTTGAGACAGTTTCACTAAGTTGCCCAGGCTGACTGAGAACTTGTGATCCTCCTGCCTCAGCCTCCTGAGTGCTTGGATTATAGACGCAGGCCACCACACCCTGCTAACTTTAGAAAAGGTATAAGGAGCTTAAGGTATAGCTCAGTGGTAGAGTGCATGTTTAGTATGGATGAGGACCTAGGTTCAATACTTAGCATCCAAGAAAAATTTGTTTTTAAGAAAACGAGGTTTTATAAAATAATTCTTAAAAAATTTTAAAAAATGTTTTATTAATAGCTACTACAAACAGTAGGATAGCTCAGATTACCAAGTACAAAGTCAACATACAAAAATTAGTAGTTTACATATATTCAATCTTTTGGAATATTTAATGGAAGAAAAGATTTCATGTAAAACTAACAAAAATATATTAATATGTTTGTCAATAAAAATGTGAGACATTAAAAATAAAAATTAAAATAACACAAGGCAAAAAAGTAGCCTTTTTACAAATAAAAAGGCCATATTGTTGTGTAAATTAATTTGCAAATTTAATAAAATCTCAGCGAAAACAGTTGTAAGCCGTATCACCTGATGCTACATTTAGTGGGAAAAAAAAAGAAGTGGGACCAGCACTAAAACACATTAAGGCATTTATAAAATAATTTCTAAAATCATTAATTAATAGTACTTTTTTTTTAACCTTGATTTTTGACTCAATAATCTAGATTTTGTTTTGTTTTGCTTTGGAAGAGGGAAGGAAATGGGAGGTTTAGGTGACAGTTTAAGACCTTGTAGTGTGTTTTGTTAGATGTACAAGTACCTGGTGTTTGTATTTTTTTTTTTTCCCCCACGTGCCTATTTTGACAGTGTGTTAATGCCCACTTTATAGAGATGAACCAGACACAGTTTGGACTTTTAGAAAGCAGTGCTTTGATACCTCAGGAAGAACTATTTTTAGTCTGGAATTTGCAGAGGCCTGGATTTCTGAGCTGGAAGTTTAGAAGTAATCTAATGCAGTTTTTCTACTTTTTAGATGAGGAAAATGCCTAAGAAAGGTAACAGTTTGGTCATATTAGTAGCCAACCAGGATTAACTTTTTTCCTGATTTCTGGTATAATGCTCTATTGCATGATTAATACCATCACTAACAAAAAATAATACATTTATTGGTAATTGACTAGACTGATGGTGGGTTTTTAAAAATATATATAGTACTTAATCCTTAAAACAACCATGAATAGATATTGTTTCATCTTTGTAAGAGTAGGTTTCAGATAAGACTAAATACTATGCCTGCTGTAGGGAAGGTTGCATTGGGAAATTTCAGTAAGATGTGCTATCATTATTATTAGTATGTAGACACAGATTTAGAATCTCTAGAGTGTGACAGGATCAGGAGATTATAGAAAATCTCCTGTATGGCAAGAACTTCTTGAAGGATCTGCTGAGAAGTTTAGGTGAGTTAGGCAGTATCCCAAGAGCAGATCCTAAAGGAGTAAACAAAGTTATGTGTAGATCTTCGAGTGCAAAATGAATGAATTATTCCATTTGTGTTTTTAAGAAACAAGGTCAAGGCTTTAGATTTAACACTGAATTGGTAAAGAAGAACATGCGTTAAGGAGAAGGTTGAAATAGTTGCAAATATTTTATATTTCTCTTTTTTGTCCACTGATTTCCACCCTCCACATGAGTATCCTTTATCCAAGATGCTTGTGACCAGAAGTGCTTTAGGTTTTGGAATATTTTTATATACATAATGAAATTCATTTGTGTTTCATATATGCCTTATGCACACCTTAAGTTAATTTTGTGTAATACTTTTGATAATTTTATGAATGAAACAAAGTTTATGGTATGGAATTTTCCATAAACTTGGCATCATGTCAGTGCTCAAAAAATTTCAGATTTTGGAGTATTTCAGATTTTTAATTTTAGATTAGGGATTCTCATAGAAGTTGCTAAGCAGAAAACAATCTTTGACATAATGGGTGGAGGAGGGAAATTTCAGGTAGTGTGGATGATTGGAAAAAACCTCCAAGACCATCAGGCATTGCTGATTATTTCTTCCTTTTGTAGTATTGGACAGATAGGAAGTTGGGCTTTATAACCGGGGAAATTGCCTCTTATGTTTCTCATTTACCTGATCAAGAAGAGGTGAATTTATATTTATGTTCTGTATCTATTTTTGGAGAGACAGAAAGTTTTGTATTAAGGAAAGAGTTTCTAAAAATGTTAGTAATGGTTTGGATACTGCAAAAGGTAATCTTCATTTACTTAAAAAAATTGCTTATATGAAACTCTTTGCTAAAAAATACCTCCCAATTACTGTAGAAAGATTGAAGATAAAAAAAGAAACCAAGGAAAACCTCTTCAGTACTCCATAAAGGGGCAGAGATGAGGTTTGACTTGTTTTCATTATTCTTTATACTTGGCTAAGATTTTTTTTTAAATGGGTATATCAGTTTCTAAAATGGAAGAGATTTATAAACAGATGATAATAATATATTTTGTCCATGTGTCCAGAGTTATTTCTGTGACCTTCACTTAGAAATCTTATGTTCTTTGCCTTAGTTATGGGAGAATAAACTAATGCAGTCTAGGGCAGTAGATGGATTTCATTCAGAAGAGCAACAGCTTTTGTTGCAAGTTCAACAGCAACATCAACCCCAGCAGCAGCAACACCACCACCACCACCACCATCAGCAAGCTCAACCTCAGCAGACAGTACCTCAGCAAGCACAGACCCAGCAGGTCCTTATTCCTGCATCACAGCAAGGTGAGATTGAATTTGTTTTCCTACTCTACAGATTGGAAATGATTTAAAAGAAGATTGGATCTTCTTTTTAAGAGGTGTCTGATAGATCAAAAGTATTTGAAAATAAGACTACATTGCTTTTGTTTTTCCTCCCAAATTTTGACTGAGTTTATATGTGCTTATACATATATGTTTATATATAATATATGTAGTAATAATAGATAATTCCAAATTTGAAAGCCTAAATCATGTTCAGGTAAGTTTATTACTTTCTTTTGAGAAAGTTATACAGTGGTATATTTCCTAGAAGTTTATTTACTAAGGGCTTCATTATTTTATATGATAAAATAATTGTCTGTATTCTTCATGGAAACTTCCTTTAAAAACACATATTGAGTTTAGTTTTTATCTATATATCTTAATCATAAGAGGAATTTTATACTTTGGAAATCTGAAAATTCAGTCCCATAGTCATTTGTGTAAATCTGTATTGACAGATTTCTTTTAAGAGTGAACATATAAGATAGCTTACTATAACATAGCTTACTTTAACATACATAGGTTGGTTTAAAGAAAGAATAACAATTTAAAGAAGACAGTTTAAAAGAAAGAGAAACAATTATTTCTAGACTATGTCCACAGTGCTTTGCAATATGTAAGTCATTTTATAGATGCTGTTTCAGCAATGCCTTTTGAGGATTTTGTGAAATAGTCCTTAGCTCCATTTCACAGCTAAGGAAAATCTGGGCCTTGGGAAGTCTAAGAAGCATGATCCATTACATATAGCAAATATTTTTTTCTCAGTGATATTATCTGTTCAGTTGTAAAATTTCCTAAGCATTCTAATTCAGTGCTGCTTGTTACTGGAGAGGAAAATGAAAGTAAATTAATCATTTAGTTACCTCTTTGTTTCATCTGAGACTATATAAAACATGATGTTGATAGTAATATACAATAGATAGTTCTATTTGGGTTATTTTACTGTTTTTATCAAATACCTTGTATCTGGTAAATTTATCCTTTTCATTTTATTTGATGACTGTTCCTCCTATTGCCGATAGTCCTGGCACTAGGATTTTGTGTCATCATAAATTAATTTGATTTTCTTCACTCAGAGAATATTAGGATAATGGGGTTATCTGTCTATTCTCTGAAATTTGCGGTATCAAACAATTCCTTTTATTCTTAGGCTAACATTTTCATTATTTCTGATTTGTATTTTTTAAACAGTGGATGAAAGCGCCATGATTATGGTGACTGTCAAGTTGGGAGAAAAGGCTTATATAGATTTAAAAAAAAAAACAAACTTGTTTTAACTTTTTGAGCTTTTTCTTAATGGATCAGTAAGTCACTATAACATTGACATGTGTTACATTATGTCAGTTAAACAGTTAATGCAGAGTTAATAAGGCAAGATTAAATTAAGTTTGAAAATTTCCAGCTTATTTAGGAATGCACAGAAATATATATGTTTAGATCTTAGGTATCTTTTGTGTTCCTAAATTCTTTTGCATTCTTGTGTATTTCATTTAAATAATTTTTATTAATCTTTTCCAGTATAGAATGGGTATATCACAGCTTTTGTTTTCCATAGAAATTTAAAACCTGAGATAATCAGATTGAGAGTATTTGAATGAAAACAATTTCATAATTATATAAACATTTCTTGTGATTATGAAGTAGCCTGATGGTTCCTTGTTTGCATGTGTACTTGATTTTTTTTGTAGCCACAGCGCCACAAGTTATTGTTCCCGATTCAAAGCTTATACAACATATGAATGCATCAAACATGGTAAGACTCAGAACATTTAGATTTACTTTTCTTATTCTATTCAGATTGTGATTATGCCGTTATATTATTAACAATTTATAGATTATTAAAGAAATTGAGCAAAACAGTTTTGTTTTTTAAAGGGTTCCTGAATATTGTATTTAGCACATAAAGTTTAGGTTGGTACTTAGACATTAAGACATTAAGATTAATAAAATTAGTTCTGGGATGTAGCTCAGTGGTAGAGTGCTTGCCTAGCATGCTTAGCACCCTGGATTCAATCCCCAGTTACCTCTGGCACCCCTTTGCCAATACACGTAAAGATTCACAAAATTACAAATTTTCTGTTTTAAAACACCAAAAGAATGATGCTTTGTGGGTGCTATTTCATCACCTGATATTTTTGAACAATAGCTCTAGGGGTTGACTAAATCTATCATGCCACATACAGGTCTGTTTCAGAAGATCTGTTAATCACAAGAGGTCAGGAATGCTAAGAATTGTAAACAGACTATTGGGATAGTTCAAGGTAACAATTTTTGAAATAACAAATTTTAAAATATTCTGTTTAACCATAATATGGTCTATGTTATTATGATGTGTAAATTGTTACCTTAAAATGCATTTGAACCAAGCACAGTGACACATGCCTGTAATCCTAGCAGCTCGGGAGGCTGAGTCAGGAGGATCGTGAGTTCAAAGCCAGCCTCAGGCACTAAGCAACTCAGTGAGACCCTGTCTCTAAATAAAATACAAAATAGGACTGCGGATGTGGCTCAGCTGTCTCAGTGGTCCAATGCCCCTGAGTTTAATCACCAGTAACAACACCCCACCCCCAAATGCATTTAAAACAGTTGAGTTATATTAGAATTTTGATAGTTCTTATCAAATATAGTGTAATATACAACAGTAAAATTCAAAGAACTACTTGAGATCCTTAGGAAATCTTTACCTATATCCTTTACTTTTTTAACATTAAAACACAGTCTGATTAGTTTGTTCAGTGCTTTCTTTTAATGACCTTTCTTTATTTTGTTTAAAATAAACAGACTGTTAATGTCCCAGAGGTGTCTCAGCTTTGACATTACATTCTGAAATTTAGCCAAAACTTTGTTTAAAGATAAAAACCTCCTTATTTGTAAATCTTCTCTCAGACTATGTAAGTAGTGCTAGCAGTGAGATTTTACTTTTTTTCAGATCTAGATTTTTAAAAAAAAAATAAACAAAAAGTAGTTTATATGGGGCTTTTCATTTTGTTTTGGTTTGTTTTTTTGGTACCCAGGATTGAATCCAGTGCCACTGAACTACTGAGTTATATCCCCAGCCCTTTTTATTTTTGATATAATTTTTTTTTTTTTTTTGTAGTTGTGGGTAGACAGAATGTATTGTTTATTTCTTTATGGTTTTAAGGATTGAATCCAGTACTTCACACATGATAGGCAAGTGCTCTGCTACTGAGCTACAGCCCCAGCCCTTCCTTTTGATTTTGAAACAGGATCTCACTAAGTTGCTTTCCGGCCTTGCTAAGTTGCTGAGGCTGACCTCAATGTTCTGATCCTCCTTCCTCAGCCTCCCAAGTTGCTGGGATTATAGGCATGTGCTACCATGCTCAGCCAAAAAGCAGTGTTTAAAAAAAAAATCACTTCCACTTTGTGAATCACAAAACTCATTTGTGTTCTATAAGTCAAATAGAAAGCAGAACTTTATTAGACAAATCATCTACTGCACCTTACCAGCCTCACAAATTCATACATTGATATAATTACAGATTTCTATAGGATAGTAGAAATGGTATTTTTGAATTCATAGATACCAAGGATCTGTTTTTATGGGCCTGGGGGAGGGGGTTGGTGGCACATGTCTATAATCCCAGCAACTTGGGTGGTCAAGGCAGAAGAATTGCAAGGTCAAGGCCAGCAACTTATTCAGGTCCTAGGTGAGACCCTGTCACAAAATAAAAAATTAAAAGAGCTGGAGTTATAGCTGAGTGGTTAAGTGCCCTTGGGTTCAATTCCCAGTTCCATAAACAACAAAAAAATAGAAAAAAAGGATCTGTATTTATATTTCAGTTCAAGTTAATAGAATCAATCCATGCCTCACAAGTATTTCTAATTTTTTAAAAATCTCATTTTAAGCCTATTGTCCCAAATTTCTTTAAAGGTGGAGGTTAAAACTACTTCATAACAGTTTTATTATTTCCTGGGGATTACTTATTTGGCAGAATCATCTGGAGTAGATGCCTTTAATTTTGAAGAGTTTTAAATGTTGTGGGAGAGAATTTCAAATTTAATAGAAATTCTGGATAAAGTCAGTGGTTGATTTCTTATGTACTGCTTAGGTCTCTGATGTTGGAGAGCATGTGTATTTTAAACAGATCATAGGTTAGAAACCTAAATCAATAAAATAGGTTAACTTTTAACATTTTACTTTGATATTTTTAGTCAGTATTTCTTACATGTGTTCTGCATATTCTGATAGTCCATAAAGGCTTTTTACCAGTAAAAGTTCTCTGAGATTTTGTTGTTTTGCATTATTATTCCCAATTCAAATATATTCTGTAAGTAAAAATAATTCTGATTTTTCTAATAGCTTTGTGTGCTTTAGAAATGAACATATTAAAATTATGTTATTTCATAAAAATAATATAGGTAATACTATATAATAATATAATAGGTAGAAGGCTGTTTCAGGGAACTTTTAAAGCAAGCCAGTTTTCCAGGTTCTTGTTACAAAATATGGTCTAATGCTGCATTTGTGTTTGGGCTGTTTCATAAAATACAAGAAATTTTCAGGTCATTAAATAAAAGGTATGGCATATCATTGAGCAAATATTTATTGATTAACTTGCATGTGCAGAAAGTGTACCAGGTGGTTATTGTGTTGTGGTGGTTATTGTTATATATGTTGTATAGAAATTACATGGGTTTATTATTGCAGCAAGATCTGTTCTCTAAGAAAATATGAATTAGGGTACTTCATATTCCTAAATATCAGTAGCAAGGGGTTGCTTACTGTGCTTCTTAAATTTAGCTTACCTTTGTTTGCCTATATGGACAAGATTTATTTTAAATTGAGTGTTTAGGTATCCAACTTAAAGAAGAAATGGTGAGCTCTAATTGTAGTCTGAAGAAATTCTAGGAATTTCACAGTGAAGAAGTAGAAGTTATTTAGACCTATCCAGTGGCAACACAAACCCCATTTTCTTTGGAAGATATACCTAGAACCCAAAACTAGACAGATGTATCATTAACCCAGCTTAGTATAGTTTTCTAAGTTTTGTTAAATCCTGTGTTATGTTTCTTTAAATCTTGCTTGCCTGCTTGCTTATTTTATTTCCCTAAGCTTATCCAAATATAGGTGTTTGTAAAAATGTATAGGTTAAATTAAATGTACAAAGGTTTCATACCTTAAAGAAAATTGAAGTGGTACGGAAAAATAAAATACCTAAGTATAGTTACAGTGACATACATGAAAATAAATAAAGTGCAGAATAAAAAAAAAAAAATTAGGGAATGGCATAATTCTTTTGGAGGAAAGCTAGAGGAGAAACAAAGTCTTTGGAAGCAATAAATCAGTTTAGCTTTTATTTTATTTTAATTTATTTTTTATTATTATTATTATTTTTTTTGGTGCTGGGGATTGAACCCAGGGCCTTGTGCTTACAAGGCAAGCACTCTACCGGCTGAGCTATCTCCCCAGCCCCTAGCTTTTTTTTAATTTAAAAAGTGTTAGAGTATAATTCCATCCATATTTTCATAACTTAAATGTTACATAGTAACTCCGTTTTAAAATATGGAAATTAAAGTTGATGATTTAAAATTTTGAGGGTTTTTTGGTATTAATCTGTTTAAAATTAATACATATTGAGCATCCCTAATCTAAAAGTCTGAAATCCAAAGTACTCCAAATTCTGAAAATTTTTGAGTCTTGGCACAGTATTACAAGTGGAAAATTTCATACCTGACTTAATATTATGGCTTGCAGTCAAAACCCAGGCCCACTGAAGAAGTATAAAATTACCTTCAGTCTATGTGCATAAAGTTATATATGAAACAAATCTTTAAATTGGGTTTCAACCCCATGATGTGGCATTATGTATATGCAGGTACTTCAAATCCAAAATATGCCAAGTCCCAAACACTCCAGTTTCTAAACCTTTTGAATATGAATATTAAATGTTAATATATGTGCCCATCCTTAACCTCAAACATATGCCATATGTTCTTTTTTTTTTTTTTTTACTCTGTGATAATATGGCATTGTAAAATAATTGCCAGCTGTACTTCATGGGAAGTCTTCAGATACAGTGTTTTCTGTGGATACTTGTTGATTGTAGTAGACATTTTAGAAATTAAGAAACAAAAATACTTAAATTTTTACCTCAACTGTATTAATTGAAAACAAGGAATTGGGTGCAAGGAAGCAAAGAGTAGGAAAGAAAGGTGATAATGGACTGGTTATATCATATATTGTAGAGCATAGTTAATGTGGGTTTTCCTAAAAATGTGTAGATTGAGTATGTGAAGGATCAGTACCTTAAATATTAAAGATTGAAGAGGGAGGAAAAATAATATCTGTGAGACAAACAATTACAGTGTTTAATTTCTTGAAATAATTAGTAGGTTATTTAAGCTAAGATCTTTTTTTGCAACATTTTATCAAATGGGGTTTAGTCTTATTGTTAAAATTTCCATTTGGTGTGTACTAAACAAAATTTCATATATTACTAAAACATGCTAGAGATAAACTGAAATGCTTTTATGTACATCTGTAGTTTTGATATTTTCCCTTTGCTTTTATTTTTTCAGAGTGCTGCTGCTACAGCTGCTACCTTGGCACTGCCTGCAGGTGTGACTCCTGTTCAACAGATATTAACAAATTCAGGTAATTGGGAATAACAGAACCATTTTTAAATATAATTCAGAAAATTATACCATCTAGCCCTTGTGTTTTGTCTTCATTGAAAGACAATACTAATATTTCTTTTATCATTTGGTTTAGGTTGTTAAAATAATTTTGAGGGCTGTAACATACAACTGTAATCATTGTTGAGGATGCAATAGAGAAGATGAAAATTGCTCTTGAGCTTTTGATCCTGAATGAGAACCAACCCTATTATTGAAGAAGTATGGTTTATATAGAAATGCTTGTTTACTATTTTAATAAGCGTATTTATCTTGTCAGAGTAGTTAAACTTGACTCATTTGGACTAATTTATAATTTCAAAGTAAATCCTATATGGTATCTTAAGAGCAAATTCATTGCATGCTATTAGGCACAGTATCTCTCATTGATTGACAAAAGACCAATGTTTAGCATGTGATTTTCGGTATATCAGTGTTTGAAAATTTAACTACATAGTTTTTTTTTTTTTAAGTTGTCGATGACCTTTTTTATGTTTATTTATATGTTGTGCTGAGAATTGAGCCCAGTGCCTCACACATGCTAAGCAAGTGCTCTACCACTGAGCTACAATCCCAGCCCCTACCCACATAGATTTTAAGTATTACATCTGTAATCTTGATTTTATTGCCTCATTTTATGGGCGGCAGGTGAAGATTGAGGATGTAACCCATGGGTGCTTTACCACTGTGCTACATCCCCATTCCTTTTTATTTTTGGAGACAGGGTCTTGCTAAGTTGCTGAGGCTGGCCTCATACTTAGGATCCTCCTGTCTCAGCCTCCAGAGTCACTGGGAACTCAGGTGTGCACCACCCTACCTGTCTGACCCCAGCTTATTTTATTGCTTTTTTTTTTGGTTGTCACTTTGTTAATTTCTAAATTTGTGAAGAAGAAATTAAGGGCTTGTCTTGTTACATATTTTATTAACATATAATATGTTTTTTATTTAATTCAAGATTCTGGGTCATCTAAATCAACCTAGTGGAGGTGTTTAGTTCTTTGTATATAAGCCAGTCACATTATTAGTTTTATGTGGAAATGATGACTGGTACAGCAAACTTTTTTTGTTTCTTTAAAGTTTTAAAAATGAATAAACCATGAAATGTCTTGTTTTACTTATTGCTTTATTGACTGTTAGCATGTGAACAAAGATAATTTAAGCTTAAATCAAGTCTCATAATCTGTTTTTAAAACCTTACTGAAAAATAGCTGAATGAGGATAATAAATTTAGAAAATGAATCATTTTAAGCAATGTATCTGAACATGAGGGAAGTTAGGGAAGGTATTAATTATAGTTTACTGTTAGACTTCTGATTTGATAATTCCTAGGTTTTTCAGTGGTTTGACATTTTTTTCTTTCTTTTTTTAAAATATATGGTCACTGCTAAAATGGTAACTTAGAATATGTGCTTCTTTTTGCTTTAGGCCAGCTTCTTCAGGTGGTCAGAGCAGCCAATGGTGCCCAGTATATCTTTCAGCCTCAGCAGTCAGTGGTTCTACAACAGCAGGTTATACCGCAAATGCAGCCTGGTGGAGTACAAGCTCCTGTTATACAACAGGTAAAAGAATTTTAGTTAAGATCCCTATGGGATTTCTTTTTCATCTTCCGTATGGGTTCCTTGAGCGGGTCCCCTCCCTTTGCCCATTTTTTTTTTCTTTAATTAATTTTATTTTTGGTTATTGATAAGCCTTTATTTTATTCATTTGTTTACATGTGGTGCTGAGAATCGAACCCAGTGCCTCACACAAGCTGCGCAGGTGCTCAACCACTGAGCCACAACCTCGTCCCTGCCCATGGTTTTATATATACAAATTGTTAGACTCAAGCAAATAAACTAATAACTTGGATTGTTCTTGGTTAATGACTGGTATATGTACATTAAGTGCCCACTAAATGAAGCAATTAGCTTCAGCAAATCTTTTTCTTTCAGAAATTTAAATGGTACAGTAGAAATTTAGTGATTTAGTACACTAAATATTGCTTTTGTACTTGGGTAGTTTTAACTGTGTATGAGATATGGGCTATTTCTGGTGATTCTTTAACATTTGAACTAATATCTTCCCTTTAACTAGTTCCTGATACATGTTTTTTTTTGCCTTAGGTTCTTGCCCCTCTTCCTGGAGGGATTTCACCACAGACTGGTGTTATCATCCAGCCTCAGCAGATCTTATTTACAGGAAATAAGACTCAAGTTATACCTACAACAGTGGCAGCGCCCACACCAGCACAAGCACAGATAACTGCAGCTGGCCAGCAGCAACCACAGGCCCAGCCTGCTCAACAGCAAGCTCCATTGGTATTACAAGTTGATGGAACTGGGGATACGTCATCTGAAGAAGATGAAGACGAAGAAGAAGACTATGATGATGATGAAGAGGAGGATAAAGAGAAAGATGGAGCTGAAGATGGGCAGGTGGAAGAAGTAAGTTTCTTGTAAAGGACTTGAAAGGAGAGTCTAGTCAAATAATTTTGTTTTATTTGGTACCCAACTGACAAATTACATCCTATTTTTCCAGAGGCTGTTAGTTTGCTGTAAACATAAAGACTTTAAAGACAAAGTTAGGTTCTTTTTTAATGTAGTTTTTAGATTGTTCTGGCTATATTTATCTTCATATAAAATATAATTGTTTGCTATAACTGGTAATAAATTTATGTATACCAAATTGTACTAACAAGGGTAGTGGAGTGGAGACTGCCATTAATTCTAATTCCTGGGCTTATGCATTTATAATGTGGCTTAAACATAGGACATTATAGGACAGATGGAATGTAGTCACTCTTTTGCTTAAGTAATTTAATAGGAATGGTAACATTTGGAGAGAGAGGAAACTTAAGAAAAAACAAATATCAAATTGATTCAAAGCTATTTTTTGGTTTTGGACCATATTAGATACCAGTGTAATAACCTTTTCTGCTCTTTTAATGTCTTCTGTTTCAGAAACCTATAAATACATCTGCTTTCCCTGTTGTTCCAGTTTAGTTATTTGTGTCTATAATGATATTTGTCCCACACGGTTTTTTCTTGTTAATTGCCTTCCTCAGCCTAGGATGCAGTTTTTTTATTTTAATACATAGATTTTCTAAATCAGCTTAAGTATTTTTTAAAAGTTTTTTTATTAAATATTGAATAAAAATGAATAAGAAATATTTTAAAATATAAATATCTTGGTATTCATCTAGTTAAAAAATTTTTCCACTATTGTATGTTTTCTGGGGATACACATATAAATTTTTTTTTAAATATTGTATATAGCATTAATTTGGTGGATCCCAAGGCATCTTCAGCTTCACAATAAAATGCCAAGTTGTACTGATCACACTCCTGCTTTTCAATACATGATTGTGTAGGTATCAACACATCTTCATCAATTCCTAATATTGTCAGGCTCCTTAATTTTTGCCAGTCCGGTAGGTAGAAAATTATATCTTTTTTTGGTTTTAGTTTTCATTTTCTTGATTTCTGAGTTTCAGCCTCTTTTTTTTTTTTTTTTTTTTTTTTTTTTTTGTATTTTAACATGTGGAGTCTTGTCTCTTGCCCATTTTTATTCCTTAAATTCTTTAGGTTTTTTTGCATTGCTGGGATCAAATCCAGGACCTTTTGCATTATAAGCGAGCCCTCTACCAGTGAACTACACCCCTACCTCTTCTTTGTAGTTTTGATGCTTCCCTAATTGATATGTTCTTAATGTTTTCTTCTGTTTACTGGTAGTCTTTAAATACATAGAGCTTTTAATATTCATCATTGATACACCCACCTTCCAATTTTTTTTGTTTAATTCTAATAATGTCTGTGTACATTTTTTTTTTTGTATTTTTTTTGAGGATCATATCATTTGCCAAAAGTGGCAGTTTTTCTTGCCTTATTGGCAGTCTTCCAGAACAATATTTATCAGAAATGGTGACAGCAGATACCTCTGTCATGTTCTTAAACTTAAAAATAATTTTTCTTATGGTTTACTAGTAAGTATATTGTTTTGTTTTGTTTTTGGATACTCTATAAAATCAGATTAAGGATCTTCCTTTCTAAATGAAGAGCTTTGCTTATCTTTGTTTTTTAAGACTATGAATGTTGTGGTTTTTTAAAACATTTTCTGAAGCTTTAGATAATTAATTGTACAGCTTCTCTCCCTTAGTCATTCATTATTGATGATATTCATTAATGGTTTGTTTGCAAACCATTGTTGCATTCCTGGGATACCAAAACTTGATTATTAGTGTATTACCCTTTTTATGAATTGTTGAATTAACTTTGTTCATGACTTCTGCATATATATTCATGATAACTGTCTTGTGATTCTGCATTCTCATGCTTTTCTCACTAGGTCTTCAGGTTAGTGGTAGGTAGCCTTTTAAAATAAATCTTGAGAAGTGTGCCCACTACTTGAAATATTTTTTTCTTTTTTAAAGACTGTATCTAATTCTTCTGTGAATATTTGTTAAAACATGCTGCTAAAAATGTCTGGGCCTGTTAATCTCCTTAGTTTTGATCAAGTATTCTGTTTCTTTTTTAGATAATCTTAGTAAAATATATTTTTCTAGGATTTTTTATATATTTGTCAGCATTTCCAAATGGATAATGATAATATTAATCACATTATCTTTTTAATGCCAGAATCATTTGTAGTTATTTTTTTTCTTGCTCCTCAAGTGTTTGTTCCTTTTTGTTCTTTTTTCTTACTCTGTCCTGTCTTGTCAGAAGTGTGATTTCATTAGTGTTTTAAAAGAATCAGCTTTTAGCTTTATTCTTTCTAAATTTTTTTCCTACTTTGTAAATTTCTATTCTGACTTAACTTTTGTAGAGAAAGTGGTCTGTGTGATTTATGAATCCTTAGGTATATTGATTGAGACTTGTTAGGGGTCAGTTTTTAAATACGCTATGTATTTGAAAAGTGTGTATTTGCTGCAGTTGTTTGGAACTGTGTTCTATATATGTCTGTTAGATTTAGATTGTCACTAGGTTTGTTCAGATATTCTGTATCCGTATTAGTATTTATTGTCTGCTTGATACATCATTGATTACTGAATGAAACATGTTCTCTCCTACTATGATAATGTATTTTTTCTTTAGTTTTTCTGTCACTTTTTATATCTTGAGCCTTAAAATAGGTACATATAAGCTTAAAATTTTATTTTACTAGTGAATCGAATAATTACATAGTGTCCTTATCACTAGTAGTTTTCATTTATTTTATGCTAAAGTCTGTGTGATATTAATAGAGTCATAACTTTATTTTGATTAGAATTTACCTGATACTTTGTTCTTTCGCTTCCAAACTTTTGGGATCTGCATACTTTAGGTGTATCTTTTATTAGAGAAATACTGGTATTTATGCCATTAGATTACATGAGCAAGGACTGTTCAGTAAGGGGACAAAGAGTTTTTTCAATAAATGATCCTGGAACAGCTGACTACCTACATACAAAGTACAAAGTTTGCTCCCTGCCTCATACCCTATACAGAAATTAACTCAAAATGGATCGGAGATCTAAATCTAAGGGCTAAAATTATAAAATTCTCATTAGAATACATGGATAAATCATCATAACTTTAGATTTGGTAATGCTTTCTTAGATGTGACACTAAAGTGATTAAAGAAAAAGACTTTGGAGATTAAATCTTGTGTAGCAAAGGACAATATCAAGAAAGTAAAAATACAGTACACCAAAAGAAAGAAAATATTTGCAAAATCATGTATCTGATAAGGGTCTAATGTTCAAAATACAAAGAATTCTTAGTTCAACAACAAAAGACAACCATTAAAAAATGGCAGTTATTTAGACAGACATTTTTCCAGAGATGATGTATAAATAGCCCATGAGTACATGAAAAGATGTTGAACATCAGTTAGTTGTTAAATGTAAATCAAAACCACAGTAGGTACCATCTTGCACATACTAGATTATAATCTAAAAGGAAAATAAGTAAATGTCAGTGAAGATGTGGAGAAATTGTAAGCCTTGTGTGTTGCTGGTGGGAATGTAACGTCATGTAGTTTCCATGGAAAACAGTTTGGTGATTATAAGTTAAGCATAGAATTAATCATACGCTCTAGCAGTTTGACTCTAAAGTATTTGCAGAAGTGTGTTAAACAGGTATTCAAATAAAACCTTGTACATGAATGTTTATAGCAGCACTCTCCATGATATTCCAAACAGTATAAACAACTCAGATGTCTTCCAGCCGATGAATGGTCAAATAAAATATGGTGTATTCAGAAAGTGGAATAAAATTTAACCATAAAAAGGAATACAGTACTGATATGTGGTACAACATGGGTGTACCTTAAAACAACACTAAGTGAAAAAAGCCAAGCACAAAAGGCCACATACTATATAATTTCATTTATATGAAATGTCCAGAATAGGCAAATGTATAAAGTCAGAAAGCAGATTGGTTATTGCCAGGGGACAGAAGGAAATAGTGACTACTTAATGAGTAAGGGTGATGAGGTGTTCTGGAACTATGTAGTTATGATGGTTAATCTATGAATGCTGTTAGTGCTCCTGAATTGTACCCTTCAAAGGGTTAAAATAATTTATTATGTGAAATTTACCTAAAATGTTTTTTCATTTTGCACTGATGCCTATTTAAATTAGAATATATATCTATACATAGCTTTATATGTCAACCTCTTGATTCTTTTCTACTTCTATTTTGTTCTTTTTATTTATTAGAAATTGATCATATTTTTCATCTCTGCCACAGTTGAGAGAAGTATAATGTAGTTGGTCATTTTATGCTCTAGTTGTGTTTTATTTTGGCCCTTTGTTCTCTTTGGTACTGATGTTTTTTAACCCATCTTGAAAAAAACCCAAAGAATCTTTATCGTACTTCATGCTTCCACCATAACCATTATAATGGTAGACAGTGCTGGTTTGTATTCAGGGTCCTAGTCCTTAATGTCCCAAGTCAGAGTGCTAGCCTATTAAATTGTCCTCCTTTCCTCCTCCAGTTTTACTGTTTTCACTTCGCTGGTACATAGTACCATTATGTCATATTTTCTTAGTTTCATTTCTAGGCATTTTAAACAGTTACTATGAACTGTCTTCTCATGCTGTTCTTCAAGAATAAAGGAAATAAAGTTGAATGTTTCTTCAGATTTGCAAGTAGTATAGCTTAACTGTTTTAATTGTATTTAATTTTTTGCTAAAACTTCACTCACATTGACAAACTCTTAAGTAACAATACTACATTTATGGTGTATTACATTCATGGTGTATATAAGTATTTGGCATTTGATTCTTGAAACATGTCAAAGTCATTTCATTGAATATCTGATGGATCTTTTATAGTAATCCATGGGATGTATTTATGAATCCTCCTTTTATTTATAGGAGCCCCTCAATAGTGAAGATGATGTGAGTGATGAGGAAGGACAGGAACTCTTTGACACAGAAAATGTTGTTGTATGCCAATATGATAAGGTAAAGATTCACCCTCATATCACTGACATTTTTAATTTCTTTTCTAAACCATCCTGTCTGCCTCATGGAAATGTTTGAGCACCTGATGGATACCTCTTTTATTCTTTATAAGCAATGTGAAAACATTGTTATAGTTTCATAGATTATTTTAATAGAACAAAAGAACTATTATCTGCTTTACATTTGAAAAATAATGAAATAGAGGCTTGATCTTTTTTTCTATTAAGACTCAACTTGTAAACAAAGCTACTTTGAGGTTGTTTCTTTAATAGTGACTGACAATGAGATAATCTGGTGTTTCATTAACTTACAGTACCTCAAAACTAAAAGGAGTTAATTGAATTTCTGTAACTTTTTTTTTTATTACTAAGAAGACTCAGATAATAAACAGGACTGCATAATTAGCAGAAGTTTTACTGAAAGTCATTTAAAAATTTTATTTAGCTTTGCTGTGCCTTGATAATATTAAGGAATTTTTAAACTAAGTTCTGTGAGAATTTGCTATTTTTCTTCGTTCTTAATTCTAAAATTGGGTGCCCTTTCCAAGTATTTTTTAATAGTTAACTGGTACTGTTATGATTTTTAATAATCAAGACATTTACATTGGAATCAAATTTGTTTTTTTCTGATAACAAATTTGTAATACATCCACATATTACATGGCGTTTAGAAGTTTGTTTTAGCAGAGGTCTTTACCAAATGCTGAAAACTCTTAACAGAAGCAGTTGAATTTTGTTTGTAACCATTGATTTATTGAGTACCTTAAAGTCCTAGATGCTGTTCTGGGCACTGGAACTATAGTCATGGTCATGTAACACTTGTGCCCTGATGAACTTTGCTTGATGGATGAAGGAAATCTTAAATTATTTGGATTTTATTGAAATGTAGCTGTGCTTATTGTCAACAAGTCTATAGGGAGAATGCCAAGACATTAGATTTTTTTTCCTAATAAAAAGATAAAAGTCAGTCCAGTGATGTTTATAGAATAAAGTATTGAGGTTTTTGAGAGTTTCATAGCATATGCTTTGTACATTATGACTTCTAGGTGAGTGTTCTTGATGGTCCTATACCATGAACACGATATCAAATTTAATTTTCCGCTTAACACACATATATGCAATATGGGGTTAAATTAGCGAATACCAATAAACTTTATCATCAGGAAGTCTCAAGGGAACTGCTTGTAGCCAAATTACCCCAAACAATTTAATGATAATAGGATGTTATATTTATTAGGCAAGAGAGAGAGAACCTTTACCTTTGCCTGCTTGTAGAAGAATATACTGCTAAGTATTTTTCTATTATAAGCTTGCACTCCATTTATGTATGATCTATCAAAATGTATAAATGCATTCTATTGTCATGTACAACAAATTGGAACAAATAAAAAAATAATTAAAAAAACCAAAAAGAATGGTTGTATTCTTTAATGATCTGCATACTTATTTTAAAAGTTAAAATTGGTTTGTTTTGCTCCCAGTTACATTAATGTTTTAAGCTAATAAATTGAAAATGGCTTTAAATAATAATTATTCACAGTTTTAACATTTTTAAAGGTCTGATTTTAAGAATTAGATTGAAGGAGTGGAGATTTGATGTTATTAGCCAACAGTAAGTGGTTCTGTGATTTGTTAAAATGAGATTGAATGTGATTTGAGCCTACTCGAATTTTAGGAATTTAGTTTAGACACCTAAACTTTAGAATTTTAGCAGCGAGTTACTTGTAGAAGAAATCATATTATATTGCTAGTCAAATCAGAATGTTAGGAAAATGCTAATAATGTGACAGAGTTCTCAAGTGTGACTAGATAAGGACTGTTAGAACATTTGGTGAAAATGCTGCAGTGTGGAGACTTCAGCCTTTTTAGGACATTCCTTTATGAAGGATTGATCAATAAATGAATTGCTTTTTAAATTGTACTTTGTACTTTTGTTCAAGAAAAATGTTTATGATTTATTAACCAATACAACTTCAGTTCTGAGTTTATGGACTACTGTCTGACCCATGAAACTTTTCTACATTTGATTTTTGCAAGTTGATGTTCAGCAAAATGCAACATGTGCTTGGTCTGTGAAATTCTTAATTTCTGGCTCCTCACCCCTTGTTTTTCTTGTATATAATCTCTCTTTTAGGTTACAGTCTCTCAGTTCATGCTGGAAATAAATTTGTAAACCCATTTCACAGATGATTAGTACTTTAGAGAATCAGAAGGGGAGTCAGGTCTTTGCATTCAGCAAATTCTTACTGAGTGCATATGGTATCACAGGTCACTATTCCTAGGAGCTTGAGATACACTAATGAACAAAAATTCCTTGTCATTGGGAAACTTGGTATAGTAGAGGTAGAGAGTTGCTAAAACCTAATAAATAAATTAGTGTGGCATATTAGAAATTAATATTTGCTACAGAAAAATGCAGAGAACAGATAAGGGGACAAGTTTCAGGTTTAATTACATTTAGTCATAGTAAGTAGACCCTTTTGAGAAGATGATATTTCTGAGCAAAGAGTTGAAGAGAATTACTCTGCCGTTATCTGGTGACAGAGCCTGCTTTTGTGTCCAGAGCAGCAGGAATGCCAGTGTGGTAAGACTCAAGTGGGGAGAGACAAGAATGGACTAGGAGAGACAGATTGCATGTCTTTGTAAGGATTATGGGCTTGTATTCTAAGTGTATGGGGGAGATATTGGAAGGTTTCAAAGGGTATAATCTGATTTAATTTTAAAAGAATTGTTTTGCCTTTTTTGAGGATAGAGTGTAGGGAGGAAGGAAAGGTTGAATAAGGAGACTATTTAGGAGAAATATTGTAATAATCCAAGTGAAAGGTAATGGTGACTTGAGACTATGCTGGTAGTATGAAAGTTGATGAGAATTAGTGGATCTTGGGTTTTTTTTTTATTTTTTATTTTTTAAGAGTCAACAGGATTTCCTGGAATAAAATGACTCTAAAATTGATGAGTAACTGGAAAAAAAGGATGACAATGCCATCAACTCAGCTGTGCTTAGAGCAGGTTTAGGAGATGAGAAAGTTTTGGATGTTAAATCTGTCTATCAGACATTCAGGTTATCCACTGTAATATGTTAGATTTAATGTTTACATTGTTTAGATTAGAGCTATAATCAGCCATTTAATATAAGAGTCTCTGCCCTCTTGGCTCTTAACTTTATTGCTTTTTTTTTTTTTTTAACTGGAATTGAACCTCCCAGGGGTGCTTTACCATTGAACTGCATCCCCAGTCCTTTTTATTTTTTTATATTTCAATACTAATTTGCTGAGGCTGGCCCCAAACTTGGAATCTTTTAGTCTCAGCCTCCCATGTTGTTGGGATCATAGGAATGTGCCACTATGCCCACCTGTTGTGCTGTTTTAGTAAGACAAGTTGAATTCTAGAGGAGGAGCATGAGTGATTTTCAAATATATGAAAGCTTGTTTGTTTTTTAAGTCTCAAAAGGCAGAACTAGGAAGCTGATTTCAGTAGGGGGTAAAATACAAAAGACTTTAGAGAGAGCTGTCCCAGAAAATAATGATTTATTTTGGAAATCTTTGCTCCCTACTTCTGATCACATACAAGCAGAAACTGAATAACCGTTTCCCACTTACGCCATAGAGAATGTTTGTACTGGGAGGTTAGTTCATGAAGTTTAGAATTGGGATCTCAGAAAATATCTGTACCTGGTAAGCACTTCTGCATTATTATATAAAAAGTTGATATTAGGTCTTCAGAACACTAAGAAGTTTCATTTTTAAAAGTTTCATTTATAAAAAAATCAAACTATAATTGTATATTTACAAATAATTATAGTGAACCAGTAGTAAGAACTATAAAATAATAACTATTTACAGATACATTAATTTTTCTAAAACCACCTAGTAAGTTTTTTTGTTGTTTTATAGGGGGTGTCAAACTATTATGAAACCAAATTGCAAATAGAACATTGAATGAGGCAGAGAGATGTGGTTTTTTTGTGACTGAGCTTTTTCTTTGTTTTTCTGTTTTCTGATTGTATCTCTTACATTCATTTAATTTCATTTTTATTTAGATACACAGAAGTAAAAACAAATGGAAATTTCACCTCAAGGATGGCATTATGAATCTTAATGGAAGAGATTATATATTTTCCAAAGCCATTGGTGATGCAGAATGGTGAAGAGTTGCTTCTTTCTTTTATAAATAAAAGAAACTTTAAAAAAAAATTTAAAGTGGACGGTTTGAAACTTGGGACAAACACCAACCAAAACTTCACTTCTGCATGTCAGAAAAGTGCAGTAGAAGCAAAGCTACTGGAACAAAGATAGACCTTGACAACATAGACACTACTTCTAACTGGCAAGCCATGGAACTGTAGCACCTGGGGTTGTTGGGGTGGGGGGTTGGGGTTTTGTGTAGGAAAACCATAATTGTCAATTTTAAATACAGGAACTTGCCACCGGTAATTAGCATGTAAAGCTTTGTCTATATTCCTTCCTCCAATTTGGGCTCAATCAGAAGATTCTTGTTGGAATGAACTGAAGAAACTTCCCTTTTGATAGATTGAACTGAAACTGCTTATTGTATGTGGTTATATTTGGTAAAAATTGCGTGTGAGCTTTTTACAAAAGGGTAAGAATTATGGTGTTGAATTTTAATTCACTTGTATAAGAGAACAATTTAAAACTCTCATAATAGGTCTTAAATATTTTTACTTGTTATTCTCCCTCAGTAATATATAACTCTTCCTTCCCTGATTTGAAACATCTAAGATATAAAGGAAGTAATCAGTAATCACAGTTTGGAGACAAAATTGACCCAGGAATGGATATTTATTTTAATTAGGTTTTCATACTTATTAAATGTATTTAAAGACTTGGGTCTTATCTGAATTGAAATGACAAGTTCAATTTCCTTACAGAAAAACTAACACTTTAAAAAGAAATTCCAAATTGGCTCCTCAGGAACACATTTTTATTTCACAAAGGTACCATCTAGCTAAAATTGTATATATGTGGGTATATGAAGATTTTTCTTGTTGGGCTAAAGTGTGTGCTTATAAATGCATTTAGTCTTTAAGGTAAACATTCAGATAACATTCTGTATATTGAATGAAACATAAAGGGCAGGTGGTGAGGACCTGGATTTTTATTAAACATTTTAGTAATTATAAAAGTTTCTTGTGTTTACTAGTAAAGAATTTAAAAACATTATTTTATTTGAACAAATTTTTTAAAAGCAACTTTGTAATTTGAGGGGAAAATTGGGGGGGGGGGGTGTTGAGGGAGGTGGGCAACTAATAAGTACATAATTTACCTCTCTTGCATTGGGTGGCCTAGAAGGGCCATTGATAATATAGACTTGGGCTCCAGTTTGCACATTGGAAAGAAAGCATAGAATTTGACTTGTATATTAAAAATAATAGAACTTTAATATGTATATTAAGAATGCATAGCTCTGTATCTCTGTTAGGGGCTCTAAAGAACAATATGGCACTGCCATCTGTGTGAATCAGCTGCCTGGGAGACCTGCAGGAACATTCACCTTCACTTTTGTGTTCTAATAATTCAACTTTTCATGGTTTTTCTTGACAAAATTCACGTGTTTAAGTTACAGGTATATTGATTTTGTTGTTGTTGTCTTCCTTTGTTGTCTTCCTTTCATTTGCCTTTGTTTTCAGAAGTAACAGATGAATACTTTAAAGTACTTTACAAAAGAGAATACTGTGAGCTATTATAGTGTTAATTTTTTTTTTAACATCTTTAAATTTCTCAAAAAGGTTAACTTTTTTTTTTTTTTTTGCATACTTCTCACCCCACTTCCAACTTGGTCTCATTTGTGTTCTGAAATTTGGTATAAATGGTGATGTCTAGCATGCTAGTAGTTAGGTTTTATTTAGATGCCATGACTGGTAATAGAGTTTGTATTTTGACTATTAATTTAGCTTTTTGAGGGGAAATTTGTTTACCCCACAACTCTCAAAGCACACACAGGTTTTTTAATTTTATTTTATTTTTAATTATTAAGACTAGAAGGGAGGGAGTAAAATCACAGAAGTCCTGTTCAGTTATCCTTTTCAGTATAGTTACTAGTAAGCTTATGTTTACTCAATGAAGAACTCAACGACCTGAACTACCTATAAAAGTTTAGCAGTGCTGCAGTGTTGCTTTACGTTAAACTCTTTGACTTATCTAGTAGTCCTTACGCTACTGAAACTTTGATTACTATATGATGTTCAGCTGATGCCTTGGGCCCTCTGTTGACAAACATTCATATTCATAGTAGTATTGTATACTGGCCTATTTTTATAACTATATTTGCAAACATGAACAACCACTGCTTTCAGAGTGACTCATTAGGGTTATTTTGAAACAGGAAATAACCATTTGTATTTGCACCTGTGTATTGCATATGAATTATGACATACTTGGAAAATGCTTTTCTTTTACCTGTGAAAATTCTGAAAGCTGGTCCAAACAACACTGCATACCAAATTGTGCTCTTATGTATTATTGCATCGTATTCCTTTTTAATTAAATAGCTTGCTTTATTTTTTATTATAGTGGCTTTTTTCCATATGAATGTCACTTGCTTTGAAATTTTAATCATGCTTTTAACATATTTAATAAATCATTTCATTAGGTTCCATTAAAATGTCATTCCTTTGAACAGGCAAGGGATTCCCACTTTCAGAATTTTAAAATGAAAGCATGTTGCTCCAAAGGGGAAAAATCGATCAGACTTTCATAATAACCATTGCTTATTCACAAGAGAATTTGTTTAGATTTGCACAGATGGTGATGATGGCACCTTTTACTCAAGAACAAAAGTAATAGTGCTAAGGAAAATTTACACAAAATCACTGAAGTGTGAAAATACGCCTTTCAGCATATGAGCTCTTGCTGGGTGGTCATTTGTATGATCTGGCTACTTGAATGCCTGATAGCACATTTAATTTCAGTAGAGCACCGCATGTGGCTAAAACAACTCTTCAATGTGCAATTCCTTTCTAGAGTAACATATCTGTTATATGAGGGGGATCTTTATATAAGCTTTTATATTTTTTGAGATGTTCACATTTCTGTTAATTAAATGTCATCATAATTTGCACTGTTGGCTTTTTAAAAATCAAAGCCACTCATGTTCTATGATTGCAACAAGAGTTGAGCATTGTGTCTAGTGATGAAAATGTGTTCTTGATAAGCAAAATAGATCCTGGTTTTAGAAAATATGAAAATATAATAGCTTTTGTATAAAGGTTTTCTTTTGCTATAGTGAAAGTCAAGGATTTTTTTCCTTGCTCTTATGGAGAAGTAAAAAGAATTTTCTCCCTCTAAGAGTAATTTTTTAATTATCATAGCAATAATTCACTATTATTATTAGGGGGTAAATATGCCTTGTATAGGAAAAAACAATTTCTTCTTGGGAGTTCCTTTATAACTTTAGCTTTTTCTTTCACTTGAGAAAATTCCTATATTTCAGATTATTTCACCTTGAGCTTTTTTGAGCTTTTGTGCAATGTAATATTTTATTGATCTGTCTTTGTACAATTTCATTTCATAATGTCTGTCTCCCACCTACTTGTCTGAATCAGCTATAGCAAATTTTGAATTTGTTGGTTGAAAAGTAGTTTTATATGTTTCCTCATGGGTTTGTGTTAGTTTTGCATTTTAATCTTCTATTTTGCTAAATTACTCTGAAGTTTATACTCTTCCCTTTTGAATCCTGCCTTAGTGTACCATTATTTTTCTGTGGTTTAAGAAGAACACATCAAACTATTTTTTTTTTTTTTTTAATTTTGACGAACAAGCTATGTTCCTTCTCTTTTAGAGGAAGAATTATATTGTGTTACTAACTACTCTTTCCTTCAGTCAGATTTCCTTAAATCAGTCCAGTATACACAGGGCTACAACTTGGGGGTAGGAGCTAATCTTTTTGCTGTTCTGAGCTACTATTGTCAACTGCTGTTGTACATACTGTTATGTGTAAGGGCGTAAATATATTTATTATGTTTGTAAAATTCATTCTGTACAATTGCAGATCAAGGTTGCTCTTCTGTGATATATGGGATATTATGTTTTAAAGACCATCTTCGAATACAATTAGAGAACTTAGTATTTTCATGTACTAAGACCTATTTTAAGTTTAATATTTTACCTTTGCAAAAACTTTAATTAAAGATGTTATTTAAAAAAGTAATGTTGCTTGCTTTGCTTCCTAGTCTATGACATTGTTATATAGATTACTGAATGCAGTTATACAGTTTAGAAAGGAAAATGCTTTACCTTGTTAATGAGGATAAGCTTAACAAAAATAAGGGTGTCATGAAATTCTGCACCTTTAAGATAAGTTGGTTTGGATGTCAGTCTGAATTATTAAACTACTACAAATTCTTAATAGGTTTTTTAAAGTTGTATTTTCCAGGCACACAGGAATTTAGGTTGGACTCGCTTCCCACCAACTAAATGTAACTTTAATATTATTAACATTGTATTAAATGAGTATTTCTACTCCAAAGCATAAATTACCTAGGATAAAATTATTTAAAGACACTATTGTTCTCCTATTTCTTTGTCTAACCAAATCTTTTAGTTCAGAGTTTGTAAATGTTGCTTATTAGGAAAATTGGATTATTGAGGTTTGTATTACATATTGAATATATTTTGTGTTATTTTAGATGGTATTAAATAATTAGCAGGTATTTTCATTTTATAGCTAATTCAAATGAATCATTAAGAGCTTGCCTTTTTGTAATTTTTTTATCCTGTTACAGACTACTTTATCTAGGAAACATGCAAATTTTAACTATTAAAATCATAATAAAGATATTTTATTTATTGCAAGCAAATCTTGTATTTTGCAATTTAATTCAAACTTCCTACATCGATGAATATCTGAATCTTTTTGGCCTCAATTTCTCCATCTGTAAAATGAGAAGAAGATTTTAAGGATTAAATAATACATGTAAAGCTCTTAGAATGGTGCTTGATACATAGCACTTGTGTTAATTATTTCCTCCATTTTGTAATTCTTTGTGTAATTTTAAATGACTTAGCGCTCTTTTTTAAATGGTCAGAATAGCAACAGATAATCTGTGATCTGGTAAGAAAGGCAGTGAAAGATTTGGTTGCAACCAAACAAATTAATCCTAGAAGTGATTTGATGGAGCAATGCATCTGGCCACAGCAGACAGTGTCAGAGGGAAGAAAAGTGAGTGGTGGGTGTAGAAGAGGGATAATGTAACAATGGGAAGCCTTTATGCTTTTTTTTTAAATTAAAAATATTTATAACCCAAGAAACATGCCCTGAATTACGTCTAAAATAGATTGAATTTTCCTAAAAGTGAAACTATGGTAAAATTATATTTTTAAGATTAATTTCCCCAATATCAGTAGATCCTACCCAGTTCACTGAGAGTTGTCAAGCATAGAACTTCCACACTAAGGTTTCCAAAGTTAGGGTGGCACTGCTGAGTAGGACACACAGGGCCAGGAAAGCCAAGGAAGTCCACTTGGGATGGTTTCAAGAGACAGGGCTGTTCACTTTCAACAGGAAGCATGAGGGATATTTGGTTTCTTTTGACATTTTATAGCAAAACACCCTTCCTATTTTGCTTTATGCCAAGCAGCATAGAGAACAGTCTACCCTGTATGAAAGCAGAATGTCCAGTGAGGAGTCAACTGCCTCTGCATCCCTAATGGGACCAGAATCTCATATAGTTTTTATGATGCTTACATTCAAGTCTTAATCTTGAGAGCCTGAAACGAAGTTGCAGAATCTGTCATAGGTCCTGTGTGAGCTCTAGTGGTGTGACAGTGACTGGAACAAGGGTGCCAGTGGCAGCCTTAAGCAGATTTTGTAATGCAAGGCAATGGCTTTACTTCCCTTTGCTGGACTCCTGCCTGAGCCTAGTTTTTCAGCCTTCCTTTTGATTCAGCATATAACTCAAATGATTCCTTTTCTTTTTAAAATAACCAGTCTGCTTCTGTTGTTTGCAACCAAGAAACCTGATAGAGTGCTATTTATGTGGCAATGAGCCACCATTAGTATTGAGTTAGTGTGAACTAAAACATTACTAGGCTGTGTGATGTGTACCTAATGTCATTTTCATGTTCTTAAAGTCCCCTATAGAATTCTACCACCCACAACCAAGGGACTGTGTGTCAGAGTTCTTGTTCTCAAAGGGAGGGCATTGAAAATGGGAGGAGGTGATGGAAAGACTTATAGACACAGCTTTCAGTGGACCAGAAAGACGTGTTTTGTGTTGGGAACCATATGTGAACTGTGTATGAACTGGGCAATATTCTAGCTATTAAGGTGGGAAGCTGCTCTTTGGGGAACTCCTGGGTGAAATTCCCCAGCTGGAGAAAGCCCAAATCATGCTGGCACCGTGACCTAGCTCACAAACAGCCTCTCGGAGATGGGTGGAAAGAGCATAACCTGCCAAGCACCAAGCAATCTCTCTACCCAAGATCCTCTGCTACACTGAAACCTTATACCTACTGATCCCCTTTGATCCTACTACTATAAATAAAGCAAGTGGGCTTTTTCTTTGTTAGAAGTCAGATTCCTCTGGTCAGTTCAACTGGTTATGCCCCTGCTGTGAAAATAGATAGTTCTTGCCTTTTGTCTTTTTTCCTGATGTATTATTTTCATAGCTTTTATTTTGCAACCAGCCCATCCCTCTGTCAGGTACCTACTCCCTTGCTCGTGGTGGGACGTGAGCGGTAGTTTTGAAAACCTGGTTTTGATAAGGGAAGGGTACATATACGAGGAATAAATATTTCTTCAGTGCCATATTTTTGCCTGTTCTTTAAATTCTCACAATAGCCCTGAGGATCATTATTTTTTATCTTCATTTTACAGATGAGTTGACTAACATTTTATGGAAGCCACATCATTTGCCTAAGATCGCATGGCAAGAAGCATGGGCAGGTGGTCAGAGTGATGTCAAGATCCTTCACTCTAGCATAGTTGGGGTGAAATAGGTCTCTCCACCCCCTCAGTTTTCAGGAACAAATGGTTTCCTCATTAGCTGGACCTGTTGATAAGAGGCCATGGTCCACCTGCAGCCTGGTCTTGATTTCTGATCAGTGGAAGTGCTCTGAGGACATGTTTGCACTTTTCACCGTATTCTCGTCTCTGAAAAGACAGGGAGATAAGACCATGGGGATCACAGCCACTCTTGAGTTGTTCTGTGCTGAGTTGGAAACCAGCAAAGGTCATTTATGGGTTTTCCTCTTCTTAATACTTAAATGAGTTAAAGGAAGAGTATGCTTACAATATTTTGTAAGTATGCTTACAATATTTTGTATTTTGTAAGAGAAAAAACAATATTTTCACTTCTCTAAAGGAGAGTCATCTACACTCAGCTCATGTCAGTTCTCTTAAGTTTTTTTTTTTTCCCCAAGAAAGCTTCCTAATGCAATTGAAGTACCCTGGTTTCTGAAGCTTTCTTACAAGGATGCAGCAGAAATATAGAAACCCAGAGGCAAATGTCCTATAGTTATTAAGATCTGTTTAAGCCCCCTAAATTCATGTTGAAACCTCAGTTTCCAAAGTAATAATATTGGAAAGTGGGCCATTTGGGAGGTTATTTGGTCACGAAACCTCCCTCTTCAAAAAGAGATTGGTGCCCTTATAAAAGACCACAGAGAGTTAGCCCATTCCATGTGAGGATGCAGCAAAGAACTGGTTCTCACCAGACACTGAGAAATACATAAATGTTTACTGTTTGTAAGTCACTCAGTTTTGTTATAGCAGCCTGAACAGACCAAGACAGTTATTTTTAAAAACCCACTTTAATTTTTTTAACTTACATACTTGAGCATGGTAGTTCAGGTTGCCTGGCCTGGCTCCAGGTAAAGCTGTTGAATATTGCCCTCCCTGGCATATTTTGTAGCAGCAGTGATTCAGAGCGAGGAGCAGTCTGTCCTGGACACAGGCAATAAGGAGATGAAGCATTGGCCGAGAATGTAAACACAATAATAATGCTAATTAAACTTTGTGCTTTTTCTTATTACCAAGTGCCAGTGTTGTGGTGAGATTGCAATAAATCACCCAGTCGATCTTAAAACAGAGACAAAACCATCTTTATTTACCAGCTGGCGGTCCAGATTCACCAGCTGGCCCAATGAGGGGCAGGCTGCAAGTCTACACCCTTCGACCCCCTCCAGGGGTTAGAGTATACCTTTTATAAGTAAAGCATGTCAGTACATTAATCATAAGTGGCCGTTGCTGTGATTCAAAACTACAAACATCATGTGATCTAGAATCATAAGCAGAAGGGGAAGTGGGTTGAAATGACCCTAGTTGAGTGCAAGTTAAAGAATGGTTGCCAACATCTAGACAATCATTCTCTGACAGGGTACATTGTCCAAGAAAGGTGGGAACCAAAAAGAGGACAATTTTATGTTGTATAAGAAGAACAGTAACATTTGCATTTCTAAGCAAAGTATGCTAAACAGGAGCAGTATGGCAGAGGCAGAGTTTTCTCACGGCAGAAGCATTTCTTACAAGACGTGGAGTCTCAGGGTAAAACGGAGTCTGTTTTGTTATTGCCCATATAGCCTGGCCTGTAACACCAGCAGTCCTAAACTATTGTCCATGATAAAACACTTCTCCCCAGCAAGAAAAAAATTTTTGATCTAATTGACAAGTGTTGAGGGTGTTTTACAATATTTTTAAATATAATATATATATATATATATTAGTATGTTATCATCTTAGCCATTTGTATATGTACAATTTACTCGTGATAATGTTGAGTTTTAATAATATATTTGTGAGCTTCATTTATATTACACTTTTTAAAATATTTTACATAAATGAAGCAAACCAATCACCAAAAGATAAATAGTACTATTTAACTGAGTAGCTATGGCAGTGAAATTCCTAGAAATAGAAAATAGATTGGTAATTATGAGGGGTGAGGAAAAGGGGGAAATGGAGAATTGTTTACTGGATGCAGATTTTCAGTTTTACAAAATGAAAAAGTTCTGGAGAGCAGTTGCACAACCATGTAAATATATACTTAGAATCAATTAAGACGGTAAATTTTATGTTTTGTTTTTACCACAATAAAAAAAAAGATAAGCATGCACATCTTTTAATAAACATTGTATTCAATGTGAGATTTAATTTGGGCAACTCCCAGTTACACAGTTAGACCCCAACATGAGGGGCATAGCGACATGTATTTGTTTCTAGAGTAAATTCCTGTGGGATCAGAATTGTTCCCACTTAGGACTCAGCTCATACTTCCAACCTCTGTGACAATGTATACTGCTGTGTTTAAACAATAGATTCAAAAGGAAAAGATGGAGCACAACTATTGTAAGGAAAGAGACAGAATTAAGATTATATCCTTCCATGTGATCGCTGGGAGTTTTTATTTGTGCTTCTGTAAGAAACAGTAAAACCCTGCAAACTATCAAGTGTAATCATTTTTGTGTGGTAAATGCAAATTTTAATCCTTGCACAGAATACATTCATCTAATTTTATGATTATTTCTGAAAATAATTGTGTCTCATAAGGGAGGAGGGAACATTAAAGAATGAAATCCTAGACTGGGGTCGCAGCTCGGTGGTGGAACACTTGTCTTGCATGTGTGAGGCTCTGGGTTTGATCCTCAGCACCACATAAAAATGAACAAATAATAAAGGTAGTGTGTCCATCTACAACTAAAAAATTAGTAAAAAAGAAATCCTTTGGATGTCAAATATGCTAGAAACGAGGCGTGGGGATTGAATACTAGGCGTGGGGATCAGTGACTTGAAATAGATTATTAAATAAAGAAATAGGGACATGGTGGAAAAAGTGTGGATTTCAGAACCGGATAGAAACTGAATTTGAATTCAGCTTCACCCTTTCCTCAGCAGACTGTGGGCAGGGCTTTTAATGGGAACAGCAACACCTGCCTTGTGAGGATGTTTTCCTGTGGAAAAGGGAGAGAGAATGAGAAGCACCAAACACTGATGTAAGCATAGCAGGCATGAAATAGACTAGCATGTTAATTTGCTTTCCACACAGACTTGGTAACTTAAAGCAACAGAAATGCATTCTCTCCCAGCTCTGCAAAGTTCAAAATCAAGGTGTCAGCGGGGCCATGTTCCCTCCAGAGGCTTTTGTGAGAAAATGCTTTTGCCTCTTCCAGTGGCCCAGACGCTCCTAGCTCCAATTGCTCCCTTGTCTTCACATGGCATTTCTTCTTCTACCTCTCGCCTCCCTCCTGGTAAGATGTTTGTCACTAAATTTGGGGCTCACCTGGGCAATCCAGAATGATCTCATCTCATCTTGAGATCCTTTATTTAATTACGTCTACAAAGACTCTTTTTCTAAATAAGGTCACGCCAGTTCTAGGACTAGAACATATCTTTTGAGGGGCCATTTAATCTGCAATAGCTAGTCATTAGTAGTATTAATATTACATACTATACATATATTGGGCTTTGTGCAGAGCACATCTAATCATCAGTATATACCTTCCCTCCCTAGTAATGTGCCAGGGGCTACTTTTGTTTGTTTGTTTGTTTTTTGTCTTCTTTTTTTACTACTGGAAAAAGATTGAGAAGATCGTTCATTTCAGTGTTTCCTGCCCCTAGATCTTGGCAACCAAAATGAAATTCATGAATAATAATGGCTTCAACGTGTGTGTGAGGCCTTTGTTTCTGATCAGTCCTTGATTTAAGGGAACAGCTAGGGAGAAGCTGAGAACTTGGTGGAGGAAGAAGCCCTTCTCAAACTACTAGGAGGTTTAAAGGAAAGGAACCCGTCCCAACAGGTTATAAGCATATTCAGGAACAGAAAGAATTAGATTGAGAAGCTCGGTGCACAGCATAGAGCAGTTAGGACTTGGCCGCTATGGTCTGATGTTTGCAATGTCATGCTGCCTTTTGTCTTGGGATTTCTGGGTTTTAAAGCACCCAGAGCTATTTGCCCAGTCTCTGGCCTGGGCAGGAAAGGTTTTGCAACCACCCAGACACTATGAACCCCACTGATGTCATTGTTTTTTCTCTTTTCTTAGAGAAGTGGAATAATAAACCAGACACAGCTCTGTGTTCACGCATAAGATTTGGGTTTGCCTCTCATTTGGGCTCTGGTCTTTGGGAAAGAGGAGTGGAGTTGGAGAAAAAGGAAGGAAGGACCCTAGTTATCACCAGTGCTATTCATGACCAAACCTAGAGCAAAGGATCCTTTGCAACGCATTCTGGGGTGGGAGGGAAAAGTCACTCTCTACTGAATGAAATAAACCTTGCTGCCTACTGATTGGTGGGAGGAAGGGGAAGTTGGTGGGAACTTTCAAGCAGCATGCAGATGATCTCAAATGCAGGAGTGGACTTACAGCAGCCTTCTCTCAAGTTCAATTTTCAAACAGCACTCCAGGATGCAGAACCAAGTGCCAGGATTGTTGCTTGGTATTACTGCACTTTATTCTTTCATTTGGAAAAGGAGAGCCGGGGCTGGGGAGGGATCTGTGTTAAGCAGCAACTCATAGTCAAGACTTTCAGTTACATGGTACAGAAACCAACTCATACTGGCTCTAGCAAAAACAGAAATGCAGCGACCTACAGAGGTGGGATACTAGGCTTCAAGCAAAACTAGAAGCAGGTGCTCAATGGATGTTATCAAGATACTCTCTGTAGCTCTAGCTCTTAGTGTGACTTCATCTTAAATTTCTTGTCTACCCTTGACAGCCTCTTTCTATATTAAAAGAAGGTGGTGAACAGTGACGGCCCTGCCTATATATATATATATATATATATATATATATATATATATATATATATATATATACACACTTAAAGCTTGTGAGCCATGAAGACTTCCTGTCTTAACTTCTAATTTTGAAATATTTGGAGAAGGGGCACCAACTGGCCTGACTTGGACCCTGTGCCTAATCTTGTATTAATCACTGCATCCAAAAGACTGTAGATTCATATTTACCCAAGTTGGGTCCCTTGACAACCACTGTACCCAAATATGGCAGGAGACACATCTTTATTGAAATCTCAGCAAGGGCCTCGTGGAGGAGGGAGACTGAATTCAAGCAAATGCAGGGCAGTTTTATCCATTCATTCGTTCACTTGTTCGGTGTATCTGATTTATTTGAGTGCCTACAGTGTGATAGGTACTGTTCTGGGTGCCAGGGACACATGGGGTGCATGCATAACAGACCAAGGCCCCGCTCTCATGAAGTGCACATGTACATCCTCGTGGGGAAAGACAGATGATCAGTAAGAAAAAAAATTTAATTAATTAGTGAGAAAGGCAATATTGGAAAATGATGACTGCAACTGAGACCAAAGATGGACCATGTGATACACAGTGACCAGGGGAGTGGGTAAGGAAAAACATGCTTGGGGAAGTCTTTTCTGGGGAGGGAATGCTTGAGATGAGAAAGGATCACAAAGAGTCAGACTATGCTAAATTCTCGTAAGTATATTATAGGAAGAGTAAATTGTAGCTACAAAGTCCTTTGGGTAAAAATGATGCTTTTCTAATTTGTTCACTAAAACATTACTTTCCACAGAGCAGAGAGGTTCAGTACAAATTTCTTTTTTAAAGTTATTTAAAAATGTATTATGATACCCCAAGGACTTTCAAAAGTCTACTTATTTTGATTTGTTTTTAACATTTAAAATTGCATTCCTAGTTGACAAATAATAATTTCATATACTTATGAGATACAATGTTGTGTGATACACCACGCTGGTTAAATCAGGCTTAACTCATCATCTTACATACTTATCACTATTTTTTTGTGGTGAAAACATCTGCACTCAGAACAATTTTGAAATATACAATGCACTAGTCTTTACTAAAGTCACCGTTCTGTGCGATAGATCGCTAAAACTTGGTTGTCCTCTCTAACTGAATCTTTGCATCCTCTGATCGACATCTCCCCCTGCCCACCTCTTTCCCTCCCCCAGTCTCTGGAAGCCATCGTCCTATTCTTTAGTTATGAGTTTGGAGCTTTAGATTACATAGATATGTGAGGTGGTGCAGTGTGTGTCTTTGTGTACCAGGCTTATTTCACTTAGATATAACGTCCTCCAGTTTCATCTATGTTCTTGAAAATCATTCTTTTCAAGGTTGAATAGTATTCCCTTGTGTCTCTATACCATGTTTTCTCTATCTATTCATCCAATGGTGTGTGCACAGGTCGCCCCTGTACTTTATCTATTGTGGACAGTGCTGCACTGGACGCCAGGTTCGGATGTCTCTTCAGTATGCTGTTTACAATTCCTTATTACTGGGTCATAAAATGGCAATTCTATTTTTAGTTTTCCGAGGTACTACAGTACAGTTTTTCATAATTGCTTTATTAATTTATAATCCCACCATTGATGCACAGGGGATCCCTTTGCTCCACACCCTTGCCAACACTCATCTTTCATCTCATTTGATCATAGCTATTTTTTTGTTTATATTTTTTAATTGTTTAAAAAACATTTGTTCTAATTAGTTATACATGACAGTAGAATGCATTTCCCTGGTGATCAGTGATGAAGAGCACTTTTTCCATATTCTAGGTGTATATAATGATGGGATTGGTTGTCACATACAAACAATTTAACCATATAATTTGACCAATCGCATTCCCCAGTGTTTCTTCTTTCCCTTGCCTTGTCCCTTCTCCTGGCCCTCCACTCTACTGATTTCCCTTTGATTTGATGAAGAGCATTTTTAAAAACATATCTGTTGACCATTTTGTTTGTCTTCTTTTGAGAAATGTCTATTTAGGTCTTTTGCCCATTTTCTATTGTGCTGTTTTCCTGTTATTAGGTTGTGGGGTTTCTTCATATGTATTTTATTTGTGGTTTGCAAAAATTTTCTTCCAGTCTGTGGATCATCTCTTTGTTGTGTCTTGTGCCATGCAGAAGCTTTTTAGTTTGATTGGAATCGTTTTTTCTCTTCTTTTTCTTTCTTTCTTTTCTTTTTTTTTAATTTTTTGCTTTTATTGTTTGTGCTTTTGGGATCATATCAAAGAAATACTTGCCAAGATCAATACCATGGAGTATTTCCCTTGTTCTCTTCCTGTAGTTTTCCAAGTTGTAGATTTTATGTTTAAGTCTTTATTTTTGAGTTGAATGAGACAGACATTATTACCCCCAACTAGAACAAATTTTTAAAAATTAAAAATAAAATATTAAAAATAAGAAAGGAGTGAACTGAATATCTCTGGGATATGAGACAAAATCTGGCATTTTCATTCAATTTCATTTTAGGAGGGATTTCAGTACACCAATATTTTGTGACAATACTTGCCAAAGGGATGTGTGACTGTACTGTTTGATCTTATATGATGTTTGTATAAAATGTACTTGATCCCGTAAGGTTTACTATGTTTAATTTCTTATAAAATTTTTTGTTCTAATTGGTTATACATGAACAATAGAATGCATTTTGTCACATTGTACACAAATGGAGCATAACTTCTCATTCCTCTGGCTGTACATGGTGCTGAGTCACACCAGCGGTGTAATCATACATGTAGATAGGGTAATAATGTCTGTCTCATTCTACTGTCCTTCCCATCCCCACTGTTATACCCCTACCTGCACTCCCCTCTGCATAATCAAAAGTTCCTTCATTCTTCCCTATCCACCCACCACTATGGATCAGCATCCACTTATCAGAGAAAACATTCGGACTTTGATTTTTTGAGATTGGCTTATTTCACTTAGCATGATATTCTCTAGTTCCATCTATTTGCCCACAAATGACATAATTTCATACTTCTTTAAGGCTGAGTAATGTTCCATTGTGTATTTGCACCACATTTTCTTTATCCATTCATCTGTTGAAGGGCATCTAGGTTGGTTCCATAGTTTAGCTATTGTGAATTGAACTGCTATAAACATTAATAGTATTCTGATTGTTAAGTCCTTGGGTATAAACTGAGGAGTGGGATAGCTGAGTCAAATGGTGGTTCCATTCCAAGTTTTCTGAGAAATCTCCATCCTGCTTTCGAAAGTGGTTGCACCAATCTGAAGTCCCACCAGCAATGTATGAATGTACCTTTGCCCCCACATCCTTGCCAACACTTACTATTGCTTGTATTCTTGATAATTTCCATTTTGACTAGAGAGGAAATCTCAGAATAATTTTGATTTGCATTTCTCTAAATGCAAGAGATGATGAACATTTTTTCATGTTTGTAGATCAATTGTATTTCTTCTGCAAAGTGGCTGTTCAGTTTCTTAGCATGTTTATTGATTGGGTTATTTGTGGGGGTATTTTGGGGGGATTAAATTTTTTGAGTTCTTTGCATATCCTGGAGATTAGTACTCTATCTGAGATTTAATTTCATTTTGTTACATATGGATTTCCAGTTTTCCCAGCACTATTTGTTGAATAGGCTATCTTTTCTCCAATGTATATTTTTGGGACCTTTGTCCAGTATGAGATAATTGTCTTTATGTGGGTTTGTCTCTGGGTCTTCTTAAATATTGAAAAATCTTGATCTACAAGGTTGGAGACCTAGGGTAAAATCATGTGACTGGCTGACATTGGCTGACAGGTGGGTTGTCCCCCATCTTACAAATGAGGAACCTGAGGCCCGTTAAGGTTGAATGACCAGTACAAGGACAGGCAGAGGAAATGACAGGTCCCAGACTGGAGTTCTGATGTGATCAGTAGTTCTTTTCCAAAACCAGAGACCACTCTCCATCTCTAATCCACATCCCATATCTACTGCTGTGAACTGTTGTCACCAGGAACTTGGACCAAGAAAATGCAGGGAACCAAGAGCTCACTTCAAAGCCTTTCCTCTTCAGCCTTTCCCCTTGCAGTTGTGGGAGTGAGGGTTTAGAAAAGTTTTGCAGGTTTTATGACCAATATTTGAATTCCAGCAGTGTAAATTGTAGACAGTTAAGTTTTATTAGGATTGTTTTGCTTTCCAATAATCTTTTTTATTCTTTCCTACACACAATAAACAATTAAAACCAGTTCCATCAGAAAGACACCTCTAGTTTGAATTATTTTTTTAAACTTTCATACAAAATGTTGCATGAGTACATTGCATTATATTTTCTCTCATAAGACACAATTCTGATGAATCTAGGAAGGTGATTTTCTTTTTTTAGCATATTAAGCAGGTTTTAATTAAAGGTAATAATATAGACTTCTCCCGGGAGGGAGACTGGGGCCATGGCTGATGTCCTAAAGTCCCAAGAAGTGAGAACACCCTACATCTTTTATAGGTTAAGGTCTCTTTTGTTCTCCAGTTCTTTCCCCCCTTATCTCTCCTTCCTGCCTATGTGATTAGGCCTGATTTTGCATAAAGTGAGAAGGGATGGGCAGGGTGAGGGCCAAGGTGATTCAGGCAGGTAAAGGGCCCAGGGGGCATTAATTAGCAACTCCTTGCTTGCAGTCCTTGATAAGGGCAGGTAAATTTGGTAATCAAGATCTTTGACATTCCATTCTCCCAGGGGCAGTCTCCAACTTCCAGAGGCAGATGGCTTTCATGGCCTTCATTTCTTCAATTTGACCTGATCCCCTATTTCTACACTAACTGCCTGTCCTTAATTCTGGCTTCATTCCCCACATTTGGTTTAGGAACTCCTTACTGCTGTAAGGAAAGGGGGCGCCGACCATTCTGGCTGCTTCGAAGCTGGAAGGGGGCAGCGAGGGGCAAGCTGTTTGGAGTTCCCTTTTAAAAATTGGGTGAATCGAGGGGTTCAAGGTAGAAGTTTGGTTAGGGAAGAGCAGGTTGTAAAGTCTTCTGGGGGTGGGTGCTTGTCACTGTAAATCTCAATAAGACCTCCAAATCTGATACCGCCATTTACCGGTGATGAGTTCTGCTCCCTCTAATGTTGAAGTTTGAACACTAGGGAAGCACGCCAAGGCAAACATATTAAGCAGGTTTTATTTAAAGGTAATAATACAGACTTCTCCCAGGAGGGAGAAGGGGGCCATGGCTGATGTCCTAAAGTCCCTGGTGATTTTTTTTTTTTAAGGCATAAAGTCAGGGGATTTGGGGGAAGAGATAGGCTTTCAGAGGTCACTCTGGGTAGCCCATCCACTCTCGTCTGCCTTGCTCATGTCCTGCAGATTATAAGAGCTTTCAGTTCAGAGGTGTGATGTGGTGTGAAATGAGTTCATGTTTCCCCTGCATTTTCTCAGAAGTTGTTTGTGAGCTTTTAGAAAATTAAAGCATGCTCTCAAATGGCATTTGGGTAGAAAGACCCTGTGGTATTGCAAGATGAGCCCTTTACAGCAATAGTTCTGAATGAAAAGTGTATTCAAAGTCAACTGCAAACTTTGAATTCTGGCAACATAGCAGACTGTTCCAGTGTGAGTTGTCCTCCCCATTCCTCACCCCCTGCCCCAACCATTCCCCCAGGCTTTTTCTGGTGGGGGTGGGAATACTAGGGGAGAGGGTGAGTATAAAAGAAAGGAAAGGAAATTCATTATACCTTAGGTATATTTTTTTTAAATGTCAAAAGCTCTATGACTCAGATTCCTTATTTGTAAAAATAATGCCTACCTTGTAAGACTGTTAAAGGATTAAACTAGTCAGTGTGAGCTAGATATTTTGAACACTGCAGAATGCATAGTATGTACTGTAAGTATCAACTATCATTTCATTTTCCTGTGCTGATGTGTGTGGCATTTTCTAATTCCTCTAGCTTGAAGAAGGACTCTAGACAGGATGCCTGAGTCACAGAGATTTTTTTTTTTTTAATGATGTGCCTGAGTGTTAGTACTAATACAAAATCAAGTAAAGATTGAAATCCAAGTGATCTTTAGAGCCTGTGCTTGTAGCCTCTACTCTGGACTGCTCTTCAAGAAAGCATGCATCTGTCCAGGACTCTAGAGAGCAAAGAAGACACTGCCCCTGAGAGAATTCAAGTTCCAAGCCTAGGTATATAATTAAGATTTATATTAAGCATAGACTCTTTTTTCCAGGTTTTTAATTGGTGTATAATAGTTGTTCGGAATGGTAGGATTTGTTGTTACATATTTGTACATAAGCATAGACTTGTGATGCCTTAAAAAAGTAATTAAAAAATTGATTCCAGACATTTACAGAGTATATAGCTGAAGCAAAGCAAAATATCTGTATAAAATGCCACCATTGGAAGATGGAACTCTAATAGAAAAATGTAAGGCTTTCTAACAAGCTGCTCACAGATTAAACTCACAAACTCCAGGAAGGAGTCCACTATGCGGGAATATCAGGAGACACCACAGACATAGGAGTCTTAACACTTAGATCATAGAACAATCTCAAAAAGACTGAAAGTATGTTTAAAATAATTAAACAAGTAAATGAGTTCTACAATCACGAGGAAATAACAGAATACTGTCGGGGAGAAAACTGGCAAATGTGAAAATAAAATCAATAGAATTAGAAGACCTTGAGGTAGTAAATTTTGTACATCAACCTGACTAAGTCAAAGGATGCACAGGTAGCTGTAAAACAGAATTGTGGGGTCCATGTGTGTGCTGCTTCTGGAGGAGATCAGCACTTCAACCAGTGAACTGAGGCAAGATCTGCCCTCTTCCACGTGGCAGGCCTCATGCACTTCACTGAGGACCAGATAGAACAAAGAGGCGGACAAAGGGGAGATTTTCTCTTTCCTCTTAATCTGGGATATCCAGCCTCTGCTGCCCTGGAATGTCAGAGCTCCTGGTTCTCAAGCCTTTGGCCTCACACTGAATTATACCATCACCTTTTCCAGGTCTCCAGTATGTAGATGGCACATTGTGGGATTTCTCAGCTTCCATAATTGGACGAGCCAATTCTTATAATAAACCACCTCTTACACATCTATGTTGAAATCTTATTGGTTCTGTTTTTCTGGAGAACCCTAATACAAATCTGAAAATCTATGTCTTTATAATTAACAAAAAATAGAAGTGTGAAGTTAAGTGGCAGAATATTCATAACTAAAAAGAGAATTAGTGAGCCAGACACAGTGATGCATGCCTGTAATCCCAGCAACCTGGGAATCTAAGGCACAAGGATCACAAATTGCAGGTCAGCTTGGGCAACTTAGCAAGACCATCTCAAAATGAAATTTAAGAAGGCCTGGGGATGTAGCTCAGTGGTAGCGTTCCCTGGGTTGAGTCCCCAGTAGCAAGAAAAGAAAGAAATTAAGAGAGAGAGAATATTCGTGAACTGAGACTAGTTTTAAGGAAATTACATAAAACACAGCCCACAGAAGTAAAGCTATTAAAATCAGGAGAGGTTGCTAGGTATAGAAATTGTAATGAGGAAGACTAGCATACATTTATTAAGAGTTCCCATCAGAAAGAATGGAAGAAAGAAAATATTTGAAGAGACATTGACCAATTTTTCTCTTTCCTCTATCTCCTCCTCCTTTTTTTTTTTTTTTTTTTGTACTGGGGATTGAACCCAGGAATGCAGCAATGCTTTACCACTAAGCTACATCCCCAGGCCTTTACTTTTTTTTTTTTTTTTCTTTTTTTTTTTTGAGACAGGTTGTCACTAAGTTGCTGAGCCTGGCCTCAAACTTGGGATCCTCTTGCTTCAGCCTCCTAGAAACAATGTAATGCAACAATCACAGATTCAAGGATACATCCAGTCCTGAACAAGATAAGTGAGGATGATACCAGATGTTTTTTTACATCCCAAGCATTAACCACATATGAATCTTTAAATAACCCACTGGACTCTTTTAGATACCCCTTTTTTACAGATAGAAAAACTGAATCACAGAAAGATTGCAGATTTTACTCATACAGCAAGTGGGTGGTGGTGACAAGTTTGGACAGAGTCTGACAATGTACCCACTAAAGCAGATTCCTCATCAAAAACAAGAACAATTGCCTGGTACATACATTCAGTACTAAGGGGAAGTAACTCAGCTTGAAAAACTATACCCTAAGAAATTATTTCAGTGAGGATGAAACAAAGATATTTTTACATTAAAAACTAAAAGCATTTTCTGGTTATAAGGTCCAGGCTAAAAGAACTCAGAAAATTTTCTTTTTGGGAAAAAGATTGTGGAAAGTAGAAGCAGAATGAAAAAAAAATGGAGGAAAAGATATTGGTAGGCCTGGATAAGTCTAAATATGACTACAAGAAAAAAAGTATGTGGGAAATTTTAAAAGGCAATGAAACAAATATAATATACCATAAAAATTCCATTACTCAATGAATTGTAGATGATGGGGTTTCTTTAAATAAATGAGGATTTAAAAAAATTTTTTTTTCAATTTAGTCATCACTCTTCAGTGGTGATGACCCAATAAACCTTTCTTTTGTATAAATATGTAACAAACATTAAAAGATAACAAAATACAGTGTCAAAATGGTATTTTTTTTTGTTGATGCCACTGTCATTTCTTCCTAGTCTAAGTTGATCCTACTTGGAATTCCATTTATGATACTAGTCTGGTGGATATCTTGGATGATGAAGGTTGTGGTCCTCCTTTCTATGCATTTTGACTTACATACATTCTGGGTACATACTGATCCTTGATTTCATCCAGGTAATTCATAGGACCTCATTAGTCATATAACATTAATACCAGTGTCAATAAAGTCAAATTTATTTAATTTTTATTTTTTAAAATAATTTTTAGTTGTAGATGGACATAATATCTTTATTTATTTATTTTTATGTGGTGCTGAGGCTCAAACCCAATGCCTTGCATGTATGAGGCTACCACTGAGCTACAGCCCTAGCTCAAAATTTATCCTTTTTGAGAAGGTATTTTGAAGTGTTTTTTTCTTATATAGAGAGATTTCCCATATAATTTGGAAACAAATAGAATCAATAAACTTTGTTGCAGTTAATTTTTTGTGTCAACTTGACTGGTCTAAAGGATGGGAAATCATAGCAAACTCTGTGTAACTCAGTGGTATTTGTTGATGGTCATGTGTATATTATGAAGAAAAATTTTACTTTTTCATGAAATGGCCCACATGAGATTATGATTAAAGAAGGAATCTAACACTATTTAAAAAATCCTCCCAACTGCTTGTTATCTGCATTGGATGCCAATTTTATTTTAGAATATTTTAATTTTAAATTTAGCATCACGAGTTAACATGTTTGTCTAAAAGACGGTATGAAAGATGACTGTATCATTCTGCATTATTTGTCTGCCATCAATTTATTTTGACATGGGAGGATGCACCTAAATCTAGTAACATTGACAAAGAGTTTAAATATGTTCTAACTATGGAAAAAGATAAAAAAATCATGTAGTCCACAGTTGCTTAATTCTGAAGTAAAAAGACAGAACCCAGTGTAAGAATGTGAATTCAATTTCTGAAGTAAAAAAGAAAACAGTGTAAGAATGTGAACGAGTCCTGTGGAGTGAACGCTAACAACGTGCATGTAGCTTCAAGTCTTCAGCAGCTTCACTCAACAACCATTTGCTGCTTCTCCAAGTCACCTTACCCACCAGCTAGGTGGAGGCCTCTGCTCCTCAGGACACAGGCTCCTCCCATCTAGTGGGTTTCCTTTTCCCTGTGACTACAGACCCTCTGTCTCTTTCTCTGGCATCCTTCACATGTGTCTTGCAGATATGGAGCATAGAAAGCCTGAGAGCATCGTGCAGGAGGGCTGAAGGACCTGGAAGTGACATTCCTTATCCCTGTTTCCATTCCACTGGCCAGATCTCAGCATTGAGTGGGAGGCTGGGGAATGTATATGTAGGCGTGTGTGCCAGGATGTGGGGAAAAGGGTCTGGTGAGCATATATATAAAACCTTCGCTATAAAATGTCTAATGGTGACTTTGTTTTGCAAGTATGAAAAAAGTAACAGGGTTGATTAAATCATGCAGTGGTCACATTTAGAATTTACTATTGATGCTTTTTCCAAGTGAATTGCATTTGGTTATTTCCTAAGAGCCATCAGCATGAGCCCTATTGCCTAAACATTATTTCATTTATTTATATGTTTGAACAATAGTTGCATTTAGCTAACTCTTCAGCCTCTGTGATGAGTAGAGTATAATGTTGAATTATTTTTATTGAAGTCATTTGTCAGCATTTTGTTTTATAAATTTAATTCACCTACAAATAGGCCTCATCTTCAGTTCTGTATTGTAGAACACAGCATGCTTCAATGGAGACTTCATAACTGACACTTTATGCTCCACGTGGCCTGCAGAATGCATTTTGAGGTTGGGTGGCCCTACATTTTTTCACTTATGAACTCTGGACCTTGACTTTGTGAAATTTCATAGAAGAGGAAGGCCACCTAGCACAACGGAAGTAGAGCAACTCTTCAAGTCACAGATGGGGAGAGCTGAGCCGGAAGTGGCTTTGGACTTTCGGTTTGAGTAAGATCCAGGGTACATCCAAGGGGCTGAATTATGACTCTGTCTTCACCCAGGGACGCAGTCTGATTCTTGTGGGAAATTTAGGAGAGACAGTCCTACAAAATCTAACTCAATGTGGAAAGTGTAAGTTATCTGGCTGCAAGGGTCATTTCTACTTAGGACACTTATCTGTTCACAAGTGATTTGGTGTTGCTTTGCCTGGATTCGAAAGTTCCATCCTTTCTGAGAAAGCGAGCTTGTTCAGGCCTGTGTGTGAAACACCTGAGTAGTTAGTAATGGTGAATGTATGGACCAGTGAAGTTTTAGAGGAGGTGGCCAATCTACTATTTCCCAGTTCTTCTCTCCTTATCCAATGGGACAAGCTGTCTTGGAGTGTTTAAAACAAGAAAGTGATGAAGGGTCTCATACAATGAGAAAAATCTCTTTACTTGGGTGTTGGCTGGTACTGTTGGGGCCACACTAAAGTGGATGTGCCTAACTCATGACCTGTGCTACAGACTGACACAAAAAGGCAAAGAAGCATAACTTACTGCCCCCATCTCACCTGGCAGAGTTTATGTGTCCCCTGATCTGTGAACCAGCCACAGAGCAATTAGTCTTATTTTCATCCATGTGCTGGCTGAGAGGAAGTCATCCAAGGCTAGGGCAGAGGAGAGTGCCAGGGACACCTGGACACTACTGTGACCAGTGCCTTCCTTGTGTTTCACTTGCATAGCTGGTAGTGAAAGAATCCTTCAGGTGAGCATTCTGTGTGTGGCTTCCGTCAACTATGACTTACCTGTCTTGAGAGGTGCCTAATTCTCTGGCAAGAGAAAAGGGGAGGAAGACATTTTCAAGCAGCTCTAAGAAGAAGGCTGTACCTTACCTCTTAGCTCAGAACTACACTTTCTCTTTCTCTTGGTTCCATTGGTTGACAACGGCCCTTCAGTTTGGCAAGTTCTTGACCTCATTCACTGACCTGACAGACTTGCTGAGTAAGCGTCTGTAATAAGCGCCTGGTGACGTGGGTGTTTTTCATTAAGGTTCGCTCTCTAGCTCTCCTTCATAGAAAGGTCATTGATATTTGGATGAGAACAAAAGGAGCTTTGGTTGTCGGGTTATGTTACTCTTCCTCTACATTTGGAAAAAAGTTTATCCCCTGCCAGTTTGACTTTGAAGCTGAGTCTGGTGGATGCTCTCCACTGCAGAGCATAGCTTCCAGCAACTGAACTTACCTGGGAGATAGGTGGGAACTAAGATGTATGTTAAACATGTGGTGTCTAGATGCCCTTCGATCCCAGTGTTAAAGCTTGTTTTTGTTTGTTTGTTTTGTGGTGCTGAGAATTGAACCCAGGGCCTTGCACATGCTAGGGAAGCCCTCTACCACTGAGTCACATCCCCAGCCCTAAGATTTGACTCATGGGAGAACCTCTCGTGCCACTTAACGCAAAGTGAAAGCTAAATTTATTTGCTGATTTCCTAATAAAAAATCAAGTCCAAATTCATGTTGGCTCAGAAGCAAGACCCCCCCCACAAAGAGAGGAATTCTAAAGGTTAAAACTTTAACTTCTAGTCTTCCTTTCCTGTCCCGAAGGATTAATGGCATTATCCTTGCTACTTGCTAGCCCAGCTATAGAATAAACACTTCAAGAGAGAAAATCATGGACGTGCTAAACTTTCATGAGATCTCAGGTATCACTAAGTCAGATAGATCCCAAATCTCCTTTACAACACTGGAGGTGTTATCTTCATAGCTAATAATGCAACTATGGTTTTTACAGAGAGCTGAGCTATGTAGGGAAGAGCCAGCCAATATGACTGGGCAATTTCCCAGCTAAAGAGTTATAAGGATAAAGTGAATGGCAGGACAGTTATAAAGGTATCCAGCCTACCTGTGGGCCCCAGGCTGAGTTAAACATGAGTGGCCTTTTGTAAGGCTCATTATCGAATAATGTTACTTTCTCTTTAGTCTATAATCCTTTGAGCTCTTAATAAAACTTTATTTAAATATTTCCATTCTTGTCGGACAGCTGGGAGCGCAGTAAAGGAGGCCGCTCGGAACAGCGCTGGGACTCGGAGCAACCACTGGGGCTCAGGCGGCTGCCCAGGGGAGGAGTGGCGAGGAGAGCTGTGTGGACTCAGGACACCGGGGCCTGCCCTGAGGAGGAGGAGGAGGAGCGTGGCCACTTGGATTCGGAGTGACTGCACCAGAGCTGCAGGCGGTTGCCAGAGGACAAGCCGCGCAGCGAGCTGTTTGGACTCAGAACGACGCTTCTGAACCCCGGGGCCTGCCCTGAGGACGAGGAGGAGGAAGAGGAGCGCGGCCGCTTGGATTCGGGTGACTACACCAGAGCTACAGGCGGTTACCAGAGAAGGGGCTGTGTGGCGAGCTGTTTGGACTCTGACCACTTCTGAACCCCGGGGCCTGCCCGGAGGAGTAGGAGGAGGAGGAGGAGGAGCGCGGCGGGTCCTTTGGACTCACAGTGACTGCATTAGTGCTCCAGGCGGCTGCTCAGAGGAGAAGGCGAGTGGTGAGTTGTTTGGTCTTAAAGTGACAGCTCCTGAACACAGGGGGGCTGCCTGGAGGAGAAGCGTGGTGGGACGCTTGGTCTTGAGTGGCCGCACCAGAGCTCCGGGCGGTTGCCCAGAGGACCCGTGCAGCGGGTCACGTGGATTCAGAGCCACTCAGAGGGACTGCTCCTGAACACCCGGGGGGTTATCTGGAGAAGGAGGAGGAACGGGGAGGGTCACTTCGACTCGGAGTGATTGATTGCCCCGGGCTACGGGTGGTTGGTGGGAGGAGGAGGCACGAAGTGAGTTTCTTGGACTCCTAGTGACTGCACCGGAATACTGGGCGGCTGTCTGGAGGAAGAGGCCTGTGGCGGGTCTCTGGGACTCAGAGCGATTGTTCGGGGCCACAGGTGGCTGCTCAGAGGAGGGGCCACACAGCCAGGCGATTAGGTGCAGAGCAGGGTCCCAGGATCTAGGAGGCTTCTGGGTGGAAGAGCCGCACAGAGACAGGCTTAGGGCGGAGTGAAGGTTCCAGGCCTGTGGGCAAATTCTCTGAGGAGGGGCAGCCTAAGGAGATTCATCTGCGAAGGGTGAGGCTCCCAGGCCCAGGAGGTAGGGCTGGGCCCCTGGGAACTTTGCAGAGGAAGGCAGCCCAGCCCAGGCGGTAGCTGTAAATTGAGGGGAACCTCTAGGAGGGAACTGACCAGCGAGACCCCCCCACCGTGTGATCTTCCCTGCTGGGTGAGGTTTCCCCACAAGGACGGTAAAACCAGAGACTCAGGCCCAAACAGGCCTTGCCTCAGCCCACAGCCTAGGTCCCCTTTGGATGACCATTGGTTAACAAGTGGAGGCACCTCTGCCCACTAGCAGGGATTATACCCCACCTGAAGGCCACCACTCCTAGAGAGGCAGCTTCCTTGTGGAGCACCGCATTATCAACTTCCTCCATGACTTCAGCCTACTGAAGGCTAAGGGGGGATGTATATAGAAATCTTCAGGGACATTGTAAGTCAATAGAGGAAATCTGCAATATCTCAGCGGTCCACTGATACCTGAACAATATGAGAAAACAAGGAAAGAAAATGCTGCAAACAAATCTAGATGTTACATCAATAAAACCCAATGACAGCATGGCAGAAGAAATGACAGAAAAGGAGTTCAGAATGTACATAATTAAAATGATCAGAGAAGCAAACGATGAGATGAAAGAGCAAATGCAAGCATTGAATGATCGCACCAATCGACAGTTAAAAGAGCAAATACAGGAAGCAAAAGATCATTTCAATAAAGAGTTAGAGATATTGAAAAGAAACCAAACAGAAATCCTTGACATGAAGGAAACAATAAACCAAATTAAGAACTCCATAGAAAGCATATCCAATAGGATAGAACACCTGGAAGACAGAACCTCAGACATTGAAGACAAAATATTTAACCTTGAAAACAAAGTTGAACAAACAGAGAAGATGGTAAGAAATCATGAACAGAATCTACAAGAACTATGGGATATCATGAAAAGGCCAAATTTAAGAATTATTGGGATTGAGGAAGGCCTAGAGAAACAAGCCAAAGGAATGAACAATTTATTCAATGAAATAATATCAGAAAATTTCCCAAATCTGAAGAATGAAATGGAAAATCAAGTACAAGAGGCTTATAGGACTCCAAATACACAAAATTACAACAGACCCACACCAAGGCACATTATAATGAAAATACCTAACTTACAAAATAAAGACAGAATTTTAAAGGCTGTGAGAGAAAAGAACCAAATTACATTCAGGGGGAAACCAATACGCATATCAGCAGATTTTTCAATCCAGACCCTAAAAGCTAGAAGGGCCTGGAACAACATTTTTCAAGCCCTGAAAGAAAATGGATGCCAACCAAAAATCTTATACCCAGCAAAACGTACCTTCAAATTTGACGATGAAATAAAATCCTTCCATGATAAACAAAAGCTAAAAGAATTTACAAAAAGAAAGCCAGCATTACAGAACATTCTCAACAAAATATTCCATGAGGAAGAGATGAAAAACAAGAAGCAAATTAGCAAAGGGAGGAATTATCCTAAAGGAATTGTCAAATAAAGGAGGAAACAAGTTGTGTCAAACAAATAAATAAACAAAATTTAAAAAATGAACCAAATGACCGGGAAACCAAATCATTTCTCTATAATAACCCTGAATGTTAATGGCCTGAATTCATCAATCAAAAGACATAGACTGGCAGACTGGATTAAAAAGAAAGATCAAACAATATGTTGCCTGCAAGAGACTCACCTCATAGAAAAAGATACCCATAGACTAAAGGTGAAAGGATGGGGAAAAACATACCATGCACTTGGACTCAGCAAAAAAGCTGGAGTATCCATCCTCATTTCCGATAATGTGGACTTCAAGCCAAAGTTAGTCAGAAGGGATAAAGAAGGTCATTTCATACTGCTTGAGGGAAGCATAAATCAGGAAGATATAACAATCATAAACATCTATGCCCCAAACAGTGGCTCATCTATGTATGTCAAACAAATCCTTCTCAATTTCAGAAACCAAATAGACCATAACACAATAATACTAGGTGATTTTAACACACCTCTCTCACCACTGGACAGATCTTCCAGACAAAAATTGAACAAAGAAACCATAGATCTCAATAACACAATCAATAATTTAGACTTAACGGACATTTATAGAATATACCATCCAACCAAGAGTGAATACACTTTCTTCTCAGCAGCACATGGATCCTTCTCTAAAATAGACCATATATTATGCCACAAAGCTAATGTTAGCAAATACAAGAAGATAGAGACACTAGCATGTATTCCATCAGATCATAATGGATTGAAGTTAGAAATAAATGAAAGAGTAAAACACACAAACTATTCCAACATCTGGAGATTAAACAATATGCTATTATATGATGAATGGATAACAGAAGGTATTAGGAAGGAAATTAAAAAATTCTTAGAGGTAAATGAGAACAAAGAAACATCATATCAAAATCTCTGGGACACTATGAAAGCAGTACTTAGAGGGAAATTTATTTCATGGAGCGCATTTAATAAAAGAAGTAAAACTCAACAAATAAACAACCTAACACTACAGCTCAAAGCCCTAGAAAAAGAAGAACAGAACAGCACCAAAAGTAGTAGAAGACAGGAAATAGTTAAACTCAGAGCTGAAATCAATGAAATTGAAACAAAAGAAACAATATAAAAAATTGACAAAATAAATAGTTGGTTCTTCGAAAAAATAAACAAAATTGATAAACCTTTAGCCACACTAACAAAGAGAAGATGAGAGAAAACCCAAATCACTAAAATTCGGAATGAACAAGGAAATATCACAACAGACACGATTGAAATACAAAACATAATTAGAAGCTATTTTGAAAATCTATACTCCAACAAAATAGAAAATTTCGAAGACATCAACAGGTTTCTAGAGACATATGAATTGCCTAAACTGAACGAGGAGGACATAAACAATTTAAATAGACCAATTTCAAGTACTGAAATAGAAGAAGTCATCAAAAGTCTACCAACAAAGAAAAGTCCGGGACCAGATGGGTTCTCAGCCGAGTTCTACAAAACCTTTAAAGAAGAGCTCATTCCAATACTTCTCAAAGTATTCCATAAAATAGAAGAGGAGGGAACCCTCCCAAACTCATTCTATGAAGCCAATATCACACTGATACCTAAACCAGACAGAGACTCATCAAGGAAAGAAAATTTCAGACCAATATCCTTAATGAACATTGATGCAAAAATTCTCAACAAAATTTTAGCAAATCGCATACAAAAACATATTAAAAAGATAGTGCACCATGATCAAGTGGGTTTCATCCCAGGGATGCAAGGTTGGTTCAACATCAGGAAATCAATAAATGTAATTCACCATATTAATAGACTTAAAGTCAAGAATCACATGATTATTTCAATAGATGCAGAAAAAGCATTTGATAAAATACAGCACCCCTTCATGCTCAAAACACTAGAAAAAATAGGGATAGTGGGAACATTCCTTAACATTGTAAAGGCCATTTATGCTAAGCCCATGGCTAATATCATTCTAAATGGTGAAAAACTGAAAGCATTCCCCCTAAAAACTGGAACAAGGCAGGGATGCCCTCTTTCACCACTTCTATTCAACATCGTTCTTGAGACTCTGGCCAGAGCAATTAGACAAACCAAAGAAATTAAAGGGATACGAATTGGAAAAGAGGAACTCAAACTATCCCTGTTCGCTGATGACATGATTATATATTTAGAGGAACCTGGAAATTCCACCAGAAAACTCTTAGAACTCATAAGTGAATTCAGTAAAGTAGCAGGTTACAAGATCAATGCTCATAAATCCAATGCATTTTTATACATAAGTGATGAATCTTCAGAAAGAGAAATTAGGAAAACTACCCCATTCACAATAGCCTCGAAAAAAATAAAATACTTGGGAATCAATCTCACAAAAGAGGTGAAAGACCTCTACAATGAGAACTATACAACACTAAAGAAAGAAATTTAAGAACACCTTAGAAGATGGAAAGATCTTCCATGTTCTTGGATAGGAAGAATTAATATTGTCAAAATGGCCATACTACCTAAAGTGCTATACAAATTCAATGCAATTCCAATTAAAATCCTAATGACGTACCTTACAGAAATAGAGCAAGCAATTATGAAATTCATCTGGAAGAATAAGAAACCCAGAATAGCTAAAGCAATCCTTAGCAGGAAGAGTGAAACAGGGGGTATTGCAATACCAGATCTTCAACTCTACTACAAAGCAATAGTAACAAAAACGGCATGGTATTGGTACCAAAATAGAAAGGTAGATCAATGGTACAGAATAGAGGACACGGACACAAACCCAAATAAATACAATTTTCTCATACTAGACAAAGGGGCCAAAAATATGCAATGGAGAAAAGATAGCCTCTTCAACAAATGGTGCTGGGAGAATTGGAAATCCATATGCAACAGAATGAAACTAAACTCATATCTCTCACCATGCACGAAACTAAACTCAAAATGGATTAAGGACCTCGGAATCAGACCAGAGACCCTGCAGATTATAGAAGAAAAAGTAGGTCCAAATCTTCACCTTGTTGGTCTAGGACCAGACTTCCTTAACAGGACTCCCATAGCACAAGAAATAAAAGCTAGAATCAACCACTGGGATAGATTCAAACTAAAAAGCTTTCTCTCAGCAAAGGAAACTATCAGCAATGCGAAGAAAGAGCCTACAGAGTGGGAGAATATCTTTGCCAATCATACTTCAGATAGAGCACTAATCTCCAGAATCTATAAAGAACTCAAAAAACTCTACTCCAAGAATTCAAATAATCCAGTCAACAAATGGGCTAAGGAAATGAATAGACACTTCACAGAAGAAGATCTACAAGCAATCAACAAACATATGGAAAAATGTTCAACATCTCTAGTAATAAGAGAAATGCAAATCAGAACCACCCTAAGATTCCATCTCACCCCAATTAGAATGGCGATTATCAAGAATACGAGCAACAACAGGTGTTGGCGAGGATGTGGGGAGAAAGGTACACTCATACACTGCTGGTGGGGCTGCAAATTAGTGCAGCCACTCTGGAAAGCAGTGTGGAGATTCCTTAGAAAACTTGGAATGGACCCTCCATTTGACCCAGCTATCCCACTCCTTGGCCTATACCCAAAGGACTTAAAATCTGCATACTACAGAGATACAGCCACATCAATGTTCATAGCTGCTCAATTCACAATAGCCAGACTATGGAACCAACCTAGATGCCCTTCAATTGATGAGTGGATAAAGAAACTGTGGTATATATATACAATGGAATATTACTCAGCCATAAAGAATGATAAAATTATGGCATTTGCAGGCAAATGGATGAAATTGGAGAATATCATGCTAAGTGAGATAAGCCAATCTCAAAAAGCCAAAGGACGAATGATATCACTAATAAGTGGAGGATGACACATAATGGGGGGGAGGGAAGGGTTAGTGTTAGGGTTAGAGTTAGGGTTAGGGAGGGGGGCAAGTATGGAGGAAGGAAGTCCTGTATAGAGGGTAAAGAGGGGTGGGAGGGGTGGGGGGAAGGGAAAAAATAACAGAATGAATCAAACAACATTACTGTATGTAAATTTATGATTACACAAATGGTATGCCTTTACGCCATGTACAAACAGAGAAACAACATGTATCCCATTTGTTTACAATAAAAAAAAAAGAAAAAAAAAAGAACCTTAAAAAAAAAATAAATAAAAATAAATATTTCCATTCTTGCTTGGTTACTGTGGTACCTTGGTGCTGGGGAGTGGTTTTCCAGAGCAAGGTCACAGTTTTCTAATATGTATGAAGATTGAGTAGGGTTTATCTGTGGCCTGGCTGTTCTTTAGAGAATCAACAGAGGAACAATAGGTCTGTGATTGGTTATTGGTCTGTTAAAGGAGTCAGGTAGGCCCTGCCTGAAGACAGCCAAATTCATGAGAGACCCCCAAGACCCCCAAGGGGTTCTTGTGCAGATGGAGCTGGAGTCTAAAGCTTTACTCCTTAAGCTCTAAGTCTCAGTGTATTGAAAACATGCCTCAGTTTGAACCAGCTAACACTTAAGGAAGCTGGTCAAGATCTGGGGCAACCAGAAGCTCCATGTTTGTTACCTCTGGCCAGGAGCAGCCTTGTCCATTTATTTACCTAGTGTTTATGCAAAGCAGTGATGTGGACAAGTTTGGGGAGCACTGCTACGAGAACCCAAAGACTTGAGGGAACATGGAGCATTCCCTGTGCTTGCTTATCTGGTTTCCAGAACTGCTACACATCAATATCTTAAAGCAATGATGTGGGAAAATGTGTGCTAAAAAACCTTGAGCTACAACCAGTTTCTAAGCCAGAAGTAAAGGAGGATCCTGCAATGAATGGCTGCAGGATCTGCAAAGAATCTGCTCTGGAACGTTGGGTAGGATATGCCCTATTTAACACAGAGATGAGTTGCTCTGACAGTGTCTATTTAAAACTGACGACCGCGCTCAGTCTTCCCAGTGATCATCTTGTGTGCCAAGACATACTCTGAACTATGGATGACACTGTTATGTTGACTCCCTCCTTGAAATGTCTCCCCGGCCGACCTCCTTCTTCATCATATTTCTCCTTTTCTTTAGAGCAAGTGCGTCCACATATGTACTTGTGTAGTGTACAACACACACAGCAGTGTGCTGAAAGCCCCGAAGTTCTTCATGGCCTACAAGTCAAACTTCACCGTCTGTCAGGTAAGGCCCTCTAAGATCTGACTTTCATCTACCTGCATCGGTGACGATACTGGCAGGTAAGAATGGCCCACTGAAGCGATTTAAGTGGGGAGAACTTACCCGCAACTTAAGAGTGATGACTGGGGTTGAGCGAATCAATCAGGGTGGTGAAACACCCAGGGATGAAACACTCAGCCACACCAAAGCTATTACAATCACTCTCAGGACTGAACAGGTAGGGAAACCTGGGGACTGGGGGGACTGGACCCTGAAGAGAATTGGAGTAATAGAATAGAAGATGAGAGCTGTATCCATGGAGCCACCACTGCTTGAACAGCCAAGAAGCAGAGATGAACTGGGAGTAATATCCAAGCTTGTCTCTCCCCTTGCATTCTGATCCCGAGTCAGTGTCCCTGTAGTCAGACCCACCAGATTCAGAGGAGCAGGGGTGATGCTGTCCATTATGGTTGGTTTCTGCAGGGGAGAAAAGTTGAGATTGCCTCCAGGAGAGCGAGCAGCTTGCTGTCTTCCCATCTTCCAGCCCTCCAATCTGTGACCAGGGACACTGGTTCCTTGTTTTAACAGCAGCAGGCAAGTCACACTTCTTTGGCTCTGTGGTGCTCAGGCCTCTGTCTGCAATGCCTTCCTGGATCCCTTCTATAGTCATACACTTGGAATCCAGCTCATCCTCTAAATCTTGGCTTAAAGGAGACCTTGAAGACTTCTCCAGTCCTCCACGTGGAATCCTGTATGCCAGGGATACCTTCTGGACCTTGCACAAAAAAGTTTGACAGCCTCTGCCCCATCATGGCATTGTCCACTGTGACAGCCATGAGTCACACATGTCTACCATGCTTGAAATGTAGCAAGTGAGAACTGAGGAACTGAATTTTTAATTTTAATGAACTCAATTTCAAATTCCTAACATTAGACTTCCCTGTCCATGGAAGCTATATTTCCCATGTGGATGAGGGAAACCACAAATAATACTGAATCCGATGATTGAACACCTTTTCCATCTTAAGTTAGCACTTACACACCATGATCACAACACATTTTTGCAGTTTGAGGTGTGACAGCAAAGCTAGCATGGATTTTCTTTTTCATTCTTCAAAATTTCTCAAATCAATTCAATCTTACCATAGGTCTTTGCAACCGAAGCCTATGATTTTTTTTCTTATTAAGAAACTTTATTTGTTCACTTTACAGCTTCTTTTTGGCATATATGAATTTCCGGCATCACTATTCTTGCCTTTGTCAGTAAAATAGAGGTTACTCAAATGTACACACTGGGATACTATGACAGTCGAACTGATATGGCTCCTGTGACTAATGGGAGGGTAGCACATACAGTGAGGATACGTTGGAGAAAAAGTGATGATTTGTATCCAGGGTGAGCTAGAGTAGGAGGGCGGGAGTTTCCATCACAATACTCAGAATGACACTCAATTTAAAACTTATGAATTATTTATTCCTGGAACTTTTCACTTAATATTTTTGAAGAGTGACTGACCATGGTTAGTTGAAACTATGGAAAGCAAAACTACATGTAAGTGGAAAGCCTACTGTACTCAATTCAATTTGGAAAACTTTGGAGTCTTTTTGGAACAATTTAGGGTATCTAAATCTCTTTTTCAAGGGTAAATATTATGAACTTTGAATATGGGCCAAGTTTTTCCAAAGAAGATTTAGCTGTCAAATTGCAATGTGTTTTAAGCAGACACTGAATTCCAAGGCTTAATAAGAAGACAAAAGAATATAAGATATCCCAACATTTTTTATATTGGTTTCATGTAAAATTGATAATAGTACATGTTAGGTTAAAGTGTACTATTAAAATTAATTTTATTTTATTTTTTTACCTTTTTTGTGATGATTAGAAAATTTACGATTACATAGCAACTTGCGTTATATTTCTATGGGGCAGAGCTGTTCCCCAGTAACATTCAGAAACTCTTTGCAATAATTTTTATACTGCTGTGAGAGATCTATCTTTCTCTCTAGATTGTAAGTTTCTAAAGACTGGGGCAGTTTTTTTTTTTTTTTTTAAGCCACTGATTTACATGCCTTTCTTTGTAGAAGGTACTCAGAAAATGCATACTTAGTTGAGTCCAACAAAAGGTCTATTCAGACACTTTTTCTTAGATATGGATCACCAGTTTTTTGTGCTTTAAAAGGGAAGCTGAGACTGAATTTCTGAGCTACAGAGGTTTTCAATTTATGATCACAAGTGCTTCCTTACTTTAAGATTGATGACTCAATAAATGGGCTCCTTACAGAGAAAACAGTGTGTGAAATCTTTTCTCATGGTCTTTAAGGGTTTATATAAGGCTATCTCTAATTTTTATCCACACTGAATTTCTAACTCTGTCATAAAGCAGAGAAATTGCCAAATAGTTGTGCTGTACTAGAGAGAGGCTGTTATATCTGGGAGGATGCATTTTTGAGGGCTAAGCATCAATTAAACACGAGCAATAATACATCAGAAATTCAATTCAAAGCCAAAAATATGTAGTGAGCACCTACTATGTGCCAGGGATGGTTTTAGGCTCAGTGAATAAAACCAACAAGAACATCCACCCTCATGGAGCTTATATTCTATTTACTTTAAGGCGATACATAAGCGACATAGTGTATTAGAAAGTGTTAAGTAGAGTACAAAAGAAGAAAAAGTAGGGCAGGATGAGGGAACTGGGACTTCAGCACGGAACAAATTACAAATTTGTTAGGATTGTGAGGACAGTCCTACTGAACAGTGGCATTTGGGGGAAGGCTTGCCGGAGGAAAGGGCCTTACCCTTTCAGCTGCTGGGGCTAAAGCCTTCCAGACAGTGGTTGACTGGGGCCACGGTTCTAATTGAGCACTTGGTTGGTGTGGTCAAGGAAGGACAGGAAGGCAAAGCAGCTAGAATAAAGTCAGCAAGGAGGAGATTTGTAGGGAATAAAAGCAAAGAGGCAACCAGGCACTTTGTAGGGCCTTGTTTAAGGACTTTGGCTTTTTGCTCTGAGAGAACTGAAGAGCCACTTAAGAGATTTTGTGCAGAAGAATGGCCTGATCTGACTTAAGTGTTAAGAGAAGTACTCTAGCTGATCTGTTGAGAATGCACCAGAGGCTGGTAAATTGTTCTGCAAAGAGCCTGAGAGTCACCATGAGGGAATCTGTGAGTTATACAGTTTCTGTTGCAGCCATTCAATTCTGCTATAGCACAAGAATAGCAGTACATGAGTGGAATGAATGAGCGTTGGCTGGGCTCTGCTGAGGTATTGTTTATGAAGGCCAAAATTTGAAGTTCATATGATTTGCATGCCTCAAGATATTCTTCCTTTTTTGATTTTTTTCTCCATCATTTCAAAATATAAAGTTGTTCTTAGCTATACAAACAAAAATAGACTGTGGGCCCAATGCGGCCCTGGGGGATATAGTTTGCCAACCCTCAGATAGATTGTAGGGGGAGACAAGAGAGAGCCATGGAGGCCACTTAATAATCCGAGGAAGAAGATGATGGCAATCTATACCAGGGTAACAGTACTGGATGTGAAAGGTGCTAAATAAATTTGGAAGGTAAACCATAAAGGTTTGTTGGTGGTATGAATGCAGGACTTTAGAGAGTCCAGGGAAGACTTGTAGACTTTGGTCTGAGCCACATATATAACCCTGAAGGACTTATTGCTGTTAACAGATGAGCAAGGCTGATGGGAAGTGGGTTTGGGTGTAGAAGATCAAGAGTTTAGTTTTGGACAAGTAGACTTCGAGAAGTTTGTTAGATACCAATGTGGAGATGCTGGGAAGGCAGGTGGACATGCAGGTTAAGAGAGAGATCAGCCCTGGAGATGTAAGAATCACTGTAGAGGGATAGCATTCAAACCTTGGGATTGCATGAGATCACTTAAGGAGAATTGACAGAAAAGACCAAAGAACCGAGGACTGAAACCTACAGCATTACAAGAGATTGAAACAAAGAGATAAAAAGCAGCAAAGCCATTGAAAAGGAGCATTCGAGGCCGTTATTGGAGACCAGAATATTGTAGTGTCCTGAAAGCAAAGGGAAGAAAGAGTATAATAACAAAGGAGGGTACTTTTTTTTTTTTTTTTTTGGTACTGGTGACTGAATCCAGGGCCTCATGCATGCTAGGCAAGCACTGTACTGACTGAGGTATATCCCCTGCCCAAGGGAGGGGACTATTGTATCAAGGACTGCCTATGAATTCTAGTAGGAAGAGACTGAAAACTAACTGGTGGATTTAGCAACTTGGATGAGAGGATCAGTTTTCTTGGAGCTGCAGGATCAAAAGTCTAGTTAGAGTTGGCTTTACAGATGTGGGTGAGAAGTGATTTGCAATAAGTGACTAAAGACAACTCGTTTTATTCTTCTGCTTTTGCAACAAAAGAGCCAAAGAAATGATGAAGACATGCAATCAAGAAGAGACTTTTTTATGTGGAAAAAACAACCACATATTTATATGTAGATTGGAGATTGCAAAACGTGGTAACTTTATTATTTTATAATAATTTAAAAAGAAAAAATCTATACTCCATTTACTAGAAAATGGGACTCTATGTCTATAAGAATTATACGAGATATACAATAACACAACTAACATAAAACACTTCAATCCAGTCAGAATAAGTATGCGTAAAAAGCTTTTTTTTTATAAAGAATTCCACAATTAAGTATAAACGTAATGCCCAAATAAAAAAAATTTAAAGTTTTTAACATTTGACAATTTTGTTGGCCATCTTAGAATTCAAAAGCAACTTTTTTGATAATAAATTATATGATCCAATTCTGTTAAAGAGACTGAGTTGATGCCTTGATTTTCCTCTTGATGAAGGGAAATAGAAGAGGCATTCAATATCATTTCACCTACCCTAGAATTATTATCTTTAGGCTTATGTACATGTAACTTTATTATCTGCAAAGTCAATTACGATTCTTCCCTTGAAAATTAATTCTATAGGTAAGGTTAATACTAATTCCACCCCCCTTTGGGTTCCTTGTCTTCCATAGTTTATTCAGATAAAACACAACCGAGAGGAAATACAGAAAATCAATGATTGTTAAGTCATTCCCTTTCCAAGTTCCAATTCAACATTTCGTTGACAGATTTTAGAGGACTTAGTAATTAAAAAACCTACATCTTAGAGAAAAGGGTTTATGGGGAGGAAGGAGGGAAGGAAAAGCGGGAAGTACTAGGTACTGAAATGGAGCAAATTGTGTGCATCGATTAATATGTCAAAAATGAACCTCTACTATGTATAATAATTACTATGCAGAAATAAAATGCACTAATAAATACATTTTAAAAAATCCTCACATCTTACAAACAGTAATCAGGTTCTTAGCAGATTTCTCAGAAGAAGTTTCAATTATCTCTGTGGCACTAAAACCAACATCCATCTAAATATTTTCCAGTCTGCTGGTGCCTGCCCATGCTCAGGCTTCAGATGAATGGGCAAACCGATCTTGGTCTTTTCATTATCATTTAAAATAGGACTTCTATTAGTACACAAGACTACTTTGTAAAAGACAAAGCTGAGAATTGCTTCAGGCATGTTTCAGATTCGGTCCATGAAAACTTAAAGGAAATAAGTGAAATTAGATATTTCTGGACATTTCTTCTAACCATTGATTTTGGTGTAGTCTTGTTAACTTACCAAAAAGTTCAACGACCTTTTTCTGGAAATGGTGGACAATAGTAGGCAATTGCCCTAAGAGTGAGCTATGTAAGCACGAGATGGCTGGTGTCTGCATTCCCTTTTATTCTGACTGGGACCGGTGATAAGGAGCACCTGCCACAGTGCTCTCTCATGATGTATAACTGCCATCCTGAAACCTGCATCCTTCAATCTGTCACATGACTGCACTCTCCACCTTTCACTGTTCCCATTGCCTGTCTATGATGGTGATGATGATGATTCTTGAATTCAATATTCTTGAATATTGAAGTGTTCTCAATACATCCCCCACACAGCACCAACCACCATTGGGCCTCATTCTTGTTTCTGGTGGTGGCCCGGGAGACTTCTATGTCAAAAGGGGACTTGGACAAGGACAGAGTGGAATATGTTGGAGAGAGGGTATTGGTGTGTGGATAGGATGGATGGTTGGAGAGAGGGTATTGGTGTGTGGATAGGATGGATGGGTTGCAGGGTGAGGGCTTTGGAGGGGAATTTTTACCTACCCTGTAGTTGGTTGAGCAAACAGTTAAAGACATAGAAGAAAATACTTTAACTTCCTCCAAGTATTGCTTCCACTGATGGCTCAATTGCACTAATTAAAATGAACCAAGTAGCAACTCAAATGACTGGCAAGACCTCTGAGAGTCAAAGGTGCTCACTTTTTCCCTTTAACTGGAGTTGGCCTACAGATGGTGAAAACAGGCATGATGTCAGCCGTCTCCTCTTTCATCTGGACCAGGGTGTTGATGGGCCAGGGTATCTCATTTCTCCAACATTTGTTGAAGCTATTCATACTTCTCCTGTTCTCTTTCTGTCAGAGTGCTTAAGGAATTCAGAGAAATCAGAAAAATATCTGAACATAAATAGAGTGAAATGGTTCTATTGGTTATTTATAATAAACCCTGTTTCTACAGACCTATAAATCTTTTGTCAATATACAGTTTGACAGTTTCTAAGTTTATCATTCCAAAGACTTTTTGCACATGATGCAGGTGTCTCTTTGATATGATTTCATTTCCTTGGGGTATATATATATATATATATATACTCAGTGCTGGAATTGCTTGGTCTCATGGTGGTTCTATTTTTTTGAGGAACCTCCATACTGTTTTCCATAGCAATTGTATTAATTCACTTTCCCATTAACGGTACATAAGGGTTCCCTCTCTTCACATCTTTGCTGGATTTTGTTTTTCCATAATTTGGGGGAAGATTGCTAATTGCATTTTAGCTAAGGTGAGGTGTGTCTCCTGGCTTTCACTTGCATTCCCCGATGACTATTAGTCATGTTGAGCATTTTCCATGTACTTGAGCAGAATGTTGCGACTTTAATTCCCCCAAAATGGGGTACAAGGATCCATGTTGCTGTTTTTTAAGACTGAGGCACAGGACTGAGATATAAACTTTATATTGTGAGTTCTTAAAAAATAGCAATTACTCATTACCTTCCTAAGCCCTCTCCATCTAAAATCCTTCATTAAATGAAACAGACTGTTCCCAAATTTCCAGGACAGATTTCAGTATTATCCTAAATTATCAAGGTGATTGATTTGAAGTTGTTTATACAAAGTCTTGGTTTCCCTAATCTTTTTGAGGCTTTACTTTTTGCTCATTAAATTAATATGATAGATAATTAGTTGCTTACTTGTCTTAAGCTACTTATAGCAATGCATTTATGGAAAACAATTTTGATCTAATGTGATTATGTTTTCCAGAGGAACAAATGTATATACGTTTTACTTATTATTTAGCTTATCAGATTTTGCTATAGGTAGGTACTTTGAAATCACTGGCTTAGGTTTATCATACCCTATAAAATCTAAATTTCATGATGACTAGATAATTATAGAAGTCATTTTTACTGTGACGTCTGTCTCTTTTTCTTATAACTCTAAATATGTAACTCAATTATCTAAAAAAATTAGCCATTACGCAAATTTCTTTAACTCTACATTTTTGTTATTTAACAGGATGATTCTAATGCCTTAAAAAAGCATGTGCATGATAATAAAAATCATCATTATACAATAGTAACAATTGAAAATCTTCCACTTGTATTAGTCTACGTGGGCTGCTACAGCAAGATACCTCAGACTGGGAGACTTAGAAATTTATTTTCTCATGGTTTGGAAGACTGGAAGTCCGAGATCTGTGTCCTGCCAAGGTATTGAGGCCTGTCTTCCTGACGTGTCGACAGCCACCTTTTTGCTGTGTGTGAGCGTTGGAGAGAGCTCACTAATGTCTCTTCTTTTGCAAATACTAGTCTCAGTGGGATTAGAGTCCCACTCTTCTGACCTTATTTAACCTGAGTTGCCTCCCTAAAAGCCCTGTGTTCCAATACAGTCACATGGGATCAGCACTTCAGCATGTGAAGGAGCACAATATAACTTTTAAGTAATTTTTAGCACCACCTGGTCCTTTGTCCCACTCTCCAGAGAAAACTACTTCAAACCATTCTTTGGTTTTAGCCTTTATGCTTCTATTATATACTTACGTACTTACTTTTTGAACTATGGATATTTAGACACTAAATCTTTTGGCGCTGTATGATGACAATTAGGAAGTTAGTTGGCTTAATGTCTCCTCTCTTGGCTTTACTTTTTTTTTTTTTTTGATCAGTTATTATTTTTAGTTTTTCAATCGACTTTTTAAACCTAGAAAACAAGGTTTTATTTTTCATTCTACAAACTGTGGACCATCTCCCTTCTCTCCCCATTGGGTAACAAAGGAATTTAGCTCTGTCACCACATCCGACACATCTCCTGCCCCTGCTCCCCTGTACCAATACTTTATCATTACTTCAACTTCTTAAGGGTGGTAATAGTTATGTTCTGTTGGTCAGTATAAGTGAGTCTTATGCAATTTTATTTAAAAAATGGAAGATTGACAATGTTTCCATATAAACATTATGAATTATAGTATAATGTACTTATATAGTATAATATGGTGTATTAGGATTATTGAGAAAGAAATTATATTCTTTCTGAAATACAACTTCAAGTGATTTTTTTTTACAAAAGAGCATGTAGAGAATATTAAAAAATGACTCGTGAATAGAAAATAAAGTTGTGTCAAAGATTTTTTTCAATTTATGTCTTAATGGAAAAAAAAAAACAGTAAAATATTAAAAACTGGTCCAAGAAGTACAGAAGAAGCTACGTATATAAAAGCAATTTGACGGTACTAGAATAAGACTGCTGGCTTACATACATAACTGGTTAATGTCCAATAGGATTATAAACAATGCAAATGTTATGTAAATATCTCGATAGCCAGATGCAGGTGGTTCAAGCCTATAATCTTAACTGCTTGGGAAGCTGAGGCAGGCACATCATAAGTTTGAGGTCAGTTTTGGCAATTAAGAGAGACCCTGCCTCAAAATAAAAATTTAAAGCATCCCTGGGTTCAATCCCCAATACTCCAAAAACAAAAGAAAAAACAACTAAAAAGTCATTATTGAATAGAAATCTACAGGTCAAACTCTGTCTTTACAGAGACTCTTTTCTGGTGTAGAAAATAGGAAGTTAAACCCAGAACTGCAATAAAAAACAAAACAAAACAAAACAGAACAAAAAAAAAAACATCCAGTTATATTTTTATTTAATCTTGAGTTTTAAATAATGAGTCTGGCATAATGAAATGAAATACTTGCATGTTTACTATATAAACATGTCATTACGTTGCCTTTACATTTGGATTATAGGTGGGTGGATTTAAGATTCTAGATTTGCACTAGTGTTTCTGGAAGTCATTGAAGGTGCTGCCTCTTTGTTCCTGGTATCCATTGTTGATAATGTGAAGTGAAATGCAGTCTGTTAGTCCCACCTGATACCTGACTTTTCTTTCAAGTATTTGGGCTCACCCCCTCAGTTCTGAAACTTAAACATGTTATAAGTCCTGTTCTAGAAATGAGTCTTGTCTTTTTTGTTATTTCCGCAATCCCATAGTGCTTAGGACTTGAACCAGGGCCTTGCGCATGCGAGGCAGGCACGCTCTGTGATGGGCTATTTGGTCAGCACAAAGAGGAAGGTGAGAGGATGGAAGGTTGGGAGCCTCAGAATTGGTTTGGCTTGTTTGTTATTTCCGCAATCCCACAGTGCTGGGGACTCAACCTGGGCCTTGCGCATGCGAGGCAGGCACTCTACATGATGGGCTATATCGTCAGCATGAGTCTTTTCTTTAATCTTCCTTAGCACTACATGGACACTATCATTCATTATCAGTTGAAGAAATTTTCCTCATTTCCTTATTGTGATGTCTTCCACGCTATCTCCAGATGTTCAATGGGACAGATTTTGGTCTTGGAGACCAGCTCTCCATATCTTTTAACTTTTATTTCTTATCTCACATCTATATTTGTCAACATTCTAGGAAATTTCCTCTACTGTAACCTCCACTCCTTCTGTTAAATTTTTGCTTTGGAAATGACATTTTAAATTTGCCAAAACTCCTAATTTTAGAGCACTACAGTTTTTAAAAAATCATTGCTATTGTTGTAGGGCCCAATATTTTCTCAAATTTCTCTAATGTTATTAATTGGAATTTTAAAACTGATATTGTTTCTGAATTATTTCTTTTATTAAAAATTTTTTAAAGTTGTAAATAGACACAATATCTTTATTTTATTTATTTATTTATTTTTTTAATGTGGTGCTGAGGATCAAACCCAGTGCCTCACATGTGCTAGGCAAGTGCTCTACCACTGAGCTACAACCCCAGTCCCTAAATTATTTATTTTCTCTGGACAAATGTTATTTTTGTTCATTTTGATTTTGTGTGTGTGTGTGGGTGTGTGTGATCTGTTGTTAATGGGCAGTTCATTTTCTTCAAGTATGTCAGCCTTCTTGGTGGCTTATTTATGTTTCTGAATAGAGGATGAGTATGGTTAATATTGGCAGTATGGATTTTCCTCCCATGACACCTCTCCCTGCCTGGGACAAGAGGAAGACTGGTGGTAACACCTCTTTTTTTTTTTTTTTTCCATGGTACTGGGGATCAAACCTAGGTCTTTGCACGTGCCAGGCAAGCACTCTACCACTGAGCTACATCCCCTTTACAGTGACACCTCTGTGTCAAGGATGAGATTCACTTAGTGTTGCAAGAGCAGGGAGTGGGTGATTGGACTGGATTCCCTGTCTACACTCATCATTTGCTTTCTTTAAGATCTTGATGTGAAGCCAGGTGCAGAGGTTCACACCTATAATCCTAGAGGCTTGGGAGGCTGAGGCAGGAGGATCATGAGTTCAAAGCCAGCCTCAGCAACAGCAAGGCACTAAGCAATTCAATGAGACCCTGTCTCTAAATAAAATAGGGCTGGGGATGTGGCTCAGTGGTTGAGTGCCCCTGAGTTCAATCCCCAATGAACCGCAACCCCCCCCCCCCCCCCCCCCCCCCCGCAGTAAAGATCTTGATTTGACTTGGAGCACACACTGGATGGGAGATGCCAAAGTGACGCAGACTTTCAATTAATTACCCTATTATCCCCTCTGTCTGTGACATTCAGATCTCCGGGACACTCTGCAGGGAAGAAGACTCCCTTTCTCCACTGTAGCCTGATTACTGTGAGTGTGGCGGGGGGCTGCAGACTCCTCCATTCTGAGTCACCCATCCAGCCCAAGCTTTACTTGCCACTTTCAGGAAGCCACCAGGGACTTTGGTTTGCTGGTGGTTCCTGTTCACCAGGCATTTCAGCTTGACCTCATTGTGTACTTCTTCACTGTCATTTCAATGGAATTTGAAGGAGGAAAAGTGGTAGATGCAGGGCCTCAGTCCATCACACTGAGCTGGGACTTTAGGTATTCAGAATGAATCAGAATCACTCCACTGCATTATATAAATACTATTTCCTCCAAAGATGTCAAGTAGGTAGGGGTATTGGGTCTTTAAACTATTACCGTTTTTAAAATGCTGATGATTTTGATTGTCTTCTTTTATCTTCACTTTTCCCTTACTGCCACTCTCATGTGCTACCCATAATATACATTCCTCTTCTAACCAGCTACTTCTGTTACACACAGTAGATTATCCATAAAACAAGTCAATAAATTTGAGAATGTTTTGAGCAACAAGTATGAGCTTTAGGGTATGAATTTTTAACCTCACTGATTTGGATCTGTCTTCTAATAATTAAAAGATTCCAGCTAAAGTAAACTCTAGAAAGGACTTATAGAGTTATTGCCTTCATTACAATATTGCTTCAATTCCTGGTACCAATGCTAATCTTTTGCTTGATATATTGTTTCACTATTTTTTTTTTCTCTTAGCCATCATCATTATGGATGAATCATAATTCACTAAGGGTAAGCTTTATTGACACTGAGACCATTTATAATCAAGATCCAATGTTACACTTGTTATTGATAGTCTAATATTTTACTTACTAATAAAGGTTTACTAATAAAGGCTCATTAGCAAATGTGCCAATTGTCTTTCCCTATCTTTAGTTTTGACACATATAATGTTAACCCCCCAAAGATACAGCAAATTGAAAGAACAATGCTATAGGACTCAGCACAATCACAGAAAGAAGATTTATTTCATGTTGTGGATGTGAATTTTAGTAATAATCCTGTTGAAGTCTCTTTTGTAAGACTCTGTCTCCAAAGCACTAGTTTAGCTACTCAAGATAAAACACATTATTTATGAAGATGTGATATTTCAAAATGTCACAGGAGAGAAACACATGCCAAAAGACAACACATTTGTTTAATTTCATTAGTTACAAAATGAACTGCTAGGAAAGCCATGATTTTAGGTGTTTATAAGATTTGTTAAGATACACAAATGTCCGTGATGGTTATAGTTGTGAACACATTCCAGGTGAGTCAGGAAGGGACCATTTCTGAAGGCCTATTAACTCTACCCCACATATTTAGAATGGCAAAAGGCTTATGCTGGGATTCATCAGTCCTGAGAAGCAAATACCAACTCTGCTTGGGGACTCTTTTCTAGCAAGAAATTCGAGGGGTACCAGGACTAATAACCGTGGAGAGATTATCCAAGAGGAAGTTCCTGATGATTTTAAGTAAGGAAGCACTGTCAGGGAATGAAGGTTTATATTCAGTGGTCAGCAGGTTTGGAAAGAGCAGGCAGTATCAGAAGAGAAGACACTTCTCTCTTGACAGCTTTAGTTGGTATTGTGGACTGGAAATTGTTAAGATACCAATCCCTGAAGACAAGTTAAGTGCTTAGCAGTGATTCTGCAAAGTAAAGTAGTAACTAAATGATTGAAACTTGCAGAACTTTTTTTCTATTATATAAATACCAATCTGTTTTTGACCTGATGATTATAGCAGTGTAAGTCTAGTAATTAGATAAATGATTTGGATCTAACCCAATGTAGTAATTCAATAGAAATTTTGGTTCAGAAATTTTTGGAAGCAGACATATTCCTGGGTCATATGTTTGGTTTCAAAAAGGAGACAACAACCCTCCAAGATAGGAAAAACAGATTATACTTACATAGAGGTCTTCTTTCCCTTTGTCAGGGAAATCTGTCTCGAGGGAAAGAGATACACGTAGAATTTTAAATGAAAGAGGCCATGGAATTCTTCATTTCCACAGACTTCTGAGGCATAGTGATTTGCCCAAAGTCCTATACTTAACTGGAGTTCAGTTTGTTTTATTAGTCAAATATTTTCTGTATTTCACATCTTTTATGCTATGAGAATAGCCAATAAGATTCTAGTTTGCTAGATCACATAAGCTGAAATCTTACCAGTTTCTCCAGACAATACATAATATCAGGTGGATCCTAGTGAAGAAATGATTAATACTTTCAGGGTCTGGAAAGAAAAAAAAAAAAACAACCAAAAACCTCAAAGCTAATCCTTTTCCCTCCTTCCTATCTCGTTACAGCTATTGAATGGCAACTACTTGTTTTTGTCTTTTCAGTTTTAAGGAATTAAAACTCTTTGGTTGTATCAGGGAATGTGAAGTTGAACTGAGTCAATATGGGGCCAGTTTTATCTTGTGATCACCATTTGCTGAATCTTTAGTATGAAATGCTGTATAAAGGCAAGAACAATGCTGACATGGTTCAGTCCATACTTGTTGAAAATGTCACACCAAGTCATCTCTGAATTTTCCATTAAGCAAGCCTTCCAGAGAGTACAGGTTATTTTCACATCACCTGGATTTGGATGGACTGGTAGCTTCTCTTCCTTCTTAGAGGCAATGGTTAGTGTAATGCTAGTCACTCTCCAGAGATGAACTATAATCTCATGAAACATCCCCTGCACAAAGGTTAAGTCAATTGTGTGTTATGAGTTTGGAATGCACGTTCAAGAAACCAGCCTTTTGCACATCTCCCCACCATTGTGAGTGGTGTGGGATCAACTTACAATACTGTTTGCTTATACTCTTCTGAGATCCGGCCCTGCTTATTTGGAGTTAGGTGGGAATTTTCCAGCAGTTCATAGGCATCCTGCATATTGGGGAGACTCTGTCCCATGTCCCTGGTAACCTTATGAATCTGAATTCCAGTGCTGTTCTTCGGACAAACTCTCTGGTCCTGGTATGCCTGAGCCCGGCGTTTACAGATGCCAAACTTGCTGAGCAGGATGAACACATCTCTCTGGAAAGCCTTGGTGAAAATAGCATAGAGGAATGGATTGGCACAGGAGTTAAGTGGATAAAAGAGAACCAGCAAGATTTTGGAGTTGGTAACAGTAATGAGAGGCTTGTTCATAAGTGCTGACAGAGCATAGAAGGAGATTGGAGCCATGCACATGAAGTCAGTGAAGATCAACACGGCCATCCTTTTGGCAATTTTGGTGTCTTTGTCTCCAGGGTTGTACTGGGGATTTCGGACTGTGATGTAGATCTTCACGTAACAGGAGCACACAATGACAAAGGCCACAATATTGAGCAACAGAACAAGGACAATATATGCCAGAGCAAGAGGGGTCTCAGTGTCCATGGGCAGACAGATGCTGACCTTGGCATAGCTACTTATTCCCACCAAAGGGAGCAGGGCAAGCAGGAAACAACAAACCCAGCCACCAACCATGATGGCGTAGGCATGCCTGAGGCGGATCTTGCGGTCCAGGCGCATGGCAAAGGTGATGGCATACCAGCGCTCCAGGGTAATGACCGTCAGTGTGTACACTGACAACTCGCTGGCAAAGACAGTGAAGAAACCAGCTGTGTTGCACCCAGGGCCTGTCTGCCAGTCAATGGCATGGTTGTAGTACTCAGAGTGAGTGTGGAGGTCCACAGAGGCGATGAGGAGTAGGTATATGCCCATGCAGAAATCTGCAAAGGCCAAGTTGCACATGAGAAAGCGTGGAACGGTCAGTTTGTAGTGGCTAGTGAGAATAATGAACAAGACAAAGACATTGCCTAGGAGAGCCAGCAGACTAACAAACCACACCACGATTCTCAGGAACTTGTAGCCCATTATGTCTTCACAGGGGTTGAACTCATCTGACTTGGGGGTACACACCATGTCTTCATTGTCCCCACACACGGTGTAGTCGTAATGGCTATCAAAGGCTTGTAGAGTTTCTTCTTGGGCATTTTTGAGCTCCTGGCCAAAGCCAATGATCTCATCCTCTTGCTCTTCAAAGAAGACGTAATAATGGGAGTTGCTGTGGGCTTCCTGGAACTTGGAGTTTTGCTTGTATTCAACATTGCTGTCACCAGAATCTTCTTCATATTCCTGGTAGATGGGGCCATTCACAGATTTTCTGTGACGCAGACTCCGGCTACTGCTCTCATTACACATCAAGGATTCAAGGATTCTGCAAGGCAGCAGAAATGAGTTGCCATTTGCTTAAAATCTGCTCAGGAGACCGACCGCATTTGGAAACATATGCCAGTACTTATTATAGCATACATGATTCTGCAGGATTTTATATGATCTGGCCAGGATTGTCTCTCCTATATCATTTCCTATCACAGTCCCCCCTTTCCTACTGTGATCCTGTAACATTGATCTTATTTCTCCTCTACAGCCACTTCAAGAAGAGAAATCACAACAAAGCATGGATACTTTAGCCAGCCCATATAAATCAGAACCTGGCTTTAGAGTCTCTAGCTATTTTACCTTGGGCAGGTCTATGGACTTTGGCTTATTCACTTGGAGTGTGGATTAATGAGAGTAACTATTTCACATAGGTTATTAAAGAAGTGGATTAATATTTTTTTAAAGCTCTTACAACAGCTTAGGAGTGCATATATATGTTGGCTATTGTTATTGTTATTATTATTATTATTTCTACTGAGAGCTCTAGAACTCCATGCTCCCTTTGCCTGAAGACTGGTGGCTATCTTTACTTATTTTTCAATACTAAACTCAAATGTCCCTTTTTCAGAGGAGTCTTCCCTGATCTCCTTACAATAAAAGGAATATAGCTTGATTCAGCTGCTGATCAGGTTTTGATTCGCTCTGGTTAAAATGTCCAGTGGACTAGCACTTCTATCCAGCTGGGAGGTTAAGGAGAAGCCTGAATCCTCTCTCCCCCTCCCAGATCCTTTCCTACTTAGTGCCACATGGCGTCAGTGTAGTCTGCTGTTTCCACCCTCTGCCCGCTTCTAGTTTTCTGCAGTATTACACCCATTGCAGTTGTTTAGCTTTCCAGTTTGCCTCTGGCCCTACAACTAGGTCCTGATTCTTCTCTGATTATAAATATGAGTGTAGAAAGTCAACTTGCAGACACAGTTTTAAGCTGAGGGGGACTGAATAAGAGATTAATAAAGGTGGAATTAGGAGATCAGGTATGGTGCAAGACATAAAGCATATAAAGGCATGTTGGGATAGTGAGAAACTGGCAGGGCTGGGGTACAAGCCAAGCTCCTCTAAAGCTACCTACAGGCAAGCAGTGAATTATGACAGGCCCTAACTGATTGGGTAGTCCAGTTGCGTATGTTGTTTATAAGTGTGTTCTTATGGTTGTGGTGTCTTTTATGTGTTGCATCTGGAGGCCAGAAATCCTGTCTGTGTGACCTCTGCAAGGTGCTACATGACCTGATCACTCCTGTCCCTGATATGTCATCTCTTACTAAACCTCACCTCTGCTACCAAAGACATTGACCTTCTCATCTGCAACCACTTGGCATCTTCAGAGTTATTGTGCCCCTGAGTGTCCTGTTCCTATAGATGTTTCCAATTCTTTTTTTAAAAAAATTTCTTTTAGTTGTCAATGAATCTTTGTTATATTTATTTATATGCAGTGCTGAGAATCAAACACAGTGCCTCACATATCCTAGGCAAGTGCTCTACCACTGCGCTATGACCCCAGCCCCCAGACATTTTCAGTTCTTTTCCACCTGTTTTTCAAACCACAGAGATTCTTCCCCAACCCAGAAATTAACTCAGCATCTACCATGGCCTCTCATCACTTTCTGGGTCTCTACCACTTACCCTCTGATTTTCTTCTGATTCTTAAAAGCACAGCAGTGGCTTGGGTAAGAAAGATCAGCCCTGGTGAGGTGAAGGAAGCTCAAGGAAAGCGGAAGTTTCTTAAGAGTCCAAGTGTTTCTTGCTATCAGTTCCTTCAGGTGCTCCAGGCCTTTGGGTGGCAGGGCAGTAACACTGGTATAAGACACATCCCTGGGACACAGAGAACAGAACAACACAGAGAGGTGAGCAGCCAGGGTCTTCTCTCTTTGACCAGAAAATCAAAACAGACCTCAGATCAATGGGGAGCTCCTATCAGCTACTGAATACGTAACTGATTTCTTTACCTAGAACCACTGGTGCAAGGAGCAGTATTAGGCTTTTAAATCAATATGTTGACAGGAATTCCCATCTTTATTGCTGAGGATTTTGGTATTCATCAGCACAAATACAATTTCTGCAGACATTTTATTCTATCCCTCAGAATATGTGAGAGCACTTGGAATGAGAGTTCCAATGGATGTCAAGTTTACTCTGCAAAATAACACCACGCAATGGTTAAAGGGTCTCAAGAGGCAAGAGAAATAAAATTGAACAGGTTCAGTGGGACCTCAATTGTTATGAGTCTCTGTGGGGGTTTTGGACTGATGTGGGTCAACACCAGTACTGTTAAAATATCTTCTAATTGTGAGGAACTTGAGAGTCCTAGCCAGTTACACTGTGAATTCATGACTAAGAACGACTCCCTTGGGTTTCTTTAGAAGACTGTAATGTATTCCTATGAGGAAAATGAGAAATGTGATTCAAATCACTTTCACACACTGTGGGAGGGAGAGGTGGTGGGGCTGGAAATTGTGGATTGATGTTAGTTACTAAAGTAGATTGCCTTCAATCTGACATTCTCTGTTCTCCCAATCCAGAGAGCCCACGTTGTATGTCTTGCTCTATCATTTTTACTAGGATTAAATAGCCTGAATAAGACCACGCATCCCTCTTATTTTCTATTTTATAAATTAAAATATTTACTAAGCATTCCTTGTAGAAGGTCTTTACATTTTTAAAATGTTTAACATAATTAGTAGTGTCTGATTAGCAAATGAATTCTAATATTTTCAACTTTTTCCTGTACACCATTAGAATAGGACTTAGCTGGGATTTAAATTAGCAAGGTTCAAGGTTGCTAGAACTTTCTACTGTTTTGTTGTTGTGTGTATGAACACAAAGATCACCTATTAGTCCCATTCTCCCCACAGAACTGTGACTCTTGTGGGGGAAGTTTACACATTTGCTATCTTGTTTTGTATTTGACATAAAATTCTCTCATTCAGTATTTTCCAAACTTGCCTGGTGGTAAGAATGACTGGCAGTGCTTGTTACTGTGTGGTCTCTAGGTGACTTCTACCATTAGGCAAATAAGTTTGGGAAATTGACATAAACACCTTTGCAATTAATGAGCTAGCTGGCTGGAGGGGTTTTGGAGCAGGTCTCCAGTACAGCTGTGGAGTGAGTGAAGCTAAACTGCACTCTGCTGCCTCAACTACTCTTTCAGCATTGTTGACTTCGAAGTACAGCCATCTTTAGGTCTCCAGTTTTCTGGAAACTGTGTGTATGTCTCTTTACCCCATGGTGCTTTCAGATCAATAAGAAAAGAAAACATCTTAGTTCATTTTCCCTGCCTTGCTAGCTGCTAGATACACTGCTTGTATCTTATCTGAAAGAATTCATCCTTCCAAGAAGTGTTTGCATTTTAGAAGATATTCCTGGAGAAAACTTTCAGCTACTGTATTGCAAAACACTCCCAAACTGTAAAGTTGTAAAGTTTCAGTTACTTCCTTGCAAAACACTCCAAAACTAACTGGCATGAAAAAAAATCTTTTTATTATAAGAATAGCTTTTGTTGATCAGGAATGTGAACAGGGCATGGAGGAATGCGGTGTCTCTGTTGTGTGAGGCCGGTGCTCAGCTGGGAAGACCTGATGTCTGAGGTGACAATGAAAAATAGAAAATCTGGTGGTCCATTTTCAGATTATAGTATTCAGCCTTAATTGGATCCAATTGTAGCCTTTTTAATTATAGCCCTTTCCTTTGCCTGCCTCCGTTTTAAAGTTAGCCAATCACATAGATTGTAACCGAGATCTTCCAATCAAGATAAAGGGCAGGGCTGCATTAGGGATATAAGCAGGCAGGGACTTGCTAACAGGCACACTTGCCAACCAAGTTACAAGCCAGATTCCATGGCTTGCCCTTCTGGCAGAAGTGAAGTTTGCCTTGCCCACCCACTTTTAAGCCTGACCCACCCACTTTTAAGCACGCATTTGATTTCTTGTGGCACCTCAGTATTTCTTTTTATTTATTTTATTTATTTAATTTTTACGGACTGCATTTTGATTCATTGTACACAAATGGGGTACATCATTTCATTTCTATGTTGTGCATGATGTAGATTCATGCCATCTGTGTAATCATACATGTACATAGGGTAATGATGGCTGTCTCAGTCCACCTCAGTATTTCTAGTGGTGCTCTGCTGGCTAGAGTTGGAGTTACCTGCTGGCCCCTTCACTGGTATGTCTGAGGAGCAGACTCAAAGGCAGAGCTCATAGTGGCTCCATATGGCTTGGGCTTCTCACAGTATAGCAGCCAGATTCTGAAAGAACTAATGAATTCAAGGGCAGGGGATATAGAACCCACCTCTTAATGGAAGGCATGTCAAAGAACTTGGTGCCTTAATTTAAATTGTCATTTTGCTCTAACAAGTGGAAATATCACTGAGGCAGATATCTGTGGGAGAAATTGGTTGCTCATCACTCTGAAAATCAGCATTTATGGTCCAGGCACCCTAGCATCAGAATCACCTGCATTACACTTAACCACATCCCCAAACAAACGAATTATATAATCTCCAATGGTGGAGCCCAGGAGTCTGTATTATGTAAGATGCTCTTGGGTTTATTTAGAAGCTCATCTCAGTTATTAAAGCATTTTTTAAACAAAGAATACAGATACTAAAATTGAGACAGAGAAACAAGGTATTTTGGGTCCAAAGAGACTCAGCAAACTAAGGGTAGAAACATAGTTATAATTTGGGTCTGGAATTCTCAGTGTCCCAGGAGCTTTACTCTTTATCTTCACATCTCTGGAGTTGGGAACATAGATCCAGGACTCATAAGGAATCCCAGTGGGTAGAATTGATTCTGAGCGTCTAGTGAGCATATACCAGGTGGCCTCTAGCAGGGTCTCTGTCAGGCTGATCTGGGAGGCAGTTTTGGCAGGCATGGAGAAAATAGGTGTTGGAGAAATCTTACAAAAGAAACATCTGTGACATAATGAATGATTGGCATTGATTGGACACTCAATAAATTCATTCCCTCCTTGCTTCAATTTGGAGTTTATCTGAAGTTAAGCCAAAAGCAAATTATCTAGCAAACACAACTCCAGCCCAGACCTTAACTTGTATATGCAACTGCTTTCTTGACATCTCCACCTGGGTGCCTCACAGGCATCTCCAACTTAACAGAGCCATCCAAAACTTAGCTTGTGACCCCCCCACTCCCACCCCAACCTGCTCCTCCTTCATTTCCCTCACCATAGTAATTGGCGCTCTTGTTTACTCAGTTGCTCAAACTCAAACCCCAGAGAGACTAAATGTTGGACTTTCTTACCACTGTTGCCCCATCAACATTTAATTTAGCAAAGGAGTTATGAATTTGAACTTCCAAGGAATTGTGAATCCACATATAGTCATCCCTCTGTATTTGTGGGTTCTGAATTCATGGATTTAACCAACAGCACATTAAAAATATTAACAATGAAAAATTGTGTCTGCACTGAACATGTATTTTCTCTCATTAAACAATAACAACCATTTCCATGGCATTTACATTATATTAGATGAATCTGAAGATGATTCAAAGTATACAAAGGACATGGGCAGGCTCTATGCAAACACTATGCCATTTTATATGAGGAATTTGAGCATCCCTAATTTTGATATGTCCACAGGGTCCTGGAGTCTATTCCTTGCAGGTACGACCATGCCTCTACTTGCATCTCCAGGTAAGCTTTCCAGTTTCAGCTCACATCAGCTCTTGCTGCAGCAGTGCTGTTCACTCTCGCCTCCTTCCCATCCATTCTCCACACAGCGGTCAGAGTAGCCCTTAAGAATTGAGTAATGTCACTCTCCTGCTTAAATTTTTTTTCAGTGACTTCCCAGTGTAACATGAACACATCTTTACACTGTATCTTTCAAGGTCCTGCAGGTCTGGCCCTTGACTACTCATGTCAGGCACCCGAGGCCACTTGATGTAACTCTAAGTATCCATTAAGCCTACTGCTGCTAGTGTTCCCACAGCCTTCCTGATGCAGGGTCCTACTTCGCACTTACAAGGCCAAGCAGGAGGAACTACTATCCTTTTTTTTTTTTTCTTTTTTGAAAATGATATCCTCTCTTGCACTTTTAAATAGATATTCTGGGTGATATCAGGAAGGAAAGTTGAAGCTCCTTTATATTACCCGATGGATGTAGCATTACCGGTCCACTCAAAATATCCCAAATGGAATGAATCTTCCCTCTAAACCTACTGATATTTTTAAATTTCCTACCTTCTATCCACTACATCATCCCAGGGCGTGAAGCTTCAGTGTCCTTGTGGAGTCTTTCTTGACTTTGTCCTAGATTCATGTTGTAAAAATTTATGGTAAAATGCAATCTTGCTACCTCTAAGCATCAGAGGCCAGCTCAGCTCATTCTCATTGTGACCACCTTGGTTTAAGTATGAATTATTTTTCATCCAGGTCTTGCAAAACATTCCAAGATGGTCTCAGAAATCTTCTATTAATTCCACCTGCAAACTTAGTACAGATGTTCTTTCTAAAACATGATCTCATTGTCTTGCTTGCCAGCTTGACACTTCCTGGTTCCTCCAATGTCTGCAGAATGAAATTCAAGCTTCATAGAATACTACTTCCCTTTTTCCCATTGGGAGTCTCTCCCTGAAACCTGTTTCATCTTCTTTCTTGATCTTCTCCCTCATTTTCTTTTTCTTCCTTCCTTCCTTCCTTCCTTTCTTTCTTTCTCTTTCTTTCTTTTTTAAATTAAATTTGCCTTTTTTTTTCCTCTCCCTCATTTCAATGGGGGCACATTTTTCAAATAACTTTCTAGAAAGGTCATATGAGAGAAGTATTTTCTGTTTTCTCCCCAGATCTACTCTTACATTCAATTAATGTTTTACCTGGCTGTCAAATTTGGGGTTGCAAAAATTTTATTCAAAAATATCAGTCTAGCCAGATGCTGAGACACCTGTAATCCCAGCAGCTCGGGAAGCTGAGACAGGAGGATCAAGAGTTCAAAGTCAGCCTCAGCAAAAGCGAGGCGCTAAGCAACTCAGTGAGACTCTGTCTCTAAATAAAATACAAAATAGGACTGGAATGTGGCTCAGTAGTCTAGTGACCCTGAATTCAATCTCTGGTATCCACTCCCCCCCAAAAAATCATTTTCTTCAGAATTTCAAAGACTTTGTCCTGTTGAATTCTAGTAACCAGTGTTGCTTTTGCTAAGTACAATGCCATTTAAGTTCTTGGCCATTGACTTGTTTTGACTCTGAAAGTTGTTGGCAGCAGTAGGGACTGAACCCACGCCTTGTCATTCTAAGTATGCACTCTAGAACCCCAGCTCTCTGGAAGACTTTATGACCTTTTATCCATGGTGTGAAATTTCATCAAGACGTGCTTGATATGAATCTCTTTCTATTTGTTGTGCTGGACACAGGGAATAGAGAGGCCCCTTTAGTCTGAAGACCTGTACTTTTCAGCTCTAGAAAATTTTCTTATAATGTTCCTGGGACAACTTACTCTTGTCTTCTCTGCTTCTTCTCCGGAATTTCTAGTAAGTGGAAAAGGAGCCCTCCTGAATTCCTTAGACATACCTCCTTCTTTTACTGTAATTTTCTCCTGTTACTTTTAGTAAGTCTTCTGGTAGAATCCCCTCACTTTATCTTCCATCTCTTATACTGAATTTTTAATTTTTGCTTCACAAGAGCTGGGTCTGCCTGTTCTGTTTGCTTCAGTACTTTTGACAGATAGGCTGGTATTTAGTCAACAGAAGGCTCTGAATATGTATTTGTCAGGTGCATGAGTATATTTTTTTAAGAGTATTTTCTGGGTTTTTGTTCCTTTTGTGGTGGGATATTTGAGGAGGCCCACCACACATTGGGAGAGTGGGTTTTACTATACTTGCTCATAACCAAAAGACTAAGAAACAATGATGCATGAGTTTGAAATTCAGATGATCTGGATCTGAATTCCAACTTCTGCACTTACTACTAGTCATTTAACTTTTGTGTGTCTCAGTTTCCTTATCTTGGGCTTGTTGAACAGTAACTGAGAGTGTGTTCTCAATAAATTATTATAATTGTTAGTGTTGTTATAGTAAATAGGGATGAAATGTTTTCTCAAATTTATCACAGGTCACTATTGCTTTGTTAAAAATTCTTTTCTGATCTCTGCAATGTCTGATTTCTATAGGTTCATTTCCTCCCATTTGTTCACTGGGTTTCAGTCTTCCACATTGGAATCATTCTTTGGTGATCCTTGATTACACATTCATGCTTAAGAGCAAGTTTTTCCATTGGCAGATTTTGCTTTAGGGCAATCGTGTAGAAAGCTGGCAATTGTGTTGTTGGGCTCTAAAATGCCAGCTTGTGGATGCCTATTTTGTTTTAGAACTTTCCAGAATTTCTGGAAAAGAGATTTGAAATCTCCAACTCAGAGGGGAGCTATTTGGATGCTGGCATTTTGGCCTTCCATGAATTCTTCTGGTTTTGGCTCCATGTCTTTGCCATATGCTCTGACATGCCACCTCTAAATCTCACCCCTCAAAGTTTTGGGGTAGTTTACTCTGCTCCCTGTGAGTCCTCTAAGCTTCTCTTTCCTTCTCTTCTGCCTTTTTTCTTTCAGGATCCCATAATTCTCCAGACTATTAATATACCTTATGTGTCCTCTTGCCCTTGTGGATTTATGGGTATTCAAAATTCCTTCCTGGGGCTGGGGTTGTGGCTCAGTGATAGAGCGCTTAACTCACTTGTGTGAGGCACTGGGTTGGATTCTCAGCACCACATATAAAAATAAATGAATAAAGTAAAGGTCTATCAACTTCTAAGAAATATTTTTTAAAAATTCCTTCCTCATATTTTTAGGAGGATCTGAAGCAGGAGAAGAAATAAAAGTGTAGGTTCAATGTATCATCTTTAACTTTTAATCGCTACTCTATTTTCCATGTAGAACTGTGACGGAGCTTGGAACAGATCATTGTTGAGTGCTGAGCCACATGAGACAGTCTCCCAGCTCTGGAGTTGATGGAGAAAGAAACTTACTTTGAAGAAATCCCCAAACTTAATAAGTCAGGGACCATTTTAAGTTAGTTATTTGAACCTGTATCTTCTCCTATTCACCCAAATTTTTATTCGGTCACTTTGAATCCAGGATTTTCTAATAAAGTGCCTTCTATTCTAAAATAATGCCTTGAACATACAGTTAAAAAGTTGTTGATTTCAGAGTGAGGCGTGTATAGAGAGTTGCTATTGGCAGCTGGAAGATCCAAATCCATTTGTGATTGGAGCCACACAGATGGAAACCTACTAGCTGGAGGGCTTCCTCTTTCTTGTTGATTCTGGCACTTTCCTTGAAGAACTCTTCAGTGATGGGCACTGAATTCCATGAGAATTTGTCTCTAGCAAGTATTTACTCACAAATCAGGAGGCAGCTAAGCTGAGGCTGGCAGACGGTTTGAAGTCTAATTGTCTGGGTCATGGGAACCATCTCAAGTTAAGTGTTTAATGAAAGTAACAGGACCTGAATTTGGAAAGAGGATTATACACAGTGTTACACACAGGGCAGGAATATCACCAAAATTTAACAATGCCAACTGATATTTGATGCCACAGGAAGAACAAATTTCTTCTCTGAAACAATTATGTATTCTAGCACTGTTCAAACATTGGAATAATTTCCATTTTTGTGAGATATTTTGTCACTGATTATTATTTAAGATTACATTTTGAGAAATTCAATTGCAAACTAAAGAAGCACTAACTGGCTTGCCAAGTTTCCAACAGCAATTGTCAATGTAGAAGCTGCTCTATTATAAGTGTGTAGACACATTTGTGAATTGGTAGATGAAATGCTTCTCAGAACAAAAAGATCAATTAAGTGCATATACATAATTTAATGAATTTGTTGATGCTGAATTAAAGGCTGAAAAAGCTATTAAGTTCAAGACAGTGGGCTTGTATCAATGTGTTTAAAAGAATTTAAAAACACGACATGCATTTATTCAACAAGTACTTTGGTTGCTCTCTTTATATAGGTACTTCTAGAAGCTAGGGCTATAGCAGTAGACTAAATGGGCAGATAGTCCTGCTTTCCTCATGAGCACCTTCTAGTGGGGAGAGAGGACAGATAGTATTAGATAACAATGATAGTTGCTATTGGAAAAAGGAAGAAGGAAGAAGAAGAAAGGAAGAGGCTGGAAGTGAGGTCACAATTAGAGATGGCGGAGAATGTCATGGAGGGCCTCATTAAGGATATTGTTGAGCGCATGTTCACAAGAGATGAGGGAGAAAGTCATATCAATCTCCAGGGAAAGAACGTGCCAGACAAGGACCCAGCAGCGTAATAATCCTGAGCTAAGGGTGTGCCTGCATGTTTGAGGAAGCACGGAAGCTGATGTGGCTAGAACTGAGATAGGAAGCAGGTAGGAAATGTAGGACAAGTCAGAGAGGTAACAGGAACCAGATCATACCTGGTCTTGTTGTCCATCAAAAGGACCTCCTCTTTCCACTGGGGTGAGATAAAAAACGTTCAAAGAAATATATAATCTGATTTATTTCTAAAGGATCTATCTAGGGCTGGGGATCTAGCTCAGTGATAGAGCACTTTCTTAGCATGCGTGAGACCCTGGGTTCCATCCCCAATATTAAAAAAAAAAAAAAAAAAAAAACAATTTATCAAAGGATCAGTCTGAATGGTGCTTTGAAAGTAGACCAAAGGAGTGGAAACAGGAAGACCAACAATAGAGAATGGTGCTGTGGAGTAAAGTGATTGCATTGGAGATGCTGAAAGTGGTTGGAGTTTGCATTTAAAAGGTAGAATCAGCGGGACTTTCTGATGGGTTGCATATAGGGTATGAGAGAAAGACAGAATCCAAGGTGAACTCCAAGATTTTGGGTCTATAACTAGAAGAATGTGGTTGCCATTTTCTGAGATAAGGAAGGCTGCATGTGAGGTAGCTTTGGTGGAAATGATCAGAGTTCAGTTTTGGAGCTCCAGACCGATTTGGTCTTCAGAGCACCCAATTTCCCTCCCTTCTGAGGGAGGTCCAGTCCCTATCAAATAGCCTGGAGGTACAGAAGAACAGTCTCAGCTGAGCGCTGGGACCAAGGTGTCCAGTACTACTACAGTCAGGGCTAAGGTGGGATAGAGGTGTAGGAAAGAGGTCATGATGGGGAGTTGCAAAGGGCTCTGCAGCTGTTCTCAATATTTCTATAGTAACCCACGATTACTGTCCTTACTCATCAGGTCAGGTTCCCCACAAAATAATGTCAACACATCTTTCAAACACTATCTTTTGACCCAAGTTGGATTTTTTCCCTCTGAATACACCCTATATTTTCCTGTAGGCTTGCCTTTGTTCTTTCTCTTAACTCTGTCTCTGTCTTTGCCACTCCACCCCTCACTTGAAGCCCATCTCAGATACCACCTCTTTAATGGGGCCTTTGCTGATTGCCCTAACAGGAATGGTATCTCGATTCTCTAATTATGTCCTATGGCTTTTCTTATATTAAGCCTATGTTAAAGTTACTTATTTACATTTCTCCTGAATTTGATTATAACCTGTTTAAAAGCAGGGGCTGTGTCTTATCCTCATTATTTTCATGGAGTTGACAAGGCATTCAGTAAGATGCTTGTGTTGAAGTGAGTATATGAACTCTGTTGTGATTTAGATGTGGTGTCCCCAAAAGCTCAGGTGTGAGACAATGTTAGAAGGTTTGGAGGAGAAATGATTGGGTTATAACCTTAACCTAATCAGTGGATTAATCCCTGATGGGATTAACTGAGTGGTAACTGGAGGCAGGTGGCGTGTGGCTGGAGGAAGTAGTACATTGGGGGCGTGGCTATGGGGTATATATTTTGTATATGGCGAGCGGAGTCTCTCTCTGCTTTCTGGTGGCCATGTGAGCTGCTTCCCTCTGCCACATTCTTCCTCCATGATGTTCTGCCTCACCTCAAGCCCCAAGGAATGGAGCCAGCCTATAGAAGGACCAAGACCTCTTCCATAGAGGACTAAGACCTCTGCAAATGTGAGCCCTCAAATAAACTTTTCCTCCTCTGCAATTGTGCTGGTTGGGTCCTTTAGTCACAGCAGTAAAAAAGCTGACTAAAATAAACCCCTTTGGGGCTGGAGTTGTGGCTCAGTGGTAGCACTTGCTTAGCATGAGTGAGGTACTGGGTTTGATTCTTAGCACCACATATAAATAAATAATAAAATAAACATCTGTCAACATCTAAAAAATATTCAAAAAAATAAACCCCTTTGCCCTGGTTTGTTTTAGATTAGCAGGTTCTCCTCAGTAAGCTCATAGAACAAAGAAAGAGTTCAAACTTGGGAGGGCAGCAAGTTGGTGGTTAGAACCAAAACTTATTTCATTTAGTCCAAAATTCTTATGCAGGATCACAACTCAATGATAAGAATACAATTGAAAAATGGACAAAAGATTTGAACAGACACTCATCAAAAGAAAACATACAAATGGATTAGAAGAACATGAAAAGATGCTCAACATCATTTATAGTTGGGGAAACAAATTGAAACCATAACAAGATACCACTGTATACCCACTAGAATGACTAGAATTTTAAAAAAGATTGACAATAAAACAGGTTAACTACTATGAAACTCTTGTACATTGCTAATGTAGACTAGAAAACGGAACAACTATTTTGGAAAACAGTTGGGCAGTGTTTCTTATAAAGATGGACATACATCTGTCCTATGCCCTGGCAACCTTACTCAGATTTTTACACTGGAAAAATTAAAAAATATATGGTTATTTACAGGAGGCTGGGGTTTGAGGGGTGTTTCTGGGTGATGAAATGTTCTCAGTCTTAACCAGGGTAGAGCAATTAAACCATACACTTAAACACTGTATGTTTTATGTAAATTATATCTCAATAAAAGCTTTTGCCCTGGATACATCTAGAAAATTATTTCCTTAGAGTTCAGGCACACTAGAGAAAAACTTACCACAATTTTCAGCTGTCTAATCATATAATCTTTGAATGATCAAAAAATATAAAAACAAACAAAACAACAAAAAGTTGCCAAGAAAGTTGGCAATATCATGACCCCTGGATTTTCAAGTCATTAATTTGATCAGCTAAAAAAGCAACAAGTTTATTTTTGAAGTTTATTTTTGTAAAGGAAACTCAAGGATACTTTCACAAAGATTCTCTTTTCTTAAGAGATACTTATGATAGTAATTGGGACTATTATAGTAATTTCCATCAGTATGCTACAGGCTATTTAAGTGAGTTACATAATTTAAAATTTAGATAACACTGGCTATTATGGGAAGCATTTCAGTGTGTTCTTTCCTTTGGCTTATGAACACCAAGAGCTTCTTTTTCAAAATAACATGAAAGAAAACAAGGTAATCCAAAATAGAAAGCATAAAAATGAACAATGAGATTGCATATCTTGATTTTTAAAAAATCAATAAGTAAAAAATGTTATTGTATCCCCACGCTAAATTCAAAAGCTTTTATTTATTTTTTTAATAACAAAGACTAAAGAATAGAGCTCACTCTAGATGTTGAACTTGATTTTAATTAGATTCTCTTTTGAGAAATGACCTTGGAAAAAGATGATAAACTTAGAGGGTGAGTTTTATTGACTTTGTTGACTGTTAGAAATGACTGTGTTGTTTTACAGAAACATTTAATGAGACAAAAATACATATGGTACCCAATTATCATTTCATTAGATGGAGTTTCAAATTTTCCACATTTGGTTTTCGTACTAAACAACAACCAAATGTGGATATTTTAAATTCAGTTACAAAGCATCAAATATTTATTGGCCACTTGCTATCTTCTCTTTTGAGGTGTAGGATTACAAAACCAAAAGATACAATACATTTCATCTGGGATCTTAAAATCTAGTTATGTGAAATTTGTGGGAAATAAAGTAATAAAGATTTTCACAAAAGTTCAAGATAAGAATTAGAAAGTTGTCACAGGCCATGCATGATTAGTTGACAAATGCATTTAAAAAAATATTAGTTGTAGATGGACATAATACCTTTATTTTTCCTATTTTTGTGGTGCTGAGGATTGAACCCAGTGCCTCCTGCATGTGAGGCAAATCTATAATCCCAGTCCCAACAAATGCATTTTAAGACAACAAATATTTACTTGGAATTTGAGAAACGAGACTGGATTCTATTCATTTCTTGCTTTGTTCCTACTGACCTTTCAATTCCTGACATCTCCAGGGACTTCTCTTCCTACATTATGTGACTTTCTTTCTCAATTTAATTTAAATTTTTGTTAATATATATGTGAACTTTCTTTGTGAAAAGCAAATTACCCTAGAAACTGGATAACACAAACTGTAGCGGACTCCTGTCCAGTCTCTGCAGCCTGGTTTCCGACGTCTCAGAAGAAATCACTTTCAACTTCTGGTGCTTCTTTCCCTAATTGCAAACCTCTCTTGGTTTAGTGGTCTTATATTTCACCCACTGACTCCCTGCTGTGGAAGATGAAGATGTAACTCACTTCCATCACCTGAGAGGACCCAGTCACTGACCTAACCAACTCCATTTCGATTTTGTCTCTCTCTGACTTTGTTTGCCTTTTTAACTTTTTTATTTTTCCCCTCTGAACCGCTTTCTTCTGCAGTTACCTTAGATGCCAGGAAGAACAGATCTGGTTGATAAGTGACTTTATGACAAGGGTCTGAAACTACCTCCAAGCAACCTGGAGCCTCACAGGACAGATCACCCCATGATGAGATTGCACCACTAAGCAGGAGCAATTACCCAGTGGCAAAGCTGAGGCTACCCTCTAAGCAGGGCATCTCTAGATGGGAACTGAATCACCCTCAAACGATGATGACCTTCCCGGAGCATCACAGATCATGATCAGCCAGACCAGATCTGATCAGGATGACTTCTCTATCAGTTACACAGACCCCCAGCCAAGCAGCCCCCAATTTTTGTCTTTGTTTTCTTTTCCTATAATACATCGAAGTTTGTATTAGTTCCTCAAAGACAGATCTTTGATCACTATGCCCTTATATCTGTCCTTTCCAGTGTGGCCATACCAATTAAAGTTCCTTTCCTGACCTACACCCCTCCTTATCCCTTTGGCATATTGGGACAAGTGGCTGAGCCTAGTCTGTTGGGACCACCAGAGCCAGGACCTTCAACCAATGACTCCAGTAACACAACAACATATCTTTCCCTTTCTGATACCCCTCTACTCTCTGAAATGGTTTTAGAACTTATTTGGTCAAACCCACATTCAGTATTTTGTTTATTACAACTCTGCATATTGTGATTCCATTATCTTTCTAGTCTTATGTTTCTGCTTCTCATGGATGTCTCCCTTTTTGCCTTTTTTAAAGCTTATATGTCTTGGTTTGTATGGATCTATTGTTAGCACTTCCATATGTTCCAAAGTTCTGTGAAACACCCCAAACCAGTTTTTCACACTGCTGATCCTGTCAGAGAATCTGACAATCCCCCTTGCTTTCTAAAAGATCTTCCTTCTGCAGCCTTCAGTTCTTCATTTCTGATGTAGACACTTGGACCTCCCTTTGTGTTCATCCTGGAATTCCATTTGCTTCCTTTCTGTGTTTATCACTGTTTCTGAATTATTCATTTTTCTCTTTCCTGATGTAAGCTCAAAAAAAAAAAATGGTAAACAGAATATTAGGTTTCTGAGACTTTGCAGGGAAGCTCAGTAAATGTGGGTTATTGGCTGACAAGTTATACCATGGTAATTTGGTGAGACTATCAATGGTCATTCTTATGTTTTATTTCTTTCTTATCTTTGGAACTGTCAACTTCCCCAGAATTCTACTTTCCCTAGAGTACGTACATTCTAAGTGCATTCATTTTATGAAATGAGTAGAGGGGCACTTCTTGGTCTTAAATGTTGTGATGTTCTGTGTCGCTGCCCACAGCAACAATCCGGCGGATATTTGTTACCGCCTGCAGCAACAATTGCGTGGGTATTTATCAGAGGTGGACTGGAAATAAACCACTTCTATTCCTGTGCTGCTTCCTTGCTTGCTTGCTTATTCTCTAGCCCATTGAGGAAAAGAGGCTTACTTGATTTTAGAGGAAGAAAGCCTTAGAGAGGAAGATAGGCTTTGCTTTTAGAGGAAGTTTTAGAGAAAGACAGGCTTCTATGCTTATCAGAGATCTGTTTCTTCTTAGAGTTCTGCTGCTCTTAGAGGTGCGTCCTGCATCCTGTGAACTAAAGGTGCATACTAGAGGTGCATGCTAAAGGTGCTGTCTATCTGAGGTGCTTCTTAGTGATGCATCCAGCGTACTGCGATCTGTGATCTGCAACCTGTGTGTTCTCAGTTCTCCACCCAGCGCTCTACAATCTGCCTTCTGCCTGTTGCCTCCTGCTTGCTGCTTACTGCTGCTGCTTTCTGCTTGCTGCTGCTTCTTGCCTTCTGCCCGCTTATATTCCCTCCAGGAGGCGGAGGGCAGGGCCACACCAGTTAAGCCAAGATCAGGCGAAGAGCCAGCTGCCCAATCACGGCAAGGTCAAAACAAGTAGGCACGAGCAGGAGCACTCGGGAACACATGTGCACGCGCTGTGTGTGTGGACTCACTTGAATACGGCCAATGATAAAGCACCTGAGTGTGTCTATGTTAACCGACTTCCTCACCACCGATGTGATCAAAACAACTTCTGGCTGGCTGCCAGGCGCCATCTTGGGGTAGTCGCATGGCATAGCCCCCAACAGTTCTGGGTGTGGTGGCACACACCTCTAATCCCAGCAGCGCCAGAGGCTGTGGCAGGAGGATCACAAGTTCAAAACCAGCCTCAGTAATTTAGCAAGGCCCTAAGCAACTTAGCTAGACCTTGTCTCAAAATTAAAAAAAAAAAAAAGGAAGAGGGAGTGGTTAGGGATGTGATTCAGTGTCCCTGTGTTCAATCCCTGATATCTCCCCAAAACATGTTGTAATGTAAATTTTCATAGCACCCTGTTTTCAGAACAGTGCTTCACTTCCGTCCAAAACTGTGCCTTTTATCCTTAAATCTTCATGATCACATTTTAATGGAAAGAAACTTTAGTCTTCTCCTGTGAGGGGAAGGAAGTAGTTACTTAATAGTTCAGGATGAGAGAAAACATCTGGGGGGATAGGTGAAGTTTTTAAAGACTTTCAACTTCAACATCACCAATACCCTTACTTAAGATTTAATTGATGAAATCTTCCTTAGACTGTGTGATTTGAATTAGCTTTCTCTTTATGGGTTTCACCCATGCAAGTAAGAGAGAGCAAGAAGCTCTCTCTTCATCTTTGAAGACATTTGTCACTTACTTACATGGTCACCTATCTTTATTTGTCACTGAGAGGGCATGTCCCCCCCACAATTACTCCCATTTTAATATTATTTTAGAAGGAATCAGGGAAAATCGCTTTGATAGGGAGGTTTATTGTGAGTCTTAATTCTGTCTGTTCTTTGAGATTTCTTCCATATCCGTTTCTTCTATCACCACCTACGTTCTAAAGAGTCTCAAATACGTCTTTATCCCTGACCTCTGTTGGACCTTTCACATTCACATATGTCACTGCCTGCTCGGATATGTCACAGGCACCTCCAGTTGCTTTTCCCCACCTCAGAAAATGGTGACCCCATTTTCCTAACAGCTCAGGCAAAAAAAAAAAAAAAAAAAAAAAACACTTGCAGTTGTTTCAATTTTTCTCTTTCATTCAAGCCCATGTTCAACACCAGCATATTCTGTTAGCTTTTCCTTATAAATATAGTCAGAATCTGATCATTTCTCATCACACCCACTGCTACTGCCTTAGTGGAAGCTGCTATCATCTCTTACCTACTTCATCTGGTGTATTCAGTGGTCTCTGTTTCCATACTTGGCACCCTGCAGTCTATTTTCAAGACTACAACCAGAGTTCCAGTTAAGACATGAGTCAAATCTTTGCTCAAAAAACAAAATGAAGTCAGCTCTGAGAACAAAATCAACACTTCACAATGGCCTCTAGGGCCACAAATTGTTCTCATACCTCATTACCTTTTTTTTTTTTTTTTTTTAACCAATCTGTTTTTCCCATTTATTCACTCCGCTTGAGCTGTTATGACTTCCTTGCTCTTCCTCAAACATGCCAGAAATATTCTCTCCTGGAGGTCTTTACACTTGTCTAGAACGCTCTTCCTTCAGATGGTCACATGGCTTGTCCCTTCCTTCCTTTCAACTGTTTCCCAGTTGTCACCTTCTCAATGAGACTTTCCCTAACCACTTTTTAAAATAGTGATCCTCCATGCCTGTAACCCAGAATTCAGGAGGCTGATGCAGGAGGATTGCAAGTTTGAGGCCAGCCCCAGCAACTTAGCAAGATCCTCAGCAACTTAGTGAGACCCTGTCTCAAAATAAAAATAAAATAGGCATGTGGATGTAGCTTAGTGGTAGGATGCTCCTGAGCTAAGTCCCTAGTACCGAAATGAAATAATAGAATAAAATAGTGAACCTCAAGCATCTCAAGCTTAGAAGTCCTCAGTAGGAGTTTATTGTACATTTTCAAAAGTTGATTAGGGAGGGTGTAACCAAACTGAAGGTAATGAGTAGAAATAAGAGGGAACAAAGCAGGAAATTCAGACAAGTGGGATGATTTAATAAAAGCTAAAATCTGAGACTTGAGATTTTAAGAGTGTTTACATTCTCATGCTATTTGAGAGCAGATGGTTTAATCAAAGGAGAACATACAGAGAAGAAAGAGATGGGACCCAGAATTGAACCCTATTTGATGTCATGGTACACTGAGCTAGTGAGAGAAATTGAGAAGAACTGATCAGAGAGGTTAGGAGAGAGCAGAATAATTTATCAAGGCTCAGGAAGAAGTAAATGTAGCCTTAATAAAGCTTAACATTCACTGAGGATATCCTTAGTTCCTTTAAATTGTCTACTTAAACTTGGTTACTTCTAGTTATCCTGTTTTGACAGATGAGAAAACTGAGACTTAGTTCTTACAGTTAGGAAATGATGGTGCCAAGAGTTAATACCAGGTATAACTTTTTACCAAGTTCACTTTCTTCAACCTGGAAGCATCAGGGAGCAGGAAAAGCACTTTCCAGCCATTGATATCTGCTCTTAACTTGGTTGTAGAAAATATTGCCATAAATAAAAAAGACAACTTTTAAGAAGCATGAACAAATGGGTAGTTTAATTGATCACTTCCAAAAAAGTAGAAATGAGCACATTTACCTAAGTTCAATATGCTAAAATGTCTTTAAATGCTGTAGTAATTATAGAAGTATGATTTGACTGTTTATTGTAAATTTTATTATTTTCACAAACATTTATTATGCTTGTACTGTGTCTCAGGCATTATAATATGAACTGGTGCTATAGAAACAAAACATTAATGCTGGCCTCCAGGAGACCCTGGAGAGATGGATAGGGGCACAGGACTGGTACATAAGAGTCGGTCAGGGTAGATGGTGGTGTACAGAGAAGAGTCCTCATTCTTCCCTGAGGAGAAGGAGGACTAAGGATGACTTCAGAGAACAGGAGACCTTCGCTTGAATATCAAAATGTCAGGAGTTTATCAGGTCGTAGAAGGCTTTTCCAGGCAGTGAGAAGAGCAAGAGTTTATCACAGCTGCATAAGTAGGTTTGAATATTAGTGGGGTTAAGAGTTTTAATATGGATGACAGATTGGTCAGAGGTACAAAGTGGCATGAGATGAAGCTGAAAATCATAGCAGGGCCTCATGTGTCACACCAATGCCTTTCCTGAAGGGAGGCCAGTGTGGGGTATTAAGATCCTGCTTGCATTTGAGCTTACAGATGTTTGAGGAGGATGGATTTGAGAGGGACCAAGACTAAATGCAGGGTGGAGATTTGGCGACTCTTGTCATATATGCCGCCGCCTCACAAAATATGGTACTCAGCGGCCAACAGCTTCTTACCAGTCCTTGACAAGGCAAGAAGAAGCTTGTTCTGCTATGAACATTGTTGTGACTGCGTCACTGTAGTATGCTGATTTTAAGTCCTTTGGGTATAAACTTTTGGGATAACTGGGTCAAAAGGTGGGTTCATTCCAAGTTTTCTGAGGAATCTCCACACTGCTTTCCAGAGTGGCTGCACCAATTTGCAATTCTACCAGCAATGTAAAAGTGTGTCTTTTTCCCCACATCCACACCAACATCTATTATTATTTGTCTTCTTGATAACAGCCATTACTAGCAGCTCAATTCACAATAGTTAGATTGTGGAACCAACCTAGATGCCCTTCAACAGATGAATGGATAAAGAAACTGTGGTATATATACACAATGGAATATTATTCAGCCATAAAGAAGAAGAATATTATGGCATTTGCAGATAAATGGATGGATCTGGAGACTATCATGCTAAATGAAATAAGCCAATCCCAAAAAACCAAAGGCTGAATGTTTTCCCTGATAAGTGGAGAATGATATATAATGGAGGTTGTGGGGATGGGGGTAAGAGAAGAATGGAGGAATTTAGATTACGTAGAGGGAAATGAGAGGGAGGAGCGGGTATGAAAATGGTGGAAAGGGACAGACATCCTTACCCTATGTACATGTATGATTATGTGAATGGCATGAGTCTACATCTTGCACAACCATAGAAACGAAAAGAGGTACCCCATTTGTGTACAATGAATCAAAATGCAGACTGTGAAAATAAAAAAAATAATAATTAAAAAAATAAAGAGTCTTGTTCTGAATTGTAAACCTCCTCTGAGCAAGTGCCCAGTGTGGCAGACCTCACTCTTGTGGCAACCTTCTCCGTGGAGGAAGCTGTGCTGTGCTGCAGACTCTGGAGCAGTCATTTACCTCGTACTGGACCCGCACTTCGGGTGGCTCTGGGTGATACCAATGATCTTCAAATGCTTTCAATCTCACGTGTTTGTAAGTATAAATTCTTAGAGCGTATAGTTCTAATATATGAATATTTATGAGCTCTATACACGTGTCAGTGTAATACTGTAGCATGCATCTTATAAAACACACCAAATATACATTTGAAAAAGTTCTGCTAAAGACAAAATAAGGAACATTTAAATTTTTTCACTAAAGTGAAAACATGTTATCAAATATGCTTCATTAATCTTGAAAACAATTTTAAAATGCTTTCTGATATGGCTGTTTTAAGTCTGCTTCGAATTTGGTTTATTTTAGTTTTGGTGTAAATAGTTGTCTTAGTCAAAAAAGCTACCACATAAAGACAAGTTGCATGCAAGTGGAATAAAGCAACTGTGGGTGCACTCATAAACAAAGAGTCTCATCTTTCCATCCAATTCAGTAAATATATGTTCTTAAGGAAGTGCATATCCTCTGAAGACAATCAGTTGTTTCGGCAAATTGATTTGAGTGTGTGTGTCATTTTCTTATTTTATACGCATGGATTTAAAAACCATTGCAACTCGGTAAACCTATCGCCATAACAAACTACTACAGATGGAGTTGCTTAAACAATGCAAATCCATTTTCTTACAGCTCTGGAGGCTGGAAGCCTGAGATCAAGGTATCAGTAGGGTTCAATTTCCTTGGCTTGCAGATGGCTGCAATCCCTACATGATTTTTCCCTAAGCTTTTCTGGTGTCTCTCTGTTTTCCCTAATTTCGTCTTGTAAATGTATGAGCCAGATTGGATTAGGGTTGTATCCAACACCCTCATCTTAATTTAATTATCTTTCTAAAGATCCTGTCTCCAAATACGGTTCCATTCAAAGGCACTGGAGGTTAAGGCTTTGACGTTTGAATTTTAGGGGGACACAATTCAGCCCGTACAAACTTATAATTGAAAGATTTTAAAAACAATTAAAATTCTGTTTCTGATTAATAAAAAAGATTTTATGGTATCCATCACTGTCATCAGGAAAGCCACAAAACATGAAAATGTTTCTAAACACCTATTTCTAAAGGCTCTCTCCAAAATACTGGATTCTTTAGAAAGCAATAACTTTCCTCATTCACTGGAGAAATCACCTTTATCTTGAAGATGCAGATAAAGATGTGATCCAGATTTTAAAAAGTACCGACAAAAACTTGTTACAGAAAAAGGTTAACAGTCCCCCACCCCATTCTTTGTATAAAAAAGAAAAAAATAATGCATTTAAGTACTTTGCTGTCCATGAAGCACTTTGCTATGACTCCCCACATGGCAGTTTTTAAGAGAATAGGACCACAAACCCCCTTAAATGGGTGCATTTCACCCAAAGGAAAAAAGATTGTGAAAGGGGAAAGGATAAAGGTGCCAAGTCCTCAGGACTGGGATCATGCTCTCTTCTCTGGGGAGCACTGATTCTCTACCTGACACCAGAGGGTCATCAATCATCTGTACAAAACATATTCATGGAACTTCATTTGTTCTTATTTTTAAAGCACAAGTAAAACATTTGTTCACATCCCCAACAGGTTGTCTTCTGCATCTCTAGATGCTGTGTTCTACTCTGGGGAGGACTAGGCTAGATGCTCAGTGATAAGATTCTAAACTAAGGCAAAACTAAGGGGCTGAAGAAGACAGCAAAGATAAAGAGGCTCAAGGGAAACGATTGACAGAACTTGGTCACTGACTGCTTGGGGGGCTGTCAGTCAGAAGAAATGCACAATAGATAAGTTTGACAGCTATTTTAGAAGAGGTTTATATCCCATCTTTCCTAATGATTGAAGTTCTTTCAGTTATGAATCAAACTATCATTTATATTCTGCCAGTTTTGTGCAGGGCATATCCATGTGCATTTTCTCTGCAAAGACTACAGTGCCTTCCACCTATTTGTAGAACTCATACCTCAGAATTCTGCAAACAGTAGCTACTCCACAAATAGAAACTCCATGAACAGCCACACCAAGGTGGCTGCCTGACCAGGTATCAGAAGAGCATGCAGGGTCTCAGGACCTTCTGAATCTCAAAGAACAAGGACTTTCTTCCAAGAGGTAGCCTGTGAGTCAGGCAGAAAAATGTTAGTAGAAGCCTTAGCCGGATAAGAACATTCTCTACCCTTGAACCTCAGTGCCTCCTCATCTTGTTTCCAGAAAAAGTAAAGGAAACAAACAAACACTAAAACATTCATCTATAGGTCTTACTCACAGTAGGGTTGGTCCACTGTATACTCCTCCAAATGCATCTTTGTCAATCACTGTCAGGTATTTATTCTTGTTTAGATAACTAGAGAGTGAGAGACAGAGGAAAAGAGAATCAATTAGGTGAATTTAAACAATTAGTGCAAATACCAAAATAAAATGTGACCATGACTCCCTAGCTGCATACTGTTTTTACTTTGCCTTCTTTTACCTCAAGCGAAGTATTCTATGCTTCAATTGTTCAATGTTTGTACACATTAATTACGCAGAAGTTTTTCAAAATGAGCATAATTTTTTTATTTAGCTTTTATTTTTTTTATTGTAAACAAATGGGATACATGTTGTTTCTCTGTTTGTACATGGCGTAAAGGCGTACCATTTGTGTAATCATAAATTTACATAGGGTAATGTTGTTTGATTCATTCTGTTATTTTTTCCCTTCCCCCCACCCCTCCCACCCCTCTTTTCCCTCTATATAGTCCTTCCTTCCTCCATTCTTGCCCCCCTCCCTAACCCTAACTCTAACCCTAACACTAACCCCTCCCTCCCCCCATTATGTGTCATCATCCACTTATTAGCGATATCATTCGTCCTTTGTTTTTTTGAGATTGGCTTATCTCACTTAGCATGATATTCTCCAATTTCATCCATTTGCCTGCAAATGCCATAATTTTAACATTCTTTATGGCTGAGTAATATTCCATTATATATATATATATATATAATGGCTATTGTGAATTGAGTAGCTATGAACATTGATGTGGCTGCATCATTGTAGTATGCTGATTTTAAGTCCTTTGGGTATAGGCCAAGGAGTGGGATAGCTGGGTCAAATGGTGGTTCCATTCCAAGTTTTCTAAGAAATCTTCACACTGCTTTCCAGAGTGGCTGCACTAATTTGCAGCCCCACCGGCAATGTATGAGTGTACTTTTCTCTCCACATCCTCGCCAACACCTCTTGTTGCTTGTGTTCTTGATAATCGCCATTCTAATGGGGTGAGATGGAATCTTAGGGTTTTGATTTGTATTTCTCTTATTACTAGAGATGTTGAACATTTTTCCATATATTTGTTGATTGCTTGTAGATCTTCTTCTGTGAAGTGTCTATTCATTTCCTTAGCCCATTTGTCGATTGGATTATTTGTATTCTTGGTGTAAAGTTTTTTGAGTTCTTTATAGATTCTGGAGATTAGCGCTCTATCTGAAGTATGATTGGCAAAGATATTCTCCCACTCTGTAGGCTCTCTCTTCACATTGCTGATAGTTTCCTTTGCTGAGAGAAAGCTTTTTAGTTTGAATCTATCCCAGTTATTGATTCTTGCTTTTATTTCTTGTGCTATGGGAGTCCTGTTAAGGAAGTCTGATTCTAAGCCGACAGGTTGAAGATTTGGACCTACTTTTTCTTCTATAATCTGCAGGGTCTCTGGTCTGATTCCGAGGTCTTTAATCCATTTTGAGTTTAGTTTCGTGCATGGTGAGAGATATGGGTTTAGTTTCATTCTGTTGCATATGGATTTCCAATTCTCCCAGCACCAAAATGAGCATAATTAAGATCTAGTTCACATATCTAAATTTTATTAAAATTGCTTAAATTTTCTATTTTCCTGTGCATTGGCAATTATGTTTTTAATCCTCTTCAATAACAACGGACTTAAATTTTGTTTCTCAGTATTGGTCAATATTCCAATTTATTTTTGAAGACAGGACTTAAACTAGGAATGTAATGGAAGTGGTGAAGGTGGTGAGTGGTGACAGGGAATGTCAGAGATCCAAATCTTTGAGCAAATTTGCAAGATTTAGCAAATAAAAATACAGGATGCCAGTATAATTTGAATTTCAGATAAACAATGAATAATATTTTAGTATAAATATTCTCCATGCAATTTTTGAAACATTCTTGCATTTAAAAAGTTATCTGTTGTTTATTTGAAGTTCATATTTAATCGAATGGCCTGTATTTTTTTGACAATACAATTTTGGGAGTTGTACTGTGGGGGTTGTTTAGGCAGATAAAATTACAGCATATACCTTCCATGGAAGGGATTTGATGGGCTCATTGATCTTCCCAGTTTGAAACACATTGGGTATTTGAGGGTGTAATTTTTTTTAAAGCAAATTGTCACAAAGTGTTTTTTTTTTCCACAAAGTGGTTTTGAAACATGTTTCCTCCAAATGAATAAAAGCTTCCAAGGATTTTGAAAATGACTTCCCCCACCCCAGCTTTTTTAGAGAATAAAATTGTCTTCTTACAATTGATCCTAATTCATGCATTTTAAACAACTCACAGGGCTAGAGCTATGGCTCAGTGGTAGAATACTTGCCCATCATGGGCAAGCCCCTGGGTTTGCTCTCCAGTTGTACCAGCCAAGCGCTGAGTGGGGGCAGCTTGACACAAATGAATAGAGCGGAGACCATGAGTGGGTCTGTTTTGATCCAGATAATGCTTCCACTTATTGTACTGATGGAGTTTGCTCTGCAAGACACAAAATTCCCAAGGATGAAAGTCAATAGTAATGTGGCAAGAGGACTTTGGTCAGAATTCTTCTCCACAGACCTCTCAGAGAAAATTGCCTCCAGTTAATTGAATTCAGGTGGCTCTTCCTTGTGGTAGTGGGGATAAGAAGAGTTTTATCAAGCAGCAAAGCTGAAGAAGTCTTCCCCTTCTGGGAAGGATAAGGGATTAACCAAATAAAAAGTAAGTAAGTACTGAGACTCCACACAATGAGGTCTTACAAATTGTATATCTTTTTGAGTCTTTCAATTTCTCTCTCTCTCTCTCTGTCTTTTTCTCTTTGTGTGTGAACTATGCTGGGGATTAAAGCTAGGGCATCACACATACTAGGCAGGTGCTCTACCACTAGCTACATCCCCAGCCCTCATTTTTTTCTTAAATAAAGTCAAGAACTACCTAACCTAAAACAGTCATCACCCGTTTGCCTCCATTCATCTTCATTTCCTTCACAGCATTATCAAAATTATCTGTAATTACCTGCTTTATTCATTTGTTTACTTGTTTATTGTCTCTTCCCAACCAGAATCAAAGTTCTATGTCATAGTCATTTCTGAATACCTAGTGTTAAGTTCAATACCTCCTTAACTATTATTGGAAGAAAATTATGAATGAGTGAATAAATAAATCAATACATCTTCCTCCAAGATAGTGAGATGGGTGATGTGAATTCTGAGGTGATGTGTGATTATTTTAAAGAAAAAACAATAGAGAATGAAAGATTAGATGACTTAGCATGTGATGTGGTCAGTTGGCCAATATCAACTTTCTTGATGGCAGTAATTGTTGAAGGAGCTGGTTTACAAAGGGTTTGATCCAAACATGGCCTCTTCAGGTAGTGGTGAGACACCTAACTTCTAGAGTGTGTTAGTTAGCTTTCCATGATTATAACAAAATACCTGAGAAAAATCAACTTAAGAAGAGAAAAGCTTATTTTGACTGACAGTTTTGGAGGGTTCAAGTCCATGTCATTTGGCCCCATTGCTTTTGGGCCTATGGAAAGGCAGTACATCATGGCAGGAGCACATGGTGGAGGAAGAGATTCACTTCCCGGTAGCTCATAGCCAGAGAGGAAGAAGGGCGTCCCAATATCCATTTCAAGGGCACATCCCTAATGACTTAACTTCCTCCCACTAGATTTCACCTCTTAAGGGTTCTACCAACCTCCAATAGCACCAAACTGAGAACCAAGCCTTTAACACATGGGTTTTGGTGGACATTCCACATCCAATGCACTGATCTTGCTCAGTGCCTTGTTAAGTCTGACATGGAGAGAGGTCATTAATATCATACATGTTCAAAGACCTAAGATACTAAAGCAGCCAATCTGTGCTTTCCCAATGTATTACTGTCATGTAAAGCTCCAGTCATGGTCCCCACTTGATCATAGTTTGATTCCTTCAACCCACTACATTAATCATGATCTTTTGGTTAGTGATAACTGGAGTGGGCAAGAGCCATCTTGGAGAAAAGAACAACTGGAGAGAAAATCTTGAACTGTGCGATTTTGTAAAAAGACAACTAAACTCAGCATAACAGCCACACTGGCTTACAACTCTTTTTGTATCCTTTGGACCATGCAGCTTTCAGATCACATTTTGTTCCCAGACTGTTGAATATCAAGCAAGAGCCAGTGAGCTCATTTCAGTTTTTCCTCTTCATCTCCGACTGTTGCAAGTGAAAACCAGCTTACTCTAATCATCAGAAATTATTGTAAAACTAAATTATTGCTTGTCCAAATCTGCAGTGTTTTCATCTGATATTTAATACCTCCCTGAGGATAATGAGAATGGTTGATAAGCTTTGCAGTTTACCAGAAAGGCTGCAGAAGACCTCAAACTGGGAAAGCCAGCCAGAGTAGAGGAGGGGAGAAGGAGGATGCAGAGGGGATGCAGCCAACTTGAATAGGGGTGAACTGATCTCACAGGAGGCTGTGTTCTCTAAACCCAGTGTGGTCGCCAGGTACTCAACCTCTTTGAGATAATTAGGTGCTTAAAAACGTAACCATCACTCTGCTTTTGGTAATTTTAAGGGTTGCCTCATTTGGCTTTTAAGTTTGGGTTCAAATTTCTCCTCCCCACTTCCAACTGAAGCTGAGGGAATGGGGTGAGGAAATACAAATGCAGAAGGCTTAACATCCGGGAAGGAAGTGCTTCCATCAGCCCTGTTGATCACATGACATTTTCTAGGAATGTCAGTCTAGTGAAGTGGATTCCTTGATCATGACTTATCCTCATTTCTCTGCAGTCCCTAGTCTATAAATGACTTTGGCAAGCTAATCACAAATCTTAGTAGGTTAGATGGGAACCTATTCTAGACAATTATTTTATAGGGGATGATAATTAAAACTATCCCTTGCAAGGAGAAGAGGAACATCAGTGAACTTAAAAGAGTGTAGGAAGACTTGTTGTAAGAAATGAAAGATTTCTTGAAAGTCGAGGTTTCTAAACGTAAGTACTGAGTAGGGCTTATGCATAAAGAATTGATATTTCCTTTAAAACTAGGAGAGAAGACTGGGGATGTAGCTCAGTGGGAGAGCACTTGTCTAGCATGCACAAGGCCCTGAGATCAATCCCCAGAACTGCAAATAAATAAAGAAAAGTAAGAGAAGCTACTATAGTTGTGTGTGTTCAATTGTTCTTCATTGTTTGTTTGGGGGGGCACTTATGTCTCTGAGGAATTGTTGAAAATGATGAATTTCTTCATAAGAGATGTCATATTTTCCATATAGGGGTTTAGGAAGCCCTGCCCTGATTTAAGATTATGTATTTCATAATAGTTAGGGAAGAATGTTGTAGTCAGGAAAAAGGAAGCAGTCAGTAATGAATAGGGGGAAAATATAAAATTCACAAACTCACTATTACTTGTGTAGTATACCTATGAGGGCATGGTCTCCATTAGACTTACTCTTAGTACATAGTAGTTATTCAGTAGAAACTTGCTGGATGAATAAATCAAAGTCCATTTTCTGGGCAACTCAAAGACAGGGGTACCCTCTATGTGCCTCTATCTTCTCTTCCATGGATCACCAAGGAACTGATGATTCGTGGTAAGAGAAGAGTATGACACTGTGATAAGAATATTTGGTTGCAAATTGTTGAGCTTTGCTCTCTGAGAAGTTTTAGGATATACTTCAGCTCCAAGATGGAATTCTGACCTGTATCTCTGCATTCCTTTTTGAAGAAACTTGGGCTGGCACCTGCTAGTGTTGTGAGACTCTCAGGGGAACACTTTTTTGGGGAGCTGTATTTCTTTCCCATGACTCCAGTTATTCAGAAAATTATAGGAATCCCCTGCCTGGCTCTCATGTTAGTCTAGAGAGAAGCTGGGTTGCTCTACGGAAATGCTTTTGGTTGCAGAAGTCTGGGACACCTGCTTATAAACAGTAACAGGTGAGAAAGTGCTAAAGATTTCAACACACAGAGGCAAAAGCCAGCACTGGAGCACATCCTACAAGCTGTTGAAATACTTAAACCATGAGAAATAATAGTCTGCTTAATCTTATAATCTTCTCTATCATCTTTTCCCAGTGCTCCAAGCTGTGGTCTTTGACTCCTAACCAGTTGATGTGTGATACTAATCAGTACCCTAATTGTGTTGATTTCTCTGTTCATCATGATTAGTGTCTTGCTCGGTTCTTGGCACATCCAAATGGTATTTTCCCTCCTGCCTAAATGTTTATTGTCAAATGGTAGCTAGTCACTAGAGTTTGACAACAAAAAAAATACAATATAGAGAACCAGACAATGTTTGAGAAGGAACACACATCCACACAGATTGTGGAGAGAGAGAAGATGAAAAAGAGATTCCAAAGAATGGACACGTGACTTAACTGGCAACCAAGAGCAGTTCAACTTCTTCTGAGCAAGGATACTTGCATTTATTATTAATTTCACATTTGAGTGATGACAACATGCTTGGCTCCATGTAAAATCACAAGACAATGTGCTTTTACACATCTGCCATGATTTTCACAAACTTCTGACTAATTACTCAACTGCGGTTAAAGCACCAGTGCTTGTACTCAGTGTGGAATCTGCCCAATTTGGCTGCAGCAGTACTATTATTCAGTTACGCTCAAACATGGGTGTAAATGAGGTCAAACCTGCTAGTTTCAGCAAACTGGCATGAGGAAGATAATGGGGAATGATTGCTCTTTTGGAAGACAAATTATTTAAATTAGGACCTACAGATATCTGAGCATACTTCTGGAGAAATGACCAAATTGCTAACTTTTTTTGTGCAGTCCTTGAAACCCATTAGGGTGATTATAGAAGACTGAGTTGTGTACCTAGTTTGAAAACACAAGACACATGGAGAACAGAAGCAACACACAGTAAATATTATTTCATGATTACTATGGACGTGCAATCTTGATTTCCTTTACCTATGACTCAATCTTCCTCTTCCTTTGATGGCAGAGCTCCTTAAAATGACCATTAGCTTTGTTATACATTATTCTACATGACACTTTTGTTGATGTACTTAAATCTAGGAAAGAACAAGTTTTCATCAACTAGGAATCAGAAACTTAGGACAGGACGATGAATGGCTGGAACATAGTTTTATGATAGAAGCAGAGTTTCCAGTTGGATCCACAATACTCATTGGAAAAAGAGATCATTGTTTTCTATTATGATTGGATCTGAACTCTTAACCCTGAAATATTTTCATCCAGATACTTCTTATCTTTAGCCCAGGCTTGCTCTTTCACCCTTACCAGGAATTGAGAGAAATAGATGCATATTTGGCCACAAATGACCATCTTCACTGAATACCTTTATTTAGAGCCAAGGTCTGCAAACTATGACCCTCCAGTCACATCTTGGTTTTCACCAGTTTTTATAAACTGGTGAAACGATTTTATTGAAACACAGCCGCTTTCATTCGTTTATGTATTATTTACTGTTGCTTTTACACACTGACAGCAGAGGTGAGAAGGTGCAACTGAGACCATATGTTCTACAAAGCCCAAAGTGTTTGCTATCTTGGCCCTTTCCAGAAAAAGTTTACTAATCCCCTAGTCTGGAGTTTTTAAAAATCAAGAAAATGATCTTTAACTAAGAAATATTATGTTAAGGAAATTTATCAAAAATACACTAATTTCTTTCCCATGTTTCAGGGAGAGTTGCAGTGAGTAGAACCCACTGTAAGTTAAGCTGCCAGTGAGCTAAGGACCATTGTCAATCCACCAGCCAACTCCCTCACAGAGCCTATGAGGGAACTCGAGGAGCAAACTGGTGGGAAGGCAGGCTCTGCATATCCACTTCCTAGGTTTAGTTTTAGTGCATTGTTGGATAATCCAAAAGTTCTTACTAGTTAGAATCTCTACAGGCTACCTCTTGAACATATCTTGTTAAATTTGAGTAGGTCACCAATGGCCAATGGTATGATAAGTCCTGCTTATGTTATGAACTTTGCATAAACCCCCAAAAGGACAGGGGGTTTGGACGTGCTTTCAGATAGCTGAACACATGGAGGTTCCTGGACAGTGGCATACCCCAAGAAGACAGGCAAGCTCTGTACCCCTCCACATGCTCTGCCCTATTAATATCCTCCATCTGGATGTTCCTTTCCATATCTTTTAATGTAAGTAAAGAGTTTCCCAGAGTTATATGAGTTGCTGTAGCAAATTAATTGAACAGAAGAGAGAGAGTTGGAAACCCCAATTCATAGCCTCTTGGGCAGAAATGAACGTCACATCTTGGGACTTGTGATTATCATCTGAAGTATGGGCAAACTTGTAGGACTGAGCTCGTAGCCTCTGGGATCTGATGCTGTCTTCAGAAGTGAATCCTGACGATAGTGTCAGAATTGAATTAACAGAGCATCCAGCTCATGTCTGCTGTAGAATTTAGCACTTAGTGGAGAGAAATCCCCTCATATACTGGTAACTAGAAGTGAAACATTCTATATTAAATTGTGTCTAGGAAAAACACTCTATTTTTTTTTCTTTCTCTTAGAAGTACTATTCCCCAAAAAGTGCTCCAAGGAGTAACACACCAAAGAGATGCTACTGGAGCCAAGAGCCACCTGAGTGGCTCTGCACCCTCCCCTGGATACTGAATTCAGACTGTCCCATTGGAAGATCTAAAAATCATCTGTATACTTTGTTCAACCTTATAAGATCCTTAGTTAACTTTTTTAAAGTAACATTCATTAACTTGATATGAAAATGAAGTTCAAGGAACAAAATTTGGGAAATGTTTCCAAGTCCTACAATCTCTTCTTTTATTACAAAGGTTGGAGAGAAGATAGACAAAAATCATTGCTCCCTTTTTAGTTTCCCCATCTTTTCAATAGAAAATGTCTCTAAAAGTGTTTGCTATGCTATAGCTAACTTTATGGCCAAAACCATAAAAGGGAGTATGCTAGTTCTAGAAGACTCCTTTTGAAAAATCTCTTGAAGTCGTTGCAGAGTTCTCTAAACATGACCAGGATGCCAATCATGAATAGGAGTCAGATGCTTTGAAATGAAGTGGTTACTATACAAGAACCCACCTCAACCTAAACTCTAAATTTAATTACTTTCACTATCCCAGACTATTTATCCAGTTGTCTCCACAGAGACTTCTTTTTGAAGCTTCTTGAGTGGGTGGTCTTCCTGCATTGGTACAGTCAGATCTTCACCGACAGTGACACCATTGCTTGGCGTGATTGTCATTTGAGACTTCTCTTGATTATGCCCCAAGTTTTGAGTTGAGTCCTTTATCTTACATGGTCTCATTCTTTCTATGTGCAAGATATTTTAACTTCTGTATTAATGCTTTTGCTTGACTGAGCTAAGAAGTCTAAATCATCTTCAGGGCTAAGAAAAAGAAGCAGTGGCTGGAGAAGTTGGGTATCCATTGCTTTGGTCATGGCTGGTAGGTCAATAGTGATGCAACCCAGCAGAGACCAGGGAAAACAATCCTAAACTAGGGTACTCAGGTCCCAGCTTTGGTACAGCCACTAGACTAACAAATTTCAAAAACCATTTTTTTAAAAAAAGTCATGTGACCTCTTTGGGCTTCATTCTCTTGATGTGTAAAATGTGAAAATTAGACAAGAAGATTGACAGCATATTCCCCAGTGATTCTTGACTTTGACTCCACATTGGATTCCCCTGGGGAGATTTAAAACTCCCTACTGGCCTGGCTATATCCAGAATGCCTGGTGACAAAACCAAGGCATCAGTGCTTTCAAAACTCCTAGGAGGGTTCCAATTCGTATCCATATTGAGAACCACTGCTCCATAGACTTTAAAGTCTGAATTTTATACCCATGTCTTTGTCCTTAAAAATAACTGGGAATGTTGGAGGACCATCCTTTCCAATGACTAAATATAGCAGGATAAAGAAGTAAACAATTTGAAGATTACAGCCTTATCTTGGACTTTAAAATCCTTTGCTTGTGAAAATTTGAGAAATTGACCACTCTCTATCCAAGGTTTTGGATCCTTTTTTTCATCTAGCATTCTGGAAAAGCGGTTTTGGGTCAGGCAACAGTCAGCTGAATACACTGAACTCAGGAGCCACATTCCCAGCTTCAATCTTCCTGGTTGAGAGTGTTGTCAGTATCACAACCCATGCCCTTGCTAATGTGGTTTTTCTGTTGTCTCAGTGCTAAACGCTCATTTTTCTCATTTATTTATTTATTTTTAATTGATATTTCATAGATTTGCATTAAGATGGAGTCACTGTGGTATATTTATACTTGCACATAGTGTAATTTTGTCAAATTCATTCCATATTTCTTCTTGTTTCCCATCCCTCCTACCCTTCCCTCCTCCTCAATCATCTCTTTTTAAAGTACGTTTTTAGTTGTGGATGGACATAATATTTTATTCATTTATTTTTATGTTGTGCTGAGGATCAAACCAAGCACCTCACGTGTGCCAGGCAAGCGCTCCACCACTGAGCTACAGTTCCATCCTCAGTCTTCTCCTCCTCCACTGATTTTTCCTCTATCCTTATATCTCATCTCCCCCATTTTGTTCCCTTTACTTTGTTGTAGCTTCCACATAAGAGGGGAAACCCTCAACCCTTGATTTTCTGAGACTGGCTTATTTCACTTAGCCAGATGTTCTCCAGTTCCATCCATTTACCAGCAAATGCCATAATTTCTTTCTTTTTTTTTTTTTACTTAAAAAAATTTATTCTTTTTAGATATACATGAAACTATAGTGTATTTTGACGTGTTGTACAATGTGGAGTGTAACTTATTCGAGTGAGGATCCCATTCTTGTGATTATACATGATGTGGAGTTTCACTGGTCATACATTCATATATGAATATAGGAAAGTTATGCTTGATTCATTCTGTCTATCCTATTCCCATGCCTGTCCCTTCCCTTCATTCCCCTTTGTCTAATCCCAATGAACTTCTATTCTTCCCTCCCCCACCTATTGTGAGTCAGCATCCATATATCAGAGAGAACATTCGAACTTTGGTTTTTTGGGGATTGGCTTATTTCACTTGGCATGATAGTCTCCAGTTCCATTCATTTACCAGCAAATGGGATAATTTCATTCTTCATTTTGGTTGAGTAATATTCCATTGTGTATATTACCATATTTTCTCTATTCATTCATCTGTTGAAGGGCAACTGAGCTGATCTCAGATCTTGGCTATTGTGAATTCCATTGCTATAAACATTGATGTGGCTGTATCACTATAGTTTGCTGATTTTAGTTCTTTTGGATAAATACAGAGGAGTGGGCTAGCTGGGTCTCTTAATGCCCTCTATATCTAGAATAGTATGTCAATCTTCTGAAATCTTTAAACCCTTAGTATTGACAAATTATCTTAAGAGGTCCTAATCCTCCATAGAAAATTTGGATTAAGAAGACCATTTCCCTAAGGGTCATGGCTTTCAAGGAACAACTGAACCAAAAAAGACAATATTTGGTGAGTTTTGTGTAATATTAAAAACAAATGCTAATAACTAGAAAACCATGGGGGAAGTCTAGAGAAAACCATTCCTTTATCTCTTTGCAAGCAAGAAGGCAAGTGTTTTTGGATGATTAGCGTCAAGTTATTTTCTGAGATGCATATTTGGTATTGGGTACATTTCTCCCTAATGTACTTGGATCTGTCATATTGCTGCCCCTGAGTTGACCCCACAGAGCACTCTGTCCTCTGTAATGAGGGAGCACTTTGCTTTTATCTTCATCTTGCCAGTGGACAACATGGTGCCTGGCACATCACAAGTGTTCAATAAATACATTGAGAAGTAAATGAAGGATTGCATGCGATTAGTACAATAAAGTTAAGATGGAAGGAGGGTCTCTCAAAATTTGTGAATAAGTTTGATGTATAAGTGTTCATGTTACTCTACCAAGTCTTTTAAAACATCCCCTATAATTATGTATTTTACAAACAACGAAAATCAACCCTAATAACACCCCCCTGCCAGACATGGAGAGAATTACCTCTAACTCCTCCTTTGATAAAGACTAGTAGACTCCCCTTCAAACAGAACTCAGAGAGCCTTGCCTAAGTTTAATGACTTCAGGATGTTTTACCATTTATCTTTTAAAACTGGAATCATTCCAGAACATGCCATTTAACCACCAAAACACCAATGGAATCACTTAATCTGTACATTTTATGGTCATCCTCCTCCTCCCTCTCCCTCTCCCCTTCCTTCTCCCCTCAAGGTCCCCGTCCTCCTCCTTTTTCTTTGTGGTACTGGGAATTAAAACCAGAAGTTTGCTACCTCTGAGCTACATTCCCAGCCCTTTCTAAAATTTTTTTGTTTTTTAATTTGAGTTAGAGTCTCTCTAAGTTGCTGAGGCTGGCCTTAAACTTGGGATCCTCCATCTCAGCATCTCCAGGAGCTGAGACTGCCTGTGTACACCACTGCACTCAGCTATAAGTATATTATTTTTCATCCAGGTTACTGTGCATGGTTGTGCAGTTTATGTACTTCACTCTTGATACTCAAAGTGTGGTCCACAGATGCAGCTTCAGCATCACCTGGGAGTTTGTTAAAAATATGGAATTGCAGTCTTCCACAGAACTGCTAAGTCAGAAATATGTATTTTAACAAGATCTCAGGAAGTTTGTATGCCCAATAAGATTTGAAAGACACTGTACTACACAATAGATTCAGAGTTAAAAGTCTTTCAAATTTGGCAATGATCATTTCTGGAATGCAAAAAACAAAAACAAAAACAAAAAAAAACTATGTATAAATTGTTCAAAGGGGAAATGACAGAATTACAAAAGTGAGTAAGTAGCAAAACACTATAAGAAATGTGCAGGTAAGTTTGGAAATAAAATCCAGAACATCTGGAACTGAAAAAAATATATATGATTATCATAGAAATAGAAGTTTTATAAAATAAACCCAAGATCTGCTGCTTGCAGTTTCAGCTGATTTGGGCATTATTTGATATTCATTAGAAAAGGAAGCATTGGATATGGGTTTTTAGTTATTTCTGAGTGAATCAAACAGAAAGTGACATCTTTCTCCAAAACATGTCAAAAAGGACTGAGAGAGAAATTTTGTTTTTCGAACTACTTTGGGCTTACATAAGGTACCTTTTCCCTCATGAACATAGGAGATGAATATTTACCTGCACACACACACACACCCCTACAGAGTAATAAGGTGACACCATGTTCCTCCATTTTATTGAGGATAAAGCCTTTGGGATTTAGAATTCAAGCCAATGTTAAATGTCTACTTCAGCTGACCCTCGTCAGATTCCCTGACATTATTTCCAAGTGTTGGTCACACAAACTGAAGTTTCTCCAATAGGACATATTCCTTAGCAAATTCTGACCCACTGGAGAGTCCTTCTGGGATTGGGGGTGGGGGAGGGTGGGAGTTTTCAGGGCTACACTTGACTTACACAGCATCCAGTTTCGTCCCATTGAAAGCATGTTCTTGGATTGTAGTAAAGCCATTGTTGTACAGTTTCCTATAATCAATACATATAGAAAAATTAATGACCTATGAGAGGTTTGCTGGGCCTTTTCTGAACGTTTGGGCTTCATTTCTTCTTCAGTTCCATGCCAGAAATATGCATAAAGAGTTAGTCTCACATGTACCCCACAGGGAAACTTCACACTATGTCTTATTCAGGATAAAAAATAGTATTTTCCAGTTTAAAACTCATTCTCCAAACTCTGCTGTTAGTAAATAAGCTTTTTCTCAGAAGTAGATTCATTCTGAAGAACAAAGGCTTGCAAAAGGATTTTTGTTTTAAATATTCACATACTCAGGGGAAACAAAATTCCAGGTAACAGTTAACCCAGCGTCAATAGTGGAGGCAAAACTGCGGATTTTTAAGATAAACACTGAAAGATATTCATGTGAACACATAGATTCTCTTTTTTTCCATTCAAGATGTTATTTCACATTTGTATTTTATCTGTTTACCCTCAGAGCTTACCACAGATTAAACACTTCATGGTTGTGGGCTGAATTAAACTGAACTTCATAGACAACTTTAAGAAAGTAGATCGACCCACCCATTCTATGGAAATTTTAATGTCTTGTTGCCATGTTTCTGCAACTGATTAATTAATACGTTGATTATGGGGGACCAGTATGGGATGTTACCACCTCCATGTCCAGTGAGGTCACCAAGATATGGAGGTGGACTTGCCAAAAACACAGTAGTCTAGAACTGTCAGTCATCAGGATCCTGACCTCAAATACAATTCTTTCTATCCACCTTCTCTGCAGAAGGACCCCAGCCTTGGGAACTCTGGGATATGTGGGTGTTACTGGTGGTTGTTGGCTTGAGGATAAGAGAAGAGAGCCATGACCACAATCAGGGACAGCTGGTGGCAACTCCTAGAGACAGTCGTAGGGGAACTTGGAAAAAGATGGTAATCTGCCACATGTAAACTCTGGTAATGCATTAAGAGGCACACAGGAGACTTCAAATTTGGAACTAGACCTGGTTCTGTCACTTAAGAGCTGGGTGATCCTGAGAATTTCTCAAACTGTCTTACCCTCAGTCTCTAAAAATAAGATAATAATTCCTGATCAAAAAGTTGTTAAGAAGATCAAATCACTCTATACTAAACCCAGTAAAGGACACTTATGAGATAATCACATTAAAAGGAATATCCTAAAACTTGCATTTATCTTATATAATTGTGGGGAACTGAGAAATAATCTCATGGTTTTATTGTTGTTTATTTTGTTTTAAGTAATTACACAGTGAGTTTAATTTTAGTTACTTATGTGTCCTGGGCAAGGACAGTAAGACGTACCCCAGGGACACAAGTACAGAGAAAGTTTGAATGAATAACTTAATTTTTTCTGAACTACAGCTCTTTTACCAAAACATGAAAATTATGCATTTTTATTTCACCAGACTTCATTGAAAATTCTGGATATTTAAAATGTTCTTTGTTTATATTACAGAGATTAAATAAACTCCATGGACAAGTAGGCACTGAAAAAGGAAAGGAGGAAAGAAAGAAAAGAAAGGAAAGAAAGAAAAAGAAAGAAAGAAAGAAAAAAAGAAAGAAAGAAAGAAAGAAAGAAAGAAAGGAAGGAAGGAAGGAAGGAAGGAAGGAAGGAAGGAAGGAAGGAAGGAAGGAAGGAAGGAAGGAAGGAAGGAAAGAGAGGGGGGGAGAGAGAGAGAGAGAGAGAGAGAGAGAGAAAGAAAGAAAGAAAGAAAGAAAGAAAGAGAGAGAGAAATGAATTACAAACTTTGACAAACTCTGTCCTACCAGGAATATAGGCACAGACTATACTGTTAGATATGCCTCCTTTCATCTTTACAGTTCTTTGAAAATGACCTTCAAAGAAGAAAGGACTTCTGCAGCAATGTAAAAATGGTCATACAAAAAGATAATGGACAACCTATGCCATTCCCACCTCTGTATTCAGGAAATATTCTGTTCCCTGCTCAGATGTTTATAAAACGGGCCTCATGCAGGGTGGGAACAGTGAGTACCTTTCATTTGAGAGGGCTGCTTGGGATATGAGGTCCTTAGGAAATAGGTGTCAAAAGGGAAAGGCAACATTCTGTAAAGAAGTTAAGAATATTAGAGTTTAACTGAGATGGGTGCTAAATGATACAATACAGACCCTTACAAAGAAGAAAAGTTGCCTTGAGGTTTCGAGTCAAGAGCCCAGGTCCTTTCTGTTCTGTCAAAAGAAATTGTCTTGTCTTTTCAAAAGTATTATTCCCGGAGTGTGAGGAGAAGGATTAGCTGAAATGCTCCATTGTGCACAGATTTCCAGCAGTGGAGTTAAGTTCAGAGAACCCAAACTGATATATTTGAATGGCTTGGAAAAAAGCCCCTTAGAAAAGTTCTGGAGGCTTGGATAAGTTTTTATGGGGAGCATTTGACTCTGGTTTGTATTTGATGGAGAACTCAAGACTACAGATGAGCAGAAACAGGAAGATTGGGTGATAATTCAAGATAAACCCCACACCAGACCTGAACTTGGGCAGTGGCATTGAAAACAGAAGGGATGCACATAGGTGGCCTCAACTCTACTTTCTGACTAATACGAAGAGAGAGGACCATCTACCAGCATGGAGAATTAACTTATCTTGTATACCTCTATTAGATCTTCTCCAATAGAGAATTCTGTGACTATCCCAGATTAAGCATCTGCTTTTGAACAGCTACAGAGCGCAACCCGTCCAAGCTCTGGTAAAACAATGATGTATAGCAGCACAGTGTTTTCTATTTAACATCATCTTACCGGAGCCCAATGAGTTTGCCACTACTGAGTGAAAGTGTGACTGCAAAGCATGTCACCACCCTCTAACTCGGTGACCTAGGAAAAGTCACCTAAATTTGCTCTACAGTTTCTTCCTCTGTTGAATAGGGATACTTGAATACAGAATACTATGTCACTACAGGCTAAATCTAGTCTACTTTTTCAGGAAATAAAATTTTATTGGAATACAGACATGCCCAATAATTTATGTATGCTCTTTTGCCTCAGGATGGCAGAGTTGAGCAGTTGCTACAAGGCCATGTGATCTATAAAGCCTAACTGACCCTTTCCAGAAAAAAGAAAGAAAAAAAATTTTTTTAAAAAGCACTGCTATAAGGGAATACCCTTGTTTTATTTCCTAATCCTGTTTGGAAATAAAAGTAACAATGGAATCTGTCTACAGTGTACCATGTCACATGGCAATATGCTTATTTAATTACATGGAACCCTCTGTAGAATATAGAGTAGACATTACAAGGTACTATATGACTCTGGGTGGTCTATAAAATTATGACAGTGGCCCAAAACAAAAATCAGTTGTTGGCAAGAGTGAAACTGGCAATACTCACAGTGTTAAGGTTTCATTGCACAGTCCCTGAAATGCATTTACAGGGATTGAAGTCATGTAAGGGTTGTCCGTAATTTCACTGCAACAGAAAGGGACAAGAACACTTGAGAAAAAAAAATGCTTTCTTCCTGGAAATGGACTTCTATTACACATATGCAGGTTAAAGAACCTTACAGCTTAGTCTTGTTTACTGTTAAGTTTCATTGACCCTTTTTAACCACCAGTGGATCACCAATCAGGTTAAGAGCTGTCCTAGAAGGACATGAATTCTGAGCCTGGAGTGTGTAGGGAGCAAGCAAGTTTTGGTGTGAGCTGAGGTCCCCAACTTACTTCTATCAAAGGAAACAAAAGGACTTCACAGACTTCTGACCTTGCCTCATTTGTCCATAGCAACTAGTCTTCTATGGGAGAAAGGAATCAATGGATTTCACTTCATGACTATTACAAAATGTCCTCTTACTTCAAAAACTCTGCGAGGCAGATGTTCTGGAGAACCTTTCTACACCTGTCTAGTTTCTGGAAGATGGTTGAGCTTTTCTGTAGCAAAGAAACATGGCCAATTTTTTTTTTCCTGGAAAACCCCCAAAAGTTTGACTTATCACTCCACATTTTGCTGATTCTGTAGTCAAACTCAACTTGTGCAATTCTCTCTGAATTATGTCTTTTACTTCTATACAATTTGGTAAGCTGATTGATACGTGTTACAGGTTTTGGAACAGAACACAAGGCTGCTAATCAAAGTAGTCTGAGCATCATTCCCGATTGTTCCATGGGACTCTGATGGGACAAAAATCACTTATGTTTTTTATTCCTCAGTTTCTTCATTTGACAAATAGAAAAATCATAATTTCCTTTTATGCTTTGTCAGGTAGTGGAGTGAAGCAAATGTGATGCATGGGAAAAGTGTTGAAAAGCTATTTAAAAACACTATTAAAAATAAAGTATCATTGTGATCATTAATTTTTCCCTCTACTCAATCATTTCCTTTGGCAAACATTCTATAATTTCTCCCACTTAAAAACAAAATCATTTCTACCAATATGCTCCAACTATGGTGACATCTCCTGTCCTTTTTAATAATAAAACTTCTCCAGAGTTTGTTATCATCACTCTTTCTCACTCTTCCCCTCCTGTCCTCTCTTGTGCATTGGCACAGCGGAAGCTCCCACCCAACTTTCCTGCCCCTGTCACTTCACAGGAACTCTTCTTGTCAGACTCACCACTGACCCACGTTACTGAACCCAATGGCCATTTTCCAACCCTTCCTTGCTTTATCTACCAGTGTAGTCACAATGGATCCCTGCTTCCTCCTTGAAACAATTACTTCACTTGACTTTGACAGCCCCCAAGACTGCACCCTAGTTCTTGACAGTGACAAACAAAAATATGCCAGATGCTGCACGTCGTATATACTTACAGTATAAAGAACACATCAGTGGAATGAACTTTGGTCAGGTCTGGGAATATTCGAAGTCCAGTGTTGAAAATGCCACTAAATTACATGAAAGAAGAACAGGATTTTAGATTTTAAAAAATTAACAGAGGTAGTAGAATAACATCAGTCTGGAGTCAAATCTTAACTCTTCCATTTAATATCTGAGTGAATATTGGCAAATTCTAGTCATGGGATGAGATGATATTCCTTCAGGACACAATAATTTAATCCAGGGTCAATACATCTGTTTTGCTTAGGCTACTTTGGATATTGTTTTGACCCAGTGAGATTCCTGGAAATAGGAAATTGGGTTTCTTCCCTTTGTGCGTGCGTGCGTGTGTGTGTGTGCACACACGTGTATATGTGCGTGAGAGAGAGAGAGAGAGAGAGATAGAGATAGAGAGAGAGAGAGAGAGATCCGTATTTTGATTGGAAGACATTATGTGTGTGTATATTGTGGGGGGATAAAAGGAGGATAGAAGAGGAACACATGATTACCCAACACCAAGTCAGTATTCCTCTTTCAAATTCTATGTTTTACTGCATTATTATTCTGCTAAGAATGACTTTCCTTCAGCAGTAACCTGGGAGTACATTTGCACTAGTACCATTTTAGAAACATGTCCAAAAACAGAGGAAATTTTCAAAGACAATGTCTTCTAAAGTTGGGTCATCAAGGCAAAAATGTCAGGATTAAAAGACATGCTTAAAATAGCATGAACACAACAGCTCTCAGGCTCCCGATCCCACCAGATTTAGTTTGTTCGACATTTATTGCAGCTATTCGAATGTAGCTAGTGGAAGTAGAAATTTTTTTTTGAGAGGTTCGGGGCATGTGATGAGATCTAGAGGCTACCCATTAGATCTTTAGAGACCATCTCATAGAAAAAAAATACAAAACCCTGTAGTTTCACTGATACAGCTTGAAAAGCAAATTCAGACTCATCTCCTTCTCTAGTGGAAGGCATAGGATTTGAAGAGGTGGCAGGAACCAGAGGCCTCAAAATGAGCAAATGGAACATTCCAGATAACAAAGAAGAGAAACAATGTCCCATGAGTTAACGAGGTGTATCTGAAGTACAATAAACCAACTAGTTCAATTGCAATCGGGGTTCATGTAAAAGAACCGGGGAATATATGGCCAAAGAGTCAAACGGAGGACACCCAGTAGAGGGCGGGAAATGCCAGATTAAAGAAACTTTTGACTTCTCTTCACTTCGAAACCCTGAACAAGCCCTTCTCCTGAGGTCTCCTCTGATTACCTGATTGGTTAGCATTCAAAGCCCATTACAGGAGTGATTGCCATGTTCCATAGATCTCATTGCTATCCAGATATCTTTTCAATTACACATCTTTTTTATTTATTTATTTATTTTGAGCATAAAAGAGTAGGATTTATTCAAGTAAGAAGAAAAGAGACAGCACTCCCACAGGGCAAGAGGGCACCTTATGGGGTTGCCACTCGCATGTACCAGGCAAGGGCCTATGTAGCCACCGGGAAGGGGCATCGATCAATACCAATTACACAGTTTATCACTAGGAAACCGCTCCTGTTTTTCTGGGAATTCCCTCTCCAAGCTCTTCACCAGGAACTGTTTTTAGCTCCCAGAAGGAGCCATGAGGTTCCATGCCTCTGTGCCTTTATCATGCTGCTGCTCATTTGTATTTCTCGTCTATACTTCCTTCTTTTCCTGCGTAAGTTCTACTCATCCTTGAAGATTCTCTCATGAAATAGCTATAGGTGTACACTTTAATTTTAAAATCCTGGATGGAAAAGAACTGATAGGTTAATAGTGATTATTTCTGGGCTTAGAGATGAGTCCCTTTTAGGGATTTTTCTGATTTTTATAATGTGCATAAGCAGGAGAGAAGTTTCTTTTAGCCAGTTTCGAGAGGGCCTAAGCTCATAAATAGAAATCCACTAAATGCATTTTTATTGAGAACCTATTCTGTGCTAGGCAATAAAGATGCAACAGAGAACAAAAATGTTGTGATCTCTTCCCTCATTGAGCTTACAGTCAGCTCACAATACATTGTCAGGCCACAGAACCCCCTCCCCTCCAAAAAAGAAAAGAAAAAAGAAAAAAGCAGTAAGTGGTTGTCCCTTTCTCTTTCATTTTTGTCCTCTAATCTCAAGAGATTCAATTTTATCCTCTGTGACCTTTTTTGTGTGAGTTCTGTGTAACAGTCACTCTAATATTGTTTTAATACCCTTTCTAAACAAAATTGACCAATTTGCTCTCCGGAGTTTGTTTTGTCCTGTGATACTGAATTCAAAGGCTGCATATATGTAAGAGCATTTACTCCCTCACATCTCTTGGAGCAGGTGTCTGATCCGAGAACCATGCACTGATTCTTTGAATGGCTTTTATATATGTGAACCATTTCAGCTGAGACCTTGCTTAATGGGAAGGGGTGGAAAGAAAGTCACAAGAAACATTTCAATCCAAACCCTAAATTTATGAAAATGACCTCAGAGTACAAAATCCTAGGAGGATTCCTGGAAGACAAGAGCATTAAAATCCTCAAAAAAAAAAAAAAATGCGAATGAGAAGAGAGTTAGGACTTACAGGAACTTGAGGAGGGGGAGCTCTCTCAGGGCATCAGGATCTATGAAAGTTAAGCTTCTGGTGTTCCGAATTTCTCTGCAAAAGTTACAAAGAAAACAGTCACCATATACATTCACTTCTGTTTTTACCAAAGATAAAACAACATAAACCAGCTTTAACAAATGGTCCATGAGAAGGATATGCATCCATGTGGCACTTCAGGGATATTACTCTCAGAAATTAGTCCCATTACCATCAGACCACTCTAAGTTCTTCTAGGGACACACAGGCTGTTCAGTCCTCTTGCTTCATGGACTTGGTCTTCATCCATTTGCATTTATGGACCACCTTGCTCTCAATTGTAGTATCAGAGGGCTTTTTTTTTTTTTTAAACGTATATTTAGATAGAAAAGTAAAACCTCTGCAATGGTTTGGTAAGAAGTTGAGGAGAAACATCTTTATGGTTAATAGTAGCCAGAATCCTGGCCAAGGTGATGGACCCTGGAGAGGGAGGCCAGGTGAATTACATGGTGGATGGAAGCCCTGTGAGAAGGGCGGTCAGGTTCTGTCAATTGGTATGTCAGAGGTAAGGTACGTAGAGAGCCTAAGCAGTTGACTTGGGTTTATTTTGTGATGTCAGTAATCTAAGACTCTCCAGCATATATGTTGTGCTGCTTAATGTGTCTGTTACTTACATGCTTAGATTTATACCTATGTGTATATGTACATACATATATGAGATTAAGAACACAACAATAGGGGCTGTGATTGTGGCTCAGTGGTAGAGTGCTTGCCTAGCATGCATGAGGCACTGATCCTCAGCACCATTTATTGAAAAATAAATAAGTATTGTGTCCATCTACAACTAAAAAGTTAAAAAAAAGGGAACATTACATTAGTGAAATAAGCAATTGACTAACCACCTAAGTTAGAAATGGGCTGTCACTAGTGAAATTAAACATACTCAACATATGTAGGCTGGCTAAAAGAGCTTAAAGATATTCTCTATGCTTATAGAAAAATATTTAAGAATTCAGTAAGACTTGTAGCCTTTCTCCTTTTGGGATGGTTCCTGAGGCTTGATTCTTTTTTACAAAATTTATTAGTGCATAATAGTTATGCATAATAGTGGAATTCTTATATATTCATGATATATTCATAAATGCATATAACTTTTTCTCCATTTCAATTCCTAAAGGAATCTATACCTAGTCATTGAGGGTACCAATCAGAAAACATGGAATCTGACCTCTGCCATTTTAAAAGCAGTTTTATTGAAGGAGAATTTATATTCCATAAAATTCAGGCACTATGGGTACACAGTTTAATACTTTTTTAGTATATTTATAGAATTGTGCAACGATTCAGTAAATCAATACAATTCAGTAAAACATTTCTTTCAATGACAAAAGTAGCCACATGTCCATTTGCATTTAATCCCCACTCCTTCCCTCATGCCTAGAAACTGGCCTGTTTTCTCTCTCTAAATTGGCTTTATCTGTACCTTTCCTATACATGGAATCATATTATAGGTAGTCTTATCTGTTTTCCTTTTATTTAGCACGATGTCTATGAGGTTCATCCATATTGTAGCATGTATCCTTCTTTTATTGAGGAAGAGTCACATGGATCTGAGCTAGAAGCCTGGCTTTCACTTCTGGCTGCATGACTTTGGACAAGGTCCTTGCCTTCTTTTAACCATTGTTTCCTCATCTGTAAAACAGGGATGACAAGCAGGGAACACTGGTGCATGCTTGTAATCCCAGCTACTCAAGAAGCTAAAGCAGGGGAATACAAGTTCAAGGCCAGCCTCAGCAACTTAGCAACATCCTCTCTCAAAATAGAAAATGAAAAGGACTGGGTTTGTTGCTCAGTGGTAAAGAGCCCCTGGGTTCAAATTCCAATATCGTCCCCTGCAAAATTTTTTTAAAGTAGAACAGGGATAATAATAAAATAACAGCACCTTCTTTTTCAAAGAGCTCTTGTGAGGATTAAAAAATGTCTGTAAAGGGTTTGATATGTAGTCTTCCTACAGTTTAAGTCTTTCTGTAAATAATGGTCTTATTTTCACAAGTATAACAAAAGTTGAAAAGACAAGATTTGTCATAAAAGGTGCTGCAATGTTCTTGTAAAAAAATTTTTTTTAAATACCCTGCTAAGTTAGATATTTCAACTAAAGGCACTGAATACGAAACAGGCCTTGATAAAGAAGATGGAATTAACTCCGAGAACAGAAAACATCTATTCCCCCTCCTCCCTACACACATAGTTTATTGCCTATAGTAATATAACCTTACTGGTTCATTTTCTTAATTATCATAACTTTATTGTTCAGTATAGGAATCTCTTAAAAGAAAGACTCATCAGTGTTTTAACTGAAAGAACCAACTATTTGCTTCCCAAGACTCTGGGAACTCCCACTTCAAAATCCTTACCTTGCTGTGCCCACTAATTCTCAACTATTAAATCACAGCTTACTCCACCAAGACCCTGCATGAAAAGACTCTCCTTAAACCAGTCTTTAAATTTTGAACTAATTTTAAGACTGAAAGTCCTTGATCTCTGGTATTCTGTCTGTCCTGGACAAACTGGAATCCCTGGTCACCCCACTCCAAAAGCTCATAACCATCCTGCCTTGCCTTCCATAGGCTATCAATCTCTTTCCAAGGTGAGCACTAAACTTTTTACCTGAACTTTCCATTTGGGGAGGAGGGTTCCAGCTGCTGTTAGAGACAAACAGATGTAAAATAGGAGAGTTTGGAAATCGAGTATGTTTTGCAGTCTGAAAAATTGCTTGATGATAGATAATTTTTGAACAAGTGGACTTGAGTGGTCCAAAAGTATGTCATAATGGAAGGAAATACACCCACAGGGCTCAGCTGCTAAGGCAGCAAATGAAAGGAATCAAAACGCTGCTGATTCTAACTTGGTTCAATGAGGCTGGCAAGTTACATGGGACCTGGAAGAGAAGAAGGAAGTGGGAGAGGTCTCAAGGAGAGGGTGGAGACACAAAAGAGATGGATTTCTCCGGTGGAGGGTAAGAGCAAAGAAAGAACAAAAATGAGATACCACAAGCAGGGAAAAGAAATTGCTTTCTGAAGGAAGCAGGCATCAGATCAACACTTGCTCACAAGTGGCTTAAAAATCTCTCCAGGAGCACAGAAGAAATGGAGTGGACATAGACTGCCAGGAGTTCAGCTAAATGGAGAGAGAGAACAAGAAACAAATGCAGGCAGTATGATCCTTTCAAAGACAGAAAGACAGAAGGACCCAAGGCAAGTAACAAAACAAATAAACAAACAAGCAAAACAACAACAACAAAAACAAAAACCTCTAGCTAGAGAAGGGTGAAAGAGGAGTCCACATTTGAATGTGTTCCTAGCATATCTCACAGCATGTATCTGTGCCTTGCAATTTCAAGTTGAAAGCAATTATGGCCCAAGGACACAGGAGACTAGTTATGTGTATTCAGCGCAGCAGGGTGAATGCAATCTAGAGCTGAAAACAGCGTGCTGCAAATAATGGTCATTTCTGGTACATGGGTTTGGAGTCAAGGAACATGCAATTTTTACTTTTTATTTTGTTCAAAAGAAGAAAAAAATAAATAAAAGGCATGGAGGAAACATCCCAAATTTCAAAATTTAAACACAGCAAAGTAGTATATATCCCACATTAAAAAATATCTTTGGACTAGGCAGTGCCAGACTGGTTGGTTGCAGTCTGTACTTTTCTATGGAGTTGGGCTATTTATCCGTGCTGGAGAAGTATTTGAGGATCTTCAAACTTATTGATTAGAAAAGTTCAGCCTCAGTTGATGACTGAATGTATTCCTCATCACCCAGGCTGATTCCACCAATGAGACAGCCTCTGGGCTAAGGTGGTAGCTCAGTGGTAGAGCATTTGCCTATGTAGCATGTGTGAGGCACCGGGTTTGATTCTCAGTACCACATATAAATAAATAAATTAAATAAAGGTCCATTGACAACTAAAAATTAAAACAAACAAACAAACAAACAAACAAAAACCATCCCTGTCTTTCAAACAGTGGAGTCATGCTTAGAGAGATTAAGTACCTGATCTGTTACACAGAAGCAGCTGCTGGGCCTTGGCCTAGGGTTTCTAACTTCAAAGACAGGGTTTGTTGTTGTTTGTTTTAGTTTTTGTTTTTGAATAGTATTATAAGGAGATCATTTGCCAGAGTAAAAAAGCTATTTAAATAATAAATTGTTGTTTAATTCCATTTCACTGGATTTCAAACAAAATGGACATTGAGATGAAAAGTGTAATTTCAACGTCCAGTATGCAGTGTGATCACAAATTAACAGATCAATAATTTAGCAAGCATTAGGTCTAGTCATATGTCCAGGTTCTGTTTTTTTTTTTTTTTTCCTTGTTCTGAGACATATTTGTTTATTCTCAGTAAGAGCCATGAACAGGGAAATTGGCTTACTCAAGACAATTACTGTTATGGCTTGGTCCCCAAACCTAAATCCCAAATAATATAGGAAAACAGCAGAGAGAAGGTAGTTCTAAGGTGGGAAAAAGGGGAAGCAATGAGGGCTTGAACTCATGTACTATTAAGGAGCTTTCCAGCTCCTGATTTCCTTCATTCCTCTCCTCCCATTTCTGACCTCAATTATTTAACAGGCATCAGATCATGGCACTTGGCTGTGACCTCTGACTTTAGAGATATTTGCCTACACTCTGGACATCACCAGTTCATGAGTAAAAAGCATACCAAACTGGGAAACAAGTGGAGGGCAAGAGGCAGCCATTGTGACATTTCACCTGCAAAGCCAGATGGGGCAGGGGCCATCATTAGGGCCCTGGCCAACAAAGCTAGAAGGAAGGATTTTGAATGTTTCATTAGGAAGAAGTGATAAATGTATGAGAAGCTAGATATGGTTACCTTGATCAGAATATGAGTCAATGTATACATGTTTCAAAACATCATGGGGAATCCCATAAATATATATATATATATATATATAATTTTTATGTTTCTATTGAATAAATAAATGAAAATTTAAAAGTAAAATGACAAAAGCATTTCTTATATGAGTAAAATGTCTAGGATAACAGATTCTCAATGGTTCCATGGTATTTCATATTTAACAATTCTTCCACTCAATCATTTGAGTAGTTTCCAAATTTTCACTATTATAAATTGACTTTGAGACAAATGACTTTTCTATTAAATCTTTAATGGAGATTGCTAGAAGGCTAAGCTCCGTCAGGCCATTTCCCATCCCCACATAATTTCATGTCCTACCCTCCATTTCTTCATCAGGGTAGTTGAACTCCTTGCATGGTAATTCAGAGCTCCAAGACTCTAAAGTGACAGGCATCGGTTCTTTGAAGGATTGGAACTGACATGATGAGATGGCAAAACCAGAGGGTTGTAAAATGAAATTACAAGAATGTTATAGTGAGAATCTAAGGCCTGGAGAAAGGGTTAGCTCCTCTCCTCTCCTCTTCTGTCAGCCTCTCTTCAGGAAACCTAATTAACCCTGGGTTAACCTTTTAGATTGTAAACAATTGTTTGAAGGAGTCTGACTACTCCCTTTTGAGATGTAAACACCTCTGTGGGAGACTTTCAAGACCAGAGATTTAACAGATGCCTGTGAAAAGAGCCCTTTCTTCTTATCTGTTTCTGTAAATATCATTTATTTTAGAGACCCCACACAGGGCTTTTAGTCATGTAGATTAGGATTTTTTTTAAAAGAAAAAAAAATCATAGGATAGGTCTAAGATGACATCAAATAACCTATAAGTGTTGTAAGAAACTGTAGATCGGGGCTCAGAATTTGGACTTTGTTCTCTGGGTCCACTGACATAAAATTAAGTTTGGAGTTCTTCTTCTCCACTTGAAGCCACTTGCTGCTTCTCGAGTGGTCTGTTTCCTAAGCAATGGCATCACATCACTAACACGTTATATTGAAATATTGGGCAAAAATTTCAAAGTTCGAAGAAAACCAGAAATCTATAGATCCTGGAAGTGGGTAATGGGAAAGAAGATACAGTGGGACTATTCAGGAATCTGGGATTTGCATCGAGATGAATGCAGGTATCATTTTTTTGGCTCAGCACATTCTGAAGGAGTAGTAGATTTCGGAGGACAATCAAGGTTTCAGTTTGGGCGATGCAAAGAGACAGATATGTGACCCCCAACGCCAATACATTATCAGGTGAAACGTAAGATGTATGTGAGACACCTGAGAGAAGGAAAGATGTCGAGCGTACCCATAGCCATCTAGTCCAATGCTAAGACAAACCTGAACTAGATATGCAAACTTGAGAATTATTAGACAAAATTATGTAGGGGAAGAATCCAGAGTAAGAAGACATAGGATTGGGTCATATGGAACCCCAACAATTAGAAGTCAAGAAGGGAAAAAAAAAAAAAAAAAAAAAACCAGCAGAGGATAATGAAAAAGACTGACAACCAGGATTGTGGAATCACAGAGGCCTAGGAGGCAGGCATTTTTTGTTTTTGTTTTCTTTTTTGTTTGTTTGTTTCTGTTTTTGAGTGCTTGGAATTAAATCTAGGGTCTTGTGCATGTTAGGCAAGAGCACTACCACTGAGCCACACCCTCATCCCTGGAGGAAGGTTTTGATAAGAACAGAAAGATCCACGCTTCTGAATCTTCCATATAGTCTTATAACGGGTAATGGCCACAGGATTAGCAAGTGTTAATTATACTGCATTTACTGAATGAGTGGGTAATTTTATATTTGTTAATGCTAGCTCTAGGTCACTAACAGAAACAATTTTAGTGCTTATGTTCCAATGCTCCATATCACAGAACAAAATCTAAACATGAGTTGGGAAGTCATCTTATAGGACCTTATAGAGCTTTATTGGAAGAAGGCTGAACAGGCACTGGCAGGGATGGTTAGTAGTGGGAACACTACAAGTTCCTGTGTTTCTCTAGTTCAGCCTCCTATATACCAAATCACATAACCAAAACAAGTCTGGGAGGCAGCAAGGAAGGAGATACACAAAAAACAGAATAACATCTTGTTCTTTTACTACCGATGTTCCCATTGAAGCATTTCAATAAATGCTGGCAAGATGCCCTGGCATTTGAAATACATATTCCTGGTTTAGCATCTACCCTTGGAGAAAATTCTACATGGTTTAAGAGGGGTTTAATTCTACATTTCTGGATCCTAGGAAAGTTTGGTTGATAGTACCATGTGGTCTATAGATAAAACAAATTATTTCATATTGATATTTGGCTTCATATCTTATCTACACAAAATCATTCTCAATTCCTAGTAGGAAGGTGAGTGATTTTTTGAGCTTTCTTTCTCTCACACAAATAGCATGATGCTTTTCTTGTTAAGTAGTCACTGCTTAATAAATGATTAAAAATAAATGCATTAAACATTTGGGTCATGCTTCCAAAAATCTTCACTTATCTGAGCAAATTCATTTGCACACATATATACATATGTGTGTGTGTGTGTATCAGATATGTTATGAAATTTTGAAGAATGCAAGACTAATTATTTTTATTTTCTAAGATATTAGACTCTCAACACCTCAAATATATATCTTTTGGGATCCTCATTTATAGGCTTATTCTGTTTTTAATTATTATATTTAAGTTTTCTCTAAGAAGAGAAAACTGCTCAGGGAAAATATACATTTATAAGAAAACATAAAACATAACAACCACTGGAAACTTTAAGAGGAAAAAAATGAAAACAATAGAGTTGCTTTTAAAGTCATCAGTGTATAGAGGGATCTATTACAAATTAGTTGCTTTTACTCTTTGGTGAGAGAGACAAAATAATTTGATAAATGAAAATTATATTTGAAGTCATATTTGTTTTTAAAGTTTGTGAACTGTTGTCCCCACTATACAAAATCTTCAGCTTTTGGGGGACTCAGTATTATTCTATTTTCTTTGGTTTTGATTTTTTTCTTTCATAAATTTCTTGTGAAAAATGCACAACAATTTAATTTTAGTCTTTTCTTCTAGGATATGTCATTTTTTTTAATAATGTATTTTTTTTATTGTAAACAAATGGGATACATATTGTTTCTCTGTTTGTACATGGCGTAAAGGCATACCATTTGTGTAATCATAAATTTACATACAGTAATGTTGTTTGATTCATTCTGTTATTTTTTCCCTTCCCCCCACCCCTCCCACCCCTCTTTTCCCTCTATACAGTCCTTCCTTCCTCCATACTTGCCCCCCTCCCTAACCCTAACTCTAACCCTAACACTAACCCTCCCCTCCCCCATTATATGTCATCATCCACTTATTAGCGATATCATTCGTCCTTCGGCTTCTTGAGATTGACTTATCTCACTTAGCATGATATTCTCCAGTTTCATCCATTTGCCTGCAAATGCCATAATTTTATCATTCTTTATGGCTGAGTAATATTCCATTGTATATATATACCACAGTTTCTTTATCCATTCATCAATTGAAGGACATCTAGGTTGGTTCCACAGTCTGGCTATTGTGAATTGAGCAGCTATGAACATTGATGTGGCTGTATCTCTATAGTATGCTGATTTTAAGTCCTTTGGGTATAGGCCAAGGAGTGGGATAGCTGGGTCAAATGGTGGTTCCATTCCAAGTTTTCTAAGGAATCTCCACACTGCTTTCCAGAGTGGCTGCACTAATTTGCAGCCCCACCAGCAATGTATGAGTGTACCTTTCTCCCCACATCCTCGCCAACATCTGTTGTTGCTTGTATTCTTGATAATCGCCATTCTAATTGGGGTGAGATGGAATCTTAGGGTGGTTTTGATTTGCATTTCTCTTATTACTAGAGATGTGGAACATTTTTCCATATGTTTGTTGATTGCTTGTAGATCTTCTTCTGGGAAGTGTCTATTCATTTCCTTAGCCCATTTGTCGGCTGGATTATTTGTATTCTTAGAGTAGAGTTTTTTGAATTCTTTATAGATTCTGGAGATTAGCGCTCTATCTGAAGTATGATTGGCAAAGATATTCTCCCACTCTGTAGGCTCTTTCTTCACATTACTGATAGTTTCCTTTGCTGAGAGAAAGCTTTTTAGTTTGAATCTATCCCAGTTATTGATTCTTGCTTTTATTTCTTGTGCTATGGGAGTCCTGTTAAGGAAGTCTGGTCCTAAGCCGACAGGTTGAAGATCTGGACCTACTTTTTCTTCTATAATCTGCAGGGTCTCTGGTCTGATTCCGAGGTCCTTAATCCATTTTGAGTTTAGTTTCGTGCATGGTGAGAGATATGGGTTTAGTTTCATTCTGTTGCATATGGATTTCCAATTCTCCCGGCACCATTTGTTGAAGAGGCTATCTTTTCTCCATTGCATATTTTTGGCCCCTTTGTCTAGTATGAGAAAATTGTATTTATTTGGGTTTGTGTTCGTGTCCTCTATTCTGTACCATTGATCTACCTTTCTATTTTGGTACCAATACCATGCCGTTTTTGTTACTATTGCTTTGTAGTAGAGTTGAAGATCTGGTATTGCAATACCCCCTGTTTCACTCTTCCTGCTAAGGATTGCTTTAGCTATTCTTGGTTTCTTATTCTTCCAGATGAATTTCATGATTGCTTGCTCTATTTCTGTAAGGTACGGCATTGGGATTTTAATTGGAATTGCATTGAATTTGTATAGCACTTTAGGTAGTATGGCCATTTTGACAATATTAATTCTTCCTATCCAAGAACATGGAAGATCTTTCCATCTTCTAAGGTGTTCTTTAATTTCTTTCTTTAGTGTTCTGTAGTTCTCATTGTAGAGATCTTTCACCTCTTTTGTGAGATTGATTCCCAAGTATTTTATTTTTTTCTAGGCTATTGTGAATGGGATAGTTTTCCTAATTTCTCTTTCTGAAGATTCATCACTTATGTATAAAAATGCATTGGATTTATGAGCATTGATCTTGTAACCTGCTACTTTACTGAATTCACTTATGAGTTCTAAGAGTTTTCTGGTGGAATTTCCAGGTTCCTCTAATATATAATCATGTCATCAGTGAACAGGGATAGTTTGAGTTCTTCTTTTCCTATTCGTATCCCTTTAATTTCTTTGGTTTTTCTAATTGCTCTGGCTAGAGTCTCAAGAACAATGTTGAATAGAAGTGGTGTAGCATATGTCATTTTAAGTCTGCACATTTTTCTTTGAGCATGACGTTAACTGCATCCCACAGATTTTGGTATGGTATTTTTATTTTCGTTTAGTTAAAAACCTTTTTCTATGCCTATTGTGATTTCTTTTTTAACCCATGGTTATTCAGCAGTCAGAATTATTTAGAAGTCAGGTTATTTACTGGTCAAAGAACATGCTTGATTTTAATTTTCTGTAAGCGATTGAGAATTGCTTTGTGGCCCCACATGTGGTCAATTCTAGCAATTATTCCATGTGTCCTTGAAAAAGAGGATGTACTCAGCAATTGTTGGATATATTTTTTATAAGACAAGATCAAGTTTGTAAATTGTTTTTTGATTCTTTTTATTTATTAATATAATTATTTACTCTTTTATAGCTCTAAAAACATTAAAATTTTTTTCATACGTGTATATAGGGTAATAATGTCTGTCTCATTCTGCTGTTCTTCCTAACCCCACTGCTCCACCCCTCCCCTCACTCCCCTCTGCATAATCCAAAGTTCCTTCATTCTTCCCTACCCACCCACCACTACGGATCGGCATCCACTTATCAGAAAAAACATTGAGCATTTGTTTTTTTGGGATTGGCTTATTTCACTTAGCATGACATTCTCTAGTTCCATCCAGTTTCCTGCAAATGCCATAATTTCATTCTTTTTTAAGGCTAATATTCCATTATGTATATGTACCACATTTTCTTTATCCATTCATCTGTTGAAGGGCATCTAGATTGGTTCTATAGTTTAGCTATTGTGAATTGAGCTGCTATAAACATTGATGTGACTGCATCATTGTAGTATACTGATTTTAAATCCTTTGGGTATAAACCGAGGAGTGGGATAGCTGGATCAAATGGTGGTTCCATTCCAAGTTTTCTAAGGAATCTCCATACTGCTTTCCAAAGTGGTTGCACCAATCTGCAGTCCCACCAACAATGTATGAGTGTGCCTTTTCCCTCACATCCTTGCCAACACTTATTATTGCTTGTGTTCTTAGTAGTAGCCATTCTGACTTGAGTGAGATGAAATCTTAGAGTAGTTTTGATTTGCATTTCTCTAATTGCAAGAGATGATGAACATTTTTTCATATGTTTGTTGATCGATTATGTTTCTTCTGTGAAGTTATTTACTTTTTTGGTACACTTGTTCTATTAAATATTGATAAGCTATTTTAAAATCGGCTTCCACTATGATCATGGACTATTTCTTTTCATAGTTCTGGCAATTTCTGTTTTATCTGGTTTAAAGCTATGCTCTTATAAACATTAAATTTAGAATCATTATATTATTTTTGTGTAGTAATTCTTTTTACCACTATGAAGAACCCATTTGGATATATAGTAAGACTTCATGTTTATGTTATATTTACATAAGTTTTCTCTTGGCTACTGTTTGCATGTTATATATTTTTAATCCTCTAACTTTCAACTTTTCTATATTGCATTTAAAATAAGTCTCTTGTAAGCATCATATTGTTGGGTTTTTTTAAAGTTGCCAATCTGATGATCTCTGTATTTTACAGAATATTTTGTCCTTTTACATTTAATGCAGTAATTATTTGGGGTTAAATCTACTTTCAGCAATTCTTTATTTCTTTAATTTCTTGCCACTTGTCCTCCACATATTTTTTTTCTTTTCATTTCTTCCTACACAGAATGTGCTACCATGTGGGATCATTTTTTCTTTGACTCATTTCATTTAATAGTTCCTTTAATATGACCCTAATGAAGACAAATTCAATTTTTGTTTGCTTTAAGTATCATTCTTTTCAGTTGTAAAGAATGTTTTTGTTGTGTTGGCAGGTATTTGCTGTTGTTATTTTGTTGTTTGAAGATATCTTTCTTTTGTTTTATGAGTTCATTCATTTCTTGTTGCTATTATCTTAGAAAGTATCATCTATTTTTTTCTTGCTTTTTAATGATTGTCTTTTTGTCTTTGGATTTTAGCAATTCTACTGTGATGTGCCTAATGAGATTTTCATTGTATTTATCTAGTTGGGATTTGCTGTCCTTCTAAAATCTGTGTCTTGATATCTCATAAGAGAATTGAAAATTTTCTTTCAAATATGTATTTACTCATTCACTCTTTCTTCTTTTTCTTGGAACCCAACAATAGATATGCTTGACCTTTTACATGACATATAGTTCTTAACTTTTTTTCCCTCCATACTTCAGTCAGGTATATTCTTTGACCTATCTTCCAGGATACTAATTCTCTTTTGAGTTGTGTCTAATCTATTGTTAAACTCCTGTCTTTAGATCTTCATTTTCAATTATTGACATTTTAAGTTTGGGAGTTATTTTTAATATATATTTTTAGTTGTAGATGGATACAATACCTTTATTTTATTTATTTATATGTGGCACAGAGGATCAAACCCAGTGCCAGACAATTGCTCCTCCACTGAGCCACAACCCCAGTCTGAGTTTGGGAGTTTCTAACCGATCATTTTTTATAGCTTCTAGTTCTATTCTATTATCTCTCTTATCACTTAAATTTTTGAACTCATTAAATAATAGTTATTTTTAAATCTATGTCTAATAACGCTAATATCTGTTTTTCCTATGGATTACTTTCTTTTTCTTCTCTTGTTCTTTTTTTAAAATATTTTTCCCATAAATTCTTGACTTCTTTTTTTTTTTTTTTTTTTTTTTCATATGTGCCCCATTATTTTTTACTGATCCAAATCTGGACTTCTGTCTTTGTGAAGGTTGATCTATTTCTAATTACCCCATACTTCTCATCTGGGATGCCAAGTGAAACCACATGTTATTTACTAAGAACCATCCTTCTTGGTAAGTCCCAAACCTATTAGACTGCTTATACCTCTGATTAGAATTTTAGTCTCTACATTATTGTTTACAAATCAGCAAATGCCTCATGAAGAAAATTATGAAATATTGTTTTAAGGATTTATCTCCTCTTGAGTCCTTGCTGTCTGTACAACACTCCAAAATCTTTAAAATGAATTTTCTCTCATCCATCTTGTCTAGTTACTCTCAAACTAATGGTCAATCTGAAGTGAGCTATCCTATCAGAGTTGGAAGCAACATTTTGGGTCTCAGTATTCTTGAAGGCAGCATAATATAGTGCATCTGTAAGAATTTCTGAGTCAGAAATTTATAGTATGAAAACTCCTTAGTAACTGTGTGACCAGGAAAAATATATTTAACCTTTCTGCATGTATGTTTTTCATACATAAATAATGGAAATAATGATTTTCACCTCACAGGGTTAAATGAGGGCTAAACAAATAATGCATATAAGATATATAACATCCTGTCTAGAAGATATCAAGCATTTATACATTGACAGTTTTGTGTTTATTCATTGTTATGGTTTGGGTGAGTATTCCATAAGTGTTCATGTGTTAAGGGCTTGATCCCCAGGATGGCACTATTGGGTGGTGCTATGGACCTTTTTGGGGTAGGGACCAATGGAAGGTTCTTAGGTCATTAGGGGCAAACTCTTAAAGGGGATTGTGGGACCCAGTCCCTTCCTGGCTCTTAAGGTAAGCAATTTGCTCTGACCTTTACTCCCAACATCATTTGCAACCTCACCAGAGACCAAACTAACACCTTTTCTCTCTCCTCTCACTGATCTTGGTTTGGAACTTCGGAACTATAAACCAAACTAAACCCTTTCACTTTATAAGTAAAGTGTTTCAGGTATTTTGTTATAGTAACAGAAAGCTAACTAATACACTCTTGTTAAAAAGTTAATATTTCATAATACATGATGAAAATGATGTAATGCTTAAAATAATAATGTGATTGTTTATGTAAAACTTCTTATTGATTAAAAAGTACTAGAGAAGTAAAAACAGAAAATTATTTTTGAAGTACATTGATTAATTTAATATGCTAGGCATGGTTGTAAATGCTTACCTGCATTATATCATTCTATATTTACAATAACCAAATGAAGATGGAAGATTTAATAACTTTATCATACAAACGAGGCTAGGAAAGATTACTTAACTTGACCATACTTAGTGGACAAGCAGAGAAGACAGCATTCAAATTCAACTCTTACCCACTCCAGAGATAAAGTTATCAACTCCTCCCATCCAATCTCACTAAACAATCCTTCTCTCTCCCAATAAATGAAAAAGATATCCATTTTGCAGACTCTTAGACAGGCTCTGGAATCACGTGGAGACTCAGTATATATTTATGGATGTACTAACATTCATACCAGTAAAATCTGCTGACATAGTAGGAATAGAATGAATGAAAATCAAGAACATTATATTGTCTTTAATTTCCAAATATGTAAATGAAAAGTAATTAGGATGGATTAATATACACTGAGAAAGAACAAGTTGCAAATTTAATCATAAACAGAGATTTGACTATGATCTGGAATCCAGCTCTCATGGACATTTGGAGTTGCTCAGGTCTCTATTGCACTTTTCCTTGTACTTACATGTGAGTCATTTTGCTCAAATTGTAGAAGGAATGTGATTCCAACTGCTGCAGAGTTCCATCTATAGATAAGTAGCTGGACATCACAAAAATATAAGACACAGTAGAAAGTTAGCAGGACTTGAACTCCAGATATACTACTCTGACATAACTTCTTTGTTAGAGCCTTCCCAGATCATGCAGCATGCACAGCCCATAGGTATTCTGTCAAATGCTGCTAAAATTAAAATAATAATGTGATTGTATATGTAAAATACATATACAGGTCCCATGATACCTAAACTTTCTCAGTAAATTATGTTAGTTCATCTCAAAGTTTCATCCAACTGTTGCTTCCTTTAGAAGCTTTCTCCCACCTTCTTGACCAGGTTAAATTCCCCACTGTATATCCTCATAGAACCATAAAACATCTCCCTTCATTAATTATCACAGGATAACTTTCTTATAGTCTGGTTGATATTTGATGCATGTTATTTTATTAGACTATATTCTCTGAAATGGAGAATTGTGTCTGGTTTTGATCATTGAATCCTGAATGTCTTTTATGGTTCTTGGCATGTAACAGATTCTCAATAAACATGTGTTAAGTCAACAACTATATGAGTGAATGGGTTACTAAAAGCAGCAAGAAAATTAGAATAAGAATCATTTTTAATAGTGCACCTAATAGCGTAGGATTAGAAGTATAATTTCAAAGAGGACGAAGAGAAAACCATAATTCTCTAGTGGAACGTTCCACAGGGTGGTGACTTATATATTCTCTCCTGACCTCTCTTCCTGAGTTTGAATGAAGCAGAAAATTCAAGATTTGTCTTGAACTTTATAAGCAAAAAAAGAACTCAAATAAAAGTTTTAAGAACTAAAGAGAAGAAAAGAGAAACCCCTAAACAGGACTTGACAGAAATATGTAAGGACTTATGTTTCAAATAGTGTTCTCAAATTCCATCTTGTAATGAGAATGACGAACGCAGACAAATTCAATGACCATTTTCTATGGAGAGGCTTTTCTATGACATTTGAGAAAATTAATGATTAACAGATGGTGTCCACTCGTAACCATGGTAGAGATTCTCAACCCTGGACACACAATTGAACTACCTGCAGGGCTTTTAAAACACACAGATGTTCAAGACCTGGCCCAGGATAATTGAATCAGTTTATGAGGAATGAATCAAGCGCTTTTATTTTTCAAAAGCAACCTGGGTGATTTTAATGTGCAGGCAAGGTTGAGAATCACTAATCTATAGTTTGAGTTGAATCTGCTAGTAAAATATTTTCATTGACACAATGCTTATGAGAGGAATACTAATTGTTGCACTCTGAACATTTTTCCCTGGTTATTGTGGGGATTGTAATGGCCCTGTGCTTTTTGTTTTGAATGACCTATTCTCTAAACAATTATCCTTTGATTTATAAGGTCTCCCAAACCTCTTTGCCCTTTGTGGATAGCAACATTATATAAATTGTTTTGATCCAAATATTATTTCTCTAATAGAGGAAACAATGGAATCTTTTAAGTGGAGTGATTTATTGTTCAGGACTGTGGGGATTTATCATGCATGAATGTGAGCCATCCAGAAGAGCAAGATTCATCTTGAAGACTGACAAGTTGCTCCCCCAGGTTTTCATTGTATCCATTGCTCTGCATTTTCTACTCTTGGTTAAAAAGTCCAAGCCTTTCTCAAGATTTTAGAGTGTTAATCATTCAGCTGACATCATCGAACTGAACTTTTAGTTTCTCCAACCTAAGGAAACCTCCTTAAAGGGCAGTTATAGCTTGGTTGTGGAGAGAACACATAGGAACCACTTTTTCAGAGTGATAAAAGTAGTGATTCCCTGCTCATTTTATTCCTTTTTTTTTTTTTTTTTTTTTTTTTTTACAGTGCTGGAGAATTGAACTCAGGGTTGCAAGGCAAGCACTCTATCAACTGGGCTATCTCCCCAGCCCCTTTATTCCATTTTTGTAACTAGAAAAAGATCAGATTCCACCTCTTTTTCAAAATTCTTAGCATGTAAATCTTACATGATTATTACAGTGACAACATTATTTATTGTTCAACTTAGACAAAAATTTGTACTATTAATAATTATGCCAGAATAATGGGTGGGAATTTGTACTGGTCCACACACACCTAGTGTCACTCTGGTGCTCTCCCTCCATGCCCTGAGATATGCTGTATCTTTAATTATCAGTCATGCATATGTATTTGCTTTCATTCAACAAATATCTATTGAACATATACTACTATATTCAGACATTGACAGACATTCTATAGCTTCAAGGAACTCATAGTAGTTATAAATGAAACAAGTAAATGGGATTAACATGCAAGGTGCTCAGTGCTCTGAAGGGGTATACGGAACATAATCCAGTGGCCACGACAGCACAGACATCCTGGAAGAAACCTTGGTGGGGCCTTTGAATCTTCCTGGATGTCCTCTTCATCTCAGTCAATTCTCCTCTTAACTGTCCATGTTTTTGCTTATAGCTTCAAATTTCTAAATCTGCCAGCTCCACCTTTAATCTTAGTAGGCAATCTTTTAATAATTTTTAGAAAAGATTGAAACCTCAAAATGGGAATTGCTTGAACTCCTGGTCAAACAGCCTATTCATTTACCTGCATCTATCCCCACCTGTTATTAGACCTCTCTTGTTAACAGTGCAGAAGGAGACCATCTTCCTATAGAAAGTCAGTTCTTCTGTTTGGATCCCACCCCCTCCTCCCTCAAGGACCACATGCTCTTAAAATCATTCTCCCTTCACTCTTCACTTCTCTTTCTCTGCTAATACCTTTCCCTGGTCTCAGTTACCTCTGCCTGTTCATGACTCTCAAGTCTCAATCTGTACTCAAATATCTGCTCCAAAGGCCCCACATGTCTAGAACTTCCAAGGCTCCCTAGTCTACTTTTTTCTTTCCCTCTTATACATTATTACTTTCAAAATACATAATGTACTTATGTTTTTGGTTCATTGTCTATGTCCTCCTATTTGGATATAAACTTCATGGGAGCATGGATCTTTCTTCATTTGTTCTCTGCTGTATCCCTCATTCTTAGACCAGTGATTGGCACATAGTAGTGGTCAAATAAATATTTGTTGAATGAATAAAAATTATGTAAATTATCTCTATGTCATAAGGTCTACAGAATATACTTGCACTGACAAAAAGAAGAGGGATGAGAGAGGACTATCAGGGGAATCGAAAAAGGCCATTTAGCAGCATGAAAACTTGCAGAGATGCTCAGTTAGAATGGTCTCTCCGCTTTGGCACTGTAGATCTTTGACCTAGGTAGTTTTTACCGTGCAGGCTTTCTTGTGTACTGCAAGATGCTTAGTAGCGTCTTACCCTGCTACCCATGAGCTGCCCGTAGCTGCTCCTTTTCAGTTCTGACAAGCAAAAATGTCAAATGTCTCTGGTCAAGAACTACTGCCATAACATGATAAATAATAAATGGTCATAAAATGAAGAGATTTAGCCAGAAACTGTGCAGGTTGCTCCTGGTGGTGTTATTTGGTGTGCCTAAATTACCTAGATTGCCTGTCAGAATCTGTGAAATGAAATGAAGACCTGACTCATTTCATACACAGATACGCTAGTTGTCAACCCAATCCAGAACTTCTTTTTGTCCTCACTGAGTGTACAGCAATTCAGTTTTGATTGTTTGAAGTAATTTTTAATTCTGTTCTCTTTTTTAAATGAGAGAAGTCTGAAAACAATGGGCACATTCTTGACCAAATGCAAACATTTGTATTGGTGGTGAAAAGTAAATCAATTGGCTAGAGGGATTAGAAATAGACATATACAGATGTTTATGGGAGAGATTCTCAGCTAAGTTTTGACCACGTCACAAAATTTATTAAAACATATCAAGAACGATCAACTTATTGTTGGAGACAGCGTATACCTGTAATTTCACTGACTCAGGAGACTGAGGCAGGAAAATCACTTATTCAAGGCCAATCTCAGCAATTTAGCAAAACCCTGTCTCAAAGTAAATAATAAAAAGAGCTGGAGATGTGGTTCAGTGGTAGAGTGCCCTGGGTTCAATCCCCAGTACCACAAAACGAACAAAGAACTTCTCACAATCAAATCAATTTAAATTTGCTTTAAGTTTAAAAAATTATCTAGGAATTAAGATTTAGGGATGTAGCAAAATCAACAGACATCATATTTTCAAGTCTATTAAAAATAAAGACATCATTGAGTCATGCAAGTACAACAACAAGTATTTCCCTCAACAGAACATATTTAGAAAGTAGCATATCACAATTTCAAACTTTTCTTTATATTAAAAAATGACTTACATCCTGGAAATATTGGGCAGATTTGAAAATGCAAGACTGGGAATGGTTTTCAGATGAGTCTCTGTGAGCTTCCTATGAAAATAACAGTTATGAATTAGAATTTTCACTATTGGTTCTCTCCCATAACTCTTAATTGTAAAAGAAAAAAAAAACCCACATTATTAGAAGCACAACAGTTCTTACAACACATATTTCATCTTTCATAATCAATAAAATAGTACTCAATTAAAAACATAAAAATTTCCCCAGCAGTATAAGAGTTGAGAGAGATTCAGATGCAGAAAACAAATATTCAAATTTCACCAATGGATCAATAGTAAACTAGTATCCTTTGCCAATTACCACATTCCACTGGTCAATTGAAGGCCAGCATAATATGATCATAAGTTTACCAGGACTATTGAGTTCATATCATGCACTTGTCTGTAGAAATGACTTGGCATGCCATCAGGATATATATTAAGTATATATTAAAAAGGGATTAAATGCATTTATTTTATCTTAGAGGTTAAAAATAGTGATATGGTTATGATGGTTTTGCCCAAACAAAGGTGTCCAGCAATTACCTTGATCTTACTGTCTACTTGCTGCAGGTTAGAGGAAACTGACTGACAGGCTTCTTTCTTCATGTATAAGAAAATATCTTCATACATTCCAGGGCGCCTCTCCTCCTAGATGTTCCATTTGTTAAATTTCCTTCTATCTAGAGTTGACTTGGACAGAATGTGGTATGGAAACAGGTGTGCCTGTGTCCTCACTCACTTTGCAAAAACAGACAATGCCTCACACACTACACGTTTTCTCCAAGGTTCTCTTTTTGCCATTTAAACATTGGTACTCACAACCATTCATTTAGAACCCTGTTGATAGCTAGTAGGCTAACATTGTGTCTTTTCCCTTTTGACTGCAGGATTATTTCTCAATAATTTATTTTCTTGATCTATGGTTGCTTTGGACTACTCACTTTTGCAGTGCTTAAAATGTATCTGTAACTTGCCTACAAAATATCAGCAGGCCGAATGAGTTTTTAAAAGGACTATTAACATATGTGTACAGGAGGGCAACAGGAAGAACCAAAGGGCAAATTATCAACTCTGCAATGCCTCGTGTTTCACCACGAAACCCAATGTTGCCTTTACGTGATTTCAGAAATCCAAGTTCCTAAGTTACCTCTCCTGCCTTGAAGTTCTCTCATCTACATTCTCTTAATTGGGTTGATTAAGAGCTTATTGATATAGATCCAGGATTCTTAAATTAAAAAGATATGAGAAGAACAAGTTGTTCTACTAAAATCTCTGTGTGAAATTGGGGCATGCCAAAGGAAAACAAAGGATAAAGTACACACCTGTTAGGTATCACCCCAAAAGATTGAGTTTCTTAAACTGAAAGATGGTCTTATGGAGCTGCCCTAAAGCAAAATGTTGAGGGCATACCTATTATAACACTGCACACAGTGCTTATAGGTAATGTGGGCCTAAACTGTACAACGCACTGACTCAACACTGAGGGGTGTAGCCCGTGTTCACATACAGTGAACATACAGTGGATTAAATCGTAAATTATAATAAAATTGCAATGGTTTCTAAGAAGTCTGACACGGAACAGAAATAGTATGTAAATGCAACTTAGTAGACTTTGAGTTAAAGTTTCAAACAATGTTTATTTTCCTTCCCAAGTTATGAGTTTCTGAACTATATGAATCCTGTTTCTTGAAGTCTCTTTCCCTCATACCCAAAGTATACACACTTTAAGGCTGAACAAAATATTCTTTCCACCTAGATTTCTTACCATGAGAGCCCACCAAGCCAGGTGCATGCCTGTAATCAAAGTGTCTCCAGAGGTGAGGCAAGGAGGATCTCGAGTTCAAAGCCAGCCTCAACAAAAGTGAGGTGCTAAGCAACTCAGTGAGACCCTGTCTCTAAATAAAATACATATTTATTTTTGGTACTGGGGATTAAACCCAGGGGTGCTTAACCACTGAGTCACATCTACAGCCTTTTTGATTTTTTATTTTGAAAAATAAATAAATAAATAAAATACAAAATAGGACTGGGGATGTGGCTCAGAGGTTGAGCACCCTTGAGTTCAATCCCCGGTACCAAAAAAAAAAAAAGTCCACCAATACACATAAACCAGTAAGCCTTATATATCTAAAGGCAGTTGTCTTTATAATATTATATACACAACAAATTTTCAAAAGTGAAGGAGGAGGTGTCAGTCATTCTAGCCTAAAATGGAAGTAAATGATCTATTTGTTGGATGAACTTAATATTGTGATCATTATAGCACAGCCTTGGTTGGAAGATGGATTTCAATAATGCTAAATGAATTATTGGAGTGAACTGAATCATATAAATTAAAATTCAATCACAATTTATCAATGTACACATTTTGTCTTTGTGTATCCATCCATAGTAACATTACATAATCTAGAAAAACAAATCCAAAATTAAGTATTCATTTTTAATGTTTTTACTTTTGGAATCAATTGTTGCCTCTCTATTCATCAAGTATTACCTTAGGTTTTCCTTTGCTTTGTTTCCTAGATTTTAAAATGCTATTTTCTGATTTACCTTATGAAAACATTTAGAAAGCACGTTCTTCCAAGGCATCTATTTCTCTTCAAATAAAGAACAAGAATGATCGGCAGGGACATGGCATCTAATGAATTAAATAATGAAGACAGCATCTTTATTTCTGGATCTTTTGTTCTATTTTTTTTTTTCTCAAAGTTTTACTGCAAGATGAGAGCTGAGGAGAACAAACTATTGTAATAAGTGGATGCCTTGCTGACCTAGCTGACCTCAGATTCTTGAGCAATAACTCTTCGGGAGGTTTTGGAGTTGTTCTGTTATGCAGCAGTTTTATAGCTAGAGCTAACTGACAGAATGTTTATCATCAATATGCTTTTCTTTGTCCCTCCTTCTAGGGGCAAGCAGTTGGATGTTCTTTCCATTGTCAACATTTTCTTTATTCAAAGAAACTTAAACATTGTGATTTCTGTTAGGTAGTCAGTCAGCCAAGAGCAAGAGGGGAGAGAAGGACATCAGATAGGGGGGTCGTTGAGTTACAGGATTGGAGATAACACAAAACTTTATCAAAGCATTCAACCATCATGGAAAATGGGAACATGGTGTGTCAAACCTCCTGGGGAAGAGTTGATTATAGTTCCTTAAGGAAACAAGACCAAGTCACAGCTACTTTTTTGTAACCATGTTGTCCCTCCCCACTTTCCCATTGTAAGCAGGTCATTACCAAAACCATGTCACAGCCACCCCTTGTGATTAAGTCATTATGACCCTGACAAAGAAAATTTGCTGAGGGTTATACAAAGGGAAATAAACAATTTAGGGAGATATAAAAAAAAAAAAACTAAGGCAAGAACAAAGGAACTAAAAACCCTTAAAAACCCCAACTCTTTAAGAGCTACACTGTTCTCTTGGGAGACAGTCCTCCCAGTACCTATATTGTTTATTTATTTTGCTTTTTGTAATAAACTCCTGCCTGTTACTCTGTGTGACCCTAGCAGTCATTTCACCTCTGCTGCTCTCTACAACATTCACTGCTTTAAAAGCAGATGGGGGTGCTGGGGCGGTAGCTCAGTGGCAGAGCGCTTGCCTGGCCGCATGTGAAGCATTTGATCTCCAGCAGCACCACATAAAAATAAATTAATAAAAGTATTTTTAAAAAACAGATGGGAGGTAAAACAGAGAGAGAATATGATTATTTGGCTGGATATTTTATGTTAATTTCAGAATACATTTTGAATATTAGTGGAAAAAGAAAAGTACATAAATATTCTTCTGACAAAAATATTAGAAAAGTTTCAAGATGTTTTACTATGGAATTAGCATCAAAATAGTATTTATTTTATATTCCAAAACGCTAGATACTCTGCTTTTTATTTGTCTTTGATGATTCTATATAAAAATATAATGATTGGTTTTTCTAAAATATAATAAAAATCTCAAAAAACTTATCTCCTATTATAGTATAAGCTTTTACTATTAATGATTAAGGCATTAAATAAAACTGATCAGGAAAAAGTTTATAGCTATAGTTTTATATACTAGGTGGACTCTATTCTTTGCAATATCATAATGATTTTAAGATATAGATATTATAAATGAGAATAAACAGAATAAACATAAGCTGATGATATAATCTAAATTTTTTTCTGTGATTGACTTAATCAAGAATTACCATTAAGAATAAGACTGAGAGTCAAATATTTCCTTTGGACCTAATTTACATAAAAATAAAAGGAAAATTACAATTAAAACCACATTATAAGAGCTTTTCAAAATGGAGTCACAAGGCCATCAAGGGAGAAGCACTTAAGCACTGGTTTACTTGCTGCCTGAACTTTGAATGGTAATATCTCATTTTTCATCTCTCATTTTGTTGATTTAGGTCTTTTCTTTCTTAGTTTGGTTAAGGGTTTATCAATCTTCTTTAAAATTTTTTCAAAGAACCAAGTCTTTGTGGTATTGATCCTTTGTAATTTTTAAAATTTCAATTTAATTAATTTCAGTTCTGATCTTAATCATTTCCTGTATTCTACTAATTTTGTAATTAGTTTCTTCCTTTCCTAGAGCCATCGATGCCAAGATATTTGGTTCAACATTATTCAGGATGTGACTGTGAGGGTGTTTCTGATTGAGAGTCACATCTGAATTGGTGATCTATTGCACAGTATGGTGATTGTAGTGAATTAAAATGTACCTCATATGTCAAAAGTGTGAAAAGAGTGGCTCGAACACTGAGCCACATTCCCAGTCCTATTTTGTCTTTAGAGACAGGGTCTAACTGAGTTGCTTAGCACCTCGCTTTTGCCGAGGATGGCTTTGAACTTGTGATCCTCCTGCCTCAGCCTCCTGACCTGCTGGGATTATAGATGTGAGTCACTGTGCTTGGCCAAGAATGGGTTTTAAATATCCTCATGATGAAGACGTGACAAGTATATCAGGTGATAGATGTTAATTAGCAAGATTTGATTATTGCAAAATATATACCAGTATCAAAACACCACATCGTATTCCTTAAATATACACAACTATTTATTGTGTAGATTCAGCTTGGCATGACTATAGCTATCTTGAGTCATGAATCACCATGATTGCCCCTGTATATACCTAGAGAATTTTTCTTGCATAGTTTCCCAGCAAATCATAAATAGACAAAACCAGTTGGGTGGTATATGTTGCTTTATAACTGGAACCCAGCTCCAGAGATATGCCTGATTCTGATATTATCTTAAGATAAACCAGGCAGATTCTAGCCAGGAAGAAGTCACGTTCATCCTAACCCACAAATACACTTCTCTTTCTGACTCAAATTATGGCCTTTCTGCTATGCAGGACCATGCTTGTGACAGTAAGTCCTCCAATAAATTGTATTCCTCAGTCTTGCATCTGTCCATTCTCTGACATTACCTTGGGACTAGTCCTCGTACACTATGATTGGGTTGTTCTAGAACACTGGGTTGTTCATAAACATTCGGTTAAAAATTTTTAAAAATAGAATTATTTATTTTTTTAATTGTAGATGGACACAATACCTTTTATTTAATTTATTATTTTTTTATGTGGTGCTGAGGATTCAACCCAATGTCTCACAAGTACTAGGCAAATGCTCTACCACTGAGCAACAACCCCGGTCCTTAAAAATAGAATTTTTAAGGGGGAAAAAATTACACATTACACTTAGTATTACATCTTTCAAAACTATATTGTTATCACTGCATTAGTCCTAAGAGAAAGAGGACAAGACCTATGAGAGGACGTTCTCTGAGAAACTGACCTCAGGTGAGATGTGAAGGCTTATGTTTATGGCAGGGTCTAAAGGTTATTAAAATATCAGCGAAGGAAGCAGGATAATGATGAGTTGAGAGTCAGGACTTTGACTTTCAATCAAAAAAAGGGCAATAATATTCTCCATCATCCACACTTTGATATTAAGAAGGCAGAGTAGATATAAAAGAAAATTATACACTTCAAAGCGCCGAACGTCAGCAGGTCCTTAGTCGTATCTAAGATGATGTCCATAAACGTAGCTGGTGTTCCACTTTCTTCTACATAAAAGCCCCTTGATGAACACTGTCCAGTGTTCTGAAAATAACTCTCTTTACAACTGGCAATGTGGGCTTTGGCAAAGGGTAACATTTTCCCCTGGTTCTCACATGCCTTTTGGCAGGTCAGAAGTTCACCATTTCTCATTAAGTTTTAAAGTGTTGCCAGTGAATTGTATCTGGGGGGAAAATAAACTTCTTGGCTTAGGGAACTTTCAAACTCATCAGGAAAAAGAGCTAGATGTTCAAGAGAAAGTATGCCCATGTTTATCACTGATACATTGTACTCAGAAATATGGAATACCAGAGACAAGCACTTTAGGAGAGCTGAGTGTGTGTGTGTGTGTGTGTGTGTGTGTGTGTGTGTGTGTGTTTCTGTATGTGTGCATATACATGTGTATGTGAACATTTGTGTTGTTGGTTGCTGTTGCTGTTGCTGTTTGGAAGCAGAAAATTAATTGCCTTTGAAAAGTGACCACCATTATACAAGTCCTTCCCATTCAGAATTTGCATTTCAAGTGTTAACACTTCTCAGTGAATTAATTTTCCTTCCTGCGCTTGTGTTTCAACTGTTACACACTGAATTAAAATCGTGTTCAGCCTACCACCATTTCTACTGCTCTTTATTCACTCATGTAAAACCAAATTTCCATTTTTTTCTGCTGAAGTCTTCTTTAATGTGATTCGGTTTCCTTCCTTCCTTCCTTTTCCTTCTCTCTCTCTCTTTCTCTTTCATTTCTTCTCTCTCCTTTCTTTTATACAGGTCAGCTAGCAATGACTTTGCTTGATTTTTTCTAATAAGAAAAAGTCTCTAACCTTCAATATGGAAAGATACTCCCACTGGGTATGTAACATTCTAGGTAGGCAGGTTTATTTTCATTCTTTACTTTAAAGATGTGATTCTGTGGCATTGCAGTCAGTAGTTTCTGGCGATGTGTCTGTTTTGGTTCTTCATTTCTTTGTAAGTCATACTGCCTTTTCTCTGGCTACTTTTAAGATATTTTCTTTATCATCGATTGACAGCAGTATGATTATGACGCGCCTTAGTATAGTTTTCTTTACATTTATTCTTTGTGGAGTTTGTTGAGAGCATCTTGGATTTGTAGGTTTAGAGTTATCATCAAATGTGGACAAGTTTTGGTCACTATTGCTCTAAAATGTTTTTCTGGTCCTTTTCTCTCTCATCTTCTCTGTAGCTCCATCACTTGTAAGTCAGAGTAGTTGACATTGTCACATAGATCACTGAGGCACTCAAATTTTTTCTTTTTCCTCTCTATGCTTAATTTTTTTTTTTTTTTTTTTTTTTTTTTTTTTTTTTTTTTTTTTTTTTTTTTGTGGTGCTGGGGATTAGAACCCAGGGCCTTGTGCTTGCGAGGCAAACATTCTACCAACTGTGCTATATCCCTAGCCCTCTATGCTTAATTTTGGTTAGTTTCTACTCCTAAGGTTTCAACTTCAGTTTTTTTCCTTCTCTAGTGTTCAATACTCTTAATCCCATAATTTTTCATTTTATATATTTTTAACCTGAGAAGCTTCATTTGAGTCTTCTTTCTAGATTCCGTTTCTCTCATTCTGGCCATGCTTTATTTTACTTTCTTAAGGTTGCTTATAAGACTTATAATAGATGTTTTAACACCATTGTTTATTAATTCCATCATCTCTGCCATTTGGGGTCTATTGCTGTTAATGGCATTTCCACTTTTTTATGGTTCATATTTTCCAGACTACTTCTTTTTCATTCCTATTGCTTAGAGAAATAGCATAATGCAAAAATTTCCACTGAGGTGAGGGGAAGATTTACTGAGACCCACTATGGTAGTAAAAATATGCTTTAAATCTAGGCTGGTCTTAGTTATTTGTTTGATCAAAGGATGTGGCAGAAGTGATACTCTGGGATTCTGAGGTTAGATTAGAAGAATCCTTGACGCTTCTGCTCAAGTTCCTTGTAGTGCAATCTTGGAAGCCCTGAACTTCCATGTAAGAAGTACAACAACTGAGACTGCCATGCCAGGAGAACACATGTGGGAGCTGTAATCAAAGTTCCACCAGAGACTAGCACTGGGACAATCTCTGCTAAGGCAGCTTGAATGAAGCTGTCCTGAACTCTCCAGTCAAACCCATTCGTGGTTGTTTTAAACCTCAACATTTTAGAGTAAATTATCATGAAGTAATAGATAACAAAAAGTCCCACTATATATCTGATCCTATTTAGGTAGATATTTTGTATTCATGGAATTACCCTTTAGATTTCTGGCTTCCTTAAATATTCAGAAAATGGAGATTGGTTTGGATTTATGTTTTCACTGAAGCAGCAGTGATCAAGAAAAAAAAACAGATCACACTGTCCAATAGGATAGCCAGAGCCTGTTTGGCTACTGAGCCCCTGAAATGCAACCATGATTGTGTGTTGCTTAATGACAGTGATACATTCTAAGAAATGCATCATTAGGCAATTTCATTATTATGCCAACATCACAGAGTGCACTTATGCAAACCTAGATGGTATGGGCCAATCTATCAACGTGGCCTCCTGATGAAATCAGGACATTCAGTGAGCATGAGATGCACAAGTCGGCTGTGGGCGTAACGTGGCATCCTGTTCTACATAAATTTACTAACAAGTAGAAATAGTGATAAAGTATCATATAGTAGATACATAAACCAGTAGCATTATTTATTTTACTTATGTATTCATGTGTTTATTTTTAACTGGAGAAAAAACAAGGTTTATTCCATGTGTATGCAGAAGTTTCCCAGCAAGGAGTAACTCATTGAATAGCCAGAGATAAAGGTTTATATAAGAACTTCTCAGGGGGAGTGGGGCATCAATGAGAAGGTATGGAAAGTTATATTGGGCTTTAGATTTTTTTGTTGTTGTTGTTTTTGTTTGGTTTTGGTACTGAGGATTGAACCCAGGGGCACTTTATCATAGAGTAAATCAATTTTTTTTTTATTTTGAGACAATTTTTTTATTTACATAAGTTGCTTAGAACCTCCCTAAGTTGCTAAGGCTGGCCTTGAGCTTGCAATCCTCCTGTCTTAGCCTCCCAATTCACTGGGATTACAGGTGTGCCTCCCCACATCCAGCTATATAGTGGGCTTTTTGGATGCTAATGTGAATGGGCAGTCTCTCTCTTTCCTAGCTGGAAATTTCCCCATTGTAAGGGTGGTGTTATGCAACCTAATTCACACTTCCTGGTGCTAATTGGCTATATATATATATATATATATATTTTTTTTTAATTTTTTCTTCCCAAAAATAAGCTCTGTCAGACAAATGTCAATGCCTGCTAATTTTGGGGAAGTTTCACTTAAGTTTAGGTTTTTACTATAGTTACTGTCTGTTCAGATATGTTTTCAGTTTAAAATAATCATACCACTTTGGTGGTATACTTATTCATCCAATTCCAACCCCTTTGTCCTATACAGATGGGCTTCTCAAGACATGACTCATGCACACAGATGCCCATATAATAGTGTCTCTGGGAAGCCATCTTCACATTAAGCACGGTACAGGGCCCTGTCCAAGGACATCATTCCTGAAAACGTCTGTGTATAGTCCTGTATCATCAGCTTTCCTTTCAACTGCAGCAACCTTCAGGTAAGAATGAACAACCACATAAATACAGTAAGAACGGAAGGGTTTCTGTTCATCATGCCTGTAGGAAGTACTGTCTTCTCCCACAAGCCCAGGGTCTAGCCTTCTGTGAGATAAAATGAACAGAAGAGCTTTGAGTCAAATTTGGATAAAACTTTGCATAAAAAGTTCTTTGGTCACTGCTGTTCATATTAAATCATTCATTCTGCCACTATGCTCCCCTGATCCTATCTATCTAGGATTAATGGGAGTTTTGCTTTTGAGGTACTTTGTCAGAGAGAGCTAACAGATTCAAGGGACTGGGATTTGGCAGATGCAGGCTTGATTCCTGGCTCAGCCATTAACTTTATACAACCTCAGTTTCTTCCTGGTTCAGATCATGGCCTGCATGGGACAGCTGACTCCATTGCTTTGGGTCTGAGGTGAGGCAGAACATTATGGCAGAAGGGCATGGTGGAGGAAAGGTGCTCATCTTCTGACAGCCAGGAAGCAGAGAAACATATTATTTATTATTATCAAGTATCACATGGTGTGCATAATTTTATGTACACAACTGGAAGTGCAGGAGGTTTGTTAACACCAGCAACAGCATAAACTCATGAGTAATGCTTCGTGCAAGGATCTTATGACAGCTATGTCACCAGACAATAGAATTTTTTACTTCCATTATAACCTTTTTTTGATACTGGGAATTAAAAACCCAGGGGTACTCTACTAAAGTGCCAGTTCTTTTTTTTTTTTTGAGTCAGGGTCTTGTTAAATTACTGAGGCTGCCCTTGAACTTGTGATCCTCCAGCCTCCTGAGTTGCTAGGATTACAGACGTGTGCTACCATGCCAGGGGCTAGTTCCATTATAATCTTATGGGACCACTGTTGTATATGCCATTCATCATTGACTGAAATGTCTTTAGGTGGTGCATGGCTAGTGTGAATTGAGATATGTTGTAAATGTAAAATACGCACTGGGTTTTGAAGACTTAATAAGAAAACAGTAAATTATTAATATTTTATTTTGATTATGTGTTAAAATTATGCTATTTTGTATATGTTAAATAAAATATATTATTACAATAAATTTCACCTGTTCATTTTGTTCAATGAGGCAACTAGAAAAACTTAATCACATATATGGACTTGCTTTATAGTTTTCCTGGACAGTGCTGGAGTAAAGACTATGCCTAACCTTTACATTCTATGTCTTTTTTTTTTAATCATGAAAGATTTTTTAGGAAGTTGTTTGAACTACATGAGATATATAGAGAGAAATGGAGAATAAAACAATAGCAAATTGTGTATATGTGTGTGTATATGTACTAGAGACTGAAAACAGAGGCATGTTACCACTGAGCCACATCCCCAGAACTTTTAATTTTATGTTTTAAGACAGGCTCTTACTAAGTTTCTAAGAACCTCTCTAAGTTGCTGAGACTGATCTTAAATTTGTGATCCTCCTGCCTTAGCCTCCAGAGTCACTGAGATCACAGGTGTATGCTACCATATCTGGCTACAACTGCAAATTTATAAAAATAATGTCTACTTTAAAAATCTGAAATAGGGCACCCTAATAGTGTTATATGGCAGCAAAGTGCAAATAAATAAGAAGCAAGGTTGTAGAATTGCCCTTAAAATATATTTAGTTCTTCAAGTTCAATCCTAATAGTTTTCCTAAAAATTAAATCAGAAATCCCTACACAACACACTGGATATTTTTACTATGACTCAAATTATGATTCAATTAAAAAATTATTTTTTTCAATAAATTTCTTTTTTTTTTTTTTTTTTTTGTGGTATTGAGGATCGAACTCAGGGCCTTATGCCTGCGAGGCAAGCACTCTACCAGCTGAGCTATCTCCCCAGCCCTCAATAAATTTCTTTATCAAAATGTTAGTGAAGCTAACCCAGTAAAGCCTCAGCCCACGGTGTCTCCCGTGTTTGTTATTACTTCTAAGGTGTAACCGTAGGGTTACAAACTAGATGGGGATTCCAGGCCTAATGTGAGACTGCAGTACAGAAGGAACCCACAATCTGCACGTCTCTTTCCGTTTCCCCTGCCCCTGGATGAGAGTTTGACCAGCTTTGTTAAGATCAAGAATTATGCAGGGAATACCTGAATCCTCAAATCTGTGGAAAGAAACCCTAGAGATTTCCTGACTGTTTTATTCATCAAGACAACTGGTCAGAACTTCCTGGTTCCCAGTATACTTCAACTTTCATGAACAGGTCTCAAGATTTATAATGCTACAATTTTATATGAAAAAAGGCATTTTAGTTGACACAAAGTGCCATTTCATAAAGGAACTTGAGCTCCACAGAGTTTGGCTTCCTGGAACCAACTTCCCACAAATACTGAGGGATGACCATCTTTCAAAAGTGTGAAGTTTACTTTTTTGTGAGTTGTACCTCATTTAATCTGATGCCCCCGAAAGTTAGGTGATCTAAATGGGTCCTCAACAAACATTAATTTGCTGGAATTGGAATAATCTGGCATTTATTACCTGCTAGCTACTAGTCCATCGTATCCAGGTTCTCACAAGCAACAGGATTGAGTTTGAATTTAACAGAAAGGAACTTTATTGAAAGGACATTTGATAGTTCAGAAAATTTATAGAAAGGACACAGAAACAGGCTTGGAAATGGGCAAGAAGGGAGACTAGGGAACATGTGGGACTCAGAATACTGCTGCAGCGCCAGTCTAGATGCTCTACCTCTGTCTGAATTATGGGTGCGGTAGCTTGTCCCACTGTGACCCAGGGCACTGAACCCTGGGCACCAAGGCTTCAGTGCCGCCACTTCTGCTTCCATACACTTCATACCGGCACTGCTACCTCCAGAAAATTTCCTCTTTGGTCCCTGCTTCCTCACTGTCACAGATCTATCGTCAAAGTTCAGGGTAGAAGCGGCTGATTGGCCAAGCCCAGATCACACACTTGATCCTAACTGCAAGGGAGCCTGGGAAAGAGAATATCTGGTGTTTTCTTTCTGCAGTGTCTCCCAGTAAGACTCACAAAATATTGAAGCAATTTACAGATTAGGCAGGAAAAAAATCTATGCATCTATGTATCCATGAAAACATGAACAGATTTTTTTAACCTTTACTTTCTGTAGCTCTTATCTTGCTAGTGAATGGGTTAGCAGTCTGTAATTTTCTATGATTGTATGATGTCATTCGAGAGTATGTCACAGTCCAGCTTCATGTGTGATCTCCTAACATTAGGCTGATTTTCATTTGAAGAATAGTTCTGAATCTGCAAAAATGACCAATAATGTGAGCTTTGAACATGTCAAAGAATCAATAAATGCTGCTAAATGAATCCATAAAGAAGGAAAAGACAACAAAACATGGCATGCACTTCTGAAAAACCTTCACTCTTAAAGTGGGAAAACGTCATGGCCATAAAGGCACGTTTATTTATGTGATCAATGTGCCATAACCAGAGCACATTTCCTACTGATAATGCTTTTGATTAAAACAAAAAAGATACCAATAAAACCATGTACACATTTCCTCCTGATAATCTTCTTGATTAAAAATAATTAAAATGAAATCACAAGATTTCCATTTTGAATGCAACAATCTAAGAGAATGGGATGTCCAGACCCATCTCTGTCTGGAAGGCCATTCTCAGTTTCATCCAGAATCACTAGAACTTTCCTTAATACAGTTCCTTTTTCAGTTATGCCCTTGGATAGAGAAAATCTGTCTTCACAAAATAAAAAATCATTGATAAAGAAATAATTGGGCCAGGCTTGTGGCTCAGTGGTAGAGCACTTGCCTAGCATGTGTGAAGCACTGGGTTCGATCCTCAGGACCACATAAAAATAAATAAGTAAATAAATAAATGAATAAATGTATTGTGTCCAACTACAGCTAAAAAGATATTTAAAAAACGAAATAATTAGCATGTATTTCCCTGTATGATTTTAAAATGAGGCTTATTTTGTCTTATTTCAGTAAGAGAGAAAAACATTATTAATACCAAAATATTTCATACCATATCATAATTCAAGTAGAATGTACTTTCAATAAAATCCAAAGCAAAAATTTCAGATTTTTAAAATAAAACATATTTTGATATGATAAACTTGAGTCCAATCCTTGAGGTAAAATGATGGACTTAACCAAAAAAATTTTTTCCTTGAAAATCAAATGAAGGAACAGTTTTCTATAGTCTTTTTAGGCAAGAAACAAGAAAAAAGTAATGAACATGGTCTAGTGTTTAGACACCAAAACTCGAAGCCAACAGCTGAAGAGTCCCTGCGAAAGTGATGACTTCTTTTTCTGCCACCTCAAGGGCTCTTTCAAGATTCATGTTGGAATGCCAGTGACCTTGTTTTTATCAAGATTGTATGAGTCACCCTCCGCTATCCTCTGTGCTTCAATAAATATACTCCAATAATTGTCAGTACTAAGTTTCTAGATTCTATCAACATCATTCCTTAAGCATCAAAGGGCAACTCTTAGGAAAAAACAGGCTTTGTGCAGGACTCACACTGAATCCAATGTTAAGCACACCCACCTGCACTCTAGTCCAAAGTGCAGTGTTAAGTAATTACACAGTGTAAAGTTATTTGGAGGCAGTTCTAGTGAATGATTTTTATAGAGCCAAGGCTTAGAAATTCCAGACAATATTGGGCAGTCTCAACAAACTATGTAACAGACAACTGGCAAGGATTCAGAGTCCTTGAAAGTATTTTTTATAAAAAAGATGAAGTTATTATTTTACCTTTTTCTTCAGAAAAATGTCAAATGTTTTGATCAACCCAAAAGTCTCCAGGTTGCCCAGTTTAAGAACAACTTCCCAGTCTAAGAATGGCCCACAATCATTTCTATTACTTAGTTCAGAAATTTTGTTTTCATAAGCATAAAGGGAATGTTTTGGGGGGGTTTCTTCATCAATGTGTTTAAAAACCTTTCCAGCAGCTCTGAAGGCAGAGGCAGGAGAACTGCAAGCAAGCAATTGAGCCTCAGCAACTCACTGAGACCCTAAGTAACTCAGCAAGACCCTGTCTCTAAGTAAAAAAATAACAAAGGGCCAGGGATGTGACTCAGTGGTTAAGTGCCCCTGGGTTCAATCCCGGGTACCAAAATAAATAAATATATAAATAAAAGGAAAGAGAAGACTATTTTTTTCTTGAGTGCATATTTATTGCCATGACAAATTTTGGTTCAAAATGAAAACTATATTCAGAAGAGTCGCCCCTCAAATAAAAGTTAGTGAGATATCTGTGCAAAATAAAATGCAAGCAGTGTAAAACTGACGTACTGTTATTCTTCCAAAATGATTAAAGATTGATCAGATGATGAAAGAAGACTACAGCCACTACACTGGGTACTTTGTTTTTCAAGCATCTTCCCACGACTGGAACCTCCAATTCATTCTTTCAAACTTTAAAAGAAACCTATAATAGTTGATTGAAATCTGTATACCATTGACTACAGTCTCTTCTATTTATAAATAACTTGAAGTGAGGATTAGATAATGCCATTTTAGAAAGGATCTGTGTAGAACTATATTATAAAAATCAGACTAACAATTCGGTACATTAAATGAAAATGTCACTTGCATAAAAAGGACATGTTCTGTTTTCTATAGCATGGTTACAGTTACTTCAGTGAAATGTGTATAATGGAAGTCAAGCATTCCTTATTATTAGAATGTCTATATATAAAGATTTACTTTAGTGCCCTCTGTTTCTCTGAGACAGTGACTATATTTTCCAGACAAGAAAGAATAATATTCTGTATAATTTTAAGAGTAGCTAGTACAGTCAAATCACACAAAACTTCATTGAAATGGCTTGTAATGCAATGATTCCAAAGTGAGGAAGGGACCAGAAGATAAAGCTGGCTTAACCAAAATGGAAACCACGTAAGTGGACAGGTGTCATCTGGATTGAATTTGTTTTGGGTGGTGATATTATCAAAGAACACCAGTTCCCATAATTTCATGGAAAAAGAATGGCTCCCTTTAACTACCATACTAGCACATGAAGGCAATGTTTTAAAGAGTTTTCTTATGATTCTCTTTGATTTTGTTATCCAGGTACCACTGGCCAAAATAAAATGAGTGGCAAAGTGTTTCCTCCTCTTCTGTTTTCTAGAACTCAAACCGTGTAGAATTGATGTTAATTTCTCCCCATGTATTTGGTAGAGTTCATCATTAAAGTCATCTGGCCCTATAGTTTTCTTCCCTGGAAGGTTTTTACCTATAAATTCAACTTTGTAAAATATAGGTCTATTCACGTTGTTTCTCCAGTGAGCTTTGGTAGTTTGCATCTTAAAAAAGCATTTATTTTGGACCTACCATTTGACCCAGCTATCCCACTCCTCGGCCTATACCCAAAGGACTTAAAAGCAGCATACTACAGAGATACAGCCACATCAATGTTCATAGCTGCTCAATTCACAATAGCTAGATTGTGGAACCAACCTAGATGTCCTTCAATTGATGAATGGATAAAGAAACTGTGGTATATATATACAATGGAATATTACTCAGCTATAAAGAATAATAAAATTATGGCATTTGCAGGCAAATGGATGAAATTGGAGAATATCATGTTAAGTGAGATAAGCCAATCTCAAAAATCCAAAAGAGGAATGTTCTCACTGGTAAGCGGATGATGACACTTAATGGGGGGTGGGAGGGGGACAAGAATGGAGGAAGGAGGGACTGTATAGAGGGAAAAGAGAGGTGGGAGGGGTGGGGGGGAAGGAAAAAAATAATGGAATGAATCAAACATCATTACTCTATGTAAATTTATGAATATGCAAATGGTATGCTGTTACTCCATGTACAAACAGAAACAACATGTATCCCATTTGTTTACAATAAAAATAAATTTTAAAAAAAGCATTTATTTTATCTAAGTTGTAAAAGATATAGATCTAGAGTTAGACACAGGGTTTACAATTACCCTTTTAATGTCTATAGGGTCTGGAGTGTATCTGCTTTTTTTCCTTCTTTGTGCTGGAAGATGTATAAACCCCTTGTCTCCCACAAGCTCTCTGTCACTAAGCTACATCTCCAGCCTTCCTTTTTCTTTTTTTTTTTTTTTTAAATTTTTTTTAGTTGTAGATGGACACAATACCTTTATTTTTATTTGTTTATATGTGGTGCTGAGGATCAAACCCAGTGCCTCACATGTGTGAGGAAAGCACTCTATCACTGAGCTACAACCCCAGTGCCCTTCTTTAATTTCTGATAGTGTTAATTTGTATTTTCTATTTTCATGGTGAGTTATAGGCCTATCAAATTTTATTGATCGGAAAGCACTTTTAATGCACTCAAGATAGTAATGCTAAAAACATTAACTTTTTATTAAACACTGGAATGAGAATGACTAGTGTTTAAGGATCAGCTTTGTTCTTTTTAATCACAACTGTAACTCTTGTGTAATTAGTACTTCATTCTTTGTAAACTTACAAAGTGTTTACTAGGAGCTGTGTGTAACTTCATAAAAAATTAAGACACATTAGATTCCATATAGGAAATTTAATCTCAGGGGGCCTGCTCTTCTCTGGCCTGAACCATAGCTACACACTGCTCTTCATTTTGGCCTGAGTCCAGGTGGTTCAGTATTTGTTGGTCTAGTTGGGGAGAAACCTAATATTGCTCTAAATTTGAGTTCTCAGACTTATCTCTAAACCACTGGTACACTTTAAAATGCTGATTTCTAGGTCTTAATACAGTACTTACTGAGTAAAAATTGATGGTGTGGCCCTCATTCTGCATGTTTAATGAATTCCTCCAGGCGATGCTTACAGTGAAATTACAGACCCACAGTTCCAGGGGGGAAAAAGGAAACTTCAAGATATCAAATCATCCTTCTAGAGTGCTGGCCGTATAGCCCCTCTTGTAGAGTGCCTGACTCTCATCCTGGACACCCAGGTTCGAGTCCCCGGCCCTCTCTGATTGTGCAAATACCAAACAAACAAGTGCACCGCATCAAATCATCCTTCTAGAACAGTTATAGTAAGGCCCTTATTGCATCATTTTTACTCATTTAATTTTTAAATTACTTTCTTTTTCAGTTTTCCCTCACAACTCTTATAAAATCATTATATGTCTGCCCACTTCACCAGTTTCATGATTAAGAAACAAACAAATCCCAGCTGGAATTAGAACTGTCTTGTCTACCCCTGTACTTAAAGTTATGCCATTAGTACCTAATGGCATTTTCCCTACCAACCAATATGGCATCTAATTTATAGTAAAACATTTTATGTCTCCTGTTATATTTAAATTGCATCAAATTAAGTTTAAGCACAAGATTAGCATAACAAGCCAAATTATAGCAGAGTACTACATGAATGTTTGTGATAGATACTTTTTGTTATCTATCAAATAATTATTTCTTTTCAAAAAAATCAATGTTTTTGTGTATATAATTAAATTCCACTTAGAGAATCCTTAACTTAGGGTCAAGTCATTGGCTTATTTAAATATAGGTATACTTGGTAGTTTCCAAAGTAAGTTCACCACTAGGGAAACTGTGGTAATCAAGTTGAACAGTTACATATCACTGACCTAATCAATACCAATAAGGGTTTATAAGTGTATTTTATTACATACTTATCATAACTGGCCATGTTAATGTTATTGATACTAAACTTCAGACAAGATTAGTTAAGAACTATGCAGAAAATCTGGGCATCCTACCTTTACTTTATATATAAATTCACATTATTTTTTCTCTTCATAGCATCCCTTGTACCAAATATTGCTTTTCACAACCTCTTAAAGACTCCCTGTCACTCATAAGAACAGCAGCATCAAAACCAGTATTGACACCTATGATAAATATTGACAGTGCTTTTCAAAGCTAAACTTATGTAATAAGTTGTTTCTCCTGAAACACGTTAAGTGACAAATATATTTCTTCTCAACTTGCCTGGGAGACCTTTCCACTTAGTCATCTCCCGTCTCAAAAAGCCTTCCCAGAGGAGATCCAAGATGGCGGACTAGAGGGTGACTGCATCTCCTGTCACTCCAGAACCCAGGATTCAAGAAAGGGAGGTACTGAGAGACCCGGACCAACATAGAGCCACGGGGTGAGTCTCTCCCACCGGGTGAAGCTCGGTCTGGGCGGCAGGCCTAGACAGGGGCAGCTTCTCAGAACAGGGCGGGCAGCGAGAGTCTTCCCCAAGCAGCCCTGCTCCCTCCAGCAGCAGGTACGATCTACAGCCAGCTCCTTGGAGCAGGCCCGCCCAGTGAGAGCTTTTCTGCACAGAGCCAACCCCAAGCCCTGAACCCAGTGGTGGGCCCCGGCCCGCAGGCGGCTTCTGGGACCAAGTTAGGACAGGGAGAGGCTTTCCCCAGCAGCCTGGCTCCCTCAGGTGGGGGGCAGGCCATGTCTATAGCCAGCTTCTAGGAACAGGACCGCCCAGTGAGAGGATTTCCAAACAGAACCAGCCCCCAGCCCTGGACCCAGTAGCGGGCTAGGGGCAGCTTTCTTCGGAAGCACTGCATTAGCAAGTTCCTCCAAGACTTCAGGCTACTGAAGGCTGGGAGGTGATACACTGGAAATCTACAGGGACACTATAAGCCAATAGAGGAAATACGCAATATCTCAGAGTCCCACTGATAGCTGACCAATATGAGAAAACAAGGGAAGAAAAAGTCCCAAACAAACCTAGATACTAATCAATAAAACCCAATGACAGCACAGCAGAAGAAATGTCAGAAAGGGAGTTCAGAATGTACATAATTAAAACAATCAGGGAAGCAAACAAGGAGATGAAAGAGCAAATAAAGGCACTGAAAGAAGAGATGAAAGAGCAAATGCAGGCATTAAATGATCACACCAATCAACAGTTAAAGGAGCAAATACGGGAAGCAAGAGATCATTTCAATAAAGAGTTAGAGATACTGAAAAAAAAAAAAAACAGAAATCCTTGAAATGAAGGAAACAATAAACCAAATTAAAAACTTGATAGAAAGCATAACCAATAGGATAGAACACCTGGAAGACAGAACCTCAGACGTTGAAGACAAAATATTTAATCTTGAAAACAAAATTGACCAAACAGAGAAGATGGTAAGAATTCATGAACAGAATCTACAAGAATTATGGGATATCATGAAAAGGCCAAATTTAAGAATTATTGGGATTGAGGAAGGCTTAGAGAAACAAACCAAAGGAATGAACAATCTATTCAATGAAATAATATCAGAAAATTTCCCAAATCTGAAGAATGAAATGGAAAACCAGTTACAAGAGGCTTATAGGACTCCAATTATACAAAATTACAACAGACCCACACCAAGGCACATTATTATGAAAATACCTAACATACAAAATAAAGACAGAATTTTAAAGGCTGCGAGAGAAAAGAAACAAATTACATTCAGGGGGAAACCAATAAGAATATCAGCAGATTTTTCGATCCAGATGCTAAAAGCTAGAAGGGCCTGGAACAACATTTACCAAGCCCTAAAAGAAAACGATGCCAACCAAGAATCTTATACCCAGCAAAACTTACTTTCATATTTGACGACGAAGTAAAATCCTTCCATGATAAACAAAAGCTAAAAGAATTTACTAAAAGAAAGCTGGCATTACAGAACATTCTCAGCAAAATATTCCATGAGGAAGAGATGAAAACAATGATGCAAATCAGCAACAGGAGGAACTAGCCTAAAGGAATAGCCAAATAAAGGAGAAACCAAATCATGTCAAAAAACAAAAAGGAGTCAAATGACTGGGAATACAAATCATATCACAATAATAACCGTGAATGTTAATGGCCTGAACTCATCAATCAAAAGACATAGACTGGCAGATTGTATTAAAAAGAAAAATCCAACAATATGCTGCCTGCAAGAGACTCATCTCATAGAAAGAGATACCCATAGACTAAAGGTGAAAGGATGGGAAAAACAGACCATGCACATGGACACAGCAAAAAAGCTGGAGTATTCATCCTCATTTCAAATAATGTGGACTTCAAGCCAAAACTAGTCAGAAGGGATAAAGAAGGACATTACATACTGCATAAGGGAAGCATAAATCAGCAAGACATAACAATCATAAATATCTATGCCCCAAACGTTGGCTCATCCATGTACGTCAAACAAATCCTTCTCAATTCCAGAAATCAAATAGACCACACACCTCTCTCACCGCTAGATAGATCGTCCAAACAAAAATTGAATAAAGAAACCATACATCTCAATAACACAATCAACAATTTAGACTTAACGGATGTGTATAGAATATACCATCCAACAAAGAATGAATACACTTTCTTCTCAGCAGCACATGGATCCCTCTCTAAAATAGACAATATTTTATGCCACAAAGCTACTGTTAGCAAATACAAGAAGATAGAGATACTACCTTGTATTCTATTAGATCATAATGGATTGAAATTAGAAATAATCAATTCACAATAGCCAGACTATGGAACCAACCTAGATGCCCTTCAATTGATGAATGGATAAAGAAACTGTGGTATATATATATACAATGGAATATTACTCAGCTATAAAGAATAATAAAATTATGGCATTTGCAGGCAAATGGATGAAATTGGAGAATATCATGTTAAGTGAGATAAGCCAATCTCAAAAATCCAAAAGAGGAATGTTCTCACTGATAAGTGGATGATGACACTTAATGGGGGGTGGGAGGGGGACAAGAATGGAGAAAGGAGGGACTGTATAGAGGGAAAAGAGAGGTGGGAGGTGTGGGGGGGAAGGAAAAAAATAACAGAATGAATCAAACATCATTACTCTATGTAAATATATGAATATGCAAATGGTATGCTGTTACTCCATGTACAAACTGAAACAACATGTATCCCATTTGCTTACAATAAAAATAAATTTAAAAAAAGAAAAGAATGTCCATTCTCACTACTTATGCTCAACATTGTACTGGAAATTCTAGCCAAAAAATTTAGCCCAGAAGTGCAGTGGCACACATGTGATCTCAGGGACTCAGGCAGCAGAGCCAGGAGGATCACAAGTTCAAGGCCAGCTTTAGCAACTTAGTGAACCCCTTGACATCTGGATGAGGTCCTAAAAAAAAAAAAAAAAAAACTAAATAAATGGAAAATCATCCCATGTTCAAAGCAAATAAAACAATAAAACATATTCAATATACAAAAAGCCATGGTTCATAATACATTTTTAGAAAGGGAATAATCCTGGGGATTGCTGGGACGTCAACTCGTTCCTCTGAAAATTGATAATTACAGGAAAAGAATTAAGCATTCATCCTGTTAAGGTTGAATCCATTCATAATGTTAAGGTTATAAACATTAAACATTTATAACCTTCTGTTATAAAGTAAATTTCAGCATACCTGAATAATAGCCCTGAAGATAAGGAAAAGTTCTCTAGTACAGAGGAGTGCTAGCTAGGGCTGGGAATAAGGTGAAGTACGGGGATGCCTAGGATATAGAATTTAAGGAGGCTTCCCTTAACCTTGATTCTAGTTAACCAATGCTGACTTGTCCAAATTGGAAAATCATTTCAGTCATTAGTGAAAAAAATGGGTTCAGAGAATATGCTTAATGCTTCTAAAAACACAGCATTAAAGGACAGAGGGTGTATCTCAGTTGTAGTGTTTGCAAACACTACAACATGCATGAAGCCCTGCTTTGGATCCCCCTGTACCACAAAAATAATAAAAGTTTTTAAAATAAATCACAACATGAAAGACCAACCGAAAGCATACAAAATCAGGTCATCACTACTTGAACACAAAAATCAATCTTAAAATCACAAAAAGTAAGACAATTAACACAATATGCTTTCTGATAAGGATGTAGAAAGCATACAACACCATGAACAAGGAATTCTCAGGAAAAATATTTTTTAATAATCATCAGAGCCTTTAGAACTGACTTCTAGTACAAAGGAAATATTGAGCATAAAAGATTTGGTCCACAAGGAACCAATATAACCAACCTCAAAGGAGGGATGTTGTAGTCGACTCCAATTTCATCAACAAGTTGATGCAGGAAAAAACTAAAGTTCGGAGGTACTGTTCTAGATTAAGAGGAACGTAAAACTTAAACACAAGATAAGACCAAGTTAAATAAATCACTCTTGTTTGATCCAGATTAAAAAAAAAAGAAATTAGAAATAAATGACAGAATAAAAAACAGAAATTTCTCCAATACCTGGAGATTAAATAATATGCTATTATATGATGAATGGATAACAGAAGACATCAGGAGGGAAATAAAAAATTTCTTAGAAGTAAATGAGAACAAAGACACATCATATCAAAATCTCTGGGACACTATGAAAGCAGTACTTAGAGGAAGATTTATTTAATGGGGCGCATTCAACAAAAGAAGGAGAAATCAACAAATAAATCAACAAATAAAAAATTACAGCTCAAAGCCCTAGAAAAAGAAGAGCAGACCAACACCAAAAGTAGAAGAGAGGAAATAGTTAAAATCAGAGCCAAAATCAACGAAATTGAAACAAAAGAAACAATCGGAAAAATTAACAAAATAAAGAGTTAGTTCTTTGAAAAAATAAACAAAATTGATAAACCTTTAGCCACACTAACAAAGAGAAAGAGAGAGAAAACTCAATTTACTAAAATTTGGAATGAACAAGGAAATATCACAACAGACAGGATTGAAATACAAAACATAATTAGAAGCTATTTTGAAAATTTATACTCCAACAAAACAGAAAACCTCGAAGACATCAACAAGTTTCTAGAGACATATGAATTACCTAAACTGAACGAGGAGGACATACACAACTTAAATAAATCAATTTCAAGCAATGAAATAGAAGAGCTCATCAAAAGCCTACCAACAAAAAAAAGTCCGGGACCAGATGGGTTCTCAGCCGAGTTCTACAAAACCTTTAAAGAGGAGCTCATTCCAATACTCCTCAAAGTATTCCATGAAATAGAAGAGGAGGGGACCCTCCCAAACTCATTCTATGAAGCCAGTATCACACTGATACCTAAACCAGACAGAGATACATCGAGGAAAGAAAATTTCAGACCAATATCCTTAATGAACATTGACGCAAAAATTCTCAACAAAATTTTAGCAAATCGCATACAAAAATATATTAAAAAGATAGTGCACCACAATCAAGTGGGTTTTATCCCAGGGATGCAAGGTTGGTTCAACATCCGGAAATCAATAAATGTCATTCACCATAAAAACAGACTAAAAGTTAAGAATCACATGATTATTTCAATAGATGCAGAAAAAGCATTCGATAAAATACAGCATCCCTTCATGCTCAAAACACTAGAAAAAATTGGGGTAGTGGGATCATTCCTCAACATTGTGAAGGCCATCTATACTAAGCCCATGGCCAATATCATTCTAAATGGTGAAAAACTGAAAGCATTCCCCCTAAAAACTGGAACAAGGCAGGGATGCCCTCTTTCACCACTTCTATTCAACATTGTTCTTGAGATTCTAGCCAGAGTAATTAGACAAACCAAAGAAATTAAAGGGATACGAATTGGAAAAGAGGAACTCAAACTATCCCTGTTCGCTGATGACATGATTATATATTTAGAGGAACCCGGAAATTCCACCAGCAAACATTTAGAACTCATAAGTGAATTCAGTAAAGTAGCAGGTTACAAGATCAATGCTCATAAATCCAATGCATTTTTATACATAAGTGATGAATCTTCGGAAAGAGAAGTTAGGAAAACTACCCCATTCACAGTAGCCTCGAAAAAAATAAAATACTTGGGAATCAATCTCACAAAAGAGGTGAAAGACCTCTACAATGAGAACTACAGAACACTAAAGAAAGAAATTAAAGAAAATCTTAGAATATGGAAAGATCTCCCATGCTCTTGGATAGGAAGAATTAATATTGTCAAAATGGCCATACTACCAAAAGTGCTATACAGATTCAATGCAATTCCAATTAAAATCCCAATGCCATACCTTACAGAAATAAAGCAAGCAATTATGAAATTCATCTGGAAGAATAAGAAACCCAGAATAGCTAAAGCAATCCTTAGCAGAAAGAATGAAGCAGGGGGTATTGCAATACCAGATCTTCAACTCTATTACAAAGCAATAGTAACAAAAACGGCATGGTATTGGCACCAAAATAGACAGGTAGATCAATGGTACAGAATAGAGGACATGGACACAAACCCAAATAAATACAATTTTCTCATACTAGACAAAGGTGCCAAAAATATGCAATGGAGAAAAGATAGCCTCTTCAACAAATGGTGCTGGGAAAACTGGAAATCCATATGCAACAGAATGAAACTAAACCCATATCTCTCACCATGCACGAAACTCAACTCAAAATGGATCAAGGACCTCAGAATCAGACCAGAGACCCTGCATCTTATAGAAGAAAAAGTAGGTCCAACCCTTCAACTTGTTGGCTTAGGAGCAGACTTCCTTAACAGGACTCCCATAGCACAAGAAATAAAAGCAAGAATCAAAAACTGGGATAGATTCAAACTAAAAAGCTTTCTCTCAGCAAAGGAAACTATCAGTAATGTGAAGAGAGAGCCTTCAGAGTGGGAGAAAATCTTTGCCACTCATACTTCAGATACAGCACTAATCTCCAGAATCCATAAAGAACTCAAAAAACTCCACACTAAGAATACAAATAATCCAATCAACAAATGGGCTAAGGAAATGAACAGACACTTCACAGAAGATGTACAAGCAATCAACAATCATATGGAAAAATGTTCAACATCTCTAGTAATAAGAGAAATGCAAATCAAAACTACCCTAAGATTTCATCTCACCCCAATTAGAATGGCGATTATCAAGAACACAAGCAACAATAGGTGTTGGCGAGGATGTGGGGAAAAACGTACACTCATACATTGCTGATGGTTGCACATTAGTGCAGCCACTCTGGAAAGCAGTGTGGAGATTCCTCAGAAAGCTTGGAATGGAACCACTATTTGACCCAGCTATCCCACTCCTTGGCCTATACCCAAACGACTTAAAATCAGCATACTACAGAGATACAGCCACATCAATGTTCATAGCTGCTCAATTCACAATAGCCAGATTGTGGAACCAACCTAGTTGTCCTTCAATTGATGAATGGATAAAGAAACTGTGGTATATATATACAATGGAATATTACTCAGCCATAAAGAATGATAAAATTATGGCATTTGCAGGCAAATGGATGAAATTGGAGAATATCATGCTAAGTGAGATAAGCCAATCTCAAAAAACTAAAGGACGAATGATCTTGCTGATAAGTGGATGATGACACATAATAGGGGTGGGAGGGGTTAGTGTTAGGGTTAGGGTTAGGTTTAGGGTTAGGGTTAGGGAGGGTGGCAAGAATGGAGGAAGGAAGGACTGTATAGAGGGAAAAGAGGGGTGAAGGGGTGGGGGGAAGGGAAAAAATAACAGAATGAATCACACAACATTACCCTATGTAAATTTATGATTACACAGATGGTATGCCTTTACTCCATGTACAGAGAAACAACATGTATCCCATTTGTTTACAATTAAAAAAAAACCTTCCCAAAGGAAATTTAGACCTAAAGAACTCCCCAATAAACAGTTCTATTGTTCAATAAATATACCCTGCTATTAAATGTAATATACAAATATGACAAAAGTTTCAAAATGGATGGAACCTTGTTCCAGTGCTGTACTGGCACTTAACAAGGGTACTAATCATTTGCTTCCAAAGGAGTCTGTTACGTTCAAGTCTGTTTGTGATAAACCTATTGTCTAAACAGAATTATTCTTTAAGAATACATATAAGAGGTTTTCCTTCATTATTTTCACACATCAGATATGGTGCTTTTATTTTTTGTTTGTTTGGTTTGGTTACTATCTACAGTGAATACTTCAGTCATAAACCATTTCTATCCTGGCTTAGGGTTCCTGATCAAATCAGGAATGTGTGCTGCTGAAGGATCTGCTCTGAATGTGATTTCTCAGTGTTGTTGCATCTGCTGAGCAAAATGCTGTCCTACTCGGAAGAGGCTGGACAGGTCAGCTAGTACTCCAACTCCAGCAGCTGGTCCTCCAATGGCATTGTCATCCTTCCTGACATGTCATCATTCCTGAGCTAATGAGCTTCAAATTTATCCATAGCAGTGAGGGCCAACCCCATCCTCCCATAGGCCTTACTGTACTTTGAATCAATTGCTATTGCTTTTTCACAATCCTTTATTGCGTCTGTGTAGTGGCTTAATTTGCTTTGAGCAGCAGCCCTGTTGCAATAATAAACTGCATTATTAGGATCCAGTTCCATTGCCTGTGGGTAACAATCCACTGCAGCAGCATAATTTTCTTCTTTCATGTGGTTATCGCCTTCATCTTTTAATTGGTCAGTTTTTCCCACATCTTCAGGCACTGAGTTTGAGAAGGGTAGAATGTCATTTTTACAAAAGGAATTCCTGAACATTTCTGTCAAAGGCTGTGAAACTGCTCGATGTGTATCTTCTGAGCTGATCTTAAAAACTGACTCCAAGCACTGAATTGCAACTTCCAGACTTCCTTGTTCATCAGAAGTGTAAGCAGCCATCTGACTTTGTCCCCGTAAGAAATGAATAACTGCATAAAGTAGGTACTTGATAGATGACATTTTAGGACCTTGAGCAATTGCAGGCGAGAGGACACAAGACGACCGTTGCGGGCGTCCATAAGCCAGGCCAACAGCGCCTGGTCCTCAAGGCTACTATCGCCCAAATTTCCCTGCTCCCAGGCCACCGCCACTGCCGCCTCAGCCCACCCAGCTGCATGCTTGGCTCCAGGTCTTTGGGTGTCGCTAAGAAAAGACATTTTATTAAAAATATTTTTTAGATGTCAATAGATCTTCCTTCCTTCCTTCCTTCCTTCCTTCCTTCCTTCCTTCCTTCCTTCCTTCCTTCCTTCCTTCCTTTCTTTCTTTTTTATTTATATGTGGTGCTGAGGATCAAACCCAGGGACTCGCACATGCTAGGCAAGCATTCACCACTGAGCCACAACCCCAGCCCAAGAAAAGACATTTTAAAACCTATAATCAAGTCACATATTATTTTTATTTTCTTTCCATCATGATCATTAATAATAGCTAATATGCACTGAATACTTTTAAGTTCCAGGTTCTATACTAATACGGTGATAAGTATTTTCTCATTTGAAATTCACAATGATACTATGAAGTAGATACCATAATGATCTTCATCTTATGAAACTGAAAATTAGAGAGGTTAAGAGATTTGTCCAAGGACCTTGCTAAAGAAGCACACAACCACACACAGATACACACACATAAGTCTTAACCACTTTGTCATATGCCTCTCCAAAAACATTTCATGTTAAGCAGTATCTCTGATGCATTCATAACTGTCAGAAGGCTATAGACTACAGAATGTGTGGGTACAGAATTGTAGTAATACAAATCAGAAGAGTTCTCATTTTTCTCCCTCTTTCTGTCTCTCTTCTTCCCTTTCTACCTTTACTATTATGCCATGTGATCTGCCATCCAGTAGAAATGCTAATATATGTAATCTTCAAAAGTAAATCACAGGGCCTGGGGTTGTGGCTCAGTGGTAGAGTGTTTGCCTGGCATGTGTGAGGTCCTGGGTTTAATTCTCAGCACCATGTATAGATAAATAAAATAAAGCTCCAGTGACAACTAAAAATATATTTTAAAAAAGGCAAATCACAGAACTTTGTAACACTGAATTTTAAAAAACATGAAGGGGGGTGGAATAGGTATTCATACTAAAAAAACTTACCCAAGGATTCTTGTAGCTAAAATAAGGAATGCTATCTCAAAGACATAAAAGCAGATTTTAACTGAGGAAAGTGAGTGGGTTAACTCTGCAGAAATCGGGTTTATTTTGGGGGTGGTGTTTGGTTATGGTTTTTAATTCCTTTAAAAGTTATAGGATGATTCACATTTTCTATTTCTTCTTGTGTCAGTTTTGATAAATTTTACTTTCGGAAATGTGTCCATTTTGTATACATTTTCAAATTTATGGAAAATGAAGTTTTTAATATCTTTTAGTGATATTAGAGTCAAAGAGGCTATAGACTGTTAATACATCCCTTTTCATTTTTTATTCTTTTTTTCTAGATCAGTCACACCAGTGGTTTTTCAATTTTATTAATCATTTCAAAGATTAAGAAAACTTTGGGTTTAAAAAAATTTTAAAGTTGTTTGGTAATTCATTATCTGAGTCTCCTACGCCTCCATTCTGTTGCTATCATCTCTCTTGAATTTTTAAAATATCATATTTTCTTCTTATTTTTCTGATTACTTTCTGTCACATACAAAATATTGTATATAAAAAATGTTGAAATCATTAGAAGCCTATGATTATCTCCCCAGGGAGAATTTAAATTTGCTTTAGTCTTTTCAAATACAGGCGTGTTCATTGTCTGCATTTAACTGACACAAAAATCTGATTTAGCCTTCTGATATCCAGGTAGGCCCAAGCCTACCTTCAACTCCTATGTTCATCTTCATGAAATGCTAATTTGAAACAGCTTTCTCAGAATGACAACCAAAAGAGTCCTAAAGAGTCCAAAAGAGTCCTAACGTGAGTTCTCTAATCTACAGTGTTGTGTTTGACATCACCATATTAAAGCATAAGGACTTGTGCAAAATTGTATAAAATAAAGGAATCTGACAGCAAAAATGATCATGAACCTATTTGTTTATATGATGTCCATTATTCACTTCCTCTTCAGGAACTGATCACTCCTTGTGGTTTCCAGTCTATTGCTTTATGTTAAGTCACAGTCACAGTTTATACACACACACACACACACACACACACACACACACACACAATTCTCTGTCACCTTCACTCCACCACCACCACCACCACCACCATGGCACATACACATCTCTTTTGTTCCCTTGCTTCCCCAAAATCAACTCTCGTAGCTATAGGGGGTGTTTTGGTTGGTTGGTTTTCTTTTTTTCTTTTTGTGCTGGTGATGAAATCTGGGACCTCCCACACACTATGCAAGTACTCTGCCACTGAGCTACATCTCTAGCCCTGTATCTATGGTTCTTGTCTATCTTTCCTGCATACTTGTTTCAAGTAATAGAAACCCCCTTCCTCATAAATCCATTCACTCCTTTTACCTCTCACTACTCTGTGCAAAGGCACATTCTTCTCAGTGGGATCATTAGCAAAGTGGATAAAGAAAGCCTAGAGGTACAAAGGTCCATCTTTGCCACCATATTGGAAAGGCTGTCTGAGGATAAAACCTATGCAGAAGTTGAAGACGTTAGTAGGGTAGGCGTAGGTAGAATGAGGATGTCTGGGTCCTACAGCTTTTTTCAGCTTTAAAATGAGGGATTGGCCCACGGATAAATGAATAACCACTATATATTGAAATTTTACTGTGTGCTAGGCATTTGGCTAAGTGTTTCCCATGAATTAATTTCATTTATGCTTTATGACAACTCTATGAGATGGATGTTTTCATCCTTCTATACCTGAAAAAACAGAGCCACAAAGAGGAATGCTATGTAAGTCAGTAAGGAGGAGTTTTGTCCACCCTTTCAAGAGTGACTTTGGTCAGTATCTGGCTTAATGTTGAGATCTCAAAAGAATTTGTTAAATAAAAAGATAAGCCAAGAACTCTTTGATCTCAAAGTCCCAAGTCCTTAATCACTGTCAATAAATTCCAATATTTAACGACTTGACAACCTACTTGGCAACCCTAACTCAGTGAATAGGTATTCAGTGTTTCCTGGTATAACAGTCAATATTTCTAGGAAATTTGAAGTGTTTAAAAATAGAGATAATTTGGTACTTTCATCCAATTCAACATTTATCATACAATGAAAGTAAAATATTTATAGACATATTGATCTTTTCTGAGTTGGTCTTGAATTGTTTTTATGACATGACCATTAGAAATTTCTTTTAATTTTTAATCAGAAATCTCAAGGCATTGTTACAGAACTTTAAGACAAATCATGTGAAACACATATGAAAACAGATGCTATTTGGCCACTTTTGACACCCAAAATGGCAATTCCACTTATTTCAACTGGTTATTGGCAGGGCATGTGTATATACTGTGTGTGTGTGTGTGTGTGTGTGTGTGTGTCTTTAGAATAAGGAAGTTGTTTTGACCTTAGAATTTCAAAACCTACATAGTTAAAATGATCAGTGAAGTGCGCTCAGCTGAATTACTATACAAATTCTTCTGAAACACAATGACTACTTATTTTAAATAATATTCACACTCCTAAGTCATTTTAGCTGACACGAAGTTGACAAGAAGAAAAATAGCTCTGTTAGGCAAACAGTCCATAGTTTCAGAGTTACTTCATAAATGGATTTAACAGGAAACATTCCCCTGAATACTAGGATTTTCACAGTAATGCTGGATATTTTAGGCTTACTTTTAGCAAAATTCTAGGTTTGGTTGAGTATTTTGGATTACAGATGACATTACTTCTGTGACTCAGTATAACTCATTGGGTTCATACATGGACGGCTCAGTCCAATTGTACCACAATATGTTCCTAACTCTTGGTACTATCTCTATGCATTGCAGCCCTAAATCAGCTTTCCAATTTCTTCAGTTTTCCTCATCTCAATAAATATCTCCATGAGTTGTTCAAACCAGAAACTTGGAAGGTGCAATACTAATGCCTTTGAATGCATAAAATAAAATACACAGGAGTAGAAAGAGAACAAAATATGCTAAAACACAGTTATCAGAATATTAAAATAAACTAATGATTAGAAGCATGACACTGATTTAAAGAAAAACATTGTTTAAAAGCCAGCTCTGGTGGGCTGGGGTTGTAGCTCAGGGGTAGAGCGCTCACCTAGCATGTGTGAGGCACTGGGTTCGATTCTCAGCACCACATACAAATAAATAAATAAATCAAAGGTCTATCGATATCTTAAAAAAAAAAGCCAACTCCGTGGACACTTTCAGAGTTTAGTTTTATAATAAGAACTGTTTGGATAATTAGACCTTTACATTTCTGAAGATGAAATAAATATATAATGTTTTATCTAATTTTGCTCCATTAAATTGTTCAGAAGATCAAAGTGGTAAAGATAATGTAAAATTTAACATTTTAATACTGATGTACCATGTTTTACTTAACATTTTGGGGAGTAACTTCCTCTGATATCAACTCAAGAAAACACTTTGTTGCTAATGTAACCAGTTTTTTGTAGTGACAGACAGCAAATAAAGGGTTACTTATAATTAAAAAAAAAAAAGTATGAGAATTTCTTTGTTAACATGTTAAGAAACAATATCTAGGAAGTGATATTGAATCTACAACAACAACGAAATAGAAAAATATCTGAATCCTATTGGCAACAAAGTTGCAAATACTTAAAACAATTATGCTTTGCTGCCCACATTCAAAACTAAAGGAAGTGCTAAATTTCAGTTAGATGCCTGTGGAAACAAAGATGTAAAGTCTTTTCCCCACCCAAAGTTCACGGACCTGTTATGAAACCCTAAACAACCATTTAAAGGGATCATTTCAGACATACCAAAGGAAAAGGCATAAGGTAGTTGCATTTGGATGCAAGGAGGGCAAAGAGGAAGGAGATCCTCAAACAAGGGAAAGGTTCAAAGTCTTTGGTCCCTGTGGTGGAATCTTCAGTTCACCATCTGTTAATGCCTTGGAGAAATAGATGCTCCAAGAAATGGAGGCTCCATCCTCAGCACTGGGGTTCCCAGCTTCAGTAAGGCACCTCTGTGGACGTTTGTCACTGCCTGGACAGCAGGTATTTTAGAGATATGAACTGGAGAGTAGAGGACTCTCCCAGAATATCCATCTCTGGGAAGGTGGCGGGCCTCTTTACATATTCTCAAGATGTGAAGGTGGGGGAAGGGGCCGTGAGGAGCAGGAGAGAGTTCAGTTTATCTTAAAGGTAAGAAAGGATCTCTTACCTGTCTAGGGCTTCATTTTCTGTAACCTTTCTTTTCCTTTTTAGTGTTTAATACCCTCTATACCCTTGACTCTTCTATTTTTCTTAATCTCTAAACCCAACCATCTTGTTGACGATACCGCATATGCTGTAGAGTTTCTCCATTGCTTTGGTCCAGGCTGCTGTGTCTCTCTGCCAAACGTGTATGCCTCCTTGCACTCACTCTTGCCACTTTTCAAAACATTCTTCACTCTCAAACTAGATGCACTAGCTACACCTCCCACCACCAAAAAAACCCCTTCAAACACCTTAGGATAACTTTCCAAGTACTAACCTGGCCTCAAAAACCCTCATTGACCAAGCCATGGTATACTTCTTCCAGCCCCAGCCTGCATGACTTTTCCTGTGACTCTCCAGTTCCCAGCTTTTTGTCTGCATTTGCCATACTTTCCTGTGCAGCTCAGGTGTTCACATACACCACTGCAAAAGGAAGTAGCATCTCTCCTCTTCTTCCCCCAGAGGTGAGTGGCACTACTAGGAGGGTACGGTGCACCCCCCATACAGCTCTTCACTGCAGCTCTGTCCCCTGACTTTTCTCCTTCCTATCCTGTAAGATATTTTATGTGACCTTTTGGCTTCAATAACATCTATTTGCTATGTGCTCCAATTGCAACTAGTACTTCCTTTTCTTGTGCTCAATATTTCTCCATTTGTGTTCCCACTAGACTATAATCTCCTTAATAAGAAGCATCATGTTTGTGTAAGGACAGTCTTTTAGCACCAGTACAGCACTGGCACGTGGTAGCCACACAGGGAGATATTCTTTCATTCAACAACATGCACCTGCCTAAGCGTAACACACACACACACACACACACACACACACACACACACACACACACAATTAATTAATGTTTGCTATTGAGTTTTGGAATTGGTGATTGCCTTGCATTAAACCATCACATCTTCTTCCTTATTCAATCTTGTTTACATCTTGGCACAATTGGAGCCACCTTCCTTATGCATGGGTCATATCATTGATTTTCTGAATGGGACAACTCTCATGTGATATGACTTCTGAGGTCATGTGTCCACTTTTGTGTTCAGAAGATGTGGTCCTTTTGTTATTGTTTAAGGATGCTCATGTACTTTTTCTTTTAATTTCTCTTCCCCTCAAACCACATCTAGTTTCTCTCTCATAAAATAGGTCTCACTGTGTCTCTGGAGTCCTGGGCTTCATCTTCATAAATATAATCTGCTTTCATTACTAAGTTGATTTGCAAAAGAAATCTAATCTAAGTCTTGCTCAATTTCTGAGTTGGTTGGATTCCAAAAGTTTGCTGGTAAATGTTTTCTAAAATTTCAAATGCATTTTCCCACAGGATGGTCAAATTCTCAGGAAATTCTCCCAGAGTCTCTTTTATCTATCATGCAGGGAAAGTAAAACCAGCTTGAGTTTTGAGTTGAGGCTGTGGCTAATATACAAGGAAGTACATCTTTTCTCCAAGACCTGAGACCAGGTTTATTTCTAGGTAAAAATTTGAAAGCAATATTACTCATTTTGCCTCCCCTTCATTCCCCAGCACATTTTCACATCTCTCTGTGGACTTCCCTTCAATTCTTTAGTGCTCAGTGTCCTTAGCCCTTACCCGCTCACTCTATGCCTATACTCAGAATAAACTTTGCCCTAAAAAATCCTTGTTTTAAAATTTCCCCTGTCATTCCTTTCTCTTTCTCTACTCTCCCATCTGTGGAAAACCAGAGGTGGAAATTACTCACTCTATGGGATAACTAACTGAAGCTTTCAGTTACACCAAATGAAATACTAAGCAAGGTTAAGTGAAACTGTTTAGGGAGATTAAAAAATATAGCAGCATTCACAATAGCTAGATTGTGGAATCAACCTAGATGCCCTTCAACAGATGAATGGATAAATAAACTCTGGTATATATATACCATGGAATATTATTCAGCCATAGAGAAGAATAATATTATGGCATTTTCTGGTAAATGGATGGAATTGGAGACTATCATGCTAAGTGAAATAAGCCAATCCCAAAAAAATCAAAGGCCAAATATTTTCCCTGATAAGTGAATGATGATATATAATGGGGGGGGGGTGAGAGAAGAATGGAGGAACTTTAAATTATGTAGAGGGAAATGAGAGGGAGGGGGGTATGAAAAATGGTATAATGAGACAGACATCATTACCCTATGTACATGTATGATTACACAAATGGTATGAGTCTACATCATGCACAACCATAGAAATGAAAAAATGTACCCTATTTATGTACAATGAATCAAAATGCAGTCAGTAAAAATTAAAAAATAATTTAAAAGAAGAAAAGAAAAGGAAAAATATATTTTGGAACAACAAGACATTAAGTCATTTATTGATTTAAAGAACACTTGTTGAATAGCTTTCATAAACTAAGCTCTGTGTTAGATACAGAAGATTAATGATCGTAGGGTTGGGGGTATTGCTCAGTGGTAGAACACTTGGCTGACGTGTATAAGACCTTAGATTTAATACCTAGCACCACAAAATAAATAAAATACAGTAAATGACCCTGAAAAATGTATGAGCTAATGACAAAGATAAGCAAGCAATTAAATGTTAAGTACTACTATATGTTAGGTCTGTTAAGTACTACTGTAAAGAATTGTCCAATGTGAAATTTTGGGTGCTCGGGCTTCCTGAAAGAAGCGACACTAGAACCAAGATGTAAGTAGCTGTTATGGTTTGGATGTGAGGTGTCCCCCAAGAGCTCACGTGTGAGACAATGCAGGAAGGTTCAGAGGAGAAACAATTGGGTTGTGAGAATCTTAACCCAATCAGTGAATTAATCCCCTGATAGGGATTAACTGAGTGTAACTGAAGTTGTAGGGTGTGGCTGGAGGAGATGGAAATTGGGGCGTAGCTTTGGGGTGCATGTATCTGGCAAGTGGAGATCTCTCTCTCTCTCTGCTTCCTGATCACCATGTGAGCCACTTCCCTCTGCCACACTCTTCCTCCATGGTGTTCTGCCTCACCTTGAACCCCTAGGAATGGAGTTGGCCTTCTATGGACCAAGACCTCTGAAACCATGAGCCCTCAAATAAACTTTTCCTCCTCTAAACTTGTTCTGGTCAAATCCTTTAGTCACAACAGTGAAAAAACTGACTAAAATAATGGCAAAGGACGTTCTTGGCAGAGGTAACTGTAAGCAACATGGGGACAGGGGAAATCCTGGTCTATTTGGGGACAGGCATTCAGCTCAGAATGGCCAGACTACAGGTTTCGACAAGTGGAATGGAAAGCCATGAAACTGGCCCTGGGACAAGTCTGTCCCAATAAGTGGCATATTGTCTGCTTAGTTGGCATTTCACAATTCCTTCCTTCCTTTACTTCTAAGCCAAAGATTCTACACTTGAAAATTTCCCAATGTCTCCGAAGGCGATTGCAGAGGGAATCTTGACCTGAGGGTGGAGGAGCTCTGGGCAGTAGCCATTTTGCAAATTCCTTGCCAACCTACACTTTCCTACTTACTCTTGACTTATTCTTTGTTGCAAAGGTTCAAATATGACAGCACCTAAAAAGGGTCTAGGCTATTGGTTTGAAATATATTTCCTCTGACCTCTCTAGACATGTTCGACTCCCTGGTTTAGAGTATCATCTGGGAACTTAGATTTTTTTTTTTTTTTAATTGGACCGGGTATTGATTCCACTGAGTTATATTCCCAGATCTTTTTATTTTTTATTTTGAGACTGAGTTTTGCTAAGGTGCCAAGGCTGACTTTGAATCTGTGATCCTCCTGACTCAGTCTCCTAAGTTGCTGGGATGACAGGCATGGGCCACTGCATTGGGCAGAGGACCTAAGATTTTTAACAGACCTACCAGGAAGTTGTACGCAAATTGTCTTGGGGCCACACTCTGAGAAATAACCCTCTGGGGTGCCAGGCAGGCTTGACTTCAGCTTAAATTGTAAAGTGGGTCAGGTTTTTCTTTGTGCACTCTTTCCTTCTCAGATACTCGATGCCCTCAAGCTTCCTTTGGGTTACTTGGAGCTTAACTGGATTCTCTTTGGCCATTGTCCTGTTGGCCAGAAACTTTCCCCACCATCCAAATTTACCATCCTATAAAATCGCAGAATATTAGCAGAACATTAGAACTAGTTGAAATTGTCAAGGTGGGTAAAAGGGAGGCGAGGTCCAAATTCCTCTGTAATCCTAGAAGTCCTTCACATTTCATTGACTATTGAAGCCTGTGTTCTGTTTATTTCCTTCGCCCTTTGCTGTCTCCATTCCCTCAATTATTTATTTAAATTTAAAAAGGTGATATTCACATGCTGGATTTCTAACATATATCTAACATTGTAACTAGGTTTGCATAAAACAAACTGTAACTTCTCTTCAATAAACAGTCTCTTCAATAAACGGTACTGGGAAAACTGATTATACACTTACAAAAGAATGAAACTGGAACCTTATTTATACTAAACACAAAATCCAACTCAAAATGTCTTAAAAATGTATACATAAGACCTGAAACTGTAACACTCCTAGAAGGAAATATAAGGGAAAAGCTCCTTGATATTGGTTTTGGCAATAATTTTTGGAAATGACCCCAAAAGAACAGGAAACAAAAGAAAAAAAATGGAACTAAAACCAAAACAAAAAAGCTTGTGTAAAATGAAGGAAAAGATCAACAAAATGTAAAGGTACCTAGGAAATGGAAGAAAATAATTTTTAACCATGTATCTAATCAGGGGCTAATATAAAAAATATATATAAAGAACTCAAACAACTCAATAGCAAGAAAATAAATAACCCTATTGAAAAATGGACCAAGGACTAGAATAGACATTTTTCAAAAGAAGACATACAAATGGTCAACAGGTGTATGAAAAACAATGCTCAACATCACTATTCATCAGGGAGATGCAAACCAAAACCATGAGATATCACTTCACACTTGTCAGAATGAATCTTAGCAAAAAGATAAGAAATAACAAATGTTGATAACAAGTGGAAAAAAGAGAATCCTTACCCACTGTTGGTGGGAATATAAATTGGCGTAGCTATTCTGGAAAATAGTACAACACTTCCTCAAAATAATTAAAAATGGAACTACATAATGTGACCTATCAATCATATACCCAAAGGAAATGAAATCTGTACCTTGTAGAGACAGCTGCACACCCATGTTCATTGATTATTCATTATAGGCATGATATGGAAGCAATCTAAATATCCATTAGCAGATGAATGGAGAAAGCGGTTGGGCTATACATGTTCAAGGAAATTGTATGTGGTTTTTTAAAAGAATGAAACTCTGTCATCTGTGACAACACAGATGAGCTGGAAGGACATTGCATTGAGTGAAACAAGTCAGACACAGAAAAACATATGCTGCATGATCTCACTTGTATGTGTAATCTAAAAAATAAGGAAATAGAAGCAGGAATGGAGGGGGTGGTTACTAGGGTTAGGGGAGTTTTGGGGACACTTAAATCAAAGGATACAAAATTTTAGCTAGATGGGAGGAATAAGTTGAAGAGATCTATTGTACAACATAAAGACCATAATTAATAACAAATTATGCATTTGGAAATGGTTAAGAGAGTACATTTTAAGTGTTCTTACCACAAAAACTGGTATGTGAGGTAATTCATATGCTAATTAACTTAATTTAGCCATCCTACATTGTATGCAGATTTTAAGATATCAAGCTGTACACCATAAATATATAGAATTTTAATTTGTCACTTAAAAAGTAAAATTGAATTTTAAAATGTTTTTGAAGAGGTGTTATTCATATTCTGGACTTTAAGCACACATCTAACGTTGTAACTATGTTTGGATGAACAAACCCAAATTTTTTGCCAGTCTCCATAACTATATACTAGAAATTTAATACAAAGTTTTGACAATAATTCCTTTCCTCCCCTCCTTTTGTTCTCCCTTACTGCAAAACAGAATTCTGTACCATTTTCCCCTTCAACTAGCCAACTTCTTTCTCAGCCTTAGGATTTCAGAGCTATTTTTCAAGGAAGCTATCTAGATACAGTGCAGAACTTCATGGCAAGAAAATTCAAAGTTTATTTAAAGTTTCCCAGACAAAAGGATTTAGGTTGCTTTCAAAGTTCAATTTCTATGCTTCAAAAAATTACACATGACTTAGGAGAGGTTTTTGAGTTTATATCAAAACTCTGATCATCACCCTAATTCTCAGATCCAGACCATTTCTGTATCCATATCACATAAACAGATTCTAAGAATTTTATCCACAACACTCAAATCACCAATCCATGAGACCGAAATGAACATGAGGATCAGGTGAAGATTTATTTTTCAGGGAAATTCAATCCAAAACAAAGTGAAACTTAAGGCATAAGTTATGTTCTTCTGGACACTCTTCAGTTTCTAACTATCATTACAGTTAGTCAAAACTATCTGAGTGAGAAACTGAGTCTTTGGAAAGAATTTGAAAATGACTCTTTGCAACTCTGTTCCACTAAAACACCATGACTAATAGTTGCATGAACTGTGACTCAGATCTCCTATTTGGTGTGGGAATTCTAGGGCAAAGTCAACTTTGGTTTGGTTGCTACCATGCTCCCATTCCATGAAATTGTGGTTATCAGGGTGTAGAAAAAAATCTAGTAGCATTGACTGTATGGTGCCATTGTTCAATCAAACCCTTAGGCTTTTACAGACAAATGGGGCGGGGGATGCCAGAGATGAGATGGATAGCAGGAGGAAGTAGAGAAGGAATCTATTGAAGGCTGTTTCTTTAGGTGTTGTACCTGGCTTTTCATATATACTAGCTCATTTACTCTCCTTTATTCCCCCTGCAACACAAAGACCCTATTATTTTGCCTCCCTTGCTAATTTCAGCCACTCTGGTCAGACCCTGAAGCTCAGCTCAATTGGTTTCCCCTGGGAAGACAAACCACTCAATTAAAGGCAGACCTCTAAGGCTCCAAAGAGACCATCCCTGATATTATTTTCACTTCTCTCCAAAACTACAGGCAAATGAGAAACAACTCCTTTTCCAAACAGAGCTAAGGCACCCTTGATAGAGAACAGATCCCCATTGAGTTTTGGACTAAAATAACTGAATCAGCAAGATATTTTAGAAGTGTTTGTTTCCTTTCTCAAATTATGATGAAGTTTGTAGAATGGGTATATCTAAATTAAGGATTAGTAAATTTGTTTTTTCACATATCAGTCTAAAAGTGGAAATAATCCTGTTAGATTAACTCATCAAAATTCTTTCATCAAGGATTAGGGTTATACACTACCCCTAATCAAGCCAAGTAAATACAGATGATGCTAGACCACTAAGCAATGTTTCCTTGGAGTCTAAAGGGCAGTAAATATGCCTTCTTGGGCACATGTGTGGTCTGGGATGAAGAGGAGCTTTGGAGAATGGAAAGCAACTCTGATGCCCACCAACTGTGGGTCCTGGCAAGTTACTCTCCCAGTAAGCTAGTTCCCCTCAGCAGAACTTGGTTAATAAAGCCAAGCACAGCAGACAATAATGGACAACAAAGAATGGCTATAAATTTCTATTGCCTGGAAAATACCTAGAGGACAGAGCAAGTTTTTTTTTTTTTTTTTAAATGTAGTAACAGTGTTTATCAAAATTGCATTTATCTAATAAATTTTATATGAACATGTATTTATTGGGATAAAAGCACCTATATGTCTCCACAATTATGTGGACCTCTTAAGATTCCTCATCAAGAAAAAATCTTAATCATTTTTTCCAGGGAACTTTTTAATGTCTTGAAACACAGAAATGAATTTCTTCCTGGAAGTTACTACGTGTGACCAAAAATTGTGATTGCTATCCTTTTAGCCCATAAATATTATGTAATATCTTTAAAACTTAATAAATTATGAAATCTGGTTCCTTGGGAAAAAAACTGATAAAATAGGCAAACATCTAGCAAAATTTATCATGAAAAAGAAGGGAAAGCACACAACATATAGTTACATTAGGAAAGAAAAAGAAGTTACCACTTTAAGTATAATACATATTTTAAAAATAACAATACTATGAGTAGCTTATTCTTATAAGTTTTAAAAATAAAAAAATTGATAACTATATGAAAAATAAATGACTGAAATAAAAATAGAAAAACTTGAATAATGATTAAATAAATTCTCTTTTTCTCTTATCCCTGAAAGAACACCAGTCACAGCTGTTTAATAATTTACCCAAGTTTTAAAACTGATGTTCTCCTTATACAAAGAATGGGTTGAATGCCATTGCTTAGAAAAGCTTGCGGTGAGCTAAGAAGGACTCTAAAAGAATGATAAGGAGGGAAAGGGTGAAGGGAGCTGGCCACTTCCCTTACCTTTAGTCTTTAGGTGAGAAGCAAAGCAGAATAACTTCAGTTGTAAAGTAAAAGAAAGTGCTCATTAAATACCAAAAGAACTCTACCTGTGCAATGTGTTTGTGACCTATGGTATATATTCATCCCCCTGCTTGTAGGCATGGTGTGGCCCTCCACAGTATCTTGGCCTGCCATTGCCCAGGAGTGCAGTGCATGAGTAATAAAATGTTCAAACCTCTCTGTTGAATCCTCCACGTTCTTTCTTTGGGATCGGTAAACAGTACACTGGGGTGTTTGCAGCTCTGAGGTTGAATAGCAAACCATTCCGGAAAAAAAGGAAAGAAGGAAAGAAGGAAGGAAGGAAAGAAGGAAAGAAGGAAGGAAGGAAGGAAGGAAAGAAGGAAAGAAGGAACGAAGGAAGGAAGGAAAGAGGGAAAAGAAAGAGAAAAGAAAAGAGGGCCAATTCATTGTATGATGGGTGAACCATCTTGAAATCAAAACTGGACCTGGATAGTCCAGAAAAGGAGAAACCCAAACCAACCATGCTTACTTCCTAGCTCTAGCTAATTGAATGATCTCATCTGGCCCTTGAATGATGGGGGAGACAAGACAGAAGAACAGCAACTTTTCTGTAGCTATGGCAGTGAGAACAGGACAAACCCCCTGCTAAGGCCCCAAGAGGCATCCGGGCCTGACTGGAGTCCCTGGCAATGTCCTAAGGAACAGATTCATTCAACCTTAGTTTAAGTTAATTGGGCTGTTTCTGTTACCTCCAACCCTAAATCTTGGTTGATACACCTACAATGGGCACCTACCAAAAAATATAGCAGATTTCATACTTAATAGGGAAACTTTAGGCACATTGTCTTTAAGGCCAAGAAGACTGAATGTTACTATCCAACATTGTATCAGAATTCCTCATCCATGCAATCAGACGAGAAAAATCAGAAATTAATATTGAACAAACAAAATTGCTACTGTTACACAGCTTTATGTAGGGAAAAATCAAGAGAGTTTAGCAACGTTGCTGCATGCAGATTAGCATACAGACATCAGTAGATTTCATAGGGACCAGCAAAAATCATTAAGAACATGTAGTGTTTCAAAAATCTCATAAAATAAAAACTATTAGAGAATTAAAAGTAAATGGAATCTGTGCATGATCTCAACTGAGAAAAAAGATTTGACTGAAGGACATTCAAAAATATATGGCTATACTGAAATTTAAGTTTTCTACATATAATAAAAGATTACATCAAAAAGTTAAATGACTGGAATATAACCTCCTGACCAATACATATTAAAATTAAATTGAAAGGCAAGGCTTTTAACTAATTGTACAACAAATCCTAAGAAGCAAAAAAAATATATATATAAGCAATTAAAAAGTTACAGGAAAAGAAAGTAATACGACCAATAAACATGAAATATGCTCAATATCAGTAGTCCAAAAAATAAAAGCAAGAAGAATATTCATCAGGTTGATAGATACTTAAGACATAAGGATGTGGTAAGCATATTTGGAAATAGGAATTTTCTCAAGGCCTGTTCTTGGGAGGGAATTATTCTTCAAAGATGAATTTGGTAAATTAAAGTTAACTATATCTCACAATCCAACAAATTCTCCTCTGGATATAAAACCCCCAAATAACTAGCACAAGTTGATAAGCGAAATGTATGCAAGGATATTCACAGTACCATTCTTTGTAAGAGTCAACTCTGGGGAAGAACTTAAAGTTCATCAATTAAAAAATAGATAAATAAGTTCTAATTTATTTACATGATGAAATACTAGATAATCATAAAGAAAGTAGAGTACTTGCATCAACGTTAGTTTCTCTTGAACTCATATATGGAGTCAAGAAAATAAGCTGTAGGATGAAAAACAGAATATGATCTCCTCCAAGCAGAATGTTAAAATATGAAACACAATCCTATGGTATTTATGGATGTGGGCATAACTGCAAAACTGAGAAAGATGCACATCAACTGCAGTAAGCTGATAACTACTGAAGAAAGCAGTGAATGGAAATGGAACAAAGAAATGTAATGATTTTTGAAAACACAATTATTGCCAGGTAAGGTGACCCAGGCCTGTAATCTAAGTGACTTGGGAGGCTGAAACTGAAGGATCACAAGTTTAAGGCCAGCCTCAGCAACTTAGTGAGGCCCTGCCTTAAAATAAAAAATAAAAAAGGCTGGTGATGTAATTCAGTGATAAAACATTTCTGGGTTCAATTCCCAATAGTGGAAAAAGCAAACAAACAAGCAAAAAATTCCACAACTGTTCATTTTCTTGGAGTTGGGTATATGGAATATTACTTATAGTTCACTACGTGTATATTTAAAAAAAAATTTAGTTCAGATGGACACCATACCTTTACTTATTTTGTTTTTTATGTGGTGCTGAGAATTGAACCCAGTGCCTCACACATGTTAGGCAAGCACTCAAACACTGAGCTACAACCCTGACCCTATTATATGTATCTTTATTCATTTAAAATTTGATGATAAAAAATCTACAACTAATATGTAGAGTGTATCCAATATATGAATAAATGTATCCTACAAATTAAATGATGCTGTCAAAAACATTTCTCCAACTGAGAAACTTTAGAATCTTCATGATTAAAAAAAATATTCTTACATAGAAGACAAAATCATTTGTTCCTTTTCTCAGCAATTATGAGGACATAAAACATGTTTATTTTATACTGCTTAAAAAATCTGAGACTATGGAAGCTATTAATTATAAAGTATTGATCCAAGATGGCGGACTAGATGGTGGACTGTATCTCCAGTCGCCCCAGAACCCAGAATTCAAGAAGGAGAGGCATTGAGAGACTCGGACTAAAATAGAACGACGGGGTGAGTCTCCCCCACCCAGCGAAGCTCAGCTGGGCGGCAGGCCCGGTTCGAGTGACTTATTAGAGTGGGACAGGGCAGATAGCGTCTCCCCCAGGCAGCTCTGTGCAGTCTGGGGGTGGGCTCTGCCCACAGGGACAGATCCTCCAGCCTCACGGAGCAGGCCCCCCAGTGAGAGCCCTTCTGCACAGAAGCAGCGTGGCCAGCTCCGGTCCACCCCGCTGCCAGCTCCGGCCCGCCCGCAGGTTGCTTCAGAGACCAGCACAGGGCGCCAGGGACTTCCCCAAGCAGCCCAGCCCCCTCCGGCGGGAAGCGCCTCTCTAGGCTAGCTTCCCAGGGCAGACGACCCAGTGAGAGCCTCTCGATGCAGAGCCAGCCACAAGTCCCCATGCCAGCAGAGATATCCGACACGCAAGCAGCTTCTGGGACCAGGGCTGGGCAGCCAGAGACCTCTCCAGGCAGCATTGTCCCCCTCCAGCTGCAGGCTTTTTCCACCGGGCGATCCAAGATGGTGGACTAGAGGGTGACTGCATCTCCAGTCACCCCAGAACCCAGAATTCAAGAAGGGGAGGCATTTAGAGACTCGGACTAAGATAGAACCACGGGGTGAGTCTCCCCCACCCAGCGAAGCTCAGCTGGGTGGCAGGCCAGGATTCGAGTGGCTTATTAGAGTAGGACAGGGCAGATAGCATCTCCCCCAGGGAGCTCTGTGCAGTCTGGCAGTGGGATCCTCCCACAGGGACAGATCCTCCAGCCTCTCGGAACAGGCCCCCCAGTGAGAGCCCTTCTGCACAGAAGCAGCGTGGCCAGCTCCGGCCCACCCCGCGGCCAGCTCCGGCCCGCCCGCAGGTTGCTTCAATGGCCAACACAGGGCGCCAGGGACTTCCCCAAGCAGCCCAGCCCCCCTCCGGCGGGAAGTGCCTCTCTAGGCTAGCTTCTCAGGGCAAACCGCCCAGTGAGAGCCTGTCTACACAGAGCCAGCCATAAGTCCCCAAGCCAGTGGAGACCTCTGACCTACAACCAGCCTCTGGGACCACAGCTGGTCAACAAGAGACCTCTCCAGGTCTCTCTCCCTGGAACCAGTAGCGGGCTAGGGGCAGCATTCTTTGGAAGCACTGCATTATCAAATTAATCCAAGACTTCTGGCTACTGAAGGCTGGTAGGTGATACACTGGAAATCTACAGGGTCACTATAAGCCAATAGAGGAAATCTACAATATCACAGAGTCCCATTGACATCTGACCAAAGTGAGAAAACAAGGGAAGAAAATGTCCGAAACAAACCTAGATACTATATCAATAAAACCCAATGACAGCACAGCAGAAGAAATGTCCGAAAGGGAGTTCAGAATGTACATAATTAAAACAATCAGGGAAGCAAACGAGGAGATGAAAGAGCAAATAAAGGCATTAAATGAACGCACCAATCAACAGTTAAAAGAACAAATAAGGGAAGCAAAAGAGCATTTCAATAAAGAGTTAGAGATACTGAAAAAAAAAACCAAACGGAAATCCTTGAAATGAAGGAAACAATAAACCAAGTTAAAAACGCCATAGAAAGCATAAACAATAGGATAGATCACTTGGAAGACAGAACCTCAGATATTGAAGACAAAATATTTAATCTTGAAAACAAGGTTGACCAAACAGAGAAGATGGTAAGAAATCATGAACAGAATCTACAAGAATTATGGGATATCATGAAGAGGCCAAATTTAAGAATTATTGGGATTGAGGAAGGCTTAGAGAAACAAACCAAAGGAATGAACAATCTATTCAATGAAATAATATCAGAAAATTTTCCAAATCTGAAGAATGAAATGGAAAACCAAGTACAAGAGGCTTATAGGACTCCAAATATGCAAAATTACAACAGACCTACACCAAGGCACATTATTATGAAAATACCTAACATACAAAATAAAGACAGAATTTTAAAGGCCGCGAGAGAAAAGAATCAGATTACATTCAGGAGGAAACCAATAAGAATATCAGCAGATTTTTCAGTCCAGACCCTAAAAGCTAGAAGGGCCTGGAACAACATTTACCAAGCCCTGAAAGAAAATGGATGCCAACCAAGAATTTTATACCCTGCAAAACTTACTTTCAGATTTGACGATGAGATAAAATCCTTCCATGATAAACGAAAGCTAAAGGAATTTACTAAAAGAAAGCCGGCATTACAGAACATTCTCAGCAAAATATTCCATGAGGAAGAGATGAAAAACAACGATGTAAATCAGCAATGGGAGGAACTTGCCTAAAGGAATAGCCAAATAAAGGAGAAACCAAATCATGTCAAAAAACAAAAATGAGTCCAACGACTAGGAATACAAATCATATGGCAATAATAACTGTGAATGTTAATGGCCTGTACTCATCAATCAAAAGACATAGACTGGCAGATTGGATTAAAAAGAAAAATCCAACAATATGCTGCCTGCAAGAGACTCATCTCATAGAAAAAGATACCCATAGACTAAAGGTGAAAGGATGGGAAAAAACATACCATGCACATGGACACAGCAAAAAAGCTGGAGTATTCATCCTCATTTCAAATAATGTGGACTAGTCAGAAGGGATAAAGAAGGACATTACATACTGCATAAGGGAAGCATAAATCAGCAAGACATAACAATCATAAATATCTATGCCCCAAATGTTGGCTCATCCATGTACGTCAAACAAATCCTTCTCAATTCCAGAAATCAAATAGACCACACACCTCTCTCACCGCTGGATAGATCGTCCAAACAAAAATTGAATAAAGAAACCATACATCTCAATAACACAATCAACAATTTAGACTTAACCGACTTATATAGAATATACCATCCAACAAAGAACGAATACACTTTCTTCTCAACAGCACAGGGATCCTTCTCTAAAATAGACCATGTTTTATGCCACAAAGCTACTCTTAGCAAATACAAGAAGATAGAGATACTACCTTGTACTCTATCAGATCATAATGGACTGAAATTAGAAATAAATGACAGAATAAAAAACAGAAACTTCTCCAATACTTGGAGATTAAATAATACACTATTATACGATGAATGGATAACAGAAGACATCAGGAGGGAAATTAAAAAATTCTTAGAAGTAAATGAGAACAAATATTCTCATTTATATTTACAAATATAAATATCAAAATCTCTGGGACACTATGAAAGCAGTACTGAGAGGAAGATTTATTTCATGGGGCGCATTCAACAAAAGAAGTAGAAATCAACAAATAAACGACTTAACATTACAGCTCAAAGCCCTAGAAAAAGAAGAGCAGACCAACACCAAAAGTAGTAGAAGACAGGAAATAGTTAAAATCAGAGCCGAAATCAACAAAATTGAAACAAAAGAAACAATCAGAAAAATTAACAAAATAAATAGTTGGTTCTTTGAAAAAATAAACAAAATTGATAAAACCCTTAGCCACGCTAACAAAGAGAATGAGGGAGAAAACTCAAATTACTAAAATTTGGAATGAACAAGGAAATATCACAACAGACATGAGTGAAATACAAAACATAATTAGAAGCTATTTTGAAAATCTATTCGCCAACAAAACAGAAAACCTCGAAGACATCAACAAGTTTCTAGAGACATATGAATTACCTAAACTGAACAAGGAAGACATACACAACTTAAATAAATCAATTTCAAGCAATGAAATAGAAGAGCTCATCAAAAGCCTACCAACAAAAAAAAGTCCGGGACCAGATGGGTTCTCAGCCGAGTTCTACAAAACCTTTAAAGAGGAGCTCATTCCAATACTTCTCAAAGTATTCCATAAAATAGAAGAGGAGGGAACCCTCCCAAAATCATTCTATGAAGCCAATATCATACTGATACCTAAACCAGACAGAGATACATCGAGGAAAGAAAATTTCAGACCAATATCCTTAATGAACATTGACGCAAAAATTCTCAACAAAATTTTAGCAAATTGCATACAAAAATATATTAAAAAGAAGGTGCACCACGATCAAATGGGTTTTATCCCTGGGATGCAAGGTTGGTTCAACATCCGGAAATCAATAAATGTCATTCACCATATCAACAGACTAAAAGTTAAGAATCACATGATTATTTCAATAGATGCAGAAAAAGCATTCGATAAAATACAGCATCCTTTCATGCTCAAAACACTAGAAAAAATTGGGGTAGTGGGATCATTCCTCAACATTGTGAAGGCCATCTATGCTAAGCCCATGGCCAATATCATTCTAAATGGTGAAAAACTGAAAGCATTCCCCCTAAAAACTGGAACAAGGCAGGGATGCCCTCTTTCACCACTTCTATTCAACATTGTTCTTGAGACTCTAGCCAGAGCAATTAGACAAACCAAAGAAATTAAAGGGATACGAATTGGAAAAGAGGAACTCAAACTATCCCTGTTCGCTGATGACATGATTATATATTTAGAGGAACCCGGAAATTCCACCAGCAAACATTTAGAACTCATAAGTGAATTCAGTAAAGTAGCAGGTTACAAGATCAATGCTCATAAATCCAATGCATTTTTATACATAAGTGATGAATCTTCGGAAAGAGAAGTTAGGAAAACTACCCCATTCACAGTAGCCTCGAAAAAAATAAAATACTTGGGAATCAATCTCACAAAAGAGGTGAAAGACCTCTACAATGAGAACTACAGAACACTAAAGAAAGAAATTAAAGAAAACCTTAGAAGATGGAAAGTTCTCCCATGTTCATGGATAGGAAGAATTAATATTGTCAAAATGGCCATACTACCAAAAGTGCTATATAGATTCAATGCAATTCCAATTAAAATCCCAATGATGTACCTAACAGAAATAGAGCAAGCAATTATGAAATTCATCTGGAAGAATAAGAAACCCAGAATAGCTAAAGCAATCCTCAGTAGAAAGAGCAAAGCAGGGGGTATTGCAATACCAGATCTTCAACTCTATTACAAAGCAATAGTAACAAAAACGGCATGGTATTGGTACCAAAATAGACAGGTAGATCAATGGTACAGAATAGAGGACACGGACGCAAACCCAAATAAATACAATTTTCTCATACTAGACAAAGGTGCCAAAAATATGCAATGGAGAAAAGATAGCCTCTTCAACAAATGGTGCTGGGAAAACTGGAAAACCATATGCAACAGAATGAAATTAAACCCCTATCTCTCACCCTGCACAAAACTCAACTCACAATGGATCAAGGACCTCGGAATCAGACCAGAGACCCTGCATCTTATAGAAGAAAAAGTAGGTCCAAACCTTCAACTTGTTGGCTTAGGAGCAGACTTCCTTAACAGGACTCCCATAGCACAAGAAATAAAAGCAAGAATCAATAACTGGGATAGATTTAAACTAAAAAACTTTCTCTCAGCAAAGGAAACTATCAGTAATGTGAAGAGAGAGCCTACAGAGTGGGAGAATATCTTTGCCACTCATACTTCAGATAGAGCGCTAATATCCCGAATCTATAAAGAACTCAAAAAACTCTACACCAAGAATACAAATAATCCAATCAACAAATGGGCTAAGGAAATGAACAGACACTTCACAGAAGATGTACAAGCAATCAACAGATATATGAAAAAATGTTCAACATCTCTAGTAATAAGAGAAATGCAAATCAAAACTACCCTAAGATTTCATCTTACCCCAATTAGAATGGCGATTATCAAGAACATAAGCAACAATAGGTGTTGGAGAGGATGTGGGGAAAAAGGTACACTCATACATTGCTGGTGGGGTTGCAAACTAGTGCAGCCACTCTGGAAAGCAGTGTGGAGATTCCTCAGAAAGCTTGGAATGGAACCACCATTTGACCCAGCTATCCCACTCCTTGGCCTATACCCAAACGACTTAAAATCAGCATACTACAGAGATACAGCCACATCAATGTTCATAGCTGCTCAATTCACAATAGCCAGATTGTGGAACCAACCCAGATGCCCTTCAGTTGATGAATGGATAAAGAAACTGTGGCATATATATACAATGGACTATTACTCCGCCATGAGGAATGACAAAATTATGGCATTCACAGGCAAATGGATGAAATTGGAGGATATCATGCTAAGTGAGATAAGCCAATCTCAAAAAACTAAAGGACGAATGATCTCGCTGATAAGCGGATGAGGACATATGGGGGGGGTTAGGAGGGGTTAGTGTTAGGGTTAGGGTTAGGTTTAGGGTTAGGGATAAGGAGGGTGGTAAGAATGGAGGAAGAAAGGAATGTATAGAGGGAAAAGAGGGGTGGGAGGGGAGGGGGAAGGGAAAAAAATAACAAAATGAATCAAACAACATTGCCGTATGTAAATTTATGATTTTTAATTAAAATTTAAAAAAATTATTTCACAATAAAAAAACATTTATTTAATTTGCAAAAAAAATTATAAAGTATTGTCCTCTGAATACTGTAGGACTCTTTTTAAAATGGGAGTATTTTGTCTATGTAATCGTGTTTAATGTGGGCTTAAATTTGATTTTAATTATTTCATAAGCAAGAAAATTGTACCCTGTTTGAGAATTGTTATTGGTGAAATACAATTTCACATTATATGGGTACATTGCTGTATGGGCTTTTATAATTCTTTAAAACAGAAGTCCTCTTAAAGAACCAATTAGTGACCTGATTATTTAAAGAAAAAATGTCCTTTATTCCCATAGTAACTGGAATTGTCAAGAATTTCTTAATGAATGTATGTTTAAAGCTGATGCAGGAAAGAAGTTAGATATGAAACAACTTCTTCACATTTTACTAATAATTTGATTATGATAAAGATTAAAGACCTAAGTTTCATTTAATGTTTGTTTGTTTTGCCTTATTTTACACAGTCATGTTGGTAGAATTCCAATATAAGTGCCTTATCCTGGAATAAGAAATGTAAATTATATAGTTTGTATTCAAGGTGAACTTTCTAGTGAATTTCCTCTCTCAGTTTTAGAAAATGTCCTAAGCGTTTTGCGTTTGTCAGATTCGACTAATGAGCAATCAACGTGGTTATTGAGTACTGATTCATAATCAACTGTGTCATCAGGGTGAAGAACAGACACACGCCTCTTCCTCCTCAAGCTTCCAGAACCGAGTCTGAACCCAAGGATTAAGTACCTAAGGCTGATCAATCTGATGACTGCCAAAGTGCAAGGAGACAGACCAGAAGGTTGCTAAATTTGTCGTGTTATTTTATAGCCCCTTGGCCTGGAGTGATTGCTAGGAAGCTTGAAACTATAGGTTTGAATCTAAGTGATGCCATTTCCTCTGTTCTGGGAATGCAGACTTCATTTTTAATCAGGACAGTACTTTTCATTGATTACAATGAAAAAAAAAAAAAGAACTAGAGATAATTTAGAAAGCAACTAACCCAGACCTACTGTTTTATAGATAATAAATGTGAAACCCTGTAATGCCCCACTCCTTCATTGTGGGCTGCACATAATGACTCCCACCAAACAGCACAGTGTGGAAACTGGGGAAAAGAGGAACTTCATGCGAGAAAGTGGAGAAGCCTGATAGATCTTACCTCAAAGTTAATGCGACAGGGGTGAGGCAGGTTGGCAGTATGTAAACTTGACAGGATGCAGCGAAAGTGGCATTCGGTGCCTTTGTTCTTCCTCTCTAAAACATACGACCCAGTGATATCACGAGAAAAACATCAGACACATGCCAACTGATGGATATTTTACAAAAATAACTGACCAGTACGCCTCAAAACTGTCAGTGTCATTGAAAACAAGAAAACTCTGAAACTGTTAGAGTCAAGATGAGCTTTAGGAGACCTGGTGACTGTAAGTCTACTTGAGTTGCCATAATGAAATACCACAGAGCAGCTGGTGTACATGGTAGACACTATTTCTGATAGTTCTGGAGGCTAGGAAGTTCAAGATCAAGGAGCCAGCATGTTTAGTCCCTGCTGAGGGTTCATTTACTGGCTTGAAGATGGCCACCTTCTCACTGTGTCCTTCCATGATGGAAAGAGTTCTGTTCTCTCTTCCTCTTCTTGTAAGAACACTAATTCCATTGTGGGGGTTTCACCTTCATGATCTCATATAAACCTGATTACTTCCCCAAGGCCCCACCTGCAAGTACCATCACTTTGAGGTTAGGATTTCAACATATGAATTTGGGACACAAACATTCAGTCCATAACAATGACAAAATAAAATGTGGTGTCCTGAATGGCATCCTGGAACAGAAAAAGGTCATTAGGTGAAAGTTAAGGAAACCTAAATTACAGTATCAACTACTAAAGTAATAATAATATATCGATATTAGTTTGTTGATTTTCACAAACGTACCACGCTAATGTGTTTTTATAAGGCTGTCTCCCTCTGGAGATGGCCTGAGTTTTTCCTTGAATGAGTATTCCTTGCTTTTCCTCAAAGACATCTCCCTCTTGAGATAGCTCACATTGTCCCTCAATTGTGCCTCTACTTCCTTAAATACACCTCTATGTCTCTGAAAAAGATGTTAATAAGATGTTGTGGACTGAGTTGGTTTCTCCCCAAAATGTATATGCTGAGGTCATAATTCCCAGTACCTCAAAAAGTGACTGTTATTTGGAGATGGGGGCTTTAAAGAGGTAATTAAGGGGCCAGGGAGTATAGCTCAGTGATTGGCAAGGCCCTGAGTTTGAGCCCTGGAACTGCAAAAACAAAACAATAAGGCAATTAAGTTAAAATGAGGTTAATAGGATGGGTCCCTAATCCAATATGACTGGTGTCCTTATAGGAAGAGATTAGGATACAGACAAAACACAGAGAAAACCATGTGAGTACAGTGAGAAAGAAGTCATCTGCAAGTCAAAGAGAAAGGCTTTAGAAGAAACCAACCCTACCCACATCTTGATCTTGGACTTTTCAGCTTTCAGGACTGTGAGAAGATAACTTTTTGTTGCCTAAGGCACCCAGTCTGTAATAGTTTGTTATTAATACAAATCAACAAATGAGCGCATGAGGGAAATAGGTGGGTAATATATGGGAACTACCTGTACTATCTTCCCAATTTTTCTGTTAAATATAAACTACCCTAGAATGGAAAGTTTATCTTTCCATATTTTTTATTGGAGCATTATAGTTATACTTAATGGTGGAATTCATTGTTAACATACCAGTTTTATTTTTCATAAGTGAAATCCAAAAGGGTTAAGCAAGTACCATGGTGAAGCCCAGTTATACCTCTTACTGTTTGGTCATTTACCCTCTTTAAGCTTTTGTCATTTGTAAAAGGAAGATGGTAGCACCTACCTTACCTATTTAATGGGGTTAGTATGATATTAGTGGCATTGATGCATGCAAAAGCAATTTAATCAAAGGGCTTCTTGCCATCAAAGGTTGTACCCAAGCCCATAGCTATATTGAGGCAGAGGTGAAATTATTTACAGTTCTTGTTTTCTGTTAATCTAGTGCTCCTTCCATCAGTCCTTACTGACCCCACAACCAAACACTTCTGTGACCCAGTGATTCTGAGGGCACAGGTGTCGGACTAAACCTGTGGTGATAGTCTGTTTTCCCAGTTAGGTTTAGCCTTCTCAAAACTGAGAATGCTTGTCTTCAGTGGAGTTCTGTACATGTTGATGTGCAAACCAACACCATATCTTGAACAATATTGACTGTGGATTAGTGTAAATTCCCGAATATGAAGAAAAACATTTTTTTCCTATAAACCATGATACTTTTGAGTTGGTCTCCAAAGTATAATGTCTAAGCTGTATTTTGGGGTACAGAAAAAAATACTAGAATTTCTGATAATTTTAAAAAGTCATACTCTGCATTTCTCTTTTTGTGTATCTTATAATTTATGAGGTATACTAATGCAGTAGCATGTCTATAAAGCATGCATATATGGACATATATTTTAGTGTGGAAGTATATTTTAGAGTGTTTATTGGTAGCATGCAATTAAAAAGGTTTGGAGACAACTTAAGAAGGGAGAATGGGACCATTGGGTGGAGAAGCACAGATTGGATTCTTATTCTTTTCTCCCTTAATACAATAGCAGAGACAAGTAGCACATTTTTATCTCTAGAGATATGTCTAAATTAGAAGCTCTTCTACTTATTGGTTATGTACCTTGGCCAAATGACTCAACCTCTCCATGCTGCACTTCCCTCATCCTTAAGATGGTGATCATTATAGTACCTTCCTTATGGTAGGAGAGGGATTGGGAACAAGCTCTGAGTTCTCCAGGATGGAAACTTTCTCTATCAGTAGACCATGTGCTTGTAATACTTGGGTGCTATGTTGCTCATCTATGTCTTCCTCCTTGTTCAGCAAACCTTAAACATGACTTCCAGTACCTCTGAGGAAGAACAATTCAGAGAAAAGTGAAGTGCAGGCTACTGTGCCAGAGCTCTATGGAATGAGCTGACAGGAATGGCTTGACCACTGGGACCCCTGGAACCAGAAACAGTAGCTGAAGAGACATATAACCTGGGCTCGGCACCACCACTGCCCACTGCTACTGAGCTGTCTTGTAAGAAATAGATTTTTATATACATGCTAAAAGTGGGTGTTTGCCTGAAGAAAGGGGGTATGGAGGAACTTTGTTATGGTTTGAATCTGGAATGTCTTCCAAAAGCTTGTGTTGAAAGCTGGGCCCCCAGTGCTGCCAGGTCCAGAGGAGGGGCTTTTAGGGCTCTGATCTAATTAGTGGACTAATTCACCAAATGGATTAATCCATCAAGCTGCAATGGACTACTAGGAGGTAGGGACTGGTGGGAGGAAGTATGTCAATGGGGATGTACCCTGGAAGGGGTCATCTTTTCCTCAATTCTTCTCTCTCTCTCTCTCTCTCTCTCTCTCTCTCTCTCTCTCTCTCTCTCTCTCTCTCTCTCTCTCTCTCTCTCTGTGTGTGTGTGTGTGTGTGCACGTGTGTGTGCTTGTGGCTGCCATGAACTGAGAAGCTTTCCATCACCACATCCTTCCTCCATGATATTTCTGCCTTGAAGCCAAGCAACCAAAATCTAAATCCTCTGAAATCCTGAGCCAATATAAGTCTTTCCTCTAAGTGGTTGTAGAGCTGGGGATTGAACCCAGGGCTTCTCATATGCTAGACAAGTATTCTACCACTCAGCTACACCCCAGACCCTGAGTCTATACTCTTAACTTCTACACATTGCTGGAAAGAGAAAAATAGGAATCAAGGACCAATGATCCCCTCCTCCTGCAAACTTTGGGGGCCAAATTTATTTCATAATGCAGAGATTTCAAAATTCTAAAAAGGTAATATACAGATGTTTATTACACCCAGTGAAGATCTGGGGTTGCATCATGAAACAACCACACCAATCATTGAAATTTTTGTGTAAATAAACAAATAACTATAATAAACCTCATGACAGTTTGGGCCAAGTTCATTTGCAATGTGAGTTACCCCCAAAATGTCCATGTTCAGAGCTGATAATATTTTAGGCTTGTGGTTAAGGAACTGTATTTTCACAATACCCAAGCAGCTCAGAAGCAGAACGAGGGTGAATGCTAGTTAGGCCTTGGGTTGGGTTGGGAACTCCTGATCACGTGTGGAGAGCAAAGCAAAAATGAGATTCAAAAAGGTTAGGCTCCAGGTCCTCACTCTCAACTCCCATAGGAACCTCTGTTCTTCTGCTTATTAAAAATAGCAGTAGGGTGTACTGGCACACGCCTGTAATCCCAGCGACTCAGAAGGCTGAGGCAGGAGGATTGCAAGTTCAAGGCCAGCCTCAGCACCTTAGCAGAACCCAGTCTCAAAATGAAAAAGTGAATCTTGGGATGTAGCTCAGTGGTAAAGTATCCCTGGGTTAAATACCCAGTACCACCCCCCACCACCACCACAACAAATAGGACTCTACACTTTCCTCACATTTCCCTCAGGACCTAGAACCAGACTGTCCTTGCTTTTTGAAAAGTCAATGTGTTTTACTTGACCAGAGGCAACTGCAGATGAGATAGAGAATGGGGGAGTGATGGGGGTTGGGGAGAGAGGGTGCAGCTAGAGACACTTTATAGCCCCCGTTTCCCTTTTGTGACTAGCAAGATTCACTTTTTAATTAATTATCCAATTTAGCTACCTAATGGGGGGATTTTAAAAACTCTCGAAGTCTTGGACAGTGTTTATAGGACATGTGGAGCAAAACTGAAAGACTTGCCGTGACCCTCAGTGAGAGAGGGTGTAAGGAGAGACATGAATATGAAGAGATTCTGAATCGGGTCAATATGAAAGGAAAGACTTGAGAGTCTGTGTCACCAATGAAGACTGAGATGTATACCTGAAGAGTATGCGTTTTGTCCAGAAGATCTGCAGCATCTGTCACTGCGCCTCACCTGCAGCCACCACCAGACTCAGGTCACAGAGAGCTCAGGTTTCTTCGTTCAGCAGACATGGAGCAGGGAGTTCTTAACTCAGTCAGACAGAAGAGGGGAGGCATGAAAATGCTCTTGGTTTTCCCTGTTGTTTCCCTGGTCATACCATCCTGAAAACATTGTTAAACAGAATGCTGGATACCAGAATCTTTCCAGTGCTATGTGTGTTGCATATTAAGCAAACATCTGAGACAATATTTTCTTTTGCATCTGATGTCTGTTATAGTATTACAATGTCAAGCATTTTAGGAGTTAATACATCTTTGGTAAGATGACCTGAAAATCTAATGCTTATGCAAAATGGAATCAAACAACTGACTTCTGGAACCCAATCCTGTAAATTGAGGATTGCCTGTTTTACATTTCCTTGGCAAAAGTTACTAAAATAATGGCATAATAGAAATTTAAAAATAATATATTCTTGTGACTCAACAGCATGGCAGCATCTTTAAACCCAGAGTTTAATTTTAGAGTCAATATTCTTTTATTGGGTACTTTCTAGACCCAAAATAATGTGTTGTCAAGCTACCCCATTTGGTAATGCTAATGGGGAAATTAGATGATATGCTGATCAAATTTGATGATATTATAAAGCTGAGAGAAATAATAAATAGGATAGGTAACAGACACAAACATTTTGATCCACTTCTACCTCCTTAACCTCCTCCATCCAAACTGGTATGAATTTAGAGAATCATGTTATATAAACAATGGAAAAGCCAGGTGTGGTGACCCATGCCTATAATCCCAGCAACTCAGGAGGCTGATGCAGGAGGATTGTAAGTTCAAGGTCATCCTGGACCTGTCTCAAAATAAAATTTTAAAAAGAAATGGGGATTAGCTCAGAGGTAGAGCAATACTGGGTTCAGTTCCCAGTACCAGTATGCAGGAGGGAGAAAAATGGAGGAAACAATTGGAATGTGTAACCTATAAGACAAAAGACTCATTAGTGGTGGGGAGAACAAGATTCCTTTTGATTTGGTCTATGGGCCCTCTGGTATACACATCTGAGACAAATGGTGGCAGATTTTCTCCAGTACAGGAAAGGATAACAAAATTGTTTGAAAAGGAGATAAGTTCTCTTAACCATTTTGTATTCAAAGGATAATTATCGTGAAGGAGGTATAGGAAATTCTCACATTGGGGAAGAGGTTAGAGTAGACAGTATCTAAGTCTCTCTTTCAATACTCGAACTCTGTAAGCCCATGAAAATTATTACTCCCTCTTTCTTTCCCAAGCAACATGATATCCTCAAAAGTGGAAGCCAATGAGAAAATTCAAATTGACGCTAAGACCCCAGCTGGTTATACAATTGTGCAACCAAATTTTAAGTGTTTTTGATGGAGTCAGCCAACCTGCCCATTTCCTTAGTCATGGAGATATACTTTTGGAAACCAAAATCTGTAGTAGGCAAAAATCAGTCCAAGCCATGTGGCTTTCCAACAGGGTATGATTACAAGAAAGGCAAAAATTATTGTAGCCCTGAAGAAGAAAAGTCAGCAGAATTCATTATCCTTATAAAACACATCCTTTGATTCTTCCTTCTACTCTCTTTGAAGGCACTGTTCCTTGGGCTATCTAGTAGTCAGTGAGATCAAGATAATGTGCTATTATCTCTCACTTCCTTCATATTGACTTGGAGAGACAGTGATCTAAGATTAGCCATTCTAGTTTCTTTTAAAATAATAGTTACCATGTAAGAAATTCAAGTTTTTTATTGTTGTAAATCATTTGGAGTTCTTCAGTATACAGCAGTAGTTTCTGCTTGATCATTATAAATTGTAACCATGAGACACTGTGGTGTGCTTATACATAAGTTAATAATAGGAATCTGGTTCTCTCCTTTATAAAGCCCACTAAACTTGTAATTACTTCATCAACATTGGCTGTCTTGAATGCATTCCATGAACGTACGAACAACTTTACTATCTTGCTCAGCATTCCACTTTCAGCACCTAGAACAGTGTAGCACTCTCAAACAATATCTAGTTGAATGAGTAAGTCAGGCAAGTAAAAAATTATTTGTTACTCCCTTCAATACTCATTGACTCTCCCACATCACAACACATGCACACAAACACTCGTTGCGGGGAGTTTCTCAAATAAAAGCAGCTTCCTTTGGCTTTGCAAACTGAAGAAAGAAAACAGTACTTTCTTGTGCTTTTTTTCTGGATCACTGCAGTTTCTAGCTCCTCTTTTAAAATTATTTCATTAATCCATATTTTTACCTGTACCGAATGGACACTGGAACAGTTCATAGCAGGGTATAGAGGGTCATTGAACTAATGATGTTTTGACTTATGATTTCTTGACTTTATAATGGTGTGGAAGCATTATGCATTTAGTAGACACTGTTTTCAGTTTTTGAATTTTTTCTTCTCCCAGGTTAGTGATATGCCATACCATCCTTCCTTATGCTGGGAAGCAGCAGCAGCAAGTTGCAACTCCTAGTCAGTCAAGCAAATGTGACTGGAAACAACCAATGATCCCAGGAAGTTATGCTAACACAGGTATTATTATAATTTATTATCTTTTCCATTTATTTTGCACATGCAAAACTTGCAGGGTTTAGGGTTAAGTTTTGGAGGGTAAGAGCCTCTTCACCTGTAGGTGGCAAAACATCCTAAAAACACTAAAACCTGTTTACTCCCAGCTCCACGTTTTAGAAAGTCCTTTGTATTTTGTGAGCTTCAGTTTCTATAACAATTTTTAAAAATAGAATCTAGTTACTAGATGGATGGTAATAGTGGCAGCAGTGGTGGTAGTCATAATAATGATGATGATGATGATGATGATGATGTTGATGCTACATCGCCTTTGCAATCCAAGAAACTGAGATTCAGTGGTTCAATAATTTGAGACCCCATCAACCAATGCTAAGCCTTGTACTTTCTCTAGGAGAAACAGATTTGATAAGAAGCTTTTTTTTCATATTCTTTCCATCACATCATCTCCATCCACCTCAGTCCACTAGACTATTTTTTTAGGATTTGGGAAAACAGGAACCCACTTAGAGACCCAAAGAGAAATTAGTCCAAAAGAGATTTTCCTTCTCTACTGCTAGAGGACTCCTGAGAAGTGTTAGGCAAGAGACTGGATTCCTAGTGGTGCCACTGATGAAAGCCCAAGGTTTCCCAATTATTGGAATAATGCTTCTTCCTACCCAGGATCAGATCTGAATTGGTGGAGGGGCTTCTGGCCCACTTAGACAACTGGAAATACACTGAGACGAAACTAGTTTGTGCTCCCTCTGCTGGCTAGCTGAAAGATTAAGAGGACAAAGCAAAGTTCAGAAAGTTCTGCAATAAACAAATCATAGTCACTTACTGGGTCATAGAGGAAAAATTTTAATAATGAAGAAAAATCATGGACTGTCTAGGTTCATAAGATGTTAATGATTCATCTCAAAGTATTTTCAATTTGGGAAAAAAGAGGGAAGATACTGGTAAAGCAAAGAGCACCCAAATCCTAAAATAAGGCTGCTGGGTCTGTGTCGGGATTTTGAGATTTGTTATTTATTTATTTAAAAAAAGAAAGACAGAAAAGAAAAGGAAAGAGAAAGAAATTCAGGATGGGGATACAGCTCAGTACTGCTTAAAGCCCTGGATCGTATGCCCAATAATGCAAACACACACACATACATACATACATTTACTGGTGATGCAAAAAATATATGAAACTCCAGAAAATTTTACAAAAACACATAAAATTTGAGAAAAATCACTTAACTTTTTTAAAAAATCCCTGTTATTGTCTACATGGGAAAAGGGAAATTGGAAAATTAAGATCAATAAATAAAGAGGGAAAATTAAGATTGATATACAAACCAATCAGACCAAGAAGGGTACAAAATATCCAGGTACATCCAGGTATTTGAGACAGAAGTATGTTAAGTTCCTTAATTGTAGATCAGTTATTGGCAAACTGAGCTGAGACCTATTGGTGGGCCAATGAAAATAATATATATTATTTCTTTTTCTTTATCTCATGTTTTTACTTTACATCACTTGTGTGTTTTAGAAACCTGTGTAACATGTGCAGTTTAATTCAGTAGTGTAGTATGTAATGTATAAATAAACATATTTTAGGAGTAGTATTCAAAAACTTCACTGACTGGAGCACAGAAAGAATTAAATCTAAAGATCACTAAAGTAGAAGACTGGATTCATTCTAAACTTTACTTGTAAGCATACACCCATAGTTTAATAGGGTTATTTTTCCCTGGCATTAAGCTGTGAGGAACAGTGAACATGGATTTTGTGCCCAGAGCTATGCCAGGTGCAGACGGAACTATAGATCTGCCTAAGTCACAGAAATTTTAGGACGACCTCTCCACCTACTGGAGGAATCCATTCCATTGTTGAACAGCTCTTATTTTTAGAACATTCCCCCTTATATTGACTCCAAATTTCACATGTGACAATGCAGATTTGGAGTACGGTTTTTGCAGCTCTAAGTGTGGCCTAAGGTGAAGAGCCTTTAAATACCTGAAGACAGCTCAAGTCTCTTTTGTCTTTTCCTCAGGGCTCCATGTGAGCTCTTTCAACTCTTTTAAATGTCAGTTGCAGTACTGTCTGTCCTCTTGGATGGTGGTCCCTTGAATTTCCTCTAGCTTGTCAATGCCTTTGAAGGTGTGATTTGACTTGTGGTGGATGCAGTGAGACCACCGTTTCCCTTGATTCCCTTCAGTGTCCTGCTTCTCCTGATAAAATTAATATGAGTAGTTTTAGAAACTTCTCTGTCTCATGGCTCTTCTAGTTAACTACAACTCCCAGATTCTTTTACCATGAACTCTGGTTCAGGATTTAACATCCTGTAACTGCAATGTATGATACACAGCTAAATGTGAGGTTTATATTTCTTTTAGTTAAATATTTTCTTGCACCTTTTGATAACAGCACACCTTGCTGAGATTGCTATTGAATCATTCAGAAAATATTTATTAAGCATTCACTCAATGTGTTTTGGGTTGTGGGATCATTATGGAAAATTAAGTTACAATCTGCTTTCTTGAGTACTTCACACATCAAGTGTGAAGCTGGACATAAATTTTCCATAATTCAGCATGTGAAACTCTATAACAGGGTAAGTATGAGTGCTATGAAGATACAAAGAAGAAAGAGATTTAAATAATCACTAATATTTTCATATTAATTTTGAATTATAATTATTTTGCATATCTTATTTAATTTTCAAAGCAATTCTGATGGATAAATGGTCCCCAATTCGCAAAAGAATAAAGGCTTATGGCAGTTAAGTGATCTAGCAAATGAGTTCCTTTAACCTTGTTTTAGAAAGCCAGTACAAAGTGATTCTATTTTTGTAAGATCATACATGTTTTCTAAGATGCCCCAGAAATTCCACGTAGCACCCTCAGAGACTTGTGACTGAATTTCTTCAGAATTGATCTCTCCTGGTTTACTGGTGTGAATTCATTTAAAGTAAACTCTCCACTACCCTGTCAGCTAGTACTTTCAAAGCATGAAGTTCATGAAAAGAACTTTCCTATTTGTCATTTCTTCTTATCAGTAATTTTACAGGGCCTTCTGGCCATCAGCTTACCCTGTAATTGCTCTTCCTCTACTCTTAACTAGGCTTTATAATGTCTTTTCCGTGTTGAATTTTATCTTTAATCCCCAGACTTTTTTTTTTTTTTTTTTTTTTTTTTTCCCCTCTCCCCTCCAACTTCTGACAATAAAATCTGGAAAGAGTGGTAGTGTTAATAATAAAATGAGGAATAATCCTTGGACCTGTCACTATTAATTACTTTCAAATTTTGGCCTTTCTGTATGAAATTTGTTTCTCTATTTCCTCTTTCTAAACAAACCTGGTTATTGAACGACTGGCCTGGAATTTCTGCTGAAGAAAAATATTCAGAGTCTCTTGAAGTGTGTCCAAGTCCTCGAGTCTTTTTTGTAAGAAAAAAAGAATTTTCCCCTGATTTGAGTGCTCTTTTCATGTACACTGGTGAACAACTTTCACTAAGGATCCGAATTACATACAAGGACAGATCATAGGTAAAGATAATAGATTCCTTTGCATTATATTGTAATTAATGAGAAGATGAGTTTACAGGTCCTTCAATATAGAATCATAACATGATGTTATGGTTTAGATAGGAGGTGTTCCCCACAAATTCCTGTGTTAATACAGGAGGTAAAATTATTAGATTATGAGACCTCTAACCTAATTGGTCCATCCCAATTGGTAACCATAGCAAGGCAGGGGGTGTGACTGAAGGAGGTGGGTCACTGGGGACTTGCCCTGGAAATACCCTCCCTCACACCTCCCCCGACCCGTCTGCTTCCTCACTGCCAAGAATCCTTCTGCTGTGATGTTCTGCCTCACCTTAGGCCCAGAGCAATGAAATCAGCCTACCGTGGACTAAACCTCTGAAACTGTAAGCCAAAATACATTTTCCAGACTGTAAGTAGTTCTTGTCAGGTATTTTGGTCATAGTGATGCAAAGCTGACTAACACACAATATGAGAAAACACCGAAATCTGATCATCTTTGAAAGTCATACGTGGATTTGCAAATTATTCTTGAGAGGAAAAAGTTAGAACTTCTTCAGTCTCCATTTTAATTGTATTTATGAATGTCACCATTTGCTTGTATAAAACATTTCAAAATTATCCCTGTTTCAGATCTGTCTCTTAAAAAAATCTGCCACCCATTTTGTATTTCCAACTTCAATATTGCCATATTTCAATAACTATGACAGTAACAATTTTAGGTAACAGGTTTAAGGGAGAGGCTTAGGTTCCAGGGTGTTTTATCTTACTGTAGAGTGAATCCTCTTCTACTCTGGGCTTAAGTGAGAAACTTTCCCACAGGGCTTTAAATCTGATTTTCCAAGGAGCCACTGAAGGGGCCAGATGGCAGAACTGGGAGTACAGGAGTGTGACTTTGATTAATGGGAAACAGGAAGTGAGGAACAGGAATATCAAGTCCCTTCTTGTGAACTGACCAAGGCATTGTTTTCTCATGTAGGCGGTCCACAGATTGCTCACAAAGCCAGTGCAGATGAAATTGCCACATCACTTACTGGATCTCTCGCAATTCACCAGGAAGCAGCAGCAAGTACATGACTTCCCAGCCTCCTGTCTCACTCCTCTTGCTCTTCACTCTCTCATCAAGTAATCTTTGCCTCACATGGTAATCTGAGATGTGACTGGCTAAAAATATCTATTATCCAGCACATCAAATGTTCATTTCCATCCAGTATAATTTTGTGAATCTACTATCAAAAAGGAATTGTGTTAGCTATTATAAGGGAAGCAAAACTCAATAAATTCAATCCCTGTTTTTTTTTTTTTCCACTAATGATCCAGAAGACAAGATAAACAATTGCGTAGGCAGCATCATTCTGGAAAGGGATTCAGGAGAATTGGGTTCTGTGATTGACTGACATTTAATCTTGAGCAAGGCAATAACTCAGTTCTCTTGACTGTAAGATATGGAATTGTCTTAAACAAACTACAGGAGCACTGAGGAACTAGAATGAAAGGATGATAGTAGAACCTGAGGGGTAAACTTCGTGAAGAAATAAGAATATGGCAATGGAAAATAATCAGAGTACTGGCCTGCAAACTACCAGGAGGGGGCAATAGAGAGCTTCTAGAGCTGAGTGACCTGTGGGAGGAATCCTAGGTGAACTGGATTGTCAATTAAAAGTACGGGATGTAAATTAAATGTTTTATTTTCAACTTTTTAAAAAAAAAAAAAAAAAAAAAAAAGTGGGATGCAGCATAAGACCAGAAACAGGATGAAGAGATAATGAATATAAGAAAATTGAACCAGGGTTGATATAACCATGTAGAAGTGAGTTAGCCAAGGATCAGGGGTCACCAGGAGAAAATCTAATCAACTTGGGGTCATAAGTGCAGACACCAGATAAGAGCAGATTGCTATAGCAAGTTTTATTCTGGGTGACCAGTATTATTTTGGAAGTGGTATCTGGGAAGCATCAGGATTGATTTGCCTGACTTTAAGAGGATTTATAGATATAGAAATGGTAAACTGAGAAATACTTGACAGATGGAATATTATCTTTAAAGAAAACAGTCAGACTAGGGGAAGTATTACTGGGATATTTTGTTTGTTTCTAAAAATAGAGGACAGTTGAACAAATTTATATGCAGAGAAGAAAGAACTCAAGAACAAGGAAAGGCTGATAGTGCATGAAAGCAGGGGAAAATAATAGACTGATAATTGAATTTTCATAAAAAGACTGTAAAATGTCAAGTTTTTTCCTGAAGAAATTGTGCTCAACAATTTCAGATGGTTCTGACTTATAATGGCTCCACTTATCATTTTTTTACACTGGTACAAAATCAATGCATTTGCAGTAGATACTGCACTTTGAATTTTGATCTTTTTCTGGACTAGTGATATGTGGTAAAATTCTCTCACAATGCCAGGCAGTGGAAGCAACCTGAAGCTTCTATTCAGCCATGCAATCTTGAGGGTAAGCTACCAATACTCTACACTACACTACACTGTGTTGCCAGTGTTTTTTTTTTTTTTTTTTCCTTTTGGACCCAGGTATTAAATAAAGTACATATATTTAATACTATAATGCAAAAATAGGTTTTGTCTTAGATGATTTTGTCCACCTATAGGCTAATATAAGTATTTGAGCATGATTGAGGTAGGCTAGGCTAAGTAATCATGGTTGGTAGGTTAGTCATATCAAAGGCATTATACATACAAAATATATATATATAGAGAGAGAGAGAGAGTTGTATATGGACACAATATCTATTTATTTTTTATGTGTTTCTGAGGATCGAACCCAGTGCCTCACATGTGCTAGGCAAACACACTACTATTGAGCTATAATCCCAGCCCCTCAAAGACATTTTAACTTATGATATTTTCAAGTTCCAATAGATTCTTGGGACATAACCCTATTGTTAGTCAAGGAGAATCTCTATATTATTGTTCATAAAATGTGCTGGGCTTTGTGCAAGGTATTGTGGAATCATTAATCAATTTACCATCTCAGAGTTTATAGTCTAGAAGATGATTCAGACAAGTAAACATGAAATTAAAATAGCATGGTAGAACAAGGAAATATACAGCTGGGTTATTTCTATGTATTGTAGATTCAAAAAAAGGAAAATCTTCTTGAAGAAACTGGTGTCTAATTTATATTGAAAACTTGACTACAGAACCTATTTTCCTTACCCACTGTAATGGTTTGAATATGAAACATCCTCCAAAGGCTCATGCATTGAAGGTTTGGTCCCTAATACAGCGATGTTCAGAAGTAGGGCTTTGGGGAAATGATTGGATCATGAGGTTCTGATCTCATCAATAGACTCATCTATTCATGAATTCATAACTTAATGGACCATTGGAAGATGGTGAGAACTACAGGAAGTAGGACCTAGTTTGAGGAAGTAGGTCACTGGGGGTATGCCCTGAAAGGCCTTAGTTTGTGTCTGGCCTCTCTCTCTGCCTCTCTCTCCTTCTCACTCTTCCTATATCCTTCCTGAGTGCCATGGGATGAGCATACCCTTTCTGTCATGATTTTCTGTCTGATTCACAGGCTTAGAGCAATGGAGTCAAGAGACTATGGACCTCTGAAATCAAAATAAAATTTGAAGCCAAAATAAATCCTTTCTCCTTTAATTTGTTTTTCTCATGTATTTTGTCAAAGCAATGGAAAGCTAACTAACATACAATAATCAACATAACCCCTGAGACAATAAACAAACAATCAAAGAGCTGAAAGGTGAAGACTTCTTATAAGTCTAGATAATCCAAAAACCTTCCCACTATGACCGCTTATAACTGCTCAGTAAAACCAAATAATTCTTTAAAATAAATTGCTGAACTCCCTAGTAAGATGAAAACTCCCTCAGGTATCAAAAGAGAACCAAGAACAGACTGGGAAGCCCTTTGAGAGCTGTAGGAGTAGGGAGGCACCGTGGGGGTGGGGCGATTTGCCAGTCACAGTCACCTGAGGGCTTGGTTCAATGCTGACACTTTGGCAGAAGAAGAGACGTGTGAAAGGCAGAGATGGAATTAAGGTATTGCTATAAAATCAGGAATGTCAGATGGCCACACACATAACGGAAGTGTGAGTCAAAAAAGATATGTCCACTGAACAAAGTTTGTGTAGCCCTTTTATATATTCTATATTTAAAAAAAAATCTTCTTGAGAATCTGGACTCATAGACCTGCCCACAGATTTGGGTATTTAGATTAGCATTTAAACTGCTGTGTGGTTGAAGCACCTCCCAAGCGGAAATAGTTAAAAAAAAAAAAAATGTGGCCTTTAGTGACAAAATCCCTGATGTCGCTGGGAAGAAATACAGACCTCCTGGTAAGACAAGCTCTCAGCCTAGGTTACACAAGATTCTCAAAGGAATAGCTCTTCTTCATATGAATTTATTAGCCAACATTATAAAATAAGAAGATAATGATTCTTTCCAGAAGAGCCATTTGACCTGACAGTAGCAAATTGAGATGCTAAAAATCTATATAAAATGATTTCACGGTGACTATAAAAAGATTTTTAAAGTGATTCAAAATAGTCAATATAGTCAAAACCATAAAGAAAAACAGAACAACATGAGAAAGAAAAGACAACTGAAATATAACACAGGTGAAAATACACGCAGTTATACTGGGTGGATCAAACAGAAGAGTAGTCAGCTGAAGAATGTGAGTTGGATGATAAAGCTAAGAAAATTAGACAAGAAGCAGCACATAGAGATATCATATTGGAACGATCCAGTATACATTTAATAGGACTTACAGAAGAAGAGAGAAAGTGAAGAGAGACAATATTAAAGAGATAATGGCAAAGAACATCCCCTTCAAAATAGGGCAATGAGTTCAAAGAAAGATAAAAAGAACTCATCAGTGTCCACACACATTACATTGAAAGTGTTGAATGTTGACAATGAAGAGAACTTAAAAGCAATAGAAGTCAAAGACAAAAGAATTATTATTGAAAGAATGACCATCAGACTGGAGGCAAATCTCTTAACAGCAGTAATAGAAGGCAAAAAACGATAAAACTGTATCTTGACCCCTGGGTTGGGATCAAAGGAGAAGATAGGATAATGGCAGAGCTTCATCTGTTTCTATAATGTTTTGTTTATTTTTAAAATGAAATGTTTATTTTAAAATGAGAGCACTAGTCAAAAAAGCAAAATGTTAACTTCTGGATAGTCTTGATGGTAGTATATAACTATCTGCATTGGTATTTTATGTGCTTTTATGTGCATTATAATTTTTAAAATAAAGTATGAGTAAAATACAAGAGAAATGGGGATAAAAAATGTTGAGTCAAAAGGAATGGGTTGTGCAAACACATAGGATCAACAAAGCGGATGGCACATTCTGTAATATAAAGTAGTTCTAAGTGACTGAAGGGATAGCAGAGACTAAAGTAGAAAGATAAGATCCTGCTGAAGAGAACTTAACTCTGAGAAGAGTTTCAAATTTCTCCTGAAATCATCGGAAGCCAATGATGTGTTTACACAGGGAACTGAGACAGCCATACATAGTGTATTTCAGACTAATCACTCTGACTGTTATATTTAGCAAGGACAAAATAAGCCCCATATATAATGGTTCAGGTAGGGGGAGGAAATGATGGTAATGTGAACTTGGATGGTAGTAAAATGAGTGAAGTGACAAGAGTTGAGAGATTAGACTGGTAACAACTGATAATGGATTTTATATTAGGGACAAGTAAGAAGAAAGTATCAAGGATAATTCTATGCTGTCTGTTTTGAGTGTCTGGGTAAACAGTGCATTCATCCATTGAGAAGAATATACAGAATGATAGTTTTGGCTGAGAAGAGGAGGTATTTTTGGAAATGCTAAATATTTAGATTCTACAGAATATCTAACTGGGAAGTTGAATGATACAGATTTAGTCCTCAGAGACTTGGAATTGGAATTGGTTATGGTTTGGATCTGAAATGTCCTCCAAAGGCCATGTTCTAAAGTCTTGGCTTCCAACTTGTGGAGCTGTTTGGTGGTGGTGGGATCTTCTGGAGGTGGGGCCTGGTAGAAGAAAGCAAGGGGGCTGGGGTGTCTCCTTGAAGGATATGTTGGAACCCTGGTCCCTCCCCACCCTCCGTTTCCCAGGCACCATGAGGTAAACAGTTTTGCTCACCACATACTTCCCATCATGTAGTACTGTCCCACTATAGGCCCAAAGCAGTGGGGCCAAATGACCATGAACTGAAACCTCTAAAACCACGAGCCAAAAGAACTCTCTCCTTGTAAACGAATTATCTCAGGTTATTTTGTCACAGCAACAGAAAGTTGCCTAACACAGAATTCATTAGAATCTCATTAGATGTATGAATGGGAGTGCAGGAATACCCTCATTTCAGTGATAGGGAGAGAAAGAGAAGCCTTCACAAAAATTCGAGGATGTATATTCTGGCTCATTTTGCATTGCTATAAGAGAATACCTGATGTGGGAAAATGTATAAGGAAGAGGTTCTTTGGGCTCTTAATTCTAGTGGCTGGAGGGTCCATATGGCCTGGCACCAGCATCCTGATAAGGGACACCTGGCTGCATCACAACCTGGTGGAGAAGTGGAAAGAGAACCTGTTTCATGCAGCGGGTAGAGAGAGGTCACAGGGTAAGACAGAAGCAAAAGACTGGGAAGGAGCCAGGTCTTTGCTTTTTATAACAACCCTCTCTCACAGGAACTAATCCACTCCTACCAGAGCTGATCCATTTCCATGAGAAAGCATTAAACCATTCATAACCCCCCACCCCTGCCATGGCCTAATTACCTTCTTCCACTAGGCCTTCACCAAAGGTTACACCACCTCAACACCAAACACTGGAAACCAATCTTCCAGCAAGTGAAACTTTAGAGGACAAACCATATCCAAACAGTGCCAGGTATACATGTAAAAGATGAAAAATAAAAATGGGTATAGCAGCCATGAAGTGTGCCACTCAGCTATTCCTCCAAGGAACTGCATTCTGTTTAGCTGTCAGGAGGCACTGAGCTGCCAGCCTCCATCTTCAGCACATCCAGGATCTGTCTCGGTGTTTTCACCAAACTTCCTCTTCCCAGGAAGCCCACAACCAACACCATGCAGGGGTCCTGGAGCCTGGCCTTTAAGCCCAATGAGGAATTTCTCTAACAGGTAATCTTTGTTCCAGAGACCCCCATTGGGTTTGCCACCAAGACTTTGTTAGAGATGCAGCATAGTCCAGGACTCTCCCTGCCAAATCCTGCTTCTTTGCCCTTTGCCTTTCACAGATCTTACCCTTGAATGAACCATTTACAGTCCTAACTCAGTATACTCATCTGATTCCTAGAATAACCTACTGGTACAGTTAGTACTGGAAGTGTTCTGAGGAAGCTGAGGTAAAATGGGGTTTGGGGAATGGGTCACTACATCCTGTCAGTAATGGAAATCCCATAGTAGTGGAACTCCCACTCTGGGTGGTATGTGAGGCAGATAGTCCGTAGAACAAAATGGCAGTCCATGTTCTAAAATTTTCACCATTGCTGGCTTGGAAGAATGTTCTGTAGAGGGAACTGCCCTGTCCTGTGTGATGGCTCATGGTTTAGTAAAGAGCATGCATGGAAGCAGGGTGGGGAGGGCATGAGAAGAGGAAGGAAAGCAATATATTCGGGGGTGAGGGAATTAGCTGGATTTTGTTATGTTGCACTGAAGTAATCAGAGATAGATAATGCTAGAACAAAGTTGAGGGCAATTGTCCTTTCTCTAGTCCAGTGGGATATCAGAAAAAGCTGAAGACCAAACTCAGGACTTCTGGTTAAGAGTTATGCCTTTGTTTATATCTCAGTAGAAAATGGATTTAAAAAAAAAAAAAACCTGATTGATTCATTAAGTGGAATTTTGTATAAGGATTTCTCTGCCTGTGTTTCGGTTGACATGGAAGACTGCCAGCTGCAGCAGGGCCTGGGCAGGACTCTGAAGCACCAGGCTGTGGTACAAGCAGCCCCACCACTTGGACCATATGAGCTGGCAGACCCGACTGTGTTTGCGGTATGATGTGGAGTTTATGGCAGGCACTCATAGGAAAATCAAAATGCAGTATTTTGGAGTTCTGGAGTGGGGCCACACCATCTACAGTGCAGAAAAAAATAGAGCTTGGTGTGCTACTGAGCGCTAGTTGAGACTAAACATGTGACTATGGAAAACAAACGTCCATGCACCCTAAACTGCACATCATGAGCTGAGCTCCATAGGACATACCACAAATGCAGGCAGACTCAGCAGCAGATTGTCAGATAGAAAGTGACTCATCAGGGATCAAGCCTCAGCCGGACTGCAAAGCACAGGTAAACCTCACGAGCTGGCAATCTAGATCCCCAAGACATCCACTCAGATGACAGCAGTCTTTCTCTGTCTCATGCTTATGTCTACATGAGGGTCCCACAAGAGCAAGTGAAGGAAAAGAAAAGAGTCTGAGCTCGGTTAATGGTTCAGTTGTTTTGGTATGTGGATGTTGATTTAGTAAATGGACCTGTGCTGCACAGAGAAGTGGTCTTGAAAGACAGGGGCAAAGAAAGTTTTCCCAATGAGTGGATTATAAGGAAAGGTGGCCCAAGATATAAATATATGTATATATACATGGATCTGTGAGCAAATAGATTGGCCAGTTTGTCAGAGTCTTGGCAAGAAAAGACTAGAAGATTTCAGAGACGAAAGTCTAGTTAGATTCATGAGGATAAATATAGGAGAGTGGACAAGAAATGTGATCTTTACATTACATATTAGTGACCATCAGAAAGCAGCCACTATAGAGAAAAAAAGAAAACATTAAACAACCAATACAAAATGACTTGGTCAGTTGACATTTGCCAGCCTTTCTCACTGGCAGAATTAACACAGTTGGCACAAGATCAGAATGACAGAGATGGAGGCTACACATGGTTAGTAGCATGGACTCCCACTCACAAAGGCTGATCAGGCTCCTCTCACCACTGAAAGTCCAGCCAATTAGCAAAAGAGACCAGTAGGGGGCATTTTCCTTGAGGGGATCACATGGCCATTTTGCAGCAACCTGATTAGAGTGAGCCTCCTCTTTCTAGAAGGACCAGTGATTTATTATCATGGTCGTAGACATTATTTCAGATAACTGTTTCCCTTTATTGCTTCTACAGTTTCAGGTAGTATTATCTGGGGACATTTCTTCCTTCCTTCCTCTCTCCCTCCTTCCCATTCTCTTTCCCAATCTCTCTCTCTCTCTTGCTTTCTTCCTTTCTTTCTTTTTTGTTACTAGGGATTGAACCTAGGGTACTTAACCACAGAGCCACATCCAAAGTCCTTTTCATTTTTTATTTTGAGACAGGATCTCACTAAGTTGCTTAGAGCCTCGCTAAGTTGCTGAGGCTGGCTTTGAACTCACGATCCTTCTTCTTCAGCCTCCCGATTTGCTGGGATTTGGGTGTGTGCCTTCATGGCTTATCTAGGGAGATATCAAAGTGTCTGATCCATAGGCACAGATATTCTCCAAGATAGCAGCTGACCCTGCAACTTATTTATAGAGAAGGAGGTAAAAGAGTTGTCTTATGACCATAGATCCTCTGGTTGTATCAAGATCCATCCAAATCATGGTCAATCCAGAAGCAGTTGGCTTCAAAGTGCAATGTGATAGCCTGCAGAAGGTACAACAGAAGTGCCAACTTGCAGGCAATACTCTGCTGTGATGGGGTACCATCATGACAGCTACCCACTTAATCACACACCTCTGAGTGGATGTCATGTCCCATTAGAGTTTGGGAACCAAGGTATTGAAGTAGGAGTGACCCCACTTGTCGTTATATCCAGTGACTCATTGGACGGTGCCTTGCTTCCTTTTTATAATTCTAGGCTCTGCAGGTACTAATAAATTATGACTGTCAGGCATTCGAGATTTCTTGACTATAGAGACCAGCAGACTAAAGAAGGAATCAATTTGTTGTTAGGAGCAACTCATGCTATGCAGTAGGAGGAGATAACCCTGCTGTCATATAATGAAGGCAGAGAAGAATATGTGTAGAACACAGATGATCCACTTGGGCATATCATGATACTTGAATGGACAAGTGCAGTAACCCCAACCTACAAAGAGTAGATCCCAGACCCTTCAGGAATGAGAGATTGGCTCTATCATCAGGTAGGTTATCAAGACCAGCAGAAATGAAAACAGAGGAGAATTCAGAAAGAACAGTGGGAAAGAGACGATAACTACCAATTATAGTATTGCCACTGCAGCAATAGGGGTTAAAGTTCATTCCCCTCTCTTTTCTCTTTTGTTTACCTTAAGGAAGACAGACCCACTGGAATCCTGGACCATCTGTCCCAAATATAAAAGGAGAAATAGATCTACACAGTGCCAGGGGTGGACTGTGGCAGTAGTGAAGGTGAGCACTCCCTTCAGGAATGCACTTACTGTTGAGCTGGAAGGAGTGGGATTGGCATGCCTAACCAGTTCAGTATCTTCCTCAATATACAGCCGCAATATAAGCCTCCTGTGTTCATTAGAAGACCCACACTGAGGCACAGACAGTCAAGAAGTATGATTTGAGGAGACGATGGGAAGCCATTAGCAGGGACAGAAGCCACCACGCATCCGATTTAGGAAAGGATCTAAAAATGTCCTTTGGATTTTGCAACAATAGTTGCTAGTGACTTTGGCAAGAGCTTTTCAATTGAGTAATGAGGGTAAAAGCCAGACTGCACTAAGCCAAAGGGTGAATGGGAAGTCAAAACATCAAGAGAGCAAGTGGAGGATATTTAGCTGTGAAAGGAGGGAAGGAGGAAGGGAAGTCGAAGTAAGTGGTAAGTGAACTCTAAATGGAAATTATGGAGGAAAAATATTCTGTTAAGAGGAAAAACATTTGAACTGCTTATGTAATAGCAGTGGAAAGGATCTTAGGAAGGGGAGGAAAAAGGTCAAAGTAGGATACGAAGATCAAAAGAACAGAATGCACACAGAGGGACCCCTCTTGCATTGTTACAAGAATGAAGCAAGGAAGGATAAGTGTACAGGATTCCAAGTTAAATATATAGCTCTTAGTGCTTCATTTATTTTTATAGTATAATTCTCTCAAATCCTTCTTTGATAAATCAGTATTTTCCCCAATATTTGATGTTATAATCTCCCATGTTCTTACTCTTCTAAATGAAAAAGATTGTCTCTGAATAACAAAGGGCTCCTTATGCACTTGAAGAACTTCCTTGGTCTTCCCAGAAGTTCTCTAAGGTAGGACAGAGCCATCCTGTAAGGTTTTCATATAACAGATACAAAAGGTAAAACACAGAATGATTAAGTGCCTTGCTAAAATGTTTATGATTTATTGAAGGTTTCCTGAAATGATTTCCATTTCTACCAGTCTTTAGTTCTTTTCTATAGTCATCGAATAGTTCCCTACCAGGTGGGAAACTTTAGTCCTCTGTGCTTCTCCATGATCTTCAGCTGACATAGATTTTATGCAAGATATTTCCCTCCCTTTTCTGCTGCTCTTGATAATGAATAGACTGGATATAATACAAAGAGAAAGCAGAGTCCTTTCAAGCCATCCTATATTTTTGGTCATGATGGACATACTTTCAATAAAGTGCCAAGTTCCTTGTGAGTAAAAGGAACCCTTCATAAGTTCATCAAACCTTCTGTTATCATCCAGTACTGAAGGAGACAGAGACTTTCTTTCATGCTTTGTAGAGCACATTTCAGAGCTTCTGGCTTTGTTGTTTTAGGTTCCAGGGATTGAGGATGGTTGTGAAATGGCAATTTGGTTATGCTACAAAAGAAGGTCATTCAAGCATTAAGTATGGGCAACAGGAGATTTGGAAATGCTAACAGACTTTTTAGTCGAACTGTGACACAGGACAGATAAATTCTTCTTACAGATTTATGGGCCCCACTGGGAAAGAATCACACTCACACCTATCAGAATCTTGGTTACTTTATCCTACTATCCTCAATTCCAGGAGATGAAACCCTCTGAAAGAGGAAAAGAACTCTTGGACATCTTTACCATTTTCCTTTTGTAAAATGGACAAGTGTTTTTTCTTTGGATGCCAGAGGGCTGCTGAATGGTCTCTGCACAGAGATATATAGTTATATAAAAGAGATCTCACATGCTCTCAGACCTACCACTGCAATGGTGACAACTGCTAACCTATACCCAAGACATGTTCTTCTTTACCAGGTATTTTGCATATGTGTACAGTACTAATGTACTGTAACCACTTAATGATGTGGGTATAGCAGATCTTGCTCGCTTGCTTATCCTATGAGTTGAGCAAGTGGAGTCTTTCACATAGGGAATCTGTGGGAGATGAGAATCCACATATCTTCTGCCTCTAAGACCAAAGCAGGTTAGGGAGAAATACCTGAGATAAAAACACTGATAAACATAAGGGAATGAATAATTTATTTATCTCATGTAAACCTTTTTTTTTTTTTTTTTTTTTTTTTTTTTTTTTTTTTTTTTTTTTTACTCCTTAGCAGATTTTCTTTCTTGGTATACTGGCTCACTTTTTAATGGAGATACAACATAAGGTAAAGAAGCCAGTCATATCAATGTATATAGCAGCTTAATTCACAATAGCTAATTGTGGAACCAACCTAGATGCCCTTCAACAGATGAATGGATAAAGAAACTGGGGTATATATACACAATGGAATATTATTCAGCCATAGAGAAGAATAATATTATGGCATTTTCTGGTAAATGGATGGAATTGGAGAATATCATGCTAAGTGAAATAAGCCAATTCCAAAAAACCAAAGGCCAAATGTTTTCCTGGTAAGTGGATGATGATATACAATGGGGATGGGGGGCAATGGGGAGTGAGAGAAGAATGGAGGAACTTTAGATTATGTAGAGGGAAATGAGAGGGGTGGGTATGAAAAATGGTGGAATGAGACAGACATCATTACCCATTGTACATGTATGATTACATGAATGGTACGAATCTACATAGTGCACAAGCATAGAAATGAAATGATGTACCACATTTGTGTACAACAAATCAAAAGGCAGTCTGTAAAAAATAATTAATTAATTAATTAATTAATTAAAACAAAGAAACCAATGTTATGGAAAACAGCAATGGTAAAGGGATATTACTTGAGTTAGTCTCAGCTTCCCTGCAACAGAGAAAATCCTTTGTTTGAGTATTTACTCATGAGAGTTACAAATGATGGTGCATGCATTGCTACTGGGTGATTTATTTCTAGATGTGTTGCCTAAGATTGCCATGAGACCCAGAAGGGATAAATACATGGTGTTCTCAGCCAACAGCCAAAAATGCTCTCCTTCACAAGATGGTACTTGACACGGGCAAGCAGTTTTGTACTCCAAGCCTCTGAAAATAAGCATGGATGTTTTCTGTGCCCCAATTTTCATTTCCAAGATGCAAGGCATTGAGACAGAGAGGGCTGCTCTCCACCATGGTATGTTAATAGTGAAACTGCATGAAAAGTCGTGGGAGCATTAGCCTGGCACTGTTCACAGGTTTTTCCATCAGACCACATGTCTGATCACTTACACTGTCTCTACTATGTGATGATGCTTGAAAATGTTATGCTCAGTGGAAGAAGCAAGACCAAAAGGGCACATATTGTATGATTCTGTTTACATAAAATGTTTCAAATAGGTTAAAAAAACAGAGAGGCAGAAAGTAGATTAGTGGTTGCCAGGGGCTAAGCAGAAATGGGGAATTCTTGTTTGATGGGAATATCAAATGTTTTTCAAAAGTTTCCTTTTGAAACTATATAAAGGTGATGGTTATAAAATATTGCAATGTACAAAATGTCACTATGTGTTTATACTTAAAAGTGACAACCCACTGGTCTGTATAATTATTGTTCACCAATAAAAAATTTTAAAAAGTGATTAACTTTGTGTTGTGTGAATTTTACCATTGAGAAAGGAAGGGAGAGCGAACTAAAGAGGAAGAGAAGAGGAGAGGAGACACCATATTTAGGAAGATAGCTATGGAACAGTATAGAAAGAGTAGGATTTAGAGTCAGGTGATCTGAATTCATGAGTTTGAATTCTGATTCTTTCACTTGTGATAAGTAATAGAAGGGGAAGAAGATGTTTTTGAGTTCCAGTTCTCTTATAAATCAGAGTCAAACATGTACCTCACAGAGCCACTGTGAGGACTTAATGAGATAGTATACATGAAAACACATAGTACAGCTCTGGGTACAAAGATGACACAATATAAATAACTGAACAAAAGAAAGCAACATAATATTGATAGGGTTTTAAATGTAGTACAAAAAAGAAATTTAATTCAAGTTATAACTAAAATTATTAAAATGCAACAAAAGCAACTTCATAATAGATAAATATCATGACAACTTCGAGGAATGCAGATACTGAGAAACTAGATGTTTTTATAATTATAGTTTATTCTTCATTTTTCTGGCCTTGAGGCATAAATTTAAACATAAAACTGAATATTATAGCAAATTTTAACTCTACTACTGTGTTCAAACCACATCAAGAGTTACCATATTTCATCAATTTAAGATACACATGTTTTTTAAGATTTAATATCTCAGAAAACAGGAGTTTGTTGAAAAGGGGGCTGAATCCCCCTGAGGAAGTGCCTCCAGTGCCACCTCCAGTACATGTGGTAAAAGTGTTCCCTGATCATTCCCAAACCTGTGACCATTTGCAAAAGTAACTGTCAACTGGTGAAGAGAAATCCCAGCCTTCTTGGGCTTGGTTATATACAAGGTTTGAACTGATACTGAGACCAGAATCCCAGGATAAATTGCAGGTATTAGTGCTAATTTTAAAGACTTAGGGACTGCAGAATGGCTTTTCCTTCAAATTCCCATTTAATTCACCCCTGTGCTTCTTCAAGAAACAAAAACAAAACAAATAAAAACCCAAACAGATTGTAGTGAATAGAATGGACTACAGTTAACTTAACCAAAAAGTAGGTTCTATGGTGGCCTCAACACCATGCTTATTTGTACCGGAACACATCATGCAGCTTCTAGCACTTTATATGTGATTATTGATCTGGTGGATGTATTCTCTTCCTGATCCCTATGAATAGAGATGATAAAAGTAGGAAGCAACTGGGAAGAGAGTCTCATTCCTGTAACCCTAGGAGGACTGCATGTTTGAGGCCAGTCATGGCAACTTAGAGGGACCCTTCCTCAAAATCAAAAGAGCTGGGGATGTAGCTCAGTGGTAGAATGCCCTTTGTTTCAATCTACAGTATGAAGAAGAAGAAGAAGAAGAAGAAGAAGAAGAAGAAGAAGAAGAAGAAGAAGAAGAAGAAGAAGAAGAGGAGGAGGAGGAGGAGGAGGAGGAGGAGGAGGAGGAGGAGGAGGAGGAGGAGGAGGAGGAGGAGGAGGAGGAGGAGGAGGAGGAGGAGGAAGAAGAAGAAAGCAGGACAGCTTTACAAAGGAGAAACAGGAATCCATAGTCATCATTTTGTACCAGGGAAAAATTTTCCAGCTCTATTTCATGAGTCTAATAATCTCAAGTCTCAGCATGGCACACATAATCATAAAGTCATAAAGGTGTATTACCTGAAAATATGCTAATTGGTCTTTGTGGGCAAGAAGCAGAAAGAAGGCTTGATAGTCCAGTAAGATAATTAAATGCCACGGGAGAGAGAATAAATCCCACCCTGTCAGAGATAAGCAATTCATTGAAAAAATGGTAATTACTTCGGATTTGAGTTGTCTTCCATAAGTCATCAGTGAGGGCTTATAGAATACATAACCTACCAGGGTACAAATCTGCACATTTCCCCAAGGCAGGGATACAGTTCATGGCATAGAAAGTACAAGAAAGGGTACATGACCTCTAGTCCACTAGTCTCCCCAAGAAACCCCATCATGTAGAAACACACTGCCCATTGGAAAGGTGGAATGACCCATTGATATTCAGCTAGAGTGCCAACTTGAAGACAAGGCTTAGTAGGACTGGGGGTCTGACCTGTTGACATCTCCTCACAGAGACAACAGCAGATGTGTGCCATGTTCTGTTTAACTAGAACACATGGGTGTGGGGAACTAGAGGTCCTGATAGGATTAGTCCTTCTCACCAATGACCCTGTGACCTAACTTTCAGAATTTGAGCCTCTTATCTCTATTCCTTCCAGATAAGAAGTCCTAGATCCTGGGTATAAAGATTACCTCTGCCAAGTAAAATACAGGGAGCCTGATATAATAAAGACCACCTAGTCATTTGAGGTCTTCATGGCAGTAGATGAACAGGCAAATGAAAGAATTTTTCTACTAAGAGGAATATTAGAGTCTACCATGAAAAGGCAGGGCAGCTGCTACACATTATCAGTAGCCAGGACTAGGTCCAGAATGTAGGGATTTCACTGAGGTCTCCTTCCGTTCTTCTGTGCCCAGTGATAATGGAGAAGGGGAGAAAAGCAACTATAGATAACTAGTGCCAAGAAACTAAGAGTTCAGAATTCATGCAGTTGAAGTCTAGTTGCTCCATCAGGCAATTAGCTGAGAGTGCTGGCCTGTAGGGAACAGTCCTCAAGCTTATCTGACAGCAATCACTGACACCATGGTCTAAGTAAGCCAAACAGTCTGAACAGAGAAACTGAGGTCATGGTAAAGACTCGCCATGGAATGAAGGTCTTTGCAACTGCTGAGGCTGAGTTTGAGCTGAGGGGAGGTCTCGTTCTGTCATGCATCACAGAAAGCTGTGATGTGAGCTCACCTGCACTGCCTTGCCTCATGCTGTGTGCTGGAGCTTGCCATTCCCCAGTCCTTTGTCTCAGACCTGTTGCTGGGCAGAATTGCTTAGGCATGGTTGGTTTGTTTACACTACCTGAACCCTCGATGTATAGTTCACCTATAGGCTGACTCTGTTATACTTTAACAAGCATGTTAACCTGATTGGATAATGTGTCTGTATATGTCCTGTGCAACCCTAAATAAAATTGGATCCATGCCTTCAGAGCTCGATCTCCGATGCCTGAGTAAGAGCACTGGGTAAGGCTAGGTAGGGTAGGCATTGTTCGTTCTCACCCTCAGCAAATCTGTCTCTGAACATCTACACTAGCCAAGGTGAAAGAACTCTAGAACTGGAGTCAAAGCGACATGACTATCTATCATAACTTTAGGATCAACTGCAACAGAAGAATCTAGTAGTCTATTTCTTATTTTTAAAAAAAAATGTTTTCATTTGTCGATGGACCTTTATTTAATTAACTTATTTATATGCAGTGCTGAGGATTGAACTCAGTGCCTCACACATACTAGGCAAGTGCTCTACCACTGAGCCACAACCCCAGCCCAGAAGCTAGTCTTTTTCACAAATCATCTCCTATTATGCCTTTGCAATGATCCTGTCCTAAATGGAGCTCTGTAGCAGACTGGATTTGCATTGTCCTCTATCACAGGAAAGAAGTAAGGACAACTCATTCTTACAAAAACAGAGGCCCTACTTTTTAGTATGGGAAAAAAAAAACCCTGGGCAAATCATCGTTGTGTAAAGACTGAACTACACTGGACACCTCACTGCAGATTCTCTCAGCCTGGCCTATCTCGTTGTCTAGCCACCGCATGGTGGTGTGAGTTCCGTCTGGCTTCATAAGCTACAACTTGATGGCACTGTACCTCAGCCACCCCACTTGTCACCCTGGGACTTTTCTGTTAGTACTTAGGAATTATATTACAACCATGCACAAGGAACCTGAAAGGTAGATAGAGTTGACACCCTGACCATGGGGGACGGGAACTGGGGGATATGTGTTTTCCTTTCCTCTTTCTTAGAACTAGAGTCCTGAGATGCTTACCATCTGAATTCTCAGGTGCTCTCATGGGATCCAGGAACCATTTGTTTCTAGCAGCTACAAACTCTCCTTCCCGCCCTGATTCACTTCTCCATCCCATAGTTCTGCTCCTTAGAATCAAATTTCCCATTAAGAATTTCTGAGCAGGGTCTCCTTTCAGGAGAACCCAGGCAAAGACATTACCAACTCTGGTCTTTTCCTTAGACTCAACAGTCTCAGAAAATACTGATGGATTTACCTTCAAATTAACTCAGGATTCAAACATTTCTCATCACCTCTCCTACTAGTAAGCTGGTTCAGGCCCCCTTCTCTCTTACTTGATTAACAAACATAGTAGCCAGGGGGATCCTTAGTAAAATGTAAGTCAGATCTTTGCATACCTGGAGGAGGAGCTCAAAATCCTTAAGAGTTTTTTATTCAGAAAATAGGTGTGTGTGTGTATGCTTGTGCACACACACCAATACTACATTTGTATTAGATCACTATATATAATGATATATATATGTATACAAAACATATATATGTATGTATAGATTCTGTCCCCTTTTAACTGTTCTGGCCTTATTTCCTACTACTTTTTCTACTGAAGTCATATTTCTTTCCTTCTTGATTCTCAAGACCCTATGCCTGTTTCTTCCATGTCCCTTTTGCCTAAGTACTTTTTAATTTATTTACAATTTTCTTCCAACAGGTGTCAGTTATACTTTTTAAAAAAAAATTTACAGACTGCATTTTGATTCATTGTATACAAACGGGGTACATCATTTCGTTTCTATGGTTGTGCACGATGTAGAGTCATACCCTTCATGTAATCATACATGTACATAGGGTAATGATGTCTGTCTCATCACACCATTTTTCATAACTCCCTTCCTCTCATTTCCCTCTACATAATTTAAAGTTCCTCCATTCTTCTCTTACTCCCCACTCTCCCACCCCCATTATGTATCATCATCCACTTATCAGGGAAAACATTCAGCCTTTGGTTTTTTGGGATTGGCTTATTTCACTTAGCATGATAGTCTCCAATTCCATCCATTTACCAGAAAATGCCATAATATTATTCTTCTCTATGGCTGAATAATATTCCATTGTGTATATATGCCCCAGTTTCTTTATCCATTCATCTGTTGAAGGGCATCTAGGTTGGTTCCACAATCTAGCTATAGTGAATTAAGCTGCTATAAACATTGATGTGACTGCGTAACTATAGTATGCTAATTTTAAGTCCTACTTTTACATTGCTGGTGGAATTGCAAATTGGTGCAGCCACTCTGAAAAGCAGTGTGAAGATTCCTCAGAAAACTTGGAATGGACCTGCCCTTTGACCCAGTTATCAATTATACTTTTCACCATCAGTTGATCTTTGTGTTCTATTTTTTTCAATGTGGGCTATTTCCCCCTACTAGAATATAAAGTCAATGAAGTAATTTAGCATATGTCTCCAATGCCTAGAATAGTACTGCCATATGATCAGTGGTCAATAAATATTTATTGAAAAAAAAGAAGAAAGGAAGAAACTCTACAATAAAATACTACTGATCTAGAGGTAGAATTTCTGGTCATGTCAACTCTTTGGACCATGTCCATAAACCAGAAATAACTGAAAAGGATGTTGAGATGGAAACACTGTAGTGATAAAGCCTGAATCACAGGACATGTCCTCTGTTCTACCTGTCCTTAGATCCTACGTGCAGTCTTTCTCCAAAGTTAGCCTTTTAACTTCTCAGCTCTCTAAAGGATTAGAATAACAAAATATGACGTGATAGAACCTGAAAAGAGGCAATTTCGTTCCCCCTCGCTGAGTTGAGTAATCATAACACTCAGACAAAGGTAAAATAAAGCCAATGTCTGCAAAATGAAAGCCAAAAGCTCAATGTATCATGCAAATAGAGAGAAATCATGTTTCCTGAGAGAAAAGCTTGGACACAAGCGAGATCTTTCTAAGTGCAAAAGTGATGTGAAGAGTTTATTTTAAGATGATGATGAAATATTTGAATTTCTGGCATTTTCTGAATGGCAAAATGTTTTCAATAGGACTGTGTCAGAAAAATCCAGGGCATATATACACGTCACCATATGTAAGGGAACAATATATACCGGATGTCTGAAAAAGCGCAAGTGCCTGCTTTGTAACTTAAAAAAAATTTTGCTTTGAATGTTTGTCCTAAATGTTTTTACAAATTGGTACAGAAATGAAGCAAAGTAAGTAGAATCTGACATCTAAATGGGACACTTTAAAATCCAATCTATAATTTTGAACAAATTGGGACCATTTTGCCCATGCTTAAATTTTTTTCCACTATTTTTTAATAGCAGTAATGAAAGGCAAAGGGTAATTAAGTATATTGATTGGTTTCAGTAAAAATAGATACTGTATGAAGGAATTTAATGTCACATATGACTCATCAGACATTTGCAAAATATGTTTTTAAACTATTGAAGAATGGGCACATTTAGTGAACTTTTGTGTATAAAGAATCCTCAAAGGACAGGCTATGTGTGAGGCATAAAGAAAGTTATCATAATGATATATTTAGAAGGAAAGCCATCACATTCAAAGGCAAGACAGTTTTTATTTTTTAAACGCGTGTTTTGTGTTGTTTATAATAAAATAGATTGAGTCATACTGAATACCAAACACACACATTTACGGTCACATAAAAATGCCAAATTTTATTCCAAAGCAGAATTTCTTTAATTTTTAAGGGGCCCAAGATACCTTTGGAAATCTAAGAAATGTATGTCCAAGTTTTCACATATTCACAGATTCTCAGCAGCACAACCCTGGACTTCTAGAAGCCTTTGAACCTCTAGCTAATAAACTTTAAATCTACTTAACTTACAACCAGAAAATACAATAATCAAAGAGATTAATTCAAGATAACAATTTCTCAGATCTGGACAGACCAAAAGATCTAGTTCGGTCAAGGTACTGATATGTTCAGGCAAGATTAATTTATTAACAATATATTTTGAGCATTGTAAATTAGTTTTCTATGCTTGCTGCTTTATCAGGTAATCGAAGAAAATAGACTCAGACTCCAACTTAGCCAGGGTTTGTTTCCTCATTGTGGTGGATCAAATAGTGTCCCCCCAATATTCACATCTAGCTGGAACTACAGAATGTGACTGCATTTGGAAATAGTGTTTTGTAGATGTGATTAATTAAGTTGAGGTCATACTGCCAACACCTTGATTTCTTGACTTTCAGCTTCCAGAACTACAACAGAATCAATTTCTGTTAAGGGCACCCAGTTTGTGGTGCTTTGTTATGGCAGCTTTAGGAAACTAATATATATTCAGCAATGAGTCAATTAACATATTTAACATGTGTTCAATTTATAGAAGTATGAGAGTTATAATTTTACCTTGCTTTGAAAACTGTCATTTAACAGTAGTAACTCATTCACACCTCTCAGCAATCTGATAAGGCAGGTACTAATATTCTTATTTTATGAATGAAAATTGCAAGGCCCAGAGAATTTAGACAAATGTTCCCAAAAGCATATCAAGGACAGAGAGCAAGGAATTTAACTTAGGTGGTCCTACTTCAGAGAAGGTAATTTCTCCTCTTCTGCTCCTAAAAATAGTATGGGCATATCTAAAAATGTAGGATTCTTGGTACTTATAAGGTATAATTTAGTAGATTCTCTAGAATTTCCTAAGTGTTGGGAAAGTTTTGTCAAACATTCAAGTCCTTACTAGAAGTAAAAACATTTTTACTTATTTAAACTATTTGATTCAATAACAAATAAAGTATGAAAGTATTATTAAGCAATATAATGCCTCTTAAAGTAATGGTTATAATTAATTAGGCTTACAAATAAAACAACAAATACAGTGATTTCCCCCCTTATCCACAGTTTTACTTTCTATAGTTTCAGGTACCTGGAATCAACTGTGATTCAAAAACATTACTATTTATCTTGACTCTCTCAAGAGAAAAAAGGTCATATCCACACACTGTTTATTACAGTACATTGATTGTCATTATTGTTCTATTTTATTATTGATTATTATTGCTAATCTCTTAATTTGCCTTACTCATAAATTAAACTTTATCTTAAGAATGTATACATAGGAAAACATATAACACTATACACAGGGTTTCAGGCATCCTGTGGGGGTCTTGGAATGCATCCCTCTCAGAAAAGGGAGGACTACTAAATATGGAAAACTCAAGAAAGAAGTAGGTTTTGCATTGACTAATTAGTCAAATATTGCGGGTCCATCGCCGACGCTGTCTCCCCGCGCCCCGTTTACCAGTGTGGAACCCATGGACTTCTGCTAGGGCTGGACCCCGCCAAAATATCAGTTCATAAAGACATTTACCTACCCACCCACCCCCATCCTGTGCTGTGTTCTAAAAGGAATAGTAGCCATTTTATTGGTCATTGGTATCTTCATCTCAAGTGAATAAATCAACCCTTTTGGCTTTTAGGTCAGAATTCCTCACAGTTCTTGAAACTCCTCTTTCCCACTCTCTGCCCTTGCCCATGCAATTCTTTATGCTCAACTCCTATCAGTTCTTCAGGCTTAAAGCCTTCCCTGAACTTCAGTTTAAGTAAGTTAGTCCCCCACCCCTGCTAAGAACACTCAGCACATTTGCATAACTGTAATTTGTGTTTATGTGGTTCTCTGGTTAATCTTTAGCTTCTGCACTCTACTAGAAGATCCTAAAGGACAGGGTTGAGAGTGTCCTCCATCCAATCGAGCCCTCAACACAGTGGCTGGGATACACCCAAGTAGAACAAAGAAAGTGACAAGTGAAGTTGAAGGCACATGGTCCCTCTGTTGTGGGGAATTCCACATTGCATGCCTCTCCCATACAGACCTCCTCCCTCTCCTCCCTCTAGCAGCTTAGGACAGGTAGGTACCTTATGCCAGCCAATGAGATCCTCCATACAGGATATCACTCTCTGACTGGTGATTCAAAGACAGGGACAGGCTGGGTGCAGTGGTGCATGGCTCCCAGAGAGGCAAAGGCAGAAGGATGGCAAGTTCAAGGACAACTTGGCAAATTAGTGAGACCCTGTCTCAAAATAAAATGAAAGAGCTGGGCGTGTAACTCAGCGGTAGAGAGCCTCTGGATTTAATCCCCAGTATTGAAAACAAACAAACAGATTTAGGGACAGTTGAGAAAAGACTGATGGCAACACACAGCCAACGGTTACAGGACCTCAGATGATCAGGGGCTGTGGTTACAAAACTGTCCTAGCCTGATCGTTGGCCGTGGCTCTAACTCTTTGCAGGCTATGGACCCTGGCCTGTTTTGAAAGCCTTGTTCTAAAAGAATGGGAAAGAGGAGTTTCAAGAGCTGTAAGGAATTTTGACCCGAAAGCTGAGGGGGTGGATTTATTCACTTGGGATAAGGATATCAATAGCCAATAAAATCACATAACATGTAAATCACATCATTCTTTTAAAATATTTCTTTTCTTCTTAACTGGTCAGAGTGGGTTTTCTTTTACTTACTATGGAAAACCTTAACTGATTTCCAAAAATATGCTATATGTACATTTAAATTTAATATAGATAATAAAAATATTACATACCTATTTGGTACCAGGGATTGAACCACAGAGTCACATCCCCAGTCCTTTTAAAAAAGTCTTATTTAGAAACAGTGTCTCCCTAAGTTGTTTTAGGGCCTTGTTAAGTTTCTGAGGTTGGCTTTGAACTTGCAATCCTCCTGCCTCAGCCTTCCAATATGCTGAGATTACAGGGGTGTGCCACTGTGCCTGGGGTTATGCATACTTTTTAAAATTAATTTTTATATAGAGTTATGCATCACTTAATGACGGGGATATGTCATAGAGTATGCTTATACAAACCTGGATGGTGGTTTGTATAGCCCACTCCACACCTAGTCTGTATCATATATCCACTGTTGTAAATGTGGATTTTCATTGACTAATATGTCATTACATGGTATAATATCTTTCTTTCCTTCTTCTTTTCTTTCTTTCTTTCTTAAAAAAAAATATATATATTTTTTAGGTGGACACAATACCTTTATTTTTATGTGGTGCTGAGTATCGAAAGCTAGGCGAGTGCTCTACCACTGAGTCACAACCCCAGCCCCTCTATCTATCTTATTTGGCTGTTGTCTAGGCAGTCAGTATGTGGGTGCTGAAGCAGAGAACCTCTTATTTAGGCTGGAAACCAATTATTATTCAGGTTATGACCACTGATTGTTACTAAAACCATTGTAAAATATGGGGAACAGGAATGATTTGGAGATTTATGAGATTAGCTTACCTAGGCATTAAATAATATTGAATCACACAGTGAAAAAGAGATGCCTTTTCCCATTGTTTTTCAGTCCTGATGCTGTCAAGAATACGGAGTTGGGTTGGTATCTGTTTAATGTTCCTCAACACTTCCTACTGTTTCTCTTTAGCAAAGAGAAGGGAGCCTTGTATTCACAGCATTCACAAACAAGAGCCTATTCCTAGAATTTCATTACATTTTTGTTTTTGTTATATTCACTTTTCTGGTTACCTCTCAACTAAGTCATGCTAATTTTGCATTTAGAGAAGCAATATAAGCTTTCCTAAATAAATTTCTTTCAGTTAAAGAAGTGGTCTACTTAAAATATACTGAGGAAATAGTAGCACAGATGGAACACAGGGCAATAATCCCAAAGATGATGAATGACTATCTAGTTTAGAAAACACTGAGATAGTCTGAAGAGACAGAATGCAACCCCCTGAAAACAACCTGAAAACCACAACAGAAACAGCCACGGCTTCAGACACATTTCTGAAGACACACACGTGTGTGATGGACAAACCATTTACTGCATTGAATCCTGAGACCCTGACGGTCGTGGAGGTTGGAGGAGGGAGAGATGGCAGTTGCTTCCATGATGGAACTGCAAGGGGTAGGTTGAAAGGACAAGGCAAGTTGGCACTCTCTGGAGGAATAATCCACACAAATCCAGAATGGCTATCAAAGTCTGTCTACCTTCTCATTTAGACAAGGGTTGGTCCTCTTATGCATAGAGGTAAAAAATGTCAGCTTTCTGAATAAGAGAGTTTGATGGGTCAGTCTTGCCAAGCTTCATTTTGAGGTCATTATGATCTATAATTATATTCCAAAATTAATTTTTTTTTCAGTCTTGGGACTCAAACCCAGAGCCTCACACAGGTTAGCTAAATGGTATTCCTGAACTACATTACACCCTCAGCCCCCAAATTTAAATTTATAATTTTATTCTCTTGCTTCATTTAAATTACCTTAAATCAATAATTTCCAATTGGGGAGAATAATTCTCTTTTGGACTTTCTGCATATCAGAGATTGTTGAATGTTTCATTGAGGAGTGGGGTTGCTAGCTCTCCCTCTCCTTGCCCCTAAAGTCACTGTCATAATGAGACTGGAGACTGGGGGACTCAAGTGAGGAAAAGACTTAGAGCTGCCTTTTCAGTAAGAACCACAAACAGTGTAACCGTCTCCCACCCATCACGGAGCAGGTGTATGGGTAGCACAGAAAGTTGAGGCCTGCTTACCTTTCAACACCATAAAATATGGGTGGAAGTGAAGGCTTAGGAAGAACTGTTCTCAGCACCACAATAATTAGTATAATGGCTAAACAGTGATTGTACAGCATCTTGATGGAGGGTGCAGAAAGAAGGCAAATAACTGCAAGAGCAGAATCCTTACATTTAAACCAGTGAGGATCTTCAAAAACTTTAAAAAGAGATACATCTGAACAACATAGCTCTAGTTAGGGAACATCCCTCAGCAATGGATCCTTTATCATTTCAAGGATCAGAAAAGAGGTTGCCACCTTGAACAAGTCATTAATGGCAAAGATAGGGTTTGGTGCAGCAGGGATCGCCTTCTAGAACTTAAGAGATGACTTTTCTTCCCCTCGCTTTTTCCCTCCCTCACTCCCTCCTTGCAGCCCTCTCTCTCATTTCTTCTCCCTTCTTTCTTTCACCTCAACCTCCTATATTCTGCATACTTCTCAGGCCAATGTCCATCAAGGTTGTATGTCCATCCTGGGGGAAAGTTGTCAGGGCAAGACCCACCGACATCTTCGGGCAGGCTTCGTGGTTCAACATATTTCAAATCCTATCTCCACCCTTTACAAGCTGAGTGACACTGAGCAAATCACTTGATTTGTGTTTGTGTGCCTCAGTAACCCATTTTATGAATGAGGATAATACATTTTTTATTATTATAAATTTCCCCCCAATTTTATAAATTGAGGATACTTAATTGGATTTTGTGAGGATTCAATGCATAAATTGATGCAAAGTGCTGAGAACAGGGTCCCACATGAATAAGCCTGGCGACACCATTAGCTTTACATATGTGACTTCTCCCATAATCTTTTCTTTGACGAAAGAGTTCTACTGCCCCCAAAAGATTCAAAAATCACTCTGCTATTGTCGCAGATGGTTGTAGTCATTGTTTCAATGAGCGCAACACAGCCTTTAACCACATTTTTTATCAATTTTTTTCTTGCCTAGCTCAGAAAGTCTTCATTCTTCAGAACACAGTACCTTGCCCCCATTACTGTCAAGGTCAGATTCTCTTGCTATCTTTATCCAATCACTATTTGTGATTCAGTGGTTTCTCTCAGACTAAGTTCAGTAGCATGATGACATCAGAAAACACCTAACTGAACTTTCTCTTTTACCCAGAACAAAAGTTGAAATCTTCCAAATAAATGATCTCACCCTGTTTCTTGAGGGAAGAACAAAGAGATGAGGGTTTCCTGATTCCTGTCCCCTTGCTTGTTCTCTGACAGTCCCTCTCTCAATGCTTGGTGTGATTTTACACAGTATGATTCCAAGTTCCTTTGCACTCTCAGAACCACATCTCTCTCCAAGGATTTCCGAAATTCTGCCACTGATAACTTTGTGCTGTGGTCTTCCCACCACCCAGTGGACAATCTGAGACCACCATATTCATTTATTCACTCATTCACATGAGCTTTATTTGAGCTTCTAAGCAGTTCCATTCTCTCTGCTGGGTTTGAGGAATTCAGAGTGACAGGGTTGCTGTTTTAGACTCATTTCTACACTGGTAGGTATGTGAATAAAGATGAGTCACAGTAGCTAGGCACACAGTGGCACACACCTGCAATCCCAGTGACTCTGGAGGCCGAGGCAGGATGATTGCAAGCTCAAAGCCAGCCTCAACAGCTTAGTGAGGCCCTGCCCCAAAATAAAAAAAATAAAATAAAAATGGCTGGGATTGTGGTCCAGTGGTCAGGTGCTCCTGGGTTCAGTCCCCAAAAGAAAAAGAATAAGTCACAGGAAAGTACACAGTACATAAGGGCTAGGGTCATATTTATGCACAGAGCATCAAGAAGGAGGATAGCTCACCCAGCCTAGGGGTCATGGGTCAGGAGAGTTTCTTAAAGGAACTGACTCCAAATCTAGTTCTTGGAATAGGCATAAGCCAGATGAAGAAAGGGGAAAGGCACTTTGGGTAGGGGGATAGAATGTAAAAGGGAGAGTAAGGGCACTGGTGTGAGCAGAGAACTTTGGGGGACATGTCAGAAGTTGTGCATAGTAGGAGTAGGAAGTCAGAGAAATTTAGGAGCAAAGAGGCTTGACATACTGGGCCAGATCTTACAGTGTGGACAAAACAATTTTATTCTTCTAGAAGCTGTACAGAACCAATGTAGCAGTTTCACCAAAAAGATAAGAACTTATTTTATTCTGTAATGGCATCATGGAGAATGAAGAACTGCTCAGAGATTATTGCACTAACTAATCCAGGTGAGATAAGAAACTAGGATTTCTTCAAGCACAGAAATATGTACCTATGCTACCACATTCACCATCTACTGTTGAGTGTCCCTACGAGTTAAATTCTTGAGAACTGTACAGTTGTTTTTCAGGCATCTACATTTTCTTAAATAGTCTGTATTTTCTTACCTTAACTAGATATCTAGTCCAGGTTATTTGATCTTTCTTTCTTTTCTTTTTTTAATCACTTAGAAGGTCTCTTACCCTGGGTCTTGTCTACAGTTATCCTTTCAATGATCACTGATTTAAATTTCTGTTAAGAAACATCATATGTGTATGTACCTGAATGTGTATGCATTGTGTGTGTGAGTGATTTTAGTTGCCACCCCATTTCTAATTTAACCTTCAGATTAAAAAAAAAAAATACATCCTTCATGAAATTTCATTGCTTTATACTTCTACCATGTCTATAAAAAAGAGGAGTTCTGGATGCATTCCTTGGTGGGCAGTTCAACATTAAATAACTATATCTATTGGGTGAAGGGTACATTTTAAAATGGGTCCCTGATTAATTTTTTGGCAACTATTGGATGAATCAGCAGAACTAAGATAATTCCACACTTAGAAAGACTAAAAAGAGAATTTTTTTTTGCAATTTTTATTACCCAAGATAAAATTTAAAAAGTTAGTTCTTTAAAAAAAAAAAAAAGTTAGTTCTTGAGTTGCTTTTAATCTTATTAATTTGGAAGTGAAACCAAGATTCAGCCAGGGCTAGGAGTAGGTGAAATGCAAAAAGGTAACTTTTTAGAAAGAACAACTCAATGAGTCATTTTGTAGCAGAGTTTTGTTACCTTGTTGTTGTTGTTAAATCACGAGTTTGTCAGGAATAATAACTTTCCAAGTGTTACTGATTACATTGTTACTCAGGACAGATAACATGCAAGAGTGCCCGCGCATACACACACACACACACACACACACACACACACACACACACACACACACACACACCCTACTTTGGCCAGTTTTCAAGCTGTTTTGTGCACTTCCAAGTGTCCACCTTTCCAGGTGTCTTTGGCATCTGGATCCTACCCTTTCTTCTCCCAGGTACTCACAGAGTCTGCGTACTGGGCGGTAGGCTGGGGATGCGGTGAATATCCTTGCAGGTGACTTTGAAGTCGTCTTCCTGGTGGCACTCGCAGGGTGGAGATGGACATCCCCTGCCCTCCAGGCTCCTGGGCAGGGAGAGCAGCAATACCAGCTGCAGCAGAGACTCCAGCCTCATTTTCCACCGGCCCTCAGGGTTAGGTCTTCATCCTGAGCTATCGCCTCATTCTCAGCCCTGTGTGTCTCTGGTTCCCCAAGGCAGAGGGAGACCAGGGAGCAGGAGGGGTGGGAGGAGGGAGGACTCCAAGAGGCTGTGACCTCACACCGCAGGGGAGGCTGGAGAGGGAGAAGAGGCTCTCAAGTGCTCCGCTTCCCTAGGCAACTCTACCCAAACAACACTACTTGCTTCACTTTTTTTTTTAAGCCCCTAGCCACGCAGCCCGCTCCGTCTGTTCCCTCTGTTTTCTAACCCGCCCCACGCGTTCCTTCCTATTATTTCTCTCCAAAGCCCCGTTTAGACTCTGTCCTCCCTACTTTTTCTTTAAAGTGCAAAACGCCTCCTTTCCCCGTGGGTAGCCTCCTGAAGCGCTGCCTGTCCAGGACCCGCCCGCACGCACTCTAGCCAGAGAGTCAGGAATGATAACTGCTCCTGAACTTCAACTTCTGTGCGGACAGTCGGAGGCTGGCACACCGCCTGGCCAGCCACTGGTGCTGCAGAAGCCGGCGCGCGACAGCCCTGGTGGATCTTCGCGGCCGCCCCACTCCAGCGCCCACCCCGACCCCTCCGCGCTCGTGGCCCCGCTCTTGCTGAAGTCCCCGCCGCCAGGAGTCGCCTGGAGGCGACCGTCTTCCCCCGCTGTGGACGTACTCCACATGGCGAGTCAGAAAATGGGCTCTGGGGCCATCTGCTGGAGAGAACCGGGAACGACAGGAACCGTTCCCGGTACCCCAAATGGATTGCCCTCTGCCTTGGGACACGGATTTGAAGTCGACTGGAAATCTGGAAATTCTGGTTTTCCTAGAAATGTTCTTTTTTCATGTTCCCATTCCCTCGCCATGGGGGGCGGGGAGCGGAAAGAATACTTAGGTGGCACACGATTATCTACTTATGGTTCTTCACACACTAGCCAAAAAGATTAATTACAAATATAAACAAGATTGTGCCAATTTCCTTCATAAAAGTCTTCAATTGCTTAACTAATTCCTGTTGGGGCAAAAGGAATATCAACTTCTTACATACTGCATGATTCCTTTTATAAGAAATTGTAGAACAGGGGGGAAAACTATGGTGACGGACATCATAATAAAAGTTCAGGTAGATGACTGTATAAAGAGAGGAGGAAACACACAGGGGTTTCATCTCTTAGGCTGGAGGTTAAGTGAAGGTATATATTTATCAAAGTTAATTGAACTGTACACTGAAAATATATGCTTCTCAAAGTTTATAAAATCCTGTAATACCCAACTCTGGAAACTATCATAAGGTCCTTCCATTGGGTAATGGAAGAACAAACAGTAAGCCATCCATGTCATGGAATAACCAATAAATATGAGCAACCTGCAGGTTCATATAACACACAAATCTCCAATGCATGATGTGAAGTGACTCAGAATATGGTCTATCATGCTAAATGTTCCCTTTGCTCTTGAAAAAAGGAGCTGTGTTGAGTGGCATGTTCACAGATGTCATTTGGTAAAGTGCTTGGTAGTGTTCTTCAAGTCTTCTTTATTTTTTTTCTTATTTTTCTATTTATTTTATCAATTACTGAGATATGGATGGTGAAATTTTTTACTACGACTGGGGATACATCTTTTTTCCCTACTTCATTGCTATTTTATCTTCTCAGTCCCTTCATCATTACTAAATGACTTTCATTATACCTTGTGATATCCTTTGCTCTTTAATCTACTTTTTCAGTTATTGATAGAATTCAACTTTTTTGATTAATGTTACCATGGTCTGCTTCTTCCACACTTTTAACTTCTTTGTGTCTTTATATTTAAATACATTTCTTATAATAAAGGAAGGATGGATTGTATGGAGGAAAAAGAGGGGTGGGGAGCGGGTGGGGGAAAGGAAAAATAACAGAAGATACAAACATCATCACCCTTTATACATGTATGATTACACAAATGGTGGGACTCTACTTCGTGTGCAACCAGAGAAACCCTGTTTGTGTACAATGAATCAAAATAAATAAATAAATAATAAAAAATAAATACATTTCTTATAAATAGTATACCGTTAGATCTCTCAATATGACAAATTTCTTCCTTTTATTTATGTTGTGTAGATCATTTACATTTGATATCATTACTAATATTAGGCTTTAAGTACATAATCTTGCTGTCAATTTTATATTTCCCTACTGTTATTTGATACCCTTTTTTTAAAAAAAATTCTTTTGGAGTAATTAAAAAAATTTATGATTCTATTTTGTCTTCTTTGCTAACTCAGCCATTACTTTGCTATTGTAGTGATTGCTCTAGGGGTTTTGTATACATATTTGAATATTCCTAGTCTCAGCTAATATCACACCACTTTTGCATCATTTAAAAGAACCTTACAAAGTATACTTCCATGTATTCTTTTCTGCCTGAACTTTAAGCCTTATTTTACTTTTATGTATACAAGGGCTATAAGCCCCATGAAACAATGTTACTATCTTTGTTAAGATTGGCCATCTTTTAAAGAGATCCAAATAATAACAAAGTTACTCTTTCTGGTATTCTCATTCCCTACAGTTAATCCATGTTTTTCCTTGTGTCACTTTCCTTTTGCTTGACAGACCTTCATTAACTTTTCCTGTAATACATACCTGCTGGTTATGAATTATTCTGCTTTTGTGTGTCTGCAAAAGTGTTAATTTGCCTCCTTTTTAAAAGGATATTACTTCTAGGTATAGAATTATAGATTGTCAGAAGATTTTTCTTTAAGTACTTCAAAAATATGGTTCTATTTTCTTATTGCTTGCATTGTTTCCAAGGATATCTTCTATCATAGCTTCTTTTATTCCTTTATAAAATGCTTTAATCTGGGCTACTTTTAAGACTTTCTTTATCATTAGCTGAAATCAATTTGCATTTTTTTGTTTCTTTGCATGACAGATAATCTCTGGATGATAGACACTGTAAATGTTATCCCTTTATGCACCTGATTTTGTTTTGCATTCATTTAAATATTCTTGAGGTTTGTTATAAGATACAGTTAAAGTCCTTTGAAGCAGTTTGATATTTTTGATCTTGTTTTTAAGTTTTTTTTTTTTTTTTTAAGGTAGCACCAGAGTAGCATTCAATCTAGGGCTAATTCTACTGAGAGAAGACCTTTCCAGGTACTCTATCCAATGTTTCATGAATTATGAGGAGTTTATTCTGACTGGTGGGAATAGTCACTGTTCTTGGTTCTGGATGATGGCCACTTTCCCCTTTGATCTCCTCAGGTACTTATTTTTCCAGTCTTATTTTTTCACATATATAATTATTAATATTCTGCTGAATATTCCATGGGAGATCTTGGGGGAGTTTCCTGGAGTTTTCCCTCTTGATGTCTTTCTCCCTTCTGTAGTTCTGTCTTCATTTTCTCTGCCCTTCAGCTTCATCTAATTAAATCAGAGCATCACTGGGCTATGCCTGGGCTCCTTCTCCTTGCACCCTGGCCTGGATACTTTCTCAAGGTAGGAAGTTGTGACAGTCATAAGTTTTCCTCATTTGTTTCCTGTCTCAATGGGATCACTGTCCTTTGTTTGTGTCCACTTGAAAATCATTATTTCACATATTTTGCCTTTTTTTTTTCTAAAAGCAGATTTTTTTTTTTATTATGATGTCTCTCTATACTTGGTACTTCTATGTATGACTAACATTTGTTTTTTGTTCGTTATTCTGATGGGAATGTAAATCTGGTCTCTGTTACTCCATCTTTGCTGGAAACAAGTGGTATACTAAAATCTGTACCATTTTTAAATCAAGATCTAGACAGCATGAAATTGGCTTAGTAGATCATAACATAAGTAAAATCTCCCTTGACGAAGAGTTTCAATTCAGTAAATTGGAGCAAGCTTTCAGGATAACATGTTCTCATAGCCTGTTCAACAAATGGCAATGATTATCATAAAGGCAATTTTCTTACCTGAGCATAACTTTACAGAGCAAAAAATACATGAGATGAGATGATGAATCAGCTTAAATTAAGAGCAAAGTGTCTGCACTCAGATCCATTAAATACACACAAAAATATCCTTTAAAATGTAACAAATAAATGAGAAGAGCTATGGAATGCTAGCTTTTCCATTTCTGTAGAAGAGTTATTAACATGGTCCATATATTAGAAAGTGGTGTGCATCTGAATGGCAGTGTTATAAAGCTGTTCATGACAGCGATAACTGCTTACAATTAGTAAGTGCCTACAAAGAATATTATGGGATCAACCATGGTTCTACGAATGAATGGTTAAAGATGACTACTGAGTAGTGGTCAATACCATAGTTGCAACATCTTATGTTTTATTTTGACTCTTAGATTTTCAGTTAGCTTTGAAACTTGTAAGAGTCAACAACTGCTTATGATGGTTTCCTGCCAGTGTTTAGAGACTGAATTTCACCATTACTTCATTCATCTCCACCAAATCAGAATTTGGGGATTTCCTTTTTAGTTTACCTATAGCACTTTATGTGGTGTATTTTTTCTTATAACTGTCTGAGATAGCACAAGGGGGCTTTACCATATGTGGTGGCTGGATGGAACTAAGCAAAATCTAATGATACAGGTAATCACTACTTATGCTGGGACGTCCAGGCAAAATGGAGGTTGCTTTTGAAGGCACATTGTCCTCTGATGCCAATGAGAGGGACAGCAAGGTGCAAGCTATGAATAGTGCTTGCTTGGACATGAACTTCTCCGGACATAGACTTTTCCCCTACATCTTCAGATTTATTCCCCAAACTCTTACCTCCCCCTGCCATTTCAGGACTTTCCTCTTCTCCATGTCACATCACATTCCAAGTCATAAGTCTTTTATTTCAGAGAACTGAGATTGTTCATGATACTTTCTTCCATGGCTTATGCTTTGACTCTTTTGTGAGAGCAGAGCTGACTTGATAGGTTTGTGATTTGAGCAATCTCACAGGCCCTGTAAATATTTGAGGAAAAAATAAATATTTGAAGAAAAATAAATATTTGAGGAAAAATAAATATTTAAGGAAAAATTTGACATTTATTTTCCTACCACGTGGACATAATGTGTCTGCTGTTGCTGTTTCACAGTGGATTGAGATTGCAGAGTATCGATGAATCACAACTTCTGACTCTTCTGCTTGAAATACCAGTGCTTTTGTCAACTACTCAGCAATTTCTTTTCTTAAAAAAGTACTTCTGATGAGCATGCTCAATAAACCAGATGTGGAATTACTACCTTGGATCTTGGAGTGAATGGCTTTCTTAGCTAAGGGTCTTTGAATTTTAATCAACAAAACTTAAACTTTGAAAGGGAAAGTGTCACAAGGCAGTAAGGTATATTCTTTCTTCTAAACATCTAGAACAAAACCAAGTCCCCATGTTCATGGAACTGACACAGTAAAGTATCATAGTATATAGATCCAATAACACACTGAGTGCTCACTGTGAGCCCTGGGCTCCATGCTTCACACACTTTATTTTATCCCTGAATCTGTTCTGCTCATGAAATATCATTCTTATTCATATTTGGCAAAAGGAGAAATGAAGGTGCAGATTAGGCCAATTGATGGAGGTCATAAGATAAGAGGTATAACAGCTAAGACTTGAATCTAAGTGGTCTGGGCGCCAAATCTGAGCCTTTAACCACCTCCAGCTTCCTTGAGGCAATCTTGGAACACAAATATTTAAAGAAGCACAGTTTACTCTTGCTACTCTACTCTCTCTCTGCAGACAGCTTTTCCAGCTGCTTCTTGAATATAGATGAAGATGGTCACATCACAATGACAGGCTCAGCTCTTACCTGTACATCAAGACTATTCAAGGCAATAAATAGGAAACTTGATCCAATTTTAAATCTCAAAGCATAAAGATCCTGATAGGCCCAAATTATTTCAGGTGTCTACTCCTTGTCTTATCAACCACAGTCACAGATGCAAGAGCTTTTCATAATATAAAAAAGGGTTTTGAGGGCTGCATTGCTGTGGGTAGGATCATTTCCAGTTAAAGGGGCAATGTGGGTATATAAAAAATATCTGCCACATCTACATCTATTACGGTTCCATGTAGTTGGGAGGTCATTCATGACACTAATCCTGAATAGATACCTTTTGGGCAAAGTCATGTGGACTTCATGTTGTCCCCCTCAAATTCATTTGGTGAGACTCCAATATGTCTCAATTTAGAGATAGGCCCTGTAAGAAGGTTATTAAGGATAAATGAAGAAGAGTGGGGACCTAATTCAATATAACTGGTGTTCTTGTAAGATAGGAGAGATACCAGGTCCATGCTCAAACAAAGAAAATGCCATCTGAGAACACAGAGAAGACTGACGTCTGCAAGCCAAGGGGAGAGGCCTCAGGAGAATTCTAACCTGCTGACACTTTGATCTTGGATTTGCAGATCATAAATATGGTTTCTTTTAAATTTGTTATTTATCCATCCTTCTGTGGTATTTTGTGATGGCAGCCCTAGTAAACTGATACATCACATAACCCCTGTGTGCTCCTGTTTACCTGGATTGGAAAGGAAGAACACTGCAAATAGTATTTCTTGTGGGGTTTTCCATCTTTAAATTCAGATGACTTAGCTTGAGTGTGGTGTTGGGGCTGGATAAACATATGTCTGCTGTATCAGTCAAAAGTAATTAATATCCTTTGGGGGCCACAAAACAATTTTGGGTAAAATCTATTTCATTATGAAGAAAGGGAGAAAGATTCTCTGATCTGGCTTCACTGGATTTTTTCTAGATGTCACATGTGTCAATTGAGAATGCACTATATGACAAACAGCTGCTATGAATTTAATAATGTATTTAATGTCTGTTTGTCATAATGAACTCAATTCTGATTTTCTACCCTTTGGTACTTGTTGTGTCCTCTGACTTTTGCTTTATTCAGCTAATACCATTTTCAAATGGGGTCCTCAGAACTGAATCCAGTTCTCTGAACATGGTTGGACCAGTGAAGAGAGGTTATTGACTACCAGTTTTTATTAATGCAACCAAGTTTACATTAGCCTTTTTTGGAGGTCATTTTTCTGGGAGTCCATCACAATTTCCAGAAAACTTTCTATAGAAAAAAGGCAGTGTTTTATCTCCTAGCTTTGTAATTTGTATAGTAGTGTGCTGTTTCTCTTACTTGGTTCAGCAACTCAAGAGAAAGGACTATGTTGTTTATCTCCTCTTTATCCCTGTATCTTCAATGTCTAATACATCTAGATGCTAGAAAGACCCAACATACATTTGCCAAATAAAATGCATGAATATAATTGTTTTGAAAATTTAACATGTTAAGAACACTTATGCCTGTGAAGGTGTATGGGGCAATTTTATACCTCTTCTGAATTATCTTAATTTGTGTGACAGGTTGAGTGTATTCTAGAGCAACAATTTTAAGCAAGCATGGTGAAGATAGATGCAAATAGGTAGGTCTTCAGAAAAATTAGTTTTATGTTCAAACGGGGTATGAAATATGAAATATTCTTTTTATCTTAGTGTTGGCCAGAAAAAAATTTGAACAATTTTATTATATCCAATTTGAGTACTAATTATTTAATATTCTGGGTGTGGTGGGGGGAGTAGGGAAGGGAGAAGTCAGGAAAGTGTAAGACTCCATAAAGATTCCTTTGTTTGAAGGACAAATGGAGGACACCAACTGAGAAATGAATCATTATAGTACAGAATTGTTAGAATAGGGAACCGGTGTCATTTAAGTGATCTTGCTCTTCTTTAGGTAACTAGGGTTGCTGAAAGTTCCATCCTTGTCCCCATGCCATTCCACTAAGGAGGACACAGTTTTGAGAAAAAGGAAAAAGAAGGTTTACTACTTAGCTAGCAAAGGAGAAACACAAGGACTCCTGTCCAAAGGGCTGTGATTCTGCCCATCAGCAGGAACAGGGAGCTTTTAAAGAGGTGATTCAGAGAAAATGAGATTAGGGAGGAGAGATCAGGAAGAACAGGGAAATGAAGATCTGTGAGGATAAGGTTAGGGAAAAGATTGGAAAAAGAAACAAACATGTAAGTTTCAAAGAGGCAAGGGATATAGTCAAAGCATCAAGTGAACCCCTGTTACACTAGGAAAACTTTAACAGATAAAGTAAAATTTATTCTCCTGTCCTGCTAGGAGGGACAGGTCAGTGGCCTTTTTGACCCAGTAGAAGGAAAAGACCATACATATGACTAATTTGATTTTTATTTCTTTGCTTTTCCAAAGCTGTTTGTTTTTGTTGTTGTTGACGCCCCCTCCCCCGCCCCCCATGACTGGGACTGACTTCCCTGAGTGTAAAGCATTTCTTTCCTGATTTGGCAGACCCGAAGGAAGGTCACAGCAGTAATTAACTGTCAACCTCACTCTTGGTTTGCTATGATCTTAGGTGAGTCACCTCTTTCTAGGCCTAAAGGGTTTGACCAGATAATCTGTTCCCTCCACTTCCAGGAATCTGTGAGCCTCTGGAACAAGACACAGGACCTTGGTCTTAAGGGGATTTTTACATTTCACTGATGTAAACTATCCTTCCCTGTTCCCCAAGGAGCAAAGCAGCCGCCTACACAGTTTCTGGCCCTTTAAAAAAGAAAAAAAAAAAAAAAAATTTAGAACAGGGCAAGAGGGCCCGGCCCAAGGGCTCAGGAGCCTGCTAATCCTGCTTCTTCCGGAAAGTCTCCGCAGGCCTGTCGCTTGGCATCCTGGGACTTGCAGTTTCTCTGGGGTCGCTCTCCTTTGACATCTCCCTGCTCTTGAGCAGGAATGGACTACAACTCCCAGAGGGCCAAGCGACAGCCCCGCGTCCTGTACTCTCGCTGCGGCTGGGCGGCTAGTTCAAGTTGCCATAGCTGCGAGTCTGGGGAGAGCAGAGTCAGTTGCGCCGCAGCGTTTGGTCAGTTACACCTTCTGGGTCACTGGTAGCCGCGGGAGCCGGGTGGGTCCTCGGCGATGATCCGGCATTAAGGACCTGGAATCATCTTCTGTCTCAGGTACCTGCCCCCACCGCCCCCTGTCCTTTCTCTTCCACTTCCCTATCTTATACTAGATGTTTTAGGGCCCTCTTCCCCTCGTTCCAGGGGTGGGGCGACCAGGGCTGCGCTGAGATCTGGGGTGGGGCCGTGGGTGTGTGAAGTGTGGCCGGGTCGGGGAAGATAGGTGTCCACAGTCAGGTCCTGACCAAGTCTCTCAGTGACTCTGGGCGATGTTGTCCTCCTTTCGGGAGCAGCTTGCCCTGCCACTGGTCTCTGACGCTTTAGCTTTGTAGGAGATTGGACTCCGTCTGTAGGTCTTCCAGAGAACCGTCTGGCATTTGCTGGCCTGTCCTAGGATATAACCTGGTGTGTGTGTGTGTGTGTTTAGTATGTTTTCTGAGTCACAGAAAGTTTGCTTCACTTGGGAACACTATATCAGTCACCTAATTTTTTTTCTATGCCAACGTAGGAGTTGCCCCAACTTGAGCTGTTGGCAGTCCTTTATTTGAATTGTTCCCTAGGACCATCAGACCTTGAGTACCAGCTGCATCCTTTATTGGTTTGATGGACCTAGTCTCTCGTGCAGACGTCCTGTAAAACTCGACAATTAAAATTGGCACCATTGATCTAAGTATTAAGTATCTGGCACGGTGCAAGCGCTCAGTATTTATTACTTATTTTTATTAATTATGCAGAACAGTGTCTAGTAGAAATAAAATGTGAGCCACACAGGAAATTTAAAATTTTTTAGTACCTACATTAAAAAAAGTACAAAGAAACTGTTGAAATTAATTTTAATAACTTATTTGGCACAGTATATAAACATATATCCAACATATAATAAATATAAAACTTACTGAGATATTTTCCATTCTTTTTTTTTTTTAAAGTACTGTCTCCAAAATCTGGTGTGTATTTTACATTTATAGCATATGTCAATTTGAACTGGCCAGATTTCTAGAGCTCAGTAACCACATGTGACTAGTGACTGGTGATTGCACAGTACAGAGAGAAGATTAAAACTTTAACAGTTTTACACTGGCCCAGAGCAATTTTGTTGTGCTCATTACTCATCCCATGGGGTGAAAGTTGTTGCCTTGTTAGAAGAGCAAAGTGTGTACTGAACCTGTGTCCTTTTCAGCATGTCTTTTCTGCCATTGTGTAATGGGTAATTTTGAAGTATCTCTCAATGTTTTTTTTTAAATTAATTTTTGAAGGGCTGCTTTTTACGTGGACATTTACAGTTCTCTTGGATAATTATCCGTGGATTCTTACTCACTATTTTCAAAACAGTAACTAAAAATTTGAAAATATTTGTAACTCTTTTGTATATCTAAAGACATTTTACTTTTATTTACTTACGTGCAATACTGTGTGTGGAAAGAACTGGTAACGCGTAAAATATTCTTTTAAAGAGGCTTTGACTGGCTTAGGAATACAATTGGGCCATTTAGAAATAACATATTAATTTCATAACCTGATTGACTTAACCAATGATAGACATGCTCAGGGACTTTTGGCTAGACTTGGGCTGTAGTTCATGCTGCAGCATAATCTAGTAAGCTCAAGGGGTGACTAGGCATAGGCAGAAGCCATCTGTAAGGAGTATGCTGGCAGGGCCCTTGCATGTGAAGAATTCCCGTGAGATCACTTGGGCATTTGGATGACCCTATGATCATTTTCTCTGTTCTTTGATATGCTATAATCTGAACATAGGGAAGTGACCTACTTTTCACATATTTTTAAATTAAAAAATTTAAAGTTGTAGGTATGTGTTACTCCTTGTTTCATTTTTCTGTAGGTGGTTTGGGGAAAATACAGGGACACCCAAAGATCATCTACTTGACTAAACCTTTTGCCCTGAACTTCATGAAGAAATGATAGGAGGCAGGCATATGTGCCTTAGAAGAGCACTGAGCTCAGAGGAGAGCAACACGGAGTTTTGGGGGTGTGCTTTGTAAGTATGAATTCTGAGTTTCATTTTTGAGATCACCAACTATTGCAGATTGAGTGAAAAAGATAATGCCAACAAGTTGACTTTGCAAGAAGCTCCTTTCCAAGATGTAGTATAAAATAGTATAAAATAGATGTAGTATAAAATGGAGAATCACAAAAATTTAAGTGAGCAAAATATGTGAAGATCTATATCTGTTTACAACCCTAACAAAGCAACAGTATTGCAACTATTTCTATTAGACCAGTATTTGAGAACTTATTTTGTCTAAGGCACTGTGTTATGCATCTTTTTCAGGCATATTATATATAATTCTTTTATTATGCTTATCTTTATTTTGCAAAAATGGCAGTTGATGCTCCGATAGGTTATTTAGTTTGATTGGGATTCTGGAGCCAAAAGAGTGGTCTTTATTTCCAGAGCTTCTGACACTAAATCCCCGTCCTGCCCACTGTATAGATGCTCCATTGCTCTTTATAATTGCCTTCTAAGAGGATTTGATTTGTACTCAGCATTTTTGGGTTAAGTGTACCATATACAGCACAGTTTACTGTTAAAATTTGTCTCTTTAAATGTTCAAAGCCTTCTATTATTTTTCTTAGTTTTTTCAAAATATAATGGCTTACGTTATTATTGAGATAAGAGAGGTATAATTTGTGATTTACATAAAATGAGCATATTCAACGTGAATTGTCATTGACAATCAAGGGTATGGTGTTAACAACTTAAATTTTGCAAAAGATATAAATTATAGATATTTTTAGTATTTCATGTTGCATTTTGATAAGAGGCACTTATGTAGGGAAGACACAAAGATCTTTGGTGTTCATAGTTCTTAGGATTAAAGAATTTTAGAGCTGGAGGACCTAACAGGATAATGTGGTCCAGAAATTCTCAAGTGTACAGTCTTGACACATTTGGAAATAACCTAAGAATACCTTAGAGTGGATTCACTATTATCTCTGTAATAATTTCACTTGTGAAATGATATTTATACATATGATTTTATAGCATTTTTTATTTCTTGTAACAATGTATTACATGCATGTCCACACATAAAATCTTACCTTGTTTCAGTGGCTACATAGCAGTCCAGTCATTATACATACATTTAACATATCCCTTATCAGATAATTTGTATTTTTTCTTATAAGTAATTCTGCAGTGAAATTCTTATACATATATCTACACTTTAAATGTATAAATACATCTCCTTTTGTTTTCCTAGGATGACATTTATAGAAGTAGAGTTGATGAGTCAAAACATATGCATATTACTTTTTACTTATATTGCCAAGTTGTCCAGAAGAGCTGTTACAATTTTTATAGCTAATACACAAATATGTCCTTATGAACCCTGAGGGCACGAACTTTTTTCATTTGTGTAAGACAGATAAAAAAGAATGTAATTTTATTATTTTAATTTGTAGTTCTTTAATGAAACAAAGTATGTTTATACATTTGTTAGAGTCGTTTGTATTTGGTGAATTGCTTGTTTGTATATCCTTTGTGCCTTTTACTACTAGACTATTCTTCTGTTCTTTTAAAAAGCTGATTAATCTTTTGGTTCCCATATAATGTGAATATTTTTCTGAGTTTTTCCTTTAATTTTAAAACCTTGTTTCTGGTGTCTTATTATCAGTAATTATGAATGACTTTAAGAGACTTATCAGGCCATTATCATATGTACATACCTCTGATAAAAGTCTGATAAATTCATGTAACTTTCACATAGATCTTATACAATGCTGATGCTTGGAGTATTTGGAAAATGGAAGTATTTGTGATTACGTGAATCCATTTAGTTGATGAACATTTTAAAATCTCTTCTCTGCTTAGGATTTGTCATAACTGTTTCATGAATGCTGGTAAATGAATGAGCCCATGAACGAATGTATGAGTGAACTGATGCTAAGCCTGAGTTATGTTTTTCTGAGTAAAGGGAAGTACTGTGGAAGAAGTGAATTATTATAACTGTAAGATCAGATGGAGGTAACCAAAGGACAGAGAGGCCAGATGTAACTAAAAAAAAGAATTTTATTGAGACGGCTCTTGGGCGAGGTTCACCGCTCCTCCAGGGTGGAGGGCCTGGGAAGTTGTGTCATGACCCTGTCTGGGTGGCCCTGTCCAGGGGTGGGCAGGGGGAAGGTTGAGGACTTCTTGTCCTCCTGGGATTGGCTGGAGATTCCACTGACTGTCAGGTGATTGTGGGTGCCATTAGGGTTTCTCTATCAGTGCCTGATTGGTTGTTTCCCCCATGCATGAGCCGGCTGTGTTGTTCTTTGGTGTATGGGGGGGGGGGGGGCTGTCTGATGCCCTGCCCCCATCCAGCCACCTCAGACCGCCCTAACAATAACGATTTTCTTTCTTTTTTCTTGTTATTTTTCTTTCCGCTGTGGTGGTAGGGATGGAAACCAGGGCCTCTTGCATGCTAGGCAAATACATCACTGAGCTACATCCCTGGTCCCTGTTATTATTATTTTAAAGAATGAATAGATAGTCAATTTTATAGATGGTAGAAAGAAAAAAAGAACTTGATGGTGGGAAAGACTTTAAATGGCTAAAATAGGTTGTCTGTGAGTGGCAATTGGTACATGGAAACAACACAGAGAATGGATCCAGATGGTGAAGAGCCTAGGTAATTTGAGTTTAGAGCTTTATAGTACAGATAAAAAATAATTGAGGAATGCAACTAACTGAAAATGACTGTCATAAGTAAAAACGATTAATAATAACTCAAGTAAACCTTAGATTTGATTGTTATTAATGTTTTAATATGTGTTAAAATGAATTTAAAATGTTTACCTTATTTATACTGTAATAGACATTGTTAAGTATTCATGTTTATGCTATTTTATAACCCAGTCCATATGTTTGAAGACTTAAGATAATTAATCTAGGCCATTTGCCAAAAGAATTTCTTATTCTTTTAAGTAGTACTTGCTGTTTATAAAACCTAGCAGTTTGAAATTTGGATTAATCATGCAGAATAATAAAAAAAAATTAATTGTAAATTCAGTAAAAAGCAAACTACATGCCAGGTAGTATGCTAGCTTCTTCTTCTTCTTCTTCTTCTTCTTCTTCTTTTTTTTGGGAAAAAGGAAAAAGAAGTTTTACTAGCAAAGGAGAAACACAGGGGACTCCTGTCCCAGAGGTGTTGATTCTGCCCATCAACAGGAATAGGGGACTTTTTTTGGGGGTGGGGGTGGGGATTAAACCTAGGGCCTTATGCTTACAAGGCAAGCACTCTACCGACTGAGCTATCTCCCCAGCCCCAGAACAGGGGACTTTTAAAAAGGTGACTTAAAGGCTATATTCCACGTATTCTCTGTTGAAGTTGTAATTCACTTGTTAATTTGGGAGATAGTCATTTTTGAGATTTTTCTGGTACCATCCCCAAAGTCTGAATTACTTTGGTCCTATGGTGGGTGTGTACTCAAGGACAGATAAATCTGCCTAGGATAGCGAAGAAAGGTAATCCTGTTTTCCCTGAGGTTAGGGAGGGAGAGCGATTAGGGAGGAGCAGGGAGAGAGAAGAGAAAGAAACATGTCCATTAAAAATTAAGTTGCAGTGGCAGAGCAGCAAGGGATATATTCAAAGCACAATAAAGTGAACTACTATTACATTTCCCCACTGTCAATTTCTGCATTCCATTTCTATGGAAAAATGGGCAACAACATATCCAAGCTGCTTCCTGCTGAAAGAGGGTGAAGTTGGGGGAAGTAACCCAAAGTCCTTGTTCTTTGTCAGGTGGTGTGTAGACAATTAAGGCTATTCAGCATCAGAGCAGTCCAGAGGTCCACAGTGGCAGATGGCAGGTGACTGGACAAACTATACATAGGGCAGGGATCATGCCAAGACAGTAAACAAGACAGCAAAACTTTACTATTATAAACAACACAAAAGCAATTAGTATTTCAGCCAATGTCTGAAAACCATGAAGACAGTAACTTATATCAGTGAAAAAAGATTGAATTTATCAATGTAGGAGGTGAAGAAGATTTGTAGGTATATGAGGGCAGGCTCAAATTAACTCAGGACAAACTTGGAACTCTAGAGTCTTTTGTGATCATTATCAGGAACTCCCATACAAGAACCCTTCCTTTGTAGCCTCCAGCTTTACTTTTGGTAGGGCTGACACAAGTTACATTAAAAAAAAAAAAATCACACACACACATTGTTTTTCCTTTTAAAATGTCCATTTATGGCTGGGCTTAGGTTGTACTCTCCTGCTAGGTGTTTAAGACCAAGTTGGTCAAAACTGACCTTGTTCCTATCTACTCGAGTCATCTGAAATTCCTCAGAGTTCCCACTTGGGGATGGGTGTGAAGCCTGGTGGCTCCTTTAGCTTTTCTCTACCATTGGTGCCACCTCCATGGATGGGTCAGAGTCTTGCTGAGCATACGTGGCTTCTCTTGGAAGCATCAGGGACATTTCCATTTCCAGTGACCCTCCTCTTTGCGGAATGTACACTGGTTGGCCTCCTGTTCTCAAACATCCTCTTGATCTCCCTGATCAGCAGATCAATTGACTCACCAGGGTTGCAGGGCCCAGAGAGGGTTCCCATCCTTCTCTGTGTCCTGGCTGTCTTTAGAGGACAAGAGCCAAAATTGGATTGCTTTTTCTTTGGCCCTTTTACTTCTTTGACTTTGGTCTCCAAGTTTTTGGTTTTAAACACTCAGCTAGCCTGTTTCACCAGTCTTGAAGAGGGAGTAACAGGTCATAACTTTAGTATCTATAATTTTACTGTTACCCCTTTGTTTTGGTCAACTTTTTTGCTGCTGTGACTAAAGGATCTGACCAGAACAATTTTTAGGGGAGGAAAGGTTTATTTGGGGGGTCACAGTTTTAGAGGTGTCAGTTTATGGGCAACCAGCTTCATTCCTTGGGGCCCAAGATGAGGCAGAACATCATGGTGGAAGAGTGTGGCAGAGGGAAGCAGCTCACATGGTAATCAAAACTCCACTCTCCAGAAATAAAATATACCCCATAGCCCCACCTCCAGCGGACCCCTTCCTCCAGCCACACCCTACCTGCCTCCAGCTACCACCAGTTAATCCCATCAGAGATCAATTCACTAGTGATTAGGTTAATGATATAGCCCATATTTTCTCCAAATCTTGCATTTTCTCACACATGAGCTTTTGGGGGACACCTCATATCTAATTGTAACATTCTTTCATTTAATTAGGGTCAGTATTAGTACTGGAAGTCAGCATTATGTATTGTTTGCCCTATAGGCAATGGCAAACACTCAATTTGAGTAATAGCTTTGAACCAAGAAAAATGATTTTTATAATCTTAAACCTTTACTTAGTTATATATTATGTATTCTGTTTATTTTGAGTCACAGTAATCTTTACAACAAAAATTGATCTTTTGAACACAATTTTAAATGAGCTGAGTCTAGCCTAATTTGTAGTCATTCTAACATGGAGTAAGGTCAGAGGTAGAGCTTTATCTCGGGTAAGGTGGGGCATTGACAAATAACACATTACATCTGAAAATAAGAATCAAACAAAGACTTAGAGAGCTTAACTTTCTTTTTGTGGAAAAAGTGTCAAAATACTTCCATGGTTTACAATGTTGCCTTTAAACAGATCAGACTTTTCTTACTACTTTCCAAAAATACATTTAAATTCCTATTCCACTGTGAAGAGTAACACAAAATTGTATATATAACTTATTGACAACAGATTTCTTTGTCCAGCTGTAAAATATTAAATGATGTGAATAAGTATCAGCCAAATTTGTTATTTCCATACAAATCCAAGACTATTGCTACGATAACTTTAGTTTGGAGAACACCAGCTGGGTAAAGTACTCTCCCCTAAGCTTTACATTTAACTAAGTTTAATTCTTAAATTACAATTTAGAATCCATAGTGTACAGTAACAGTAATCACAGGTTTGCATGGGTTAGCAGTACTAGCAAAAATCAAAGGATAGTCTTAAATCTCTGACACATTTAGGAAACAGTTTTAATGATCAGAAATCAACTTAGTCAATGCAAACAGATGTAAGACAGTTTTTCAAATGGCAGTATCGCCCTTCTATGTCAGATACAATGTATGAAAGAGATCATTTATTGTTATCCTGCTGGTAAACCTACATAAACTTTCATCTTATCAACTTGTACATAACACTTATATAAGGCTCGTACAAACATAGTTCTCAGATGCATACATATATCTAGTCACATATATTTTGGGTGTCCACTATATTGTTATAACCTAAAATAACAGTTGTTTATTTAACCAGTTACAAAGTAATCACTTAAAAGACTTGAAAACAGATACAAACTCTAATTCCTTTAAGACTGTTTCCCTACATAATAAAACCCAACAGATACAAGAAATTTATCTTGATAGATGAGAGCAGATCAGTGTTTCAGATTTTGCTTCATATCAGTACATTAAAGTTCAGTAACTTGAACTAACTCTGCTAATTACAGCCAATTTAATCACAAACACAAACTTTTTGAGATTTAACTTCTGCAGACTTTCTGCAACCAACTTTGACATTCACAACTTGTTTACATCCTTAGTTTTGTCCTCTTTTTCATCTTGGACTTAGCACAAGAATATTACTTTAGCAGACAAAATACTTTCTCATCCAAAAATGTTTTTTTTAACCATCTAAATTTCTACAATGAAATAATGAAAGTTACCTATAACTTTCTTACATTTTGTCTTGTTTCAGACCTTTCTTAAATTCATATTCTGAAATAATTCTTATGAATAGTATCTGTGTATTTAATTTATAAAATAAAACAAATGTCATTCCAGGAGAGGGTTGGACAATCCAGCATACACCAAAACTGAGCCTTCATCTTTTTTCTCCCAGTTGCATTCCAGTGACGGCTGCACCGGATATTTGAGCCTGACTTGTCTCCCTTATCATTATCATAGTACCATCAACTTTAAGCGAGTTCCCCACCTCAGTGTGCCCACTGTCTTTTTCTTATACTAGGCATATTGATATGCAATGGAGGAGGCCCATTCCATCCTTTTCTTTAGGTTCCCTTGAGGATTCCTTTGTAGAGGCTGGCAGCAAAACATTTCTCTCTTTTTCTTTTCTGGGTGCAATTGTTATTCTGCTAGTTTCCCCATCCATTTAGTTTGATAGGATACTGTTATAGCAAGAATTGCTTTGCCCCAGTGATGGGTATCCCCTGGCCAAATGGGGTGCCCTGTCAGATCTTAAAAGGGGAGATGATTTCTCCAGGTCATAAGCTAACAGTGCTGGAAACTACTACCACATCTTTTGTGGCCAGCAGCCTCCATTCCCCCATGCCAGGGGCAAAAGGAGCTGGAGCAGGGCAGAGGCCAGGTTCTCTTCGCTCATTTTTCCCTAGGCAGCTTTTCTTGGACTGCGCCACCCCCTCCCAGCTTAGAACTAGTGTCCTTGACCCACAGTGAGATGACCTGTGGCTGCCTGGGGCCAGGCTGAAAAACAGTGCAAAGAGCGTGCCCGCCCTGGGTTTCAAAGGTTTAAATCTTCTTAATCCTTTCTCCTGGTGTCCTGCTTGCACACCTTTTGGCACCTTCAATTTAGTTCCTGACTATTCAGACCCCTTTTCAGTCAACTGCATAAATGCCTGTACATATAGAATCTCTTCCATATACTTTACTCCTGACAGACCAACTTCAACTGCAAGATTGTATAATAATCCAGAAAAACTATTTAAAGGCCAAACTGTGTTATAGTAACACATCTTTTTCTTAGATAGGCTTATGCCAGTAGGTGGCCCATTCAGCCAGTATCTTTCTTCTCAAGAGACTACTGGTGAGATCAACACAGCATGGCCCATATCTTAGAGGGCCAGTAGCAGATACAAAAAAAGAAGCACACAGAAAGACAACCAGAGAAGATCCCTGAAACCATAACTGACAGATGGAAACCTTTAAAACAAACAGACCCACACATGCAAATTTTTCCACCTACTTTCCCTCTCATAGACCAACTGCAACTGCAAGATTGTATAATAAGTTGGGAAGCTATTCAAAAGCCAGATTGTTAAACACTATCTTAGACAGGCTTCTATCTATAGGTGGGTCTTTCTTCAACTTACTTTACCTCTGACACAGCAACTCCAACTGCAAGATTGTACGAAAAAGAAATAGACAGACAACCAGAGAAGAACCCCAAAACCTTGACTGATTGATGGGAACCTTTAATACAAACCAGTCAAGATCTTTCTCAAAAGGCTACCTATAGTATCAATGCAGTATTGGCTATCTTAAAAGGGGCAGTAACAGATACAAACAAAACAATACCACAGACAACCAGAGGGAATTCCCACACCCAAGGCCAACAAACAGATGAGAACCTAGAACAGACCAGAAGGGAGTAAATCCCCTAGGTTCTCAAGTCCTGCTTTAACCATGACTCTTATACCAGTGGCACCCCAGACTTCCGCACAAAGAGGGACCAGATATTGCACACCGGGGGATTTACCAGATGGTCAAGGGTGCTGCGACTTTACTGAGTTCAGTTTCTTTTTTCTCAAAGTGGACCACCATGGAGCAATCCAGTGGGAGTTCCCTTTAGCAAAAGGAGCTTTGGCAACTGTGGGGATGTTCCCTCAGTCCCTCCAGTTGCTCACTGAAATAGCTCTTCCAGTTCAAACAAAGGCAAATTCACCCACATTCTAACTTTCCTGCTGTTGGCTCTCAACAAGTTTGCCAGCCATCTTGCATCCTCAGCGTGGAAGTAAAGTTGCTTGGAGAGCCAAACCTGCCCAAGGAAGCTGGAGCAGGGGCTGCTCTCACGTCTCATCTGGGATACCAAATTTGTTACCAAAATCTTCATCCTTGTCCCCTATGCCAATCCAGTAAGGAGGGCATGGTTTTGAAAAAAAGGAAAAAGAAGCTTTATTGCTTTGCTAGCAAAGGAGAAACAGTCTCCTGTTCCAAAGACTGTGATTCTTGCTGTCATTTTGCTGTAACAATATCTGATACTGGGTGATTTGTAAAGGAAAGAATTTTACTTGGGTCACAATTCTGGTGTGTAGATAGTCCAAACAGCATTATGCCATTGTCTGGGGAGAATCCTCCTGGCCATATGGTCAATGAGAGGGAAATGGGAGGTCACATGGTGAGAGAAGAGCCAGCTGAGAAACCCTAACTTCCTTTTAGCAACCCACTCTTGTGGTAACCAATGAAATCCTGGAAGATCTAACCTACTTCCCAGCATCCAGCTGTTAATGTTAATTTGTGCATTTAGAACATTTGGGAAGGATTCACATGCAGTGAGGATGATGCCCCCAGTGACCAAATCACCTTCCACCGAATCAATCTCCACCTCTTAAAGGTTCTTCCACCTTTCAACATCCCTATACTGTGACCAAGCATCCAACTCATAAATCTTTGCGGGACAAACCATAGTTAACTGAACAAATAGTCTGAGAAATTCAGAGTCTAGCAGGTAGACAGACAAACTGCCAGTTAGCAACCTGTGGGCTGTGATGAGGTCCTGCCATAGTTGGGAATGCAGCAGAGGGCACTTGGTGCAGTGTTATTGTGGGGCAGTGAAGGAAGACACTCTAGGGAAAGTTTCCTCTGAACTGAGACTTGAAGGAAAAGTTGGAGTTAGTCAAGGGAAAAAAAAGTGACAAGGATGTTCTAGGTGGTAAGTGCAGGGTAGGCCTGAAGGTGTGACATGTGTGACATATTTGAGAAGATGAAAACAAAACTTCCATGGCACCAATAATTAGATTTCCTATAGTATTTAATTAGTGTCTTGATGTAGTTGTGGAACTGTGAGAACGCAGAGATCACTTCTGGCTGGAGAGATGAAACTTTGCTGAGGTTGTATTATTTAGGCTAGCCTGGAAGGACAGGAATTTACATAGTTGGCAACAGCAACAGAAGGTATTCCATCACTAATGAGGGGTGGTGACGGGAGAATGGCTGGTGTAATAGCTGAGTGTTTAGGCCTTGTATTTTCCATGGTTCTTTTATTGAAGAGGAAGGTGACTAACTGTGGTCTTAAATTCCTGATTCCTGGATCCAGTAGGCAGTGGTGAGTCAGTGAAGGTCAGAGAGGCTAGGAAAAGGCTCAGAGTGAGGGAGCTGTTTTGATGGCCAGGTTCAAGTGAAGAAAAGTCCTGAATTGTGAGTGGTGCCCAAGGCAATGATGAGGGGTGACTGGTTAGGATGCTGGGCCTTCCAGAAAGATTCAAGAATCAGTGCTGCCACTTGGCAGCCAAGTAACCTTGAGTATCTTGGTTTCTCTAAGCCTTTTTTCTCAGGCATTTATTGTGATGGACACGGTACCTACGTGTAGATTATCATCATACAATAATCCTTGATGTTAAGGCTTCAGCTGTTGTTATCATTGAAGGTTTTTAGAGTTGGAGTTCTTAACTGGGGTCTACTCCATGTACTCCAGAAATTCAGTTTTATGATATAATTGTTATCAAGTGATATCAATTCCTTTCTGATCTTTTCTAATTCCTTTCTAATTTTTTGTAACTTAGATTTTAATTTGTGCATTTAGAACAGTTGGGAAGGATTCACATGCAGTGAAGGATAAGTCCTTTTTAATTTAGAAGTTTTTATTATATTTTGGAAAGAAAATACATATCCTATTTATCTGCTTTTAAAATTAAGGATAAGAAACAGAACTTTTCAGGACTGGGGATGAAGCTCAGCATTGGAGCACTTGCCTAGCATGTGTGAGGCACTGGGGTCGATCCTCGCGCCACAAAAAATAAACAAATAAAGGCATTGTTTCCATTTACAACTAAAAAAAATTTAAAAAATAGAACTTTTCAGTAAATATATGAATAAGTACAATAAAATTTATTCTGGGTCTTTATTATAGAAGAGTTAAGGGAAAATGTAAAGGTATAAAGTAAAAGAATGGTGGGCAAGAAAGAAATATAGGGATTGAGAAAGAATGGGGGAAAAGAAAGCTGCATATATATATATATATATATTCCAAAAAGATAATATTTAATATTTTTTTATTTTAAAATAAATATATAAGCCTTTAGGATATGGCTTCTGAAAATATAGGAACATTTTCCTGTCTGAAAGAGGTTGTAATTATTCTTAACAAGAAAAACGATTATTTTAAAGACATCCTAAATTAGCTATAGAAAGATGGATTTATAGCAGATTTACATATTTAACAATTTACCATCTTAATATATAAATCTTTTTCCAAGTAAATAAATATTTAAGACTACTCTGGCTTTAAATGCATTTCTGGAGAGGATGATAGGGATGGATGAGAAATAAGGAGCAAAGGACAAAGGAAACATTTCAGTGATGTACTTGGAACTCTTGCAATGCTTTTGCATGTATGAATGCAATGGAAAAAAGCATGTGGCTTAGAAATACAAGATTTGGGTTCTAGTTCTGTTATTGTAATTTTTTAGCAAAGGCAATTGTAGGTAAGTACTTTACTCAAACTTTCATTTTCTTTTAGTAGCAAAAATAAAGTTGTAATTATACCAGCTCTATAGGATTGAAATAAAAATCATGAGAAAATGCTAATGAAAAGGCTTTGTAAGCTATAAAGCAGTTTGCAGATTTAAGGTATAAATGGCAATAACAGTATTTCCCTTTGTAAAATTGTCATTGTTGTTTGCTTCACGAGGAAAGTCAAAGAGTAGTTTCTCTTTCACAAGTATGCTTTATGCTTAAGAAACAACTTGTTTTTCATGAAAAACTGAAGTTGTTATGGGGAACAAATAAATATTCCAACTGTTACTTATAATTGCTTTGAATTTTTTTTTCTCAAAAACTGCTAGCTTGTCATGTATTATATCAACTGCTTATGCTTATTTTTTGCATCCTAACTTGGATTTGTCTTTTTTCTTTCCATCATTATTAGAAGACTATCACATAACATCTGCAGTCTGAAACAGTCTGTTTTCTGAAGGTGAGTTGGGTCAAGAGGAAACTTCAACAAATTAACTATTTTGAGACCAAAGCAAATGCTTTATTAGTTTGAAAAAACATACATGCGTATGCATATACATATATATGTATATACATATGCATATTATATATATAACATTTCTGCATGACCAATAAAATATTGAATGCATGCAACAATAAATGTTTAATGCTTGAACAATGAGTCATCTAGGCTGTTTGTTTATTGTGGTCAGACTTGTTCACTTGTCTGGGGTGAACTGGCTGTTCTGCTGGAAGACACTGGGGCATGTCCTCATACTCAGGAAGAGTTTTAGGAGAGCAAGATGAAAAGATGGAAGACTTGCAAGAGATCATGTGCCACTGCATACTCCCATTTCAGGCCTCTACTTGTACCACAGCAACTAAAATCCTATTGACCAGAAAAGCCCAGAGTCAGGGTCCTGGGCAGGTAACTACTTATAGTGAGAGGGCAGTGCATATAGGGAGGATTGAAGAATTTGAGCCACATTATACAATGTATTATATTACACTGTTGTTCCTCCTCCCTCACTTAATTTCTGGTAAACACAATAATGGGAAGACTTTCTAAGTAGTTTGCTTAAAATCAAAACCTTTTTGCTCAGTAATAATGTTTCATCCTCATTTTATAGTTTATAGGCGTGGTGTTATGATTTTGATATGAGGCCTACCCCCGCCCCCAGAGCTCTTGTGTTTGTGCAGGAATGTTCAGAGGTGAAATGACTGACTCATAAAAGCTGTAATCTAATGAGTCCATCCTACTTTGGATGGACTGAGTGGTAACTGTAGGCAGAATGGGTGTGGCTGGAGGAGGTGGATCACTGGGGGTCCACTCTCCTTCCCAACTACCTCCTTGCTGCCATGAGGGGAGCAGCTTCCCTCCTCCATGCCCTTCCCCCACCATGTTCTGCTTCACCTTGGGACCACAGCAGTGGATTCAATTGTCTGTGGACTGAGACCTGCGATACCATGAACCAAAATAAACTTTTCCTCCTTTTAAGTTTTTCTTGTTGGGTATTTTGATCATAGTGAAACAAACTCTGACTAAAACAAATTGCCACTGGGAGTGGGTTGTTGCTGTGACTAACCGGACCAGGTGGTTCAGAAACCTTTGGAAATGGTTTGTGGGAAGAATTTGAAAAAGTTTGAAAATGCAGGGTAGAGAAGCCATAGAATTCATAAGCAGAATTTAACGAGTTATTCTGGTGGGGACTCAGAAGACTAAATGCCAATAGAAATGACTGTGCTTATGAGGTTTCAGAGGGAAATGAGGTCTTCATTGTGAATTGGACTAGAGGTGGTCACTCCTGTTACATTCTAGTAAAGAACTTGTCTATGTTTTGTCCAAGTCCTGAGTTCCTGGGAGGCTGAATTTAAAGGTGGTGGACCAGTTATTCTGGTGAAGGAATTTCAAGGCAGTATAGCATTTAGTTAGTGACATGGATATTACTGGCAGCTTTTAGCTAGGTTTATTGTGAGAATCTGAAGCAGAAAACAAAGCTAAAGGATTTTAAAAACTTGCAGTTTGACCAAAAAAGAGCATGTAAAGCTGGTATGCTTCTGTAGAGATTATGACCTCTAAAGAGATGCAGAGACAATAGGAAAGATGGCTTGAGGGCATCTCAGGAATTTGCAAGACTTCACCCATTGCAGGTGCAAGGATGTAGTAGGCAACATTCCTTGAGAAAGATCATGGGTCACCCTGCTTGCACAGGGGTCCTAGGAAGTTGTTTCACCAAACTGAGCCACTGAGGCACTTAGAGGCTGCTGCAGCCATGATCCCGGGAAGCTCAGCTGCTTCGAGAGCTGGCAGCAGACCTTAGCATCATCTACTTGGTGCTAGTTCCAAAAAGGAATGTAGGATGCTCAAGGTAAAGGATTAGGAGGCTTCCCTCAGGAACTCAAAAGAAGACCTGGGAGTCCTGGCAGAGTGTAGCAGGGTTGGAGTCCCTGTGGGCCCTTGTGGGGAGATGCATGAAACTGTGAAGTGAAGCCAGAACTGGAATGGAGACACCAGGAATTAAGAGATGCCATGTACATAGACTGTTTGTTGAGAAAAGCTACTGGATGTGGCACTGCACTGTTGAGGCCACAGGAGTAGGGCTGCCTAAGATCTTTGGAGAGCACATCTTGCAGACATATGTCCTAGATGCTGTATTCAGAGTTATGGGACTTGTTTGCCCAGCTGGATTTCAGTTTTGCTTTGGCCCCATCCCTTCTTTCTGTGGCCCTAATCCTCCCTTTTGGAATGGGAATGTTTACTGTGTGCCACTGTATATTGGGTATATGTAACTCCCTTTTGAGTTTTACAAGGGCTTACAGCCAAGAGTTTGCCATGAGTTGGATGAGACTTTGGACTTGGACTTTTGGGCAGAGCTGAAACTGTTAAAGCTGTGGGAGATGAATGTTATGGTTTGGATGGGTGATGTCTTTCCATAGCTCCTTTGTTTCTGTAGTAATATTCAGAGGTGAAGTGATTGTGAGAGCTATAACCTAACATTCATCCTAGTTTGAAGAGTGGGTGGTTACTGTAGATAACTGTAGGCAGGTGGGGTGTACCTGGAGAAGTGGGCCATTGAAAGCATGTCCTAGACAGGTGCAGCTTCCCTGTGTTCACATCTCCCCCATCCTGGAAGGGTGCATCTTCCCTGTGTCCATGTCTCTCCCTGCCCCTGCTTTTTTTGCTGCCATGAGGGTAGCAGTTTCCCTCTGCCATGCCCTTCTCCCTCTGCCTTACCTTGGGCTTACAGCAACGGAGTCTGCCATCTATAGACTGAAACCTCTGATACCATTAAGCAAAGAAAACTTTTCCTTCTCTAAGTTGTTCTTGCCAAGTATTTTGGTCACAGCAATGACTAAAACACCATGGCTAATGTAGAAGTTCTGTCAGAGTATCAGTCTTTCTAGTCTGTCTTCCCTTATTTATCTTCTGGTTTGTAGAGGAGACTATATCTCTTAGATATTTAATCTCAATTTATTCTTCCTAATTGAACTGCTTATTTTCACATTTTCATCTGGGCAGTAACTTGAAAACTTCCTTTCCACTTTAGCAAAAACAGGATTGCAAAAAGCAGTTACTCAGAGGGACCAATCCAGTAACATGTTGTGTGAAGCAGGCCTGGTGGGAATTGGGGCAAATGGAAAGGTGCCTGCCTAACTATAGGGCAGATACTGTTTACCTTCATGTCGCCATGGGAACATTTATTCCCAGCTTTGCAGGATCTTTGGCTTTCTCAAGAGAAGCTGGAAATTAGAGTTTTAAAATTTGTTTTCAAATTCAAGTTTTAAAATAGTGTTATTTTAAAATACACATAGGTAGGTTGAGTTTGTCTATAGTCCTCCAGTATTCATTGCCTGATTTAAACAGAATGGTCAGAAACTCAGGGCACCAACTATCTTTGTCCATGTTGATCTCTTGTTCAATCCGTGGTGATTTGGACAATTAGTAGAGGTTGTGTGAACTCTCAGAAAACTTAATTCTAGTCTATTTTGGAAATAGTGTGTTATTTTAAAAAATTATTTGCAAATGCAAGAGCATATATAATTTCAGTGCTTAACCAAGTAATAAATTCATCTTAGAATTGGGTAACAATCTTTTTGGTGGAAGTTTTTTTTTCTTCTTCTTTTTTTTTTAATCCTGACCTGTTTTCTTTTTATTTAATTTTTTTCAACTGCCTCATTTATTTTAGAAGTGTTGTTGGTGTATGAGTCTAAAATATTTGTAAATCTGTTGGGGAGAGAGAAGAGCTATAAAGTAACTTAATTTTCTTTTGAAATTTCCTGGTTTTTGATAACAGGTACGTATGTAGTTACCTGAGCAGTGATTGCTTTTTTCTCCATGTCTGCTTAATCAGTCATTTTGTATGCTGCTTGACCTTTTCCTAGAAAAGATGTGTTTACACTTGCTGCATGGGCGTTAGTCCATTTGATTCTTCCTTTGTTCTCTGAGGTGCTGGATCATGATGGACTCCTGATGAGCAGGGAACAAAAATGCAGACTGGGAGTTAAACCTACCAGGTTTCTCTAATGAAATAGAGGGGTGTGTATGTATGCATGTGCATGTGTGCGTTCATACCTATGCATGCACATATGTGAAAGAAAACATTGTTTTGTACTTCTGGTTAACTTTCTGAAGCTCAATTTCCTTACTTATAAAATAGATTACAACAGTATTTATTTTGTAGGACTGATGTTAGGATTAAATTAAATTAGCTAATATGTGTAAAGTGCTTAGAACAGGACTTGGTGCACAGCACAGGCCATGCAAGTGTTGGTTATCAGTATTGTGGTTTACTTCAGCTTCTGCCATGATGACCACTACTGCCATTCATTTTCTTTTTTCTTGTTTCTCTTTCACTTATGCTATCTCCAGTGTGTTCTGGGTTTTTTGGGAACACGGAATGTTGATTATAAGTATTCTGTTCTTACAAGATTATTATTATTATTATTTTAGAGAAGCGTACCTTTTCTCATTGTTTGACATCCCCCCACCCCACCTTCTCTTGATTGACATATGAAATAACATAGTAATTAAAAGATTGGGCTTTGGAGATAAGACTCTTTAGATTTGAATTCTGGATCTGCCAGTTACTAAGTTACTTTATTTCTGTGTGCTTTAGTTTTCTTTTCTGTTAAATGATGATCATAATGTTATAAGGATTAAATGAGAGAGTACACAGAAGTACTCTCTCATTAATAATTAATCTCAAAGATTAATTAATTAATCTCAAAGTAGATAATACAGAGATGAGTCCATAGAAAACTACATATATATAGCAATTGTTTTAATAAAGTTGAACATTATTACACCTTTCTATAAGTGCAAGGGTAGTATTGTACCATTTGTATTCTCGTGGTTTTACAAAAGAGGGAGTTAAAAATTTTGACTTGATTTATATGTTGTATGTTTCAAGTTGTGAGGTATCCTATTTATTTAAAAGGCATCTACAGGATTATGGTTTGAATCCAGTGTCTTCTAGGTGTTTAACCACTGGGACCCTCTGTTTCTTCATTTACAAAAAAGATAATACTTTATTCACTTGAGAAATGAATATTGAATATGTCAGATGTTCAGAGGCAGGTAAGAGAGAGATGAACACGATATAATCTCTGCCCTCAAGAGGTTACAAATCCTGCCTTGCAAGGTTGACCTGAGGATACGATAACCTTTACTGAGGAGCTTTCCTATTTGCAAAGTACTTGTCACACATAGGTGCTCACTAAGTGGTGGCTCTATATTTATACCTCTGATATTCTGATTTCTAACTATGTGTTCCTATTGTAAAATATAGTTATGTTCTGCTTTATCAATGTTTTAAAAAAACTTTCATATTGACCTTTACTTTTAAAGTATGCTTATTAAAATTTTATCTTTGAGTTCTTGGGCAAGAACATCATTTTCTCCCTGACCCTTATAATTGGCTAAGCCACAAATGCTGGATTATCTGGTACTGCAGTTTGAATAGTTTTAGAGTGAAGGCCATTATTTGTGTAACATGTTAAGGCAGGAGGCTCGACTCCAGAGGGTGGGGGTAATACATCACAGTGTTTGCAGGAAAATCTTCAGATGGTATTGTGCACACAGACTCTAGACAGTAAGTGCTTGCTTGCTTGAACCCAATTAGTAGTAGTTCTTGTCTGAAATCTACCATCTTTTTTCTTGTATCTTGGACCTGTCTTGCATTAGAATCCCCAATATTTTTGAAAAAGAGGCTTATATTCCATGAGTAAATATTTCTTTCTGGCTGGTCATTCATTCTCTTCTGTTTTCACATATGCAGACTTCTTCAAAGAGTGATTTGTACATATTACTGCTGCTCCTTTACCTCCTGTTTGCTGTACAATCAGGCACCTTCCTCATACTGCTTTACTGAGACTGCTTTTGATATGTTCTTTAGCAATTCCAAAGACTGTTTTCTAGTCCTTTCTAGTTTTATTAGTGTATCAAAATTTAATCATTTTTCCTCTAAGCTGGGGAGACAGAAACCCCATAGAAATGAGAACAGGAAAAGTTTAACATAAAGTAGGGATTGGAAAGCTATTTCCCATGGGCCAAATTCAGCCCACTATAAACCAAACCTGTGCTTTTATGCCACAGTTGCAGAGTCGAATAGTTGTGACAGAGACTATTTGTAATGGGTTTATCTCTAAAGGAATAGAGAGAACTCAGATTCTCAGGTTGAGGGAATGAACTCAAGGCAGGTATAAACTTGGAAGGAGGCCCTCCTGGAGGCTGGGATTCAGAACTTGCTGGAGAAGGTGTGACTGCAACCCATTTGATGGTGGCAAGACTTGCTGGAAATCTTAGACCAGAGCTGGGCACGTAGTGAGCACTGTTCCCTGGAGGGCAGGGAGCTGCAACCAGGACTGATGTCAGGAAACACATCTCTAGGGTGGCTGTAGGCTGAAGTTAGGGGATTAACTGCAAAGGTACTTGTTGAGTTTCACTGAGCATCTGAGTAGGGGGGTGGTGCTATCAAAACTTGATGGGGATTGAATACTACCATTGAGTGTCCTTCAGCAGGATGCTGAAATGGAAATGTAGCAAATGGAAAACATTGGAGCCAGGATGAGAAACTCCTTCCTTCTGCAATGTCCTTCTAGTATCCTCTATGGCAAAACTTAATGTTATACCAGCTACAAAGGAGAAGTGTTTAAAGCTTCTGTTTTACAAAGAGCAGGCAATGGAGAGTACATTTGGAGTTGAGAGACACTAAATTAGCTGGCAAAATTTTTACTAGTTCTTTTCTCACTTTCTTCAAACCCTCCTTTCCATAATTTTTGTTATGCTATTTCACCTGATTTCCTACTTAGTTCTCATGGTTGAGTCTCACTTGCTAGCTCCTTCTGTCTGACTTTTGTATGTTGGAATTCTTCAGGGATTTTCCCCTTTAAAAGCCTACCCATACATAGCGAGCTACATGAAGGCAGCACAGCTGGTCGGGAAGGTAAAAAAAAAACTCTACTTATTTGGATCTTCTCTAGTTTCTCTTAGATAGTTTTTAACTAGACCCTATTTCCTGAACTTAATCATCTATCAAACTTCTACTCATCTTTCAAGATGGGTGGAAGGATCCTGACCTGACTTGTGGAATTTGTCTTATTTCTTAGCTCACCATATGAAATAATTCTAATACTTTTTTTTTTCTCCTGTTAAGGATGTGACTTATTTACTTGATCTATAATTCTTAAAGTAGTAATAGTTCAGTAAATTAGGAATGAATGAATCTGTTGTATCTATTTGATTTTGTTTTCTATGGAATACATTATTCACTAGCTTACTAGAGAAAAGGATTATGACTGGACAGTTGATTTTGATTTTATATGAATTTTTCAAAAGGATTTGAGAAGATGAAGTTACAGAAGACCATTGCTATACAGACAGGCACAACTTATAATTGTACATGGTAATGGTGGTTGACTTTGTTGACTTTTTTACTTGAAGGGTGAAGCAGAACTCTCAGGTTCTGTATCTATAGAATCATTGAGAAATGCATTCTAAAATTTGAATTTGGTTTATGATTAAGCTTAAAATACAGTTCCCATTTCCCTTCTAAATATCACCATCACTACCTTGAACATCTTCTTTGAGGACAGTTGCCTTGGATAGGGATTGCTGGGGCACTTGGAGGCTACAGAAGCAGTCACCTACTTAACATGCACTAGTCTGTCTTTGTGAAATATCATCCCTGATGTTGGGTGCTTATCTTTTATGGAACAGCTTGCAAATCCTAATTGTTTTAAACTGACTCTGAGAGAAAGAGATTTGAGAATCAATAAATTACAGCTCTCATACATACAAATGTGCATCATCATGATGAAGACAATCTGATGGCTCTTTAGGTCAAATAACAAAAGAGGTAGACTTGAGTTTATAAAGGCTCTCTGCCAGTTCTCTTATTAGAAGGTTGGATATGATTTTACTCTCTCTGGTCACTGTGTTCAGGTTTGCATATGGACATTTGTTTTAGATCCTCAGTGGGAGTGAATTGATAGGGATTTGTTACTTGCTTTGGTGGCCGTATGTCTTTATAAACTTCATTAAGACAGAAGAAATAATATTTATATCTTTAAATATCGATGAGTGGAGCAGCTAAATAACTCTTCTAAGAATTGTACCATCTGCTCTCCAGACCTTAAGCTTTCTCTAAGATTTTAGAGACTTTCGCCCTACGTCACCCATCTTAGTCCCCTCTTCTCTAAAGTCTTGGACGATACCCAGGTGTGAAAAGAAGGTAGCATAAATGTTTTTTTTTCTTGTCAGTGAAAAGTTTCGTTGTATCAATAGGTGATAGTAAGCTGTAGAAGAGCAATTGCTGCTTTCTTTAATTGAAGGACAGACTTTTTTCACCTGAAACCAGAATTTAGGTAATTCAGTTAAAATTTTCTTCAAGAGTACAATCATTCTTCATATTAAATAATTCTTTCCCTTAAATCATAATGTGACATGTTGAAATTTCTTATTATAATGAGAAAGGATTTCTCATGCAATTTGAACCTCTTTTAAATTTTTAAAAATAATGATGGAAAATTTTCCTTCAGTATACATAGATTCTTTTCTACTTAATTCTTTGAGCTTCAAACTGCAATTTGATATTGATTATGATTATATGTTACTTATGAACCATTTAAAATTTGATTTTCAAAATAAATTTTGATTGCATAAGCAATATTAGTATGTGTTAATGTATTTTCTTAGCCCTTCAATTTTTGAGTACATTCTGGCCTTTAGAATATTTCTTTGAGTCACCTTTTTAATTTAGTAACATCCTTTAGCATAACTACAAAGAGAAAATAGTACACAACTTGAAAAAATTCTTCTAGCTCATAAACTCATGATAAATGGTTCCTGTGACCAGCCAGTTACCTTTTGTGTGAACAGTAGAGACTGGTATTATGATCCCATTTTGTCAGATCTGTTGGTGGCAACTAGTGTCATGGCCCTACCTCCATAAATGTTAGAAGACTAGAACATAAGGTCAAGAAGTTGCCAGAGAGAAAAATGAAATATGTACCAAGGAAAGGGGAGTTCTGAATATAGAACTTTAATTTTAACTCATCATTTGTGTTGGTAGTTTGTTAATCTGCTGTTAGCCTATTAATCTGCTATCTTTGAAGGTGATCTTCTTTACACTTGTTTTTCTTTCTTTTAAATATATATATTTTTCCTTCTGATTGTACAATGATATAAATTCATGAAAGACAGGAATGTTTAAAATAATAGAAATTAGCTGTAAACACTGGATGGTTAATATACTTTTGGTATATTTTCCTCCCCTTTATCCCTATTCTTTCCTGTGCCTCTAAATTTACATATGGGTAGTGAATAGGTACATACAGGTGACATATAGTGTTTGTTACAAAACTGAAATTTATACTTTTATCCCTTGCTTTGCCATGAAATGTTCTGTAGAAACAGGATTTTTAAGGTCTTTTTATTCGTAAAATGTATGATGCTCTGTATTTTTAATCATTCTCTTGTATTTTGAGATTTGGTATTTTCCTTTTATTACAACTTCAGAGTAAATATCCTTATATATAAATTTTATATGTATTCCAGGTGATTTAAAAAATTTTTTTTTTAGTTGTAGATGGACACAGTATTTTTATTGATTTGTTTTTATGTGATGCTGAGGATTGAACCCAGTGCCTCACATTGGTGCAAGGCAAGTGCTCTACCACTGAGCTACAGTCCCTGTTATGACTAGATCAATGGTAATTATCTTGACAGGTAGTTGCCTGCTGATATCCAGGCATCATATCAATTGAGACATTCTTAGACAAGTATAAGAGTGCTCTTTCCCCTGCAACCTCACTATTCATAGATAGTATTATTTAAAAGAAAATAATAGGTTAGCAAATGATGTTATTGTTTAATTTACATTTCTTATTAGGTTCAGTGTTTTTTCATAGTTACACTTGTTTTCTGATGTGACCACTCTTAGTATGCTTTTGTCAATGAATGAAAAAATGGAGTGAATCTAATACATTAGATATAGTTTTACTGGGTAGTACATTTCATGAGGTCAGCTGTCTTTATTGCCTATGATATTAGAATGTGCCATATTTTTATTTGTTGTATAAATAATACATTGTTAATGACGAATGAAGCATGTATAAACAATACTGCTTTGTGCTTTTCTTTTTGAGTTAGTTATATTAAGGGATTCTCAGAAATTGTTTTCATGGCCCTCCATACTTCTACCTAGGTTTTGATCATTTGGGTGAACCCCTGGACAACCTCAGTGGCTACTCCATTCTCATTTATTTTTCTCTCGCCATCAACACCATGTACAATACCTATCGATAGTCATGTTGTTGGCTGATGATGAATTGGCATCTTTTGGTAGGGATATAATTCACAATGCTGCTTTTTGCATTATGACACTGAGGTACCCCTCTGTCCACTTGAGGTAGCTATGGAATGTGTTTGAACTTTTGCATTATCAATAATAGTTGAAGAAAGTATCAAATTTTTATCAATCATGAAAGTAATCTGTTTTTATTGCAATATATTCTTTAATTTTCCTTAGTTTAACCTTCATGAAACTTATTTAATTAAAATCCTTACATGCTTGCTTAAAAAAAGCCATGTAAATTTCTTAGGTTATCTCACCTTAATTCTTGATATCTCTGCAGGAGTTCCATCAGATGCAGAAGTTTGAACATCTTTTATGGCTCAAAGTGATTGAAGTTAATAGCGGAAGCCTTTGTGTGTATTTACTAGGGAAACTCATGCTGAAAAGTGTGATTCTATCTTGTTAAAAGTATGTAATCCTATTGGGGTAAGTGAGAGAACTTGTTTCCCTGGCCTATGTGACATTTGGAGACAATAAGTACTCTTAATTTTATTTAATACTTTTAAGATTTTCTGTTTTAGAATTAATTTTAGGTACTCCATATCTTTACTTGTTAATAGTCATCAATTGATTATAATACGTGTTCCATCGTAAAGACTTCGAGGTATCTATGCCTGTGGTAAAAATATAAAATGTGGCATGAGGGGTGTACATGAGATGATATTAGTGGTTTTCCCTGGGGAGGTAGGACAGGAAGAGTAGTGAGTAGGTGTAGGAGTGTGCTGAGACTTTATTTATAATGTTGTAAACGTTTTATTTAAAAAATTAGAAGCATGCATGTCAGAATGATATTTATCATTAGTGTTAATTAGTTCTAGGTGGTGATGTATATACCTTCTTATTATCTGTACTTTTATCTGTTTTAACATTTTTTTCATATTAAAAAGAACCATAACAATTTCACTTCTAACTATTTTTATTCAAGTTGAAACTCAAAATTGTCTACTCATTGGAAGATTCTGATAGACCATTTATATCCAGCAAAGTTTTCTGCAGATAAATGATTATTATTCAAATTTGATGATCTTAGAAAAATCAGGTGTCCACAAGGATGTTTGTTTTGTTGCTTGTTCTTAACCAACAACCATTATAATAAACACATTGTTTTATTATCACCTTTCTATTCTGCTTGATGAGTTCTTCAGTTTTCCAAATTATGACTTGTTAAAATGAAAATTATTATGCTATGAATTTTATAATTTTGATTGATCACAGGCATAATTATTCTTTTCTCTTAGAGATAGAATCAGGAAACAAATCCCTTGCTCTGAGGCCAATGGTTTGATTTGTTTTTAGTCCTCTTTATTGAATATAGCATAGATAGGCCATTTAGTTTTCTTCCTGGTATCTAGTTAAGATTTCATATTGCTATTTGATGTTTCCTTCTTTATTTTCTTATGCTGATAAGAAATAAGAGGGAGCTGAGGAGACCAGAGAGGCTTATAAACTGTGACCTGTTATTGTCTTTATCAGTTTTCATTAACCATTGAGATTGTTCACTCTTAGTGTATGACAGAATGCAGTGGAATGAACATAGTATTGAAGATAGAGAAGGCTGGCTGAATCCTGGGTCTGCATCTTGGGTCTGCTACATATCACTATATGAAGTTAGACATGTTACTCAATATCTCTTGGCCTCAGCATCCTCTATAAATTAGGGACTAATAGTGTTTATAAAGTTGTTATGAGAATGAAATTGGCTTGTCTATAGTACCTGCATAATGGCAGGTGCTCAGAAATGTTGGTTCTTTCTGCTTTCACTAATGGAAAATGTTGGAAAGGACTTAGAATAAGATTACATGGCAGAGATTCATGAGATATGCTCAGAAGTGATTTCCTACATTTTAAGGGCAAACTTTATGTTTAAGTTTTTTTTTTTTTTTTTTTTTTTTTTTCCTATTAAATTTTACTGTAAGCTGGCAAAAGCAAAGCCAAACTTCAGTCTTAGGTTTTTTTTTTAATTTTTAAAAATTCTTTTTATTTTCGTGGTGTGGAAGGGAGCAGCATCATGAGCACTGGGCCTTCGTATTTATACATAGGAGGGAAACAAGAACCAGAGGTGAGATAGTTGCAGAAGGAAGTCGAGAGACCTGGGCAGAGAAGCATGAATTTTTGATTGCATGTTCTCTAACCCTGTGTTAACTAGTGCAAAGAAGTTGTGTATTCCATTGATTCTGATTAGATTTTGAAAAACCTAAACTCATAGCAAGAGTCCTTGCTTGTTTGCTTATATAGTTTTATTTTATATAATATCTTAAAATCATATTGCTTTCATTAAATGTCCTAGGATCTATATATTTAGCATGTCTTTCTTATCTTCTCCTTAGATACATGGTCATGTACTTCCAAGATTCATTCAGAATAAAGTTCTAAAAAGTCCAGAATATTCTGTCATTAAAGAAAAGTTTTCTCATACTGTATTTAGTAAGCCAAAAAAAAAAAAAAAAAAAGACCATATAGATATTAGGAAGATTATAACAATTAATGTTAAAATAAAGATTGAGTTAACTCTCCATTAAGCAGAAAATGAAATTATTGAAATATTCAGTAAACTTTTGCTTTTGATCAATTGAGTTTTCTCCATTGCTTCTTTGTTCTAAATGTTTTCAAAATTATATTAAAAGGTTTTCTGAAATTTGATACTTTCTTGCATGTAATAGTTTTCTTATGCATTAGATAATAGAAGTAAAGAGAGGAGAAGGCATGTTTAAAGAATTTTCTATTGATGAAATTTTATGTGACTGTTTCTCTATTTTGGTGAAGATGTTGAAGATGCCATCTTATATATTCCTTATTATAAAATTTGTATCTCTTTTACCTTGTTTATTCTGTATTTCTCAAATTAAAGTGTACTGTCTTTGTAGTACACCGAATGGAATTCTTTTATTGTAGGACATGCTGTGTATCTGAACTTTTATGTTTAAAGAGACATATGTTCTCATAGTAAGCTATATACAAACTTCAGTCATTATTATTAAGAAAATTGCAAGTCCTAATTTCAGAGAATAGCTGTGTACTTCATAGTTATTGGTAAATTAAGTCAGAAAAGGACTTTTAAAATTTGGAAGCACTGCACAAATATAAGGAATTATTATTTGGAGTGGTAAATATTACTAAAATCACATTTGAGTCATTGTTCTCTTAAAGCACAGAAAGCAAAGGAGGGACAATTACATGGGGAAGTGACTTATATTTTCAAGCTATTTGTATAGAGATTATAATATGCCGAAGGACTAATGTAATAACCTAAAAATATTAAAAAGTGAATCATTACATTAATCTCATTTCCCTGCTTTTTACTATTTGACCTTGACTTGGATTTATTTTTTAGCATTTGTGTACATCCATGGCAGAATCATCCAGTGATTCCGAACACTTCCGCTTTCATGACCGATTGAGTCAGTGGGCTACCAGGTCAGCTTGTAGGGATACCCGAAGTCAGCCTACAGTCACTGAGAAGGTCAACACTATAACAAGTACTTTACAGGTTAGTTTAGTAGTGGTTGTATTTCATAGACTTTAAATAGTTTGAGCTGAATAGTAGTTTTAGTCAGTATATTGATTTTCTTTCTGCTGTAACAAATTACTGCAAAGCTGAAGTCTTAGAAAAACAAAACTTGTTTTCTTACAGGGGTACTTAACCACTGAGCCACATCCTCAGCCCTTTTTATTTTTTATTTTGAGACAGGGTCTTGCTGTCTTGCTAAGTTGTTTAGGGCCTCACTAAATTGCTGAGGGCTGGTCTCAAAACTTGTGATCCTCCTGCTGAGCTTCCTGAGCTGCTGGGATTACAGACATGTACTACAATGCCTGGGCTTGATCTTCTTGTGCACATGTGCCTTAGAGAGAGGGTTTGCCAAAGAAGGCTTTATGGATATACGTAGATATACCATTTTGATCTAGAGACTGACTTCAGACAGTGATTGAAAGTTTGAGTGAGGCAGGGAGCTTTCTTTCCATATAAAGAGCTTGGGAAAAGGGCGAGGGAAGGATAGCATAGGCACGCTAAGAAAAAGAAAATCAGAAATAGATTTTTTTGCCTTAGCATGGATAAACATGGATTTGGGCTTTGTTTTGGGTCAGTATGCTTAAATAAGAAGAGAGTAATTTCTTTGGAAATTAGTTAGAGAAGCTACAATTTAATTTAAAGTAAGAAGGCTTGTTCTTTTTAAACTTATTTAAACTGACATAATAATGGAAGTTTAGGGCATGAATTCTTGAACTTTTCCACCAAAAAAGACACATTAGTCAAGTAGGTATTTTTGAAAGAGATGCCTCCATTAATGTCTTAGGGAAAATCTATCATATTTAGGTAGAAACCATGTTTTTCTTATGATTAGAATGACATTTATTGTTAATAGCTAAAATTAAAGAATATTTTTTCTTTTCTCCTTATCATGTTCTGAGGTGAAGTAATAATTTAAGTAACATTGATCCTAATGATTTACATCTCTTGTATATAGTCTGTTAAAATTGTTCTTTCACAATCCCTTTTGTGTGAAAAGGAGGTGCATTAGAGGTGCACAAATTTGATACTTAGGATTCTTTTCAATTTGGGATTTTGTTGCCAATTTAGGACTATTGGATAAGGGTTGAAATTATATACTTTAGACTTCACATACACAAATTGAAGATGGATTTGAGTTTTTTCTCTCAATGGGGTTAATTAAGATTTATTTGTTATTTATGAAGTATACTGATAGCTGACTTAACTGTGAAACAAATTATACCTTTACTAACTGTTGACTTTGTTGTTTGACATACTATTCAGATCGATAAGGAAAAACAGTGCTTGAAACAATTAATAGGGTCTATTTTCTTTCTCAAGGACACCAGTAGGAATCTGCAACAAGTGGACCAGATGCTTGGGCGATATCGAGAATATGGTAGTGGACAGGCGGGTGCTATAGAACAGGTGAGAATGTTTACATGTTTTCATTTTTGCTTACTTACCTTTTTGGGAATAGTTTTTGGAGAGTGGGGATGTAAGCTAAAGGAGATAACCTATGTGAATAGCTTTAATTTTTAAGCTGCTTTACTATTTTATAGTTTAAATATAGGTTATCTTATCAGATTGCCAGCTAGCTTATATAGATTAGATTCTATTGAATTTGAAAGCTTTAGGTCAGAGAGGGGAGAATTTAGGACATGAATTAAATAGATAGAATGTTGCTAAACTTGGTTCACAGATATTACTCATGTGGAGATACAGATTTTTAAGGGTGACTAATTTTAAAGTAACACATGCTCATTGTTTTAAAAAATGAAACACAAAGTCTCTTCCAGTCCCACTCCAAAGAGGTAACAATTTTGGTAGTTTCTTATGTATCTTTCAGAACATTTTTCTGTGCATGTTACAAGCATGCGTATGATGGCTTTAAAAATTAGAATAGCATAAAATATAATGTTATGCAGGTTTTTTCATTAAGTTATACTCTATCGCTGTTCCTATAATTTTATGTAGTTTTACCTCCTTTGTCTGCACAGTTAACATAATATTCCAAAGTACAGATGTTTTTTCTTTTGTTATAAACAGTGTAGTAATGACCATTATTTCACACACATTTTTGTGTAATCCTGTAGGCTACTTGGAAATAGAATTGCTAGGTTAAAGGATATGTGCATTTGAAAGTTGGATGTTTCCAAAGTGCCCTTTCAAAGATGTGTCTAGTTCATACTTTCTTACATGGGGATGTAAGAAGGAAAGATACTCCAGAATTTTGGAATTGAGTGAAAAAAAAAATTTAATATTAACGTACATTTTGTTAATTTTGTTTTTCTTATTTTGGAATTTGCTTTCTCACCTTCTGTGTACTCTTGCAAAACTAATTAAATTTATCTCTTCTTGTTTATAATGAGTGTACACTAATAAGTATGGTAATAAGAAGATTAATATATTATAATGATTATTTTTTATGTATCTGTGCTATACTGAATTGTTATAACTCTCAAGTTATAATTGACTTGTTTTTCTCTTACAGAAGTACAGTCATCCTTATTTGCTTATAATTGGAACTAATTGCTCATACAAAAGGAAACATATTTTTCTGATAAAGGTTTCTACTACTTTCATTTAGAAAATAAACTTGGGCTTGCCTACTATGCACAAGGCCCTGGGCTTAATACCCAGTACTGCAAAAACTCAAAAACAAAAAAATAGACTTGGAAATTTTTGTACCTAGAAAATTTTTTATGATTTAGGATGTAGTTGAAGCATGGAGCTATAGACTTTATATATTCAGGTAGCTCATCAACTGATTTAGGTTAATTACCTTATTAATAATCTTTGCCTTTTTATTTATTTGTGAAAAATTGAAAACATATTGTTAACTAGTAGGAGGACAATCCTACTTTGTCAAGTTGAGTAGAGTCTTACTTATGATAGAAAATTTCTTTTTAATTGTGCAATTGGTAAATGAAATGATGAATTAGAAACATTTCTATACAGATAAGCACTTAAAGCACAAAATGTGTTCTCCTGTGACTTTAAGTCTCTGGTAGACCTAGAGTTGACTAATGCTGAACTCTCTGGGGAGTGATTCTATTCATGGGAAGTAATCTCAGCAGGTATTTATTTCTGTCTGAGTTGTAAGTACATAGACTGCAAAGCTACTCATACAAAAAATAAGACTCAGGAGAGCCAGAGTCTTTGTTTTTACTTCAGGCTATTTCTTAGTCTGGTCTTGTTTTTCCTCCTTAGTTTCTCCAAATTCTTGTTCTGTTAAAACAGTTGATTCTCAATGATTTTTCCTTCCAGCATATCCAAGGACTGTGTTTGCTTTATATTGTATTCACTCAACGTAGCAATGATTTCCATCTTGCTACTTAGAAGTTACTTTCAAGGAAGGGGAAACAGCTGCCATAACCTATGGGGAGACATACAACTGAGAAAGAGTATTTCTTACACATGATTCTGATGGGCCTCTCATGAAAATTGCTTTCACAACATTATAATATTTATTATTATGAAATATATCATGCCTAAAAATGGTGATATGTCATGTGCCAACTATTGTGATTTACGTGAGTCTTTATAGTCTTCAGTCTTAAAGTACCTGGTATGATTGTCCATCTTTCTTCCTTCCTTTCTTTTTTTAAATCAATGTGTATTCTCTTTAGGGAATGACCATGGAGAAGGACTGTGCTGCAATTCATACAAATCCTCTTGCTGTGGAACGTGTTTTTTTTTTTTTTTTTAAATACCCTGCAATACATTAATCCATTTCTTTTAGCCAGTGCTCAATCATTCAAAAAACTTCACCACACTACATGTCCATTGCCTCTTTGAAATTAGTGTTTCTCTTTTAAAATATAAAAAAGATTTCCTAGAAAATGAAATCAACTCTTTGGCCCTGGGGAAGATAGGAACTTTTATTATTAACCTAGAATTTGCAAATGATTTTATTGCTAAACCTCAGGAAATAGAGATAGTGATATATATGTGTTTAAATATTAATTTTCTTAGGGTTTAACTTTGTGAGCACAATTTACCAATGTGTGAGGGAAAGAGTTTGGAAATATCAATATTTTGTGCAATGTTTTCTTCCTGAGATGATTTTCCATCAAGGTAACTGTAAGGACTATTCCTTTTGGTCTTGTAAAGCCTAATTGCCATGATCATGTTAGGTCAATTTTGGACTATTTTTCCTTAAAATATTCATGATTTCACTATCGTTTCCTTGAATCTTTATTACCTCCAACCCTAAGTTTAATTCTTTCCTCTTCTGTGAGGAGTTGAACTGTGCTAGAATACCTAACTTTTCACAATCTCTTTGGGAATATCTCCCAAATAGTGAAAGTAAAGTGTCCTTTGAGAACAATGTAGTCTTCCAAATAGTGGGTCCCATACACTTTTTTTATGTTAACTATTAGTTCTGTTAGCAAGGCTGTAAGAGATATTATTAATATTCTCATTTTCAAGATAAGAAAACTGGGTCACTGAATGGTCACTAACTTGCCTATGGTCTCCTAAGTTTAAGTGTAGCAAAGATAGGAGTTTGTTTCAGAACCTAGCATCAGTATTCATTTACTTCATCAAGTCACAGTTACTTGCATCTTCATGCTTCATATTTCTAAAAGTTGGGGCTTTAGATTCAAAGTTTGAAGGGTTATATAATTACTCATTGAGAAACTAGATATTGGAAATTACCTTAATACAAAACAGAAGACCCTTGTTTCATAAGTCATTATTATTATAGCTGATACAATGAAATTTAGACGGGGGAAGTATAAATAAATAATCGGGAATAAGTCAGGTGCTGAGCTAACATTGACTTTGAGGTGTTGTTACAGGTGGCATGTCTAGTTGCAACTGGAAGCAATGAGGTGGATTCTGTGTGTTGTCTATACCAGCAGATTTTCCACTTCCTCCTAGAGGAAGAGCAAGCATTGATTTTTCACTAAACTTTCACGGAACTGTTCCAGTCAATGAACCATAAGTTAGTTGGATATTGTGACTTAGGATCTTTTGTCATCAAGAACTTCATTACCTTAAGGAAGTGTCATCCCAACTTTTTTTTAATTGTTTGTTCTATTTAGTTATATGTGACAGCAGAATGCATTTTGATTCATTGTACACAAATGGAGTACAACTTTTCATTTCTTTGTTGGTACACAATGAAGAGTCACACCATTCGTGTAATCATACATGTACATAGGGTAATGTTGTTTGTCTTGTTCCACCATCTTTCTTTCCTCCTGCTCCCTCCCCTCCCCCATTTCCCTCTACACAATTCAAAGTTCCTCTATTTTTCCCTTCTGCCCTGCCCCCATTATGTTTGCCCCAAACAATACAGTATCTGTGTATGTCAAACTGAATTTTTTCTTTGCTGTGAATTTGTTGGAGGTCTGAGAACCTTTGGGCCAAAGAGGATTTATGAAGGTGATTTTATTTTAAAACTTACTGTGAAGATTTGGAATGAATTATGCTTCTTAGCGTTCAACTACTGCTAAAACTGTGCAATCGATTTGCTTAGTGCTCAGAATACTTCTAGGACTTGATGTTCCTATTCATTTGAGAGAACAGGGTAAATCCTTGTGCTAATGCTATAAAAATGGAATGCCCTGAAGAAAGAATATTCAACATAAAAAATTAATATCTTCTGTGGTAGAAATTTGTGCTAAAGTTGATGAGGTTAAAGTAGTTAATACTGGGTGTAAAAGAAAAATATAGTCCTCTTGATTCAAAGCAGCAAATTAATTAAGTTCATTTTTAAGGTACAGAATGACAAAAAATAATATCAAATTAGAGTTTAGGGACTTGGATTAATAGGTGATTTTTTTTTTCCCTAATTAAGTACTCTGATTAAAATTTCACTTTGGAGTTGGAGAATGTCACCATCTGGTATGTGAACTTTGTAAGAATGTTGGATATTAAATAATAAAGTTCAGGCTTTTCCTCTTATTTAATGGGATTCATTTGTCAGATGTACTTAGTGATACAGATACTAGCCATTTATCATATTGTGAAGTTGAGTTATCTGCTGTTTGGCTGAGCTTTACTAATTCACTAATTGTCTGAAGATAATAACTGTTGACAATCTTTCAATAACTTTAATATTAAGTAATAAGAGTCTATGGCTAAGAAATTCTAACCAAATTCTTTTAAAAAATTTCCTTTTATAAACATATTTCAGATTTTTAGAATTATGTTCTTAACTTTGCTTGTTTAAAATTTCATTCCCAAGTCTATCATGAATCTTCTGGACAGAAAAGTAATTTTTACAAAATTTTGTCTTGAGGCTAATGGGAAAAAAAATGTAGTCTTTGGAGTGAGAATTGAAATTTAATCCTGATTTTTCCTCTAGAAACTACCTCAGTGATTCTGGGCAAGTTACTAAACCTTTCTGAGACTGAGTTTCTTCATTCAAAAAATGAATATAATCATATATATTATGATTCATTATAACTACATTTACTTAAGGGTTCATACTGTTTTGGCTACCTGCTAAGCATTTTATCTTGTAATTTCTTTAATTGTCTGATCAAGCATATGCTAGTTTTTAACTTGAGATCCTTGGTATTTTTATAAGTACTTAATAATGTTACTTTCCTTTCCTTGAACTCATTGGACCTGATTTCAGTTCATGAGGGTATCCCTATATCTGTGAATAGCATGTATTGCAACATGTGAAAGGTAATTATTTTGACTTCAAACTATATGCTAAATTAGCATACCTAATAATGCTTCCCACCTCTATGTTTTTGAGTACAGTTTATTATTTATCCTCCTAAAATACAATAATATACTGTTACTAAGGACTCCTTCCACTTTCCATGAGTGATCACTTATTGACATTTAAATCTTATGTAAATTAATAAAATTTCTTTAAAAATTATATTTAGAGTGAGTGACATGTAGAGCTTTGAATATATGGGATTTCATTTTAAAATAAAGTATTAAAATAGTGTATTATTTGAAAAGAAGTTTCTGAATTTCAGGAAAAATATTATGGGCTTATCTTTATATAAACTGGTGTATGTAGAGAGGCTAAGTACAATTGAGACTAGTGATCTTTTGGTAAATAAAAAAATACAATAGCAATATTTTTATTTTTTTTATTTTCACAGTCTGCATTTTGATTCATTGTACACAAATGGGGTACATCTTTTAGTTTCTATGGTTGTGCATGATGTAGACTCGTGCCATTCGTGTAATCATACTTGTACATAGGGTAATGATGTCTGTCTCAGTCCACCATTTTTTATACTGCCCTCCCTTTCATTTCCCTCTACATAATTTAAAGTTTCTCCATTCTTCTCTCACCCCCACCCCTCACCCCATTATATATCATCATTTACTTATTAGGGAAAACTTTCGGCCTTTGTTCTTTTGGGATTGGCTTATTTCACTTAGCATGATATTCTCCAATCCCATCCATTTCTCTGCAAATGTCATAATATTATTATTCTTTATGGCTGAATAATACTCCATTGTCTATATGTATACCCCAGTTTCTTTATTTGTTCATCTGTTGAAGGGCATCTAGGTTGGCAGTATTTTAAAAATACATTTTAGCGTGGAAGGACCAGAAAGGTACATTACACTCTTTTGGTTTTATAAAAGTTTTTCTCTACCTCCTTTTTCTCCTAACTAAAAGATAACTATGGTAAGGAATGAAAATAGTGTTGGTAAAATTAACTAGTTACTACAACCAATCTGTTTTGCAGTCTGTTACCAGATTGATCTTGATGTTCTGAAGAAATAGACAGTGAGGGAAAGCCAAGTACAAAACATTTAATAATCAAAGTACCCAATGATGACATTATTATTCTTGTCAAAATTCTTAAGATGACCTCTCTTCCACCTCCAGTTTTGCTCTGGATTTTGCTGTTTATCCCTAACAATTATAAATGTTCTGCTTACATTTTTTATGTCAACATTATAGATCTAAAATTAGAACATAAACTGTTTCCCTGGTCACCAGTGCTTTATACATTGTAAATGTTTGCAGAATACTGCCTCTGTATTGGTAGATGAATACAAAACTGAACAGTCAAAACTATTTAGGCTTTCCAGTTCATCCTTGGCTATGAAGCTAAGTGAATGCCGTTATCTATACATGACCAGATTTTCATGCCTTTTTGTATAGCCTAAGTTGTATTACGAGATGTATTTTTTAGTATGAAAATAAAGGACACTTTGTGATAACAAATATTTGAAGAAACTAGGTAGAATCACTAAATGGTTTCTGAAATTCAAGCCTACTTTAAATTGTAGCATATAGCTTTTACCAAGGTTGTTCTGATTTTTAGTTTCTCTTTTTCATCTGGGTAGAAGCTAATTTGATGTATATTTGGTAGCTAATATATGTTAATAGAAACTTTTTAGTGTATTGCTGTTATGGTCTCTTTTAGGCATTTTTAAAGTGTTTCCTAATGACCGTTTTTCTTCTTTTCTTTGTGATATGGGGAATGGAATCGAGGGGTGCGCTATAACTGAGCTACATTCCCAACTGATTTATTTTTATATTTTTTATTTTGAGGCAAGTTCTTGCTTAGTTTCTGGGTCTGGCCTTGAACCTGAGATCCTCCTGCTTCAGCCTCCAAGTTGCTGGGATCACAGGCATGTGCCACTATGCCTGGCCTGATGACTTTTTAGTGTTGATTCTTTTATCTTCTCTTCAAATGAGCCTAATTAGTCAAGAATGGTTTTGTTGAGAATGTAAATATGTGAGATACACTGATTATTTAATGAAATAGTTACTGATGTCGGTGAATAAAGTTCATATATGTGGTTCTTTGTGGTTTCCCGTCTTGCCTTATTGAATCTAAATTTTACTGATTTCTTAGGCATTCTTGATATCTTTGCTAGGGACTTGTCAAGTAGCTTGCTATTATATTCTTTGGGAAGACTTTTTTTTTTTAACTTTAAAATCCAGATATTTGTTAAATATACCTCAGCGAAGTTGGGGGAAAAACAAAAACAAAACAGAGTTTCTGTCCCAGATAAGATAGAATTAGCACACTCTTCCATTTCATGGGGCTATAAAACTCTATTGAATGCTTGGAGCAACTACTTGAGGTCTAAGAATATACAGGTAGTCCTTGTTTATATGGTTTTAATGTACATGAGTGCATTATTTTGTAGTTAAATAACACCAGTCTTAAAACAACAGTTACCATGGTATATTAACTGTAAGTAATTGCTTACAGAATTTGGTGCTTTCTCTTCAGTCCACATTACTATGTAAATAACAGAGCACTTCTTTTGCAGTCTGTTGAGGACTGGTCACCAACAGTGAAATGTGTGGTTTGTTACCTCCTTATCTTCCAATGATAAACTCAATTTTACATAAATAGTCAAAAAAGAAAATTGGCAGCAAAGATGAAAGTGCAGCAAAGAAATGAGAAGTGATAATGCTGGAAAGTGAAATGTGAATCATATGATGGAGGAATTCTATGTGGAGTTCTGAAGAACGACTGATGGGGGAATATTAACTGCCCTTTCAAGAATCTGTAGATATGCAGCCAGAGGAATTTAGTGAAATCATTTTTTGGGAATGACAAACTCTTCTAAATAGCTTCTCTAGTTAAAAGCATCCCATTTCTTTATTCCTTTTTTTTAAAAATAGTCATTATGTTTAATCATAATAATAAACACCACTATTTACCAAAAAACCTCATATGCTCCTGGCATTGTTCTAAATATTTTACATATATTGTCTTATTTCACTCTCAAAATAAAGTATGTGAAAAAGTTATTACCTGATGGAGTGTGAAAGATGTGGACAGAAGAAGCAAAAGAACTGTAGCTGAGGAGCACACTGCCAAGCTTCCCTTTGGACCTTCTGCATCATCTCTTATTTGGAGTCTCCATTCTTGCCCAGATGGCCTCCTGTCATAGATTTGTTTTATAATGTAGTCAATCCTTTGAGTTTTTGAGTTTTATATATCATTTCCTCCCTAATTCAGTAATATTGGCTTACATTTTGCTGCTTTTTAAAAAAAAATGTAGTTACTGGGAGTTGAACCCAGGGTTGTTCTACCACTGAGCTTCATACCCAGTCTTTTTTAAAGTTTTATTTTGGGACAGGTTCTCCATAAGTTGACCAGATTGGCCTTGAATTTGCAATTGTCCTGCTTCAGCCTCCTGAGTAGCTGGGATTACAGTTGTGCACCACTGTGCCTGGTTTACATTTTGTTTTAAATTAGTTTTTTTTTTTTTTTTAATAGAGACATCATATGGGTTTCAGTGATCTCAATGAGAATTGAAAAATAGGTATTTTTTATTTTAATTATAATTTAAAAACTTCTCTAGTTTTCTTTTTTTTGAACATTTTATTTATTTACTAGTTTCCAACCTAATGATAGGTTCCCTAGTATGTTCTAGTCGTGACCAATGACTTTTTCCCCCTTAAATATCATTATCAACTTAGTAGTAACACTTCTTGTGTTTTAGTATAATATCCAAGGAACAGAGGTAAAAGAATAGATCTATCTGTAAATTATACTTTTATGACAAGATGAAGTGACAACATACTATAGTGTATTATATGATTCTTGTTTTGCAATATTTCAGAAAGGGGAAAAGTGGGGGGACAAAGGAACCATTGCTTCTTATGTAGAAAAATATTCATATAAGACTCAAAAGAGTCTGTATTATTAAAGCCAGTAACAATTTTGGGTTGCGAATTGATTTTGGTTTAAGCAAAATAGCATTATCTATCATAGAAAATTAATGTTAAATTGGGAATTTTATTAGTATTACTGTTTTTAATTAAATTTATGTTTGGTTTGACTTTGCATCTAGTTAGCAGTTATAATCCTAAAGAGTCTAAAACTTTTTTTATGCCTTTATATCTTATCCCTTTATTTCTTTGCTTTTGTGTTTTAGTAGTTAATCAGATGGTTTCTTATGTAATAATTAGATTTTGTACAGTGTCGTTACTACTTCAAGTGTGGATTTTAATTGTTTTATTTTTAGTTTTACATTTTAGGTGGGGGACCTATTTTTGCCTTGAGACTTGTAGGAGTACCTTAAAATAGTTTTGTTCCTCTCTAACTTTACATTTCATTTTTTGGGGCTTTATATATCAGACTGTATATCTCCAGTGGTTTAATATAGATCTTTTCATAGTTTTAAAATTAGATTGTCAATTAGTTTTCCTGAATTTTTATCTTGTTTCTGAAATAATTTTCTTTCCAACACTAGAACTAATCTGCAAATTAGTTCTGTAAATTGGTGTAATGTTTCCTTTTATTTTGTTCTATAATATTTTTCTGTACATTCTGTAGTGTTCTATTTTTAATAATAGGGCATGTGTGTGTAAGTGAAAATTCATTTTATTCATCAGCTTTTAGTTTTATAGTTTATAATTTATTAGCAAATAAACCCACATAAAAAGGATGCTGGCAAGTTCTACTCTTGGCATTGGTAGATAAGATTACATTGGATCAATTTTCTTGGTAAGAACAACCAGAAAGCTTAAAAAAATTAAAAGAAAATATTATGAATATTTCTCTGATGGCAGAGAACTGCCAAGGCAGTGAGGAATTTTGCAGTCAGGATCTGGTAAGAAAAGGAAACCCAGAAGGAAGAGTCCTATGTTTGGGGCTCTTCTCCTTCAAGGTGATGGATGATTCTAGAAAAGGTGCTTAGAAACAGAGCCTAGGATCAGACAACTTTGTAGTTATGATGGATTCATATTACTATTATTATTATTATTATTTTATTCTTTACCCCCCCTTCATCTTTTTAATTGTACTCAGCAGGAAAATTGTTCCAAAATAATCTTATCAACCCATGCCACTGTTAATCTACTCAAGAGGACAGGCGACCTGAACTGGAGGTTAGGAGCCCTCCAGCTTTTAACTGAGACCCCAAAGGCTGATAACTAGGGGAAATGTGAATTGAAAATAAGAGAAGTAATAAACTAAAACTAGAAGAACCCTCATGGGGACAGAACCCCATTTTGAATAAACTCAGTTTCTGTCTGGATTGAGGTGGTTTGGCATTGGTAGTGACTCTACTCTGACTTCATGCTAGAAGCAAAATGAAGCCATTCTAGAAGATGTTATTCTTAAAAGATTTAAATTATCTTTACAGTTTTATTCATATTTACTTCCCATGACAAAATGTGACTGAAAACCATAGGAAATACCAAATACAAATGTAATGGGACTTTAAAGTAACTGTGATTAATATGTTCAAGAAATTAAAAGATAAGAAAGAAAATTTTGGCAAAGAATTGAAAGTTAAATAAAAATTCCTGAAACAAAAAATAAGATGTATAAGTAAACTACCAATCTTCAATGGATGGATTAAATAGCAGCTTCTATACAGTTGGAAAGAGAGTTAACACATTGAAAGTGAGTCAGTATAAGATATCTGAAAAGGAGAAAGAAAGAATGAATGGATGAAGAATACAGAAGAGAGTAGAAGACATATGAAACTTGAGAAAAAAATGTTTCACTTAAAATATAATGAGGTTCCCAGCATGGTTTTGCATCTATCACAACTTAAAGAAGCAGGGGACAAAGAAATGTAAAAATATTAGCGTTTTGTTTTAATTTTTTTTCCAGAAATGAGAGGGATTAGAGATTGATTCCTGAAATTCTAACTCTACTCCTTTTAATCTAGATTGCTTTAACCTTGATTTTCCAGAAGAGTTAAATCCAAACAACTAAAATGAAAAAGAATTTACTTCGTTCATGACTCATATTCTGTTTCATCTGTCCTCTTCCTTCAACTAAGTCTGTTTTTTTCTGCACATTTTCCCAGGTTGGCCAACTTATTATCTCCATAAATGGTGTTGTACCTTTTAAACCTGGCCAAATTTAGGAGTTATAGATGAATTGTTTTGTGGATCCATGAATCATTCTTAAGTTTTTATTATTTTTTATTCATCCTTGGATGAGATTGTGACCTCAAGTTCTCCAGTAGTTCTGGGTTTGTAGATTTTCCTCAGCTTTACTCTCTGTTTCTATTTCTTTGGGTGTTAGTCAGATCATCTTCTCAGATCTGTAGCTGTGTACAACCGTGGCTGTTATTTTCAATGTTTAGCATACTTTTATTATTGTAGCTCTTTAGGTCTAAAAAGATGTCTTCTTATGTCCACTGCTGACTGATTCCCTCATCATCTGAAGAGAACATTCGGACAACAGTGGTCTTTAGTGTGTGCTCATAGTCCCATGTCTGTTTGCACAGTTTTCTGGAATTTGCAGTATTTGAATGCATAGAAGTAGTGCTCTGATATAGTTGGGCAGTGTACATTGTTTCAGTAGCAGTTTCTTCTTCGTGACCACTGTTGAGTTTCTGCTTTGTTACAAATTTGTGGATTCTGAAATCATGTTTAGAAGGAAGAAAGCCTTCTTCTTGGTTCAGATGTGTTGGCCTTTTATGTTTTTCTTATGGGTATACATCAATTAGACACTTCAAGCTTGTTAGTAAACCCTGATAGTTCATATCTCATCCACATTCTGGCAATAGAAAGATAGAACAGGTAGTGACAGATACTATTTAAAACCAGATGTCTGTGTTGGTTCTTAAAACATTGTTTATTGTTTTTATATTTCCTAATATAACTTAGTTCAAAATTTCTCTGATACTGATTTTCTTTGTGCATCCAGATATTTCAGAAATAGCTTTTAAGATCTGTAGCTGTTTGTATTTGGAAGATTCACTCTTAAAAGATTAACTCTTCATTATATTCTTTAATTTAGTTAAAAGAAAACTTGGAACAGTCAGTAGGCCAACTACGAAATCAGCGATTGTTGAGAAACTCAGGAGGGAGAAGTATTTCTGTTACAAGTCTGAGCGCAAGTGACCTTGATGGTGGCACTGTGACAGGTAAACTTGTAAAATGTTCTGAAGACTCTTTTTTACCTGAAGTACATGTTGAATGCATTTAGTCTTTGGAGAGATACAGTACATACACAGGGTCATGCAAAATAAGGTGTTAGAACATGCAGTCCTCAAGAATTTTATACTGCCTATTTAGGAATTTTCTTTTCTTTTCTTTTTTTTTTTTTTTGCGGTACTGGGGATTGAACACAGGGCCTTGTGCTTGTGAGGCAAGCACTCTACCAACTGAGCTACATCCCCAGCCCCCTATTTAGGAATTTATTAAAGGGTGTTTGTTATTCTGTTAGTTTTGTTTTTCTCAAATTGTAGACCACCTGGAGCTTTACCTGATAAATCTTTTATTTGTCTGCCACCAAAGAATCAAAACAAAGACACAAATAAGATTTACTACGTAGTATGCTCTCTGGGTTAATAATCTTGTCCTAGCACAATAGTTTTCAAACATCTGATTGTGATTTCCATTGAGAGAAAGTGAGTTTTAGCCTTGTTGTGCAACTAGATAACAATTCCTAGGTTAAAAGTTATAAAATACTTAGTTTCCTTGTATGTAATCTTACTTATTCTTTCCCATGGCACCAAGATTCATTTTGTGAATGGAGGTGGTTTAGATGGATTGAACACCAGTGCCTTGCATTACTTATGTTGCTGACCATCACCAGAATAATGATTAAAAATGGGATATTATCATTTTTATCAACTTGGTTTTAGTTGATTTATGTGCTCTATTCAGATGTTAGATTAATTTGTTATTTTTAAAATACTGTTTTATTAGGATTAAATTATACTTTAGGGAGTCATAAAAGCTTTTTATTTAGAAACTTTTTGTATAGCAAGATACTAAAGTTGCTTCTTTGGGAAGTATAAAAAACTTGGAACTTTTGGCATGTTCTATTCCTGGGTTGATTCTCTTGTTCATTTTATCTGCTTTAAGAGATAGATTAGTGTCAGTATTTTGGAACTTTATGGATATAGCATGTACTTGGGAATAGTCTCGGTTAAGGTCACATGTATGTCAACATCTGGTTTGTATGTATAGTGTAAAATTCTAGATTGTTTATTCTCATGCAGTGTTTTAATCCCCTTCCTTTTTTTTCATTTGCAAAGAGAGCCACCGTTTTCCACCTACCTCGCCTCTCAAGGACTATGATTCACAGGGTATTAAACGAATTAGGTCCAGAACTGGTGTCCGGTTTGTTCGGGAGACTGATGACATGGTTCAGGTACTTTGTGCCATTGTGTAATTTGTGTGTGTTGCATTTCCTTACATTTTTATGTAAGTGACATTTGAACTTTATGCTAAATTTTAAGAATTTGCTTATCAGCAGCTTTGTACTTTTTTCTTTTAAACTAAGTAAATTGCTTTATTTCCAATGCATGAATCATTATCACATATTTATTTTGAATTTTGTTCTGAAAGATTATAGAAGATTTAAAAGTGAGTTTAGTTGGACATGTTTTGTTTCCTTCCCTGAACAGGTGACTCACTCTTTTGAAAGCCCTATCAAGTCAGTTACTTTCTATTTTGCTAAGTTTGAACAAATAGTGAGTTAGTCCATGTGTGATGGACCTATTGATTTTTTTTTTTCACCTTTGATGTTTTTCTTATTGTTGAATCATTAAAGGAGATACTTTGTATTAAGTAAGACATTCCATACTTGATATATTCATTGAAGTATTAGTTTTATAAATATATTTCTTTTAAAGTTCTCTGCAGGGCTAGGGGAAGTTTCTGGTTTTGATGTCTTTGTATTGGTGGTTTTAGGATTAGGTGCTCAAAGTTTGTCTTAGGGTACTCATCTGTAGTTGTAGCTGGCTCAAGCTTAAGCATAAGCATAAGTTAAAATAGAACCAGATGCATTAGAAAACACTTTGTAGAAAGAAAATTTCCTTAAGTGTATTCTTTTTCTTTGTTTCTTTGTTTTTTTGTTTTTGTACTGAAGATTGAACCCAGGGGTGCTCAACCCATTGAGCCATAGCCACAGCCCATTTTAGTATTTTATTTAGAGACAAGATCTCGCTTAGTTGCTAAGTGCCTCCCTAAGTTGCCGAGGCTGACTTTTGAACTCATGAGCTTTCCAAGCTGCTGGGATTGCAGGCGAGTGTCACTGCACATGGCATATATTCTGTTTTAATAAGTGCTATTTGCTGGCATACACTATATAATGAAACCCAGAGCATACAACATCTTAACATTACTTGTTTACTGTAGTACTTCTCTCATTTGTGACAGTGATAAGTAAAAAATATTTACATCAAGTTTATAATCTATATGGGATGTTAGATGTTCATTGAATAAGTTTATCAGTAGACCCATAAATATGAAACGAAGGGTATGCTGTAATGGAAAGTACAGAGGGCATTGAGAGCATGTAGTAGATGGACCTGTCTTAATCAGCAAAGGCTTTCTGAAGCAAGGCTGGTTGAGTCAAGATCTGAAAATAGAGTCATTCAAGGTAGAACAAATAGCTTGGCAGCAGGGAAGATGGTACCTCTGAGAAATTTAAAGAAGATAATGTAGCTAAAGCAATACAAAGAGCTAAAAACACAGAGAGCTGTGTAAGGGACTGACAGAATTATTTTGAAGACATCAATCTGCCCCTACTAGGGAAAATGGCATCAATGTGGGCACAGATTTGTCTGTGTTCTGTGTGTGAAGTGATGGTCATCTGGATTAGGATAAGAGGGAGTTGGAGAGAAGCAGGTAGATTTTAAAGCTATTAAATGGATAAAATTGAAAGGCCTTGATGTCAGATAGTCTTGTGGGGAAGGTAGAAATGAGTGGAAAGGAGGTGCCAAGGATGATGATGAGGATTCTGGTTTGTAGAATTATAAAGTCATGAAATCATGATGGCAAACCTAAGAGGGTGTTTGTTGCTTATTCACTATATTACCTCTACCCCTTTCTTCTTATTATTCCTTATTTTAAGTCAAATTTTTTCTTGAGAAGATCCTTAACTCCACTTAACTATGCATTCTCAATGCCCCAGTGAAGTTTGTATTTTGTTTACAAATCTGTATCCCATGTAAGATTGCAAACCACTTGTTTCCCAGCAGGTAGGTGGCATTGATTAGTTGCTTAATATGCATACAAATGCATCCATTTGTTGTTTCTGTAAGTCTGTGTAACTTAAACAAATTTCATTATGAATTATAGTATATATATGTATTTATAGGTAGCATATTTATTTATAGATGAATGTACAACAATGAGGTTGTACACCATGTAAGTAACAAAGCATCATCATACCCCGAGCCTCTGTGGTGTGCCATCTTTTCCCTGAGCACTATCCTGACTTTTCTATTCATCATGTTTTCCTTTCTTAAGAATCATTTTTACTACATCTTATTAGTATTGCCTACCTTTAAATCATTTATAAATTGAATATTACTGTATGTCTTCTTTTAGAATTTATTTTTTTCATTTGATATTATATTTTCAATGTTCAACCTTACTAATGTGTGATTAGCTTTGATTATTTCATTTCACTGATGCATGATACTCCACTGGAGGAGTATGGATTTTGGGGCTATGTTTAGTGTTTTCATTTTGAATTTCTTGCACATGGGCAAGAATTTATTTGCATCAGGGATTGGCAAACTAGGGCACATGGGCTTATAAAATGAAGCTTTATTGTAATATAACTATGCTCTTTGGTTTATGGTTAGTTTTATACTACAGTAGCAGAGTTGAATAATTGTGAAAGAGACAGAGTTTGCTGACTTTTTCTTTAGGGTATGCATGCTTTTCATCAGTCTCTCCGAGACCTCAGCAGTGAACAAGTTCGCCTTGGGGAGGATTTCAACAGGGAGATTTCCAGAAGAAGCCGGTAAAAGAATATGGTTTTCATGGGAGACATGAATTACTAGGAGAACAAATTAATTTCTGAAATTCACATGTTTACCTAGATTTAAGAAACAGTGCTGTGTTTTTGTATGAGTATTTTATAATTTATTAATAGATTAGTTGAAAGCCCTTTGAATTTAGAATATATCATGACTCAGTGTTAGACAAGTTAATTTCATATTTCTAAAAACACTTTAACTTAATACAGTGGCATACTGACATTACGAAGAGATATGTTTTGAGATCTTAGCAAAGAGGTTGATTTGGGAATCCATTGGTACCAGAGAGAGAGAAAGAGACACACACCGCCCCTCACCCCCACAAACACCCACATGCACATTCACACATACATGGGCCAAGATTGACTGCCTGTCTGATTCTTGGCATTGCAGGAAAAAAGCTTAGCGTGGAATCTGTCAATGAATATGTGCCACTGTGGAATCCAATATCTCAGTTTTTAGTCAAAATCTTTGGAAGTCAGTGGTTAACTTCATCCTAGCCTTTGCAATTTTCAGCAGTTCTGGAGAGTTCCTAAGAACTGTCACTTAATTAAAACTTTCTCACTATCTTTTCATTTTTCTTGTGGTACTAGGGATTGAATCCAGGGCCACTCTACCATTGAGCTACATCCCCAGCCCTTTTTTTTTTTTCGAGATAAGATCTCATTAAATTGCTGAGGCTAGTCTTGAACTTTGGACCTTCCTGTCTCAGCCTTGAAAGTAGTTGGGATTATAGGAGTGTGCCAACATGCCCAACTTATTTTTTTTCTTTTTATCAACAGTGGCAAGTGGCTTTATTTTGGAGGCTATATTTTTCTAAGAAACAAAACTTTATATTTAAGAGTTACAGTCTGTATACACAAAGATTAGGGGGTGACAAAGCTGAACTGAAACCTGTTTACCATGTACACTTTCTAATTCTACTACCTAAATTATATCCTATGCCAGTTCTACATTGCTGCAGCACACAGTCCAAACTATAACCTTTAAATTTATCTAGTGTAGTCTGCATTACTTACCTGCTTTTAGAAGAGGAAGCCAGAAAATTTAAAAAAACTAGACTCTGCTATTGCTAGTATTATTAGCAAATATCATTAAGCAATTACTTCAGGATAGGCAGATTTAAATTTAATTCTTTCAGTAACTCTAAGAAGTATCCATTTGTTATTTTCTCCATTTTATGAATGAGAAAATAGAAGCACAGAGAGGTGAAATATCTGTTTGCTGGAGATGGAACCTGAGGTAAAAATAAACACATTTTCAGAGATTTACAATTTAGAAAATTTTTCCCAACACTGCCAATAACAAAACCAAGTCAAAAACAACAAGTTAGAAAATTTGCTTTTTTTAGAGTAACTTCCTTATGATCTGATGAAATTATCTAAGGTCATATAAATAAAATAAGATTTTAACCAAGAGAGGAAGATATAGAATATAAGAAACATTAAAACTAGCCTAGGAATTAAGTGGAAGCAACTTCAGAATAACAACCATAAAGCAGGCCCACAGAATATTCACTCCAAATTAGAGTGGGGAAAGTAAATGTCCTTTGAGAACAAGGTAGTGTAGAATGGAGTAGATCTTTTTCTTAAAAGGATGATTTGATAAGAAACGGGATGAAAATATCAATGGATGGCAAATAATACTAAAAGATAATGAGAAACTCTAGAAAAGAAAACAGTACAAGAAAGTTATGATCCAAGTATGACACTGACCAAAATGTGAGCATGATACAATATGAGCCAAAAAAAAAAAAAAAAATCAATTTGGAATAATGCATGAGGGATGGGAGTGAGCTAAATACTTGAAAACAAGGAGTCAAGTGAAAATGTTTGGAGTTGAAAGTGACGAAGGTAACAAGCATTAAGAATGGAAGAGGTTATGCTTGGTTGCCAGTACAGAGTGGGTCCAGAGGTATAGAAGTGTAGTTTTTCCATGCTTTTTGGTTATTTATAATGTATGCTTTTCATTTGATGAGGAAATGGTGATAGAGTTTGTACATCACACTCTATAATTTGATTGTAATTGCTAGACAGGGTATGAGATTAAGAACTTTGTCTTCCCCTTCTTCCTTCCTTTTTTCTTAATTACAAATGAGAGCTATTAGAGCACGTTTCTTTATGAAGGTGATATTCTAGTGTACAAGTACTTCTCAAAGTTGGGCACCCAGGTGCACAGAATCAGCCTCATTTAGGAATTTGCAGAAATGCATATTCTTGGGCCCCATTCCACATTTACTGGTTCAGAAATTTGGGGAGTGGAGTCCAACAGTCTGTGTTTTAACAAGTTCTGGCATTTTATATGTTTATTAATGTTCGAGAACCACTGCAATAGAATATTATGTAATAATTAAAATTATATTGTAAATTTCCTTCATTCTGTATATTTTCTCAGATATCTAACTTAAAATCTTTTTCTTTTTTTTTTTTGCTTAGGTCGGATGCAGAAACAAAAAGGGTTTTAGAACAATTGACTGAAAAACTTAATGAAACCCAGAAGCAAGAAGTGGTGAGGACTCTATTTATAAAAAGTTTTATATTTCAAGTGTAGATGGAGGAAAGAGGTGGCCAGGGTGGTTATAATCATAATGAGGCTCAGCAGAGCTTAACTTTAGGTATATGCCATTTTATCTAAGACTAATCTTTTCTATAATGCTCATGAAGTTTAAGAATTTAAGGTTAAAGTATCTCACAGTAGTATAGAAAATTAATTTTTAATTTTTACTATTTAGTTTTATGAATATTTGAAAGAGATTTTAAATGTGATTGGATCATTTATTTATTTATTTTCATAGCTTTTATTGAGTGATATTTCAGAAATGCAGAATGCTTTCTGTAACAGGCTCTAGAGTACTCCCCAGTAGTTATTTTCAGATCAGTAAATGTATAATAATACTTGCTACAAAGACTTCATTGCTGTTTTTGTTTGATATGGTGCTTGTTGAAAATGCCTTAATTCCCAAGTGTTATTGCAGAGATTGTTGACACTCATTATTCAGTTATTTACTTGAGTCTAATCACTATTGTTGGTAGAATTACGGTAAAAATAAAGTGTGTATAGTGTTCATTTTGTCCATGTCATTGATTTTTTTTTTTTTCTTGAGAAGATTATCAATAGAAATTGCCACTACACTTAACAGATTTGTCAGCTTTAGGAGCTATGTATATTACTCATTTCCCACATGCTTTTTGTTTTTCAAAGTAAGGAAAATTAGAATTTTTTTCACTTCATTTCTTTTATTAAAATTGAAAGTTTCCTTGTCAAAGCAGATCATTATCTCCAGTTAATTGCGTTTACAGTTTCTTACATATATAGATTGAGTTCATTTTAGAGTTTGAATGTATTGGCTTCATGTGCTGAGAGATATGCTCTATTTTCAAAGAGATTGACTCAGTTACTGCTCTTGCAATGAAATTTGCCCATTTCAGAATATGAAACAATCCCATCTACATAAAATCACCTTTCTTCTGTATTTTTGATACTAGTTTCTCTGTGGAGAGATGCAGGAAGGTGAAGATATAATGCCTCTTCTGCTGAAATAGATATGATCTTTTCAGTTAGTGTGTGAGCATGTGGCATTTGGTGTGTGACTGTGGTATACCTCTTTTTTTACACAAAAGCCTAGTTGTTTTCCCCCCAGATATGCAAGAGCACCTTTAGTTTAAAATGTACCCATTTAAAATATCTAAAACATCACGTACTTAAAAAGGTCATCTCTGACATCAACGTATTGTTGCCTTTCTTAGTTTTTTGCAGTGGTTCACAAAGCAAGAAATCTATGGCGTCTGATTTACATACCAGCTAAATTAAAGATAAATGTACACATTTAAGAATATAGTTCTGAGGTCTCCTCTTTAACTTACTGACATTCTAGCTCTTCTCACAAATTCTAGTGTGAGGCTGTCATATGATGGCAAACCTGCTGAAGCTTTGTCATTTTTTAATTTTTAAAAATTGGAGGCACAATGTACATGGGGAAGTACAGGTAACTATAGCTCAATTCTAACAAGGTGGATATTCACATGTAACCACCACATCCAGGAAAAGAACATTACCCAAGAAGCTGCTTCATTGCTGTCTTCAAACACTAACTCTTCCTTTTTATAGGCAGCCATTATTTAGAGTTTTAACCCTATAAATTAATTTTTTGGGTTTTGAATTTCTTAGGTAAATGGAATCGTATGTCCATTGTGTGTGTGTGTGTGTGTGTGTGTGTCTGACTTTTAATATTTATTATGATGACCCTGTTTATGGCTGTTATTTTAGGTTCTTCAGATTTTTGCAGTTAATTTTTGCTTTTTGGGGGACTCCTTAGTGTTTTTTATGTATGCATATATTGCAAAAATATATTTTGCAGTCTATGATAAATATTTAAATTAATTTGAATTTTGGGTTGTTATGAGTAATACTGTTTTGACTAATCTTATTCAGTATATTTGTGCACATGTACATGCATTTCTGTTGGAATGCATGGAAGGTGCCTTCAAATTAAGTAGATACCAATAAATAGATTTAAAGTGCTTGCACTAATTTATACTCCCACTCCTAATGTATGAGAATTCATGTACTCTTCATCCTTTCTTTTTATTTATTTATTTATTTATTTATTTTTTATTGTAAACAAATGGGATACATGTTGTTCCTGTTTGTACATGGAGTAACAGCATACATTTGCATATTCATACATTTACATAGAGTAATGATGTTTGATTCATTCCGTTATTTTTTTTCCTCCCCCCACCCCTCCCACCTCTCTTTTCCCTCTATACAGTCCCTCCTTCCTCCATTCTTGCCCCCCTCCCACCCCCCCCATTACATGCCATCATCCGCTTATCAGTGAGATCATTCGTCTTTTGGATTTTTTAGATTGGCTTATCTCACTTAGCATGATAATCTCTAATTTCATCCATTTGCCTACAAATGCCATAATTTTATTATTCTTTATGGCTGAGTAATATTCCATTGTATGTATATATACCGCAGTTTCTTTATCCATTCATCAATTGAAGGGCATCTAGGTTGGTTCCATAGTCTGGCTATTGTGAATTGAGCTGCTATGAACATTGATGTGGCTGTATCTCTGTAGTGTGCTGATTTTAAGTCCTTTGGGGGGCCTTGAGAAAGTTAGACCAACTAGAGGAGCTGTAGGACGGCCGGGGCCGCAGTGTTTTGCTGGCCCCGACGACCATGGCGGTGTTTCACGACGAGGTGGAGATCGAGGACTTCCAATATGACGAGGACTCCGAAACGTATTTCTACCCCTGCCCATGTGGGGATAACTTTTCCATCACCAAGGAAGATTTGGAGAATGGGGAAGACGTGGCAACCTGTCCTAGCTGCTCTCTCATTATAAAAGTGATTTATGACAAAGATCAATTTATGTGTGGAGAAACAGTCCCAGCCCCTTCAACCAACAAAGAATTAGTAAAATGCTGAAGAAACCTTCAGGAATCCACATCCTGAACAGTTAAGAATGAGCCCAGATGGAAATATCAAATGCAGAGAAACTGATTTTTTTCAAGGGGACAGCTGTTTTGTGGATTGCCATTCTGTTTTCATGTGTATCTTTTCACCAACTGCTGAATTCATCTTCAAATAGAGAAGTGAGCCCCAGACATGTCATACCCGGATTTCATGTTTAGAACATTGAATTGGAAGCATTCTTAATTATCCACCTGAATTTAAAGGAAGATAATTTTAAATCAGTGCTTTCTTTCCCTTAGTTATCATGTTTATACCTTAAACCTAATTCTGTATCTGATAACAGCATCATCTACCTCAGTCATTAGGATTTCTTAGTTAAAATGAGATTATATTTTTAATTAGTTTCTAAGATGGTTAAAATTAGCCCTTTCTTTGAAATTTGAATCAGCTTTATTATTCTAACTTAAAGAAAATCCGTTGCTTCATCAGTACTGCACTTCGGATTCCCTCACCAAGCCAGTCTCTCCAGTCTTGCCATTATTAGAATGTTCATGTTCTGTTTAGCATGTCATTTGTGTTACACTTCATGCACAGAGTTCTAGTAAGAGAAAAGATGGGCTACAGTTTCTCCATCACACAAGTTAGTGAATAAGGAAGAAAAGTCTAAAGTGAAAGAGTCAAAGAAGTGGCGATTCCTTATGTTCCTTAAAAATCATGACGTGATTTAAAAAAAAAAAGGAAGCAAAGTTGTTAATGAGAGGAGTTAAACGGGCCAAGTTAGCAAATGAATGCTTTAATTATTTTACCAGATCAAAGCAAATATTTTTGTATTTGGAATTTTGTTTATTTTCTGATAAAGTTAATGAAATTGTAGTTCATAGAGGGGTTAAGGCCAAGTCTCTGTGACTGGTGCCAGTGCTTTTAGCCTATCACAGTATTGTGTCACTACTAAAAAATAAAGCATTTACAATGGAGAATGAACTTGAAAATGGGAGGCCTGTTCTGAGTAAATACATCCATATGGACACATCTAATAAGCCTCTATAGCATGCAACCAAACCAAACATGCACTCCTACAGAGAAGTGTTGCCATGGAGAAGAGAAATATATGAAGATAGACTACTGGTCTTCCTTTGCTAGAGTGCTGAGAGTAGCAAGAAATTAGAATCATGAGAAAATTGGAAAATTTCCATTATAAACACAACTTTGCTGCATATATGAAAATGCACTGATAACTGGCAAGTTGTTTTGGGTGGCTCCTGTAATTAGAAAAGCATACTAGAGTATCAGTGTTCTACACTGATTGATAAATAAACTATACACTCCTTGGAAGTTTAAATTAAAATAAGTGGACTTTTTTTTTTTTTTAATCTTGTAGCAGCATGGCTATATGCAGGCATTAGGTTGAGACATAATAAATCAAAATTGTACGCTAGACGTAATTGGTATGTTATATGGTGTATTTGTGATACAGTGAGAAATCTCATTGACTCTTTGGAACACTGTCAGCCCAGAAATAATCCATACTCTTTGAAAAGCAAAGTGACTGCTCAGATGAACAGAGCAGGGTACAGGTTGATTCTGGTGGCAGCGACCTGCAAAGAGAAATGAACTGTCCCATGCTCATCATAGGTGGTGCTAACATAAACTTTCTCTCCTGCTGATGAACAGACAACCTTGATGTAGGTCTACTGTGAGCATAGAACAGGAAGAAAGTTTCCCAAGTTCAAACATCCCAGGAGAAAAGAAATATAAACAGCTTTGGCAGTCAGTGATTGTTGATATACTGCAATAATAGAATGATTTTGTTTTAAAGCAACTGTGTTAAGTTTGAGAAAGAACATACCAGGAATTAATCCTATAGTAAGCAGAAAGTAAAACCAAGGTTTTTCAGGTGTGACTAGAGTTCTGAGTGATGCTTGTGCCTTATTTAGCCCCACAGACATTTGTGGGGCACCTCTGTGAACTGATTTATGATTTAACCCAGTCTCTGCTTAGCTCTGGAGTCTGAGGCCAACCAGGCCAGTGGATTCCTCACCTGTGCAGGTATAGGAGATGGGGTCAGAAGGTTTTCAACTGTCAGTTCTCATTTCAGGTGTGGGAGCTTACTGGAATGGAATGGATAATTAAAACCTTTATAAACTTGAAACTGTCTGAATCATGAATTACAGGAAATGGGAACTCCAGTTTTCATCAGTGACTTGATGTTACCACACTTCTGAGTTTGAAAATTTAGTTGGCTGTTTAAAGGATTCTGCATATATTTTATACATTCAGAGCATTTTTCTTAGATAGCACCAAACATTTTTTTAACTGTACATATTAATTTATTACCAGGATAAATTGTATTGGCATGCTAAATAAAATCTGATAATTTCAAAAAAAAAAAAAAAAAAAAAAAAAGTCCTTTGGGTATAGGCCAAGGAGTGGGATAGCTGGGTCAAATGGTAGGTCCATTCCAAGTTTTCTAAAGAATCTCCACACTGCTTTCCAGAATGGCTGCACTAATTTGCAGTCCCACCAGCAATGTATGAGTGTACCTTTTCCCCCACATCCTCTCCAACACCTATTGTTGCTTGTGTTCTTGATAATTGCCATTCTAATTGGGGTGAGATGGAATCTTAGTGTAGTTTTGATTTGCATTTCTCTTATTACTAAAGATGTTGAACACTTTTTCATATATCTGTTGATTGCTCGTACATCTTCGTCTGTGAAGTGTCTGTTCATTTCCTTAGCCCATTTGTTGATTGGGTTATTTGTATTCTTGGTGTAGAGTTTTTTGAGTTCTTTATAGATTCTGGAAATTAGTGCTCTATCTGAAGTATGAGAGGCAAAGATATTCTCCCACTCTGTTGGCTCTCTGTTCGCATTGCTGATAGTTTCCTTTGCTGAGAGAAAGCTATTTAGTTTGAATCTATCCCAGTTATTGATTCTTGTTTTTATTTCTTGTGCTATGGGAGTCCTGTTAAGGAAGTCTGATCCTAAGCCAACAAGTTGAAGATTTGGACCTACTTTTTCTTCTGTAAGATGCAGGGTCTCTGGTCTGATTTCAAGGTCCTTGATCCATTGTGAGTTGAGTTTTGTGCAGGGTGAGTGATAGGGGTTTAGTTTCATTCTGTTGCATATGGTTTTCCAGTTTTCCCAGCACCATTTGTTGAAGAGGCTATCTTTTCTCCATTGCATATTTTTGGCACCTTTGTCTAGTATGAGAAAATTGTATTTATTTGGGTTTGCGTCCGTGTCTTCTATTCTGTACCATTGATCTACCTGTCTATTTTGGTGCCAATACCATGCCGTTTTTGTTACTATTGCTTTGTAGTATAGTTGAAGTTCTGGTATTGCGATACCCCCTGCTTCACTCTTCCTGCTAAGGATTGCTTTAGCTACTCTGGGTTTCTTACTCTTCCACATGAATTTCATGATTGCTTGCTCTTTTTCTGTAAGGTACGTCATTGGGATTTTAATTGGAATTGCATTGAATCTGTATAGCACTTTTGGTAGTATGGCCATTTTGACAATATTAATTCTGCCTATCCAAGAACATGGGAGATCCTTCCATCTTCTAAGGTCTTCCTTAATTTCTTTCTTCAATGTTTTGTAGTTTTCATTGTAGAGATCTTTTACCTCTTTGGTTAGATTGATTCCCAAGTATTTTATTTTTTTTGAGGCGATTGCAAATGGAGTTGTTTCCCTCATTTCCCTTTTAGCTGTTTCATCGCTTGCATATAAAAATGCTTTAGATTTATGCATGTTGATTTTATAGCCTACTATTTTGCTGAATTCATTGATGAGGTCTAGAAGTTTTCTGGAGGAGGTTTTTGGATCCTCTAAATATAGAATCATGTCATCCGCAAATAGTGACAGCTTCAGTTCCTCTTTTCCTATTCGTATCCCTTTAGTTTCTTTAGTCTGTCTAATTGCTCTGGATAGAGTTTCGAGGACAATGTTGAATAGAAGTGGTGAAAGAGGACATCCCTGTCTTGTTCCCGTTTTTAAAGGGAATGGTTTCAGTTTTTCTCCATTGAGAATGATGTTGACCATGGGCTTAGCATAAATGTTCAGGTATATTCCTACTATCCCTATTTTTTCTAGTGTTTTGAGCATGAAGGGGTGTGTATTTTGTCAAACACTTTTTCTGCATCAATTGATATAACCATATGATTCTTAACCTTAAGTCTGTTGACATGATGGATTACGTTTATTGATTTACGAATGTTGAACCATCCTTGCATTCCAGGGATGAACACCACTTGATCGTGGTGCACAATTTTCTTAATATGTTTTTGGATACGGTTTGCCAATATTTTGTTAAGGATCTTTGCATCTATATTCATCAAGTTTATTGGTCTAAAATTTTCTTTCCTTGATGTGTCTTTTCCTGGTTTGGGTATGAGGGTGTTATTAGCTTCCTAGAATGAGTTTGGTGGGGCACCCTCCTTTTCTATTTCCTGGAATACTTTGAGAAGTATTGGAATGAGTTCTTCTTTGAAGGTCTTGTAGAACTCGGCTGAGAATCCATCTGGTCCTGGGCTTTTTTTGGATGATAGTTTTTTAATGGCTTCTTCTATTTCATTGCTTGATATTGATCTGTTTAAATTGTGTATGTCCTCCTGGTTCAGTTTGGGAGGAGCATATGTCTCTAGAAATTTGTCAATGTCTTCGATACTTTCTATTTTGTTGGAATACAGGTTTTCAAAGTAGCTTCTCATTATGTTCTATATCTCATTGGTGTCTGTCATGATATTTCGTTTTGCATCATGAATTTTAGTAATTTGAGTCTTCTCTCTCCTTCTCTTTGTTAGTGTGGCTAAGGGTTTGTCTATTTTGTTTACTTTCTCAAAGAACCAACTTTTTGTTTTGTCAATTTTTTGAATAGTTTCTTTTGCTTCAATTTCATTGATTTCAGCTCTGATTTTAATTATTTCCTGTCTTCTACTACTTTTGCTGTTATTCTGTTCTTCTTTTTCTAGGGCTTTGAGCTGTAATGTTAGGTCATTTAGTTGTTGACTTTTCATTCTTTTCTGGAATGTGCTCCAGGCAATGAATTTTCCTCTTAGTACCGCTTTCATAGGGTCCCAGAGATTTTGATATGTTGTATCATCATTCTTATTGACCTCTAAGAATTTTTTAATCTCCTCCCTGATGTTTTTTGTTATCCATGTTTCATTCAGTAGCATATTATTTAGTCTCCAGGTGTTGGAGTAATTTCCCTTTTTTATTTTGTCATTGATTTCTATTCTCAGTCCATTATGATCTGATAGAACACAAGGCAGTATCTCTATTTTTTTGGATTTCCTAAGGGCTGCTTTGTGGTATAACATATGGTCTGTTTTTGAGAAGGTTCCATGTGCTGCTGAGAAGAAAGTGTATCCGCTCGTTGATGGATGGAATATTCTATATGTGTCTATTAAGTCTAGGTTATTGATTGTGTTATTGAGTTTTATGGTTTCTTTGGTTGAATTTTGTTTGGAGGATCTATCTAGTGATGACAGTGGTGCATTACAGTTGCGCAGAATTATTGTGTTGTGGCCTATGTGATTCTTGAAATTGAGAAGGATTTGTTTGATGTACAGGGATGCACCATTGTTTGGGGCATAAATATTTACTATCGTTATGTCTTCCTGATTTATGGTTCCCTCAAGCAGTATGAAATGTCCTTCTTTATCCCTTCTGACTAACTTTGGCTTGAAGTCCACTTTATCTGATATAAGGATGGAAACCCCCGCTCTTTTACTGAGTCCATGTGCGTGGTAGGTTCCTCCCATCCTTTCACTTTTAGTCTGTGGATGTCTTTTTCTATGAGATGAGTCTCTTGCAGGCAGTATATTGTTGGGTCTTTCTTTTTAATCCATTCTGCCAGTCTATGTCTTTTGATTGATGAGTTTAGGCCATTAACATTCAGGGTTATTATTGAGATATGATTTGTATTCCCAGTCATTTGGCTTATTTTTGGTTTTTAAGTAGGCTTGGTTTCTCCTTTGAGTGGTTTTTCTCTAAGGTAGTTCCTCGCTTTGCTGACCTCCATTGTTGTTTTTCATTTCCTCCTCATGGAATATTTTGTTGAGAACATTCTGTAGTGCAGGCTTTCTATTTGTACATTCTTTTAACTTTTGTTTATCATGGAAGGATTTTATTTCATCTTCAAATCTGAAGGTTAGTTTTGCTGGGTATAAGATTCTCGGTTGGCAGCCATTTTCTTTGAGAGCTTGAAATATGTTGGTCCAGGCCCTTCTAGCTTTTAGAGTCTGGGTTGAGAAGTTGGCTGCTATCTGTATTGGTCTCCCCCTATATGTAATCTGATGCTTTTCTCTCATGGCCTTCAAAATCCTATCTGTCTTTTGAATGTTAGGCATTTTCATTATAATGTGACTTGGTGTGGATCTGTTGTGATTCTGTGCATTTGGTGTCTGTAAGCCTCTTGTATTTGATTTTCCATTTCTTTCTTCAGGTTTGGGAAATTTTCTGATATTATTTCATTGCATAGGTTGTTCATTCCTTTGGTTTGTATCTCTGTGCCTTCCTCAATCCCAATAATTCTTAAATTTGGTCTTTTCATGATGTCCCATAGTTCTTGGAGATTCTGTTCATGATTTCTTACTATCTTCTCTGATTGGGCAACTTTATTTTCAAGATTAAATATTTTTTCTTCATTGTCTGAGGTTCTGTCTTCCAAGTGGTCTAGTGTTTTGGTGATGCTTTCCATTGAGGTTTTTTATTTGGTTTATTGTCTCCTTCATTTCAAGGACTTCCGTTTTTTGTTTTTGTTTTTTTTTTTTTGAGAATCTCTATCTCTTAGTGTTGAAATGATCTTTTGCTTCCTGCAGGTGCTCTTTCAGCTTATTGGTATTATCATTCATTGCCTGCATTTGCTCTCTCATCTCATTCTTTGCTTCGTGAATCATCTTAATCATGTACAATCTGAAGTCCTTTTCTGACATTTCTTCTAACATACTGTCATTGGATTCTGTTACTATAGAATCTAGATTTGTTTGGATCATTTTCTTCCCTTGTTTTTTCATGTTGTTCATGTATCTTCCCCTTTAGCAGTGCAGATCTGGGGTATTGCAGATTTCCCCCTATAGGCTTATAGTGGCCCTATAGGTTTCTAAAACCCTTTCTTTAAGGGTGGATCAATATTACTAGTGCCCAAATCAGACACTGTGCAATCGTAGACCAAATAGCCCCTATGGGGACAATAACAAAATTGTCATAATAAACAAAGTGAGTTCAAATATTATCTTTGGTAAAACAAACAGGTTTGTAATAAGGTCTGCAGTTTCTAATGGAGGACAAAGAGGATGCAGAGGGATTTAGAATATGGCTGTTAATGGGATTAGAAAAGAATAAAAGGGTGAGAGTGTAATCAAAAGAAATTGGATGTTAGCATGCAAAAAAGGGAGAAAGAGACTCTGAGGGAACAGGTAAACAAAAGGAAAAGAGAGCAAGAAAAGTAAAGAAATAAAAACTTAAATTTTTTTAAAAAGGAGAAAAAAGAAAATCTACTGTATAGCAGTCATATACTAATGAAACCTCCCAGTGTTCAGTAGCCTGATGCATGAGAAGTACCTGACAATGAGCTTCAAGCCTCCAGCAGGCGTCTCAGGATGGGATTTGCCCCACCCGAAGATCAGAGCTAAGGCTTCCAGAATTATCCAAGATGGCGGCTCTGGCTTCCAAATGTGTTGGCAAATGGGGAGCTGCAGCTCAGGGGAGGACGTGGTCAGCTGGAGGTCCTGGAGATGGGATGCAGTTGGTCTGGCAGGGGTCCTGGAGTTCCTGTGTGTTTGGTGTGGTTGTGAGATCCTGGAGGCCACGTGCAATCAATCAGTCTGGGGTCCCGGTGATAGGGCGCAGTCCGTTGGTCTGGGGGTCCTGGCAGCAGGGAGCAGTCAGTCGATGTGAGGGCCCCAGAGGCAGGAAGTGATTGTTCGGGCTGAGGGATCCTGGAGATGGGGCTCAGTCAGTCCGGCCAGGGTTCCTACGGGGCCTGGCTGTTGTCTCAAAATGGCGGCAGCCACGTGTAATCAAACCTGCAGGTACTGTGAGAGTGAACTTCCAAGCAGCAGCAGGCAGCTGGTGCTCCACTGGCGGTTGGCAATCAGTTTGCTGACTGTTGTGGGACGATTGGGAGGTGAACCTCGAGCGTTGGGTGATGGATAAGGCAGGTGATGGGCAGGCGAGAGGCAGGCAAATGGCGGATGATAGATGTCTGACAGTGAGCAATCTGCTCTCAAAAAAGGCGTAGATATGCTGGCAGACTGCAGGTCATCACAGCAGACAAATGGGTAAACATCAGGGGATCGATAAGCAGCAAAAACTGCCTCACCGAGAAACAGATATCCTCTGCTTGAATCCTCTTGCTTCCCCTCTAGCAGTGCAGATCTGGGGTATTGCAGATTTCTCTCCATAGGCTTATAGTGGCCCTATAAGTTTCCAAAACCTTTTCTTTAAGGGGAGATCAATATTAGCAGTGCCCAAATCAGACACTGTGCAATCCTAGACCAAATAGCCCCTATGGAGACAATATCCAAATTGTCATAATAAACAAAGTGAGTTCAAATATTATCTTCGGTAAAACAAACCGGTTTGCAATAAGGTCTGCAGTTTCTAATGGAGGACAAAGAGGATTCTGAGGGATGTAGAATGTGGCTGTTAATGGGATAAGAAAAGAATATCTTCATCCTTTCTAACACTTGCTATTACCAGTCCTTTCAGTAGCCATTATGACAGGTGTTGATGTTATCATACTCATTTTGGTTTACCTTTGCATTTTCATGATTACTAATGATAATGAACATCTTGTTATATGTTTGGGGCTGTTGCATATTTTCTTTTTTGAAATGCCAGTTTGCATCTTTTTCTTACCTCTTCCTTTTTTACTATTTTTTATTAAAATTTATTTTTTATTTTTTATTTTTACACACTGCTTACTTTTTATTGCATTGTTTGTTTTTTTGTGGGAGGTTTTTACATGTTTTTACATCAGCACTTTGTCAGTTATGTGTATTATATATGTTGTCTTCCACTCTTCAAGGTATTTCTTTTCATTTGAAAGACTTTCTTAATGGGTCTTGTGTGGACTTTTAATCTAGTTCAATTTTCAATCTTTTCTTTTGTGACCAGTGCTCTTTTGGCCTGTTTAAGAAATTGTTCCTTGTTAAGATCATTAACATAATGTCTAGAAGCTTATTGTCTTAACATTTCACATTTAGGTCTAATGTTTATTTCAAATTGACAGTGTGAAGTAGGGGGAATACATTTTCTATGGCTCTTTAGTTGTTGCAGTTTCATTTATGGGAAGGACCACACTTGCCCTGTTACTTTACAGTCCAGTCTTTGTCATAAATCAAATGCTCATACGTGCAAGAGTCTGTTTCTGGAGTCTTTGGCCCCTGGTTTCTTTCTATATCTCAGGGCCAGTGTCTTACTGTCTTGGTAAGTTACTTTACAGCAAGTTGTGATGTAGGTAAATAAAATGTTTCTAAAGGTCAGTTTAGTGAGAACCAAAATCTTTACATTATTGAGTTTTACAATTCATGAACACAGCATATCTTTTAAATGTTTATAGCTTTCTTTTTTAGCTTCTTTACTGACATATTATGGGTGTATGGCAAATGGTTCATTGTTTAAGTATACAATTTGATAAGTTTTTGCATAAGTATATATATACCTGTGAAACTATCACCACAATCAAAATAATGACTTTCATCACCCCTGAAATTTCCGCCTCTCTGTTCTTCCCTGACCTTCTCCTACCTGAAACAACTCAAATTTAAAATAAGCATTTGCTTATTTTTAAAACTGTGACTGTGTATATTTAAGACATATAGCATGATATAATTGGATATATGTAGCTAGCAAAATATAAAAGTGTAAAATAAATAGATGTATCCATCATAACTCACAGTGAGCTTTCTTTGTTTTGTTTTTGTGCCAGAAAGTGGTGAATTTCACATATAAAACAATTTTATTACCTATAAATGTTATGTACATTAGATTTCTAAGCTCACTCATCCTATGTATTAATTATTTTGGATTCTCTGACCTACATCTCCCCATTTCCTGCACCCACCTCTCAACTGCTACTTTGTCTTCTTTCTCTGTATATTTGAAACATTTCCTCCTAGGTTCCACATGCAGATAAGATTATACAACATTTTTCTTTCCATGGGTGGCTTATTTCACTTAGTATAGTGTCCTGAAGTCTCATCCATGTTGTGGCAAATTGCAAAATCTCGTTTTTTTAAGGGCTGAATAATATTTCATTGCATATATGTAGCAATTTTTTTTATCCATTTGTCTATCCATGAACCATTAGGCTGTTACCATATTTTGGATATTCTGAGTATTGTTGCAATAAATACGCCCCAAGTGCAGATATCTTTACAAGATGGGGTTTTCATTTCCTTAGGGGTTTATGCCCAGGAGAGTCATATGGTACTTGTATGGTAGTTGCATTTTCAATTTCTTTAAAACCTCTATACTGTTTTCCGTAATGCCTGTGCCAAGCTACCTTCTCTTCAGCAGTGTACAGAAGTTCCTTTTCCTCTATACCCTCACCAACTTTTGTTCTCTTTGGTCTTTTTGATAATATCCATCCTAATGGGTATTAACATATATCTGAATACTTTTGATTTTCATTTCCCTAATGATTGAGGTTGATTACCTTTTCACCTGTTGCTCATTTTTATGTCTTTGGAGAAATGTCTATTCAGGTGTTGTGCTGATTTTTAAATTAGATTATTTGTTTTCCACTATTCAGTTCAGTGAGTTACTTCTGTATTTTGACTATTGACCCCTTCTCAGCTATATGATTTGCAGATACCATTCATAGGTTGCCATTTCATTTTGTTGACTGTTTCTCCTTTTGGTTTGATACAGTTCTATTTATTCATTTTTGCTTTTGTAGCCTGAACTGTGGATGTGATTAACCAGGAACCTTTTCCTTTGGAGGCTCTTAACTCTAGTTTTTTATCCTTTCAGCTCATAAATCCTTTGAAAATTTCTGCAGCTTTTGTGTCTTAACTGCCTTTTCTGAAATGGTTTGATGTTTCAGGGGGGAAATGTGGCCCTAAAAGATGAGCTGACCTCTCTGGGTTCCTTCTTCTCTTGCATTTTTGTCTCATGTATTCTTATTTTTAGCTCTGCAGTGCCTTCAAATATTTTTACTTAAAATATTCTTTCTAGTTTTTCTAGTTATTTTTAGTAGATAAAGCACCTGAATTATCTAATAAGTCATTTTTGGAAGTGAAGTGAAACTCCCTAAATCTTTTTTTTTTTTTTTTTATATATATCAAATTCTATTATATTATTTGCTGTTTCTAATGCACAAATTTTATTGAGTTTTTCAGCTGCTTCATGAGGTTTCTTTCATTTGCTGTGTAAGTAAGCAACTTGTGAGCATGCTTGTAAAAAGGCTTTGATCCAAACTCAGGTATCTTCCACATTTTGCTGAGGTCCTTGGAGACTTTAGTGAGCTATGGTTATGTCTGGTTATAATGTCATCTTTTTTTTTTATGTTAGATAGTTGAGATTGTTTGAATTTGGGATTTGATAATGCTAATTACAGAGCATATATTATTTTTTTAAGTTTTGCCTTTCACCACATGATGAAAAACCCAAATGAACAAAGTTATTTCATTTGAATTTCTTTCACATAGCAAATAAAACTAGTCAATATTATCTTACATGTATTTGAGAGTCTTACTGGATGTGTAGCAACTGAGTAAAATACAGATTTTATGACTCACTTATTCCAATTGAAGTCAGCGTTTGCATTTTATATTCTTTGATGTATTGTATTGTATTTGTGAATTCATGATAGCATGCTGTCAAAGAAGCAGTTTTCTTATTTGAGTGTTAAATTTCTCGGAGTCTGCAACTCTTTTCTCCCTTCCAGTTTAAAGTTCAAATAAAATTAACAAAGTGATGCACATTCAATTCACTGTGGAAAACTTTTAAATAGTGTACAAAAAAGAAAGTGGAAATAAATGACTTCCTCTATAAAGTTCTCTTTCTACTAGTATTCACTGTTTTTTTTTTTTAATTTTTTAGGCTGTAGCTCAATTGTTGGCTGTTTTTTTTTTTTTTTTTTTTTTTTTACATACCAGGAATTGAACCCAGTGGCACTTGACCACTGAGCCACATTCCCAGCCCATGTTTTTTTTTTTTTTTCCATGAGACAGGGTCTCCATAAGTTGCGGAGGCTGGCTTTGAACTTGTGATTCTCATGCCTCAGCCTCCCAAGCCACTGGGATTATAGGTGTGTGCCACCATGCTTGGCTGTGGTCTGTTAAGTACCTTTATTGTATATTATTCTAAGGCTACAATTGTTTATCATGTATTATCTTGATAACTAAAATATATCTTGAAAGTTTATGGGAAACATTTTTCTTCAAGATACAAAAAAAAAAAAAAAAAGAAAAGAAAAAGTATTAGTTGCTGTCACACTTGCCAAAATCTAATTTGTTAATATTTGTGAATCTTAGTTTTTTTTTTTTTTATTTGCTTATTTCCAACTGCCCATTGGAAGGGGGTAGTTATTATTTTTAGAGGATGTTATTATAAATATTTTTTGTTAACACTTAATTGTGATAATAACTAACAAACATTGCATGGACCTCACAGGGGAAATTTTATTGGTTCATTAGTTCTTTAGATTTTACCCAGTTGAGTGTGAGATGAGCACATATTAAATTTGATTATTTATGTAGAAGAAAGTCAATTTTATTTTAGTTTTAATAGAGTCACTATTAAAAAGTAAACAGGTCGAGATTTTTCTGGACTGGTTGTTCATTAATAAGATACTGTAAACACTACATTTAGTATAATATGGGTATTGTATAGATAACAACAGAAAGATATATACCAAATATTTATTCAAGTGGATTTTATACTGTCAAGTATTGTTAAAGATTGGAAGAATCAACCTATTAGAAAGTTAGAATACAGTCCCACTAACAAAATGATTTTGTTTCACTTCTTTTTGTTAACTAGTAACTTTAAAAATCTGTCCAATTTTCATAATTGTTATTTTGCTATTTTTATAACTAAATATGGAAATTGAGGATTTTTGACTTTGTAGTATACTTAATTGATACTGGCTGCTGATAAAAATTTTTTTTTAGTATTAGATGACATTATTAGCATTTTTTCTTTGATCTCAGAAATAGAAAAATGAAAAAGTATTAAATGCTTTCTTTAAAATAAGAGTTATTGGGAATTATCTCATTACTCAAAAGTTACAAATGTCATTAGGTATCAGAATCCTCACCCCTCTCTTTAGGACTGTTTTTACTTGCTCCTACTTTAGTCTTGTCTCAAGAAATGGCATGACATTTCATTCATTGGCTCAAGCTGGTCACCTGAGATTCACCCTAGGTCCTTTTCATTACACCATTCTTCCCATACATTACAAATGCTTTTTAGTTTCTGAAATCTTGCCTGATTCTGTCTACCTCTAGTACTTTCCTCAGAGCCCTCACCAATTCTCAGGGGTTCACCGCAGTGACTCCACTTAAGTTGATCTCTCTACTCCCTTCTTGCCCCTGTGCTCCCCCCAGTGGCCAAATTATTTTAAAAAATAGTGATCACATTGAATTATCCCCCAACTTTAAAACACCTTACTTGGGTTTCTTTTGTTCAAAATTCCTCACAATGCCTATATTATCTGACTTTCTTGATATACCTTGATTTTATCACACTTATTTCTATATCAGAGACTTTTCAGGGTCTTTTCTTTTCCCAAAGTTTTGCATGATTGATTTCCTCTGGTCATTTAGGTCTTCAGTGAAAAGATACCACTCGAGTCCCTACCTCTCCCTCTTTTTAGTTACATAATTTGTAGCATACTAAACACAGTGCTCTGCATATTGCCTTTTTGCGCTAATATATTTTTGAGGTTCAAGATTGCTTCATATAAGGATCTAATGTGCTTTCTGTTTTCTTTTAGTATTGAGTGAATATGTCATAACTTCCTTAACTTGTAGGGGTGGAGTTTTAGGTGGATTCAGTCTTTTCCATGTATACACAAAATTGCATGAGCAATTTTATACATGTACCATTTTGAACATAAAAAAAGTATATTGGTGAGACAAATTTCTAGAAGTGGCTTATAGGATTAGAGTTTGCATTTACAATATGTTAGGTATAGCTCAATTTTATAATTAGAACTTTCTTCTTTTTTTAAGGTATGATTGACATAGAGTGGAAGGCATATTTATCTTTATTTCATGATGTTTTGTTTATGTATGTATTATATGATTACCACAGTCAAGCTAACATAGCTATAACCTCATAGTTATCATTTTGTTTTCTGAAAATATTTAAGATATACTTTCTTAGCAATTTTCAGGTATATAATACATCATTATTAATTGTAGTCACCATGCTGTGAAAATACATGGGCAAAAGTTATTCATCTTGGCTAACCAAAATTTTTTTTTTCTCTTGAAATCTTTATCTCCTACTGTAACCCCCAGCCTCTGGCAAACATCATTTTAATGTTCTGTCTATGGATTTTTGAATTCCACATGTAAGTGAGATCATATAGTATTTGTGTTTCTGAGTTTGTCTTCTTTTACTTAACATAATTGTTCTCCAGGTTCAACCATGTTATTGTAAATTATAGGATTTCCTTCTCTTTTAAGGCTGAATAATATTCCATTCTCTGTGCTTAACATTTTAAAAAAATCCATTTATCTACCAGTGCACATTTAAGTTGATTCTTTGTGTTGGCTATTGTAAATAATGCTGCATTGAACATGGGGGTGCTTTACTTTCTTTGAATATGTATCTACAGGTTGGATTGCTGGAAAATATAGCAGTTCTAATTTTAGGAAATTTCTATTTTGAGGAAATTTCATCTGTTTTCCATAATGGCTATATTAACCTAAAATCATACCAGTAGTATATGATGGTTCCACTTCCTTTACGTCCTTACATACACTTGATATAATTGTCTTTTTGATAGTGCCATTCTAACAGATTGGAGATAATATGTCATTGTAGTTTTACTTTGCATTTAAATTGTATTTCCATGATAATTAGTGATGTTGAGCATTTTAATTTTTTTCTATTAGTTGTTTCAGTTTCTTATGTATTTTTTATACTAACCCCTTATCAGATGTGTAGTTTCCAAGTATTTTCTGCTATTCCATAGGTTGTGTCTTTGCTTTGTTGATTGTTTGCTTTGATGTACAGGTGTTTTTCATTTTGTGAAATACAGTTTGTCTATCTTTACTTTTGTTGCCAGTGCTTTTGTGGTCGTATCCAGACCACAAAAAATTATTAACCAGACCAATGCAAGAACCTCTTTTCCTGTTTCCTGTTTGTAAGAGGTGTTTTATGGTTTCTTGTCTTGGGTGTAAGTCTTTAACCCATCTGAGTAGATTCTTGTTTTATATAGTGAGATAAAGGTACCTTCTCATTATTTTGTATGTGGATGTTCATTTTCACCAACATCATTTATTGAAGAGACTGTCCTTTATCCTTTGCATTTTCAACATGTCTGTTGAAGATCTATAGATTGTAAATGAATGGATTTATTTCTGGGCTCTATATTCTGTTTTGTTAGGCTAGGATTTTTTTTTTTATTTGTTCTAATTAGTTCTATATGACAGTAGAATGCCCTTTGAGACATAATACATAAATGTAGTATAACTTCTGGTTATACGTGATGTAGAAACACACTAATTGTGTGGTCATATATGCACATAGGTAATAATGTCAAATTCATTCTACTGTCCTTCCTACCCCTGTACTTCTTCTCCGCCCTCCACTCCTCTCTGCCTAGTCCAAAGTACCTCTGTTTTTCCCTAGCCTCTCTGGTTATTTGTTTTTATGCTAGTACCATGATGTCTTGAATACTATAGCTTTATAGCATATTTTGAAGTTAAGGTAATACCACCAGCTTTGTTCTTTTTACTCAGGATGGCTTTGTGTATTTGGGGTCTTTTGTAGTTTCATATGAATTTTAGAATTGTTTTTTATCTGTGAAACATGCTACTGGAATTTTCATAAAGATTGCATTAAATTTGTAGATCACCTTGGATATTATGTGTAGATTAATAGTATTAATTTTCCTAATCTGTGAACATGAGATCTGTTTATATATGATTCCAAGTTCTTTTTTTTAAATGTTTTGTTGTCTTAAGTTTATAGATCTTTTGCCTCCTAGGTTAAGTTTATCCTTCATATTTTATTTTGATGTATAGTAGATGGGGTTATTTTCTTGATTTTGTTTTGAGAGGATTTGTTATTTATAGAAATATTACTGATTTTTGTGTGTTGAAGTTTGATTTTGCATCATTCTTAAATTTGTTTATTAATTCTAACAGTAGTTTTTTTTTTCTTTTTTATTTAGGTAGAGACATTAGGGTTTTCCATACATAAGATTATGACATCTGCAAATAGTGATAGTTTAGCTTCTTTTATGTGTCTTTTCTTTCTTTTTCTTATATAATTGATCTAGGACTTCTTGAACTATCTCAAATAGAAGTGTAGAGAGTGGGCATCCTGATCTTACAAGGAAAGCCTTCTGTTTTTCACTATTGAATAAAATCTTATCTGTAGATTTGCCAAATAAGACCTCTATTTTTCTGACATTTGTTACTTCCACGTGTAATTTGTTCAAGTTTTTTTATCATGAAAACATGTCAGATTATATCAGATGCTTTTTCTATATCTATCAAGATGATGAAATGATTTTTATTCTTCATTTTGTTAGTTTGACCTACCACATTTATTGATTTTCATCTTCAGTTTTTTTTGCAAAAGCTTGAGAAGAATTGGAATTAATTCTTTTTTAAATGTTTGGTAGAATTCACAAATGAAGGCTTCAGATTCTAGGCTTTTCTTTGTTGGAAAAATTTTTATAACTGAGTCAATGTCCTTTATTCATTATTGGTCTGTTCTATTTCTTCATGATTCATTTTTGATAGTTTGTTTCTAGAAATTTGTCCATTTCTCCAAGGTTATCCAATTTGTTGGTATTCATAGTAGTCTTTTATGATCTACTGTATTTCTGTGGTATCACTTGTAATGTCTCCTCATTTATTTCTAATTTTATTTATCTGAACATTCACTCTATTTAAATTTAGTCTGGCTAATATTTTGTCAATTTGGTTTATCTATTTAAAAAAACAACTTCCAGTTAAATTGATCCTTTACTTTTTTTTTTGCCTCTATTTCATTTATTTCTGCTCCGATTTTTATTATTTCCTTCTTTCTACTTATTCATTTTTCTAGTTCTTCTCATAACCTGATAGGGGTCTTTTTTGTTTTTGTTTTTTTTTAAATGTTGGCCTCTCAAAACATGGCAGTTTGCTTTATCAGAACAAGCAAGCCAGAAGAGGACCAGTGAGAGGAAAAGATAGCAAGTTGAAAGCCAATTTTTTGTAACCTAATCATCAAGTGAAAGTCAAATGTTTTTGTGCTATTCTCATAATTAGAAGCAAGTTCCTTGGGACAGCCTACCCTCGGAGGAGGGAATTACACAAGTACATGAATATCTGGAATTAGGGATCACTGGGACCCTGCTAGAAACTGTCTAACACAATTAAAAATAGAATAATGATCAAATAATCCCACTTACGGGTTATGTATTTTCAAAGGAGATGAAATCAGGAGTTTGAAGAGCTATCTGCATTCCTGTGTTTGTTGCAGCAGTATTAACAGTAGCCAAAATGTGGAAACATGGAAACAACCCGTGTTTATTAGTGCAGAAAAAGGAATGGTGACATTCACACACATACACAGACACACATACACAGACACACACACACACACACACACACACACACACACACAATCATTATTTAACCTTACAGAAGGAAATCCTGTCAACAGAATTTTTGCAACAATGTGGATGAACCTGGAGGGCATTCTAATATTGTGCAATCTCATGTAAGTTTGGAATCTGAAAATTCTCATTCATAGCATCAGAGGGTAGAATGATGGTTGCAGAGGTGGAGTGGGGAAATGGGGAGATGAAGGTCATAAGGTATGAAGTCTGAATAAGTTCTAGAGATCTAATGTGCAGCATAGTGACGATAGTAAATAACACTGTGTAGTATGCCTGAAATTTGCTGGGAGTAGATCTTAAGTGTTCTCACCACAGCACACACACAAATGGTAACTAAGAGAGATCATGGGTATGTTTGTTAGCTTGACTGTGGTAATTATTTCACAATATGTATGTATATAAAAACATCTAATCATGTTTTATTAGAATTGTTACTAAAAGGTGAGACTTCTCCATATATAACTGTATAACGTGCTAGCTACGTGAAGTTGGTAATGTGTGCATAATTTTGGATTGTCATTTTGATGTGTGGTTATAGTTATATATGTACATAGGGTAATAATGTCTGATTCTTACTACTATTCTTCCTATTTCCAAATCCCTCCCCTCCCTTCAGTCCCCTCTACCTAATCTAAAGTAACTCTATTCTTCCCTAGCCTCCCCTCCCCATTGTAAACTAGCATCCAAATATCAGAGAAAGTATTCAGCTTTTGTTTTTTTTGGGATTGACTTATTTCACTTAGCATAGTATTCTCCAGTTCCATCCATTTACTGGCAAATGCCATAATTTCATTCTTCTTTAAGGCTGAGTACTATTCCATTGTGTATATATACACTTCAGTTCATTTATCCATTCATCTTTTGAAGGGCACCTAGATTGGTTCCATAGTTTAGCTATTGTGAATTGAGCTGCTATAAACATTGATGTGGCTGCGTCACTGTAATATGCTGATTTTAAGTCCTTTTGGTATAATCCGAGAAGTAGGATAACTGGGTCAAATGTTAGCCCCATTCCAAGTTTTTTGAAGATTCTCCATACTGCTTTCCATAATGGTTACAACACTTTACATTCCTACTGGCAATTTCATTGTTCTTGATGAATTGTATTAATAATTATTTTTAGTTTTTACTTTCAATCATTCTGTATTTACTTTTAAATTTTAATGATGGGAAAATATACAGAACATAAAATTTACCATCTTAACCATTTTAAATTGTGCAGTTAACAGTGTTAAATACATTCATATTTTTCTGCAATTAATCTTTAGTACTCTTTTCATTTTGCAGAAATGAAACTAGATTATGATTAAGGTATAATTCTCCAGTGCTCTTGTCTTCCTAGTCCCTGGCAACCACCATTTTAGTTCTTGTCTCTATGAACTTAACTGTGCCAAGTGTGGCGTCTGTCCTTTTGTAACTGGCTTATTTCTCTTAGCATAACATTTTCATATTTCATTCATGTTGTAGCATTTGGTAACACTTTTTTTTAAGGCTGAATAATAATTTATTGAATGGTTATACTACATTTTATTTATTCATTGATTGTTGGACCAGTGGGTTTTTTTCCCCCATTTTTTCACTATTAAATTATGACCAGTATTTGACCAGTATTGTGAATGATGCTGCCATGAGCTTGGTTGTATGAATGTCTCTTTGAGACCCTGCTTTTAACTTTTTTGGGGGTAATCGTTTTTTTTTTTATAGTAACTCCACTTTTCCATTCCCATCAGTGATGTTCCAGTGTTCTGGTTTCTCCACATCCTCTTTTAACAGTTTTATTTGAGACAACCATTCTAATGCATATGAGGTGGTTTTGTATTTATTTTTTCTGTTGCTATATATATTTTTATATTTAGAATGAGTAATGAAATGTTTTCATTTTGTAAAAACTGAGTGCACAACTTTTTTTTTCTATTCAAAATTGTTTTCTATTATAGCAGGTGGTATATTTATTTTGGATGCAATAGTAACTTGTGGTATTAAGGTTGATTACTGGGATTAATTTGGAACTCATTGCTAAAGAGTATTTACAGTTTTTAGTAAAGTATTCTTACTGCTATAGTAAATTTCTGTATTATTTTGAAGCACAAGAAATTGAATGCCCAAGACTTATCATTCTTAGTAAATCTAAAGTGCTAATTTTTGGATATACTTTTCCTCAGCATTTATTGATCAATTAAACTTATGTTTACCTATATTTTTTAAAAAACAAGTTGACATAATTTGCCATAAAAGTAATCTGCTTTATGTGTATAATTCAGTGATTTTTAAAAAAGTAAACTTACAGAATTGTGCAATCATGGTAGAATCTGCTTAAAATTTTGACCATCCCAATAAGATTCCTCATGACCAGTCCTTTCTTGACTCTTTGTCAAATGCAGACTTGGTGGCAAAAGATTTTTTTAAATAATTGGGCCATATTCATTGTTTCTTCAAAATGAATACTGAATGTTTTTATTCAATGTGTCCTGCACCTATCCAAACATGCACTGGCAAATGGTGTAAATTTCATTTAGGGGCTATATATAATAATAAATGTGAAATGTGTTTGAATTTGAACAACTTTTAGTAAGGAAAATCTTTTGTCAGAAAAATTTCTTCATGTTCATTTTAGATTCCCAATTAAACACTTTTTAATTTGACTTTGGCTTTTTATCTTTTAGAGCTTACTTATTTGAGCAAATCACAGTTGAAAACATTGACAAACTGATGAAAAGTTCTTTTAATTATTTGCTGCACATAAACATCAATACCTTCCTACGCAGGTCATGCACATGGATAATAAAAGTGAAAAAGAACAAATGGATAGTTTATCATTAATTGGATACTAAATGCATTTGTTGGCAGAATTGATATTTTTCATTCAATCACCAGAGGGCACTCTTTTCTAGTACATTATTCTTAACTGAGCAATTGAATTATTGTAGTTTGAGACATTTGAGGCCTGTTACTGGGATCCAAATGTGGATTAATTGGAGACATATGACTGATTTTTTTGGGTAGCTATCAGTTAATGTTTTTTTGGCAGGGGGCTGGTATTTTATTGTCATTAGAAATGATTCCACAAATAAGTCAAAATTAAATGCTTTAGACAGTAAGGTATCTGGCATAAAATATCTCCTCAATTTGGTCTCTCACTAGTTCTATAATGTCACTGTTTCTCTTTATTTATATTGAGGTTTCAGATCGGGTGGAGCGACGGCTTCAAGAAATACAGAGAGAGATGCGCACTGAAAGAGAGCTGGTGGAAAGACGTCAAGATCAGTTGGGAATCATGTCCTTGCAGTTACAGGAGGTTTGTGCGAAGTACTTTCTTGGAATGTAAATCTTTAATTTAGGTAGCTATTTAGACAATGTTAAAATGGATTTTATTCTTTAGTTGCTGAACTTGACAATATAATCGGCCCTAGGAGAAGAAGTATAGCATATTGGTTGTATGTATAACCAGTATATATCCATTTAGTTTAGTGTAAGAATCAGCCTTTACTTGTTTTGTACTTTTTATTTGCGTGACCTCAGTCATTTTTTTTTTTTTTTTTTTTTTTTTTAAACTCTGTAGGTCCTAGTTTTCTCTGTGGAAAATGGAAATAATAACATGTGCCTGATCAGGACAAATGAGTTAATGGAAGTAAAGCACTTAACCCAGTGGGTGGCATGTACCTAAAGGAATGTTGACTGAAAGTGGAATTACTGTTCAACTATTTGGGGCATGGCATGGACTAGACCAAGGGACCCTCAAACTGTGGTCCAGAGGCCAAATCTGGCTTCTTACTGTTTTATTGTAAATAAAGTTTTATTGGAATACAGCCACCCTTATTCATTTACATATTATCTATGAGTGCTTTTGTGACACAGTGGCAGAGTAGTTGTAACAGAGACTGTCTAGTCCATAGGGTTTAAACAATTGACAGTGTGATCCTATACAGAAGCATGCTAACTCTGAATTGGTTTATCATCAAACCAAATTGAAATGGAGAATGTTACCCTTTAGGTATTTTGTTTTGTTTTGTTTTGAAATTTCAGATTTATGATAATGTTAAAATTAGAACAAAGAATTTCTGCATAATCATTACTTGAATTCCCTTGATATTCAAGTCTTACCAGACTTACTATTTTTCTTTGTCCATGTATGTATATATTTTTCTAAAATTTTTTGAGAAAGTCACAGATATACTGTATTTTTATATTCAAGTAATTTGTTATGTATGTTTTCTTCTCTAATCACAGTACAATGATAAAAATCAGAAGGTTAACATGAGTATAATACTGTGTTTTAATCTATAGGTTTTATGCAAATTTCACTAGTAATGTTCTTTTTAGGTCCAAGATGGAAATTCAGGTTCACACATAGCACATATTTATGTCTCTTTAATCTCCTTTAGTGTGGAATAGATTTTTAGTTTTTATTTGTGAAACTTTGCAGGGTCTCAGCTATTTATTTTGGAGGATAGCTTTCATTTTGGGTTCATTGCTATTTCCTCAAGACTACATTCAGGATATGGACTTTTGGCAGGAAACCCAATAACTGGTATTTATAAGAATTGATACTTTCCAGAGTATCATGTAAGAAGTCATGTGAGGTTGATGGGTTCTGTATCTGGTGAAAACGGAACCCTTGGTTATGGTGTTGCCTGCCAGGTTTCTTCACTGTAAGGTTACTGTTATTATTTTTTCATTATTTGTTTTCTCAAGAAATTCTTTGAGACTTGAAAATAACCTGTTTTTAAAAATCACACTTCACTTATTAATTTCATATCTAGTATTGATTCTTTCCTGAAACGGTCATTTCTGTAAATTGTGGCAAGTGGTGATTTTAAAAAGTCTATAGTTCTGTCTACATTTATGGAATCCTACTCTAAGGAAGAACTTCCTCTTTATCTGTATTAGCGTAGTCTCATGGGTTCTTATTTTATTACATTGATTATATTTCATTACTGATATTTTAGAAAATTAATTTGTTTAAATTTCCTTTAAATGTTTCTTAGGTTTATACATAAACTATATAAAAATCAAAAACAAAAAGAAAGTGAAAAGATTAAAAACAAATGGAAAACTTTTCTCTTTTATGTAAAGTTTTTTTTTCCTAAAAGTTCTAAAAATACACTTATGTGTACTTACAGATCATTAACCTTTACCAAGTGACAATTTTTTTAAACATTAGGAAAAACTGCCCATGCAAAATTCAAAACTGCAACCTTTAAATTATAATGTAAACTGAAAGAAAAACCTGATTTCTAAAATTCCTTTTTTCTCCATATCACAAATACAAGGCATACCCTTGTATTTGGTAATTGCAAGAGGATACTTTGTTGAATAATTAGATACAGCATGTGGGTAACTCTCTACCGCCCCTTTTTTTAACCTTGATTTTTATACATTTGTTCTCAAAGCAAATTGCATCTGGTAAGCATAAGAATAGTACTAAAGATACAATTGTTCTTTTTTGCAAGAGAAAATTAGAGAAATTTTCCATACTTATTTTCTTCTCTTTGCAGAATGCACAAAATTGCAAAGGAAGAGGGAGAGGAAGATTGCTTCCCACCCTTATTCTTGAGAAACCAAGCCTCAGTATTTGCATTGTAATTGTCAGTTTGACTAAAAGCTTGAGCTGTGTGATTTGGAATTCCATCTCTGACAATACAATAGAGGATCGCTGTTGATAAGAAATGTTTAATTTCATATTTTGTCACTTTAATATAAGCAGTGACCTATACATTTTTAAAAAGTGGTTTTGGATTATAAACAGTGTAGTAGAAATTGGAAAAGATTAATTTAGGCATTTTCCAAGCTAAATGGCTTAGAATGTTCTGGAAAGGTCATGCTTAAGGAGAGAAAATGCTTTGCTTTCTTTTTCAAATACTTATGGAAATTCTTATATAATAGTAGTCATTGATGTATTTTGTTTCTTCACGTGATAGAAAATTGAATTCACAGTTAAGTTGTCCTAGATTTTTAGTCACTATGCTCTTTAACCTCCTCAATGTTAGTAAAAATTATGACACTTAATAATTGTTGAGAATTTGGGCGAATTCATTAAAAAACGGGTGAGAGATTTCTAGGTATAATATCATATTGTAGGACCTTCTGGTTTGGGCTATAGCCTGCTGTCTTTCAGTGATCTACTGAAGTCCTTAGGTTCTTTCTGGTTATTTTATTTCTTACCATTGAGTACAAAAATCCAGTGTTAATTGATCATTGGCTATTGGTTGAAGGGGAAAACAGCTCTCCTTTTCTTGTTTAGAGCTTTTACAGAATTGTTCACTCTCCTCTGTTTTTTTTTTTTTTTTTTTTGACCTGGTTGAAAAAGAGTACCATCTACACTGTATAGTTTGCTGCCTCTTTTGAGCCACATTCATACTGTTGAATTCACATGAATTCCAGATTTTCTTAACATAGTAAGGACCATCACTGGCCTTCAGAACAAGACACATAATAATGAGAATACTAACATACAGAATATAGATAGAATCTTAATGGCCACGAGAGGAAAATAAATCAAATAATATATTCAAGGAAACCAGTTCTGATCTCAACTGATCTCTCAACCCAACCCTCAAAGCTCAGATATTTCAAGCTCTGAAAGAAATTTTATATCCAGCAAGAATTTTATATCCACCAAGAATTTTATATCCAGCAAAATTAAGCTTCAGATTTGAAGATAAAATGAAAACCTTTTATGATAAACAAATGTTAAAAGAATTCATAACTAGAAAGCCTGCACTACAGAACATTCTCAACAAAATATTACATGATGATGAAATGAAAAAAAAAAAGTGAAAATAAGCAAAGGGAGAACTATACGAAAGGAATAATCAAAGGAACAACTTAAGTCAAATTAAAAACAAGAAATAAACCAAAATGGGAATACAAATCACATCTCAATAATAACCTTGAATGTTAACGGCCTAAACTCACCCATCAAAAGACATAGACTGGCAGACTGGATTAAAAAATAAGACCCAACAATATGCTGTCTCCAACAGACTCACCTCATAGGCAAAGACATCCATAGAGTCAAGATGAAAGGTTGGAAAAAAACATATCACTCATATGGAATGTATAAACAAGCAGGGGTTTCCATCCTCATATCAGATAAAGTGGGCCTCAAGGCAAAGTTAATCAGAGGGACAAAGAAGGACATTTGATACTGCTAAAGTGAATTATACATCAGCAAGACATAACAGTTATATTTATGCCCAAACAATGGAGCGTCTAAGTACATCAAACAAATCCTTCTCAATTTCAGGAATCAAATAGACAACAACACAATAATATTGGGTGACTTTAACATACCACTCTCACTACTGGATAGATCTTCCAAACAAAAACTAAACAAAAAAACTGTAGAACTAAATAATACAATCAATAATTTATACTTAATAGACATACATAGAATAGTCCATCAAAGAGTGAATACACTTTTTTCTCAGCAGTACACAGATCCTTCTCTAAAATAGATCATATCTTATGCCACAAAGCAAGTCTTAGTAAATATAAAAACATGGAGATAATATCCTTCTATCACATCATAATGGAATGAGAATAGAAATCAATGATAAGATAAAAAATAGAAGCTGCTCTAATGCTTGGAGACTAAATAATACACTATTGAATGACGAATGGATAGGAGAAGAAATCAAGGATGAAATAAAAACATTGGTAGAGGTAAATGAGAATACTGATATATCAAAATCTCTGGGACACTATAAAGGTAGTACAAAGAGAAAAGTTCATTGCATTGAGCTCATTTATTAAAAGGATAAAAAGTCAATGAATAAATGACCTAATATTACATCTCAAAACCCTTAAAAAGAGGAACAAATCAACAGCAAAAGCAGTAGAAGATAGGAAATTATTAAAATCAGTCATGTATCATATTTTAAATTACTCTGTTTTGATATGTCGGTAGAAACCCCCTCCCCCTTTTTTAGGAAAGATGAGTGTTCTATATAGGTTGTACAATATTTTCATCTAATTTTAATTTTGTACCTTGAGCTTTTTCTAATCAAATTTAAATGTTGTTAAACTTAAAACCACCAGCCTTAACTTGTTGAACCACAATATAAGCCTTAAAGTGTTTGTTCAACTAAGGCATACATTTTTATATTACAAGCTCCTTTTGATCAGATGCTTTATAGTACCCTAACTTTGCTCAGTTAAATTAAGCAAAGTGAGGGTAGGAATGGTACATGGTAGTGTTGGAAAAGAGATATAAAAAAAAAAAAAAAAAAAAAATTATTTTTGTAGGTTCAAAGTTAACATAAAATTCTAGATAAAATTTGTCTTTTGGCTAGGTATCTTGAGAATTTGTTTATTTTTTTATTTTTAATTTTTTTACTAATTTCATGTTAATTAAATTATTTCTCCGTCTTCAGTTGAATTATTGAAAATAAAAAGCATGTGGTAAATGCTGGATGCATATTTATATATATTTTTCAGAGCATTTCATAACATAATAAATTACTAGTTTCTCATTGTGCCCATGAAGAACATTCTGCTTGCATATGACCTAAAGTAATTCAGTTCCCCTAAAATTTGTAGGTACTTGCTGGAGTAATCTGTGGGACAGCCTAGGATGTGGAACCTTAGTGGAACATGGTAGAAATTAAGGAATTATTAATATGTTCAAGGTGAGAGCTCTGATCAGTAGCATTCATTCTGTTTTCTAGTGGAAAACTAGAATATGTGAGCCTTACCAATAAAATAAAGCTATATGAAGACAAGTTAAAATAATTTTATATTGTATTTTTTTGTTGTTTTTTGTCATGTGTACCATTTTAAAAATCTCTAATGAAGAAGTAGCTATTTATCCCTGCCCAGAAATGTTTTTGTGTCTGCAAAGATACAGGGTAATATGGACATAAGAAAGGTGTTATGGTTTGTATGTGACGTGTCCCCCAAAAGCTCATGTATGAGACAGTATAAGAAGGTTTAGAGGAGAAATGATTGGATTATGAGAGCTTTAACTCAGTGAATTAATTCCCCTGATGAGATTAACTGAGTAGTGACTTAAGGTAGTCCCGTTATGAATAGAGGAGGTGGGTGTTTGGGGGTGTGCCTTTGGGGTATATATTTTGTATATGGCAAGTGTAATCTCTTTCTCCCTCTGCATACTGGTGTGATATTTTGAGCTGCTTCCCTGTACCACACACTTGGTGTACCACCTCTTTGATGTTCTGCTTCACCTTGAGCCCCTATGCATGGAACAACTGTCTATGGACTGAGAATTCTGAAACTGTCATCCCCAAATAAACTTTTCCACCTCTCTAATTGTACTTGTCAGGTCTTTTGGTCACAGCAGTGAAAAAGTTGAGTAAAGCAAAAAGCATTGGGTAGTGTTCATTGATGTATTTAGTTTGAACTCATTAAGAGAGAAGCTTCCATGGAGCCAAGGATGTTTTTCTAATGTATTACTAGCTTTGTCATCTTCCCTGACACTTCTGTGGAAAATGATAACTAGTGATGAAAATACTGTAAGCTGGTTTCATTAACCCCATTCCTGGACTTTGAGACTCCCTTATTTTGGAGATGTGGAAGCTTTTCTAAGACTGGTAGGTTCAAAACTCACTGTCATTCACCTTTCCAAGGCTAAATCACAAAACGTTTGGTGGCCATTCACTTTACCTTCCCTCTTATTTCCATAACCTAATGTCTTTTAAAAAAAATATTGTTTCCTACCTTTCTGTATATGTTTATGTGCAAGCTTTCCCTTTCCCCATGTTATTTTTATTAAATGCTCATCAAATCATTCTCACATTGATCAGCCCAATAGCTTAAGTTTTGAATTTGCAAAATTTAAAAATAAAACACAAGTTTAGGATGATCCTGATCCTTGGGATGTGGGTTCTACACTGAGTCCTTTGTCAGGACTTGGTAATCCCCAGGAGGTGTAATAGGCAAAGAGGAACCATAGATGGGGTGAGAAAGTCCTAACCCAGACTACTGAGGGACCAAAATCACTGAATATCACAATAGGACAACAGCATTTACGTGTGTAGTACTTACCATTTTGTAGGGAAAATTTTTTTTTTTAAATTTATTTTTATTGTAAACAAATGGGATACATGTTGTTTGTACATAAAGGCTTACCATTTGTGTAATCATACATTTACATAGGGTAATGGTGTTTGATTCATTCTGTTATTTTTTCCTTCCCTCCCACACCTCTTTTTCCTCTATACAGCCCCTCCTTCCTCCATTCTTGCCCCCCTCCCACCCCCCATTATGTGTCATCATCCGCTTATCAGTGAGATTATTCGTCCTTTGGTTTTTTGAGATTGGCTTATCTCACTTAGCATGATATTCTCCAACTTCATCCATTTGCCTGCAAATGCCATTATTTTATTATTCTTTATGGCAGAGTAATATTCATATATATATATCACAGTTTCTTTATCCATTCATCAATTGAAGGACATCTAGGTTGGTTCCACAATCTAGCTATTGTGAATTGAGCAGCTATGCACATTGATGTGGCTGTATCTCTGTAGTATGCTGATTTTAAGTCCTTTGGGTATAGGCCAAGGAGTGGGATAGCTGGGTCAAATGGTGGTTCCATTCCAAGCTTTCTGAGGAATCTCCACACTGCTTTCCAGAGTGGCTGCATTAATTTGCAACCCCACCAGCAATGTATGATGTACCCTTTTCCCCACATCCTCTCCAACACCTATTGTTGCCTGTATTCTTGATAATCGCCATTCTAGTTGGAATGGGATGGAATCGCTGGGTGGTTTTGATTTGCATTTCTCGTATTACAAGAGATGTTGAACATTTTTTCATATATTGTTGATTCCTTATAAGTCTTCTTCTGTGAAGTGTGTGCTCATTTCCTTAGCCCATTTGTTGATTGGGTTATTTGTATTCTTGGTGTAAAGGTTTTTGAGTTCTTTATGGATTCTGGAGATGCGTGCTCTATCTGAAGTATGTGTGGCAAAGATTTTCTCCCACTTTGTAGGCTCTCTCTTAACATTGCTGATAGTTTCCTTTGCTGAGAAAAAGTTTTTTAGTTTGAATCTATCCCAATTGTTGATTTCTGCTTTTGTTTCTTGTGCTATGGGAGTCCTATTAAGGAAGTCTGATCCTAAGCCGACATGTTGAAGATTTGGACCTACTTTTTCTTCTATAAGATGCAGGGTCTCTGGTCTGATTCCAAGGTCCTATATCCATTTTGAGTTGAGTTTTGTGCAGGGTGAGTGATAGGGGTTTAGTTTCATTCTGCTGCATATGGATTTCCAGTTTTCCCAGCACCATTTGTTGAAGAGGCTATCTTTTCTCCATTGCATATTTTTGGCCCCTTTGTCTAGTATGAGAAAATTGTACTTATTTGGGTTTGTGTCCGTGTCCTCTATTCTGTACCATTTATCTACCTGTCTATTTTGGTGCCAATACCATGCCGTTTTTGTTACTATTGCTTTGTAGTATACTTGAAGATTTGGTATTGCGATACCCCCTGTTTCACTCTTCCTGCTAAGGATTGCTTTAGCTATTCTGGGTTTCTTATTCTTCCAGATGAATTTCATGATTGCTTGCTCTATTTCTGTAAGGTACGTCATTGGGATTTTAATTGGAATTGCATTGAATCTGTATAGCACTATTGGTAGTATGGCCATTTTGACAATATTAATTCTGCCTATCCAAGAATATGGGAGATCTTTCCATCTTCTAAGGACTTCCTTAATTTCTTTCTTCAGTGTTTTGTAGTTTTCATTGTAGAGATCTTTTACCTCTTTGGTTAGATTGATTCCCAAGTATTTTATTTTTTTGAGGCGATTGCAAATGGAGTTGTTTTCCTCATTTCCCTTTCCGATGTTTCATTGCTTGTGTATAAAAATGCTATGGATTTATGCGTGTTGGTTTTATAGCCTACTATTTTACTGAATTCATTGATAAGGTCTAGAAGTTTTCTGGAGGAGTTTTCTGCATCCTCTAAATATAGAATCATGTCATCCGCAAATAGTGGCAGCTTAAGTTCCTCTTTTCCTATTCATATCCCTTTAATTTCTTTAGTCTGCCTAATTGCTCTGGATAGAGTTTCGAGGACAATGTTGAATAGAAGTGGTGAAAGAGGACATCCCTGTCTTATTCCCGTTTTTAAAGGGAATGGTTTCAGTTTTTCTCCATTGAGAATGATGTTGACCATGGGCTTAGCATAAATAGCCTTTCCAATGTTCAGGTATATTCCTACTATCTATCCCTATTTTTTCTAGTGCTTTGAACATGAAGGGGTGTGTATTTTGTCGAATGCTTTTTCTGCATCAATTGATATAACCGTATGATTCTTAACCTTAAGTCTATTGACATGATGGATTACGTTTATTGATTTACGAATGTTGAACCATCCTTGCATTCCAGGGATGAACACCACTTGATCATGGTGCACAATTTTCTTAACATGTTTTTGGATACGGTTCGTCAATATTTTGTTAAGGATCTTTGCATCTATATTCATCAAGTTTATTGGTCTAAAATTTTCTTTCCTTGATGTGTCTTTTCCTGCTTTGGGTATGAGGGTGATATTAGCTTCATAGAATGAGTTTGGTAGGGTATCCTCCTTTTCTATTTCCTGGAATACTTTGAGAAGTATTGGAGTGAGTTCTTCTTTGAAGGTCTTGTTGAACTCAGCTAAGAATCTCTCTGGTCCTGGGCTTTTCTTGGATGGTAGATTTTTAATGGCTTCTTCTATTTCATTGCTTGATATTGATCTGTTTAAATTGTGTATGTCCTCCTGGTTCAGTTTGGGAGGAACATATGTCTCTAGAAATTTGTCAATGTCTTCAGTACTTTCTATTTTGTTGGAATACAAATTTTCAAAGTAGCTTCTCATTATGTTATGTATCTCAGTGATGTCTGTTGTGATATTTCCTTTTTCATCACGAATTTTAGTAATTTGAGTTTTCTCTCTCCTCTTTGTTAGTGTGGCCAAGGGTTTGTCTATTTTGTTTACTTTTTCAAAGAACCAACTTTTTGTTATGTCAATTTTTTGAATTGTTTCTTTTGCTTCAATTTCATTGATTTCAGCTCTGATTTTAATTATTTCCTGTCTTCTACTACTTTTGCTGTTATTCTGTTCTTCTTTTTCTAGGGCTTTGAGCTGTAATGTTAGGTCATTTAGTTGTTGACTTTTCATTCTTTTCTGGAATGTGCTCCAGGCAATGAATTTTCCTCTTAGTACGGCTTTCATCGGGTCCCAGAGATTTGATATGTTGTATTGTCATTCTCATTGACCTCTAAGAATTTTTTTTATCTCCTCCCTATGTTTTCTGTTATCCATGTTTCATTCAATAGCATATTATTTAGTCTCCAGGTGTTGGAGTAATTTCCCTTTTTTATTTTGTCATTGATTTCTATTCTCAGTCCATTATGATCTGATAGAACACAAGGCAGTATCTCTATTTTTTGCATTTCCTAAGGGCTGCTTTGTGGCATAACATATGGTCTATTTTTGAGAAGGTTCCATGTGCTGCTGAGAAGAAAGTGAATCTGCTCATTGATGGATGGAATATTCTATATATGTATATTAAGTCTAGGTTATTGATTGAGTTATTGAGTTCTATGGTTTCTTTGGTTGGTTTTTATTTGGAAGATCTATCTAGTGGTGACAGAGGTGCATTAAAGTCACCCAGAATTTTTGTGTAGTGATTCCTGAAATTGAGAAGGATTTATTTGATGTACAGGGATGCAGCATTGTTTGGGGCATAAATATTTACTATCGTTATGTCTTCCTGATTTATGGTTCCCTCAAGCAGTATGAAATGTCCTTCTTTATCCCTTTTGACTAACTTTGGCTTGAAGTCCACTTTGTCTGATATAAGGATGGAAACCCCCGCTCTTTTACTGAGTCCATATGCGTGGTAGGATTTTTCCCATCCTTTCACCTTTAGTCTGTGGATGTCTTTTTCTATGAGATGAGTCTCTTGCAGGCAGCATATTGTTGGGTCTTTCTTTTTAATCCATTTTGCCAGTCTGTGTCTTTTGATTGATGAGTTTAGGCCATTAACATTCAGGGTTATTATTGAGAAATAATTTCTATTCCCAGTCATTTGGGCTTATTTTTGGTTTTTAAGTTGGCTTGGTTTCTCCTTTGAGTGTTTTTTTTCTAAGGTAGTTCCTCGCTTTGCTGACCTATGTTGTTGTTTTTCATTTCCTCCTCATTGAATATTTTGTTGAGAACATTCTGTAGTGCAGGCTTTCTATTTGTAAATTCTTTTAACTTTTGTTTATCATGGAAGGATTTTATTTCATCTTCAAATCTGAAGGTTAGTTTTGCTGGGTATAAGATTCTTGGTTGGCAGCCACGTTCTTTCAGAGCTTGAAATATGTTGGTCCAGGCCCTTCTAGCTTTTAGAGTCTGGGTTGAGAAGTTGGCTGCTATCTGTATTGGTCTCCCCCTATATGTAATCTGATGCTTTTCTCTCACGGCCTTCAAAATCCTATCTTTCTTTTGAATGTTAGGCATTTTCATTATAATGTGTCTTGGTGTGGATCTGTTGTGATTCTGTGCATTTGGTGTCTGTAAGCCTCTTGTATTTGATTTTCCATTTCTTTCTTCAGGTTTGGGAAATTTTCTGATATTTCATTGCATAGGTTGTTCATTCCTTTGGTTTGTATCTCTGTGCCTTCCTCAATCCCAATAATTCTTAAATTTGGTCTTTTCATGATGTCCCATAGTTCTTGGAGATTCTGTTCATGATTTCTTACTATCTTCTCTGTTTGGGCAACTTTATTTTCAAGATTAAATATTTTTTCTTCATTGTCTGAGGTTCTGTCTTCCAAGTGGTCTAGTGTTTTGGTGATGGTTACCATTGAGGTTTTAATTTGGTTTATTGTTTCCTTCATTTCAAGGATTTCCGTTTGTTTTTTTTGAGAATCTTTATCTCTTTGTTGAAAATGATCTTTTGCTTCCTGCAGTTGCTCTTTCAACTGCTTATTGGTATTATTGTTCATTGCCTGCATTTGCTCTCTTATCTCATCCTTTGCTTTGTGAATCATCTTAATCATGTATAATCTCAAGTCCTTTTCTGAAATTTCTTCTATCATACTGTCATTGGATTCTATTAATATAGAATCTAGATTTGTTTGGATAATTTTCTTCCCTTGTTATTTCATGTTGTTCATGTATCTTCCCCTTTAGCAGTGCAGATCTGGGGTATTGCAGATTTTCCCCTATAGGCTTATAGTGGCCCTTTAGGTTTCCAAAACCTTTTCTTTAAGGGGAGATCAATATTAGCAGTGCCCAATTCAGACATTATGCAATCTTAGACCAAATAGCCCCTATGAGGACAATAACAATATTTTCATAATAAACAGAATGAGTTCAAATATTATCTTCACTACAACAAACTTATTTGCAATAAGGTCTGTAATTTCTAATGGAAGACTTAAGAGGATGCAGAGGGATGTAGGATGTAGCTGTTAATGGGATAAGAAAAGAATACACAGAAGTTCTAGATAATAGGGTGAGAGTGTAATCAAAAGACATTGGATGTTAGCATGCAAAAATGGAGAAAGAGACTCTGAGGGAACAGGTAAACAAAAGGAAAAGAGAGCAAGAAAAGTAAAGAAATTAAAACTTAAAATTTTTCAATAAGGAGAAGAAAGAAAATCTACAGTATAACAGTCATATACTAATGAAACCTCCCAGTGTTCAGTAGCCTGATGCATGAGAGGTACCTGACAATTAGCTTCAAGTCTCCAGCAGGCGGCTCAGGATGGGATTTGCCCCACCTAAATATGGGAGATACACCTCCAGGATTATCCAAGATGGCTGCTCTGGCTTCCACATGTGTTGGCAAATGGGGAGCTGCAGCTCAGGGTATGGACGTGGTGGCTGGAGGTCCTGGAGGTGCAGTGTGGTTGGTCAGGCAGGGGTCCTGGTGTTCGCTGTGTTTGGTGTGGTTGTGGGATCCTGGAGCCGGGTGCAATCAGTCGTTCTGGGGTCCTGGTGATAGGGTGCAGTCAGTTGGACTGTGGGTCCTGGTGGCAGGGAGCAGTCAGTCCATGTGTGGGCCCCGGAGGGAGGGAGTGATTGGTCGGGCTGAGGGATCCTGGAGACGGGGCTCAGTCAGTCTGGCCAGAGGTCCTACGGGGCCTGGCCATTTTCTCAAAATAGTGGCAGCCATGTGTAATCAAACCTGCAGGTACTGTAACAGTGAACTTCCAGGTAGCAGCAGGCAGCTGGCGCTCCACTGGCAGTCTGAGATCAGTTTGCTGACTGTTGTCGGACGATCGGGTGGTGAACCTCGTGTTTTGAGTGATGGATAAGTGTAAGGCAGGGGATGGACAGGCAAGAGGCAAGCAAATGGTGGATGATGGGCACCTGACAGTGAGCAATCTGCACTCAAAGAAGGCGTTGATATGCTGGCAGACTGCAGGTGATCACAGCAGACAAATGGGGTAAATAGCAGGGGATGGATAAGCAGCAAAAACTGCCTCACCAAGAAAGAGATATCCTCTGCTTGAAACCGGAGTTACGGAGCAACAAGGAACACCGCCTCCCTCTGGTTCGCTGTCTTGGATCTGCTCAGTGTAGGGAAAATTTATAGCAATGGAAAATTCTAAAACTTCTCTATTCCTCCTTTTTTCCCCCCCTGGTTGCGGTACTGGGGATTGAACTCGGGGCACTCAACCACTGAGCCACATCCCCAGCTCTATTTTGTATTTTATTTAGTTACAGGGTCTCCCTGAGTTGCTTAGTGCCCTGCCTTTGCTGAGGCTGGCTTTGAATTCATGAGCTTCCTGTCTTAGCCTCCTGAATCACTGGGATTACAGGTGTGCACCACCCTACGTGGCTTCTATTCTTCCTTCTTGAGGTGAATTTGTATATATAGTAGGTATTTGGCATTTAACATTAAGCCACTTCTTAAAAAGAAATCCTAATATCATTTACTATCTCCTTTTGCAAAGATGGCTCCTCTACCCCACTGACCAGTTTCTGTCGATACATATAGTGAGGGTTTTGACCCAGATTAATGATGTTACTGTTTGTTGATGGGTTGTGTGGTGCTGAGGATTGAACCCAATGCCTCACTAAGCCACAACCCCAGCCCCCATCTTAGTGCTTATTTTGAGCATTTGGACATAGACCTTGCTAAGTATTTGTCAAACACATAAAGTACTGACTATATTCATACATTATTTGGATTCCATTTAATTTTATTTTCATACAGTATTCTGATTCTTCTAGCACTTTGATTTAATATTTGGTATAAAATCATTTCCTTGTACGATTTAAATGTATAGGTGTGTGATCTTATGAAATGCACATTCTCTTATAATAATACAGCTTTATTCATTCATTTATTTATTTATATGGGTCATTTTTCCCCCATTTTCTTCTCCTCTCTTATCATCAGCCAGCTCTCTTCATGTCTTGAAAAAAGAAAAAATAAAACAAATCAGTGTTAATAGTTTGGAATATATCCCTTTATATTTTTCTTTGTGCTTTCAATTATTGTGGAGAAACATATAGACTATAGACAACTTTGCTTACATATGGATTTTTTTTTGGCATGCTGTCATTTTAATAAAATGAGGTCACATTCTATAGACATTTCTGCATCTTGATTTTTCCTTTCACTTGTACTTTCTAGACATTTCCCAACTAGATGATACATCAACTTAATCTTTTATTACCGTGGATAGGTTTTTTTATAATATATGTCATTGGATTATTTTTCCAGAAGATTCTAACATGTCACCTTTCTTTTAGCAGTAATTGAGGGTGACCCTTTTGTCACATTCCTGCTAGAAGTACTGGTTATTATTTTTTAAAAAATTTGCCAGGCAGATGGGTATAAAATGTTAATTCATTTTTATGTTTATTTGCATTTATTTCTGTTAATGAAGTTGAGCAACTGTTCCCATATTTGTTGGCAGTATGTGCATTTGTGCTTGCATAGGTTGCCTGTTTATAACTTTTGTTCACTTAAAAATACTTGGTTGAGTTTCTCCCCAGGATTCTTTTGTTAATGGAGAGAGGAAAGAATCCAAATTATTTTTTATGACAATCAGTTGCTTTAGTATTATTTTTGAATAACTGTTTTTTTCCCCACTCTGATTTAAATTTCAATTGTATTATATATATAGCTTCCCATCATATCTCTCTGATTTCTGCATACCTCACTATTTGTCTGGTTGTCTGTCCTTGTACTGATATTAATTATTATAGCTTTTATTATCTTTTGGTAAATGATAATGAAAATCTCTTGTCATGCTCCATGAAAATCCTACGGGCATTTTGATTGTAATTGTATTGAATATATAGAATAATTTGAAGAGAAGGTCTCTTGTGTTTTTTGATAATGCTTTATAATTGTCTATAGAAAGGTAAGGTCTTTTGTATACCTTTGAGTAGAATTATTGCTAAGTGCTTTTTGGTTTTTCTTCCTATTGGAAGTTGGATGCTTTCTTTGACAACATCTCTGATTCATTATTTATAGTATATAGCAATGCAGATGGTTTTATGTTTTTCATATAGCTAATGATTTTGCTCAATGTTCTTATTAGTTTTTATAATTTATTAGTGGTTTCATGTATGCTATTTCAGTAATCACTTGCAATTTAAGGTAATTTATACTCTTTATTATTCTCTTTTGTTTTTCAAATTTAGTCCTATTGCATGGTTAGAAACTAAAGTACAATGCTGAATAGGACATAGATAGCAAGAATTCTTGACTTATTTCTTTTTTTTTTATTGTAAACAAATGGGATACATGTTGTTTCTCTGTTTGTACATGGCATAAAGGTATACCATTTGTGTAATAATAAATTTACATAGGGTAATGTTGTTGGATTCATTCTATTATTTTTTCCCTTCCCCCACCCCTCCCACCCCTCTTTTTCCTCCATACAGTCCTTCCTTCTTCCATTCTTGTCCCCCTCCCTAACCCTAACTCTAACCCTAACACTAACCCTTCCCTCCCCCCATTATGTGTCCTCATCCACTTATTAGCGATATCATTCGACCTTTGGTTTTTTGAGATTGGCTTATCTCACTTAGCACGATATTCTCCAATTTCATCCATTTGCCTGCAAATGCCATAATTTTATCATTCTTTATGGCTGAGTAATATTCCATTGTATATATGTGCCACAGTTTCTTTATCCATTCATCAATTGAAGGACATCTAGGTTGGTTCCACAATCTGGCTGTGGTGAATTGAGCAGCTATGAACATTGATGTGGCTGTATCTCTGTAGTATGCTGATTTTTAAGTCCTTTGGGTATAGACCAAGGAATAGGATAGCTGGGTCAAATGGTGGTTCCATTCCAAGTTTTCTAAGGAATCTCCACACTGCTTTCCAGAGTGGCTGCACTAATTTGCAGTCCCACCAGCAATGTATGAGTGTACCTTTCTCCCCACATCCTCGCCAACACCTGTTGTTGCTCGTATTCTTGATAATCGCCATTCTCATTGGGGTGAGATGGAATCTTAGGGTGGTTTTGATTTGCATTTCTCTTATTACTAGAGATGTTGAACATTTTTCCATATGATTGTTGATTGCTTGTAGATCTTCTTCTGTGAAGTGTCTATTCATTTCCTTAGCCCATTTGTCGGCTGGATTATTTGCATTCTTGGTGTAGAGTTTTTTGAGTTCTTTATAGATTCTGGAGATTAGTATTCTATCTGAAGTATGATTGGCAAAGATTTTCTCCCACTCTGTAGGCTCTTTCTTTGCATTGCTGATAGTTTCCTTTGCTGAGAGAAAGCTTTTTAGTTTGAATCTATCCCAGTTATTGATTCTTGCTTTTATTTCTTGTGCTATGGGAGTCCTGTTGAGGAAGTCTGGTCCTAAGCCGACATGTTGAAGATCTGGACCTACTTTTTCTTCTATAAGATGCAGGGTCTCTGGTCTGATTCTGAGGTCCTTAATCCATTTTGAGTTTAGTTTTGTGCATGGTGAGAGATAGGGGTTTAGTTTCATTCTGTTGCACATGGATTTCCAGTTCTCCCTGCACCATTTGTTGAAGAGGCTGTCTTTTCTCCATTGCATATTTTTGGCCCCTTTGTCTAGTATGAGAAAATTGTATTTATTTGGGTTTGTGTCTGTGTCCTCTATTCTGTACCATTGATCTACCTTTCTATTTTGGTACCAATACCAAGCCGTTTTTGTTACTATTGCTTTGTAGTAGAGTTGAAGATCTGGTATTGCAATACCCCCTGTTTCACTCTTCCTGCTAAGAATTGCTTTAGCTATTCTGGGTTTCTTATTCTTCCACATGAATTTCATAATTGCTTGCTCTATTTCTGTAAGGTACGTCATTGGGATTTTAATTGGAATTGCATTGAATCTGTATAGCACTTTAGGTAGTATGGCCATTTTGACAATATTAATTCTGCCTATCCAAGAACATGGGAGATCTTTCCATCTTCTAAGTTTTTTTAAATTTCTTTCTTTAGTGTACTGTAGTTCTCATTGTAGAGGTCTTTCACCTCTTTTGTAAGAATGATTCCCAAGTATTTTATTTTTTTCGGGGCTATTGTGAATGGGGTAGTTTTTCTGATTATTCTTTCCAAAGATTCATCACTTATGTATGAAAATGCATTAGATTTATGTGCCTTGGTCTTATATCCTGCTACTTTACTGAATTCACCTATGAGTTCTAAAAGTTTTCTGGTGGAATTTCCTGGTTCCTCTAAGTATATAATCATATCATCAGCAAATAGGGATAGTTTGAGTTCTTCTTTTCTTATTCGTATCCCTTTAATTTCTTTGGTCTGTCTAATTGCTCTGGCCAGAGTCTCAAGGATGATATTGAATAGAAGTGGTGAAAGAGGGCATCCCTGCCTTATTCCAGTTTTTAGGGGGAATGCTTTCAGTTTTTCACCATTTAGAATGATATTAGCCATGGGCTTAGCATAAATGGCCTTTACAATGTTAAGGAATGTTCCCACTATCCCTATTTTTTCTAGTGTTTTGAGCATGAAGGGGTGCTGTATTTTATCAAATGCTTTTTCTGCATCTATTGAAATAATCATGTGATTCTTGACTTTAAGTCTATTGATATGGTGAATGACATTTATTGATTTCCTGATGTTGAACCAACCTTGCATCCCTGGGATGAAACCCACTTGATCATGGTGCACTATCTTTTTAATATGTTTTTGTATGCGATTTGCTAAAATTTTGTTGAGAATTTTTGCGTCGATGTTCATTAAGGATATTGGTCTGAAATTTTCTTTCCTCGATGTGTCTCTGTCTGGTTTAGGTATCAGTGTGATATGGGCTTCATAGAATGAGTTTGGGAGGGTTCCCTCCTCTTCTATTTCATGGAATACTTTGAGAAGTATTGGAATGAGCTCTTCTTTAAAGGTTTTGTAGAACTCGGCTGAGAACCCATCTGGTCCTGGACTTTTCTTTGTTGGTAGGCTTTTGATGACCTCTTCTATTTCATTACTTGAAATTGGTCTATTTAAATTGTGTATGTCCTCCTTGTTCAGTTTAGGCAATTCATATGTCTCTAGAAACCTGTTGATGTCTTCGAAATTTTCTATTTTGTTGGAGTATAGATTTTCAAAATAGCTTCTAATTATGTTTTGTATTTCAATCGTGTCTGTTGTGATATTTCCTTGTTCATTCCGAATTTTAGTGATTTGGGTTTTCTCTTGTCTTCTCTTTGTTAGTGTGGCTAATTGACTTATTTCTTTATTGTATACTTCTGAAGTGTTAACCTCATTTTATGATACTTACCCTGGGTTTTGTGGCAAAGGAGCTTTGTGTTTCTGTTGCTTGTTTTCTTTTAAAATTATGATTAATTGTGAAATTTATCAAATACTTTTGCAGCCTTATTTCAGTTTTGATATTTAAATGTGATTGATTTAAATGATTGACTGTGTTTGTTAGATATGAACTCTCCTTGCATTCCTGAGAAATTCATGTGGTTATAATATAGTGATTTTTTTTACATTGCTGAAGTAATTTGCTAATGTTTTCTTTAGTAGTTTTATATTTATGTTTGTGATTGAGATCAGTGTATAATTTTCTTTGCACTACCTTTTTTGGTTTTAGAAGTGAGGTTATATTAATCTTATAACATAAGTTGGATAGATTCCTTTTGTTTCCTTGTTCTTTGAGAGAAAGATTATCTCTTTTAAAAGAGTTGCTTTTAAAACTCTTGTAAAACTGTGTACTTGTTATCTTTTCAATACCTGAAGTCTTCAGTTATTATAATGTTTATTGGTTTGTATAGCCTTCTTTAACTTGGTAACTAACTCATGATTTGATAAGCTACCTGTTTTATTTGTTTTAAAATTTACTTTATAAATCAATTATAACCCTTTAGTATTATTTAGTTATTACTTTCCCCTTTTCATTTGTCTTGTTAGAAATATTACTCATTTTATTAATTTTCCTTTTGATCAACTTTATTTATTTAGTCATCATTGTCTGCAATTAACTTTATTACTTTCCTTCTATTTTTTCTTATAGAGTCATTTTTTTAGGATTGCACATTAGATACTCAATTATTTTTCTTTTTTTAAAATTAATTCTGTAAATACATCATCAAATTTCTGCAGGTCTTTACTATTATAGGGTAGCTTTTTCTTAGTCTTTCATAATTTTTATTATGATTTCCTGTACCAAGACTTATTTAGGAGTATATTTTGGAATTTTAAAGTATTTGTTTATATTTATTTTAAGACAATTTTAATTAAAATTCTTTATTTTGGCCTACTTATGGCCTTTTTTTTTTTTTTTTTTTTTTGCAAAGAAAGTAATAGATATTCTGTTTTTGGGTGCAGAATTTCTGGTGTTAATATGTGACACATACATACTCGAATATAAATTTTGTATGGTCAAGCTTGTAAATGTGGCTTGTTCTTCTGTGTTCCTTTTTTATTTTAATTTTTATTCTTTTTTCTGTCTTTTTTAATGTATCAGTCTAAAGCCTCTCATTTTGATTGTCAATTTCTCACTATGGTTTTTAGTTTTGTTTTGTCTATTTAGAGCCTGTGTTTTCCTTATAATTTAATTCAAGTCTTTTATTAAAAAAAAATAAAAACTTGTCCGGTGAGCCTTAGTATTACCATTCTTAAGGTTTCTGTTTTCATGGCATGTCATTTTTTCTATCTTTGCCTTTCTCTGAAGTTTTTTTTTTCTTATAAATACCTTTTAACTGGACTGAAGGAGCAGAAAGTTTAATCAGTTAAATTTACATCTTTATTGGCTAGATTTCCAGCTTATATGGATTATGATTATTGATATATTTGAAAATGTCTTCTGTTTATTTTGCCCTTTTTTTTCTGTTGATTGAAGTATTTTGTATATTTATTTTTGTATTTTGTTGGTATTAAAGTTGTAGATTGTATTTCCACACTTTTGGTGGCTATTCAGAAATTTGAATATAGTTATTATAAATTATGCTACGCAACCTGTGTCCTGACCATAGAGATTTATTTTCAGTGTCTTATTGGGGCATTTTTTTCCTGAAGCAACATAATTTATCCCTCATCCTTCTGACTTTATTGTCATCTTTTCAGAAAGAACTTTCCTGCCTCTCCCCTCTTTATACTCCCCCATTATTCACTATTCCACATTACTTCATTTTATATAGTGCTTAGCCCAAATTATCATCATTGCTTTTTTATGTTATTGTATGCCTTCCTCACTAGACTGTGAACTTCCCTGGCAGGGACTTTGTCCATACTGCTCACCCCTGTTTCTGAGACATCGGGTACTGTGTTAATCTCATAGTATGTTAATACTCAATAAATAGTTGCTGAAAGAAGGAATGTTGTTTTCAAATGTAAATGTTTATTTAGCTGCATATAACACCTGACAAAAATTTGTTTTCAACTGAAGGTTTTTATACATTGTATTTTGCTCCCATTCTTGCGGAGAAGAAAGTGTTAACCAATTTTAACTTCTTTGGAGTTTAATGTATAGTAGTGAAGTCCCACAAACATTCTATAAGAATTTAGTCTCAAACAAAATTTGATTTAATAAAAACACTTCATAGTAGCTTGCTGGTTTCCAAATTATATTAAAAACTTCATAAAGACAGAGCTGGATTTCGGATATTTTAGTATATAACAAAGTTAAGCAAAAAAACAACATTTAGAATGGATCTACCCAGATACACAAATTCTAAAAGTAAGACTTCTTTATATTTCTGAAATACTATTTCCAGAGAAATGTGAATTCAGCATTGTCAATGTGAGTAAACTGACATTTCATACTGCTAATTGATCAACAGCAAATGGTTTGGGGGACTTTTGTTTTGAGATGCTGCAAATAATGGACAGAAAAGACTTTTAAAGAAACTTTCAGGTAGAGAATTTTCCTTTATGCTTTTTCTGAAGTTTGTAAGGACAAGATCTCTTAATTTATGTTTTTTACATACTTCACATTCAGTGTTTCAGATTGAATTGATAAAAGTTATAGGATACATACTTATTAGGAAATGACCACATGCTTTTAGCCACTAGGCGTCAGTATTGAATCATCAATTGTGACCTAAGAGGAATTTTTTTTTTTTTTTATTGAAGTTGCCCAACTTACTTGAAAACTGATTCTATATATTTTGTAGAATCTGATTTTATAAAACTGATTTTTACAAATACATACCATCAGGTCTCAGGGCTTCCTGAAAATGTACTTCTCATAAACATTGCAACTGGGGTAAATCTAACCTTTTAACTATTTGCTAGTTTAAAATTTAAATTTGAAACTTTATTGCTTTCTGCTGTTGAAAAATAAAATGACAGACATTAAACACCTGCTGTATTCTAACTTTAAAATTGTCATTTCTGTGTATTTTGGTTATAGATTCTGTTTTTAGATCTTTTTATCTATTTATTTATTTATTTTTATGTGATGCTGAGGATCCAAACCAGTGCCTCACACATGCTATCACTGAGCCACAACCCCAGCCCTGGCGATAGATTCTTTCATGCTTCCTATTCAGTGTTTCTTCTTCCTTTCCTCTATGCAATAAACTTTTTATATAACTTGATATGGGAGTTTATTTCACTGGAATCACATATCCCTGACTTCTTTTCACTTTTTATGTTTCTGAAATGAACTGAAATATCCCAAAGATACTCTTTTTAAATTTTTGTCTTATCTAAACCCAAACCTCTTTATCCTAGTGATCATTTTCTTGTCCTTAATTATCAATGAATTTTGTACTCTATTATCCATGCACTCCAATTATTATCATTTTCCATATGTGTTTCAATGCTATTTATTTTTCCTTTGACTAATCTTGTGTGTATGTGTGTGTGTTTTCCTTTACGTGACAGAAGGGTCTGTTATAGTTCTCTTTTGACTCATTGAGTATCTTGTTAATTTATATTTCTATTAAGTATTCTGAATCCTTTTTTTTTTTTCAGTATTGAAACTGTTCAAGAAATGAGATACTTCTTGGGTAATTTTCAGTATATCTTTGTACATAATATGGTTAAGTTTTAGAATAGTGTTGACACTTAGTATTGATGGATCTTATATGATAGTGAGAAAAACAGCTATACAGTGTCATGTTTCTTACCTAAGAGGGAGATCTGAAGCCTTGCTAACCAGGATCAGTCTTGGATAGGAATCAAGTCATAGTGATGTTGTGGTTTAAAACCACAAGGCCAGGATAGACTTGGGTCTTTGAAGTTGGTTTCCTGTTTTTTCCCCTTCTAACCTATGAACTTGTTCAGAAGGTGCTAAATCTTACCTTTTTGTGTGGTTCATCCAGATAAGTACCTCATGTATGTCTTCTTTAAAAGGTGAGTAGTCATCTTGATAACAAATAATTTTACTTTGGTTTTTAAACCTTTATATGTTTCCTTTATGTCCATGTTTTCTCCTTTAATCTTCTTCACGTCTAGACATTGTTATTAAATTTTATCAGATCTATTTTAAAAATATTTTCTGAATTGATAGTTATTCACTGTTACTCTGGCTCTTTGCTCTTTTCACCACTGTCCTCTCCCTCTTGGACTATATTTCGGTAACTGCCCTGTTTCCCTGTTACCTCCTTACAGTCTTTCTCCCACAGATTCAGGTCATGGCACATCTTTTAAAAAAATCCATCAGTGGTTTCTTTATCAGATTTAAAATCTGAACCCTCTGATTGGTTCCTGAATTCTTCTCATCGGTATTCCCTATTGTTCTTCCTCTTCTAATTCTAGATGAACTACACTGACCTTCTTGCTATTCCAAGGACATGGTGGGGCACTTACTACTTTTGGACATTTGTACTTTCTGTTACCAGAGCCAGGATTTTTCAACTTTTAAACAGTTGGGTTACTTGTGCCCTTATGACATTCCAAACTCTGCTTTAAAGAGTTCTTATCAACTATCCTAGAAAAAAATACCCCTTTTCATTCCTGAGCATGTTACACTGCTTTCCTTTTCCCTCATCATATTTTTCATTACCTATCATCTGTCTGTCCCCCTGGCTAGAATACCGGCTTTATGAAAGTAGGCACTCCATCTCTTTTGCTCATTGCTGAGTCTCCAATACCTGGTCCAGTGCCTAATATGGAGTAGGGCCCCCCATCCCACCTGCCATTAGAGTTTCTTGAATGAATGAATGAATGAATGAATGAATGTTGCATGTCATAATCAGAACAGTATTTAGTAAAATATTCATTTGGCCAATACTGTCATGTACCTACTATGTGCCAGATATTGTGTGGTCAAGTAGGGATTTAAAGTTCCCTGAAACACTGCCTTCACTTTTCTGGACTCCCAGTTTACTGGAGAAAATAGAGATGTTAACAGTCATTGCAATTCAGTAAGTTCAATAGTCTAGTTGCATGGTCATGTATATGGAAAATAGTTACTTCTTCCAGGACCTTTGGAGAAAGTTTGGGTGAAACAGACTTTGTTTTTGCTATGACTTTGCATTTTCAAATCATTATAGGAACTTTTATGAGTGTGATTATGCCTCATTTCTTATTGCTACATATCAAGCACTCTTACCAATCAATAGCTGAAGTGCTTATTTAAATTCTGACTTACTGTAGTTTTGATTCACACTATTGCTCTTTGTCTTATCATTTTACACCATGCTAATTGTTTTCTTCTCTCCTTTATGTTTGTTACCTGTGGATTATTATTATTTATTTCTTGGCAAGAATGAAGTAAGCACTGTTCTCTGCAAGGTCGAGAAGGAACCATTAATGTCAGCATGCTGAGAGGAAGGAAGGAAATGGATAGGAAAGTATGATTGGCTATTATGGGATTTATCTTTCAAAAGTGTTTGAATGCTGTTTGGCACAGCTTGCAATGTACATGTCCAAATGATATCATATTTCTTAGTGTTTCTTGTTTTTTTTCTCCCTTGATTTTCCTCTTTCCTCCCACCCACTCATTTAACCTGTATTCTGTTTTCTTAGATTTTGATTATTTCAGATGACATTAAAACACTTTTAATACTCTTCCAGTGAAATTTCCCTACTAAAACTTCTAGAAAAGAAGTTGCAAGAGAATTCAGAGATGCCAGGAGATATAACTCAATGGTAGAGTATTTGCCTAGTATGCCCTGGGCTTGATTCCCAGCACCACACACACCCACTAAACAAACAAATAAATAAATAACATAAATACTACTAAATTAAAGCAAATAAAGAAACTTTGGAGGTGTTTGTTTTAGTTTTGTACTTGATTCTTGAATTTCTATACAGGGAAAACTTCTTGGCTGGTTCATAGATAAAGTAGACAGAACTCTGCCCAAGCCATATTGTCTTTCTAGTTTTGGGAAATCTGGTTTGATTAAAGAAGATTCCAGTTTGAGAATATATTTCAGGAGTTTGGTATAATGATAAAACTAAAGTTGAAAATTTAGAAATACATTCTACATTTTAGAAGAATTAGCATACCAATTGTTAGCCTCTGGATTCCTTTGAAGGGTGCAGTTTTATGAGATGAGGTGTAAGATGTAAGTTGTCCTGAAATTCCTATAGTCTATATAATTAACGCTTATGCCATGTGTTCTTAGGCTTTTTACTTTATTAAGGAAATATTACTTAAGGCTATTGGTTGTGCTTACTATGCACTTCCTGCCCTCTTTCACCTCCTCATTTCAATTTTCTTTCTCCCAAATTCTATCTTAGGTACTTACACTTTGTTTTAATTGTTCAAGTATTTTCGAAAAAGTTGTGTTTATCAGGATGTTTTCCTGGGTTAATCAATAAGCTTATCGCTCCCTTGTTCCTCCCCTGTTCGAATTTAGTCTTTAGAAGATTTTTTTGGTCCCTTCCTTCTTTTTCCCTTATCACTATTTTGAACATGTACTTTAATTTCTTGAGGAGCTGTTATTTATTTTCTCTATTATGTTCTCATCTTTCTTTACCATACCTATTATTTAAGTATATGTGTAGGTGTTCTTGTAAAGCACCTCAAATTCTGTTTGGAAATAGTGTAGTTTTACATTATAAATAAAACCTCTTATTGCTGCTCTTCTGTGTGTTTAAGCCTGACATGCATTTTGTGTTCATATCACGTATTACTAGATCTCAAAGTATTGTTTGATTACATGTATTTTGCTGGGTGTATGTATTTGTTCTTGCCAATATGGTCACCGTAAATTATAACAAATAAGGCTAGCAAGAATCTCTGTGTGTCCCTTTGTGCAGCACCATATGCAAACAGACATTTAATGCTGTTAATGCTATGATGATGATGAAAAATGTCTGTGTTCTTGTTGACTGAACAGCTGCCTGACAATAGACTGAGATTTTCTGTGTGTAGGACTTGTTTAATTCCTACGTTATGCTTTTCTTGAAGAGTGGAATGTTTCTATCTACATTTTCAGTGAATTTATGCTAGACCATCTGTTTATAAAGTCCTTTTCCATCATTATCAATTAATATTTATTGGGCAACTACTGAGTGCATGGTAATATTGTGCAAACAAAGATCACTCTGCTACAGATAGATTTATTCGTTGACTTAGTACTGTTTTATTTTTATTAGAAAATTGTTTTTAAAAAACCCCAAATTCAAAGGCATAAAATAACAACTTCTAACTCAGAACAATGAAAGATGTTGTATATTTACAGGGCTTTCTTTTATAAGACATATAAAACTTGAGAAGTTCTAAATTAAATTTCCATAATTATCTACTATCTTCTGTTTGTCAACAGTTCTAACTCAGTGGTCCCATATTTAGAAAGTCAAATGAAGGATCATATTGCCCTGGATTTCTAATAAAACTATGATCTCTTTTTTGAGAGGAAACTACTGGATAAAAACAGACCCTCCACTTGCTTTTTGATTTTGAAGGAAATCCTGGAAAGTGCACTTGTTGGGCTCACATTTAACTTTACTTGCAAAATTTTAAGTAAAATATTGCATAAAAATAAAATCTGTTCCAGTAAAAGCAATGGCATTTTAGGGAATAATACTTATTGCTGTTATTGTTTTTGAATTAAAGGAGTTAAATGACTTGTATGTCTTTTAGCATATCAACTTTTTGTGCAATAATTAAGGTTTTGTTTTCCAGATAGGCACATTTTATAACATTTGAAAAATGAAATCCTGACACTAGTTAACAGGGGTTTTATTTTTGAGTTATTTTTATAGTCATGGTAGTGGATTTTTGCTGATTCATCCATGATCTCTGGCCTAGTTAATCTTCCATGTGGCCTTTGGCTAAGGTTTAGGGTAAAGATTGTGGCCATGGAACAGAGCAAAGGAAATTGGCTCTCACAGTGATTGAACCCATGACCTTGTTTGGCTTCATTGGCTCCAGGTGCCCTAAACAGTCATGGACTCCCTAAAAATATTCACAGTGGAACTGAGAAGTTTGCTCATTCCTTGGGGAAAATAGGTCAATAATAAGTGCCCATTGATTCTACTACAGTAATTTCTTTAAGAGCACTTGTATTACTGAAGTAGTATAGTAAACACCTTATCATATAAGAAGAGGAAAAAGCAAAAAAGACATCAGACATCTAGGCCATTCTCAGAAACTTTTGAGTTTTATGTTTGAAAACTTCAGATATCTTTATGGAACATTATTAAGGATTATAACTACTCTCAGCAAAAAATATTTGTTTTAATAAATCCCACTTAAGAATATGATTTCAGATATTACTATAATCTTTTAAAAACCAGGAATGTTGCATTTTGTGACTTTACTGGGTATGTGCTCACCACTTGAATCTGGAAAAGACACATAGTTCAACTGGCAGCAAGTTTTAAAAATTTCTCCTTTACTTTCATGTCCCTCGAATGGGTATAGTGTCATTATAGTATTGATATTGAATTAGTACTTTCATCATGCAGCTCCATTTTTGCTTACTCCAGTGAGTTTTTTTGTTTAAGTAGCACCTTTTGGTAAGATTTCCCCCCCTTGGTTATGGCTGAAAAATAAGTTTCTTGAACAATTTCAGTAGAATCCATCTAGTAATTTTTGAACTGGGTATAGGATCAGGGATTTAGAATATGAATATATTGCTTTCTACCTTGAAAAGATACATTATTTTTTGGAATTGGTTTTTGTTGGCACAGATAATCTCTAACTGTATGAATTAAGCTAACATTTTCTATGATTTCTAATGGAGGAGGAATCTCTAATGTGATTTAGGAAAAACAATTTGGAAATTCACAGAATTTGACAGAAATAAATCTATGTTAATTTAAATGATTAATGCTTATTTTAAGCAACAATGTCTTTTTGTATTATGCATATATATTCCTTTTCAAAATCTGAATTATCTTATTATGTTTGGTTTTCCATCTTGGGTTAGCTTCTACAGAGAATTTTGGAGCTGGTCATCAGACTTCCATCTTTTAAAAATTATCTAATTAAAATTTCCTTCATAGGATTTTATACATACTATGGACTTTTTTTTTGTTTGATTTGAAGTAGAATAAATATTCTTAAAGCTATTTAAAATTTTTAATATACAGAAATCTAGCAACTTATAATTTTAATTTATAATTTTTGGGTTCTAATTTGGATTAGGATCTTATGTTCTACGACGTTTAAAATATTTGCTGAATTTTGTACTTACTTAAAGAATTTATATTTAAAAAGATAGTAAGAACAGATACTTTCTAGTTCTTGGTAACATAACTTCTTAATTCTTTATTGTTGACTGAAAATATAATCTGCCTGACAGTTTGTACCTTCAAGTACATTTGTACTGACGTACAGTTTGCCCTGCAGTCTCATGTCTTCATAGTCTTGTGGGTTTACCAGTGAGTCATCTACGTGTTCTTGCTCTTGTGACCAAAGGCATGCAGTTGTAGTATTGCTGAGTGATCAGATGAGTTGGGATAGTTTACTTTCCTAATTTTTCTCTGGGAATTTCAGTGGCCTGTGGGAGTTAACATGTGATCTTTTTATTTCATTCCAGTGCTATCATTATAAGCAAGCTTGCTGGTCCTTTTGAAGCAGACAGAGGGCCTGTAATTCTCTATTTGTTCTGTCTTTGAGTGTGTTATCTGCTAGAACCTCTTGATAAACAGGTTTATTGTCAAAGTTGTAGTAGTATTTATGGTTAGATGACACATCTACACACATTTTCCTTTCCCCGTTCTTTTACTTTCTAAAAGGAAGGCTGCAGTTTTTGATTATATACAACCATAAGAGTTCAGAATCATCTACTTCTAAGGAACTTCTGTAGTACAATACTCAGTACATTAGTCTTTTTAATGGAAATAGGCATACTTAAGGAAAAAAAAATATTGTTATTAAAGACTTAAATGTTGCCCAGGGACCCTCTATTAAGGCTCAGTGTTGTTGCTGTGATCTTGAAAATGTAAAAGACAATCTGAATACTAGAGCAGGGCACACGATAACTTTACAGTTAAACTATTCTTCAGAAAAAAACAAGTTTTAAAGGGCAAAATAACAGTAATAGAAATTCATTGGCATGTGATGGATTTTTCTCCTTTTATAACTGCTTTTACTGGGTCGGTTTTAATATAATTCTAAGTTGCTTGATCTAAGTCAAATGGAAAAGAAACCCAGTACAGTCGTACACCTTAAAGGTAGTAAATGAGTTAAAGTTTATTATTAAGGTTTAAAGAAATGGTTTGTAATTTTGATTCAGTTAATTTAAACATTTCTTCTTCTTGAGTATTTACTGTTTTCAGAAGTTTAAAGTACATCAATATATATTTAATAAATAGGTCTTATGAGTTAGATGTTCCTGTCTTTCATTTTGAAATAGATAATGTAGAAAAATTGTTTCAATATTCTGGGCTAGAATATTGCATCTGTGTTTACTTGTTTACTGATGCATGGTTATAGAAAGTAGAGATAGTATTTAAGCTTAATGGCATTTCTTGATAATATGGTAGAAGTTCAGTAATTTGCTTTGGATTGCTCCTTAGTACTTCACTTTTGCTCCTCTTAGTGAAAACAATAGTATATAAGCTCTCGTTGACTAAAATTTCCTAGACTTACGTGTTTAGAGTAAAAGAAATTAAAAAAGAGGATTAAAGTTTTAGGTAGTCAGTAGGGCTATAACAGAAACATGTTTTGGAAAAGTGATATTATAAATAGCTGATTAGGTATTGAAAGGTGGAAAGTAAGGAAGAAAGAGATAATGCAGGATTATTTTAGGATATTCCTATCCAAGAGAATTAGATGTTGTTTTATTGAGCCAGTTCAAATATGGACTTTTGGATTTTCGAAAAAAACAGACATTTGACTTTCAGAAGAATTATGCTTTATAGGGTATAATTCTATGTACTAGAAAATATACTTTTGATTAAGGGTCAGATTATTGATATTTTAATTCCTTAAAAATTAATTAAAATTATTATGAGGAATGAAGATTGGAATAAATATGTATTAATGTGAAGATTAAGATAATTATTTCTCATCCCGCCCTTTAAGGAGAATGAGTCCTGTTGAAGTGATGCATCCTTTATTTACAGGGTAGGGGGAATCAGGGTGTTAGTATTTATGAGTTTAAATATTCAAAATTGATAACTTGGACTTGTGGCAAAGGATTAGAAGCTTCAGAGAAACCCAGTAGTGAGATGGACAAGATGTAGGGGAGCAGAGAAGACTCCCTGATGTGTGGAATAGCTGAGTTGAATTAGATAGAACATTTCTATGGAGGTTTGACAAGTGTACTGTATCCCCTTATATAGTCTTATGTAAAGTCTAAATCATTCATTAATGGTTAATAAACATTCATTAATAACTGTACGTCTGACTCTGAGCTACAATTTATGTACGTCTCATTGTATCTTTCAGTATAATTACTGTGATGGTTTTAACTTATTTTAACACCTTTGATATTCTTTCTCTGAGAGGTGGACAGTAATTCTCCAAACTTTGAGTGTGAACTGGGCTTAATGACTCTGCTAACAAATACAGTATGAAAAGGAAATTTTGCAGACACCACTTTACCTTAATCAAGGGCTCAGGTTATCATCACCAGTCATGCGTCCTGTTGACCCTGTGATATAGGGCAGCAAAAAGGGGAGTTTAATTCTATAGTATCTCCCCACCCCCCCAAAAATTATGTGCTCTGTGTAATCATGAGAAGACATCAAACAAACCCCAACTGGAAGATATTCTTTTTTTTTTTATTTCTTCTTTTTAGATATACATGACAGTAGAGTGCATTTTGACATATTATACATTATGGAGTATAACTTATTTTAATTAGGATTCTAATCATGTGGTTGTACATAATGTAGAGTTACCCTGGTTGTGTGTATTCATATATAAGGATAGGAAAGTTATGTCTGATTCATTCTACTGTCTTTCTTATTCCCATTCCCCCTCCCTTCCCTTCCATTCCATTCCCCTTTGTCTAATCCCATGACTTCTATTTTTCCCTTCCCTACCCTCCCTTGTTGTGGGTTATAATCCACAAATCAGAGATAACATTCAGCCTTTGTTTTTTTGGAACTAGCTTATTTCACTTAGCATGATATTCTCCAGTTCCATTCATTTACCAGCAAATTCTATAATTTCATTCTTTAAGGTTAAGTGATATTCCATTGTGTATTTATGTTACATTTTCTTTATCCATTCATCTGTTGAAGGGCACCTAGGTTGGTTTCATAGCTTGGTTTTTGTGAATTGAGCTGCTATAAACATTGATGTGGCTGCATCATTGTAGTATGCTGATTCTAAGTCCTTTGCGTCTAAACTGAGGAGTGGGAAAACTGGGTCAAATGGTAATTCCTATTCCAAGTTTTCTAGGGAATCTCCACACTGCTTTCCATAGTGGTTGCACCACAAATTGAAGGACATTCTACAACATACCAACCAGTGTTCTTTAACAATGTCGAAATCACAAAAGGCAAGGGAAAACTAAGACATTTTCACAGATATGGAAACAAGCCAACTAAATGCAATGTAGTATCATTGGTTAGATAATTGGAATAAAAAGGATACTAGTGGGGGGGGGGCTGGGGATACAGCTCAGTTGGTAGAGCGCTTGCCCTGGGTTCAGTCCCCAGCACTGCAAAAAAAAAAAAAAAAAAAAAAAGGGGATACTAGTGGGAAAACTAATGACATTTGAATAAAGTTTATAGCTTAATGGTTTTGTAGCATTATTAATTTTTTAGTTTTGGTAGATGAGCCATGCTTATGTGTCAGATGCTAATAGTTTTGGTAGATGAGCCATGCTATGTGTCAGATGCTAATTTTAGGGATAGCTTGGTGAAGGGTATGTATGAACTCTGAGCAATCTTTACAACTCTTAGGTTAACAGTACATTATTTCAAAACAAAAAGATTTAAAACATATTCAGAGAGAGTCTTTTTTTTCCCCCTAAAGAAAAGACCAAGTGTTAACTTACTAAAATGGGGAAAAGTTATTACCTATTTAACTTAAACACAAAAATAAATATTTTTTATCATCAGTACACTGTTTGTTTTTTTTTTTTTTTTTCAACATTAAATGTTATGTTCCTTAAATTTAATTTTTGGAAATCATGGGAAGGGACAGAAATGTATTAATTCCAGTTAGTAAGCTAGAAAAATTCCTTCTCTGGAAAATTTTAGGAGGTCCGGTGTGTTTGGTATATTTGTGGGATCCTGGAGGCCGGGTGCAATCAGTTGGTGTGGGTTCCTGGTGATAGGGCGCTATCAGTTGGTCTGGGGGTCCTGGCGGCAGGGAGCAGTCAGTTGATGTGAGAGCCCGGGAGGCAGGGAGTGATTGATAGGGCTGAGGGATCCTGGAGAGGGGACTCAGTCAGTCCAGCCAGGGATCCTACGGGGCCTGGCTGTTGTCTCATAATGGCGACAGCCACATGTAATCAAACCTGCAGGTACTGTAACAGTGAACTTCCAGGCAACAGCAGGCAGCTGCTTCTCCACTGGTGGTCTGCGGTCAATCTGCTGGCAGGAAAAGAATGCTTTCTCCAGAGATGGCAGTCTCACTGGATATCTTAAGGGAGTATTTTACAAAATTGCATGTGCCTCAAAATAATAGCCTCTGCTGCAGTAGTTTTGAGATCTGGCTGGCATCTGTTCCTGCTGCCTCCTAAGATGGGCGCAGAGTAAAGGAACTCCTGGACACAGGTGCAGTGAGGCCAAGGAATCCAGTAAAGGGGAAGGGATGAGAGGATTAGGAGACTCAGGGTTGTCGGCTGAAGATGGGGGAATTACATGCCGCTGCCAACCCTTTGGATAAATCAAGACAGGAGTTTAAATTCTTAGATAAATTAAACTCTGAGTCGCAGCATGAGATTAGGTCAAGTTTTAAAAGCTCAGCAGATGACTCTTCCTACTTTTCTAACACCAATAAGAAGAGGGACATGAAGACATGCTCCTAATCACATGGGAGGGATCATTTCCGTTTACCAACTACTGATTGAAGGTTGTAGAATGTTCTCGGTAGATTTTGAACTGATTTTTGGAAGGGAAGAACTCTTCTGTTTGTAATCTTCCCTTCTTATTTCGAGTTGTTTGTTCCTTCATTTCATGTGTGACCTCAGCATGTCATCACCTGACTTGGATGAGCCTTCACTGTATAATTATTAGGAGTGGGTTCTGCTTGGAAGCTTAAATCTGAAAGTGGAGGCTGACTGTAGTTTGATGAAATTTGTTAAGTGCCTGAAGAAGACTTCCTCCTAGTCACCCCTTTGTAGAAAAGCCCATGTTGGTTTTAGTTCAGTGAAAGAGTATTGAAAAGAAATACAACTGATTATGACTAAAATTAAAAAATGGGGCAGGTTGGAATGATTATGACATGGAATAAGATAGTTTATAGAATTTATAGAATATTTATAGAATCAATTGATTAAAAAAAGTCAACAGAACTTCTTTATGTCTCTTTATATTTCTCCCTTTCTCACACGTACACACACACACACGTACACACACACACACACACACACACACACACATTGGGTCACTTGGTTGGAAATGACCAAGGAATCATAGAAAGAATAAAGATGCCAGTGGTAATTTTTAAATTTCTAGGATTTTGTTCAGGAAGAAAAATCTATAAACATATTCCACCAGCCACATTGAATGCATTATGCGTATAGAATCAAGTATAATTACAAATTCTACTTCCTGTATGATAAAGAGAAAATATCAAGCATTACAATCAGCTGATAACTAACTGAAAGGCATTATGATTTTTAGCTTTATCAATGCAATAATTCAGTTATGATAGTTATTGACTTTTATTTCTCATTTGTTATATGCCAGATATTGTGTGCTTTATAAGTATCAAATTAGTTAGCTTACAGCACTACCCTATAAGGTTGGTTTTTTTTTTTTTTTTTTTTTAAATATATATGTGGTCCTGGGGATTGAACCCAGGGCCTCACACATGCCAGACAAGGACTCTACCTCTGAGCCACCACCCTAGCCCAAGGGTGGTGTTGCTATTTCAACGTGGACAGGCATTGCCACTTAATGATTAAGAGTCTGAATCTACACCTATCTCTGTCAGTAACTAGGTGAATGAACTTGGGCAAGTTTTTCAATTCCTTTTGTGCCAATATCTTCCTTCATAAAATTATTTAATAATAATTCATGGAATTATGAAGAGTAAATAAAGAGCTAGGCATGATGAGGCACTCTTGTAATCCTAGTGATGCAGGAGGTTGAGGCAGGAGAATCACAAGTTCGATTTCAGCCTCTGCAGTTTAGCAAGACCCTGTGTCAAAAAATAAAATAAAATAAATAAAAAGGATTGGGAGATATAGCACCCCTGGTTTCAGTTCCCAGTCAAAAAAGGGATGAAATGTATGCATTGAGTATATGTAAGAAGAAAATGCCTGGGCCTGTTAAACACTATAAAAATGTTGTAAGATTATACTCTTCAAAATTAATTTTTATTTCAATGATAAAAAGGCTTCTTTGTCTTTTTACTCAATTGATATTTTACTAGTAGAAGTAGGAGCCATGGCAGAGCGTGCTCATATCATGGGGAGGGGGCTATATTTGTTGTATATATGCACACATTGGTAGCTCCCAATTCATAGTAAATAGATTTAGAAAATGATACTGTTGAATATGTAAATTAATGAAATTGATTGTGATTGCTATACAGGCATCAAAGCAGATTTTAATATGTCTTGCTGTTTGCCTAAATTTGTTTTTCTATTGAATTTGTTGGAAAAGACTTCAGGGAGTTTGGCTTTTCTCACGGTGTGTGGCCTTTACACATGTACCTTACTATGTCCAGTTGCTAAATTTTTGAAAAAAATTTAAGTAAATGGAATACCATTTAGATGTAATGAAATACTATGCCAAAGTATAATTTTTTCCTTAAGTTTAATTTTATTTTAAAATAGAAAGAAACTGGAACAAATAATTTTGTGGTTAACTTTTGGAATTTGTATTTTCTTAACTTTTTTTTCCCATTCTATTAAAGAGGGGAAATTATAGAAAAGAATGATTTCTTTTCTCAATGTGAAGTGTAGTTTGAATAGCCAGTTATGTATTATGATAAAATGTCACATAGGTAATGAAATATGTAAGAAATATGTTTCTATAATATGGACAGTGTTTTTTCAGAAATTTGAAAAGCTATAGAGCTAATTTTTGGTGTTAAGTCTAAAACATTGAGCAGATCACATATTTAAATACTGTTGTTTCGTAAACTATCTAGGCTCTCTAAATGTGTAACACAGTCCCCAAAGGTGGCAAGGGAATGGATACAATTAAGTGGAAAATGATTAGAAAGATCAGGAAGTTGTTTATATTTGATCTCCATTAATGCGTTCTTTAGGGTTTCATTGAATGAGCCGGTTGTAATTCATTTATAGATTTTGTGCAATTCATAACAATATGCTCCTCAGTCTTTTCTTAATAAATCCTAGAATGACTTTCAGTTTTATACATTTTCTGGTATGGTACGTTTTTTTCTACCTCTTTCATTCTAGGCATTGAAGAAACAAGAAGCTAAAGCAGAAGAGAATGAGGGAGAAATGATAAATAAGCTAAGACAAACTGAAACTGAGAAGAGTCAAGTAAGATTTTGAAAATTATCTTAAATAATAGTGTGGTTTGGAGTTAGTGATGTTTGTCGGGTGACTAGAAGAATGTCTCTGAGAATATTAGGACACAGTGAAGGCTCAATGCTTTGTTATGAAGTTGCTTGATTTGATGACTGTGCCACTCTTTACCTCTTGCCCTTTAAAACATACACAGGCCATTTGCTACCTTGTCATCTGTGGCTACTGTTGCTTTTGAGAAGTGAATTAAACTTTACCTTATCTCCCTGGGGAACATTTAAAGGACTTGACTTTGTTGCAGTGTTAGGAAGGACCTGTTCTTTAAATGCTGGCTATTTTATATATATTCATTTTCTCTATAGCAGGTAGGTATGGTCAGCAGCTTATTTCTTAAAACATTGTCTATTCTCATTAGATATTTAGGACCTTTGACATATATTTGTTGTTTTTTAAAAAAAATCTCCTACGCACCTTTCACCCATTTTCGCTCACTGGTAATGTTTTCTATAATTACCATTCAGTAGCAAAACCAGGAAATTGACATTGGTATAATCCACGAGCTTATGCAGATTTATGTCTGTAACCTCAGTCAGGTCCTGCAGTCTGCACTTTGGGAGTTGGGACTGCTGATATTACCAGGGATTCCGACCATTGTGGACTCAGCTTAATTTCAAAAGCATTTTGACTAAAGTGTGATTTCTTCCTTCTTTTCTTCATAGAAATTAGAAAACAGATTGGACATATTTTGTGTGGATTTTGATACCACATGCACTTTACATTTTTTAATGTGATATTTATCTTATGAGCCACATGCATCATTTGTTAAAAAAATATAGCTTGATTAAAATTTTATTTTGAAATGATTTTAGAGTAATAGGATGTTTCCAAACAAAGCTTCCATGCACCTTTCACCCGCTTTCTCTCAATGATGATGTTTTGTATAATTACCACTCAGTAGCAAAATCAGGATGTTGACATTGGTATAAGCCAGAGTGTATGCAGATTTTGCCAGCTTTATGTGCATACGTTTGTGTGCTGGGTGTATGTGTTTCTACCCATTCTTACATTCTGTTTAAGACCACTGCCACAATCAAGATACAGAACCATTCTGTCACTATGAGGTTCTCTCAAGTGTCCTTGATATGAACACCTTTCACATGTAAAATTTTTGAAGGACTGCTAATGTAGACAGCAGTTCGTTCAAATGAAGTAATTATTTATGACAACTGTTGTAAATCTTCAAGTGCTTAAAAACATCTTAAAATTTGATTTTACAAAACAACTTTATTTTCACAAAATGTAAACAAGTATAGCATATGTAAGCTCTAAATTTTTTAACAAACTATCCTATCTTACTGAATTTTTCAAATTGAAATTAAAGCATATTCAGACTTAGTATTTAGTCAACTAACTGGCCACATTTTCCATAGATATATATCTAATGGCAATATTGTTAATGAGATTTTAAAAGCTTCTAAATGTAGAAATTAAAAAATTTAGGAATATCTTATGAATATTAGGAGAATAAGAAATTACATTTAATCAAATGTACTTTGAATTATTAGATCTCTGCAGTGTTTATTCTAATTTAGTTCCTTTGACACTACACCTTCTAATTTAAAGAAAAAATTGCTTTACAATTGAGATTAAAATGATTTAGAACTTGAAGAGATCTCAGGAGAGACTGTCTAATATAAAAATTCTTATTTTAGTGATGAATCAAGGCCCAAGAAGAGACTCAAACAAGTCACAGTTGAGGTGGAAATGACTAGATTTCAGACCTTTAGGTGGCCTGTCTAGTGTACTTTGTTATTATTTTAATGAAAGTATTGATGCATGTTTATGTTGAGATATTTATTCTTTCTGATTAACTGCAAATATCACATGAAAACTTTTCTGCTGTTTTCCTTTAAATTGTGCTCCATTGGACTACTTTTATTCCTTGTTGAATCTCTAGCTTGAACAGGAATTGCAGCTGTCTCGCAGGTTATTGAATCAGTCAGAAGGCAGCAGAGAAACACTTTTACATCAGGTAAGTCTATGCAAACTATGGCAATCTTTTATATTGAGTCTCCTCTTTTAAGTGTCTTTGTGAAATGAAAAAAACAAAAAGAACAAAACTAGATCTAGAAAGTTTTCCTCCCTAAGGAATGTATGTTAGCACATATAAGCAAATGATGAAGATTCAGAAAAAGCTTATACAAAACACTAGCCCATGTTCCCACTGTGACAATGTATCTTGCCAATTGCTGCTCCAACTTACTACTTATCTCTGTTAGCATAAGCAGTGTAAGAGTAAGACTGGATGTGTAAGATAAAATTTTCCTGGGAGCTTAATTTTATTCAAGGAGGCATTGGAGAATAAAGGAGGAAGTTAAAATACATAAAACAGAACTTCGCATGTTCACACTGCTTCGAATACATCGTCTTTCATTCATGTTTTCAAGATGCTACCTGGCCTCTTTTAAGCAAAGATAGGGCTTACATTTTAAACACAATTTTTTGCAGTCCATTAGCCTATAATGGGAGTTTAGTGCTTCTGATATTTAACGTTCAATAACTTTAAATAGCCATCTTACATACATTTGATAAGGGTGTATGGGTTTCTCATGGCCTTTCTGCTTGTGTTTAATACAAAAAAAAAATTATTCCTTATGTTTTGAAGTATGCATTACATAACTTACCTACACAATGTGCTTTGTAGGCAAAGATGTCAGGTATTATAGATGTTCAAAATGAGTTTTATGTTTTCACATTTGGTGCTGAAAATACACCATTTCACCTGTTTTACAAAGCCTTTACAAATGTTCATTGACTTTTTTCTGGAGTTAGTGGTCACATGGAATTAATGTTGGCAGAATTCAGAATTTCTTTTATAGAAGTTTGTATTTGTATTCAACTTATTCTAATTTTTTTTTTAAAATTCTAATTTGTAATCTCTCATTTGTGTTTGAAGCAAAAAATTTCTTTGTTTAGGTTTTCACCCTGACTTTAACGGAAACTATTTGACATGCTAACTTGTTTATGGTCATTGGGGATGTGCCTGGTAATTGTGAGGCAATTTGCTATTCTTTCTCTAGAAATTATGAGTGAATAAGATAGTACCAGATTTTAGAAGTTTGTATATAGTTTATTCAACAGCACCTATTATATATTTATTTTGAGCTCTGTTTTGATGTCAAATATGCTAAATCATGATCACTTCTTTTGAGGTTTATTTTATTTTTTAAATTTTATTTATTTTCATTTGTAAGGTGTGTTTAACCACTGAACCACATCCTCAGCCTTTTTTATATTTCATTTAGAGAACAGGGTCCCCCTGAGTTGCTTAGGGCCTCGCCAAGTTGCTGAGGCTGACTTTGAACTCAAAATCCTCCTTCCTCAGCCTCCCAAGCTGCTGGGATTTCAGGTGTCTGCCACCATGCCTGGCTTTTACAACCGAAGCTCTTGGTTCAGTTCCCAGCAAAACCCCCGTCCCTCTGCCTTCCATTGTGAAGGTACACTTGCTTAACACATACACACACACACAGCGTGGTCAGATTCTTTGTCACAGTGGACACAGAGAAGGAAAAATACATTCTTTGTGGAAGGAATGGAAAGATGATAAAAGAGAGCAAGAGACTATTCTGCTCTCTTTGCTATAGTGAGGAGATTAACTTGGTTTCAAACTGTGTTGGGCCCTTCAGAATTGTGTTTTTTGTTTTTTTTTGACCCAGGGAAATAATTTATAATAATTTTGAAGTTCAGCTTTTTTCCTGGTTTTTAGAAACTGATAGAAGTTTGATTTTTGACTAAATGAATTTAGGTAGAAGAACTGCGTACACAACTTACAAAAGCAGAAGGTGATCGGAAGGGTTTACAACATCAAGTGTCTCAGATTTCCAAGCAACAGTCAAACCATCAGGATGAACAAGGAGATGACTGGAGGTTTAGGAGAGGTATAATTCTGATTTGTCAATGTGTTGGTTTCCTGTTCTCCAGATTTATTCCTTATGTTGTGCTTATATCATCCTATCTATTTCTTGATCTACTTCAATGTTTTTCAGCAAGTTTCTCATATGTAGCATCCAATTTTAGTGTCTTCTCTGCTTGATTTCTAAACCTAGTTTGGTTTTCATGCCTGCTTATCTTATAAAGCTTTCTCATAGAAAGATCCTGCAAAGGCAGTAATGGAAGTTTTTTAGTTTTTCTATTCCCACACCTAAATGTGTGTGCATTGTGTGTGTTTGTACTTAAATGATAAATAAACCTGTATGTTTCACTTTTCTTTCTCCTAATTTTTAATATATGGCCAATTAAAATTAAGATCCTATCTTATGTTTAAAAATATTTTTAGTTGTAAATGCATAAACACCTTCACTATATTTATTTATTAATTTATTTATTTTTATGTGGGGCTGAGGAGTGAACCCACTGCCCTACACATGCTAGGCAGTTGAGCTACAACCCCAGCCCCTAATTTTTTAATTTAGGTATCAGTGACAAAATTTCAGAATTGGTCATCAACCATATCACCAAATTGTTCTTATTTGCATTAGGAAAACTTTATGTTTGAATACTTTCTTATTGGAGACCTTGTGGACTTTAATGATTTTGGATGTATTTTCTCTGACAATTCAAGTTTAATAAAAATGGTGGTATTGAGCTTAAAAAAATGTTTCCTAGTAGACAAGTCCAGATTGCTCAGCTTATAAATTATTCCAGTAATGAGACTTCCTACTCAAAATACACAAATTATTGTACAAACCCTTGTTTTGGTTTTTCGATGCTAGAGATCTAACCTAGGGGCTGTGGGGATGGGCTCTACCCTTGAGCTACATCCCCAACCCATGGAGAAATTCTTGTAAACATTCAATATAAAATTAAATTCAGGGAAGGTAAATAGGTCCCTGGGCTTCCCAAATATAACTCAGGATATGGCCTAAATTAGAATTTACACATTTTTAGAAAATCTTCAGTGGATAACAAATTTTGAGAAAGCTGTTAATATATTTGTATGCCACCATGTTCACTTATTTCTTATGATATTATAAATAGCATTTGACATACAATTTTTAAAAGTTTTCGTAAAGATACACATAGGAACTCATTTTTGGAAAAAGTATGACATTTGATGTGTCTGGACACCTCATAAAATCTAGTTGTTTTTAGTGTACATTTTTTCTTTCTTCCTTTTTTTTTTTTTTTAACTAGAAATAGAACCCAGAGATGCTTTACCTTTCAGGTACATCACCAGCCCTTTTTAAAAATTTTATTTTTGAGACAGTGTCTCACTAAGTTGATTAGGGCTGTCCTTAAATTTGGATTCCTCCTTGTCTTAGCCTCCTGAGTCTCTGGGATTATAGGTGTGTGCCACCATGCATGGCTTGGTATGCATCTTTGAGGAATATAAAAATGTAACTTAATTACTTATCAAGATTTTAGAAAAATCTAAGTTCCCTTATCAGTGGTAAGGGGCAATTGTAGAGTTTTTCAACTTTATTGAATACTTGCATTGTTTAAAGGCAGTTCTATGGAAGAAATCATACTGTTATATTGTGGCTTCTGTTTGTTCCTTTGCTTGGTGTAAAATTGGCTCTGCCTTTGCTTCTGAAATTGACTTTGCTTGGTTACTAGTAGTCTCCTCAGTCAAGTTTTAGCAATATGTCCATTATATTATTTTTTCCATGTATTTTCTCCAAAGAGCAAAGAAGGCAGGAATAAGACAATTGTAGGTGTGAGAGAATCAGAGTGTGAAAGAGCTGATGGGATAGTTCGTATAACAAAGCCCTTTCATGATATAATGAACCTGCTCCTACAATAATGGCATTAACCCATCCAAGAGATTGATGCCTTCATGACCTCATCACCTCTTAAATGTTCTACATCTTAATACTATTATGATTGGAAAATCAACATGAGTTTGTCTTGGAGGGAGCATCCAATATAGCATGGGCCCAAATAAAACCCAAATTTTATTTTATTGAAATAAAAATTTCAATATTTCTGAGGCTGGGATATGTTTTATGAATGATGTACAAATTTGATCTGTTACTGTCTTCTCCATTTATTCCTTTCTTTTCTGGAAGAAAATACTAGAAAAACAGTAGTTTTGAATCTATAGTGTGTATTTTAATAGCTGGCATTTTAGAGTAAAGTGATAATTTATGTCCTCTTCTTGGAATTTAAGCTAATTGAGGATGAGCTTGTATGTACTCATCTTTGTGTTGTGCCCTGAGCACCATCTCTGAGCACCAATACTCTGTCAGTATTGGTAAGTATTTCATGTTAAATTAAGTGCTAAGTTAGTTCGCAGTGTTTGATATTATAATTTTAGGTCATAATCTGTAGAACCTGTAAGAATTAGTAAGTGGGTAGTCCTACAGTGTCAGAGATTGTGTAGTCCTACACGATCCATTAGTAAATGGGTAGTCCTACACTGTCAAGAGACTTGAAACAATAGATCGATGAAGCCTGAAAGGTCTGTGTTATGAGTGGATTATGCTAGCTGGAGTAGTAACACATCAGGGTTTAGTACCATTGTAAGTACATTCTTCTGTGAATGTAGAACCACCACTGATCTTTACGTTTTCTCTCTTAAGGGGTAGAGCCAGAAAAACATGATCTGGAGAAGCAGATGTCAGATTTGAGAATGCAGCTGAACTTTACCGCAGTGGCTTCTGAGTTAGAGGAAGTGAAGCGGTGCATGGAGCGAAAAGACAAGGAGAATGCAAATTTGGCAACTCAAATCGAGGTGACTTTGCTAATTTTAAGCTGTATTTGAAAGACTTTAGTAGAAAAACAAAATTTTCCTATAAAGACATTATGTTATGAACTCTTGTTTGGGGATAGATAATGTAAAATTATGTTAATGATGAATTAACTGGTATATAGAATTCTGTGCATTCATTTTTCTTTCATTTGGTACTCCACCATCAGCAGCTGGATTTTTTTCCTCCTCATTATTTTATAATGAAATCTTTGCTGTTAAACTTCGATATATTTTGTTTTACTAGCAGTCAATCCCTTCCTACCAATGGAACAGTCTTTGCTTCGAGACAACAGTGAATTATTTATTTTAGGGGTGAAATTGGCAGAAGCCATAGCAAAAAGGAATTACTGATATTTCTTTTGTGGAGCCATGAAGATTTTCAAATCTCTAGTTGTTCTGCTTGAGATAGAGTTGAGTTGCCTCCATCCACTAGAGTAGTATAATAATTGTGAATGATGTGGGAACCATGAATGAACTGTAGCTAGGCAACCATGTTTTTTGCTTCCCTTTTATCTATCATAGATGAGGTAATTATCAGAATATATTAAAAATCAAAGGAAAGGACTTTATAAAGGAAATGGATTAATTCCAATTGTAATTATGTAAATTAGATCAAATGTGGATGACACATTTAGAAATAGATATGTATCAATTCTTCTCTGTATTTGTTTTTATTAGTGCAGTTGTATTCTAAATATAAAGGTTGATTCATGTGGAGTACTTTTCAAAACTATAATGAAAGGTAGAAAACTGGTGTTGAGAGCATCTAACTTTATATAACCCAAAGGAAATATTTAATGTTACTCCAGTCTGTTTCTCTTTGATCTTGTCAGTATGTCAATAGGAAATGCCTTTTATATTTGGTTCAAGATTCACATTATAAAGATAATGAAATATTGACATACTCTTTACATAACCCTCCACATGTTTGATAAATAATTATGAGAAGTAGTCTTGGAGCAATAGTAACTGTGTGAAGTTTGCTTCATAGGTATTATTTTGACCACTGAGCCCAGCCCACTGTTGAAAGTACTAAAATATGATTATTTTGCTGAAGTAAACTATTTTTAAAAAACTATGCTAATATAAGATAGAAGAGTCCCTTTACTAACGTCGTTAAGCCCATGTTGGTCCTTCCTCTTTTGTTTTCCTTTTCCCCCTTTCTTCCCATGGTTTCTTCTCATTTAGCATTCATGGTATAAATTGGAATAAAAGAACTGAAAATACATGGATATTAAAAATTATTTAGCCAGGCATGGTGGTGTTCACCTATAATTCTAGCACCTTGGGAGCTGAGGCAGGAAGATCATGAGTTCAAAGCTAGTCTCACCAACTTAGTGAGGACCTAAGCAACTTAGGAAAACCCTGTCTTGAAATAAAAATATAGAAAAGACTGGAGATGTGACTCAGTGGTTAAGTGCCCCTGGGTTCAATCCCCAGTACCCCCACCTCCCCCAAAATTATAGAAACCTAATAATGCTCTCATTCAAGGAGCCTAGATTTCCTTTGTCCTAATTTGATAGACCTTAATAGTCATTTTCACACAGATTAGGGAAAGAGTTTGAGTTCTCTTGGATTAGTTTGGATTGGATTATAGGGTTTTGATTTGAAAAGCAGTTTATAAGAGGTTTTTACTTATACATCCAATGTTATTGGCTGTTACATGTCAAGCACTGTCCTAGGTGCTGGCACCATAACAATGAATGAAAACTTGGCTGATTGCCTCTTTTACTGTTGACATTTTAACATTGATGCTGAAGTTCTTTGAGTTTCTTACTTCTAAGGTCAAATTCCTTTTGGAAAATGAAAGATTTTTTTTTTTTGCCCAGTTGCCATTGTTAACAGTAAAATAGTTAATTAAATTTTTATTAGTTTTAGATTTAGTGACACTTATCATTATGCCTTGTAATCTCCAACAGTTGAGAATATCTTTGAAAATTAATTGAGTGGCATTTAGGTTCTGCTTGTGTGTGTGTGTGTGTGTGTGTGTGTGTCTGTGTGTGTGTGTTGGGGAGGGTACTGGGGATCAAACCAAGGACCATGTGCATACTTAGCAATTATTTTGTGACTGAGCTACATCCCCCAGCCCCCTGTTTACAAAACAAAACAAAACAAAACAAAACGTTAGGTGTAGGTGGTATTGTTATATATTGGTTTAAATATTCTATAAAAGTCTCCTTTAGTTGCTTTTTAGAGACCAAATATGTTTAGGATAGGTACACAAAAAGTATTTGTCAGGCCCAAGAATGTTTGTAAAATAACTCCTCTTATGATTTGTTCGATCATTAGTATCTCTTTACTTCTATGTTCTGACATCTCTCCTACAGAGCCTCATATATAGTCTTGTCTAATAGTTTATTTTCTCTTAATAGTTCTCACTCATTTCATCATCTCTGTAATATTTTTTTATTTTTTATTTTTATTTTTTTGTGGAAATTCTAAACTTTTCCCCCACTTAACCCTTCTTGGATCATACCAGCAGTAAGTAGTAATTTTTCCTTCCGAAGATTCTTTTGTCCACATTGCTAATGTTTTTATGGCACTATTCTCTCATTTCTTAAAGTAATCTGGGTATGTTTCTTTAAAATTTCAATTTAGGTTAAAATAGAGAAGGAGGCATGGGAGAAAACCAGTTGCCATGCCACCAAGACAGAATACTTTTGATATCTTTCTGTTGGTGAAGATATCATGTTTCAAGTTTCTGTCTCACATCTGAGTTTCCTGTGTCCTGGGGTTTATAAGACCCTGTGACTGTCTCACATTAACCGTGCAGCTCCCAAGAGAGCAGTATGAATGAGTGCCATTCCATGGATTTACCCTGTGGGAGCCCGATATAGGTTTTTTAAAAACTATTCTATTGTGCAAGCCACCAATTTTCCAATTTATTTAATGTAGGCTTTGGAATTTGAAACCAAAAAATTGGTAGATGAACATAGAATCCAAGAATAATGATATTGAAGTACTGTTTGTTCGTAGCTATAGTAAGGCTTCCCACCCTCCTTTTACCTCCCTTTAACACAATCCTATAACCAGTGATTGTATTTACTTCAGCTTTATTTCCTGTCTGTATTCTTGAAATGTATGGAGCGTTCTTAAAATCTGGTCTTTCTTAAAATCTATGCTTCCTCTCTAACACTCCAATATTTTACCTTACTGTTTGGTTTCTTTAGATTGTCTTTTTTTTTCTTTTCTTTTTTATTTTTTTAATATGTTACTATATATAGGTTTTGTGTCAATTTGCATTGATGTTATAATTCAAACTTGTGACATTCTGGAAGCCACTTATGAATTAAAGGGTTCTCTCCCTTTTTAGCTTTTGAATGGGTATAAGTTTAGAATGAAGTGTAATGTCTGTGTTCCTTTGGGTTTCAACACAATGTCTTAACCCATATTATGTGCCCAATTAATGTTTGTTACTAAGATATTATAGATGCATTTAATAATTATTTTTTTAAAAGCTAACACTTGTTATTCAGTCGTTTCTGAAGAGCACATTCATTTGTGGAAGAGTTGTCATGTCAATCTTTAAGGAGACCTTCACTCAGTCTAATTACTTTAGTTTTTGTTGATCCAGAATATATATTTTAAGCTTTTGTTTTATACTGAGGAAAAACAATGGGATTAACTCTTAGAAAATCCAAATGGAAGAATACTATGTTTGAGTTTGCATAATTTACCTTTCAAATTGTATCTTAGACCTTAAATCTGTATATGTGTAGAAAATACTAAGTGCACATTTTTTCTTCTAAAGTTGAACCTCATTAACCTTGATAGGCTATTTGTATTCATAAGAATTCCAAGCATCCTTGATCAATGATTCCCCCTGATTTAATCTCTGCCTCCATCTTCTATCACCTTAACTCTTAAAAAAAATTTGACTTTTAAATTTAACTAAGAACTTCAAAGAAAGAAAAAAAAAAAACAAGATGCTGAACATAATTTAGATTAAATGTTGAAAGTGATAATTGAGTGACAACTAACATGAATATTCATGAGCAGAAACCTGGAACTGTAATGCTAGAAATTACTTTTAAAAGGAGATGATAGTGGAAAAAAGAAATGATAATCAATACCTTTTCTTTGTACAGTGCAAACATCATAAAAGTTGTTTCTTTTGGAATGCTTTTAACATCAGTATTTTTAATTCTTGCATTTCCTCTGTAAGTCTGACCTGTGTGTGTGTGTGTGTGTGTGTGTGTGTGTGTGTGTGTGTGTGTAATAATGCCCCCTTAAATGTTACTTTTAGTGGCAAGATTCTTTGAGACTTAAGGTTTTGAAGACCTTGGTTACTCTGGCTATAATTTCCTGTTCTACTTCATTTTAAAATCTTAATAATTTCTTCTTTATCCAAGTGCATGTTGTAAAATAAAGTATCACCTGAGTTTTAAAGAATTTTTAATATTCAGGATAGATTATAAAGAAAACAGATATTGGCAGCAAAACTTTGTCAACAGAGGGTAAATTGACCAACCATAGTGGAGATGAGGTCTGCCTTTGTTATTAACCAAATTTAGGCTGACATTGGGGAAAATTTTAATTACACTAAGTCCATAAGGTTTCTATATTGTTGAGTTTTTAAAAACAATGACTTTTGACAGAGATGGCCTAGAAGTTAAAACCCCCAAATAAATAAAACTTTACACTTCCTGAAAGATTTAGTTTAATTCCCACATCCTTCATCTAAATGAAAAAAATAGGAGGTTTAATAGTAGTCTCAGTTTTTCTGTATTCTGTAATTCAATGTGTGAATATTTCCATGAGGTCGGAGAGTAGAAGTGAACTGAATATATTAATTTTTTTAATGAATCTAGAGATTTTTTTTAACACTGCACCTCGAACATACAATTTTTTGTCTTTGTAATAGTACTTAATAAACTATCAAGTAACTAGTGTGAATTGATTGATCTTAATTATATATTAATTTTTTTCTTTAAGGTATCATTAATAGTTATTAAAATTTATCATTTGTGGCCAAAAAGGAGAATTAGAAATAAAAATCCATTTTCTGAAATAATGATGATATCTTATGTTTTTTTCATATAAATTGAATAGTTATGCCTCTGATTCTTATCTTTATGTATTTGCGAGATATTTATGCTTGTGAGAGACAGAGCAACAGAAACAACTTAGGTTCCTCAAAAAATATGAAGTGTTGATAACTTTTTATTAGCCATAGATTGATTCAATGTTTAAAGGTAAGATATAGCTTTAGAAATAATTATTGAAGAACTGCTATGGAAATTGGATGATATGCAACAAATGAGGTAATGTTTTAGCAGTACCTAAGTAATTGATATTCATTTCTTAACTACTACAAATACCATTAGAAGGGGGTGTTAGTAGATTTTTTAATATGCAAATTTTAAGTGTTCATACATTATTCCTGTAGTCTTTATAGTTACCTTATCTTCAGAGTGAATTTAATTTGATGGTATATCATTTTAAGTATCAAATTAAATTGTTTTTTAGATGTTTGTTTTCAGGCAGCTTTCTACAGGGTCATAAAAAGAAATGAGATTGTACTCAGACTTAAACAATAACAAAAGTCAGTAAACTCATTATGTTCTTCAAAATGTTAAAATAGTACAAATTGTCTCCTTAAAAAATAAAGCTGAATTATTCAAATGCACCAAGAAAACATTCTTTTAGTTTTTAGTAACACACAGCTGACACAAAGGTCAGTGTTAGAAGGATTTTTTTTCCCAAATGTATTAATTGAATTTCCAGTACTTCACTTGGTGAAGAATGTGTTTGTATCATACATACCATATCTTATTTTTGGAGAACCTCTTAATGAGAAGATATTAGAATTAGGCAAACTTTTGTCAAATCTGGATTGAAGACCAGCATAGTTTCTGTCTTTAATTTTGGGCTAATTTTGTGCAGAACAAACCTCGTTCTTAGAAAAATTAGAAAATGTGGATAAGACATTTAAAAAAAAATGTTTAAAGGCATCTTAGACCTATCTAGATAGCAAGGGCAGGAAGGTTCCAATGTTTTGTTGAGAAATCAAGTGTTGTTTTCTGACTTTTGACAGTTCTTTTCCTGTGAAATGTGTTCTGATTCACAACGTTTGGAGAGCTTATGACTTTCTTATAGATTCACAGAAGAGGAAGAACCCTAGTAAACGTTCCAAACTTTAAGTTGGGCTACCCAGTAGGACTCTGTAGGAACTGAAAATACACTTAACACGAAGACTAGCCTTGTAGCATAGCTTTGAACCTGCTTTGATACTACCTGTCCCTATTCTAACTGCTCAACAAAATAAAAGTAAGTCTTTTGGGGGAGGAAGATTTCATCATCCAGAACTTTAGTATTTCTAGTTGTTTATAGTGCCTAGCATTCAATCAAAACTTTGCAGGCACCTAAGGAAATGAAACCATACTACCAAAGAACACAAGAAAAATCAGGAAATCGAATAGGCATATAGACTCCTCAGATATTGTCATTATTAGGAATCAACTTTAAAATAATGATTATTAATATATCAAAAAGTTAGATCACATGGTATTTAATTCTAGTAGAAAATGGGAAATTATTAGAAAAAATTAGGAAGAAATCCTACAATCAGAATATAGTGACTTAAATTAAGAACTGAATAGGTAGGTAGGGTTTAACAAGAGTAGACATATTTCTTTATGTTATTCTAAATAATTTCATGAGGCCTCTATCCATGTGTATGCTTGGGTTATACAATTTATGTGGTTTGGTTTCACATTTTATGTTCTTTTTTTCAATCATGTAATTGGCGATGAGGAAAACAATTCATTTACTCATATTCAGTAAAGTTTGTTTAAGAGTCTATTGGGTCTTTGTTCTAGTTCTATATTGTGGGCTACAGAAATCAACAATTCTTGCTCTTAATGAAATACTAATCATTGAACTCACATTTAGCATAGAAGTATTGATTGACTAAGAAAACCAGGTTCCTTCAGTGTGGCGGAAAATATGTAGACTAAATATTTGTGTCCCTCTCAAATTTCATATATTGAAATCTAATTCCAAATTTGAATTGGGCCTTTGGACGGTAATTAAGTCATGAGGCTGGAGTCTTTTGAATGGAATTAGTGCCCTTATCAGATGTGGTCAGAGAGCTGGCTTTCTTTCTTTGCTCCTTGTAGGGATACAAAGAGAAGTTGGCTATCTGAAACCCAGAAGAGGGCCCTGACCAAATTTCTACCATAATAGCATCCTCTTCTTTGACATTCTTTAGAATTGTGAGAAATAAATTCTGTTCTTTAAAGCTGTTTGGTTTATAGTACTTCGTTATAGCAGCCCCAACTCACTAAGATAGCAGAATTTATGAGACTTGAAAAGGGAATGGAGATTAAGGGACTGAAGGCCTGAACTTTAGGAAGTCAGCCTGGGGACTTTTCTGATTTCTGTCCTTTAAGAATAAAACAGTGTATTTAAAAGCAAGTGTTCATCAGAAAATAATATAATAGAAGTATCTTCATTTTCTAATTAAAAATATGAAACAGTGATTTTATAATTTTGTACATGTAATTATTCCCTTAATATGTCATATTCTTCAGATATATTTGTTCATCCTTTCTAGGCTCTAAGAAATTGAGGCATACTCAGATGGTGGTTAGTGTAAGAGAGGAAGGAAACTATCTCAGCAGCTGCCCTGTTTGATTTCATGGAGAAAACAAATTTCATACATACTACCTTATGGACTGTGTCTTCATTGAGAGTATTATACTTGAGCTACCTCAAGATGGCTGGATTGAGTTTAGTCATTTATTTATTGATTAATCATCTGTCGTCAGGATAGTGGAGTTATAGAGCTCTACTGGTAATGTTTTTTTCATGTGGATTTGAAATAGTATTAGGTATATACTATGGTTTTCAGCATGAAAAACCCATTTTAATATTTCTTGAAGGGCATCTAGGTTTTTTCCACAATCTAGCTCTTGTGAACTGAGCTGCTATAAACATTGATGTGGTTATGTTACTGTAGTATGCTGATGTTAAGTCCTTTGGGTATAAGCCAAGGAGTGGGATAGCTGGGTCAAATGGTGGGTCCATTCCAAGTTACTGAGGATTCTCCACACTGCTTTTCAGAGTGGCTGTACGAGTTTGCAACTCCATCAGCAATGTAAAAGTGTGCCTTTTTTCCCACATCCATGCCAACATCTATTATTGTTTGTGTTCTTGATAATAGTCATTCTAATTGGAGTCAGATGAAATCCTAGAGTTGTTTTAATTTACATTTCTCTAATTACTAGAGATGTTGAACACTTTTTCATATGTTTATTAATCACCTGTATGTCTTCTTCTGTAAAGTGTCAATCCAGTTCCTTGGCCCATTGATTGATTGGGCTCTTTGTATTTTTGGTGTAAAGTTTTGTAAGTTCTTTATAAATTTTGGAGATAAGTGCTCTATCTGAAGTGTGTGTGGAAAAGATTTTCTCCCACTCTCTAGGCAGCCACATAAATGTTTATAGCAACTCAGTTCAAAAGAGCTAGATTGTGGAACTAACCTAGATGCCCTTCAACAGATGAATGGATAAAGAAACTGTGGTATATATACACAATGGAATATTATTCAGCCATAAAGAAGAGTATTATTATGACATTTGCAAATAGATGGATGGAATTGGAGAATATCATGCTAAACGAAATAAGTCAATCCCAAAAAATCAAAGGCTGAATGTTTTCCCTGATAAGTGGAGAATGATATATTATGGGGGTAGGGGGTTAGAGAAGAATGGAGGAACTTTGGATTATGTAGAGGGAAATGAGAGGGAGGAGAGGTATGAAAAATGGTGGAATGAGACAGCATCATTACCCTATGTACATGTATGATTACACAAATGGTATGAATCTACATTGTGTACAACCATGGAAATGAAATGATGTACCCCATTTGTGTACAATGAATCAAAATGTCATCTGTAAAAATTTAAAAAATAAAAAATAAAAAAATTTAAAAAATACTTCTTGAAAGGCTCGTCTGCTAGTAGCACATTCTCTTAGTTTTTGTTTATCTGGGCATGTCTTTATTTTTAAAAGCAGTTTTGCTAGATGTGAGATTTTAAAGAAGTCAGATATTAATCTTCCCTCATATGTAATGTTCCCTCATATGTAATCAGTAACTTTTCTCTTGCTTCTTTTAAGATTTTCTTGTTGACTTTCAACATTTTGGCTATGATGTGTTTTTAAATTTAAATTTTTAAAATTTATCCATCTTGTTCATTGAACCTCTTGGATGTATAGACTAATGGTTTACTTCAAACTTGGAAGTTATTTTAAGCTATTACTTTTTCTAATATTTTTCTGCTCTTTCCCCTCCACGTATGTTGTTATCCCACACTTTTCTGAGGCTGTTCGTTTTTATTTATTCTTTTTTCTTTCTCTTCAGATGGTATAATCTCCATTGAACCTTCTTCAAGTTTGTGTATTCTTCTGACAACTTAAATTCACTATTGAGGCTTTCACATGAATCTTCCATTTTAGTTTCTATATTCCCCAATTCTAGACTTTCTATTAAAAATAGTATTTTTTTTTTGTTATCTTGTATGTGATGAGGCAGCATCGTCATTTTATTTTTTAAAAATGTGTTTCTTTAGTTCTTTGAACATAATTGTAGTAACTGCTTTGAATACTTGGATATTATTGAATACTTGTGCCTCCTCCAAGACTGTCTTTGTTGCTCTTTCTCTTTTATGTGTCACACTTTATTATTCCTTTGAATGTCTTATATTTTCTGTGGAAATTTTGTACTTTAGGTAATATTTGTATGACTTGTAATACTGACTGATTCACTCCCCACCTTTTTTATTTTGTATTTATTTAGTAAGTTGTATGAAGTAGTTCATTTAAGTGTCTTTCTTCTGCAGTATGCAGCCTTGAATGCCACTTTTCAAAGTCCCTGAGGCTAGATAGCTGGGATCTTTTTTTTTTAATTTTATTTAAAAACATTTTTTTTAGTTGTATATGGGTACAATACCTTTATTTTTTATTTATTTTCATGTAGTGCTGAGGATCTAACCCAGTGCTTCACTCATGCCAGACAAGTGTTCTACCACTGAGCCACAACCCCAGTCCTGAGATCTTTTTGGCTGGCTAGTTCCCTGAACTGTGCAGCTTCTGACTAGTCAGACTGTTGATACCTCACCCAGCTTTTGACCTCCATTGTTACCTGATTCTTTTTTTGTTCAGCTTTTGATAATGCCTGAGGTATAAATTTCTATACAGGCTTAAAGTTGTGCCTCTTTGCAAACATATGGTATTTCTGATCTTTCAGGGCATTCTCAGACCCCGAGAAAACTCTTAGTTGTCTCTTTCCCTTGACTTTACTGGTGTGACATTTCACTTGTTACTAGTATTTCTGAAATTCTTAGCCTCTTAAAAGCTTAACCTCAGAATCTCCATTGTTTTTGATAATGTGTGTATTTGTAAATTTTTTTGTGTTACCTTCCAAGTAAAGTCAGTTCCTTAGGCAGATCTATCTAGTGTAATGAATATATAACCATCAAGTTCATACAAGGGAGAAAATCAAACAAGTTTTAATATTTAATTCTAAATGAAAACAAAATGTTCACATTAGGATAAGCAAATATTTCTTGGGACAAAAACAATGAATCATAAATTAAAATAGTTATAAATTATAATTCAACAAAGTTAAAAATTGCTGATCTATGCTAAGTATCATTGGGAAATGGAAAAAAAATCCAACAAAACAAAAACCATGAACCATACTGGGAGAAAATATTCACTGTATATCTGAAATATTCATAGTATATAGTCACATATATATCTTTATATATATGTGTGTGTGTGTGTGTGTGTGTGTGTGTGTGTGTGTGAGAGAGTGTGTGTTTGCATTATTCCAGGAGTACTTGTTTGACATTAGTAAATTAATATAGTAGAAGAATCATATTATCTCATCAAGTACGGAGAAAGCATTGTGGCAAGTCAGTATCCATTAATTAGGGAATTGTGTAGTGAAAAGAATGAGAAGTAAATTTCCTGATATTTAATAGTATTTACTAAAAGCTTATATTAACACCATACTTAGCAGTGCGTCATTGACTTTAAATGAGGAAAGAATTCCCCTGTTATTCACCAGCATATTGGGGTTCCTAGTCCATTGCAGTAATGAAGGCAAAGAAAAAGTTTCTGGGAAAGTAATAAATAAGGAATGAATATTTATTCTCAATTGACATTTAAAAACTACAGCACAGTCTGTACATAAATTATTAGCACAACCAAGTGAGGTATATATTTAGCTAAGACACCAATTAAAACAAGATATTAAAATAAACTGTTCAGACATTTAGAGCTTGATTTTAAAAATAAAAACTATGAGCCATGTTCAGTTACATTGCTCCCCATCAATGTTGTCTTTTATTGTAAACAAAGTTTTTGTACTCTTTATTGTAAATAAAGTTTTTGTACTCACAAGTGAAATGGATACATTCTCAACTAAAATGTTTTAAAAACAAAAAAGAGTATTCAGAGTCAACATTAGGAACAAGAACATACTTTACTTAGAGATATAATGCAGGTGAAAATTATCAAATTATCAAATTTTCATTTTATCACATGAAAGAATAACAAGCCCTTGTATTAGCTCTGTTTTTATTTCAAACTCTAGATTATTAGTGTCCAATAGCACTTTCAGCAATGATGATATATTAATCTTTGCAACCCAATATAGTTTTGTGATGTAGTTTTGCCATATTTACCTTTGGACTCTGAAGTGAAGTCATCGTTTAAATTTTTAATTTTACTCAGTTCAAACATAGGTCGTACTTACAGTTGGCAGTGTTTTGGGATGATATGAAATTGGTTAGGAGTCATATCTAGACTTCTCACTGATATAGAAAGCACACTGATTTTATTTTGAATATTTTTTAAAAAATATTTTTGGTTGTAGATGGACACAGTGCCTTTATTTGGTTTATACTTATGTGGTGCTGAGGATCAAACCCAGCACCTCACACATGCTAGGCAAGCACTCCACCACTGAGCTACAACCACAGCCCCAACTTTGAATGTTGGGTGAACTTTTGATTGCTTGAATATTGGGTGAATACAGTATGGGAGCAATATTGATGGGCTTTATTCAGGGACTGGTTAAAGAAACAGTTCCAAAAGCTATTCTTTTTTTAGGTACTGTTGGAATCAAAACAGTAATTGCTAATTTTGTTTGAACTGATATGTATTTTAAAAACACAAAGAAGAGCTCTTTTATCTCATTTAGCTTCCCTTAGTTTCTGTTTTCTCCTCATGTCAAAAATAGAAACCTTGATTTCTTCTAAGTATAAAGTCTTATTATATCATGTAAGATAATGTATTTGAAATTTTTCAGGTAAGCCATAATGTTCTGTAATGATGTAATGCGGTGATATTATAGATTAGGTTACATTTAGTTTGTCCTTCTCAATATTTGTCATGAAAGGAGGAATAATATAATGTTTTTAAATGGATTATGTAATTTATCATGGTCATCTCTGCTACTCTATTAGTATTGGTAAGACACAGGTTCTTGTCTTTCATTCATAATGTACAACTAGTTTGTTTCACTTTAATCAAAAGCAGTCTCAAATACAAATCTGCTTCAAGCAGAATAGTTTTATTCTCTGCATACTCATTTTCTTTTCCCAAAGTATTTTAGTTGCAGAGCTAGAATTATCAATTTAATAGAGTGTGAGAAAAATTAAGGAAACACAAATGTGCTTTGAGATACATGTGCCAGGGTCAGATTTCCCTCAGGTGTTGCTGGGCCTAGATGCTAATTATGTGCCCTTTTGTGTTTTAAGTTAAATAATCTGAACAAATGTGTATTTAAAAGTGTCCATATTGTGACCATCATGGCTAATGAAACAGAAGTTACTATATTACTTCACAGAGATGAATGCATTTAATTAATTGAACATTATTTTTCTATACTTTGCTTAAGCTCAGTATCATATTTTATTAAAAAGTACAAGTAGTTATATGAAACAGTTAATGTTATCATAGGATTCATGGAGAAATAATTATTTTTCATCAGTAAGACTTAGGGATCTAATATTTGGGATTAATGCTCTTTGCATGTCTCAGCTTCATTTGGTTAAAAAAATGATAAGAGTATATGTGGTTGAAATTAATATGATTGAAAATAGAAGGTTACATTTTTAAAAGCAAAATATTTGTGATATGGTTACTACAATGGCCCATAATTGTATTTATTTCTGTAATATTTTTGTTTGCTCCCTAACTTGTTTAAAAGACAATTTTAAAAGATTGTTAATATGTGTATTGCTTGAGCTTTAAAAAAATGATGTACAGATTTTTAAGTATATATTCTATTTTCAGTCTATCACTTCTTTAAAAGAGTTTTATATACTATGAGTTCAGTGAGTGATGACCTAATTTAGCTTCATGTAGATGTATTTCATGTCTACCGGACTTGCTTTGATTTATTTGAACTCTTTTATTCAAAGAGGCTTGCCTTAGTTCTCTTGACTCTGGCAAATTGATTAGTTGTCCTCTCAGTATCAGTTCCTAAAACACCTAAATTATCCTGAAATGAATGAGTTCATCAAGACATGCAAGAATATGTCAAGCTAATTTCCCAACAGATGTGAACGGGGCATGTGTTAATTGAGAATCTGAGAATTTCAGGTGAAATACTATTAAATCTGTTAGTTCTTTTGTTTATTCAATAAAGGAAAAACTTTTAATATCAGTTAGCACTTAGTATGGGAAGAACTGCCCTAGGTATTCTGTGCATTAGGTATTTATAATATTATCAGCAGAAATGGCTCTGCCTGGCTTCCAAGAAGGATTGGGAAGCTGCTGCTACAAAGGCCTTTTGACTAGCACAGAGGGGTAGATTCACTGCAGCACAGAATGATGTCTCTAGGAACTTGCTGGCATGGAGCCAGAAGCCAAAATTAGCAGGAATGCTGACTGAATTCATATTAATCCTAATACCACATGTAGAAATGCATGTGCACACAACAGTAACATTCTGTAGTTTCTTTACAGTAATTTTTTTAAAGCTTCCTGTCCATTTTAGTTTAGATAAGACAAAATTACCTGTAAATGTAATTAACTGGTTACATGAAAACTATGAAAAGTTCTTCCATCATGGAAGAGTTTTAATTTCTTTTTTTTTTTTTTTAATATTTTTTAGTTGTCAATGGACCTTTATTTTATTTATTTATGTGTGGTGCTGAGGATTGAACCCAGTGCCTCACACATACTAGGCAAGTGTTCTACCACTGAACCACAATCCCATCTTGAGTTTTAATTTCAATAAATACAAAAATACAAATGAAATTATGTTTTTTTACCTGTTCAAAAGTCAGCCATCCACCTTACTCTCTATGGTATTTTTATCCCATCGTGGATAGATTATCCCTATTCTGTTTAGTTTTAGTGTTACTGCTTTTGCCTTTGTAAAGAACCACTCTTTAAATGTCTATGCTTGAAATATCATTTTTGTTTTAATGTATCATTTTGGTGTATTCAAATAGTTGCTACTTTTTATTGTACAGGGTCTCTAGAAGCTGTATTTTGAAATAGTCATTCTATTTTGGTTGATGTATTTTTCTGAAGAATATCATCATTAATAATTGTGTTCTCACCAAGTATTTGTAACCAAAACATTCATCCTTAAAATGAATGTTTCAAAAATATAAAAACTTTGTCACTATAATAATGAAAATTTAACAATTAAATTTTTATGTTCTATAAAATGAATATAATTTAATATACATAATTTTATGTTATGCATTTTTATTTTGTGATCCCAGTGGCTCAGGAGACTGAGGCAGGAGGATTGCAAGTTCAAAGCCAGCCTCAGCAACTTAGCAAGGCTCCAAGCAACTTAGCCAGACCCTGTATGTAAATAAAATTTTAAAAGGGCTAGGGGTGTGGCTCAGAGGTTGTGTGCCCCTGGGTTCAATTCCCAGTACTCAAAAAAAAAAGTTTACATGTATATGTGTAAATATAAAATCATATCTAATGTATCATATATTTGATATATCCTTAACTGATAGACTAACTACTTTAAACATTAAAATAAGAATTTATAGTTAATATTCCCCCTTGAATTTATAAGGAACTTTCTTGAATCTTATGAAGCTGGAAAAATTGAAGAAATTTAACACATGACTTTTTCTCTTCACAAACTTCATTAGTAAACAGAAACTTTATAAAGGATTGTATTTTCATTTGACTCACCTCTGACATTAGGATCTCCCCCCCGCCCCAAATATTACAAAGTCATATTAGTTTGAATCCTTAAAGCAGGCTTTATTTGTGAACACTTGGGAGAAGTTTCTTATTGATGAGAATTACTCAATATTTTTCCTCTTCCTCGTTTACCTCTGAAGCCCTTCGCCCCACCAATACCATTCCCCCAACCAATACCAATAATGTGGACATTTTGATCATGAAAAACCTTGCCATAGTGATGCTGGGAACTGTTTGACTTCTGGAAGTACCTGGAATAGGTACTAATTTTTCTCTTTTTTCCCCCTTCTATCTTTTCCTTGCTTTCTCTTAAATACTTTCACTAGCAATTCTTGAATTATCTTCTTTTGTTTCCTTAGCCACCACCTACTGTTAGCTTGGGACTCTTGTGTTGAAGAAAACCTTATTGTTACAAAACACCAGGTAATCAGGTAAAGGCCTGGAGGAGGGAAATGTCAGTGTAGACCAAGCAGTATAAATTGGGAAGAAAGGCAAGAGTTGAAATGGAGAAGAATTGCTTATATGTATCACATTTGTTAAGAATCTGTTAAGTATCTGTCTTCCCTATTCTGCTGTATGGTTGTCTGGAGCAGCAAAATGTAGAACTATCCTGTCGTATTCTTTATATCTCAGCAGCTTATCCAAGCTGAGTGAAGTAAATGTTTATTGGATTGAATGGAAGTGCACTGTATTTTCCTTGGAAGAACCGACAAGTATGTGTGTTTTTTCCTCTCTCAAGTGCCACAGTTCTTTTTATCTATATAAGCCAGCTCCATTGAATTTGATTGCTGATATTGAATTCAGACGAGAAATGAATTGGTTCTAAAAGTCCATACCTGCTTAAAAAAGATGATCTTCAATTATTTTTAATGTTGCCATAATATTTTAATATCCTAGGGTTAGCATAATGGTGATTAATCTTCCTCAGGTACACATATCTGATCATGTTGGAAAACCTTTGAAAGCTTAAAGTGGATTTCAGCATCCCCTTAACTCAATTTCTGATCTTAATTTCCAATTTCTTTTTAGCCCAGTTGAACTATTACTCTTCATAAACGGCTACTAGTAGCCCATTCTGTGACTCTTGCCCGTGATTTTTTTTTTTTTTTTTTGTTCATGAATGCTCATTTTCTTTCCATCAGTGACCAAATCTTTTCTCTTCTTTACATTTTACTTTATCTCTTCTGCCCTTATTTTATCTTTTTCCTTTGTGAGGTCTTACTACATAGTTTCTTCTGAATTTACTAGTTTAACTCCTGTTTGCACTAGCTGATAATATTGATGCCCCTTCCCTCCTGTGCAATCACTGTTTCCCTTGCAGCTCTTTCCTCAGGGTCTCGCTTATTGAAACCAAGCCCTTGTCCCGGAGTAGACAAGGAGTAGCCTGGAGTAGACAAGGAGTAGCCAGGACCAGCAGGAGCACCTGCAGTGAGCTTGGGGCCACGGCGGCCCAAGAACCTTCCATGTGGGTGGGGGCCTGAGGCGCGGTGCGTCAGGGTGCACTGAACCTGTCACCCCACTGTGGCCTGCTGGATGAGTAAGGAGAAAATGGAAGTAGGTGAGACCCAAACGGAGATTGCAGGACTAATGAATACCATTAATGCTTTCTAAGACCTGATACTTTTCAAGATCTGATACTTTTGAACACCTGATTAGTATAAATGTGCACCAGTAGGGTTGATACTTTTCCAAAACCTAATTTGTATAAATTTGAACTAATAGTGTTGGCCCAAGAGCTATATAAACTCCTAGACGAGCACACCAGGCAGCAACCTACTATTGGATCCCTGTTGCCTTGAGAGAGTTCTGTTCGTTTCTTCTCAGTTGAATAAACTCTACTCCTTTCACTCTTACCTTCCATTGCTTGTGAATTTCATTCTTCAGCCTGGAAAGAGGAAATTGGCAGTGAAGCTGCTGGGGTCTGGTGTGATACTGGAGGGTATAGCCCTCCATTAAGATGTGTATCCTGCCCCTCATTAGTAGTGGAGCAGAATATGGCATGCCAGCTACAGGCTGCAACCCTTGGAGGTGACGCTAGCAAGATCTTCTAACACTAAAATGGGCTTTAAGTGCTATACAGTTTAAACATTGTGCTTTAGGGACTGAGATAATTTTATATCATCTAAATATAAAAAGTTTTGCTAGGTAGAAGATGTATCCAGCAATGCGTAGTAGTTGACATTGTGAGTTAAAAATAAAGGTCACGGAAGTATGATAACTCTCCGTGCTTTTTATTTATTTTTCAGTAAAATAAAGCTGTTCTAAATAATATAGTATCTTAATTTTCTAAAAAAAAAAAACTAAGTAAAAATAAATATTTTAAGAAAGAAAAATTATGCAATAGATAAGAAAATTCTCTACTTAGTTTTTAATGTAATGTATGAAGAAGCTACTAATATTTACTGTTAAATATTAGTAAATATGCTTTAATATTTCTATAAATACCTTGAAAGCATTTTTCTGTGGATTGACTGTGTTCTTTTATACTCTACATAAGTGTGTGTGTGTGTGTGTGTGTGTGTGTGTGTGATTTTTTTATGAAGATTTTATAGTATAATCCTTTGGAGGAAAAATGTATATTATAATTATAATTAGATCTTTCTAGTTGTTAGTTGATGAGGAGGGATTAAAGAAAATGCCAAAACAATGGCAGAATAGGATCTTTAGCAGATGAATATAGGAGGGAATTCTATGACAGATTTTACCTGAAGCATAATAAAGACTGATGAGAGTTTTTTCCAGTTGAAATTCACACTTGCTTTTCTGTCCATAGGGAGAACAATATTTGTTTACAATATAATCTATACCTTTTTCTGTTCATTTAGACTCACAGGTGAATTATTGTATATGCATGTTGATGTGAAAGTCTGCAATTTTTAAGTGGAAGAATAAAAGTATATGCTTAAGATTCGGGCTTGTATATATTAATCCTGAGCCTATTAATGTTGCTCTTTAATTACAGAAAAATAAATAACATTGAACTTATTTTGCTTTAAGTTTCAAAAGAATTGTTAAAGGAATCCAAAGAATTTTGTAACTCTTGAGTCCATTATAAATTTAAAACAATCTAACTTTAATCTTATATCTGTTTATAATTTTTAGACATCTATCTCGTATTCATTTCCTCTTTCTGTTCTGCGATTATTTCTCTTCACTATTTAAATACATAATTCCACCTCATTTCTACCTTTCCTTCCTCAGAGAGAGACTTACCCATTATTTTGGTAGGACTGTTATTTTGTTTTGAGTTGGACATCAGAGACGTTCACTTTTTGGCCTGCTAAATGTGAGATGCTTGTGGGACTTTTATGTGTAGAAAGTTATTTAACAGATACTTACAAGTCTGGAGTTTAGGAGTTCTGACTTCTGAATTAAGAATATTAATATACAAAGGATATTATGTAGCTAGAATGATGTTTAATATTGGAGCAGGACGAGTTAGTTATATTTGAAAGCTAAATGTTAGAAAAGACCCAGTAAAGGAGATAATGAAAGGATGGGAAGAAAATGGAGAACTAGTGAGAAGTGATATTATAAGTGTTATAATTAGGCATGTGGTGATACATGCCTGTAATCCCAGCAGCTCAGGAGGATCAGGTGTTCAAAGGCAGCCTCAGCAAAAGCAAGGCCCTAAGCAACTCAGTGAGACCCTGTTTCTAAATAAAATACAAAATAGGGCTGGGGATGTGGCTCAGTAGTCGAGTGCTCCTGGGTTCAATCCCCGGTTACCCGCTCCCCCCCAAAAAAAATAGTGATCAAGACGAAATTTAAGTGTCACATGCTATAAGGAAACTAGGAAAGGAAAGAATTTTAGAGTCCATTGTATTTATCTATATAAGATCTTTAGGAATCTTAATGAGAGCTATTTTAATTGTATGGTAGGATGGAAAACTGGTATAGCAAACTAAATGATTTGGAAATAAGATTTTGTGGGCATCAAGTGTGGACTGCTCTTTCCAAGAGTTTGGCTTGAAAAGATGAAGGGTACAGGAGGCTGGTTAGAAGATAATGTAAAACTGAGTTTAATTATTTCATTTTTTAATTTTTATTTTTAAAATTTGTTATTTTTTTAAGATGAACATTGCATTACTATAGAGTAGAATAATTCAGTAGGAAAAGAGAGGTTTAAGACATGGAAAAGAAGATGTGATTGAATTAGTGAAGTCTTTAATGAATGTGGAAGGGAAGAGCAAAGGCAAGTTAATTTGCCTAAGGAGGAAAGAGCTCTTTCCCTCAGATCCTGGAGAGAAGGACAGATGAGCTGTTTAAGTTCCAGAAAGGTACAGTTAGAGCATTTTTGGTGTGTCCTGCATTAACTGCCCCAAATTTTACCTCAAAAGGAGGAGCTCCATTACATACTAAAAGTGAGGGAAATAATGGTGGAATATGAGGTGAGACATTTTGGAATGGTGGTTGTGTGAACTGAATAATGTCATGTGGAGGAATTTCACATGTTCATCAATGCTCATTCTCCCATTAAAATATGTACTAATCCTGGACTCAGATGATCTGGCTCTCTGTGTGGGGTCACGGAACTGACCCACTGGTGTGATTTTTCTTAAAAGTAACCTGAGGTAATCTGAGGGAGGAATTATGAAATCCTTTCAGTTCACTCAGAGTTTTGGTTTTGTTGTTCACATTTGGGGTGAATGAATAGTTTAGAAAAGGAGTTTGAGATGTGAGCAAGAGAGTGGCTAAAAAGTCAAAGAATATGTAGATTGGTTTAGAGAACCCAGGGTTTAAAGGAATGTTGAGGGTTTGGCCATCTCCTTGGTGGAGAGACAGGGAAAGAGTGAAACAACTGGTTAGACTGATAGATAAAGCCAGAAACGGAGGCTGAGGGAAAGACCTTCTGTCTTAAAGGCAGCAGTTCTGACAAAAACAGATAAATTTCGGGAGTGGGTAACTAAAGAGACATGGAGTTAGGGTCATATGAGAAGCTGGAAGTTGAAAACATGGACTCTGGAGTCTAATTATGTAGGTCCTAACCTGCTTGCCTCACTTTAGTTAGGTGATACTGGGCAAGTTTTTAATGGCATCAAGCATTGGTTGCTTACTACAATGGGGATGATAGTGGTATGCCTTAGTTTTATGCTGAGATTGAATGAGATAGTTTAGATAAAGTATTTGTTCAATCTCACATAATTCAGGTGCTCAGAATATTTTAGTAGTACTTATATTAATATTGCTAGTTCCTATTTATCATTTAGATCTCAGCTTGTACAACACTTCCTAAGAGAGACCCTTTCTTATCTCCCTGTGGAAAACAGACCTCTTCAGGTAACTCTGTCATGTTTTAGTACTTAGTACTATCTACTTTTGTAATTTAGTTGTTGGTATAAATAAATCCCCAGTTTGATTGTTAACTTCTTTGATATTAAAACTGTGTCCATTAATTTTTCTATAAATCACGAGTCTGAGCCAGTGATCAAGGCTAGTGGAATTGAAACATAAAACTTTTGCCATTGGGCTAGAAGAACTTTGTGAATGATTCTAGTCTGTTCATTTGTCAGTACCTTAGTACAATGCAGATTAAATTTATTGTTTATTCAACTCACAGTATTGTCTTAGCCTCTTAACCTGATAGTGGGTATAATTATCCTCCTTGTAATTATTTGTTGCAAAAAAATTAATAATAATCAGCTCCATCTGATTATTAATAATAATTCAGCTCTTTTGATGTGGCATCACTCAGTTGTCCCTTGTTAATTAAGTTGATTTTTAGAATATGAGTAAAACTTTTAGAAAAAGGGCAAAAGGTAAACCACAATCACTAGGATTTTCTGATCTCATTTTAGAATTTTCCACACAAACAAGTGCACGGTTCTCAGTTTACTGTTTTGTTTGGGTGGACAAAGGAGTGACTCATCTCTTCCAGTCTGCATTGAATTTAGCAACTGAGCAAATGCAAACATGTTGATCAGAAATGAGCCTTGTTTTCAAGGCATTATTTTTTAAAAAAACATTTTGCTGTAATGTCAAACCATGACTTTAATCGTGGGGAAATTGTATTTAACTTTATTTGAGCCACAGATTGTGGATGATATTCTGCAGTTGCGCCAGGATAATTTTGTAAATTTCCTAGTTTGTTCATTTGTCAGGACTTTAGTACTGTGTAGGTGATACTTACTGTACCACAGCATCATGTTAACCTTTTGAGCCCATTTTTATCTGAACACATGACTTTTTAATGTTACTTTTGTTGTTCTGGGTATTTGGAAACTCACTGTCGGGAGGGATAGCTCATATGACACATTGTAAACATTTGACTTTTGAATTTGTCACTTCCTTACAATGCTTTAGAATCCTGGCCGAATGCTAATGTTAATAACATTCTTTTACTTCTATAAAAGCAGTATCTTCTCATTTTTGAACTTAAAACAGACATTTATTTATTCTCACATTAAAATATGTTTTAATCATGATAATTTTGTATAATTTCCAAATATATTAATGACCACTCTTGTTTTAGGAAAGCTAGATTTTAAGATTTTTTCTTGATGAGAGAAATATCTCAAATTTAAATTGTCTGTTTACAAATCTATACTGCAGTTCATGTCAGCTTGAGGTAAGTATTTCAACTTATGTCAGTTTAGCTGGAAATAACCTATCTATAAATACTTTACAGGGAATCTTTCAAACTTTTAAATGTAGTGGCATCTATACAGATACTTCTGTCATCAATGCTCATTTTATTGTTACTGATTTTTATTTTATTATAGTAAAATTTTATGTGCTGCCAGAAAGTGAAATGTAACATGCTTGCTTCTAATAACCTTCTAATAATCTGACATGTTTTAAATCACTGACATTTTCTTCAGTTTAACAATATACTAGGTTTTTACTAAAATAACACACATTGTTTTTCTCAACAGTGCCTGCTATTTTAGTGACAATTGAAAAAATATATATATTTTACCTTTTTGGAAAATGGTCTAAAAAAGGTAATATTTCAATAAAAATTATTCCCAGCTAATGGGATTATAAAACACTGAGAAAAGGACTCAAATTGATCGCTAACAAAATTCAATACTGATTTCCATTTCAGTGACATTAGAGATTCTCATTTGATTATATGTTATACATCCAGTTTTGACAAGAATGTACTTTTAATATTTCATATGCTTTATTCCTAGAATTTAACACGTGAGTTGGAGAACAGGGAAAAACAACAATTACAGATGTTGGATCAACTCAAGGAGATCCAGAATCACTTTGAGATATGTGAGGCTGACCGTAGACAGGCCAACCTCCAGATCTCAGAGCTGACTCAACATGCAGAGGATGCCACCAAGCAGGCGGAGCAGTACCTCAGTGACTTCCAACAATCAGAGGCCCTGCGAGAGGAGGCAGAGAAGAGGAAAGAGTACCTCAAATTGAAAGCTCAAGAATCCATTAGGCAATGGAAGCTTAAGCATAAGAAATTAGAGCGAGCATTGGAGAAACAATCTGAAACTCTTGATCATCTGACAGAGAAGAATAATCAGGTATAAAAACCAATTCCTCAGGAATGATTTTTGCTGTAACTAACCATTCATTCATCTGTCCTTTGTCATTTCAGTGCCCTGGTGTGCATACAATATATTAGTATGTCCTTGAAAAAAGAGCTTTTATGTTTTGTCTGTTTCAAGGTAAAAAATTATTCAGTTTATTTATTTTTTAAAAGCCTCTTTATTTTTTTTCTTTTCTTTTTTTTTATTGTAAACAAATGGAATACATGTTGTTTCTCTGTTTGTACATGGCGTAAAGGCATACCATTTGTGTAATCATAAATTTACATAGGGTAATGTTGTTTGATTCATTCTGTTATTTTTTCCCTTCCCCCCACCCCTCCCACCCCTCTTTTCCCTCCATACATTCTTTCCTTCCTCCATTTTTGCCCCCCTCCCTAACCCTAACTCTAACCCTAACACTAACCCCTCCCTCCCCCCATTATGTGTCCTCATCCACTTATTAGCGATATCATTCGACCTTTGGTTTTTTGAGATTGGCTTATCTCACTTAGCACGATATTCTCCAATTTCATCCATTTGCCTGCAAATGCCATAATTTTATCATTCTTTATGGCTGAGTAATATTCCATTGTATATATATACCACAGTTTCTTTATCCATTCATCAATTGAAGGTCATCTAGGTTGGTTCCACAATCTGGCTATTGTGAATTGAGCAGCTATGAACATTGATGTGGCTGTATCTCTGCAATTCCAATTAAAATCCCAATGACGTACCTTACAGAAATAGAGCAAGTAATTATGAAATTCATCTGGAAGAATAAGAAACCCAGAATAGCTAAAGCAATCCTTAGCAGGAAGAGTGAAACAGGGGGTATCGCAATACCAGATCTTCAACTCTACTACAAAGCAATAGTAACAAAAATGGCATGATATTGGTACCAAAATAGAAAAGTAGATCAATGGTACAGAATAGAGGACATGGACACAAACCCAAATAAATAAAAGCCTCTTTAATAGTTAAACATTCAGGGCTTTACAGAGTTAGCCATTAAAGGAGATCCACCCTCTATCTCAGTTTAACTTTAAATTCCCTAAGATGAATTATTCTTCAGTATTCTAATATTAAAATGGATGAAAATCTCCAAATCTCCCTTAACTTTTCATATGACTTTTCCCTCAGTTCACATGTTTTAAAATCTCATTTATTTGTATATTTCAACTTGAGATTTGATTAGAAAGAAGCATTTTAAATAGCAGAAGTGACTACAGGGTTACTTCTTGGCAGTGGTCATTATAGGTTTAGTTAAATGAGTGACATTGACAGTCTCACTGAGTAGTGTAATCACATCACAAGTCTCTTCAAGACTCTGTGATTATGTCCTTTTCATAGGACAATTGACAACTTAAGAGTTGCTTATTTCAGAGGAGACATCATGGAAAAGATGTTTTCTCTTTTACATGGGAATTTCTCAGTCATATAGAAGATGGAGGAAGCCATCACTTTGCACTCACTGTGGAGAGCTTTTCATTTTAACCCATCTGACACATACTGAGTGACAGGTTGCCCTGAGATAAAAAAGATCTTAAGCTCAGATTTGAATCCAAACTGGTTTGATCCCAGGAAGTTGCTGAACCTTGATTTTTCTGTTGTTAGGCTGGTCTGGCAACTGGTTCGGTGAGTTCAACTATAAGGGAAGTAACTAGAGAGAGGAGTGGTTGAGGAGATTTGATTGAGAATCATCTGGGGATTTTACTTAATTAGAGGAAATTGAGAAGGACCGATGTCATCAGACAGTGTCCTAATTCATGGTAAGGTGCTGAGAGTTTTCTAGATTGAATTTTCAGAATATTAAAAATAGTTAAACAATCATTTCTCAGAATACTCCTGATATAATTATTTTTCTCACTTAGCATTGCTAATGATAAGCAAAGAAGTAGTTTTAAAGTGATTGCTACAGTTAGGATAGTATCACAATTATCACAGCAGGCATTGTAATTTCTTCTTTAAAAGCCTTAAAAATTAATGCAGCATGTCATAGAGCAATGGTTAATCAACGAAGAAAGGGTAAGAAATGTTTCATTGTGGATTCAAGTGTCCAGTAAATCTATAAATCTGTGATGTAGTGATATGTGGTAAATAATTTTGGAATAAAGTATTTTAAAAAACATCTAACTAAATATTGATTCTATGGAATATTTAACTTTTTTTTGATGGTCCTTGGGATTGAACCCGGGACGTCATGCATGGAGGCAAGCTCTATCACTGAGCTACACCCTGATTCTTCTTATTTTTACTTCTGAGATAGGGTCTCATTAAATTACCCAGGTTGACCTTGAATGCTATTCTCCTGCCTTGGCTACCTGAATAGCTAGTATCAACAAGTGTGTGCCACCATACCCAGCAAGAAATATTGAATTCTTAGTAAAATCACAACATTACCTTAAGGCACAAGTACTACAATCCACTATTTTTTTGGCCAATTCCTTTCAAAAGGTAACTCCATGGTTTATTTGGAAATTTATATTGAAATAAAAATGATACTACTTTATAACATAGTATCTGTGGTTTAAAGAATAAGTTATACATAGCCTTCCTGACCCACTTTATATGGTCAAATGATATAATCTTTATATTTGCAAAATGATTCTATGCTTATATCCTTTTCTCATTTTGTAGCATAATTTATTTTCTGCTTTAAGGTTTGTCACTTAAAAAATATTAAAAAGCCAACTGCTTTTATTTTCTTCTAATTGTTCTGATTTTTTTACTCTCCTTGCTTTATACATTTCTGGAAACTTGGTAAGAAATTACAGAACTACTTGATTATTGGAGGATATGTAATATCAAATAAATAGCATGTCATTTTAGAATAAACCAGAAAGATCAAGTTGTATTCTCTCTTTGAAGGATAGTGATATTGATATTTTTACATCATGGAATCACAGTGTACTTTAGGAATATGCAGATGAACATTTATTTTGAGACCCAAAATGGTATAGATATATGGTAATCTAGTTGTTTTATTTTTCTCTTTTTCTTTTAAAGTGCTCCTTGAAATAGTTGGTTTTTATACATGCATTGAAAATGATAAATGAAAAAAATCACACTTTGATCCTAGTATATGCTTTTTTGACTATCTCTAAGTTCTTTCATTATTAGTATTATTATTATTATTTTAAGCACAGGTATGGTTTCCTAGGTATTCTTTTCTCCATTTTCTTTTCTTTTTTTTCCTGCTAAATTAGCAGAATTATTGCCTTGACTATGTATTGAACTTTTTGCTTGATTAGGCTTTAGGAATCTTAAACTGGCATCTTTTCTTATTTCCCTCCTGCTGAGAAAAAAAAGTTATATCTAATATAGGCTAACATGTAAAATCTGAATTTTAAAAATAGTTTAAGAAGAATCAATGCTGAGATACAATTCTTTTTTAGTTTGTATGCCATCCTGTCATATGCAATTCAAGAAAGGACAGAGTACTGACATTTTCTGCATTTTTTTCATGTGCAAATAATAATAACATTAAAAAAAAAAGACTTCCTATTTACCTTTTGGTAAAATTAAGACATCTTTCTATATTTTGTGGTCTGGTCTTCAGAAGTTGTCTCGTCATCCAGTAATTGCCAGACAGTATCATTTTTAGACTGTATCATTCTTCTGGCTTCACACAACCATTTTCAGGCCTCCTGTCTGTAATCTTTCTTTTGCCCCTCTTTGGAAGTTGGATTTGTCTGTTTCAGTCAGCTTTTTTGCCACTGTGACTAAAAGACCCCACCAGTACAATTGTAGATGAGGAAAAGTTTATTTGAGGGCTCGTGGTTTAAGAGGTCTCCATCCATAGACAGGTGGCTCCGTTCCTCTGGACTTGAGGTGAGGCAGAACACCATGGCTGAAGAATGTGGTGGAGGGAAGCAACTCATATGATGATCAGGAAGTAGAGAGATCTCCACTTGCCAGGCACAAATATATGTCCAAAAGACACACTAGTCAATGCCCCACCTCCTCTTGCCACACCCTACCTGCATTCAGTTACCACTCAATTAATCCCATCATGTGATTAATTCACTGATTGGGTTAAGCATGTTATAACCCAGTCATTTCTCCTCTAAACCTTCTTGCATTGTCTCACACTTTGGCTTTTCGGGACACTAACATAAAAATCATAATAGTCTGATTAGAACATTCTTTTCCCATTGTTCCTTACTGCCATTTTTCTTCCCCATTACATCTCCAAATATTTCAAGAATTTTAGCACTGACTTCCTCTCAGCTTGTTTCATTACATGTGATTCTTGCTATCATCCTTAGTGATTCAAAGTTTAAGTCAGCAATTCATTGACTACTGCATCCTTATTCTTCGCTAGTGAATTTCCCATTTTATAGTGACCTTCAAATCACTCTACTTTAGCAATCTGTTTCTGCACGTTAGATTTGTTTTCATCTGTAATTGTTCTATATTCAAACCTTCAATTCCAAAATTTCAGTCTCTGACCTTTCAGTTTTTTTATTTCCCTTTTCTCTCTTAACCATTAACACCTGGTTTTGGTCTTTCCACGTTTTCTAGTTGACCAGCAGTTCCTCTGTCACATTGGGCTTAATTGAAAGTACTCTGACTCACTAACATCTTCAATTTCTTCCTTCTTTCTCATAGGTTTTACCTACCTTCATTCTGAAATCAACTCTCTAATTTTCCATTGTTTCTCCTGAATAAAACCAACAAAATTAGTATAGAAATATCACTTGGCAGGGCTGTGGATGTAGCTCAGTGGTAGAATGCTTGCCTAACATGTGTGAAGCCCTGGGCGCCATCCCTGGCTCTGCAAAAAAAAAAAAAAAAAAAAAGGGAAATAAAGGAAATCAATTTGGCTCTGTAACGATTACCTTCTTCCTTTGCCCGTACATTTCATTCAGTAATTAATATAAGCCAATGACTGGGCACACCTTTCAGACCTGATTGTTGAGGAATGGGGTATGAAGTCTGTTTGGGAGTCCATGGTAATCATTTAAGTAACACCTATAAAGTTTACACTAGAAGAGAGATTTTCTTCTTTCTCTAGGTACTGTGTCATTTAGGCCTAGAATGACTGAAGCTATCCTATTGTCATTCTGAGGATGAAACCTCAGAAGAGGAGGGTATTATTGAAAGAGCTGCAAAGGGGTAGAGCTAGGACTTTGACCTTCTGTGTCCAGTTCTTCCTGGAAAATACATTTCCTGTGGTTTAAGCCAATTGAATTGGGGTCTCCTTTTACTCTCACCAGAAGAAATTCAAGCAAGCATTTAAATTTTAAAGTTTGAATTTTAGAAATGATGAACCATCTGTAAAAGAACCTGAATTGTAGCAATGACTAAGTGCAAATTTAGGGCTGGGTGGGGGCTGTTATTGTTTTAAATGGAAAGTGATAAACCTTGTTACACTGTTGGGAGCAGTTCAGTGAACCACTGGAATCATACTTTGGGTCATTGATGATGTGAATCAGAGAATGGCATTAAGTGACTGGTAGGAAAACTTTAGCATGTTGAAGGATTTTATGTTCATGTTTTTAGCCTTCAGAAAGGACCTGTAAGAGGAAGACAAATTTAGGTTGAAGCTGGTCTATCTAAAAACAGAGAGCAAGACTATTTGGGTTAAGTATAGTCTGCATTCTATAATCCAAGTTGACTGAATCTAAGTCTGCTAATTCAGAGCCTTTTAGGGTTGGGAAAGCCAAATTATCTATATAAACTTAGTCAAGTACAAGAGGGAGATAGGAAATTTAGCATGGAAAGATGGAAAAAAAAAAAAAAAAAGCCTTTTCCTTGGATCCTTTCAAATACTTATGTATTCCTGGCCAAAGGGCACTCAAATCCACTGTTTTGAACTGCCTCAAGATAAAAGAGCTTTTCAACTAAGGGGCCTGGAAGTGTCTGGGATACTGAGTTGGTGGTAAAGATGCTGACATTTTTATACTCAGTATCTGAACAATATCCTGGGCTGTGGCTTTTAACCTAGTAAGTAACAGAAAGTCAAAGAATTTTCACATTTTACCAGTAGTAGCTGTCCAGCTTAACACTGTCATCTTTGTCATGAGTTGATAGGATGCTTGAACACTGGGAAGAGGGTAAAAACCTAGAGAAGTGTAGGGTAGCAGGGTTGAATTTCAAAGAACTTTTCTGGAATCATCTAATTTCTGGGCTTCCTACTATGTGAGAAAAGTAAATATACTTGATTTTAAAACTAGTGTCCGGAGACCATAATATTTTGTAATGAAAGACATTTTACTGATAGAAATTCATCATGAAAATACAATTTTAATCTTTAGAACTGCCTGGAAGTCTCTTTACTAATGACTAGGGACTATGTTCTGTTCCAGATTCTGATCACTATATTTAAGCCACCTCCTCTCACTCTTAGGACCTTCCCCCATTATTCTTACAGCCAATTTTCATTTTCTCTCATTGGGTAAGTAGAATGACCTTCCTGCTCCCAAAGATGTCTCACTGTAATTCTTGGGGTCTATGAACATGGTGTTACTCCCATGATTACATATGACACAGTTGACTTGAAGAACAGGACATTACCTAGATGGGCCTAACTAATCACACGAACCTTGAACCTTGTCCTAGTCTTTTTTTTTTTTTTTGCGACTCTATTAGAATGTCACAGAATGGGTAACTTATAAATAGTATAGATTTATTTGACTTATGGTTCTGGAGGCAGGCAAGTCTAAGAACATGGCATTGGCATGTGGTGAGGTCCTTTATTCAGTGTCCTAACATGGTAGAAGGCAAGCAAACATGTATGAGATAGATTCTGAATGAACCCACATTTATAAGGAACCCAGTATTGAGATACCTAATCCACTCCTGTGATAGCAACATTAATCGCTCATGTCACCAGAACCCTCCTGATCTAACCACCTTTTAAAGTCACAAACTCTTAAGACGGCAATTAAAATTTGTATAAGTTTTGGAGGAGATAGTAAAAACATAGCATTGCATCACTTGCCCTCCAAGCTCCTATATTTCTCACATAAAAAATAGATTAATTCCATTCCAGAAGCCTCTCAAGTCTTAGCCTCTGGCAGCCTTGTGCCCATGGCTTTGCATGCGGGCAGCTCATGGTTTCTGAGAGTCTCAGGGTATTCCTGTCCCATGGCTTCCCTGCTCAATGCTTTGCTGCTTAGATATTTCTTCTGCCAAATAAGCCCTGGGGCACGGTCATGATGCAGCCAAATGCTTTACAGCTATATAACAAGGATGGTCTTTAGTCTGTTTCTAATACCATTCTCTTTATTTCTGTCTTACACCCGATCAGAATATCCTTTACTGTACATCTTTCTTCCTGGTCATGAGCACTTAAATAATATTTAAGATGCTTCACACATTACTTAATTTTTTTCTTTGCCTCTGAGCCTTCAACAGAATTTTCCTTTCTACTTCATTTAAAGTAATGTAGGCTTTTTCTGTCCTCCTCCATTTTCACCCTTTATTCATTAGCTATTTTCAAAGCTACTTCCAGATTTTTCAAGTATTTATTATGGTAGAAGCCTTACCTTTTGGTACCAATTTTCTGTCTTTGTCCTTGTTCTGCCGTTACAACAGTGTATCCCAGACTGGGTAATTTATAAGCAACAGTTTATTTAGCTCAAAGTACTGGAGGCTGGGAAGTCCCTAGAGCATGGTGCTGGCATCTGAAGAGTGCCTTTGTGCTGCGTCATAGCATGAAGTAACTTGTTTCTATGAGGGAGGATAAATGACCTTTTTTTTTTTCTTCTCCAAGTCCATAGGACTATTAATAGCTAGACTTGAGTATCAAATTCAGTTTTTTTGGTTGAAAACTCAACTACTTAATGACTTTTCTTATTTCTCATTTTAGTTTTGTGTTCCTTTTCTCTCTGTTAAAACTGAGGAGGACTTAAGGAAACTACTTTTTTTTGAGTGATTGACTCATAATGTTTTATCATTAATTGTTTCATATTGAAGTGTATAATAGAAGTGCCTTGCCTATATTTGCATTTTAATTTATTATCTTTGATTCTAAAATGAGTATTAATTTTGTTTTCTGGCTTAAGATATAGTGGGTACAGATATCAAAACATTACATTGCACCCTATAAATATGTACAATATTTGTCAACTAAAATAAAACTTAAGAAAAAGGTCTGGTGAGCATCAGTAAGCAAGGACAGACTTAGAGCCAGTATTGTAGAGCAAACATTCTTGACTCCATTGGAGGCCTGATTTTTCATTTGCAATGATTGAGTGGTGAGAATTAGAGATCATGATGGTTAATTCTTGGCCTCTGCCTTCTATGTAATCCCTAATTGATGAAGCTGACAGGGGACAATGGACGTCTAGATTATCAACTTTTCTCTTGAGAGCCTTCCCTACCTATTGTAATCCTAAATTAATGTCATTGTGGGGGCTTTAAGACTACAGTTGTATATTGGTGTATTTCTTGTCTATATTGAGACTGATTTATTAATTGGGGCTTATTGTATCATAAACTTTCTTAAATGGTATCTGTATACTTCCCTATATTCTATGTCTGTTTCAAATGTCTCTCTTTTGTCACTTTTGTGCACATCATTGTTACTTTAGATAATATTATTTCCACCGCTAATAAACTATCATAGGAGTTTTTTCAACTTATCCCACACTTAAGTATTTGTGATCACGGATTAATACATTTTGATAACAAAAACCTGAAATACACATTTCAGTATAATACTATTTCAGGGTAATTATATATCCTCTCCTTTTCTAGCCTAAAATAATTTTCATTAAAAAATGATTTTTTTTGATAAATTTTTCTTCTCCTTATGGATTAAACATTGTTACCTGATACTCTATGGTGAATTTTGTAGTAACTTATTTTGTTTTACATTCTTAACCCATCAGATTCTAAAAGAAAAGGATGAATTGAAAAGTCAGCTTTATGCAGCTTTACAACAGATGGAAAATCTTAGAAAGGAGTTGAATGAGGTCTTAACCAAGCGTGCCCTTCAAGAGGAGGAGCTTCAGGCTAAGGAGAAGAAACTAAGTGACGTCAAGTCTCATCAAGCTGACCTTGAGACAGAAGTTAAGAATTCCTTGGACACCATTCATAGACTAGAAGGTGAACTGAAAAAGCAGAGTAAGAGTCATAGCCAGATGAAAATTGAGAAGGCTCACCTAGAAGAAGAAATTGCAGAACTAAAGAAGAGCCAGGCTCAGGACAAAGCTAAACTTCTTGAGATGCAGGAGTCCATCAAGGATTTGAGTGCCATTCGAGCAGATCTGGCTAACAAACTGGCTGAAGAAGAGAGAGCTAAAAAGGCCGTGCTTAAGGATCTTGCTGACCTCACAGCTCAGTCAAAATCCAGGGATGATGAAACAGCTACCATCATCACACAGTTAAAGCTCGAGCGAGACGTTCACCAGAGGGAGCTGGCAGATCTCACAGCATCACTGCAGACTGTGAAAACGAAACATGAGCAAAATATCCAGGAGCTGATGAAGCACTTTAAGAAGGAAAAGAGTGAAGCAGAGAATCATATTAGGACACTGAAGGTACCTGTGCTGAATTATCTTGGTAATACTGAAGGAATTTTTTCTGGTGACTCATGAAGTTAATAAAGCGTAAACTTTTAGAGATCATTCTGTATTCCCAAGCACTGAAGGGAAGATAAAGCCAACAATAAAGAGGTTTATTCATGCCTGTTTGGCCAGGTTGAAATGACTTATAGCAGCCACCTGGGAGTACCTATTTCAGAGTATTGAAACCCTTTATAAAGAACATTTAGCTATTTTGGGAGTTCAGGAAAGGTAGAGGTGGCAGTAAGTCGTGGACCTGAAACGTGCCCTCATTCAACATTTATGACCTCCTAAAATATAAAAGGCAAAGACTTGTCAAGGCCATAGATGCTATAACCACAGTCCTTAATAGTATGGTAACTAAAGTGGATCAGCTTATGGGCTGTGTAAACCAAAGACTTTGGAGATTTACCCTTTCTGTTCCAAATCAAAGTTGCCTAGAAAATGCCTAATCAAGAGCTTGCATTTAGAGAAATGTTTCCAAGGTGTGATGGCATTTGTGTTATCACCATGCAGGGCAATCATTTAGTACCATGACTTTCAGGAATGTGATAAATCTATCCAAGTTCCCGGATTTATTTTTTTCTCTATATTACTTATTGTTACATAATATAGATTACATACTACATATTTACTTTTGTTAATCTCCCTTTATTAGAATGAAAACTCCATGAGGACTGGGATTTGAGTGTGTTGTGTTTATAGCTATCTCTCCAGTGCCTCAAATAGTTTCTGGAACCTTGTAAATACTGTTGAATAGTGAATGAATCAATAAATATTTAGAGGTTAGTTATAATTTTTTAAAAATGTTTTTGACAAGTACTACTTTAAGAATATTTAAAATGCAAGATGTAATTATATTGAAATAGCTGACATTTGTAGAAGGCTATACCTATTTTATTGATTCTTCCCCTGTCCTGTGTAGCCTTATGGCAGTAGTTGATTTGGGATCATTACCTGGGTTAGGCAGATCAGAACAGAGGCTGGAAGAATAGGTTGGAGACCCTTATTATAGTTCACTGATTCTAAGATTAGCATCAATTTTTTTTTTTTTTTGCTTATGTATATGGTTAAGATTAGCATCAATTTTAAGATGCATCATTGATGTAAGTTACTAAGAACAATACTGCCTTCTGCTTATGAAACTAAGACATGCTGTCAATTCTAAGACAGCATTCCAAGTCACAGATAATTAATATGTGAAAAATGTTTTAATATTGCTTTAATATGGCATAGTATGGTATAATATTTATGTTGATGAGGATATAAAGAAAAATAGAATATGGGATATAAAAAGGATTTGATCTTAAAGAAAATAAACTATATTACATGTTAATTGATTGATTGTGACAATAATAAACCACTAGCAAACATTTTTGCAACACACTGCATTGGATGCTGCTATTACTCATGTGATACTCACATCATCCCCATACATTGCGTGGTATTATTTTCTCCCTGATGAGGAAATTGTGATATGTTTTCAGTAACTTGCCTAAAGACTAACTGCTGGAGAGTGGTAGAGATAGGACTTGAACCCATGTAGTCAAATGCCTGAGTTTGTAATTATTTTTAATCCTGGAAAGGCTTAGATTCAAGGATAGCTAGTCAATGACTGTGGTCACTAGGTAGGTAATGATGCTGTTTGCCAACACAGAAAATACAGAAAGAACATATCTGGAGAGAACAGTGACAAATTAGTTTTTGGCATGTTGACTTAGATGGAAGAGACTTTAACATTAACCATGGAAGTCCAGGTACAGCAGTTTAATACACAATGATTGAGCCAGGAGTTGAGGGAGAAATTGAGATTAGAGTGAAATATTCGGGAGCCAGTAATGTATAGATGGTAGTTGAAGTTGTGGCATTTGGGTGTTAAATGTAGCAGACAAACTAAAAGAAGTAAAAATGTCATTCCATTTGGCAGAGGTTGACAAAAAAGGTCCATGAGAAGATGTTAGGGGGTTGGCTAAAACATAGAGTGAATAGCACTCAAGAGGAGACCAGGCCTCTTTGTCTCTGAAGGAAAAGATGGAGGAAACCAGTAATTTTGGGACCCTTATAGGAGTGGTCTTGGGAGTTGAAAGAGACTGAAATTCTTTCTTGTCTCTGAATTACAATAGGGCAGCAATGGGAAGAAATATATGAGCAGTGAAGACAAAAACTGCTATGAAGACTGCTACATGGTTGAAACTGAAGAAAAAGTATCGTTGGCAAAGGAATAAGAGTTGAGGGATGCAAATCCATGATGAGAGGTTGTTTATTCAGTTAGAAATTCTTATATTGGAGTGCCCATTTTCAGGGTTCATGTTCAAGCTATGGTCATCCAGTGGGTGGCCAGTGTGGAAAGTGGATAAAGGTAGTTCGGATAGAACAGGTTAAATAACTTTAAGATTAACTTGGTGGACAGATATTTGAGTATTAATAGTTCTGTTGGGAAGAACTTAATTGGCCATATGCCAAAACTTCAAAGAAAAGATGATGGATCAGTCAATTCTTACCAGCAAGGAAGAGAGCAAGGAAGAGATGAGGCATAGGGTGAATCTCAAAGGAAAGCAGGTTTTTGTGTGATGATGTGTATGTGACATTGTGTTAGCCTCACTGGTTATGACCATGAGAAATTATTCTTGAGAAGCTTATAGTTTTCTTTAGTGACATTGAAACTAGAACCTCCTTTCTTTCTCCCTACTATTGTTGTTTCATTACCATTATTTAGTTTGCATGATAACCTACATGTTACTAACCAGGAGGTAATAATTTATCAAATTAGATTAGGTTCAGGATCATTTGTCACATTCAGATATACTTTCTTGAGTGGGAGATGAAGTATTGGTGGTACAGCCAGACGTCTGACAGGATATGAGTATGTCATGTGTCATAGTGGAAAAAAAGGATATGGGCTATTCGTTGGGACTACCTAGATGCACCTCCAGGTAGCTTCTCTACTTCCCCCTAGTTCCTCTTTACATGTCCAACTTCTGCCTTGCAGTCCTCAGATACGTCCTGATTGAATTTCCTCAAACATGTATTTGAATGTATCACTTCTTACTCAGAAACCATGTTATTATTTACTCTCTCTGGAACAAAGTCTCTTCTCTAGCCCAGCCCTCCTTCCTGTGGCCCCACCTTACTTGTGCACATTAATGGCCTTTTATGTTCCCCAGTACTCTTCATAAAAATATTTAACAGTTCCCCACACATTCATTTCGTTGCCTTCTTCATTCGGATTGGCCTTTCCACTGATCTGCAGGAGGAAAAATTTTGCCTAATCCTTTAAGGCCCAATTATTTTTATACCCCTTTTATAGATCCACTAAAGTTGGAGTAAATCCCAATTGAGTCTGGGATTAACCCCTCAATTCTCTGTTTCATAGCTCTTTGTTGATTCCTCCATTGCAGCACATGAAGGCTGCCTTATGTTTGGATTTGCTGTTGTTCAGGTCTTTACCCAGGTTCTTGTCTTATGGTGACTACCACAATGGTCTCCACATTTAGCAAGATACTCAGTGGATGTTGGGTTTAAATGTTTGAAAATCTGAGGAATTGTTCCTGGTGTGTTCTGGGATCTATCTAGTTTAAATTTCCTCATGTAATATGGGAAAACTGATTTCCTTATCTTTTAGGAAATGCTTTGAATTCATTTATAGTACAACTAAAAAGCTTTAAGAAATTTCTTCAGTGTTAAGAATTTATAATTTACAAGTATTGTTTTAATCTTCTGAAACCTGTAGACACTTTTTGTTGTTTTAATTTGAAAAGACTAAAGTCTGAGAGGGGTGTTGTGCTGTTCCCTAATGTAAGACCAGATTGTGAGGGCCCAGTAGCTTCCTTTTGAACAAAAAAATTACCCTTAAGAAACAGTCTTCACCTTATGCTTTTTTAAAAATGTAATCCCACACTTTTACTTATCTATATTAAGTAAAAAGAGTTGACAGCAACTATCTTTACAGATTTAGTACACTAAATTATGAAGAATAGAGTTTTGGACAAGTAGTTCTATAAATGTAACATTTTTGTGTCCTTCAGCTTCACATAATTTATTACTTATCATTATAATAAGCTCTGATATATTATCCATATTTTTTCTCTGTACAAATTAGTTACACTTTTCCCCTCCATCTAGAATCACCTTTCTCATATCTAGTTTTGTGTTTAATAAAGTGTTTTACTGACATGTTCTAATTGCTATTAACATTTTCAGAATTTTGGGTTATCACCTCATTGTAATTTCAACAACATTATTTTGTAGAGCCTTTTATTGGAACCAAAAAACGCAGGATTGGAGTTCTATACTACATACTATACTTCTTTGTCAAGTTACCTCACCTTTTTAATGGCTTATCAACAAATATGAAATAGTAAAATTCTTACATATCATTGGGTTGTTGTGAACACATCATCATGTTGTAAATCCTAAAATTACATGTAATAAAAAAAGTTTTTAGTTAAATTAGGAATTGATATGCTGATAAGTATGGAGAAGCAGGCACTCCAGAGGGGGGCAAAATCCCTGGTTGATAGAATTTGCCCAGCTCGGAGGATTAAATATCCCCATCTAGGTTGGTTTTAAAAGAGACATCACTGAACATGGGTGAAGTTCTGGAGAGAGGAACACATTTGTCTCATTGACCTTTAGGAGAATGCTTGTTTACCTATGCATTTTATAGGACATAAGGAAAAATAAAAGCATGCTACTGAAACTTAAAATCATAATTGAGCAATTTTCCTGATGAGGGACTTTATCTTATAAATTTACTTTTGGGCTGTGAATACAGGATTACTCATAAAAAATCAATTCCCTTGTTAATTCAAAGTGGCATCAGGTCTCAGGTGGATTTTGTGAAGTCAATAAAATACAGATTCTGTCTAAGACTCACAAAACTTCTTCGTTTTAGGAATTTGTTTCCAATTATTGTGTTCCTATACACCTAATTAAACACACATAATAAACTTATACAAGCAAAAGAAGGATATACATTTTAGGCATTAACACATGTATTTTAAACATACATAGTTGCTTGTAGACTCTCAGTAACTGGTAGATGTTAGTATAGAAAGTTGTACCCAGATGGTTTTGAAACCTTATGATATTGTTCCTTTTGATAGGCAGAGTGATGGAGTAGTTGAAAACACAAACATTAAAAAGAATTTCTGGTTCATGTACTGGCTTTCCTTTTACTCATTTCCTGGATAAGTTAACTTTTCTCTGCTTTGGTTTCAAAACAGAAGGCAACAAGGCAGTAATAGTGCATCCCTGGTTAGGTTTTGTGAGGATGAAATAAAGACAAACTGTATACAAAATGCCTTAGAGAAGTTCCTGACACCTACTGTTTACATTGTTATTTTAAAATTCTGGAGGTTACATACCAGACAAATCTTGAATTCCATATATGGAATAGATTATTCCTAATGTTTATCTTTTAAAGCAATTTTGATTATATTCAAATGCAGATTGATTTAAATTTTTTTTAGTTGTAGTTATATATTTTTATGTGGTGCTGAGGATTGAACCCAGTATCTCACATATGCTAGGCAAGTGTTCTACCACTGAACTATAATCACAGCCACCAGATTGATTCTTTTTAAAAAGGTATATTATTACTCTATTGGTGCTGAAATAAAGTCTTTCGAAATTATCTTTTAGTTTCATGGCTATTATAATCTTTCTAGGCCCCCAAGAGTTGTATGAATAATTGTACAGGAAGTGCACAGTTCTCTCCTAAAATCCTGGAGTTAGAAAGAACAGAAATGCTAAGCTTCTTTTGTAGCTGAGGAAACTTACCAGTCCGAAGTAGCATAGAATTTCAGTGGGTCAGTTAGTTCCCTGATAACTTGAACCCCTCTCAGCATTGGTGTTCCTTCTGTTGATTGCCATAACACTGAGCCTCCACTGTTACTGTTTATTGCTGTCAGTGGACAATTGCCTCTGTCTCTTTCACTGTATCTGTTAACTTCAGTACTTGATACAGTACCTGTCATTTGGTAGATGCTTGATACCTGTTGCTGGGTCATTGAACAAATGCAAAGAACATTTCCTATGTGTTTATTTTAATTTCTTTGTATGAATACTTTGGGAAGGCTAACATCATATTTTCCCACTGATCTATTGGGTTATTTAATTGAAATAATTTGGTCATAGGCAGTGGACTCTCTCTTCTCCTTCTTTTTGTCTCAGGCAGAAAACTTAGAAGATAAGAATATGGCTAAGCTCCATCGTTGTCAGCTAGAGAAGTTGAAATCACAGTGTGAGAAACTTACAGAGGAGCTAACCCAGAATGAAAATGAAAACAAAAAGCTGAAGTTAAAATACCAGTGTTTGAAGGACCAACTAGAGGAAAAGGTAAAAATATGAATAAATTCTAATGTAAAAGACATATTAATTTCTTCTAGAACATAATTTGTATATTCTGTATTAATAAATGTAATTATAGTCTTTCATAGCAAAGTTGTATTAGTGCCAGAAAAAAAAAAAATGACAAGTTTATTAGAATGCTGGGAGTTTTATTCTTTCAACCAGTCACCTTCTAATCTATTTGATTTTAAAATAATGTGTCTTAAAATAGCAATTTAGATGTAAGAAAAGAAAGGGTTGATGAATTTTGGGGGACCTTCTACATGTCAGTTGCTTTAACAGAATTCTATAGACTGGATGGATGTCTTGAAAACAACAGAGATTTTGTATCTCATAGTTTGGGAGGCTGGGAAGTCCAGATCAAGGCACTGGTAGATTCAGTGTCTGGTGAAGGTGCACGTCTGGTTGCTAGGTGGTGTCTTTGTAGTGTGTTCTCACATTGCAGAAGTAGCAAGGGAGCTTTCTGTGTTCTCTTTTATAAAAAGGACATTAATCCTTGTGAGTGCTCTACCTTCATGACCCAATTTCCACTCAAAAGCCCCACTGCCAAATACCATCACACTGGAAATATAGTGTCAACATACGGATTTTGGGGAGATACAAACATTCAATCTCTAGTAGTTAGGATTCCTTGATCCACGAGAAAACCAAGGTTCAAAATAAAATATTCAATGGTTAAATGCTTTTTATGTGCTACTCTTCATAGTAATTTTAAAAATTGATACTAATGTCAGTCTTATGGTTGTGGAGAACAAAAGTTAAGGAGGTTGTAACTTTGGAATATCCACACCAGGCTTTCTTCTCAGTAGATAAGTAAATTTATTTCTAGTAACTACCATTTATGGCATGTTGGGTAGAATACTCAGGATTTTTAGAAGTCACTCATTTTCAGGTTGTCTTCTGACAATAGATCAACAAAAGATAGAAGAAGAAAAATTTAAATTTGCTTTCTGTTTCTTTCTTTAACTTCCAAAAAGAATTTGCAGTGGAGTGTGACAGAAGTCAAATGTCACAAAGATTGTTAAAATACAAATTATGGGAAAAGGTAGTGTAGACATGAGCTGAATGAATACTGTACTTGCTGAGAGTTACTAAAATCCATGAAGAAGGAACTGCCACTGGGTGGGCCATCATAAAGGTATTCATCAACTTTTGGGAAGAAATTTTCTTAATCCTTTGCTCTCCTTTCTTCTTTTTGTTGTTTGTGATGTTTCGTTATTGTTTATATATTTATATTTATGTATTATTTCTAGCGATTGTTAAAACCAGGAGAATAAGTTAGATTGGAATTTATGATTAAATGTGGCTGCTAAATTTCAGCTGATAGGCTGGATAATAGCTGTAATGTAGTTCTTACTTCACGCTTTGCTTTGATTGAATCTAATGTTTGTACATATTTAACAAGTCTGTGACCAGCATATAGTTGCTATGGAAATGATTCTAATTTTTCCAACTTTTCTATAATTAAAATATTAGTCAGAAGATTGTGTTTAAAAATTTTATATTTCCTTATCTACATTTAAGAAAGTGTTGAAATATTTGATTTGTTCAAAATGTTAAAATTTACCTTGCTCTGCTTAAATGTTTCTTCAGTGATTATGTTTGAGATATTCTATATGTAATATACATATGTTTGTGTGTGTGTGTGTGTGTGTGTGTGTGTGTGTATATATATATATATATATATGAATTATCACACATCCAGAAAAATTCAACATTCACTTGAGCCTCCACTACAAAACAGGCACATATCCTGAGGATGGAATATAGATAAGATACTAGTTTGCAGTTGTTCCTTTTAGTTGTTAAAACTATATACAGGTTGAGTAAGTCTTTTGAAATGTTTGGAATCAGTAATGTTTTAGATTTTGGAGTTTTTCAGGTCTTATTTATATATATATATATATATATATATATATATATATATAATGAGATTCCTTAGAAATAGGACCAAATCTGAATACAAAATTTACTTATATTTCATGTACATCTTATATACATATCCCAAAGATAATTTAATACAGTATTTTTATTATGCCTGTGTTTTGTCCATGATCTGTCACATGAGGTCAAGTGTGGAATTTTTCACATGTAATATCCTGTCATCACTTAAAATTTTTTTAATTTGGAGAATTTTGGGTTTTAGAATTTGAATTAGAGATGTTCAATCTGTGGTCAAGTCTTGACAATGCATGCTAACATAGAGAAAAATTGATCACTGTACACTGAAGTGGTGTATAATTTTAAAGATGTACACACACAAAAATGTGTCCAGTGTTTCCTAAGGATAGCCAAATCTGCAGTTGTTTAAGTACCTTATAAAAAGTTTGTGTAATATTTGTGTTTAATTTATGTACATCTTACCATGTATTATGTCATCTCTACATTACTATAATACAATGTGACAGGCCCACATTGTTTTTCTATTGCATTATTTAGGGAATAATGACAAAGGAAAAATCTGTAAATTTTTGGTACACTTTTTCCATTTTTTTTTTTTTTTTTCAATTTATGGTCAGTCAAATCCTTGAATTTGGAGGATATGGAGGGCTAACTGTACACCTTATTTTTTCCTTGATGTTTATTTTGGTTATACATGATCATGCAAGTATTTTCAGAACTTTTATGCATGCATTTAAGACTTTATCAAGAGCTTCTTGCCAGGGAAGAATCTCTCCTGAAACGTTATAGAAAGAACTCTCCCTATGCATAGTATCATTAAAATTAATTATTTCCTTTGCTTGAATTTTGTAGGAAAATATTTTCTCTTTTGTTCCAAAAAGGATCCTGTTGATATTACTCTTTTCTCCTGACGTTAACCCAGAAACTCATAATACTGTTTATTTTATTGAAACATAACTTTTTTGATTTTGGTGGAATTTGCGAATTAACAAGAGTTACATAATTAAATCATTTTTGCTTAGCAAGTCAGCACCAGTTTACGTGGTGAAGGTTTTATAATAATGTGTGATCTACACAGATTTGTGTCTGATCGAATTTTTGAGAAATTTCATATTCAAACAGGTGTTTAATAATGACACTGGCTATTGTTGAAATCACGAGTAATTTTGCAGACATATTGAAAGAAAGAAATTTTAGTTTTGAACATTTGCATAGTATGTTGGAGATATCTGGTGCCTAAAATTAAGAAACGAATATTTTATAGATGAGTCAGTTTATACTTTATATTCTTTTAGGTCTTAGAAGTGTGACCATATTCTCAAAAACATGTTAAATATTTTGTGAAGGCATATTTATAAACAAATGAGAAAAATGGTGAAAAGAAAATGCAGAAGCATTCTGAGATTGTTATTTCTAAGTCCAACACAAACATAATAAAAATATTTATTTTCCAGTATTAGTGAAATAATGATTTTTAGTTGCATTCATTTGTGTGTGTGTGTGTGTGTAATATATTTTTTAGTTGGACACAGTACCTTTATTTTATTTATTTATTTTTATGTGGTGCTGAGGTCCGAACCCACTGCCTCGCCCATGCCAGGTGAGTGCTCTGTTTCTGAGCTACAGCACCAGCAGTGCCTGCCACCCTCATTTTAATTTTCTCCTATAATTTATCCTTTATCACATCCATATGTGGAACTTTTCTCTGTAATAGGCGATGCTTTCATTTGGATACCATTTGTTTTAGTTAGCCTTGTGAGTGTTGGAAGATTCTTCAGTAGTTTCATTTTTTTTCTACCCCACAAGAATCTATGTGCTAGCTTTCATTTAACAAGCATTGTTTCAGAGTTTATAAGGTGGCACTGCACACGGAGGCAAAAATGCTCTTGCCCACAGAATTTGGCATCATTGTGATTATAAAGTGTAAAATTACCATGAATATTATCAACTTCCACTGCCATATTTTATAGATGATATTCTGGCCCAAAGTCTTGCCCAGAACTATAGCCTTCCTTTTGTAGAAATGGAAGTAGTACTCAGGGTTACCAATTCTCTTCTTTCTTGTTGTATCAGACTTGGTAGGAATCATACCCATCAGTATTAAAGACTTTGTAAGTTGTCTGAGATGTTCAGCTCTCTAACTTAATACTTGCTACAAAACTATATTTAGTTATCTTTAGAGGACATTATTTTTTATTAGAGCATCATAATGATACATAATAATGGAGTTCATTTTGACAAAATCATATAAGCAAGGAATTGATTTCAATTCCCACTGACCCCACTTTCTTCCCCTGCCCTCTCGCCCTATTCTATGTCCTCTACTCTACTAAACTTCCTTTCTTCTACATTTACATAAAGGTGAAATTCCATTTATATATGAATATAACATGATTTTGCTAAATACATTCCATCTTCCCCTTTGCCTTCCTCCCTCCCTCTTCTCCTCCATTGATCTTCCCTATATCTTTATGATGTCCTATCCCATCCCCAAATACCTTCTTTCCCTTATTTTGCTCTAGATTCTACATATGAAAAAACATTTGACCCTTGATTTTAAGCCTGACTTATTTCACTTAGCCTGATTCTCTCCATTTCCATCTATTTACTGGCAAATGCCATTATTGCATTCTTCTTTATGGCTGAGTAAAATTCCTTTACTGTGTATACATAGCACATTTTCTTAATGCATTCATCTATTGACATGGCATCTGAGTTGACTCCATAATTTGACTATTGTGAATTGTGCTACTATAAACCTAATTGTGCTACTATAAACTTAAACTAATACAGCTATACTGTATTAGTATAATATCTGTATTAGTATAGCTGATTTTAGTTCTTTTGGCTAATGTTTAGGAGTGAGATAGCTGGATCATATGGTGGTTCTATTCCTAGTGTTTTGAGGAATCTCCTCACTGCTTTCCAGAGTGGTTGTACTAATTTGCAGTCCCATCAACAATGTAAGAGTGTACCTTTTGCCCCTCATTGTAGCCAGCATCTATTAATATTCCTGTTCTTCCTAATTGCCATTCTAACTGCAGTGAGATGAAATCTTAGTGTAGCTTAGATTTGCATTTCTCTAATTGCTAGAGTTGCTGAACATTTTTTCATGTATTGTCCATTTGTTTTTTTTCTTTAGAGAAATTTTCTGGTTTTTTTTTTTTTTTTTTTTGAATTGAGTTTTTTAGTTCTTTATATCCTGGGTATTAAACCCCTGTCACAAGTGTAGCTGAAAAAGATTTTCTCCCATTCCATAGCCTCTCTCTTCACTCAGTCATTTCCTTTGCTGTTCAGAAGTTTTTTAATTTGATGTCATTCTACTTATTGATTCTTGGTCTTGTTTCTTGAGCTTAAAGTGTCTTATTGAGGAAGTTGGTGCCTTCACTTGTCCAATGGAGTGTTGACACTTGCAGTTACAAGGTTTCTGGTATAATTTCTAAGACTTTGATCCATTTTGATTTGACTTTTGTGCAGAGTGAAAGAGATCTAAATTGTTCTTCTGCAGGTGAATATCCAATTTTCCCTGCATCATTTACTAAAAGGCTGTCTTTAACATATTTTCAGCAACTTTGTCACATATCAGATGGCTATAAAAATTTGGGTTTGTCTTTATGCCTTCTGTTATATTCCTTTGGCCTTCATGTCTAGTTTGATGCCAATACCATGCTCTTTTTACTACTGTAGCTCTGTAGTATAATTTGATATTAGTTATTATGATGCCCTTGTATCCCTTTCCTTGTTCAGAATTGCTTTGGCTGTTCTGGGTTTCTTATTCTTCCAAATGAGTTATAGGACTGTTTCCCCCGCACCCTAACTCTGTGAAGCATGTCATTGGTATTTTGGTGGGGATATCATTGAATGTATATTGCCTTTTATTCCCCCCTCTTTTCCTGTTCGTATCCCTTTAATTTCTTTGGTTTTGTCTAATTGCTCTGGCTAGAGTTTCAAGGACAATGTTGAATAGAAGTGGTGAAAGAGGTCATCCTGCCTTGTTCCAGTTTTCAGGGGGAATGCTTTCAGTTTTTCACCATTTAGAATTATATTGGCCATGGGCTTAGCATAGATGGCCTTCACAATGTTAAGGAATGTTCCCACTATCCCTATTTTTTCTACTGTTTTGAGCATGAAGGGGTGCTGTATTTTATCAAATGCTTTTTCTGCATCTATCAAAACAATCATGTGATTCTTGACTTTAAATCTGTTGATATGGTGAATTTCATTTATTGATTTCTGAATGTTGAACCAACTTTGCATCCCTGGGATAAAACGCACTTGATCATGGTGCACTATATTTTTAATATATTTTTGTATGCGATTTGCTAAGATTTTTTTGAGAATTTTTGCATCAACGTTCATTAAGGATATTGGTCTGAAATTTTCTCTCCTTAATGTGTCTCTGTCTGGTTTAGGTATCAGGGTGATATTGGCTTCATAGAGTTTGGGAGGGTTCCCTCCTCTTCTATTTCATGGAATACTTTGAGAAGTATTGGAATGAGCTCTTCTTTAAAGATTTTATAGAACTTGGCTGAGAACTCATCTGTTCCTGGACTTTTCTTGGTTGGTAGGCTTTTGATGACTTCTATTTAGTTACTTGAAATTGATCTATTTAAATTGTGTATGTCCTCCTGGTTCAGTTTAGGTAATTCATATGTCTCTAGAAACCTATTGATGTCTTCGAGGTTTTCTATTTTGTTGGAGTATAGATTTTCAAAATAGCTTCTAAATATGTTTTTGTATTTCTAAATATGTTGTGATATTTCATTGTTCATTCTGAATTTTAGTAATTTGGGTTTTCTCTTGTCTTCTCTTTGTGTGGCTAAGGGTTTATCAATTTTGTTTATTTTTTCAAAGAACCAACTGTTTATTTTGTCAATTTTTTCGATTGTTTCTTTTGTTTCAATTTTGTTGATTTCAGCTCTGATTTTAACTATTTCCTGTCTTCTACTACTTTTGGTGTTGGTCTGTTCTTCTTTTTCTAGGGCTTTGAGCTGTAGTGTTAGGTCGTTTATTTGTTGATATTTTTTTCTTCTTTTATTGACTGCACTCCATGAAATAAATTTTCCTCTAAGTGCTGCTTTCACAGTGTCCCAGAGATTTTGATATGATGTTTCTTTGTTCTCATTTACCTCTAAGAATTTTTTAATTTCCTTCCTGATGTCTCTGTTATCCATTCATCATACAATAGCATATCATTTAATCTCCAGTAGTTTCTGTTTTTTACTTTGTCATTTATTTCTAATTTCAATTCATTATGATCTGATAGAATACAAGATAGTATCTCTATCTTCTTGTACTTGCTAACATTAGCTTTGTGGCCTAAAATATGGTCTATTTTAGAGAAGGATCCATGTGCTGCTGAGAAGAAAGTGTATTTGCTCTTTGTTGGATGGTATATTCTGTAAATGTCCATTAAATCTAAATTATTAATTGTGTTATTGAGATCTATGGTTTCTTTGTTCAATTTTTGTTTGGAGGATCTGTCCAATGGTGAGAGAAATGTGTTAAAATCACCTAGTATTATTGTGTTGTTGTCTATTCGATTTCTGGAATTGAGAAGGATTTTTTTTTGACATATATGGATGAGCCACTGTTTGGGGCATAGATATTTATGATTGTTATGTCTTGCTGATTTATGCTTCCCTTAAGCAGTATGTAATGCCCTTCTTTATCCCTTCTGACTAACTTTGGCTTGAAGTCCACATTATCTGATATGAGGATGGACACTCTGGCTTTTTTGCTGTGTCCATGGGCACGGTATGTTTTTTCCCATCCTTTCACCTTTAGTCTGTGGGTATCTCTTTCTATGAGATGAGTCTCTTGCAGGCAGCAAATTGTTGGATCTTTCTTTTTAATCCAATCTGCCATGTCTTTTGATTGATGAGTTCAGGCCTTTAACATTCAGGGTCATTATTGAGGTACGATTTGTATTCCTGGTTATTTGGCTCTTTTTTTTTTTTGACACGACTTGGTTTCTCCTTTATTTGGCTATTCCTTTAGGGTAGTTCCTCCCTTTGCTGATTTACATCATTGTTTTTCATCTCTTCCTCATGGAATATTTTGCTGAGAATGTTCTGTAATGCTGGCTTTCTTTTTGTAAATTCTTTTAGCTTTTGTTTATCATGGAAGGATTTTATTTCATCCTCAAATCTGAAGGTAGGTTTTTCTAGCTATAAGATTCTTGGTTGGCATCCGTTTTCTTTCAGGGCTTGAAAAATGTTGTTCCAGGCCCTTCTAGCTTTTAGGGTCTGAATTGAAAAATCTGCTGATATCCGTATTGGTTTCCCCCTGAATGTAATTTGGTTCTTTTCTCTCACAGCCTTTAAAATTCTGTCTTTATTTTGTATGTTAGGCATTTTCATTATAATGTGCTTTGGTGTGGGTCTGTTGTAATTTTGTGTATTTGGAGTCCTATAAGTCTCTTGTACTTGATTTTCCATTTCATTCTTCAGATTTGGGAAATTTTCTGATATTATTTTATTGAATAGATTGTTCATTCCTTTGGTTTGTTTCTGTAAGCCTTCCTCAATCCCAATAATTCTTAAATTTGGCCTTTCATGATAGCCCATAAATCTTGTTGATTCTGTTAATGATTTCTTACCGTCTTCTCTGTTTGGTCAACTTTGTTTTCAGGATTAAATATTTTGTCTTCAATATCTGAGGTTCTGTCTTCCAGGTGTTCTATTCTATTGGTTATGCTTTCTATGGAGTTTTAATTTGGTTTATTGTTTCCTTCATTTCAAAAATTTCTGTTTTTTTTTTTCAACATCTCTAACTCTTTATTGAAATGATCTTTTGCTTCCTGTATTTGCTCTTTTAACTGTCGATTGGTGCGATCATTCAATGCCTGCATTTGCCCTTTCATCTCATCCTTCAATGCCTGCATTTGCTCTTTCATCTCCTTGTTTGATTTCCTCATCATTTTGATTGTGTACATTCTGAACTCCTTTTCTGACATTTCTTCTGCCATGATGTCATTTGATTTTATTGCTATACCATCTAGGTTTGTTTGGGACATTTTCTTCCCTTGTTTTCTCATATTGCTCAGGTATCTACTCCTCTAGTAGTGAAACTCTGGGATATTTCAGATTTCCTCTATTGACTAATATTGTCTCTGTAGATTTCCAGTAACTCACCTCTTAGCCTTCAGTAGCCTGAAGTCTTTGAGGAACTTGATAATGCATTGCTCCTCTAGGAAGCTGCCCCTCTAGGGGTGGTGGCCTTCAGGTGGTGTATATTCCCTGTCAGTGAGCAGAGGCGCCTCCACTTGTTGACTAATGGTGAGTCAAAGGGGGACTAGACTGCATACTGGGGCACGTCTGTTCTGGTTCTGTGTATCTGGTTCTACTATCCTGGTTGGAAAGCCACACCCAGCAGGGAAGACTCACCTGGTGGGAATGTTTCGCTAGGCAGCTCTTCTCTGAGAAGTTCCCTTTATTCCAGAACTACCACCTGGACTGGGAAGCCCTCCTCTGCGATGTTCCCAGACGTCCTAACCTACCACCTGGGCTGAGGAGCCTGGCCCTGTGAGGGATTTCCTTGCTGCGCAGCCCTCCTCTGTTCCCTGGGGACTGGAGCTACCCCTGGGCCTCGGATCCTCCCTCTGTGTCAAAGCCTCTCGCTGTGCGGCCCTCCTTTGCAATGCTCCTGGTTGACTGGGTCCTTGGCTCCAGTAGGGGAGTCTCACTGGGCCACTCTATTCCAAGATGTTCTCTGCGTTTCAGGACTACTGCCCCATCCGGGGAGCCCGACCAGAGGGAGAGACTCACCTGGTGGCTCTGAGTTGGTCCTGAGTCTCTCGGTATCTCCTTTTCTTGACTTCTGTGTCTTGTCAGAGGTTCTCTATCCTCCTGTAGGTGTCTCAGGAAGGGAGCTGCCCTTCCAATGATGATGGCCACTCCCTCAGGAATAATTCAAAGTGCCTGCACCAGTCTATAAAAAAGCCTCTGGCTAGCTTCAGGATGCATGCGGGCTGGCTCGTCTGCCAGCTTGCTCCGTGATGGCAGCAGACCTTGGTGTGATGGTTGGGTAGGTTACTCAGTGATGGCGTCTGTCTTTGGAATAGTGGTTGGCTGGGTTGGCTGCCCATCGCCTAGCTCCTCAAGGCAGGTGGGTTGGGTGCCCGCCTGCTACCTCCATGATGCAGGCGGCCTGACTCACCAGCCAGCTCGCTCCGGGACTATGACTGTGTATTTTATTTTGAATTCTTAGCATTGAATTTAAATTTAGAGTTATTACATTCAACAATTACCATATACTATTACTTTTCAGTCTGACATATTTTGGAATGGAAATCAAGAATGATTTTGTTAGAAATATCTAATTAATATCTGAAATTTCCACATATAACATATCTGTGAGGAAAAAAAATGAATGAGTATAATAAATTTCTGTTTTGGAAATATAAGGAGTAGATGTTGAATTCTCTCTTCACATTAAAAGAGTACAGTGTTATCTGTCAACTGAAAAAATTGTATTTTGATTCTGTTTCACCATCTGCTTAAGATTGATCTTTTTTGATGATATGGGAAAAATATATGATTGTCAAATGTCTGTTTTGTATTTGCTTCTTTGCAATATCACATTTCCACATTTTGACTGAGAGCTGTTTGATGGTAGCAGAGGAGAATTCTTTAATTTCAATTTTTTTCCAGAAGAATGAAAAAGTAATAGAAGCAAATGAGCTGTTGAGTTGTAGCATTTTATTTTAGTGTTTGCATTTTAGGGCATTTTTGGAGACTTTTTTCTTTGATATTTTAAGTATTTTTAAGCTTTTTGTATTTTAAATCGTAAGTAGAATAAAGCTGTAACCATCATACATTAATTTGAAAGTAAATTTAAATAAGAGACTCTAAGTAAAAAATAGAATGTATTTAATTATATGTTACAGTCCTCTTGTTTTGAAAATAGCAAGAAAATTTTAAAAACTGATAAATTTTCCAGTTGTGATTGTGAAAGGGTTAAGTGAATTACTCGTAGTCATTAAGTTCAGAGTGATCCTTGACTTTTACAAAGAATTGGCTGAAACAACAGAGTGTTTTCCATGTATGAAACACAATGTCAGATGTTAAGAAAAAAATTGAGAATGCAAAAGTGAAGTGAATGTACAATGGGAAATCAGAGTGGCATGTATGAATGCTGCTGGGACCAAGGTAGGGACGTGAAAGAAAGTTGTATAGAAGTACATCTAGTCTCTACTTTCTGTATTAGGACACAGGAATTAGAAGATGATGGAGCCATTTTCAAACTTCTTTTTATTGGTAATGACTTCTGTATTAACCATTTATAATTGAAGGGGTTGATTTTAAATTTTATATGAATTCCAGGAAGAAAGGCAAAGTTGACTTGGGTTTGATTGAGAGACCTGCCATTTAATCCTCACTGAGTGGTTGTTAATGAGAAGGTCCTGTGGAGGACAGCAAACATGTTGGCACTTTTCATTAAAAGCCTGTTCTATTAGTTTAATTTTATTTACCTCTTTAGTTGGGTATGATCCCTACAGGGTAGGTATTAGGCTAAGTAATGGAACTAGGATTGGTTGTGGTCTGGAAATTCAGTGAAGTAGGCCATACAGTTTCTATATTGCATGTGTTTCAGTGCTTTGCTTGAAGTTAAGCAGTCCTGACTAGCTTTGGGTAATACTGAAAAGGAACACAAAATGAATGCCCAGATTTGTTTTCTTTGAGTTTACCTTTTATTGCCATATAAAGTGCTTATTGATCTAATTCATTCTGCCACTTAATGTTAATCAAGCAATATTCTATAGATTTTTGGAAAAAAAATAAATAAGAGAGGTGTTTGCGGTAAATGTGAGCTATAGTATTTGGAGATTCACTTTTTAACTTTTATTTGCATATTGTTTTATAAGAACAATGCATGCTTAATTAAGTATTCTTTAAGGAAAAATTTAAAAAGCAGAAGAAGAAATCCCAATGGGTTTTAAAGACACCATAAGCTTATAAACATTTCTCTTGAGATGAATGATAATTTTTATCTTTTGAAAATTAAACAATGCTTGTTCCAAATGCATAATTTGTTTCTTTGTCCATATTGTTTCAGAATTAGAAATATATAAAAAAATGACTGATTTTAAGTAACTAATGTTTTTTGTTTCTAGATATTTGACTTATGAGAAATATGTCAGAATTATAAAGTGATCCTAATAATGAATGCACAAAATACCCCTTAGAAGGTATTTTTGTTTCCAACTTTTAATATTAATTTCTAGGATTGTATCCAATACATATCCTAATACCTTTTGATTATGCTACTAATAATCTTTGTATTACTCAATACTCTCTCAGAAAAGGATACTAAAAAGACTGAGGGAAGAATTGTTTCCTTAAATGGAGTTAAAAGTTTAAATTTGAATTTAAATTTAAATTTATTTTTATTTTTTTATGTGGTGCTGAGGATTGAACCCAGTGCCTCACACGTGCTAGGAAAACTCTCTTGCACTGAGCCACAACTCCAACCCCTTTTTTTGCCAATGTTTTATGAATTACTGTTGTAAGCCTGCAAAAAAACAGGTTATAGAGTGGAAAAGTCTCTTACATTCAGGTTTTAACATATATCAAATCATATGACCAGTTTTTGTATGCCATTCCTTTTTCTGTAAGTCTGTTTTTTTCCTCCCCCTCCTGGGTACTGTGGATTGAACTCAGGGCAGCTTTATCTCTGAATTATACCTGCCAGTTCTTCTTTTTAATTATTTTTAAAGTTTGATACAGGGTCACACTAAGTTTCTGATCCTCCTGCTTCAGCCTTCTGAATTACTGGGAGTTAGGTGTGCCCTGTCATGCCTGGCCCATCAGTCTTATTCTTACATGCTGTTAATAGTAACTTCTTCCTGTCCTTTGAAGAAAATAGTGTGAAACATCTATGTAACATAGGAGAAGGAACAGAGTATATCTAACAAAAAAAAAAAAAAAAAAAAAACAGCAACATTTTTGTTTGAAAACACTAATCTTCTAGTAGGACTATTATGTTCTTTTGCTTGTTAAATATTTGTAAACAACCAGCTAATTTTCACATGTGGACTCACTTTTGCATCTCCCTTCTTAGCACTTCCTGGGATTTCATTTTTGTGACCTCATCTTACCTTGATTACAGCAGCTACTGACAAGATGACTATTTTAATTGTTTATTTAATAATTAATTTGTGTCAAAAAGTGAAAATAGCTTGCAGAAACAAAAGTTATTTGAGTTTAGAGATTCTGTCCACCACCCAGTTTTCAGTTGGATTCTGTTATCCTTGACACGTAAATTAGGCTTCTGACTGCATGGAATGAACATAAAAGGCATTTATGTTCCAAAAAGTTTTTGGAGTGACTGTTGAGTGAGACACTATTAGTTGCTGGGATATTGAAATGAAGAAGAATTAGATTGCTGCCCTGATGGAACTAATAATCTGGTAAGGAGGCTGACATTGCATAAATTTACCTAAAGTGTCATGGAAGCACAGAGAGGGGTCCTCCAGTATTCTTGTCTATGAGCTCAGGTTATCTGCTGTCATGATATCTGTCAGTGAGGGGGAGGTACGCATTTGTTATTGGACTTTTATAATGAGTGAACAATCTGTTCAGTTAATGACCTTCCCTTGTCCTTTGAATTTCTTAGTACCATTGGTCTCTCAGGGAATAAAGAATATACAAGGTTGATTCATGGAGATGTTTTTTAAACCTGAACCCTTGATTTTAGAGTTGTTATTGCTTTTGTTTATTTTTTTTTCATATCAGATTGTCTAATATATGACCATTCTTTGAATTTCAGAAATTCACCATTATGTAAAATTTATTTTTTAAAAAATGATCTTGAAAAAAGTAATTATATTACTAGCACTAGATGAGTTTTTTAAAATTATTATTTACTTATTTTTTGGCTACTTTGCAAGGCCATTGGAGCTGCAGTAGTGTAACTATACAGATTAAATTTTCCCCAAAATACCTACAATAGCTGTAGTAGGTTCCTTCTTTTTGAGTCGTGTTATAGTTTCTGTGCTGGTTGGTATTTTGTATTGTATCTTAACTTCGTTGCAACTGCATCAAGTATTAGTGTAAGTAATGTGATCCTTTTTTTTTAATCATTTTTTTAAATTAAAAATCATAAATTTACATACAGGGCAATATTGTTTGATTCATTGTTATTTTTTCTCCCTTCCCCCCCGCCCCCACCCCTCTTTTCCCTCTATACAATCCTTCCTTCCTCCATTCTTACCACCCTCCTTATCCCTAACCCTAAACCTAACCCTAACCCTAACGCTGACCCCTCCTACCCCCCATTATATGTCCTCATCCGCTTATCAGCGAGATCATTCGTCCTTTAGTTTTTTGAGATTGGCTTATCTCACTTAGCATGATATTCTCCAGTTTCATCCATTTGCCTGCAAATGCCATAATTTTATCATTCTTCATGGCGGAGTAATATTCCATTGTATATATATGCCACAGTTTCTTTATCTATTCATCAATTGAAGGACATCTAGGTTGGTTCCACAATCTGGCTATAGTGAATTGAACAGCTATGAACATTGATGTGGCTGTATCTCTGTAGTATGCTGATTTTAAGTCCTTTGGGTATAGGCCAAGGAGTGGGATAGCTGGGTCAAATGGTGGTTCCATTCCAAGCTTTCTGAGGAATCTCCATACTGCTTTCCAGAGCGGCTGCACTAATTTGCAAACCCACCAGCAATGTATGAGTGTACCTTTTTCCCCACATCCTCTATCTTAGGGTAGTTTTGATTTGCATTTCTCTTATTACTAGAGATGTTGAACATTTTTTCATGTATCTGTTGATTGCTTGTAGATCTTCTTCTGTGATGTGGCTGTTCATTTCCTTAGCCCATTTGTTGATTGGATTATTTGTATTCTTGGTGTAGAGTTTTTTGAGTTCTTTATAGATTCTGGAAATTAGCGCTCTATCTGAAGTATGAGTGGCAAAGATATTCTCCCACTCTGTAGGTTCTCTCTTCACATTACTGATAGTTTCCTTTGCTGAGAGAAAGCTTTTTAGTTTGAATCTATCCCAGTGGTTGATTCTTGCTTTTATTTCTTTTGCTATGGGAGTCAAAATGGCCATACTACCAAAAGTGCTATACAGATTCAATGCAATTCCAATTAAAATCCCAATGATGTACCTTACAGAAATAGAGCAGCAATTATGAAATTCATCTGGAAGAATAAGAAACCCAGAATAGCTAAAGCAATCCTCAGTAGAATGTGATCCTTCTTTAGAGGGTCAAATAAATGTCTTCCAGACAGATCCAATTTTTGTTTGAGATAGTTTTATAATTCGAGTTGTAATGCTTGTGAGTGTCCTGGATTTAAAGCTCAGGTTGCCTGAGCTATTGGATATATTCTTCCTCAAAATGTTTTAGGTGATGTGTTAGGTCTTGTTTCCAATAACTTTGAATTAAATTGCATTAATTTTACTTTTTGCCTTTAATATTATTTGATCTGACTCTTTTCCTACCTCTTATTCTATTTCTTTTCCATCTCCTGTTGATGTGTTGAAGAGGGTCTTTGGGCTGGAATATCATCATCTTTGCTTACTGAAGTTACTTTTCAGTAAAAGTAAATCATTATTTTTGTAAGGTGATGTTTTATTAAGGTATGAGTGTATTATTTAATACAGTATTTCTGTTAAGGGATGTGAAAAACTTTATTTCATATAATAAGTATACTGGAAATAAAGTGGTATTTCTGGAACTCTTAAGATGTTGAAGGAATCTCATACGCTTGTACTAAGAAAATGTTATTTTGGACACACTAGTTTTATGGAAGTTGTTATATTTAAGATTATGTCTTATTTTAATCTTAAAGTCTTTAGGAAAGTGAGTGTTTTCAGTTGTAAGGAGTGTTAAATCATAATTCTATAGTTAGAGTAGTATTTCTTAAATTTGGAATTACAGAGTTAGTAGTGTGTGTGTATTTAGTATGAAATTGTAAGCAGTCTTACTTTTTATTTCCTTTGGACCTAAATGCCAACATTATAAGCCTTTCTTATCTGAAAATGGAAGCTTCATAAAACCTTTACTATCCTGAGAATGGAAGTATACATTGCTTAGTGTGTAGTTAGTACATTTCTTAACTAATTGACTCAGAGTAAATTTTACTGGTATGTAGGTACATCTCCAGTGTAGATGGATAGCCCCTAGAACTTTGGAATATTGTACATGTCCATTGTGCTTTTTTGGCCATATATTCCGAGAATGCCAGTATTTCATATATTTTCATTTATAATAGGGGCTTATTCAGAATTTGGTTTTGAGTTTTTCTCCTGTGACCTGCTAATAGATAACCTTTCTGAGTTTTTCACATTAATTTTCTAAATTCCAATTTTAAGAACTCAGCCTTTCTTGCATTTTAATAGAGAACTCTAGTCAGGGAGTCAGAGAACTTAGGTTATGGTTTATATGTAAGCTGTTTGATTTTAGTCAAGTTAGGCTTTGATTTCCTCATTTATTAAATAAGGATTGGGTTGTTTTCCAAGGTTTTTCTCAAACTCAGCCATCATCAAGGATATCTTCTTCTTGGATCTCCTAGACTATTACAGTCAGATTTATCTATTTTCCTTTCTATTCCTCAAACAAAGCTCCATATATTCCCTATCTCAGGTACCTGTGTGCATTCATCCTGAAACACTGAAGTTGAACTATTTCTTCCACATTTCTGAACATTATCTAAACTACTGCTTGTACCACTGGTTCCCTAAAAATATGTTAATTTTGTTGTATGGTCATGAGATATTGCCCCCTGTGAATTCAACAGAAGACAAGAGAATGCCTTAATAATGTCCAGATGTTATCATTTGCCCTTATTACTCTAGTGTTCCCAAATCTGAAATGTGATTGGATTAACTTCACCTATTTCTTACCACACCACTACTCCAGAATTCGCTCTGCTTGGTTGGTTGGTATATTGTTTTGAAACATGGATAGAAACAGGTAATTTATTTGGGTGCCATAATTGGGGTTCAGATAGATATTCCCAAGCCAGAAGCATGGGATGGGACAAAAGTGATATAATTTTATGGGGATATTTGTTGACTTTGTTGGGGCAGGAGGTATTTGTTGCCTGGTTTACTCTGTCTTTAGTATGCTTTCCATAAATATTTGTAGAAGGAATAAGTAAAATCCAGTTATACCTGGTGTGTTGGTCTTTTTTCTGATGCTGAAACAAAATGCCCGTGCTATTTACCTCATAGTTTTCAAGGCTGAAAATCCAAGATTGTCCAGTTTAGCCTCTGGCGAGGGCCCTTAACTGCATGAGATCATAGCAGATTACATCATGATAGAAATGTATGTGAGACTGATTGATCATATGTCAAGACAGAAGCCAGTTCCTGGGGAGGGGCTACACTTAATATTCTATTACAACCTTCTCATGAGAACTAAACAGAATCTCATGACAACAATTTTAATTTCTTCTGTTGGCAATGTTCCCCATGACCTCCTATCACTAGGTCCATATCTCAAAGTTCCTATTACCTTTCTCATCACCACACTGGGGGCCAAATCTCCAACACCTGAACCCTGGATGGACAAACCACTTCCAAATCATAGTGCTGCTTAAGTAGAGATTGAAATAATTTACTTAATCTTTAATTTAGGGTCTCAGAGCACATGCACATGATGGGGACCAGTATAGTCTAATAGCAGAAACCTTGTCAAATAAAATATCATGTGAAAAACTAGGTTTTTATTTGTTTGTTTTGTTTTTGTTGTACTAGAGATTGAACCCAGAGGGCTCACTCATGCTGGGCAAGCATTCTACTACTGAGCTATAGCTTCAGCCCAGAACAGGAGTTTTTACCTGGAAGGTTAGAAGGCTTTGTGGGGTAGAAAATTCATGTGTTTAATTATGAAATATAGCATTTATGCTAATGGAAAGCTTTTGCAGCTTTGTCAGTATTCTGTTATGTGAACTTGAGATTTTCAAGTAGGGGTTGGTTGCCCCTATAAGAAATGTCAAAGAAGGAGTTTCTGAAGAAACAGGAACTTGAACCTGATCTCAAGTTTTATGTGAGCCCATGATTCTCTGAGTTTTACTTCAAATGGAGATTGGTCGTAATGCTTTGATATAAATAACATGCTCTGAGGGAGAGCAAGAAAGAAAGGAGACTGGGTCTTGAAGGATTAACTTTGATGGACAGAAAATGTAGGTGGTGGGTACATTGGAATTATGGGAAAATGAGTATCCTCATCTAGGGACTTGATCAATGGTTGCTTTCTAATAAAGAAACTACTTATCAAAAATTATTCAGAGCCAGGATGTTAATTTTTCAGAAAGGCTCTTATAAGAGAGTAAGAGTTGGTAAAAATAGTGACAGATCTAAAGAAATGATGTATCAATCCAGAGTGAAAGTTTGTACAGATGTTCAATGTGGACAAAAGAGAAACTTTGGGGTATTCCCTTCAGCAATCCCCATCTCAACATTGCCCAGAAGAATGGAACACTTCTGCAATTGTGATTTGAAAATTCCTGATGTTTAGATGGACATGCTAGACTCTCATTAGCATGGTACCTTTTAAATATTATTTTAAAAAACGAATTCTCTTTGTTGTGGTTTCCGCTTTATTAAGCAACATTGACTATACTGTGCTGTCCCATCCAGTTCTGTCTACAGGGAGGTAATGTACTGACTAAGCTAACATGCACATCATGATACACATGGCAGTTAGGTTTCTCACCTAAACTCATGTGGATGATTGAATGGCATTTTAGTTTTATCATTGGTCTCTTGTGAGCTCAATGTTACTCTGATGCTGAAGATGACTCTACTCAAAATACCTAAAAGAATAGATTCAAACTAAAAAGCTTTCTCTCAGCAAAGGAAACTATCAGCAATGTGAATAGAGAACCTACAGAGTGGGAGTAAATCTTTGCCACACATAGTTCAGATAGAGCACTAATCTCCAGAATCTATAAAAAACTCAAAAAACTCTACCCCAAGAATACAAATAACCCAATCAACAAATGGGCTAAGAAAATGAACAGGAACGTCACAGAAGAAGATCTACAAGCAATCAACAGACATATGAAAAAATGTTCAACTTCTCTAGTAATAAGAGAAATGCAAATCAAAAGTACCCTAAGATTCCATCTCACCCCAATTAGAATGGTGATTATCAAGAATACAAGCAACAATAGGTGTTGGCGAGGATGTGGGGAAAAAGGTACACTCATACATTGCTGGTGGGTTTGCAAATTAGTGCAGTCGCTCTGGAAAGCAGTGTGGAGATTCCTCAGAAAGCTTGGAATGGAACCACCATTTGACCCAGCTATCCCACTCCTTGGCCTATACCCAAAGGACTTAAAAGCAGAATACTACAAAGATGCAGCCACATCAATGTTCATAGCTGCTCAATTCACAGTAGGCAGATCACAATCAACCAACCTAGATGCCCTTCAATTGATGAGTGGATAAAGAAACTATGGTATATTTATACAATGGAATATTACTCAGCCATAAAGAATAATATAATTATGGCATTTGCAGGCAAATGGATGAAATTGGAGAATATCATGCTAAGTGAGATAAGCCATTCTCAAAAAACCAAAGGAAGAATGATCTCGCTGATAAGCAGATGATGACACATAATGGGGGGGAGGAGGGGGCAAGGATGGAGGAAGGAGGGACTGTATAGAAGGAAAAGAGTGGTCGGGGGTGGGGGGAAGGGAAAAAATAACAATGAATCAATCAACATTACCCTGTGTAAATGTATGATTACACAAATGTTATGCCTCCATGTACAAATAGAGAATCAACATGTATCCTAATTGTTTACAATAAAAATAAATTTAAATAAAAGAAATACCTAAAAGAAAAGAAATTCTAGTTCCTAAGTTTACAAAGCTGAGATCCATACCTGGATGATGGATTATGGTGAACTGCTGAAGATAAATGTCTCTTGGCTCCCAACTGATTTTGAAGTACTATAGAGCTTCAAGTAGACTTGTACAAGTCAGTTGTGTTCAGGGTAGACATATGTAGGCATATTTGAAAAACTGTAGTCAAAATTTGAGACAGTGAAAAGAAGGAAGATGAAGCAGATAAGCAATAGTAATCTTAATGATAAATGAGACAAATAAGGGCAGAAGGCAGGTTGTCCAAGGGTCTGTCCTTTCAGTAGAGTAGGTTTGGTTCATTTTTTAATATAAATTGAAGTGAAAGGAAATAGCATTTGCATTTCTTATGGTGAATTGTCATTCTTCTTTTCATGATTAATTTTCAATGAGTGGATCTCATTGTTCTTTCAAATTCAAGCTGGCTTTGTTACCAACATAATCTTGGTCTTATTGTACTTAATAGGGTAATTAAAGATAATTATAGTATTATGTAATGTTTGAGGACATAATAACCATTCATCATGACTTTGGGGTGTTACTATATATATATAAACACTATATATATATATATATAAACATATATATATTCATGTATATATATTTCACTCTATTACTTTGTTAGAATTCTACCTGTGTAATATCACTTCGAATTTCTCTAGTACAGGTTGCCTATCCTTATCCAAAATGCTTGGGACCAAAAGTGTTTCAGATTTTGGAATATTTTCAGAGAGTTTATCAATTTGAGCTTCTCTAAGCCAAAATCCAAAATGCTCCAGAATTTGAACCTTTCTGTGTGTGATATTGGTGCTCAAAATCTTTTGGGGATGCTCACCTTGTAATGTTATTGCATAATTGTAGCGATTGAGAATGGATTTGCCTACAGTAGGCCCCCAAACTTTAATCTCTTAAAGGACTTCTTCAAAAATCCTTTTGAGCTTGGCACAGTGATGTATGCCTGTAATCCCAGGAGCTCAGGAGGCTGAGATGGGAGGATCATGAGTTCAAAGCCAGCTTCAGCAATGGGGAGGCGCTAAGCAACTCAGTGAGACCCTGTCTCTAAATAAAACACAAAATAGGGCTGGGGATGTGGCTCAGTGGTTGAGTGCCCCTGAGTTCAATCCCTGGTACCACTCCACCCGAAATCTTTTGATTAAGTATGTTTGCTTTCTTAGAATGTATCTCTATCTTGCTTTTCTCAAATTTTCATGGCTCAGAGATACTTAGTAGTATGACTGCATTTGGTTTTTAAAAAACTGGATGAAATACAGGTAATAGCACTTGTTTTTTCTCAGATGAAGAAACTAACAGCATCATATTTGGTTCATTTTTTTTCTGGTGTTTTACTAATGTGTAGGACAAATTCAGTTTATAGCTTTAGCTTTTACTCTACGATTACAAAGCTGAGATCCATACCTGGATGATGGATTATGGTGAACTGCTGAAGATAAATGTCCATTAAATGATAAAGGATTATTTTCACTTTTTGTTTTGGTTACATAATTATTATAATATTGTTTGTCAAGTATTTGCTCCCGTTTCCAGTCTGCCTCACTTGTGAACGCTCCATAACTTTAAATAAGTGCATATTTTATTTTAGTTAAGTAAAGGAACTGATAGAGTCAGATCTGTTTTTCTTGTCCAGTTCTGCAATTTATTTGTGTAGATAGTACAAGTATTTTTTTCCTGTACTTAGTCAACTTTTGTTTTGTGTTTTATCAATGCCATAGGAAAAACATATAAGCAATGAAGAAGAACACTTAAGGAGGATGGAAGAAGCCAGAATGCAGCTAAAGGATCAGCTTCTTTGTCTGGAGACTGAACAGGAATCCATTCTTGGTGTGATAGGAAAGGAAATTGATGCAGCTTGTAAAACTTTTTCCAGGGACTCAATGGAAAAATTCAAAGTAATTATGCCTTAAATTTTCAGTTAGTTTCCTAATATCTAATTATAATGGGATTGTAATATATGGTTACATGGTAATCACATTTTTATTCTGGAAAGTTTTATGAAACAAAACAGCTTCTTGCATTTTTAAAAAATAAGGCACTATACCTATTGCACTGTAATAGTGACAAAAAGTGTGGTGTTATTCTGTTGAATTATCTATGTCTTACTGTCCATAAGAAAATGTTTTATGAGAGAGACAGCAGTTCTGATTAAGGAAAAAATCCTTGGAGTTAAGAAGCCTGGCTTTTGAATTTTTCTTTATCATAGGCTGTTTTTGTTGTTAGTTTATAATCTGCTACCCTCCATTGAGTTCTGTATTGCAGGTTCAATAGTAAGTATGGTATATACAGTCTTTCCTTTAACCCCCAAACTACTCTACCCCTTAGGTACTGAAGTTGAATCTACGTTAGAGGAGAGAAAACTGAACTTGGAGGGGTTAAATCACTTGTGCATTCATCTATTCAAATGCTAAACTAGGACTTCAAACTTTGGAGGACAAACTCTGGATCCTAAAAATATATTTACCTTACTATCTATATTTGGTTTACCTTTTCTTTGTTTTAAAAGGAGTATTGCTGCTCAATTTGTAGTTATAGTGAAGTAAAAATAAAAACTCAAGTGGTTATAGATGTTTGAATTCCTTGAAGGTGGGTGCTTATGTCAAATTTGGTTCTGGTCCAAGGACTTAGCATTTGCTCTCACCTCTAGGAAACTACCAAGGGGTTTTGTTACAGATAAAACTGGTTATTTGGTAGTTTATAATTCTGTGGGAAAGAGGCAGAAGAATCATGTAGAAGTTTTCATAAAAGGAATAATTTCAATTCTTTGACATTTTCTTGATTTTTAAAAATACTGTTAATGAAATGCAGCCATTTATGTAAGGAATGAGTACAGAAAAATGAACCTAAAAATGTTTTGGAGAATGTTGATATTTTTAATTTTTGTAGATGTATATATAAAATCACCGTATTTGTTATTTGTTCCACTTTAGTAAATGCATATAACATTTGAAAACTTTAGGACAGTCGTACAGTTAAATCATCACCATCATAAAACATTTAGAAAAGTATCTGAATTAAAGATACTTCAGTCTCATAGGACAATCTTTGATAATTCCAGAGCTCAACTAAATAGATTAACTGTACTTCATAACTTTTAGTCTGCCTCTTCCCATAATACTTGATCTGAATATTAATTCTCTTGTATAGTATGAAGAAGATGGTTTGGGATTAATACAGATGTGGGTTCAAATTGACAGATGTAGGTCACAAATTTTAATGTACAACTTTGGATGTTACATAATTTCTATACTCTCTAAGAACTCATATCTCCAATTATAAGTTGGCTCATTTTGAAGTTAATGTAAGATGGCTTATAAAGTTAGATACTACAATATGAAATACAAGGTAAAAATATTAGTATTAATATTGGCTATTATTTAGTTTTTTTTTGATAATATGTTCACATATGCTTATGGCTACTCTTTCTTTTTAAACTCCAATGTCAGTTGCCATAATAGCCCTTGACATTTGTTTATGGAAGATAACATCTTAATATGTAGAAACAATGGGGTATTAAATGTGTTTGGTGTGTTGGACACTGTGCTAACTCTTAATTTGCTTGATCTATATACTTTGGCCATATCAGGTAATTTGCTTTACATATGATATCCGCAGCATAGAGAAATTAAACACAGCCCTTGCAAGTGATCAATGCTGTTGTTTTAAACATGAAATAATATGTAAATCTCTGAAGCATATTATAAAATATGAATGTTACTTATATTCCTTATATCATATTATTCTTTACTTCAATTTTGAGCACTATAGCTTAGGTTAATGAAGATTTAATTAAGATACATGAAAGTTGAGCAAGTAGTACATTATGAGCATACTTTCACAGAAAAATGTATTTCTAATACTTTTTCCAGTTATAATCTGTCAAAAATGAATGTTTACATATATTCAGCAACAGACTAGATAGTCAAAGGGGAAGAAAACACTGAGAAATAGGATGATTAGGAAAAATTGTACAGAAAAGGCAGAGAGATGTAGATGAAAAGGTGGATTAGAGAAAGGCTGGGTATAAGAATACAGCACTAGTCACTTTATATGTTTGTGTTTGTCCTATGTCTAAAGAATTAACATATGATATTCCTGACCAGAAAGTAACGTGAACACACATTGGGAGGTATGAAAGTATGTGAGAATGGGCATAGACATCTCTTTACATAATGATAAGATATTTTTAAACAAAATATCTAGGAAGAAGTAATATCACGTCACACAGGGTTCAAAGAAAGTAGGAATGAGAAAAAAAATGTGTGTATAATTATAGAGTTATTGACAACATTTGAGTATTGTTTTACTTTATCAGTAAGACAAAACCAGATGGTGAGAGATTTTACAAATGAATTGATGTGAAGAAAACTAGGGAAGTTAATATAGAAAATAATTAATTGTAGAGCTTTGCTACTACCTTGAAATATAAAGCAATATTTGCATGAAGTCATGTCGATGAGTTTGAGTTTTTGTCTGCTCTTCCCAGGAATTGATGAGGCAAAATGCCCATCATAGCATTAATGAAGGATAATGAGATAAAGAATAGAGTTTCCGTGTAATTATATCTAAATCTCTGTAAAATGCATGTTATGGAACAAGACTGAGGAAAAGATACAAACAGAAGTGAAATAAATTGGCTCTAATCAAGGCTGCTGTCCATGAAAGATTACATGGAATCACCTTTCAGATATCATAACAATGATAGCCCTTGATAGTTGATTTTTTTCATTAAAAATTTTAAATTTTAAGCTAAATATTTACTGTCAATAAATAAACACATAAGTAGGCATTTAATAAAAGGTGGTTTGGAATTGGTTGAGTACTTCATACAGACTTTCTTCTTTTTAAATCCTTAACTTCAATGAGTAAATTTTGGATATTATGGTGAAGAACTTCATTTATGAAAGCTCATGAGAAAAATCCATTTCTAATACTCTTTCCTCTTTTTTGTAGGTTTTGTCCTCTGGTCCTGATATACACTGTGACCCACATCGCTGGTTAGCAGAAAGCAAGGTAATTATTCATTCTTATCTTAAGTTTATCAAAATATTTATGAAGTGCAAGTCATCCTATCTGATTTATTCATATATTTTGTCATATAACTGACAATTTGTCATGCTTCATTCTAAGGAAGATGTCAGTGCAATTCATTTAAAAAATGTTTATGTTTCTTATTTTAACATTTAGAAATTAGCCCAATTATATTTTGGTTCTTCGGGTTAAGTGTAAACAATGCCTGTCAGCTCCATATGGCACAAGCAAATCCCTTCACCTTGCTGCGTTATTCACAAAATGAGAGGTGTGAACTTGATAGCCTAAAGATAACTTCCCTCTTCATGGGTCTTTGGCATTAATTTGGTTTAAATTTAATGGAAGATGGGCAAAAACAAAAGGAATAATTTTTAAATTTTATAAAAAAGATTCTACTACACTGTGGGATAGATATCAGCTACCTTAATATATCAACTTGCAGATTCATTTATTAAAATTTATGGAATATTATGACCCTTTAGTTTTAAGTACATCCTTGAAGTATCAACTCTCATGCACTTGCTTTTCCTTTTTAGTATAGTTTCCCTCAGTTTTAAGACACTAATATAAGAAAAATCTTTCTTTTAAATTCCATAAGAAAACCACCTATGTTACAAAAACTCCATCAATTAAGCTCCAATTGAGGATTTTATTATAAGAAAGAACCTTTAAGTTTTGTCTTTTATTCTTATTTTAAAAATAAGAAAAGTGAGGTCTCGGAGAAGGAAAGTGACTTATCCATTGCCATGTAATGAGAGAAAGATCAGATTACCTGCCATATCTGAGTTAAAATTAACATCTTAACCCCTCTACATACTGTTATCCAAAGTCTTTGCTCTTTTTTTTTTTTTTTTTTAATTTTTACAGACTGCATTTTGATTCATTGTACTTGTTCTTTTGGTCAAGATTCATTGATTGTACAACACTTCATGTCACACTGTGAATATGAGGATTAGCAAGCCATGCACTTTGCTCTCATGTAGTATAATAGGGAAAACTGAGATGTAAACACATTTAAAAATATTTTAGTGTGCTATATTGTTAAAGATAGGTCACCATTGAAAAAGTAACATAGAACAAGAAAATATCTCTGACATTCGTACTGAGACAACCATGGAGTATGATATTGTAAGCATGTCCTTAGAAGCTCCTGGAAAAGAGCAGTGTTTTAGAATTAATCTAACCAAATATATGTAGAAGTTGTCTAGTTGGGTAATTATGGGTAGAACAATGGCAGAAAGATGAGGGTATTTTTATAATCACGGACAATGCACTGAGGTTGTTAAGGAATAGGTGGGAGGCCATGCAAAGATAGAAATCACCTTTGAAGGCCAACTTAGCACTAGACAAGTCTCTTCAAACAGAAAAAAAGAAACAAAGAACATTTTTAATAAGAAAATAACAGTATTATAATTGAATACTAGAATTTATCTTACCTCATAAATTTTCCTTTAAAACTAGTAATGCTCTGCTTCCCTAACCATTTTTGATAGAAATAAATGCAAATTTGTATTTTTGTCACCTGAACAGGAAATTTAGAATATGCATGTTTTGCTATCTCAGTATTTTTTGGCCAGGAACTTCTGTTGTGCATTAATATAACATTTCTCTTCTTTTTCCCAACTCTGCAATTCTGACAACAAGAGCAATGTACTTGGAATTTTCTTTCAAGTTAAAATCTTTATCATTTCTGAACAGAAAGCTTTCACTGCTGTGGTTCAGTTAAATTATGAGAGCCAGAGATGACTCTTAATCATAGCTCTTTAATTTGGGAGCTAGTGAGCAGTTTTCCCTTATCATTTAATGGGATTGAACTTCTGATCAGACCGGTTTTAATACTGCATGAGACAACTGTTCTTTCTACACTGTAAAAGGCTGTGATAAAAAATACCACCCTGACCAACTGACTAAGGAGGAATTGAATCTATTTACTAGAAAGATGGCTTAGGTTATTGATGGGCTACAATACCGTAATTCCCATGAACTATGACTGGATAGCACTATAAGTATTGAAGATAAGATCTGAAATCAGAGGACAAAAACTATATGGAAAGTAGAATTGCTATTCAGCTAGTCCATGCTGACATCTTGCAGTATTGGAAGGACCTCTGAGAGGGCATTTGGTAATTGTTTTCATAAATCTACTAAATGAATTTCTTCTGTTAGTGTTAATTCTAGAGGAACTAGAGTATTGGGTGGGGATTTTATCACTGTTGCTTTGTTGGCAGCGGTAACATAACATAAATGTGAAGTCCAAGTGAGAGTTGGACCAGTTTCAGAGATAAAATAACCAATGAAAGGTCAGGAGAAGACATTACAGGAAGGAAGAAGGTAGAAGGGTTGTTAAAAAAATGCCAGGAAAAGAGTTCTTGTAGATTAGGGATGAATTTTTGTCATAAATTCTACCAAGGCATGTAGAGGTCAAATTTTATTTAGCTTAACTGAGAATTTACTGAGTAACTACAGTGTTTTAGAGGTTATGTTACAAGTGATGAGCATAAAAAGGAATAAGACATGGTTCTGCTCCCTGAGGAACCAACTTTATTTAGAAAAGGCAGACACATAGGCCTACAAATTTAATATTATATGTAAAAGCTGTAATACAGTTATGCATATGCTACCATGGAGGCTGGTACTGCTGATGAATCTTTTTTGTTGTTGTACATGGACAGCATGCATTTATTTTATTTGCTAACTTTTGTATGCTGTGCTAAGGATTGAAACCAGTGCCTCACAGGTGCTAGGCAAGCACTCTGCCACTGAACCCCAGCCCTAGTCCTGCTGATGAGTCTGAAGTATGATGCAGAGAAAATTATTTTAGGAATGGCATGGAAGAAGAATAGCATGATAGTGCAAAGAAACCCAAAGTGATTTGGCCAGAGTAGAATATGAAAAGGTGAAACAGAGAATGGCAGGGGAGGAGGCGTCAGGCAGAGAGAGGAATTATGTTTGTAGAAAAGAGTCTTGTCTGTCATTTTCAGGAGCTTGGATTTAGATATGCATGTAGGGAAGAATCAAAGGAGCTTTGAATAAGAGAGTGACATGCTCATGTTTATATTTTTGAAGCATCACCCTGATAGTGATGTGAAAGGTGGATTAGAGATGGTAAGTTTAAGGCAAGTAGACAAGTTAAGAGGCTTTTCCCATAAACTGGTTGAGATAGGGTGACACTCTTTATTCAAGAAATTGTTCAGAGATTTAAGGCCAAGAAAAGGTGGGAGTAATATTTTGGTGGTAATGTGCCAGTGATGATTGATGTTAATGTCAGAGGGTGATGGAGAAGGAGGTGTCTGGATTTTCAAGCCAACTAGGCAAGGGTTGGTATTCAAATAAATGGGCATGCAGAGTCCTAGGTAGGCAGACTATCAAAGGTATTGAAAGAGATTCTACCACAAGAATTGGTTTTCAGAAAGGTCAATTTGCACAGGAAAGTCCAAAGAGAAGCAAGGACACAAGGCGTAGATAAGAGTTTAGATTCAAATTGTAGAAATAAAAGGGAAATAACTTAAGACATGCACAGTGAGACAATAGGGACAACTTCACAAATCTGGAGATGACAGGTACTCTTTCAGAATGGAAACACATGCTAGCAAGAATCACTGTTGATCCCACATCTTAAATTACCATATTGTGATAGTGAACAAAGCTGATGTCACCTGCTCTTATGCACAACATAGGGTCCTGAGTGCTCTCATTTACACAATTCATTTTAGGACACCAATATTAATTATTTCCTTAAGATGCAACAAGTCAATTTAATATACTTCTTTGGCTATAGAAAGTTGTATTCTTCCTTCTTGACTTTTTTATCCCATTTACAGACTCCCCATTTACTCTTATTTCCATAGTAAGTTTTATGAGGGAAGTCATCTGTCTTTCTTATTCCTCATTACATTTTTTAAAAATAATTTATTTATTTTGATTCATTGTAAACCAATGGGGTGCATCTTGTTTATCTGGTTGTACATGAAGTAGAGTCATACCATTGTGTAATCATACTTGTACATAGGGTAATGATGTTTGTCTTATTCTGTTATTTTTCCTTCCCCCACCTCTTCTAACCCTCTTTTTCCTCTATACAATTCATCCTTCCTCCATTCTTGCCTCCCTCCCACCCCCCATTATGTATTATCATCTGCTTATCAGAGAGATCATTCGTTCTGTGGTTTTGGGAGATTGGCTTATCTCACCTAGCATAATATTCTCCAACTTTATCCATTTGCCTGCAAATGCCATAATTTTATTTTTCTTTGTGACTGAGTAATATTCCATTGTTTATATATACCACAGTTTCTTTATCCACTCATCAATTGAAGGACATCTAGGTTGGTTCCACAATCTGGCTATTGTGAATTGAGCAGCTCTGAACATTGATGTGGCTGCATCACTGTAGCATGTTGATTTTAAGTCCTTTGGGTATAGGCCAAGGAGTGGGATAGCTGGGTCAAATGGTGGTTCCATTCCATGTTTTCTAAGGAATCTCCATACTGCTTTCCAGAGTGGCTGCACCAGTTTGCAATGCCACCAGCAATGTATGAGTGTACCTTTTTCCCTACATCCTCGCCAACACCTATTGTTGCCTGTATTCTTGATAACTGCCATTCTAGTTGGACTGGGATGGAATCTTAGGGTGGTTTGATTTGCATTTCTCTTATTACAAGAGATGTTGAACATTTTTTCATATATTTGTTGATTGCTTGTAGATCTTCTGTGAAGTGTGTGCTCATTTCCTTAGCCCATTTGTTGATTGGGTCATTTGTATTCTTGGTGTGGAGTTTTTTGAGTCTTTTATGGATTCTGGAGATGAGTGCTCTCTTCACATTGCTGATAGTTTCCTTTGCTGAGAAAAAGCTTTTTAGTTTAAATCTATCCCAATTGTTGATTTCTGCTTTTGTTTCTTGTGCTATGGGAGTCCTATTAAGGAAGTCTGATCCTAAGCTGACATGTTGAAGATTTGGACCTACTTGTTCTTCTATAAGATGCAGAGTCTCTTGTCTGATTCCGAGGTCCTATATCCATTTTGAGTCGAGTTTTGTGCAGGGTGAGAGATAGGGGTTTAGTTTCATTCTGCTGCATATGGATTTCCAGTTTTTCCAGCACCATTTGTTGAAGAGGCTATCTTTTCTCCATTGTATATTTTTGGCACCTTTGTCTAGTATGAGAAAATTATTTGAGTTTGTCTCTGTATCCTCTATTCTGTACCATTGATCTACCTGTCTATTTTGGTGCCAACACCATACTGTTTTTGTTACTATTGCTTTGTAGTATAGTTTAAGTTCTGTTATTGTGATATCACCTGCTTCACTCTTCCTGCTAAGGATTGCTTTAGCTATTCTGGTTCTCATTTTTCCAAATGAATTTCATGATTGCTTGCTCTATTTCTATGAGGTATGTCATTGGGATTTTAGTTGGAATTGCATTGACTTTGTATAGCACTTTTGGTAGTAAGGCCATTTTGACAATATTAATTCTGCCTGTACAAGAACATGGGAGATCTTTCCATCTTCTATATTTAGGGGAACTGAAAAATTTCACCAGAAAATTTCTAGAACTCATAAATGAATTCAGTAAAGTAGCAGGGTATGAAATCAATGCTCATAAATCTAATGCCTCATTACATTTTTAGCACTTACTGCAATGCCTGGCTAATGACTCAATATTTTTAAGAGTAATTATATATTTGCATTTTCCATTCAAGATTCTTCCTCACTTAAATATTATAGCTTAATATTATAAATAACAAATGAGATTTTAGCAAATGTTCTGCTTCTGGTCATTGCTTTTATTTGATCAGAGCTGTGAATTTTAAGAATATGTGGATAAGAAACACACAGCTTGTTTGGGGAGTTTTCTGTATTGTTCTCTTTGCTGTTTTCCCTAGGGTACACACTTTGTAATATAACATATTCCGGGCATTGATAAGCATTTGCATTTCCTTCCCATACAACTGAGACAGCTTTTGAGATTATATAGTTTCACCTCAGTTTGTAGATAGGAAAACTTAGGCTTGGGCAGTATTGAGTTTTACTTAAGTAATTAGTTACTGAGAAGGGTTTAGAGCTTGAGTTTCTGAACTCTTTGCCATTGCTTCTCTCCCCTGGATGTGTAACCTAGACTTTACATTTATGAATATTGTCATTTTGTAACATGAATATTTTCAAACAGTCCATTGTGTGAGAGATATTAGACCCAGTATATTTAATTTGTATTGAGGGATCTGAAAATCATCTAGTATTTTATCCTTATACAGAAAAGAAAATTTGTACTTGGTATCTTGGTTCATTTGTTGAAAATATGCTTTAGATTGTGTACATGGAATATGTTCAATTTGAGAAAGTTTTATACTGTAAATATGTAATGTTATAGAACTATTTTTGCTATTTTCCTTATGCATAACTAAAATGTAGGGAGATTATTTACTTAGATTATAATTATATTTTTAGGTTGATATGGATTTCAGTTTTTCAGTTCTGGTTTAGTTTTGTTTTGGTGGCCTAGCACATTCTAAATAATTATCATTCTCTTTATTCTGTTTCTTATATAAACACTTTTTTTTCAAAATTATTTTTAGAGTTTTCATGAAGGAAACATAGTTGTTAACACAGCAAAATTATGGGTCCTAATATTTTTACTAACTCTAAACTGTAATCTTTTTTATTTGAATTTTCTGTTTTCCTTGGTGTTTAGTTTTGCATCTTTTCATAGTGACTTTATTATTATGCTAAGTTTTAGTGGAGAATTCTCACAGATTAAAAAAAATCATTGTGATAGTTTTACCAAATACTTACAAGTATACCTACCTCATTACAAGCTGTCAACAATGAAGGTTAAAAAAAAAGTGCTTTATTTTGAAATTATCTATTTTGGTTTATTTAGCAGTGCTTGTTGATATAGTTAAATAAATGAACCTATTATGTAATCTATAAAATGCTCCTGTGAGCGGTTAATAGAATGGTTTTTGTTCTGTGATTAATAGCCTTGTTAGTTAATTATTATTTGGAATTGTTAAAGTTTTTCCTGTACTGTGTTCCAAGCTGCTTCTCCAAGATTCTTAATGAAGATATTTATCTAATAAACACTGATTCTCATAATTGGTTATTGGTTGATTAAATTTCTGTAGATTGATTTTTAATCTACATATATATTCAATTTGTAACAAGCATCTAACTATAACCTATTTTTATTGTTTGATAATGGAATAAAGACTTGATAGGAATAAATTAAAGGCCATATTTTATTAGTCTGCTTGGGCTGTGATAACAAAACACCCCATGCTGGATGGTTTCAACAACAGACATTTATTTTCTCACAAACCTGGAGACTGAATGTCCAAGATCAAGGTGCAGTTTTGGCTTTTGGTGAGTTCTCTTCCTGGCTTGTAGAGGGCCAACTTTTCTCTATGATGTCACTTGGCTTTTGTTCTCTAAGGGAAATTATGATATATCTTCCTCTTATAAGGGCACCAGAACAGATTAGGGCCTGACCCTGATCTGACTTTCATGACCTCTGTAAAGATCCTATTTCTATATATAGTCACATTCTCGGTTTTAAGTGAAACCCAAATTTCCCATCTGAATTTTGGTAGGATACAGGTCAATTCACAACACCCGTCACACCTATTTAATACTTCTTTTCAGGGGTAGTTTTTCATTGTTGTTGCTTATTGTTTTGTTTTGTTTTTATGGAAATCAAATGGATTATTGTTAGAAAGAAACAAATATGTTGTTTCTCTACTACCACCTCTTAGCAATAGCAACCACTTTCGGTTGTTAATAAAGATCAGAGATTGGGATGGAACAGGTAGGAAAGTGCTGAAGAATGGGAAATGTGAACTTGTTTTTCACATATGCAATTAAACCCTGAGTAAAAACAGATGAAGCCAAAGGATTGAAGCACGTGATCACCAGGGATTCATTTTGTTTTTACTACATCAATTTCAAGATATTAAATTGGTAGTGAGTGAAAATTTAAAATAGCAGGCAATTACATAATTATGATTTGAAATTTGTTTTCCTTTTGAGATATCAGATTATCTGGTAAAACTATAGTTTCATTTTCATGTGATAGAAAATAGAGCTGAGAAGAACCTTGTACCTGATCATATTTGTTATGGGCTCTTTGCGGTACCAAATCCATGAATATTTGTCACCGCCTGCAGCAACATTTTGTGGGGGTCTTATGGGTGGTGGACTGGAAACTGAGCTACTTCTATCTCTGGGCTGCTTCCTTGCTTGCTTGTTTATTTATAGAGGATAGAGGAAATGAAGCTTACTTGCTTTGAGAGGAGAGAGAAAAAGAGGCTTGCTTATCGGAGAGAAAGAGAGACTTTGCTTAAGAGAGAGAGACTACACTTTCAGAGATTCATATTTTCTTCATTCTGCTGCTTCTTCTTAAAGGTGCGTCCTGCATCCTGTGAACTAAGGGTGCATCTACCTAAGGTGCTTTAGTGGTGCGTCCCACTTACTGCAATCTGTGATCTGCAACCTAAAGATGTGTTCTCAGTTCTCCGCTCTACAATCTGCCTTCCGCCGCTGCCCCTACTCGCTGCTTCTATCTGCTTGCTGCCTTTTCTTCTTCCTTTCTGCTAGTGGCTTCTCTCCACCTCTTGCTGCTAGCTGCTGCTTTCGCTGTCGCACTCTTTCTGCTTGCCGCTTCTTTCTGCTAGCTGCGGCTGCTGCTGCTGCTTTGTTGCGCATTCTGGTAGCTGCTGCTCTTTGCTATCACCCGCCTTCTGCCTAAGGCCTGCTTATATCACCTCCAGGAGGTGGAGAGTAGGGCCACGCCTCTTACGCAAAGATTAAGCGAGAAGTTAGATGTCAGAGCAGGCATGATTAGGAGTGCTCGAGAACACATGTGCATGCATTGTGTGCGTCTAGGATAAATCACCTGAGTGTGCTTATGTCTTAACCTGCTGCCGATGTGATCAGGCACTGTTCTGGCGCTGTCCACATGGCACAGCCCCCAACACATATTAGAAAAGGTATCTGCAGTGTGGTTTGATGTAGTCCCCTCCATTCTTTATTGATTCCCAGTGTTGAAGGGGGAAGTGTTTCTTTCATTCATCATAATGCTCTTACTGTTGTTTTTTATAGCGCATGTTTCCTAGAAATGGATATGATACTTGAACTCATGTGTACATCAGAAGGATAAAACAGTTAAGAAATAATCTGAATGAGTTATATACGTCAAGAAAGCAGTATTTTCTCGCATATTCTTGTGTTTGTGCTTTTCACCTGACACTTGTAGCTATTTACTTTTACCATATATGATGCAAACCAATCCAATTAAATCCTGAATTATTACCTAATCATGACTTGCTCTCAAAACAGGTGGTCTGGGCTGGGGAGATAGCTCAGTTGGTAAAGTGTTTGCCTTGCAATCACAAGGCCGTGGGTTCGATTTTCAGCACCACAGAAAAAACAAAACAACAACAACAACAACAAAAAAAAACAGGTGGTCTTCCTATTGAAAGGAGGTTGAAAACTGACTTCTGTTTTCTCACACGGTCTCTTCTGTAGTCTGTGGTTAACCTACCCTTTATCAGTTTGTATTATATTTGATAATTTTTTAAAAGTACATTCTTTTGGGTTTATCACTTTTAAATCCTTTTATCCTAGTGTGTGTGTGTGTATACAGTTTATCAAAGTTATTTAATTTTATTCTTTATTAAATGGTAATAATTACCACCCTCATACTAATAAATCAATTTAATATTCTGCCATGATCAATTTGGATTAATCTACATGTATAATAAATTTGTAATAAGCATGATAACATTAATACCTGATCTCAGACCAGTGTTTCCAGAACTAATATATAGCATATTTCCATTGCCAGTGATTTAATCTTTTTGAAAATGTACCATATTCTCTAGTCATTTCAATTTTGAAATGTGAATATGAGGGTTGTAGATTTGCTTTTTGCCCAGCTTCCCCTATTTCTCAAGCACAATGGTTAATACCTAGATCCTTGAAACTACTTGGTGAAGTAATTTAAAAGTATCAAAATTGTTTGAACAGAATCAGAAACTGTAGCTTTCAAATGCCACCTGAAAGCCCTTATTTAGGACTGTGCCTGAAGAATATGGAGGTGCCAGGCTTGCATGTGTGCAGTCTTTAGCCCTTCTTCCTAGCTATATTTTTGTAGTCCAAATTAATAGTGATCAGATTCTACATGCTTTTGAGTATTCATTCAGCTTTGTTAAGACACTCATTCTACAAAAGAAATTGGACTTATTATTTCCAAAACATCACTTTCTGTTTTTGTTCCTTGAACAGGAGGTGCTCTATCTCTTTATGAGAACTTAACAGCATGTCAGTTTTCATTGAGTTAAAAGTGTGGGATCTGGCCCTGTGCAGAACCTGGGGTGCATCCATATATGCCTGTCCTCCCTGGAGCTTTCATCTGAAGAATAGTATAGCATTCCTGAAGGAAGTATTTAAGATTTAAATTGTTTGCAAGGATAAATATGTGTATGTGTTTATGGTACAAAATCTAGCAAAAAGTATTGGCTGTCAATATATCTTTTCCATAAATAGATCTAACCTTTCTTTTTTCCTCTGCATTGTATTACTAATAATATGATACTCACTGGGGCTCTTTGGATTATTTTCTTGAGGAGATGGCAAGATTTGGTGAGGTGAACAAAAGTCATGGTCTGTAGATTCAGACTGTGGTTTTTAATATAGAAGCAGGCAGCGAGAATGTAAGTTTTTCCTTATTTTGTCCAGTTAATGTCAGTAAACAAGTGACAAGTAATAAAATTCAGAATCATATTCCAAATGAACTATATCTAAAATTACTAGTTAAATTGTAGAGAATAATCTATATCATATAATGCATTGAATTCAATCACATCTTAAAGGTCTTTGACAGTATAGAAATAAGCAGAATACATTCTGAATATCTATATCATCTCCCTTTCTACTCCCCTCTTCTTAGAAATAATCACTATAAACAGTGTGGTGTTCATATTTTAGTTCTTTTTTGGTTAGATGGAGTGAGGTGCAGTTAATTTTGACAAAAGATGTCTATTTTTTATAGTAAAATATACTGTCCCTTCTTCCTGACACTCTTTGATATTGAGTATATCTTCATCTTTTTTTTTTTTTTTTTAAACTTTCAGTACTATCACTGCAAACTTGAGTTTTCTTTTCACCTTTGCTGCTTTTCTCTCCAGTGTTACTTTCCGGCTTCTGCTCAGCTGTTCTAAACTCTTGAGTGACTGTTGTCACTCTGATTGGTTTCTCTCATTTGTTCTGCCAGTGTTATCTCCCTGAATTGCTTGAGGGTTCCTTAGTCTGTATCTTTTCTTTAGGTCTTTTAAGCTTTAGACCTACTAGTCATGTAACTATCTGTTCTGTGTTTCATAGGTTTATCAACTCCAACATTTTCCAAGCTGACATTAACTTCTTCACTTCTAAATATCTTTGTTTCTTCTAGGTTTCCCATTTTGCAGCTTTATAAACTAAAAACTTGGCCATCTTCTTCTACCTTTTCAATACTTATGGGGATCTGTCAAATCTCAAATACATACACAGGTTATGATTTGGGTCTACAGTGTACCCCAAAGGCTCAAGTGTTAAAGACTTGATCCTCAGTACACAGTTTTCAGATGTGATGCATAATTGAATCATGAGGACTCTGACCTTATCAATGAATTTATCCATAAATGATTCACATTTGATGGCATTATTGGGAAGTGGCAGACACTGTAGACTGGGGTGGGGGGGCTATGTGGAGGAGGTAGGTCACTGAGGGCATGCCTGTAAGGGTATTTTTCTTGTTTCTGTCCTTTTTACCATGCCCCCAGTCCCTCTGTCTGTCTGTCTCTCTGTCTCTCTCTCTGTCTCTCTGTCTCTGTCTCTGTCTGTCTGTCTCTCTGTCTCTCTGTCTCTGTCTCTGTCTCTGTCTCTCTCTCTCTCTCTCTCTCTCTCTCTCTCTCTCTCTGCTTCCCAGTGCTTCCCAGCTGCCACCAACTGAGCAGCTTTATTCTGCCACACTCTTCTGTCATGTATTCTGCATTGTCTTAGACCCAAAGCAATGACCCTGGCTAAGCAAGGACTGAAACCTCAAGCCCAAACAAATATTTCTTCATTTGATTTTCTTACTTTTTTTTTTTTTTTTTTTTTTTTTATTACAGAGATGGATAGCTTACTGACTCATGTGCTTTGGTCCATCCCTCACACTTTTTATTTGCTTGGAGTGTTATAGTAATCTCTTGATTTTTCTCTGCTCTGTGTAGTCTATATTTTCTAAAGGGTATAGTGTCTGAACTATAGTCTCATTTGCTAAATGAGGATGATGATATATCACCACACACTCAACCCAACTCCTTTTTCCTCATGCTTCAGAAAAAGGTATGGTAGAAAGTCCCTGCGTTTATCAGTCAGTTACCCATGTTTTCTGTCTCATGGAAACTTTTAACCTCTTTGCATGAATATTTCATAGGGAATATTGAGAAACAAAACAAAACAGACTTTATTAAATTTCCTTAATATTAATTGGTTCCCACAGCCCAATTGAAGTCTGTATCACCCTGTGACATTTGGACAAGACAGAGGGCGAACAGATTGCATAGCATGTAGTAACATCACATCTCTCTTACTCAGGAAAGTTTCATTTTAGCTTCATTTTCCTCGCCCCTTTATCTTTTTATTCCTCCTTTTATGGTGTTTGAGTAACAGCTAAACTGTGGTAAAATTTAAATATCCTAAATTCTCTCATTTAGAGTGTTCCATTCAGTGTTTACTACTACCATTCTATGGTTTTTAGTGTAATGACAGTTACACAGTCATCAGTACAATCAGTTTTAGAAAATTTTCATCACCCAAAAAGAAAATGAGTATCCCTTTGCCTACCAATCTGTGCCCACCTATATTTTCAGTCCTAGCCAACTACTAATCTTCCTGCTCTGTAGATTTCTTTATTCTGGTCATTTTATATAAGTGAAATTTTATGATTTGTAGTCTTCTGTGGTTGACTTCTTTTATTTAACAGAATGTTCTCAAGGCTCATTCATGTGGTGGCATATATCAGTACCATTTTTTTTTTGTTGCTGCCAAATAGTATTCCCTTATTTGCATATACCTAATTTTATTCATCCATTTATCATTTGATGAACATTTGTTTCTGTTTTGACTGTTGTGTTTATGTTGCTATAAATAATACTTGTATGAATTTCTGCAGTGACATACATTTTATTTCCCTTGGGTGAATACCTAGGATTGAATTGCTAGGTTATGTGCTAAGTCTTTGTTTAACCCTGTCAGATTGTTTTCCAAAGAGTATTTCTTTTCTTTTCTTTTCTTTTCTTTTCTTTTCTTTTCTTTTCTTTTCTTTTTTCTTTCCTTTTCTTTTCTTTTCTTTCCCTCCCTCTCTTTCTTTCTCATATATATCATGTGGCTTTGTTCCTACATTTATTGCTGTGTTGTATTACATCAGTAGTCTTTAAGTGTATACCAACCTTTCATTCCAGGGATAAATTCCACTTGATTTTGATATTAAAATCTTTAATATGTTTTTGGATTCTGTTAATATTTTGTGGAGGATTTAAAAAAAAAACCTATATTTTTTAGCCACAGCTTTATTATAAGCAGTCTGGGGAAATGTCCATGTGGTCCCAGAAATCTCACTCTGCTATGCCTGGGGTAGAGCAATGGCCACTATGGAGGAAGGACTTTCCAACATCTGGTTATACTTGCCAGGAATTTGTGCAAGTCAGATATAAAAGATGAAAAATACTGGTGCTCCGCCCTTTGAGTAAGACTCCATATACCTTGACGTAAACTGGAGGAGAGCCTTGTCTTCTTGGTAACATTTAGGAATGAGTATTAGAGCTTTTTGTGGAAAGGAGGAGTGGGGACAGTCATGTCTCAATGGCCTGTTTTTAACCCTTTCTGCTGTTATTAACCCATTGTGTCCCAAACCTGGAATAACTGTAAACACTTAAATTGAGCAATAATATATGAAAGTATATTACATTCACAGAATTGAAAACTTGAAACTTAATGAGTTAATGAAATTTAATTCAGTGTTTTGAACAGATGTTCCTTCGTTTACTGTGGACCATAGAACAATTTCTGGAGAATTTCCTTTTTTTTTTTTTTTTTAAATAATTTTCAGCTGTTAGGAGTTGAAGACCAGTTGTGTAGAATTCTTCATGCCATCATTCTGGAGGAGGTTTTATATTAATAATTTTGACCTAGGTTTCACCTTCAAAAGCATGACTTTCCTTCACCCAACATATTTACATGTCACTCATTGGTTGCCTTCCAATATTACTATATAATTGTTTCATAATTTTACTAATCATACTTTTTATCACTGAGGCACATGAGTGCTCTATAGCCCTTCTGACCAAAGGGGCTGTGTCTCCTCTTTGGTGCTGGAGGTGCTTGAAACTGTCCTGTAACAGCCTGATGTTGCTTCTCATCATCTGCTTTACTCAGTATACTTCTTATTGTGGTGAGGGCTGTTTTGATTGTTTAAAATCACCTGGGGATTGAAGGGTATCCTTACTTGGAAAGATCTTGAGACATGACTGACTCCTGTATAGAAGGTGGAGGTATAGGACTTATTTCTCCCCCCTCACACTTTAAGTATCTAAATATTAGATTGAAGGTAGAATCTATCCGGAAGATTTGTCTTTACTTTCCTGGCTTCTTATTTGCAGGAAGATATTGATTTTATCTCTGGACCTGTAGTTAATTTCTTCTACCTGCATTCATTGGACCCACGGAGACAGGCATTTTTAGACTTAAAAAGTAGGAATTTCGTCTTTAAAAAAAATCTACACAATGAAGTGTTTTTATTCTGGGATTTAAAAAATTTTCCAATGTCTGTACTAGACTGCCTTGTATGTCAAATCAGGGACAACATGTATTATGGTTAGAAATTTAATAGAATAAATTTACCATTCTGTTGTCTTGCTAAAGATTGTGGAGTATACTAAATATTTTATAAAAATCTAATAATATTCTAGATTTTCTGAAAAGTTCCTGACCAACTTTTAACTATGTCAACATTTATGCAAAGTAAAACATTGTTATGTAGAAATTTTGCTTTAATTTTGTTTTTATTGTCTCCATTTGTTCAGATTATCATGATGTTACTTTATTTTTCCCTCATATTTTGAAATGCACTGTCCTGGGATTTTTGTTTTGTTTTCTTGAAATATTAGATGTAAATGTTATTTTTTCAGACTAAACTTCAGTGGCTCTGTGAGGAACTGAGAGAGAGAGAAAACAGAGAGAAAAATCTGCGACACCAGCTGATGCTTTGCAGACAACAACTCAAGGATCTGACTGAAAACAAAGAATCTGAGCTCCAGTGTCTCTTTGAACAGATAGAAAGGCAGGAACAACTTCTGGAAGAAATAAATCAGGAAAAGAGAGGTGTGTCAGCTGATTTTATTCCTATTTTTCTTTGTATTTATGGAATCCTATAATTGGAAAAAAGGCTACTTCTACTACCCCTAGCTTGAACTGTTTCCAAATCTATCAGCTTTTCTTATCTCTTGTCTTCTAACTTTTCTTCATTTCTGAGACTACAAGTGGAATTGTTGAGCCCTGAGAATTTTCCTTGAGCCACCAGTGTCCCTCCTCTGTGCAGTGCACTTGTATGTACCGGATGCTTGCAGATATTAATTTGATAAGGCATTCTTCTACCCAGAGAAAATGGTGAAGTTTGCATTTTTATTCATTAATTCATTAAACAAATATTTATGTTGTGCCTATTTTGTATTATGGCACTCTAGTGGCTGAGAATACATTAGTGAATAAAGTGAAATAAAGCTAAATACCCTTATTTAGCTTTCTGTGGGGTGACAGGAAATAAATGTAATAAATAGGTAAACATATAACATGTTAGAAGATTGTAATTCAACTTGCAAGTGTATTAGAGTAAGAAAGAGAATTTGGGGGAATAGCGGCAGGATTTAATATGTAGGTAATATCTAATTTTAAAAGTTGGCCCAGAGACTTGGAAAATTACTTTCCTACTTTGTAAGAGTAGGGATGCATCATGATGAGAAGAAGAAAAAAAAATCAGTTATATATAGAAATCCTGTGTGTATCTTGTTTTGTTGACCTTGAATTGTTGTTTATTGGTAAACTATTGAGAAGAATTAGAAGCTTTTTTTTTGTTTGTATGGTACTGGGAACTTAATCCAGGAATGTTCTACCACTGAGCTACTCCTGCCAGCCCTTTTTTATTTTTATTATTATATTTTTTATTTTGAGTCAGGATCTCACTAAGTTTTCAAGGCTGGCCTTGAACTTGTGATTCTTCTGCCTCAGCTTCCCAAGTAACTGGGTGCAAGAGGCTTAATATAATGTCCCAGTAAGAAAATCCAAACATTAACATATGATAATCCTTTTGAAATAAATGTTTCATTTTTCCTTTTAAAAATTAGGGTTATTGTCTCACATGTACTACTTATAAATTGTTTATTACTATACTGCAGTGATTTTCAATTGTTTTTGGTGTCAGGACCACAATATATATTCTTAAAATTTTGAGACCCAAAGAGCTTTTTAAACATATGTATACATATAATATATATACACACACACAGACACACACATATATATGTATAAATGTGTACCAAATTAAAAACTGAAAGTGAGAATTTTTAAAATGTTTTTGTTTGAAGTAATAATTATAGACTCATTTTGCATTGATATAAGTGTTAATGGCAATAAATAGAAGAGTCACCTTGTTTTGCATTTTTGTAAATCTCTAGTTGCTGGCCTAAATGAAAACAAGTTAGACTCTCAGTTTTGCCTCTGTGTTGTATCTGTTGTTATACTCACATATCACATAACCTCTGGAAAAACTGTTCTTTACATTTTGCATATGATGAGAAATTGAGTGTTAAAAGGAAAATCATATCTTACCAGTGTTTTTAAGAGGTGTTGTACAGACTAGACTCTAGGCTACATTTTGAGAACTGTTGCTCTAGGTAGTTGAAAGATAGAAACTTAATCTGTACTATTAGTAAATTTCAGAGAATGCTCTTTTTTATTTTAATGACAGTACATTAACATCTCATTATCAAAATTATAGATAAAGCTATGTGGTCACACCTTATGGATTCCTCCCTGTTAGATTAGATTGGAACTCAGTTTTATTTTCAGTAGATATTATTAATATTATCACCCTGCAAATAATTTCTTTACGTAAGCATAACTGAAATATATATTATAAATACATGAAGTTGTCAGTGCGCAGAAATCCAGAAGAACCAAATAATTGTATACTTAGATAGTCAAAGTCAAATTCTGAATTCCTTAGAAGGTAAATCTATAAAGTTTATTATGTCTCAGTATGATTGCTTTTATTTCTACTTTTTGGATTTAATGATAGTTTTTTGATTGCTTTGTATCCTTAGAACATTTTAATTCCTTACACATTTTAGAATCAACTTGTCAGTTTTTAAAAAGAATCTATTGGTGTTTGATAGAATTATGTTGAATATATACATTAACTGGAGAACAGATATCTTAATATAGGTTCTTGTAATCCATGAATATGAAATATCTGTTTGGGTTGTCTTTAACTTTTTTGTAGTGTTAAACAATCAGGTCTTGAACATTTTTTTTAGTTTCATTTCTTTTTGTGTGTGTGATTTCTGGTGGTACAATAAAGGGTATTTAAAATTTTCAAATTCCAGAATTTAGTATTTTGAAATATAATTAACATTATAGTTTAAAACTTTGCTAATTTGTTCTCTAGTGGTTTCTTTTTGTTATTATATTTGATGATTCCATAGTACCTTGTGTTTTCCTAGTACATAGTCACATCACCTGTAAATAAAGATAGTTTTATTTCTTTTTCCTTCTTCCCTCAATCAACTAATTGAGATTGCCTGTTAATCGTAAACAAATTGTGCATTCTTGGGATTAACTCAATTTAATCATAATGTATTTTTTCTTCTATATATGTCTAGGTTTAGTTTATTAATCTAGTAATAATCTTTGTGTTCATGAGGAATATTTATCACTTCATTCCTTCTAATATCATTATCTGATTTAAATATCAGTTGTAGTGATGTGGCCTTATACAATAAAGTGAGTTGTGCTTTTTATTTTTGGAGAGCATTTGTATAAAGATTGTATTGTTCTTTTATAATAAATTCATTAATGAAACCATTTAGGCCTATGGTTTATGTTTTGAGAAGAGTTTTTAGAGATTTAAGGCTATTCAGAAATTCTGTTTCTTCTTGATCATTTTATTAATATGTGCCTTTCAAGAGACTTATTGATTTCACCTAAATTGTTGACTTTATTGGCATAAATTTTTTATAATGTCCCTTTTTTTATCCTTTTATTTTTTGTAAGATCTGTTTGATGATTCTTACTGTATATGATATTGGTATTTTCCTCCCTTTTGTACTTTATCATTCTTGTTAAGGGTTTAATCAATTTTTTTTAGTATTTTCAACAAAATAACTTTTTGATTTTATTCTATTTATATTTTTCACATTTTCTTGATTTCTGCTTTTCATTTTATCCCCTTCTTTAAATATCACTTGTTTCTTTCTTTTGCTTCTTAAGTTATATTTTGATCATACCAGTAGTCCACTTTGGCAGTAGTCCATGAATTTTGCTGTGTTTTATTTTCATTATCATTTAGTTTGTATTATAAAATATTTCTTGGTGAAGTGTTTTTTTTACCCAGTTTTGTTTGTTTGTTTTTTGAAGTATACTGCTTGACTTCCAAACACTGTATGGAGGTGATCTTGTATTTTTTTAAGTTAATGACTTAATACCTTTATAGACCTAGAATGTATTTTCTATTAATAGGATTCTTTGAAATTTATTGATACTATTTGTACAACTTTTATTCTGGTCTATTTTAGTGAATTTTCTGTGTGCCTGTGGAAAATAAGCTATGTTCTTCATGTATTGTGAAATGTTCTATAAATGTCACATGAATGATTTTTCACAGTCTTCTGTGTTCCTGATGATTTCTTTTTTTTTTTTTTTTTTTTTTGCGGTACTGGGGTTCGAACTCAGGGCCTTGTGCTCGCGAGGCAAGCACTCTACCAGCTGAGCTATCTCCCCAGCCCTCGTGATGATTTCTATATCCATTTTGACTTTTTTGTTTCCATCAACTTCCAAGAGAAGATTGTTTAAAAGATCTAAATATCACTGTGAATTTCTTTTTTGTTTTTGTTGTTGTTGTTGCTTCATGTAAAACTATAATTAGATTGTTTTCATACTGATCTGTGAGAATGGGTCTATGTAGAAGGCTCCTATTACAATCTCTGTAAAAGTAAAAGAGGTGTTGAGGAAGGACATTTATAGTGGATTAGAAAACAGATAAAAATATAAAAATATTTTGTGTGATTCAGTACAGGATTAGATAGTGTTGGTGACTTATACAAGTCTCCAAGGTATCAATGGTTTTGACATTTGAAGAAATGGGAATGTCAGAAAGTGTGAACTGATTGGATCTGAGAGAAAGAGGGATCATTTTTTTTATCTGTATCTTATAATCATAAATGAAAAAAGTTTATTTTAAGGGTCAAACTTTTGTAACAGAGAGGCAATATATTAATCTCTTGCCTTGTGTATAAGATGTATTAGGAAGGTGCTGACTGATGGATTCAGAAATGATGAGAATTTTAATCTGCTACTAAGCAAATGCTATTCTAGGAGACACTTATGGACATGTTATATGAGATATAGTATTAGAAATATAAGCAACATATTCTTGGTAAAAAGGATATTACTGATTACTTCTTTTGAGGTCTATTCGGGCACATTTTTACTAAGAGATGTCATTTGAAAATGAAGCAGTATTTCCATAGGGAAAGGAAGGATAAAAAGAGAGTCTCTGCAGAACTTATCTGCATAATGATTTTCCTGCTTACTTAACATATTTGTTCAGTACAACACACACAGTATAGATAAATGACAACAGAACTGATGACTAAGTTTAGCTATTTCTGAAGTATCAGAGTTTTTTGTTGTGAAAATTTGTATTTGATTCTTTTCATCATAGAAACTTATGTATTAATAGAGATAACAAGGTTAACTTACCTACTAGTGAAAAAAGAGAGAATCTTCCTGTTTTTAGAATTAATGCCATTCTCAGAACTGATACTTTAGTGTTATTTAATCTGACTTAAGTGACACTGCCCAGGGAAAAGGAGTTTCTATCAGTGCTACAGGATTTGTAGGTCTGAGTTGTCTTAACCTTCCTGGATTATTCTGAACCTGTAGATTTGGGCTGGCATATTTGAAAAGGTGTGGAAATCTATTAAGGGGTTAATGTCACCAGGCCTCCTAGAAATTTAAAAATTATTGACTGAGAAATTCTTTATTGTTATGAGTCATAATAAAGATAAGCATTAAAGAAAAGTAAACTGCAGCTGGGAGGATTTAGGTATGATAGAATTCTCTGAAACTGCGAAGTTTGCGGGAAACTAAAACTTGAAAGTTGCCAGAATTCATTTTCTTAAAGGTCTTAAGGAGAGGAGTCAATACAGTAAAATCACATTCACATTCTTGCTCTATGAAATGCTAATGATTTATTGACAAATATGGAAGACAGTTTTCTTAACTTATTTTTCTTTAAACTAAAATTATGAACTCTTAAGCAGGGAACCGATCTTGCTTTCTAGGTAGTCTGTGTTTGGCTATGACTATTCAGTATACATAATTTTTCTTCCTGAAGTAATTAGAATTGACATGGCCTTTGAAATTCTTTCACCTTAAAGATGAAATTTGACCTCCTGTAGCTTTTTAAATTAGGTCAGGTCACCAACTTTCTGTTTTCTTGATTCAATAAGTATAATGTGTACGAGACAGTAATCCCCAGTAGCAATGCATGGTACCAAGCCATCCTGAATCTGTCCCTTGCTGTCATGTATCTTTTATTGGGAATGTACACCTAAAGATGAAATAAGTCATTGTCAGGGCTTTTCTCTTAGGGAATCACCTTTTCCCAATAGCTTTAAAAGGAAAACTACTAATAGGAGGTGGAAGAAGGGAAATAATATTCTAACAATGTTAGAACGCAGTACCTTTGCAGCGGAGGACTACTTTCTCAATTTGTTTTTGCCTAGTGTCTGTGTTTTAGCCACTAAGTAGGTAGTAGAGGAAACATGCATCATCTTCCTACATTTTTCTTTTTTCAGTTCATTTTAGTTTTACCTTAGCAATGGTGGCTGTGGCTATGGCAAGCATCTAGAGGCTTGTCCTTGCCCTGAAACATCTTATTTCTTACCTCAATGAATTTTCAACAGATTTGCAGTTAAGAAGAGTGTTTAATAATATGTATCCACTGGAATGATTCCAGAAAAGTAGTAGTTTTTAAATATTTGAGTGTTATATCCCTGGTGTATAAAAAGAACTTGGTATGTAGTAGGCATGTCAAATACTTGTTGAGTAAGTGAATGAATGAGTAAACAAAATAACATTAGAGGAGGCATATTAGTCAGATTTAGTGAAAGAAAAAATGAATCGTAAGTGCTTATATTTAGAAAGACACAGATGATACCTGGCTACTGACCCAAATTTCTTTTCTTCCCTTCTTAAAATTTACTGGAGTACTTATTAAACTCTTCAAAAACAAAAGACAAGTCAGCAAATATTTGGTAGAAGTTGATTAAGTAGCTTCATTCGAGTGGTTTACATTTTATTTATGACACTCTGGGATTTGGTAATAGTATTTGTCTTTCTTAGTATTTTCAGTTATATATTGTATTTTACAGTAGCAGTATTCAAATGATTTACATTTTTTCATTTCATGACAGTATTCTCTAAGAGTTTCCTGATTCATTTAGGGATACTATAATATTGTTAGTATAATTCTAACCAGGTTTTGTACCATGATTTGAGTTACCTCTCATATGATATGAAAAAAAAAAAATTTCACAATACCTAGATATCAGATAAAGAAGGAATATTATAATGATGTGGTTGTCTAAAATAATTTCCTAGAGTAAAATAAATATAACCTTTAAAATACTATATTTTCTATATATGTAAGATTGTAGAAAAATTGAAGCATGATCATAAATGTTGAATAGATGGAGTCATAAAAAGAAAGGTTGAAAAGATCAAAGCAAGTTTAATTGGTATGGCAGGATCTCAGAAGATATGAGCAGATGGGAGCACAAGTAAAGATAGAGACATGAAGCTTGGAAAAAATGAGGGCAAAAGAGTTATGGATTTCCCTTTCAGAGACCCTTTTAGTATTGTGAATACACTTGTGTGTTTTGGCAGACTCACCTATCACAGTAATTTGTGTAGTTTTTCCTTGTTTTGACTGTTAGCCTCTCTGCATCCGTGATGGGGCCTAACTGATCTTTGCTTTATATAAGCTTCAAGGCAGGGTGAGCGTGCAAACAGTTGAGAAGTAGGCAGTGAAGGAAAGGTGCATGATCTTCCTGTGCCTGTGTATGCACAAAGAAAGATGAACATTTGGAGGAAAGGATTGAAGGAGAGGTAGCCATCAGATTTCTATGGAAGACTTTTGAGGGACCTGTGTAGGTGGAGGTCTTTGGGGTTTAATCCAAATTGTAGAATATTTGGCTACATTTGTTGTAATTTCTTTTTAATATATACTTAAGGTGGCTATCCAAGACATTGAGCCTGCTTATTGATTAATCTAGTATGTTATACACTCTTTATTCTGGCCTTATACATGACTTAGAGGATGAGTTACTTGAATATATAATAGAGATATGACTCAGTTTCCCACATATTTTAAAATTGCTCTGTTGTTCACAGCATTGATTTGTAAATAGCATTCTATTTACAATTCTATTATGTTATGTTATGTAACAGGTGGTCTCGACTTTTTAAAGCTTTTTTCCTTTCATTTCTCTATTCCCAGTGAGAAAACTTTTTCAGCTAATATTTCTGTGCCAGTTGGTGGTTGATGGCTGAACAGAGGATGATTTCTTAGAATTTATTCATGGGACAAAAAAATATTAGGGACTCGTAGGTATCTTTGTTAACATGTAAGGGGGAATATAAGGTTTTATCTTTTTTTTTTTGTATATTACTTATTGATTTGTCTATCTACACCCTGATTCATCTGTTACTTATTCCTAAATTATGTCACTTTTTTAGATTTGTTTTATTTGAAAGAATAATGTATAACCATGATGTTTATAGAAGTATGAGTTCACTCCAAAAACAAGGAGAAATAATTTTTAAAAATCTAATATTGGAATGTAATGTTTCAATATTCAGAAGTATTTAAGGAATGGTTTCTAGATTTAATTTGTTTAAATTCTGAGTAACTGAAAATTTAACTTTTTACTTTTACTGTGTTACCTGCTTGTCAGAAATTCAGTGAGGTCTATCATTAGTAATAATGAAAGATTATTTTAATTGATAATTTGAAAACATTATTTAAACATCAATTAATAATTGAATTCTTGGGTACTTGGGACTTAATTCGAGATCCAGAATGCTTTTGATACCAGATGTGGTTGCTGAAAATAAACACAAATGTCATGAAATTTAAAACGGAAATATTTTAAAAGAGGATGATAACATTGTATATAAAACTTGTATTGTTTAATAGTTGTGAAACTTCAGGGAACCTTTTCTTAATTGATTAATTTGAAAGTTTTCCTGAGAACATTTAAAATCTGTCTTTATATTTATGATGTGAAAGAAAGATTACCTTCTTCAATTTCCTTGTCCTTTACAACTAACAGCTGTATAAAGTCTTCCTTGGTCTTTTCTCACATATCCAATCTCCTCTTTTTGTTTAGACTTTTTGTGTTAATCTGGATTCTTCAGAAACTGAACCAAAGGGATAAGTGTGTGTGTGTGTGTGTGTGTGTGTGTGTGTGTGTGTGTGTGTGTATGCGTGTGTGTGAGTGTGTGTGAAATGAGCTCACATAGTTATGAAGGCAAGTCCCAGGGTTTGTAGTTGGCAATATGAAGATCCAAGAATATTGATAGTATAGTTCCAGTTTAAGTTGAAAGACCTGAGGACCAGGACAGGTGATGTAAGTTCTAGTTTGAGTTCGAGTTCCAAGATAGAAGATTGATGTGCTGGCTCAGAGACAGACAGGCAGGTGCAAATTCTTGCTTACTCGGCTTTTGTCTACTCTGTCCTTTAATGGATTAAATGATGCCCACCTATGTTAGGGATGGCAGTAGCTTTACTCAGTGAGTTGATTCAATTGCTAACTTCACCTACAAACACCCTTATAGACACACTCAAAATGATGGTTCATTTGATGTCTGGGTACCCTGTGGCCCAATCTAGTTGCCATATAAATTAACCATTACACTATCTCTATTTCATTTTGTTCCTTTGTTCCTGCAAGGATTTCAGAAGCTTCTTATTTGCAAGATCACCCTAACCTCTGGTCCCTGCCTTCAATGGGCTGGTCTATATCCACATGCCTTCTAGAGCCCAAGACAGATGACTTTCCTAGGCAGGCATATTTCAGTGGGTGTTTTCAAGGGCACACTGTTCCCTGCCCTCCAGCTGTGTGTTTCTCCACCCATTTCTCTGCTATTTAATAAAGCATTTGGTAAAGGTGGCATCTTACAGAAATTACCTTGAATATGCTCTAATTAGCACAAAGAAGTAAATCATTCACAAACTTTGGTTTTGTATTTTTTATAATAAATTACTTGCAACACACCCACAATTGACCTTCTCAGAGCAGTGTTTCTGTGGAGAAGCCAAACACACACACACACACACACACACACACACACACACACACACACACACAACTGCTGTTCTAATCAGTTCTGCTAGCTGCATCTTCATTAAACACAAGTTTGATTCCTTGACTCCTCAGCTCCCACATCTTAAGTTATTTTACCACTGCTAAAAAATAAAGTTCAAACTGTTTTTACATTGGATTTAATCTCTTGTCTTACAGATTCTTGTTTGCCCATTGATTTGGCACCATAGTTTATATTAACAGGAAGTAGAGCTATTTAATGGATATTTGGGAGACTGTACAGGTGACTAGAGAGATAAATAGGCAGTATAGATTTAGCCTCTTACCTTTCTCCCATTTATTATGTTATTTTTAAGAGAAGTTTCATTTTCTCATTATAATCTCTACAGTAGACCCTTTAATCTGTCAATCAAAAAGAAAACAAACATTGATTTGCTGTTATTTCTTCTTTAAGACATGGGAGCAAATATGAGCTATTGGCCAAAAACTAATTTTTCTACCAAACTGTTCTAATAGTGTACTTTATTAGCTTAGAAGTTTTCACTATGTCTTTTGAAAGTAGGTTACCTGGCAATAAATCTTCCTCCTGTTTATTTTTCCAGAGTAAAGTCCTTCATGTTCTGTCTAATAGTATTATTTAGAGAGTTTTTCATACATGTACATTAATGTTCTTATTTTTTCTACATTGAAATTGTGAATTCTTCTTTAATTCAGGAAGTGTTACTGCTTTCCACCCACTCTGTGACTCTGGCTATTTAATGTGTACCTTTCAAAAGAGGTACATATTTCTTTAATAATTATATCTTTGTTTATGCTGAAGTTAAAACCTTTTTTCAGAACAATACAATGAAGATAAAATGTCTGCCGTATCTCCTGAGATCCTCCCTAAACACAGCATTTCTCATCATATTTCACTAGATATGTTTTTCATTATGGTGTTTGTTAAGGGAGGAAAGAAGACCCAAACACAATTTCACTGAAATATCTTTTCAAAAAACCACTCTTTTTTATAATTTTTAATTTTGGGGGGTGGTTGCATTGTGTATTGAACCCATGGCTTCATGCGTGCTAGGTAAGAGCTCTACCATTGAGCTACACACCCCCTCCCAGTCCTATTTTTTTTGTTTTATTTTGAGACAGGGTCTTACTAAATTAACCCTTGAACTTGTGATCCTCAGCCTCCTGGGTAGCTGGGATTACAGGTGTGCACCACTCTGCCTGTCAAGAGAATATTCTTCATGCGAAATTTAGTTTTAAAAAAATGTCATATAAAAAATGTTATACATCAGTAATAAAAGGAGTCTTTATTTCAAAATAATAAAAATAGAGTATCCTATCTTGGAACTAGGGTAGAAACTGTTGTACCTAGTGGAAAAGACAGGAGGAGATGATGTGGTTTGTGCCCTCAGTGATTCCTTTAAATCACATGGCTCAACTCTGACCTGTGGATCTTTTGACTCAGAATGGGTAGCAAGAATGCATCAACAGTAACACCAAAGAGCTGTCAAAGAGAAAAAAGATAACTCGGTAACATGTGGTTACATTCCAGTTGGAAGATGCAGCTCTGACCTCGTACTATATTTATGGTCTGTAATTTTTATATCTGCATACAGGTTTTCATAACTATACTAGTCTATGTAAGTATAAAAATTATCCTTTTTTCCTTCTCTTAATCCAGACAGAAAATATTGTGATCACCTATTAAAAGAGAATGCAAATACATTAGTGAGGCCAGGGGACAAGACCACAGTCAATGGGGAGATGGGGGCTTATTCAAGAGGGAAAGAAATCAAATGCTAATACCTACAGAGCCCTTCACTCTTCTTCTCTAACTCGTTGCCAAGGTAACCTGCCTCTAGGGATTATTCCTTCCTACAAGGGGCTGTTAATGAATGCCTTCTGGCCTCTCTCTTCCTGCCTGGACCCCTGGGCTACTCCTTTCCCACCCAGGATCACTCCACCTTTTGGCCCACCTTTTGATCAGGTAGGCAAGGGGAGAAGGAGGGCATGAGAACAAAGTAAATCTGAAATGTATAGAAAGGGCAGGGTACCCCCACTTCTTTGAGTATCAGCTCTGGTTCCCTTCCTCGTTCCAGGAGAAGTCTATCTCTTTTCTATTCTTTAAATAAAACCTGCTTTCTATGTGGCCTCAGTGTTTCTCAAGTGATTGATTCTCATCACTGGCGGTATCATTAGGAATTTGTTAATAAATAAGAATTTGGAGTATTGTCCTGCTTCTCAGGTGTGAATTTAACAGTGTTACCATTTGCGCAGTTCCTACAGAAATGTATACCAGTACCATATTTCTTTGTTTTTGAAATCTGTGGAGCAAACATATAAAATATGTTTTCTGTCTAATAGCTGCTTTCAGATTTGCTCTTTCCTCCTCTTTGTAGCTCCTTCTGATATCTGGAGTGAACTGGGACAGATACCCATGCTTCTCCTTAGGCTTTGCACACAAAGCTCTTGTGTTTAACTATTGGTATTTTTTTTGCTGTACTGTAAGTGACCTTTATTCCATCTTAAACTAATATATCCTGCTGCTTCTTTACAATTTCGCCCTTGTCCAGGTTGAATTGTAACCTCATTTTTGTGTAAATCTTGGTATAAGGTCGGTATTAGACAAGACATAAATGTCGTGGCCCAGGTGCATGTCTCCGTGTAAACCAATCTGAACTCCTTCACAGTGGCTTTGTAATGGTCTTTCAATCTCCATGCCTTCATAACTGTGCTCAGGTGACTAAGCATCTGATTACTTTTCCACAGCTCTAGTTCCATCCAATTTCTTGTTTATTTTTTATTTGCAATTTTTATACAATCTTTCTTCAGGTCAGTTTTCTTCCGTAAGCACATAGGAATGCCCCCTCTCCTCCTTTAAAATGTCTAGTTTTCAAATATTTTGTTTACCTTTCAGCAACTCAGTCCCAAAGACAATTTGGTTATTCAAAAAAAAGTTATATAGTCATAGTCATTAAACCAGGTTCATTTCCTTTTTAATCTATTTCTCCTTGAAATCCCCATTTATTCATATTGTTACCTGGGCAGATGTTTTCAGTGAGATCTATGAACATCTAGCATATTTGGCTGTATGATTTACATTTTTCTCCTTAAGTTCAGTTCTTGCTAATGAAAGAACTTGTCCTGCTGAGGGAAGTTGTAGGCTGGACAAAAGTGACTCATTTTTATTGACTACCTGTTAGTATCTTTTTTTTTTTTCAATGCTAATAGCCTGTGTATTTTTTTTTTTTTATTGTAAACAAATGGGGTACAACTTGTTTCTCTGGTTGTACATGAAGTGGAGGTGTGCCATTTGTGTAAACATATATTTACATAGGGTAACGATGTTTGATTCATTCTGTTATTTTTCCTTCTCCCCACCCCTCCCACTCCTCTTTTTCTCTATATAGTCCATCCTTCCTCCATCCTTATCTCCCTCCCATCCCCTATTATGTGTCATCATCCGCTTATCAGCGAGATCATTTGTTCTTTGGTTTTGGGGGATTGGCTTATCTCACTTAGCATGGTATTCTCCAATTTCATCCATTTGCCTGCAAATGCCATAATTTTATTCTTTTTTATGACTGAGTAATATTCCATTGTGTATATATGTGTGTGTGTGTGTGTGTGTGTGTGTGTGTGTGTGTGTATACACATCTCACAGTTTCTTTATCCATTCATCAATTGAAGGGCATCTGGGTTGGTTCCACAACCTGGCTATTGTGAATTGAGCAGCTATGAACATTGATGTGGCTTTATCTCTGTAGTATGCTGATTTTAAGTCCTTTGGGTATAGGCCAAGGAGTGGGATAGCTGGGTCAAATGGTGGTTCCATTCCAAATTTTCTGAGGAATCTCCACACTGCTTTCCTGGGTAGCTGTACTAATTTGCAACCCCACCAGCAATGTATGAGTGTACCTTTTTCCCCATATCCTCACCAACACCTGTTGTTGCCTGTGTTCTTGATAATCACCATTCTAATTAGGGTGAGATGGAATCTTAGGGTGGTTTTGATTTGCATTTCTCTTATTACAAGAGATGTTGAACATTTTTTCATATATCTGTTGATTGCTTGTGGATCTTCTTCTGTGGAGCATGTGCTCATTTCCTTAACCCATTTGTTGATTGGGTTATTTGTATTTTTGGTGTAGTTTTTCGAGTTCTTTATACATTCTGGAGACGAGCACTCTATCTGAAGTATGTGTGGCAAAGATTTTCTACCACTCTGTAGGCTCTCTCTTCACATTGCTGATAGTTTCCTGTACTGAGAGAAAGCTATTTAGTTTGAATCTATCCCAGTTATTGATTCTTGTTTTTATTTCTTGTGCTATGGGAGTCCTGTTAAGGAAGTCTGATCCTAAGCCAACAAGTTGAAGATTTGGACCTACTTTTTCTTCTATAAGATGCAGGGTCTCTGGTCTGATTTCAAGGTCCTTGATCCATTGTGAGTTGAGTTTTGTGCAGGGTGAGTGATAGGGGTTTAGTTTCATTCTGTTGCATATGGATTTCCAGTTTTCCCAGCACCATTTGTTGAAGAGGCTATCTTTTCTCCATTGCATATTTTTGGCACCTTTGTCTAGTATTAGAAAATTGTATTTATTTGGGTTTGTGTCCGTGTCCTCTATTCTGTACCATTGATCTACCTGTCTATTTTGGTGCCAATACCATGCTGTTTTTGTTACTATTGCTTTGTAGTATAGTTGAAGTTCTGGTATTGCGATACCCCCTGCTTCACTCTTCCTGCTAAGGATTGCTTTAGCTACTCTGGGTTTCTTACTCTTCCACATGAATTTCATGATTGCTTGCTCTATTTCTGTGAGGTACGTCATTGGGATTTTAATTGGAATTGCATTGAATCTGTATAGCACTTTTGGTAGTATGACCATTTTGACAATATTAATTTTGCCTATCCAAGAACATGGGAGGTCCTTCCATCTTCTAAGGTCTTCCTTAATTTCTTTCTTCAGTGTTTTGTAGTTTTCATTGTAGAGATCTTTTACCTCTTTGGTTAGATTGATTCCCAATATTTTATTTTATTTTATTTTTGAGACTGTTGTGAATGGGGTAGTTTTCCTAAATTCTCTGTATCTTTTGAGTGCCTGATATTCCATTGAATTCCATATGAGAAAGAGACATACTCTTTTCTTTTAGGGAATTTGAAGTTCTTTAATTCAGATGAAAAAAATTTTCACAAACATTTACTTGTAAAGCTGTGAAAATGATTATATAGATATGGGTTGTCTGCTTTGCAAAAGGAAGGAGTTGTTGATGGAGAAGTTTAGTTGGCTCTAAAGATTTGTTTTTAATGTGATTTGATGGTTCCAAAGAAGCAACCACTGAAAGCACTTTTCTTTCTGTTGACCTTAGGGCTGTAAATGCCCTAAAGGAATATGCACCATAGGTTACAACACTCAGAGAGTTAAACCTTTCTTTGTACTATTATTAGTAGGAACTTTTCGGATTAATGAAATGGTAGAAACTCCTGTTGCCTTGGACCAGAAGTGTGGCTGTCATGGTAATAGGAAGTAAGTCTGCTGGCTTATAAAGGATAAGGGAAGGAAGAAACATCTATTTTGGAGTGATTTGTGGATTGGGAAGGAAAAGATGAGATGTGTGCTTGTTGATTATATAAAGGATCTCTTAGGGTTACGTCTTTATATTTATGGATAGTATCTTATAGAATGTCTCCCACCCCAGTTCCAGATGAAGGAATAGAATAAGTGAATGGTTAAGCATTTGCTGGGGAAGAGTTATTTTGGGGAGAGAAAAGGATTTTCTGGATCTCATTTGCCCCATTTGTAATTTTTTTAAAAAAATTTCAAATGTAGCTGAAATATAGCAATATTTGATTATTCTGTGTAAGTTAATTAACTGGAATTAATACCATGTAAGATTTCCAGCTTTTAAAAATGCTGCATATTTTCTCTAAAAGAAGATTTTTCCCTTCACATTTTAATTTTCTGGATTACAGAGTTCTCTGATCAATGGGAACCTTTCTATTGTACCACATTCCAGCATAACTCTTGGAATAAGATAATTTTCCTGACTGTATATTCAGTTTTCTTGAATTGTGGTTCATTCCTGTTGGCGATAACTTGAAACTCAGAGGATGTATATTATGGAATAGATAATAGTGATAAAGGTGGGGTATATTTTCTGCAATACAAAGTCTGAAGAAGATAAGAATGAGCTAGAACAAACCTAAGCTTAAAAATTGAATTCTGGTGACCTATAGAGAAAACAAAAACAAAAAAAACCTAAAAACCAGAACACATTTGGTGTGTAAATAGAGGCAAATGGAGGTGAAATTTTATGAGAACTGGCACTTTGACTTTTCTTGTTCTCTGAAACTGACATCTTGTAGGTGGGTGGTCAGTAAGGAGTTGTTGAGTGAAGTGATGAGTAAATGAACCAAGGAGCCAGTAAAGAATGAGTTGTGGGGGCAGCTAGCTCTCCTGGAAAACCACCACCACGACAACAATGAAATATTGAACCTTTCATTGCATTTTTTTATTAACAATAAAATAAATTTATAAACATTTTAATTGAAATTTCAGAAAGTGTCTCATTTTTGGATTGAGCATTTGATGGTAACTGAAAATCAGTAATTAAGTCCTCAGTGAATACCCATGTGTAAAATGTCATTTGATTGATTTTGAGTATGTGTCTTTATTTTATTGTAGACATTTAAAAATTAATTTTTAAAAAATCTCAAGATTAATTTCAGATCTTTAACTTTTCTTTTTCTAGTCTTGAATTTTACAAATAAAAGTTGGTCTCTGTGTTTATTTTGGGAATCTGTCATCAGTAGTTATAGTTGATGATAAAGCAAGTAATTTATTTAGTTAGAATTATCCTAAATTGGCCTTTAGCATATAATATGTGTATTTACATATTATTACACTAAGTATTAAACTGCTTGAGGGCCAGGATAATTTTATTCAAAGTCTTAAATGTCTTTTATTACCACAAATGCTGGGTGGGTAAATTAATGGATGGATGAATTATTCTTCATATTTGCACATGTAAATGTAGACTGTGTGTCTAGTTATAGAAATGAACAAAGTGTTAGAAGTAACAGCTGTCTTGAATTATGAACACATGGTCCATGGTACTGAGAAGAGACCTAACCAAGTATTTGAAATCAACAATACCTCACAGAACCAGTTCCGGTACCTTTTTGTAAAGCTCGCCTGACTTGTTGAGATACTCAGTTATTAAATGAAGATCACTGTTCCTCTGTTTTAAGTGTTGTGTTTCTACAAGCTAATTTCAACCCCTCTGCATTCTGTATTATGATGATGGATGATTGTATTCCTCTCTGTGTAAGTTACTCTTTGGTAAAACTTCCCAGAACACTGTGTAAAATTTCAGCAATAGCTTCCAGTTAGCTCTTCATCTGTTCTCAAGTGACCTGGCAGTCTTGCCCTTTTCTGTGAAGTGGTCTTTGTATGGTCTCCCATTGCCTCAGCCAATTAAGACCTTAAAATTAGGCTTTGAGGAACCCTGCCCATGCTTCCAGGAACATAATAGCGCCACTTTTCATTGAAGGAGATGAGAAGTATTTAAGTTTGGCCAATGAACAAAGCAGGGATAAAAACAAGTGCTAAAATCATAATTAGCCCTGAATATTTTAATGCAAAAAGGGTATCAGTTTTTGGACACTATTTCACCATTATGCTAGATTTCCCTCCATAATTTATGGTTCAAAGTTTTTTTTTTTTTTTTTTTTTCTCCTTCTTATAGAGGCAATTAAGTTACGTAGTAAGACATTTTGAAAGGGGTACTACACCCTTATTTTTGAAGCAAATAGCTTTGCCATGCTAGATTTAAGCATGGATTAAGACATTTCTGTTGCCTTAAGCCTGAATAAAATTCTAGAATTTCTTCAAAGGATCTTTCTTTGATTTGGGCAGGAGAGATGTGCAGGTTTGAGAGTGAGTGTAAGACACTTTTGTGGATTTCATACATGCATGAGAGTTGTTCTGTGGTGAATGCCCTACTTTCTATTTATAGTAGTTTGACTTCTTTAGGCTTTCTCTAAGGAGTCTGTTATTTTGTATTGAGTTGTGGCTATATTTTGCTCACCATACAATTCTAGATTGGCAATATCTTTTGTAAAGGCTAAAGGAAAAAAGAATGACCTCTCAGCTGCCAATAATAGAAGATTTTCTTCTTCCCTGTCTTTGCTTTTTTGTCAGTTTCTGAATCAGATGAGTGGCACGATTAGCAATTCTATTTCAGTAACAAAAGTATTTATAAGGAAACTGTGTGTGTGTGTGTGTGTGTGTGTGTGTGTGTGTGTGTGTGTATGTTAGTTAGGGATTGAACCCGGGCTTTGCAAATGGTAGAAAGGTGTTCTACCACTGAGCTACATACACCCCGACCCCTGACAAAAATAATGGTTAGTTATTTATTTGTGAACATTCTGTTCTATAACTATTAAGTACTTTATCTTAGACTGAGAATAGCAAAATATATTAGTGACACTAAATATTTATGTACATATAAATAAATGTATGTGATATATCCTTGAATTTTTTTTTTTTTTTAGTATTTAGAACAAATGATTGTATATGGTTTTATGTTGATTGTATTCTTAGAATGGGTCTTGGTGGATTTGTCGTCTCTCTTATTATCCAGTGTTTTGGTAGTCAACATCAGAAAATAATTACTATACCTGTTTTGGTTTACAGTAGCAATCCTACCTTCAGTACAGTGTGACTCTGGGCGTTTCTCTGTAGTGACACTTTGAGTAAAATGAGTTAGATCCTCTCTTTGTGTCTCAGGACACTCCCATTCATTGCGGAGCATTTGATTATCCTGGGTTAATACAAGTGGCACTGTCTATGCCCTGAAATAGGAAAAATGCCCTCTTGCACTTCTTTTAGAGGACTACCAGATGCCTTTCTCATAAACCAAAAACATTTTATTATACTTGTCTTCTTGTTTATGCATTTCATAAAACTATGGATGACAGGCGAGCACTGACCATATTGGCATTCCATGAGCTGCAACAGGGTATGACCTGGAAACATTCAGTTTAATTCATATTGATTCATCGCACAAAAGTTAAATATTTATCTAATTACTTAAACGTAACATTTCCCTAAATTATTAAGCAATATTCTGAAATCGTTTAACCAGAGTTATTGTATTTTGAACATAATTTCTTTATGCATTCACTTATTCCTTAATTCATCTGCTTATTCACTGTTGATTTAATTAAAGACGCGCATCATTATAGAACAGTGCTGTCCAAAAAGAAATACTTGAGATACAAACATATGCTACCTATGTACTTTTAAATTCCTTAAGGTCACATTAGTCTCAAAAGAAAGTGTGAAATTAATTTTAATAGCAAATTTACGTAATCCATTATATCCTCAATATGATCACTTCAACACGTAATCAATATGAAAATTATTAAGATATTTTAAATTCTTTTAACTTTCTGAGCTTTCAAATTCCAGTATGTATGTTAGCCTCAGAGCATATCTCAGTTTCAATAAGCCATACTTCATATACTCAATATCCATATGTGACACATGGCTAACTTATTGGACAGCATAATCCTAGAGGACCTTCTGTATTGGCCATTGTTTCATCTATCATTCTTTTCATTAGAGAATTGTCTGTAATAGGATTGCCAGGATTGTGGAGAACTCTTTGTGAGAAAGCAAATGAATAAACTGAAGCTCATATATTTTAATATTAATTCTATTTATGAAAAAAAATCTGAAATTATGGAGAACATCTTTTAAATTATAGCCTCCATACGAAATGTGAAATTGATATACAAAAATGATTTGTAAACATTCTTTGAATTTTCCAGTTTCCTATACGTTGTTTTCAAATGGTAGATAATAATACAATTATTTATGCACCTGAATGGTAGATAAAGATAACTTCAGCATATTGGAAGGAGTAACATTTCAAGGACATTTACTTTCTCTGTATTATATATATTATAATAGAGAATTCGGGTGGTTATTGCATTCAGAATTTATTGTTTAGAATGCACTGGTGTTTGGTTTAAAATTATAGAGGTGGTTCAATATTTTGATCAAATGAAGGTTATTTTCTATTCAGCCTGTTGTCAACATTGCTTAACTACTGAGTTGTCACTGTCTTAGAGTAAATTGTCTGACTGTAGTTTTTATTTTTCAAAATTCCTGAATTTGAAAGGGATTTTATTAGCTGCATAGGAAACAAATGAGAAGGAACTTAACTAGTTTCTTCATACCTGTACAATATGCCAAACATTATGTTAGATGCAATACATAATTTCACAGATAATCTTCCATTTGGGGCTGACGTTTTTATTCTTGACTTATTAATAAGGAAATTGAAACTCTTAGTTGTTAAGTAACAAGCCTTTTGATCCATGGATAATGAAGAGAATTCTTTGTAGAATGTGGCTTGGCCCGTAGTGCAGGGAATAGTTATGAATCCTTATACTTATTCAGCTATGGCTCACTCCTGTCACTTGCCATTGAGCATCTTGTAATAAACATTTTGGAAAGTAAAGTATCACATCTATCTACTCTGCCTCGACCCTTCACTGAAAAGTAAGTCCAAGGGGTCTTTACCATGGTTTGCAATATTCTTCCCTAGGAATTCTGCTCATTCTCTGGCTTCATGCATTTTCTGTCTCAACTCCAGTGTATAAGTTCTAGACACATTTTACTCTAGCCTTATTTTTGTTCCTGTAACACACCAAGCCCATTTCTGCCTCACGACACTCACTTGTGTTGTTTGACCTCCACCTTATGCCTCCTGTTTCTCCTCCTCCCCTACAGATGTGGCTTTGACCTCTTGCTCCTTTGGGTCTGAATTTAAATATTACCTCCTCAAAGAGACCAAGCCTTGCCCAATTTGAGTAGGTCTTTCTTGTGTATCTATCATTACAACCTGTTAATTATTCCAAAAGACTAATTTTATTTGCATATATGATCATCTATTTATGTACATATTGTTTTTGTTTCTCTTCAGTCTGTAAATTCCCTAAGGCCAGTGACCATTATCTGTTGCCCTTGCTGTGGCGGGTGCATAGGAACTATGTGTTAAAAACAAATATTTGCCTTTTAGTACATGAATTGCCATAATTGCATCTGAAACTGTTCATTCTAATTACATTTTCTCACTTCTTTGTTTCACCTGCTAGTAGTGCAGAAGTGTAATAAATACTAATTGGGTGACTCTCCAGTTTCATGTCCCCTGTTCCTTGACCCACAAGGATAGCTATGTAACCTTGCCGAACCTGGCCTGGTACCTCACTCCCCTTCACCACAGGGATTGTTTCAAGTGATATGATCTAGTCTGGGCCATTCTAACTCCCTCCTTGTTTGAAAAGTTCAAACTCAACATGGAAGAGAGGACCTCTTCTTTTATGTTTTGGTCACATCTTGGGAATGGAAAGTTATAAACCTTCTCTGTCAGAGAACATATTCTGTGTCAAGATAGAAAACTCTGAAAAGAAAGAAACCAACATTCAGGCGAAAACAAAGTTGTGCAAGTTAAGGGCTTACAGGTGTCAATCCCTTATTCCTGCTTATCCTTGTTTGTGCCCCTGTCCTTTTTGATCAGATATGACAATTTTATTTCCTCCTTTTTTTGGCTTCAATTGGTTAGCTTGGTTCACCCTCTCTTAAAAACAGAGTCCTGATAGATGAATGCTCCCAGTCACATCCCTAAACAAACAGCAGGTCTGTCAGGATACAGTTTTTTTTTTTTTTTTTTTTCCCTGTGCTACGTTAAAAAATATGTCTTAGTGCCCCTGCAAGATCACATTAAGCTAAGTCTGTTAAGAATAGAAATGGTGGTTCCATTTTTTCTGCTACTATGTAATCTGTGTTTAGAATTATTCCTTCAATTTTTGAAAACCTACAGAGGTGAAAAATGTATATGTGATATGTATATAGTACAAAATGGGTATTTTTATTGCTAAAATTATTGCATTTTTGTGCTGTGATACTTCTGAGTTCATCATTGAGGTTAGTTTTTAAAATGTTTTTTAAATCAGCACTTTTTTTTAGTAGTATTGAGAAGCACATATTTTATCGCTTTACTTTTGTTGAAAAGACAAGATTTTCTTTGGTCAGCATTTTTTTTTAAGTAGTATTTTAAAACAAATATTATGCAACCCTACTTTTGATAAAAAGGGAGTACTATAAGCTAATGTGAAATCATCATTATGCTAGTGTTAATGAATTGACCTTAAGAATTTGTATAGACTCCATTTGTTACCAATACTGTCCTAATATAAAAACGTGCCTGAGTGCAAGAACTGCGGGAATCGATATAACCTTCTATTTGGAGTAATGAAAATATTCTAAATATGGTTGTGGTAGTGGTCGTACAACTCTGTAAAAATACTAAAAGCATAATTACTGAATTGTATAAAACTTAGTGATAACAGCCAGGCATGGTAGCAAACCACTGTAATCCTAGTGACCTAGGAGGCTGAGGCAGGAGGATCTTGAGTTCAAACCAGTCTCAGCAAAAGCGAGGTGCTAAGCAACTCAGTGAGACCCTGTCTCTAAATAAAATACAAAATAAGGCTGGGGATGTGGCCCAATTGTTGAGTGCCCTGAGTTTAATCCCCAGTACTCCCTCCTCACCCCCCAAAATTAGTGATCACATTCCAGTCTAATTCACACCTTCAACCACATGGAAAAGTAACAGGTTTACCATTTTGACTTTATTGTTACATGACGATAAAGATTGAGTTGGTGATGGAAGTCTGAGACAATGTGACATATTAACTTAAATCAGTGATCCGTTTGATTCTGATGTCAACACCAACTAGATGTTTGCATAGAAGCATGCTTCTTGAGGTTTTTGGTCATTTTTTGATATTTAGTATGTATTCTAAAGACCTCTAATTTCTTTTTAATTAAGCATTGTGTCTTAAAAAATTCTAATTGCTTTCATAGTTTCAAAATATATAAACCTTTGGAATGGTGCCTTATCACACATGCCACCACACTCCCCCTTCTGGTGCGGAAGGCAGACATTACTAAATATAGTTTCTTCTCCATAAGTCACAACTTAAGTATCCTTCCCTAGACACTGTTGTCCTGGGTGCCTAGTACCCTTGAGTTGAACTGATCCATAAAGTTAAGTTGTTAATCACTGTAGGGAATGAGTTCTAAATGCCCTAACCAACTATCTGACACTGAAGTTACTGGCCCTTCCTTTTTTGTTTCAAGAGTTCTTTTCCTGTGTTTTCATATGTTCCTTAAAATATTGACTTCCAATTCTGCTGGTGACTATGCAAGCCCATGTATCATTCAAAGCGAGTAATGCATCTCTGCCCTTAAGAACTTACAAATTTTGTGAACCACTATGACCTACTAGATTTAACTATCATGTCTTTCTCAGTTAACCTTGACTTTGCTTCAGGTATTTTGCTTTGCTCCTGTAACTCAATAATGAAATGAAAAACAATTCAATTAAAAATGGGTAAAGGTCTGAATAGACAATTCTGCAAAGTAAATATAAAATGGCTAATGAGCACATGAAAGTGAGCACTCTAATCATCAGGGGAATGCAGATCAAAACCACAAATACCACTTCATATGTACTTGGAGAATTATAAAAAAGACAGATAATAAGGACTGCTGGAGCATATATAAAGAAATTGGAACCCTTATACAGTGTTGGCAAGAATATAAAATGGTGTAGCTACTTCGCAAAAATAGCAGCAGTGAAACATACAGTTATCTTTATAACCCAGCAACTCCATTCCTAGGTACATGCCCGAGAACAGTGAAGACATATGTCCCTACAAAAACTTGTATGTAGCTGGGTGCGGTGGGGCGGTCCTGTTATCCCATCTACTCAGGAGGCTAAGACAAGAGGATTGCTTCTTTTTGCATATTCAGTTCATTAAATAATTTTACCTGCTGTACTTTAACAGTATATTCAAAATCTGTCCCATTCTATAATCTTGGTTCAAAATCACCTTTTGCCTTGACATTATTGCACTAACCTCCTAGCTTGACTCTGTGTCTCCATCCACTCTTCTTCTGAGGCACTTATTTATTTCACATCCAGACTGAGTGACTGTTTTTTTCAACTGATAATGATGTGTGATATACAGTCATAACCCCTTTTCTGAGGTTTTGTTTACTGTAGATTCAGTTGCCTATAGTTGACCATAGTCTGGAAATGTTAAATGAAAAATTTCAGAAATAAACCATTCACATGCTTTAAATAACTTATTACAGTATATTGTTGTAATTGGTTTATTTTATTATTATTTTTAATCTTTTTTCTGTGCCTGATTTGTAAGTTAACTTTGTTATAGGTATGTATGTATAGCAAACAAACAAACAAACAACAATAACAAAAAAACCCAGTAGACCCAGTGTAGGGCTTGTTACTATCTGCTGTTTCAGGCATGCAAAGGAAGTCCTGGGGTGTATCTCCTATGGATAAAGGGCAGGTGCTGTAATTAATATTTACTCTAAAAAAAACTTATTTCACACTGTTCTGAGTGATAAACTATTAATTTACTTCATCCTCACCACTCTAGGAGGAAGAGCGCTATTACCAGTATTTAAAAATAGACAGGTTAAGTAATTTGCCCAAGGTTTCCATTTGTAAATGGTTGTTATTCTACAGGGTAGATCCAGGTACCCTTGCTGAGAGCAGTGTCTAATAACTTACTCTGGCTCCACTCTTCCTCCTTTTTGCTAACTCCCACTTAACCAGGCTCATTTTTCCTTGATCTGTTTGTCATTGTTCCTTCTGTTTAGCGAGCTTACCCCCTCTAGTTTTCCTTTTTTCAATTATTCTTGGCCCTAAGTGTCACCTTCTCACAGAAACCTTCTTCAGTAACTCCCATCTTGCTATCATATCCACATGTATTTTCTTCATTACATATATCAGTGTTTGAAATTATCCCATTAAAATTTTTGAATGATAAATGCTTCCACCCATGGCCTAATCGGACAGTGCCTGAAAAATAGTAGGAGCTCAAGAACTACTTGTTACTGTTTGAATGGCTTGTGGGAGGTTAAGATTTGAAATATTTTCAATTCATGGTTTTGGTCAATTTTCAGTGCATATGGAAGACTTTATGACCTGACTTTTCACATTTTCAAATTTTTCAGATTTTATTGTGATTATGTGTTTTATGTGTTTATGTAGTTGATATCTTTCTAATGTCATGTTGACCTTCATTTGACTTAAAGTGAGAATTGATCTTTTGATAATGATTTTTGAGTGATTGGAAAACATTGTTATTTTGCAGGGTTTAGTTCTTGTTTCCTATTTCTTGGATGTGGTTTTACTATTCTCAGGTTTTGGGTGTGGGTGGAGAGTGTGAAGGGTGGAGAGGGTAGTTCTTGACTATTGGATTCATGGAGCCTTGAAATGTGGTAGCCACAGTTAGCATGGAAAAGATAGGGGATGTTTAAGGTTCATCTATTGGAGAGCTTGACTGTTTTCTAGATCATTCATTGTTTAATACAAATGGATTCTAAAGACTGAGAAACGCTGCTGTATCTGTGTTGCATCACGTTTTGCTCCATTTACGCAGAGGCATCTTCTATTACTTTTTTACTACTTTTCCCATCTCAGAACAATAGTGCTCATATTCCAAATGACAGAAATAGCCATGTATGTGTGTGTGTTAGTGTGTATATTACTCCTTGAATTAGTGATTTTAACTATATGGACTCATGAGGAAAATTTAAAATTCCAATTGTGTATACACATCCAAAAGAATACAGAGAAGAAGATATTATATAATTAGATGTCTGAGATTTACATTTTGATAATCTCTCACCTCTGCTATATTGAAAAAGAATAAATATTCAATATATTCTTACAACTAGATTTATTTTTTCAGAATATTAAAATTGGATTCCATGTGCATAAATAATATTCAGAGAATTGGATTCTCAAACTTTTTACTACTCAGCAGAGCGAAAGAGATAAACACTAGATGCTGAAAAATAAAATGGGAAATTGCAGCATTGAATGGCTAGGCTCCAGTTGCTTTTACATAGTTTCTAATAACCAAGATTTTCCATGCAGCTGACTCTTGATTTTTTATGTGCAAATATGCTGGTTGTAGGATGATAAATGCAGTTTACATGAAATTAAAAATAAATTCACTATTACTGTTTTTAGCCTCTTTTATCCAATACTTGTAAGTGATGCTAAACAGAAGTCATTCTATTTGAAAACATTTTATGTTGTGAATGCATGCACAATAAACCTACTCCATACACCACAAGGGAGATTAAAAAATAATATTGTGTCACTGCCCTAGCATATTGTCCAGCAATGTAGATACTCACTTTAATGTTCATTTGAATGTATTATTATAGATAGTATAAAATGCTATGTACACAGATACCAGAGGCACTAAATATGACTGCATGGGTCAGGGAACTGAGAGAGAATCTTTTAGTTGAATTCTGAAGGATAAATAGAAGTTTTCTAGGTAAAAAATTAGGCCTAAGAATCAGCCTACATAAAGTCATAGTGTTCTGTAAAATCCATGTTACTCCAGGAATAGGAAGAAATTCAGGCAGGCAAAAGTAGACTGTGGTTTCCTGAGGAATGGAAGTTAATTTCATCAGATGAGAAGTGGGAGAAGAAGAACGAGAAAAGATGAATCTGTAAATGTGATTTGGTATCAGATTATGAAGAGTCTTTTATATAAGCTGCCAGATGTTTTCCAGCAAGTGAGCGTGATGATTCATTTTATTTGTAGGATAATGGGAGGAGCAGTGGAGAGTCTGCTTTGTACCTATAATGCTTCACACATAACATGCTTTCTTGATAGCTATTATATTACTATTGGTAATGAGAAGTGATGGCATTATTCAACTTGTTGGTATGTCTGTGTCTGCCCTCTGATATGAGTAGATATGAATGTTCTTTCTGCATAGATGAAGGCATTATCTGTCAAAGATAGTTCAACTTTGTGTTTTACTCACAACAGTGAACAGGCTTATGACATTTGGAAATAAACTGCAGATCCAGCCTGGGCTGGATCTAATGGGGAATGCAAAGTTCAGGAAAGTGTGCCTGTGGCCACTGAGTTGGTTATTTTCATTTAGGTTTCTAACAGTAGTATAGCTGATGTGTTTCTGACTAGGATAGTTTGACAGGCAGAACTTTAAGAATCTTTCAGTAGAGCAACTATGAAGGTGTTGATGATCACTGTGGTGTAGAGGTGCCTCTCAGTAAGGCATCTGAAGTGCCTGCCTTGGGCCTTGTTCTTAAGAGCATCCTCCCATAAGATGAGGAGGACATGAAGCCATGGATGCTTGCCTATCAACTCATAGCCACACTCTCTCCCTTTTCTAAACCATGCTCTGGGTGCTCAGGATCTGAGAATTTCCAACCAGTTGATCAGAGCCTTCATGAAGGAAGAGTTCAGGCCACTTCCCTAGGTCTTCCTCCCAAAGATAATGTGAGGACCTCTAGGTCTAAGAGCTCTCTGAGGAAATAAAAGAAGTTGACTGTGTGCCACACTGAGGCCAGAGCTGGAAGAAGCTTGGAGTGAAACAGAAGGTGGAGCCTCCATTTCTACCCCTGAAAATGTTAGAGTCAGCCTGTTGGGATATAATGGAGTAGTTTGGCAATGCAGAAGTTGAAATGATACAGAAGCTCCAATATAGAATTGTTTAGAAAACATGTATACTTCTTTTTCTTTTAATTATTCACCCTAAACTATTTGTGATGGAGGAAGATCTTAATATTGATGTTCATATTTTTAAGCTTATCTCATATCTTATATTAATTAAAAAAATTCAAATTAAAAATTTATTTCTAGAGAGGATATTGGAATTATGCTATTAGGTACTAATTCCCTAGGATGATTTTGTATAATCATTGAAATTAGGTTAGAAGGAACAAATAAATTTTATGTACTTAAGTAGAATAATATAATCAAAGCAAATTGACATTTAAATAGTTAAATAAGCCAGCGTCTTGAGGCATGTGTATGTGCGCGCACAGCGCGATACACACACGTGCGCACACACAGCGTAGTCTCATTTGTCAGTCTAAAGGGGGCATTCTTTTTTCTTCATTAGGAAGGAAAAGGGCAAGTAATAAATAACTAATTTAGAGTAGTTACAGGAAAGGTCTCCTAAGTAGATTATTCATTTTATATTGCCTCGGTTTGCCATTTAACCCAATCTGTAGAAACAATGTGAAACATTTCTTTAGAGCAGAAAGCAAACAAAATTAGTTTGCTTCTCATGCCAAAAGAGCTGGTTTATTTTTAGCTGCCATGTTTTATTTCTCTGAAGTGGATGGATGTTCATTATATTTGGTGAGTTATCAAGATTTACTGTAATGCTCCAGAGTATGCAAGTTAATGATTTCAGCCTATTTTTTTTCGTATTACTGTAAAAGAAACTATTGGACAGTTTCGATATCAGATGGTTTATTTCCAAAATCATATTATGTTATTGAAATTGTTCTGGGTAAATGTTTTGTTGGAGTTTGCACATTGTCAGTTCTTGTTATTCGAAATCACTTTTGATTTTCTTTTGTTCTGTTCAAGAAAATATTCAATTAAAGTCAGTAGAATGTGTATGCTATAAAATTACTGACTAGTTGTAGACCATTTGGACAGGTTGATGTATGAATTCAACCACAATGGGTTAACAATGTTTTTTTTTCTTAAGGATAACTTTAAATTGTAAGTGACTAAGTTTAGTTTATATTTTGTAATATAGTATTTATTTAAACAAAATAAATGTATTCCTTTAATATTTATAATTCTCCAAAACAACTCATAGAAAAGTCTAATAAATTAAGTCTTGGGATATTAACAGTTTACTGTTTTTTTCCCCACTGTATATTTTTATTATTGTTTTGATAGGTGATTTAGAGATTGGAACAAATTCAATTGACATGAAAATAGATAGAAATAACTATATTTTGTTTCTTTTCTGAGTGGTTAATCAGGATATTTTAGCTTCTCTCTTCTCTTCAATATAATAAACTGATCCCAAACTGCAATTTTGGGATCTCCCATGAGAAAACAAAGTCAATGAAATCTATTGTCTAGTAAAACAATTTATCAAGTAAGGCAGATATGAATACCACAAAAACTGTTTATCCTCTGTATAAAACACTTTGGTAATGGGAATGATGTTTTCACCAACTGAAGGCCTGATCTCATCTTTCTAAGATTGTCCATAACTGACCTTAACAAAATTTTGTGTGTGTGTGTGTGTGTGTGTGTGTGTGTGTGTGTGGTGCTGGGGCTTAGAACCCAGGGCCTTGTGCATGTGAGGCAAGCACCCTACCAACTGAGCTCTATCCCCAGCCCCAATAGCTGTCTTTTCAAATAGCTATAGAATATATGTTTCTGACCAGACATGCTCAGAGCTCAAAAATAATTATTAGTTCACAACGAAATGCTGTGCTGGCTATTTTCAAAATATGTTTTAGCAATAGCATTCCATCGTTTGGGGCTATTATTCTTAATTTTTCTCCTAGAGTTTTTATTTGCCATATTGCCCTGCAGTACAAAATAGTAACAAGATAGACTACTCATTTACAATTTCTTTTGCAAATTATCAATACTGTTGATAATAAGAAACAGACTTTCAGAAAAACATTCTAGTTGATAAAATGGAAATCCCCATTCATTTACTGATTAAAGGATATAATAACTAGGTATACCTAGTCATAATAAAGAAATCTCAAAAGCCACAGAGGAAAATAAAATAGACATTTTCATATATTGCACAGGGGAAAACAAAATGATACAGCTTCTTTGAAGGTGACTTTGCATCTAGTTAATTTTCATAAGCATTTCCTGTTTGAATCCTCCTTTTAGAAATCTATGTCAAAGACTCTTGGGAAACAATACAAACAGCACAATAAATATGACTACTTATTGAAACACTATTATTTTAACTGGGAAATTCTAGAAATAACACAGATGTATATCATTAGGAGACTTGATAAAAGAATATCTAGTGATGTGCTACAGTATAAAGGAATGCAAGTATCTCCATAAACAAAGGCAATTAATTTCTAGGGTGTACTCTAAGAAAAAGGCATTTATATATGTGAAAATGGGAGGGTACTGTAATATATAGCTATTGAATTTGTTTTTAAATTTATTTTTAACTAATAAACACTTAGAATTGTATATATTTATGAGATACTATATGATATTTTAGAACATTATAAAATTATTTTACCCACAATGGAGGGATAACAAAATACCTTCTTTTGTAGGTTTGACTTAATGCATGTGATATATTGTGTAATTTTGAAACATAATTAATGTTAAACAGAAGAATTTCAAACCTGTTTACCCAACTAATGGCATAACCACCTGAAAGGAACTTATCTAATATCTTTAAAAAAACATGGTACTTGGATGACTATATATTTTTGATGGTTTATGCCTTAATTTCAAAAAGGATTGTAAAAATCTTTAATAACTTTAAAAAATCTCATTTTGGCTTTGATATTGATGATATTTTGAAACTAGTATGTGTATCTCGAGAAATAAACCCAATGATTAATTATATAGGTGTTAGTGAAAACTGAGATTTATAATACAATTTACAGATAGATTGTTGAGTTTAAGTAAAAATCTAGTAACACTAAATATGAGTTGGATCTGTATGACCTTAGTTTGTCTTTTATGTTTTAAAACAAAGATTTGGTGGTATTAAGTGCAAAACGTTTCAGAACAGAGATCAGTTCATTAACAACGAGCATCCATAGTACCCAGATTGTGGTATTTATATAGCATTTGCCACTTGAAAAAACCAGAACTACTGAGAAAATTGACTGATATCAATCATGGGGAAGACTTTATATTGGCAAGCCTGGGAAATGTTATTTTCAAAAATCAAGGTTGCAGCTTGGTCTGGTAGTGCATGCCTGTAATCCCAGTGACTCAGGAGGCTGAGGCAGGAGACTCTCAAGTTCAAAGCCAGCCTCAGCAACTTAGCAAGGCCTTAAGCAACTCAGGGAAACCCTGTATCTAAACAAAATATAAAAAAGGACTGCAGATGTGGCTCAGTGGTTAAGTGCCTCTTGTACAAAAAAAAAAAAAAAAAAAAAAAAAAGCAAGGATGTTATAAAACAGTCTTATTTTTCTCTGGGAGCTCCAACAGGGGCCAGTGGGAAGCCCAGCAGATAAACCAACTTGACCAAAACAACTCTACAAATTCTCAGAAAATTAGACTGCCTTTGGAATCACAGTCTAATTTCATATATTTCAGAGTCTGAACTGGACAGTGAGGAAGGGTAACAGTAAGGCTATATAGTCAGGGGCACATGCATACATGGAAATTGATATGTCATGCTTGAGCATATATGATGTCAAGGGCAAATGGATATATAGGGAAAATGTGATTTCCTTAGTTTGGGCTATAATTTTTCCCCTTGAATGTTGAACCATTGGTTAATTATACCTTGTTTAGTGCCTCCTATAATTCTAGGCTATATTTTTAGAACTAGAAATATTATAGTGAATGAAATGTACAAAAATTCCTGCAGCTGTGTTGCTTATTTTCTATTGGCAGGATACAGACAATTAACAAACAAACAAGTAAATTATGGAGTATATTGGAAGTTAATCATTGCCATGTAGAAAAAAGCAGAGCCAAGAGCATTAGGGGACTAAGGAATGCCGATGAAGGCAAAGTATGATTTCTCATAAGATCAGAGGATACTCTGTTGAGGAAGTGCCCCTGGAGCAAAGAATGAAAGAGAACTACTGATGGTTATACTGGGAGAACAACAACCTGGCCAGAGAGAGGCACCAGTGCTGAGGAACGGAGGTAGCAGTGTATCCTGCATGTTTTAGAAACAACAAGGTTGCCAGTGTGACTGGAGCAGAGGAATTGTGGGGTTTGGGAGGAAGGAAGGTCTCAAGCCTAATGGCAAAACTTTTGGTCTGAAGAGTTGAAACAATGAAATTTCCAAGTCTGTGATGAAAAGACTGAGGGAGCAGGGAAGGAAGTTAGCAGGAAAAAAGCGAGGTCTATATTGGACCTAGTTTAAAATTTCAAGTATTTCCCTTCAGTCTGTCTTGGTCCCAGAGAACTTACTGTCTCAGATAACCTTCTTGACATGTAGGGAGAGAATGGCAAAAGCATCTTTGAGACAGAAGAGAAAGCCTGTTCCCCTGGGTTCTCTGCCACTTATGGATACCCATTGCACCCCACTCCCCCTGCCCTAATTTGCTTTTTCCCTGCCTTGCTGATGGATTTTCATGGCTGGAGTCTGCAGCTGGTGTAATGTGGCATGTGATACCTACTATCTTTTGTCTGGGTAGTTCTTCCCTCTTTCCCTGGCCAACTTGATCTCCCCTCCTGTCCCAACCCCATCCTTAAGTCCTCTGAGACCTGGATATGCGTCCAGTTTGATTCCACAGAGCAATCTATTCTGTTATCTCCCTGAAGATTTATGGCCAGCTCTCAGGTAGGTGTCCCAGCCAAACTTTAGCTGCCTCTGCTTCCCCATTAAACTACACTGGTCCCAAAGGTCAGTCTGCCTATTGGGTCCTCCTCCTTCCTGCCTAGGCTCTTCTACCAAGGTGATATGGCCTTGTCATCCAGGGCTGCCTGAGAGGCGGTTTGGAACGAGGGCTAAGAAGCTAGAACCTTGACCTGCCCTCAGTTTATCCTTGCTACTCAGATGAGCTGCTTCTCTGGGAAGAGCACACAGAAGGGAAAAATCAATCCCCCTGCAAGATAGTCTTGCTCTGTTTTCTCTGAACCCTTTTTTTGAGAAATGAAAGGATTAGACTCTCTTGTATGTCATATCTCACACCTGTTTGGGTGTTCCTTGCAGTATAGTTGTTGAGGTATTTTTTTGCAGCATAGCTATAATTGTTCATTATATCATAACTACATTATAGTCAGCTAAGGAAGCATGTCCCTTGATTTGTTAAAATGAGGTATCAGACAACCAGTATTTTTCTCAAGTTCATAACCTGTTTTGCTGCACAGATACTATTTTGCATGTCATAAACTGCACATTACTTTATCTTTAAATCCTCGTATCATAAAATCCTACATTACTAATCCAAACCAAAACCCTTTGTTTCTAATTGTAACCTCCACTCTGATATATGCTTGAAATGGCTAAAACAACATACTTTGAAAGATAAAAATTTAAAAACACATTTAAAAACATTTAAGCTTAATATGGTATATGAAATATCAAGGCTTTTTTATAAAAATTATTTATTTTTAAATTTTTTAAAGACTGCATTTTGATTCATTGTACATAAATTTCATTTCTATGGTTGTGCACAATGTAGATTCATACCTTTCATGTAATCATACATGCACATAGGGTAATGATATGTGTCTCATTCCAATGCCAGATGATGATGCTAACTTATGATGTTCCAATGGTTGTGCTTTGTGGTTTATTATTTTGGTAGATGCATATAATTTTTCTGTTTGTCCATTTTCCACCATTCCTGTTTCTATTTATGGTTTAGTCTTCTGTTCTCGATAATTACCCATTGTGATGCCCATCTTCTTTTTCACTTATCCCAAAAGCCCTGCATCATGAGTAAGAAAATAAGGAGGTGTGGGCTTTATCACAGAGTTGGGGTGAAACATGAAATACATTCTTTCTGCAGCATTACTTTGGCAGTGCTTCAAAAGATTAAGCTAAGAGAAGCTGGAATGACATTTTGATTTTTTGTTTCAATAAAATTTCATTTCTACAAAAGAGAAAATGAAGAATTATAACATTCTTAAATGTCATTGATGCTTTAATATATTTACTTTTTTCATGATGGGGTTTGGGTAATATAAAGATATGTTACTACTAATCTTAGAAATCAACTTTATTATAAATTCCTCATATCTACCAAAAACAAATATGCATTAAAAAGACTAGGCAGCATTCAAATGATTCTCTTCTTGTTTGAGATGTGTTAGATAAGCAATGATTAGTTTGTATGGTCTACCATTTTTCATAGACTTTTGAGTTCTGTAATAGGAACTGTTAATTATCCCTGCTGTATGCTACAGGGTAAGTTGACCTCTTGAGCTTCTGTATTCTAAATATCTCTAAAATGAACATGGTACTGACTTCATAAGGTGATCACTCTCTCAGTATTGATTTAAATTATTTCATATCCTTTTCATGCCACTTGGCACATGGTTGGCATCTTCCCTATTTAAGAACAAACAATATAGTTCTTGATATTATTTGTTATAACTGATAGCATTTGAACATTTAGATCAGTGTTTCTTAAGTATAGATCTCTCTAGTCCTACTAAAAGTGTACAAAATGTTCAAAATTAAAAGTTCATTGAGAATATGGTATTCCACAAAACAACATACAACCTGAAATAAACTAGTTTTAAATTTGAAAAAAAAAGTTCTATAAAACATTTTTAGAAATGGTTAATAGTCACAGTTTCAAAGTTGAAGAATCATTGTCCTTGACTGTGTGCTACTGAATATTTTATAGATTCATAGCCAGGCTTAAAAGTGTCAAAGAAAAATTCCTGAAGAATTTAGACCTGCATTTCTTGTGAGCTAGTTTACATATTATCTACATATGTATTTGCCCCTCCCACACAAATACACATTCATGTTCAAAGGGTAACGATGGCTCCTACAGTGTCCAAGTGTTTGATTTTCAACTTTTATCATATCAACCGTTTGTTCAGTGAGTCTTCTTATAATCTTCACTAAATTTCTGGTTAAATAAACTTCTGGTTAAATAAAATAAAAGCAAAGATAAAGAAGATAGATTTAACATCCCTTTACATTTTGAGGTAAACAGATGGAACAGATGTTATAGTTTAGTTTCCTCTATATGTCTATTTTAAATTGTTAGCCTGTTTTCTATTCAGCATTTTCCAAGTTAGCTCGAGTTATTAAACATAAAATATACATACAGACAATAAAGAAATTGGTTATGCTTTCTTTTTTTTAAAAATCAAGTTAGGTAAATAAGGTTTCTTAAATGTATTTTTAACATGTAATAAGTTTAGTGAGTAAAAAGTAGGCAACTTAGTATTTCATTAAAGATCTCTCATCTTGAATATTCCAAAAGATATGTTTGAAGTACTCAATTGAATTGATGTTAGATAGAGTTTGGGATATATAATTATGGCATGAAAATATAAAATCCATTACCTACTCTTCATTACCTCTAAATTCTTTTTAGTGTGCAAGGAGAGCAACCATTGCACTTCCAGTTCATCATTAAGATATGTTTGAGATATGTTTTATAATAAAGCTAAAATAAGAGAAGGAAACATTTTATCTCATTGAGGTCAGATTGATATATAAAGTTCCTTATGTCTAATGTTTAGAAACATTTTACTTGTTAAATTTCATGTACTAGCATTTTGTACTTTGATATAGTTTAAACTACTAATAACAAACAGTAAGATTTCAGTAGAATTCAGATGTGCACAGCTCAAGGAGGAGCGTTGCACAGGAAGACCATTCTTCTATCTTTGCCCCAAGCATTAACTCCTACTTGCTGGAAACTTGTTTCTTTGATTATCCTCACTCTTGTGTGTGTCTTCATAGCCATGTTCTGCAATACTTCCATTTCCTTCAGTATATCAATATCTGCCCTGTCCAAATAAGTAGCCAACACAACCAACCAACCCTTTCTATACCATCTAGGTACTGGTTTTTTTTTTTTTTTTCTTTTCTTTTTTTAAGGTGAAGTTCTCTAAAAAATAATCTGCTCTGTTTTTTTTTCTAACCTCTACTGTTCTTTTTTAACCTGCTGTAATCTTATTTCTTACTTTTATTTTTTATGAACCACTCTAAGATCAATAATGATTGAGTACCTAATTATCAAATACAATGGCGACTTTTATCCCCTTATTGTATCTCTCTGTAACACTTGATACTGATGGCTTCTCTCTTTTCATGGAACTCCCTTGTTACCACTTTTCTTTGCTTTCTAATTTTACTGCTAAACATCTCTTATGCTCCTTTATCAGTTTGTTTTACTCTACTGGTTCCTTAAAGTTTGTTGTTTCCAAATACTGACTCTAGGCCCTCTTTTCTTACCTTAGCTGCTTGCTGGAGACTTAAACTACTCTCATAGTTTCTATGTCATCCAAATGTTTATAATCTCTAGCTGAAAACTTATCCTCAGGACTCAGATTTGGCTATTTTACTCTATTTTAATTATATGTTTGTTTGGGTGTTGTTTTAGTCTGCTCTTTGGCTGCTGTAACTTAATGATCCAACCAGAATGATTGTAGAGGAGGAAAAGTTTATTTGAGGGCTCATGGTTTCAGAGGTCTCATACCGTAGACACCTGACTACATTTCTTTAGGCTCAAGGTGATGCGGAACACCATGGTGGAAGAGTTTGGTGGAGCAAAGCAGCTCACATGATGATCAGGAAGCAAAGAGAGAGAGGGATTCCAGATACATACCCCAAAGACAGCCCCCAATGCCCCACCTCCTCCAACCACACCCTGCCTACTTTCATTTATGACTCAGTCAGCCTCATCAAGTCCACTAATTCACCAATTGGGTTAAGACTGTCACAACCTGATCATTTCTCCTTTAAATGAAAGAGAATTTGCTGGGGTATATTTGTATACATACATAGTGTAATTTTGTCAAATTCATTCTGCAGTTCCTCCCTTTTCCATCCCTCCTCATTCCCCCTCAGTCTCCTTCCTCTGCTCCACTGATCTTCCATTTTAGTGAGATCTAACCCACTCCCCCACCACAACTTTTTTTTCCCATTATTTTGCTCTTGACTTCCACATATGAGAGAACACATTTGACCCTTGACTTTCTGAGTCTGTCTTATTTCATTTAACCTGATGTTCTCCTATTCCATTCTTTTACTGACAAATGTCATAATTTCATCCTTCTTTAAGTCTCAATAAACTTCCATTGTGTGTACATACCATGCTTTCTTAATCCATTTATCTGATGATGGCCACCTGCACAGGTCTCCCAGCTTGTTTTTTTAAATTAAAAAAATTTTTTTGAGATGTCAATGGACCTTTATTTTAGTTATTTATTTGTGATGCTGAGGATCAAACTCAGTGCCTCACAAATCTAGGCAAGTGCTCTTCCACTGAGCCACAACCCCAGCCCCCTAACTTGTTTTTTGTGAATTTTGCTGTTATAAACATTGATGTGACCATATAATTATAGTATGCTAATTTTATCAGTATTTCTTTTTTAAGGTTTTAGACTTGTATTTGTTTTGGCAAGGCAAAACAGTATTTCAACCAAATCATTAGTTCAGTTATACATTGCAATATAGCTTACAGATAACATGATTTTTGAGTGAGTAGTTATGTTCTAAATTTCAAACTGATTTATTGCTTCATTTAAACATATTACTAAATATCTGTGTTAATCAGCTTTTTGTTGGTGTGCCCAAAACACCTGACATGAACAACTTAATAGAAGAAAGATTTATTTTGTTTCAGTTTCAGAGATTGTAGTTTATGGTTGACTGACTCCATGGCTTTTGGCCTAAGGTGAGGTAGACATCATGGCAGATGTGGCAGTAGGGAAGCAGAGAGAGGGAGAAAAATGGGGTTAGGACCGTGGATAAGACATAGTCACTAATGGCATACCTAAGGACCTACTCCCTTCTCCTAGGCCCCACCTCCTGTAGCTTCTACTGCCTCCCAGTAGTCCATTCAAATTATGAATCCGTCAATGAATTAATCCCGAGTCCCACCATTGATCATCATTATTTTGGGGAGCAAGCTCTTACAGCCCGACCAGCGGGACGAAAGACACATACACTTCAGAGGTTCATGAAGCAGCTTCCCCTTTATTCACATAACACCTTCAATATATAAGCAGTCTCATGCATAAGCAATTGTAACCAGATATGTCCATCCAATCCTGTTAAAGGTCAAGCGATCACTCGCTCGAGCATACATGTAAAGTATATCTGTCCACGCGCTAGGTGGCTGAATTGATTATCATACAGCCAATTGTAAACACTTCCTGCCTTTCTCCAGGCATAATCAGGACGCCGTTTGCTCTCTGCCAGTCGCCATCTTTAGATGCAGGTTGCGTAACCCTGGGCCCCGGGTCTCGCCCGCCACAACTCCCCCTTTCTGTTTATAAAAGGGACCGTGCCTGTCTTAGGTTGTCCACGGCAGAGCAACATCCTTACCCATCATTGGACAATGAGGCTCTAGCACTCATTTCCTGTCTTAGGTTGGTATGAGCTCCCCATGAATCTTACGGGTCATTGGCTACCGGTCCAGCATATTTAACCAGACTTGGGGGGATGGGCCAGCATCAATTGCGATGAGAGCTTGGCGAATAATGGCTGTTTCTCTGTGCCAATGTATATGCATTTTGTATATGCACAGGACAGAAACAACACACAAAAGACCTCCCCTGGACAAAAACCCAACCCATTCTTTTCCCCATAGAACAGCGGACTGCAGAAATGTAGCCAAATGTTGTAAAATTAGGAGGATATAGAATAAAGGAGTTGGTAAGGGGTACAGGATAGGGCCACATCTTCACTATCCCCCATAGTTCACTCGAGTCTCCTCCATTAACTTGGCGATAATTCGCCAGCACCGTCAGTGGGAGAAGCCTCCTCATCTTCTTTTGGGTCTCTGTTGAGGCCTTGACCAATCTCTCCGGCACCCAAATTGACGATTGTGCATCCTGTGGGAAAACACAGACAGACCCTCGGGTCCAGAGTAACACCGGATCTGGGCCTTTCCATTGTCCTGATAGAATGTCCTTCCAGAGCACTTGAGGTAGATGCTTTTTATTAGGCTTTGAATGACGGTCAGCAGCCGATTGGCCCTCAGAATCAAGATTTTAAAAACTTAAAATGAATAAGACAACAGACAGTTTGTCTTTTGGGGATCTGAATGATGCCCCTATTCCCCCTTTTTGTTTATAAAGCATGTTTTTAAGCATTAAATGGGCATGCTCAACAGTGCTTTGTCCAGTAGGATTATAGGGAATTCCTGTGACATGTTGAATACCAAAGGTGGAACAAAATTGTTTAAAGGCCTGGGATGTATATCCAGGACTATTATCTGTTTTAATTTGTTTGGGAACTCCTAGGATGGAGAAAGAGTGTAAACAGTGTGTTATTACATCTTTGGTTTTTTCTCCAGTAAGAGCAAAGGCCATAATAAATCCTGAAAAGGTATTAATAGACACATGAATGAATTGTAGTTTTCCAAATTCTGAATAATGAGTTATATCCATTTGCCAAATATGATTGGGCTGAAGCCCTTTTGGATTTACTCCTAACGAGGGGTTAGGAATAAGTGTAACACATTTAGCATAAGACTTGACTATGTCCCGAGCTGTTGCCTTAGTAATTTTATAGCGTGTGCATAGAGTGGAAGCATTTACGTGAAATTTGGAATGAAAAGTTTTTGCATTTTCAAGCGTATTAAAGATGTGTGTGTCTCTGGTGGCCATGTCTGTTAAATCATTGTGTAAACTAAAACGACCTGGAAGGCCAGTATGAGCCTGAACATGCCCAATAAAAGAAGGATTTTTTCTGTCCCAAATGTTTTTGTAAACTTTGCAAATATTTAGTAATAGTGGAGGTGAGGGAAATCAGACCAGTTAATTCTAAATTTTGAACAGCATTAACAACATATTTGCTATCAGAGAATAGGTTAAAAGGCTCATGGTGGGTTTTGAATACTTCTGTAGCTACCAATAGTTCCGTTTGTTGTGCGGATAGAGTATTAAACAACAATGTTTCTGTAACATTATCTATAGTAATAGCACCCGTACCATTTTTTGATCCATCAGTAAATATAAGGGTAGCTCCTGTAATAGGTTCTTTTCGGGTGACTTTAGGAAAAATTATAGAATGTTGACTCCAAAATTGGAGAAGAGGATCAGATGGCAAATGATTGTCAAACACAGCAGAAGTACTAGTAAAGACTACAGCCCATGAATTTGAATTATTAAAAAGATATTGTATCTGATCAGTAGTATATGGAGTAGTGATAGTTGAGGGATGTGATCCAAAGGTGGAAAGGGATACTTTTAACACCTTAAGGATTAATTCTGCCACAGATTCAGTAAACAAGGCTAAGACCTTGTTAGGGGCATAATTCATGTGAACCCATAGAATAGGACCCTTTTGCCAAAACACTCCTGTGGGTAACTTATTTGTGGCCAAGACAATGAATGATAAAGGCTTAGTTAGGTCAATACGATCAAGGTGAGCCTTTTCCATAGCTGTTTCAACAAGCTTGAGAGCTGTTCGAGCCTTAGGGGTAAGCACTCGCTTAGAAAGAGGGTCAGAATCACCTTTAAGAATATCAAACAGGGGGCCCAAACTTGAGGTGGGTAAATGAAGGTAAGGTCTAATCCAATAAATATCACCCTAAAGTTTTTGAAAATCATTTAAAGTTCTAAGTTCGTCCACCCGAATGGCAACTTTTATGGGTTTAACCATAGTTGCATTTATGATAGATCCCAAGAAGTTTTTGGTGTCTGTGATTTGTACTTTTTAATGGCAATGTTAAGCCCCATCTTTCAAGTGACTGTAGTAAGGAATTTTAACATTGCTCTGAGACAGGTTTTTCCTTATGAGCTAGCACAATATCATCCATATAAGGATAGATTAAAAGTTGAGGGTTAATTTGTTGATACACACCAGGGTGGAAATTAATCTGATTACCTTGCCCTTCATACAGTCCTTGGCCTGTCAGCATGTTTAGATTCCATTGAGGATTGCCCGCAACTGCATTACGTCGGGCAGTATCAGAACATAACTCCTGGTTAGCCACCTTCCATTTAATATGGGTGCGCTTTTGTAAGTCTGATCTGCCTGTTGAAGTGGCCAGGCTTTTGGCCATTCTGTAATTTTGATAATACTTTTGTCAGCCCCAGTATCTAATAAGCCCTCAAAACTTTTGCCTTCTATCACTAACTTTGTCATGGGCCTATCTTTTAAACCCCATTGACATGACCATATTTTGGACAGTAGAACCTAACCCTTTATTTCCCCTAATAATATTTTTTGATGGATATTGATCATGGCAACTGGGTAAGACCAACAATTGTGCTATGCGATCACCCTGAGCTATTATTGCTACACCTCTTGGTGAAGAAGCAAGGATTTTTATTTCTCCTGTAAAATCAGGGTCTATAACTCCAGGGACAATATTGAATCCTTTTAAAGCAGAAGAACTCTTCCCCAGAACTAGTCCCACTGTTCCTTTATGTAGTGGGCTGCAACCGAAGTTGGCATTGGTTGTACTCCCATCTCTGGAGTTAATACTGCTCTGGCAGAGGCACAGAGGTCTGAACATCTACTTTCTCTTTCAGAAGCTTGACTTGATTGTTTTTTTCTACAGTTTCTAATATCTTTTCCCCTTCTCTTAACTGTTTTTGAAATTTTGGTTTTTTGGAAATCAGACAGAAACGAACTAATGTCACAACAACAACAACAAACAGAAACCAAACAAGGAAAGGTAACACAAATAACTTACACATATTTATTATGGGACGTCCTTCGCTGTCTCTTGGGACAGCGTTTCAATATATTTTCTCTCTAGGAGAATCTTCCGTTACGCTCCCTCTCTAGGGGACCCTTCCGTTAAAACCTTAAGGCAACCATTTCCTCAAATAGGGAAACCTTCTCATTAATTACACTAGCGAAACTGTTATTTATCTGAGCGCTCACCAATTCCCAGTCCAATCCTCGTCTGATCCCCGTACGGGCCACCACTTACAGAAAACCGCGGCTTCTTTGCCTGGCTGCTCCAAGTGGCTCCGCCGCTGCTTCTCGCTCTTATGGCCCAACCAGCGGGATGAAAGACACATACACTTCAGAGGTTCTTGAAGCAGCTTCCCCTTTATTCACATAACACCTTCAATATATAAGCAGTCTCATGCATAAGCAATTGTAACCAGATATGTCCATCCAATCCTGTTAAAGGTCAAGCGATCACTTGCTCAAACATACATGTAAAGTATATCTGTCCACGCGCTAGGCGGCAGGACTGATTATCATACAGCCAATTGTAAACGCTTTCTGCCTTTCTCCAGGCATAATCAGGACGCCGTTTGCTCTCTGCCAGTCGCCGTCTTTAGATGCACATTGCGTAACCCTGGGCCCCGGGTTTCGCCCGCCACAATAGTTCAATGTTTAGATTTTAAAACTTAATATTGGACACTTTCCTGTTTTCTCTCTCTTTCTTAAGAAGTATAGACTCTAATTCTTGCCTCGAAAAACACCTTAAAAATATTTGGTGACTTTTTTTTTTTTTAAACAGAAAGAATAATGACAACTTGTTTATTTTTTCATTAAGATTTTAAAAATTTTTATTGGTACATAATAATTATACATAAGAGTGTATTTCATTGTGATAAATTTGTACATGTGTATAACATAATTTTATTATTTTAATTCCCCAGTATTTATCCTTTCATCTGCCCTCCCTCTTATCCCCTTCTTCTGATCTTACCTCTATTTTCATTAGATAACTTATTTCCCTTTTACCTCTGTAGCTTTCACATATGAGGGAGAATGTATAACCTTTGACTTTTGTTTTTTTTTTGAGGCTGGTTCATTTTACTTAACAAGATGTTCTCTGGTTCCACCCATTTTCCTGCAAATGACATAAATTCATTCTTCTTTACATACTCATCTGTTGCTGGACACCTGGGCTGGTTCCATAACCTAGCTATTGTGTATTGTGCTGCTGTGACTATATATATGCATATATTTCTATAGTGTGCTGACTTTAATTTGTTTGGATAAATACCATGGAGTGATCTATCTGGGACATATGATAGTTCCATTCCTAGTCTTTTGAGAAACCTCCATCCTGATTTCCATAGTGGCTGTACTAATTTACATTTCTACCAGCAGTGAGAGTACACTTTTTCACACATCCTTGCCAGCATTTGTATTTTGGATGATTGCCATTTTAACCAGAGTGAGATGAAATTTCATTGTAGTTTTGATTTGCATTTCCCTGATGGCTAATGATATTGAACAGTTTTTAAATGACTATCGGATGCCACCTTATTCATAATGATCAGAAATAGACTTCATTTACTCAGGAGACAGAGATAGGGGAAATCACAACCTTGAGGTCAGTGTTGATACCTTTTTGAACTCTTATCTCAAAATAAGAGTTTTTCTATGTATTTGTTGACTGTTCATGTTTTTTCTTTTGAGAAGTATCTGTTGAGCGGTAGAATACCACTGGGTTCAATCCTAATACTGGGAGCAGGGGAACATATAGGAAAAATTAAATTTCAATTAAAATTTTAAAGAACATTTTATGTCTCATTCAGGAATAAAATCATTTTTGTGTGTGTATAAATCACAAATATCAATATTCTTGCTTCTGTAATGGAACATAGCTGCTATGATTTGATTGCCCCTTCTAAAATTCATGTTGAAATATCATTGCCAATGTGATAGTATAGAGAGGTGGGAACTTTAAGAGATGATGAGGTCATGAAGACTCTGCTCTCATTAATAGATTAATGCCATTATTACATGAGTGTGTTAGTTATAAAAGGGGGGTTTTGATACCCCTTTTCCCTCTTGTACTTTGTGACCATGTGATTCCTTCTGACATGTTATGACACAGCAAGAAGGCCCTTACCAAATGTAGCCCCTTACAGAACCCTTAACCAAATAAATTTATATTAATTATAATTTGTCCTATCTCTAATGTGAATTGTGCTGCTGTAAGCATTGCTGTGGCTGCATCACTGTAGTATGCTGATTTTAAATCCTTAGGATATATACCAAGGAGTGAGATGACTGGGTCAAATTGGGGTTCCATTTCTAGTTTTTGAGAAATCTCCATACTACTTTCAACGGTGGTCACACCTATTTGCAGTCCTACTAACAATGTATGAGTGTACCTTTTCCCCCACATCCTCACCCATATTTATTGTTATTTGTATTCTTGATAATTGCCATTCTGACTGGAGTGAGATGAAATCTCAGTGTGGTTTTAATTTGCATTTCTCTAATTGTTAGAGATGTTGAACATTTTTCCATATATTTGTTGACTGCTCATATTTTTTCTTTTGAGAAGTATCTGTTTAGTGCCTTTGCCCAGTTATCAGTTGGGTTATTTTATTTTATTTTATTTTATTTTATTTTTTTGGTGTTAACATTGTTTTAGTTCTTTTTATATCCCAAAAATTAATGCCCTGTTTGAGGAGCATGTGGCAAAGATTTTCTCCCATTCTGTAGGCTTTCTTTTCATACTATCGACAATTTCCTTTGCTGTGAAGAAGTTTTTTAATTTGATGCCATCCCATTTATAGATTCTTTTTTAAAAAATATTTTTAGTTGTAAATGGACATGATGTCTTTATTTATTTTTGTTATGTGGTGTAAAGAATCAAACTCAGTGCCTCACATGTGCTAGGTAAGCCTTCTGCCACTGAGCCACAATCCCAGCCCCATTTGTTGATTCTTGATTTCACTTTTGGTGCTTTAGGAGCACAAAATCATTTCCTGAGCTGACTTGTTTTAGAGTGTTGGGCCTACACTTTCTCCTAGTAGATGCAGGGCTTCTGGTCTATTTCCCAGGTCTTTCATTGACTTTGAGTTGAGTTTTGTGCAGGGTGAGAGATAGGAGTTAAATTTCACTGCACTTCATATGGATTCCCAGTTTTCCCAGCACCAGTTGTTTAGAGGCTGTTTTTTCTCCAATGTATGTTTTTGGCTCCTTTGTCTAATATGAGATAACTGTATTTATGTGGGTTTGTCTCTGTGTCTTCTATTCCATTTGTCTTCATGCCTGTTTTGGTGCTAGTACCATGCTGTTTTTTTGTTATGATAGCTCTGTAGTATAATTTAAGGTCTCGTACTGTGATGTCTCCTGCTTTACCTTTCTCAGTAAGGATCACTGTATCTATTCTGGGCCTCTTTTTTTTCCAAATGAATTTCACGATTGCCTTTTCTATTTCTTTTTTTTTTTTGCCTTTTCTATTTCAATGAAGAATGTCATTGGAATTTTTATGGGAATTGCACTGAATCCGTATAGCACTTTTGGTGGTATGACCAATTTGACAACATTAATTCTGCCTATCCAAGAATATGGGATGTCTTTCTGTCTTATGAGGTCTTCTTCAATTTATTTCTTTAGTTTTTTGTTTTGTTGTAGAGGTCCTTTACTTCTTATGTTTGATTGATTCTCATGTTTTTTGAGGCTATTGTGAATGGGATCGTTTTCCTAATTTCTCTTTGGGCAGATTCATCATTGTAGCATAGGGACATAATTTACTAATGGGTGTTCTTTTTGTATCCTGCTACTTTGCTGAATTTATGAGTTCTAGAAGTTTTCTGACGGAATTTTATTGGTTCTTCTAAATTTAGGATTATGTCATCAGCAAACAGATAGTTTGAGCCCTTCTTTTCCTATTCATACCTCTTTAATTTTTCTCTTTTGCTTAATTGCTCTGGGACAAGTTTCAGGGACAGTGTTGAAAGTTTCAGGGACTGTCTTGTCTCTGATTTTACACAGAATGCTTTCAGTTTTTCTCCATTTAGAATGATGTTGGCCTTGGGTTTGTCATATATAGGTTTTACAATGTTGAAGTATGTTCCTTCTATCCCTAGTTTTTCTAGTATTTTAAACACTAATGGATGCTGTATTTTGTGAAATGCTTTTTATGCATCTATTGATAATCATGTAATTCTTGTCTTTAAATCTGTTGATGTGATGAATTAAATTTATTGATTTCCATATATTGGACCAACCTTTCATCCCTGGGTGAACCCCACTTGATCATTGTGCATTATCTTTTTAATATGTTTTTGTATGTGATTTGCCAGTATTTTATTAAGAATTTTTGCATCTATGTATATTAGGGATATTTGTCTGAACTTCTCTTTCCTTGATGTGTTTGTCTGGTTTTGGTATCAGGGTGATACTAGCATCATAGGATGAGTTTGGAAGGGTATCCTCGTTTTCTATGTTATGGAATAATTTGGGGAGGATTGGTGTTAGTTCTTTGAAGGTCTGCTAGAATTCAGCTGAGAATCCATCTGGTCCTGCACTTTTCTTTGTTGGTAGGTTTTTAATGGCATCTTCAATTTTATTGCTTGAAATTGATCTGTTTAAATTTTCTATATCCTTCTGGTTCAATTTCAGTAAGTCATATGTCTCATATGTCTCTAGGAATTTGTCAATGTCTCCAAGGTTTTCTAGCTTATTGGAGTATAAATTTTCAACATAGTTGGTGATAGTCCTCCGTATTAGAGTAGTGTCTGTGGCGAATTTCCTTTTTCAGTATGAATTTTAATAACTTGAGTTGTTTCCCTGTTTCTTTTTGTTAACTTGGCTAATGGTTTATCAATTTTGTTTATTCTTTCAATGAATCAAGTTTTGTTTTACTGATTTTTTTGAATTGTTTTTTTATCTCAATTTCATTGATTTTGTCTCTGATTTTAATTATTTACTGTCTTCTACTAGTTTTGATGTTGATTTGTTCTTCCTTTTCTAGGGCCTTGAGATATAAAGTTAGATTATTTATTTGGGTATCTTTCTATTCTTTTAATGTATGCGCTCAATGCTCTGAACTTTTCCTCTTAGAATCACCTTCATCATTTCCCAGAGATTTTGATATGTTGTATCACTATTCTCATTTACCTCTATTTTTTTTTTAATTTCACCCGATTTCTTCTGCTATGCATTCATCATTCAGTAGTGAATTACTTAGTCTCCAGGTGTTAGAATAGTTTTTGTTTTTTACCTTATCATTGATTTCTAATTTTATTCCATTTTGACTCTAGAATACCAGGCATTATCTATGTTTTTTCATATTTGCTTAGAGTTGCTTTGTTGCCATAAATATGGTCTAGTTTAGAAATGTTCCATGTTCTGCTGAGAAGGAAGAGTATTCAATTGTTTGTAGATGAACTATACTATACATGTGTGTTAGGTCTAAATTATTAGTTTTATTTTTTAGTTCTGTAGGTTCTGTATTCATTTTTTGTTTGGAAGACCTACCTAGTGACGAGAGAGATGTGTTTAAAATTACTCACTATTATTGTGTTGTGGTCTGTTTGATTCTTGAAATTGAGAAGGGTTTGTTTTATGTATATAGATATTCCATTGTTTGGGGCATAAATATTTACACTTGATATAGTTTGTTGATGTATAATTCCCTTAAGCATTATGAAAAATGACCTTCTTTTTCTTTTCCAATTAACTGGCTTGATATGAGAATAGTATCCCATGCTTGTTCAAAAGATTCATGTAAATGATATGTTTTTTCCTATCCTTTCTCTTCTGCTTTGTGGTATCTTTGCTTAAGAAGTGAGTCTCTTGGAGATAGCATATAGTTGGTTCTTGTTTATTTTTAAATATTTTTTAAAATTTGTGGATGGACACAATATCTTTATTTTATTCATTTATTTATTTTTCTGTGGTGCTGAGGATCGAACCAAGGTCTCCACACATGAAAAGCAAGTGATCTACCACTGAGCCACACCCCTTGCCCTGGGTCTCGTTTTTAATCCAATGTGCTGAAGTCGTGTCTTGGTAAATGTGTTAGAATAATTGCATTTGTTCAAGAAAACTTTATGTGTGATTCCTTCTTTTTAATTTTTAAAAATTTTTATAGACTGCATTTTGATTCATTGTACACAAATGGGTGCAACTTTTCATTTCTATCATTGTACACGATACAGATTTTCACCATTCATGTAATCATACATGAACATAGGGTAATGATATCTGTCTCAGTTCACTATATTTTCTTCTCCCGCCCTCCCCCCACTTATTTCCCTCTACACAATCTGAAGTTCCTCCATTCTTCTTTTCCCACCCACCTTCCATTGTGTATCATCATACACTTATCAGAGAAAACATTTGGCCTTTTTTGGGGGGGATTGGCTTATTTTCCTTAGCATGATGTTCTCCATCTCCATCCATTTACCTGCAAATGCCATAATTTTATTCTTCTTTATGGCTGAATAATATTTCATTGTGTATATATACCACAGTTTCTTTATCCATTCATCTATTAGGGGGTATCTAGGTTGGTTCTACAACTAGCTATTGTGAATTGAGCATCTCTAAACATTGATGTGGCTGCATTACTGTAGCATGCTGATTTTTAAGTCCTTTACGTATAAACTGAGGAGTGGGATAACTGGGCCAAATGGTGGGTCCATTCCAAGTTTTCTGAGGAATCTCCATACTGTTTTTCCAGAGTGGCTGCACCAATTTTCTTTTCTTTTTTGTTTTTTCTTCACTGATCTAAATTCTGCCCTTAAAAGTATTTGATATAATTCTTGTAATGTAGAAAGGAATTATATAGATGAAATTATAATAAAGTACCACTTTTCAGAGCATTCTAACAAATTTACCATTATTTTCTGATTCAGTTATTCAAAATCAAGCAGGGACTCCTCATTATTTCCTGCAAAGGTAATCAGATAGGTAATTCTCTGATTATTTCCAAAAGACCTGTGAGAAATGTTTCTAGTACTTAAATGACCCCCCGTATGCTTTCATCAGCTAAGAGGAATGAGAATGTGGGGTTTCATGAGCTTCTCATGTGGTGCCTTAATATGATTTCACAACTGGAAAGCAAACATGGAAGTTTGTTTACTGAGCTAAGATTAGTTATATAGGCTTAAATATTACAAATGACTTCTAGCTAAAGCTAATACAATTTATGAAAGAAGAGTAAAGAATAAAGATTCTTTTTTATTGTTCTATAGTACATGGATATAGACTAGGCTAGTGAGTTTATGCATTCTTTATACTTGTTGCCAGCTTGTTTCTATGGTGAAGAGAAGGTAGCAGGGATAAAGCCTGAAGATTAGAATGGAATATGGACCAGAGTAAAAAGAATAAGGATTAGAAGAAATTAAGACTTGATAAAGGAGTTACTATCATCCAGAAACATTTTTGTCACTATTTTAAGAAAAAGTAATATAGTATTTAATAGTTCTAATTACCTGAATAGAGTTTAGAAAAGCATGTGAAAAGTTTTCCAAAGGTTAAATTTATATTAACTGATGGTGGTAAATTTAAACACCAGCAAAAATGTATTTTCTAAAAGAGCTCAGACAGATTTAGACATGGATAATCAGTTAGAGATTTATTCTGTTAAAAGTCAAGCCAGAATTAGGTAAGGTGAATATAAGAAAGAGAGGATATAATAAATGTTTAAAAACTTTCCATGGAGGGATAAAAATACATTAGTAATTTCTAGGCTATATATGTTATATCTGGCCCCTGGAAAATCTAGTATATGTTTTATTTTTTTCAAGAATAAGATGTTGTATTGGGTAACATTAGGCATTTAGTAGTCAGATATTTATTTTCAACCATAAGTAGAATTGTATTTCTGAGCAGAGTTCCTTATTACCTTTATAACTTTTAGCTTTTTATTTTCAAACAGATTTATAGTCCTCTTCCTCCCCCCTCCCCCTTTAAGGAACGGAGTTTCTTAAGTATTTTGGATTAAGTAATGTAAAAGTATTTTGATATTTTCAATAGGTGAGCTTTTATACAAGGTAGTATTTGAGTTTATTTTCTTTCACAGCAGGATTGCAGATGATCCCCCAATGATTGCAGTCAAGAAAAAAGTCATAGAAAATCTGGAGTAAACATGCAGTTCCATTTCATTTTAATTGAATTGGGGCTTTCAGGTCACCTGTGGGATTCCATGCTTAACTGATGGGCAGTTCTTCATGACTTCCGTTGCTGTGTAATTTCCCCTTGAGCACATATATCTTGTAGCGAGCAACTGTCCATGTTGAAAATAGAGGGTGGGTAGAAGTTGGCAGCTTTTTCATAAGCCAAGAAAATCTGAAAAATATAGATTAGTTTTTCTTAGCTTTCTATTTTTGGAACTCTATAATTATAAAATGTATGAAAAATGTCTTAAACATATTTTGGGGTATCAAAACTTTTTTTTTTTTTTTTTTCCTGTGGTTCTGGGGATTGAACCCAGGGCTTATGCTTGCAAGGCAAGCACTCTACCAACTGAGCTATCTCCCCAGCCCAAAACTTATTTTTTTTTTACTCACAGTTCTAAATTATTTGTTGTTTTAATGCCAATCAAATGCTTCAAATACTATGAAGGTTTTGTGACTTTAACATACTGTAAGATAGATAATATTGCTGTTTTTGTTATGTGTCTAAATCTTTCACTGTCTTTTTATCAAAGTCAAACACCATAGAGTAAACTACACATTCCACCATGTCTAGATCATTATCTGAATTAGAAATGTTTTCCTTTAGATATGGAAATTGTTCTTCTCCATCTCTAGGAGTCAAGCAAGTTCTCTGAATTGACTTTTTTTTTTAACCTAAATAACATTAGTTTTTCTTCACTGTTTGCTGTGTATGTTCAGTTACATCCAAACTACATTTGGATTAAAGTTACCTCAGTGGTTAAATTGCTTTCTATTTCTTTTAAAGGTCAATATATCTATAAATAAGGAAAAGATTATTGAAAAACAAAGCAAATGGTACATATGCACGCACATACACAATCCATCTGTGAAGAAAAGTATACTATATTTAGTGTATTAATAGAACTACGTTATGTGTTTAAAAGTTTCCCTGGGGAGGTGGTGCCTTTCTATCTTGACTCCCAAATTCTCAAATGTGAGACCATTATAATTTTGGTAACAAAGCCAGAAAAAGAGCAAAAGAAAAGAGCGTTTTAGGGCTGGGGATGTAGCTCAGTTGGTAAAGTGCTTGGTTTGCAAGCACAAGGCCCTGGGTTCAATCCCCAGCACTGCCAAAAAAAAAAAAAAGAGCGTTTTAGATTTACTTCATTCACAACTGTAATGTAAATATGTAACATTGTATAACAAGATAATGTATAGTGGTCAAATTGGCTTTCTCCCAAAACTGCAAAGATTGTTTAATGGTAGAACATCCATGTCATTTACTATATTAATAGATTTAATGAGAAAAATCACACAATCTCATTAGTAGATGCAGAATAAAATTATTCGATTAATTTCAATATAAATTAGTCTTACAAAAAACTCTAACACTAGGGAAATTTAAAAAAATTTCTGCTACTTAGCAAAAAAATGACAGAATTCTTTGGAGTGTTTCTACCAAAAGATGTGTAAGATGTATACATATTATAAAACTTTTTAAAATGTTTTAAGTACTTTAAATAATAGGTAAATAAATGATGAGTAGGAATGCTTAATATCATAAAAATATTCAGTTCTTTCCAAATTAGTCTTTAGATTCAATGATTCTAATTTGAGGAGAATTACCAATGCTTTTTATAGAATTTGACAAGCTGATGTTACAATGTTTAGGGATGTGTAAATGAACAGATGTAGCCTAGAAAAATTGTGAAACAAACCAGTTCGAGGTCTTATATCAATAAATGTCAGGTTCATTTGTTAATCAAGATTAGTATAGCCTTGTTTCAGAGATAAACTATTCAATAGCAATCCCAGAAACAAAGTTATATATATATATATATATATATATATATATATATACACACACATACATACATACCCATGGTCATCCATATGGACAAAATGTAAAAGAACCCCTTATCATCAGCATTTCAGAATATCTTAAAATTAAATATACTTGTCTCTTACTATCCATGGGTATTGGTCCCAGGACTCCCCTGCCCCAATCCCCCTGTCAAAAAAATCTGTGAATGCTCAAATTCCTTATATAAAATGACATGATATAGTATTTGCATATAACATGCATATCCTCTTGTATATACTTGAAGTCATCATGTCTAAATAACCCATAGTGCCTAATACAAAGTAAATGTATGTAATAGTTTTATACAATTTTGTTTAGTGAATAATGACAAGAGAAAAACTATCTGTACATGTTCAGTACACATGCAATTTTTTTCAATGTCTGATTAGTTGAATTTGTAATTATGGAACCTGTAGATATAAAGGGCTGAGTGTACTTCTCATCCAAAAATATTTTTTAAAAAGAGAAAAGACACATACTAAAAGATAAAAGTTATTTCTAGTATGTGTGTATCTCATAATTTTCTAATATTCAATATTAGAAATATATTCTAATATTCAATAGTGCACCAGAACTTTTTACTCTTATCTCTTACTGTAACTTAGTCTTCACTTATCAGTCTTTGCACTCTCTCAGACTTTGGTAATCACCATTCTTTTCTCTACTTCTATGAAAGCAATTTGAGAATATTTCCCATACGAGCAAGATGTAGTACTTGTCTGTGCCTGGCTTATTTCTTGTAACAATCTTCAATTCCATCCATGTTGTTGCAGGTGGCAGGATTTACTTTTTATGACTGAATAGTGTTCCATTTCACCTATGCACTACAGTTTCTTTATATATATATTAGTTGATGGACACTTAGGTTGTTTCCATTCTTAGCAGTTGTGAGCAGTGCTTCAGTAAACATGAGAGTGCAGAAGTCTTTTTGACATGCTGTATACCAAGTAGGAGGATTACTGGAATATGTGATATCTCTATCTTTAATTTTTTGAGGAAACCCCATATTGTTTTCCCATAATGACAACTAATTAATATTTCGACCAACAGTGTGCGGGTGTTGCATTTTCTCTATATTCTTGCTTGCACTTGCAATAATTCTTGCAATAATTCTTACTGGAATGAGGTGATAGCTCATTATAGTTTTGATTCACATTTCCCTGATAATTAGTGATATGGAGCATTGTTTCATACACTTGTTGGAAATTTATTTATCTTCTTTTGAGAAATGTCTGTTTATATCTATTGCTTTTTAATAATTGTTTTACTCTTGACTTTTTGAAGTTCTTTATATATTCTGGATTTTAACCCTTGGCGTATGTATAATTCGTACATGTCTCTCATTCTTCAAGTTGTTTCACATCTGTAGGTTGTCTCTAAAATTTAACTTACTGAGAATTCATGTACAAAATATGTGAATTTCTACAAATTCAATAAGAAAAAGGCAGCTCAAAAAACCGATGATAGATTTCTAGGTATTTATGAGAGGTGATGTAGGTATGATAAACAAAGGAAGAAATAAAATTGCAAGTTGATAATTCAGTCAAATCCTAATTTTTACTCACTTAGCATGAATTTATATTTTGTATATGAATCATTAGAGTTTTGTGAATTGTTGTGGTTGTCAAAATTTGTAGAACTTCCCTTGAAAAAAATTATTAACTTAAAAAGTTTAACATTCACATACTATATATTGTAGAACTATTAACTCTTATGTAGCACCTAATAGAACCTCTTGCTTATTTGTAATTCATTGCATGTGCAAGAATGTTTGAACTCATTTATTATAGCAAAATAGGAAAAGTACTCAAATGTCTTTTAAAACACTATGAATAGCACAACATTTTATGATAATCTGTGTTTTTGTATGTTTGGAATTTTCCATAAATGAAAAAAGAAAGAATGAATAATTGAAATTTGAAAGTTTAAATATAGGAGAAGGGAAGCTTAAAAAGGACTGGTGGTAATTGTTAGATGAAAGCAAAATGCTATAATTAATAGTTTATTAAGGAGCATAGGATTTCCACTTGATACTTACTCTATAGTTCTATACATGAAATAGGATTTAAGTAATGTTCTACAAAGAGTAGTATCTATACAGATTAATGGAAAATTATTCCTGTATGTTGCATTCATGCAATGAAGCAAGAAGTTTGGGACACTTTATGGACAAAAATGTGATACAAGATCTCTGGTGTTTAAACCATTTGTGATTGTTTTATTTTGATGTCTTCTTTGTGGTAGAGGTAGCTTGGTGCCAATATATATGGTGGAAATAAAGCAAGTTTTGCCAAAATATTGCTTTTTTTTCTCATGCATACATGCAGATATAATATATGCATGCACATGGTTTTTGAAGAATAATTTTTCTTCACTTAAAACTATATAGAGGTTTTCTAAAACCTTAACAAGCATTTTTTTATGAGGAAAGAAAATTAGTTCCTTAAGTTTTTTCTCACCTGTTTTAATATAATGTTTCATATTATATTCACATTATATTTTCAGAAGCTTGCAATACATATTGTGGAAGTCACAATACATTACAAACTTTGGCATCATTTCTTTAGTATCATTCTTCATGAGTAGAAGTGGAAAGTATTATGATCTGATCTCTAAATATGTATAATAAGAATGATAAAGGAAATGAATAATTAATCATTATTATTTTATTAAAATTGTTCTTCCACACACCAAGGATAGTGTTAAATACTTTTAGTAATCCTTTCAGTTTTCCTTTGATGTAGATATTGTTAGCCTTTTAAGTTCACAGATCACACAATTAATTTGTCAAATTCAACATTAAAATCCAACTATTCTGATTCCAGTTGTTAATGCCCCATATATGTGCATTTTTCTGAGTGTAAAATATAGAATTAGTATTCAAGGAACTTTAAAAAATTTTCTCTCTGGATAAAGAAAAGTAATTAGACTTACTTTTCAGGAACCTATTCAGTTTTATTTTATTTTATTTTCTGTCCTGTATTTGTTCACAATTTGCCAATCAGAAACTTCACTTCAGTGATTCACAATACTTATTGTTTTTGAAGTGAAGCTAAGAGACTCTTGAATTTGTTACTTAATTTCTGAGACTTTATAGGAAGCTTATCTTTTCTAACATTCTGATAAAAAAAGAAAAATGAAGGCATAAATATCTCCTTCAGGAAAACCAAAGTTAGGCCAGGATTATAGGTGGCAACAACTTTATCTTTGAAGCGTGATATTTCTTTGCTTTAATACATTTTAAAATGTTTATCAGATTATTCAGAAACAATAGTTTAATGAGGCAAGAAATGATAATTTATTTCTTTTAATGAATCTTCTGATTTCCTTTTATTGTACAAATACCAACAAATGTTTCTTTATGATTTCAGAAGAGTTGTTTTAAGTTGACTCATAATTATGTAAATCTTCTAGTAGAATGTTAGGTTTTAAATTTTTGCTAAGGCTACAAATTTCCCTGTTACTCTAATTAGGGTTCTAAAATAGATTTTAGGGGAAGAACCCAAGTTTGAGAGGTGCTGTTATGTATGTCTTGTTACACATTTATATTTACTTCTTTCTACATTTTTCTAACCATCATACACCTTTTTATAACCTCAAAAACTAAGCTATAAAAAGTTTTGAACCTTTAGTTTGAAAATGAATTAAGGAAAAAGGAATTAAATTGCTTTCATTAAATTCATTTAATTTCATAAAGGCAATGATTATATGGAAATGTATTGCCTTTCAATTGTTGCTTAGTGTTTGTATTAATAAAATATTTCCCAAATACTGTATCACTTTTGAATTAGAAAATAAGCGTTATTAAACTGTAAAGCATAGGCTTTTCTTGTGAAATGAACCTAACCAATTCATTTAGAGGTCAAATAAAATTTAGAAGGAACTGAACATCAGTGATACTATAGATGCGTCTTTAGTGAGCATGAATGGGCATTATCCCTTGACAGTGAAAACATAGGGACCTAGGAAACTGTTAAAAGCATGGGAAATTAAATATATATTTAGTTCAATATTTTTATGGTTGCTCCTCCTCCATGTACACATACATTATAACTGAATATTTTACCTTAAAAACTTGACTGTCAGATTTATTTGTTCGTCATCTTTCTGGCTGCCTTCTATATAAACTAAATTTCAACAAGTACTTGAATATATTAAGTATATTAATAGCAATTCGGTTACATTGTTTGTTTTAAGAACATTTTTCTGTTCACTTTTTAGTACAGTTTTTTTGTCACTTAATAGACATCTCACAATTTGCTAATGATAATGTAAAGTTAACTTCAGAGAGGAACAAGGACTTCTGTGCTTCTTGTGAAGATTATTCTTGAAAAGTTTCTTCCCAGTTTGAGTTTATTTGTAATGAATTGTATAGACTTGCTTATGTTGTATCTGTTAACTAGCTTATAGGTCCTATTGATGTTTCCAGAGAAATAATCTTAAAATATGTAATTTGTAATGGTAGGGTACGAGGCCTCAAGGTCAGAATTTGTATGTGTCATCTCTTTGCTATAAATCTCTGCTTTTGCTTTTACCAAATTGGAATTGTGAAAGGTGCTTTTAAACTTCAAAAGCCTGTCAGTTTTGATATGTGAGGATAATTTTGAAGATATAAAATTGTCCCCCACCTGTCCCCTCTGCTCTTTTCCCAAAAATTCAAGAAGGAGAAAACAGATTACTATATATAGACAATACAATAAGGAGATCAGTGATTTGTGAACAGTAAACCATAAAGCAACATTCCCTGTAATCAATCAGTCCTTCTTCATGGCTCATTAAAATAAAGCATCCAATTTACCAAGCTAGCAAAGAGTGGTGAATTTCAGTTTGAATTGTTGACATATCCAGACCCTTTTTTTTGGTCTTTTGTTAGTAGATTGCCTACTTAGTTTTGTTTATTTCCCAATACTTGTCTTGGGCAGAGAAAGAAAGAAGACTTTTACTATTAATTACTTATAAACAATAGAAAAGTTTATGGGTCCTATTTTAATCATAGAGGCAGTAGTCGTGTCCTTAGGACACAAGGTTAAAGAATGACTAAATTAATCTTTGGTTTGCTACTCTTCACTAAATGTCTGCTTTGTGATACTTTCTTTAAAGATGAGTGATGTGCAAATTGATGGGTTAGTCTGTCAGAGTACTGAGCGTTTGTTGAGAATTTTTGGAGACCATTAATATCTTAACTACAATTCAAGAAGATTGACTATAGAGAAATGAGCTGTATTTCTCATTCCCTCCATCTAATTCAAAAAGCATCAGTTTCCCTTTTGGAAATGTTCAACCTTCAAACTTCAATGTGTTGTATTGATGACTTATCATTTGGGAAAATGCCTGAAGTCATTGTCTATGACAGATCTCTGTACATTATGGGTCTATGACCTGATTATGTGCCATGCCTTAGAGAGCTGCCACATGATGGTAGTCATTTCTCTGATGACCTGTTGGCTTAAGTAAGGATTCTTTGGCTTAATAGAAATTAAAAGAAGGTAAAAGCAACTAAATCCTCTTACAGTTCAAGGTAACCATCATTGAATCAAAGTTCCATAAAGATTAAAATGTATAGGATCTCTTCCACTTTGGTAAGATTTTTTTTTGGTAGAAGGATTGAACCTAGGGTTGCTTAACCACTGAGTCACACTTCCAGCCCCCCTTGTTTAAAAAATATTTTATTTAGAAACAGGGTCTTACTGAGTTACTGAGGGTCTCACTAAGTTGCTGAGTCTGGCTTTGAACTTGCAATCCTCCTGCCTCAGTCTCCTAAGCCTCTGGAACTACAGGTGAGTGCCATCTTGCTCATCTTGATAAGAATTTTTTAAATAATTAAGGTTTATATTATTTTAAAACGGTGGTAGATCTTTATAAAAATGAACTAAAAGTTTGTGAGAATGTGCATCAATGCCTAATACATGAAGTATTACTATTTTAGGTTTTAGAAATACTCATCTATTGTAACAGCATTGGTTATCTGGGATTTAAATTCTATCTCACATTTGTAGGTTAGATATGCTGAAGCATTTTATCATATGGCCTTTCATTAACCTTATAGTGAAACTGGATAATAATGTGCAACAACCAGTTACTCCCAAATTTTCTTTGTTAAGCTACTTCTTATTGTTAGAATCTGAGTAGCAGGAATCAATAAAGCATGAAGAACCTTGAGAAATCCTAGGCAAGAGTTTAATTCCTCTCATCTTCCCTGCCATTCCCTCCTTTTTTGGTACTGGGATTAAACCCAGGAATATTCTATCACTGTGCCACACACTCAGTCCTTTTTATTTTATTTATTTTTTATTTTGTGGTACTGGGGATTAAACCCAGGGATGCTTATCTGTTTAGCCACATCCCCAGCCTTTTTACTTTTTTATTTTGAGACAGGGTTTTGCTAAGTTGCTAGGGCTTCCCTACGTTCCTGAGACTGGATTTGAACTTGTGACCCTCCGACCTAAGCCTCCAGAGCTGCTGGGATTACAGGTGTGTATCACCATGTCTGGTTCTTTTTCTATTTTGAGATATTGTCTTACTAAGTTGCTGCTGGTCCTGCTAGTTGTTGAGACTGGCCTTGAACTTTTGATCTTCCTATATCATGCCCCCAGGTTATTGAAATTATAGGCATCTGCACCACCATGCCTGGATGCATTCCTTCATTGAAGGAAATTATCAAGGTACTTGTTTTTCCTCAAGAAACAAAGCCCCCAAATACAATGAAAGCATAATAGTGCCAAACAGCAGAATATAGTTTCCAATTTTGCTGGAAAGGGACTTTATATAATAGCATCAACCTCATTCACTAGGCCTATATTTATTTTTACTTGATAATTCCCAAATTGTGCTTGTTAAATATTCTCAAATCCCTCAGATTTTAACAGAGATCTAAAATATACTTGTCCACTACTTTTAAACTCCCAGTTGCCATTTTGAAGATAAGTTGTTTTTACAACTTCAGGTATTTATAAATAATAAATTGTGATAATTTGTTTGCGTTATATTTAAGGCACAGTAATGCCACCAACTTTGTTGTTCTTTTTCAAGGTAGTTTGGTTATTCACAATTTTTTGTGGTTCCATGAATTTTATGGGATTGATTTTTGTATTTCTGTGATGAACACCCTCAGAACTTTGGTAAGGATTGCAATGAATATGTAGATTGTTTTGAATATTACGGAATAGTGTGGAATTAGTAAAGAATTAAATTTTAACAATGTTAATTCTTCCAACTCATGAACATGGGACAGAACCTTTAGGTTAAGGCATTACTTTTCCTCATTTTTAAGTAGATTACAAAATTATAATAATGGAAATCATATGGTACTGGCATAAAGAGACTCATAAAGTAATGGCATAGATCAGAGAACCCAGAAACACACCAGGCATATGCAGTCAACTGATCTTCAACATGGGCACAGTGAATACACAGTGGGGAAAGGACTTTTGAGTATATGGTGCTAAACTGGATATCCACGTGCACAAATAAAATTGTGCTCTTTTACAGCACACAAAAATTAAACTCAAAATGGATCAAATGTTTAAATGTAAGACCTGAAACTACAAAACATTTAGAATAAATGAAATGGTAATTCTTGGTCACAATGATTAATAACAAGAATGGAATCAGTTTGAGTTTGAACATTAAGTGTTTGAGAAGGTGTGCTTGTAGAGGTACTTTTTATATAAGATTGTGGTGGACTCTGTGCAAGCTGGCGGTTTTGGCGGTTTTTTTGTTTTGTTTTGTTTTTCGTTTTTTGTGCTTATTTGGATGGTTGCTATCAGGCATTTATTCTTAAGATCCTTTCATAATCTCCCAGGTTTATTTATTGTTATAATAAAAGGTTGAAACAAATCACTTCATTTTGATTCAAGCAACTTTTACAACATATACAATGGAATATTATTCATTCAGCCTTTTTAAAAAGACAAAATACTGCCATTGTGACAACACAGATGAACTTGGAGGACATTTTGCTAAATGAAATAACCAAGTTGCAGAAACTCAAAAATTTCATGATATTACTTATATTTGGCATACAGAAAGTCAAATTTAGAGAATCAGAGTAGAATGATGTTTCCAGGAGCTGAAGGTTTGTGGAAATGGAGAGATATTGGTCAAGGGGTACAAGGTGTGTGTTATGTAGAATGAATATGTTCTGGACATCTAATGTACAGCATGAGGTGTATAGTTAATAATATGATATTGTATCCTTAAATTTACTGAGAATAGGTCTCAACATACTCACACATGCAGTACCTGTGAGATGATGGACATGTTAATTAGTTTGATAACAAAATTCATTGCCCAAGGTATACTTAAGTTGGAACACCAGGTTGTACATCCTAAATACATGAAAATGTTAACTTATCAGTAATTTTAGGGGGAGAAAAGATGTAATGATTATCCTTATTTTTTCCTGTATTTGTTTTATATACTAAATAAACCATAAATACTAATAAAGTTTTTAATTTACAAAATTGTACTACAATGAAGTTGGGATATAATTCATAGTTGATTTAAATTCAGTTGATTTCCTCAATTTTTACAAAAGAAATCCTAAATAAACATTGCTTAGAACAATGATTAGTGCACAGTTTTCAATTACTATGCAAATAGTAAGTTTTAATCAGTTATGACACCATAATAATTACCATTGCTATCATCATCTTCATCTTCATCTTCATCATCATCTTGTGTTATTTCTTTGAGTACGATAAATTTTTTAAAAAAAATTTGCCATTGTCCCCCATAGAATTCATTTAATCTGAATAAAATTCATTTCTACTTATTGATTTTGATGGTAAACTTTTTGGTGTTAGTTTTTTCAAGTGTTTTAAAATTTGGGTTGAAAACTCATTTTGATTACTTAGATTTTGCTGTTTTCTCCCTCTGTTTCTTTGGATTCCCCACTAACAGATTTATAGTTTCCTCTATCCCACGTTCCCACATTATGTCTTATACTTGATTCTGGGTTCCTCCCTTTTGGGAATTCATTGGGTAGATGTGTATTCAAATGTTGAGCCTCCTTAGCCACTCTCTCCATTTTTGAGCTGTGCTGATATTCTTAAGAGGCAGCCAGTCTCATTGTCACAATCAGGACGAGGCTGCAGTTTTATCAGCCTCATTTCTGCCCTCAACACTTTGACCTCAAGTGGAGATCCTGGACCTACTTTCCTAACTTGAATGGGCACTTTGTGTTCCCCTTTCCTGTAAGAGCTGTGCTCCCCTCTCTGCCTGCTTCATAATCCGGAGCCAAGCAGGAGGTTCTTAAGCTGACTGGTGTGGTATCATGTTCAGGGAGATGATTTCCTTATTTTGGATTCTGTTAATGATTTTCAGGATTCCTCTTTTTATGTATTACTGCCATTGGTGTGTTTCGGGAACGAAGAAGAACATTCAACAACTGGGTGTACCGTTCCACTCTGGAAGATTTTTTTTTTTTCATTATTATTATTATTTTTTAATTTATCTTTTAATTTTTTACAGACTGCATTTTGATTCATTGTACACAAATGGGGTACATCATTTTGTTTCTGTGGTTGTACATGATGTAGATTCATACCATTTCCTGTAATCATACATGTACACAGGGTAATGATGTCTGGAAGTTTTTTATTGCCTACTTTTATGTGTATTATTTCTTCTCTTTTATCTTTTGTGAGATTAATTTCGTTCTTAATCACTAGTTGCTTCCTATCCCTCTTACCCTGCTTTTCTCCTGGGACTTAGGGCTTATTGTATTTATGGTTGAGTATTTTGGTTTGGTTTTGTTTCTTTGTCTCTGTTCTCTATTTGAACTTATGCTTGGTAAGGTTGTAATATTTTCATTGCTGTGTTCCTAACATCTCAAAATGGTCCCACTACTTATGCAGTAAGTAGGTATTCAATAAAACATTTGTATAATCAATGTATGCATTGAGATGTTGTTGTTTATTTTTGGTTGTTGTTGTTGTTTTGTTTGTTTCATACTGGGGATTGAACCCAGAGTCACTCAACCACTGAGCCACATCCCTAGTCTATATTTTTTATTTTTAGTCAGGGTTTTGCTAAGTTGCTTAGGGCTGACTTTGAACTCACAGTTCTCCTGCCTTGGCCTCCTTAGCAGACTTCTGTTTGATGTATGTTTTGGGACTCTCTAGGACTTCTCAGGGAGTTGTGGTTCTGATTGGTGAGGGACAGGCCAGGTGACCAGAAACCAGCGAGTGTTTTGATTTCCTGGGAATCAAGGCTTTTCTGTCCTGAAGTCTGTCAGTCTGTGTTAGAACTCCAGTTCACACAGGGCACTGGATATCCTGGGCTCACCTAAAGACTGGAATCCGACACTTTCTTACCTGTATTACTTGCTCCAGTCTCAGCAGAACTTGAACATTTAATCTAGTCATACTATTGTTTTATTCAAAAGGATTACTTGGGGTTTATCATAGGAGCAGATACTAGCACTGTGCTGGTCATTATAAGAAAACTCGATTGAATCAGCGTAACAGAGTTGTAAGATTAACTACCCTGATATGGTTGTCCTCTCCTAATTTTTTAATAATTGTTTTACTCTGCCATTGAAAAAGGCCTGAAATTGCTCATCCCTCAAAGACAGTTTTCTCTTGTCCTTTTTTTTTTTTGATAGTGTTTGCTCTCTTCTTTCTCCATTTTTAAAATAATTTTAATTTTTTTGAAGAATTTTATTTCATAATTGTAATTTTATAAATCTGGACTCATTTCGTGGAGATACAGAGAAAGCTGTATTTTCCTAATCAGCATCTTGATTCAATTTTCCTGCATAATTTTTTTAATTTAAGAAAAGGATCTTCCTCTATCTGCCTGTTTCTCTTAATTTCTCCTTGAGAGAGATTAGGGAATAAAGCACACTTGTTTACACAGTGATTCTGAACATTTTTCTTATTTTTTTTTTTTTTAAGTAACAACGATTAAACCCAGGAGCACTTAACCACTGAGCCACATTCCCCAGCCTGTTTTTTTTTTTTTTTTTTTTTTTTTTTTTTTTTGAGACAGAGTCTCACTAAGTTGCTTAGGGCCCCAGCCTCCTGAGTCACTGGGATTACAGCCATGTGCCACTGTGCCCAGTCTGGCCCTTTGGAAGAAAAGAATTTCTTATATTCTGTCACATTTTCTTTATGCATAACCTTCAAATTTTCTCCCTTTTCTTTGTATGCAGTTTGAAACTTTGACTTTTACTGTGTGTGACATAGGTTAAAAAATACATGTATGATATCAAGAGTTTGATTATAACCCTATCACAAGCTATAGCTTCCTAAAATATAGGGGTGAGAGCTGAAACCAAGAGAACAATTAATTCTAGAACCCCCTCTTTTGTCTTTCAATTTCTGCATTATGTCTTTTTTTCCAAGTTAATTAACTTCCAAGTCTTCTGGACATCACCAGTTAATTGAATCTTCTTTTTCTTTAGCCTAGGGGGTCTGGTGTTGGTAGTTTAGACTGTTGGTGCTATCAGAAAATGTTTGCTTATTTGTTTTAAAATATGGTCAGATATAAGTATCATATCACACACCCACCTGATTTTTAGCTATGTAATGCAGTATAGATCGGAATCCACTTGCATAATGTGAAGTGTATTCTGTGTGACACTTCAAGCAAGGAATCAATTTCTTATAGTACTTGAGATCTAAATAAATTCTTATAATGAACCTCTTTCAGAAATTCAAAGTTTCTGTGTTTCTACAAGGAATTTTTCATATATAAAATTAGAAGAATTCAACTCAAGTATTTGTTAAGAACAGTAGGAAGCCAGGCATGGTGGTGCTTGCCTGTAAATTCCAGCACCTCTGTAGGCTGAGACAGGAAGATCACACATTTGAAGCCAGCCTCAGCAACTATTGCAACCCTTACCAACTTAGTAAGACCCTGTCTCAAAATAAAAAATAAAAAGTACTGGGGATGTAACTCAGTGGTAAAGCACCCCTGGGTTAGATCCTCAGTATTAAACAACAGCAACAACAAAAACAGTAGAAGTTCCTACTGAAAATGATCTAAATTCTGAAATGATCTAAAATCTCGGAGTTGGTTTTTTGTGGGGGTGCCATTACAGCAAATCCACATTAAGATTATAGATGCTTACTGTTTTCTTCTTTTAAGACCTTTATTGCTCAAGGGTGTTTCCTTGTTGGCTTCTATTTATTAAAGTAAAACTACTTTAAGTCTTGGAGAATTCGCTTTATGTTGCATTAATGAGGTACACTATAGTCACACTGCAGTCAGATCACCATCACCTATGCTTATGGAGGGAAAATTGAGGTTGCAAAATCATGCATTCATCTTTCCAGAATCAGTTCCAACATCCTAGGAGAGGGAAGTTCACCATTGGAAAGAGTTTCTTATCATCAGATCAGCTGGTAAGATATGCGATTGCAGTTTTTAGCAGGCCCTCACCCATATTGTCTTCCTCCTTCTGTCCCTCCCTTCCTTTCTTTCTGTCCTGACATTAGAAGTTATGAACTTGTCCCTGAAGGCAGTTAGAACCAGCTTTGAGTGGCATCTCTTCCACTTGATGACTAGGTAATGAATTTATCCTCCCATAGCCTCAGTTTCCTTATCTGAAGATAAATAATTACTGAAGCTAAATAATAATGCCCACCTACTAGAGTTGTTTTAAGTACTTGTTTAGTACAGGGTCTGACCTGGTTAGTAAGTAATGCAGTGTTACTATTTTCATTGCCCTCATTTCATCTCTTGGCTTTGTAAACTCTTTAGCCAGAGCATCTGCTTGCTGGTTATATTCCTCTAATAGCTCTCTCTCAGTTTGCTCACTCTTTCATTACTTTGGTGAATTCCCTGATGCTGTTATTAAGTTAGAATCTATTAGTTCAGTTATTTTCAAGCTGTGTAAAGCGTCAATTTTGACCTGAACTCTTGTCTTTCCCTTCTGATGCCTGCTGCCAGAATGTCTTGGGGCCTCTCCTTACCATCTTTTCAGGGCATCCAGACTAGAGGATATCTATTTCTAATTGTTAGGTACTGCCTAGATCACTGTCCATGTCAGCCCATAGTCCAAACTGAACAGCAGTGAAAGGCAGGGTTTGGGAAATTAGTGTAGGGGGTCACCAGTTAAACTTGGCTTTGCAGCTGCCTCTAAATATTAATACTTCAGTTAATACAGGTCAACTCTGATGCCAGGTATAGGGATGAGAATGCTGCATTGTGAAATAAGAACAAGATTAGAGGTCAGTTCTATTTGAGCTGTCCATGAATATAAGTGAGTTTTATAATTTCTTAACTATCTGCCTGTAGGCCTGAGCCTCACTTCCTCCATCGTTTGGGGAGTAAAAGAAATGTTACAAACCTCGTGGAGCTGGTATGAGAATTCAGAGCAATCAAGCATGGGAAACAACTACAGCAGTGCCTGGCGGGCGTGGGGGAGGACCCCACATGGGCACTAAAATCTTAACTCTATTTAATCATCACTTGCTCTTTGAGTCCTGGTGCTATTGCTGCTCTTCTTATTTCTGCTGCTGTTGTTTTGTTATTATTGGAAAGTGGGAAGAAACTGATTATCAGAAATAAAGCATTTTATATCCTATCTTGTGAACAGTGTAAAGCAAAATGTCCTCCAACCTGTATATATTTACTGACTGCAGTAAAACTTATTTTTGTAGTGGACTGTGTTATTTTAGAACTTTTGCTGCCGCCCCTGGAGAAGTATTATTGCCTGGCTTCACTGACATCAGGTTGGCCACGTGACATTAGACTCCACCCTACTGAAATCTATAGAATGCTAGTTTTTACCCATAAAATGTAGGTGGAAGTGACATTAATTACATCTGAATGGAAACTTTAAAAACAGATTGCAGCCCAGTTTCTCTTATCTTCTCCTCTGTCATGGACTCACTATATCCTCGAGAAAGGAATCCCACTTAGCCTGGGGCTTGTAGTGAAGATTACATGGAGCATATAAAAAGTACTCTTCAGTCACCCATACCTTGAGGCAGTTTATTATTGCATTAAGACCTAATATCATGATAAAATTCTTATATTTTGTATTTCAGGCACTCCAGACTGTCATAGTCAAGAATGGTAAAGAGGGAAGTAAAGTATGGGACTGTACTGATAGAACAGAGGCAACTAGTCACTTGTGGCGATTAAATAGAATAAAACTTCAGTGCCTCAATTGTATTTTCAAGTGCTCAGTAGCCATGTGTAGCTAGAGTTTCTGTGAATAACATAGATCAAGAACATTTCTATTGTTACAGAAAGTTTATTGGATAGTGGGAGCATAAATATTATTGTTGTCCCAAAGACCTACATGAGATTATTTTTTAGCTTGTGACATGTCTAATATCCTATTTTTCTTTTCTGTTTTTTCAAAATCACATTATCCCATCATCTGTCATTTAATACATACAGAAAAATAATGGGTGAGTTCCAAGTTACAACATACTTATTCTAACCTTTTCCCCCTTTTTTCTCTTTTTTGCAGTATTGCAGATCCTCTTTTTAAATTATTAACTGTCAAAATTGAAGCCTGGATCCCTGGCTTTCTTTATTGAGTAATCAACCTAGAGATTAGCGTTGATAGTTCACATGGACTCTGAAAGAGACTAAGGTTACAAACAGTAATAATTCTTGAGAGATAATTGATATTTTAAACTTTATAGTTAGCCATCAATTAAAAATGAGTAAGATGACTTCCCTCAAAACTGAAATATTATTAGTTATATATTTAATTTTAACCTTTAAAATTTAAACTTTGAAAGGGTGTTTGATTTTTTTTAAACAGAAATATTCCAGTTTACACTGTGGCATAGCTAAGTCAGCTACTTAACTAATTTTCCTAAATAATTCAGTGTCTACAACTGAGGTATGTATCCATTTTCTATCAATTAGTTATTGAGTGTTTCAGCTAATGTCCTCTGATATTAGTATTATTTGAAATGCTTTATTTCTTACATATTCAGCTGAGGTCAAGTTGCTTATATCTAAAAATTGTGTAGTCCTACCAGATCTGAAAAGAGCATTTGTCTAAGCATCCAGAAAGCTTCTCTCTCTGTGCTGATGGAAGATTTGATAGAAACTGAATGATATTGTTTCAGCTCAATGTATTCTGTATAATTAAGCAATTGATGTTCTTTGGTCCATTAAGCAATTTTATCCACCCTCCCAACACTACTTTGCATTCATATTTTGTTGATTATTCTGATCATTTTTTAAATCTCATTAATTGAAGTTGAGAGGCAACATTAGTGAAAAATTTGAATTATAAAGCATAAAACATTCTGGGGAAAAAGTACTTATTGTTTAATATATATAGTTATTTGAAGTTCAACCACCCTGCAAAAACCTGTTTTAAATAAAAGATGAAAATTTTAATTTTGCAGTATCTTTCTAAGAGGCAGTGCCAGACTATATTCCAATGTACTTACATTGTATCTAGGTCATGTGTGTTAGGGTGTGGATATGAGGTGTTCCCCAAAAGCTTATGTGTGAAACAATACAAAAATGTTCAGAGGTGAAATGATTAGACAGTATGAGCTGTAATCTTCTCAGTGGATTAGTCTGCTTGAGTGGAATAGCGGGATGGTAATTGTAGGAAGATAGGGTATAGCTGAAGGAAGTAGGTCACTGGGGGTGTACCTTTGGAGTTTATATTTTTTCCCCAGGTACCTTGCTCTGTATCTCTTATTTTTTGTGAACTGAGGAGCTTTCCTCCACTATGCCTTCCTTCATGATGTTTTGCCTCACTTTGCCCTAAAGCTGTGGAGGTCTAAACCAAGGACTAAACCTCTGAAACCATGAGCCAAAATAAGTTGTTCTTGTCTGGTCATTTGGTCACAATAAGGAAAAGCTGGTTAACACAATGTATGTCTTGTAAGAGTTGGGTCTCTCATTTATATAAATACTCTCCTTGAAAATAATTTCCACTAATTAAGTTGTTCTTTTAAGAGGTAGACTCCAGTTTAGTCCCTGTTATAAAGAACTGTATCTTTAATCAATTTAAAAGAATTGACGACCAAAAATTAGGTAGAATAACTTCTTGCTTCCTTTGTAGTTGCTGAGGTCTTCCTGTATCTTTAAGGTATATCAATGATGGCTCAGAGGTCTAGGGTTGATCTAGCAGTGACAGTAATAGCACAATAAGGTAGTGGACTCTTCACGTTTGAACAGATGGAAATAATACCATACTACTGTTGAAAATGGAGAAGAGAAAGAAGGATTGATGCTGTTGCTTTTTCTAGTTGGGGAGCACTTTTCATTTAATACCCTACTTTTTTTATATTCTATAAAACTTACTAGTTCTATTTTGTAAATCCCTTACTTCTAATTCATTGGGTTACTTCTAACTTTCATGCAAATGAACTTCTTGTTCAATGATTAGATCTCCATTGAACCTTGCTTGGTCTTTAGCACTGTCCTGATTTTCCTTTGGTACAAGTGTTTGAGTGTCTATTGAAAGACATGAGTAAACCAGTAGGTAAGAAGATGGATTTTGTGTTTTTTTTGAGCAAAGAAGTAACAGCTAAAACTTTGGAAAATAATTTTTTTTTTTTGGTAAAATTGATAATTAAGAAAAATGCCTCTATGTTTCAAGGTATGTGTATAAAGAAAAACTGGTAGGGACACATGAGAGTTGTAAGAAGGGGCTAAGAAAGTTGACTCAGTTGTACTCTTCCTATGAACTTATTATAAAACAATTCTGACCCCCAGGATCTTCTAAGGCATAAAATGTTATGCCACTATTGATAATAATAATAATTATTATTATAAATTCTTCATAAGACTGTTGTGAAGATTCACTATACTTAGCATAATATCCGAGGATTAAAAGAAAAATCTAATCTGCTACTGAAGCAATCTAGTCTGCATACATGGCAATAGTCTGATAATTCTTTTAAATTGCTGTTTAGCATGTTGTATAGCCTATTTTTTTCTTTTAAATTAGGTTTATTCTTAACTGATACATAAAAATATAAATATTATACATTTTAATTGTGTACCATATAAGGTTTGATATAGTTTAAACAGATCTTTTTCATGAAATGAAAAATCCTTTTTCTTTCAAAAAGTTTTTTTTCCAAAATACTTTCTTCTAGCTTTTTGAAATATATAGTACATAATTGTTATCTGTGCAATAATAGCACAACAGAACTTTTTACTCCTGGCTAACTGTAACTTAGTACCCATCAATCACCCTTTCCCTATCCATCCTCCCCACTGCTGTCCCCAGCCTCTGGTAACCACCATTCTACTTTTAATGTCTATGACATCAATTTGTTTTTGTTCCACATACGAGTGAGATCATGCAGGACTTTTCTTTCTGTGCCTCTTTTATTTCATGTACTATAATGTTCTCCATGTCTATCCATGTGCTATGGACGATAGAATTTCATTCTTTTTGTGGCTGAGTAGTACTTCATTATGCATATGTGCCACATTTTCTTTATTCATTCATCAACTGATGAACACTTAGATTGTTTCCATTTCTTGGTTGTTGTGAATAGTGCTTCAGTAAACTTGGGAGTGCAGATGTCTCTTCTATATGCTCATTTAATTTCCTTTATACTCACTAATGGTATTGCTGGATCATGTGGTAGTTCTATTTTTAATTATTTGAGAATCTCAAATCCATGATGGCTATATTAACATTCCCACCAATAGTATACAGAGTTGTGTGTGTGTGTGTGTGTGTGTGTGTGTGTGTGTGTTCCAACTTTTTCAGATTTATCACTGCAATCACAAGCTCCAATAAAATTTATTTTGTATTCTGTATAATTGGCAAGTGTCATATAGAAAATGATATGTACTCGATAAAGATTAACAGTTATCATACGGGTATCAGTTCTTGAATGTATATATCTGTTTTCATTGATATAATCAGCAGGGAACATTTTAACACATGAGTTGACAAGCCAATTCTAACAATACATGCAAACTGAAGACTTTGAATTTAAAAAGACAAAATATAGTTGAAGTATCTGAATTGCTATGAGACCCATCCCATTTTTCAGCCTTTTCATATCTCAAAGTCTGATTCTGTTCTGTCTTGAAGAGGCTCAGAATAGATGGGTCAAGAAGAGAAGAGGGGAAAAAACTAAATTCTAAGAGGATGTGATGTTATAATCTTGATAATCTGTGGTATTTTTAATGTGCACAAAAGACCTATCCATCCATTTAGAAGCATTTGCCACATACCTCAAACCTGTGATCTCTGGTAAACACACCATCAATACAAACCATTTGGTTCTGAGAACAGTGCAGTAAAAGGACCTGGATTCCAGGAAAGTTCAGGGCTGTGCTTCAGTAAAAGGCTTCTTAAATCCCCTAACAAGGGACATGGGTAGTTAGGCTGTATCACAATAATCAATTTGTCATGTAATTGTCTGCTGATTTGTCATGTAATTGCATGCTGATTTGTCATGTAATTGCATGTCTGACTTGGAAAATGTGTGCCATTGTTATTTGGAATACTTTCATAGGAATTTTTATTAGAGGCAAATGCTTCTAAGACATAGCTATCTGATTCATTAGTTTCCAGTGTACCAGATTGGTACTGGCCTATTCTATGGTTACAGAATACATAATCATTGCTATTTTTCAATAGTAATACCATGATTTAGTTCAACAAATGCCTCTCAATTTTCTTGGTATAATAATTTCAAAATTTTAAAGGTAGAGAGTTCTCAACCTAGTAGACTGGCAACTTGCAGATTCTAGTAAGACCAGTTACAGGAAAGAAAACCACACATGATGACAGGCCTTTGTAGTCTGCTTGCATACCAATGCACACGTGTCCTTTTTAATTTAGCAAATATTTTTGGTGCATCTGTGTCAAGCTTCATGCCTTCACTCCAAAGGGAAAGATAGATCATGAAAAAGGTAATGAGAATAAATTCTAATGCATAGTAAAATAAATTATTTTGATACAGAGAGGATTATTTTTAAATGTATGCATTTTTCTGACACTCTTTTTTTTTTTGCTGTTGAGGAAAATATTTACAAAATCTTGCCACTTTTCCGTTTAGCATGTCTTCTCCAACTGAACTTAACTAAAGTCTATTTGTAACCTTGGTTTTCAAAGACTTTGTCCTTTAAAGTCATTTTAGTACTTGTCACAATACTTTTTTCGTTGTCTCTCTAAAAGTCTCTGAATTCCTTTCCTCGGATATTCCCAGGCCACATTCATTATACTTTCTGTTCCTCTGGGCCAGTTAACAGAAACAAAGTTTTGTTGTACAGCCTGATTGCTCCCTATGCCCCATTAGCAGTCTTATTATGTAACTTAAATCATTACTCTGGGAGTCAAATCCTTATCTAATATGATTAAAAAAACTTTACAGACAACATGATTTTACTCATGGTTTTTCATATAAAAATAGCTTGAGGTGCCACATGAGCCAGAATCTGCCAGTTGCTTGTGCCTAATTGAAGTTCCTCTGCTCACAAGAGTATCTCAGACTGGTAGGTGTCTGAGAAAGTGTCAGAGAGGGAGACCTCAACTCAGGATAATCAGGCCCTTAACAAACATCATAGAACAGAATATCAAGACATGTCAATTAGAGGCAAAAACATATTTATTCAGGAAAGCAAGGAATACACATTTAAGGGAGAAAATGCAGGCTCTCTTGATGGTGAGATACACTTCAGCAGTCATTGGCTTTTCTTTTAAAGAAAACCTGTGGGGCAAATGGGAAGGTTCATGGGAATGACATCAGTCTTGTTATCACAAGATGATGGTCTGACTGTTCTCAGGAGCCTTAGGCTGATTTTGTCTCCATTATCTAATCAATAGATAATGTTTGGCATGTATTCTATGTTAAAGTTTTCTTAAAATAACATCTCACTTTGCTTAATGTATTCTAAAAATATATGTGTTATTGCGTTACACAGGACAATTTTTGCACAGACTTTCCAATAACTCTACGATTATAAGTGAAGATTTGTAATTTGCCAGAAATTTAGGAGTGATAAGCCTGGGAGAAAGAACTGGCTAGTAGAGAAAAGGTGTGAAAAACTTTAGTACAAGACTTCAGATTACTTCTGAAAGTATAGTCCCCTCTTCCTTCTATTTGTCTCTTTTTTACCTATACTTTATTTCTTCTATTCTCCATTTCAGATACCACAGTTACATGCCTGTTATAAGTTTCCAGGGAGGAATCAACATCATTCTTAAGATATTATAGACACTTCATATCTGTAGAGATGTTTAAATGATTGCATTAATTATTACTTTGAGACCTGAAATTACAACAGTTATTATCCTTATTTTGTAGTATTGTAACTAGAACATAAGAATAGTTAATTTAAAAATAAATAAATATGTAAACTGCTTGGGCCAAAGTGACATACTGTGAGCTTCTTCAAAGGCGGAGGCTGGCAACTTTTCTAGAAATCAGATCATGTCCCTGGGCCAAGAATTGGCTTTGATATATTTATTCTTTGGGGAGTGTGGATGAACAGCTGCCTTTTGAATGTAGCCAAGGGAAATTTGCTGACAAGCATAAATATGAATAGGGAGATAACACTTGCAAACAACAACAAAAGAATGTTGATGCAGAACCTAAGAAGAGTCAAAACCAATTTCCCCTCTCTATCATTTTCTATATCCTTTACCATAATTCTTCTATTGCTGCCATGCCCATAAGCAATGTCAGATCAGAAATGACAAATTACCTTTTTAAAATTTGTACTAGGTGAATTAAAAACCAATTAACTTTTAATTTTTTTCCATGTTCTTGGAAGATCTAAATTATCAATCTAAAGTACTCTGTTTTGGTGATAGCTTTTAAAAACTTAAGTGTAAACAGCAACAGGAGACAGAACGTTCAATGAATTTTCAGCTGTAACTTGTTTAATTCCAGACTGCTTGTCTTACAAACAAGTTTTTAAAGGTATATTTTGTTGTCCTACTTGACTTTAGTACATTTCAACTCTTAGTCTTCGGTTACAAAAGATTTCTTATTCTTGCTCAAAAGCGACCCTTGGCTACCTTACTAAAAAGGGTTTCAAGCTTCCATTGTCTCTTCCCTTCCTTCTATAAGTTTTTTTCCCTATTTCTTTGCCAATATTAATAGGAATTGCATGTATAGTCACACACTTAGTTGAGCTACTTCTTTATGTCATTTCTCTGAGCAATCTTAATATCCATTTTCAATGACTTCTAAATATAAAACAAAAAGGGGTCTCTACCTTTTGTGAAAAATGAGATGCAACTATTAGAAAAAGGAAGTTCATTTCAATTCATACTTAGAAAATGATGGACTTCCATTTGAGGTTCCAGTCCAACCTGACTGAGTGTTCTGTTAGTATATCTGGTTCAGTTTTCTTTACCCCACATTAGGGTTAGGCCAGGACAGCTCAGAATAGGAAAGATCTGTATGAATGAATTTAGTTGGACCCAGGGCCAATAAAAATAAATGGGATCCTGGATATTAGGTGATGACCAGAGGAGGGGAATTTCATAACACATTATAAATATTAATTCTGGTCTCTTTCTTAGTCTTGCAATGTTAAATTTGGATTTGGTTTTCTTTTAATTTTGTTTGAAGAATGCTTATTCACAAATTTCCCATTAGATTTAGGTAGAACAGAGCTAAATTTAATATTCACCAGAGGCAACTCAGAACTTTCTACATTTAATTTCTGAATAATTCCATAGTTAAGAAAGGAAAGAACTTTTGAAGCTGAAGAAAAGTGAAAGGAATCCCATGTTTTCAATTCTGTTTGTCTTCACCCAAGGCTTTAATGTGCTCTCCTGATGGCATGTCCTTGCTTTCAATGAAATCTCCCTCAAGTGCAGCCTGTAACTCAAGCCACAGGAAGATGTTAATGGCAGGGGGGCTATTGGCCTGAATGAGTTTTCTTTTATAAACTTGAGTTTATCAAGAAATACTTGAGGATCCTTTACTTTCTATTGATTTTTTTCCCATCAAATCTCAATGGAGAACTTTATTATAGAAAATGAACTTTAAGCTTTGCCAAAGATGTACATTTCTCCTCAGGTTTTCAAGAGGCTCCAGTTTTGACCTAACTGTAGTCAAATGCATGAGTCTTGGCATGGAGAAATAACAGTATGCAACACAGGAAAAGGATACATAGGTCTTAGTAGGACGTGTTCAGTTCCACACAGAGAGGATGAAACTGACTTGCTTACACAAAATTACAGACTTCTTTTGGCTCAGCTAACTCCAAAGCTCAGTGTAGGTTTCTTGCCTGGAATCTACCTTCATTTCTCTTCCATTTTCACTTCTGTTTCTCAAGTAGATCATTTCTAAGTGGTGAAGATAACCACCAACATGACCCATCTATGAACCAGCCAAACAACCCTGGTGGAAAGGTACTTCTTTCCTACAGGTTATAATTGCCTGGAAACTGCTCTTTGCTTACCTTCAATCAGCTGTCTTTTTGGGAGCTGATCACTCTGGCCTGTAGCAGGTGAGTCTTTGAATGGCCAGCCCTGGATCATGTACCCATCAAAATTCCAAAAGAGGTCAGCAAGGAAAAAAAAAGAGAATTGTAAAGGAATCCACATGCTCATAGGGAAGGGCATGTGGGGAGTGGCCAGGCTCAAAATAGGAAAAATAGCCAGATTTTGAACAACCTTTCATGTTACTAAAGATCTTGCACCTTCTTGTAAAAGCTATACTTGAAGAATATACATGAAGTACAAAATGAGCAGATTTATATTTTACTAAGATCACTCTAGTGGTAACCTGAAGAGTATAGGGAGGGAAAGAAGGAGGTGGATGGATGGATGGATAGATAGACAGACAGACAGACAGATAGATAGAAATAATAGATAATGATAGAGATATAGAAGTTGTTACATTTAATCCTTGACTTTGGAAGCATAATTTTGTATATACCCAGCCTACCTTCTACCTTCTTCCTTCTACCTGCTTTGGCAAACAGGTCTAGCTAGAAAATATGAAACCATGAGACCTTAAATAGGAGTAGAAACAGTATAAATAGGTTAAGAGATTGAACGTGAACAATGTAAACAAAGAACCAGCAGGAATTGCCAACTAACTTAAGGTGTGAGAAAAGGGGACATTTAGACTGTGTCACAGAGACTTGTGACATTCAGAGAAAATAAATGATCTTGGAGTAAATTATTTATACCAAATGCATTCTCAGAATTACAACAGTAGCAAATCTGTGAAACTGAAGTTTGGAAGACTAGTTGCTGCCTTTAGAGATCAGTTTGCAATTTATGGAGATTTAGGTCATGCTATCTAAATGGAATGGATGACAGCAAAAAAGCAAAGAGAAAAGAGTCAAGAATAAGACCTTGAAAAACTTATAGGGGTTGAGGAAGTGAGGAGAAAAAAAGACGATAGGAAAAGATTTTTCTGGGAGAAAGATGGAACCCAGAGAAAGGGTGTGAAAATGAAAGAGAAGGTAGTTATATAAAGTGCCTCAAGAAAAATAAAGATGGAGATTAAAAGAAAGGACATGGTATTTGACAGTTCACTGTTGATATTTGGGAGACCATTTTAAGCCCCCTTAAAAAGTTAAGAAGCTAAATCAGAAGTATGGGTGCACTTCAGGAATTTTCTGCTGGAAGGCTATCTTTAAAGCTCTGTTTTGCACTTCTCCCAGTGGATCTTGTGATTTCAACTGCCACGATGATATCCACATTGCTTAGTGTAGCCCAGAGTCTTCCAAAATCCAGCCTATTACCTACCACCAAATTACTTTTCTCCAACTTTTTTAGATCATGTCTCTGTTTTCTCAGAAACCCTCAATGGCTTCCTTCCCATTACTGAATTTACAAAGGCAAAGCAGTAAGCCTGAATCTAAGACACCCAAACAGTGCCAACTTCATGTTTTCAACATTAGCCTTTCCTAGTCCTCTGGGTGAACACTGTGTTCTTCTGTATGCTGTCATTATTTTAGCCCAATTAAACTTCATGCTTGTTATGGTTTAGATACAAGGTATCCCCCACAAGCTCCTGTGTTAATGCAGGAATATTCTGAGCTGAAATGGATTGTGAGAACTGTAAACTAATCAGTCCATCCTAGTTTGAATGAACTGCATAGGTGGTTAACTGTAGGCAGATGGGGTGTGACTGGAGAAGGCAGGTCACTGGGGGCCTGCCCTAGAAGGGTTCACCTTCCCTGGGGCCACTTTCCGCTGCCTTCTCTTTCTCTGCTTCTGGACTCTGCCATGAACTGAGTATCTTTTCTCTTGGGCCCTTCTGCCATGAGGCAAACGGACATGAACTGGCCATTTATGGACTGAGATCTCTCAAATTGGAGTCCCAAATAAAGTTTCCCTCCTCTACACTGTTATTGTCCAGAATCTTAGTCATAGCAACTCAAAAACTGAAACAATGAAGTTACAAGATCATGTCCTGTACTTTCCAGTTCAGGTGATCTAGATTATATCGTACGCTCCACTTTTGGCAACCTTTATTCATTCATTTTTCTCATTCTTTCAGTCATTCCATCAGGAAATGCTTATATATTTAATGTATAGTATTCAAGATAGGGAAAGGAAATAAATGAATATGTTGTATACAGGAAATACATAAATAAGACATGGTCTCTAACAAGGTGAGACTTTATATTAGTATTCGTCTTCTTCCTTCATTACCATATCTCACTCCCTGTTTTGTCTTTATAATAGTAAGAAAGCATCTTTTTATCATCTATTCAAGAAGGCAGGAACTAGTGTCTTTCCCAGAAATATTATTTTATATGCCTTTCCTTTAGTCACAGGAAAGCTATTCACTGTAATTCCTAGTTTTACTTCATGTATTTATATATTTAAAATAAGCACACAATATGCAATATACAAATAAGCATATAAATATGAGGGTTATGGCTATTCCCACCTACCTTCTTCAATGGGATTTCTAAAATAATTTTTATCTTTCCATTATCTCGTATCAGGCGTATTTTGAGTCTGACTGTTCTTACAAAGCTTATTGCAAAACCTACCTTTTGCTCAAGGCTCTCACTAATATCTCTGCCCAATCCTTTCTCCTTCCTCTAAATTCTTACTTCAATTTATCTATATCTCTTTTGATACCAATCATGTTTCCTTAATATAATTTAGATTTCTTTGTTCCTAAAACAGAACTCTTCTTATCTTAATAATAGAGCAGACTGTGTGAGGACCTGTTGGACATGTGAGCCTTCTTGGTGAAACTTAACATTGGATTCATTCCTTGGTGTTCAGCCTTGAAGTTCCTAATGACTATCACTCATGTTTTTCATAATGATATGTAGATATCCATGGCTGTTTGTAGAGTCCCTAGCCTTTCCCTGGGTTACTTTCTCTGGTAAAATACTTAGCTCACCTTGAATAGTAATTCACATAGTATCTGATTTTTAATTTTTCTCTCATTTATCCACGTTTTGGGTCAAAAAAATTTTTGACATCCTGGTAAATTTTCCTTCCTAGTAATGATGGGATACATTCTTTTCTCACCTGAGGTCTGTGTTGACTCCATATTCTTGGTTCAGAAAACTAAATTCTTTTTGTCTTATATCATCTATCTAGCTGGTTCCTCACTTCCTATATCCTCCTTTCTATTTAAATGACCTGACCTTCAGCTAAAAGAAATGAAAACTGCATCTCCCCAACCCTTGGGATCTTGGGCTTCAGAGTCACTAGAGATACATTCCATTTCTCCTATTTTTTTATGACTACATATGCTAGAAATAATAAGTGCTAGCCAATGGAAACCATCAGGTCACATATCTGGTATTTGTTTGAAGAAACTAGCACAATTTCTGATATGTCATGTCAGGCCCATATAGCATACAGCAGGGATTCACCAATCACAAATCTCTTCCTCATGAGGTCAAGTACTAAGTTCTGGGGCTGGGGCTGTAACTCAGCGGTAGAGTGCTTGCCTCACATGTGCAAGGTACTGGGTTCTATCCTCAGCACCACATAAAAATAAAGATGTTGGGCTGGGCTTGTGGCTCAGTGGTAGAGCACTTGCCTGGCATGTGTGAGGCCCTGGGTTTGATCCTCAACACCACATATAAATAAATAAATTAATTAATTAATTTTTTAAAAAAAAACTAAGTTCTTCAAAGCTGCTACTATCTTCCTTATTATTCTATAAAGCAGTGACTTTTACCTTGTTTTGACCAGGACCCTCTTTGAGAAGTGCATTATATGTCACCACCAAGTACACATGAGTTGCAGTGGATAAATAAACAGATATGCAGTGCACACATATTTATGACTAAAACAAAAGTTTTCATGAAATAATTTCCCCCTTATACCAAGATATGATTTTTTAATGCAGTTTTCTGTTCTGTGTAATGAGAAACTTACTAAGTACACTAAATTGATGTAAAGATTCACTGATGGGTCATATTTCATACTATAATTTGAAAAACTTTTCAGATGGAATTTAGAAAATTGCTTTTCAATCAGGACTAGATTCACTCTCTATTTCAATGGTTCCCCAAAATTAATATTTGTAAATATTTGAGTATTTAAAAAAATGCAGACCTTTGAGTCCTATCCCCAAGATATTCTGATTTTATTATTCCAAGTTGGGGCCCCAGAATCAGCCATGAATAAGTCCCAAAAGTAATTTTCAGGTAAATGACTGAGAGAATAAACCTGGAAAGCACTGGATCTTTCTTTTTATGGTTGCAGAGATCACCATCTGCTAGTTCTAATTCCTCAAGTCTTATCACATTCATCTATTGTCGTTTATTTCACCAGGCAACTTCCTCCATTACATTGTCATCTTTTGGGTTTCATGTTTTAGTTAATTTAATTATTTCATGCTCTCTAGATATGCTAATTTTTGTCATACATAGAAAATTAAAGATCTGGTCTTTAAACCTCTGCCCGCCCACCACTCACTTTTTACATAGATTAGTATTAGGTGGAATAATTGAGGCTGTGGGCCACTTTGGAGGACAAATATCAGCTGCCACCTCTTGTGAACCAGTAAGTTCAGGTGGAGAAGGACAAGGGGAGGAAATTGGGGACAGCAGTTTGAAGCACACTCCTTTGTGTTTGCCTTTGGAGTCCATCTACGTCTACTTACCCCAATTTTTCTTGTGACCCCTGTACATATTCAGGAAATAGTGGCAGCACCCTGCCTCTTTGGCATGCCTTCTTTTCTACAGTTTCATATAAACCTCAAGCTTTCCTACTTCTAATTGTTGCTGCTGATGTACTTTAAGTCAGTCTTTTACACTTGCTTACATCGGTTGGATGCACCCCAACTCCATTTATCCAAAACGCTTTCAAATTCTTTCTTAGACATTCTAAGCCATGTTGGAAACACACTTGATACTGTTTGTACTTTGCCATAAACCTGCTTATCTTTTATTAATATTATTCTCTACTTGCTCAAATTTGGTGTTTCTTTTTCTCTACTTGCTCAAATTTGGTATTTCCTTTTCTCCCAAGAAAAATTTTAAGTAGTATGTTACCCATTTTTTTTCTTTTTTACTCCATTAATATTTAATATAATCTCTTATTTAAATGAATGTTTCATAAATCTTATTTTGAATGAATAAATAGGTCATAGTCTACCACCCTGTCACTCCCTGTTTTAAAAATTTAAAAATGTATTGATATTTTTCTGTAGAACTTATTGATTAACTGAAATTAATACCCAATTTTTATTGGCACATTTTTATTTTTAATCTGCCTGTTTTATGATTTTTTTTTTTTTTTAGGGAAATGTTGAGTTAAAAGTAAGTACAGTATGGCAAAGGAGAAATAGTAATATTCATTTACTACATCTATTATTAAAATCATAATTTAAGCTTTCATTTGTAATTATAGATTAAATCCAGGTTCTGATGAAGACTCTTTCATTATTCCACAAAAATATCTATCAAGTCACTTAGTGAGATGAAAGCTGATAGTAATACTATACTAAAAAATAGGAGCAACAGGTTAAACTGATTCTGGAATCTGAACTCCATCAGGCAGTTGGAACTAAATTGAGGGAAATTGAGTTAGGATTCATTTCCTTCATGAGAGACACTCTGAAAAGATAAAGATACTTTTCCATGCACACCAGTCTCTCCTGATTCAGAGATGTCAGTTCTGAAATAGCCATTAAACCAGTCAGCTCTCATTTCACAATCTTGCTAGAGTTTTGAGGTAGCTACATTTGTTATCTATTTAGACATATTTAGCTTCTAGAAAAATAATTCATCAGAATGTAAGGGTTGATAAGGTACATATTTTGACCTTTATTCTCTGTAGTAAAGTCTGGAGAATCTTGGAATTACTGAAGTTGGGAAATAGGGGAATTTTCACATACCCTACATGTTTAGAAGATCTGAGAACCAAGCAGTGGAATTAGGAGTTATAGCTCCCTCAGAAGAACTGATTTTGTTAATGACTGAAAAATATGAATTAGTCTGAAATTGGTAATACAACAAACTCGTCCTTCCCACAAGGCTTCTCAACGTTAGTTTCGCTGATATTTTGTTCTGTGTGATTCTTCGTTTGGGAGGCAGCACTAAGCATCATAGGCATTTATCCACCCCCATGGCCTCTATGTCTTAGGTGCCAGTAGCACTCCTCCCCCATGCATGACAGTCAGAAATGTCTTCAGACACTGTTAAATGTCCCCTGCTGGACACCAGTGTGATAGATCTCAAAAGGGGACTGATTGAGTCTTGATAGCCCTTGACTTATTCAAGGATCAGTAAATGAGGAAAAAGTCAATATTGTGTCTATTTTATAGTTCAAGGATAAGAAAATATTACCTGAAAACTTGAGGAAAACAAAAAAACTTTGATAATGATGTACTTCAAGTTTCAGGGAAACAAAAATTAGATGATTTGATGTACTATATTCAACAGAATGCAAAGCCCAAATGAGGGGGTTTGGAAAATAGGATTAGAAAGTCGTGCAGAGAAAACCAGATAGCAAAATGGAGTAAAATGAAGTAGGTAAGCAGATTGCAAGAAAATTTTGGCAGGGCTATTTTTAAGGTTGATGATATGTTGTGTTGGTAAGTGATAGTGACATTAGCATTCTTAAACATTCTGTATAGTAGAATGCGGTTTACACACAAACATACACACCCCACATATACGTACTGCTTAAATAAAGGTGCTCTTAGGCCACGAATTCCACTGTGAAGAAATCTCTCTCAGCAAAATGATGTGTTAACAATTTATATACATGGGTATTAGTCTCAGTTTTAAAATAAGTGAAACCCACATAATTGGTCAAATAATGAGTGTATCATCTAACTCATGGTATATTTGCATTGTTCTGGACATAGTAGGTACCTGGTAACATTTGTGGAATGCATTCATGAATATTTTAATGGAATGTTATACATCCATTTGCAATTATGACATTGAGGAATATTTAATGATAAGCATAGATATCACATTCTTAGTTATATTGTATTTGTAGTGTAGCAACATTTATGTATGTGTGTTCCCTCTATCCTTCCATTTGTTATTTCTTTTTTTAATTTATTTTGATTCATTGTACACAAATGGGGTACAACTGTTGTTTCTCTGGTTGTACACAAAGTAGAGTCACACCATTTGTATCATCATACATGTACATAAGGTGATGATGTTTGTCTCTCATTCTGTTATTTTTTCTTCCCCCCACCTCCGCCCCACACCTCTTTTCTTTATACAGTCCATCCTTCCTCCATTCATGGCTCCCTACCCACTGTTATGTATCATCATCCATTTATCAGAGAGATTATTTGGCCTTTGGTTTTTTGGGATTGGCTTATCTCACTTAGCATGATATTCTCCAACCGCATCCATTTACCTGCAAATGCCATAATTTTATTCTTTTGTATGGCTGAGTAATATTACATTCTCTATATATATTACAGTTTCTTTATCCATTCATCAATTGGAGGGTTGGTTCCACAATCTAGCTATTGTGAATTCAGCAGTTTTGAACATTGATGTGGCTGCATCACTGTAGTATGCTGATTTTAAGTTCTTTGGGTATAGGCCAAGGAGTGGGATAGCTGGGTCAAATGGTGGTTTCATTCCAAGTTTTCTAAGGAGTCTCCACATTGCTTTCCAGAGTGACTGCACTCATTTGCAACCCCACCAGCAATGTGTGAATATACCCATTTCCTCACATCCTCATCAACACCTATTGTTACTTGTATTCTTGATAATAGACATTGCAATTGAAGTGAGATGAAATATTTGGGTAGTTTTGATTTGCATTTCTCTTATTACAAGAGATGTTGAACATTTTTTCATATATCTGTTGATTGCTTGTAGATCTTCTATTAAGTGTCTGTTCATTTCCTTAGCCCATTTATTGATTGGGTTATTTATATTCTTGGTGTAAAGTTTTTTGAGTTCTTTATAGATTCTGGAGATTAGTGCTCTATCTGAAGTGTGTGTGGCAAAGATTTTCTCCTACTCTGTAGGCTCTCCCTTCACATTGTTGATTGTTTCCTTTGCTGAGAAAAAGTTTTCAGTTTGAATCTGTCCCAATTATTGATTCCTGCTTTTATTTCTTGTGCTTTGGGAGTTATGTTAAGGAAGTCTGGTCCTAAGCCAACATGATGAAGATTTGGGCCTACTTTTTCTTCTCTTTGACGCAGGGTCTCTGATCAATTCCTAGGTCCTTGATCCATTTTGAGTTAAGTTTTGTACAGGGTGAGAGATAGGAGTTTAATTTCATTTTGCTGCATATGAATTTCCAGTCTTCCCAGCATCACTTGTTCAAGAGGCTATCTTTTCTCCATTGTATGTTTTTGGCACCTTTGTCTAGTATGAGGTAACTGTATTTATGTGGGTTTGTCTCTGTGTCTTCTATTCTGTACATTCTTCTGCCTGCTTGTTTTGGTACCAGTATGTCATTTTTGTTACTATTGCTCGGTAGTATAGTTTAAGGTCTGGTACTGTGATACCTCCTGCTTCACTCTTCCTGCCAATGATTGCTTTGGCTATTCTGGTTCTCTTATTCTTCCAGATGAATTTTATGATTGCTTTCTCTATTTCTCTGAGATACATCATTGGGATTTTAATTGGAATTGCATTCAATCTGTATAGTGCTTTTGGTAATATGGCCATTTTGACAATATTAATTCTGCCTGTCCAAGAACATGGGAGATCTTTCCATCTTCCAAGGTTTTCTTTAATTTCTTTCTTTAGTGGTCTGTGGTTCTCATTGTAGAGGTCTTTCACCTCTTTTGTTAGATTGATTCCCAAGTATTTTATTTATTTTTGAGACTATTGTGAATGGGGTAGTTTGCCTAATTTCTCTTTCAGAGGATTCATCGCTTATGAATAAAAAATGCATTGGATTTATGTGTATTGATTTTATATCCTGCTACTTTACCTAATTCATTTATGAGTTCTAGAAATTTTCTGATGGAATTTTCGGCTCCTCTAAGTATAGAATCACGTCATCAGCAAATAGTGATAGTTTGCGTTCTTGTTTTTCTGTTCCTTTCCCTTTAATTTCTTTGGTCTGTCTGATTGCTCTGGCTAGAGTTTCAAGGGTGATGTTGAATAGAAGTGGGAAGAATCCATCTAGTCCTGGACTTTTCTTTTTTGATAGGCTTTTGATGACTTCTTTTGTTTCATTGCTTGAAATTGATCTATTTAAATTGTGTATGTCCTGCTGTTTCAGTTTGGGTAGATCATTTGTTTCTAGAAACCTGTTGATGTCTTTGAGATTTTCTATTTTGTTGGAATATAGTTTTTCAAAATAGCATCTAATTATGCTTTATATTTCAATAGTGTCTGTTGTGATATTTCCTTTTTCATCACAAATTTTAGTAATTTGAGCTTTCTCTTCTTTGTTAGAGTGACTAAGTTTTTTTCAATTTTTTATTTTTTCAAAGAACCAACTTTTTGTCTTGTCAATTTTTTGAATTGTTTCATTGGTTTCAATTTCATTGTTTTCAGCTCTGATTTTAATTATTTCCTCTCTTCTACTACTTTTGGTGTTGATCTGTTCTTTTTCTAGTGCTTTGAGCTGTAATGTTAGGTTGTTTATTTGTTGACTTTTCCTTCTTTTATTGAATACACTGCATGCAATGAATTTTCCTCTTAGTACTGCTTTCACAGTGTCCCAGAGATTTTGATATGTGTATCTTTGTTCTCGTTGACCTGGAATAATTTTTTTATTTCCCCCCTAAAGTCTTCTATTATCCTTGCATAGTTTCTTTCCATTATGATCTGATAGAATACAATGTAGTATCTCTATCTTTTTGTATTTGCTAATAGTAGCTTTGTGGCATAACATATTGTCTATTTTAGAGAAGGATCAATGTGCTGCTGAGAAGAAAGTGTATTCGCTCATTGATGGATGGAACATTCTATATATGTCTGTTAAGTCTAAATTATCAATTGTGTTATTGAGTTCCATGGTTTCTTTCTTCAATTTTTGTTTGGAAGATCTGTCCAATTGTGGGAGATGTGTGTTAAAGTCCCCTAGTATCATTGTGTTGTGGTCTCTTTGGTTCCTGGAATTGAGAAGGATTTGTTTGATGTACAGGTATGTACTATTGTTTGGGGCATAAACATTTATAATTGTTATGTCTTGCTGATTTATGCTTCCCTTAAGCATAATGAAATGTCCTTTATCCCTTCTAACTAATTTTGCTTTATCTGATGTGAGGATGGATACCCCTGCTTTTTTACAGAGTCCATGTATGTTGTATGTTTTTTCCCATTCTTTCATCTTAACCTGTGAGTATCTTTTTCTGAGATGAGTCTCTTGAAGGCAGCATATTGTTGGGTCTTTCTTTTTAATCCAATCTGCCAGTCTATGTCTTTGATGAGTTCATATCATTAACGTTCAGCATTATTATTGAGATATGATTTTATTCCTGTTCATTTGGCTTATTTTTTATGTTTACCTTGACTTGGTTTCTCCTTTATTTGGCTATTTCTTTAGGGTAGTTCCTCCCTTTGCTGATTTACATCATTGTTTTTCATCTCTTCCTCATGGAATATTTTGCTGAGAATGTTCTGTAATGCCAGTTTTCTTTTTGTAAATTCCTTTAGCTTTTGTTTTTCATGGAGGGATTTTATTTTGTCGTCAAATCTGAAGGTAAGTTTTGCTGGGTATCAGATTCTTGGTCGGCATCCATTTTCTTTCAGAGCTTGAAATATGTTGTTCCAGGCCCTTCTAGCTTTTAGGGTCTGGGTTGAGAAATCTGCTGACATGTGTATTGGTTTCCCTCTGAATAAAATCTGATTTTTTTTTTTTTTTTTTTTTTTTAATCTCACAGCCTTTAAAATTCTATCCTTATTTTGTGTGTTAGGTATTTTCATTATGATGTGCCTTGCTGTGGATCTGGTGTAATTTTGTACATTTGGTGTCCTGTAAGCCTCTTGTATTTGATTTTCCATTTCATTTTTAAGATCTGGGAAATTTTCTGATATTATTTCATTGAATAGCTTGTTCATTCCTTTGGTTTGTTCTCTGTGCCTTCCTCAATCCCAATAATTCTTAAATTTGGTCTTTTCATGATATCCCATCATTCTTGGAGGTTCTGTTCATGATTTGTTACCATCTCCTCTGTTTGGTCAAGTTTGTTTTCAAGGTTAAAACATTTCTTCAATGTCCAAGTGATCTAGTCTGTTGGTTATGCTTCCTATTGACCTCTTAATTTGGTTGTTTCTTTCCTTTCAAGGATTTCTGTTTGATTTTTTTTTTTTTCAGAATCTTGGTCTCTTTATTAAAATGATCTTTTGCTTCCTGCATTTGCTCTTTTAACTGTTGATTAGTGTGATCATTGCCTGCATTTGCTCTGTTATCTCATTGTTTGCTTTCCTGATCATTTAAATTATGTACATTCTGTACTCCCTTTCTGACGTTTCTTTTGCCATGATATCATTGGATTCTATTGATGTAGCATCTAGGTTTGTTTTGTACACTTTCTTCCCTTGTTTTCCTTATGTTATTCATGTATCTTCCCCTCTAGCAGTGCAAATCTGAGGTATTGCAGTTTCCCTCTATAGACTTATAGTGTCCCTGCAGGTTTCCAATACCTCACCTTGAAGTGAGAGATTGATATTAGCAGCACACCATGCAAACAATATACATCCTTAACTCAAATAGGCCCTTTTTAGATATTAACTATATCGTATTTTTTTTTTTTTTTTTTTTGCGGTGCTGGGGATTTGAACCCAGGGCCTTGTGCTTGCGAGGCAAACACTCTACCAACTGAGCTATATCCCCAGCCCAACTATATTGTCTTAAAAAACAGAGTATGAATTTGATTATTATCTACAACTTAGCCAATAGGTTTGCAATCAGGATTACAATTTATAATGGTGGACAAAGGATGGGGAGGGGTTTAAGATATAATGTTAATGAGATAAGAAGTGAGTTTATAGAGGTACTATGTCATAGGAATAGTGAAAGCAGAATTAAAAGAAATAGGTTGTTAGGATGAGAAAAGGGAGAAAGAGTCTCAAAGGAAACCAATAAGAGGAAAATAGAGTGAGAAAAATATTAGTAAAAGAAAAATGTTCAGAGGTGAAGTGATTATGTTATGAAAGCATTAACTGATTCAGTGGATGAATCCACTGATACAGATTATAACTGAATGGTAATTGTAGGCAGGTAAGCTGTGGTCAGTGAGAGCGTGCCTTTTAGATTTGTATTCTGTCCCTAGTGAGCATATCCCTTTCTCTGTTTCCTTGTTGCCATGTCCTGAGCTTTTTAATTTTTTCTCTGCCTTTCACCATAATGTTCTTACCTCACCTTGAACGCAGAGCTATGGAGCTGACCATGGGCTGAGTTTTTGAAACCATGAACCCAAATAAACTTTTCCTCCTCTATGTTGTTCTTGTGAGATCTTTTGATCACAGTGATAAAAATGCTGACTAAAACATCTATCCATCTATCCACCCACCCAGACAGGGAAAACATCTATAATACTTTTTTGGGGGCGTGAGGGGGTGGGGGAGTGCTGGGGATTGAACCCAGGGCCTTGTGCTTGCAACGCAAGCAGTCTACCAACTGAGCTATATCCCCAGCCTGAACATCTATAATACTATTCACTAGAGATTCTGTTGTAGATTCAGAAGATCTGTATGTTTTTACCAATCTGAACATGACCTGACTCCAGCAGTCACTGTGCTTTTCTAATCCTATATCTGTTCATCTGTTTTTGCTGGAATGTTTTCTCCTAAGTTCTTTCACCAATTTTTTTTCTTTCTTTTATTAAAAAAGATAGTGTACAACAAATTAAAAGAAAAATAGAGTACCCATATGCTCCTGCCCCCACACACTTACAGCTTTTTCACGTCAATATCCCCCACACACATTGGTCCATTTGTTATAATCCATGAAGTTTCAATGGCATATCATTGTCAACGTCCATAGTTTGTATTAGGGTTCACTTTGGGTATTGTATCTTTTGTGAGTTTTGACAAGTGAGTAATGATATGCACTCACCACTGTATTATATTCCAGGGTAATTTCATTGCCCTGAAACTCCAGTCTGCTCTGCCTATTCACCTCTTCCTCCTCTCTAACCAGTTGTCATTACTCAACTCCTTTCAATGAGCGGAATCTTTTTTTGTATTTTTTTTTTTTTTTTACTTGTAGATGGACACAATACCTTTATTTTATTTATTTACTTTTATGTGGTGCTGAGGATCAAACCCAGTGCCTCATCTGTGCTAGACAAGTGCTCCACTACTGAACTACAAACTCAGCTCCATCAATGAGTGCAATCTTATGGAAATACTGAGTATCTAATACCTTAGTGGAAGGGGTTTTTATATTAATATTGTATGATTGCATTCAATTGAATATTAACAGAATAACCTAATATTAATAATGGTCTTCTTTGATATTTGAACCTTACTATGTCATTTTGTATTGGTGTGATTTCTGAGAAAATCAACAGTATCTTATTTTTGAAACAATCAACGTAAGTAATTTAAGAAAAACACAGAGAAAACAAACCAGATTATTTCTCTAGAGAGTTTGACACCTCTATTTCACCAGCTCTTATTTTTACTTGCTTTTGCAGTTTCTAACAATTTCAGCAGAACCTTTTTTTTCCTGTCAGTACAAATAGTTTGGGGTGTCCTAATTGTTTGTCTCCAACATGCATTATACCCTTGACTAATTAATAACACGTGTAGTAATTAATGTTATAGGGCTGCAATGACAGGTACAGAAACTGAGTGATTTAAAACAACAGAAATTCATTCTCTCACAGTTCTGGAGACTTGAATCAGCAGCCAGGGTATTGGCAGGGTTATGATCCTTCAGAAGGTGGCAGGAAAAATCCTTTGCCTCTCTCTGCTTTTGGCCATGGCAGGCAATCTTTATCATTCCTTGGCTTGTAACAGCAGCCATTCTCTGCTTCCATCTTGTGTGTTCTCCTCCTTTGTGGGTTTGTCTTCTCAATCAAATCTCTTTCCCCTTTTAAATATAAAGATACCTGTTGCTGGATTTAGAGCCCACCTCAAGCTAGGATGATTTCATCTTGAGTTCCTTAACCTCATTTCCACCTTCTGAGATTGTATTCTGAGGTTCCAGGTGAGCAGGAACTGAGGGTGTTAGAACTGTCACACCTGTGTGAGCCAGACACTCTTACTCTCCACTGATAATGTTTATTTCTGCCACCTGCTCCTCCTACCAGGCTTGGCTGCCTGTATTGGCTACCAGGGCTGCTTTAATGCATAATGATTTGGATTCCATATACCACCACTATTTCTTAGCCGTTGCTGAAGCTGAGTTGTACTGCACATTTGCTGAGGCCTGCCGTCTGTCCTGGCTGACTCCTGTGGAGCTTGCTGGCCTCTGGTCCTGATGGGTGCTGCTGCCATCTCTCATTGGACTCTGAGCTCCCTTGTGGAATCATTGCTAACGCACTAGAAGCTTTTGGAACCATACAGCATTCCTTTGAGTTTATTTAATTAAAGTAGATTCTAAAGCTGTGCCTTTGATTTATCATTTTAAAAGCACACCTCATGTTTTAAAAGAACTTAATGATCTTAATGAAACATTTCTTTAAAATTTATTTCAAATTTTTGTCTTTTCCTTTCTTCTTAAGTCACCTATATGTCTTTGCTGTCTGCACTGGCAATAAATCCTAGTAACATATTCCATGTTTTAAAAATTACTGATTTCCATAATGCTGAATCTTTATTACTAGACAAAATTTGACTCCCTCTTTTCTTAGATGAGCTGTTTCTAGGAGTTTCTTCTGTCTTTTAAGCAAACTATTTCTCTTCAGTTCCTTCTCTTCCTGCTGCTTAAATATCCCTGGGCTGATACAATCTCAACTTTGTTACTTAAGTTCGAAGTAGGACCAGCCCTTTTTATTTCCCCATTTCAACGATATACTACTAATTTGAATTGAGTTCTATTGCTAAGCAGTTCTGACATGACTTTTAATTATTTAAAAGTTTTCTTCTAATGTTAAGATAAATACGTTAATCAGGGAGAAAAAAAATCATGTTCTGACCTCATAGTGTATTCCCATTAGGTCCCAGAAAGTACTCCTTCCATAGCAGTAAATACTTTGAAATTCAACTTTTAATTCAACAAGCATTAATTCTTTTCATACTTTATACCAGATACTGTATCAGACTCAAGAAAAAAAGGCTCTATACCCTTGACAGGCCCCATAATCAAAAGTTGAAAGGATTAATGACAGCAACATCAATCATTTTTGACTGAAGCATAAGGTACTAGGGAGATTGGTACTTGATAAAAGAGAGAAGACAGATGGAGACATTTAGAATAGGCACTTGTGGCCCATGCTAAGAAATAAAACATTAGCTTGTGGACATCAGGGAGCCACAACATTTTTTTATGTTTAGAGGGGTAGTAGAACAATTCTGTTAGAATGATAGATATGACTGGATAGTTGCAAGAGAGAAAAATGAGAACTTAATCTACAGTGAGAGCAGTTATGCTGTAGAGAGTAAATGCTGAAGATAGGCATGCAGATTCTTTAAGATGAGAAGTGGTTGAGGAAGTAAGGAGAAGGGGAGTTCCACAATGACTTTCAGGTTTTTGGTTAGAGGATACAGTGAAAAAAGGTAGAACTAAACTTGGAAACTTATTTTTATGGAGGACCATTACATAATATATTTAGTTTTATAATAACTGCTCTTTAAGGTAGCTAGGAATCATTTCTCGAATAAGCAAATAATTTAATTGAGACTATATAACTAGGTAGTAACAGATGGGATATTTCAGTAGCTCTCACCCTTGTTCTTTAATTTTGGGAGAAGGTATGAGTTCAGACTTAGATGTTTTTGATCCTTAAGGTATCTAGGTCAAGTTTTCTGATAGACTATTGGAATCCTGAATTTAAGCTCAGAAAGAGTATGATTTGTTTGGGGAGGATGAATTTGGGAGTTGTTTACATAAATGTACTTGTCCAGGTCATGTTCATGTTTTGCATTGTCCAGAGGCTTAGTCTAGTGTGAGAAAAGAAGTAATGGAATGTTGGGGAGCATTATCATTTAAGTGGATAGTACAAAAGAAAGCCCAACTAAGGAAACATACAGAGAATTGAGGATTCACAGAGGGTTATGGTTTGAATGTGAGGTGACCCCCAGTAGCTCACATGTGAGACAATGCGAGAAGTTTCAGAGGAGAAATGATTGGGTTGGGAGCATCTCAGGCCAATCAGTAAATTAATCCCCTGGTAGGGATTAACTGAGTGGTAAATGAAGTGGTAGGGTGTAGCTGGAGGAGGTGGGAATTGGGACATGGCTTTGGAGTATGTATTTGTATCTGGCAAGTGGAGTTTTCTCTCTCTGCTTCCTAATCTTCATGTGAGCTGCTTCCTCCTGCCACACTCTTCTGCCATGATGTTCAGCCTCACCTTAAGCCCTGAAGAATGGAGCCTGATGTCTATGGATTGAGACCTCTGAAACTGTGATCCTGCAAATAAACTCCTTTAAATTTGTTCTGGTTGGGTCCTTTAGTCACAGCAGTGAAAAAGCTGACTAAAACAGAGAAAAGGGATGTTGTTGAGAACAGTATAGAAAGAAAAACTGAGGAAATGGTCTATAGTATCATGTGTAACAGATTGGCAAATTTAAGTAGGTCATTTAGAATACCTGTTGTACAGAGATTTGGCAATGGTCCTAAAAAGAGATGAGAAGTAATTTACAGTAACTTGTGAAAGTAACAGAAAATGAGATAGTGAAAATAAAGGAAATGTACTGTTCACCATATGTGAATATAGTAGTCTTATCAGTTACTAATAGGTCATGAACTTTGTTTTGTTAATGATAATGATGATGGATTTTAAAAGAGTTTATTCTGTATCTCTGGTTTGGCTCTACCTACCATTAGTGACGTGTTTTATATAGTAGAAAAGAAAGATAGAGATGCATCCTATACACCTGAATTAGATTTATTTGCACTGTTCTCCAGCCAGTTGCTCTAAGTAATCATGGAGATGTCTATCACATTTGAGAAAGAAAAAAAAAAAAAATCCATTACTGAAATACCTCTTCAAAGCAAAATAACAAGGCTATTTGCATATTCTGAAAGGTGGTGGTTCAAAACAATGCTTTGTTGTTCAGTTTCTTATAAATTTCATGCAGTGAGTGCTTACTTTGGTCTCGGTCCATAGAAAAGTCACTTTCTATAAGAAAGAATGTGATTATGTGTTATTTGCTATTGTTTTTGGAGAGATTGAGGTAAACTTCATTGTTTGTTCTTCAGTTCTGACAACATTTAATCATTTTTGGTCATCTCTTATTACCTGTTTCTTTGTCAAATTGATTGCTGCTCCATTTAAGAATACAATTCTACTCAAAGGAGTGGGGAAAGTTTGTGTTATCTCTTCAACTTCTCTTTTTTACCCCACTGCTAAAGACTAGTCTTTATGGAAAGAAGCGTTGTAGGTTTCTAAGACATTCAAACTAAGAATATGATTTTCACTAATGTGTTAAGTTTAAACAGATTGTCTTAGCACAAAAAGTTTTGGGTGGTCAAAAGATTTCATTTTATGAGCTATAAATTTCAACAATACATATATTTAAGAAGGGCATAGAATACTCTATTGTCTTTTAATTATAAAATAGACAATGAGTTTTCTTCTGGCACATATTGCTGGGGAGAATTCAGTTGTCTTAAACTTGCATTTTATTCTTCTGCTACAGTCTTCATTTGGATTGTATGTAAATACCCTTCTTGCTCTCTCTGGAGCAGATTGGTGTTTCTTGCTTCAGTAATCCTCTTCTGGTAACTCACCCCATATGTTTGTTAGCCTTTGCATAGAATTGTTTAGTCTGAATGTAGCTTCTGAACCATATCTTTTGTGTGTCTGCCAGAATGAAGATTGCTTGAATTATTTTTTGTACAGTAACTTCATAAGCAAACATTTTAGTTATTTGAAGATAAAGTGAATTCTAATCTCATTTGTAAAAACAGATGAGAGTATAATTTTAATATAGATTTAGTCCTTAAATATATTTTAGTTAAATATATTTTCTAACTTAGTTCACTCCACCATTAATTCATTATTGTTTAATATTGTGCCTGGAACATAACCAGACATTTATTACAGAGTTAAGGAACTGCATTCCTTTTTTTTTGTTTTTGGGGTTTTTTGTTCCTTTCTTTTTTTAAAAAAAACCTCAACTCTCAGAGCTTCCTTGTAGTAGAATGAAGAGAAAAGAAAGACTGTGTTCTGTTTTTTATTTAACCTCTAAGTGGTGTTGCAATGAGCTACTGATTCTAAAACATAATGAAGCTTCTACTGGAATTGAAATTCTGGGTCTTGTTTGAATTCAGAGACAGTATTTCAAATGTTAGGAGTTACCATTATGTTCAGACTACTTCATCTCATAAAGCTAATAAAAAAGATGACCATTATGCATTTCCGTAAATTTAGTCATCGATTCAATATATATATATTGAATTTCGACTGTGTCCTAGTCACTGTTCCTGTGTTCTTTTCTTTCATCATCTCATTGTAGAAGGGAAAGATACATCATACACACACACACAAAATCACATGGTATGAAAATCATTATGGGGGAGAATATTGTAGGGGAAGGAAATAGAAGGATAGGAAAGAGGTGTTACTTTTAAATTGGGTGGTCAGTGAAGGCCTCTCTAGTAGGTGACAATGGAGCAAACATCCATGGGAAGAGAATGATAATCATGGACATCTGGGAGAACATCCCAGACCCTTTGTACTCATAAATCCAGCTTCATGCACAGTCTGAGGGACACTCAAAAAAATAATAAACATGAACTTGCTACTGTGAGATAATTGGAAAAATATATTCGTGTAGTTACAAATTCCAGATTGCAAAATTCTAGAGAATTCATTGTCTCTACATACAGAGGGGAGATATTTGCATGGCTTGAAGTATTCAGAGAATGTGGAAGAAATGGCACATGAAGGAACCATGAGATTTAGCTATTTACTTAGTTTTCATTTATTAAAACATGAAGAGAATGAAGTACATCTCTCCAAGTAGAAGAATATGATCAGAGATCAAAGTAGAGTATATTAGTTCCTGTGACTCTTATAACAAATTACCAAACGTGCATTTGCTTAAAACAGCAGAAATTTATTCATACCTTTGGAGACCAGAAGTCTGAAATCAGTTTTATTGTGTGTGTGTGTCTGTGTGTGTGTGTGTGTGTGTGTGTGTGTGTGTGTGTGTGTGTTAGGCTAGAAAGTAGAATCTTAATTATTTGAGTATTAGTGAGCCATGAATTTTCTAATATTCCAACCATCATCTAGCAAGCTGACACTGACAATATGTACATCCATCTCCCATTCTGTGCAATAACCTCAAAAAGGTGGAAGACACAGTCATAGCCACAGAGTAGTTAAAAAAAACAAAAGGACAAATAAACACCAATGGGTATTAGGAACCTGATAGATCTTCAAAATTAAAATTCTTTACTCACTAATAAACCAGCTTTACCTTAAATAATGCCTAACACATAATGTATACTCATTTGATGAATGGATTGATTAATGTATTAAGGCATACAAATGTCTCTTTATGTTGTGCAGTATTGTATTCTCTGGGTATGATCAGAATCCTTTTCTTATTGCAGTTTCTTAACTTTTGGCTCTGTTCTATGTGATAATAAGTACAATGAGAGAGTCCTGTTTGTGTCTTCTGATATGACAGTGAAGGGGCCTAGTGTTGTTTTGTTACTTTATTTTTCCCTGCCAGTGTTGGAATTCTGGGGGAGGGGAGCAGCACAGAGGTAGTGATGATGTCATTTCTTCCTCTAATGTTCTCTGCTTTGGATTCAGAGTGTCAGGTCTACTCTAGGTCAAAACCAAAGGGAAATTCAATTAGCAAGTGGCTCATCTATAATTGAGAATTGACTCCAAGGAGAACATTGTAATGAATTTTCATTGACAGATTGAAGTGATCAGAGATGAATGAGATAAAGCTAGATAAAGCCACTGAAGTGCAGGCAATAAGTAGCTAGAAAAAGCCAAAAAGAAAAAAAAAGAAAAAGAAAAAAGGATTGATCAGAGGAAACTAACATCTATAAAGAGAGAAAATAGTCTTAAAACTAATAAATGATGCATTTGGAAGCCTTGTAACTTGGGAGCAGGGTCATTTATTAATGGCATGCCACAGATGTTAAGGTGAGTGCAGACTGCTAAAGCAGGCAGTGGGAAGTCACTGGTAGTTCTAATCCAAGAGGGAAAATGTTGGGATTTATGTTGGGGAAATTATCACATTGTCTCTGTTGGGAACATACTAGAGTGACAAGAAAATACAGGTAAGGAAGCTGTTAATGGGCTTTTATTATAATCAAAGCATCAGGAAGTGGTCCAGTATGGCAGCTGTAGAGATGGTAAAAGACATAGCAGCAACTTCATAGGAGAAAATAGAAATGTAGGGAAAGAGAGAGAAATTAATAAGAGTACGAGGTTCACTAGAATTTGGGAAGAAAATGATTGTTAATATAAAGGGAGAATAATGACTTTAGTTTCATTTTCTCATTTTTGCAATCTGGAAAGAATATCAACCTAAAACTGACCAATTGTAAAATATAAAATATTGAAAAGTTAGACAATCAAAATATTAGTTTTTCTTGTTTCCTATTTGTGTCCATAGGATATCTATGTTGACATTATAGCCCCTTCCAAAAATTTTTAGTCATCCATATCCTTGAAGATCCTTTTCATTGCTTTAAAGCTTCAGAAATCTGGCATCAAAATCCAAAAGTATTCCCAGGAGGAAAACAGTAAAGACTCTTTTCTCTGTAAATGTGGTCGATGTAAAATCAGAGTTGGCATAAGGGGTTTCCAGCAAGAAACCTAGTTTCTCAACACGTTTTTTTCTCCATGAAGCAATTTAAGAAGTTAATCTGAAACACCAATGAATCATGACTGGCTTAAACTTAAATTTTGCAATGGTTCCCATTTCCAAAAGGACCCAATCTGAACTCAGTAACATAGCATGTAGGATTCCAAATGACACAGATTTTTAGTCTCATCCATTTTCCCTTTATAGACAGCATTCCTGCTGTGGGAAATTATTGATATTTCAAATATTAGGAATGATGTAGGTGGCTAAGATTCTTTCTATCCTATACATGTATGCCCAGGAAAGACTCCTTGACCTAAGAGAGCTCTGTAGGTAGCTCTTGTTTCCCTTCACCATTGTCCAGAGCCTGGTATTTAGACTTAGGGATGCAAAAAATATATATATATATATTTTTTTGTATGCCAGGATGGATACCTTTCATAGGAACAGATTTATTTTAACCAGGGATATGTCATCATTTTTTAATCACATATTGAGGTATAAATTTGAGTTAGACAATGAGCTAGGCAAAAAAGATACAGTGTTGAAGGAGGTAGACCTTATGCCCAACTTAAAACCTACAGTGTAGCTGGGATGGGATACATACTTGGAACTCTTGCTTGCTTGTCATCCTAGGTTTGTGAGTAGGGGTGTAGCAGGCAGGATTACTTATGTTTGGAGATTTCTTTGGAAGAATGGAAGAAGTTTAGTATGGCACTAGTCTATGGAGGGCTGGATATTACAAAAAGGCTGTAAAAGCAAGCACAGTCTAGTGGCAGAATCTGGAGAGCTTGTGAGCCATCTGAGGAGCATTGTGTTACTTATAAGGCCACTGTGACAACTTTAATGCTTTAAACAGGAGAGTAATATGATTAAATTTGTACGTCAATGATGATATAAAATTTTACAATGAAACTTTTACAGCAAGAAGTATTGCTATTAACATAGCAAACCTCTAGTGCCAGTATGTATCATCATTCTGGAGGAAAGTTATAAAAGATTCTTATCCAGGATTTTGTTATTCTTGTTCCTTTTTAGATTAGCAGATTTATTTTTTTGGGGGGGGGTTTGATTTTAAATGTATAAAAACAAATGTGAGAACTAAAGCAAGAGAATGTTCATTCATTCTTAGGATATGTTTATAAACTGATACAAGAGCACTGGAAAGTAACATTTAAAAAAATTAGTTGTAGATGAACACAATACATTTATTTATATCTATCTATCTATCTATCTATCTATCTATTCATTTATTTATTTATGTTGCGGAGGATCAAACCCAGTGCCTTACTCGTACTAGGCAAGTGCTCTACCACTGAGCTACAGCCCCAGCCCCCTAACATCATTTTTATAAAATTGAATGTATCCTTGCCACATGAATTAGCTGTTGCTTTTGAGCATACAGCCAAGAGAAAAAACTTGCACACTTGAGCTAGGAGATAATGTGGACACATGTTCACTACCTGTAATTGCAATAATAATGAAAAACAAAACTGGCAAAAGCCTGTATGCCTCCTACCCCATCTACAGAGGAATAGAAAAACTGTGGTATATTCAAGAGTACTAAAAAAAATTAAAATGAGTCGATAATATATGTATGTATATATTGACTCACCAAAATAGAGCCTTAATAATGTTAAATGTAAATACTAAGTCACAGAACAATATAAGATAGTATAGTATAGTATAATTCTATTTATATAATATTTAAGGACAAAAGAAACTATTATTTAGGGACAACGTAAATATATAGAAATCTATAAATGTTGCATTATGGTCATAGTGTTTTTGTTGTTTTTCTTATTCTATGTTCATTATTATGCATCTTGCTTTCTGTTGCTTCTCAACTGTATAATTGTATATATTACAGAAGAAGCCATTTTTTAATCAGAAGAGTGTTTTATAAGAAATCAAAGTATAGAACTGCTGAATAACATGTTGGCTAAGAACATGAACTTTGTAGCCAGAAAAAACTTGATTCAAATTTCACCTCTTTTTCAATAATTATACAATTGTTTTAGGCATTTTGAATATATATTACTGAGCAAAATGGACAGAAAGCCCTGTCTCTGCAGATCATATTCTAGCTATAGAAAACAGTTGAATTGATTCTACTCTATGAGACAAACTCCCTGGGACACAGGACTTGTGTTCTGTCTTTACATATCGGGCAGCTAAATCTGACAAATAGTGGGCGTATTTTGGGGATTGAATTGCTGGGAATATTTATGGACTTGAATTAAATTACATGAATAAATGAACATTGCACTTTGTACATATTTGGAGCAAGACAAAATACAAATGCTGCAGGCTTTGTCAATTACAGTTACAACTTCAAATCCAAGATTAGCCTTCTAGAGCTTCACTGAATCATATATAGAAACGGATTGCAGAGGTGTTATCTTTGACTGTGAAGAACAGAGATGAGTCAGCATTGTTGATAGGATCTAAAACTCTTTGTAGTTTTTAATTTTTAAATTTTATTTTCTAAGTTATTTAGACCAATCATATAAATTTGAATAGCAAATGTTCTGCACTTCTCTGAAAACAGTATTCTCTTCCTTCCCTCATCCTAAAAGCTGTTCTTGTGCATTTTGAAATTGTTATTGATTCAATTAATTGTTTTCAAAGTTAGATGACTATGCAGTTTTTATATCGTGTGTTATAGAAGTAAAACATCTGTATATTTCTGTGCCCAAGAATCCTCAGTGTTTTTCATAGACTCAAAGTGGTGATCACTATCTTCTATTTTTGATCATTAAATACTTTGTAAAATGGAATTATTATAAATAATAAGAATGACCATGTTTCCACATATATAATTCCATATGTTTTCAATTACATTTCTTTAAGGAGAACTATTGGCTCATAAGTAGTGTGTTTCTAAGTTTCTTGGTACAAAGGTAAAATATAATACTCCAGAAGGCTGAAATTTCAAGTTTTCTTTTGCATTTACCTCAATATAGAAAATATTATCCCAAATAAAACATCTTATGAGCAGTTTTGGACAATGTTCATAATATTATTATTACCTTCTATTTATGTTATATCAAATTATGTCCTGATTGACAAAAAATTTTCGTGATTCTAGATTACTACAAAGTTGTTGCTTTTCCTTTCTGTATATAGACTGGATGAGGAATTTTCATTGTATTATTCAATCCTTACACAATAAAGACTTACATAGATACTACCAAGAGAATGAATTATGTGAATTTCCTAGCAATATTTGTTTACTGGTTCAGGGAACTAAAGATTTTTGTCTACAATATTCAGAAAGAATGTGTTTATTACTATAACAAGTTAAATTCTACTGTAACTTGTGTTGTCATATGGCTAATTTTTACAGAGGCAGATTTGAGGGCGTTTCTTTAGAGCTTTTTTCCATATGCCAAAGTTTCTTTCATTGTATAATCCATTTTACCGACCATCCAAAATGTACTCTAATAGATTTACTTTACATCTAAGTATAAACTCTAAAGTCTATAGAAATTTTAAGTATCAAATATTATATCGCATCACTATACTACTTAATTTTGGTAAAAAGTATTCAATTCTACTTAATTCTCATTTCTCCAAAATCACAAATTATATAGTTTGCAATGAATTGGTATGAGTTTATGGTCTCAGATTTTCACTTATAGTTTAGGATGATGTAAGAAAAATAAGTGTCCACCATAGTTTGTAAAAATAGATAAATATTCATTAGTTGATTTTTATTAGCTTTTAAATAATTGGTGTAACTATTGACATTGTTTACTAATAGAGCAAAATTGAACAAAGCAAAAAAGACTTTTTAAGAAAATAAACAATAATTATGTGAAAAAATGTGATCTTGGTAGGTTTTCAAAGTAAAAATAAAAATTTAATATCCTATATTTTCACGCTAACTGACATATTTTTAGGAATTTATAAGTTAGATTAATTCATCATGGAGTTGTTTGATTGGGTCAATGAATAGCAATCTATTGGTTAAAACATATTAAATTCAACCTAAACAGATTTGCCTACAGGAAAACAAACAACACAAAAATGTTTTGTTACCAGTATACCTAATTCTTGTGTTGCTTCTAGAAATAGAATATCACAGAAATATGTGACTCAAAAGTTACAGACACTCAGAGTGAGTAAGCCAACCTTAAGCCTATTAAAAATCAAGAAAAACACACACACACACACACATAGAAAACTTATGTGCAAATCCTAGGCCTGCCTACACTGTACTTCATGTTAGTATACATTTAAAATACTTCTTCTTGTACAAAAGAATTTTAATGAGATCCTTTGCCTGTATTCTAAAATGTCATTTTTCAGTTTCTTAATATAGGTTTCTCTGCCTTTAAAAAAAATGTTTTATTAGTACATTACAGATTACCTTTGTTTTTAGAATTTGAAAGTTTTTTTCCAGAGAAACCTGTTTGTCATTCCACCCATGAAATGTAAAAATATATAAATAAGCACATAAAAATCCTTATGTTTTTCCACAAAGGAGAAAGAAATGCAGTTTACCAAATATTCACTGTGTTAGACATTTAACACACTGTGAATTTAATCTTTACAACCCTGCAAGATACATATTTTTTTGTGTATTTTACAGTTAAAGAAAACATCCTGAAAATATTTAATCAGATATCAAACAATTTGCTAAACTAGAATTAGAATTCACACTTTACTAAGAAGTCAAAACCCAGTTCTTTTGATGTTGCTAAATAGTAAATGTCAGTCATTTGGAAAGAAAGTAGTGAACTCTAGAAACTATTGTATTAGTATGGATCTTGGTTCGAGTGACATTAAATTCTGGTTTAAAAACTGACGTAAGCAAATAAAGCAGAAACAGGGGTAATATTTATTGACTTAGGGACTTAAGCAAATATATTCCATCTATGACAAAAGAAAAATCATTTGTGGTATCCAAAAATCTTTCCCACTCCGTTTATTTTATTTTATTTTTTAATTTATTTTTATTGTAAACAAATGGGATACATGTTGTTTCTGTTTGTACATGGAGTAACAGCAAACTATTTGCATAATCATACATTTACATAGGGTAATGATGTTTGATTCATTCTGTTATTTTTTCCTCCCTCCCCACCCCTCCCACCCCTCTTTTCCCTCTATATAGTCCCTCCTTCCTCCATTCTTGCCCCTCCTCCCACCCTCCATTATGTGTCATCATCTGCTTATCAGTGAGATCATTTGCCCTTTGGATTTTTGAGATTGGCTTATCTCACTTAGCATGATATTCTCCAATTTCATCCATTTGTCTCCAAATGCCATAATTTTATTATGCTTTATAGCTGAGTAATATTCCATTGTATATATATCATAGCTTCTTTATCCATTCATCAATTGAAGGACATTTAGCTTGGTTCCACAGTCTGGCTATTGTGAATTGAGCAGCTATGAACATTGATGTGGCTGTATCTCTGTAGTATGCTGATTTTAAGTCCTTTGGGGATAGGCCAAGTAGTGGGATAGCTGGGTCAAATGATGGGTGTAAGGATTTTCTAAGGAATCTCTACATTGCTTTCCAGAGTGGCTGCACTAATTTGCAGCCCCACCAGCAATGTATGAGTGTACCTTTTTCCCCACATCCTCTCCAACACCTATTGTTGCTTGTATTCTTCATAATCGCCATTCTAATTGGGTTGAGATAGAATCTTAGGGTGGTTTTCATTTGCATTTCTCTTATTACTAAAGATGGTGAACACTTTTTCATATGTTTGTTGATTGCTTGTACATCTTCTTCTGTGAAGTGTCTGTTTATTTCCTTAGCCCATTTGTTGATTGGGTTATTTGTATTCTTGGTGTAGAGTTTTTTGAGTTCTTTATAGATTCTGAAAATTAGTGCTCTATCTGAAGTATGAGTGGCAAAGATTTTCTCCCACTCTGTAGGCTCTTTCTTCGCATTGCTGATAGTTTCCTTTGCTGAGAGAAAGCTATTTAGTTTGAATCTATCCCAGTTGTTGATTCTTGCTTTTATTTCTTGTGCTATGGCAGTCCTGTTAAGGAAGTCTGATCCTAAGCCAACAAGTTGAAGGTTTGGACCTACTTTTTCTTCTATAAGATACAGGGTCTCTGGTCTGATTTCAAGGTCCTTGATCCATTGTGAGTTGATTTTTGTGCAGGGTGAAAGATAGGGGTTTAGTTTCATTCTGTTGCATATGGATTTCCAGTTTTCCCAGCACCATTTGTTAAAGAGGCTATCTTTTCTCCATTGCACTTTTTTGGCACCTTTGTCTATATGAGAAAATTTTATTTATTTGGGTTTGTGTCCGTGTCCTCTATCCTGTACCATTGATCTCCCTGTCTATTTTGGTGCCAATACCATGACGTTTTTGTCACTATTGCTTTGTAGTATAGTTGAAGATCTGGTATTGCGATACCCCCTGTTTCATTCTTCCTGCTAAGGATTGCTTTAGCTATTCTGGGTTTCTTATTCTTCCACATGAATTTCATGATTGCTTGCTCTATTTCTGTAAGGTATGTCATTGGGATTTTAATTGGAATTGCATTCAATCTGTATAGCACTTTTGGTAGTATGGCCATTTTGACAATATTAATTCTGCCTATCCCAGAACATGGGAGATCTTTCTATCTTCTAAGGTCTTCCTCAATTTCTTTCTTCAGTGTTTTGTAGTTTTTATTGTAGAGATCTTTTACCTCTTTGGTTAGATTGATTCCCATGTATTTTATTATTTTTTTTGAGGCTATTGCAAATGGAGTTGTTTTCCTCATTTCCCTTTCAGCTGTTTCGTCGCTTGCGTATAAAAATGCTTTAGATTTATGCGTGTTGACTTTATAGCCTGCTATTTTGCTGAATTCATTGATGAGGTCTAGAAGTTTTCTGGAGGAGGTTTTTGGATCCTCTAAATATAGAATCATGTCATCAGCAAATAGTGACAGCTTCAGTTCCTCTTTTCCTATTCATATCCCTTTGATTTCTTTAGTCCGCCTGATTGCTCTTGCTAGAGTTTCAAGGACAATGTTGAATAGAAGTGGTGAAAGAGAACATCCCTGTCTTGTTCCCGTTTTTAAAGGGAATGGTTTCAGTTTTTCTCCATTAAGAATGATGTTGGCCATGGGCTTAGCATAAAAAGCCTTTACAATGTTCAGGTATGTTCCTATTATCCCTTCCCCCTCCATTTATTAATCCTTTTATGTTTAAAGCTTCCCCTTAGGTGAACTTCATTCTCAGCTGTGCTCATATTCTACCACCTTAGAGAGCAAATGCTTATTTCATAGTAGTGCCAGTAAAAGTTCTGAGCCTGATGCTTATTGGCTTTCATTTATCTGTTCACACATTCTATCTGGAAACCATTCTCTGTTGCCCAAACTCAATGACTGTCTCATTGACTAGATAGTGGGGATAGCCCTACTAGAACACTATGGTGAAAGTAGGAGAACAGCAATTGCCAGAGCAATCTGGGCACATTCTTCAGGGAAAAAGGGAAACTGGATGCTCTTCATCTGTAAAATATGTCCATTATAGTTATATTTTATATTGGGAATTGAGCTTGTTAAAGCCGTGTTCATTCCTATTTTGAAATTAGTTTAAATATAATGAAAACCATTGTTTTTTCTTCAACTTTTACTGTATGTAACCATTTATTTCAGTGCCTCTCATAATTTGAATAGGTCATAGTACATATAATGACTTAGAATTATTGTGCAGGGACCCTGACTGAGGAAAAATATTCAGGGTTTGGCAGATGGAAGAAATAGCAAAATGCAGTTGGGATAATACACATGCTTTATTCAGAGGCAGTAATAGCCTCCATCTTCAGGTTTAGCCTGAGCCCTCTCCTGGTTCCATTTTGCCCCCATTTTACCCCAATTTTTTCCTTATTTTGCCCCCATTTTGTCCCCATTGTCCCCCAAGTCTCTTTCATGGGTCCTTTTTATTTGCCAACCAAACAACAAAGGCACACTGCCAACAGGTTACATAAGGGGGCACATGCTCACGAGTTAATGTGTCTGACCTTGAGTATATACATCAGATCAGAGTATTTCTGATCTTGACTAACCATAACATAGCCGATTCCCAGCCCGGGCTACACACTAAAAGCATAGCATAACCTGTTGGAAATTTTGGCAAGGGAGCCTAACTACAGTCATTTTGGACCTGCCCTAACAGCAGTGAAGCTAAATAAAGTATGCATTGTGTTAAAAATACAAAGACACTGATAAACAGATAGATGTGATGCTTCCAAGTATGGAAAAGGAAAATCTTTATTGCCAACATTCACTATTTAGGATGACATATACTTTCATCCAGGTTTCTAAATAAAATCTCAAGCACATGCCTGAAATCATGTACTTACTATTCAAAAGGAAGGTTCCCTTTAGGGTTGGTTTGATTTCTCAAACCACCATATGGGTCTGTAACAGTGTAAAGCTCTCTACATTTTCTATCCTTGCACTCTTACTCCTGAGACCTACACTGCCTTCAATAGAGCTGTGCTGAGGAGATTCTGAACTGGCTTGAACACACACAGCCTATGAGAGGTAAAAGTGTTACCTTGCTCCCCACATCCTCGCCAACAAAACTCTAAAGGGAAATTGAACACAATCTCTGGTATGGGACTTCCATTTTATAGCTTGATGAGGTTGTAGCTTTAGTTCTATTATATCTAACACCAAAAATCTGAGTGAGCAAATACTATTTTTTATTTTATTAAAGATTTTTAAAATGTACTTTCTAACTGTATTCTGAGTAGTTTTTGTTTCTCCCATTTTACTCTTTTGTTTACTCCCATTTCTAAATATTTCTTTTAATGTAATCTTAGTACATATAAAATTAATTACAGTTATATCAGTGTAACAACAAAATATTTAATATAGTATTAATAAATTTATCTGTGAAATGTTTTTCAAATATTTACAGTGGTCCTTATAGTGTCCTGCCAACATTAGTGATGAGATTCTAGACATTGGTTAATATTTTGGGTTATTCATGCTCACTTTTTTAGACTTTAATTACTTTTTAAAATTTTTTTTACAGAGTACATTTTGATTCATTTTTTATTATTATTATTTTTATTTAGCTTTTAATTTTTTACAGACTGCATTTGATTCATTGTACCCAAATGGGGTACCATCATCTTGTTTCTATGGTTGTACAAAATGTAGATTCATGCTCACTTTTTGAGTATGAAAATCACACCTGAGAATTTTTCAATAAGGTCTTTATATTTTCTCATTTTCACTTAAATTCTTAAGCAGAGTATGGTGAACGTTCATTTAATAACTTGGAACCATCGTTCTTAATTACACTGTATCAATATAATTCTCCTCAGCATCACTGAGAATAGGGCACTATTTATTCCTTTGCCATTGATTCTAAACTATTATGCTCTACACAAATTTTGCCTCTTCCCTTCCTTATTCTGAGATGGTGCTTCTTACAGAAAACAGGGTGCTGTTACTAGTTTCTCAGAATCTTGATGTACCCACGTGTGCATTGTTTCTTTAAATGTACTTTGATCTAGCTAATGCCTGGTGTGAATTGTCTGGAATATAAAAATCATTAAGCTCTCAGGAAAGCCCTGAGGGTTTCATTGTAAGTAAAAGATACGATTGGTTAGATACTTAGATGTTGGTGCATCTGTTTTGTCTATTTATTACATTCTCCCTGTCTCTCTAATTATGTCTGTATGGATGCTGGGGAAAGGTACACTCGGATGTCGTTGGTTAGAAGACATTGCTTTCTTTTCCCGACTGCACTGGCCACTAGGTATGTGACATTAAGAGAAAGCACATTCTATTTTGATAGTTTTTATAATTATTTTGCCTTTGTAGATAGGTATTTTCAGTATTAATATTGAAGACATAAAACTTACTTGAAAGCTTGCAGTAATTGTTCGACAGATGCACATATAAGATTTGCTCTAGGAAAGAAAGATGGTGAGCCTTATATACTTAGCTTCCAGTTGTTTTTGTAATGTTTGTGTATTTTTGTAGTAGTTTGTGATTTTTCAGTAATATAGATTCACTTGAAGCTGTAAATGAGTGAGCTAATACTTTACAAAATCACTTCTCAAAGAAAATGATGATTTTTTAACATGTGTCATGATAATTGGAATATCAATCTTTTAGATGTTTTAAAACATGATATTGCTTTCAGGTATTGAAGATTCAGGGAAAGAATAATAGACCTATTAGATAATTAGTTCTAAACTGCTAGATCAGTGCTTTTTGAACCATTGAACCCTTGAAAATATGATGAAAGTTGTGCCAACTCTGTAGAAAATATTTGTAATATTAAAAATCAGGTATTCAAGAACCCCCTCCAAAGACTAACACTTGATTCTAAGTATAGATGTGCAGATCCCAGATTCAGAATTCTTGCCTTAAATACATCCTCATGTGTAGATTATTAAATGCAGTTCAGTTGTATTTATATCTTTAAGATGTGTGGTATTTTCAGCCCATGGGTACGTGAACTTACATGGATGGTACTTGTCTCATATGAAGCTGTTCAAACAGAAATGCAAATAAAATAGTATATATCCTTTAAATGGATTGATGGTTGCTTGTGTTTTTGATTGTTGCCCATATTTCTTTTTCTGCTGTAAAATTTAATCCTATATATTTCTTTTATAATTTTGAAGATTAGATTCATGTGGCCTAGGAGATCACTAAACTCCTATTTCAGGGGGCCACAAGCTATAGCCACAGGCTGATTCTAGCTTTTTAACCCTTTTGTTGAGATTTGTAAGATTAGGTTTTTTTTATTTTATTAAAAATCATAAATTTACATAGGGCAATGTTGTCTGATTCATTCTGTTATTTTTTTTCCCCTTCCCCCCCACCCCTCCTACCCCTCCCACCCCTCTTTTCCCTCTATACAGTCCTTCCTTCCTCCATTCTTACCACCCTCCTTGTCCCTAACCCTAAACCTACCCTAACGCTAACCCCTCCTACACCCCCTTATATGTCCTCATCCGCTTATCAGCGAGATCATTCGTCTTTAATTTTTTGAGATTGGCTTATCTCACTTAGCATGATATCCTCCAATTTCATCCATTTGCCTGCAACTGCCATATTTTATCATTCTTCATGGCGGAGTAATATTCCATTGTATATATATGCCACAGTTTCTTTATCCATTCATCAACTGAAGGGCATCTAGGTTGGTTCCACAATCTGGCTATAGTGAATTGAGCAGCTATGAACATTGATGTGGCTGTATCTAATTTGCAGCCCCACCAGCAATGTATGAGTGTACCTTTTTCCCCACATCCTCTCCAACACCTATTGTTGCTTGTGTTCTGGATAATTGCCATTCTAATTGGGGTGAGATGAAATCTTAGGGTAGTTTTGATTTGCATTTCTCTTATTACTAGAGATGTTGAACATTTTTTCATATATCTGTTGATTGCTTGTACATCTTCTTCTGTGAAGTGTCTGTTCATTTCCTTAGCCCATTTGTTGATTGGATTATTTGTATTCTTGGTGTAGAGTTTTTTGAGTTCTTTATAGATTCTGGAGATTAGCGCTCTATCTGAAGTATGAGTGGCAAAGATATTCTCCCACTCTGTAGGCTCTCTCTTCACATTGCTGATAGTTTCCTTTGCTGAGAGAAAGCTTTTTAATTTGAATCTATCCCAGTGATTGATTCTAGCTTTTATTTCTTGTGCTATGGGAGTCCTGTTAAGGAAGTCTGATCCTAAGCCAACAAGTTGAAGGTTTGGACCTACTTTTTCTTCTATAAGATGCAGGGTCTATTTTTAAAGTAAAGCAAAGAAGTATAGTATTTTGTGGCATGAATCAAAATTATTTTTAAAAATCCAAATTTCAGTCTTCATAAATAACATTTTACAGGAATACAGCTCTATTCATTTGTTTATATATTGTCTTAAGGCTGCTTTCTGACTATAATGACAGAGTATAATATTTGAAAAGGAACATATAGCCTGCAATACCTAAAATATTTATTATCTGGTCATTTATAGAAAAAGTTTGTTGACCTCTGCTTTACTGCATCATGAAATGTTTTGTTTCCTGTTCTTCTGCTTTATGGTATTAGCAAATGTTTTGGTTTTGTTATAGAAAATAGGATTATAAATTATAACATTTTATATTTCTGACCGGAGCTGATAAAGCCTAACACAGACATTGCTTTAAACTTCAACTGAATGAAATTGGCAGGAGATGGGAAAGCTTTGAGGTCCAATTTAATGAAAAATAAAATTCTTGAAGATGCTATCTTTGTCTAAATGTAAAAACAAAAGAAAAACAACAACAACAACAAAAAAGAACACTCTAAGGCATATACTTTTTTAGCTGCATAAATAGTGCCATAAACAGCTCCCTAAAGTCACCTGTGTGCTCATGTTTTTCTTTTATTCCACTGTACCCGTCTGCTTCAATTTTAAACTTCAGCAAGCAATTCCATTTCTCTGACTTCTGCCCTTATGCCACAGTCTTGTAAGAAATGAGCAGATGGAAAGGGGAAAGGTCACAGCATACACATACCTGCCCATGAATGAACACAAAGCCAAAATGGCTAATTTTAGTCTTCATGGGGATATCATAACAGTCACTAACAGGAATTGTTTTGGAATTAACAAACAACATACTGTAAGGTATGACTCATTGAAAAAAATAAAGAAACATGATTTTCATGTGATATTGAGTGGAAAAAGAAACAAACTCCTTATAAATAGCACAAGATTTGAATTATCAGTAAAAAATGCTGAAGTTAGAGAACCTTTGAAGCCAAAGAAAAAGTATATCACAGCAGATTTGGAGCTTGACATTTGAGAAATAAGAAAGCTAATGAATTTCAAAAACTAATGTAGACTACAGCTTTCTTCCCTTTTGTATAGGGTTAGGGTTTTTATGTTTTAAACTGGTTAGTGTATTACTATAGCCCTTTAAATAATTTTACAAGGTTCATTTGAACTATAGAATTTGGCTTAAATCACATCTTATAACTTGTATTTAGTAGTCTTCTCTTCTCCCCACGATGAAACCATCATTGGAGTAAGAATCCAATGTTTTAGTATAAATAATTTTCATCTTAAGATTTATATAATCAGAATATTCAACAAACCGAATTTAAAGGGATTCAAGAGAAAAGGCTTATGTAGTAGACACCTTTTAACTTGGTTTTCACTGGGTCTGCTGCGTGGCTCACACCACCCTTTGCTTCTTTTGGAAGATAAATGAGTGATAAGTGGTTTATTTTCCCGCTAAGCTGTTCATATTTTGTTGGCTTAGCTAAACTTATGTAACTTCTTAACTTAAAGATTCATCATGAAGTATTTAAAGCAATAATTTACTGAAATCAAAATTATTAACATTCACATATGCACAGTCCAGATTTAGCAGAGAGTAACATTTTACCTTATTTTTCCAATAAGGATGTAACATATCGCTAGAAACCTAAGCACATCATTTTCCCTCCCTCAGTCTTTATAGATAATCACTATCCTAACCTTGACATGTATCATTCTTATGTTTATCCTTTTACTGTCTGTGTATGTGTCAATAATTGACTTGGATTTTTTTCTTTTTTTTTTTTTTATAAACAAATGGGATACATGTTGTTTCTCTGTTTGTACATGGAGTAAAGGCGTAACATTTGTGTAATCATAAATTTACATAGGGTAATGTTGTTTGATTCATTCTGTTATTTTTCCCTTCCCCCCACCTCTCCCATCCCTCTTTTCCCTCTACATAGTCCTTCCTTCCTCCATCCTTGCCCCCCTACCTAGCCCTAACTCTAACCCTAACACTAACCTCCCGCACCCCCCATTATGTGTCATCATCCACTTATCAGCGAGATCATTTGTCCTTTGGTTTTTTGAGATTGGCTTATCTCACTTAGCATGATATTCTCCAACTTCATCCATTTGCCTGCAAATGCCATAATTTTATCATTCTTTATGGCTGAGTAATATTCCATATTATTTATATATATATATATATATATATATATATATCTCACAGTTTCTTTATCTGCTCTTCAATTGAAGGGCATCTGGGTTGGTTTCACAATCTGGCTATTGTGAATTGAGCAGCTATGAACATTGATGTGGCTGTATCTCTGTAGTATGCTGATTTTAAGTCCTTTGGGGATAGGCAAAGTAGGGGGATACCTGGGTCAAATGGTGGTTCCATTTCAAGTTTTCTAAGGAATCTCCACACTGCTTTCCAGAGCGGCTGCACTAATTTGCAGCCCCACCAGCAATGTATGAGTGTACCTTTTTCCCCACATCCTTGCCAACACCTGTTGTTCCTTGTATTCTTCATAATCTCCATTCTCTTGGGGTGAGGTGGAATCTTAGGGTGGTTTTCATTTGCATTTCTCTTATTACTAGAGATGTTGAACATTTTTCCAAATATTTGTTGATTGCTAGTAGATCTTCTTCTGTGACGTGTTTGTTCATTTCCTTAGCCCATTTGTTGATTGGGGTATTTGCATTCTTGGTGTAGAGTTTTTTGAGTTCTTTATAGATTCTGGAGATTAGTACTCTAACTGAAGTATGATTGGCAAATATATTCTCCCACTCTGTAGGCCCTTTCTTTGCATTGGTGATAGTTTCCTTTGCTGAGAGAAAGCTATTTAGTTTGAATCTATCCCAGTTATTGATTCTTGCTTTTATTTCTTGTGCTATGGGAGTCCTGTTGAGGAAGTCTGGTCCTAAGCCAACAAGTTGAAGGTTTGGACCTACTTTTTCTTCGATAATGTGCAGGGTCTCTGTTCTGATTCTGAGGTCCTTAATCCACTATGAGTTTAGTTTCGTGCATGGTGAGAGATAGGGGTTTAGTTTCATTCTGTTGCATATGGAATTAGAAATCTCCCAGCACCGTTTGTTGAAGAGGCTATCTTTTCTCCATTGCATATTTTTGGCACCTTTGTCAGGTATGAGAAAATTGTATTTATTTGGGTTTGTGTCCGTGTCCTCTATTCTGTACCATTGATCTACCTTTCTGTTTTGGTATCAATACCATGAAGTTTTTGTTACTATTGCTTTGTAGTAGAGTTGAAGATCTGGTATTGCGATACCCCCTGCTTCGCTCTTTCTGTTAAGGATTGCTTTAGTTATTCTGGGTTTCTTATTCTTCCAGATGAATTTCATAATTGCTTGCTCTATTTCTGTAAGGTACGTCATTGGGATTTTAATTGGAATTGGATTGACTCTGTATGGCACTTTTGGTACTAAGGCCATTTTGACAATATTAATTCTTCCTATCCAACATCATGGGAGATCTTTCCATCTTCTAAGGCTTTCTTTAATTTCTTTCTTTAGTGTTCTGTAGTTCTCATTGTAGACGTCTTTCACCTCTTGCGTGAGATTAATTCCCAAGTATTTTATTTTTTTCGAGGCTATTGTGAATGGGGTAGTTTTCCTGATTATTCTTTCCAAAGATTCATCACTTATGTATAAAAATGCATTAGCTTTATGTGCATTGATCTTATATCCCGCTACTTTACTGAATTCACTTATGAGTTCTAAAAGTTTTCTGGTGGAATTTCCTGGTTCCTCTAAGTATATAATCATATCATCAGTAAATAGGGATAGTTTGAGTTCTTTTTTCCCTATTCGTATCCCTTTAATTTCTTTGGTCTGTCTAATTGCTCTGGCTAGGGTTTCAAGGATGATATTGAATAGAAGTGGTGAAAGAGGGCATCCCTGCCTTGTTCCAGTTTTTAGGGGGAATGCTTTCAGTTTTTCATCATTTAGAATGATATTAGCCATGGGCTTAGGATAAATGGCCTTTACAATGTTAAGGAATGTTCCCACTATCCCTATTTTTTCTAGTGTTTTGAGCATGAAGGGGTGCTGTATTTTATCAAATGCTTTTTCTGCATCTATTGAAATAATCATGTGATTCTTCACTTTAAGTCTATTGATATGGTGAATGACATTTATTGATTTCCTAATGTTGAACCAACCTTGCATCCCTGGGATGAAACCCACTTGATCGTGGTGCACTATCTTTTTAATATGTTTTTGTATGCGATTTGCTAAAATTTTGTTGAGAATTTTTGCATCGATGTTCATTAAGGATATTGGGCTGAAATTTTCTTTCCTCGATGTATCACTGTCTGGTTTAGGTATCAGGGTGATATTGGCTTCATAGAATGAGTTTGGGAGGGTTCCCTCCTCTTCTATTTCATGGAATACTTTGAGAAGTATTGGAATGAGCTCTTCTTTAAAGGTTTTGTAGAACTCGTCTGAGAACCCATCTGGTCCTGGACTTTTCTTTGTTGGTAGGCTTTTGATAACTTCTTCTATTTCATTACTTGAAATTGTTGTATTTAAATTGTGTACGTCCTCCTCGTTCAGTTTAGGCAATTCATATGTCCCTAGAAACCTGTTGGTGTCTTCGAAATTTTCTATTTTGTTGGAGTATAGATTTTCAAAATAGCTTCTAATTATGTTTTGTATTTCAATCGTGTCTGTTGTTATATTTCCTTGTTCATTCCAAATTTTAGTGGTTTGGGTTTTCTCTCCTCTTCTCTTTGTTAGTATGGCTAAAGGTTTATCAATTTTATTTATTTTTTCGAAGAACCAACTATTTATTTTGTCAATTTTTTGTATGGTTTCTTTTGTTTCAATTTTGTTGATTTCAGCTCTGAGTTTAACTATTTCCTGTCTTCTACTACTTTTGGTGCTGGTCTGTTCTTCTTTTTCTAGGGCTTTGAACTGTAGTGTTAGGTCGTTTATTTGTTGATATTTTTTTCTTCTTTTATTGACTGCACTCCATGAAATAAATTTTCCTCTAAGTACTGCTTTCATAGTATCCCAGAGATTTTGTTATGATGTTTCTTTGTTCTCATTTACCTCTAAGAATTTTTTAATTTCCTTCCTAATATCTTCTGTAATCCATTCATCATATAATAGTACATTGTTTAATCTCCAGGTGTTGGAAAAGTTTCTGTTTTTTACTCTGTCATTTATTTCTAATTTCAATCCATTATGATCTGATAGAATACAAGGTAGTGTCTCTATCTTCTTGTATTTGCTAACAGTAGCTTTGTGGCATAATATATGGTCTGTTTTAGAGAAGGATCCATGTGCTGCTGAGAAGAAAGTGTATTTGCTCTTGGATGGTATATTCCATAAATATCCGTTAAGTCTAAATTATTGATTTTGTTATTGAGATCTATGGTTTCTTTGTTCAATTTTTGTTTCGAAGATCTGTCCAGTGGTGAGAGAGGCATGTTAAAATCACCTAATATTATTGTGTAATGGTCTATTTGGTTTCTGAAATTGAGAAGGATTTGTTTGACATACATGGATGAGCCACTGTTTGTGGCATAGATGTTTATGATTGTTATATCTTCCTGATTTATGCTTCCCTTAAGCAGTATGAAATGTCCTTCTTTATCCCTTCTGACTAACTTTGGCTTGAAGTCCACATTATCTGAAATGAGGATGGATACCCCAGCTTTTTTGCTGAGTCCATGTGCATGGTATGTTTTTCCCCATCCTTTCACCTTTAGTCTATGGGTATCTCTTTCTATGAGGTGAGTCTCTTGCAGGCAACATATTGTTGGATCTTTCTTTTTAATCCAATCTGCCAGTCTATGTCTTTTGATTGATGAATTCAGGCCATTAACATTCAGGGTTATTATTGAGATATGATTTGTATTCCCGGTCATTTGGTTCATTTATTTTATTTCATTTTTTAATTTTTTTTTGACACGTCTTGGTTCCTCCTTCATTTGACAATTCCTTTAGGATAATTCCTCCCTTTGCTGATTTGCTTCTTTGTTTTTCATCTCTTCCTCAAGGAATATTTTGCTGAGAATATTCTGTAATGCCGGCTTTCTTTTTGTAAATTCTTTTAGCTTTTGTTCATCATGGAAGCATTTTATTTTATCGTCAAATTTGATGGTAAATTTTGCTGGGTATAAGATTCTTGGTTGGCATCCATTTTCTTTCAGGGCTTGTAAAATGTTGTTCCAGGCCCTTCTAGCTTTTAGGGTCTGGATTGAAAAATCTGCTGATATCCGTATTGGTCCCCCCTGAATGTAATTTGGTTCTTTTCTCTCACAGCCTTTAAAATTCTGTCTTTATTTTGTATGTTAGTCATTTTCATTATAATGTGCTTTGGTGTGGGTCTGTTGTAATTTTGTGTATTTGGTGTCCTATAAGCCTCTTGTACTTGATTTTCCATTTCATTCTTCAGATTTGGGAAATTTTCTGATATTATTTTATTGAATAGATTGTTCATTCCTTTGGTTTGTTTCTCTAAGCCTTCCTCAATCCCAATAATTCTTAAATTTGGTCTTTTCATGATATCCCATAGTTCTTGTAGATTCTGTTCATGATTTCTTACCATCTTCTCTGTTTGGTCAACTTTGTTTTCAAGGTTAAATATTTTTTCTTCAATATCTGAGGTTCTCTCTTCCAGGTGTTCTATCCTATTGGTTATGCTTTCTATGGAGTTCTTAATTTGGTTTATTGTTTCCTTCATTTCACGGATTTCTGTTTGTTTGTTTTTTTTCAGTATCTCTAACTCTTTATTGAAATGATCTTTTGCTTCCTGTATTTGCTCTTTTAACTGTTGATTGGTGCAATCATTCAATGCCTACATTTGCCCTTTCATCTCATCATTCAATGCCCGCATCTGCTCTTTCATCTCATCGTTTGCTTCTCTGATCATTTTAATTATGTACATTCTGAACTCCTTTTCTGTCATTTCTTCTGCCATGCTGTCATTGGATTTTATTGATGTAACATCTAGATTTGTTTGGGGCATTTTCTTCCCTTGTTTTCTCATATTGTTCAGATATCAGTGGACCGCTGAGATATTGCAGATTTCCTCTATTGACTTATAATGTCCATGAAGATTTCTAGTATATCCCCTCTTAGCCTTCAGTAGGCTGAAGTCTTGGAGGAAGTTGATAATGCAGTGCTCCACAAGGAAGCTGCCTCTCTAGGGGTGGTGGCCTTCAGGTGGAGTATGTTCCCTGCTAGTGGGCAGAGGTGCCTCCACTTGTTGATCAGTGGTCATCCAAAGGGGAATTAGGCTGCGGGCTGAGGCAAGGCCTGTTTGGGCCTGTGTCTCTGGTTTTACCGTCCTTGTGGGAAAACCTCACCTGGCGGGGAAGAGTCACCCGGTGGGGAGGTCTCGCTGGTCAGTTTCCGTCCTAGAGGTTCCCTTCAATCCACAACTACTGCTTTGACTGGGCAGCCTTCCTCTGCAACGTTCCCAGGTGTCCGGACCTACCTCCCGGGCCTAGGAGCCTTGTCCTGCGCAGACAAGTCTCCTTAGGCTGCCCATCCTCAGAGAAGCTGCCTGCAGTCCTGGAACCTTTGCTCCGCCCCTAAGCGTGTCTCTGTGCAGCTGGTCCACCAAGAAGCCTCCTAGGTCCTGGGACCCTGCTCTTCACCTAATCGCCTGGCTATGCGTCCCCTCCTCTGAGCAGCCACCTGGAGTCCCATACAGTCGCTCTGATTCCCAGCGACCTGCTGCACACCTCTTCCTCCAGGTAGCCACCTGGTGTTCTGGTGCGGTCGCTAAGAGTCCAAGCAACTCACTGCGTACCTCGTCCTCCCAATAACCGCCCATAGCCCTGGTGCCATCACTCTGAGTCCAAGCGACTCCTCCTCCTCCTCCGGGCAGCCCCCCGGTGTTCAAGAGCAGTCGCTCTGAGTCCAAACAGCTCCTCCTCTGGCCAGCCGCTCGTAGCCCTGGTGGAGTCACTCTGAGTCCAAGCAATCCGCCGCGCTACTCCTCCTCCTCCGGGCAGCCACCGGGTGTTCAGGAGCGGTCGCTCTGAGTCCAAACAGCTAGCCGTGCCCCTCCTCCTCTGGGCAGCCGCCTGGAGCCCCAGTGGGTTGCTCTGAGTCCCAGCGTCGTGCTAAGCAGCCTCCTCTACGATTCTCCCAGTTGTCCGAGTTCACTGCTCCAACGGGGGGAGGGCTGTCTTGTTGGGCAACTTCACAAAGTTCCCTGCATTCCAGGACTACTGCCCCATCCGGGATGCCTCGTGAATGGGAGAGACTCACCCCGCGGCTTTGAGTTGGTCCCAAGTCTCTCAATATCTCCTCTTCTTGAATCCTTAGTCCTAGAGCAACATGAAATGCAGCCACCCTCTAGTCTGCCATCTTGAAATGCCTGACTTGAATTTTTTAAAGCATTTTTTTTAAAACCATTTTCATCTCTATATCTTTGTGTTACCTCCTATTCCCTTTACTTCAGTAGGTAGTCTTTAAAACTGTATGTACCTGACTTAAAGTTTACAGTAACCACCATCAAACGTTAAAAACCTTAGGATCAGTTTCTTTCTTTTTGAAAAACCATCATTTACTAGTTCTCTTAATGAATAGTAAGGTCTTTATTATGACTTCATTTTTAAATGGTTACTTGTGTGAGTATAAAATTCTAGGCTGATAGTTATGTTTTCCCAATATATGAAAGGTATTACCTATGATCTTTGTTGTTTTTGGTGTTATCTTCTTTCAGCCAAATTGTAATTCTTTACAGATTAATTGTCTTATCTTTGTTATCCCCCTTGAGATCTATTTGTCCATGTTTTTCTGCAGTTTTACCATTTCATGAATTTGGAATATTCTTATTTTTTCTGCTTGGTTGTCTTTATGATTCTTTATTCCTAGGAATTCATTTCTACAAGATGCTCAGCCATCATATCTTCTAAAATTGCTTTGCTCTATTGTTTCTTTAGTCAACTACCAAAAATCCCATTAGCTACATTTGAAATTTCATAACATTTATTCACTGGTCTTTTGTATCTTTTACCTTTTGTCCTCTCTCCAGCGTTCTGTCTAAATTTCTTCCTTTGCACTATTTTTTTTTTCCTTCACCTGTTTCTATTGTAAAACCTATATATTGAAATTTTGGTAGCAATGACTTTTTTTCACTTCTAAACCTTCATGTTTTCTACAATCATGTGTGTTGGTGCCTTTAAATGATTTAAAGCATTTGATTTAAAGCATTTTATAGGCTTTTTCATTTCACTTATCTTAATTTTGGGGGGTACCAATCTTCCTGTTTATTATTTTTATAGACTCTCATTTTCATTCCCTTGTATATCTTTTAATCATTGATTGCAAATTATCTAACTAGAAATTACACATAATCTGGATTTTGAAAGTTTCCCTACAGAACAGTCTGTGTTCACTTTTTCCATAACTTCAGACAAATCAACGCAGGACCATTTTGTTCAGTGTTTATTCCTTAATCATGGCATTCATGTGCCTTGCAGGCAGTGGACAGTTTTACTCTTCATGAGTACACAGCATAGGAGCCTGGTCAATGAGTAACTTCTATTGCCTTGGATTAGGGAAGAGAAGTTTTAGGGCCCTTCTCAATGATGTGCAGCCTTTACTATTCTACGTGTGGTTTGTGGATCAGCAGTGTCAGCATTGGGAATTCATCGGAGATGCAGATTCCCAGACCAGCTGGATCACAACTTCTAATGAACTGAGGAAGCTGGGTTTTAACAAGCCTTCCCAATGATTGTTATAGATCTTAATATTTGGGAAATATGATTTTTAAAGAGGGTTCCAATTTCATGAAGGTATGTCAGTTCCAAATTTCAGGATGGGCCCTGGCCTTATTTCCTGTTATTTAATGGATATTAATGTCCCACACTCTAGCAGTGTGTCCTATCTTCAGGTTTCATAAGCCTGTTTTCCAGCCTCATCCCCATCTCAGGTTCTTCTGCAACAATAACTTATTTGTGACACTCAGGCTTTTATTTGACTATTTGTGCATCTAAGAACTTCCTTTTCTATTTTTCTTGTGAATTCAACACATATTTATTTTATTCAGCATTTCAAGATGTGTATACTAAGAGGGTTTCTAATACAGCTAGAGCCATCTTGTTGTCAGAGGCCTTAACTACTTTGTTCTTATTGCATATTGATAGTACCTTGAATGATGAGTACACATTGTGAATTGTTCTAAATTTGAAAATAAGATGCTGAGTATGCTTGTGTACCTCTCAGCTTTTATTTTGTGGTAGATTCTTTGTTGTAATATTTAACTTATTTATCTGGTCATCACAGGTTATTCAAATGTTCATAAAACTAATGTGGGAAAAATCAGAGCAAAGTTATTAACATGATGTATTATATAGAATAAAAATTAATGGGAACATTGAATGCTTATGATTCTTGGATGTTATAGATTGGAGTCAAGCCTAGTCCTCTCAAAAATGCCTTCCATGTGCAAGGATGTAAACTAAGTACTTTATAAACATTGTGTAATTAAATGCTTAGACATAGTCCATCCATATTTTATAGATGAGAAAACTAAAGCTCATAGGTAAATAATTTCCCCAATCTTGTGACTGCTAATTGAAAGGGATCTGAACCTATGCAACCTGCTACAGAGCTAATGCTTTAACTGAATCTACTATACACTTCCTTTTATGGAAGAAAAACAAACATTCTGAACAAACATGCCCCATTTGGCATGCTGGGAACTGTAGTCTGTGTAATGCTCCCAACACAGGTTTAGCACTTGTCCCTGGTGACTCAGAGTTGAATTTGAACCCAGATCTGCTTAATTTCCAAGCATCTTGTGCGGTAACTAGATGGATTACTTAACCCCCAATTTTTTCATTGTGTGATTATTATATAGTTTATTGCCTGCAAAATTACCAGCTCAACTATTGGAAGTTTTATTTGTTAGTTTAAGGAGCAGAGTAATTTCCACTGGGTCCATGGAATAGAATCTTTCCTTCATAGTGTGCTCTGTGACTGGCCAGCCAGTAGGACCATTCATTATGTTATCTCTTCTCCCAGTGTTCTGTTGTTTCTCCTTTGTTTTTAAACTACATGATGTCCAAATGTCCTTGTGACAAACTCAGCCATAATAATTTAGTTTTTAATACTATAGACAGGTCTTAATGATTCAATCTAAATTTGCCACTTTCCCTTAGTGAGGCTCCAGATGTAGTGCTTTGAGATTTATAGTGATGTGTGGCTGATGTTGGGAGAACTGAAGTAAATATGGACACCTTATGTAACCTTCCTTTTATTTCCTTCTGTTTGCTTTTGAAAAATCCTATGAGCATCTTTTACCATGACTGAAGAGGCAAACTCTTGATTTTAAAAGTTCATATATCTTAGAAGGAAATCATTTGAATTTGGGTAATTTAGCATGACAGAGAAAAGCACAAGTTCAGAGTCAGAACAGTATATCCAGCTTTGCTAATTCCCAGTTGTGTAGGCCAAAAAAAATTTTTCCCCTCTCAGCCTGTCTCCCCTCTGTAAATAGTAGTCTCAGGATAATTGGATGAAAATTAAATGAGAAAATGCATCAACACCTTTAAGCACAGTGACTCGAGCACTAAGCACTCATAAATCTTAGCTATTTTATTGTCATTGTCACTATGATAATTCCCATTAAGCATCTTTCTTTTATATTTTACCTCTCACAGAAAAAAATCTATCAGGGAAGTAAAAAAGTAATACTGATATTGAATGCAAATTTTAAAGTTTTGTTAAATAATTGTTTGAATCTGGGAGGGATGCAGTTCTCTGTCAGCAAGAATGAAACTGATCAGGCCACAGGAGACCTTTAGTCCTTTCTAAGGGATATATATGTAGTTAGTTCCATTGGTTTGCAGCTGCATCTGTAGCTTTATAGGGCTTTTCTGTACTTAAGCTCCTGCTGGTTGGTCCTCCAGGCTGCTGGTTGTTCTTTCATAAATTGAGACAATCCATCTCCCCTGTACATCAGTGGGCCTGTCTGCTGCTGTCACTTTTTAGCAATTCATTCTTGGCATTGTGCTCTCCATGTCCCTGTAGTATTCCCCCTGCCCACCTGGCTTACAGTCTCCCACTTCTCTCCATGGGGCATAAGGGTATAGCTGTTCCATTTTCATCAATTCTTTTGAGACATTCACTGCTAAGCAGCTGAGTTGTTCAGCTGGTGGTAGATTACTAGTCTCCAAGTGTTACTCTAAGAAAGATTTTTTGACTATCTCATGCAACTCAACCAAGAAGATTATATGGTGACAAAAGTGATATTATGTGGTACACTCTGTTTTCTCCCTGAGTTTAACATTAAGCTCTTTATATTTTTTGTTTCTTGGCAAGATTGTTATTTAATGTCATATTTGTTGAATTGCAAATTTTAGTTCTAGACTGTTTACTAGTTAATGTGACTATGAATTTTCCCCATTATAAGTGATATCTGATTTTGGTATCTAAAATCTGATTTTTTACATCTTAGCACAGAGTTTATTTCTTGTAATGTTTAATATACTCAAATTGAGTAGTATTAATACTTTGAATAATGAATTGAGCATGTAAAGAGTAATCTGACTAATGTCATTTGTTACTATTTATCATATTAAATGCTTAGTTATTAGTTACTAAGGACACAAAGTCAAATATGATTGGGGGGGAATAGTTACACAGGTATCTACTTGATAATAATTCATTGAGCTATGCATTTGATAACCTTTTCTATGTGCATTTTACACTTCTTGGTTAATTAAAAAAGAAGTTTAAAAAAAAGATGTGTGCATTTGACCTCAAGTTTATAGTCTAGTAGGAAATTAGACATGTAAATTAGTGACTTTAAAGTAGGATGCTGAATGCTATTACATGAGCAGATTTCTGTGGAATCATAGAGAAGAGTCATCATGTACTAGGGATTTATGGAAAAATTCTTAGAGATGACAGAATATCTGACTTTTAAAGGTTAGGTAGAAGTTATTGAGTCCAAAAAAGACTCTCAGAAGAGAAGAAGCAGCATAATGAAAATAGGATTTTATGAAGCAGCCTATCTGGATGGAACAGACTTCTGTATGGCTGGCAGTAGGGTATGGGAGCTGAAAGTAGGCAAGTTCTATTCTGGAACCAGATCTATACAGACCTTGGATGTTAATCTGCAGAGATTAAGGAACAAACCCAGGAAATAGTGCTATTTAAAGTTTAGCCATGGTGTTTTAACCAGCTTTTTCATTGCTGTGACCAAAATACCCAACAAAAGTCATGTAGAGGAGAACTTTATTTGGGGCTTCTGGTTTCAGAGGTCTCAGTCTATAGATGACTGACTCCATTGCTCTGCACCCACGATGAGACAGCCCACCATAACCAAAGGGCCCAACAGAGGAAAGCAATTAAGCTCCTGGAGGGGTCAAGAAGCAGAGAGAGGGAAGCGGGCAAGAGGCCATAGGGAAGATGCACCCTTCTAGAACACCCCTTGGTGTCCCATCTCCTCCAGGCAAATCCCACCTGCCCATTGTTATCACCCAGTCATTCCAACTAGGATGAACTGATAAAGTTACAGCTCTCATAATGCAGTCATTTCGTCTCTGATTATTCCTGCATTAACAGGAGATTTTGGGGGACACCTCACATCTGAACCATAACACACATGGGAAGGGGAATTCTCAAAGGATAGTGTAAAGAACTGAAAAAAAGGATTGGAGGAACCTCTAGAGAGAAGTGTCCCATAAGCCAAATAAAAGGTGACCTTCTGGTATAGGAACAACATGGTTGGCAGTATGAAGCACTGCAGAGATCCCAGCCAAGGGCGAAATAAAAAAATAATCCATTGGCTTTGACAATATAGAATTATGTAATGATATTGATATTATAACTCTATAAAACAAATGAACTATTATTTTGAAGTCATTTTGTCATATGGAAGTCATCGCCCTCTTCAGTTTTTTTCTTCTCATTTCATTTATATCTTGGATATCTTACTTATTCTTATTTCTCTTTCTTTCTCTGTGACTTTATTCTTCTGTATGGTTTAAAAATCTGATCATCTTAAATATGCAAGAGATAACTTTATTATGGAAAATTATGCATAAAATATTTTCTGTAATCACCTATTATTAAATGAGAATGTCTTTTTATATAAATCATTAGCTGATGATTTATATTATTATGATGATGATAAATAGGGATATTTGTATTTGCATGTATCTCAATTCAGTCAGCCCATCTTAAAGAACTCTTGTTTCCTGGAAGGCCTTTTTACTATGTTCTGCTCAGTGTTTCATTTTGTCCTATTAGTAATCTATCTTAATTAAGAATGATCCTTAATAAAAATATAATGAAGCTAGAAACAATTGATATTTAGAAATACTAGAACACACAACATATATTATCTCTTATAAAGGGTCTTATGAATAATTCAGAAAAAAAATTTACTTTTTAAAAATGGTTTCTATTTTTCAGAATAGTTTTGAGCACACTGTAGTCATTGGATATAGTTTTTTTATCACATGTAGTTTTGAGATCACAGCCATTATTACCTAGCAAGTACTTTTGTTTTTAAGCCTTTAAGAACAATGATTTTGGTTACTATCAATTTTAAGGATTTCAAAAATTGCTTTCAAAACATGATTGGATCTATTGGCGCTTTACTAAAGGATTGAGCTGAAGTCAACATTGTCAGCTATAACCCATAATGTGTTATTAGTGTGATTTTCACTAATGTTATTAAGATTTTTAGATTTTACTGTATCCATTTTTCCTCTTCAGAGTAGTTTTGATTAGTAGTGTTTTGATACATCCGTTAATTTTTTATTTATCAATTGTTAAGTGATTAGTAGTATTAATACCTAGAAATACAGTATAGATATAATATGGTATTACTAAGTAATATAGTACTAAATAATTCATGTGATCTCTGAGTATGATTATCTATTGGTATTTTTGTTGTTGTTGATGTTGTTTTGCAGTGCTGTGGATTGAACCCAGGGCCTTGGGCATACTAGGCCAGTGCTCTACCACTCATCTATGTCTGTGGCCCTATCTTTGGTGGATTTAAATTGAAAATTAAATATTCAGTTGAAATTCATAACACTTTCAAGTTAATGCTCAGTTGGAATTTCATGGCACTTTCAAATGAATAAAAACTTTAATGTCCTGATCTAGTACGACCTAATGTGGTATTCACCCAGGACTCCATACATAAGAAGTACATTGATTAAATTAATATGATCCTTTTATTTCTCTATGGTATTCTATTCTAAGAATTTTAAATTCTTTTCATTCTTCTATTATATGTGTGTATATAAATTTTTTTCTTTTACCCTTTTACCCCTTTTACGGAATCATTTTGAGGTATCTGAAATGATTTTAACATAATTTTATCAGAGACAATAAAAGAACTGTGAGATCTATCAGAAACCTTTGACAAAAAATGCTTATCATTTCAGAATACTTGAAAGGCAAATTATGCTTTTATGGCTTGTACTACATAAAACATCAAGATCATAGCCATTATTATGCTGGACTGTGCTAGTATTACTATGCTATTAGCAGATACTTTTATATCTAAGCTTGTAAGAACAGTATTTACTGGTTGCTCTTTTATTTACAGCACTTAATATTCCTTTATAACTTAATTTTGAGGAGTATTTAAAATGAGCTGTAATTTTATTTCTGTTATGTTAAAAGAACCATAATCTAAGATGCTATGACATTTTTCTTTAAATTGAATTATCCATATATTTCATTCAGGTATTTTTATCTAGATTTCATTGCTGATTACTTTCCATAATCCATAATGCATGAATAATTCTCTTCTTTCAGACCAAAATTTGTCTTAGATCAGAACAATTACATTATTACCTTTTTGCTGTTACTTGATGCTGGAATATATTTTGCTTTTTTCCCCCTAATGTATAATAGCTATGTAAGTTTTTTTTATCACTTTAAGTTTTTGAGTGTTTAATGAAGCTGGCTTGACTAATAAGAAAAGTGATAAAATTAATAAGAAAACTGCTTTACAATTCTTGAAATATAATAGGTTCTCAATAAATACCTTGTTTTACCATTCCTTCCATGGTTCAAAAATTTAAAAAAAAAAATGTTAGAGGATTCATTGAAAAATCTTACTCTCAACCCTATTTCCTTGCCGCATGGTTGCATGCCCTATTTTCTTATGTATGCTCCAGGAATCACTTATGCATATGTAAGCAAATAAGAATACATATTCTTTTTTCTATTGATTTTTACCCAGCTGGTGGCATACAACATACTGTTCAACAACTTGTTTTTACTTACTATTTCTTGGAGATTTTTCTGTAATAGTGTTTAATGAACTTGCTCATTCTTTTTAACAACTGTGTAGAAACTTCATTGTTTGAGTATACCATAATTTATTTAACAAGTTTTCCTACTGATATGAATTTAAGATTCTCTCAGTTTTTTGCTATAACACTGCGGGGACTAACAACATGCAAAAATCTTTCACACAAGTAAAAATATGGCTGTGGAATAAATCCAAGAAAGTAGAATTGATAAGTCAAAGAGTATACAGGTTGATAATTTTGTGCAGGTTGCATAATTTTCTTCCATATGATTGTACTGATTTACAATTTCACCAGGAATGAGTGAAAACATGTTTCTCCATACATAGAACAATATTGTGTTTATACTTTTTACTTAATTTGTTAAACCAAATTTTTTATCCTAGTATTATCTATAACTGCTTAAGATTTGGTATTGATGAGAACACCCCCTGAACAGTATTCATAGGAAACTAGCATTCTTTGCCCTACTGTGTAATGTATTATTGTATGATCTCACCTCCTCTAAGTTATTAAATTATAAAGCATTGTTAAATCAGTGATGGATGAACAGATTATAAAAACAGTAGCATTCCCAGATAAATGCTCAAAAACATACAGAGTATGCTTCCCTATAAAGTTTCACTACAAATAAGTTCTCTGACTGGTTTTAAGCCAACTAGTCATTATTCTGTGGTTAGGTGGAAGAAGGTATGGTCCATATGGCATTGTTATCAACAGAAAAAAATTACAGATGGAATTTGTGATTTAAAAAAAAAGTACATAACTTGTTACCATTTTTAAAAATTTTTATTCTTTTTTTGTTACCATTTTTTTAGAAAGTGTGAGGAATAATATACACATACACATAGTGTATGTATTTACAAGTACAATGAACTGGAAATAATATTTTGGAAGGTGATAATAGAGATCTACTTTTGAGGATAATGAAAATGGGACATCTGTATTTGAGTGTTGATAAATAAACCTTACTTTTCATTGTACACTTTTTTCCCAAACTGATTTTTTTTTAAAGACCTTTACATGTGTGTAACTAAAAAAAAAAAAAAAAAAAAGTGAAGAGAAAAGAAAAAAATGAAACCAATACTTGTGTTCTCTTTTGGTCCAAAAAGTGTGAGTCCAGGTGTTTCCATCTTATTGCATTTTTTCCAAAGGGACTGATTTCTCCAAAAGATGGAGTGTTTTGCTATTTTTGCCTGCTATTTACATTGAGGTTAACTATGTTGGTTTGAGTGTACTGGTAATGACACCAATGACATGGGTTTTATTTCCATGTGGTTCAGTTAACTTTGGTTTTCCACTGCCACAGACTGTTCCCATAATTATGTCTAAAATGTGTTCTTGGCCCAAGGGAGACCTGATGAAGCAAAGTGCAAATCCATCACCATGTGGGAAAATGGACACCCAAATGTTCTCCCAGCTGATGGGGATCATAATGGAATCTCTAAAATCACACCTTAATAATACAAAATTTCTCTTTTTTTTGCTGTTGAGTTCAAGATATATGACTTAATGTGTTGGTTTTAATAGGTTCAAAGTAAATTATAGTTAGAGGCTCAGTTTATAGACAAATCTTAAAATATTAACCAAAGTTACTTTTTGAAAAAAAAATGAGTCATGCTTAGCCCTTCCCAATTACATAATATTTACTTATCCAAATGCTTTACTGAGTTTAAAATATCTCAGTCTCATATTTGAAATTACATATGACAAATATTTGATTATGTAATTTATTGAAAATGAAAGCTGTACTGTAGAAATTTAAAACCCTAGTCTTTGCAGTGTCATCATATGTCTTCAATAATTATAAATCATGATAAATCTCTCAGATTTTGAGAGTATAATTTGATTTTTAATATAAATGCATCATATACATTTATGTACTCAGTATTCATTAAGCATTTACCATTTTCCAGGCATTGTTTTGAACAAGTACAAAAAGAACCCTTGAAATTCCAAAGAGCTCTCAAAAGTGGGAGGAGGGTATCATGTACTAATGAGAACATTAATAATTTTTAAAACAGTGTGCAAGTGCTGCATTAAAGCAAAACACAGAATTCTGACTGTGGATACAATCCCAAGTGTGAAAGCGTTGCTGGATCCCTAGGGACCAGGGAAGAGTTTCTTCATTTATGCTGCTAGAACAAAATATCTTAGACTGTACAATTTATAAATAATATAAATTTATCATTTTAGTTATGTAGACTGGGAAGTTTGAGATAAAAGCCCTCCCAGGTTCTGTTTCTGGGGAGTGCCAGATGTCTGCTTCCTTGGTGGTGGTGTCTTGGATGCTGCTTCCTGTGGGAGTAGGGGAGACACGTGGCAGAAGAGACCAGAATGCAAAAATGGCCTAGTTACTTCCCTCCAGCCATTTCAGCCATTGGGTGTTGCTAATCCAATTCATGGATGTTTCACCTTGAGTGTTCCCCTCCTCTAAGTTCACCTCTTAATACTGTCACATTGGGGTTTAAATTTAATGTCTGAATTTTGGAAGATCACATGCCTTTAGATCATATCAATAGGGAAAAGAAATAAGTCTGGGATTTAGAGGTTCAAGGAACATAATACATTTAAGAACTATGAATAGTTAAGCATTTCTATAATTCAGAATATGGAAAGGGTTGGTGAAAGGTGAGACTGGAAAATTAGTCCAAGTCATAATGGGCTTTTTGATCCTGTTGGGAATATGAAAGCATTGAAAAATGTCTAAGGTATTTTAAGAATAGTTAGTTGGTGTTGGAGGAAAATGAAGGTATGAAATAAGATGTAGTTTGTGTCACAAAGAGTTCAGTTTTATGTTAATGAGAACAGAATTATATATTCCACATGTGTTTTTTTATTTGTTCTAACTAGCTACACATGACAGTAGAATGCATTTTGATGCATCATATATAAATGAAATATGACTTCTCATTCTTAGGGTCGTACATGATGTAGAATCACACCAGTCATGTAGTCATATATACACATGGGGTAATAATATCCAATTCATCCTACCATCCTTCCTACTCTTACACCCCCTACTCCTTTCACTCCCCTCTGCCTCATCCAAAGTACCTTTCTTCTTCGCTAGTATCACCACCCCCCATTGTGAATTAAAATCTACATATTAGAGGAAATATTCTGCCTTTATGTCTTCAGGATTGGCTTGTGAATCTAGGTGTTCTTACTCTTAATTCCCAAAACCTTTTTGAAACTATGCCTGGGATAGAAAGTTAAGCTATAAAATGGCTCCTTGGAAGATTAGCAGTATTCTGGTCCATATAGGCTTCCATAAAACAACTTGTGGAACTTTGTATGCATTGTAACGTACCTGAAGTAGACAGTTGAACTTGGACTCTATACTTTCTCTTGAAAGATTAGGGGTTATCTTATAAATCACATCAAAAACAGGTATTTCTCTTGAAGTTCAACCTGTTTTATTTTGAATTCATTTCATTAATTTTGTTTTTCACTCTTATTTCTCCTTCTCTCTAGTTTTGTTATTTTAGTTATCCTATAACTGGTCATTTTTATTATATAGTTTCAGTCTTTTCTTAGAGCCTACCTATTATCTTTAGAGACTGTATATATGTTGAAAAAGAGCTATGCATGTTTGTCTATAGATCTTCCTTTTCACATTGTTTATAAATTTATTATGTCTATATATGTCTATGCACATATATACATTTATGTATCAAAACAGGTTAGAAGTGTAAGAATAATGATAGAAAGGAAGAGTACCTGGGCTGTTTTAAATTTTTTTTTTTTTTTAGGTCAGAGATGTTCTTTTCTATAAGGTGGTGTTTGAGCAGAGTTGCATATCTTACCTACCTGTGATATAACATGATGCCGAAGCCAGGCTTCTTTGCCCTCTACAGGTATTAAAAATGCTGGGAAAGAGGTTGTTTTTGAAAATAGAGGCTTTGCAATCCATTATAAACTTGTAGAACTGCCTCAACCTTAGGGATTAGACTGCTGGTACAGTACATTTTGTTTTCCAAACAAAGATAACATTTTCTACTTGAGGAAATCTCAAAAATGAGCATTTTCCTTGTCTTTCCCTGTTTCATAACCCTAAACTCCCTCTATCCTGTCACTTATGATTATATGTACTATTCCAAGCTAATGCAAATAAGAGAGAAGCTGATGACAGAAGGGGGGATTTTAAAGCAACTTCTAGAAGCATTGCGGCAACATGAGACTGATTCAGTGGGCAAGCTGGTGGAGTTCACAGAGCTTGGCTGTTGTCACTGTATCTACAAGTCAGCACCACCATCTAAGTTGGGCTCTACATTTCTCTGCTTTCTGGATCTCATTTTCCATCAAAATGTTACAGATTCAGAAGCAATAAATAAATAAATAAACAAAAACTTAGGAAAAAAACTCTGTTGCTGTTTAATAATCAACCCTAGTTAGAAAGGAAAAATTAATTACAATCTATGAAAATGGAATGAGTAACCTTTAAAGGTAGGCGGTACAATGTGGCTGGTGTTAATGTGACAATTTGTTAATGACCTAGGCAGTTGTAATCAGTATTAAAAATTACTTGACTCTTTTTGTGTTTGTAGAAGTTGCTAATTAAAGAAAGCAATGAACTGTGAGATTATCCATGAAAACTGTTTGCCATCTGAACATGACACCAAAGAAAATGCCCATTAAAAGTTTTTCTTCACTTTTTGAAACAACTCTTACGAAATTTCTCGGTGTGGTGGAATTCAACTGTTTACTATAGCTTCCCCGCCATCTTTTCCTTTCCTTCTGTCTGTCCTCCTCACTTTTCTCTATTCTCCTCGCTTTCCACTTTCTCTAGCGCATGCCCTTTCTTTTCTTTTCTATTTTCCTCCCATTTACCCTGCAGGGAGACACTCTGTTTGCTTAATAAATTCCCTTTTGTGAAAAAAAAAAAAAAAAAAAAGTTTTTCTTTTTATACTGTAATCTTATATTGGAGGCTATTTTCATTTACTTTTACTTTTCCATTTTCAGTGGGGTATTTTTCAACCCCTTCTATTCAAATGAGGACACATTTTAAATTCTCATTATTAGTAAAGGATTAAAACCACTGAAATCCCAAACCTTCCTCTCTGTGAACTGGGTGTGGTATGCTTGATTGCCCTTTGGCAGTTCTGTCTGAAGTCTCATCGGGGGTGGCTATCCTTAGAAGATAGTCTGTTATTGCTTTGACACTGACATGAAAAGACACTGATCTGACAAATGAAAATATTCATATTATGTAACCCACGTGTGAAGAAATCTACTTCATGCTTGTTTTCTACTTCCAGGTGAAAGTGATTTAATTTGTTTATTGGTATTTAAAAGGATTCAGATAAAGAGATATAAAAGAATTGCTGTAATTGTGAGGATTTGAGGAACAAAAAGGGAAGATTTGTAATTATCTAGGTGTATTTACGCTAAGTGTAAAAGAAAACAGGTAGATATTAGAGATGAATGAGAATGATTTGTCACGTGTCCTTATCTATAAACAGCCTGAACAATGAGAATAATTACTTAAACTAAGTGAAGAATTAATTTTTTGTGCATTTCCAAGAAGTTTTGAGGGGTTGATTGCCATCCACATTAATTCTCGATAATTACTATTCCTGAAAATTGAGCCATTCAATTAATACTACATTTAGGTACCATGCGGCCACCCACCAGAGTGCAGTGCTTAAAGTTCCAGTGCTAGAGGAATACTTGCAATAATCTAGTAAATAATATGATCACTTGGTCAAGAAAGATAGTTTCATTTTTTTCATTTTTATAGATCTACTTAATTAACTAATAGCAGAAGAGGAACTATAACCCAGGCCTTCTGACTTCCATTCTGATATTTTGCACTGTGTTGCATAAACTTCTTTGAATGGGCTTGGTAGAAACTTGTACATGAACTAGAGCACTGGAGATCAGTTTGTATAACCTTGTGTTTTGTTATTGTTGCCCAAGTCATGAAGTTGTCCCAATATCAGATCTGGTTCAGTCATTCCAACTATTGCCAGAGGATAGCTGCTTTTGGAATAGCAAGTTGCAATCATTTCAGGACAATTAGAAGGAAGAAAATATAGAAAGAGTAATATAAAATGCAATAAGGCAAATCACATTTAATTTCACAATAATTATTTTGAAATGCTATTTTATGTCATCTGGTTTTCCTTCTAATACTTTGTCTCAGGGAACAGACAGATGTCAAGTCTGATGTCCAGGGTAGCAAACTGTTGACTGCCCAGCTTTCCAGTTCTCATGGTAAAGATGTAAAGACTGGCATTCAGCAAAGCAGAAATAGGTATTTCCCCTTCTTTCACTTCTCCCTTAACTCTGTGAACATTTCTAAGAAATTTTACTTTTATTATTTTTAGAAATTCCAAGGAATCAGGGATGGCAGAGTGCTTGCCTAGCATGTTCAAGGCCCTGGGTTCAATCCCTAGTTTAAAACAAACAAATAAAAATTTACTAACTAAGCAAATACTTCTGAAGTATATATGCTGTTCTGAATCAAATGATGAAGGAGTAAACAAAATGTGGTACAATATTGTATCATTACATTACATGAAATGTCCAGAAAAGGCAAATACATAGAAATAGAAAGTAGATTAGTAGAGGTCAGAGGGTCTAGAATGGAAGTGAATGCTAATAGCTAGGGGGTTCTTTATGGGGTTGATAAAAATGTTCTTGAATGAAATAGCGAGGATGGTTGCATGACCTTACATATCTATGAAAATGTACGCTTTAAGAAGTTGAATTGTTCCCTCTGGGCATGGGGGTATACACTTGTAATCCCAGTAGCTCAGGAGGCTGAGACAAGAAGATCATGATTTCAAAGCCAGCCTCAGCAAAAGTAAGGCACTCAGCAACTGGGGGAGACCCTATCTCTAAATAAAATACAAATTAGGGCTGAGGATGTGGCTCAGTGGTCGAGCGCCCCTGAGTTCAATCCCCAGTACCACTGCCATCCCCCACCCCAAAAAGAAGGTGAATATTACTTTATGTGAATCATAATTTTTAAAAAAACATGGGAAGGAATACTGTTCATTTTACTAATGGAATACAGACATGAGTTGGTTTCAGAGTCACTTGATACACATTCATCCATCTACTTCTCTTTCCTATACTCTAAAATGGGGACCAAAATAACATTATTGGATTATTATGAGATAATGTATATGTTTCTCAATTAATAACAATTATTATTTTGTCAACCAATATGAAGATATTATAAGTATCAATCATACATAAAAATGAAGCATCAATGATTAAAAAGCCCCACTTGGCTGGAGAGAAAATAATTGAGTAGAGTCCCTTATCATTTTATAAAGACCATCAGTATTCTCTCAGACATTATATTCTGATCCGAAACTGACATCTACAATATTTTCTACCTCCTACCTTATTAACTAGAAATTAAGTCCTTCTTGATGATTTGAATATGTGCGGATCAATATAGTGGAATATTGTGAAACAATGCAGTTTTTGTCAAATTCCAAATGGATGATATGTGAAAACAAAAGTTATTTATTGACACTTTCAGAAAAACCATAATATCATCTCATCCTACATATTCATTCTATTTCAAATTATTATACCCTAATTATTATAACACTATCCTGCCTGTGTTCCTTATCCCTGGTTTCATGACATTCCACTTTTTCATGGAAACTACCTAGTTATGAATCTGAAACAGAACTTCATGGTACTCTATATTTTAAAACATTGTGTAGTTGTGAACTACTCATAATATTGAATTACAAGTATGTACAGTCAAGCGTTCTTAGGGATATGCTCCAACTTCATGGAAAGATGTTCCTGAATTCAGTTTTGTTTTTCTCAAAAGGATATTAGGTAGTACAGAATAGTCAAACATGGCTAGTATTCCCTGTGCTAAGATAAAGTCCAGAATCCTTAGTGCACTGTTTATAAAGGGTCTGTCTCCAAATTTTGCTTCCAAAAGTATTATCTTCTTCCATCACTGTGATAATCTCCTTGTATTATCTATCATGTCCTTCCTGGCCTGTGTTACCTAGAAAAATTATGTAACTATTGTTTAAATCCCAGTTCAAAACAAATATCATTAGTATTCACAAACCATTCTGTTAGCTTGAGAAAATCTACTTAAAACAAGAAAATGTGTATTTGACCTGATGGTTTCAGAGATTTCAATCCATAGTCAGTAGGCTGCATTTCCTTAGGCCTGTGATGAAGCAGCATGTCATAGTAGGGAGTGCATGATGGAGCAAGCTGTTCATCTCATGGCCAATGAGAAGAAAAGAATGAGAAGAAGGGACTGGGGTTCAAATATTCACTTTGAGGACATGCCCCCAAAGACCTAGTTTCCCTCCACTAGTGCTTACCTCCTGAAAGTTCCATCACCTCCCAACAGTGCCACAGTTTGGCAACCAAGCCTTCAACACAAAGGCCTTTAGAGGATGTTTAAGATTCAAACGTAACACCTGGAAATACTGCTTTTTTTTTTCTTTTTGTACCCAAATTGCTTTGTTCGTACTTTCATTATAACATTTATTCTGTTGCATTGTTATGCATTTGAATTTGTCACTAGATTCAAATTCTTTTTCAAAGTGTTTGGTAAGTACCATATGTAGGAACTTTAATCGTGTGTGAATTTGAGTTTCTGTTTTATTTACTTCCGTTTCAGCTTGATGGACTCTGGAAATGTCTTAAGCTTCTCTCTGATTTTTGAGACAATTCTGTCAGATATAGAATTTTACATTGACTTTTTTTTTTTAATGCTTTTTGTCTGTGGCATCCCACTACCTTCTGCTGTCCATGGTTTCTAGTGAGAAATCAGCTATTTCATTGAGCATTGCGTCTGTGGAATAAGTCACTGTGCCCTTAACTGCTTTGAAGATACTCTCTTTTTATTTGGTTTTTGAAAATGCAATTTATTTTATATTTTTAAAAATTATTTATTATCTTTTATTCTTTACAGACTGCATTTTGATTCATTGTACAAAAACAAGGTATATCATTTCATTTCTATGGTTGTATACAATGTAGATTCATACCATTCACGTAATCATACATGTAGATAGGTTAATGATGTCTGTCTCATTCCACAATTTTTTCACACCGCCCTCCTCTCATTTCTTTCTACATAATCTAAAGTTCCTCCATTCTCCTCTCACTCCCCACCCCCCATTATATGTCATCAGCCACTTATCAGGGAAAACATTTGGCCTTTGGATTTTTGGGATTGGCTAGCAGCGTGGAGAATCCTCAGAAAACTTCGAATGGACCCGCTCCTCAATTTATACCCAAAGGACTTAAAATTATCATACTACAGTAACACAGCCACATTAGTGTTTATAGCAGCTTAATTCAGAACAGCTAGATTGTGGAACCAACCCAGACGACCTTCAACAAATGAATGGATAAAGAAACACAATGGAATATTATTCAGCCATAAAGAAGAATAATATTATGGCATTTGCAGATAAATGGATGGAATTGAAAATACAATTTATGATATAAGTAGGTATGGAACTTTAAAAATTTATTGTATTTGAAGTTTGTTGAGCCTTTTGGCTATGTAAATTAATGTTTTAACCAAAGTGGGGAAATTTTCAGCCATTATTTAAATATTGTTCTTTCCCACTCTTTCTTCTTTCCTTATGGTAGTCCCGTTATGGTTATATTGGTGTGGTTCAAGGTATCTCACTGTTCTCAAAGCCTCCATTTAGTTTTCTTCAATCTATTTTTATTCTGTTCTGCTGACTCAATAACCTCTGTTGATCTGTCTTCAAGTTTATTGCTTTTTCTTCAGCCTGTTCACATCTGCTGTTGAGTCCCTCTAGTGGTCTGTTGCATTTTATTGTACTTTCCAATCTAGTATTTCTATTTGATTCTTTTTTTTTATATCTCTTTATTGAATTTTTATTTTGTAAGACATTAATTCTCATAGTTTCAGGTCTTTAAATATGGTTTCCTTTAGTTTTCTTTGAACATATTTAAAATAAATTATTTTAACTGTTTAGTAGTTCTAATATCTGGACTTAACCCAATGTGTCCAAATTTTCTTCCTTCCCCTCCCTCCCTCCCTCCCTCCCTCCCTCCCTTCCTTCCTTCCTTCCTTCCTTCCCTTCCTTTCCTTCAGCTATAGTTTCAAACTGTATACTTTGCTTTAAGAAAATGAGTAATTGCAGGTATCTAGAAAAAAAAATTATGACTATCAAGACTATGTTGGTTGAAATGAACTGGACAAGGAAAGGCAGATTACTCAAAGAGCAGAGTACTATTATTTTGCCTAAAAGCCTTCTGAATTTTGAAATTAAACTTTTTCTGAAGACGATTTTAGAGTCATATGTAGCTGTAAAAAAAAATACAGCATATTCCATAATATATAAAGATCCCTTTAGCCATTTTCCACAATGGAAATAACTTACAAAATTATTTTATCTTATTAAAACCAGAGTGCTGATATTGATATCATGATATGGGACATTTACATGAACCAAAGACTCTCATGTTGCCTTGTATATATCTTCTTTCCCAGCCTCACTCCATCCTTAACCCCTGACAAGTACTAATCTGTTCTCCCTTTCTATAACTTGAATTTTCAACTCTGTGCCATTGGTTCTCTTTTCTGTTCCACTCATCTATATGTATATATCATCTCCAAACCCATGCAGACTGCATTACTGTAGCTATGAAAAAGTTCAGAAAATACAGTTTTCTTCAAGTTTATTCTTTTAAAAAATGTTTTAACTTTTCTAGTTCTTTTTTATTGTCATATAAATTTTAGTGTAATCTTAGCTTTAGCTACAAAATCATCTTGTGTAATTTTGATAAAAATTATATGGAACTTGATATCAGTTTGGAGAGAATTGACATCTACTTTGTGAGTCTTCCAATTCATGTATCCAGTGTCTCACCATTTGATTTGGTCTTCTTTGATTTCCTTCATCAGTGTTTTACACTTTTCAGCAAATATGTGCTGTTCATGTTTTGTTAAATTTACACTTATTTCTTTTAGTAACTTGTAATTTTTAATTCTGGTGTCCACATGTTCTTTCCTGTTATATAGAAGTTAATCAGTTATTTTGTTTATCTCATATACCATGACCTTGTTAAACTCACTTATTTGTTCCAGGTTTTGGGTTATTGTTTTATTTTCTTTAGAACCTTTTAAATTCCATAAAAAGGCAACCATGCTGTTTTCAAATAGGATACTTTTATTTCTTTGCTTCCAATCCATATGCCTTTTATTTCTTTTTCTTTGTTACATAGATAGAACTTCTAGTATCTTAATGAATATGAATTTTGAGATTGGACATTTTTGTCTTTATTTCTAATCTTAAGTCCTTCACCATTTAGTATGTCAGTTGTAGTTATTTTTATTATTTTTTTTCCTTTTTGTTTTGTAGATCTCTTTATCAAGTTGAGGAAGTTCCCTTCTATTTTTCTGAGTGTTTTTATTCTATTATGAATGTATAATGGAATTTTGTCAAATATTTTCATGCATTAATATAATCATATGATTTTTCTTCTTTAGCTTGTTGAATGATGCATTACACTGATTGATTTTTTTTAAATGCTGAACCAGTCTTGCCTCCCTAGAATAACATGGTTATGATATATGATTCTTTATATAAATTGTTAAATTCTACTTGCTAATATTATTTTATGAATTTTTGCATCTGTATTCAGGAGAGCGAGGGTACTGCACTTTTTTTTTACCCTTGGGTGTGGAGGTAGGGAACTACTATTTTTCGTATCAAAGTAATATAAAATAAAATTAAGAGAAGTATTCTTTTTCTCCCATTTTCTGGAAGAGATTGTGTGTTAATGCTGCTCGTTTTTTAAACATGTGGTACAGTTCATCAATGAGATCATCTGAACTGGAGATTTCTAGGAGTTTTTGCACTGCAGATTCAATGTTCTTGATAGTTGCAGGGCTGTTCACATTTTTTAATTGGGTCATTTATGGTACTTTGTATTTGTCAAAGTAGTTCATTTTATCTAAATTGTCAAATTTATATAAGTTGACCATCCCTAATCCAAAGATCTGAAATCAAAAATGCTCTGGAATCCAAAACTTTTTGAATGCCTATGTGACACTCAAGGGATTCAGATTTTAGAACATTTCAGATTTTCAGACTAAGGTTTCTTGATCAGTAAAGTCTGTGCAAAAATTAAAACAAACAAACAAACAATAACAATGGCAATAGCCTATTAAATCTAAAACACTTCTGATTTCCAAGCATTTAGGACAAGAGATATGCAGGCTGTGTTTGTAGAGCTGTCTGTAGCCTTCACTCAATCAGATCTGTATGATCTGTGGTGATACTCACTATTCCATTCCTTATTTTTATAATTGTCTCTTTTCTTCTCCTCTCCTCCCCCCACCAGCTCTCATTCTCAGTCTTGCTAAAGGTTTGTCAATTTACTGAGCTATGTAAGGAACAAGCTTCTTGTTTCATTTGTTATTTTCCTGTTCTAGTTTTCTTGATTTCTGTTCTTACCTTAATTATTTCTCCTGTCTTGGGTTGATTTTACTTATATCTTATGCTCTTGTGATATAAACAGAGTATTCATTTCAGACTTTTTTCCTAAATTTAACTTAAGACATTCTTTTCAACTCATGGAGTATTTAAAAGTATGTCATTTAGTTTCCAAATGTTTACATATTTTTCTTTCATAGTTATTACTTTTTATATCCTTGAGTTATTATTTTATATTCCCTGGATGGTTTTGTGCACAGTTGTCCTATTAGTTGTTGAGAAGACAATGTTGATGTTTCCAAATCTAATTCTAAATTTGTCACTTTCTCTCTTCTGTTCTATCAAGCTTTTATCTTCACATATTTTTCAGCTTTGATTTTTCATATAGACATTTACATTGCTGTATTTTCTTGGTAGATCAATCTTTTCATCATTATATATCGACCCTTTGTACTTCTAGTCATTTTCTTTGCTTTTAAATAACTTTATCTATATTAATATAGTTAGTTCTGCTTTTCTTTAATGCTTACATGAGATTTCTCTTTCCATTTTTTCTCCTTTCATTATACAATGCCTATATCATATTCAAAGCTAGTTTAATATAGACAGTATACTGTTGAGTCCTGTGTGTTCATCCAGTTTTCCAGTTTCTTAAATTGATGTATTTAGAAAATTTTCATGTAATCTATTACTGAATTGTTAGACTTTAAGTTTGTCACTTTTATTTTTTCCTATTTTTATTTTTTTATTTTTTTTTAATATTTTAGATTGGATTTTTGATTTATTAATTGGATTTGGGGTATGTCTCTTTGTAAAGGTTAGTTGTTCTAGGCATTACTATGTGTGTATGTGTGTGTGTGTGTATGTTTGTGTGTGTGTGTATCATAATCTACTGATATTTTTATTTTATAAGTTTGAAATATAGAAAACTGTGTTTTTTACCTTTATTATTATTATTGTCTTAACTATTTCCTCCAGATACATCTAGATTCACATTAGCTTCAATCATCCAACATAATTTAGAAAACTCAACATGTTGAACATCCCTAATTCAAAAATCCAAAATGTTGCAGAATCTAAAACATTTTGAACACTAATATGACACTCAAGTCATATCAAGTTTCAGAGGGGAGGGGAACATTTTAGATTGTAGCTTTTCAGATTAGCGATGTGCAACTAGTAAAATCTACTCCAGAATCTGAAAAACCGAAAGCCAAAGAACTGCTCCAAGAATTTCTGACAAGGACTATTCAACCTGTAAAAAGAATTCTACTGTTTTTAACATATTTTTGATTGTGCTGTTTTCTTCATTCATAATCACCTCAGGTTCCTTTACCCTTTCTTTTCTATTTAGAGAACTTTCTTTAATCATTCTTTTAGGATTGGTCTCCTGGCAGCATAGTATCATAATTTTTCTTCTCAGGAAAGGCTTGACTTTACCTTCATTCCTAAAGGATATTTTCACAGGATATAGGATTCTATGTTTTCAACCTTTTTCTTTTATCCTTAAAGTAATAAGACCTTTCCTTATGTTCTTTGTGTTTTCTGTTGAGAAATACACTATTGTTTTCCCACTGTAGCTAAGGTATCATTTCTCTCTTACTGCTTTCAAGGTTTGTTCTTTTGCCTGGCATGAGTTCAGTCTCCAGTACTTGGTTTGATTTCCAGTACTGCAAAAATAAAAGTAAAAAATTTTTAAAAAGAAAACAGATTTTGTCTTTGGTTCTCAGATCATTGACTATGAAATATATCTTAATGTGAATTTCCTCAATTTATTCTATTTGGGCTTTATCCCAAATCTGGAATATTCCAAAATGTACAATTTCTTCAATCCAAGATTCATGTCTTTTGTCAAAATTCAGAAATTTTCAGTTATGTCAATCCATGATTCCCATCCCAAGATGAAACCTGAGTCTGTGCGCATTCTTTTCCTTGCTTAGGTACTACAAAGGTTTTATTCTACACCATGCTGCAGCTGGTCATTCTTGTGTCTGCTACTTACCAGGTGTTGTCATGGACTTGCTCTTTACATGTAGAGCTGATTTCTGAATTATTTTTTAATATTATGTGAAGGGAAATTACAAAATGATTAAGTAACATGAATTTGTAAACTTAATCCAGAAAAAAATAAGTTCAGGTTTAAGGTAAGCAAATTTATTGGCACATACAGTCTAGTAAACATTATATAGCATCTCAGACACAGTTATTAATCAGCTTCTTGTAAATATCTTCAGTAGTTTAAAAAAATACATATGTAGGTCATGTTTTGGACAAGTCACTGGAACAGACATTGAGAATATAGTGGTGAAGAGCCACAGTTCCTACCCTTGGAGTACTGCACTCCAAGCTATTCCTTAAATGTTAACCTCAGCACATACTTTTTACAGAGATGACTACATTTCATAGCTTTGTCTATATAATTATGCTCCAGAGTAGGTGTAGCTGTAGATATAATTTGAAGGAATTTACCATGAACTTTTTAAGGAACTGAAATAGGTGGACATGACTCTGTAAGAGAACTAACAATCCTGGAATCACAAATTATGACAGATGTCACCTAAAATTTTGTCATTAAGGGCCGAGTTTTCATGGTTCCTTCTTTATGAAAGGTTTTGTCATGAGTCTTTTCTTGAATTATGCACATCCTCTGTGGCATGCCATACACCATGTGGAGTATATTTTGATCACCAGCTTCTGTGATCGTAGGAGATAGCATGTCCCCTTAGATCTGCTTTTAGCAGACTGTCATCTAAACTTCTAAGATATATTAGTTTCCCATTGTTGCTGTAATAAATTACTACATATTTAGTGGCTTGAAACAACACAGATTTATTCTTTTACAAATCTGGGCGTCAGAAGTATACATAGGTCTCACCAGACTAAGAATCGAGATGTCAAGAGCACTTCATTCCTGTCTGGAGGCTCTGGGGGAGAACCGGGCTTTCTGCCTTTTCCAGCTTCTGGAAGCTGCCGTCTTTCCTCGCCTCAGGGCCCCTTTCTCCATTTTTAAACCTGCAGTGACCATCGTGGGTCTTCCTCTCAAAGCCTGTTGATTGCGCTGGTCCTATGTGAATAATACAGGATAGTATCAATATTTCAAAATCACCTGATTAGCAATGCTAACTTCCACTTTCTTCCTTATCCCATTTTATTTCTCATAGTATGTTTTGAAGTGGGTCAAGATTATATGTTTCAAGGCTTTCTGTTTGTGTTTGAGACAAAGAAGATGTCAGTGATTTGCTCACCCAGAAGTAAATGGCAATAATGTTTCTCAAGTTTGGCACAGTTCCCATGCTTGTTTTGAACATCCATTGGGTGAAAAGATATTTTATGTTAAGTTCTTTATATATACTCTTTTTTTTTTTTTTTTTGATGGTGCATCTGGGAAGTTTATTAATTGTTTAGAAAAGCATCTGTAGGGATACCTAGTGTTTTTCCATAAGTGATTACTTTTTAAATTTTTTAAATTATTATTTTTACTTAGTTTTTAATTTTTTTACAGACTGCATTTTGATTCATTGTATACAAATGGGGTGCATCATTTTGTTTCTATGATTGTGCACAATGTAGATTCATACCATACGTGTAATCATAAATATACATAAGGTAATGATGTCTGTCTCATTCCACCATTTTTCACAGCCCCCTCGCTCTCATTTCCTTCTACATATTCTAAAGTTTCCCCATTATTCTCTCATTCCCCACCCCCCACCCCCATTATATGTCATCCTCCACTTATCAGGGAATACATTCGGCCTTTGGTTTTTTGGGCTTGACTTATTTCACTTAGCATGATATTCTCCAATTCCATCCATTTATTTGCAAATGCCATAATATTATTCTTCTTTATGGCTGAATAGTATTCCATTGTGTATATATACCAGAGTTTCTTTATCCATTCATCTGTTGAAGGGCATCTAGGTTGGTTCCATAATCTGTCTACTGTGAACTGAGCTGCTATAAACATTGATGTGGTTGTGTTACTGTAGTTTACTGATTATAGATCCTTTGGGTATAAACTGAGGAGTGGGATAACTGGGTTAAAAGGTGGGTCCATTCCAAGTTTTCTTAGCATTCTCCATACTGCTTTCCAGAGTAGCTGCACCAATTTGCAACTCTATCAGCAATGTAAAAGTGTGCCTTTTTCCCCACATCCACACCAACATCTATTATTGTTTCTGTTCTTGATAAAAGCCTTTCTAATTGGAGTAAGATGAAATCTTAGAGTTGTTTTAATTTGCCTTTCTCTAATTACTAGAGATGTTGAACACTTTTTCATATATTTATTAATCGCCTGTATATCTTCTTCTGTAAAATGTCTCTCCAATTCCTTGGCCCATTTATTGATTGGGTTCTTTGTATTTTTGTTGTAAAGTTTTGTGAGTTCTTCATAAATTTTGGAGATTAGTGCTCTGTCTGAAGTGCACGTGGAAAAGATTTTCTCCCACTCCTTAGGCTCTCTCATCACGTTCTTGATTGTATCCTTCGCTGAGAGAAAGCGTTTTAGTTTGAGTTCATCCCATTTATTGATTCTTGCTTTGATTTCTTGTGCTTTGGGAGTATCGTTGAGGAAGTCTGATCCTAAGCCAACATGATGAAGATTCGGGCCTACTTTGTCTTCTATTAGGTGCAGGGACTCGGGTCTGATTCCTATGTCTTTATCCATTTTGAGTTGAGTTTTGTGCAGGGTGAGAAATAGAGGTTTAATTTCACTTTACTGCATATGGATTTCCAGTTTTGCCAGCACCATTTGTTGAACAGGCTATCTTTTCTCCATTGTATGTTTTTGGCTCCTTTGTCTAGTATGAGGTGACTGTATTTATGTGGTTTTGTCTCTCTGTCTTCTATTCTGTACCATTGGTCTGCCTATTTTGGTGCCAGTACCATGCTGTTTTTGTTACTATTGCTCTGTAGTATAGTTTAATGTCTGGTATTGTGATACCACCTGTTTCACTTTTTCTATTTATGATCCTTGTGGCTATTTGAGGTCTCTTGTTCTTCCAGATGAAGTTCATGATTGCTTTCTCTATTTCTATGAGGAATGTCATTGGGATTTTAATTGGAATTGCATTGAATCTGTATAGTGCCTTTGGTAGAACGGCCATTTTGACAATGTTAATTCTGCATATCCAAGAACATGGGATATCTTTCCATCGTCCAAGGTTTTCTTCAATTTCCTTTTTTAATGTTCTGTAGTTTTCATTGTAGAGGTCTTTCACCTCTTTTGTTAGGTTAATTCCCAAGTATTATTATTATTTTTTTTTTTTGAGGCTACTGTGAATGGAGTGGTTTTCCTAATTTCTTTTTCAGAGGATTTATGACTTATGAATAGAAATGCATTAGATTTATATGTATTGATTTTAAATCCTGCTACTTTGCTGAATTCCTTTATTAGTTCTAGAAGTTTTCTAGTGGAGTTTTTTAGATCTTCTAAATATAGGATCATGTCATCAGCAAATAGTGACAGCTTTAGTTTTTCTTTTCCTATTTGTATCCTTTAATTTCTTTGGTCTGTCTAATTTCTCTGGCAAGTGTTTCAGGGATGATGTTGAATACAAGTGGTGAAAGAGGGGCATCCCTGTCTTGTTCCAGTTTTTAGGGGGAATGCTTTCAGTTTTTTTCCATTAAGAATGATGTTGGCCATGGGCTTAGCATAAATAGCCTTTACAATGTTGAGGTATGTTCCTACTAATCCTATTATTTCTAGTGTTTTAAGCATGAAGGGGTGCTGTATTTTATTAAATGTTTCCTCAATTGCATCAATTGAAATAATCATGTCATTCTTAACTTTAATTCTATTGATGTGGTGAATTACATTTATTGATTTACGAAAGTTGAACCAACTTTGCATCCCTGGGATAAACCCCACTTGATCATGGTGCACTATCTTTTTAATGTATTTTTGTATGTGATTTGCCAGTATTTTGTTAAGGATTTTTGCATCTATGTTCATCAGGGATATTGGTCTAAAGTTTTCTTTCTTTGATGTGTCTTTGTCTGGTTTTGGTATCAGATTGATACTAGCCTCATAGAATGAATTTTTAAGGGTTCCCTCCTTTTCTATTTCCTGAAATACTTTGAGGAGTATTGGTATCAGTACTTCTTTAAAGGTCTTGTAGAATTCGGCTGAGAGTCCATTTGGTCCTTGGATTTTCTTGGTTGGTAGGCTTTTGATGTGTTCTTCTATTTCAGTGCTTGAAATTGATCTGTTTAGAATGTGTACGTCTTCCTGATTCAGTTTGGGAGGATCATATGTCTCTAAAAATTTGTCAATGTCTTTGATATTTTCTATTTTGTTGGAGTGTAGATTTTTCAAAATAGCTTCTAATTATGTTGTGTATTTCAATGATGTCTGTTGTGATCTTTCCATTTTTATCACAAATTCTAGTAATTTGAGGTTTTTTTTTCTCCTTCTCTCTGTTAGTGTGGCTAGGGGTTTATCAATTTGGCCTCCTTTTTCAAAGAACCAACTTTTTGTTTTGTCAATTTTTTGAATTGTTTCTCTTGTTTCAATTTCATTGATTTCAGCTCTGATTTTAATTATTTCCTGTTTTCTACTATTTTGGTGTTGATCTGTTCTTCTTTTTCTAGGGCTTTGAGGTGTAATGTTAGGTTATTTAGTTGTTGACTATTTTTTTTTTTTAAGTATGAGCTCAATGCAATGAACTTTCCTCTTAGTACTGCTTTCATAGTGTCCCAGAGATTTTGATATGTTGTGTCATTGTTCTCATTTACTTGTAAGAATTTTTTTATTTCTTCCCTGATGTCTTGTTATCATTGTATCATTTAGTAGCATATTATTTAATCTCCAGGTATATGAGTAGTTTTTGTTTGTTATTTTAGCGTTCATTTCTAATTGCATTCCATTATGGTCTGATAGGATACAGGGTAGGATCTCTATTGTTTTGTATTTATGAATGGCTTTTTGTGGCATAGGATATGGTCTATTTTGGAGAAGGATCCACAAGCTGCTGAGAAGAAAGTATATTTGCTTGATGATGGATGAAATACTCTGTAAATATCCATTAAGTCTATATCATTGATTATATTATTTAGTTCTATAGTGTCTTCATTCAGTTTTTGTTTGGAGGATCTATCCAGTGGTAAGAGTGGTGTGTTAAAGTCCCCCACCATTAATGTGTTTTGGTCTATTTGATTCTTAAAATTGAGAAGGGTTTGTTTGATATATGTAGATGTTCCATTGTTTGGGGCATAAATATTTAAAATTGTTGTATCTTGCTGTTTTATGCTTCCCTTAAGCAGTATGAAATGTCCTTCTTTATCCCTTCTGACTAACTTAGGTTTGAAGTCCACTTTATCTGGTATGAGGATGGAGATCCCTGCTTTTTTTATTGGGTCTATGTGCATGGTATGTTTTTCCCCATCCTTTCACCTTTTGTCTGTGGATGTCTTTTTCTATGAGATGAGTCTCTTGAAGGCAGCATATTGTTGGGTCTTTCTTTTTAATCTGATCTGCCAGTGTATGTCTTTTGATTATTGAGTGTAGGACATTGACATTCAAGGTTATTATTGAGATATGATTTGTATTCCTGGTCATTTGGGCTTATTTTTGGTTTTTACTTGTCCTTTGATTGGCTTTTCCTTTTGGGTAGTTTCTCCCTTTGCTGACTTGTATTGTTGTTTTTCACTTCCTCCTCATGAGATATTTTGCTGAGAACGTTCTGTAGGGCAGGCTTTTTATTTGTAAATTCTTTTAACTTTTGTTTATAATGGAAAGATTTTATTTCATTGTCAAATCTGAAGGTTAGTTTTGCTGGGTATAGTATTCTTGGTTGGCATGCGTGTTCTTTCAGAGCTTAAAGTATTGTTCCAGGCCCTTCTTGCTTTTAGAGTCTGGGCTGAGAATTCTGCTGATATCTGTATTGTTTTCCCCTTATATGTAATCTGTTGCTTTTCTTTAGCAGCCTTTAAAATCCTATCTTTATTTTGAATGTGAGGTATTTTCATTATAATGTGTCTTGGTGTGGATCTGTTGTAGTTTTGTGTGCCTGGTATTCTGAAAGTTTCTTGTATTTGATTTTTCATTTCATTTTTCAGGTTTGGGAAATTTTCTGATATTATTTAGTTGAACAGGTCGTTCATGCCTTTGGTTTATATCTCTGTGCCTTCCTCAATCCCAATAATTCTTAAATTTGGTCTTTTCATGATATCCCATAATTCTTGGAGGTTCCGTTCATGACTTCTTAACATCTTCTCAATTTGTTCAACTTTATATTCAAGATTGAATATTTTGTCTTCATTGTCTGAGATTCTGTCTTCCACGAGGTCTACTCTGTTGGTGATGCTTTCTATTGAGTTTTTAATTTGGTTTATCATTTTTTTTCATTTCAAGTATTTGTTTGTTTGTTTGTCTGTTTTTCAGAATCTCTCTTTTCATTGAAGTGTTCTTTTGCTTCTTGCATTTTCTCTTTTAACTGTCTACTGGAATGGTCATGCATTGCCTGCATTTGCTCTCTTATCTTGTCTTTTGCTTCATGGATCATTTTAATCATGCAGATTCTAAACTCTTTTTCTGTCATTTCTACTGCCATGCTGTCATTGGACTCTACCACAATAGCATCTTGATTTGTTAGGGACACTTTCTTTCCCTGTTTTTTCATATTGTTTCTGTATATTCCCCTCTATCAGTGAAGATCAGAGTTACTGAAGTTTGCCACCTGCAGGCCTATTATGACCCTGCAGTTTTCCGCTACTTCTCCTTTGAGGGGAGATCAATACCAATAGCACCCAATACAAAGAAAATGTAGCCCTGAACCAGACAGCCCCTATAAAGACTTCAACATTTTTAAAATAAACAGGATCAGTTCAATTACTATTTACAATATTTCTAGTTGTGAGGAGGATGGGGAAAGGGTGTAGGATATAAGTGAGTAAATAGAGGTACCTGTCAAAGGGCCTCCAGTCTCCTGTAGGTGTCTCAGGATGGGAGCTGCCCTTCCGATGATGATGGCCATGCCCTCAGGAATAATTCCAAATGCCTGCAGCAGCCTCCAAAGAAGCTGGGGAGCCCCAGTGAGAGTGCGCTGAGTCAGCACAGAGGCAAGTGCAGTGTCCCTCAGCAGTAAGAGGCAGGCCGGCAGGCAGGCTCAGGTACCAGCCTCTGACCTTGGTGTGTGGGGTGGGCTCAGTGATGGTTTCGATCTCAGTGTATATATATAATCTTTAAAGAAAGGATTTTATAAATATAAACACTCTTAACAGTGATGAGCTGTGATACCTGATCTCTAAGATGCCTCAAACTGGGGATAGGGATGAAGAGACAGTTGAAAGCAATATTCCTGACCTTGAACTTAATTTAGTGATATAAGGTTTTTGATCAATCATATTTTAAACTAAAAAAAAATTTTCAAAGATTTGTTTTTCACTATCAAATTTTTTTTATATAAATCATCCATACACTAAAAGCTATCAATACCAGCCAAATTGAAAAGGAAATTCTTGAATTTATGAAGGTCTTAAAGGAGTTGCCTCTACTTCAGGCCAGGCAGTATTTACAGTGTGGTATACAGCAGGTATAAGCCACATAGTTACATTCTCTCTATGTGTGAATTGCCAAAGGAGATATACCTGGTATTTGACATTGAACTATACTCTATAACCAGATGCACTGAGCATCATATCATTATTCAATTTCTGAGATCTGTTTTACCCTTAGGTCATAAGAATTGAAGAAGTATGAAAAACTTTCATCTAAAAATTCAAATTCAGTTTTGATCTGGAGTAGACCCAGGAATATGGGAGATCTAAAGAAGACCAGATATGGTTTAGCAAAATTATCTGTACCTTCTGTAACGAAGAGATGATCAAAGAACAAGTCAGATACATAGCACTTCTATAAGCTCAAATATGCATACACAGTTGCACCCTATAAGTCTACAGTCAGAACCAGGGTCCAGGAAAAACCACCTTGTAACCTAAGGAATTTACATAAAAGCTAAAGTTTCCACTGGGAGAGTATAATTCAGACATGGTACATATAGAAAGAAGCAGAATTTTGTGCCTGAGTTTGAGCACATAAATCTTATTCTTAAAGTAGTATTTATAGTAAACTATGCACTTTGATTGTCTGTTTTGCTGTTTGTCACATGTAGTCCTTTTCACCAGGAAAGCCCTCTCACCAAGTTAGGACAGTGCCTTGTAATGAACACATTCTTTCTTTCTGTGTTCGTGTTGTTAATAGAAGTGACTAAAAATGGTTTACTAGTTGACTGGGTCAGAATTTTGATTCTATAACTTGATATTTCTTAATAACTAGTGCTAGGAATGAGGTAGAAGGGTATAGATTATTGTGCTGTTTTCTGTGCTGTAGCAGTGGGCAAGAGGTTTTAAATCTCTGACCTTGTCAAAATGGAAATTTTCACCCAAAGTGAATTAACATCAAATAGAAACACAAGTACCTGTATTTGGATGTTTTACCACATAACCCAAGACAGACAGTGGACTATAAACCTTTCATTTGCTGGACTACTTGAGCTCCATCTGTAGACCAATATGTTGTTTCAGCATCTGAGACAAACCACAAGGGGTAGCCATACTTTTTAAATGTTGTTCTTCATTTTAACCCGTGTGTTTTCTGTGTGGTAAGGCCTGATGAGAAAACTCTTAACTCATTGTGGTATATCCAAATCTGTACCAGTGGGTGGCAGTAGATATGGCAGAGTTTTAATGAATGCAGCTCCCTATCATAGATGGAGTCTAAAGGCAGTGTACTAGGACACCTTGTTTACTTGTTTTAAATTGCATCTCATTATTTTTCACGTTTTCCTGATTTTATAAGGCATATTTAAGTGTGACTTTAAAAATAATAAGAGTTAACATATATCAAAACCTTACTTTGGAGCAGACATTTATTTTAAGTATTGTTCATGTACAGTATCCCGTGATAGCCACTGGGAATTGGTTCCCACAGACACCAAAACCTGAGGATATTCAAGTCCCTTATATAAAGTGGTGCAGTATTTCCATATTACCTACCCATGTGCTTCAAATCATCCCTAGATTACATAATGCCCAATACAATGTTAAAGCTATGTAAGAGTTGTTATGTTGTATTGTGTAGGAGCAATAACAAGGGCAAAAGTCTGAAGTGTTCCATACAGACACATTTCTTAAAGAATATTTTCAATCAGCAATTGGTTGAATCCATGGATATGGGACCCATAATGCAAAGGGTTGACTCTGTTAATTTAAGGCCAAACATATTTGATTGTTTTTGAGATATTTGAGCTAATGTAGGGAGTCACCTTATTATACTTTTACTGTGTTTTCCTACACTAGTGTAATGAAACAGGAAGGCCATTTGCTGGACATTGTTATGTTAAGCTGAGAAACTTTTCAACCGTTACTCATTGAAAGAGATTTTTCATTATTGCTTTATTTTGTGAGTCATTCTGCGTGTTTGGTGATGAACATGCCTTGCTAAGTCAGCTGCCTTCTCCAGTGTCTGGGTCTTGCTTTCCATCAGAGTCACATCTTTTGATGCTATCTCTGAGTTGAGGAATTTTAATGTGGACAGCTAGTAGCTGTAGGCCTTCTCACAGGCCTGCCACTGTTATATAAGTGCCTTAAGGGAGTTTTATTTTAGACAATTAGAAAATGTATTAGCATTTATGGTAGAACTTGGAATACTGTATCATTTCAATACAAATCTTGAGAGGCAAAGGGGGGCAGTCATGGTTTTACAAAAAGAAAGTACTGGATTCCAATCCAGAGCAGAAGTCTTGTGCTTGGATTCATGCATGTCTGTTAACTAGCTGTGCAACATTAACAAAGGCATTAGATCTCTCAAAATTAATCATCATCCGTAATATGTGAGGTTGAATTAGATCAGTGGGGTTTGTTGTTGTTGTTGTCTTGGTGCTGGGGCTTGAACCCAGGGGTGTTTAACCACTGAGCCACTCTCTATCTTCTTGCCTCAGCCTCCTGAGCCACCGGGATTACAGGCATGCGCCACAATACCCGGCTAGATCATTGTTTTTTAATCAATATAATTTGGAGCTTTCTAGCTCTACCATGCTACCACAGGCTTAGGATAGAGGGAAGTTTGGCAGGCAGTCCTCAAAATCTCCATTTCTGCTCCAACTCCAGCTTCCTTTCAGCTTTTTAAATGATTTATTTATAATATTACTAGATGATATGTTTCACATAAAATGGAATGCTACTTTAAAAAAAAAATGAAAACCTGGAATTACATTACTTCTGTGTTCCCTTCTATCCTTAAAATGTCAATGGTTCCAATAACTAGATAACCCAGGAAGAAAAAGAAAAACTGACCATTTTCTTGGTCATGTAGCTAATGTCTTGAGCATCTGGAGTGTAATTGTGGGAGGCTAGTTTATCGTTTATGGCCCCTTAAGGATTTTAGTGTTCTATTTTATTTGTTTGATTTCATTATACCATGACTGCTCTCCACAAAGAGGAATGCACAGTTTAAAGAAGTAAATATTGAACTCTTTTGAGAATTTACATTATGTTATTTTTAGTAGTAAATGTCAGGACACAGTCTAATATTGAACAGGAGTACTGAATTACTAGGTGAGGTATGAGAGCCAGAAGCTAAATGCTTTTCTCTAAACCACTATCATTAATTCAACATGTTCTCCTGCCAGTCTACTCTGTCCAGGGCTTCAGTTCTAAATGTTGCCGTATCTCAAGCCTCTGCTTACTATAGCTTTCTGCCCATTATCAGCCAGCCTGATTGTAATAGGGATGAGATATTTTACAGTAAAGGTTAAAGGGAAAAAATAGTCATTTCTAAACTTGATCTTCAACATTCCTGTGAAGGGTCAAGTTGCTAGATGGGTGTGTTATTCAGATACTCCCAGACTTGATTCACCTTTTAAATACAAATAAATAAACAAATAAATAATATGCTTTCTTGACTATCAGAAACCAGAAACAACAAAAAGTGTCCAACCTCCTTAGGTAGCCAAACCACTGGTTGCAAATACTGCAGAGGAAAGGGTACAAAATTGTCTTAGCCAAAAATATGGTCAGGATATATTACCCTGAGTGTGCCACAGAAATGCAAAGTGGAGCAAAACAAAACAACTAGAGTCTCAGTTCTCATCTATGATGCTCTGCTGTGTAATATGGACTCTGCCCCCATCTCTATATGTCATTATTAGTATCAGCTCATTTAAAATGTTGGAGCCAATCCAAGGAGAATACATAGGACTACCTCCCTTTTCACCAAAAAGCTCTCATTGTCTAATGTTGATGGAAGCATATTTAGCCACAACAATTTGCATGGCAGTTGAATTGCTGTTTGTCTTAAACAGCAAACCAGAAAATAATGAAGGAAAACAGGAACATGCCAGTGGTGAGCCAGGGAGCAGAGCAGTCCTTCAGCATTTTCCATGCTGATCTTTTGTTCTCAAGTTTGTAAGAACAAACAAAAAGATTGCTCATTATAACAAGGGGCACTAATCATGCTCAGTTGTCACAGCATTATTTCCCTTCAGCTACCTAAAGGTCTCCTCTGCCTTCTGTTGCCTTGCATCTCTGCCATGGGATAGTGCTTCTCGGTGATGCCCAGAGGCCATATTTCATCAGCACAGGTTAAAAGCCCTAGTCATCAAGCCAAATGTATGTACTCAAACAGTGCACCTAACAAGGGAGCCAGTTGATGTAGGTGAAGGCAATTTGGGATCTAAGTTAAGTATCAAGGTAGGGAGGCAGTAGTTAGGGAGACATGGATGCCCTAGTTGTTGACACCAGAGAACTCCCAAAACAAGTCAGAGGAATACAAATGTGTGTGTGTGTTTTAAAATAAGTAATAGGAGGACAAGTGTATGATTAAATACTGACTGGTACAAGTGAGAACATGATATGTTAGGGGAAGAATGGAATAAAGCTCTAGATGTGGTCTTAGTACTAACTAGACAATCTCAGGTAAATCATTCACTTTTATTTACTATAGAATGAAATGTTTCAGTGTGGAACTGAAAGTTATTTCCAACACTAAATTATCCAGATTTCTGAACAGAGATGAAAAGGTTTAACACAACCACATATCCAGAAACTTTAAAAAGAAAACTTAATTCTAATTTAAGAAAAAAAAAAAAGGAAACAAGAAAATTTAAAAAAGAACTGATTACAAGTCCAGTTTAGTTGTCAGTGGTGGATCTAGTCTTCAACCAGCTCTTTCTTTTTTTCTTACCTCTTTCCTTCTTTGCCATTTTTATTGTTTAACAAGTTCCTTCAACATACTGAAATATACAGTCTTGGAAGTTCCAGGATAATAGATGCTCTTTCTTGCTAGCCTGGATTATGACCTACTTTCATGGCATGTCAGGTTAGTTAGGCACTTAACTGAAGGTTTCACAGGAATCACATGGAGAAGAGGAACAGAACATCCTCAAAGGGAAAGGTAGACTGAACATTTTTACATCTATATTTTATCAGATGACTGAGTTGTATTTGACTCTGTAAGAGATCCAGTACCTATTATTTATCCAGTACACTCTATCTAAGATGTTTGGTGTTTTCTCTTCTACCTTATCTCTGGAGGTACAAGATTCATTTTCTGTTGTGATCAATGGCCCCCATTATGCATCACTGCAGTTCCACTGCACCATTTAAACAATGCAATTTATCACCAAGAGCCCACCTCTGAGAACCTCCTCATATCCAAAAGTGCTAGAGTAAAGTGACCACATCCTCATAACAACAAAGTAGTGGTCATATAAATCACAAATATTGGGGAGAGTTGGACTAAAGACACAATTTATTGAAACCAATTGGTATAATCATCTGTTGTTTTAACCTCTCTCTTATTCATCCTTTCTTCATCTATTAATAATACCTCCACTTTGCATGTAGAAACTATCCTTTCTACTTACTCCAATCCTTTTGGAATTGTCAGTGAAAGTACTCTCTTTTTTTGCCCTACCTGAGCAGTAGGCAAGAGATCTAAGCTACACTCATTAGCTATTCTTGGAATTTCATTTCGAGTGGAGGTACACAAAGATTGGAGATATTCAGAATAAAATGACCATGTGTTTATAATACCTATGTCCTGGCCCACCCAGATTTGCTGTAGTTGTTACTCTCTTCAGAATGTGAATCATCTTTTCTCATATATTTAGTAGTTACTCCTGTGATTTTTTTAATGAATCCTAAATGCTTGTTGTTCATTAGCAGCTGGTTGCTATCAGTTAGCAAATTCCTACCAGACTATCCCCAAATTTTATTAAGCTCATGATTCTGTCAGTTGAGGTTGGCTCTGAACTTGGGTGGGGAGTTTGTCTGGCCTCAGCTGGGCTTCCATCTGAGTCATCTGTGGTCAGCTTCAGGTCAGCTGGGCAGTTCTACTTCTAGACATGTGTTGTATACCAACTGGGGTCACCTTCAGGGTGGTGTTCAGGGGAAGAGTCCTGGGTCAGACTTTTCTGGTCACCTAGCAGGTTGCTCTGGACTTGCTCCTATGGTAATGATGGGGTTTCTCTTGGAAAAGTGAAAATGCTTAAGCCCTCTGGAAACCTCAACACAGATTGGCACAGAATTGCGTCTGCCATATTCCGTTCACCAGATCAAGTCAGCAGGCCAGCCCAAATGCAAGAAGTAGATTAGTAGATGTGCATGACACCCTGATGGAAGCACCTGCAACATCTCAATGCAAGTAAGTAAAGTTGCAGGAAGAGCAGTGAGTGAGGACTGTTAACCATAGTCCTACATGCCAGGTTTGCTTCTACATCTGATCCTAAAGAATCCAATATGCCAATTCCCCAAAATGTCCCTTAAACGTTGTCATCCTCCTGTCATTATTGATTTAACTGAATATGGGAGTTTGGGGGAACCGTTCTTCTAAGGAATACAGAATAAAAACTACTTCTCTTCTGTAGCACATTGTGTCTTGTTGGGATTGCTTGCCTCTCCTCTGTACCCCTCTCAGCCAGACAGTCTCAAAAGACCAACACCATCAATTATACCATCTGCCAGACTTCCTGAAGTTTTCATGTATTGCCTGTCCACTTATGACATACATCTAAGTGACTTTGCCACCCGTTATATTACCACTTCTTTTTGCATCTTGTGTAGCACTTACTGAAAACATTTGCATTTGCATTTCTGGAATACATACTGAACTTCCTTAAGTTACATTTTCCTTTTATGCTATGCAGCCTTTTGGTAAACTTATATCGATCACAGAGGAAGGCAAATGCTAATACCAATGTGCACTGCTGTAGGTGTTTCTTGCCAGTTTTCTTCCAAGTTCTGACTCAGCCCAGCCTTCTTTAGGTTTGTGAGATCTAATAAGATCATAGCACAGGGTGGTATAGCTGCAGGCAGAAATTCTGCTTGCCAAATGTATTTTCCTTCAGAGCAAGTTCATAAATTAATGCAGGGCACTGAGACACTGTGGCTGTATGCATGCATTAATACAAGTCTCTCTTCAGTTGACTACCTTCTTTTCCAGCCACTAATTTCTCTGAGATGGTGCCAAACTCTTGGTCAGATATAGCTTCAATGCATCCCACCCTCTTGGTGTGAAATGATAATTAAATATCATTTAACAGTGGAGGTGGTGCTCTACTTCCATTAATAACACCCCATTATTCCAGGTAGTTGTAATTTGGTTATAAAAATTGACTCAGGGTGGAACTTGGCCTAGAAGCTTATTTTGAGAGCAAATGGTTTGTTTCTATTTTTTCTTTCAAATGAAAAAAAAAAGAAAAACCTTCCTTTTTTTAAAGGAAACTTTTAAGTTGCTTTTGAGTTGTATAAGCATTGGACCAAATGTCTAAAATATTGGGATGATTGTAATTGATTTGAGATCATTCTGTGGTATTTCATAAAGTTGGGACCTCGCAGGTCTTCTCAGCTAGCTTAGGTTTGGCAGAGTCTAGAGCTCTGCAGTATCTCATCAGTTGGCATCAGAGGGCATTTCTACATATTGCTTCTCACACCTCGACATCAAATTCTCTTCCCAGGCAGCAGTTTATACAAGCTACTGACTGAATTACATTCAATAATAAGAAGCAACCCATTTTTACATTGCATTTTCATGGGTATTTTACTTTCTTATTGTAGGTCTACTAGAAGAGACACAAAGAAAAGAGGAAGAAATGGAATCTCTGCAGGTAAATAAAATTATCAAATGGGGCGAGTACCCTTAGGATAAAAACATTTGTTTTTTGCTGTGTTATCCTTTATCATTGCATTCAGACTGCTACAGCAAATGGGTGACAAATACTACATCAAAAACCTGAAGTTGGACTTTGTTTCCTTTAATAGTCTTTGAAAGAACACTTATACAGTAAAGCAGAGAGCCAGCTCAGCCTCTGGTCTACTCTGCAAAGGAAAATATTTCTTGGTATAGTAGAGTGGGACTTCAGCATTAGGAAATGAAGGTAACATCCTTTCAGTCATTTCTCCAAAAACAAAGGTGATGAATGAGGATGAATTCATTGAGCTGACATTTTCAAGTGTAAGTCAGAAGTATTCTGACTCCATTTATGTTGCCTACCAATGACCAACTGGAAATGTTAACACATATATGAAATTTAAGATTTACCTTACATAGCCTTTCAATTTACCATGAGTTTGTGCACATTTCTTAAACTGGATTATGTTTGAAAGATACTGCTAGAATTTTAATTGATATGTCTATGGTATGAGCAATTGAGTTAACATCTCAAAGTCCTAACTCAGTTAACATCTGACAGAAGTTCTCTCTTCCCATTACAATGGACTTAGGTACAAATGGGTAACTCAACTGTCTATCTTTATTAGAGGAAACACAATCAGTTATACACACATGACAGAACCAATTCACTTAATGTCACATTGGAGATTAAGAACAGTAAATACTTTGGACGTTTAGAGTTCTTCATGGGCCTGGAGCTATAAGGCCAGACTGGGGAGAGTGATATAATGAGTTAGCTTGAGTGCATTGGGGTGAAGATGTTTGCTTCTGTTGAAAGAAGAATGGGTCAAATAAAGCTCAGAGATCATGGGAAATATTTTGTGATTGGAGAGTCTTCTGTTTGATGATATATCCATTAAGAGAAAAATGTGTAATTGATCTGAAAATGCTGAGGTATTGTAGTTCTATGTGTACAGTAAAAGTGGCATGTTAGTTATAGTTTTGAACAGATTAAAGTCTTAGTATCTTGCACTATATTCAGATATAAAAAGTTGTTGGGGGCTGTGCCATGTTGACGGCGCGGCACCTGATCACATCGGCAGTGAGGAGGTTAATTGACATAAGCACACTCAGGTGATTTATCGTCCACGCACACAATGTATGCACATGTGTTCTCAAGCACTCCTAATTGTGCCTGCTCGGACATCTAGCATCTTCCTAATCTTTGCGTAAGAGGCATGGCCCTGCTCTCCACCTCCTGGAGGTGATATAAGCGTAGGCGGAGCGAGACAGAAACACAGCAGCCAGTAGAAGAAGACACACACAGCAGCAGCCACCAGAAGAAAGGAAGCAGACACAGCAGCTAGTAGCACAGCAGCAGAAGACGCGCGGCAGCAGCTAGAGGGAAAAAACACAGCAGCTAGCAGAAAGTGGCGTAAGGCAGATCGCAGAGCGGAGAACTGAGACACATCACCAAAGCACCTTAGGTAGACGCACCCTTAGTTCACAGGATGCAGGACGCACCAGTAAGAAGCAGCAGAAAACTAAGAAGACATAGATATCTCTGAAAGAAAAGTCTTTTTCTCTCTCTCTCTCCTCTCAAAGCAAGTAAGCCTCATTTCCTCTATCCTCTATAAACAAACAAGTAAGAAAGCAGTGCACTAAAGAGGAAAATAGAAGTAGCTCAGTTTCCAGTCCACCACCCATAAGACCCGTGCAAGTTGTTGCTGCAAGCGGTGACAAATACCCATGGATTTTGTACCGCAAAGAGCCAGCGACAAAAAGTAAGAACATTAGTTGACCCACTGTGTGGCTAAAAAAGTGTATACTCACTTGCCAATTTCTGTGATATTAATATCAGCAATGCTTATTATAAAAAACAAAGCTCTATGTTCACTAAATATCTTCTAGTGAGAAGATAGTAAGGTCTTTTTGGCATGTGGCTATGTGTTGTGACTGCCACTGGACCCACAGTGCCACATATAAACATATTTATTGAGTACATATGTAGTCTTTTGAAATGGCCGCACAAATAATTTTAGGATTATTTCTCTCAGAATGCAATTGTTGGAATCAGTAATCTCATTAAATGCAATAGCCTATGTTGTTTCTCAAATGTTTATTAACTGTTGGCAGCATTTTCTACCAAAATGTCCACCCAGTGCACTAGAATGCACTGACCAACTAGCTGTGGACATTTATAGATGTCAAATATGCAATATGGTGCCCTACAGCAGAAGAGTTGAATGTTGACCCTGTTTAGCAATGACTGATGTCTGATACTATCATGCTATTAAGAATACAGAGAGCTGACACCTTTCAGAGCAGTGAGTTCAGAGGCACATCACAAAAAGTCTTTAATGCAAAAACCTAGAGGAGAATCCCTGGAAAAGTATGTATATCCCTGAACTTATATAGTCAAATTAAAATAACGTAGGTAATAGTTTGGAGAAGACTATTAAAATATGTCCTAAAATAACACAATAGTACTTTGAGGTGGGGGACAAAATAGTTTCCAAAAAAAATGTTAACAGTAAGCATTGAAGGTTAACAGCTTTTGAATTTTGAGTCCTGGCTCAGCTTCTGTTTCACTGGGTAACCTTGGGTAACTCAATTAACTTTGCTGTGCCTTATATTCTCAACTGTAATATAAAATCATAAAACTGTCTTCCAAAAGTGTTTAGTGTAGATCAGATTATCCCAGAAGGGAGAGCTAAATATTTAATGCCAATTTACAATGTTAGCAAATCTTCATGTATCCAAATTGGAGTCAATTTTATTTACTCATTATCATCTTATAATTATGTATAACAGACATTCTACATTTAATGTTATTCTCCTTAGGGGTAGGGGAATTTTATTTATCCCTAAACACTCCCAAGTTTCCTGTAAATAAATGGTTCTCTATGTACTCAGAGAGTGGATATTGATTGAGCACTAATGTCATCCATGGCAGCATACTAGGTGCTAGGGCTCCAAAGGTAAGCTGTGTATACTGGATTGTTTCTGGCCCTTTATACCAGAATTAGCAGAGAAGATTATTAAATGAGTGTTTATAATAAAATATTTGAAAAATAATATTGAGAGGCAATGTCTACCATTGGTACCAGAGGAACAATCGTTGTTTGTTGGAGGTGAAGGTAGGTTTGATGGACTTAAGGGCAGTAAAGTGTAATAAAAGATAGATGGGTTGAGCCAAGATGAATGACAATCCAAGGAAGCCAGTATTTAAATGATAGCTAAGAGTTATCTAGGCAAATTTGGGGTAAAAGTAAGAATAATTTTAGGCATGGGGAACCTTGGAAGGACTCTGGTAAAAGAGCACAGCTGCATAATTGAAGAACTAAAAGAAGTTCAGTATGGTGGAATGTGGCATTTGAATGAGGAGAGATCTGTAATGTAAGGTAAGGTGAGCAGAGGTCTAAAGAACTTCATAAAGGAGCTTAGGCTTTAGTATATGCAAAACCTATAAAGGGTTTCAAACATGAAAACAATATGATCAAATTTGCATTCTGATAGGTAAATGATGAGAAAATTGAAAATAATTGGAGGAAGTTAAGAATGAAATCAGGGAGACCAACTCAGCAGATACTTGTGAGAATCTCAGCAAGAGATCATGGTGCCCTGGACTGTGTGGCAGTGGACAGTGTAAAGAGGAGTGGTGGGTTCCTAATATATTTTAGGACAGAAGAAGCAGTGGAACTTTTGAGATTGAATGTAGGAAATAAAAAGGAAGAAATTAAAATGAGTCTCGAGTTTCTTAATTGGGCAATTTCTTAGATGGTCTGCTGGTCAATGAGAGGGATAAGTTGATTAATCTTGATATTTTGAAACTCTTGGGGTTCATCTGAGTCAGGAACTCAAGAGGGGTCTAAAGAAAACAGTTTGATGTCATCAGATCTGGCGTCCATAGCATTTGAATGATACTGCTAGTCATAGGAGCAACGAAAACTCTTGGGGGAAGTGTGTAGGACAAGAAAAAGGGAAAGCCTGGAGCGCAACCCTAGGAAATGCCACTTCATATAACAGACCAAGGACAAGAACCCACAAAGGAGCCAAAGACATAAAGAAAGTAACAAGAGAACACAGGTCATGAAGCTTAACAAAAGAGTATTGCAAGGGGAAAATATGCCCTAAAATGAAGAATATTTTTACATCTTTGGAAACAGCTTGCTATGGATTTTGGTTTCAAACCAAAACTTTACCAGCCAACAAATTATATTTCCTGTCAAACAATGAAGCAACCCTCACATCTTTCATTTTCTGAAATCTCCACTGTGTAGCACAGCGGCTACAATTTACTCAATACATTTCTGTGGATTGAACAAGCAGATGCCAACTTATTGGTCTCCTGTTTAGTTAGCACTTATTCCTCAATCTCCTTGAGGTTGACAATTAAAAAACAGTACCCGTCTGTGTCCTAGAGTTCATTTTTTTATTTAAAATTTTTTGGGGGAACAGAGGCAGGTAATGTCATTTTTGTTCTCTCTCTCTCTCTTGCTCTCCTTCCTTTCTCCTCCCTGCTCTGCTCTGCTCACTCCCTCTTTGAATGTAGTATTGAAACAAACATCCATAAGTAATTCTGCATGAGTGATAGAAGCAGAGGAAAAGGACAAGAAGGCAGGGAGGAGGGAGGAGGCTCAAGGAAGAGAATATGTTCAATCTTCCAAGGAACAGTAGAGGCAAATACATTTGACAGTGATTGTTACAATGCAGTTTGTAATTACCAGAATTCTTCATTGGAGCTTAACATTGTCTGGCTCATTTTTTGTGACATTCATTTGCGGTTACTTTGTGTGCTGCTCTTCTTAAAAACAAAGTATTGTGTCTTTGACTCTAAATGTGTGGTGCAGTATCGGAGTTCTATTTGCATATGGATTTGAGGTACACTGAAACAAACAAATCCCTTCTTTAATCCTCTTGAGATCAGCGGAAACATTTAAAATAGACACAAAAGGTAATCCATTTTTCCTCAATTTATTGAAATGTATTCAGTGACTTGACACCTTGCTTGTGATGACTGGTAGTGGTAGATGCTACTGCCGTTTTTTGTTTTCTTTTTAAAAAATATCAACCTATGTGGTTCACTTTCAGTAACTTGATTTTTCCTCATGTTGCTTTGTGAACCCCCAAATACAAAGCACACTAAAATAGTATCCTCCTTGATTTAGGAATGCTCCAAAGGTTTAATTGTGGAAGTGATCAAACAGAATATCTTAAACTCCCATATCCCTCCTCTTTGCTAACTTACAGTCCTGTCTTTTCTTTTTATTTGAAATGAGCTAAAATTAGATTTTAGAGCAGGGAATTTCCTTTCTTACTAGGTCATTGTAGGTTTTTCTGAAGCAGCTTCCATATCTATAAATTGGGAACAATAATAACATTGACTTCATAGGATTATCGAGAGGATCGTGATAAGAAACACGGAAACCTTGGTGCCTGGTGGGTCCTCAGTATATTTTACTTTCACCTACTGTGCAATAAACACTTTATTTGCACTTCCTGTGTGCCAGATACCAAGCTGCATGCTAGGATTATAGAAGTAAAAAAGGCAGACCCAGTCCTGGCCTGCATGGAGCACTGCCCACCTGTCCCTCCCTGCCTTCTTCCCTTCCTCCATCTGCTGCACCACCCCCTCTCTTCCTTACCCCCTCCATGGGCAACCATGAGCCTTTAATTCCTGTTTGTGGCAGATTATGCTGCAGGAAGTTTTATTTCTTTGAATACCTACTAAAATAATGAGAAAATGGAAAACACACAGTGTGGCAATAATGAGATTGATTATCGAGCTACTCATGAAAATCAGTCTCATTCGTTTTGGGAGAGAAGGGAAGCACTTTAGTTGGAGGACCTATAACCTAAATGTTGTCACAAGTATTTCTACACACATTCTTTGATATCATCAGAAGTTTCATTAAAATGAGCTAAATCATTTGGTTAATTTTTTACATTAGAGTTATGCTATTTTAACAAGGAAAACATTTTTTTTTTTCCTGAAACATCCCAGAAGCTGTGTCCTGAAGGATATTAAATGGCATTAGTGACATGCTGTTTTTCAGATGACCCATAATTACATTTAATTTCTCTATTAACCTTTTAAGACAGTTCTAAAAGTTTGGTTTTTACTATTTATTTTAGAACCGCTTTAGTGTTGGAGGGGAGGTGTTAGAGTTTGGTGTCGTCACTTCAAGTGGTGCTTAAGCAGAGCATTTAGGATGAGTGAAAGGAGAAGATAATCTTTACCCAACCATTACTTTATTTCAGTTACTTATCAAATTGCCTCTGGCAGCACAGTGTTTTAAGGAGAAAAAATGGAAATTAAATTCCTTGGGGTTTCTTTGGGGCAAACCTAATAAATATTGATCTAAGGGTATTATAATAGAGAATGCCAATGTGGAGTTGGCAGACACATTGTTATAGACAACCTGAGCAAGAAAAATCACAGAAGAGTAGAATTGACATGGGCAAGTAAATTGGCCGGACTGATGCTGACAAGATAGTACTTTAACATCTCATTGTACCAGGTAGGTGGCTCTTCCTCCTAGTAAACACCCATGGAAAACTGGGCTAGTGACAGGCCAACTGGACAATTTTCATGGTTTTTCCATCATTCATTTCTGCCAGAGTGTAGAATGCCTGTAACCTGTACTTTCAAGACACACAGTAGTTTGGGAATAGACATTGAGGGTAGGAATACAGGTGGGGGCCAGCTCAGAGCCCCTTCTGAATTACTTTAGAAGGGGAAGTGATGGTGAACAGATATGTCCTCCTCTCACACTGGATCTCCAGATGAATGGGAGCAATTTATTTTCCCAGAAATTCTCATTTCCTTGGGAGATACTAAAGTACGCTTTTACAAGTGTCAATTTGAATAAATTGATAAATTGGCATTAACCATTTAAGGTTTTATTAAACTAGAAGGTGATGCACTATCTTGCTTATCCCTAGGATGACTCAGAGCTAAAATGGAACTTCTATAATCCTAGAAACCAAAATATAATGCATACCTACTTATGCTTCCCAAGATGCATTCCTTAGAACTTAGACAAATAGTTGTATATCTCTGTTTGTTCTGAGGTATGATTTAAAAAAAAAAAATGTTCTAAGCAATGATGTTAGCAAAACTAAATATGGGTGGTTATGGGGGATGGAGGTATAAGCAACCCTTTGCTACCTTTAGGGGAAGGTGACTTAATGCCTCATTAAAGCCTCTGTTTTCTCAAAAGGTGAAGAGGCTTATCCAGCGTTAAATTTGGTATGAGATGGCAACAGAGATAAAGCATTAGCAGTCTGTCTTGGGGTCAAGCAGAGTCTCAGCCAATTAGATTTGCACAGTTCAATTGACTACATCAAGAGTCCTCAGGAGAACAGGGAACCAGACTCAGTAAAATGGATTCTACTTGAATTTTTAGTGATCGTTAAATTTTATCACCATGTTTTACCTGAAATTTGTAACTTAATTTTAATTCCAAATTTATGACAGAATAAAACTTGTAGAATGCCTTGAAAGACGTATTCTTGTGTCTGAATATAGGGAGGTTAATTGACTAGGCTGTTTTCTTTCGAGAATTAAAGAAATATAAAAACGTGCCTGGCTCTGTTTATCCAAGGGAATGAAAAGCGCAAGTCTTCAGGACTCAGCAGTCTCCTTGACTCAAGCTTCTAAAACAGCCTCTTAAAAAACAGACACCATTTGGAAACATTTTTAAAATGCCAAAGACAAAGCCTTTAAAAGCCCAAATTTTACTCTATGCAGAAAATTTACTAAAAGACTTGGAATTGAAAATGTGTTGGAATTGGATGTGTTTTAGAGATTTTATAAATTGCTCTCTCAAGAAGGAGATTATTTTATGCATCTTCATGCACCATCTCCTTGGTAGCTGACATCATGAAAGTCAGCCCTTAGAAAAACATCCCTCGATGAAACTGTCCAAAGTCCCAGCTCTGGGCTCCATGAGCTCTGAGGTGATGTAAATAGCTTTTTATGTTTTCTTGTGAAAAACAAACAAAAAAAAAAATTTTTGGTACATTATGGTGTTTCGTGGTGTTAACATTGTCCAGGAATTTCTACCAATACCCAAGAGTTAGCAGTCACTTTACAATTTGGGGCAAATTCATTTGAATTGTGGAATTTAAGTGAACACTTCAGGATGATTCTCCATAATACATTACTGCTTATGCTTCTGATACTATGTCCCTAGATAGGCCTCAAATTTTGTGTAAATAACCATGTTAATCCATTTTGTCCTCCACCTCTTGATAATAGTAACAATTGTGAAAAGCAATATCCTATGTAATGACTGTACTATGGAGCAAATTTGGAAGCAAACACTCAGCAATAATATTTTTCTGGTGGAAACAAATTTCCATTGACTTAAAAAACAAATCTCTGAGTTTCTAAGTATTAATGGAAACAAATTGTATTTCTTACTTCTTGAACTTCCCCTGCCTCTCAATTTCTGGCTGATTTTCCAGAATATAAAGAACTACTGCAGAGAATTTCCTCAGCCTGGGATCTTAAAAACTTGCCAATATTATGTTTAAATGTACTAACAAATACTTATTCAGCACTTGTTACCTCCTGTCAAGATTGTGCTAAATCAACCCCAGAGGGTGATGATCTGTGCATCCAAACAAAAGGGGGGAAAATCACCTGTGAAGTGTTAGTGTGTGATATTAATCACTACAGAGCAATTCTTTGAGCTGTACACTGTTCTAAGCCTTGCTCAGCCTGACATGTCAGGGATAGGACTTATATTCCAATCCCTTGGTTTCCACGCCACTGTACTAATATGACTTAAGAGTTGGAGATCATAATTTCTGCACCATTCCCTTGCCCATGCTTTGTTTAGGTTCTTAGTTTTGTTTTGTTTTGTTTTCTTTCTTCAATTTTTTTTTTTATCAGAATTAAGAATTTAATGTGGTAAAACAGGGACATTCTACTCCTTCAACACAAAAGACTTAAAAAACTATGTAATTTATAGAGTACATTAAGTGAGTCAGAGATACTGGGAAGTTAAGATCAGTGAAGCTTCTTTCTGCCTTTGTTTAACTTTAAAACTACCTTTAAACCATTAGACTCCAAGTTCACATATACGACAACTGGAACAGTGTCAGATATATATACTAGGCTATTAGCATGTGAGGAAGTTTTAATTTCTTGTGCAAGAATATGAACAATCCAGTAACCTTGAACACTGCTAGGAAGGAGAAGGGATCATTTTTCTTTTTCCATTCTGCACCTTTTCTTTTTGCTTATTCATCATGTTTTAAATAAACAGACTGAAGAAAGTTGTTATTAAAGCCTTCCTCAGGCTTCTTCAATTTCAGTTTTAAACCAAGTTCAAAATATTCTGGCAAAAATTAAAGGCAACATTATAAGGTTTCCATAAATTTTAAATTGTGTAAAAAGTGATAAAACTAAAATGAACTGAAAAAATGACTTAAAAAAGCATTTCCATTTATATCTTAGTCTCTTTATAATAATCAGTTATTAATTATTTTTAAAATGAATTCTAAAGCGCCCTCCTTTTCAAGAATTCCTTACAAGTACTATTCTAGGTTTGATTTGTTAGAATTTTAGTGTTTACTGTTAAGTGTGAATTCTTATTAGCATGTTAGTAAATAACATGTAATGTCTGTTATATTTCTGTATTTGCTCATATAAAGTGAAATAGAAAATGTTACTTACAAGAGACCATGCCTTTTACGGTATTCTGATTTTAGTTGAAGTTTCTGCAAATGAGTTGGAGGAACCAGGCCCTATGTAGGCTCATTGGCTAATATAAACCCCTGCAGTCCATATCCAAAAGAATTGGAGGGCCAGCACAATGCAGTTGCCATCTAGCTGCACAATGTCACAACTAATTAAGTGTAGACCTTTGCTTTTATTTATCTTTATTCTGCTGTTCCCAAGTGGTGTTGACTACTCAGCTGGCCTGATGTAAGAAAGAGTTGCAACTTCCTTCTGAAAGGCATGTTGCCAGTAGCCTTGCCCAGGGATCCTGTCTGAATTCAGCCACCCATCTGCATAAGAAATAGACAAAAAGGGAAAAGAAACTTTATCCATTTTGATCAAATTGGGAGGAGCAACTAGATTGCTTTTCTCCTGTCCCACACAATCAGTTACAACTTATAGAAACCAAAGTCAGGTTATATACATATTTAGATTTAGTTGGCCTGAAAGGGGTGCAAAAGGGGACGCAAGACAGGAGGTGTAGATATGTAGCTTTAGTTGATCCGTGCCAGATAGGCCTGGGCAGCGAGCATCAGGCATCTACACTCCCAGCTTCCTTGGTGCCATCGAGGTCGGGTGTTGCAACCCTTTAGCTTCCTTTCTCTGCAGGAGGAAATTTTTTCCAGTCCAGAGGAGAGGACTCCAAATTCAGTCTGTTTCAGGCATGTGGCAAAAATATGATCCCCTTTGGCTGTGTCTCCCATGGAGATGGGCTGCATTCTCTCTTGAATGTGTATCTACTTTCCTAAATACATCTGTATCTCTGGAGAGAGATATACACGTGTATACACACACATACATTTATACACACACATATATAATCCCTTCATATGTAGTGAAATAAATAAATTTGTACAAACAAGTTTTTATTAAAACATTAATTTTTATTGTGATATAGTATGTTTTTTTACACCTGTTATCTGTTTAAAACGAGGTTCTGGAGTGCTATTTTTGCCTATTTAATTTTAAGAAAGCAGTCCCAGAACAGTTTTCCAGTGCATCACTTAACCTGTACCATGCAAAAACACAAAATAGTCTTGATGGTAATAAAAGAGTATTTACTGTCTGTTGCCCATAAAACTGCACTGTCAGCATATGGTATTTCCATTAGCTCCATTTTTTTCAGAGCTATTAAAGGGGGATCTGGACTTGGAGTACAGTCCAAACTGCACCATTTATTTAATCATGTTGTCAACTTCGGCATTAATGTTTTTGAGTCTGTTTCTCTGACTTTAGATGAATGAGATGAGTAATATCCTCCTATAGGCATTTTTTGAGTATTAAAAGTTGGGGTGTTTAAATTAACCAATAAAATTTTTGGCACTTAAGCTTTGAATAAACAGTGTTGATATTTATGATATTGGTGCCTTAGAGATGTTTTCTTCAATAACCACAATGCACAGCCTAGTGCTGCTTCTGTCCTTGAATCCCTGTGCTAGAACTTCAGCATTTCTACCCCTCTCTCTGTAATACTTTTCCCTAGCTCATTCAATGGTTTGCTCTTTTCTGTTCTTGAGATTTAAACTCTAAGGCTGACTCTTCATGGGAACTTAACCTTAAACTCAATCTGTTTAGAGTAAACCTCCACCCTCACCCCCAGTTATTCCCTGTGTGTCTGCTTTATGTATTTCTTTGTCAGATCTTTTGGAATATAAGATCCACAAAGACAGAAAGATCTTTATCTTCCTTATGGACCTGATGTGTTGTACAGTAAATATAAATGAACAGATAAATTAAGTGCATAAGTGAGTGGAAGGGAGGGAGGGAGAAAGAAAGGAAGCAAGAAGGAAGTAGGGAAAGACGTCAGAAGAAAAGGAATAAGATTGATAAAGGGAATAAAGGACAAAAAGAAGATAAATGGCCTAAGGAGTGGGTTTCTTTCTAGGCATATGTTTTTATGCACATGCAATTTAAGTTTTGTTTTAAAGTTGGGTGAAGCTTGTATGGTTCCTGATCCCTCTTTTGGACCCTGGTAGGTGTGTTTCACTTCATCCTCTCTTTCCAGAAGCCTATAGCATTTTCTACAGGGTGACCTCTCCAAGGTAGGAGGAAAGGAATTCTTATAGGATACCAACACCTTAGAATAGGAGCTACCATACTTCCTGTAGAGGGCAGATGCCACATGAATTCAGTTTTACTTTTCTGATGTTCTCTTACAACAAATTACCTCTGCATTAGAGTGTAAAATCAGCTACAGACAATACTTAAGTGAATGACCAGACTGTGCCAATAAAGCTTTACTTATGGACGCTGAAATTTGGATTTCATACAATTTTCACATCATGAAATACTATACTTACCTTGATTTTTTTTTTTTCAACTAAATGAAAATATAAAGACCATTTTAGCTCATGGTCCTATAAAAACAGGTGGCTGGCTGGATTTGGCCCACTTTGCTGACTCCTAAACTAGTTTAATGGTAATCTATTTTTAAAACGTTTGCCTTTTAAAAGAATTGGCATGGGTGAGTCCAAGAATAAATTTTTGAGTTCTTCTACAAAGAATAAATTTCTTCTGTTAGAATTTAGAATGATTTGGCAGGTGGAAGGAAAGTATAAATACTAAGTAATCAGACCCTCCTGAACTCCCACACTGACACTGCACCAGAGTTCCATTGTCTGCAAGTAGAGTTGTGAGTGTCAAGTAGTTTCCATTAATGGCTTCAAGTGCCCAGGTACATCTCTTAACAAGCTGCCATCTCATATCCTTCATTGCCTATATTTTAGAATTTAGGATTAGTTCTTCCAGGATGATTTTGTGTAAACAAGACAATCTAGGTCACTTAACTAAATCACTACTCTTTATTTATAATCCTAAAGAATAAGATGCTCTAAATTTCAAATGAGGATTTCTCTAAAATTTGTGATTTTAAGTTGGGTAAGAAATTATTTGGGAAACCATTTTAAAATCATACCATTTTCTCTAAATACAGAAATTTAAAATTTAGTTTGAAATGGTTATAGTCTTATTAGTGTTATTTTTATAGTTATTACTATTTTGAGTGCTTCCAGTTACTTTAGGATGATAAAGCTTTCCAACTCTTTCATAACTCACATCTCTCTTAAACAGCCGAAGCTACTGTTTAAACTTCTACCTTGGGAAGACGGTAGTCAAACCACAGTGAAAAATCAGAATGAAGCTCAATTTGAAGAAAAAGCAGTTAAGTATTTCATAGGTAGAAATGTTTAGGATATTTGGAACTGAATAGTCAAAAAATATCTGCCCTATTTTAGGGCTTACAGGATAAACCAGTCTTCAGGTGTGTGTCCCTGAAGAACATCTAAACAGAGAGTTATGGGGTTGTTTTTTCCCTCAGTTTTCTTAGATAGGAAAAAAAAAGGTTTCCGTTGATGATCAAAGGGCAGGTAATCTGAGGCTAATTCTTAGTCCTTTAACTGCCTTTCCTTTCTCACCTGGGCATGTTTACTAACAAGTGAGATGAATGATATAGTTTTAACATAAGTCAAACTGAATGTGGAAGCAAAATGCAGCCTAACTGAGGTCAGCCAAATATGGTACGTTAAAATTTGCTGCTCAGGACTCGATTATCTTTTTTAGTAGCTCTTCTAGCATAGAACACTGTAGGTAACTGTACATCAAAACATAGAAAGATGGTAGTGAAAACTGTTGATTAAATAACTCTGCACGTAAATTAGGATGTGGATGGTTGGAATGGCGCAAAGGTAAGCAAGAAATTCCCAGGTGGGCTGTTTCCTTCTACCATATAATGACTGAGTAATTCAGTATTCAGGAGACAGGAACTTGGGCTGAAAGATTGTTTGGTAATATGGGTTTTCTTGGGACCATTCTTCACCAAGAAGCCCAGGAGGTTATTTTCCCTTGAGAGAAACAAAGATGTCAGCCTGAGGGAATCTGATTAGACCAGCTCTGTTTGGTCACAGTAAGATACACACCCCTTTATATACCTGAAGATGAAAGCAAACCCTATAGTTTGCCACAAGGTCTACATGACATAAGCCTGCCCATAAATTATGCCATAATCACCATTGCAATATGATTTGCATAGGAGCTCAGAACATATTTCACTGATATGTGACTAACCTCACAACTGGAGACATATACTTTATTTTTTACAATATAAATCCTTGAAAAAAACAATTGGTTTCTAGTTGCTGGCTTTCTTCCCCTACTATTCAACTCTGTTCCCACATGTCTTTTGGGGAACAGTCAATCTCAGAAATTGCATTGGTTGTCATTTGCATTACCCCTAACCACCATCAGAGTCTTTATTTTATCTGCAAATAAGTTTTAGTTGTTCTCCAGTCCACATGTCACTCACTGAACAAATGCCTTTGTTGCCTGCTACAGTTTCACTGTAGAATTGGGCAGTCACAGGAGTAAAGTAATTCTGTGTCATTTGCCCTTCATTTTGTTGAGAATCATATTCTGCAGGCACACACCTACGTACCATGTCACATAGAAGGAAGAATCTTGAAATGGTTCTCAATTGCAAAAGAAAAAATATTTTCAACACTTTGTGTACAAAGACTTTAAACCAAACCCTTTCCTCTCCTCTCAGGCTGTATTTTCCACTGAAATGTGTTAGGCCAAGCAACAGAACCCCATTTTCATACCTTTTTCTTCATCTTGCTCTTTTCACCTCACAAACCCATGCACATATCCCACTTCTGAATTTCTCTTAAAAGTAGATACAGAGTTGTATTCTCCTTCAGTTAAGAACGTTGTCTTGAGCCTTTCCTGAACAGTGTCAGACTGCAGTATGATGGTCAGCAGTGTCCTCATAACGAGCGAAACACAAACCAAAATGCCAACCCAAGAACACAGCAGAAGAGCTGCCCTCACTTCTCTGTGGCAATAGGAATGCCTGAGAGAATATGTTGGAAAAGTGGATAACACCCTTTGTTTTTAAATCCTGTGATTGTTTCTGCTTCTGGTTCTCAAGAATTTGCCACATCCAGAGTGAAAGTCAGGTAGCAAGGAATATTATTGGATACTTTGTCTAGGCTAGGATCTAACACATCCCTTTAAACTGGCGTTTCTTGACAAATCAAGATGCTGAGAGTTTTATTGATTACTTTTTAGACTAAATCTTGGTGACTTCCCGTAGTCCCCCCACCCCAATATTTCTAGTTTATTTTGGACACTGGAGTAGATTATTTGAAAAAAAGCACATAAGCAGCTAGTAAAAGAGTTAGCAAAAATTGACTGCAGCTCTCCATATGGCTAAATTGAACATAGGGTTGGAAAATAAGTATAAACTTCCTTCCTGAAGCTTTCCCAAGTCTACAGAAACTTTTTCTGACTATTAATTGGTGGCGTGTAATTTCATTGTAAAGATTTTCAATGCATTTGGCATATTCTGAATCAACTTATGCTCTATTTTAAAGCTTTTTTGATGTTGCTATATTGAGATGGCAATTTTAATCTATTTTAAATTATTTTAAATCACTAGATAAAATGCTTATTCTTTTGGTGATGGTCAGTAAAGGCCTTTTCCTAGCCTTTCTTTTTACTGTCTTGGAGTTTAAGAAATTATTTCTGCTTCTTTTTAATCATGAAAAAAATTGACAAAATGCTAAATGTAATGGATTGCTATGGGGAAAAGCCTAGAAGGAAAACTGTACCTACTATTTGCATTGCATTCTGCAGCAACAGCAGATAAACTTGTGAGTATTGACTCCGCAGAGTTGACACTGACAGGAAGAGCACTGTGTGGTGGCCTTTGGATGGAGCTGAGCACATTTTTTCCTCCACGAGACAGGCTTTGTGCTTTTAGGACAGTATGGGAAGAAATTATCATTGTGGGTTTTTGTTCTTAAAAATTTTAAGTCCATCAGTCCAAGAGAAGTTTCCAAAATTGTTGCATGCTTTTAGAGCTCCTTACTTGGAAAATATAGAGATTCTTGTTACATTTTAATGTTGTTGTGCTTTTTCATATGCTAATGATATATTGAGAGCATTTCTGGAAAATGCTGCATTATAGTGACATAACTAAGTCACTAAACCTGTTGAACTGTCCTCACCAGAGGCAGCAGAATTCTGGTTGTGTAGAGCCTATATGCTTCTAGTGTATCTCTTAGATGTGATGGCTGAATCAGTATGTCTAATTGATTGGCTTAACTGAATCAGTTAAACTGTTAATAATCAGGTATTCAGTTATCAATGATTCCTTTCATTCTCATTTCTTAACTTTATCTACTCATATTTGCCATTCTCCAGTGATGCCAGTAAATTGCCTTGGTTCATTCCTAAGTTCTAAAGTATGGCCCATTGTGGCCAAGTAGCAAATGAATATTTACAGCACAAGGCCTGTTAGTAACCTAATCCTAAAAAGTTAAAAATATTTTTTAATAATATATAGGCTATTATCTTCTCCCAAGATATAATTCTCCCTACTTGATCCGCCAAGCCCAGAATAAATTAAGATATGATGCCTAGCAGCATTATTTTCATGAGAACATATAATATTCACCTATTGATAAGAAAAACTATTAGCACTCTCCATTTAGCTCAGTGATTATGCAGTACGTACTTGTGCAAGTCCTTTAGAGTTGAAATTAAAATCACTCATTGTCTTTGTTGATATCTCTCAAACTTTAGCTTTCTTAAATTAAAGAATAGTGTAAAAGGAATCATGTAATATCTCACACACACACACACACACACACACACACACCTGGCAACAATGCAGGTTTTATCCCCCAAAACTTCTTTCTTCAAGATTTTGAAGGAAATCTCTCCTTCATTTTTTGTTTAACTCTCCACTTACTTCCACTTAGAGTTTCATATTTTAATACTACCCTGCCCTTTTATGGTCATAATTGTTTCTTTCCTTGTTACTGGTGTTATGTAGAAAACTTTTATATAACAGAAGTAAATAGAATGACTTAATAAATTAATTGATTTGTATAATATTCTTCACCTTATTTTAGATGATGTTATTAGGAGTAAAATGACTCGGTGGTCCATAGGCAGGCTTCAGAGAGTCTGCATCCTCCTTAAAAGTATATACAAAACTATGTGTTTGGTGTATAGTATACATTGGAGAGAAAATGATTTCATCAGACTATCAAAGCCCATGGCTACAAAAGGAAGAGCCACCAATTTCCGGAAGCCACCTGAGTTATCATGGGAAAGTCCTCATTGTTCCTGGAGGCCATCTTCCCTCTCTAAACCTCCCTCCTAACTCCCTTCCAGCATCCTAACAGTGCTTCTTTCCAGGATCCAGGCTTGGAAATATGTGGGTGTTGTGGGGTTGGAGGAAGGAGTGTTCAACCTGCAGGTGGAACTTAGAGATACAAATCTGTTGAAATGAAAATTAGAGATTAAAAAAGAAAAAGAAAAAAACTTACTACTGTTGTAGCCCTAAGTAGTGTAGTCCAGGTGAAGGAGGAAATGGTTTGTTGTATACCATATGTTCATCCTCAGAAATGTTGGCATTTCTTTCATGGATTGTATCAAAGCCAAAATATTGCCTTGTAACTTCCATTTTAATAACAATAACATGAAAATTAACATGCAAATATTTTTTTAAGGATGTATAGTAGCCCAATTCTTTTATATGTAGGTGCCTAATAACTAATCTTATTTGCCAAAAAATATGTGAGCTACAATGATTTGCTTTTTTCAAAACATATTTCTTAAATTTTGAAAATCACAATGTAAGTTTAAAAAGATTAGGAATAGTTTCCTTTTACTTGTAGCCTATAATTAAGACTTTAAAACTTTACAATTTAGATAAAAGCTCACTAATTGGCAGCAATGGCTGATATCTTATTAACTGTTGTTGATTAACAAATTGAATTTTTGAAATTTAGGTTAATGAACTGAATTTCCTGTGTCCCCAATTTCCTTGTTTTGTTTAACATTTTTATTTTTTATTGAACACTATCTCAGGACCACTTTGGAAGAAAACAGATAATAGACAAACAGGCATAAGTATATTGCATCCAAAATGTACTATTTATTGACATTTATATTTTAATACAATGCTGATGTTTTGACCATTTGGATCCAGGGTCTTTATAAGTACATATTTCTTTTAAAGTCATATAGCAATACCTAAGTGAAATGAAAACAATTGACATAAATTATAAGGATATTTGTTTCTCTTCACCAGATACTGAGATAAGAATGAAAATATTTAATTCAGTTGTCTTTTGACATGATGTGAAGTCACCTATTTCAAGTGAGCTCTCTGTGCACTTTTAAAATGTGCTAATCCTAAATAGAATCAACCCACAAACCCATAGTATGGTGAAAACTTCACACCCAAATAGGGTTGGTGAATAATTGAGCCCTCTAAGATGGTTCATATAAACTGCCCAAAGGCTGTTTTTGTCTCTATAAGATATCTAATGAGGTTCTATTCATTCTGCAAAGGATGATAAAGCATTGCAGAATGGTTTTGTCCCAGATGTGCTGTGAATAAGTCTGATAATCAAAACCCACTAGAGGCATCATATTTATTATAAAGCACTCAAATGTGGTAGTACTCAAGTTACAAATGAAGTAGTTATTTTATGGAAGTTATGGGGCAAGAATGGAATCCTCCCAAGTATGCCAACAAAATGCAATTGAACAGATTCTACTGGTGTAAGAAGTCTACTTTGGGCCACTTTTACATCATGTATGCATTTAACATGCTCATACTGCCAGATGTTTACCAAATAGAAATATTCCACTCAGTTTCCCAGTCTGAAGGTTGGAGGTCTGGTTGTGGAAGTCCTGAGGGGGGAACCCTCAGTTTTTGGTGAGGCTGAGAGAAGGCAGGTGTGGGCCTGATTCATTGTACTTCTGAGACTTGAGTCTGTGTGGGTCCCTGCACGTTCTCAAGAGGACTGAGCTGAGTCATTCTCTGCACCATTTTCTCCCTTTCACTTCTTAGGATAAATGATTAATTAATTTAATTCAACAAAAACAAATCCAGTTTCCACAGATTTCGTCAAATTGCTTAAATTGATAAAAAGAAAGACAAATGGGCCAGATGCTTGTAATCCCTGTGGCACTGAAGTCTGAGGCAGGAGGATCAGGAGTTCAGAGCCAGGCTCAGCAATTTAGTGAGGCCCTAAGCAACTCAGCAAGACCCTGTCTCTAAATAAAATACACACACACACAAAAAGCTGGGAATGTGGCTCAGTAGTTAAGAGCCCCTCAGTTCAATCCCCAGTACCAAAAAAAGAAAAAAGAAAATGACCAATGACCCTGATCCTCCTAGAAAAGATGATTTTTCATTTTCTTGAATTTTCCGACTGCTTTTTCTAAAATTCATATTTTTTATTTGATAAATACTTCCTGTTTATCATTTTCAGCTCTGGAAAGATTTGAGAATATAATCATTTTCTTTTTTTTCTTTTTTTTTTTTTTAATCATTTTCTTAATCATTTAGATTTCTTAGGCAATGTTGTCAGTGAACCCTTTTAAAACCAGTACCTCTGTAAACCTCCTAAGATACTATTGATAATGAAGGCCTATCTGGATTCAGGATTGGCCAAATGTGAATATCTTTCTCATTTATTTTTCTGCTTTGTTTTCAATAATGATTTACTTATTAAATTTAACTGATGAAGTTATTCTTTTAAATTTTCCCTGCCTAGTGAGAGCTGGTGTATATGCCAACTTCCTTTTTTATATCCCCGCTATCATGTAGTTGTGATTCATTTATTCAAATATACTAATATATACCTATTCTGAAATAGGTAATTTTAACAATGCAAAAGTGGTAAGAGCTGTTCATTTCAGTAACTTCACCTTAATTTATGATATTTACTATTAAATTAAACCCTGTAGTCCTAACATGAGGTAAAATGAGAAAAGGTATAGTGATTCTTCTGTGTCTATTTTTTTGTATTCCTTCTGATTTGGAGAGTTCATTTTTTTGCACTCTTAAAATAAATGATTGCTAATAGAGGGTAAATAGAAATTTTGCAAACTAAGTCAACTTGTAATGATTTTTTTATAGCTTTGGATTTATAATCATATGTTATGCTTTATTTGCAGGACCGTGTTAATGCATTAGAAACGGTAAGTTGGGGCATTTTCTTTCTTCTTGTATCAGAATTACTGCTGTCTCCCAATGTGGATTTCAGAGAACACCAAAGGAGGCAGTCCCAGAAACATTTCTAAAACTACATCTAAGATTCAAAGGGGGAAATGAGCTAAACTGTATCTAAAAGGTATGTGGAAATAGACTTTTTAAATGAAAAAAATGTGGGTATATTTAAGTGCTCACTGCTCGCTCAGGAATGATGTGGTAAGAAGTACTAATTTATGGAAAATGTATTGGGTTTAAATATAATCAATACCTTGTGTGTTTGCGTCTGTATTTCACAATCACTAGAAGGATTGTTTGATGAGAAACAGATCAGGATGCTATTTATACTTTGAAATTCAGGTTTTAAACATTCTCTTTTTTTCCATTATTTTCACCTGATCAGCCTTTTTCTGAATAATCTTACTTATAGGAATTTGGTATTGGAAATGATTTTTTTCAGTGCATAGGTGTAAAGACGACATGCTTACAATAATTATTAGAAAAATATTCTTAACTTCAAAACATTGTTTATCAATGAAGTAATAAAGTGTGGACTGCCTATCCAACATGCCACACTGTTATAACAGGTGTAATGTGATATTTAATGAAAACTAGTTGAAATATCTAATCATATGTACTTTAATAATAACAACCTACAGGCATATTTTAAAATAATAACAAAAGAGGGTGAACGAAGATCATAATAGTGATGTTAAACAAAAATTACAAGTTGTGAATTGATTGCATCCAGGTTTTCATGTTTTGTAAAATATGACTATTTCATTTTCCATAAACATTTTTACAGTAATAACCATGTGAATTGGAAGAACAATAAAATAAATGATGGAACTACCTTGTGAAATATTATACAGCCACAAAAAGTTGTATTTTCCAAAAAGTAAAGATTACCATGCTGTTATGTGGGAGAGAGCCACAAGGACATGTGAAGCAAGTGTGATGCAAGTACTGAACGTGCATATTGGTGCCTTAAAAGTCTTTAATAAAGTACAGGAACTATTGACTGCCTTGGGAGTAGTGTAGAGGTTTTTCACATATTTTTAATGAGTAGAAATTATTGTTTAAAGTAAAAATTCTTTAAACAATAAGGCTAATAAATGTTTATATTGTAAGTGCAAGGAATGAAAAGATGCTAATAAGGAATGTTTTAGTAAAAAGTGTAAGCAAGTGATTTTGATTGACACTTTCTAGACTCTAAAGTAAATAACTTCTCCCTTAGATTTATCTGAGCCATTTGGAAAGTACACTGAACTTCTCAGTTTCGTTATGATGATTTTGTAGGTGAATAAAATGATTATTGTATATTTTACTTACCCTTAGAATGACTTGACAACAGAATTTAGCTTGGGAGTTAAATGTTCTTTTGGAAAAAAAATCAGAATTTTTGAGTTTGAGGACCTGGATTCAGGGTTCAAAAATACCTTTTTTACAACATTCATTTTGTATATCTTCCTTGATTCCTACGTCTGTAAAAATGGTTTAAAATTATTTTATCATGTAAGAATTAAGAGAAAAAATAATTGAAAATACTTAGGACCAACAAAAATTAGGTTACCATTATTATATTATTGGTCATTACTTATTATTTAATCATTCGAATTATACCAGTGTGATATCTGAAACTAAAAATTGTATGAACAACAAAAACCTCATAACTTTTATTTATATTTGTTAGTCTTTTTTACTTATCTACTCTCTTCACTAACAAAATATTATGCATAAAATCTTAAATGCCTTATTCTAAGAGTTCCCCTAGGAGTAAAAGTAAAAATTAAAAATCATCACAAGAAAAATAAAATGGATTAAGTGAACTAGGTTTTTTACAGTAGTCGTTTTCTCAAGGTAGTTTTAATTTGAAATAATTATCATAAGTAAAGCCATAAAATTAGAATGCTCAGTAATAATGTTAATGCTCAAATATTATGAAGTCCTTTGGCTTCATATGGTATTACAAGAAGCAGAATTTAATTCACTTGGTAGGCTGTTCAAATGGTAAAGATATTTTATAGTTCATAAAATCAACTATGTTGAAAGTGATTTCATTTCTTGTTCTCTCATAACTCAGTGTATAAACCATAGTGAAGCACTGGCCCTCCACATTTGGTTGAGCTGGTATTAAGACCACATAACATGCTGCACCTATACAAGTTGGTCAAAGTTTGAAATTTCTTCATCCCCTTAGAAGTATTTATAATAGATTGATATTAAAGGTTCTGGTAGTTATACCTGCAAAAGGATGTTCTTTTCATTATAACAAAAACTCAATCTGGCTTGCCACCAATTATTTCTTTGTATAGATCACAATCATGTACATTTTTTTCCTTCAGTAGCAGCTAAGCTATTTAGATTGGAAATTACTTTTTATTTGCAAATAAATCCTCAGGCTCTTTCAAAAAATCCTGATGTAAGTGGACATTCAGTAAGCATTTGTAGAATGGAGAAATGTTGAACTCAATGTACTTAGCAATATGGGTATAAATTGTATTAGTCCAGTAGTTGTGGGAAAAAATTCCCCAGAAGTATATCAATGTATTCTTCATCTTCTGTCTTTTTGGTTAGTACTATACACTATTTGGAATTTCACAGGAGCTATAACCACTTTCACTAAAGTTTAACGTGAATTTTCCTGCAGCCAAAATATAGCAGGTCCCTCCCCCAAATAAAGCTAAACTGATTACCTGGAGGAAAATCCTGATTGAGAGCACTTACATGGAAATAAATCGTTATATAAGATAAAAAGTGCTCTATATAAAGCTAATGCATGAAACAGGTAATACATGTTGCAAAGCTATTGTGAAGAAAATAGAAAGGAAATTAAAACATTGTGATCCAAGTTCATAATGAAATTCATAGATTCTTTAGTGTGAAGCCATGATCATTATTCTTGTTTAATTATAAAATGAACTGATAAATAGTATATTTAACTTACTGAGTAATGAAATGAGCAGAATGTTACAAGTAACTTTAAGGGACATTAAGAGAACCACACTTACAGGCACTGAAGTGCTAAAATGAATGTAAAGAGAGGTAAGGTTCTTTTTTCTTCCATGGTGGAAAAGGGAAATCATTCAAAACTCACCCGACAAGATTTATTGTCTATGAACAAAATTATTTGCATTTCCATCAGTTATCTACAAGTCAGAGTTATACATAACTCAAAGACAGGTACAGAGATCTCATAGACTCAGAAAACCAAGAAGGATGTACTACCCAGAAACTTGTTTTCTGTCGAAGATGCCTAGTAAATTTCCGTTATTTCAAAGCCTTTGAGATTTTCCCAACTATGGATTCATAGGACAGTTTGTGAGAGCAATAGGAGGCATTCTGAGGTTTGAAATACAAACCAAGGTGTTTAGACTTCATCTTTTATGGAAAGGAAATGGATTCCTCTGCAGGGTTAGTTTCTATTGGTCAGAAATGGCTCCTGAAACATTGCTGGGACAGCTTCTGGCTGCCTTTTGGAAAGAGTGCTGTGGTCACTTTGCAGTCTCTGTCATCTGCATTGCAGTGTTTGGAGGTGAAATGTGGTAGCACAGCCACTGAGCCACTAGAGAGCCATGGATGGTTTTTATTCAGGGACTGTGGTATGGTAAATGTGATGTAAAGAGACAAATGTACTAGCAGCGTGCAGGACAATGGAATGGTGAAAGAATACGTGTGCAAATGGGAAAGGAGAGCCTAGGTGGAAATCCGACTTTACACATGTGCTTGGAAAATTAGGGAGAGGTGCACTCTGGTACCAGAAAAAAAGGGACAAAGGTAGATGTCATTATTTAGAGGAAGGAACTAGTAAATGGGCAGTCCAGAGAGAAAAAGAAATGTAGACACTCTAGTATGAAGTGAAAGTGGATGCAAAGCAATTGAAGTTGAAGGTATAAATTCAGTTTTTCATATCTCTTCTCAAATCTCACTTTATTCATTTTCATTAATATGATAATTATTTTCTATACTTTTGTATGAAAGTTAGGCATGACAGTAACCCTGAAATAGAGAAACCCTAAAGTAATATGAAAAATAGTTTCTTTTATGATCAACCCAAACATAAGTGAGCCATGGCAAGTATCAAGTACATCCATGTCAGAGAACCAGGCTCTTTTTGTTCTCCTCTTGAGTCAATGCCTGCTACCTCTGGCCTTATATTTGCAATATTAACGATACAAAAGAATGAAAGGGAGCACACCTAATTTCTCTTTAGTGGAAGCCAAAGTTACGTAGGGATTTCTGTTCCTATTCGTGGGCCATAATTTTGTGACATACTCATATCCAGCTCTAAGATTCAAAAAGATAACCAAATGAACCCTCGGCATTTGGAAATTTCAAAGTGAACATTCAAACAACCCACAAGTCAAAACAAAATATTAATAAATTATACTGATAATTATAAAGCATGTAGAACCAAATGATAAAAGTGTGTGTGTGTGTGTGTGTGTGTGTGTGTGTGTGTGTGTGTGTGTGTGTGTAAACAAAGTAAACCTGATTGGGCAACCAACTTGATTCAGTCAGCTAACTGTCTCAAAAACACCCCACTCCTTGGTTTATAAACCCAGAGGACTTAAAATCAGCATACTGCAGTAACAAGCCACATCAGTATTTCTAGCAGCTCAGTTCACAATAGCTAGATTGTGGAACCAACCTAGATGCCCTTCAACAGATGAATGGATAAAGAAACTCTGGCATATATACACAATGCAATATTATTCAGCCATAAAGAAGAATAATATGGCATTTGCAAATAAATGGGTGGAATTGGAGAATATCATGCTAAGTGAAATAAGTCAAGCCCCCAAAACCAAAGGCCAAATGTTTTTCTTGATAAGTGGAGAATGATATATAATGGGGGTGAGGGTGTGGGGAGTGAGAGTAGAATGGAGGAACTTTGGATTGTGTAAAAGGAAATGAGAGGGAGGGGGGTATGAAAGATGGTGGAATGAGACAGACATCATTGCCCTAAGTGTATGTATGATTGCACAAATGGTAGGAGTCTACATCGTGTACAACCATGGAAACGAAATGATGTAGCCCATTTGTGTATGGTGAATCAAGGTGCAGTCTGTAAAAATTTAAAAAATAAAGAATTAAAAAATAAAAAAGAAGATCATTGTCCATTAGAAATGAAAAAAGAAGATATAACCACAGATACTGGATGTTTAGCCACATAGAAGAGTATTATAAATGATTTTCCAAATTGGAAAATCAGGAGAAATAATCAAATTCTTAGCAACACATAATTTGCTCAGGACTAAGAAGCAGCATGGATAGTGCCATGAGTGAATGTTTTTAAATGATGTTTAATCAACAATTTTTAATCATTTAGAATTTTCTTCAAAAAGAGCCACCCAGCCTAAATAATTTTATGGATTAGTTTTTACCAAGTTTTTAAGGAACAGATAATTTCAGGGATTAAAAAATCTTGTTCAGAGACTAAAAAAAAGGGAACTTGCCTAATTCACATTATGAGTTGGCATGAACTTCATTGCAAAATAGATATAGAAGATATAAATAAAGGAAATTAGTATCTGCTTAGTCATTAACGTGGATGCAAGAATATTGTACACAAAATATTAGAAAGACAAACTGCATTAACAAGTTGTATCTTATATATTATATATTATTTATATTATATTATATATTATATATTATTTATATTATGTATATTTTTTATATTTTATATATATCTACATCTATATATGTACACATATGTAGATAATTCGTTATGAAAAAATTCAATTTATTCCCAGAATTCAGGTGGTTGGTTTAATATTAGAAAATTAGTGAATGTAATTCAACATACTAACAGATTAAGGAGATGTAAAATTTGATAACATCATCTCAAAGGTGAATAAGAAGCATTTGTCATTGTCATCAACAACGTTTCAGCAAACTAAGTATGGAAGGAAACTTGCAAAATCTGATAAAAGCCATGTGGAAACAAACTATGGCAAAACCGTAACCTTAGCATTGAAATTTTGAAAAATCTCCTTTAAGGCCAGGAATAAACAAAGGATGCACCATTCCACAAAATTTATTAGATATTGTGTAGGTGATCCTAGCCAAGGCAGCAGAATTATCATTATTTGAAAGTGCTATTTTTGTTTATGCTAAAAGCCCAAGAAATAGATAATTATGAAAATACAGTCTTTAGCAAGTTTCTCTGATAGAATCCAATATATGAAAGGCAATTTTACTTCTAACTCCAGCAGTAATCACTGAGAAAATTTAATTAAAGGTATACTAATACAATGTAACAAAAAAGAAAAAAAAGTACATTGGGAAATAATCTATCCCCTAGACCCAAATATAAATCCTTCATAGAGAAAATGCTCTGGAATGCTAGAATAGCCAAGAAATTTCTGAAGAACAAGTTAGGGGAATTTGTAGGGTTTTTAGATTTCTTTTTTTCTTTTTCTTTTTTTTTTTTTTTCTTTTGGTAATATATATCAAAACTTATCACAATTTTTTTGGAAATTTTGATAGTATAGAACTTGCACAAGATTATGTAGAGATCAATGTATTCAAATAGAGAACTCAGAAACAGAACTGTGTCTGTATGGACACTAAACATCTGGCACAACTGATGTCACATGTTAGGAAAGTAAGGATAGACTTTTCAATAGATGGTATAATAAATTAGCTTGAATTCCTGACTCACATGGTATTCAAAATTCCATGGACAGCTAAATGGGAATGGCAATACCATAAAATGTTTAGAACAAAAAATAGTTGAATATTTTTATAACCTTGTAACTTAGGAGGATTTGAAGGGAAAAAAAGAAAAAAAAACAAAGTCAAAGAAGATATTGAAAATATAGATCATATATATGAATGACTGATGTAACTACATTAGAATCATGAACTTCTGAAAATTAAACCAAATACAACATAAAAAGAAAAGCCACACTTAGAATTCATTTGTAGCAGAGATAACAGACTCCCAACAAGTATCCAAATCCTGTTTTCTAGGAAACAATTCGAAAAGCTAAATAACCCAAATTTTAAAGAAAAAAAAAGGTAAAACATGAACAAACATTTCAGTGGCAGAAGAAATGTGAGAAGATATTCATCTTCATTAGGCATCAGGGAAATGCTGATAAAACCCCATTATGCTCTCTGTGTTCCTATATCTGTGCTATATTCCACCAGAAACCAAATTAAAGGAAACATGTTAACAGCATATTTTTAAAAATATAATGACAATATAATTAGTGCTATCCCCAGTCAATGTTCAAAGACAATAGATGAGGTAAGTATGATCTTTGAATGGGGGTAGCATGTTCACTAAGTATGCAGAACTCTTCCCACAACCATGGGGCACAAGTTATTTAAAGAGAATTAGTTTTTATTTTTTATATTTTTCCATATTTTTATTGGTACATTATAGTTATACATAGTTGTGAGATTTGTTGTTACATATTCATACAAGCTCACAATGTAAAAATGTAATTTGGCCAGCCAGTATCATTTCCTAGTATTTCTCCTTTCCGTCCCTGCTCATCCTTCCCCTGGTCCCTTTCCACAAAATACATCCCCTTGACTGAAAATTGGTTTTTATGTCCTCAGCTTTAATGTGTGCTTTCTTCTGCCATCACTGTGCTTGAAGAGGCCATCTTACCTATCACAGGGCCTCTTCTCAATTTGTTTTTTTTTTTAAGAAGGGCTGCCTCTCACTGACCCAGAGCTCTCAGAAAGCAAATTCTCCCAGGCATTTCGAGTGTTAAACAGAGTGTAATTTAAGATTTTGGTTTCTGCCACACTTCTTTAATCAAGACACTGAGGTAAGACTTTTCTTAGTCACACAGATATTTTTGTTGAAAACCAAGAGTCGTGTTAGCTATATGGAGTATTGGGATGGAGAGTGCAGGGTTATACATATATTGATTGGATAGAAGAGGTGACTCTAGTTTTATTTAACAACCTCACCTCTTTCTCTACCCTCCTGTAACCAAAGAATGAATGCCTCCAGAAATCAGAGATAAGAGAGTGTTGGTAAAAAATAATTGAAGACAGTAGTGTTACTGTATCTGGGTGACAACTAGCTGGTCTCCATGCCTTATCTCTTTATCTGTTTTAAAATTATAATTCTGAAATGTGACAATTGTCACAGGGACACATATTTCTTTGAAATGAAAAATAAAGGCAGACTTTCCTCTGCCAGAAAATAAGTCTGATTTGGCTGATGGGTATGACAATGAGAAATGGCTTTGACAATCTTAGGCTTAAGGTTTTTGTGGAAATATATTTTATGCTTAGGTAAAATGTATGCTTCAAAATATTATATTTATTAAATGGTATTAAAGTTTGCAAAATTTTTTATTTTTCTCAATATTTTCGGCATATGTTGAGTTAAACAAAATGCTTTAATGAAAGAAGAGTTACCACCATTTAATAATTCTTGGTAAGTAAAGCCTTTTTGGTGTAGAAAAGAACAGAAATCAAATGGTTTTTAATAACTGCATTATAGACCTTTGGTAAGTCAAGTGGTTTCCAAATCCTTGTTTTCAATAAAGTCAAAAGAGGATTTAATCAAGTTGATAAATCATTCAAATTGATTTTTGATGACAGATCACTATGTAATATTAGCCATTAAAGCAGGAAGACATTCAAGAAATTGAGTAACATTATTATAAGAAATTGGTTTCATTTTTGTGTACTTTTTCATTTGAACAAGATTTCTTAGTGATGCAATCAATGGGAACAGAAAATAAGACTAGAAATGAAATGGAACCTTGCCTTATTCAAACAAAAATTAGCATTTACCCATAGATACATGAGCCTAGCTAATTGAGTTCAGGAAAAGGGGAAACTATATTCACCCCATTAAGAAACATACTTTTGTAAGGTTTGGGGTTTTTTATATTTCACATCTAATAATATTTCTCAAAATTCATAACATACCTAATATTAATTGCAGTGATAATTCAGTTCAAAAAATTTATAGCACACAATTTGATCATTGTGATCATAGGAAGTTTTTAAAATCAATTTTTATCTCTACATATGTATATAGACATTTTTGTTATTCAGAAAGATGAAGCATATAATAGAGTAGCCAATAAAAAGACATATAAATAAATTTATCTTAGGACAAAAATCTGTAAGGGAAAATAGATTGGAAATAAATTAAAAGAGATAAGAACATGGTAGATTATCTGACTTTTACCATCAATGGAAAGCAAATATGAAATTGTGGCGCTACCACATGGTTAGCACCTAATCGGCTTCTTATATGTAAAGCAATCTAATCTCCCTTATTTTCAGTTTACTTATGGAACTAACATACTTTATAGGATAATTTCTAACCTAAGGCTATATGCAGAAAATATACACATCCTGCCTACATTGTTTAGAAATATTACAAACCACTGGAAATGTGTTTTATTTTCTAAACAACCGTAGTCAGTATATCCCTGAATGAGGCATTTGACTAACACTATTAGTAATAGATTTGAACTCTACACACTCTTCGATCTTTAGTCTTACATCCAGAATTACATGAGTTTGCTCATGTTTCTGTGGAAATTACAAGGCAACACTGTACACACTTATTTTCACCCATCTGTGTTAGACAGTTGCTGTTGGGGTTTTGACTTTTAATTTTCTTGCCTTCCCACCCTGGATCTGGTACTAATTTTGCTTCATCCCATTGAATGTGCACACAGCTCTGCAGTCACAGAAGTTGTTGAGGAAGAGCTATCTTTCTTTGCTAGCTCACTGAATTGTGTTCTTGAACACTTAGGTATGTGTGGACCCAAAGGAGTTAATGTTCTTACCAAAGTGCCCCTGTTTTGCCCAGGAAACACTGACTGGAGTATGTAAATCTGGCCAAATAACTGTTAATTATTTGCAATGCCTTTCCTAAGTATTTGTAAAAATCTTGAAGCTAAGTAAAACTTGCCTTTATCTCCTTACAAAGCCTGAACTTGCTGTTTCAAAACCAAAGATCAGGCTAGATTCATTTTTGGTTTTGCCAAGGCTATGAGCTTCTCATTGAAGTTGCCTGAAAGGTTCAATTCAATTGGCTTTGCACCAAATAAAACTCAGTGTGCTCTGTACAGTTTTGACCCAGAATCAGGTGAATCTCAGCAGTTTTGGCTGAGCCACATTGTAAAATTTTGGATTTGTTCGGGCTTGACACTTCCTGGGAACCCATTCAAACTGAAACCGGAAAAAGGTTTTGCACAAACCCTGTCCTAGCCCGCTCTGCCAAGTTTCCCACTGCTCCAATGTTGGTCTACCTTCTGTATATTCGCATCGAGGGCAAACGGAAATATCCTCATGAATCTCTCATGAGGGATCTTGGGTGAAACAATCTAGACATTCTCCTTTCTCCATCTTTTACCAAAATAAAGAGCCTGTACTCTGTTAGTCAGTATTAAAATATGTATCTTTTCCAATAATGGGGTCATCTTCAAAGGGTTAAGCCTCTAAAACATGTCTGCTTATGGTCAAATGAAGAAAATACTGCTAAAAGAAGTGAGCTGTTTATGCAGACTTGCAACCTTGTCGCAAGAGGTGATGACCAACTTAAAAATGTAAGACTTCATTCAATGTGCAAAAATTGTTTCTTTCAGCCCTGTCAAATGTCTCATGAAAGTGGTGACATAAGGAAGGTATCATTGAGAAATTATGTAATGAATGCAACGTCACCAGCAGATGAATTGAGTATTATTGAATTACTGAGTTTTTGAAGGTCAGACTGGCAACTTGATATTGATAAGTAGTCATACTGCCTGTCTAACTGCCTCACTTAATAATATATTTTATAGTCCTATTCTAAACACTATCAATAACAGTACATTCTTAAGCCAGAAAGCTCTTGCTTTATATTGTAGAGATAATATGAATGTATGTTATAAAACAAAAACGGAAGAACCTTTCTGAAATATATATAAGAAATTCCTTCTCTTTTAAAAAGCATATCTAGGTGAACTCTCAGAGTAATAGCATTTTGAGATGTTTTAATATACTAACTTAACTATGAGACAGTATTGGTAGTGCACTTTTAATATATGGTCAGTGGGAAAAGTATATATTATTTAAGATTATTGAGGTAGTCTTTAAATGAAAAACTGATTTGAGGAATTTTCATTTTGTGTGTCTATTTTTAACTACACATAATTTTCACTATGTATAGGTATGTATTTCAGCTGTTAAATAATATTTCCCTACTTTTATATGATGGAGAGGGATATGTTTAAAAAATAATGTCTGATTAACCCTCAGCAAATCTAGGTTTTGATCACATGTCCATTATAGTCAAGCTTATGACCTTAGGCAAGTTATTCATGCACACTCCACTCCATATTTCTTACTTTTTTAAATGATTGAGCTGGGCTAGGTAAGACTGTGAAAACTCCTTGCCCTCGTACACTTTAGTTTAATCTGGGAGGAACTGAAGGTGTGATCCTCACAAAATTTCCATCCAGCTTGTAGTCACTATCAAACAATGAACCCTGATTTAATCATAAAATATTGTGTAACAGATATTCAGTGAGCCCCTGTCATGTCTTAACACTGTCCTACAGTGTACAGCTGACGAGGTCCCTGGGGCCATGGATTGCACATTTTAGTTAATGTTAGAACTGGAAGGAATCTTAGAGATCCTTGCCAAAACCTCTCACCCTATACATGAGAAGTCTGGAGCCCAGAGAAGCTTATGAATTTTTAAGTGTAGCATAACTAGGGCTAGAATTCAAGTGTCTCCATCAGTGACACAGTGTTCTTTCCATCCCACACCCTCTGCTTGTGACTAGTGAGGGTAAATAAAGACATGAGTAAGGAGCACTTCACAAGTATCTAGTGAATGGCACAAAGTGAAGAGGAAGAAAATTAGCAAATGGATCCCATATTTACCTTGAGCAGGGCAGAAAATTGACTCAAATAGAAAACTGACATTCTTGGACCATATTTATAATATGCTCTATAAACTTATATTGTTAAATGAAGCTTCATAGAACAACTTTGATCTAGTTTTCTTCCTTTTGAATGTCGAAGAAAAAGAGTTGGCATGCCCCTTGGTTGCTCTACTAGTTCTGTCTTGAGCTTGCTTAGTTGTATTAAACACCACAGTTGATCTTTTTTATTTTAAGTATCTGCATAATGGTTCTAATGCCACTTACATAAGTTTATAAAGTTTGTTTAGGGCTTTTAATAAACTTTGATCTCAGATGAAAGGCTGGAGAGAGTATAAACTGTCACTGTTAGCTCTATTAATATAAATACTCAGATGTTTTCATGTTAATTATTTAACATTAGTAAATTATTTCAACCTATCATTGCCCCCAACTGCATTATATTTGAACATCAAACAGTAAAAGTCCAAACCATCAAAATAGCCTTTCCCTCATTAATCTCTTTAGGTTCTCCTCTCAGCTATTTTGCATAGTTGGTCTAACATAAATGCTTTTCTGTAGCCTTTTCAATGTTTTCTTCAACCAGAAGAAAATGTTTTCTCACCTCTGCCTGTGTCCCCTGCAAAGGCTAATGGGACACCTCCTTGACTTGGTTGTTTCATCGCCATCAAACATCAAGTATGTGGTCTGAAGTGTGTTCAACATAGGTAGACTCACTGACCTAGAATTTGCTGATGGACTTCTTTCTGTTTTCTCTTCAAAGAACTTCCTATTTTCATCTTTATCCCTATCAATTTCCAACTCAGACCTCGTTTTGCTCTTTAATACCTTAGCATTAGTTTTTCCCTTAAAGAAGAGTGCATTTGTTCCAGAAGTGCAGGAGATCTGTGAGAGGGTAAGGCAAAGGCCAAGTGATCTCCAGCTGTCTTAGAGAAGGATTAGAATTTGGTGGATGGCAGTTAGAAGACCTGGGTGTGAATTCTGGCTCTTTCCTTGGGCACCTAATTAACCTCTCTGAACCTAATTTCCATTATCTATGAAACAGACCTAATATTTGTCCTGTCTGTCTCCCATTCTGGAAAGATTAAGTGAGATAATGGATGGGAAAGCCCTTGTCTGATTTTTGGTATCCCTCCCATATGTACTTATGACTTTCACCAATAAGAGCAGTACAGACTAGGAAGGTTGGCTTTTTAATCAGGACGTTTCTACTCCTAGTTTGCCACATTGGTTAATTGTCTTGGCAGTCTGAATTTTACTTCCAGTGCTCAGTTGTTTCAAATTTAGGCTCTAATAATTTAGATTTAGAGTTCTATAATAATCTCAAGATTTTTAGTTCTACACATTCCCAGTCTCAGATTTGGTTGACCTGGGGTGGTACCCAGTATTTTTTAAAGCACCAGCAGTGCCTGTAATGCATGGCCATGGCTTATAATCACTGATTCACACAACCTTCTGTGTGTCCTTTAAGAATGCACTGCAGAGTTAATCCGACGAACTGTCACTACTCTGCATTTGTCTTGGACTCAGTCTTCATTTATGCTGGCTAAATTTCACGTCCTGTCTACCAAGACCATCATGTCTTATCTCCTCAGTATTTCTTCTTCTTAGGCTACCAAAACAGTGGTTGTAAAATTCCTTCTCAAACATTACTTTCCTTAATTTTCCAAGTCCTAGAGAGCTTAACTTTAGCCTCTTATTAAAATTTAAATTTGTCAGACCTGACTTCAAGGGCCATTTTGCTCAGTCATGAATTCACCAAAGGAGCAGTTCTCTGGTTTTAACAAATAAGCCAGTTTCCAAAAGCAGTCTCTTTAGAAACTGTATGAACTGTTAAAAAACAAAACAGGAAAGTAAGTAAATGAACCAGTATAATGGGCAAATTGTCTGTTCAGCTGATTGTTTCGGCATGTTGACTGAGATTACATAAACTGCCTCCGTAGTCCTCTTTTCTTATTTCTCCTCTTCCTGCTCTTACGTGAATTCCCTGTGGCAGCACACACATTGCCTTTTATTTACATCTCCGTTCAACCTGCGACAGCCAACCACTCCATGCAAGAAACTGAGTATGCTTCCTGGTTCCACATTAGGGTCTCAGCCCTGCAAAGTAGCTTGGAACCCAGGCTTCATGAAGTCCTGACCCATAGCAGTGATTGAGGTTTACAAGGCAAAGAAGCTTGTGACTGCAAGGATGAAAAAAGATTCTGGGAGTGATAATAAAAGGATGAGGGCTTTTAAGAGTAGTTCAGTCCTCTGTATGTCACCAGGGTCATTTGGACCAAATTTTGACTTTTTAAAAAATTTCATAAGTATTGATTTTTTTTTTTTTTCTATTCAAGATCTTCCTGAAAGCCGATTTCCTTCTTTGTAAAAGAGAGTAGAATTCATTGTCTTACAGAAATGTGTTAGATTTTGGTGATTTTATTGTCTTAACATTTTTCTATTTCATTATCTATGAAATTATTTTATTGTTACTTATCAATTGTTCCTATATTAGAAAAGAATAAAAGTGTGAAAATGAGAGATTAATGGAATCTCATGAAAAGTTAATGGAGTGAACTAAATCATCACTGTTACATAGTATTTCTGCTTTATTATCATTTTGCCCAATGTATGTCATGAACAGGAAGTCTCATGACTTTGCTCTACTTGAAAACCAGCAACTTAGCCTGTCACACTTCCGTGGATCATGGCGAAAGGCAGAAGACAAGGGCACAGCAGCCAGCATGACCTTCACCTTCCCACTGGTTGCCTTCCACTCCAAGTCCTGCAAGAATCATAGGAGGTGGCTCAGGGAAACAAGAATGAAGTACTCTGAATTTGGTCTAACTAGTACTTCTCAGGAAAACGTAGGAAGCGTGAGTCCTCAAAGAAAAAATGGAATACTGCTCTCATTTAATTTGATCTTAGCGTTGCAACTTCTTTCATTTATGGTGAATTCCAGAATTCCTCACGTATCCATATTCCCTGGGAAGCGTAGGAGACCATTCTTAAATATAAATTATCTGATCTTTTACATCAGCTATTTTTTAAAATGTTATTGCAATATATATAGTTACTAGATGACTGAGAAACAATTGTAGCACCATATTCAATAAATATTGAATAAAACAAAGGTTAGGTTAAGTTTAGATGAGGTCATGGGGATGGAATCCAATGATGGGTTTGAATTTCAGTTCCATACAAGGAGGGAAAGATACTAGAGAGGTGATTTCTTTCCCACACCTCTGTGAGGATACTTCAAGGAGTTGGCTGTCTACAAGTCAGAAAGCAGGCCCTCACCATACATGGAATCTGCTGGAACCTTGATCTTAGACCTCACAGTTCCACATATGTGAGAAATAAATATTTGTTGTCACTCATTCTGTAATATCTTTGTTATAGCAGTGCTTTGTTATAGAATTCTTATGCTTAAGAGTTCTTTAGTAAGAAAAAACAACTAATGAGAAATTATGATGTACCCTACACACATATATTTATTTATCTGTTCATTTTTATTTCCCTGAAAGTTCATTTTCATTCAAGAACCCAAAGAATATCCTTAAACTAAATCTGGTTCACTAAACAGAATGACATCTGGTGTACTGATGTTATAGATTTGATATGCACATAGTAGGTGCTTAAGAAGTGCTTGTTGAGTAAAGGAAAAATGATGTCCTATCCAGTGTCTATGTGAGGAGTTTCTGTGAAATCCTTGGTAGTTTCCAGAGCACTGCATATTTTCTAGAGTTTTCATAGCATACTTTAAATGTTTAGAGTCATGTGGTTTTGGCTACTTTAGTTTTAATGCATCTAGTAAAGGCTGCAGAACTTGTTCAGTTTAGTTGAATATGTTAAAATACAGTGGGGGTAGGGGGTGTCTAAGTTCAATATTTCAAATTGTTTTGGCAAGACAAGCTCCTTTGCATGCCAACCACCAGGCCACAAAGCTTCATTGTTGTCCAGCTGAATGAATGCATGCTTTCATTTGGAGGGAGGAAAATACTTTCTAGCAATTGAAGTTCCAGGAAAACAATTGGTTGCAGCAAATGTCAGATGAATTTGCCCACCAAATAACACTGTCAGCTGTATTATGCCCGCTAATCCAATAGCAAACCTTCTTGCTGTTTTCATAATCCATCTTTCTTAGTGATTGGTTGAAAATTCAGTACCTGACTCTACAGAACCCTGTCTGTTCAGCTTTCAGGACCCAGTTTAACAGAGCATCTCAAACATACTAATAGTTCACTTTCATTGTAATCATTGAGATGAGAAGTCTGCCAAAATATATTGCTTTAATAACAAATTATTGGTACTTTGAACCGAGTATGGACTGGTAGTAAGGATTCCTTAAATGACAGTTCAGTTGAATTTGTGATCATTTTTAATCTATATCTGATAGTCTCTGCTTCTGTCTGCCTTGGCAGCTGTCATCAGGAAGACTGCTTTGTACAAAATACAAAAAAAAAAAAAAATGTTTTCTAAGTATTCAAAGAAGGATTAATTATAAAAGCAAACTTTAAAAAAACATAGGCAGAGTTGATCTGTTATTTTTTTAATTAAGTCTCAAAGTCACAATGATAAGAATAAAATACCTTGCCTGATTTCTATTTAGATCTGATCTGCCTGTCACCAGAAACTCATCCATATAGGGGGATTAACTGTTCACATGCTCTTTCAACATCCAAGTTCAGTGTGTGGAGTAATGGAAAATGATTAATTTGTTTTGTCATTCTCTTTGAGAACACAGAACACCTCTTAAAAAGAAAATGACCCTTTATTTTGAAAACAGAGATTAATTACCCTCACCTCATGAAGGTTCTTTTAAGTAAATTAGCCTGGACCTTACCTCAGCCAGAACAATTATCTTTCTTTATCAATGTTCTGCATCAGAACCCTCTGCTCCATGTTAAATATGGACAAGACAAATGCGATTCCTACTTTAGCATGTCTGTGGCCCTGGGGACAAGGACGTTCCAGTTTTCAGGAAAGTGATGAGCATTTCTCAGTATCTGGCCTGTACTGGGTGTCACACAGCATGACTAACCTGAACTCACCCACAGGAAGTAGGTTGTGCTTCAGGTCATGCACTTCCTGCACCACCTCATTAGGTCCACAAAAGACTTTCTTCCCATCTTCTCTTTAGCGCAGTCTAGGCTGTTTAATTCAACTATACTGTCCCTTCATTTTTCTTTCAGCTCTTTTTCGATTTTTTTTTTTAAATCTATTTAGAAATATTTTGTCCCTTAAAAAGTTTTAGCATTCTATATTTCAAAAATTAATTTGGCTGTATTTTTACACCAATATTTCTAAGTTCTAAATGTATCTTTATCTTTGTGATGAGGTTTTTTTCCCCACAAAACTGAAATTTATGTGTATAATATACAGCACTAAAAATATAGAGGAATGTATAATCCTGCCTTTAAGGAATTTGCAGTCTACTGGAAACAAGTAAACACAGTTATGAAATTATTTCATATGTGATGGGGGATATACCTGTGCATAGGAACCACTGAAACAGACACCTAATTCAGAGTTTTGGGGAAAAGTTCACAGAATAATAACTAGTATTATTGTAATAATAGCTAGTATTTATTGCCTGCTTGCTACTGCCAGGCTCTGCTCTAAGTATTTTGTAGTGTTAATGCATTTGATCCTTACACATCTCTGTACAATAGGTATTATTATCATTTCTATTTATAAATGAGGAAATGGCCCCAGTGCAGAAGAATCATTGGGAACTTCTGTAAGGACACATAGCCAGTAAGTGACTAAGCCAGTATTTAAACTCGCGCTGACCAGCTCAGGAGCCCATGCTTTTAAATGCCATGTTAGAGGAGGTAGCAGCCAAGCCAAATTTTGCTGTAGGAGAATCAGAAGCTAATTTAAGCTGTGTGTAGAGAACATTCCAGACCATGGACCTTCTTTATGTCCAAAGTCATGACAAAACCTTTCAGAAGAGAAGCAAAAGTATGGAATAACATTTTTGGCAATAGAACCAGAAGCTAATTGGCAGTATTTAGATAAGGGGGAAATTGTGAAATCATTTTTTCGTTGTTGTTGCTAGGCCAGTTAAAAAGTGGAAAAAGTGAAAAGCAAGTCCTTTGCCTGCTTTTGGAAGCATCTTTTCTAAAAATATAAAATGACAAATATTTGGAGTTGGTAATTTGATGGGGCAAACACCCAAGAAGACAAAAATGTCTTTCTTCCTGTTTTTCTTACATAGTCATTAGTTTTGCTTTCTACCATAGAAGAGTGAAGATTTTTCCACCCCACAGGTGTTCTTGGGTAAATAACTCATAGAATCCCATATTCAAATTTCTCCTTATTTTTCTTTTTATTTATAATATTTTCTTTTTCACACTTTTTCCAACCTTTTAAGCTTAAAAAAATCAGTCTCAATTTACCATTGGAAGAAGTTAAAGCTACAGTGGATTAAGACTAGTGTCAAAGGGTTATTAGACATGTTCAGATCCTAATTTCCCATTTTCCAGATTTAGAGACTTAGGCCAGTGGGTTAAATAATTTGCCCAAGTTCATACAATTGTTTATGTCAAAACTGAGATATAACTTTGTATCTTCTGGTTTCTAATAACTATTGTTTTCTACTTTATCTCACTGTCTGCCCTTAAACAGAAGGCTACCTACCACAAATAAATACTTAGAGCATAATGTGGACATTTAGGATATTTCAGAAGCTCATGGTCAGAAGACATGTCCTTGGGGTGTGAGAATATTTGGAGTAAATCAGGAACATTTGGTATGGTGCCCTGGGCCTTCTAGAGATTCATCTTGTTCTCCTAATAAATGTTTCACAGAGCTATACCCCTGTGACCTCCTGAGATGAGACTCAGAATTTTGGCTGTTGTTTTATAAGTCCCTAGCCTGGGAATGAGCTGTCCATCTTGTCTTCCCTCGGTCCTTCTGAAGTCCATAAAAGGGCAAAGGTTGGTGTGTAGGCTGTCCAAGTCCCTGTGTTCAATCCCCAGCATGAGAGAAAGGAAGGACAGAAGGAAACTCAGAAGGAAACATGTAATAAAAAAAAAAAAAAAAAAAAATTCCAAACTCTTCAAATTCTTCTCATGACTTGAGGTAAAGGACTAGCAGTCTGTTCTCAAAACAATATCCCAAATGTTCCTTTTAAGAGTAAATGAGAACATGTCACTCCTCTGTTCGAAATCCTTGGAAAACCTTCCAGTTAACTTGGATTAAATACAAAAACTCGATTGTGGTCTGAAAGGTTTTCTAAGATGTTTCTCTAGGCCCCTTTTGCCTCACCTTGTGGTGCACTCCCTGAGCTCCCTCATGCCAGCCACAGCAGGTTCTGGGCCATTCATTCCTGCAGTGTTCCATGTCTGGCTCTCTCCTTAGGGCCTTTGCCTTTAGTTTTGCTGTTGTTACTGCTTTCTTTTTTCTTTTTTCTTTTTTTTTTGTCCTAAATGCATCCCCCCAGGGATTCTGATAGCTCAGTTCCTCACTTTATTCTTCTTGTAAACAAACCATCTCATCAAAGAGACTATCAGGGACCACAGTTATATCTAAAATAACAATCCTAACACTCCCCACTTTCCTCTGCTTTATTATTCTTCAGAGCATTTATGATAATCTCTTATCTTAGCCAATAAAATGTAAGCTCCATGAGATTTTTTTCTTATTTATTCACCTTCAGAACAATGTCCAGTCTATCATAGGTATTCAGTAGTATATATTTACAAATGAAATAAATAGAACAATCTTTGCTTCATTGAATGATATTTATTCATTTAAGAAGCATTTATTGAATATCTGTTCTGTAGCACACACAGGGTGGAGTTCTTGGGAAATATTCCTTATGCTTCTAAGCCAGCATTGAGACAAACATTAAACAAATGTTGCACATATATATTAGTCCTCTGACAAGTGATACCACAATGAGCTTCTGAGGCAGTGGAGAAATCCTTCAGTAGAATCAATGAAGGCAGGGGAGCCTTCCCTGAAAAAGGGATTGACTTATGATATGAAAGATAACTAAAGTTAACCAGTTCCCTCAGGAGCTGTGCATTTCATATATATAAATGTTACATTTTTAAAAATGAGGTACTAGCATTAGTGATATGCAAACCATCGAAAGTATGAGTTGGACTAAAGGTTGAACAGAGAGGGATAAATGGACTGATAAGTGATAAAGTAAATATAACATTATGAGTAGTATTGATGTGGCAGATATATGAGTGATGTCTGTAAATTTCCTTCAGATTTCCTGTGTGCTTGAAAATGCTTATATTGTTGGGAGGCAGGGAAAGTGTTAAGTAGATAAGGAGACTGGAGAGGACCTTTTCCACTGAGGGCACAGCATGTACAAAAGTAATTTATATGTCATTACACTTCTTTTATGCTTTTTATTGTGAAATGCGTTTCTAAATATTGGATATAGTTTTAATTAAGTTTACCTGGTTTTGCTTTGTATTCTTTTGACTGGTTTTTATTAGCTATAATTTTAGATAGTCACTGAGCTCTTCTTTTCTATTTGATAGTTACTAGAGTTGATAGTACTTCCAAAATTCAGCAGTTTTTCAAACACCTGCTATTTGGAAAGTATTTGACAATATTCATTGCATTTTCAAATTCACTTTCTTACTTGATAATCACAGTTGCCCTGTGGATGTAGACCATCACTTTTTATCCTCATTTTGCAAATAAAAACCTGAAGCTTAAAAGGACAGAGCAAAGTGATATTCCCCTAACCAAAAAATACAGTAAGTAACATTACTGGAACTTGAATATACACATATTGCAGGTGCTGATTTCCAGTCACCTCACCAATGTTCCTCATCAGCCAACTGGAAACTCGTGTCTAAGACCTGTACATTCAGAAGCATAAATTTCTTTACCTGCCACCTTAGCAGAAACTCTAACCTCATTCTTGTCCAAGAAGCCCTTCATACTGTTCACTTATCATGAATACACAAAATTGTTTATCTTGTGATCTGATTTTCTGCAAATGTTCTTTAATTTCTTTCCCTTGTGAGTACATTTTAGTTCCAGTTTTAAGAAATAAAATGATTTCTGGTAAACATATTATAGCCCTCAAGGCCCTTGTAAAACAGTTGTGAGCACCTAGTATTTTGTTCAGCACACAGAGAACACTAACCAAGTCTTCCTTTGTTCTTTATGTTAGTTTTTCTTCATATGAGGGAATTAAAGAACAATATTTAAGGAGACAATCTCAAGAATCTCAAGGGAAGAGACAGGTTTCTGTATTTCCTGGGTCTTCTTTCCCCTTCAACTTGCTCTTGGTGTCTTACTTGGGGTGGGGGGGATTCAAATCAGTTATTTGGAGAGAATATTACATCTTTTTAAGATAATAGTAAGGTATCAGATTGAGCATAATTTGTAATTTGATCATGTTTAGAAATAAGAAAACAATAATCTTGGATGGCAGATTCCATGTTTTAGATAGTTATCTTTCAAAATTTTTGTTGTGAGTGAGAGTTGAAACATACCTGGAAAGCCTGCTGTACCCATATTTCCCAAGGAAGAGGTGCTCCTTCATTTTAAGTTTTAAAACTTTTTGAAGGAGACCTGCCACTTTGGCCTGGGATATTGTTATATGAAGATAACCATAATTTGTTATTGGCAATAATTCTTTGATTTTTAGCCCAAAGATAGACACTGGTGCTATGTTGCCTGGTTAATTGGAATTTTTACTTGATAAGCCTGATGTACCCTGTCACCCAAAACACATGTGAACGCTTTGTGTGGATAACTGATATTTAAACCTTTCTCAAAGCACACAGTTTATAAATAGAGAACTCTTCTGCTCTTCAAGAAATCCACACAACTTTCTTCACTGGAACTCTTGAAAGATGTGCATGAACAACATGGAACTTTGTGGGCCTATTCTCTGCTACTGTTTGGTTTGGTTCCAGTGAGCATCTTAAATAGATCGGATGAAAAAAAAAAAAAAAAAAAAAAAGGGGCCCTTTAAAGCCAATACAGCTGTGCTGGATCAAGTCACCACAAGTGAAAGGCATACAGTCTGTCCTCTTTATGATCTCAGCCTTCCTCTCCTTGAAATGTGTTTTCTCAGGTCCTTTCACCACCTTTCAGCCATTTGTCAGGGAAGTTTTGCAGCGGATCTCTTTCCAAATGAAATAGAATTGCATTTTTGAACCCAAATAAACTGCTTCATGACCCTGCTTACTTTAACTTGTGCATTGTGCCAAAAATACACACTTATTTTTAAAATAAAAATATAGATGACATTTCCTTTATTTATCATGTAAACCTCAAAACACATACGATTTCAATAGCACTATAAGAAATTGTTATTTGTGATATGTTAGTCTGAAAATAAACAGATGTGCATTTTTCCAAAGAGAAATATGTATGCTAAAATATGATTCTGGTTCAATTGGTTCTTTAAGTTTTCTCTAAAGACACAGGAATCAAAGCAATGCATTCCCCTCTTTATTCCTAATTGCTGCTACTTACATTGTCATACTATATTACTCAATTTCCTTCTAACTGAAACAAAGGACTGTTTAAGGAAAAATTTTCTGTAGACCACTACAGACTGTTAAACTCCATAAGAGTCTGAAGTGCATTGAAATTTGTAGTAGCAAAATCAGCATCTTATCTGCCCTTGTCAAGAGGCATATGCACACATCTGTAGGTGCAAAAGCCACAGAGTCTAATAGACAGGTTTTCTACATTTCACTGTTGCTTTTACCACTTGACCTTGCCTTTAGTCTAGAAAAAATAAATCAAATGGCAAACTTTTGCTTCTGGGGTTTTAGTAAATAGGTCAAAATGTTTTGCTTTATTAGAACATGCTAACTCTGTCTTTGTCTTTGTTTAGCCAGCATGTAGGCACTTATTCTGGGCTGTGCTAGCATTCTATTTTAAGAAAACAAGAAAAGGAGATGTTAGTATCATCAAGCTCTTCTTACCCTTAACTTCCTCTGATCATCAGAAAGACTACACATATACCTTTTGTGTATGTGTGTATGTTTGGACACAGGGTCTTGAGCACAGATTCCTCAACATTGTTGAGATGAAATTCTTAACACTTTTATCCTAAAACTTCTCCTACAGAAATCAGCTCTTCGATGACTTTCCTTCAACGTCTGACTGCTGACAGTTGATAGTAAAAAAGGGGTAGGAATTTACTTTCTTGAAGTCTTCAGTGTTACTGCTTCTAGTTGCTATCCACTCCTTTTTAGCTTGATTCGTCATGATTTGTCGAACGTTATAAGAACCTTGCCACTTCAGCATTCAGACAGCTTAAATTTGCATCCCAGTTTTACCACCACATTACTGAAGAGTTATTTACCCCCTGGTCCTCAATCACCTCATCTGTATAATAGTGATAACAGGAATATATACCACACATAATGGTGTGAGGATTAAGAAGTATATTAGAAACGTAATTCCATTTTGAATTATATTTTCGTGGTTTGGTTTTTTGATATGCTGCTAAACAGGATTAGGCTTATTGGATCTTTAGCTTTGCCAGTGTTTCCACACCATGGAAGTTGCTCTGTGAGCCTCTGAGATAAACCAGATACACACAAAGCAATGGTCCTTCATGAAGTAGACCCTTCACTATGAATTTTTCTTTGTTTTCAGATTTGGTATGAAATTGAATATCTTGTAATGTTTTCAGAGGAGAAACATTTTTTAGACCTTTTCTGTGGGCATTTAATTTATTCTAGAAAAATGAATTAAGATAATGAAATTCAGAGGGGGGAAGTGCTGGGGAGTGATGTTAGCCAAATTATATTCTCACAATGTGTGCATGTGCAAATAAATAACAACAAATTTCATCATTATGTACAACTGTAATGCACCAATAAAAAAATGTGGAAAGAAATTACATGCAAATTAAGCACTCTGTCATTTGCTGGTGCCATACTGAAATGTACTTGAAAAATTTCTCCCTTAAGTGTAACAGAAGGAACTTGTCTATGCTCTTTAAAGCATTAAGTAATATAAGGCAGAAAAAATTAACCAACTTAAAAAAATTTCTACCAGAGATGTTTTGCCCTAGGAAATAACACGAGATTCATGGAGTCTTTGAAGTTGAACAGGTTCCTTATTTTAGAATGTGTACCTATGGATCTTGATCCTGTAGTACTGTTAGTTTTGGGAAAAAGTGAACTTGAAGTGACATGTGGTATGATAAGATTCTAATCACAGAACTCTAGCCAATCTCACATTAAAAAAAAAAAGAGTGGAAGTATTCATATTCCTATGTCTTCATGCAAAAGTGGTGATTTAAGTTTATGTTTAGGAGAGAGGTCAGAAAATAAAAATACTCCCCCAGATTCACTTACTAATCAGATGTATTTTGAGAGCTGAGATGCCCCCAGACCTGGATTCATTGTCTTCATTACTTCACATCTTAGTATTGCAGATACCCTAGAAATCTCAGCATGTATACATGAAATTTGTTTAGAATAAATGCAATTCACTTTATTTCTTTGCATTATTCATATATCTTTTGCATATGCATTTTTTCTTCCCCCTTCCCCAGTGAGTCAAAATTTCCCAAAGAACGATAAATGTACCCTCTATATTTTATGGATCATTCTATGATATCTAAAATACACATTTGTTGTCAGTTGATTGACTAGACTAGAAATGAAGTCTGTGTACCAGAGAGTATTTTTGATATTGAGGAAGATATTTAGAACATATGAACAGAATATAAAATAAACCACAACTGAAATAAATGATGAGAAATTATGAAGATCAATTAATGGAGACATGAGGTGGGGGGAGTGTAGAGGAGAGGAGTATGAAAATCACTTAAGAAAGAAGGAACCAAGATCAAGTTTCAAGGCTCATTCACAGGAATGTAGTCATTTGAATATACATCAAAAAATATAATAAAATGGAAAGATGACCTGTGAGCATGTGCAAGCCAAAGTGGTTTGATGAAGTCACTTTGATGGAAAATCTTAAGCAATATATTTATATAACATGCTGGCTTTATGGTAGGGAAAGAGTCATTTTCTTAACTTGAAAACAAATAAGTTTAATCTACTTTACCCATGTTCAGAGAATCACTTCTGAATGAGAAAAATTATGAGATAAAAAAGGAAATAAAGTTTTAATACTAAAAGTCTATTAGAGAATGTGTTTATGAAGATGATTTTAGTCAATGCACAGAGTTTTGCTTTAAAATCATCAGGACATTGCTTTGTACTTTATTGTTCAAGGGCCGATATAATTCTTTTGAAAATTGTATTATTTAAATAAGCATAGCATATATGGTAGCTAAAACTACCTGCTCTCCTAAATCTGCATGTTTTAGACTATATTAAGAAATGTCATTTTGATGAATCTTTTCTTCACATGAAAAAATTAAATGAAGTCATTTAAAATGTGTGGCAGTTTTAAGTGAGTACATTTAGCAGAAAGACTAACAATAACATAAACGTTAAGCAGAAGGAACAAAATACTAAATCCTCTAAATGGACCTTGAAAAAGAAGACTTTTTGAACTTCAAGAAACAGCACCTACAATTTTCTATGCAAAATGGCAAAGAGTATTTGTACTGTTCTTTCTAAAATCACATCACAATAATAAGCATGTGAAGAGAGAGACACACTGATTTTGTATGTGGCAAAACTGGGAGGTAGCTATACCTCCAAACAACACCGAGAGTGGTAAAGTCTCTGAGAACAGAAAAGTAGAACCCAAGTGCCTGTCAAGGGGATAACAATGGAGAGCAAATGTCATTCTGCAGAAGTCCAGAAGGCTTTTGAATTGACGTAATTGGTACAATTACTGCAGAAAGAGGAGGTGGAAATAGACACAGTGAAACTTTCTACGACAAAGAGACCTTTAACTTTCTGTCTCCATCCTTGCCTGTACCCAAACTCTGTGGGATACAGGCGGTATATGCTCAGGAGAAATTGCATCAGTGAACCTCTGGATTGGAGATGGCAGGCAAAGAATACCATCTCTCTGGAGGGAGGTGGGAGGTTTCAAATAGGAAGGTTAAGCAAAAAAATCCGAACTCCTCTTGAGAAAAAAAAAAAATTCTTTCATGTAATTTAGATTCCACCCACCTAATAAAAGTTTACCACCAGATTAGTTTACAATTTGTTTAATAGTAGTCTCGATACTATTTATGATAATGTTGCTGTGTTTTGATAAGTAACAAACTCTGAAATATTACAGCTTAACAACTAGAAGTTCTCTCACTCACATAAAGTCCAGGTTTCCTCTGTGTCATCTGGAGCATGCAGCATCTGATGTCCTCATGGCAGGAGTTGGAATGACAAAGGGGTTGTACAGATTCTTAGCTGTCTCAGTCCATAAGTGACACACTCAGAGTCCTTTATCTAGAACCAGTCACCAGGGAGATGTCAGAGAACATATGAAACTTTGGGTGGCTGCTGACTTCTCTACAACTCTTCAGATTTATGTCCTGAATCTTGCAGGACACTTCACTTTCTTCTTATTCGTCACACATGGGCCTTGTTGTTAATTTCACTGAACAATTAATATTTGTTTTAAATTAAAAAACTAGCACCTATTGCCTGTCTAATGTGTTCTGAAACCATGACAGAAGTAAGAATACAGAGATATACACATGTTACCCCATCTCTGGTCTCAAGGTTATTCCACCACTTACCTTCTTCTTTCACTTTGGCTTTGAAATAATTTCCAGATCATTCCCTCTTAATGCTTATGTTGGTGGACATAACAGAACCAGCTAATCAAAGATTTTATAATAAGTTACTGATTTATAATCAACAGGATCTTGTGTCCCTGTTGAAAGCATTCAATTTCAGATATTTCTCCTGTCTTTTGAGAACTGTTCCCCATTTCCTTTTTAACCAAAATAATTGTTGAGAACTTTTCTTCTTCATAATGACAACACTTGAGGATCTCTAATATGCTTTATAGATAAGTAACTGCAAATTCATCTATTTCTTAGTATTACCCTGTGGTTTATTTCTGATGCTCACTGAAGCAGGTTTGTAAATTAATAAGAATGTGAAATGCTCTATAGAAAGTTTAATAGACTATCAGTTGAAAGCAATTATCCAGAAAGAGTTTTTATATCTGAGTCAGACTTGCAAATGCATCTCATATACTTTTTGAAAGGAAATAATTCTTTTGATTTAAAAAGATATATTTATCTTGGAAATACAATATTATTATATCTTTTTTTACTTGACCCTCTAAATCTGTAGTTTTATCTGCTCAGAGCAGTGGTACACCTCATTTTCAGTGTTTAGATTATGAGAGTATTAATCAATTTTTTATAATGTGTTTCCTTATGTTTTTGCTTTCAGAGTACCCGAGTGGCTTTGGACCATCTGGAGTCTGTGCCTGAGAAATTGAGCCTCCTGGAAGGTTTCAAAGACTTCAGAGTGAGAACGAGTTGGCTTGTCTTTTTCAGTATATTTATCTGAATGAGAGCACTTAACATCTTCCTGATGTGCAAAGAAAATTGTAGAAGGGAGGAAGGACCAAAAATTGTTGGGAACTTTTGAAACTATGCTATCAGTTTTTTGGCATTTGTGGTGTCTGGACTAAAAATAATGAAATTATGTATTAGCAGAACTTAGGAAAATAGAGACTTTACCTTACTACTGAAAGTGCACTTGTCCCCCAAAAACTGAACAAGAATTTAGAAAAATCTGATAATCAAAGAGTTACACATTACATTAACAAGTGGGAACATTTCTGATTAGCAGTTTTTAATTTGTGAATTATCTTCCTTTTCACAGATTACTAGGGCACTCTTTGTCTAGAGATATGATAGTTCACAGATTATCTCTGTGATATATGTATTTAAATTCGCATAGTTTTAGATTCCATATCCCATGCAAATTCCTGATAGAACTCTGACTACTAGCATTTCATCATCAAGCCAACTAGTGACGTGTGGATTCACACACTGTGATTTTTATTAAGTTCCTCACAGAGGAGAAATGCAAAGCAAGTTTCCCTATTACCTAGTTGTAACAGAAGAGGACTTATCCAGAGAAGATCCTTGCATATATTCTTAGGGATGCACATGTAAAGTACATTTTCAGTGATTTGTAATTTGTTTGACAGGGTTGATATGATTGACATAACATAAATAAATCACCACAGCTAACAATGTGGAGGGTTTCCCTTTGGAAACCATGTAGCATCCAATTTCACATTTGTCTTCAAAAGTAACTGAAAGTATGACTTATATTTAGTTCTGTTTAAATGTGACATATTACTTGAGAATACAGTGGGTAGAAAGTACATTCAGATCATGCCATATTGATTTATTGGAAGCTCGGATATGATGTGGTTCTCAAAGTCTATACCAACTTAAAATTACCTTACAATAGCATTTTTTGTTAATGCAGTAACTGCAGTTTTTAGATCAACTCAGGGGTTCATTGGAGACATCTTAAAATCTAGACTATTGCAAATAGGATAAAGCTGAGAATTTATAGTATATTTTATTAAAGTTTTGATTCATTCTTGAGATATGCTTATATATTCCCTGTCAAAGAATCATGAAATTGGTATTCGAGACCGTGTAATTTCTATTCAAACTTACTCAACCCATAGCAGGGAATATATATACCCATATCCTTTCTTCTTTTTTCTTTGTGCTAACAGTAGTCATTTAAGTGAACAAAGGATCAGGCAAGAGAATGTATTAGAAACAGGTGGGACTTTCCACTGAGAAACAGATGCCTGTCTTACACCAGTATAAACACACAGACCTTAACCTCCAGTGGCAGTTCACTGGTTCCCCAGTGATAATCATTGAGCTGAATGTTCCTAAGTACAATTTAAAAGTTATGTTCTCTACTATTGCCAAAAGGTTTATTATCATTAATTTTTATGTTAAGGGCTAGTAATTATCTACACATCTAGGTTATATATACACAAACTCATGTAAAAATGCCTTTATAGAAAATTTCTAGGGAGAATATTTTTTCAAAGTTCAGAATTATACTTTCTGATATATTTGAAAGTGAAATCTCTACCTTTAAAAGGGAAAGGAGTATTGTGCACACTTATGGCCAGTATTAAGCATATACTATTTGGCAAACAGCAACTAAATATGATACATTTTCTTCTACTCTTCACAAACAATCTATATGGGCATTATTTTCCTTCTTGTACAGATGAGAAAACTGAAGCTTGGAGTATGTAAATTAGTTGGAAGTGAGATCTAATTCTGTTTTTTGCCTTCCTGCCTTTTAACTTAAAACCATTCCGTATGTCCTCAAAAGCCATTCATATGATTAAATTAAATCAATGTGTTAAATCAGTTTCATGAAAACAACCAGACCTCACTTTAAGTTAAAAAAAAACACACAACCTTTAGATTATTGGAGATGGATTTTATTTTTCAAATCCCTAAAACTTTCTAAAACTCAGTGTGTTGTGAACAAGAATGCAAAGACCAAAGTTCTTGTCCCAGTTCATTTCCCTGGTACTTGAATTTCTATGTTGATGAGATAGCCTTAAATTTAAAAATCTGTGTGATATAATATTTAAAAGACAATTTTGTTTAAGGAGCAGTGAAATAAAAGGGCTTCAGTTTTAAAGGCAGCATCTTTTTAAACAAGGAGAATATTTTGATACCAAGTATAACTTTGAAGCAAGTACATAACATCCAAAAGTGGTATGGTAACTGACTATCTTTGGACACTAAAGCTAATTGTCAGTAAATCTTTTTCCTTTCAACTAAGAATGCCAGGCATTTCCTACTGGCATGAGGTCCATTTTCTAAAAGAATGTAAATAAACAGCATGGAACCCATTTTATTTTTATGGTAGTGGCCACACTGTCCATTTTCTTCTTTTTCCTTGGTGATCTATTTTTCCTGTGATTATTTCTTATCTACATATTGATATTTTCTTGTTCTAATTTCTTTTACTTACCAATTCAGATCTTTTATTTATTTATTTTTTTTTTTTCAGGATTCCCGTAGTTCATGTGAGAGAATTGATGGGAGATATTCTAAATTCAGAGTTCACAGAGATTCTCTACAGCGGCGCCAAGATGATACCAAATACAGAATGAAACCCTTCAAGGTAATGTTCTTTATGTATATTCTTAGTCTTTGAGCATTATTCCTATTTAAGCCTACAACCTCTTAAGCAGTCCCTGCAATGTTTGTGGAAGGACACTTTCAAAAGAAAAGATTTTCTGTCATACATGGAATAGATTTTCAATTCAATGGGATTAGAAAAGAAAAAAATCCAAAAATTGTGCTTACAACATTTTGACTGGAAACTAAGCCCTTAGTCTTTGACATTGTTACTCAATAAGTTATTTGTCTATGGGAATTGATGCTGCTTAAGAAATTGTGAGGCAGGAAACCCTTGGTCACTTGGTTGGTCAGTCTTATTATGATGGTTGCCCTCCTGTGTGTGTAAGCCCAGTTTCTTTAAGCCCTCAAATCCCCCATAGGTCAAGTAATAGTCAGTCTTTTGTAAACTATAGTGTTCACATTTCTACTCATTCTTCTCCCAGGTACATGAACTCAATGCTAGTACTTCTACTTACATACAGACAGGGAACATTTGACCATATTTTTCCCAAGGCCTGCCTAATACCAATCTGGGACAGATGGATAAACCCATTTGGCCCTGCAAACTTAGCCTTGAGCCGAGTTTCTCAACCTCAGCATTTTAACATTTTGGGCCTGATAATTCTTTGTTGTTGAAGCTGTCATATGCATTGTAGGATATTTAGCAACATCCCTAGAGTCTACTCAAAAGATGCCAGTAGCATCCTTCATCCCAAGTTGTGACATCCCATAATGTCTCCAGACATTGTCCAATGTCCCCTGGAGGGCAAAATTGCCCAGCATTAAGAACTGTCCTAGAGAGGATCCATCTATATTCTCATGTGCACTACAAACCAATTACCAAAAAAAAAAAAAAAAAAAAAAAAAAATACTAAGAACTCTATGGCTCTCTTTATGTTGTTACAGCCTTTAATATTTATGAATATTCAGTTCACTGTATATATTCACTTATTACAGCCAAATATAATTATTTCTAAGAAACTTCCGCTTTCCTCTGAATATAATTGGATAGAATGTTTAGTGCTCATTTCCATAAATTCTCCTTAGCATGCTTAAAATAAGCACTATGCTTCCTCCATCCTAAACAAAAATTAACGCAATTATGCCACATTATTGATACCTCTATTGTGGAGAGGTATGACTTTGTTCCTTTTTAACCTTTGTTTTTCATAGATTAGTATCATTGACCATAGCGGTAACCTTGTTCTCTCTAATGGCAGTTTTTTTAAGTTACCTAGATTATCTTCCATCATTCCCAGCAGGTTCCAGATGCTCAAGCATTTCTTCTTAAACAGGAATACAAGATTTAGGTAACAAGAAGTAATGATAATTACCAATTATTAAGCATATATTAGAACAAACTACATGAAGTTGCCATTTTGTAGGTGTTTTATAGCTTGCGTACATTATCGTATTTAATTGAGGATTAAATATGACAGCAACCCTGTCAGATTGGAAACATTATTTTTCCTCTTTTTACTCTTGAAGAAAGCAGGGCTACAAAGTAATCACATGGTCAAATCAGTCTTAAGACCTAACTCTACCTCGTTTCTGTAATCTATGTCTTTGAACACTATGCTATTATAATATAAATTTATGTCACAAATCCCTTGAGTTTTCTGGAAGTCAAGTGTAAGACCAAATTTTTAACATGTAAAAGTTTTCTCTAAAAACACATTAACACAATAAAAACCTATGAGTTCATCAGAGGTCTGAATGCAAATGAAACATTTAAACCATTATTTTCCAATACAGGTAGATTTGGTGTCAAGTGAATCAGTGCTATCGAGTGGCACCCAAATTGCTATAAATCAATGCAATTTCCATAACAGCATATGGCAAAGCTATGAATGATTAACATGTTCAGCAAGTAATCTCATTGCTGTTCTGTTTAAAATTACATTTGCAGCTGAAGATGAAATCAGACCTGGTTTGTGATAGAGGCCAACACTTAGCAAAATGAGAAGCAAGTTTGAAAATTTTGCAAAAGGTGGTACAAGTATAAGATAGAATCACAAAGCATATTTTTGATGGCATTACTCCACATTAATACTACTTAGACATTTTAAAATGCATTTCCGTTACAGTGATGAGTACATAGACCATCACGAAATATAGCAGATGCCTGAAATAGTGTGGTGATCCAACACAAAACTCATGGAAATATAGCATTTTTTGTAGTCACTGGAGAGGAAATGCAAGAATACATTTTTGCCAGTTGTGTATACCCAGAGTCATTTACTTATATGTCTTATGAAATCAGTTACTTAAAGAGACTGAGGATCAGGCTTGGTGGCACATGCCTATAATCCCAGAAACTTGGGAGGCTAAGGCAGGAGGATCGCAGGTTCAAAGGCAGCCTCAGCAAAAGCGAGATGCTAAGCAATTCAGGCCCTATCTCTAAATAAAATACAAAATAGGGCTGGGGATGTAGGTCAGTGGCTGAGTGCCCCCAAGTTCAATCCCCAGTGCACATGTCTCTCTCTCTCTCTCTCTCTCTCTCTCTCTCTCACACACACACACACACACACACACACACACACACACACACACACACACACAAAGCGACTGAGAGGGGAGGCAGCTTCAAAAGAAGCATGTGTTTAGGTAGAGTGTGAGAAATCATTTCTTGGCTCTGTGGATAATCAGAAGAGCTGCCTTTAGGAAATCATTGACATGCTGGAGAAAATGCTACAAATAAGAGAAATTAGAGCTCTTTCTACAAAGAGAAAGGACATCCCATTTACTACAACATCAGTTTCATAAGACAGTGTTTCAGAAGGTTATTAAATTTTCCCACAGTTTTGTTAGAACAGAGTTCAAAGAAAAGGCACATTACAGGGACTGGAGTTGAGAGATTCTGCTAAAAACTGCACATGGTTTCAGGAAATAAGTTAGTATAGGATTCTGTTTAACTCAGTAAACATACTGTAGCTACAGTGAAAAACACTGAACTAACTATTGGGAGTGGAGATGGGGCACAGACATATGAAGATGGAGAATGCATGATCTTGAAAGACAGAGAATAGTTACTTAATCGTCTTAATTCTAACATAAATCTTGCATTGTTGTTCTAGACCAGAAGTTAGCAAACTGCCCAAAGGGCAGATCTTGCCTACCAACTGCTTTTATAAATAAAATTCTATTGGAATACAACCCACCCATTTATTCACACATTTTCTATGACTGCTGCTTTTGTGCTACTTAATTGTAGAATTGAGTAGTTGCAACAGAAACTGTATGGCCCACAAAACCTAAAGGATGTATTATCTGACCATCTATGGAAATTTTTGCCAATACATGGTCTAGAGAAAGGAAATTGGCAATCTACCCTTTCTTCCTTTTTATATTATATGAAATATTTCCTTTTCCTTATTTACCAAATACTGTCCAAGCTCTTTGGAAAGGCATAATACTTATCCATCCATTCAGTATGTATTTATTGAGCATCATCTATATGCCTGCAACATTCTTGGCATACAAGACTCACATTAGTGAACCCTTTTGGAGTTTCTGTTCCAAGCAGAGGATATTCATGTCTGTTGTTATTTTTCTGAGTACATCAGTCAATAAATATTTATTGAGTTTCTACTAATACACAATGCACTATGATAGGGACTCAAGAGAGTGGCATAAGAAAAATCACTGCCAATCCTTAGCAGTTTAAAGCCTTCACACAAACAATGGAAGTACAAAGGAGAAAGGGATAAATGTAATAAAGGTGACCCCAATAAGCCTCTTTCAGGGTTCAGGGAAAAGATGAAGGTGCTCACAAGGCTTTTGAAAAGAGGTTTGTAATGACAAGTGCAGGGAAGTGTTTTATCCACATCTTAGTTTGCAAAAGGACCTTTATTAGCATTTCAGTTGTAGAAGTTTGCCTGCACTGCTGTTGACAGGCAAATAATTGTTGGAATAGCAGAACCGTGTAGGCAGCTGGCTTCTTTCATCTTGTTGACATTTTTAGAAAGCAGTGAAACATCCAGCATGACCACCCGACCAGTGAAGAGAAGGACTAGAAGCAAGTGGGCAAGTCAAGTTCTCTTTCAACCCAAGGATGCACTTGATCTCATGCTTATTCCTGGGACAATCATGAGGACACTGAAGATCAGATTTCTAGAAACCTGTTGAGAATTTGAGCAGTGCATAAGATACACAATTGTAAGGGCATAATATAAAAATACAATAATATTATATTGTACTAAACCGACCAAGCTAATTGAACAAAGCCTGATCTAAAAGTTTATATTTAGAATTCAATTCAAAGCTGAATCTAACACATTTCCACTGACTCTCTGTAGACTACGGAAGCATTCACAGCCTCTTTTCCATCCGGCCTAATTGAGTTTCTGTAGGCCATACAGGCTCCCTTGCCGTCCCAGCTGTTTCAAATAGAACAAAATGTTCAAAAGTCAGCCAGTAACACAGCATTGCTAATCTGAATTCACAGAAGAGCGTGAGTTTGTCCAAGAAATCTCCATTTGTTACCTTTACCAATACTAAATATATGGTTTTAATTAACATTGGAATTTTTCAGTAAAATCACAGAAAGCATGTTGTTTTCCCATTCTTCTTCTCCCTGAAAGGAAAATCATGGTTTTTAACTTCTGGTTGAAGAGTTGGTATGCAGCTGCTTTTTAAAGAAGCAGATATTGCACAGGGAAAGATGAGGTAGGTGAAGGTGTCTGGATAATGGCTTTCAGCAGTGTTTATGGAGGTGTGGTTTGCAAAGCCCTTCATTGTGTGTGTTCGATGTAAGCACACATGTGATAAAAGTACATGTTTTGCCCCTGGAAGTTATTTCTCCCTCATTAAATTTCTCTGCAATTTATTTATGTCTTGCTTATAGCAATTAATGGCTGTTAGCACTTTCTCAATTCAGCTGTTTCTAACTTAAATCTTCTATGACAGTGGCTTCTAAAACATGCTACACATAACTCCTGGTTAAACTCAAGATTGTAGGTGATGCATAAACTTTTTTTATTTTAATGACTATAAAAATATATCACTAGTGTATTATTCATGTAATTTTTCAGATGTTTTCTTGGAAACAATAGTGGCAACCTTGGAGGAATCTGATGGAGCATTAACCTTTTAATACCCCAGTTATCTTATGTGTAGCCTCCCTTGTCCATGCTTTGATAAGAAATTATATGTAAGCTGCTATGCAGATTTGTTTGCTGTGCTTCCCTCAATCCCAACCAATTTGTCAGATTCTTTAGGTCTCTCTTCTACAGAAATTAAGAACACACGGTAAATTTGTGTGAGCTTCAACGAAAATATAACTATAATACCAAAGCTTAGGAAATGTTGTTTTCCTGGATGGTGTGACATTTGAGGGCAAACAATACCTGCCTCATCTTTGATTCCAGAATACACAGATATACAACACATGTTAAATTGATGATTTTCAAAATATTATTTTTCTGGCCTCAGCCTTTCTGGTATTCTAACAAAAAACTTGTTATTTCCAGTATTTGTTGTTTTTCCAGTATTGCTCAAACAACACATGCAAAACTTTGTAGGCAGTCAAATCATGAAATTTGAATGGATTTTTATTCTTTTGAAGTGATCAAGACTAACTTGCTGCCATAATGTTTAGTTGATTTCATCTTGCTCTTTAAAAGTCACCCAAAAGATTGCCTAAATGAACTGGGACTTTTTTCTTTTAATAAAATCTGAAAATCATAATGGATCAGTCATGACTGTTAGGATCAGCATGACAATTAAGTATATTCATTTTTCAACCTAGTAGAGCTCCATTCTACCAAACCCAGTTCTCTTTAACAAATCACCCATAAATTACTCAACAAGGGCATTAGAAAAGCAAAGATTGTGAAGAAATTAACCTATGGAGACCATTTTTAATATCAAATGTAAAATTCTAGATGCTGAAAGTATAAGGACTATCACTTAAATGTATTAGTTTTCAACAGGCATGTAATAATATCACTCAAGCAGTCATCATTACCTTTAAAATACTCACTCTAAGAGAATAAGCAGTGTTTCAAAGGAGGCCAGCATTACTAAAACATCGTACGTTTCTGCCTGTGTTTAAGTCAGTGACACAATCTTTTGAGTATTCTTGTTGATGACAGATTTTATCTACCGTTAGTAGTTTTGGTTTCTGAAAATGAAGTCATATGGAGCCAAATCTGAAGTTGACAAAAATACATGAAAATGAAAATGAAATAAAGAGTTTTTCAGTAGTTATTTTCTAGGAATATAAAATTTTATACAATGAAACATCAATTAGTAAGGATAGATTTATTAGAGATATTAGAAAAATTTCCGAGCTTCAAATGACCTGATCTAGCACAGTATTCTCATATGGCTGTTATTCTGGTGAATGAGTGTTGATTTGGGTTTATAGTATTATTGAATCAGTTGGATTTTTTATGGTTAAGATAGTTAGCATGGTTGTAAGTGCTGCCTGTGTAGTGTTTCTATCCAGACTGAATAGATTGATAAAATATAAAATGTTAGAGGACCTAGAGGAGATCCAGTTCAGCCTTTTAATTTTTTACATGAAGAAACAGGATGTGACAGTGTCTCCTATATCCTGACTTCCACCATTGCAAACTGGAATTTCTGCACTTTTGTCAAGAAATGATCATATATGCTATTAAATGACCAATGGATAGCAGAAGAAATAAGGGATGAAATTTAAAAATACTTAGAGGTAAATGAGAGCAGCTATACAACATATCAAAATCTCTGGGACACTATGAAGGCATTGATAAGAAGAAAGTTCATTGCATTGAGCTCATTCATTGAAAGAATAGAAAGTCAACAGATAAATGACCCAACATTATAGCTGAAATCAATGAAATTGAAGCAAAAGAAACAATTCAAAAGATTGACCAAGCAAAAGGTGGGTTCTTTGAAAAAATATATAAAATTGATACACCCTTAGCCACACTAATGAAGAGAAAGAGAAAACTCAAATTACTGAAATTTGTGATGAAAAAGGAAATATCACAATGGCCACTGCTGAAGTACAGAAGATAATCAGAAACTATTTTGAAAATTTATACTCCAATAAAATAGAAAATCTTGAAGACATTGACAAATTTATAGTAGAATGAATCAGACCTTATTACTGTATGTGCATATGTGATTTCATGACTGGTGTAATTCTATATCTTGTACAACCAGAAGAATGAGAAGTTATATTCCATTTATGTATGATGTGTCAAAATGCATTCTATTGTCATGTATAACCTATTAGATCAAATAGAAAGAAAAATCCAGTTCAAAAAAGAAATGATCATATGTGATGGAAAGATGAAGTTAATCAAAGCCTCACCCTCGTGGAGATTAAAATCTAAGTTAGCAAATATGCAGAATGAGATATGAAGAGCAGATTTTAAGGAAACCATCTGCCAAGATTGAACTTTCAAGTAGGAATAAAGTTTATTGAGGAAGAATGTAAACTTTCTTAAGCACTGATGGAATATTGGGACTTCATAGTGAGCAGAAATGGAAAGATGGTAAATTGTTTGATGAGAGACAAATTCAAGAAAACATTTCTGCCACTGGTTTAGAAATGCATATGTGTTTTTTCTTTCTCTCCAGGGAAAGGATTGTATAAACTAAAATTCAAAAATTAAATGTATCATTTATCTTACAAACTTTGAACTTACAGTATTCCTGAGAGAAAAATACTTGGTGGGCATCATTAAATATTAATCATTAGATATCAGTTTAGCAAAGAAATGTAGTCAGGTTGGAACAGAGTTTAAGAAACCAATTACAATGTGGGTTATGAAAGAGAAGTGGAAGAAGCCCAGTGAAAATATTAGAAAATGCAAGTTCCTTCATCCAATGGAATTTTTTCAGAAAATCCTGGCTAACTACCTTCTTGAGACTTAAGACAGCAATAAAAATAGGTCCTTGTACTGAGAATATAAGAATTGGTAAAAACAAAACCTGGGGTTATTAAAATTGCAAAGAATCTTCCTTTTAATAAATATTTTTTACTTTTAAGAATTTGATTCAACAACAGGCAAGATATAAGAAGATTATAATCACCTTCTAAAATTTACTTCTATGGAAATTCCATAGATTAAATATGAATATAGAATTGGAGGAGATAAAAGTATTTTCTCATATTCTGGCATATTGATTGTTCGAAGAGATTAGTAAATATATTTCAATGTTAATTTCTCTGGTTCTGTTTCAAGGTAATATGGGGGTTTCTGACAGGCCTTTGAAGATATAAAATGTTAGGACTCAAAGATATATTAAAATTAAACCTCCTCATTTTCCCTATATGAAAAAAAAATGTGAATAGTTGGATGATGAATAAATCAAACATTGTAAAAGGAATGGATAACAGCTCTAAATGAATATTCACCTATTAGCAGAGTATCAAAGTATTTGAAGCAAAGAAGGGTAAAGCCATAAAGAAAAACAGACTAATCTGTAATTGTAGTTGGAAATTTCAGTATTCTTCTTTCGATCATTAACAAAATAGTTGGAAGAATATCAGTTCCAATATAGAAGACTTAAATAACACTCTCAACCAGCTACACCAAACCAACATTTATAGGATAGTCTCCCCCGCAGAGGAGCTAATTACACATATTTTTCAAGTACATGTTGAACACTGTCTAAGATAAGACTATATTCGAGTGATGAAAATTCAATAAATTTAAGATGATTGAAGTGATACATTGTTTTTCTACATGGGAATAAAACCAGAAATTGAAAATATCTAGGATATTCCCAAATACCTAGAAATTATACAGCTTATTTCTAAATAACCCAAGGATAGGTTAAAAAAAAAAAAAGAAAGAAAAGCCAATGGAAATTTATAAATATTTAACTATATAAAAATAAAGACACAACTTGTGAAAATCTGTGGGGAACAACTAAAAAGTGATCAGAGGGAATCTGGTAGCATCGGATGTATGCTACAAAAGGAGAAAAATCTCCAGTCACTAACTTAAAGTTCCATTATAAGAAACTATAAAACAAAGAGCAAATAACACACAAAGTATGTAACAACAAGACTAAATCAGAAAATCTAAAAAGACAAAAATCAATGAAATAAAAAGCAGATAAGTAGAAAAAATAAATTAAACCAAAAATGGTTTCCTTGAGACAAATTGATTTAAAAAAAAAATAAAAACTCTAGATAAACCAAATAGAAAGAATATACAAATGGCTAATTTTAGGAATGAAAAGGGTATATTAATAGAAATACTAATGACTTTAAAAGTATAAATAGGGACTGTTACAATTCACTTTACCTTTATGTATGACAATTTAGATGAAATGAAATGAATATAAATAAACAGCCTTAAAATGTATTATCCAGAAATCCCACTTCTGGGAATCTATTTTAAATAAATAAAATTTGAACTAAGTTTTTTGTACCAAGATGTTTATCAAATGATTACTTATTGTAGGAAAAAAATAGCTGAAATCAACCTTAAGTTTATGACAGTAGAAGATTTATAAAATAAACTCTGATATAACTGTTTATTTATAAAATAAACTCTGATATAACTCTGATATAACTGATGACAATTGAAAATTTTTCATATAGTGCTGTTTACAAATAGTAGGAGGGACTGGGAATGTAACTTAGCATGTAGGGCACCTGTGTTCAGTGAGAGAGAGACAAAGAGCAGGAAACAAAATAGTCAACAATTGGTGATCTCAGTAGAAAAAGATATTTTTAGACAAAAGGTATTCTTAAATTAGTTTAATAAGCTAATTTGTTGGGCTATTTATTTTCTTCTAAATGTTTTATTGTATTTTCCAAATTGGCTAAGACAGAAATATGTCTATTCCATATTTTAGCCATCGTATGCCCAGAAGCTAGTTTTATCATTAAAAATATTTTTTAAATAGAAAAGATATAACCTGTATTTTAATGCCAGTTGATTTTGTTTTAAATTTTAGAATCAAACCATTGAGGAAAATGAGTATTATTTAATTATCTTCATCCTTCCTCCCGTGGACACAGTTGAGGTCATCATGCAGGATCTACTCCAGGAAAATGCCCAGTCTGCACCCCTACTCTTTCTTGTCTTTCACTGTCTTTCTCCAGTTCTGGTGTCAGTGTTTGCTTTCTTTTGTCTTTCTCTTCTCTTAATCACCAAAGCATCTTTTAGTAGGAAACCATTCACTCACACTTGTTTTTATACTTACAAACTAAACCATGATTCCGTGGAGTTCTCCAGCATTGGTTGAGGCCAACACCCTCCTTTCCCTGTATGCATTTTCCAACTTCACCCAGGCCTTTAGTATCAACATCTGAACCACCACTATCGTTAGCTTGCCTGACGGTGATTTTCCCATGCCAGCTCATTCTGAACTGGTTGTTGTAGTATACTTGAGACAGAAGGTATGCCCTTTCCTTCCCAGGAATCCTGCAGTGAGCAGCCCCTATTTCTAATGAAATCCCCAAAATGAGTGAGCACTTAAAAAAAAAAAAAAAAATCATACGGTTGAAAACCTGTGGGTCTGCATCTTATGTAGAACTAAACTCCTTAGAACATAAAGACTAAGATCTTCAACCATCTGAGGATTATATCCATGCCTTTTTTTGCTCAAAATAAATTGCCCTTTTACAGATATGTATATACTTCTTCTTTTTGCCTTTCTTTGGTGACAAAAAATTAAGATGTGAAGTTGGTAGTTGATGTACAGAACGACACCTAATTCATCAGATAATCATGCTACATGAAGCCTTACTAGGTGGGGTTCGTGTTTTGGGGAATCTTTTGGGACCACCTCACCATCAGCTGCTCCATATGTAAACTTTAGCAAAATTCTTTTTTTTTAATTTATTTTTATTGTAAACAAATGGGATACATGATGTTTCTGTTTGTACATGGAGTAACAGCACACCATTTGCGTAATCATACATTCACATAGGGTAATGAAGTTTGATTCATTCTGTTATTTTTTCCTTCCCCCCACCCCTCCCACCCCTCTTTCCCCTCCATACAGTCCCTCCTTCCTCCATTCTTGCCCCCCTCCCACCGCCCATTATGTGTCATCATCTGCTTATCAGTGAGATTATTCGTCTTTTGGATTTTTGAGATTGGCTTATCTCACTTAGCATGATATTCTCCAATTTCATCCATTTAGCAAAATTCTTGATCCCTCCCTTTTCCCAGACCTACAGTTATGTTCATTCACAGTCTTTTAACTGATATTCCCACCTCAACAACTTGCCCCTTCAATATGTTCTCCACATGTAGGCTAAAGAAATCTTTGAAAAATGTAATGCAAAGCCTGGTATTCTAGTTTTTAAAACTCTTGACTGCCTTCTGATTGTATTGAAGAAAAAAAGTCCCAAATCTTAAACATGGCCTTTACCCACTTCTGAACCTACCATAACCACCTCCCTCTTCAGGCTCAGTATGTCTACTCCATGAGGTCTTCCTTCTGTTCTTCAAACATACCAACTCTTTTTCACGTTAGTATTCACATAGTCTGTGACATCCACTCCCTGACTCCCTACCCACAAGCTTCCACCTAGGTGATTCACCGATTTCATACCCAGCATTGAAATAATGCCTTCATTATCACCTCCCAGAGGATCTCCTTGAATCTCAAATCTAAATTGGAATCTTCCTGTTATTTCTTGTTCTTATAGAACTTATCATAGCTTTTAATAATATCATATTTTGTGTAGTTTGTTTTTCTAATGCCTTTCTCTCTTGTAAGCCTAATATCTTTGTTCTTTGTTCAGTACATAATAGGTACCCAACAAATTATTGTTAAATGAATGACTAAAAGAAAAAAGAAGTATAATAAATAATTAGAAAACATTCATGAGAAAACTGCTATTTTACTCTTTATTCTTGTATATTAAATCACCCATTTTAATCAGTTTAATTAGTAAACAATTAAAGTTGTAATCATCATTTTCAGCTAAGATTGGGTAAAAGGACACATTCATACAACACAAGAAAAGAGAGACCTTTTGTATGCTCATTTTTTGTTTAAACAATGTCTTAAATTGTTGCTGAGTATTTAAGATTAATCATAATGGAAGGCAGTCCAGCTAAATGTATTTAAAAACATAAAATTATTTTTATTGATACAGTGTTTCCACCTAAGAATTTGTCATAAGGAATAGATCTAAATATGGAAAAGGTTGTATATTTAAAGATATTTCTCACAGTGTTATTTATAGGAGTAAGACACTAGAATCCACCTAAATGCCAAGTAAAATTAATGGCTGAGCAAAACTTGTCACCTCCACCAGATAGCATATGAGTAACCATTAAGCTGAAGGTTAGGATAATATGACTTCCAAAATGTTTATAGAGTAAATGTAAATAACACAATTTTATAACTATGTTTATAAATCCTATTCATGGAGGTAAAAAAAGACTGGAAAAAAATATGTCATGCTGCCATGGGAATGAGTGATTTCTTTACTTAAATATATTTTCTTTAATATATATTTTATTTTTTCCAAAGATTATAATAAACTGTTCACATGTAATGTAGTTTGCATATTAAGATTCTGTCGCAGTTTCAGTACATTTGAGCCTTGGTCCTTATAGTTTGTAATAATTGAACTAAAATGCCCTGCTTTCTTTCTTAGGATGACAGAACCTTTGCTGAAGATTCCCATGCTCATGGATTAGTTCACTCATCCTCTTGGCAGGATCACAGTCACTTCCTGTCTAGTCCACGATTTTCACACTTGAACCGTAAGTAATAAAGTCCTGTACCAGTTCTTAAATTGGATTTAAGGAAATGCAACTCATGGGAAAATTAAAGTTTAAGGCTAGTACATGATTGTAATATTCATGTTCTAAGTTCGAGAAAATTTTATCATGAATCATACAAATAATCCCCCCAGGTACCTTTATAATGTTACCCAATTTGCTAAAAAAAAAAAAAAAAATTATGTAATCCCCTTTTTAGATCTTACCTTCTCAGAAAAGTCAAATTACCCAAGAAAAAATGTTAATTAAGCAAAAATTTTTTATAAATTGAGTGAGTAAAAGAAGTTTATTTTTAAAATAAAATTCAAATCACCAAAAGGAAGATTTTTGCATATAACTGTTCAGAAATATGTGATACTGTACAAAGAGACTAAAAGTGCCATTATGCACTAGAATTCACTCTGTGAATACCCAGTGAATGCTATTAAACTGTCATCAGCAGCCTGAGCAAGGTATGGGTCCACTGGCCCAGAATGCCATCTCCCACCGTCTATACCTCCTTCCCTTCTCTTTTCTTCAACTTTCAGCCTATGTGAAATGTTCTTAAAGAAGGCATTAGAGCTTACAGTTTTGAAGGTGATTTCTGTTGTAAGCACCACCACATGCTACAATTTTCCTTTAAAATATTTCTCAGAATAATAACTGTATAATCCCTTGTTGTTTGAGTGGCTTTTGTTTACTGTTTCTTTCCTCCACCAAAGAGTGAACTCAGTGAAGATAGGAGCAGTGCCTGTTTTATTCATCACTGTTCAGCACTGTACATTGTACTTGGCACACAGTAAAAGACCAATTAATATTCAGTAATATTAGATGAATGGCTATAGTTCACTTTTATCTAAACTATTGGGATTTCAATATTATTTAATGGATTCTTATTTACATAATAATCTAGTTGTTTAGTTTACCATGGGCCTGGAATGTTGTGCATTAAATCTGATAATTCTGTCATTTTAAGTGGCTAGATAGTTATAAAATAATGTACCAAAATAGGTCACAAGAAGTAGGTCAAATCCAAAGGTGATAACTCTCATTTTTGCTGATTTATATTCATGTATTCATTAAATAAATATTTATCAGTTTCTGATAAATGGTTTGGTTTTCATTATATCATGATTATTTTATTCCAAAAGCTAAGCATTTTCTCATTCCTGTCCTACTCATTTTACCAAGTGATTTTATATCTGCATAAACCCACCGCTATTCTAATCTGGCAGCCAGTTTTCAATATGGATCGTATCTCCAGTTAGAAATGGTACCTCAGAATCTGATAGGTGAGAATTTTATCCTTCATATTAAGCAATGGAAAACTTCCCCCAGGTCTGTTTAATACAATTAAACATGGAAGAGGAGAGTAAGAAGTAAGGACACTCAAACATCAGAGAATCTCATCCATTGAGACATTCAAGAGCCCGGAGATAAATAGCACCATGATGTGAACATGGAGGTCATTGTTCTCCTGCTGTTTCATTTTGCTACTGTGACTTTCATAAGGCTCCTAGAAAGGCACCTAGGCGGAAGTGGTTAGAAGACATTAAGTAGAAAACATCAAGATTTATGGTATTTTAATATTATAAATGGCAAAGAAAGAAACTGTATTTAACTCTCTTCTCTAAACCTTTTTTGGCCAGCTTTGGTCATTTTTCTAATTAAGATATATTCCTCACAGGCAGCCATAGATCTCGATATAAAATCTACTGGTTCAAAAGGAAATAAAACTAAATAAGAAAAGGAAAAACTATCATTGAGAACATAATTTGAATGAGAAAATATTTACTGCAGTTTATACTGTCAAATCTGACTGAAAAAAATTAACTTAAAAAGTTGACTCACTTAATCATTTAATTATGTTATGACTAATTCTGTCTTATGTCTCAGTCTTCTTTTGTTGACAAGTTTGTTTTGATTTTTCTTCTACTCCTGTCACCATATTTTTAAAATCAATCTTCAAAATTGAGTCACAGCCACCTTATTATTAATTATTATTAACTGATTGAATTAATTTATTTCTAGAAATCAAGTTTATTCTTATTTGCTTTGATGAACCTTGAATTTTTTGTTTTTAATAATTAACTGTAGGGAAAATTAGGATCACCTTGAATATTTCTGTTTTTGAAGCACAAATTTAACTTACAGAAATTGTCCTATAACTTCTCTTTAATCTCCCTATAAACCTCCTGAAGTAAAAAGAAATGTCAAGGGCAGTGGTTGTAACTCAGTAGTAAAGCACTTGCCTAGCACGCATGAGTCTTTGAGTTAATCCTCAGCACCACATAAAAGTAAATAAATAAAGGTATTTTGTCTTCAACTAAAAAATAAAAACGAGAAGAATGAAATGAAGAATTTTCCATCAAGTAACAAGTTACTTTTTAAGTCACTTTTACTACAAGTTCTACTGCTGGGGAATGACAACAGACACTGTTCAGGTTTGGTGGGATTCTTTGACTTTTAAACCTTCCGTCTTGCTTGCCTGTGACTTGCACATTTGTCAGTTTGGTTTCTTGACTTTTTTTTTCCCGAGTAGCTTTTCATTTATTAAAAGAAATTTACATTTATTATATTAAAATAAAAAAAAGAATGAAATGTCAAGACCAACAGAGAAAAATGGAATCTATAGCAAAAGATAATACAGAGGAGGTAGCCTTGAAGAGATCAGAGAAAATATTAGGTCCATTAAAAATAAAAGCAATGTATTATGAAAAAGGAACATACAGGAAAGAAATCTCAGAATTTTAAATGATTGCTATGAAAACCAACCAACCAACAAACAAAAAACTGGAAATGTGGAAAACAAAAATCAAGAAAACCACAAAGAAAGTGAAAGAAGAAAAAGGAGGACAGTAGAAAATTTTTTTAGAAAATAATTTCAAGAGAGACAATACGTGATCAATGAAAGTGTAGAATGAGAGAACAAAGAATGCAGCAGAAGACCAGGAGCAGCCAGGGTAAAGGGCTCCCCCAACAAGTAGCTGCCGCACAAATGTCATCCTGAGGGTGATGCCTGTGCTTCCCAGATACCATGGCTTCCTCTTTCTTGTTTCACCCCTTTATTTTGTGAGAGCACATCAGAGAAGGAGAGGTGAATGTTTTCAGTCTCCGTATTTCCGAAAATAGATTTCTTCTCTTTATACTTAATAATACTAGCTGGCTATGAAATTCCAGTTGAAAACTACAGTTATCTTCCAAAATTCAGTGATGGTGTTGAAAAAACATATGTATTTGACTCCCATTCTTTGTAAATGATCTTCTCTGGCCCTCCTGTAGCCTTGACTCCCTCCCCACTTCAGGCCCTGGGAACTTGTGGGAACTGTTCTCTTTAAATTTAAGGAGCTTGCAATGCTGTGCCTCAGTATTATCTTGTTATATTCGTTCTTATAGGTACTTGTTGGCTGGGCCCTTTAATCTGGACACTCATGTTCTTGAATTCTTCCATACTGAAAGAAAAAAGGAGAGATTCCATTGAGAATATATTTAGGAAGTAAAGAATTGAAAATTATCTGATACAGTTGAGCGCTTAGAACAAAGAAAACCTACAAAAAGGCACAAAAATCGAATTGAGGTGTTAGAAACAATTAAGGTAGTCACAGAAAAAAAGCAACTAAAAAATAAAATCAAAACATGAGTCAGTTAATAAGTATAGGGAGAAAAATGAATAAGAAACATTGTCACAGCATGTATACCTATTAGGTTTGTGTGAGCCATATTTATTTACATATTCATAAAAATATAAATGTTCAGTATTGACATAACTGAAAGTTTAAATGTGGCTATATTGGGAGGATGGGTGAGGAGCAGTGGGTAGGTGTGGATAATGTCTAAAAATGATAAATCAGAAAATAGCAATCAAGGCTTTTTTTTTTTTTTTTTTTTCAAAAATGAAGCAAATGTAGAAAATAAACCTAAAAGAGTTCACTGTGGTTGACTCTGAGGAGTAGGACTGTAAGATTAACAGTAACGGGGAGAGACTCCTGTTTTTCTATGTAACTCTTTGGAACTATTAGATGAGTATATATACACTTTGACTAAAAACATCTTATGAAGATAAATGATACTAAAAAAAAACACTGGGTTTTATGTCTGGACAACAAATGTCTGATTTCCTTATTAAGTTCAACATGAAATAAGAAGCACCGCTTTGGACCTATGCAGAGCTCTGGCAAATAGGCACTAAAGGTCCTTAAAGCAGATGTTCTTGGTGCACTAAATAGGCACCTCCTTCCTTAGGTTGGAATTGTCCTGGACCAGGCCCTTTTGTCTGTGCTCTGGACTCTGAGGCATTCATTCTGCTGACTGAGGTGCCCTGTCAAACTGTGACCAAACTAAAGCATAGAATCACTGACCATGGAAAAAACAAAGGAAATGGGAAAATACTGCATAATTTGTGGTCTTTGAAATGATCCAGCATTAATGAAAGTTTGTTTTAAGAAGTAATTTATGTCAGCTTTGTGTAGTTCAGGTCAATTCATGAAAAGGTAGATTCCTTCTGCCAGGAAGAAGGAAAGAAATGTATAAATTGTAAGTTTATATTACCATTGGAAATAGGAACACAGAAATCCATTATTTAAAGCCGTGATCACTACCAAATTTATCCTGGCTGGCTAGAAGTTATGGCGGTGAGTCAGGACACACTTTTAGAAGACTTGGATTCCATTACCTTTAGCCTGTAGACAGTGGGGGCTTAGTAAGAGAGGCTCATAATGTCAGCTTTTGAAACTGTCATTTTTATTTTTTATAAGTAGTGACTGACCACTAGTCTCCATGTATAGCTCCTTTTAGACTAAGGGAGCACAACTCCAGAACAGGTCCTTTACTCTTGGGGCTGGGACCAGTCTAAACTTGAAGAAGATCTGTAGCAATCTGATGACTTCTAGAAATCTCCATTCCTTTGAGACTAAGATGTTTAATCTCTTTGGAATTAGTGTCTCCACACCAAATTTTAAAAATAAATGTAGATTGCAAATTTTCTGTAAGTCTAAAACTATTTTAAAAACTAAATTTATTAAAATAAATAGACCCCAAAAGAAAGAACTGTGATTTTTCATGGGGCAAAAATGTTATCTAAGAATGATTGACATTATAAGTAAATCATACATTTTATGTTAATTTAATAGATTTAGAAAAACAAATCAGCGAAGTTGCTTTAAAAATTTCACTTCCTTACCTCAGCTTACATTGCTATAAAAAGAAAAGTTAGCTTCTCAATTTGTGTTTTGAGGTGACAGTAGGAGTTTAAATTCCTTGGACAAAAAATAATTTATCCACAGAAAAAAAAATAGTATGCTATTTTCATTTCATATTATAGTTCAGGGTCCACCTGGCTAACTGTGAGTATATACTTCTTAAGTAATCTGTTCTCAAACTTATAAGGTAAATGCCAATGATTTATGGCAATACAGATGGAGGTACTGCCATGTATGTGTAATATGTCAAAATACACTCTACTGTGATATACATCTAAAAAGAACAAATGAGAAAAGATGGAGGTACTGATAAGGTAAGAAAAATCTACATTTCAGATATTTTTCACTGACAAATTAAATGCTAGATAATTTTAAATAACTGAGTTCTGATTATTGTGATTTGACAGGGTACTTTGTGGGCTTCCTCTAGAAAGCAGCTAAAAAATTTCCAATCTACTACTCTTAAAAATCCCCTAAGTATATTCACGTGATCAACCAATATATATTGAGCCTTGTGCACAGGCTCTGTGTTTGGTTCTGGAAAAGACATTAACAAACAGTACAGACAAGTTCATCTCATCTCATGGAGAAACCAGTAGTGAACTAATGAGCAAATAATTTTAAATGGCAGTTGGTGTGCTATAAGGTAAAATGATAGAAGTTCCCTGGAACACAACCACTACTTTTGATGTATGATCAGGGGATGCCTTTCTGAACTTTAAAAAAATGAGCTAAATTGATATTGGGTGGGAAAAGTCATTCTGATACCAGGAGTGGAAAATTCAAAGACCCAAAGAAAGGAAAGTGGTCTGCTAGAGATGGAGCAACCAGTAAGACTGAGGGGATGCAACCCTAGTTAGATGTTTGGATGTTTTAAGTTCACTGGAAGGCAATAAGGGGCAAGGGTGAGGAGGTTATGCAGAGAATAACATGACCTGGTTTGCTTTTGAAAAAGAAAATTCTGATTGGAATGTGGAGAAAGGATAGTAAAGGAGTAAAATTAAAAGAGGGAGAGAGAAAATGGTGGCCTATGCTGGGATGATAGTAATGGAGATGGGATAAAGCAGGACTTAGGTGAATTTGAGAGGTAGTACGATTATCAGAATTTACTCTTAAAATTGGATAGACATATTAGACAGGAAAAAGGAAGAGAGAAACCAGCATTTGAGAACCTGGGTGGATGAGTATATAAATTTCTAAGGTGGAGGAGAGTAAGGGATGAACAGGCATCAAGAATAGAAATCAGGAGGAAAGATTTCATATCAAAGTTGCATACAGGCATTTAGAACTCAGAAGAGCAGTAAGACATAGTAGAAAAACAGTACATCTAGATTCCAGACTCCTCTTAGTAGACAAAGCAGATAACAAACATATTCTATAAAATAGGACCCCTTAAGATTTCTCTTGAATTCAGTGTGTGTGTGTGTTTAAAATCATTGTATTCTAACAAAGCACACATTTCCCACTCTCAGACACTCAAAAATGAAAAACAGAAGTTTATAAATCATGCAGATACATGTTTTTGAAAATATAATAACTGATTTTGTTAAAGGTCTACTATTGCATATAAAGTTTAATTACAGAAAACTAGATTGAATACCATGATTAATTAAGTACCTTCTACAAAATCAACTTTTTAGCCCTGGTTTCATATTCACATTGGTTTGTTTTTCTCTTTCCTTTAACCTTGCCAGAATTTACCAAAAGAACCGTTGCTCCAGATTCAGCTTTAATGAAGGAAGATGCCACAAGTTTACCAATGAATGGAACAAGTTCACAATCCAAGAAGGAGGAATATGAGAGCAAAAAAAGCAAAATGTAATTAGTAACTCTACTTGGAGTGTTTTACAAATAATAGCATATCTATCCTTGCTGTTTTGGCCCAGGTTGTCCAACAGACAGACCTGTGGCTTTGGCTCTTTTGTATTGCCAGATATCAACTAAAACAATAATACAGATAGTCTTTGCGAATGATATAAGTTTAATCAATCCAAATAATAATAAGCAATTACGGATGTGCAGCTAACTTGCTGGCAACTTATACTAGCAGAAAAAGTGATATTTTTCTCTTCACATTTTCCTTTTTAATGTGTGGTAAGTCACAATTTCCTGACCAAAATTGGGATTTATAATTGATGCCTTTCTAAAATTTCTGACTACAAAGGAAGAAAATGCACTTCTTTTGAGGCAAAAGTTGCCAGCACTTTAGATTCAGGGAGCATTTATATACAATTGATTTTTTTTCTTAATGCTTTCTCCCTAATAAATTATCATGTGTTATAACATGTCATGGAGATAAGCATATATCATATTGGACAGTCCACTTTATAAATGCTTAAGATTGTTATATCCATCATCTCAGCAGTCTATTACTACATGTAGTATCTTAAATTTATTTCCAATCATCCATTTTTAATAGCAATAAAGAATTTATAAATGATACTGAATTGTAGAGCGCTGTAAAGAATTCATAGCACAATTTATTTATTTGTCTTTTGTGGCCAAATATCCCACTGTGATCACTCCAGTCATATCCTGGACCATCTTTTGTTTACTATGATCAGAATCTCAACACCAAATTTCTGTACCTATGAGGTTCCTTCTGGAAGAGTTTTCATATAATTTGGTACTATCTTACCTGCTTTTCATGTCCCAACTTTTCTCAACATTGAAGTGTTTACAAGAACTTATCCCCTTTACAAACTGATCTACCAGTGTAGAAAGATTTATATTTAAATGCTAATGACAAATATCTAGGAACTGATTCCTAGTGGGTCATGGTGGAAAGATTCTGCACAGAAGCAAGGACAATAAAGCAATTCCTTTGTAATGTGTGTTACATTTTTGTGTTTGTTAAAATGTACTTGCTTACTAGATTTCTCACATTTTATAAAGCTTCTATTTCCACTAAACATGTTTTCCTAACTTACTATAGCTGAGTACAGAGTTAGCACTCTCCTCCCATGAACTTGAATGCAATTCTTATTATAGAAATGAAGATGTTGCATATCCAAAAATTAAATAACACAGACTTCTTAGCCTCTGTGAGTACAGCATAAATTTATCATTTATTCATTCTAAAACCCTCTTATTGAGATCCTAATATATGCTAGTCATGCTAGAAGAAATACAAAAGTAAGTGGATATGTTCAAAAGTGTGTTTGATATTATGAACTACATGAGAAAAAAGGGTGATGTGTTTAGGCCAGTTTAAAAAAAAATCAGACATTAAATAGGTTTGATTTTGTTTTATCTAACCTCAGAACTTAACAGGGTTCTTAATGTGCATTTTGAGGTTTTAACTGAAGAAGTTCTTTGAAAATCATATCACAGTCCTGGTATTCCTTGTAACCTGTATCATTCTAGGGCAATTTTAAGGTATTGAGATATTATTATAATGTCTCAAATGATGTTTTGTGAGTCCATAATATTCTATCTCCTTGGGCCTAAATGACTCTCAGTAAAGAAAATAAGGAATAAAATTAACAAATTTTGTATGAATTCCAAGGATAAAACTTAAACAGTTTTTTCCTTTATGTATTAGTAGGGGGACATCATGCCACCCATTTGGTTAAAAGCAACAAAAGGAACTGATCTGTGCATCTGTGGTCATTGAAAACAACAACAACAACAACAACAACAACAACAAAAAAGAAACAACCATCCAGTTAGTTAAACCTGAAAGTTTAAGGGAACCCAGATTATTCACTTGGAAAATCCTTGAAAACATGTTAGCTGGTGATTTTATAACAGAATAGAGAAGAATCTTGTCTTTAAAACCCTTTTTAAATCTGAAAAACAAGGCCATTATATCATGTTATTGAATGCCCTGTGCTACTGCTGGATGAATGAAGGTGTCTGACTTTAAATGTGGATCACACAAGAACTTCAAAGGAAAGTCAACTTTTTGTGAGCAACAATTTTGTCAAAATTCCTTGGCCCTCTGTTTATATGGAATTAAATCCAAGGACCGGTCTCCTCTGAGGATTTTTCCTATCTCTTGCAGTTACCATAAGCTTGAGTTGGAAATCAAAAGGAATGCTAAGGAAACACTAATAGCTCGATTTGTACATTTCAAAGCCAGCAACTGTTTTTCCTTTACTCACTCCTTTGGCAGTGCAGTCTCAATTACGTGTGATATCGGCCCCATTTGAGGTGTAGCTAGTCAGCCATATTGCTTGTAGCACTGGGACGTTGGAAGGGATAAACCTTATTCTGCAATGATCCTGGTCCAAGACTTAATTTGAAGATTGACCTTTTTGGTTTAATAATTTTGATTCTTCTGGCCGTCTTTCTCCCTAAACACACTAAACTTCCATTGAAGTTGCTGAAGGCCACAGAGGGGAAGAAACACAGCTGGGAGAAATCTGGCTTGATGTTTTTCCCATTGGCTAAGGTTGTATTATTTCCTTGACTAGTGTCTGACTTGAAGGTTGAAAACCAGTTGGTTATATAACACTTTATGCACCCACTTTCCCAGAACCACCAACTTTTCTTCTTATTGTTATAGTTTACATATTTTTACCAATAAAGAGATAAAATCTGTAGCTTGATAAAATAGTGCACATAGCATCTAGATTTAAAGGTTTTGTGTCAAAAAGCCTATTTACTGAAGAGAACAGTTAAGTCTATTTTTCTCAATTCCAACTATGGTAGATATATTTTTTTTTTTTATTTTTAATCTTGGTTCAGTGGTATGCAGAATATATTTAGAGTCATAGTGATTGTTACAGTTCCTTTATTTAATCTATATTGAATTTTTCAGATGAAAAATAACAGAGTATTTTAAATGGGACCAAATTCTTATATATAGCAACATGGCATGTTTACTTAGCAAGTCGTTTTTTAGGAAGGGATAAATACCTCAAATTATTTTACTCAGGATTTGTGCTTATTATAAACACAGCTTCATGTCACATGGTAGCAAGAATGTGAATGATCATTATTTCTTTGCAAAGCTTCTTACACCCCCTTCCCCAAACTGTTCCAGTATTTTCCCTCAATTTTAAACAAACAAAACAGAAAATTTGGGATTTTCATGGCCTTCAAATGAGGAAGCAGTTCTCACGAAAGCATCTGGTTTTCTTGGATCAAAACTTAACCATGAACCGTAAGTTGGAAAGGAAATTGGAGAGTTTGTATATAAAGGCATTTCACGCACCAAAGTGTGATATAAAAATAGTTACATCTTTCAACTTTTAAATTCTCAAATGTTTAGCAATAGAAACATATCAACTTCTCCCTATTTGAGAAAAGAAATCTAAACCATGAAAGCTTTCATTTAGTTTCATTTCTGTACAAAATATAACACATCTAATTTAAGGCTAGGAAAAATGCTTACAATGAGAAGCTGAACTTTAGATTCCAACTCCCAAATACATTTCAAAGAAGTTGCCCTTGCTCTCAATTAGTAGATTAGTAATCAAGTACACCCATCTACTCTGCTCTGGTGAAACCAGTCCAACCCTCATGTTCTCACCTGATCTGCCCCATCTTCACTTCTCCTGCTCTGTCTGCACGTGTCCACATCCTGCCTAAATCCAAGTCTGGCACAAGTCACTCTTAGTACTCCACCAAAGCAGCCTCTGCCATTGCCCTCTGATGTCTAGTAACTGTCCACTCCACACTGAGGGGACAGACCATCTGAGGTTAGTAGAATCTGCATTTCCTTTCAGAAAATACCAATTTTTTATCCCACATCTCTGGCTCCTCTTAGGTTTGAAACCCTAGGAATACAGCTGTGGCAAGGTATCTTTCCTTCCTTAGCGTAGCTTGGCTTTGACTTCATTTCAAAGCCCTTTGGAAATTATGAATGCAAATTTGCCCATCTTTCTCTCTGTAATAAAGTACTGGATTTCTAAGCATGGCAACGCGTTAGTTGTCTACAGGAGGACAGTGAAAGCAATGTATGATCTGATGACCTCCACATTTCATCATGTACAGTCTACTTTTTTGAAGTGGGAACATGAAAAACATGGATGCTACTATAGTCAAAATAGAGCCATGTAACATTTATCACCTGTACTTCTGAAAGGAACTTACTGTGTTTTAAAAGGTTGAAGTTGCACAATTGCCATTTCCTGAATGGATGTTCTGTTTTTCTCAAACTGGCAGATGCTAGGCTGTCATGCGGTCTGTTGTCTGTCATCTCTCCACATATCTCCATGTCATGACACCTCTCATTTTTTATTCTTTCAGTAAAACATTTTGACTGGCATTATTTAAATAAAAACAAAAGTTACCATTTATCCTTAGATATTAGAATTCCATGTCATCTTAGCTGTATATTTCACTGATAATAAAATATCAGAATACTGGCATAAAGCTGTTATGATTTTTTTAAACAAAGTTAATGGATTCTAAGCTACCAACAGTTCAAATGTAACAATTTAAAAATAAGAAAATATTCTGAAGGAAAGTAGGCTAATATTATGTGTTCCTTAGTCACTAATTAATGGTCTCCTTTAAATTCTGATTGAATATTTTTAAATAATACTTGCTTCAAAAAGAGGCAGGGCAAGTCTAATTTTTATAGTATCAAGTTTTCCATTAAATTACAGCTTCCTTTTATTTTTTCTTACAAATTTTTCACTTGAGTCAGGTGTACTTGTGAGTCATTTGAAGCCACAAGGGGTCAAATGGCTTTTAAAAGCCCAAGCCATTTAGCCAGCAATGTGAAAACTTATAACTTCAAGAGAGTGTGGCTCTCTTTGTCCTTGGAATACTGTATTTCTACTGGAAACGTCTCCTCCCTCCCAGTGTCTCAGTTTCCTTTCCTAGTAGCCAGTCTTCTACTCTAAGAACTTCGGAAGCAACTTCACATCCTTTAGGACTGTGAACTAGAGTCGCACTCCCTTGTCCTGTCTTGACTTCAAGACATGAGGACAGTGGCGACCATGAAGTGTTGGTGAGGTCGAAACATGAAACGCTAATGTTATTTTTCTCAAGATGTGGGCTTTTCTGTTAACAAGGTGTGAAAGCTTCTCAGTAAAACAAGATCATTATTCATCATTGTATGATGATGAGATGCAGCTATCGCAACTTTTTTGGGGGGAGGGGAGGTACCAGGGATTGAACCCAGAGATGCTTAACCACTGAGCCACATCCCCAGTCCATTTATTTATTTATTTGTTTGTTTGTTTGTTTAAACAGAGTCTTGCTAAGTTGCTTAGGGGCCCGCTAAGTTGCTGAGGCTGGTTTTTGAACTTGTGATCCTCCTGCCTCAGCCTCGTGAGCTTCTAGGATTATAGGTGGGCACCAATGCACCCAGCTCACAGCTATTTTCAATATAGTATTTATTTATACTTCATATACCATAGAATGTGTTTATGTTACCTTCTTTACCTTATAGCCAAAGGAACAATTCCCAAAACGTAAACAGTTGCACATAGAATTTAAAATCTACATATTTTAAATCATCCCCTGTACAAGCTTTTTATTTTTTTCTCTCTTGAAGCCAGCTATTATCAGATCATCCTGCATAACTCCATTCCGTATTATCCCTAGGGTAGTGGTAATGGTAGTTTAGATTTTGTTTCTCTATTGTTGCTGAGCACTTAGCGGGATAAGGGAATGGAAGATGGCAGGAGTTCTGTAAAATGATATGAACACAGGAAGCTGGGTCGCCTTCAAGAATACACATTTTAAACTGTTTACTGGAAAGGAAAAAAAAAATTTCAGTAGCACTCCATTCTTTATCTGAGGCAGAGTCCTGGAAAGGTAGCATTGTGAAAAGCCCTGTTGAACTTGATGTGACTATAAAGTCATATTTCTGATCAAAGTTGCATTGATCCTTAACATTCTTTCTAGAGTTCTTGCCATCAGTCTGGATCTGGATGCAAAGTGGCCTTCTTTCAAATAATTTTTCGTCTGGGTGCCCTGTGCTTGTCTGTCATTTGGGTTTTCGTTTTATTTATGCTATCATTAATCCCACTGTGAGTGAAGATACAAGACTTGATTTATGACTTAGCATTTTAAAACCTTCCCATGATAATGAACTTCAAGCTGTCAATTACCAGAAATAAAGTGGTCCTGGTAGCAAAGCCTTCTAACAAGGTGGCTTTGGGAGGGTGGGTGTTAAAAGAAGTTTGGAGAAATCTAGGGATTTCCACCCCCCCCCCCGACTTTTTTTTTCCTGGGCTAAGTAAAATAGATGCATCAGTTCTAACGAGGCACTTCCTGCCCAGTCACTGGCAGAGCAGCCTCCTCCCAACAGCTGCAGGCTTGAGAGACCTCATGCTGCTGGCCAAGGTTCATTCTGTGCTTTGACTAAGACCACAGCCAATAAAGCCAGTGTGTACTGTGGAAAGAGTTTCCCATTTTTTCCATTGGAGAAGTCTTTTGTGAGGTTGGTTTGACTGTTCCAAATTAACAGTGGTGGTCATTGCTCATTTTTAAATTTTAACTGCATGTAAACCTACTGATTAGATTCCACTGAGGTCAAATCATACTTTTGTGAGGAAGATGCATATCCTTTTGTGTGGTATTCCTTAAAGTACTGGTTCTCAAAACCAACAGCAGTGGCAGCACCTGGGAACTAGGTTAGAGCTACATGTTCTCTGGCCATCTCCAGTCCCTCTCACTCCATCCTTTATCTGAGGCAGGGTCCTGGAGGTAGCCCCATAAGACGTCCTGTTGAACTTGATGTGCACTGTGAAGTCATATTTCTGGTGAAATCTGATTCTAGTTCAGGTTTGGAGCCAGCAATCTGTGGGGCAACAAATCCTCCAGGTGATTCTGAAGCATGCTAAAGTTCAAGAACATGCTTTGACCTGTAGCCTCCATTTGACTGTTGATGTATACCCAAAACAAAGCAGAACAAAATGGCTTCTTTTCCAGGTGATGTACAGGAGTACCCTTTTAAATTTTATTTTCAATATTGTAGATTTCCCTAGGCATTCAAGATGTAGTTGGCAGACCTGAGATTCGCCCCAGTGAAGAACTTAAAGCAACTTCCAAAGACACCTAATTTACTATGAGAGTCTACTTCCCCACCAGATCCTCCTGACAGATTTTTATGAGACAAAACTTTGTCCATTCATTAGGATTATCATTAGGGCAACCTATTAAACCAGGACCTGCAGTATAGCTCTTCTCTCTAGTTTGAAGGGCAGAATCCGTATCTGATTAAGAATGTGATTATCTATAGGGTTGAGTTGTAATCCTGCTTTCTCTCACTCCCTGAAACTTGGGAGCAACCTGATTGGGAATATTTGTTCTGAATTATCATTGTACATGTGTTTCAGTATTCCCTCTCTATACCAGTGACTCACAGTCATCTACTGTGTTTCAAAGTAACATTTACAGACTTTGACATTGTCATTTTAAGAAACATTTTGGTTTGCTGACTTTTAGTTAAGTCTCATATAGCTCTTCCTCACTGTCAGGAATTTATTATATCCTTCCCTCTCTTTGTCCCTGCAAGATTGATAAGCAATAGCCATATATAATTTGTCCTAGGTTTTCTCTTACATGTTGTACCCCCTTTTAAATATTACTGATAACCTGAAATATTGGTTTGAAGTTAAATTGCTTCGTTCTGCCCTTATTGCTTAGGAATGACCGAAATGAAATCTATACAGAATTCCCCAGTTCTAAAATAACAAAATCTTTACAAGAACTTTTCTCAGTTTCTGGCAATTCGTTTAAATATTTTACTGTATCATACATGAGAGAAATTTTATTTTTTCTAGAAGAATCCTTATTTGTTGAGTAACTACAATGTGATAGGTCCCATTCAGAATCTGCTAATGACTCTCTACCCTTCTGGCCAATTGTAACAATAAAAGAACTGAAATGTACAAGTCTTGCATAAACAACAAAACCAAATGAATCAAGCAAAGAGCATAACCCCTCAAACTACATTTAATTTCACAAAGACATTTGTCTTCAATTATTTTATGGTTTGGAATTTGTACCAAGTGGTTATGTAGATCATTTCTTTTTAAAACAGCCTACATGAACATACAAATGCATTTTATTACACTTGCAGCTATCTACTCTGGAAAATCTTTTCACTTTTGAACAGGGAGCTATGCCAACATTTGCATACATACATTTGTGAGTTTCCTTAGCACTTAAGAGCTTCCACCCAAGAAATCATTATTTCCATTAATTCAATTCATTATTTCTATTCATTTTCATTCTTCAAATATAAAGCCTAATGTGTGCTAAATCTTGTTTAATTGGCTAAAATAGGCTTTGGTATATATTGCCAGTCTTAACCTTGTAATTTAAATATTTCTTCATTTGATACAGTTGATTAAATGAACATATATATATATATATATATATATACTTGACTATGCATATACTTTGTAACTCCTAGTTACCAATTAAAAGTCATATAGTAAATTTGAATAATTTGAAATTGATACTAGACTTGAATATGCTAAACTTTCATTACCCCTCAACATCTCACTGTTCATTGCTCTTTTAAGAAAAATAAATTAAATCGAACTTAAAAATAATAAGCATCTAAAAGTTGTATATTTTTAGGTAGTAGACAATAATACAAGTAAAAGAGCCAAGACCGTACACTGTCCTTGATCCACTTTGAGGGTAAACACTGAAGGAGAAGGATGGGTCAGATGTGGGCATACATCCCCAAGATGATCCCTCTGGTTTCAGTGTTTTGCTTTTGGGTAATCTGCACTGTCCAGGAAAAAAAGATGCTGTGTGTAAGAATTTATCATTTGTTGGGTACTAGATGAAGACTAGATTCAAATTCTCGGAACCGTAACTGAAGATGGGCTGAGCTTCTCTTAGATCTCATGTGAGAACAATCTAGTTCTGGAGTCACTGAGATCCAGATGTCCAACTTAATAGCTGCCATCTGTCTGCTGTTACCTCAAGATCACTGCTTTGAATAGTGGGCCATGTGCTATGCTTTTCTTATACTGACGCCCATGATTGAGGTCAGATGTTCTCTACCCTTAATTTTGCCCCCTGGGACTCTTTTATGTTTCTCAGTGGGATATACAATCACAGACATGGTACACAGAGCAGCTATAGGAGAACTTTCCCATACAGTGTTCACGCAAGTATTTTCAAGCTCAGTGTTCATTACCCTTAAATATTTAGTATTTATTGCTCTTTTTAGTGATGACAAGCAAAGTGGAAACAGAGTAGGCATAAAACTGGAGAATAAGTCAGAATCTTCTGAGTCAGTAGCCCTGGTGGTGAAAGCCCGGATGTGTGAGGAATCTTTGGTCTATACACACGTGCAGGCAATACATTTGAGACCTATCAGATTTTCTAATGTGGTAACTGATGCTTAAGCCACCTTCATCACCACACCATAACTTTACACATGTCTGATTGACTTAACAAAAGCAACAGTGTCTTTTACCAAAATAATTACTCACCTTTTGCTGATAGCATCATGGGAACTAATTCTCATTTTCCAGAACTTGGGTGAGGAGTCATGGGGTAAAATTCACAATCCAGGTAGGTCTTAGGAAGGTCAGACCAAAGTAAATCATCACCATTTAATATTTGCCGTGCATTTTATAACTATTAGGCAGAGGTCTAGCATATAGAAAAAGTTATGTAATAAGAAACTTGATTTAGTGTTTAATTGTTATTATTTTGATATTATCATAGATTACACTTCTTAATTTTTTCAGTCAGTATTCTGTTCAGAATCAGAATCTTTGACAGCACATAGAAAACTTCCAGAAAGCAGTTTATTTGGTATATTATATATAGATGTTGTAAATATGATTACTGTATTTTAATTACAAAACACTTCACTCAATAGTAAGTTCTTTGACGACAGGCATCATGTGTTGCCTGACACAGTGACTGGCATATTGCAAGTGTTCAAAACACATTTTCTAACTGAACTGATCGCACCTATACTCTTAACCATCTTTCCCAATACAGTGAGCAAAGGGTGTTTATTAACGGTCCCTGAGAGCCAAATCTGGAAAGTCTTCAGCATACAACAGAACCAGTGGCCTGATTGTATCCATTTAAATTCAGATCACACTGTTCTTGGAACTTCTGCCTAAGGGTTTATTTAAATCATGCCATCAGTGCCATGAATGGAATGAAAACCACACCAATCATAATATCCCTAGATCACCAATATTGTTTGCTAATTTACTAAGCATGAAATGTGCTGATTTCCGCATAATGGAGATCAGTAAAGCATTTGTGTTATCATCATATGCACTGTTTCCTTTGTGTTTGTGCAAGTGTACAGTAGAAGGTCTAAGTACGTGTTGGCCATCATATTTGTTGACTTTTATACAGATTCCTGGCATTACCACATCTCCACTAGAACTGTCTGCTGGATGATTAATCTAGAACAAAATCCTTGAGATTAATTCCAAATTGGTTTTGCAGTATGAGTTTTTAGGAAGAGTAGAGAGATACATTATGAGGAACTAACATTAATTGCTCCATGATTGTTGACTATTTAATGTCATCTTCAGGAAGTTGTGTTTCATCCCTTATGTGATATGGCAAGTAAGTCTTTGCTGCATGTTGTAGACCAGCCAGCATCCAGCTAATCTATATCTGATTGCAGTTTGGTTGCCTATTTATTCCACTGATGTTCCTTTATTCCAAAGCATTTGGCTTGAGAAATATAGCTCATATGCCAGTTTCTTGTCATTTAGCAATTTATTTGTTTACTTGAGCTAAGTGTCCACCATAAAAATCACTTAGAATTATGTACTTTTCTCTTTGTCTTTACCTTTAGTGCTTCCTATCTTTCCACATTTTATTGCAATCCACAACACTTTCTACCAAGTGATGCCTGGCACATTATGAAATCCAGGCCATAAAGTTTGAGCTTCCCAAGGTTTGGCTTTTTTCAGCTGTTTTGTGGTGTTTGTGATGAGCCAGTGTTGCTGAGGAGTGGGCAACATGCTATACACCTCTTTGTCACTCACACTAACAAAGCTACCTAGGCCCTGGTGGTATGGTTATTTATGAGACTTTTTATTTTTATATTTATTTATTTATTTTTAGTGTCGGTACCATCACACAACTTGGTGCTTGTGAGCCTGGTAAAATACGAGACTGTTGATTTTAAGAAACTCTATGTGTTTGACTTCACATTAGTGATCATTTTAAAACTAAGAAAGTACATATTATCCTGCATGGTTCTGACAAGATAATCATTGGAATAATAACCATGTACTTCTTCCATCTCCATAGAAGGACATCACTCATAGCTGACAAGCCCCAGTGACTTTTGTCCTGATGTCATTTAATATACTTAACATAGGAAAGGGGACCACCCATCTGTCAGTGATACCAAAAGCCCAACATTGTAATGAGTAAAATGTGCAAGGAGGAGAGTCACATTCCTGCTTCATGATTGTTTCGTGCTTGTTACTATTTTGTGAATAAATGCAATGTAACAGAAAAAAAGTTTAAGATCTTTTTATTCAATTAAAAAATTGAATAAAGAGCAGCACTTTTCCTTTTTTATTTTTTACTTTTACAGAATGGGGTACAACTTTTCGTTTATATGGTTATACACTATGTAGATTCACACCGTTTGTGTAATCATACACGTACATAGGATAATGATGTCTGTCTCATTCCACCATCTTTCATACTCCTGCTCCCTCCCCCCTCTCATTCCCTGTACATAATCTTAAGTCTCCATTATTCTCTTATACCTGCCACCCTATGTATCATCATCCACTTATCAGGGAGTGGAGAAAAAGGCACACTCATACATTGCTGGTGGAGTTGCAAATTGGTGCAGCCACTCTGGAAAGCAGTATGGAGATTCCTCAGAAAACTTGGAATGGACCCACTGTTTGACCCAATTATCCCACTCCTTGTTTTATACCCAAAAGACTTAAAATTATCATACTACAATAACGTAGCCACATCAATGTTTATAGAAGCTTAATTCACAATAACTAGACTGTGGAACCAATCTAGATGCCCTTCGACAGACGAATAGATAAAGAAACTGTGGTATATATACACAATGGAATATTATTCAGCAATAAAGAAGAACAAAATTATGGCATTTGCAGGTAAATGGATGGAATTAGAGAATATCATGCTAAGTGAAATAAGCCAATTCCAAAAAACCAAAAGCACTTTCCTTTTAAAGGCTGTTCTCCCACTGAGACTATAGTAACTCTTATTCTCATTTGATAAGATACAATGATACCAGAATTTTGGTTAGGTTTTGAAGAAAGGAGCTCCTAGATATGAACTCCATCAGCCTTCACTAATACAGAATATGCATATTTATTTTGTCCTTGCAGAGGATTTTAATAATTACCCAGCTATGACTTAGATATGAGGTGCATCATAAAGTTCATGTGTGAGACAATGCAGGGAAGCTTAGACATGAAAGGATGGGGTTATGACAGCCTTAACCTAATCAGTGCATTAATCCTGTGATAGGGATTAACCATAGGCAGGTAGGGTGTGGCTGGAGGAAGGGATCATTGGGAATTGGGAGTGTGCCTTTGGGGCATATGTTTTGTCCCTGCATCTGTCTCTGTGTCAGTCGGTCGGTCTCTCTCTCTCTCTCTCTCTCTCTCTCTCTCTCTCTCTCTCTCTCTCTCTCTTTGCTACCTGGTGGCCGAGTCCTGAGCTACTTTCTTCTACCACACTTCCGCCATGATGTTCTGCTACCTTTGGCCCAAAGCGATGCAGTTGGTGATCTAAGGACTGAGACCTCTGAAATCATGAGACCCAAATAAATTTTTCCTCCTCTAAAATTGTTCTTGTCAGGTCTTTTGGTTACAGCAGTGAAAAAACTGACTAAAGCATGCCCTAATAGTCTCTTTAGGCTTAGATAAAGTAGGAATTGAGGTATTTGAAACAAACTTGAATCTCCAGGCATCTAGGTAGGTGATTCACAACCATCGTGTACCAGTTACTTACAGGCTGTAAGGGGACTAGTGTTGGGTTCAGGAGAGTCTTGGTTGCTTCTGCCATTGTGCCACTTCACCTTTCATGTCTCTCAACTGTTAACTGAGAAAGTCAAAATAAATAGCCTTCTGGGTCACTTTCCATCAATGATAGTGAGTCTACTATTGGAGTATCCAACAATAGCAGTCTTTACTGGATTGAGAGTGGATGGTGTGGGGTTTGAATCAGTACTTCAAAGCCAGTGCCAAGAGAAACTAAACCATCTTTGAATTATAAAAATTTGATTTTTGATGATCTATTCAATAATTACCTTTTTGTAAAATCATTTTATGTGCATAATCGACCTTCCTCCTGCTATTTACATATTATATTTTGCATCAAAATAGTGTAGGATGGGACTCCTACCTTCATCACTAATCACTATTATAGCTGTGTGATTTGGGGTAATTTACTTAACATTTCTGAGCCTCATTTTTCTTACCTCTATAATGGACCCAATTTTACATACCTTCAAAGAGGTTTTAGCAGACTTATATATAATGGCACAAGAAACAGGCCAAGCCTACACATGGTGGTTCTTCATAAATGTTTTTTTACCATCTAAGCCTGATCCACTTTATCCATAAGTAAACCAAGATTCCATCTGCATTTACTAAACAACAATTAAGCACAGAAACTATAGAACAATCAGTAAAGCTAAGGAGATTCTGGAATTAGCATATTTATTCCTTTAGGTTGCATTAATTCATCACACATTTACTGAGTGCCAGTTCATCTATCTATTGCTACAAACATGTCTTCAAATCTTCATGTGTCTTGGAAGATGTATGTATTGTTTTACTCAGCTTTGCATCACTGTACCAAAATGCCTGACAAGAACAACTTAGAGAAGGAAAGCTTTGTTTGGGACTCATGGTTCCAGAGATCTCAGTCCACAGATAACTGAGTCTATTGTGATGGGCCCAAAGTGAGGCAGAACATCACGGCCCAAGGGCACAGTGGAAGAATCTTGGCAGCCCAGGGAGCCACAAGGAAGATGAACCTTCTAGGGCACATCCCCAGTGACCCACCTCCTCCAAACATACCCCACCTGCCTAGTGTTACCGAGCAGGCAATCCATTCAGTCTAGGATGGGCTGATTAGGTTACAACTCTCATAATCTAATCATTTCACCTCTGCATATTCCTGCATTAATGCGGGAGGACACCTCCTGTCCAAACCATAACAGGTCCTTTATTCCTATCATATATTGTGTCCTATGTGCCAATCTATTCTAAAGAGCTTTGAATTGCCTAACTCATTTAATACAACCTTATGAGCATGGCATTACTGTCATTTCATTTTAGAATATATCTCACATGAGGAGACTGGGGCACAGGGAGATTGAGAAACTTAACCAAGATCATGTAGTACTTAGTAAGTATGCAGCCCAAATGTGAATGCAGACTATGGCCTCAGAGTCTGGGTATGTTGTCACTCAACTACTCAAGCAAAGTGTTGTTTGAAAGTCCTTTTAAAAGAATTATGGGCACTAAGGTGTTTCTTTTTCTTCAGACGGTTACTTAAACAGCATTGCTCAGAAAAACATTGCACCTGCCATCAACCACATGAGACTGCTTCCTTGATATACCAGCTTTTGATATCTCTACCCTTCCTACAACCCAAGGGACAGGGGAAAGAGCCAGGTGGGTTAAAAGTGAGAGGACTGAACCCTGACTCCATTTCCTGTCTCTACACTCCAGCTTACCAAGTGAATATTTTTTTCAATTTAAGTACTTTTCTGCCCTAACAAATACAAAATATACTATACCTAAAGAAGCCTCTGCTAGTAAAAGTGGCTTTCAATTCAAGCAAAAGTCTGAACATCCTATTAAAATATGTGAGTGGAAGTTAGGGGTGGATTTCATGAGTGAATATGGAATTTTGCCACCAAATTCTTTCTTCCAGGCCTAATATTCTCTTGGGATATTAATATTAATAAAAGGAAATAGGCTCTGGGTGAAGAAAAGTTGTTTTCCCCTTCAAGGGCAGAGTTCTTTTGGGATGACAGGGGAAGTTAAAGAGTTTCAGGAAGTACTGGTAGAATAGTAAGCATGTTATTATTAACAAACAGGAAAACAGGATATAACTCATAGGATTCACTTTGTAAAGTAGAGAAAAGGAACCTGGTAATAGCCTAGTCCTTGACTTTCTTCCCTGCTTAGAACCTTTGAGGCATTCCATGGCATGTGAACCTTTTAATCCTTCCCATCAAAGCAGAAGTTTGCGGTTCCCGTAATGGACATGACTACACCGTGTTTAGATACATAGATAACACACTGGGGTGCATTTGCATTTTATGACTTTTATCGTCTCATCATTATGAATTTATCCTTTTATGGTTCCTCGGAATCACTCTTCTGGAACACTCTAAAAAAGCCAGATTCAATGAAAGCTTTCTTATAAGCAATTTCACCAAATGGATAGTTAAATGTCCAGTATCAAAAGCAGTTGCTTATAGAAAGCCAAATAACTATTAATATAGGCCACATAACTGAAACATAAATTTTCCAAGGTGGGAAAGGCAATGAGTTACAAAATACTACACTATTGGAGTGTATATATACGTATTTGTGTGTGTATATATTAATCACAAGCTAAGGTTTATGATATTTTAATTTCTAGTTTTCTATTTTGGAAGTGTATTGATTAGTTCACCTGTTTATTTCCTTTTTGTATTTGTGATTCTTAACTGTATGATGTGATTTATATTCATTGTTTTTACATTATAAGAACCCAACCATGTGCCTTTGGACTTTTTATAGTTAAAATAACAAACATTTAAACATGAAATCATAAGGATGCTCACAAACACTTCTATATCTTTGGCTCAATTCTTCAGCCAAGTGTGTACACAAGTGTTAGCATTGGGCATTTATTTAACTGTTCACTTACTGTGCTATAGTTCACTAAACTGAACTTCAGTTTCACAGGATATAAATGAGCAATATGAAAAATATAAATAGGCCCAAGAATACAGTCTTCTCTTTGGACAGTCTTAACCCAATAACCTATAATCAATTAAAATTAAGTTTATTCTATACTACTTTTATACTGATTTGCCAAATATTGGGAAATGAATAACTGAAAGTAGGTACCTTCAGGTATTTTTACGGGACATATCTATAACTCTTCTTGTAATAAAGTAAACCTTCAGATACTTTGAATATTTGGGACTTGAGGGTTTGTGGTTAATTGAATTTTGGGTTTAAATTAGAATGATAAGAAATACATTTTAACCTCAACTCTTCTAGCTGAAAATCTTCCTAAAATGTATGAATAGATTTTTCTCAACTAGCAAGACAATGAATTTTATCAATCTATTTTTTATGATTTAGACCTGGCAGGCCTCAGGGGCATAATTCTCAATATCAATCATCATTGTACAATATGATAAATAGGGAGAAGATGAAGGAATGAGACCATCTGCATTATTGGCCTCAGAATAGTGGGTAGCCAGTCAATCACCACAAGGACTCTATTACAGACCAGCCCTGTGCAGTTTACTGGAGGCGATATAAAAATATCATAATTCTTTGTTGTAGTGAGATGTCTTGTGCATTTTAAGATATTTAGCAGCATCCTTGGACTCTTTTTGGAAGAGCAGAAATAGCAGACATATTTCCTGTGAGTGTAATAATGCAGAAAATGGAAACAGTAGAGGTCAAGGGAGATTCAGAGGAAGCAGGTTATGAGCAGGATCTTGAAGGATGTTTAGGGGTGACAGTCAACCTTCACAGCTTGATGACTAGGGGGTTTTTTACTGTAAGGAAGTCACTGGTAACCTTGATGAGAAAAATTTCAGTAAGCTACATTAAAACCATAGGGTGAATCATGATATTTCAACGACAAATCCATCTTAGAACCTGGGCATAGCCTTAATGTCCACCAAGGAGATGAAAGTAGAATTTAAGAACCAGTTGTATTTTCCCCAATATGGAAAATGTCCAGTTTAAAAATTGTCACTTATAAAAAAAAGTGAAAAACACATTATAACAGACCACTTAACTGAAATGTAAGTACCATCCAGTGAGTCTATTTCTTCTCCATATTTTCCTGCTTCCTCTGTCTTCCACCTCCTTTTATCTCATGTTTGCCTTTTTTTTTTTTTTCTTAATTGTTCCTTCTCTTCTACTCCTTCCTTACCTTCTTTCCTTTAATGGACTAAGGTAATGTAGGACTGAAAAGAAAATCCACAGCCAGGATCAGCATATCAGTTTTCCTTTATCTCCTGGAAGAAAAAAAAAAAAAAAAACCACAAACTGGACAGCATAAAACAACATAAATGTATTCTCTTACAGTTCTGGAAGCCAGAGGTCCAAATTCAGTTCCACTGAACATGAATGAAGATATCAGCTCTAAAGGAGAACTGAGTCCTTGCCTCTTCCAATTCTGGTGGCTGCCAGCATTGTTTGTGGGCACATCACTCCAGTCTCTGTCTCCGTGTCAGGTTTCCCTCTGTGTCCCTAGACACTTGTGTTGGCATTTAGGGTTCACCCAGATAATCCAGGATGATCTCTGCAATATCAACAGCCTTAGTTTAATCATATTTGCAAAAATCCTCTTCCAAAATAAGGTAAAATTTACACTTCTCAGGGATTAGGAAGTGATGTCTTTGCAGACATAATTATTCAGCCCACTATAATGAGAATGTTAGAAAATGTCTGACTTTGGCAAATGGCAAACAATATTGAGCCTCTCTGTGGATCTCACCTGAAAGTGTGAGAAGGTCACATCTTCTGTTTGCCTGAAGAGTGTTCTGTGTTTGAGTAGTACCTCTCTGCCAAGGACTGTAAAGAAAAGGGACTTCACTCTCACCTAATAGTTCCCTGAGCACCAATCAAGTCCCAGTTAATAAAGGTCAGGACCAAGAAGTGTTCCTTATTCCTTAGGGAGAACTTCCTGTTTTTCTCCTCAAACTTGAGAGACTTGTGATGTGGTTGCGGGGAAGGCTTTCCCATAGGTTTAATAGGTTCTGATTCAAGAGGTCACACATACCATCTTCAATTTAAGCTGGAGAAGATAAGGGTTGATAAGGAATCCTCCCATTTAGAGATCTTGCTGCATTGACTTGAGACATCAGACTGCAAGGAAAGATATATTTTTAATACAGCCCCGCCCCCTTTTTTTTTTGGTACCGGGATTGAACCCAGTGAAGCTTAGCCACTGAGCCACATCCCAGCCTTTTTTATTTTTTAAGTCAGGGTCTTGCTAAGTTGCTTAGAGCCTGATTAAGTTGCTGAGGCTGGTCTCAAACTTGTGATCCTACTGCCTCAGTCTCCAGAGTTGCTGGGATTACAGGTGTGTGCCACCATGCCCACCTGAATCCCTTGCCTTTAACTTAAACTGCTACCCAAAACATATAAAAATATAAAGGAACATGAAAATGCATGTCCACATTCTTTCCTACCCAGACTCCATTATAAGCAAATCATCTATCTTGCTGAGTCCTATGGGGGAAGGAATCCAGATGAATTTGCTGGAATTCATTTTTATAGGGCCTGTGGTCTCAAAAGCCCTTAGTGCATCCTTGCTTATCTACTCCAAGAATTCTTAATCAATGAATTTTAGAAGTGATTTTTAATTGGAAATCAAGATTACTTTTTTTGTAGTTGCAGATGGACAGCATGCCTTTATTTTATTTGTCAGTTTTTGTATGGTGCAGTATCGAACCCAGTGCCTCACAAGTGCTAGGCAAGCACTCTGCCACTGAGCTACAGCCCGAGCCCCAAGATTACTTTTTGTAAAGAGTATTTTTAAATAACTCTAAAACAATCTGAATTGCTATAATCCCACATATCCAATAACTTGTTTGGCATTTTTCAGCATTAGCTGACTTGGTATTGAATGAGGCACCATTTCTGTAGGTATACTTGATTTGCTACCAAGATTTGGTTAGTGGTATCTTTTGCCCCATGGAGAAAACTTCTTGGTATTTTTGGTGTCTAACAGTGATTTTTCTAAGTCACCGTTTTTCAACCGTGGCACCATTTCCAGATTGAATTCCTTGTTGTAGTGGTTGTGTTGTATATTTTAGAATATTTTGTGCCTCCCTGGTCTCTAATAATCTTCATGCCACAAACATCCCGCTGCTAAGCTGTAATAACCAAAATTGGCTCCAGACATGGCCAAATGTCCCTGGGGGCATAGTTCCTAATTGAGAAATACTATCCAAGATGTATTATTTGCTCATTTAATAAGTAGCATTTGTGGAACACTTACACTACATGCCAGTCATTGTACCAATCACTTTATTATTTTAATGAATTTAAATCTTACAGAATCCCATAAGATAAGTCTCATTATTACCCCAAGGAAGCTGAGACACAGTAGTATTGAGTAAATGGGCCAAGATTACCCAACTTGTAAAGGGAAGAGCCAAGATTTGAAGAGCAGTTGGAATTTAGAATTGATAATTCTACCCAGATAGTACAGTTGCTGTCTGTTGTTACAGACTTGAAAAGCATCTTCCTTTGCAGCTGCTTACAGCTTGTAAATCAACCCTAACAATGGATGAAAGGTAAGAGAAGAACCACTTACCGAGTTCAAGCTATGAACCGAGCATTCATCTTGAGACTTTCATGTCAGTTATTCCACTTAATCCTCCTAGTGGCCCTGTGGAGTAGAGACTGTTATATTCTTTTTATAAATGGAAGAACTTGCTTCCATAAAGCTAAGTATTTTTACCCAAATTCTATGCCAGTGTAATAGGATGCAGAAACATTTGGCCCAGTGCTTTCTGCCTTCCGAGGCCATTCTCTATTTACTTTCTACTTTCTTTTTTCCATTTTCCTTGGGTTTTAAAAAATTAGAGGAGGAGTTTTAGGCTCTTCATATATTTCTTCTGGTTCCAACTTTTTTTTTTTTTTTTTTTATGAAAATACCAAATCACTTGGAACTGATCCTTGGCAATTGCAAGCCCTCACTTCTCACAAACACTTTCTGGGTCTAGTGAGGTGAGCAGGCCCAGCGAGTAGGCAGGGGCAGGGGCAGATCTTCTCTGAGTCCTGGGTCTGCCACTTCTCGGGTCTCTGACCCTGGGCAGGTCACATAACTACTGGGAACTTTGACCTTCTTCTTTGTGAACTTGGGATAACAATGCTCACCTGCAGGGTAAAGGTTAAAAGGAATGTTTGAGAATACTGCTGTTAGTTGGTGTGATTTTATTTTGCCACTTGTTCCCTTCCTTTAAAAAAGCTCAGTCAAAATTGTCACCCCAGTTTCCCCCCTCACACACCCATCAAGGGTATCTGAAAAACCTGATGTTTAAAAATTCATTGTTTTGTTCTTGAGTATAAGGATATCTTTGTGGTAGATAAAATATTCACAATCTTGTTAGCAAAACACACTTCTGAAGACTGGTTTGGGCATCTGAAAGGGGGAGGTTAAGATAAGGAGACAATGACTTTACAAGATTTTTTTTTTTTTTCCTAGATAGCTCAACTGAAAAAGAATTATTGAAAAATAATAGCCTGATCTATATCCACAGAGATAAAAAAAAAATACCAAGAGTTTGTTTATAAATGAAATTCTTTTATCAAAGACTGAATTAAGAGTCAGATAGGTGGGACTTGACTTAAGACTTAGGTTTTTAACTCTGGATATATAAATACATATTTAAAGGTATAAGTAGGGTGCAAACTAGGAAAAAAATAGTACAAGTAATATTGCAGAGCATAATTGTCCAGGCCAATACCGTGAACTTCACAACTCAAATATGTAGGGTAGGCAATATTAATAAAGTTCTTGGTGTTTCTGGAATTGACAAAATATCCATCCAATTCATACAAATATGTATCACATGTACTCAACTCAATGGATTGAGACGTTACAATGAGATGAGTTACTCAAGGGAGATGTCATTTTTTTAAAAGTTGATGAAGAGGAAGGTGTTTATCTCTAGCTGCCTGGCTGAGAATGTGGGTCACAGTCGACAGAGATTCCGAAGGTAATGTGATAATACTGCATATCTACTCAAGGGCAACCAGTGGAAATGTTCTGAATCAAAAATAACTCTACGTTTGAGATTTCTGAGAGGACATTCAGTACATCTTCATCCAGAGAAATTGGGGTGGAGGAAGGAGTCCATTTCAGGATTTCAAGAGATTATACTTAGTTACTTAGTATGTTATGAATTTTTTGTTGAAAATGTTTCATCTCACTACTAACTGAATGTCACTAAAACAAAGAATTTAGGGGGAACACATGAATCTGGTAGGCAAAATAAATTAAAAATTATTTTTGAAAAGATGTTTTTGCATTCCCTGTATGTAGACCAAGACTATAAAACTCAATTATGTGTAAATAATAATACTATCATATTCTGGTGATCAGAAATTAAAAAATGATGTATTGGCTATCTGCCATTTTTCAGCAAATAACATTACAATTGTCTACATATAGCTGAATAATTTTTAACCTTCTCTTTTGCTTTTCCTCAATAATGGGTATAATGAAATTTCACACCAAGAAAGAAACTTGGAGCTCCCTTACCTATTGTGACAGAATTTGATCTCAGCATTCATTTGTGCAGTACAGAAGTGAAGATGAAATGACAAACAAAATTACTATAGTTATTTCTCCTTGGAAATCACATGGGTTCATGCTATAATATGGTGTGGGAAAACAGGAATAAAATAATTTTTTTTTTTCAGAAAAACAACTCATACCTTGAACTATGTCAGAAGAAACTTTATACTAAAGGAAAAAGTGTGTGTGGGGGGTAGTCAGCTTAAGAAAAAAATTTATCGCCTATCTGGGTAAAATATACAATGAGAAATGGCCGTGCTGGGATTTATAATTTTTTGGTGGTGCTTGATTTATAAGACAAATTGAGGAGAGTTGAATATGGAATCTGATATTTTTTTCTAGCAATGATACACCAGTCATGCTGACCACCCCTCTAAATTAGAGCCATGTTATAGTTTATAACCTGCAGGTAAAGAGAATAGATAGCTTCCCTTTTCCTTTAACAAGAGCCAAGAAAAGCAGCTTAAGGGAGAAATGACTCTCTGGGAAACGTACTTGGAAGATGCTAACCTCCACTGACTGTCACTTTGGGTCACTGCGAATAGACATCCATGCCCAGGACATGCGTAGGAGCTTGGGGAAGTTGGGGACATTTAACAGAACTGCTGAGTGGAGAAGACTTCAAAGGCAAGGGGCAATGAGGGAACCAGAAGCCAATCAGAGTAAAGGGAGGGAGAAGGGCATATAAAGACTAGGGGTTTGGGGCCTCCGTCTCTCTCCACTGTCGGATGAAGCGGACTTCTGCTTATCTGCGCAGGTATTTACAACTCCAAGAGGACAAGAGGGGTCAGGTGAGTGGCGATCAACTAGATGGTGATTGTTTGCATACAGCGTGTCTCTTTGCAGCTGCTCCGTGAGACAAATTCTAATCACAAGGACAAGTGTTCCCAATGTATTCTACTTGTTTACACTGCACCTGCTTAAGGAGTTCGCCATTGACATGTGAGCTCACAAATGCACAATTAAGAAACGCCTGGAATGTGTGGCTGTCAGGTCCACTGCTATCTTATTCTGTCTGCATGGGGAGAGGCTGGGACTCTTGGCACTTAGGCCTCCATTCGTAAAACAGGCAGCACTCTTCGCAGCCTATTTGGTGTGGACAATGTGATCCTACATGAGGCACTGCTTTGGGAGATTTCTCTTAGAAGAAAGGTGCTTTAAGGAAGTAAACTTTAAATATATTCTCTCTCTTGAACTGTTTTCTTGTGAAGATCATAAAATAGAATATTAGTGTATGGATGAAGAAATTTCAACTTCTGAAAGACATTTGTCTCAATTTTGAGCATTTTCTAGTGCCTGGAGATGCGCTGGCTCCTGGTGTAGTGCTTTCGTTGAGTGATGAGAGCAAACAGCATTAGCACAATGTGGGAAATCCTTTTTAATGATCAGCTCTCACCCTTGGTTCCCATGCCATTTGTGCAGAGATTTCTAACTTATTTCACATGTTATCACTTTAAAGAGGCCTGGGATGGGAAGGCAGACCTCTTAAATGCCATTCTTTGCTATTCCAAATGTTTCTAGAGATTACTCTGCAAGTTATAGTTTAACTATACAATTAAACTGTATAGTTAGAAAGTAGATGGCTAGCAATACTTTTGTCCAATAAAAATATAATCTGATGTGTTCAGTGTTCAAGTTGAGAACTAAGACCTTAATACTTAATGCTTTATTTCTGGTTGTGTTGAAATAATTATCAAGGGAATTGATAGATCATTTCAAATTAGAATTGTGTTGCCTGAGCCAGTTAATCAAAGGGGTATATATTACTCTCCACACCACAATGAAATCAACTTCTAATTATATGTATACAGAAAATAATCTCGCTCACTTTAGGTTATTTTAGGAGGGAAGACTGTTGGAACCTTAAGGAAAGATAGACAGCCCCCCTGATTTTCATCTTGTTCCTTCTTCTCATGATTAATGATGATCACTGAGAAAAAGTTCATCAGACAGTTGCTTGGAAGAGTCCTGTTGACTTTAGGGTGCAATCATAATGGAACTTGCATTCTACTAGGGGAACTTGATGCCTCCCAGATGTTCCTGAAAACTCTGGTGGGGCTGGTCTATAAACTTTATCACCCAGGGAACAGGAGACAAAGGAATGGGATGTGGGCAAAACCATGTGCATAAGTGTAGTTCATGTCAAGAGTCTAGCTTTTATTTGAAAAAAGAGGTTGGGAGTTAACAGGTGATCAATATACTATTAGTAATCTGTTTTTAATATTACTATAAAAGTCTTATTTTCTGCTTTGCTTCCAGCCATCAGTGATGAACAGAGGGCTCCACTAAAAAGTACTCACTTCTTAAATGTCACCTGCTTAGACTTTTTTGCTTTAGAGCTTTTCACTGCACCTTTGCATTGCATGTTAATCTATAACTGCTACCTCAGGTCATTTTAGAAGAAAGTAGAGCTTAAATCCTAAATATTGAAAGTTTTTTATTTAGGTAATGTGTTTCTACACACACACACACACACACACACACACACACACACACGCATAAATATATATGTGCATATATATATTCATATATATCTATATGCATGTATCATCATCATACATGGACATATACATATATAGGTTGCTTTATAGTGTTAGCAATGTTAGCTTTTACACACAAATATGCATTATGGTATTTTTATATGAAGCCTTTTATCCCCCCCCACATATTCCCATAGATTATCTTATTCTGAACTTCATAATCACTCTACACAGAGGTTATATGACCTGTCCAAATTCACACATAGTCGGTAGCAAAGCCAGGGCCAGTAATAAAGTTTCCTGATTTCTAGCCAAGAGTTCTTTCCACTACAACAGCTGTCAGTTATTAGTGGGAAGGCCAGGAGAAGAAACTGATTTGGCTTCTCTGAAGTTGAGAATGATAGATAGTGACTGAAATATCATCAGTGCTGTTGTTTTCCAGGTCAGCTGATCCAGGCACTGCTACCTGTGGCTGAAGTAGGTTGTATAAGTGACTATTTATGATAACTTGATATGTATTGTCTTTATTATGCAATTTTGCATTATCATCTGGTGCTCTGCTTGTTTGAAATCATTTTATTGACTATTTTTGACTTCTTAAGGATCTCATAGCTACACTAGTGATAAAATTACTACTAATACCTTATCACTGAAGATATTCAGAACTAGATTCTTGAATCATATTTTCCCCAATTTCTAAAAGTGATAAAATGATATAATAAAATTCTATTTTCAGTATTGCTCATTAGTCAAAAAAAAGTTTAGATAGAAAGGAATGATTATGGTGACAAAATTGACATTATTTTAAAGTTAAAATTGGTAAACCATGCCTTTTTTTAGACATTCTCTTTTGAGACCTCCATTTCTTCATCAAATTCATGGTTTAATAACAGAGAAAAGGCAACTTTAAAAGTCTTTAGATCATTCAACCAAAATTCATTTGGAAGGTACTATAAGAAGTGGAAAAACCTAATATTTCATTACATCAATGATGTAAACATAAACTGAGTGGACAATTAAGAATTATCTACTCAAAAATCGAACTACCATTACCAAATAAGGAACAAAAGAAAGGTGCCTGGTAATAACCTCAGTATAATAATGAGTACCTCGGAAGTCCAGGCTGACACATCAGACTGTGTCATTTGAAAACGTTTGTCCTGTAAGTTCTAGAGACAAATTAAACAATTGAAACTTTTACAAATTCAAATATAAGGCAAACCCCTGCATTCTGTGGGATAGAGGTTAGGCTGTTAGCAAAGAAATCCCCAAACATTTTGGCTTACATAGAAGTGTGTTTCTCTCTCACATTAGTCTGGCTGGTCCAGGTGGCGAAGTGAATCTACTCCTCTAGGTCATGAAAGGACACAGGTTGCTTTCTTAACCACTGCACTGGCATTCCCTGAATGCCACGTTCATCAGCCTTGCTGAAGCTGGGTCACACTGCGTCTGTCATAGCCTATGAAAAAGGAATAGAAAAGCGTCCAAGGCAGGTGTCTTAAGGAGATGACTCAGAAATGGCAAATGTCAATTCCTCTTCTCTTCCACCGACCGGAACATACTTAGCTTCAAGGAATGCTGGGAAATGTAGTCTTGCTGGGAGGCAAATTGGATTGGGGAGAAAACTGGAGTGAAGCCAGGTGGGCTGAATTACTAAAAGAAAGAGGAGAGGGCATTATGGTTTGGATATGAGCTTCTCACAGAAGCTCACGTGTGAGACAATGCAAGAAGGTTTGGAGGAGAAATGATTGGGTTATGAGAGTCTTAACCCAATCAGTGAATTAATCCCTGGTGGAATTAAGTGGGTGGTAACTGGAGGTAGGTGGGGTGTGGCTGGAGGAGGTGGGGCATCGAGGGCGTGGCTTTGGAGCATATATTTATACTTTTCAAGTGGAGCTCTCTCTCTCTTTACTTCCTGATCATTGTGTGAAATGCTTTCCGCCCGCCATACTCTTCCACCATGAGGTTCTGCCTCACATTAAGCCCTGAGGAATGGAGCCTGCTGACTATGGATTGAGACCTCTGAAACTCTGAGCCCTCAAATAAACCTTCCCTCCTCTATAATTGTGCTGCTCTGGTCTTTTAGTCACAGTAGCGAAAAAGCTGACTAAAACAGAAGGGATACAGGATGTGAGAGCAGCTAGCAGTATCTAGGATAGCCATGAAATACAAAGTAAATTGATTTATTCAAGAAGGAATAGTGTCTATAGCAAATCAATGAAGATAAACAATTAGACAATCAAAACAATGAATTGATGCTGGTAGCACTTGAGTTCTTTAAAAATTGTGACTCTCAAGTTTTCTGTCTACCATCCCTGGGGTAAAAGATGCACAGATCGCCTACACCGCATGAAGATTGAGTTGTGTACTTGGTTTCGTTTCTCATGAGAGTATTTGAAAGTAGCATGCAGCTTTCATGCAATGTAAATAAATTAGAGATGAATGTCATTTGGGAGGGGTACCAGGGATTGAACTCAGAAGCACTTAATCACTGAGTCACATCCCCAGCCCTATTTTCTATTTTATTTAGAGACAGGGTCTCACTGAGTTGCTTAGCACTTCACTGTTGCTGAGGTTGGCTTGAACTCATGATTCTCCTGCCTCAGCCTCCTGAGCCAATGGGATTACAGGATTATGCCACCATACTCAACTATGAATGTCATTTTTAACACTGAAAAATGAAATTTTCCAAGTTGACTTTCTAAAAATGAAAGCTTACCATTTAAAATTTTAATTTAAAAGAGCTCTACCATCATTTTTTGTGTATGTGTTTGTGTAATATGTGTGGATTATACATTTTTCTACCTCATTAAGCTGGATATACTGAGTTCAGTTGAATTGATTTGTTTTCTTCATCCAGTGAATGTTGATTTGGTGCCTACTCTTTGTCAATGTACATCAGACTTTGCATTTGGCTTCAGGTTTAATCTTCTCAGCAACCCAGGGAGGATGGTCAAATATTTCCTATTTCATTTAATGAAGAAACCGAGTGTCAAAGAGTTTAGATAACTTTTTCAGGGTTGTACAAGGAGTTTAGATAACTTTTTCAGGGTTATATAACCAACTCTAGATTTCAGCCCCAGCCTCTACTATTCGTTACACTTTTCTGTTTGCTTCATTCAACAAGTACTTATCAAGCAACTTTGTTAGGTCAGGCCGAAGCTAGATGTTATTGTATGTCTTATTCTTTTTTTTTGTTTCTTGGTGTTTTTTTTTTTTTTTTTGTTTTTTTTTTTTTTTTTTTTTTTTTTGGTACCAGGTATTGAATTCAGGGGCCCTTGACCACTGAGTCACATTCCCAGCCCTTTTTTTGCATTTTAGTTTGAGACAGGGTCTTGCTAAGTTACTTAGGGACTTGCTGAGTTGCTGAAGCTGACTTTGAACTGGTGATCCTCCTACCTCAGCCTCCTGAGTCACTGGGATTACCACACCCAGTCGTATGTCTTGTTTAATCTCAGAACAATTCCTTAAAGTAGATATTATTCTTCCATTGTATAGCTGGTGCAAACTTCTGAAGTACTTCACATGATAATTTGGGGCAAATGGGTGAAACAGGACAGTAGAGCTCTTTCCCTTTGAAACCTGCCTTTCAGCTCACTGCTCCCAAGGCCCAACCTTGAAACACTGCAGATTTGCTTCCCCTTTCTTGCTTCTGCGTTTCTATCCATTCTATCAGAGAAATATCTTCCTAGTCCACTTTCCATCCAAGGTGGGCCTGTATTATTTTGGATATTGGATCATTACAACTGTGTCCTACTGGGTTTTTCTATACTTGAGCTATATTTCCTTACTCCAATATCTACACCATCTTGAAATGGTCACCCCCGATATATAAAACATCCTATTTCAATTCTTCCATGCTGAAAACTTACCGCTTCTTTCCTGATATCCGTGAAATAACATCTCAGTTCATTAGCTGGACATACAAGACTCTTTTCAATTCAGCTGCAGCCTCATCTCTTATCATATAACTCCTACCCAACCCACATTCTCTCCATGCATAATGCTTTGCTAATCTCTGAACCCATCAGCTTTTTTAAGCCTCTGTACTATTGTACATGATATCCTTGTAACCTCTGATAGCTGTTCCCATTTTTTCCTACCTGGAAAATTATAATTACAAAATTTTAACATGGTTTCTCCAAATGATATTGGTCTCTTGTGTATCTTAGACACTGCAGTAATTGCTAATGTAGTTACATGGCTCACTATAGTCCTTGACTACCTCAACCACCTAGGCCTTGCACAATGAGTGCATATCGCCAAAAGATTTTATTGGAAACACTGAACTGAAGATTCAGTTGCTAGAGTTAGCACAAAGACAGTTTTGATGTAGTTGTTATTTAGCAACAAGAAAAGTCACTGATTGAATACTCTAGACAAATCTCTATACTTCATACTATAACAGGATCAAAAATAACAAAATAAATCTTCCCCTTAAGTTCTTCCTTTAGCTTAAAATTTAATTCAATTGCTCAGACTACTTTGAAAATTTCACCATTCATGTCCCTTAATTTTTTCTAGTTTTTCCCTATTAGAATGTAAACTTATTGGGGTTATATTTTTTTATTGTTTTTTCCATTCCCAATTTTTTTTTTTCTGACACATCTTTGTTCAAAGAGTGAGTAACAAGTTTTCAAAAACAGAGTAATACGTTTAGAGTACAAAATGAGTGGTATAGCCTTTGTAGATATTATTTAGAGATGAGAGGAAAAATAACATTCACTGAAAGAAGATTTGGATCACCCTAAGCAAAAGGAAAAATTTAAGGAAATCAAGAAATTGATAAAGTCATGTCAAGGATATAGAAACAAATATGAAAGAATGTATCATAGAAGTCAACTAATGTAACATAAATGCTACATAATAAAACCTCAAAACTCAGTGTCTTTTAACAGCAAACAATCATTTTTCTTGGTCGTAGATCTGTTGATTTAAATTGGCTTAGTGGTGTGTCACTATTTCAGGCTGCAGGTCACCTGAGTTGAGATTAACTGCAGGTTGTAGTTGAGTTCAGGTCTTTTCTACATATCTCCATCTTGTGGCTGGTGTATTGGGGACTGGTTAAGAGTATTTTTTGGTGTGAGAGGGACATGAACAATTGTAACCCAGAGAATAGGTATGGCATATTGGTTATTTGTTGTTCACAATTATTCATTCCCTTCTTTTGTTAGAATTGTATATTCAAACTCTTGGTCATAGAATTTTGCAAAAATTTTCATTAGACTAAATTGAGTATGTTTCTTAGTCTCATTGATGTTGGGATTAGCCATGTGGTTTGCTTGGACAGTGGGACATTAGGCAGACATCACAGTGTGTGAGTTTCAGGAAAAGATCCAAGAGCCATTGCATTTTGGCAACAGGAAGGCTCTCAACTGATGTAAGTCCCTCCACCATGGACATTCGAGACTCCAGAATTGTTAAAAAAAAAAGTATTTTCTTTATAATTTACCCAGTCTGTGGCATTTTGTGATAGCAACACAAAACAGACTATGCTAGCTACCACATTTTCAAATTCATGTATCCCCTTTGACCAAAAGGTATACATCTGGAAATTTACTCTCAGAAATATTGCTTAGAACTGATGGTATTTACAAAAGTATTGTTTGAACAGCAATAGATTGAAAACAACTTAAATGTCTGTTAGTTGGGGATGGATAAATAAATAAGGTAAATCCATAAAATGAAATAATATGCACCTATAAATATCAAATAATCCTTTATGTAATGGTGTAGAAAATGTTAAGAAAAAAGCAAGGTGCATAAAAGTATGTAGGGTATGTTTTGTGTAAGGAAGGAGGAAGCATTTATTTGTATTTGCCAAAGAAAATTCTGTAAGCACACATAAGAAATGAATAAATGTGCTTACCTGAGGATGGAGAGGAGTAAAACAGATGGGAAAAATGTTCAATGCATATTATTTTAACATATATTCTGAGCTGTGTGAATATATTAAAACATATAAAAACAAAGTGATTACCATTAGGCATGCATTTGTTCATTGTAAGACATAGGGCATATGTTAAATTATTAAATAGTTGCAGTTAGTTCTCTGTTTCCACAGGTTCTGCATCTGTAGATTCAACCAACCACAGATCATGTACTATATAGTCAGGGCTGTGATGGTGGTATCTGTACTGAACATACAATATTTTCTTGTCACATTCTCTAAACAATACAGCATAGCAACCATTTACATAGCATTTAAATTATATTAGGTATTATAAGTAATCTTGAGATGATTTAAAGCACACTGGAGGATGCACATTGATAATTTGCAAATACTGCACCATTTGATGTGAGGGACTTAAGCATCCCCTGATTTTGGTATCCTTGGGCATCTTGTAACCAATATCCTGTAGAGACTGAGGATCAATCAAATTGATCTTTTAATGAGTTGATACTTGGAAAAAGCACTAGACTTAAACATCAGGTGTTCTGAATCCATGTCCCACAATTATTAATTGATTTGATCTCAAATCAGTCTCTTCTTTCCAGAATTTGGTTTTCTCTTTAGTAAAACTGGCTGAGTTTGATAGTTTCTCTTCTAGTTCTGAGTCATTCTGTTCTCTTTTTTAGCCAATGATTAGAGAATAGAACAGTCTTCACATTTCTCTTCAAGAAACCTGATTTGGAAGACTGTTTCTTTGGTTTTAAGGAAATGAAGCTGACCCTATTCAGCATAGGCACAGAGTGGTTCAGAGAGAGGAGGAAGAGCTGAAAAACCCAAGAAGGAATTTTTATTTCCTTCCAAGGGCACCTCTGTTGGATGACTCCTTTCAACTACCTTGGGACTATGTATTTCAGATCAAAATTCAAAATCTCAGGATGGAAAAATAAATCTGTATGAAGCTAAAAGAGCAGGGTTTTGTCACTATAGCTCCTCCAGGACCTCATGTCATGAGGGATGAATTATTGTCTAATGAATGGATGCTGAGCAAACAAAATAATGTCTGTCCAGGAGAGCATCCTTTGAAACAGTGCCGCTCTTCAGTCATGTAGCTGATTGGAACAGATGAACTCCATCTCAGACCTGCATGTACAATTCAAGGTCAACGCCATAGTATACGTGAAAACAGCTAAAATTAGGGCAGTCTGTGTTATTGCTGTAAGAAGAAATTGTGTCTGAAGCCACTATACCATTTTTGTAACCTCACGTTGAAGGAAGATTATTTTAGGGGTTGGTTGGGATATAATTAACTAAAACTGGTCAAAACCATGACATTTAAGGAACTCAAAATAATGACTATGATATTCATCATAATAGTTTCTGTATTATTGAAATGAATCATGAGTCACTTTTGTAATGGACTAAAATGCAACATAGAAGTTTTTTTCTTGAAGTCGTCTTTTTTTATACCAGTTGAGTTTTTTCACTGGGGCTTGCACTGTCTGCTTCTTCATGTCCTTCCTTGAAATGATTACTATACCATTGCTGCCTGGAGGCCCCTGTGGAATGTTTTTCTGAACTAGAAGCAATTTTTTTTGATCAATCTACTTGATTAAGGCCCCTCTGAGAAGATGGCTTTGAACTGAGAATATTATAAAATAAGAACAGGGAGGAGAACATTTCAGGCAGAGGAAATAAAAAGAATGGAAGCTTTGAAGTGGAAAATAATTGTTTGAGGAACAGAGAGAAGGCCATTGTGACTGTCACATAGCAAGAGAAGGTAAGACTGGGAAGAGATAATGTTAGAGTAGCAGGAAGGAATCAGATCATACAGGGTGCTGTAAGCTTTGGTAATGATTTTAGCTTTATTCTAAGGGTCATCAGAGAGCCCCGGATAGTTTTGAGCCAAGAAACTAAATGAATTGAAAATATTCCTTTCATGATTGTGTTGCAAATAGTCTACCAGGGCAAGAATGGAAGCAAGGGAATTTGTTGGAGGCTACTCTTTCTTGGTATTATAGGGTGCTTTGTTTGCTTCCTTGTTATTAAATCCAATAAAATAATAAACTAACTCAAATGAATTTCATAAGAATATTTATTATTTCAAACACCTGAAGTCTAGGAATAGGATATAGTCCAGGATTTGTGTTTTCTGCAAGTCAGTGATGTCATCAAGAAGTGCTCTCTGACATCAGTTGATTTTACTTTATCCTCGTCCTGATAACACAATAACTGTTGCAGCTCTAACTGTTATATCCTCTAGAGACCAAGTACAGAGGTAGGGGAGAAATCATTGTATTATATGGCAACATTTTAGCAAGAATACTCTGATTTAAATTTCTCCTATCCTTTCTTCATCAGAATTAGTTACTCCTGAACCCATCACTGACAGTCAGTATGAAATTATTAATCCTTGGAATAATCCTTTGGAGATGAAATAGATAATGGAAATAATGGAAAGTGAGTCTCTGCTGCTGGGATCCAGAGAGAAATAAATACCCAATGCCTTGCCTAATGTGTGCTATACAGCAGGACCTCAAACCCAAACTCCAACCTTCGGACTAAAACAAACATTTTTTTTGACACTTCAGAAGTGATTTTCTGTTTCCAAATAGGGTCATCTTACCCATAACATAACACAGAGAAATTCAGCTAATGTTTCAAATTTGCTTTAAAGAGAGTGGATATTATATGTAAGAACGTGTCTCCTACATAAAAGGCGGTATTCTGGGAAGTTTATGCATGAGTTGTTTTATACTTCACAATCATCCTAGGAAGTAGGTAGCTTTTATAATCCATGCTGTAGAACAAAAATGCAAAGACTAATTGGCTTGATGAAGATCACATGGCAATTTTGGCATTCTCCAGTGACAATGTACATTCTTCTATACTTTTAAGAAGAAAATAAAAATGTATTTATGGCCCTAGTTGGATTGCATACTTGAGCCTTTTTAAAGCATTTTGAATAGATAGCTTCCCTGGATTTTGATACCCAGATCTCATTTTTAGCTTCCAAGGGCTCACAGGCAATATGAAAAGCAATAATCTTCAAGTTGAACAAATAAAGATCTGAAGTGATAAATTACCTAGAAGCAGGCTCCAGAGGCAGAGTTCTTCCATTTGACAACTCGCATGCAATAAAGACAGTGCCTAATTATTTTAAAAATACTTTGGTGGGAGGATAGTGTTGTTTTGTGGATATTGAGGTATGCATGTTTTTTGAGAGGGGTATTATAAAAAACAAAATCAACAAAACTGTAGGCTCTTTCCACTCGGAGGCAAGTGATTTATTCCATTCAGTGTGGACTTTTGTCTTTGTGTTTTTAACCTCTGCCTCGGTGTGTACTCTGCACTGTTATTGACCAAACCATAGCTGCTGAGATGTGAAATTAGGTGATTTAAAGATTCACTTCTGATTCCCAAGATATGCTTCAGGGCATCCTGTGGTGTGCTTTAGGCATAAAATGACCTCAAGCTGGGGCTAAAGGGTCAAGAAATCTCCACAGTAACAATAAATATTGTACAGTAGCTAGATTGTTAGAGAATAATGTTCTCAAAAATTTTCAAAATATTCTTTCCATAAAACTAGTCATATGGCAAGAAACTTAATTTTATCAATTGTTGACTTGTTATACAATGGAAAGTAAGTTGTTCAAGATGGTGTAGGTTGTTCTCATCAGTTCAAAGATTAAATTCACTTTTTCCCCCTAAGCTAATTGTAGATTAATGTGTGGAGCTAAACATAAACATAAAATCTTTGGGAGAGTTTTATCACATCCAGATTTTAATTTGTCTGTGGTAACGAGGGAAAAAGGAGATGGTTAGACCTTGATTGTCTACTTTGAAAGAATGGAGAATTGGTGTAGAACACAAGATAATCTTACCAGGGCTTTGATTGATCTGTAATTTGCATAATCAGGAGTGAGGGGGTAGTCTTAGAATATAGTCTTCCAAATAACTTTTATATGTGTAACCAGAAAACAACGGAACATTGACTCAATACTTCCTGAGTACGTTCCTTTCTGTCCTCTGGCAGAGCTGCTATAAGCAAAACAATCAGAAAGTAGCAGAGGAAAGTAGGCAGAAAGAGAAACAAGGAATCTGGGTTAATTTCCAAACTGAATAATCAGCTTCCTACTAAAAAAAGAGAATTGGCAAGGCTGTATGGAAGGTTCCATGATTCCTCCGTTCCCATTGTGGCAGCAGTATGTAAGCTGGCAAGAGGGACCCGCCAATACTATGGATAAACATAATCATCTCTCAAAGGCTTCCATTTAACTCACTATAATTTAAGATTACACAGCCCTACTTGCCCTGCATACATCTTCTTCTGTGTTGAGTCTACAAGTTTGCTTGAGAACCTAACAATCATTGCTCTGAATGGTTTGTTAACATGGAATGTTTTTATAGTTGGTGACACACTTGAGAATTTGCAAACTTGGCCTGGGAAAAAAATCTGTCTTCCCTCCCTTAACCTTGGAAAAACTTGGCCTGGCGTCCAGTGGCCCATATTCCCTGATTCTTTGCTCTGCTTTCCTTTTATGATTAAAAAAAAGATAAATCCTGCTCATTTGTGTTGCTCCAGGTTGATACAGAGCAAAGCTCTTTGCAAAGACTTCATGGATTTCTGTTTCAGAGTAATGAACAATTGGATTCTGAATTTTTTTCCTCCTTTGTATTTTACTTTTTAAATTATGTTAAATGACCATACATGACTTTTTAAATTAATAAAAAGAGAAACAAAGAAAGAAAAAACTAAGCTGTACTTTTCCACAGATACAAAAAATTGTTCCAGGATGGGGTGGAGGAAGCCTGTTTTAGAAGCAAAATATTCTTCAAAGTTCAGGTCATCGTCCTTACCACTGGGTCAGTTACTGTTGGTTTAAAGTATTGTTTTAGCACGGTCAGCATCACACAGTGACCTTGTGATTTTCTTCCTCCTCGTTCTCTCCATATGGGAGCAGATGTAATCTCTGTCACTCAACCAGGAGAATAAGATGTTCTAATGAGTAAAGAGATGTAAAGTCCTCTTAGAGCTTTGGATAAAAGGCCCTAAGAGTAGAGAAGAGTGGTATAAGTAGTAAGCCAGTACATGTTCAATAATTATTTGATGCATAGCCCACTAGGTTTTAAAACATCAGAAAGAAAAAGAGAAGAAAAATAAATTTTTGCAATGTGCATCCACAGACCTTGATAAATCATAATTGCATAGTAAGCTGTATACTCTGAAAAATCAGTGTCTGTCCTTCTAAGACAGGTACGGAGTCACATCTGATCTTTAGATCTCAGACCTTGGGCAAGAGGGGTATATATAGGTTCTTGAAATATAGAAATCTGAATTTTACATAATATCTTCAAGTATTTTATGTATAATATATATATTATTTATATAAAATTTTTATGCAATCTATGAGTTTAGAAATTATGGTATGTTAACTTGTGATAGTTCACAAATATAATTTACAGTTATTCTTTATAAACATTGGAGTTATTATCATTTCTTTTTTTCCACAAATAAAGAAATGGAGACTGATAGAAGTCAAATAATTTACCTAAGTTTATTATACTAGTAAATAGCATAGTCTGGAGTCAAATTTAAAGATTCACTCTACACTTCTTTATATACTTATTTTTAATGGGTTTTAGTTAAACATGACAGTAGAATTCATTTTGATATACAAACATGGACTATATCTTGTTCTAATTAGGACCCCATTTTTATGGTTGTCCATGACGTGAATTCACTGTGGTGTTTTCGTATATGTACATAGGAAAATTATATCAGATTCATTCTACTGTCTTTCTTTTTCTTATCCCCTCCCTTCCCTTCATGCCCTTTTGTCTAATCTACTGAATTTCTATTCTTCCCCCAACCACACACACTTTCTTGTGGATTAGCTTCCACATATCAGCAAAAACATTCAAACTTTGGTTTTTGGTGACTGGCTTATTTTACTGAGCATGATGGTCTCCAGATACATCCATTTATTGGCAAATGTCATAAAGTCGTTCTTCTTAATGGCTGAGTAATATTCCATTGTGTAACATTTATAGCAATTAGAGAAATGCAAATAAAAGCTACCCTGAGATTCCATCTCACTCCAGTCTGAATGGCAGTTATTAAGAACACAAGAAACAATAAATGTTGGTGAAAATGTTGGATTATGGGGGAAAAGGTACATTCATACATTGCTGGTGGGACTGCAAATTCGTGCAACCACTCTGGAAAGCAATTAGAGATTTCTCATAAAACTAGGAATTGGAACCACCATTTGACCTAGCAATCCTACTCCTCAGTATTTATCAAAAGGATTTAAAATCAGCATACTACAGTGATGCAGCCACATCAATGTTTATATCAGCTCAGTTTACAAATAGCTAAGCTATGGAGCCAACCTATGCCCTTTATATACTTTTATATAAATTATTTTTTTAAAAGATCACATTTTGAAGTCCCTTTCAACTTCATAATTCCAACTTTCTTTTAAAATGGATTGTTTCAAAACTGCACTGAGATTTTTCTCTCACACCAGTCAGAATGATAGTCATCAAGAATGCAAACAATAATAAATGCTGGAGAGGATGTGGAGAAAAAAGACCACTTTTACACTGTTAGTTGGATTGTAAACTAATACAACCTCTATGGAAATCAGTATGGAGTTTCCTAGGAAGACTAGACATGGAACCACCATATGATCCAACTACCCACTCCTTGGTATTCATCCTAAAAAAATTACAGTCAGCATACTCTAGCAATACATGCATACCCATCTTTGTAGCAGCACAATTCACAATAGCCAAACTATGGAACCAGCCTAGGTATCCATCAAAAAATGAATGGGTAAAGAAAATGTGGTATATATACACAATGGAGTTTTATTCAGTCATAAAGAAAAATGAAATCATGTCATTTGCAGGAAAATGGACAGAACTTTATGCTATTTTGTTAAGCAAAATAAGCCAAACTCAGAAGGTTAGGGGTTGCATGCTTTCTCTCATGTGTGGAAGCTGATGAGGAAAAAGGACAAGAAAGTTAGGGGCTGATCAAATGAAAAGCAAAAGGAGATCAGTAGAATAGAGGAAAGGGTCCAGGGAGTGGAGGGTAGGGAGGGAGGGGGGAAGTGCTGGGGAATAATACTGACCAAGTTACATTGTTATGTTGTGTGCATGTACAAATATGTAACCACTAATCCCATTACATATAACTACAATGCACCAAAAAAAAAATGTGGAGAAAAAATGGATTGTTTATCATGATATCATAAGAATGGCAGGAGCAGAAAATATTAGCTGCTATGATATGGCTATTTTTATGAGTTTACAAGCATGTGCATGATTCTATTATGTACTTTATTCTACTACCAGAAAATTGATCCAAATTACATTAGAGCATGCAGTCATTTGGATGGTGCCATTTTTTTTTTTTTTTTTGCAGGGTGCATTTTTCTTTTGGTTATGACAGAGTCATTATAGTAGGAATGAGGTTGTCCGGGAAGGTGGGAAGTCATTTTCTCTCATGCAATGGTAATAGTATGTTTATGTACCATTTGAGATCAGAAGTGATAAATAATTATTGTTAATATGAAATAAACTGGCAAAAGATGCCCCCACCCCTGAAAGGAAAAGATGTAAAAGAAAACGTGCAAACGATTCTCAGCGTCTTACTTTGGATCTCTGGGAAGTGAAATCTAATCTGCGGTCTGTGGGTTGCGATGGAATCATCCAGCACAGATGGAGGAAGGGGACCACCTAGCACAGAAGTGGCCCAACAAGGCTCTGGATACAACGAACGAGAGGAAGAATGGTTCAAGTGAAGGCTGGAAGTGTGGCACAGTGTGTGGGACATTAAAACACGCTGACAGTAATGGGAAGCAAAGTGAAGGTTTAATCAGGGGAGTGACAGGAAATGGCTTGTGTCTTCAAAAGGGTCACTGGCTGCATCTAGAAGAATCGACTAGAGGAAAAGAGAAAGTTTGGAAGAATTCATCTGATCCCACTGAGTCATGATGGAGGCTTGAAAAAGACTGACAGCAAAGATGGAGTAAATGTGATGTTTATGAGAGGCAGAAGCAGTGCTATCAGTTTCTGGGGACAAGTGTTTGTCCTCCTCTTTCCCTGTCTTCTGAATTTGGGATAAATTGAAGAAAGTGTATCCATGAACAATCAAATTATTTGAGGTGAAGTTAGATGTGCAGCCAGTTCTTCTTGTTGCCTCTGCCCAAGTCTAGAATGTGAAATGAGCCACTAAGGGGGTTTTCAATTCAGAGACCTAACTTTTCTAGGATATATACACGCATCATGGAAAGAGACACGGACTTCAGGATTTTTTTCTGGAAGGTAATCATGGGGTCTGAGCCAGTCATGTATCCCCCAAGAGGGGGAAAAGCAGAATGTTCCCATTCTTTTAAAATACATATTTGATGGCCTATAATTTATATATTATGGTAGGCATAATGGACTCTCAAAGATATCCACAACCTAACCCTGGCACCTATGAATGTGCTATTTTATGCTAAAAGTAACTTTGCAGATGTGATTAAGGTTATGAGCTTTGAATGAAGCTAGTATCCTGGATAACCCAGGTGGGCCCAGTCTCAATACATGAGTTCTTAAAAGAGGAAAGCCTTCTGTGGATGGGTTAAGGAAAAAAAAAAATGTGACTATGGATTAAGGGTCAGAGAGATGGGTGGCTCTATTAGCTTTGAAGATGGATAACAACATACCACACAATTCACCTGTTTAAAGTGAGAACTTCAGTGGGCTTTAGCATAATTATATATGCTGTGATTGTGTTCCTATAGATTTACCTGTTCTGAACATTTCAAATAAATGCAGACCTACAATCTGTGATCTTTTGTAACTAACTTCTTTCATATAACCTAATGCTTTTGCCAGTCATGTTGGAGCATGCATTAGTACCTCATTGCTTTTTATTGATGAATAAAATTCCTTTGTATAGATATGCCACATTTTGCTCATTCACTCATCAGTTGATGGACATTTGAGTTGTTTCCACTTTTTGACTATTATGAATAATATTGCTCTGAGCATTCATGCACAAGTTTTTGTGTGAACATAAGTTTTCATTTCTCTTGGATATGTACCTATGGATGGAATTTCTGAATCACATGGTAATGCTGTGTTTAACATTTTGAGGTGATGCCAAATTGTTATCCAAAGTGGTTACAATATTTTACAATTCTACCAGCAGTGTATAAAGAGATTCAGTTCCTCTATAGCCTCATGAACACTTCATTGCCTGTCTTTGTGTGTGTGTGTGTGTGTGTGTGTGTGTGTGTGTGTGTATGTGTCCCTTGTAGTGGGTGTAAAGTGGTATCTCATTATGATTTTGCTTTACATTTCCCTGATGAGAATCTAAACTATGTTTTCATGTGCCTATTGGACTTTTGTTTACTTTATCTGGAGAACTATTCAGATCCTTAGCCCATCTGTAAATTGGGTTACTTATTTTTTTTTTAGCACTGATTTGTAAGTGGCCCTTTTTATATGTTCTAGATAAATGTTCCTTGTCATATATTTGATTTGAAAACATATGCTCCCATTCTGTGGATTATTATTTCATTATTTGATGGTCATCTTTTGAAGCACAAAAGTTTTAAATTTTGATAAAGTCTAATTTGTCAAATTTTTCTTTCATTCTTACATTTTGGGAGTAATAGCTAATAGATCATTGCCTAACCAAAAGTTCCAGAGGTTTATTTCTATAATTTCTTTTAAGAGTGTTATATTAAAAAAAAAAACATATTTTAGGCTACATATTATAAATTTGAAACTTATTACATTTAGGTCTCTGATGCTCTTTGAATTATTTGTATGTGATGTGAGGTAGGGATTCAACCTCATTCTTTTTCATGTGTATATCTAGTTGTCCCAAAACTATTTGTCAGAAGTACTATATTCCCAAATTGAATTTTATTGGCACCTGTGTTGCAAACCAATTGACCATAAATGTGAGAATTTATTTCTGAATTCTTAGTTCTATTCCATTTATCTATCCACAATCCTTGTGCCAGTTCCATAATGTCTTGATTACTGTAGCTCTTTATTAAATTTTGAAATTAGGAAGAGCAAGTCTTCCAACTTTCAATTTAGAACTGTAAACTCTCGTTCCTCTTTCTCAAGATTATTACCTCGCTTGCATTTCTGTATGAATTTTAGTGTCAGCTTGTCATTTTCTGCAAAGAAGCCAGCTTGGGTTTCACAGGGTGTGCCATGAATCTGGAGATTAATCTTAGCAATATTAAACCTTGTGATCTGTGAAAATGAGATGTCTTTCTGTTTATTTAGATCTTTTTAGGTTTTTCTCAACAATGTTTTGTAGTTGACAATGTACACATTTTGTTCTTTTTTGGGGTTAAGTTCCTTCCTGTATGTTTTGGAATGCACCCACTGAGGATGACCAGCAAAAAGAGGCAAAACAGAATGATCTGGCTCTTTCCAAACTCCCAATTAAGGTAATTCGTTCTTTCTCCCCTGAGAATAAACAAGAGAAGGGTAAGCACAGGAAGAATTCAATGAAAGCAGGAAGTGTTCTTTTCATAAAACTCTCTCTGGGGAGCAGAAGTTCCTTTTAGGCAAACAGAGGGCTACTAGAAAGAACACGGTAGATAACTGGATGCAGCAGTTAAAGAAGAATGTGTCCAGAATAATTGTCCAGTCTCCTGTGTGAGCAACTGGATATGTAGTAGTGGTTTTTGATGGAATACACTTAGAAGACCCATTGGGCAGGTATAGAGGTATAGAATGAGGTTGGATAAGTCAGATTTAAGGGGCCTTTGAAAAATGTGGGTAAAGGTGACTATATAGTTGAATATGTAGCCCAGCAGAAAAGTCAATTTGGAGTGGTTGGCAGATTTCTCTGTAAATAAAGTTGTGTGAAACAGTTTGAGTTATCTAGGAAGAGTTTATGATTTGACCAGAGAATAGGGCCCAGAGCTGTTATGCATAGGGCAGGATGATGTAGGGGACTTGAGAAGAGGTAGAAATGTCTGTGGTAGGAGGAAACCAGGTTCTAATTTCCTAGAACCAAGAACAGAGAACATTTCAAACAGGAAGGAGTGCGTTAATACTATAGAGAAGACAGGTAGGCAAAGCTAAGCCAACCAAATTTGGTAACCTAGAAGTTATTGGTGACTTGGCCAGAGTTGTTTCAGGGGATCTGTTGTAGGGTAGAGACAACGTTCAGAAGAACCAGCGAAGCAGAGAGAAGGAAAAACATAGAAATAGTGATGGTGAATTTTCAAATTTCGAGAGGCAGCTGATTGAGGAAAAAAGAGTTAAAGAATCTTTTGAAATGAAGAATGAACTTGAGAATGTTTAAATGTGTATGGCAAGGAGATCATAGAGAAAAATGGTTAAAGGTGAAATTGTAAGATGGGACCATCCGCAGTGTTAGTTTAGCAGGGGCGCAGGACTGTGACAGGGTTCATAGTAGAGGTGGCGGTGCAATCTCTTTGAAATAAAAAGACCATTCGATCCTTGTTGAGAAAGGATATAACATGTGTCAATACATCCAGTAGGATGGCTCTGAGGAGGTTAATATTGGGAAGGCTTTTTACCCTGTGAAGTGCAAGGTAAATTCACTAACTGAAGAAGTAATAGTTGGGGGAGACTATAGATAGTGTTGAGATAGTCCTTATGATGAACTGAAAAATGATGAGACAGAACAGACATCACAGTATCGGTGGATGCTATCAAGGGCTCCGTGTGTGTGAGTGTGTGTGTGTGTGTGTGTGTGTGTGTGTGTGTGCGCGCGCGCCAGACAACTATTACTGAAGGAGGGACAGGCAAGTGAAGTGATGATCCTAAATACAGATGACCAGGGTAATAAACCTAATGTAAAGAGGTAGTAGGTCTAGGTTAAGGTCCCTTCCAGCTCTTTCTTATATCTAAGAAGAGGCTACAACCAGTAAAACCATCTTCCATATAGGTATTTGAGACGGACTTGATGGCTACATATGAGTGCCAACAGCCAAATTCTTGTCTTTATTTTCCCACAGGGCTAGACAGTGTTTCCAGTTCTGTTCTGCTACACAGAGCCAAGAATGACTTTATTGAACAAGCATTCCTACCTCGGTTTCCTCTCCCAGCTGCCTGGTGCTAACAGCCTGGAGTATTTTCTTACAGTCATATGATTCGTAGCAACAATTCAGAATAAGACTCCAGACAGTAATTTGCGCCATCAAATTAGAAAAGGTCATCGCACTAATCCTGAACTGGAATGGAAGTAGAGAGACAGATGCAACTGGCAAGGCTAATTTTGTCATGTGGCGTGCAAGTGAATGTGACAAGCTCGTGGTCCCAACCTTGTCTAAGATAAGAGCCTATAACTTTTGGGTAGGATCAGATGTTGAGGAGAGAAGCAGTGACACAGTGAATTACATAGGGTTGCCTGTGTATTCAAGAGCAAACTTTTGTGCTTCCCCTAACCATAAAGAATTCCAGAATGTCAGAGGCAGCCTTGCTCTGTTCCCTCCTTTTCATCTCTGCCTGGTGGGACTTTGTGTGTGTGTGCCTTGGCAAGCTCACAGTTATGCTGTGAAGCATGCTGCACCAGGAACATTTATCACATTATGTGCTGAGGAAAATAAAAGAAATGAGAGTTGAACAAACTAAGCAAAGTAAAGCAGGGATTGTTGATCAAGGAGATCAAGGAGTCAAGTTGCTAACTCTCAGATAATGCCCAGATGGTAAGCGCATTTGTTACTGGATTAAAATATTAGGTGTGCTTCTCCATGGATTTGTTGTAAAGAAAATTAGTAGATATTTTAATATGTTGTCAGAAAATAAGCTTAGTAATAGAGCATAAATCAACACTTTGGGTGGAAAATCAGAATGCATTTCAGCATTAATCCCCCATGCTTCCTAAATATCCAGTATTTAGAAGTGATGCAGGCTCATCTTTGATTATTAGGTTTGGAATCGTTTCAGTAATTGACTCAGAGTAAATTGTTGAATATATTGCTGCTTGGTCATGATGATAATAATAATAGTCATTATTATTAAAGCTACTATTTGTTTTTTACTCTGTGCCACTCTGCTAAGACCTTTGCATGCATTTTATCATATAAGCCATACAAGAACCTTGTGAGCTGGCACTTTTGTTTTATTTTAGGGATATCTTTTTAATCCACAAGGAAACTGGGCACTACAAAGCAGCAGAGTCAAAATTCACACCAAGGTATATTTGTCTCTCCAGTCCACTTGTATCAGGCTCTTCTCTGTTCTGCCATTCAACTAACTCTGAGTTTACTGTTTCCAAGTCTGTTTCCTCTATCTGAAATAAGAATAAAGAAGAGCATCAATATCTTTGGGACTTAAGGATTAAATGAGAAATCATATGTAAAAACCCTGATGTCAATGCTAAGTATGTAGAAAACAGTCCAGTAAATTAGTTGCTATCATTATTACAGCACTGAAGTGAATCATATGTATGTTAGAAGTTTTACTACTTGTGTTGTCTCTCTAGCTCGTCAACTCTGCCTTCAAACTGCCTTTTTTACAGTAGCCTGAGCAAGGGCTGACCTACCCATAACTCTTAATTGGGATCAAAAGCTCGTATCTGCTAACTGGTACACAGGAGCATTGTTTACACCAAGGAATAAAGTAAAGCTTACATCACCTGTAGGGAAGCTATATTCAGAATATACTATATTCAGCTAAATAAAGTCTGTGAAAGGGGGAGAGAGTATGCAACCACAGGTTCTTCAAAAAGAATTTGATTAGTTAAAACCCTGTCTTTCTAGGGAGGGATGGCAAAATCAGGACCACCATAAGAAAATGCATATGGGTCAGTTGGTATATTGGCTTCCAGCTCATCTACCTGGTCTTTGCTTTCTTATATTTTCACCAGGTTGCCATTTTAAACCTCACTTGGGAATACTACCAGCAACCATAGGAAAGAACTTTAGATAATTTAATTTATAGTAAATTCTAGAAAAATAAAAATTAATTTAAGATGATGTAAAGTAAATTAGTGATTGCCTGGAAACAGCATGGCAGAAGCATTCCAAAGAAGCACAAGGGGCTTTTGGAAGGCAAGGATTCCAAATATGGACATAAGTCAGACCTTAGAAAATTGTACCCTTGAAATACATATGGCTATTGTACTTTATACTTTAATAAAACGATTTTTAAAAATCTCAAAGATCACTTTAGAAGATTGTTTTGTATAATTATAACATCATTTTCCTTGGTATTTTTATTATTTTTCTTTAGGACTATTTTGGTTATTATAACCCCCTATTTCTGTATTGATGCTAGAATTAGCTATAAGGTTTTACTTATCCACATGTGGCTGTGCAAGCCCCTTCCAAACCTGTTGAGATTTTAATGAACTACACTGAAACTGTATATTAATTTGTAAAGAAAGCACATCTTTATGATATTAAGTCTTTTGGAGCCTGAATACAGTATATTTCCAATCACTTAGGTTGCTTTTAATGTCTTTCATGTGTATTACAATTCACTTCAGACAGATCTGGTACATTTCTAACTATTTTTAATTTTATTACTTTTAGGATGATTTTTAACAAGTTATTTTTTCTCTAATTGTTGATTGGTTATAAAATTGCTCTTGATTATTCTATATTGATATTTTAATCCAATAACTTCTTAATTATTTTAGAGTCTGTTGATTTTATTTTAGGTTCTGTATGTACATAATAGTAGCTTCAGAGAATATTGAAAAAAATCCATACTTCCCTTCTGATTTGTATCACTTTTATTTCTTTCTCTTGCCTTACTGGTTTGCCTTATTCTCCAATACAATGATGAATAGAAACGGTGATAATTTATTTTCTTTTTACTCTTATTCCTAATCTGTAAAGGAATGATTTCATGAGTTCACTTAGCAGGAAGATTTAAGATTGCAGATTCAATTAAAATATTATAGAACAGTTAATTTTCTGTTCCTTTGTCAGTCAGTTTTGCTGTTACATTTTGGTAGGGTTTGTTTCCAAATTTATTGGCAGAAATTGGTGGCAGTATTCTTTGGTGATCTGAGAAATTCAATGCACTTTTTCATTATGACCCTGATTATGTTCCTAATATGATTATGAATATATTCTCCTTTTTCATGATAAAGTTTGTCAGTGTTATAAGTCTTTTCAAGAAACTAAATTAATTTGTATATTTTATTTTATAAGTTCTAAGTATGTACTAATATTTTCTACTTTCTCTCCTATTACTTTGGATAAACTCTCTGTTTAGTTAAGTGTAACCACTTTATTTGTGCATTAAGTTTCATTCCTTTCTCCTACTCAAAGTTGTTAGGTCAATAGTTTTTTTTTTTTTTTTTTTTTCTTCACTGTATTATCATATTCCCCCCTCCTTGTGGAATTTTTTGTCAGTATAAAAAATGCAATTATTTCTCCAACAATAGTAGCAATAAACTTTCTTTTGACCCTTCTTCTGGTTGCTGCCTTATTTCTCTCCTTTATAGTAAAACTTTTTTTTAAACAGTTGCCTGTACCTGCTGTTTACAATGTTTTTCTCTCTATTTCTGTTTCTCTTTAGTCCTTGAACCCACTCTAATCAGGTTTCTGCACTAATCCTGCTCTGAAACCCTGTTGCTCTTAATTACCACATTGCTAAAATCTGCTTCTTGTAATTTACCTGACCAGTAAATAGACACTTGCTTATTCTCTCCTTTGAGATACTTTTCTTCCTATGACTTCAGTCAAAGGTTCTAGAGTTATGTATGGGAACTGGGTGAGAGGCTACGACATTACATTGTGTCAGTTCATTTCTGTTTGCACCAGACTTGAATTTTTTTTTTTTCTTATTTTATAGATCAGGTAACATTTTATTTAGTAAACTATTTCATTCTTAGAGACATTGTAATCAGTTTGCCACTGCTAATGATATCTGCAGGTGACAACATACCAGGTATTGTTTACTCCTGCCTATTATGTTAAATGCATCCATGTTGTCCTTGACAGGTAAGGACTGATCTGCTGCTTGACCTTGCAGCTGCAGGATCCAATTGAAAATCAGGGAGCCCACTTCTATGGCAACATGTCCCAATTTTGCACCTGGCTTATCAAGGACAATAACCAGAGAACTTTCCCAAGAGTCTCCTCTCCTCACCAAGGCGAAGGGAGAGTATTTTCAGCCCTTTCCATGAAAGTAGTGGGAGTTGAAGGCCATGGTGGGGTGGGAATGTGAATCACATATGATAAATCTACTCCAACATTCTTACCTTCCTGTTCTTTTTGCATTTGGTTCACGTTTTGCCGGGGATGCTCTGATTCCTCAGTCTCATTGAACACAGGTTATCAGTGAATCCAAGGGTCATTCAAACAAAGTAAATTGTTAAAACCACTCCAGTTAGCGCATTAAATACAGAGGCATTTGAAGTGCTTCATCATCAATAAATTTGCCCTTTTCCATAAATCTATTATGGGTTTCTTTGTCTGAAAGTCTTAGACTCTATTCACAGTATTCCCCATTTTCTCTCTTTGTTTGAATGTACTTAGAGATTCCATCCCATGCCATAGTCTTGTCATAATTATGATTATATTTTCACCACTATCAATTCTTAGGGATATCTGGATTAATCATAAGCCAGCAGGTGATTAGTCCACTTCCCACTGATGATTGGTAACTCAGCACTCAGGTGAGCCCAAGAAATGGTCAGATTGACTCTGGAAGACAGTTTGGTGGTCTTCTGGCATAAGTCTACTCCTGTATTACTATCCTTATCACTCAGGATCCATCAAAAACAACAATTATGAAGATTATTTAACCTAGGAATTATTAATATCTGGTTATTGTTTATATAAAAAGCAAAAGCAAAAAGAGGTTTCAATTGCAGAGGTAGCAATTGCAGAAAGCAGCCACCATTCTTAGGGTTGGGGGAACAATTTGGGTATTTTAAAACCTAGAAGCTAGAAGGAGAGTTCTGTGGTACTGAAACTCAGAACAACTCTGATGGGTACAGGTGGTAAGGTTGGTTCTGCCAGTATTGGAAAAACTGAAAAGGGGATTACATTTCTATTCCAGAAAGGAACTGCTGTTGAAAAATGAAAAGCCCTGCTAGGGAATGCTCACAGGAATCGGAATAGGTACGAAGTGAACGATCTGTAATACTTTGGGACTCATGCTTATGTCAAATAATTGAGTGAGAGGATAATGTCAAAATATTACTTTTTATTGTATATTGGCACATTTTGGGGTATAAAAGATGTAATTTTTTTAGAAAAGGAGTCTTCCAAAATATGGTATAGCTTTTCAAGAGCCATAATGGTGAAGAGTTGCTAAATGAATAGCTATTATAGAAGTGAGTGTGTACTTGGGCTCTGGTGTGGCTCCTGGAAAGGAGGGTACATAGTTCCCCTTATTTTCAGGCCACATTGTTCTTTATGTAGAAATATTAAGGATAATCCTATAACATTGCTGACTGATATAAATATATCAAAGTTGCCAGATATGGTCAAAACACAAAAATAAATTGTGTTCTATAGGTGAATGATAAGCAATTAGAAGTTTAGATGTTAAAAGTATCATTTATAATAGCATAAAAATGAAATATGTAGGGATGAATTTATGATCCATGTGAGAGATCTATATACTTGAAACTGTTATGCTCTGGTAAAAAGTATTGGAGAAATTCTAAATAAAGGGAGATAACACTGCCTCATGAAAAGATTATCCATCACCAGAGGAATGCAAAATTCAAGTACAATTAGAAACCATGAATGTAAAATTCAAGTACAACTAGAAACTAGAAACAATATAGTTGCTAAAATAAAAAAATACTGACAATAACGATTGTTGGCGAAGATATGGAATAACCAGTACTCATATACCGCTGATGAGAATGTGAAATAGGACAGCCCCTTTGGCAAACAGTGTGGGTCTTTCTTATGAAGTTAAATATACACCCACCATATGATCCAGCAATGCCACTCCTGTGTGTCCAAAGAAATGATAAAACATATTCACACATCAAAGATCACAAGAATATTCATAGAAACTTCATCCATCATAACCCCAAACTAGAAACAAGCCAAATGTGCTCAGAAGCATTATGCTAAATAAAAGAAATCAAAAGCAGAAGACTATTACTGACTCTACTTATGGGAGTTTCTAGAAAAGAGAACCCTAGAGAGTGATAGAAAACAGATATAAGGTTTTAGGGTCTGAAATTTTGGGGAAAGGGTTAATTGCAAAGGAGTAGTTAAAACTTTTAGATGTGGTAGAAATATTCTGTTTCATGCTTGTCTGGTATATAACTGTGTGCTTTTATCTAAGTTCATCAAATTGCTATAGTATAAAAATTATACCTCAAAAAGTTGATTTTTAAACTGGTGGATTGAGACAAACATCATTACCCTATGTACATGTATGATTACATGAATGATATGAATCTACATAATGTACAACTATAGAAATGAAATGATGTACCCCATTTGTGTACAATGAATCAAAAATGCAGTCTGTAAAAAATAAATAAATAATTAAAAAATTTGTAAAAAAATATCAAATTATCTTTCATAAGAGAGTAATTTATACTTTTGCTAGGCATGTAGCCTAAGGCCTCTGATCTCTTTTTGAGGAAGCAAAGTGAGAGGACAAAATGAAAGAGAATAAAACTCAAGATTTCCCTTAGCTCAAGGGAACAGAATCATAAGATACAGTTTTTCTTTTTTTTCTTTAAACTGGGGATTTAACCCAGGGGCAATTTACCACTGAGTCACATCCCCAAACCTTTTTATTTTTTATTTTGAGACATGGTCTCACTAAGTTACTTAGTGAGAATTACTTTCAAAATTGTGGAAGCTGGCCTTGAACTTGTGATCCTCCTGTCTCAGCATCCTGAGTTGCTGGATTATAGTCATCTGCCACTGTGAAGATGTAGTTTCTTGTGATCATTCACTGAGGGAGTAAGACTATTTTTACAGCATTGTTTTTTTTTTTTTTTTTTTTGGAACATGTCTCAGATACTTTATTAAAACCCTTCATTAAAATTAATCATTTTAGGTCTTCTTTTCATTTGATTATTTTGTAATTGGGGTGTCTAGGTTAATAGTATATATTAGTGAATATTCTGTGTGTTGTGTCATTGAGGGGAGCTTATTCTCTAAAAGAAAAAATGTTTTGTGTTCTTTGGCTTTAATATGTACATGTCAGAAATGATAAAAGTATGCCTTGTTTTATTGTGTTATCATCATTTGATGAATTTCAGTGATGCCTTTAAATTTAGAATATGATCTTTGAGAGGAATGTCTATTTATTATAAAAAATAACTGGCATGCACTTAGCTCTATGTGTTATGCTAGAATTTTTCACATATCATCCTAATTGACTTGAATTGAATCCTGGCCCTATTTATCTAAGGAATAGGTATTAGCCACACCCTCCACCTTGCTTCTTTTTTTCTTTTGGAAAAGAAAATAAGGCTAAGAAAATCTAAGTGTCTTGTTCAGACTCACCAGGATATGAAAGAGATCTGTGTCTCTGGCTCCTTTTTACTTCAGCAACGCTGTGTCCAGAACTAAGGACAGATGGGGAGAACTGAATAATGATGTACTGCTCAAAGGGACAGTAAAAATCTGTGAACTTCAGAACACTGATCTGCTCCTTAGATTTAGCAAACATAGGATGTCTGACACTTGATCCCAGGAGAGTTCTCTTTGAGTTTAGGAGAAACCAGAGTTCATGCAGTGCAAATAAATCCAGTTCCCTGAGGGTAGGATTGATATAATGTATACATGTATGCACAAATGTGTGGGTATGTGTATGTATGTACCCACAGACCATGTTAGACTATTCAAGCTCCTATAACAGATGCTATGTTTGGGGTGGCTTAAACAACATGAAGTTGTTTCTCAAAGTTACAGAGGTTGGGAAATCTATGATCAAGGTGTCAGAAGATTCAGTTCTTGATGATGGCTCCTTTCCTGGCCTGTGGACTGCTACCTTTCCTCTGAATGCTCACAAAGCTGAAAGAGGTCTGGTTTCTCCCCATCTTCACGCAAGGATGTGAATTCTATCATGGCGTTCCATCCTCATGACCTCAACTAAACCTAATTACCTTCCAAAGGCTTCACTTGGAAATATCATCACTTTGGAGGATAGAACTTCAACATAACTTCTGAAGGCACACACACATTCAGCCCATAATACACACACACACACACACACACACACACACACGCATGCACATACAACGTGCAACCAAGTTTTGAAAACCACTGCATTAGAATATTTACTCTCCAGTTTTAGTGTGTGTCAGAATCGTCTAGAGAACTTGTTAATAGAGTTTCTGAGTCTCAAGGTCTGGGGTGGGCTCCAGAATTTGAATTTCTGACAAGTCCCCAGGTGATGCTTATGCTGCTGGCTCAGAGACCTCACTTTGAGATCTACTGTTGACATCTGATATATACATCCTAGGCAAGATTTCAGTAAGTAGATGGAGAGATTATATGAGTCTGGCCTCAAGGAGGCAGCCTGAAGACAAAGACCTAAGATCAAGAGGATATTTAGAGTTATAGGACCTACTAGGCACTCAACATATTTCTAAATTAAAAATGAAGAAAATAATTGGGCAAATGAAGACAAAAAGTAGCTCCCATCAGTGGGAGAGGAGGATGGAAGTCTCAAGAGGACACTGAAGCAATAGAAAATGCAGCCTCAGGAAGAAGATGGTACACAAGAAATCTGAGGTAAACCAACATCATCTACTATTTTTGTAAAACTATAAAAGAAGATACATGCTTCCTGGATGATGTCTGAATTTCCTAGACCTCAGAGGGATTCAAGAGCATAAAAGGAGAAATTTTTTACCATTAAAGTCACAGGTGGATATTCCAGTGCAAGGTGAAGGAAGCATTGCACTTGAATCCCGTGTTCCCTTTGATGGATTTCCTTTGAAAACGGGGGCCCAGATTGAAGCAGTGCTAATGTGTCATGCCAGTTCTGTAAGAAAAACTGACTAATCTTGTTTTTTTTTTTTAAAGCTATGCGTTCAGTTATTATGGACAGCTACATTTATCTATTAATTAAATGAATAAGTTAGAATAAGGGAAAATGGAAGGAAGAATTATAATTGTTTAGAGACCAAAAATTTCCTATTCCCCTGTCAAATTAGATAAAATAAGAACAACACACTATCATAAGGGATTTATGGTCTATTTTACAAATTAATGTGCAAACATGTAGTATTGCTTTATTTCATTTTTATCAAATTAAATTTGACACCAAGTTTTAACACCAGAACTAGCAGTAAATTCCCTCTGCATTATTATTGAGACTCCTTTATGTTAAGTACTGTGTAAGGGATCTGTAGCGGAATAGTCTTCTCTGGGATGTGAGCATCATTTTGGTTAGTACGAAAAAGCCCATGATTCTTTAAAGTACAAAGGGACTGTTGCTTTTTCCCATAAAACTCCTAGGGCTTAAGAATCTTAACCAAAAATGGATCTAACATTTACTTCATTGAAGTCCTGGAAGGAGAGGAACAAAAGTAGATCTGAAAAAGTCCACAGGAAATAAATGACTGAAAATTTCCCAATTTTGACAAGAGACATAAACTTACAAATTTAAGAAGCTGGGAAAATCTTGAAAAGACCCTAAAGAAATGCTTGTATTCCAAGATACATCATTATTAAACTTCTGAAAATCAAAATGTAAAGAACAAATGTCGAAAGCAATAGAAAAGAAGTGACACCTTACCTATGGGGGAAATAATTTGAATGACAGTCAATTTCTCATTAGAAACCAGGAAGACCAGAAGAATATTTTCCAAATGCTGAAAGAAAAGAACTGTCAACTCTAAATCATATATCCTGAGAAAACAGACTTCAAGATTGAAGGGAGAAATCAAGGATTTTTCAGATGAAGGAAAACTAAGAATTTGTTGCTTACTGAACTATCCTAATGTAATGACTTAAAAAATTCTTAAAACAGAAAGAAAATGACGGGAGAGTTTGGATCATTAGGAAGGAGAATGAACATAGTAAGCAAACCTATATATGAATAAGGCAGGCTTTACTTAATTTCTTAGAACTTTACAAATTGGGTTTGATGGTTGAAACAAAAATTACAGTAGTGCCTGGCATAACTCTAAGTATATGTAGAGAAAATATTTATGACAATTATAAGCCGGGAGAAAATAGGGAAAAAAGCAAGGTAAGGTTTTTGAACATCAGTTAAACTAGTAAAATGACAATACCAAGCAGAATATCAAAGTTATATATATATATATATATATAAAAGTATATGTATATAACATTTTAATATACATTTTAAACAATCTCTAAGAAAGCTAAATGAGGAGGTAAACTAGAAAAAAATGCTATAGATAAATTAAATTGTTTTCTAAAAGCTGTTAAAAACAATGGAAGATAAGAAAACCAAGATAGAAAAAACAGAACAACAGAAAACAAAAAATAAGATGGTAGAGGTACAATTTAGTTTTTGTGGTTGCTCTTGTGCTTCTAGTGCCATAGCTATGAAACAATTGCCTAATCCAAGGTCATGAAGATTTATACCTATGATTTTTCTCTAAGAGTTTCATAGTTCAGGCTCTTATATTTAGGTCTATGATTCATTTTGAGTTAATTTTTACATACAGTGTGAGGTAAGGATCTGACTCTTAGCACACATGTTGAAAATCATTGCCAGAAATATAAAGACTTATTTCAGGACTTTAAATTCTATTCTACCTGCTGATATGATTATCCTGTGCTGCACTGACTTGATTAGTGAAGCTTTGTAAATTTTTAAATTGGGGCATATAGATCCTTTAATTTTGTCTCTATTTCATGAGTGTTTTAGCTATTCTGCATTCCTTGCCTTTCAATATGAATTATAGGACCAATTTATCCATTTCTACAAATAAGTCAGCTATTATTTTGATAGGGATCAGATTAAATTTATAGATTGATTTGGAGAATACTGTCATTGTAACAAAATGAAGTATTCTGAACTATGAACATGGGATGCTTTTCTAATGATTTGAAATTTTTAATTTCAACATGGTTCTTCATAGTTTTCAGAGTAATAAGTTTTACATTTCCTTTTAAAAGTTAATTTGTAACTTTTTGGTGCTATTTTAAATGGAATTATTTTCTCAATTCATTTTTTTATTTGTCAATTGCTGCTGAATAATAATACCATTAATAGTTATATTTTAATGTTGTATCTTGTAACCTAGCTGAATTTGTTGATTAGTTTTAGTAGTTTATTCATGAATTCCTAGAGGAATTCTATATGTGCATGAATATGTCATCTACAAATAGAGATAGTTTAAAATTTTCTTTTCCAATCTAGATGCCACTTACTAATTTTCTGACCCAAGTGCTCTGGCTAAGACCTCTAGTACAACGTTGAATAGAAGAGGCAAGAGTAGACATTCCTGTTTTATTTCTAATATTCCCTATTAAATATGATGCTAATCATAGATTTTATGTAGGTGATCTTTTATATATATTTTTAACACTCAGGGGATCATACTAAGGTTACTAATTCTTAGCCTGATTCCTTGTCCAATAAACCACAAATACTTCATTATGATATTAAATAATATCATCCACATAACTTTAATGACAGAATGCCATTCTATTATATGTAACCATCTTTTAAAATTAATTCATTATTTTTTTAAGGTTAGTAATTTAAGAAAATACTATATAAAACCATGCAGTTATATACATGATTGTTTAGGCTACTATCCTAGAAGTAGTGTATCTGGGTCAAAAAAGTCTTTTGGTATTTTTCTAATTTAATTTTTATTCTGTCTTCTCTCCCAGTGGAATCATCAGCTTCTTGAGAGAAGAAGCTAAATTTTAGTTTAGGGCATCTTGCATAGGACCTAGCACAGGCCCATCCATCTGAAGGTGCTTAGAGAAAATATGTCAATGATGATATATCTCCTTGTAACAAATTTATTCTTAGACATTCTCCATTGTATCCAGGATATTTCAATTGTGTTTTAAAATGCTTTTGTGATATAAATAGCTATACATACATAAGCATGCCATTTGATAATGTGAAACATCTTTTGTATATTCTTTTTATTCAATTTTATTTTATACTCATTCCTTCCATGGTATCTAATTATCAAAGATATTCAAGTTTCTTTTTTTCCCCCTTTCTATCTGAGGCAGAGTAAGCAGTATGAGGAACTTGGACCTTATGCAGACATTGTTTAAATTTTTTAGGGTTTGGTGAAGAAATACAGTTAGTAAAAGTTTTAGCTTCTTGTAAGTTAATAGATGGACTGAATGAATACCTTCAGCTTGTCTAAACAATCATTTCAGGCAGTAACAATAAAATCTTGCAACTAGATACAAAAATGTTGAGAAGTTAGGTGTTTCTAGTATACATTTGCAGAGGCAGGAGACCATGAGGAACAAGCTGGTTCCAGAAAGGGAAGAGGGGGAACCATGTGAAATAATATGAAAGGAGGCAAAAGAAAATTCATGAAAGTCTGTGTTGGGTGAGATAGGAAAAGATAATGCTTGTTAACTGCAGATAGTCTGAGCTTTTGTGCTATTAGAGTTTACTATGCGATAAATTACTGTTTAAGGATCACTATACTTCCAATAACAAATAACATTGTGTTACCAGAAAGAAAAAAAAGGAGTTAAATGGTCCTCACACTGAACTCTTCTTGATTTTAAAATTACTGTCCAAGGTACTCTGTAAGAGCAGTTTCTAAATGGGACATTTCAAAGTCAGAGATTTCATGTGTATATATAAGTTATCTCTTAGCAGGATAATACCTTTAATGAAATTTCACTCACCTTTTAGCAAAGTCCATGCCTTTTAAAAATTCCAGAGTTTCTTGTCAAGGCATCTACACTGGTACTCCAGCTCCTTAGTAAGGAAGGTAAACATGTAAAAGATTAGCTCCTTTGCTAATAGTTATTGAATTTCAAAATGGTAATACTGTGCTGGACTTGGGAAGAACAGGTTCTCAGACTTGAAGAAATTAGATTATAATTAGTGAGATTAAAAGGTAATAAAACAAATTTATAGAGATATGGTATAAATATCTACTATGCAGCCTCATATGTCTAAACTACTTAGGACCAAGATCAAACAAAAAAATGAATACCTACGTAATATGTGGAGTTATTTTAAAGGAGCTTAGAGAAGTGTCCAGAGAAGTCAGGTAAAACAAGAATGTATCCTGCTGTGGCAAGAGCCAAATGTTCTGGATGACATGGGGCCTTGACATAAGTACTCTCCATAGCCCAATTGTGCTAGGGCAGAGGGATAGATTCCTGAGAAACCAAAACAGACAGCCAGAGATGGGATGTGAGATACAAGGTTTATTGAAAAATGCTTATGGGGAAGATCCAGTGGCAACAGGCTAGACAGGTGCTTGTCTAGAAAGTCCATGGTGACAGGCTGGACAGGTGCACCTCTGTTTCACATGATACCTCTTACCAGAAAATAGCTCTGTCATCCCTCATGACATTTTGTGTAGTGACAACCAACTGCACAAGCACTTCCCTCCCTCCAGGGCTCCGTTCCATACCAGCCATCACATGGAGGGGAGTTTCATAGGTTAGGTTACTAAGTTACAGAGACATGACATCATTAGTTTAGTTTGCTTTGTCCCATTGTGTGACCAGCACCCCGAGGAACTTGGCATGCAAGCAAGAAAGCATCTTCCTACAGATAACACTAACTTTTCCTAATTCACAAAATACAAGAGAGAAATCCAGTGTCCTCCAAGATAATATTTATCTGGACATTCTGGTCCAGACTTGTTCTCCCTGTTCCCTTAACTTGGCTAGGTTCTTGGGAAAGAAAGACTTTTCAGGGACATGCTGTTTCATTTCACTGTCCTCCTTTTCTCCAAGCATGACACAAGAAGAAAGCATGATGTAGACAGATATGGTTTCAGATATCCCTTCTTTCTCCCATCAAATCATAAAACAGGAAGCACATTCATTTCTTTATTTTGGAGGAAAGAGATGAAGATTTTAGAAGACAGGTCTGTACATATACTCTGTGGGCAAACTGTTCTATATTTTTTAAAGATATAATTAATCAGGTGTAACTACAAGAGGAGACCGGAGAGGCTTTGGGGAACAAAATTTATTTTATTTACAGTGCTACAGACAGGAAGTATAGCATGCTATGGAGGACCACCTGGGGAAGACACCGTAGTGGTCAGAAGGTAGAGACAGAATGCAGGAGCAAGTGGTTCTCTTAGGTCATGGCCTTCATTGGGTTTTCCCAGGGAAAGGCAAGGTAGGGCAGAGTGCACAGTTTAGGATTGGCAGATTTTAATATTCAGAGGGCTCTAACCTATTGGGGTGGCTCCTAGGAGTGACCTTGGGATAATGAAGGTAGAGGACTATTGTTTTCCAGGGGTGGATAGGCTAGATAAAGGAGATGTGGCTCTGGATGACAAGCTAAGACATGGTTTCAGCTGAATCCTTTATTATCTCCAAGGATTGGTTAGGTCAGCGAGAAGCAGTCTGTCCCTCGTGGGAAAGGTTTTATTTATTTATTTTGAGGTGTCAAAACATTATGATGTATAAAATTAAAAATAGGTACAGTATAGGAACACAATTAAAAAAATAAAAAGGACAGAGCACTATAGATCTGCAGGAGCAACCTGACGCTCAGTGGAATTCTCCTCCCTCCAGGGGCAGGGTGCTGTCTTTGCTTGGACCTGGGCAATCTGTACATAAGGCAGGGAAGAATGGATGAGCTACAAGGGGATCTGGGAATCTGAAAAAGATGCTATCCAAGTAACCAGCTACTGGTGTGTGGCTTTCACTGTCACCTTGATTCCTTGATTCCGAGCACCTTCCTCTTCATTCTCATGGCCACCACTTTATCAGGAGTTTTGTCCACCTGCACCTGGGCCACTCTACTAGGCTTCTGTGGGGCATCTCTTAGAAAGGCTGCTCTTCTCTTGCCACGTCATTCCTTCTAGTAATGATCAGTCTTCCCAGAACCTCATTCTCAGCATGTCTGGCTCCATTTACTCAAGTTCCTGCTTCAAGTTCACACTTTACTAATCATCTTAAAAAAAAAAAAAAAAAAAAAAAAAAAAAAACTCTTCCGGTTAACTGCTGTGAACTTTTTTTTTTTTTTTAACACAGTTCTTTTATCACATCTTTGGCCTTGGCTTAACCTAAGTCCAAAAGTTTCTCTTTGCTTCTGTGCTTTTGCTCAGCTATTTCTTTGGCTTTACTTCTCTTGGTTTACATTCTATTTATCCGTCAAGGCCCAGTCTGAATTCTATTTCTGGTTTTAAATCTTGGGCTTCTGACTTCAGCTCATGAATGTTCCTGTGTTTCCTTTTCTCTTTGCCAGTGTAGGAGAGGAAAAAGTAATTTTCTCTCTACCTTTCTCAATTCTTAGTTGGGATGGACCTTGAAACAAAAATTAAATTTATCAGAGAAAAACGAACAGAAGTTTATCAGTGTGTATACTTCATGTATACATTGGAGATACTCAGGGAAAATGAGTAAATATCAATGAGGACTTGGGATTTAAATGACAATCATCTTTAAAAGAGACAAAGAAGAGTGCTGGGGAGATTGGGAGTGGAGAGATGATTAGGAAGAGGGAGGTCACCACAGTAAAATTTGTTATGCAGAGCCTTCTCTGTTGATATGAACTTTTTTAGGATTTAGAGTCATCCTCTTCCTGGTAAAGAGGGGGAGACATATTTATAAATGGAGGTTTCCTTTATAAATGTCAATTTCCTTTACAAAAGGGTCACTTTTGTTCTATTGTGTCTTCAGTTTTTCTAAATAATCATCTTAAAATAATCCTTATTCCAAAGAGGCACATTTGGAGTGGTATGTTCTGGTCTTTTGCAGTCATATTTTAGGATGGCATGATCTTGTCCCCTACACCAGGGCTGATCTGCTACTAGGATACTGAGAAATAAATTACTTCATTTAATGTTCTTTTGGCTTTAGTAGTTTCATATGTTTTTATTCTATTCTTCTAACCATATAATAAACACTTTTACAATGAAAGACATTTTGAGAATCCTGTAGTGTCCCATTCAGTGCTGGGAACTGAGCAGTTAACACACAGTACATCCTGGTTGACAGTGGGAGCCATATTGAATAAGATAAAATGTCACAAGGTGGCAAAGTATAGGGAAATGATCAAGAGTGGGATGGTGCTAGTCCAAGACAGTTCCCAAAGATGGCAATATAATTTTGAAATATTTTTGTTGTTGTTTTCTTTGTTTCACCTTTCTCCAAAGACTTTGAAAGGTAGGGATGGGAAAGAAAAATTCCAAATATTATATGTCCACCGTGTTTGTTGCAAACACCCCTGGGAAACTGGTACCTGGAATACTGGATGGACCCTCCAACTATGGCATGTTAACCTGGAGCATACTGTATTTTCTTTTATTCCTCAGAATCCCTGTAATTATTAATAATGGAGATCATCCAAGGGCAAAGAATGTGTGGTCCTTTTGACCAGGAACCAGATTCCATAAATAAAAGAACTTACTAATTATCATTTCTTCCATCTCCAGTCCATTTCTGCCACCCACAGCAATGAAGTACCCCATTAAAAAAACATTGCTATTTTATTTAAAATGCTGAATGAATTTAGCATTCCTTTTAATTTCCCAGGAGATTTTGAAGAGATTATGGAACCATCTGGATATGCCCAGAAGTGGTAATAATAATACCAGGAGAAACTGGCTCAGCCTTGGTGGCCCTTTCTCTGTCAAAAGTGATCCGAAAAAGTTCATTGCCCTTACTGATTAGTTATAGTTCTTTATCTTCTTTCCAACTGGTAAGAAGGAAGACTATGTAATAGTTCCCTTTATCTGCAGGGAATGCATTCCAAGACTACCAATGGATGCCTGAAATCTCAGCTAGTACTGTTTTTCCCTACATTGCCTATGATAAAGTTTAATTTATAGAATAGGCACAAAAAGAGATTAACAACAGTAATAATAAAATAGGATGACTATAATAATGTAGTATAATCAAATTTATGTGAATGTGGTCTCTCAACTGCACAAGGTGGGTAGTGTATACTATGTGGATATGCTGGATAGAGGGGGATTCACATCCCCAGCCAGACAAAAGGGCAGTGTAAGTGTCTATCATGTAACTCAGAATGTCAACTGAAAACTGATGAATTGTTTATTTCTGAAGTTTTCCATTAATATTTTCAGATCAGGGTTGAGTGTGCATAACTGAAACCATAGAAAGCAAAACTAATGATAAGCGGACACTCCTATAATTATCTCAATACCTTTTTAGGGCATAAGTGTACAATAAACTGTACTGAAGTATGCAGTTTGTGTAGATTCCTTAATGGGTTTATTTACTTATCAGAGTATATGAAAAAGTTGTATCATTCTTAATTTGTTTATACTTGCTGAAGCTTATGAATCACTTGTGTGGCAGTTATAAAACTGCACTTTTTCAGTTCCAAGCCCACCCTTCCTAGTTCCACTTTGTGACACCGGGGCTGTGACTTTGTAAACCGCTTTTCCTCATGGCCAGCTGGCTCCCTGCTAGTCTATGTCGATAGGGGGCGCTAGATGGAGGGGGCCATGTTGAAGAGGGGGAAGGAAATTTCTCCTCCTGTTTGTTTCAGGATTGTTTTTATCTGCACCTTCATAACAGCACTACCTTTTCTTAACAACAGTTGGATTCATTTTACACTTTCCACAACTATGAAGAACTGAGTTATCACACTACCTTCAGAAGCATCCACACCAGCTGGCATCCCCTTCTCAGAAGTCTGAAGTTCCCCAACACAGGGTCATTCTTCTAGATTTCTAGTCCCACCTCTTCTCAACATTTTCCCAGGCCCAGAAGCTGGGCTGCCTCCTGTAATTGCTCCCTCCTAATGCCTCCATGCCACGATGGGCAAACTCACATCTGACATCTGTGTTGCTTTTGTTCTATAACCAAAAAGAGTTTCATACTTGAGGTCATATGACTGTGAAGCCCATGATATTTACCATCAGTACCTTCTTACAGAAGAGTTGACTCAATGCCGACTTAGTGTTCTATTCCTGACTTTCTAGGTAACAAATTTATATTGAACTAATTTTTTAAAATATTAAATTCCTTATATTCAAAAAACTAATGTGCTTTTTTATCTCCTGCTTGGACACTGACCAATATAGAAATTGGTTCCACAAGTGGTCTCAGATAACAGACATTCCAAAATAAGATTTGGGGACTGGTTTGTCAAGTTCTTGGGTTTGAACAATATGCCAGAATTTAATACCAGTATTTCATGGCATGCAGCAACATCTTCTTTATTCAAACTGCCGACCATGAGAGTGATGAAGTCCCTAGTTAAGTCCCAGTGCTGCTGACCTGGACTATAATGGCAGTGAGGAGGACTTCAAGGACTGGGATGTGGGATGAATTTTGATTCAACTGCAGCTCTTTGGAAATAACAAACTATGAGACTCCAAGAGTTCCCACTGATGCCCTAAAATAATATTTTAGTTTTTGTTAGCCACAGGGCTACCATTGCTTAAATTCAAATACAAAACTAAATTGTGTTTAATTTATCAATACACAGTTACAACAAATGTTAAACTCCTACCTTTCCAAATCTCTCATGTACAGGTACTAAGTCTGACCTGGGAAGAAGTGCACTCCTATTAGTCTGGTGAGACTTCTGTAACTATTGCTTTTAGATGCTTAAATTAAAGTAAAATAAATAGAAATAAAAATACATTAAGAAACTATTTGTATTGAAATATAATAAAATGTTGAAAATGTACATACTATTTAAATCAATGGCTATAGAACAAGAAGTAAGAGTAGGTCTTATGAATGCCATAATGATGAACACTTTCTTGAAATACATCAACTGTAATTTAACATGAAATATCTACAATTTCTATTTTGACAAAGTCTTGGGCAATCATGATATGACTGTGGTTTTTTTCTTCATGATTTTTTTAAAATACATTTTTTTATTTGTTGACGGATCTTTACTTAATTTAATTATTTATATGCAGTGCTGAGAATTGAACCCAGTGCCTCACACATGCTAGGCAAGTGCTCTACCACACTAAGCTACAACCCCAGGTGTTTTTCAAACCTATGCTTTTATTATTGAAGGGAGTGTCAACTTAATTATTTTTTATCCTTTGAGTTCACTGATCTTCAGAATTAAATACATGTATCCCAACTGAAGAATGCTCGTTTTAATGGTCTAAGTATCCTTGAGAAGTTAGCTGACTCAAAATTAGAGAAGAGCAAATGTTTTAGGTTCTCCTAGAGTTTAGTTTTCTTTCAGCTCATCCTCATGTATTCTGCTTCTCACATCAGGAATCTCTTCCTCTAAGACCCTGGGTAAGGTACATCATCTGTGTGCATCTATATATTTCTCAGGACTTGCTATCAAAAGACATTACTATTCTATTAAAGTACTTTCTAGCACTGTACTTTCCCTGTCAAAGCACTATGATACAGCTTATTTGCCTTACTGTGTTTCCCCACTAGATTATAAGCTCTCTGATGTCAGAGACCCTGTCTTGCTTGTTCTTGTTGCATCTCTAGCACACAGCCTAACACCTAGCAGATGCTCAATCTAGTTTTATAAATTAACAAATGAATGAATGGATGGATTCCAAGTTGGAAATTATTTTTTCTCTTCTTCATTGTCAAAGATCTTGGCTAAATATTTTACTAATATGTTGCCATGTGTGGAGACAGAAGAGAGAATGTGAATAAGCAGTACAGCTCTGCTCACTATTGGGAAAGCAACTCTCATAGACCATACTGATGGTGGTATAGTAGACATTTCACCCATTGAGTGGATACGTTTGGTTGCCTACCCAGAATTTCTTCCACTCTTTTCCTTAAATAATATTAGTATTTGTTTTACATTATCAGTATGACATATATGTTAATCAAAGGAAATTGGGTCCCCCCCTTAGCTGGGGGACTGGAGATGAGTCATGATGCAGCTAACCTAGTCATCATAGATGTCTTTGACAGTTTAGTGCAGGCACAGGCATGGGATATAATTCTGGACAATGAAATGTGATGGTAAGTCAGCTGAGGTGCCCCCCAGGAAAGGATAAAAAGACATACCTGGGAGCATCATTCCTCATTTCCTTCCTGTAGATGTGGTTATATGAGAAGAGCTGATGTAGCCACAGTGTGATAACAAGGAAACAACTGGCATGCTGAGACTGGTGGGGTGGAAAAATGGAAAGAAAGTGGGTCATCGTTGATGTTGAGATGCCGCATTCATCAACTGATGTACTTGTTATACAACAACAGATGTGTTTGTTGTTTAAGTCATTTTTTTGGATGGCTTCTGTCTGTCTTTTGCTGCTTGCTTCCCAAAGTTATTTTGCCTTACCTTCCTAAGTTAAGGCTGGCTTTACTAACGGCCAAGCACAGATGTGACAGGGAATCCTTGCTCTGAGATGAGGGGAGAACAGAGACCTGCCATAAGATGCAGGAATCCTAGAGCGCCACAATTCTAGCAGACAAATTCAGAGAGTGGATAAAGTGCTAGCCATTTAGAAAACTCATCAAATGAGCACAGTGAGGTCTGGTGATAGCATCTGTAGGTGAACAAACCTCAAACACCTTTTTCCATCCCAAGGACACTATGGTAAGCCATTCTTCTGTGGTGCATTATGTGTTACCATGTTATGAAACTGGCTTTGACATTTGGATGTCTACCACTTGGTGAGTGGTTAGTTATAAAATGCTATTGGTTCAACAGATTATACTTCTGGAGTAAAGCCTGGACTTCTGGGATCTTTTTAGTGGCTGGTTTATTTGTATTTCCAAGGCCATTTTTCCAATAAGCCAACACAATCAAATTACATGAAGCTTTGAAGACATTCTACCTTACAGTTTGACATTTTAATTAGGACTTTAAAGAGATAATAATCACTGCCCACAACTTCCCTAATGTTACCTAGAAATGGGCCAGTTAATTAGGATCCCAGAAAAACCACCACATACATTTCTTTTTAATTGTTTTTCCAAACTTCCATCACCACATCTCTTGGCTTCAACTCAGACCAAATCAAACAAACAGCAGGGAAGGGTTCAATCTCTCTGGCCTGCAGAAGAATCTAAGGCTGCAAATAAGGAAGTCAGTTTGTGTCTGTCATCTAAATGTATGTTTCACCAGCTTAAGACCTTTCTCTTTCATTTCAAGATTGTTTTTCAAAGGAAAACCAGGCCCGTTAATTTCATTAGATCATTCTTAATGAAAACCACCAGGATCCTGCTCACCTGATCCCTTTGACTCTTGAATCCATGCTTCATTCATTTTTTTCTTCATCTCTTCTAGGGTAGTGTAAGTAATGGGTGGTCCCACTAAGGAATTTGTAAATGCTCTCTGACTGCATTAAACTCCTTCTAAGTGGATTTTTACAAGGTGGAAGGAAAAAAAATGAGTCTATCTATTATTAAGAAACAAAAGGATTGAGGGTGTGATAACAATTCAAGAAATGAGCTCTGTACTTCTGGGAGGATTATGTGTAACAGGATGCTCCCTGCCTCACCAAGCCTCGCCCCTCCCGATCCCTTGGGTCAATATACGAGAATGGAAATGTGCTAAATGTCTTGAGTTGTTTGTCTATTGCTCTGATGTGTTTTGACACATTCAGGAGGGAGATGTGGTTGCTATTTCCCAGGAGGGGTTTAAGGAGTGTTACAATATGCCACTCTGTCATGTTTCCAGGCAAGTACCTTTAGACTCACTTTTGAACCCGATGATGTGTACCTCCATCTCCAGTTGAATGATTAGTTGTGACATTTATCTTAGTTCCTGAGATGCAACAGTTATGAAGTCCCTTTAATTAAAACAGGCTGTTGGGGTTAATTTAAAAGACATCCTCCACTTGAACCCTTGATGATGACCTCATTCTAGACATCCTGTTAAATGTACACCCCTCAGTCTTCCTCAATGTCAGAGGCAGGTAGACCAGGAAGCCACTGGAAAGCTTTGAGACCCTTTCCTTACTCAAGTCTGTGGCAAGAGTTCTTTCAATGCATTCTCATGATTATGTTTTTGTAATATTTGAAAACAATAACCTAAAACATTCATTTACCACTCTGTTTTCCTAACCATTTGTGTACCCCAATTATGCATTATTTTTCTTAAAGAGGAAATCTCAAATTGTATAACTTTTAGGACTGACAATCCCAGATCTGTCTCCACTCCTTATAAAAGTACTTTATTTGTGGTTGTAGCTTTCTAGACTAGAAAAATGTTACATGTCCGGCTAGTCACAAGGTAGTTGTCGATGCAAAGGAGGGGCCCTGAAGTAGGCAAAGTTTGTTTGGCATGTTATTATTTTCCTGCATCTTTGTTTACCTGAGCATTCATTTCACAATTTTTGAGAGTTCAAATGAGTTAAGAGATGTGCAGCACTTAGCACATGTGCATAATAAGTCCTCAATTAATGCTTGCTACAAATATTATTATATTCATTTCCTTTAAATTTTGCAGTCTTGTGTGTCATTTTCTATCAGTTCAATTATGATCCCTCCTGAGACTTGCTCCATTCCACCGATGTATCATTTGATATTTTTCTGCTTTTAAAAGTATTTCTCTTATAATTTTCAAACATCTTGAAGATTAACCTAATAAAAATTCTTCAAAATAGCTCACTGAAAGCTAATGATGGCTTCAAGCACTGCTCCAAGGTAAGAGAGTAGGACAGCTTGGATCTAAATGCTGGTTCCACCACTCACAAACTGGGCGACAACTTTAATATCACTTTCTTTATCTAAGAAAAAAGCAGAGAATACTTTTTACAGAGACTTTGTGAAGAATATATAGGTCAAGCAGTTATCACAGTATCTAGAAAAGACTAGCCACTCAGTGATTGGTCACGATGATTGTAATCAGGCCACCCATGATGACCCTCAAGGTAAAACTTCTTTAAAGAGGAGACTCAAATGAGTTTCTGTTAATTGGAGGGAGATTCAGAGATGCTGATTCGCCTAATGATTCTTAAATCTGGTGTGGTTAACATGTCTCCTAAGATGTAGGATGAAGTACAATGAAAAGAAGGATACCCGATCTGTTAACTCATCGCCTCACTCTAAGATTTCACAAAGCTTGGGTTAAAATTCATTCTGAATATAACCAATGGCCTTTGAGGCCTATTAGAATTTAACAAGGATATTTTCAGAAATAAAATCTGAATTTATTTGTTTAATTGTTTCAACTCTGTACGATTTCTGTAGATTTACATATGAATTTCAATAATGATTGGTCATGGTTAAGGATTATTGGCACAGTACTTGTAGGCAAATATGTTTAAGAATTAGGGAGAAAGAACTTACACATCAAATTTCATTTGAATTTCATTCCAACTGTGTTTATAATTAGGCACTTGGATTGTTGATTTCTACTTTACCTGGAAAATTTAAGAAAACTAACTATAGCATTCCCTTCATTTGATTGAACAATCTTGTTATTTTTGTTCTGTTTGTTATTATTGTTTTACTTAATTTTTACATGAAATAGATAGGTTATCTCTTGATTTCTTTGTCTGATGGGGCCAAAACTGATAAAACATTTTTTGAACTGGGAGAAATCTATAGTTTTAAGGGCACTGGACTCTGACTACATGAACAAGTGAATGACTTGCTACCTAAAAGTACATGTAGGCTTTTTGAAAATCAATTTGTACTAGATATAGAATATGTAAAATTGTGCACTGTGACATTCCTCTTAAGGGAAGTGTCTAGAAGAAAACCTGAAACATAGCAGATATTCATTATAAATTTGTGAAATGTCATTAATAGTATTAATGGCATGGAAGGAAAAGTGAGGATCCCATGAAAACATTCCTGTATGTTCTAAATTCAGGTAAATCAGTAACTCTTAAGCACAATTTATGACATGATATTGAGAAAAATGAGCACTATGTCACTGACAAGACTTAGTTTCTTCTGAAATTATTTGTGTTCTTTCATAGTTATCAATTACCTTCGAACTAACTCCCAAGGACTGTCCAGAAGATTTTATCATAAACTGTATTGTGTTTTGCCTGAAAAAAATGAAGTCATTGTTGAGAAGTTTGGAAATGTCAGGTCTTTCAAAGGCTTCCATGAGGGTTGACATATATCATCTGTATGATGAAAAGTGCAAATTTAGAAGAAGGTGAAGGAAGGAAAGTTAGTTCTATACGATTGACAAAATCTGAAGCGCAACTACCCCCGTGGTTCTAATTCCTGTCAACCTCCCATTTAAACTGAAAGGGAAAGCAAGGGAGCGAGACAAAGGGTATCAGGCTGCTGAGCTGGAGAAACACCACTCCAGAAGTTGAGCTTCACTGAGTGTCTGTGTTTGCATGTGGCATAGTCCTGACTCACGGACAGCTAAATCTTCCTTTGTCCAGGTGTTTGGCTTCCGTAACTACAGCAGAGCTACTTACCTGGATGGTCTAGGGAATCAGTGTACAAGAAGACTGACTGTGTACCAGTTCAGATAACTGGTTGGCTTTTTAAGTCCCAGGAGCAGCTTAGCATTAGCCTAACTTCTGAATTTCTTGAAGCCGTCCTCTGGACTGATGCTTCCTAGAAGGGTTCTTCCCCTTTACAAAGGGTTCTGAGATCTGGAATGCCTGAACTGGTTTCCTTTACACCTTAACTTTGAAGGGCTAAGGAATGTGCAGCACCAAAGCTTGGGTTGATGCTCTGAGAAGTGGAATGGAATCGAAGATTAAGCTGCATTTTCTTAAAAAAAAAACAAAAAACAGAAAAATGAACAACTTTGTCTATTCTTGGTGGTAAGTGAAAGATGGTAGGGAAAGTTAATTTTAGGTGTGTCAAAAGCATTTTTCGTGTTTTGCCAGCATGAGACTAGTACTAAAGGAGAGCTATGGCTACAGGTGGAAAATATTAAATTACTATTTTTGTATTTTTATTCCTAGTGCCCTCAAAAGTTTTGGCAGAGATATGACTATAGACTGCTGCCCTTGCTTAAAAAAAGAAAAAGGAAAAGAAAGAAAATGATAACAATGAATTCCCAAGAGAAAATTGAATTTGAATCTGAATTGTAGAGTTGGGCCTGGCTGGACAAATGTTAATTTTTCAGTGACATAATTTCTATGAGCTGGAACTAAATTGTTTTGATGGCTTGAAACTAACACCTTTCATTGTCCTTTTAAAGGATCTTTTGCAATCTCTATTTGTAGGAGAGAGATGAAGTTCATAATAATATTTGAAAACAATTAGGCATATCAAAAAGAGAAAATTTGTTAGCATATTTCCAGTCTTTTAAAAATTTAATCTGGTACCATCTCCCATTATAAGGAAACAGTGAATAAACAAATGTTTCTCAAACATGGCTAGAGTAACAACTCGGAGAGTTAGGACTTTTTGCCAAAACATCCATTTACTTTCTCAGCTTGGGGGACTGAACTAGCAAATGGATGTCACTTTATAGGCACAGAGTGCCTTTTGGGTCTATGCTAAATGAAAGAGTTTAAAACAAAGATAAAAACCTTCCATTTGCTTCTTGTTAATATCCCAGAATTAAGAGTTGCTTGGGACATTTCAGGAGGTGAGGAAGGTAGAAAAATTTCTCTGGCATTTCACTTTAGCTTGGAAAAACCACATTAATTTTATGATTTTATTATAGTACATTTTTCCTTTCCTGAATTTTTAATCCCCAGCATTCCCTTTGACCCATGACCTCTCTTAGAAATTTCCCTGGATTTATGCACTAATTAAGAAGACGACACAATCTTAGGTTATTGTGTGTTTCTTATCTGTATCTCATTTACTTGCACAGACTTAGCCAGTCTATGACCAGGGGAAGATTATATTTTTCCAACCTCAAAGAATGTGTTTTATTAATTTCTTTTCAAATTCTCTTTACTCAGTAAACGATTCAGAAGGAAAATGCTGAAATTCAGGTGCAGAGAGTCATACCAAATACTTGCCAGACCACAAAAACTTCAGCTGCCTGGACTTAAGGCTGATTTCAGTCACTTAAGAATTTGGGGATGAAAACACTGTTTGTAATGAACTTGTGGAAATTCTGCAATGTCACAGGGACAAGGATCATGTCCATCATCCCTTCAGCTGAAGAACCACTTAACGATCAGTCCATCTTAGTGACTTTTTTTCCATCTCTTTATCATTGTCATTTGGACTGTTAGACTCTCTAAAAATTTGCAGACCGTAGGATTAGTCTGCAAATGTCCCCAAGACACCAAAGTTCTCTTTTGATAATCCTGCACAGGGGAAGATGGTTTGCTCTGTCTTGCTTTTCTCTCCCTTATGTTTGAATTTTCATGCTCTATCTCAGTTGTCCTCTTGAGTCATGAATGTGCATCAGATTTCCTGGAAAGTTTTATTAAACTATGGTTTGCTAAATTCTCCCAGGAAGATTTCTGATTCATTAGGTCTATGGTGAAGTCTGAGAATCTGATTCTCAAACTAGTTCCCACCTTTGACTGCTGCTACTGGTTTTAGGACCACAGTATGAGAACTACTGTTCTAACCAGCCACTGAAATCTATCCCCAGAACATTCTGCTTTTCTTTAATCCATGGATAATTTATTTCTTTTCTATTTTCCCCCTCTTACAACCATTTATTCCACTTCACTTGAGCATGGTAGTGATGCATCTACTTACCAAAGGGTGGGGTGACAGCTCCAACTATCGCAGCCAAATTTTGAATCACGCAAACTGAAACAGAAAAGGCCAAATGGATGATCATCATAGAGTATGGTTCTGGAATGTAAGCTGATTGGTGTTCCATGATAGAGATTTTCACCCTAACAACATCATTTGCTCAGTAATTCGACCTCTAGCTATCAGTTAAGGTCTTTCCTGAGGACTTATTTTAGAAAATGAAGTTTTCATGTTTCTATATAGTGCTGTATTTATTGTTTTCAAAGTATTTATAGCTAGGTTATATTTATGGTTAGATTGTTTAGGAAATCTCAAAGTGCATCTTCTAAGTTGGCCATCACCAGCGGACAACAAGTATAAATATAACCATTCTAAGTATAAAAATAGATGTCAAAAAAGCAGTCCATCTTTGTTGAATTCCTCCAAAGGCAAGTGGCACACTAGCTGCTGACCTGTTCATTGTGGCCTGGGGTCAACGCTGGCACTTTGAAATTCCTGGCCCTGTTCCCTTCTGTGGGAAAACCTTGTGTGTGGTTAGAGAGACATTTATAATGTGACTTGACATCATGACTGTGAGGGGCAGCCTCTTCTGCCTGCTCAGGATTAATTTAGTGTATTTTTCTTGCCCTCTTCGGCAGCATTCCGCAGCTCTTTGGTGACCAGCTACGTCATTTGGCAGCAAGCTAAAGTGCTCACAATCGCATGGAGCAAAGAACATGCAGAACGGTGACATTCCGGTTTGAAAGGGCAGGACTGCAAACAAAGGTAGGCTTTTATTTTGGGAAAGATCCTTTTACCTGCATAAAATCTCATGCCTGACTACATACCATTCACCACAACCAGGTTCACCGCTCTGGGCATCTATCATCACTCCCTTATTCTTGAACTCTGGGCTGGAGAACTTGATGTCAGCATCTTCTCTTGAGTTTCCCATTTCTTTAACTCTCTTCATGATCATTTGCCTCTTTGCTTCTCTTTTCCCCCCTTTCATCTCCTTTGTTTTTCTAAGATGATTATTTTTGGCAGGTGGTTTGATTCCCTGAGTATAATATTCAGGGTTTTCTTTTGATAGGAGAAAACTCACAGTAATGTACCTTTACCCATAGAAGCCAGAGTAAGCCCAGCTCTGCCTATCCACGGTTATAAGGGAAAGTAGTTGCCTACAGAGTACTGGGAAATTTCTTCATTGCACCTGTCATGGTTGATAGTTGCATGCATTTGAGTGGCTATTTGATCATCATCTGTCTTTCTCACTGAACATAAGCCACTGTAAAGACAGTGGCTACCTGTTTTCCCCACAATTGAATCCCTAATGCCTATCAGAGTGCCAGGTATATGGCATATGTACAATAATTCTTGCAGGGAAGGAAAGAGTATAAATTTCAGGAGTACCAGTGGAGTTATGAGAAATCCTTAGCTGGTCTTAACTAAACCTTAGTAATGCCTTTCTAAGGCAGTGTGCCTTAGAAAAGATTGTGCAGAAAAACCCAGGGTTACTTATTGAGGTTTTTTGTTTGTTTTAGTTTATTTTGAGACATGGCATATGTTGGGTAGAGATAAACAGTATAACACCCAATAAGGAGAAATATTAGCTGTTTTGAATTACTTGTACTGTCTTCTATTCAGGTTATTGGTTACTGGAATATTTATTTTTCTAGAACTTTTCATTGTTTCTCAAAACTTTGGAAATATGGCCTGTATTGATTTGTTAGGACTTCTGAAACAAAATACCACAGACTCAGTCACTTAAACAATGGACTTTTTTCTTTTTTTTTTTTTTTTTTTTGTCTCACTGTTCTAGTGGTTAGAAGTCTAAGATCAAGGTGTAAGCAGGGTTGGTTCCTTCAGAGGTCTGAAAAGGAGAATCTTCCATGCCTCCCTCCTGGGTTCTGATAGTTCCTCACAATCTCTAGGATTCACTGGCTGGTGGAAGCATCACTCAGATCTCTGTTTTCATGCTCACATGGTGTTTGTCCTGTGTGTCTGCAACTTCTCATAAGAACACTGGTCATGTTTGATTGGGATCCATTTATTCAGCATGACCTCATTTGAACTAATTATATCAGCCAACAACCTTATCCAAGTAAGGTCACTTCCCTAGGCACTGGGGGTTGGGACGTCAACATGTGAATTTTAGGCAGGCAGAATCTAATCCGTAACATGGTCCAGTAACAAATAGCACTTGAACAAAGACATGTCTGCTCTGGCAAAATGTTTTCGCCTCCCTGTACCCTGCCATTTTCTTTTAGTGGCAAGCTTTCATCCTTTCTCTATCAGAAGCAGCAGGGTCAAGATAGTTTGGGCTTGGCAATTAACTACAATTTCCCTAGTTGAACCTGTTTCAGAGAGTTGGCCAGCCGGTACATTGCCAGCTGGCGACCCTTTCTGTGCCAACCCCCATGGCAGGTAGGGGCATGATATAGAGGGCACTGCTCAAGACAGTATGAAAAGACTTCTGATGTCCACAAAAGGTACAAAAAGCACTCTCTTCCTTGCTGGCACTTCTGAAGTCCCTCCTCCTGCTCCCATCTGTGAAGAAGGCAAGAGAAGATTCTAAGTGTATCTGATATTGACTCCTTGAACTCTGGTATCAGTTGATGAACAACAAAGATCCATTCGGATGAAGAGCTCTTATGTAGAGGAAGAACCAGGATGATGAAATACGCTGGAACCATGTGCCACAAATATTTTATTTCACCATAGTAAGGAGGAAGGCAATGTTTAACTTCTGGCTGAATGTTCATGAGAAAGACCAATATTTAATCTTGTCTCTGGCTTGTTATCAAGAGAACATGTTACATCACTTGCTTGTGTCTTCCAGGTGCTTAAAAAAGTTATTGGCTGAGAAACAAGGTCTTCCCGAATTGTAAAATTCAGAGCAAGTCAGCTGTCCCAGTGCATGTGGCCTCTGCTCTAGGTTCCATCCATCAGCAGGCAGTCATGGTCCCCTTTTGTAGATCAATGAGAGGCAGCTGGGAGGGAGCAGTGGCGACCAGTAATGCAGCAAGCGGGCAACCAGGACAAACAATTTGTTCCATGATGAGTTAATAGCAGAGAAAGAACTTGAAAGTGATCTCTTGCCACATGGCCCAGAGTACCAATTTTTTTTTTTTAACAAACACTTTCTTTTGATAAAGGAAGTGGGGAAAGAGGGTCAGGGACAAAACTAAATAGGAAACAAAAAATGCAAAGTAGTGCAGATAAGTAACAAAATTTAGTTCTATTTCTGGTTTTAATTATTTATATGATCCCAAGCAAGTTCCTTCAATACTGTGAGCCTTATTTTTTCTCAAGTAGAAATGAGGGAAATGGGAAACTGAATTCTAAGGGAGTTTTTGGACAAGATTTACACAATATTATCACTTCAAACTGACATAGAGTCTGGATTATCTATATATTTATTAAGCTAGATATATCTGCATAATCATAACTTTTTAGAATTAACTTTCATCTAATTAGTTCTTGTATATAATACTAATTCAAATTTTCCTTTACTACCATGGTTTTACAGTGTCATTGCCAAAAAACATACATTAAGACTATTTGATGCAAAAATCAAGTAATCAAAGTTTAAACAATTATTTTGTCATGTTTCTGAAGCTAAATATCTTCAAGATAAAGTTCAATGGCATAAAACAAACTCTTTCTTCCTCCCAAATAATAATAATGGCAACAAAATCAGTATGTTTTAAAGTGAAGTCCTTGTACTTTAAATTCTGCTTTCAGTTCTTTAGTCTATAATTTTGAGGATGATGAGAAATAAATAAACATACAAAGAGAGAGGAAGTTCCCAAAAAGATGGGCATGAAGCCATGTACTGCAGATTTAGACCCCTCAGGTCACATCTGGAGGTTGAAATAGATTAAATGTTTACATCTCTGCAAATGCATATGTTGAAATCCTAACCCAAAAGGTCATGGTGTTGGGAAACTGGACCTGTAGGAGGTGATTGAATTATGAGGGCAGAGCCCTCATGAAGGGGGTTAGTGCCAGGGTGCTGGTTCACTCCTTGTACCATTTGAGTGCACAGCAAGAAGGCACTGTCTGTGAATCAGAAAACAGACCCTTGACAGTCACTGAATATGCCTGTGCCTCGATCTTCAACTTCCCAATCTCCACATCTGTGGAGAGAAGCTTTTATTGTCTATAAACCTCTCAGTCTATGGCATTTTGTTATAGCAGCGCAGATAGACTAACTCACAACTTTCTGCCATACTGTAAATTGATTCTATTGAGATGGTGGGAGGCCATGTTGGAGAGTTAAAAGACAGGCTTTTTAAAGCCAATGTTGCTTTCAAATATTCACGTCATCACTCACAACTATGTGACTTAGACAGATTATTGAAATTCTCCAAGTTTCAATTTCCTTAACTATTACCTGGTGGTAGTTCTTGGCATATATTTCAATTTTCTTTTGTGTGTGAGGATTAAACAAGATAATTCATGTAAAATGTTTTGTAGAGTGTCACATAATAAATGCCTAATAAAAATTAGGTAATTATTATTGTTATGATGTCCTCCCTCATGGAGAAACTGATTCCATTATGAAAATGGATTTAGAATCTAATGACCTTCCACTATTGTGCAACACTTCTTAATTTGTGAGTGATCACAATTTGTGAGTCCAAGTATGCCAGAGACTCACATCACCCTACAGATCCAGATCTGAAGAGAGAAAACATTCCCGATGCCATGCATGGGCGTGGCGGTACTGCTGTCTTAGGAGCACCCAGTTCCTCACAAGTCTGAACAAAGTGATTCCCGGTGTGGGCAGAAAACACCAAGCAAAGAAATGTCTGTTTTGTAAGAAGAAAATGCAGACTTGTTTTTCAGGGCATCACATAATCCCAAACATCTCAGCTGCCGCAAGAATAGCAGCAGAGAGAATAGAATCTTTGAACGTGGCACCCAAATACTGTGAGAACACAACAATGAAAAAGAGAAGGTAGTTTGTAACCAGGGTGAATAAATAGGAACCTCTTAGGAAATGGACACAGGAGAGACTTGAAAGCAAACGTGAGTGAATATAAGCACATGCCCCTAGTTACGTGGAAATAATGGAAGTGACTTCAGAAATCTGTAGGTGTTTGGCCCTCCTGACCACCTCCAGTGGCAGGGCACTCCCTGTCCTCTTAGGCTTCCCACCTATTCTCTCTAGGAATTAACTGGATATAACTTTGCAGAGGCAATGGTATAGAGAAAAATGTCATCTTTCTTTATTCTAACCCTGGTTTGGATCCTGGCTTCCTTGCTTGACATTTCTGAACTTTGGTGGTAACTTAAGGACAACGTGTAATGAGACCTCATGATAGTCCTGACTTCATAGGGTTGTTGTAGGGAATAAATGAAATAATGTTTATAACTCAACACCTGTCACAGAGCTAATGCTCATTGAACTAATTGAGTGTTTGATCGGGTTTACTTTTTATTGAGCAGGACTGTCTGCGTCCTGATTTTGGCTCCATCATTCTAACCTTGAGCAATTGACTTTATTTCTTTACACTCTATCATCTACTTTGAAAAATGGGGATTCTAGTAGTATCTATCTCATGAAGTTGATGAGAGAACTAGATGACTCGATACGGGTAAAGCTCAGAGTAGCTCCCAGCACATAAAAGGAGCCCATTCAGTGTTAGTCATTGTTGATGAAGGGGTTCTTTTGACCAGTCGCTACTTCTTTTCTCTTTCTTCTTGTTTAAAGAGCACTTCTTACAAGCTGAGCTCCTGTGCCCTTCCTGGTTCTCTCTTTTCTCCAGAACCATCTTAGAAGAGGAATCTAACTGAAGCCATCTCCCAGGAGCCACCTGGGCTCACCTTGCACATGTGCCTCCCAGGAGTAAGAGTGGATGAGGTTAAATCCATTTCCAGACATAGAGAAACAAACCACAGAAGAAGCCCGAGGGAAAGGTAGGTCAGTAGTTTCAGTGGTGTTGAAAGAACATGAAGTACTCTGAGAACTGGCAGCTTGGGATGGCAGAAGAGACAACATCATTTGTTTGGAAGCAGGCAAGGTGGCAGACAATGTGACTGACTCTGATATGGAGAGATGCTAGGCCAGGTGCTGCTCTTTTGTAAGCATGACATCCACTGAGGTTTTGTCTGGTACATACCTTCTAAATCCACAGCTTGTTCTTTGCTGATTTTTGGCAAAATTGGTTTTCACCGTTCACACCCATCCTATTCTATATTTATTTTGAGTGCACAGGACTGATGAGATAATCATCCCCTAGGGCTTAACTCCTTGAAATCTGTAAATCTCCTAAAAGTGTAATTACCTATTCATAATCCCTTCTTTCCAATATTGCGTAAATCTCATTAGTACATATTTTTATATTATTCATGTTATGGAAAATATTGCTTTTTTTGCCATTGAAAGAATAGTTGGCAGAGAACCAGGTGTTTTGTTTGAACTATTGGGTTTAATCTCTGTGATCAAATTAAGGAATATACCCACAAATGAGAGAGGTTCCCTTAGCAGCGGGTTCTGCTCCGTCGTCTTCTTCTCTTAGAGCAGGGGCCCTCTCCGATGACCTGCAGGCACTGGTGTGAGGTTGGAACATTGCAGAGTGAGACTTTGCCAGTCTTAACTCTTATCTAGGAATGGTTCCTAGAAAGACGTGAACTGAGGCACCATCTGAGGAACGGGAAGCCCACAGAGCAGAGATCTGACCCAGCCAGCTCTAGAGACAGCCTCGTGGCCCTGTATCTCACATAGCTGTCTGCAGGGTGCAAAAACAAATAAGATTTCTATGTCTGAACAATAATAGTTGCCAGTGAATGAAGATTGTAGAATATTTCAATCAAAATTTTACTTGATTATGTGTGTGTGTGTGTGTGTGTGTAGGTGAAAGGGGAATCAATGGGACTTTCATGACATTCCCAATTTATTCATTCAGTTGTGTGATCTATGACACATGGTACAACATCACAACATATAAGATGACTTTGTAATTTTCTTTGGAGTTTCCAAATTAATTGCTTTGTGGGGTGTTAATTCCAAGTAAAAGTGCTTGAAACAGTGGCCTCTAGTCACTATGCAAGTCAGGGAAGGGTGTTGTTTACCTATTATGTGTGTGTGAGTGTGTGTGTGTGTGTGTGTGTGTGTGTGTGTGTGTGTGTGGGTGTGTGTGGGCATACACATGCCTATGTGGTACTCCATATAATTTCCTGCATACTTTCAATTTTGGGTAATGTATTCCAAAGAAACCAAGATCAGAACTTATTCTGTTACTACCACTCACCAGTATGCTTTGGGTTTCAGAAAAGAGGGCTGTGGACTATACTACCTCTGAATTACACCTTATCTAGTTGGGTGTTCTGCAGACCATGACTTCAGATTCGGCCAGGACTCCTAGGTCTACACCTATTTGGCAAAACAGTCAAGGGAATTGAGAAACAAAGCAGTTGGAAGGGGGATCTTTCTAATGGGGTAAAGATGTCATGTAGAGTATGGAGGTGGGCTTCGTCCTTCTCTGTCTAAATGTCATTAACCCCTATCAAGAGAGAGGAGTAAGACAGGAGAGACTAACTTGGTTTCTCCTCTCTAGCCCATCTCAGTTCCTCCAGGAAAGAGGGCAAGAAACTTCTCTCACTCCCTATATAGTTCAGTCTTACGGGGTACCACACTGCAGATTTTTCATACTGAAGAACCAAATACATTCAGATTGAGTCCAAGTCTGCATTTTTTATTCACTATACCTTTATATGATATATACACAGATAAAAATTAGTTCCCCAATCTTCAAAATTGCATGTGTTTCCAAACACTTGTAGTACTGAAAGCTACATAACTGGATGATAACCTAAAATTTCACTTTTATTTGAACACCTGAGTTTATAGACATACCCTTTTTAGATCCTGCCTTTATTTAGTCACAGATTGATAGCATATAACCAATCTTAGGTGTTCTTAAAAAAGTTTCCTTTTCTAATGCTTTATCTTTCTATATCTTAATGAGATTTAGACTTTCTACCTTAATGTACTGTGACTACTGGATGAAGTGTACTGATCTCCACTGGAGGTGGGCAGACAGCTTCTTTATTTTCCATTTCTCTAATCGTTCTCCTTTCTTTTCCAATCTGTTGTCTCCCTATGCAGTCCTCTTGGGTAAAGGACATTTTCAAAAGCTGTAGGCCGCTGTTTGCCATATTTAGTGGACCACAGGTACTCAGAAAGATTTACGTGACCTTGTGTCTCCAGTCAGTAGAAGCGGTTTCTCTCAATGCAGTCCTCGGATCAGACACTACAGGCGCTCTCTGCTAGCTTCTTGCTAAAGATTTGTTGAGTATGGCTCTCATCAGATCCTGTATCCTCCTCCACCAACTCTAGAGGGATCCTGGCCAAGCTCTTCAAATGGTTCTCTTGAAATGCTTTCACTTGGCAGGAAATAAGGAGGGAGTAACCCCCAACTTCTCTGTTAGTGGAGTAGGGAGAGGTGGAGAGGAAAATGCACAGAATTCTAGCTTATCCCTCCAAAGAAGTTCTCCTCTGCTTTCCTTTTGAACTTCAACTCTTTCACCTTCTTGAGGAGGTAGTTGGGCTAAGATTGCAAAATCAGTTTCTTCTTTGGAAGTGTTGTACAGCAGGTCTGACACCTTGATATGGGCATGTAAATTATTATCTGCTCTGAACTTCAGCAATCTCCTTAAGGAGGGAGGCTTTTGTTATGCATATGTTGCTCCTTGTAATTCCCAACACAGGGCCTCATATAGTAGGTGCTCAATATAAGTGTGATAAATGAATAAGTGAATGAGGGTAAGCCTCCTCACCACCTGCCTGCCCACATGAAGGGGAATGGCCAGTTCCTGCTAAACTGTGTGCACTTTCAAGTTACCCTCCTGCACTCTGCTTCTCATGTAAGTACTGTTATTAAACTTGTAAATACTTAACAGAAGGCTGTTTTTTTTGGCAGCGAAAGAACTCCTTTTGTCTTCTGTCCCGTGAATATCCTAACCACTTTGTCACTTTGATCTAGGGGGCATTTCATCCTCAGAAATGCAAAGGAGTTGGCCACAGCACAAAATGTGTTCTATTTCCTATTGCCGTAAAAATCTATTGCTCTTGAGCCTGCGCCCGCCCCCTTTCATGGTAATGTGTAAGCCACTAAATTGCAGTTACTGGCTGTGGCCATGGCCATCAAAAAATCGTGAATGCCATGTCGATTTGAGGTTTGCTCCACTAAAAAGTCCACAATGGCTTTACTGTAACTGGGTTAACTAGAACTTGGCAAACGGCTAGCCATGGAGGGCGATACCAAGTCCCCTCCCCCTTTCCAGGATGCTGGCCTGATCTTCTTGTATTTGTGCAACTGGCCCATCCAGAGACCCAGTAAAGCTGGGGAGGGCCCCCGTGAGGGCAACTCTCTCTGGGTCAGGTTGTCCTTCTGCAACTCCCTTTCACACAACTTCCCTTCCTGCAGTGTGAAGTAGGTTAGAGGATAGCTTGTTTTCTTTTGCTATTTGAAATACAGCATTTGGGGTCATGCTCTGAATAATTTGTGCTTGTTAGAAATGACTGTCGTCCTCTTGAAGCAATAACAAAGAACTACATTTAAATTAAATTCAGCCAAGCAAGAGCCTCTCCACAAAATCAATAGAGCCAGGCATTTTTCTAAGGGATATTTTGATTTAAAAAAAAAAATCTGTAATATTTTAGGGTATAAATCAGCGAAGTATCTCAGAATGGAAAAGGAACTGGGCCTTTGTTCATAATGCTTTAGAAAGTATTTGATAATATTTGGGATGGGAGCAAAAAGATAACATATTAGATGCAATCATCTTTAATATCCCTTGTTTTTAATATTTGGAAAGCTTTATTCTTCCTCAGTTTTCTAGTGTAAAATTCCAAGTATTGATTTTTTTGAAAAATAGCTTCATTTATTTTTAAACTCTGTATGTCCTCAAGAGAACAAAGCCATGTCAAACCTAAGTTTTCAAAGTTAATTTGCACAAATGTATTCCTACATACTTACACTATGGTCTTCTTATCAAATGTGGCATTTAACAGTGGCGACCGGTAATAAGGTGCTTCAGGTGCCAAGTAGAGCACTTAATTCAATAAAAAGTAATATATATAATGTATCTGCTTTAAAATATTTTTATGGTTAGAATTAAATCCTCCATTAGTACTCAAAGAATCCAGTCTTTAATGCATCAAAGGAGTTACACTTTCTAGTTCTTTGAGACCAAAACCCTCCATTCTTTTCCCATACTAGATGTATAAATATTCAGAGCTGCCAAACTTTTGTCTTTTAAAGTCAAAAAGGGAAAGTTTTATCAGTTTTTAAAATAATTTGCCCTGCGGTTGCTCTGCTTCAATTAAGGACTAATCCTATCTAATAAACCTAATGAACAGATTAATTATTAATACATGCTGAAAAATTAAACTCCACATACTCATTCACCTTGTCTATATGGTGGGCATTATCATTGTTGCAGATACATGTGCTTTGCTATAGTTTCTGTTTCCAAAATTTAGGAGGTTTGTCAGTTGAATCAGTATGGTTACTCTGAGTAAGGTCTATCTGGTTTTACCTCATCTAGAGTGGGGTGTTTCCAGTGTGCTTGCTATTCTTATTGCAGGATTCCTTTGGGGTGCCTTTTTGCATGAATTTTACATAAGCCAATACATACCCCTTAGCTATTCACTTTGTGATCACAAGGACATGTGTCTCATTTCCCATTGGTATATCCCTCTTTCCCTTACTTCTTTCCTTGTGCCCGCTGTGAGCTCCCTGAACCATACTTTTTCTGCTAGTTTGACCTTGAGGAGCATTGCTGTAAGTCAAGGGCCATGTCTTTAGTAGCTTGTACATTACTTCTTCAGGCTCTGAAGCTTGACAGAATATGATACATGCTATTAATTATTTCATCTCAGTTCAAATATCGAATTCTTCCTGAATTATGTCTCTCTGCTAAGGCCAATCACTCTACCAACACTAACTTTACCTCTGGGGCTCCCTTCTGAATTTCTGAAGTGTGTATTACGAATACTTCCCAAACCTTTTAGGATTGTTAGAATCAGCAAGGTTAAATTTCTGAACCACATTTACCCAAAATAAAACCTTTCTGACCCCATCCCCAGAAATTCTGATTGGCTCAGTTGGTACTTGGGAATCACTTGACAACTGGGGTTCTGAAGTGGTCACACTTTGACAAACACTGGTTGAGTTCACAGACTGGTGTCTGTCTGCCTTTCTCTGGCGATGCAATGTTTGTTCCCTCAGTTTGGGTCAAGGGACACTCATTGCTGCTTCAGCAAAACTATGAAAGGGGTGGGGAGAGTTGATATGGGAGGGGAATTGAAAGACAAATGCTCATATTTTCCGACAAACATTTGGATTTTGGAGAACGTTCCCATTGTACCATCTTTCAGAAGGTGACTAAGTTGTTCCTTTTTATTAAAACAACAAATTGGTAATGAGAAGAGGCAGATTAGCTCATTATAGAGTCACAATTAAACCTGCCCCATCCCCCATTCTTTTAATATTCTATCCAGAGGGACACTAGGATGATAAGGAAGGCTGTGATCTATGGACCTGTGTGCATGCCATCTACTGCCAAAATACCTCAACCCTGACCTCAAAGAACCCCTTCTCTGGTTGATGAGGCCACTGCTCCTGAATTATTACTCTGATATCTGTTCTTAGGTCCCTAAACTTAGGAATCACGTCTCTTTTGAACAATGTAAAATTTGTTGACTGTAGTACCATATTTTGCATGCTTTGATGTTTAAGTTCAACCCAACGAAATGATTAAAATATAATCATGCCTTTTATGTCACAATAGTAAAATGTTCTAATAACCATTTGTGTACATAATGCTAAATTTATAGAGCAGATTATTAAGAACTTTGGAAAAGGCCCGTGAGTCAGTGATGGCATAGTCTAGGGGGTCTTGAGTTTACAATGGTGACCCATCTGGATTTTTGTCTGTGACTGTAGGTGTGGGTTGCCTTCAAGAGAGAAGTTATGAGCTCAGGAGACAACCTTACAGTCACACTGGGAGGGCTAGGTACCAGCAAAATGTACTCCATTCAAAAGTCAAAACCTCTTGACTTGCCCATTTGGGTTGACAGATGGAAGGGGTTGAGGGGTTGGTATTTTGGGACTATTTGAACATATAGGAAAGATGGCCAGCCAGGCAGGGGAGCTTGGTGTTTGTAGAACATGATGGCAATTCAACTGCCAGTCACTGTCAAAATGGTCAGCAAGGCAGGATCTTGCCAGTAGCAATGGGGAGCCAGCAGAATAATGAGGATTTAGTTAGCATGACTTCAGCCCTTGGAAGGATTAGAACAATGAAAAAAAGGAGCTCATATTTTAAAAAAGTTATCTGGAAGATATGAGAGTGTGATTGTATCACAAAAAGTCAAGTGGCAAGGGTAATAGATGTGAATTGGGGTACCAAAGAAAAGTTCATGAATAAAATATTGAATATAAGGTCACAGTAGGACTAACTGGAAGGCTAAATTAGTGTTGAGTTTATGAGCCACTGAAATAAAATTCTTTATAGTCCCCTAAAGGTAGATTGGTTATCATCTCTAGACTTAAAAATTTTCCATGGCTTCTCATTGCAGACTCTGTAACATGGTGGATGAGTCCCTCTGTGATCTGTCCCTAATAGTCTTGACCTCAGCTTGTTTCCTTTCAGTTATAATGGTTTCCCGCCCCACATCGCACACCCCTTTTCCTTAAATAGGCTGACATGCTGAGTGCACTTGAGAACCAAGTCCTTTGCTTTTGTAGGTCCCTCTAACTAACTTCCTCAGGCCTTTAATTGACTTATCCTTCTTGACATTCAAATGTTGGCTCAAATAACTTTGTCAAAGGGGACTTCAAACACCCGTTCTTAAGCTGTACTTCTTTCTCAGTTATTTCCCACCTTGTCATCTTTTTAGTTCTCAAATAGCACATACACTTCTCACACATTTAATATGTTTACCTTCATCTTATTTGTATATTGTCTATTTTGTCCTGTTGAATGTAAATTTCTTGAGTACAGGTGACTTTTTTGTTGTTGTTGAATGCTATCTCCATATGACACCAACAATGTCTAGCACTTGGCAGGTATCCAATAAAATGATACCTGCCAAGGTATCATTGAATGATTGATTAAAATGTCTGATTAAATTGTTGAATGATTGATTGAAAGTCTTCCAAATTTTAGGGAAGAACTAGCTGGAAGTAATGTATGGAGTTAGAAAAAGGAGAAAGTTGAGAAAAAAACAGCTTGTGTTAGTCAGATTTTCATTGCTGGAACCGAAATACTTGACAAGAACAAGTTAGAAGAGGAATGGTTTATTTTGTCTCAATGTTTTGGGGGTTCAGTCCATGGTCAGCAAACCTTGCTTGGTCCAAGGTGAGTCAGAACATCATGGCAGGAGGGTATGGAAGAGGAGGGCTGCTCTGTTAATGGTAGCCAGGAAGCAGAGAGAAAGAGGGGAACAGGCTGTAGGGAAGATGGCCCTTCCAGGGCACAACCCCACTGACCCACCCACTCCAGCCATAATCCCGACTTCCTGGTTACCACCTGGTTGGGCCATTCAAAAGAGGATGGACTAATTCGATTACAGCTCTCATAATCCAATCATTTTCAACTCACATCATTGCCACATTGTCTCCTGAGCTTTTGGGGGATACCTTATATTTGTACCATAACACGGCTGATTTAAATTCCTAGCAATTCAGAATTCTTAGCTATAAAACTCATGTGTTACAACTGATCCATTTTTCAGAATTATATGGCATAATAATTAATTTTAAAATAAGCTCTTTGTGCAGGATGTGGTGGCACACACTTGAAATATCAGCTACACAGGAGGCTGAGACCAGAGTATTACAAATTTGAGGCCAGCCTGGGCAACTTAGTGAGACCCTGTCCCAAAATAATATAAAAAAAATGAGGTGTAGATCAGTGGTTGATGCTTGCCTAGCATGTGTGAGATCCTGAGTTCCAAAAGAAGCAAAACTAACAAAAAAGTACTTCATAAATTTGAAATTCATGAGTTAAGATTTGATATTCCAAAAGAGTGATATTGGAAGAGATGATATTAAAGTTCATAGCACCACCCAGAAAATGTATAACTGATACTAAAAAAAGAAATTTAGGATTACTTCAAGGGTGTGCTGTGTTATGGTTTGGATCTGGAGTATCTTCCAAAGGCTTGTATGTTGAAGGCTTCAATATTCTAAGATGGGGCTTTTGGGAACTGATTGGATTATGATGGTTCTAACATCATCGTTAGATTAATCCACTGATGGACTACTCCATGGCATTACTGGGGGGTGGCAGAAACTGGAGGAGGTGAGGTCTAGTTAGAAGAAGTGGGATATGCCCTGGAATGGTATATTTTGTCCCCACCTTCTTCCTTGTTTTCCCTCTGCTTCCTGGTCAACAAGAGGTGAGAAGCTCTGTTCTACCACACCCTCTTGATCACTCACCACAGGCCCATAGCAATGGAGACAGCCAACCACCAACTGAAACCTATGAAACTGATCCAAGAATAGATCTTTCCTCTTTAAGTTGATTTTCTTAGGTATTTTTCACAGCAATGAAAAGTTGACTAACATATGCTGGTTTAATATCCACTTCACTCTTGAGAACAAAATAATGTATAACTGAAACTGTCCACCTACACTTTTATAGAATTTACATATCACCCCTTTGACTTTCTTGGGGAAAAAAGGGCCAAAGTTTTTGATTCAGTGGAGGCACTGACTTGTTATTTGTCTAGGGATCATAAGGAGGTAATAGTAAAGAAGAAAAAAATCCAATTTTTTAATATTCCTTGATTTGGTAATCATAATTTTGTTCCCCCCCCCAAAAAAAAAGATTTCTAAAATCATCACTACAGAGTTTTTTAACACAGTTTAGGTACTTTGGATTTCAGAAATGAAGGATTGCTATTGCCAGATTTTATCTTTTGTCTATTACTAGAATTTAAAAAATTAATTTCCAATTTAATTAAAATGTACTACAATGCCTCTGAACTCATATTACTTCAATTTATAAAAGAAAAAAAGAAATGATGGTTTCCCTTCTCTCTCTCTCCTCCCAGTTATTTTGATTTATTCTGTAGTCATGAACGCTTCATGAAAATTTTACTATATTATGAAGGCACCTAGAATATTCCATACAGCCTTACAGCCAATGCTGGCTGCTTTATTCAAAGAAAAGTTGGCATCAGCAAGATTTGAGAACATCTAGTTCCTTTCATTCTTGCTGTTGTTCTTTGTGCTCATCAAAGGTGATTCATACACCTAAGCCTATATGGATTTAATTCCTCATAATCTGACTGATGGCTTCCCAAACATCAGACTAGGGATCAGTGCTGATCTATTACCATGAGAAAGATATAGGGTCAAGGAAATGAGTTTTGTCTGATGATAATTTTTTTCCAAAATTTGAGAAATTTCATTTATACAAAGATGAATTGCTGCATGTATTATTTGATGCCAATCATCCTTTTCTTCCATTTCCATGATTTTTTATTGGTGCATTATAGTTGTATATAATGATGGGAATATTTTTACATATTTGTATATGTAAACAATATAATTTGGCCAGTATCACTCTCCAATAGCATATGCCCCCTCGCTCTCCTTTTCCCACACTCTGGTCCCTTTCTTCTACTGATCTCCTTTAGATTTTCATGAGATCCTCACCCCTGACCTTTCTTTGTTCTTGTTCCTTCCTAGCTTCCATATAGGAGAGAAAAACACGTGAATCTTGATCTTCTGAGTTTGGCTTATTTTGCTTAACATATGGTCTCTAGTTCTACCCATTTTCCTGCAAATGACATAATTTCATTTTTCTTTATGGCCAAATAAAACTCCATTGTGAATATATACCACATTTTCTTTATCCATTCATCTGTTGATGGGCTTCTAGGCTGGATTCACAGTTTGGCTATTGTGAATTGTGTTACTATAAACATGAATATGCATGTATCACTGTAGTAAGATGACTTTAATTCTTTAGGATGAATGAGGAGTGGGATAATTGGGTCATAAGGTGGTTCCATGCCAAATCTTTTAAGGAATCTTCATACTTATTTCTATAGTGGTGGTACTACTTTAAAATTCCACTAACTGTGTAAAAGTTTTCCTTTCCTCTACATCCTCTCCAGCATTTATTATTTGTATTCTTGACAATTGCCTTTATGACTGGTGTGAGATGAAATTTTAGTATAGTTTTAATTTGCATTTACTGAATTGCTAATGATGTTGATCATTTTTTATATATTTGTTGAACATTTGTATTTCTTTTGAGAAGTGCATTTAATTGATTTGCTCATTTATTAGTTGCGTTATTTGATTTTGGGGGGTTAAGTTTTTAAAGTTAATTATGTATTCTTGATATTAATCCTCTATCAGAAGAGTAGGTAGCAAACATTCTCTCCCATTCTGTAGATTCTCTTTCACATTCTTAATTGTTTCTTTTGCAGTGCAAAAGCTTTTTAATTTGATGCCATTCCATTTATTAACTCTTGGCATTATTTCCTAAGCTTTAGATGTCCTGTTCAGAAAGTTGTCGCCTGTGCCTATATGTTGGAGTGTTGGTCCTACATTTTTCTCTAGGAGTTACATAGTTCTCATGTATAATTCCAAGGTCTTTGCTCCATTTTGAATTGATTTTTGTGAAAGGTGAGAGATAAGGGTCTAGTTTTATTCTACATATGGATAACCAGTTGTCCCAGCACCATTTTTCAAAAGGGTTGCCTTTTTTTCTCCAATGAATGTTTTTGGAGGCTTTATCAAAAATCAGATGACTATATCTGTGTGGGTTTATTGCTGGATCTTCAATTCTGTACCTCTGTTCTATGTGTCTGCTTTTATGCCAGAACCATGCAGTTTTTGTTATTATAGTTCTGAAGTATAATTTGAAGTCAGGTGTTGTGGTGTCTCAGCATTAATGCAAACCATTCTTTTGTGAAATAATGATAATAGATGACTTTAAAATATTTTTTCACTTGGTAACTTAAGATATTGAAAATCCTGGGCATCATTTATTAAAATGGTTTAGAACAATTTAAAACAGAGTATTATGAAATAATATGTATTTTGCAATTAGCCATTATGTCCAATCCTATTTTTTCTGACTATGTCACTATCCATCCTCCCTCACCTGAATTTTTTTCTTTTTAGCAAATTAAGTTTATCTTTTCATTCATAAATATTTTAGAATTTAACTCTAAAAAAGGGATTATTTTCCTTAAATTTATCTTGAAATCTAGTGGTTGTAAAATCCCCCAAGTAGAATTGAAATATACTCTTCCACATTACTGGGGAGAAAATGAAATTCAAGGAAGGTGAAACACTTTAACCATTTGTAAATTTTTATTCTAAGTCCAATTTTATTTCTAAGCCCATTGATGATTCATGACACCACATACAGATAAATAAAAATATATTAAAGTGAACCCCTCCCTCAGGGCGTATACAAAAATTAACTCAAAACCTATCAGATATCCAAATGTAAGAGCTAGAACAATAAAAGCCTTAGAAAAAACAGACTTAAACATTCATTATTTTACATTAGGCAGTAATTTCTTAGATATGAGGCCAAAAGACCACGCAATCAAAGGATAAATAGACAAAATTGGACTTCATCAAAATTAAAAGCATTTGTGCATCAAAGTAAACTATTAAGAAAGTGAAGGTGATCCCAGAATTTGAGTGAATATCTGCAAATTGCAATATCTGATAAAGGTCTTTTATGCAGAATATATAAAGAACTATTAAGATTCAATGATTAAAAAAAAAAAAAACAGAAAAGAGGGATCAAGATGGCAGAGTACAAGCCATCTGCATGTTCCAGCTTCTCTGTAGTTTGCAATAAAAACACTGGAGAACAGCCATGCAACAAGTTGGATGACTGAGGGAATACCCTGAAGTTCAAAATTAGAGTGAACAAGACTTGAAGAGACTTTGAGATTTTGTTTATTGGATCAGACAGTGAGAAAGAATTCATCAGATCTAACATGCATCTGTGCTGCCAGGGTAGACAGGCAGGAGGGGTGACACAAAGGAAAAGAAAGAGAAGCATGCTTGAAAAGATTGCTTTGAAAACAGTGGTAGAAGAGAAAGCCAAACAGAATTTAGCTGATCCAGAAGTTGCATAGAAGGCTACTGTGCGAAAAGTGCTTAGCTTTTTTCAACTTGTGAGTGTTGCAGGAAACCATTTTGAGAAGGTCAAAATGCTTAAAGAAAGATAAATTTCTGCATCTTCATCTTCTCTGGAGATAGCAAATATTGTCATGAAGGAATGTCTTTGAAGTAAGTCATCTAAATAATATATACAGTGAGATCACTATGAGCCAAAGGTTGTGACTCTCTATAGCTGATTGGCAGCAAGAGCAAGTCAAGCAGGGATGCGCTCCACTGTGTGCATGCACTGCTTCTTCACTGGGGAGAAATCTGCCTGCCAGACTGAGGACACTCCATGATTGTTTCTTCTGCTTTAACTTGAGGTTCTCTGGTGCCTGGGTTCACTGTTGATCTTCCAGGGCCACCTAAGCCATGCCAGAGAAGGATGGGGTGAGATTGTGTTACTACCCCCTGGCACAGATGCTTCTCTCTCAGCACACAAAGCCACCTCCCACATCAGGGAGAGACCTGTATGTCAGACCATGGACACCCCAGGGTCATCTTCTCTGTGACTCCATAGAATATACTGAGGCCAGGACCCATTCTGGAGCTACCAAAGTCACCTCTGGTGTGCACCAAACCGGGCAGGTGAGGAGTGCATAGAGAGGCTCTGGAGCCTTAAATTTTAAAGTGTTTTGAAACAAGATGTTGATCTAGACGTGGGAAAGCAATAAATATACAATACCCACTGTAAGGCATAGACAATTAATTTGATTGCCACCTCTTTGTAAAGAGACATTCATAGGCCACCCAAGGCTTGAATATTTCCCATACCCTGACACCAGGAGGATTCTAAAACTGTAGGTTACAGAAAGAAGCCTCTCAATCTTAAAAACCTCTACAAGGAATAATTTTAGTATTTTTAATGTGAGTTTTAAAATTTCTTAGGCATTGTCTTGTGTTGTTGATTTCCTTCATTATTCATTATTGCATGCTTTTATGCAATTTTAAGATTTTTTAATTCATTAATTGAATTTCTTCTTTCTCTTTTATACTCTGTCTTTTTTATCCTGTCATTTTTTTCCTTGTCTCTCCCCTTTCCTTTTTATTTTATGTTCTATATAGTTTACTATTAATTTCACATTATTTTGTCTTTCAACCTATTCTTTATTATTATTATTATTATTATTCTCATTGGAGTTTTGAAGTATTTCAATAAGTATTTATTGTATATTGGTATATGGTTTGCTATCAAGTTCTTTTCAAAGTGGTGCTGGGGATTTAACATAGGACTTTGAACATGTTGAGTGGGTACTTTGATGATACTGTGATATGCCTGCAACCTTGTGCACATTGTAAAGAGAAAGTAGCACACTAATAACTCCTCCCACAACAGGTACACAAATCTTAATATAGAAACACAGAAACATGAAGAATCAAGGTGACAAGACAGCTCCATATGTTCATTTCTCCCCAGTAACTGAATCCATAGATATCAAAGTGGAGGAAAAGACTGACATAGAATTCAAAATGGTTGATTGTTCAAATGATCAGTAAATCAAAAGGAGAACTAAAAATGAACTGAAGAAAACAATAAAGATGTGAAAGAGAATTTCAACAAAGAGACAGAGATTCTGACAGACAGAAATATTGGAAATGAAAATTCAGTAGCTCAAATGAAAAATTTGGTGGAGTCTCATCAATAGATTAAATAAAGAAGAAAGAATATCAAGGCTCACAATTAAGCTTGATGAACTAGAATATTCCATAGTAGTCAAGAATATAAATGAAAAACTAGAAACAGAATATACAAGAGCTCTAGAATGACATTGAAAGACCAAATTTAAGAATATTAGGTTTTGAGAAAAGTGTGGAGATACAGGCTAATGGCATAGAAAATTATGCAGTGAAATAATAGTAGAAAATATCCCTGATTTTGAGAATGAGATGGGTGTGCAAGTCCGGGAGGCATTTAGAACTCTACATAGATAGGACCAGAAAAGAACTTTTCGTTGACATATACTTAAAAGCCCAAACATTCAAAAACAAAGAAATTTAAAAGCCACAAGAGAGAAATGCAGTCACTCATAAAGGCAAACCCATCAGAAAAACAGAAAATTTCTCAGCAGACACTCTGAAGGCCAGAAGGGCATGGAATGATGTACATCAATCCCTGAAAGAAAATCACCATCAACCTAGATCCAGCAAAGCTCTCCTTCAAAATCTAAGAAGTTATAAAAACCTTCCAAGATAAATATAAACTAAAGGAATTCATGACCACAAATCAGCACTGCAGAATATTCTTAACAGAATTTCATGTACAGAAGGAGGAGCTAGAAATAATTAAGAGAACATGGGAAATAACTCATTGGAAGAGTTGACAAGCAAATTAGAATTAGGAACAGATTGGACAGAATAAAACATAATGACAAGAAGCAAAATATACTTTTCCATATTAACATGGAATGCAAATGGTCTTAATTCTCTAGTTAAAACACATAGACTGACAGATTGAATTAATAAAGTTAAACTTAATGTTGTTTCTAAGAAATACATCATAGGCAAAGACATTCAGAGTGAATGAAAAAGGATGGAAAATGATTTTTCCATGCAAATGGAGCCTGAAAGCAAGCAGAGGTTGCCATTCTAATAACAGACAAAGCAGACTTCAGGCCAAAATAACTCAAGAGACAAAGGATGTCATTACATATTGATAAAGGGCAATACAACAAGAAGACAAAGAACACATAAATATTTATGCCCTAAGACAGCTCCAAAAGTTCATTGTTCTCCATTAACTGAATCTGTCGATATCAAAGTGGAGGAATGTCAGTGTACCCAATTTCCATAAAACAAACACTACTGATAGGCCCCAGTACAAGAATAGTGGGGGAATTCAAAGTACTATTCTCACTAATAAATAAGTCATCCAGACAAAAAATCTGCAAAGACATCTCCATGAATGTGGTTTGGCAGAATTAATATTGTTAAAATGGCCATATTACCAAAAGTGAGCTACAGATTCAATATAATTTCCATCAAAATACCAATGGAATTCTTTACAGAATTAGAAAAAAACAGTCCTATAAACATAAACACACAGACCAATGGAACACAGTAGAAGATACAGAGACAAATCCAAACAGCTATAGCTACCTGATTCTTGAGAAAGTTGCCACAAACATATGTTGGAGAAAAGATAGCCTTATTAACAAATGGTGCTGGAAAAACTGGATATTCTTATGTAGAAGAAAAAAACCCTAGACCCCTATCTCTCAACTCAAAATGGATCAAAAATCTAGACAAAGGACCAGACACTTTGCTAGAAGCAAACATAGGGGAAACATTTCAACATATAGGCACAGACAATGATTTCCTATATAGGACTTCTGTAGCTCAGAAAATAATAGCAAGACATGATAAGTGGGATGATATCAAATAAAAAATGCACAGTAAAGAAAACAATGAACAGAACAAAGAGAAAGCCTACAAAATGGGAGAAAATCTTGCCAGCTACTTTCAAGAGAGAATTAAAATCCAGAATGTATAAAGCTAAAAAAATGCCAAAAACCCAAACAACTCATTCAATACATGGACAAATGAACTGAACAGACCCTTCTCAGAGAAATACAAATAGCCAATGATTATTTGAAAAATATGAAAAATTTTCATCTATCAGGAAAATGCAAATCAAACCTACATAGAGATTTCGTCTCATCCCAGTTAGAATGGCAAACATCAAGAACACAAATAACAATAAATACTGGAGAGGATGTGGAAAAAGGGGACCTCTCAGATGTTGTTGGTGGGAATGTAAATTATTACAGTCACTATGGAAATAGTATGGAGGTTCCTTAAAAAACTAAAAATAGAACTGCCATATGATCCAGATATACCACTCCTCAGTATCACCTCAAAGTCAGTATACCTTATTGATACATGCATACCCATGTTTATCATGGTTCATTCTATAATAGCTAAGTTATGGAATCAGCGTAGGTGTCATCAATAGAAGAATGGCTAATGAAAATATCATATTTATATATGTATATATATTCAATATTATTCAGCCATAAAGAAAAATGAAATTATTTTGTTTTCAGGATAATGGATGGATTTAGAGATCATCATGCTAAGCAAGATAAGCCAGAATCAGAAAGACAGGCATTGCATATTTTCTTTCCTATGTGGAAACTAGATAGGAAAGAAAAAGATGTCGTGAATGTAGAGGGGAAATCATTAGTGTAGAGGAAGGGAATCTGAGGAAGGTATTAGGGAATGAAATTGATCAAAATATGCTATTTGGATATATAAATATGCCACAATGAAATCCACATTTCTATATAATTAATAAGCACACATTAAAATAAAAGACAATACATTTCAAAGATGGGCAAAGTATTTATTTGAATAGTCATCATTCCTAAGATGTAGAAATTTGAATTAGGAAAATTCAAATCAAAACTGCAGTGAGGTAGTACTTGATATTCACTAGGATTTTTATAATCTAAAAGATAATAAGAACTAGCAATAATATGGAAAAAATAGAACTCAATACATTGCTGATTATAATGTCAATGATACAGCCACTTTGAACAACAGTTTGTTAATTTCCCAGGAGGTTAAACGGAATAACCCTATGTTACAGCAATTTCACTCATAGGAATATACCTATAGACATTGATATCCTCGAGAAAGGAAAGCATATGTTCACATAAAACTTGTGTAAAAATGTTTATAAGAGCAGTATTAGTTATCATTGTTAAAGAGTGGAAACATCCCAAATGGGTATCAACTGGACAAGTGGATTACACAGAATGTGTTATAACAACACAATGGAAGGTTACTAAGCCATAAAGGAATAAAGTACTGACTCATGCTACAACATGGATGAATGTTGAAAACATATTGTTAAGTGAAATAGGATGCACACAAAAAGCCCAAAATGTTTAATATTATTTTTATGAAATGTCCAGGGCATGCAAATCCATAGATATAGCAAGTAGGTTGGTAGTTGCTGGAGGCTAATAGGCATAGGGTTTCTCTTTAGGGTGATAATGATGTGCAACTTTGTGAATATACTAAAACCCAGTGAACCACAAACTTTAAAATATAAATTTTATAGTTTGTAAGTTATGTTTTAGTATAATATATAAAAGTAAGCTCCTTCTATCCCTTAAAGGTATTGCTATCGTCATTCGAGTTATTATTTCTCCTTTTCTAGCTTTTATTAAAAACATTTAAATTTGTTCTAATTAATTATACATGACAGTAGAATGCATTTATGCACTTTGATATATAATACATAAATGGGGTATATTTCTCATTTGTCTGATTTTACATGTTGTAGAATCATATTGATCATGCAGTCATATATGTACATAAGGTAATAATGTCTATTTCATTCTACTATCCTTTCTATTCCCATATACCCTCCCCTCCCTTCACTCTCTTCTACCTAATCTAACTTTATTCTTCCCTAGCCTGCCCACCCCCGCTTACTATTCAATTAGCATTCCCATATCAGAGAATACATTCGGCCTTTGGTCTTTTGGGGTTGGTTTACTTCGCTTAGCATGATATTCTCCAACTCCATACATTTACCAGCAAATGCCATAATTTCATTCTTCTTTAAAGTTGAGTAATATTCCATTGAATATATATATATATATAATATATATAATATATATATATATTTTTTTTTCTTTATCCATTCATACTCTTGTCCTTAAGGGAGACTCCAGAGTGGTAAACTAAAGTCTTAGGCACACAAAATATTAAAATCATGAATTATTTTTGCTTTTTAATGATTAAAAGTCATCTTTTTTGTTTAGAGTAATTTTGGGTTTATAGAAAACTTGCAAAGATAGTACAGAGTTTCTCTATGTTCTTCATTCAGTTTCCTCTAAAAATCAGCATCTCCTCTAACACTAGGACTGAAACTAAGAAGTTAACATTAGTATATAGTTGTTAGATAAACCCCAGACTTCATTCAAATTTTTACCATTTTTTTCTGTTTGAAGATACAGGGGAGGATTCGCTGATGCATCCCTTTAGTCTTTTCTGATCTGTGACAGTTTTCTTATGCTTTATTTAGTCTTCATGATCTTGAGAATTTTGAAGAGAAGTGTGCAGAGATTTTAAAGAATGTACCTTGATTTGGGGCTTTAAGGACGTTTTTCTCATGCTTATGTCGGGGCTATGAGTTTTGGGGTGTGCAGGGGAAGGCAATAGGTATCAAGATGACTTATCTTTGTTATGTTAACCTTGACCATGCTTTACTCCACAGAGTTCACTGTTTATTTTCCTTCATATTCTATTCTGTGCAAGTGAATCACTAAATCTACCTTGCATTCAAAGCCAGGTGGGGGCAGATTAAGCTTTACCTTCTGGAGACTGAATATCTGCAACATTATTTGGAGGTGTTTTTTTTTTTTTTTTTTCCTGTGTGAAAGGTTATGTCAATATTTATTTTATACTTTGTGTTATAATCCAGCTCAATATTATTTCATTGTTAGAATTGCCCCAGCTTTGGCCCTTGTAGCTCTTTCAGTTGGCTCCTTTGTTAGTCATTTTATGTGATCTTCCTATCTATACATGTATCGATGCGTGTATGTATGTATCTATCATCTAGGGTGTCTATTTTTTAGCACTTTCTTGTTTCTGACACTACAAAATGCTCTAGGCTTTTCTTGAAGATCCTCTGTCCCAGACTAGAATCAGCCCTAGCTCCTTTGTTGGGAAATGGCCTTAGAAACCAAGATCTGCATGCCGAGTGTACAAGCAGTGATGTTTGTACAATGTAAATATTTCAGCTTGAAAGAAAGAATGGGATCAACTGTCTAATGAAAGAAAAGGAGAGAAGATAGAACTATGGAAATAGGTTGTACTGTCATTGAGGATTGAATGGTATGTTGGAGCTGGAGGTAAACATGACTCCTGCAGGTCACCCATGCAAAATGCTCTGCGTCGAAGGTGCACAGCAGCTCAGTGCTGGCATTTTAAACTGATGGGGAGACACTGAGGGAAATTCGTACTGAACTGGCTTCAAAATTGAAACTGATATGCAATTCAAATAGAAGAACTCAAACCTGACCTTTCAGAGCCTTTTTCATTTAGATCCTCAAAACAGAGTATGTTTGATATTGCTATATTTGTGCTGTTTTTTTTTTCCCTTTTCCTGAAGTAAAGTCATAGAGGCACTTAAAATACATGAAGGTAATAATGGTAACAATAACTGGGGAGTGTTATTGTTTGGGATTTTGAAGCTCCTGTTTATGTTTTATCATTATGACTCAGCCTTTTATTTTATCCCAGGCAGAGAAAGACTGGGTGCCAGGCGCATGAATAGCCGTGGTGGAGAGACTGGAAGGGAGAGTGTGCAATTCACGGTACAGCAGGTAGGAAAGTGCTGCAATTCCCTTCTCTCTAAACCTAAGTGCAGAGGCTGCCTATGAGGGAGATTGTAAAGGGAAATCTGTTTAATAGGAGTGCGATGAGGTGGACAATCTTGCTATACTCATATTAACATGTGCACCTCACAAAATACATTTGGAAAATGCTGGCAGGCATTTTTTTTTTTTTTTTTAATAAAAACTGGAGAGTACGGAATTTTTTAGCAGCTGAAGATTTTGAATTGTACTATAGATTAGCTAGAAGTTTCAAAAGCCCTTCCTGAGTCAGCTAAATAGTAAAATGAAGTTTCCCCAAAGTTACTTCAGCACTGTGGGTAGCATAATAACTTAAGAACTGTTGATTCAATCCATTTAGAGGTTAGGACGCGTGTTTTGATTCTACCTTCTTATTTGCCTAGGGTACCTGAGGGCTAGCTGTAATTAATAATACATTGTTGTACTTACAGAATCCCTTTTATCTCAGAAACCTACGATCCTGGAGGGAAAAGATGGCACAGTTTGCCCCAAACAAAAGTGAATGAGATCTTCCATTTGATCTAGATATCTTTATTTTTCTGCTTCCCTCTCTTTCTGCCTATGTCACATGAGGCTCCTGCTGGGTTTATCCCACCTCTATCATTTACATGTTTTATCTGCATTATTGTGCTTGCTGTGGGCGAAGTTGTATCTTTCTACCCTCTCCCTGAAGAACTTCATATGTTGAGGTCCTGAACCCCAGTATCTTGAATGAAACTGTATTTTGAGGTTGGTCTTTAAAGAGGTAATTAAATTGAAAGGATGTCAGTAGGGTAGGCCCTTATCCAATCTGACTGATTTCCTTCTAAGGAAAGGAAATGTGGATGTAGGATGCATGCAGTGGGGAAAAAGATGCAAGAGACACAGGCGAGAAGATGCCCGTAAACAGATTCTACTGACCTGGAACAGAACTTTCCTTCACGATGCTTTGAAGGAAAAAACCCTGCTGGCACCCAGTCTGTTGTACTTTATGATGGCAGCCCTAGTGAGTCAATAGAGTACTATGTGGAAAAATCATGGGAATCTCTAGAGAAAAAGAGAAAATTAATATTGATTGAGAGTCACAGTATAAGGAAATATAAACTTCTTTTATCTTGGTAATCATCACCACTACCAATGAGATGGGCATGAACTTCACCATATTGACGAAGAGACTTGGAGAGATTGGCTAATTTGTGTAAAATCTAAGAGCTGGTAGTGGAATTGAATCAAATTTGTGACTCGTCCCTTTCTAGACTTTGTCCTTTGTATCAATGAAAGAAAAAGGACAACAGGTGACCCAAGATCAACCCTTGAAGTGCTTCTACAATGACTTGGATAAAGATATATTTGCGTACTTAGGAGTAAGCTTTAATCTGAAGATAATCCAAACCTCTTGTCCAGGATGACAACTATTTTATAATCCATGAGTCACTCTGGTCTCTCACTAGATGGTGCTAGAGCCTGTTTCTGTCATGAGGCAGTATGGTACTAGCATTTCAACCCATTACTGCTTTCGGGGCTTTGGCTGTAACCTACTCTGTTTTAAAATTTCTTTCCTATTGTTCATGTTTTACTACTTACAATTGAGAAGATAGTTATTGAAAGCACCAAAGTGAGGGAGTTGTCCACCATGTTGATATTGCAGGAAATACACACAGTTATGGCGTAATTCCTCATCCAAGTGAGCAGTTTAACTATAGAGAGGTTTTTAACATACTGATTCATGACTGAATGAATAAAGAACAAAGGACTTCAAATTCTCCTATCTTTAGTTCTTCTAGTGATTGATTCACCCTGGGGAGAGGCAGGAACTGTTCTCTGCCCTAGTTTTCCCATTTATAAACTAGAAATAAAATGTGGGACACTTTACTTCAAAAGGAACTCAGAAGATGAATGAGGTAGTGTCTCTTAAAATACTCTGTGGCTATTGGAGAAATAGAGCTATATCCTTTTTGTAAATAGCACAAGAGTGATGAGGCCCACAACTTGACTTTGACCCATTGATACTTCCTTGAATCTTTTAACCCCATTTGGTCACAGATTGTCCTCAAGTACTTTTATTGCTGTTTTCCTTAGTGAGATAAAAGGGCATCCACATGATGGAAACTACCATTTGGGGGATGAATTAATGGGTGTGTTTCAGTTTTTGCACTGGAGAAATTTGTCCTACCCTCCAGAAGTCATTTCATCTTTATTTTTCTCCAGGCTCCAGTGCTTTGCCATGGGTAACATTTGTGGCAAGTTTTCCGGATAGTCTATTCATAGTCAACAAGGAGGTTTTCCACCGTACTTTGTTTTCAACCTATTTTCCAGATGTGTTTAGAAAGGCACATTGGGTGGTTCTTTGGGAATGAAACACCATGGATATTTCAGGCTAAATCAGAGTTTGGAGGTTTGAAATATTCTGTGGATTGAATTATATCCTCCAAAATTATATTCTTCCAAATTCTTATGTTCCAATGTGTCTGCATTTGGAGATCAGGCCTATAAGGAGGTAATGGAGTTAAATGAGGTCAGGAGGGTGAGGCCCTGATTTGATAGGATTAGTGTCCTTCTAAGAAGAGAGAGTGTGCTTAAGCTTAAGCTTATGTCCCTGTTCTTGTTCTTTCTCTCTCTCTCTCCCCAGCCCCCTCTCTTTCCCTCTCCTACATTGTGAGCCCATGCCAAGGTGGCTCCTATCTACCAAGTCAGGAAGAAAGGCCTCACCAGACACCAACCATGCTGATGCTCTGATCTAGGACTTCTGTCCTCCAGAGAATATAAATGTTTGTTGTTTGAAATAACCAGTCCATGGCATTTTATTATGGCAGCTGAGCAGATGAGCACAAAATACCTCATAGTGCTAAAGAAAGGGACTAATATTCTTTTGCTAAAAAGGATCATATAATAAGAATAAAGTCTCTTTATTTTTTTTTGTACCATTTTATTTTATTTATTTTATTTTGTACTCTTTATTTTATTTTGTACCATTCTGGTACAAAAGCTGTCATAGACCAAACATTAAAAAAAAAAAAAAAAAAAAAAATGAGCTAGGTTCCAAATAAAACTTTCCTTATGAAAACAGATGATGGACCATACCTGGTCACAAGCTATAGTTTGTTGGCTCTTTGTCAAGAAAATATTTAAATGTGTTACTCAAAAACAGATTTCCATTCATATTAAACAAACAAAAAATGATAATCAATTTTTTTTGCAGTTTTTCAAAGTTCCACTGTTTGATTCTTCTTACCATGTTATTCTCACTACTTTCAGTTAGCCACTAAACGTCTCATGTAGCAAATTTTAGGCCAAAGGTACATGGATCGATGCTTATTTTTATGGCTAAACCACATAAATTCTGAATCTTTTAATTTTTAATCTCTCCTAATTGAAAGAAATAATCTCTTTGATGTTATATTTTTTTCCTGCCCAAGATATTCAAACAGATGACATACAAAAATATCAGTATCCTATCTTAGTTGCGTATTGTAAGTTTGTTACCTTCCTTTGTGTCTGTGTCTTCCTTTGGCCAATTCTGACAGTCACCTTTCTTTCCCTTTCTTCCCTGTGTTGCCAAGCACTTAGCTAGGTCTCTCCTTTTCCTATTGTGGGGTATAATTATTTGAAAATGCCGCCTCCTTGGCCTCCATGACTCTACAAAGTTTGCCAAAGTTTGCTACTTGATTGTTGAGTCACAACCACAACCATCAGTTATAGGATGCTTATTATGTCCCAGGAACTAGGCCAACTGCTTCCAAATATAATCTCATTTAATTATTATAGCATTCCTATCAGATAGGTATTATTATGTCCATTTTGTGGATGAGGACCCTGAAGTGCAGACCAGTTAAGTCAATGGGCCATAATTGAATCATTGGCAAGTAAATAGCAAAACGTGGTTTGGAAATTGAGAGTCTGAATCCAGGACCTGTGTTTTTATTCATTTTTCCCTCTTGATTCTTTGTAATGTGTACTCTTTAAGAGTATTCTTCTTTCCTTAGAAACTTATAGTACAAAAATCATAAAATAAACTCCCATCCCTCAACAACAACAATAAAAAATACCAAAAACCAACCAACCAACCAAACAAACAAACAAAAACCTGGGTGCCCTGGAGATTGGACATATTATATATCATCTTCATGAAGAGAATTTGGGTAGTTTTCTGATTAAGAAAACTCAGATTCTTAGATTTTTATGTCTAGGCATGTAGCACCCTAATACATTGTTCTTCTTTGACTTAAATATGGGTTAGCCAAATCCTTATCAGTTATGCTTTTGGCTGTGTCTGTCATAAACAAAAGCTGTCAACCTCTAGAAAATAGGGATGATTTAGCTTTCTTTGTAAGGGAGCTCACTACTGTCTGGGAAAATGGTAAACCGTGGACTTCTGTGCTAGGTAGAACTCATTTTTGCCTTTTAGGTGCTTCATCCTTGTGACTTTTAATGTCTTTATCTATTAAACAGGTTAAAAATATATCCCTATCTGAGTTTAGAACTCATGTTTGTGAAGTACTTAATCTTGGGCCTTGCACATAATGGGTTCTTAAATAAAAGTCACAGCTGCTGATGACATTGATTAGATGATGAATATCTTTAGAATGGGTGTAAACCAATCAATCAATTGAAAGTAGATTATTGTTGTACTTTTTGAGATGTGCCTTAGAATCAAATCTTTATATTTTTGAGAGTGACTATTCTTAGGTGTTTAGGAAAAATATATTGTTTTCTCATTTAGAATAAAACACTACATTCTGGAAGTTCTTGATATAACAGTGAGCTCTTTAAAAGTTTGCTGTTAGAGAGAAGTGAGACACATGGCTTAGATTTGTCTCTGAAATACACAATTTAACTTTTAAATGAAGGGGGGAAATGCTTGGGGCGCAATGTGTTTTTTATATTTTTAAAGACTAAACATCATGTACTTCTCCCATTCTTTCCCATAGGAGCTTGGTATATACTTGGGTTTATAGATCAGGCCAGGATTGCATAAATTAACTAAGTCCTTATGTTATTGTATTTATTACAAACCATTATGTTGGGTCAGCAACTCTGAGTGCCAGAAATTGCTGACTTCCAGGTCATCCCCTGAGACGAGATGAGACGAGGAAAATTCAAACCCAGATTTTCTAACCTAATCTGTCCACCCTTTTTTATCAACCAACTCACAGGGATTAAATATGATCATCTGTCCTTACCTGCTTTGTGGATTATCTGTGGGAAAATAAAAATTAGAAGCAGTTTTCTATCTTCCTTCCCATTGTTATTTACCTGCCAGAGAGTTTGCTCATGGCAGAATGCTAAGAGATTTTGATACTTTCTTGAATCACATGTGATTAAGAAAGAAAGTCTTATAGAAAAGAAGTCAGCCTACAATTTATTGCCAATCAGATATTTGTGATTCAGGGTTTATATTTGAGAACTATGATACCAGCAGAGCATATTAGCACTTCTCAATCTGAGCCTCAGATAGGGGTGACTGGGAAACAGTGTTCTGAGTTAACCATAAAGAGTAGCAATGAGTGAAAGGAGAAAGTCAATCACCCCATCTCACCCCTGGGAAAGGGTTGTCAGATTTAGCAAATAAAAACACAGGATGCTCAGTTCAATTCAATATCAGATAAACACAAGTAACTTTGAAGCGTAAGTATGCTCCACGCATTGAATGGGACATACTTACACTACACAAAACTACTGTCTATTGAAAATTCAAATTTAACTGGGCATCCTGCATTTTATTCAGCAACCCACCCTGGAGCGTGATACAGGCAGGTATCGAGGCAGGGACTGAAGACAGGCAAACAGAAATAAACACAATGAACTGGGGTTGGAGGGTCTTAGAAATTATGAGAAACCTATTTCAATATAAGGAGGGTGTAAGAGCTCTTTGTGAGAAACCCTCCTGTCCAAAATGGAGAGAGGTCAGACTGGACGGATAGTTCTTAAACTTATTGGTCAAATATCTAACATCCATTGATAGATTTCCTTTCTTAACTGCATTTACCATCTTTCCCCCTCTACTTCTTTCTCAAGGGTTCCCAAACCTCCTTCAGTCTCTCAAATTACCTAAATAAATAACAACATAGATGTCTTTAACTTCATATCCTCCATTTTTTCCTCCCACTATTGACATTATCTTTTTCTCTTTTCTCAGAGCCAAACGTCTTGAAAGAATAGTTTCCACTGTTTTTATCCCTTTGTTCTCTCCACTTTTCAGTTCACTGTGGTTTGGTTCAGATGACTAACAACCTCTTGACTACTTGACTACTAAATCAAATGGATGCTTTTCAGGATTTTCCACCCATGACCTCTGTGGAGCACTTGGCAGGGCTGACATCCCTCCCATCTGGTCACTGTATACTCATTTCTTTTGACTCTTAAGATAGCCCAGTGACCCTTGCAGACTCCTCCTCCTCTGCGTGTTCTTTATGTGAACTTTCAGGAGGATTCTTTCCACCTTTATGCTCAGTCTGAAAATTGTCCTTGTCATGGTTTACATTGTCCTGGCTTCCATTGGCATCCTTAGACTGCAATTGTGCATCCCCAGGCAGCTATTTCTTCTGAACTCCACACTGCTATAGATATATGTGACGACTGTCCCTCAGCCACTACACATTCCACAGTCCTACACACCTGTTGATCCTCTACCAGCAGTATCATGAATGTCATTTTTATTCTGACAACCAAGAAGATAATAAACAAGATTTATTATTTAAACTGAGAATCTAGCATCTTTGCCCTTCTACTCCCCAGATAAATATTCTCTGAATGCAGAAAGACCCTACTCTTATAATTGTGATGTTTTGGCTTTGAAGGGAACTGTCCTGATATGGCTTAAAGTTTTCCAACCACATTTTTTCACAAGAGGTATTCCCACTGTTTGTCCCAGAGGCATATCCTGTTGGTAAAATATGTTTTTTTTTAAAGTTGCTATAAAATTTTTAACATATTTCTCTGTTGTCATATACAGAGTCATTGCTGTAGTTACTGTGTTATCAATGCTTAGTGTGGTTTGGGGTCATGATTGTCCCAGGAGATCTGTGGTGACAATATATCCCTGCTTCATGCACCTTCTACCAATGAAATAAGACACATTTCTCAGAGGCCTCAGTTAAGGGCTATATTGGTGCTCTTATACACATTGTGTGGCCACCTCAATTTACCAAGTGTTATGTGTCTCACAGATCATTCTGAATACATTTTGTAAAGGAAACCACATTTTCCCCAGTGATTTATGTAGTAATTTCAGGAATGTGTGCCCTCATTAAAACTGTTGGCACTAAGGCAAATTAAAATCATTCTTTAATATGAAAAAATCTGCAATAACATAATTATTGCAAAAGAAGGACCTCTGAAGAATTATCCACAAAGTATCAAAAATAAGAGATCTTCTTTAATTTCATAAAATTTCAAGATAATAATTTATACTAAAAAATCTAAAAAAAAAATCCATCTTCTTTTCCGTAATTTTATTTACCTTATTTTATTTTGAGAAAGGAAGTAGTTCTCTGAGTTGGGGTGAAGATGATTGAGAGATTATTAGTTTGGGCTACTATAAAAAAATACCATAGGCTGGGTGATTTATGTAACAGAAGTTTATTATTCACAGTTCGAAGGCTGGACATCTGAGTTTAATGTGCCAGTGCTGTTAGGTGCCATCTGGGAAGGGATATCTTCCTGGCTTGCAGGTGGCTGCCATCTTGTTGGGTCTGCACTTGGCAGAGAGAGAGCAACAACTCTGTTCTCTTTATAAGGCACTAACTCCATAATGAGGAGTTATCTCATGAACTCATCTAAACTTAATGAGTCTTTGTGTCCCCAAAGATATCACTTTCTACCACCATCACATTGTGGAATATGAATTCAATCTATGAATTTTGGAGGGACACAGCATTCAGTCCATAACAGAAATAGCCTACCTTCCATAAAATCATTCCCATATCTGTAAGTGATAGCAAAAGTTTTGTTTTGAGATTAAAAAATTATAGAGCCAGGTACTTCTTAGAATAAATATTATTTAAACTGAGAATTGAGTCTTAATAGGGCAATTTTTGCTCTGTATGTCTCGAGAACTTTGTGGCATAGAATAAGTCAATACCAGAGCAATTTTTATTATGTTCTTTAGACTATTGTATACTGGAAGAAACAGTACATGACCCTTGGTGAGGGCTACCTTTGCTAGCATTTTGATTTGACCTTGTGCCATTTCTTTGTATACAAGTTCCTGGACCCAAAATAAAGTTGAGGAAAAGTCAGGTAACGAATTAAGCACACTGAGATGAATCAGGTCAGGCTTTCCATTTTTTAGAAATCTTGCGGTTGTTGCTCTTTTCTGTGGGATTTTACCATTGTGACATTTAGGAAAAAGAACTAATTTGTTGTGGGGGGGGGGAGATCACTCTTATTTTTAGTAGAAAACATATATCCACACAAAGACAATTACAAGTTGTATCAACATTATGAAGGTTTACATCAGCATTATTTATGATAGCCTAAAACTGGAAATAATCCAAATGATTGTGAACTGGTTACTGGCTAAATATGTAATTAACTACTGCTCAACAATAAAAGAGGAAGTGAACCATTGATACATGCTACTATGGATTGAACCTCAAAGGCATGTTGCTTCATGAAAAAACCCTAATGAATAATTATATAATTTCATGTACATAAAATATCCAGAAAAGATAAATTTATGGAGACAGAAAGCAAATCAGCAGAAGGTATTAGAATCCTTCTAATAACTTGTTCTTCTTTATTGAAAAGCTAATGAAAACCCATAACTGAAGGAATTGTCTTTGTTCTGGTCCAGCCCATGTTTCACTTTATTTAGATTATGCTGATCTTTTTTTATTCATTTTTATTATAAACAAATGGGATACATCTCGTTTCTCTGTTTGTACATGAAGTAGAGGCATACCATTTGTGTAATCATACATTTACCTAGGGTAATAGTTTTTGATTCATTCTGTTATTTTTTTCTTCCCCCCCACCCCTCCCACCCCTCTTATCCCTCTATACAGTCCCTCCCTCCTCCATTGATTATGCTGATCTTAACAGTATATTTCCACAAATCCTTTGGAGTCCATTCTAAAGCATGATTGGTCAGCTGGACACCTATTTTCCTTGGAAAGGTAGAGATGGGAGAGATGAGGCTACTCAGACCAGAGAGTTACCTGTGACTTGCAGGCCCAGGCTGCCTATCAGAATGACAGTAACTGTAAACACAATAATTGGAAGGCCCTGGATGAGGATCTCTGTCTTTTCTGGCACTGTAGTTAGACAAAACTGAAGTGTGGTCTTGGCAAGTCAGTATAATAGCTGCACTTCATCCCATTATGAGCCACAGGGGTACAGTTCCTGACATATCAAAATTCTTGAATAATGTCCATCAGCACTTTACTCTTGATGTGCTGCAGATTGAGAATGGTCATGTCTGAGGAACACTCTGCTCATCCCTAAGTCAGACTCTTTGGAGAAAATGCAGAGCGTGTTGAAAAACTGATGATAAACGGTAATGGAGCAAGAACAGGCTGTGTTAGTGCTGTTAGTCACAGTAAATGCATCTGATTTTTTTCCCTAATCTATAACTCTCACCATCATTCCTTTGGGCAGAGAGCAAATGGTGTTTATAAACTCATTTGGATAGTCAACCTTTCATAAGACTCTCCACATAGTAATTCAGTTCATGGAATCAAATGCCCATGGTTAGTTCACAAAAAGAACATAAACCTGAAATGCTATTCTTGCTATTTTTCTTGTCACCTCAAATATGGGAAATGATGTCTAATTTTCTATGACTGACATGAAAGCTGTATTGGTTGGGTCATCATAAAGGGTTCCTATGGAAGCACTGAGTTGTTCCTTGATTTGAGATCTAATATAAACAGGAGTCCTGTCACAGACATCTCATTGGCACACTGCCTTAGGGGATACAAATTCTCACTTTATAAAAAAGCTAGATCTCTTACATGATACTTAATTTGTGTATAGTTCTTAGGGAATGTTATCAGACTGTGGTACATTTAAATCTGTAAAAGCTCAAGCCATTATGTCACATAAGCCTTTAGACAAACAGAATCATATTAGGAGTTGTAAAACGATGTATGTGAAAAATGAAGATGCTAATTTTAAGGAAATTGAATTTTTCTTTTTCTTCTTCAGCTAAGTTATGAAATAGACTCATTTTTAAAGCTAAATGACCTAACATGTTGAGTGCTAAGATAAAATAGTACACACTTTTTGGAGAGAGCTGAATGTTAGTTGGAAGAATTAAGGGAGAAGGTAGAACCACAGGTATATCTTAAATTGGTTGAAACCTGACCAGCTGGAGAAGATGGTAGGAGACACCCCAGAAGGGAAACAAAGAAGGGTAAATATTAAAGTGTGTTTTGAGAACAGTGAAGAGAATGGTCTGACTGTAGCAGAAAATATGTATTGTAGAGCTGTGGGAGGAAGTTGGACAGTACCTTACTGTTTGTGGATTGTTTTGAATGCTAGAATGACTGGTTTAGATTTTATTTCATAGTGATGAATAACTTGTTTTTGAAATAAGACATTATGCAGATGATGATATTCTAAAATTAATGCACCGACCTGATATGCAATGGATGGGAAGGGAAAGACCCTGAATGCTGGGAGATCAGTTAGAAAAATAATAGAAAAGACAGATATGAAATAGGTGTGGAGAAGATATAAAGTCCTTTCTTCTCTTTCCTTCTAATATTCAAGTTAACTTCAGAATTTCATGACTGGAGGAATAGGAGAGTGATTGTAGTGTTGACAAAAATATTATCAAGCAAGAGTGCTCAGGGAAATGGGAAATGACGAGTTTTAAACAATGGAAGGTGGATGTAGTGTTTCAAGCAGATATCTATGCAGATCACCAGTGGCCCTGTCCTGAAAGCTCAGTGCTCTCTTGTGTCCTCGGTGCCTATGGTGGGACCTGTAAAGAGTAGGTGCCTGGTATATATTAGGTGAATGACTTCAAAGAAATATATAATAAAAGAGACTTGGTTCAAGATCAAGGACATATCTAGAAGTCCTCTGCACAGAGACTACCATCTAAATTATGAGAAATGATTAGTTTTCTGGGAGTGTGTCACAAAGCAGAGAATGACTAAGAGCCCCTCTTGGGAAGATCTTCAAATGAGGAAGTGTAACAGACGAGGAGCTCATTAAAGAAATAGTGTAGATCAGAAAAGTAGTGGTTTTGATACGAAACTTTCTACAATTTTAAAGTGATGAAGAAAAACAACATTTCCAGTAGTATTTCTAACCGAAAGTATTTCTTTAATCTTGAAGGTAATCATTTTTAAGAATTTGATTATGTGAGGAAGGAGTATGATTGGGTACTATAGAATTTTCTGTTAGGTTATGTGGAAAATGAAGGATAGAAGAGTGTTTATGTAGTAAATCTGTTGTGCAGATATTCTTTTTGAAATTGTTTATTTTTTAGCATTGGGGATTGAATCTAGGGCTGTGCACATTTTGAGCAAGCCCTCTACCACTGAGATACCTCCCTGGTCATTTTTTATTTTTTATTTTGAGACAAGGTCTCACTAAGTCATTGAGACTGGACTTGAACTAATGTTCCTCCTGCCTTAGGCTCCCAAGTTTCTGGGATTACAGGCATGTGCCATAGCACCAGGGTATACAGATATTCTTACTTGCTGAGAGTGAAGAAATTTTGGGTCATATTTATGTTGATAAATGTTGAAAACAAGGAAGGTCTCTCTCCTTTTCTGAGGTGACATTTTACTCTGCCATGATTTTATAAAAATTAATTTTGGGAACAGAGTAAAACACATTTGAAAATGTATATTCAGAGCTAGTTGTGTAGTTCAGAGCTAATAAATATTTCTTGTGAGTCTCCAAAAGGGATTTTTAAAAAATTTTTGCCAGAGAATTAAGAACATACCATCCATATTTTTCTTACAGTGGGAGTAAATGAGACTCTGTTATTTTCCTGTTTAAAATCATTTTCAAGACATTGTCCTTGAAATCTTCACCAAGTTGAGACAATAACTAGAGTGTTTGGCATTAATACACTGTGTCCATAACTGAGTTTTGGCTATAAATACTTAAATCTATTATAATGAGAAATAAGGCTGGAAATTTTCTCTTGAAATTTCAAATTCAGTACTCTGAATGCTTAAAGTATATCTGTCAAACAGCCAAGATCCACTGACAGTTATAATTTTTTCAAGTTTGACACAGTTAGTCTTTTCTCTGGTGTTCCAAAAATAGGCCCCTTGGTCCTTTAGCTCATAAACTTAGCCAAAGCACATTTCTTTCTGAGAATCAAAGCATCTTAACAGGGAGTGCAAGTGTTTCTTGATCCACATGTGTATCTTCACAAACCAAAGAAAGGCACCAATGCTTCATTCACTGTTTTTCTCATACTTGACTCCCTTGGTGAAGATACCGAGATTTGCTGTTAAAGAACTTGGCAGCATTTGAAGAATCATTGCTGATGATAAATAGCACAGGGCCATATTTTTGCCAGCAATCCAGATTACCAACTCACCATTTCTAGGGTAGCCAAAGTATCTACTGCAGTACCCACTCTCCCCCATTCTGCTTCTTCATTTAGAATAAATTGACAGAGTCACAAAGATACTTCCACCATGCAGTTGTCATCAAAGCTTGAGAAAGGAGCATTTTTATTCCATAGGATAGTTAGCTAAATATTCAGTTTAAACAAATGGTTGAGTAGGCTCCCACTTGGAGAACCATCACAAGTCATATCAAGGAAAATTAATGCAAATGATTGATCTTTTGCCAAACTTGAATTATGGCCTCCTCTACTGGGTTGTCTGAGGATTGACTACAGCAATTACTCAGAAAAAAGTCATAGTGATTATTTAATAAAAATTTGGAAACATTAAGAATGCAAGATTTAATGAAAGTTTTCCCAAACAGGAATTTTATTTTTTATAGTTAAAAGGGCTATTTCACATGAAATTGTCATGACCCTTGAGGATTCTTTGTTATAGATTTTAGTAATTACTATCTCATGTGTGGAACAGAGGACAGGGTTTTAAAAAGGATTTAAAACTTTTTCATTTTTTTGTATATTTACTAAAATGTCATTCAAGAGGGGTAGGTAGTTGGTGTCATTATCTGTACTTTTAGACTTAGTCTACTGACCACCTTTTTATGATGTGTGTGACCCTTCACTTTATTTCAGTCTTTTCTCATTTTAGAGTTTTGTTTTTGCCATCAGTTAGAGCTACCTGTTTTTTTTTTTTTTTTTTTTAACCCCTAAACAGAAGCATTCTATTCTTCAAAAAACAAAAGTAGGAGGTACTGATTAGAGACTGGCATTACTTTCGCAGAACTCTGGAATCTAAGCTGTTTGAGGGAAGGGACTTACTTATTCACTGATACATTCCATAAGTCAAAAGAATCATTGAGCCAACACTCAGTAAATATCTGTTGAATGAACTTGTTAAATGAAGATTTGTTTGATGTCATCAGTGACATCAGTGGCAGACAATGAGTGGTGGGGCTGGCTCTTTCAGATTTGTATGCACTCCAATAAGCAATTTTCAAGATAATTTTCCATCTACAACTACCCACTTAGACTCAGTTAAAGGTCCCTGGGACCAGATCCAAATTGCCTTACTTTGTAATTTGCATTCTAGCTTACTTAGTCAGAATAAACTGTAGCTCGTGGGAAAAGAAATGGAAGATGCACCCTGAACAGTTTTCCTGAGAGCCACAGCCCCCTTTTTAGTAGATCCAAATTTTGATTCTTTAGAGCTTAAAACATGTATTATGTTTTTAAAACCTATAAGTTTATCAATTAACATGCATTATACACACTTTATGCGGAACATAATTAAAATATAATTGTTATATAGTGAACTAATGTAGTGCTTATTTTGAATGTGCTTTCATGATATTTCTTGCATAACCCCACAACCCACAACCTGTGAGTATTAGTTTTGATATTATTATTATCATCATCATCATCGTCATGATTAGCAGTGCTGGGGATGGAACCAAGTGCCTCATGCACATTAAGCAAGTATTCTACCACTGAGCCACCTCCTGAGCCCCTATTTTATGTATTTAATATTATGAATGCTACTTTTATTTTTTAACTTTCCAGGTTTGCAGTTCTGTTGTTGTTTCTTTGGAGAGTACTTTTTTTGACTTATCTACCAGATCCACATCTGAACATCTTGCCCCATTCCTCTTGGCCCTAGAACACTGTTGCACGTTAGCAAAAGGAAAAGAGACTCTCAACTTGTTGGTTACCAGCATGCCAAATGCAATTGAGGTCAAGCAAAATGATGGGTACAAGTGAAGTCTTTGTGATTTGGCAAGAAGGTGATTATTTGATGTCCACAAGAAGAACAGCTTTTATAGCTAAATGAGGATGGAAACCAGCTTGGAAAGCAGTGATAAGATACATTTAAAAATCATCAGACAGTAAAACACATAGAGGTCTGACAACACCAGTTGCTGCAGAGCTGCAGGGAAGCCTCATCCTCTAATGATGGGAGAACATGTGAAGTAACTACTTTGGAGAGACATTTGAGTCTGTCTACAACAACTAGTGAAATGGACAGGCCCATAGCCTAAGGCCCAGATATCCCATTTCTGGCTAAGTGCCATGGAGAAATCTTTACCTGTGCCCACCAAGAAACATATACAAAGATGTCCACTTAACAATATATTTGTAATGAAAAATTAGTAGCAATGTGAATTTCCATTAGTAAGGGAAAGGTAAATAATTTGGGTTTTATTCATATGATCAATTTTGTTAGCAGGTAAAATGAAAGAATTGAAACTATTGGCATCAGTGTGAAGTCATATAACTAGATTTAAAGAGCATGTTTCAGAATGGATCATATAGTGTATCATTATATTCTTTTTAAAACACAAAAATACTGTACATTCTAAATCAAATATACATTTGATAAAAGTGCAAGATATACATTTATGTAGTGAAAGTTTAAAAATATGGAATAGGAAGGGTTCAGAATAGTTGTTGGTTAGTGGTGAGAATGGGTGGTGGAGATTTTTGATGAGACCAAAGAGAGTTACAAAAATCCCTTTAACTGCACTGGAAATGTTTTCCTTCTTTTAAAAATATGAATTGAGTAAGGGAAGATAATAAGATTTGTTTGACTAGATTGTGAGTGATGTTTCTTTGATTCTATTTTTTAATTTTTTCCTATTTTTATTTGTTCTTTTTAGTTATACATTAACAGTAGAATGTATTTTGAAATACTATACAATTATATTTTTAAAAAATGTTTGAAATAGTTTATTAACACATAAAAATTAAAGTGCAGGGGCTGGGGCTATAACTCACTGGCAGAGCACTTGCTTAGCATGTGAGAAACACTGGGTTCAATCTTTAGCACCACATAAAAATAAACAAATAAAAAATAAAGGCACTCTGTCCATATACAACTACAAATAAATTTAAAAAAATGAAAGTGCAGACTGATGTGATTTTGGAAAGTCATCTGTATTTGCAGTTGGAGGGTACTAAGGAAGAGGGAAAATGTTAAGTCCCTTGAAGGACTGAGAGTAAAGCATGGCCCCTTGATCAGAGGCCTCCATGGGATCTCAGGCACAGAGAAGGTGCAGACTCTGCATTTGGTAGTGCCATGGTTCATTACATCTTTGTGCGTCTTATGATGCCATCTATCTCATATGCCTTGCCATATCCGTTCTTAAGTTTCTGGTCCTAAGAATAGGGCCTTGTAGCCAACCTGTTTTGTAGGAAGGAAGGGAGGAAAGAAGGAAGAACTGGGATTGATGAAAGGAGGGAAGAAAACAAGACCAGAGGAAGGCAATCTATGATAGTAAAGATGAATTAGAGGAGATAATAAATAAGTCAGAGATAAAGAAAAGAGAGGAGGTGAATGTACTTGCTCTCTCTAGCCAAGAAGGCACATGTTGCCATGGAGAATGGAAGGACTTGAAGAATGTTTTGTAACACTTAAATTATGTTCTCTTAGAACTGGAGCCTAACTACCTCCCTGAAATGTAAACTCAATAAGGTTGTAAGGGAACAATGATAATTTGGGAAAATTAATTGCTAAGCCCACTGAATAGTAAGTAAGAGATAACTTGAAGTGATATGTTAAGGGAAAGCAGATACAAAGAGAATTTTGTAAAGCTTTGGCAGATAAGTTCTAGAGTTAGAAAATTCTTATTGATTAACTAAGTGATAAGATTGAACTGGGTTAGACAACTCTATAGTAATTGCCTTCTTCTGCATTAATATGAAGAATATGCAGCCATACATATTGAATAATTTACACATATAAAGTGTCTGCTCCCACAATGGTTAATACTGCTTTGAACTGATGTATCCCACTGTTTGGATAATAGTAATAGCCATATTAACTCTTACCAGAGCTGTTCCCAGGGCTTGCAATTAGAGTCAACCTCAACTCAATTCTTTAGATTTATTCACTTAATACTATACCTGGTATCAGAGAACCAAGGGCAATGAAGGCGTTGACTGTAGGTCATTTGTACTTGTGTTATGGCCCATGACTTAATACCAGATAATTATGAGGTAATTTCTCAGCTAAATAATAAACCTGAAAAATCCTAAAATAATTTTTGTCTGCTGGAGAACAAGTCTTGGAATATTATGACAGTATATAATATTTGGGTGTCAAACAATTACAGTTATGAGTAGTCAAGTTTTGGGGGGACTTTTCAGATATTCTGTACTGTATGTTCATCATGAATTTGGAGCTCTAAAAGCACCAAATAAATAAAACTACAGTATATTAGAAAAGGTGAACTTCGATTAATATTTGATGAAATTCAATAATGTGTATTACACCTATTGTATACAACTTCTAGTCCACTTGGTTATGTTTATATCAGACATTAGATATAATTCAGGAAACAAAATAGTCAAGTCATGGTGGGGATCCATGACTCTCTTGGTATTTCCAGCCTACTATCTGTTTTTGTGTAAATGTGAACTAAGGATGGTTTTTACATTTTTAAGTGGTTGAAGGAGAATAATATTTTATGGCACAATAATATTATAGGAAATCAAAATTTTTAAGAAAAGTTTCATTGTAACAGCCTTGCTAGCTCATTTATATATTGTCATGGCTGCCTTCACACTGTAGCCAGAGTTGAGTAGTAGCGACAAAGACCGGTGGCCCGCAAAGCCTAAAATATTTATTCTGTGGCCCTTTACAGAAAAAGTTTGCTGACCCCTAGTCTAAATGTGTTATTTTGTAATTATGTAGTACTTTTCCTCCTGGAGATTGGCATAAACAACTCTTTGGGCCACTTTATAATCTTGGGGTTTGGCTGGTCATCAACCATCACATTAATGGTCCTCCCAAGGCCACAAAACAGAGAATGGACAATTATACAACAGTCATCCATGTAGGAAATAATGGCAATAATCGTGTAGAATTTCCCGAGCACAGTAAGAGGAGCTACTAAAAGCATACTTTGATTAGAGGTCTTGGGTCTCTGGCTGAAGAACAGATTTTATTTAACCAATGTGTTGAGAATGCTTTATAAATAATATTGCTAGTCATAGAGAAAAAAAAAAAAGAGTTCATATTTCTTTAGAACCCAGAACAGAAATTGCAGATGAATATCTGCTTTCTTTTTTATTATTTGGATGCTGGCTTGGATAGCTGAACTTTATGTGTATTCAACTCTTCTTCTTAATGTTTAATACATCCATTTTTTAAAAAGTTCTTCCATAAAAGAAGCCATATAAGTCTGTCCTTAGAGTTTGTTCATTTTTTTGTACTTGGTGTTTAATTGCCTAGGCACTTTGCCTCTGTCAGGATTACTTTTTCTGTAAATTTGACACTGAGTTGACCTGTGTGTTTTTGTTTCAATGTGCTGACATTGGTTTCTGTCACCAGGCATTGAACATGAGGTGAAATGTCCCCACATACCAAAATATAGCCATAGACCCACCAAGGACACAGTGGGAAAGCTCTTCTTGGAATTTGACCATGTTAGAGTAATTTCTCTGCCTTGCTGAGGGAGAGTCCAGAAGTGATGTTTTCCTAATAAAACTTATTTTCAATTACTGAATTTTATTGGAAATGTCTAACATTGCTATTGGCTAACCTTTCTCTTTCAAACAAATGTGATTCTGTGTTTTCATAATTGGTGGATTCAGAAATACCTACATGAGGTGAAGACTTTAACAAAAAAAATTTTTAATGTCATGGCCATGGAGCTTTACGCTTTTTTTAATGGCATTAAAGGTTGTTTAAACAGCCGGGGAACTAGTTAAAATCAGAAAGGCTGAAAAAGTAGAATGGAAATAGCCATTTCTGTATTGCTTCTGGAGAATTCCAGAAGTGTGATACTACTATGCTGGTCTCTGACACCCAACATTACATCGGTCTTCAATACAGTCTTTTATATTCCCGTAAAAAGGAATTTTCCCTTTGCAATTTCTGTCTTTTCTTCATTTCCCCTTTTGTCCTTCCTCTGCTTCTTTTATCTTCCCCCTTTTCTTTCCTTCTTTTTTCCCCCCTTTATCTTCACTTCTCTTTTATGTAGAAGGCACATTCTGTTCTCCTCTTATTTGATTATATTGGGTGGTCTTTTCCTTGGTAACAGGGCTGGTGATATCTGCTTAGTTGTGCAAGGTATGTTGGAATGATGCCCAAGTTCACTATCAGTACTCTGTGTAAAGAAGGTCTCTCAAAGAAACAAATATGTGTTAGCTTGGGCCAAGCAGACCTATTTAAAGAAAACTTCCCATCTCTTGTCTCATTCTAGTTTATGTCTTTTTTGCCAGTTTTTTTTTTTTTAGATTTTCTTTGACCTGGTCTCTTTCTCCATTCCCTCCTCAGTTCTCTCTTCCTGCTTTCACAATTTCTTTCCTTGTTATAGGATATTAGTTTTCAGGTGCTAGGTAGCACATTGCTACAAGTTCAGTGGTTTAAAGCGCCTGCTGGTATCTCATGGTACAGCAGTCAGAATTTCAGCTGGGCTTAGGTTCTCTGCTTGGAGTTTCAGAAGTCTGGATGTTTAGCTGGAGGCTCTGGGGAAGAATCTGCTTCCAAGCCCACTGAGGCTGTTGGTAGAAGATAGTTGCTGGCTGATTCCTTGCCTGCATGGTCCCCTGCATCCTAGCACAGTCTCCATTACAAGAATCCCTCTTCCACGTTGAATGTCTGATTTTTCTCTTCAGCGACCTGTTGGAAAAAGCTCTCAGCTTTGAGAGGGATCTTGTGATTAGGTCAAGCCACCAGCAGAATCTCCTTGTGAAAGAGTCCCCTGATTGTAACCTTAATGACAACAGCAAAATCCCTTTGACCGTGCAAAGTGACTCAATCAGAGGACTGACCCCAGGACGTGGAGGTCAGGGGAGTCATTTTAAAATCCTGGCCTACCATGAATAGCAATGCATTTTCCTTTCTTCTGGGACAGGTTAGGACCTTGGTGTTCCTGAAAGGTGACCCTACCTTTGATGTCAGAGGAGTCTCACTGATATCCTCAGTAACAGCGAATTAGACATTATCAGATTCAGAAGGCTGGGACAAGGCTTTAGAACTCTTTCTAAAGTGATTTCTTTGCTACACCACAGTGCTTTTTAAAAGGAAAGTTATAGAATTCAGAGCTCCCCTGTTTTTTTTCCAAATTTCAACCCCAATATTTATAAAAGATGAGTAGAAATTAAGAACTGAAAGCTGGGAAAAGCATTTGAGCATTTGAGAAGAGCTTTTTATTTCTTTACTTATTAAGAATTATTGTAAGTTGAGTTGTGCACACCCATCCCCCAATACTGAAGTCCTAAATCCCAACACTTCATGATGGGACCTTATTTAGGTATAAGATTATTGCTGATATAATTAGTTAAGAAGTTATACTGGAGTAGTGTGGATTCCTATCCAACAAAGTGGGTAAATAGGGCATAGATAGACACTCACAGGGTGACCCCAGTTTTAAGATGAAGGCAGTAATCAGGCTCCTGCTTCAATAAGCCAAGAAAGGCCGAAGACTATAAGCAATCTGCCAGAAAGAAGTTAGGGGAGAGGGACAAATACTTTCACATAGACCTCTGGAGAAACCAACCCTGCTGACACCTTGGCCTTGGACTTCTGGCTTCAGAACTGAGATAATAAATTTCTATTGGTGATGCACCCATGGTGTGATATTTTGTTATAGCATCCCTAGAAAATAATACAAGTGCATATCAAATCATTCCAAATTTTAAAAGCATGGGCCCATCTTATAAAAGTTATACTTTTAAATATATCTACACTCTGACTTCTAATAAATGATTGCTAAATATTCCAGTTAAAATTTTTTTAAAAGAATTGAAGACATTTGACGTTGACAAACTATTCTATTTCTTGTCCCTTTTTTTTTCTTGCATATTGAACTCTGATTTAGTGGTATGATAGTAAATAATACAAACATAAGAGTCTGCTAATATCTTCAAGAAAGCAACTGGGATGATTATGGGATGAAAGAATATAGAAGGGGAAAGTTGATTAGTATAAAATATCATAAAATCAATCCATAGAAAGTCCTTCAGAGACAAACAAATGAACAAACTAAACAAAAACAAGATGTTTAAATTCAAAAACAATTGTCTTAAATGCATGGGCCCTTCATAGGGAAACCGCCAAATTCATCCAAACTCATTTAGCAAATATTTATTTTATGTCCATGACATGCCAGGTGCAGTGCTAGACCTGGAGGTACAACAATGCATAAAAGATTCAGAGCCCAGACTCTCTGAGCTTACAGTTGAGTAGATAAGATTTGAAACAAATATGCATTGGCAGATATTTATTTATTTATTGGTACTGGAGATTGGACCCAGGGGCACTTTATTACTGAGTTACATCCCCAGTGCTTCCCCACTTTTGAGACAGGGTCTCACTCAATTGTTTAGGGTTTGCCAAGTTACTGAGGCTGGCCTTGAACTTATGATCCTCTGCCTCAGCTTCCTGAGTTGCTATGATTATAGGCATGCACAAGTACACCTGGCCACATTGGTAGATATTTATAATTACAAATCCTTTTAAATACTATGAAAGATAAAAGGTCTTCTACTCTTGTTTCCTGTCTTAGTCAGTATGGACTGCCATTAACAAGACACCATGGCCTAGGTAATTAAACAACAGAAATTTTTTCACAGTTTTGGAGACTGAAAGTCCTAGGCCAGTGTGTCCTCAGGAGACATTCTGGTGAGGCTCTTCCTGGCTTTCAGAAGGCTACCTTCTCTCTGTGTCTTCCTCATGTGACTTTTCCTCAGTGCATATGTTGTCCGGGTGCGGGGAGAGGGAGAGGGAGAGAGGGAAAAGAGGGAGAAAAAGAGTATGAGTGTGCACGCTGCTTTGGTATCTCTTCCTCTCTTTATAAGGATATCCCCTGTAGGATCAGGGCCTGACCCTTACGACTTGTTATCCCACCTCACAGGCTCTAGCTTCAAATACAGTCACATCATGGCTTTGGCTTCAGTATATGAATTCTGGGAAGACACAAATATTCAGTCCATAATCCTCCCCTTCAAACTGTTCCATCAAGAAGCAACTGGGGTGACCCTTTTATAATACAAGGCAGATCATATCACACTAAAACTTCTAAGATCACTCAGGGTGAAGGCCAAAGGACCCACCACAGTGTCAAGGGCTCCATTCTGTCTAACCCTACCCTTGTTCAGTTTCATCTCTGATTTTATATCTTGCAAATTTGCCAGCTAGTTCTTTTCAAGATTACATAGCTGTAAGAAGGGCAGCAGTTTAGGGACCTTCTTCTTGATCACCTGTCCCTTGGTGGGTATAACATGAGGACTGTTAAAGCCTGATTGCAAATGGATAGCTATATGATGCTCATTTCACTGGAAGTTCTGTTCTGAGCATATTTGGTAACCTTATAGGATTCACTGGTGAGGATAAGTTTTAAATTGGCAGTCTCCCATCATATATGTGTTCTATCATTGCTGCATGTGTATCTGGAATATGATAATCTGACTACATTTGTGGTCAGAGAGGAAAATTAAAGGTCATCATGAATGTAGAAGAGAGACCATTAGTGAAGAGGAAGGGAATGGGGGGAGAGGATGGTTAGAGTACAACCTGGGAAGTGAACTTGATCAAAGTATATTAGATGCATGTCCAAATGTGCCACAACAAGACCTGATATGCTCCATAATTAATATGCATCAATAAAAATAGAACTGATCAAATAACTTAACTTTTCTATCTGCAGGTAGGGATGCTCCTCATTTTCATGGGCCATAATTTCATCTGAATTAGAGTTGGAAAAGAGGATGACTAAGTCAGCAGGGACAACACTAGAGATGAAAGGTGGAATACAAAATAAAAATATTGTAAGGACTATGGAAGATCTTTTCAACTGTGAATCTCAAAAGCATTTACAACTTCTCTGTGACTGGTCATGACTGTTCCAGCTAGGGAGAGAGGTGGTAAAGATTGTGGGGATAACAAAGTTGAGTTGTCCAAAGTCCTTGGCCTGTTTTCCAAATTTTAATAAATATGTAATCCAATCCACTTATTCTAGGACAGAACTAACATTTTATTTGGATGCAATACAGTGTACAATTGTAGCTGTTTTTATAATTTTGGTGAGACAGAAGTCCCTGAGTCTTGCTATTGTAAGGGGTCAGAAAATGGATAAGAGATGCTATAGCTGAATCTCAACATTTAGAAATAATCAATCCAAGGACAACAGACCAAAGTTGGAAACAACATTAACCAGGTAATGCACAGATATAAAAATGTATATGAGTAAAATTCCTGAAAGCTCTAACTTGATGTGTGAAAGCATTAAAAAGACCTACCTACGGGTACAGAGGTGCATAGGCTGGGGTCAAGAACAGAAACTGAAAGGGGGCTCCTCCATTCTCCATGCTGCTTACTGTCTTTGATAATTGCTGCCCTTCCTTTCAGTGATTGCTATGCTTGATTTAATTTTTAAAGGAGTCTATCAGGAGAGAGGTTTGGCTCAAAGTTTGCAAGTTTAGCTAGGAAACTCTGAGAAGTTCTGGCAATACCCCATGGTTGCCCAGTTGCTATCAGCAGGCCTGACCTACTGGCAGAAAATTTGAAAAGTGGGTTGAAGAGGCCCTTAAAGGCATTCCACTAGAAATAGGGATTGTGATTGAGACTTCATGACAGGCCATGTTTCCTCTGGGGACAGGCTGCTTGAGAATGTGATCAATTTTGCCTCACATCCTTGGCTTGGCATATTGGCCTTCAGCATATTTGTGAGTTATGAAGAATTTGACTATAGGACAAGGAACTTCTGCCAACATATCTCATACTGTACACAAAGGTTTTCCCCAGAAGTATAGCCAAATTTCCACCACTGTATGAAATATATTTTGGTAGAATGTAATACATAAACATTTCTATGATAGTACCTGTAACAGGCAGGTGGAGCTGGTATGTCTATGGGGCATATGGCATTGTGGTTAAGAACTCTAGAACCTGTCTATCTAGATTCAAATGACTGATTTAGCTCTTACTACATCTGTGAACTTGGTGGAAGTTTTCAACTCCATGTGGTTCAGTTTCCTCATCTGTGAAATGATGGTGACAATGGTAATTCCTACCTAGGAGGAGCTTCTATCATGATGTTCTGGAGATTAACTAATTTGAATGATGTAAAAGTGCTTAGCAATGTGCTGAGTACCCAGTAAGCTCTCAATACGCTAGCATTTATGATGTGGCACAGACTATAACCCGATCATACCACGTCAGAAGCTCCACGTAGCATGATGCCAGCACTGTAGAAAGAACACAGGTTTGCTAGAACACATGGTTGCTTGGCTCTGTTAAGAAAACACATTCACAGTTCTCCTTAATCAGCGACAGAGGCTAGAAGGTGCATGGTGCTGACATTGTGAAACACTGTAATTCTATGGCAGTGATTTGCTTTCCAAATTATTGCTACTTTAGTGCTATTTTGAGGCTTTGGTTCTATTCAAGTGTCTCATCAAATGTGGTGAGTTTTTGAAAATGTGGTGAGAACTGAAAGATTGAGGTTTTTTGCTTTGTGTCTTCCTTAGACATTACCCACCCCAACTCTTTAAAATTGCTAATTCTTAGTTGATCAAGCCATTTATTCAACAAAGATTTTGAATGTTTGATAATAGTAACAATAATGACGATAGTATGTAGTAGGTGTGTACTCTGTACCACGCACTGTGAAAAATACCTAAAGGTGTAACATACTTGGCCCTCAGAATATTTGCAGGAAGGAACTTTGATGCCCATTTTAGGGTTAAGCGTCAGATGAGGTGCAATATCGTTTTCAAAGCCAGAATTGGCAGAATTGGCGCTCAAGCCCAAGACTTAAAGTCTTCCATGTTATCAGGCCCTGTATTAGGTGTTAGTATACATAGATGAGACAAAGGCCTCAATTTAAGGAGATCAGTTAAGGTCAGGTACTAACTGTATCTACAAAGAAATGGCAGCACATGGGGGCAAGTGTGGTATGAATGATGTGTAATTGGTAAGGTCACTGCAGACATAGTGACTGACTGTGTCTATTTGTTTGGAGCCCTGATCTAAATCTTTCCTTTCTCTTTTTTCCTTTCTTCTATCAAAATTTACCTGTGGCCAGGTGTGGTGGTGACACCTATAATCTCAGCAACTTGGGGGGCTAAGGCGGGAGGATCACAAGTTCAAAGCCATCCTCAGCAACTTATCAAGGCATTGAGTAACTTAGTGAGATCCTGTATCTAAACAAACAAACAAACCAACAAATGGCTGGGGATGTGGCTTAGTAGTTAAGTACCCCTGGGTTCAATTCCTGGTACCAAAAAAGAAAAAAAAAAAATCTATCTGTTTTGGGTTGCATTTGATTGGGGCTCTGATTTCGAGTAGGGAATTGATAAAGAATTGGGGGGTAGCCTCAGAGTATGCTCGAGTCTCATATTCTAGAGAATTTATGGAATGCATTTTATCTGTGCTAAGTAGCACATCAGAAGAACTGTGAGGTTTTGGTGGAATAGTCTGCGAACCTTTGCTTCGTTAAGCCATGTGGACTCTTCTCTGTGAAGCAACAGTCTATATAGCCCCTGTATTTGTGCAAAGGAGGAAATATCCTCAACTCCATCCCTCAACCCTAGCAAAACTCCTTCCTCTTCACCACCAGAGTTCACCTTTGAAGGAAGATAGGACAGAAAGCTTCAATATTTCAAAAAGCAGTTTACTTTTGGGGTCAAATGTGGCAATGTGACCAGGAAATCTTTTGGAAAAAAAAAATGTTCTTGGTATTTCTTTCTTCTTTGTAGATAAAATGAATTCAGAAAAGGATGACCTCCCCCCACCATGCTAAAAAAAAAATGTTTACCTACCCTTCTGTTTTCCAATCCAAACTGGTATGATAACATTCAGGAGGTCAACATTTGAAAATGGTTTTTGAAAAAGAAAACCACCCACACTCAAAAAACTATTTTCCTTCCTAGTAAATGTAATTTTAAATTTCAAAGGCAGGATTTAGGTCAGTGGTTTGGGTCATTTTTTATTTTACCCAAACTGGGCCACCCTTCCTTTATTGTGCAATCCAGAGGAATCAGAAAGATGTCAGGTAATAAAAATCCAGCAAGGAAAAAAAAAAAAAAAAAAAAAAAGAAAAAAAGAAAAGAAAAAGTTGGAACACACTCTGCCTAAAGTTGCATGCCCTTAAGTTCTGCTGACTTCAGCAGGATTCTTATATTAGGAACGAAGGGCAGAATCCGGTCCACTGATTTTATTATCATTGAAGAAGAGGAGATTTTTCTGACTGTAAAATAGAAAAATATAATTTATGATTCAGACCAAGGCTGACAGGCTGAACAGGAGATGGAAACTTATCTGCTTGTGGCTTTAAATACAATGATATGCAAGTGAGGGGAGACCAGGAGCACCCACACATGACCAAGAGGCACTCAGGTCCAAAATGACCTTTCAGCTGCTGGAGCATCCAAGGTGTACAGATGTGTTCTCCGACAGCATCTGTAAGGGAAGTTTCTTATGCCATGGAAGCAAGATGAGGCGTGGCAGGCTGACTGGACAAGTGACCTTTTCCATCTGTCAATCTCTGTTAGACTCATAAATCATTTCAGTGCCAGGCAAGAGCCAAGAAGACAACTTTTCACCTCATACATAAAGCTCTAGGTTACTGGTGCTGACACTTAACCCGGACTAATCACCTGTGATGGATGATGAAAATATGGAGGAGGTGTGGAAATGATGTTCCTTCAAAAACCCTTTGCCATTCTCGTTCTTTATTAAGCCCAGTCTGCTGTACTCATATTCAAATTTATACGCTTCTCACTGCCTACATTTATTTGACCTTTGGATTTCATATGAATATGCTGCTTTCCTGTACTAAATGCTCCAGGGCTGTGGTCCTTTGGCTAACTGATTTCAGAGATGACTAAAGCGATCCTCAACAATTGATATGTGCGTTTTTCCTGTGTGTGATGATATTACCATATAGAATCTCCAATAAGTTGCACTTTAATGAATATGTTACTCTTAATCATGCCAACTTTCTCTTTATGTAAGGCTTTCTTTTGGGGTGCTCTTATGTTTATTTGACAAACATAACCCAGTGTTTGGTACATAGTAGATGTTTAATTAGTGATTGCTGAATAGATGAATGTATGTTCCACAGAATATTTTCCAACTTTTTTTTTTTATTCTTTTTTGTTTTCCTTGCTGGATTTTTATTACCTGACATCTTTCTGATGCCTCTGTATTGCACATAGACGATACCATATTCAAGCTGGATTTTGAAGGATAAGTGGAATTAAAGGAGCATTTTAGTAGGCGGAGAGCAAAGGCAGGAAGTAGGAAAGTGTGGTTCTTGTGTGCTGCATGAACCTAATGCCTGCTTGATACTAGGAGGGGAACTAACATATATGCTGAATGAATCAATCAATAGTAGGGTTAGGCACTAAAGACACAGAAACATGGATAAGTATAGACCCTTTATGGAGCTTAAACTCTAACAAGGGAATTATATTACACAATGTATGATAGTTGCATACAACTATTGATAAATTCATTCATTCAACAAGTATTTACTAATACCTAGTACCTACTGTATTAGGGCTCTCCAGAGAAAGCAAACATTTCTCTCTCTCACTCTCTCTCCCTCTCTTCCTCTCTCTGCAACTCCCCCACATGTAGATATGTATGTATATAAATGCATTTGCACACTTGCCAGCCTCCACATATATATGAACACACACACACATACATGTAGTTATAAAATCTAAGCAAAAATGTAACAGGTGAAATTTACTATTGGATTACTGTAAACATATAAATTATTTTCAACTGGAGGCTTCTTGGAATTAACCTCAATGAAATTCAGTGAAGTCAGTAGATATTTCACTGAAGTTTTCTGAATAAGTGAATGTCATCTTGTCAGAGCTGATGCTGCATTGGGGCTGGGTTTTGAAAGATCAGTGGCATTCAACAAATGAAAATAGGGTGAATATATACCACAGTTTCTTTATCCATTCATCTGTCTGTGTACATGTATGATCACATGAATGGTATGAATCTACATCGTGTACAACCATAGAAACAAAGTGATGTACCCCATTTGTGTACAATGGGTCAAAATGCAGCCTGTAAAAAATTTAAAAATAAATAAATAATTTAAAAAAAGGAAAATAAAATAGGGGAAAGAGGAAGAGGGAAAGTACAGGTATTTTTCTGTCACAGACACTAATTAAGAATAACAGAGTCATGAAGAGCTTGGAGCCCTGGGGAGGAGGAGTGTCATGAAGACACAGTTTGAAAGGAAGGTTGAAGCCAGACCATGAAAGCCTTTGCTTCTAGGCCACAGAGCGTGTGTGTCATTTCATAGCCATTCCTAAACCATCAAATTTTTAGAGGGGAAAAGTGAAGTCATGTTAATGATTTAGGAAAGTATGCACCAAAGGACATTCCATTAAACACTTATTCTTAGGATATTGGTAGGTATTATGTGGAAAAGCCAACTTAGTCTAAAAAAAAATTGAGACATGGTACATGAAGCAAAGTCAAACAGGTTTTTTTCCCCTTCAGTAATATAAATAGCCTTTAATATGCCAATGTGCATTGTCAAGCTCCAAGAGATGAATAGAATATGCTGTTTCCCAAATATTTTTGAGCACAGAATTTTCTTGATTGTACATCTATGTGGACTAATTGCACACGGTTCATTGGAAATCTTGCTTTAAGAGGATAACACTTGTTAAGAGAGGTGCATTGGACTGTAAGAGTAAACAAAAGGAGGAAGAGAGGAAAGCTGATAGAACAGCACTGCAGGAGATAAGAAGGACCTGGACAGGGACTCCAGCAGAACTGTGAACAGAGACTTTCCAGAGGTAGTGTCACATGGTTTGTCAATGGAATAGACAGTGTGTTGGGCGGGGCAGGAGCATATGAAAAGAGTAGAAGAGCTTAAAGAAGATGGGATGTCCTCTGGGATGGAAACCCAAGAATAGATTTAAGTTTAGGGAGGAAAAGGATGAATTTGAGAAACTTACGTTGTTTAATTTTTAATTATTTAAGAATATTCTAGATTTTTCTATTATTGATGCGGTTTGATTTTATTAAGATCAAAAATTATATTTTATATGATATTCTTTTAAATTTATTATTATTTATTTTAAGGTCCAGAATATAGTTTATCATAATCATTGTTCCATGTGACTAGAAAATAATGTAGTCTATGGCTAAAAGGAAAATGCTACAAATGTTAATTTGATCAGTTGATTGACAGTATTGTTCAGGTCTTATCTTTATTGCTTTTCTTTCTACTTGTTCTATCAGTTATTTAGAAGAGTACAGAAGTACCAAATACAATTGTGTATTGACCTTTTTCTTAAAGTTTTTCAATTTTGTTTTTGTATTTAAAACTCTACTGCTAAGTGTAATCCCATTTATCTTTGTTATGCATTATAAAATCTCCCCACATATGCCTTAATACTTCTTGTACCCAAGTATATGTTCCAACTTTTTGATTAGTATCTGCAAATATATCTTTTCCAAGTCTTCTATTATTTATTTTCATATATCTTTCTAGGTAAAGTAGACTCAGATTATAATTGGATCTTCCTTTAAAAAATAATGCAATGATTATTGCTTTTTAATTAAGTTATTTAAAATATTTTTATTTACTGTAATTACTGACATAATTGGATTTGAATCTCCCATATTTCTAGCTATCTTCCATTTGTTCCATATACTTTTAGCTTTTCTTTTTCTTCTGCCTTATTTCAATTCAATTTTATCTTTACTATGAGCTTATTAATATATATCATTAAAATTTTTCTATGATTGCTCTGCCATTTAAGATATAAACCATATAAATATAAATTTTAACTTATAGCATTAACACTGAAATGATATTATGCTATTTCACATATAGTTTAAGAGTCTTTTAACAATATACTTTTATTTTTTTCATTTGTGGTATTATTTTCATGTTTTATATCTACATGTTATAAATTCTGCAACTTAATTTTTTGCTTCAAATAGCTAATTATTTTAAAAGTAACTAAAAGTAAGAAAAATGCATCTTTAATATGTAACACCTTTTAAAATAACCACATTCACTGTTCTTATTTGTGTGTGTGTGTGTGTGTGTGTGTGTGTGTGTGTGTATATAAATCTACATTTCTAACTGTGTCATATGCCTTATGATGGAAATTTTTCTTTAAAATTTTTTAGGACTCATTTTCTGACAATTATTTCAGCTTTTTATTAAAAATTATTTTTCTATTCATATTGAAACAGTTTTTCTGAGCATAGAATTATAGGTCCACATTTTGTTTATGTACTTTGATGGTGTAACTCTATGGTCATTGATCTTGTATAATTTCTAACTAAATGTCTATGGTAATTCTTTGTCCCTTTGTATGTACATTCCTTTGCTCTGTGGCTACCTTTAAGATTTTCTTCTCATTTAATATTTTCATTAGTTTGACCCTGATGTGCCTAGGTGTGTCTGTTCATATTTGTTATTTATCCCATGTGGAATTCTTTGAGCTTATTGAATCCGTTATTTGCTATCTATCGTTACTTTTGGAAAATTGTTAACTATTTCTCCTTAAGAATTTTTTCAATGCTCTGTCCTTTCTCTTTTCTCTCTTCTACTTTAGTAATACTTGTGTTATACCTTTGCTATCATCCACTAACTTTCAAGTCCTCTATTTTGATCCCTCCCGCCCTTTTGTATCTTTGAGTTGTGGTTTTTATGAAAACAATGGTTTTTCTTTGTTTCATATGATGACATGGTCTGATCCTGTTTGTTCCACTAATTCTGTTCCACATCACCATTTGACACAAAGAAACTCCTTAGAAGAAGGGAAACTCCTTATCACAATTGAAAACTAGGGCTTATAAATATCATTTTGTTTTTCACAGAAGACAGACCAATTAAGTTAGTAAGCATTAGGGAAGTTCCCAAGAAGGATTTTCATTGCTTTTGTTTGGCCCTCCTATGACAATGGCATGGCTTGGGTCAGTTGAGCAATGGGATAGTCAGGATGCACAGGAAGTGGTGCATGGATCCTGAGCCGGTGAAACCTCTGGGAAGTATCCCTTGAATTACTGCTAGATGCTTATAACTGTGCTTGATTTTAACAACTTACTGAATGAAGCAGAAAGGGGGCATCTAAAGTTTGTACCTTGCTGGGACAGTCACTTCAGTTAAAGAAGCAAGATCACACCCCTCTTTAACGTCCATCTGTCATAACAAACATAGAACATAAATTTGAAAATATATGGACAACATTCATTATTATAAGTATTTCATCTGTATTTGAAAAATTCTCAAAGAGTTATGGAGGGGCTGGGGAGATAGCTCAGTCGGTAGAGTGCTTTCCTTGCAAGCACAAGGTCCTGGGTTCGATCCCCAGCACCCCCCCCCCCCCCGCCAAAAAAAAAAAAAAGTTATGGAAAATTTTAAATGATCTTTTTAAGAGAAAATATAAAAATATAAAAAAATAGTCCAAGGAACTTCAACCTATGATATCACAAAAAAGAGTACAGATACATAATAATAAAATTCTTCATTATATTATAAAGAGAAGAATAAATTCCTCAGACTTAAGACATATATTTGAATATGTAGGAAAAAGAAAAGTACTTGTTATCATTCAGGCAGAAGAAACAAGTTATGTATGGATTATACCTCCTTTGCAATATTAGATGCTAGGAGACAATCTTTAGATTTTGAAGGGTACATCAAGACTTAGGAAACTGATACCTACTCAACCTATTGTTCACCTGCATAGCAACAAAAAGAAATTCTTGGAAATGTCAGGCTAAAAGTATAAAAGCAAGTTTTTCTTATTTTAAATCTCCAAAGAACAGATAAATCTATACTCTGGAATAGAACTTAGGAATAATATAAATATCTTTCTGGTTTGTTTTATTAGTAGAATAACCTAATAAGAACCCTTGCAAATATAGCAATTGTTTATACAGATACGAGGAAAACTGAGAATTCATGTCATTTCTAAGTATAAATATGAAAATTCTAACTTTAAATTAGAATTAATTCACATTTTAAAATTAAATTTTAAATTATTAACTCATAGTAACTGAAACTATATTAAAAGAATGAATCAATAAACAAATGCCTCTATTTCAAAACCACAAGAATAGTTTAACATTAAGAAATAGGTTAATATTTAAATCCAAGAAGAAAAATATATTATTTTCACAGTAGATATAAAAAAACTTAATAAGATACAGTACTTCATGTTGACCTTAAAAATAAAAGTCTTAGTAATGCATGATAGGAGAAAATGTCCTTAACATACTAAAATTATCAGTCTGAAATCAGTAGAAAATATGCTCAATGGTGAAAGACTGGATAATGCCATTTAAGTTTGGAATAAAGCGATGCCATCAGTTATTATTAATTATTTAATATTGGCCTTAGTATTGTAACAGATGTAATAAGATTAAAAATATTCAATGAAATATAAATTAGTAGAATGAAGGAAACATAATCATCTAGAAAACTAAAGGGAATCAATGTAAGAGCCATCTGAACTAACAAGAGAAAGAAAAAAGGTCACCTGTGAAATCTTAAACATATACAAATTAATGGGTTTCCTACATACTCATATTTAGAGAACATGAAAAACAATGGAAACATTTTCTTTATTAATCATAATAAAAATTGAAAATATTTAGGCATAAGGTTACCAAAAAATGTAGTTATACAGGAAGTTATTTGTCCTATTTATTTGAAATTAGCAACATGCAGACTTTTATATACAGTGTGACTTCAAATATTAATTCACTTAGAAAAAGACCAGAGAAAAATGATTGAAAATTAACAGTGGTTACCTTTGTATTAGAAACTGTGGAGTGATTTATTGTTTGCATTTTTTTCAACATGAGTAAGAATTTCAAAAATTTAGAATAAATTAAAAAATACTTTTTTAAAAGGGAATAATATTCTTAGTTTTATTTATATGAAAACTTTGGCAGGTTGAGTGTTGGCAAGATGTTGTCCACAGCCATTTCAGCAGATTCCTTCTGGAGTATTTGTTTTAAACTCTGACTCCTAGATCTCTTGACACACCCATGGAATCACACTGTCTCCATGAGAGCCCAGGAACTTACATTTTAAACCAACACTTTAGGTGATTCTTGCGCACACTAAAATTTGAGAACAAGTAGGTGAAAGGCTTTTCTCAGCTTGTACACAAAGAAAGCATTTCATAGAACAGAAAATAGAAAAAGTTGTAGAGTATCTGTGATTTTGTTCTGGCTGGTCAGGAATGGCTTCAGAGGCAACATTTTAAGTTGCCAGGAGGGCTGTCTTGGTCCCTTTTCTGTTCCTATAACAGAATACCTGAGTCTGAGAAGTTTATAAATAAAATTCATAAATTTGGGCTGGGGAGATAGCTCAGTTGGTAGAGTACTTGCCTTGCAAGCACAAGGCCCTGGGTTCGATCCCCAACACCGCAAAAAAAAAAAAAAAAAAAAAAAAAAAAAAAAAAAAAAAAAATTATACATTTATTTGGCTCATGGTTCTGGAAGTCCAAGAACATGGTGCCAGTGTCCTCTGGCTTCTGGTGAGGGCCTCATGCTTCTTTAACTCATGGTGGAAAGCAGAAGGGATGCAGTGCTTGTGGAAGAGAGGGAGGGACCAAGGAGGCGGGATGCTTTATAACAACTTGCTCTTGGAAGAACTAATCCATTCTCATGAGAACTAATCGACTTTCATGAGAAAGAGGTGGGAGGGTAGGAGGTGGAGACTCTCTTAAAAGCTCCCACAATGCTACCTTGGCAACCAAATTTCAACATGAGTTTTGGCAGGATCAGTTTTATCCACACTCTAGCAAAGGTCAAGTCATCCTCAACAGTTGGTAAGTCATCACTCTTCACACGCAGGTGAGTGAGAGTTCTCATCAGGGGCTCATGAACTGGAGAGAAGTTCTCATTGTTCTGTAAATGCTCGCTGTTGGGTAGGAATTCTGTAAGTCCCCTTCTCTGCAGTGGTAGCACTGTCTGTGCTGTTCCGCACTGCATCTGCAGCACCCAGCTCCATGTCCAGAACATTCTGCATACACAATTGATATTTGTTTAGGGAAAGAATACCTGATATGGATCTGCCAGGTGTGTATGAACCCACATTGCTCCAAGGAAACCTGGGAGTCAGGCCCTATCATTTATCTCTCCTCCTACACCATCCCTCCTTTCCCCTTATCCTGCTGGTGAACCCAAGATTTCACAGAAATCAGAAGTCCCTATGTGTTAGGACATTCTTGGGCCTTCCTATCTTAGAGGAATGGTTGAAGCTTGGAGCCTATACTCAGTGGTTTCGGTTTCAGCACCTAAGAATATGCATTGAACTCACTTCCTGTGAAAGAGAAGGCGAAGGTACTCCTCACGCCCCAATATGGAGCTCTAAAGCGAGAAGAATGTACATTTTGTAGGTAGAAACAAATGCTAAAAAATATACCTCTTGTAAAGGTGGAATGATATACTTTGTGAATTAGTTGCCCGTTAATTGGAAAATATCCTGCTTTCATTTCCTGTTGATGACTGTAAAAAAAAAAAAATCACCACAAATTGAATGGTTTAATACAACACTGATTTATTATCTTATCTCCCTGCAAGTCAGACATTTGACACAGATGTTACTGGATTGGAATGAAGGTGTTGCCAGGGTTACGTTCTTTTTCGGAGGTTCAAGGGGAAGACTGTTTTCCTTGGCTTTTCTTTTTTTTTAATTGGTTCATTTTAGTTATACATGACAGATGACAGTAGAATCCATTTTGACACAATTATACAAGCACAGAATATATCTTATTCTAATTAGGACCCCATTCTTTATATGATGGTGGAATTCACTGTGGTGTGTTCATATATGTACTTAGGAAAATTATGTCAGATTCATTCCACTGTCTTTCCTTTTCCTATCCATCCTCCCTTCCCTTCATTCCCCTTTGTCTAATCTACTGAATTTCTATCCTCCCTCCCTTTATTGTGAGTTATCTTCCACATATCAATGAAAACATTTGACCTTTGGCTTTCTGGGATTGGCTTATTTCACTTAGCATGATAGTCTCCAGATCCATCCATTTACTGCCAAATGATGTAAAGTCGTTCTTTATGGTTAAGTAGTACTCCATCATGTATATGTACCACTGTTTAAAAACAATTTTTTTTAGTTATACATGACAGTAGAGTATATTTAGACATATTTACACAAACATGAAGTATGTAATATTCTAATTAGGATTCCAGTCTTGTGCATGTGCCTGATGTGGAGATTCACTATGGTGTAGTCATCTGTGTACATAGGAAAGTCATGTTAGATTCATTCCACTGTCTTTCATATTCCTGTCCTCACCTCCCTTATTTGCCTTATTTCTCCTTTGTTTAATCCACTGAACGTCTATTCTTCCCCTCCCCCCCTTGTGGTAGCATCCACATAGCAGAGAGAACATTCCACTTTTATGCCACATTTTCTTTATCCCTTCAACTACTGAAGGGCACCTTGGCTTTTTCCATTGCTAGGGAGCACCCTACAACCTTTAGCTCCTGTTTCTTTCCTCCGTCTTTAAACCAAAAACACTGTTCCTCTCAGGTCTCTCTTCTGTACTAACTGCTCTCAGTTGGTAAAAGTTGTCCTATTTTAAATACCAGGTGATTAGATTGAGCCTACCTGAGTAATCCAGAATCCTCTTGCCACCTTCATTGCATAGGCACAGTCCACTTTGCCTTATAAGGAAACATATTCACAGGTTTCAGGGATGAAGATGTGGACATTTGGGGGTTGATTATTCCACCTACCATAGTCCCTGTAGGACACCTACCTTTTAGAAATATGTGGGGATGTGGGTAGTACAGAAAACCTGCTTCTTTTTCCATAACAAGAGTTTCTTTGTCCTGCAACTAAATCAGACAAATGTTCATACTGCAAATGCCAGAGGTTACAAAGAATTTACTGCTTAGAGTGCAAAAGGACTGAAGGTTTTATTTATAAACATGATGCTTCATTTGGCCTAAAACTGTTGAACGGAGATTCTGTTCTTCCCATGAGGATTCGACAGAGAAATAACTGTTTTAATGTAAACCAGTGTGTTCCTTCAGTTACAGGATCTGCTACCTCATTCTCTATTAGGATTATGGCATTTCAGTTGATCTTATTTGGAGTTTATGGACATTCGGACAGTGGGGGATTTGAATGCTGAGATTGTGGAGTTAGACATTTTCTATAAAAAAATTAATAAATCACATCTGACTGAATTTGTCTAAAAAAAAAAGGCAAGAAAAGATCTCTGACTGCAATATTATTGATATATAGTAACGATGATCCTAAAACCAAATACACTGGACTGAGCAAGATTGTTAGAATTTAATTAAGACAGAGGAAGGGGTTTAGTTGGTATATTTACACATTCTGTATGTCAGTTATTTGCAGAGGAACATTAATAATCTGAGAAGATTGTGACCTATATTTGTCTGAGTAGGTAAATAATAAAGTCCTTTTGCCAGAAGTTAAAACTGTTTATAGCCTGTGGAGAATTTCATAGTAACTATTTTTATCCTGTCATTTCTCTGTATCTTATGTAAACATCACTTGAAAAGGATTATCTGCAAGCAGGAATTAGTTAGCATTAAAAATAAGATGTACTCATCAAGCTTTCGAAAGAGATAGCACTTTCCAAATTGACATGCTGTCAGCGGCCTTCATGACTGCAAAGCTATCGTGGAAATGAAAAGGGGGCAGAGTGGTCCAAGCATCTCTCCTTTCTACACAAATCTCTCTTGACAAGTGGGATGAATTCCCTTGTGCACTACAAGGGTGTGCATGTGTGTGTGCATGCGTGTGTGTTAGATAGCTGTCGATGATCAGCCAATTTCACTATAAATCACTGAAAGCATTCCTGAATATTCCTCAATATTTGGGCAGTGGAAGCAGCGGGGAATGTGGTTATTCACTTGTGATACTGGTCAGTATAGAAGGAGCATTGAACCCTGAGGAATATAAAAAACCAGGAGTCCAAGAATCCCAGATGTTTTGCTGCCCACTGAAGTCCTGTGGTCCTGGGTCTCTGTTTCCTTGGTTTGGGGGTGCAAGGCCATGCAGTGTAGTCCTTGAACATGTCTCAGATCAAAAAGGCTCATTTCAAATCCTGGCACTGCCACTTGCCAGTTGTATGATTTGGAGAGAAAGTCACATAACCTCTAAAGACCTCCAGTTCCTCCTCTATAAAATGGGGGTAAAATTAGTAGTTAGTTCATGGGACTGTTGAGGGAATTAAATTATTTGACATGTGTAGACTGCTTAGAACAATACCTGTCACATTAAGCACTACAGGGATTACCACGTTACTAACCTTGTTGGAGGTCATTTTGCAAGCGTAATATTTTTACAGAGCTATGTAAATGATTTTTCAGTGAGCTGAATTCTCTCTAGAAATGCCTGAAGGAGAGTGAAGTACTTAAAAGAAGGTATTGGAGATGACTTGAATAGTGAATAATCAACTGTCAGCACAGTTGTAGCTCCCCTTCTTTCAGAGTGATGGGTCCTACCTGTGTTTCTTCAGTATTTGACCAGTGAACTATGCAATCTTAGGACAATGCCCTTCCCTGCCCATTACACAGGGTTGGGACTCAGGGGAGATCCATGACGTACTAGATGTAAACACCAAAAACAAACAAATAAAACTCAAAAGGAATATTTAAGGCATTGTTTCAAAACTAATGCAAAAATCTATAATCAACAACAACAACAGAACAAACAAGATCAGCCTTACTGATTTTTCCTTTGGTGTCAACCTCTAATATGTTGAATTACTAATCTGTATATTGCACTTAGTAACTCATAAAATGAGTAATAATATAAAAATGCATAGTATTCGGAAATACGTGGCTACCATCGAGGGTTACTATTATCATAACTGCTTGGCAGTATGATAAATGCTTTAAATAAAGTAACTCAAATAATATAGATACCATTTACTTACTGTTAAGTTGAAATCAAATGACTTGTGACCAGTGGCTGGTTGAGTTGAGATTCAAACCTAGATGGTCTGACTATGAACATATGATCCCATTCTCTCAATGACTTCACCTATGTCCCTCAGATGGTTCAGGGACTACTCAATCTAATACTCATAAGTACTTGGTGAAAATGTGGATTTCTAGGCACCTTCCAGACCCACTGAGTCAATCACTCCTTTTGAGGCTTGGAAATCTGCTTTTAAGAAGCTCCTGTTCCCAGTCACTATAGTTCTTCTTCCCTCCCCACACTTCTATCCTCCCTGAAATTCACACTGTTAAGAGTTTGTTCATCCTCTCAGTCTTTATGACTGCATGAGTAAGTTTTTACTTGCATGTTCTAACTTCTGGAGAGAAGCTCTATTAATATAATGTCTCATGGTTATCTTTGTTCCAAAGGGAAGTCAATGTGAACAGCATGCCTCAAAGGTACTTTTATTTTATGATCATCTAATTCTTGTATTCTTTATTATGGAAGTGCTGATTTTTGGTTGATCAATGTTTCTTTATTTCTCAAGGATAGTAGTATGGACATTTATAATTAATAAAATTATCGATGCAAATAGATTTACATCTATCATCTTTTGATTTGTTTTCTGTAGGAAACTTAAGAAAAGTTTAGATCTTTTCTATCTTTATCTCTCTCCCTACTTTTATTATATTAATTAAATACTTTTTGATTTCATTGTATTTCCACTCCTTATTTTATATATATATATATATATATATATATATATTTAAAAAGTGACTTTCTATGGCTTCAATGTACATCTTCATCATAGTTTTATTCAAATAATATAATACCTCTACATATATATTTGAGAACCTTAATATATTTCCATGCCATTGTCCTTTATTGTTATCATACATTTTACTTCCAAATATGTAATTAAGCCCATCTGACATTGTTAGTTATTTTATTCTCAACAGTTCCTTTTATTTTGAAGAGATTTTTAAAATGGAAAGTAAGTTTTCTGATACTCCCATATTTACAGTCTAGTGCTCTTCATGTTTTTGTAGATTTTGATTTCTATATGAAACTTTTTCCTTCTGAAGAACTTCTGTTGATAAAATCTTTCACTCTTTTTTACCTGAAAAAGTCTAATTCATTTTCATTTTTGATATATTTTTTTTTCTGGACATAGAATTCTTGGTTGACAGTGTTTTTATTTCAGTGAGTTAAAGATTTACATTTCATTGTCTCCTTATTGAATTATTTGTCATAGAAAGTGTGCTATCATTTCTATATGTTATTTTTCTACATATAATATTTTTATTACTGAATGTTTTTAAGATTTTCTCTTCATTATTGATTTTTGGCAATTTGATTATGGTGTGACTTAGACTGATGTTACTCATGTTTATTTTGCTCAGAGTATGTTATCTTTATAGAGGTTTTTTTTTCTTTGCCAATATTTTATACAAATATTTCCCCTCTCCTTTCTAGTATGTTGGACAACTTGATACTTTCTCAAATGTCACTTAAGTTTTATTCATATATTAATTTTTCTTTCTCTTTTATTTAAGATATTTTCTATTCCTATGTCTTCAAATTCACTGATGTTTTCTTCTACAGTGTCTAATCCATTGTCAGTATTATCCTTTTAAAATCACATATTGTTTTATTTGAGTCTTTTTTTAAATATTCCATTTCTCTCCTCATCACGCTTATGATTTTTTTCTATCTTCCTGAATATATTGAGCATATTTATTGTGACTGTTTCAATATCATTTTTTACCACTTCTATTATTTTTTTTTTTCATTTCTGAGTCTGTTTCTGTTGCTTGATTTTTTTCCCCTTAAGAATGGGTCATAGTTTCCTACTTCTTTGCTTTCTGGGGTAGTTTTTGACTGGATACCTACATCATGAATTTGCGTGCTTGAACACTAAATTTTGTTTTATCCTTTCAATAACATTTTGTTATGGGTTGCAGTTCAAATATTTGGAATCAAATATCTGGTTATTTGAGAGTTGTTTTTTAAATCTTTGTAGGGCAGATTCAAACAAAGGCAGCCTTTAGCCTAAGACTAACCCTCACCTCTAAGTCAATAATATACTGAGTCTTTCCTCACTGTGTTAGAATAAAACTATCTTCAAGCACCAAACTCAAGAACAACCCCTCTTCAGATCTCTGGAAGATTCCCTATGCAATTCCCTCCTCTTCTGTGCTCTGTTCCCATTCTAACTGCTTAAGCCTCCTTGAACTCCAAACTCTTTCTCCTCAATTTAGAAAGAGCTTTGGTTCTATGGGTTCACTTTTATTGCATTGTGGCCTGGAAACTCTCCAGACAGTAAGTCAGCCAATCATTGGATTCACTGTTTTTTACTTCTCTCCAGGAGCACTGGCCCATGCTACCAGTTGTTATATATTTGAATGCTCTCGCTTGACATATTTTTTTGTTTGTTTGTTTTCTAGTTGTTTAAGAGAGGAAGATAAATCTGGTCTGCATTACTCCGTCATCACTGGAAATAAAAGTTCCCCTGAGAATAGTATTATTTAAACATTAAGGTCATTATATATATTATTCAATCTTTACTGTAATCCTTCTATTCTTACAAATTTGCAAAACTGAGACTCGACCACAGAAATGAAATAATGCTGAAGAATTGTGTGGCATACAAGTTAAGAACATGTGGAGGGACCAGCATCCTGGATTCAAATATTGGCTTTTTACTAATAGCTTCATGACCTCTGGGTATTTTTGTTTCAATATCTAAAATAATATTATTATTTAATTCATAGAGTGCTTTTATAGACCCCATGGTTTAATACTTGTCAGGTGCTCAGAATAATGTCCAGCAAGTAGTAAATTCTCAGTACATGTCAGCACTATTATTTCCAGAGTCATAGGCCCCTGGTGGAGTAGGGTCTGAAATGGGGTCTCTAACTCCAAAAGTTTATGTCTTTCTGCTGTTTCATGCTACTTCTGAAGAGCAAGTTTCATTAGCATGGTGTTATGAAGACTTTGGTTTTCTAATTAGCATTGAATGCATTAAGTCAACGTATTCAAATGATAGAAATATTTATGATGTAAACTCACCCCTCCCCTCAGTGGTACAAGTCAATGTAGGGGCAGTGACTTAGGTATGGGGATATAAAAACCAATGTTGATGGACCTCAGACATCTCTGCTGCCTCTGGGATGCCAATACTTTGGTAACTTTGGCAAGCATGTAAGTGTAAAGATCGTTGTTTTCCTCCTTTTGCATTTGAAACCACTCTTTTGCCTTATACCCACACTTTTGTCCAGTTGAAGTCAAATTAATTCACAGCCCTTGCATGTTTTGGATGGCTCTCTTATCTGAATCATGATGCCCACGAGAGACACTGCTGTATGCAATTTCCTTTCACGTTCAGAAATCCATGGAGAACTATTTCAGTGAATGATTAATCTCTTTCAGGAGGTCATATTTCTACTTAGGTGTCATGAGAACATTGTGAAAAAGACATTGGCCCCTTTCTCATTATTAAAAAAATTATGAGAGGAAGAAAGTAGAAGAGACATTGTACCTTAACCTTGCTTGTTAAGATGATCTGCTGAACCCAGTATTGAAATGCACGTAAGAGCCCCCAGTACTAAAGTCGGTCTGTAATAAGAGTCGCCCCTTCTTTTTCAGCAGCCTGTCTATACTGCTAAGCTCTTAAAATGACTCTCTGTTGTTTTCTTACCAACATGACCTTCTTTTCTCAGAATTGAAGTGACTTTCCAATCAAAGGATAATTCTTTTAAGGCCAATCTGTTTTTCTTATAATCTAGGGGTCACTTCAGGTCTTTAAGGGTTTAGTGGGTTTTAATTTTTAAAATTTCTTCATTTATTTTGTGTCTCTGTCATTTCCCTTTATGATCACATCTGAATGGAATTTCTTCACGTTAATTATAAGTCACCAGTGTTCTTCACAGCTTGCTCCCTGAGCCACGAGGAACAGCTGGTTCTTCCGTGAGGTAGGGAGGCCCCGTGATGGCCACCCTTTCTTATGCCGAGAAGTCCTGTTAGGAATGTACCATGTTTAAATGTGAGTTCCTTTGTTTGTTTATCTACAATTGCATGCCTGACCTTAGCTAAGTGAAACCTGATGAAAGAGAACAAGACTCACATCACCATCCACTCCTTTTTGTTTTCTTGGCCCTCTAAGTACATTTCCCCAAATTTCTGGCATTTCACTTGAAAATTAATTTGGAGCAAGATTTCTGTTGCATATCTAAAAACAAATGCATCATAAGCTCTTTTGGGTTTTGCAAACACAGCTTTTCAAAATGGTTAACATGGTGATATAAGAACAAAAGTTGTGTGCTTTTATAACCATCTTCCTTATGGAATGGTGGAAGTAGTGGGTATTTAAAATAATTCTGGATGGAAAGTACATTCCAGAAGCTTTGTTAGACAATGAGGGTCTTCTGTTGGGACTTGGTACATTAATAACCACTTAGCCTTGATTCACTAAGAAAGCCTCATTGGATCATTTTAATTCCCTGGTGACTTAGCCAAAGTGAAGTAACTCTCCTGATACCAATCAATGCTTGTACAGATGAAGGCAGCCAAGCAAATTGAATCAAAATGTCAAATTACATAATGTTACACTCATCACTCCTGAGAATATCACATGTATCACTTGCTGTGGTCACCGCCCCATTCTCAGGGGTGGGCTTCTCCAAACATTGGCAGTAGAGTCATTAAATCATAAATATTATATAGACTCATGAAGGATTGGTAAAAAATCTGGACCACCTTCTAGAAGAAGAGTATTGTGTTTGCATGGTCTCATATAGGGCACATTTTGGTTTTATAAATTGAATATAACCACAGAGGAAGTTTGAGCAAATAGATGGGAGAGCTTGTAACTGCAGGTCTCAATCTTTGCTATACTTGTCCAAATGGAGAATTATGTATGCCATATTTTATGTTCAACTTTAGTATCTAGCAGCAACCTTGTTGCCCCCTTGTTGGGGGCATCAGAATGTCTGTGGAACTATTATAAATACAGATGTCTGAGCCCTACACAAGACCTACTGAAAACAAATTTGTGGAGATGAGGCTGGTGTTTTAACTTTCAAAAGATCCACAGTGATCCCGATAGGCATCCGGTAATGAGAATCAGTGCACTCCAGAAGATCTCACTTTTTCTTTTGGGCAGCTTCAACTTTCTCTTCCTACCTTATACAACTATCAGGAGTTCAATTAATAGTCTAAATTTTCATAACTATTCACATAGATTTTAAGGTAGAATTTAAATTTATGCCCATCTAACATCAAAACTCTTTTTTATACCTTTCATCTTTGTTCATTCTTCTTACCCTTTCCACAATTTTCCATTCAGCTCAGTTCCCTATGATTCTTTCCTTGCTCTCTTTACCTTTCCATGCCATAATACGTCTTTCTGGAAAATGAGGGAATGGTGCACACGTCTCACGAGAGTTCTTGGTAATGATGATTGTTCCAGTTTTCTTGTAAATATTTCCAGTTGGAGAAGTTCTCACAGTCACTGAGTTGACAAATCTTGGTTTGGTATTCTTTGACTAATGGAAATATTTATATTTTTTGAAATGTTTCATTTTAAAGAATGTCCTGGGATCTGTTCAAGAGAATATAAAAACCTGCTGTCCTTGTTTCCATTTCCAGACCCAGAGATGACCTTGGTACATTGAAGCATCTGCTTTTAATTTTACATCTTTTCTATCTTAAAGGCCATCTTTCTGAACTAGGGTTTTAAAGTAGCTCAACAAACAGCAAATGTGAGATGAAGGTAATGAGGACTTGGGGTAAGAAGTGGCAGAAATTATAGAACTATCTCCCTGGGATATTGAGGAGCTCTATAATCTGGGCTTTGTGGAATCATCTGTATTTCAAGGCCTTCTATCCAGACTTGCTGTGGGCCTCAGTGTGACTGACTTCTCATCCTTCTGTGCATCTCAAATACTGCCTAAGAAACATTTCTGTACTTTCTTCTATGGTTCACTTTTCTCTAGATGGGGCATGAGGAAAGTAGGTATAGCTAAAATATACTATTGAAATAAAAGAATAATTTAAAAATTGATATGGTCTGGATAAAAGGTTTGACCTTTTTTGTGGAACTAAGGTAGGCATGTACTTGGCAAGTGAGACCCAACATAGTATTTTATAATATTTGGTGAGAAATTTTAGAGGAGACTAGTTCTGGACCCAGGGATAAGAGAGGTGACCAATTTCTCTTGATCAGTGTGACAGCTTAAGAAATTGACAAAGCTGGCAAAAATTAAACACTTCTGTGTAACAAAACATTTTGCATAATTGATGCTCAACACGTTTGCTAAGTGAGTGAAAGATGAAAGAAAACAATAAAGAGATCCTAGAGTTGACAACTAGAAGCTCAATGCAGGGGTTTAGAGTCAGAAATGGCCATTTCTCCCCTTAAGGCTACATGTGATCCTAAGCAAGTGATGTAGCATCCCTGAGACTCTATTGCTTCTTCCGTAAGGTGAGGTTTATGACACTTTCTCACAAGTTGTTGTGAGAATTCATTGAAATGCTACATGTGAAAGTTCTTTGTAATTTACAGACTATGAATAATCAATCAAGGAAATAGTAGAAACCCCACATTGCAGATATGTTATGTGGATTTAATGAAAGGTTTGGTGGAGAGTCACCAAAGAGAAATTAATAAGTGTAAAATTATGTAGACTACATTTTTGGAACTGAAAGCTATTGCTGTTTTTGAAGACAGAAATTCTGGCTTGCTGGGCATGGTGGTGCACACCTGTAATTCCAGAGGCTTGGGAGGCTGAAGCAGGACCACTGTGAGTTCAAAGCCAGCCTCAGCAAAAGTGAGGTGCTAAGCAACTCAGTGAGACCCAGTCTCTAAATAAAATGTACAATAGGACCTGGGATGAGGCTCAGTGGTCTAGTGCCTCTGAGTTCAATCCCTGGTACCAAACGAAACCAAACAAAGCATAAAAGCAAAACAAAAAACAAACAACAAACAACAAACAAAAACATCTCTGACTTAAGGTAAGATAGGATCATGTTTTATCAATATTTACATTTTCAGTTCTAGCAGGATATGCTCTGGAGTGAATGTTCAGTGCATGTTTGAGAAGATGGATGAATGGATAGAGAAATATGTGTGCTGAACAGCTCTGGAGTCATTTTTAGATTCAGAAATGGAAAGGAAGTTTTTGATATTCTGTCTAGCATACAATACAGTTTTAAAAGAAAATAAAAATCATGACTTCAGCTAAACATTTTGGTCAGATGTGCAGCATTTTATATCATTTTCCAGAAAGACAGATGATGGCATGCAATGCATCTGAGAGAATCAGATTCATTCTGTGTAACCAGAAGCCACATTTTCTGAATAACTATTATAGTCAGCCAGTAAGACAGAGCCAACTGTTAAATGATTGTTAAAATAGAAAAGAGGTATAAAGGCTGTGCCATCAGTCTGTTCTCTCACATGCTGCAGAGTGGGCATTCTGATGCCTGCTGGCAATGGGGACCCATATCCTTATTAGGCATTGGGCCGGGAGGGAGGGATTGATCTTTTTTGGAGTGGTACAATTAAGGGAGATTATGAATGAGACATTAAGTTCCAAGATTTAACTTGAATCCATCAGAATTTTCAAAATCAGTTTGGCATCTGATTTGTAGGTTCATTTTGGTAGGTTTGAACACTTGTGCCCTGAACATTTTGCCCATTAACATTATTCATAGAGAATAATTGTGTGTATTTATAGATAGGCATATAAACTATTGGTGGTTCAACCCAGTAGCTCTTTGGTTGACAAACCTGTTTTGATAGTTTGAACTGCCCAGTAGGAAAGAAAGACACAAAATCTGGAGGGCTAAAAAGATAGATGTGAAGCCACAAAAAGTTCCTGCAGTTGTTACCATGGAGAACCTTTCTTGTAATTTGTGAATGCATTGAGTTTAAGTTTATTCAAGAGAAATAGAATGAGTAGGTATTGAAGTTGGGAACAACTAAGGGAAGGGATTTTCACCTGTTAAACCCGACACATTGACATGGACTATAAGTAATTTTGATGTGCCTGCAGTCATCTGCCCATAATGCCAGGGCTCTGTCTCCTTACACATTAGGTGTTATAATTAAGCTTTTATGACTAGAGACTGGCTGTCCAGTCACTAGGTTGCATCCTTGACTGACATGGGGACATGTCATTTCGGAGTAAGTAGAGCATATATCCGAGTAGGTGGCAGTGGAGGAGAGACCTGAATGAAATGAGGGAGTCAGTCATGTGATGTTATGGGAGGTGCTGTAAGGATATGGAGCAGTAACTACAGAAATATGGTATCCAGCTTAGGGTCTTAGGAGAAGCAGAAAGGAAGTCAAGTCAGTGTGCTGTCAGTGGAAGGGAAGAGAGATGAGACCGGAGATACAGGCAGCTGGAGAACCAGGGACCCCTGTGTGGATCATGGTTAGAACTTAGCCTTCTAAGTGTGCTCAGAAGCTCTCCACGGGTTTTGGGCAGGAGAGCAATGTAATCTGATCTGTATTTTAAATCCATCCTTCTGCTGACACATAAAGACTAAAATTCTTGTTGGCAGTCACAGCATGAAAACAAGGAGACCAATTATCCCCTCTCATGAACTGTAGCTCACAAGGAACATGAGTCCCTCAAGGGCAGAGAATGCATCTCTACATATTATTGTTCCCAATGATTTGCCTTTTCCTGGCACTCCGTAGGTACCTGATAGATACCGAATGCAGTCTGAAAGGATGGAGGAGGGAAATTTTTACTGTAGGCAGGAGCAGAAGGACCTCAGCCTCTCATGACTTAGGATCCTCCTCGCTGATGAAGTGTGAATTGGGTTCTTTCTGTTTTCCAGAACTCCCTAAATGATACCTTGGAATCATGGGAAGATAATTATCCTAATGGTCATGGAGCTGTTGCTGGGGTATGTTGAAGGAGCTGTACAAGTGTCAAAGGGGATGAGGAGAAATTTAAATCATAAAGAAAGCTTGACTTGAGGCTGGAGACCAAGCCTAGATGGGGAGCTGGTCAATTTGTTGTCACTTCACAGATTGAAGCCATGAAGTATTAAAACTTTATTTCTCCTTGCCAGTATAAGATGTATTTGACAAGGTCAAGGAGTGTTGGATAAGAAACAGGTCTTTACTCTTTGATGGGCCCCTCTAAAGACTTGTCTTGACCTGTGTCAATAGAATCACCCATTCCTACCTCAATAAAAGAAACAAATCTGTGCAAGTCTTTCTCATAATTTTGATTTGTGGGTGTCAGGCGAGTCTATGAGCTCCCGCCCTTATTATAAACACCATCTCTGGAGGAGATGAACGTTCTTAACTTTTACAGTCACGATGCAGTCATGCTTTGAGATCATCTGAGAAGTGCTGTAGAAGCACAAAGCATTATTACTATCATTATGGCAGTAATGACTATGATTATAGTGCAGTTTGGGGGAGCTGAGGGGGAATGGCAGATGAGGGCCAGGAAGCTTTACCACCCCCTCTCCATATATCTGAGCGAGCTTTGCAGTATCAAAACCTCTGTGGTGTGTGTGTGTGCAGGAGGGAGACAAGTATGGGTGTTGAGATGTCATTGTTGGAAGACAGGTACCTCAGATGCATTTTAGTAGAACTGTGTTCAGAAAACATTCTCTTCCCTACTTAAAACCAAGAGCATAGCTTTGCTATGTTTCAGTAATACTGTGTTGGCATGCAGTATGATTTCCCTGATTATCACTTCAGATGTGAGGGTTATCTCAAAAGCTCTGGGTGCAGCAGGAGATTGTAATATAAACTGTCTTGGGTAAGACTTCAAGTGTTCTGGGTAATAAGAAGAGAGTGTGGCAGTGTAAAATTAGGCATCTTTGACATTTACTCTACTTTCTCTATTTTCTTCTTTGATCACCATTTTGGGGAATCTGTGATTTCGAAAAATCTAATAATTACTCATTCAACAAGCATTTATGGAAAATTTATTAAATGCCATGCATTTAGATTGTAGGATTAATGGGACGAATGTGATTTGTTCTCTGCCTTAAAGGTTCTATAGGTTGGTGAGGGAGTCAGACAAGAACATCTGTGGGTTTGAGGTGTTAAATTCTTTAAGGTTTTCCATTGCCCAAGTTCCATAAACAGATTTGCACCTTGGAAGTTCTCCTTTGGGGTTGGTATATGGGATGTATTTAAGTGGGTTGGAAACATGGAGAACCTGCAGCTGTTGCAGAAGTACAGGTGAGAGATAAGTGCTGTCAGGTCCCTCTAAAGATCTCATCCATAAAACTCAAATTATTGGCATTATTTATGGTGAGAAGAACAAGAGGGTAGAACTAGTTTATAAGCTTTGTATAGTACAATATTCAATTCCTTGATGGTGTGACCTGACTGAGCAGAAGAGAACTGTGTTCATTTGCAGGGGTGGGAAATGCCTGGACATTTCCTCTGAGTTTGAGGAAATCTATACAGTTGAACAATGAGCTTAGAAATGTTTGTAAAAAGTTCTTATAGGGGACTAGAATTGCATGGAGCACTTTGGAAATGGTCATAAATTTTGCCTAAGAGTGTGCACAATAACAATGACCAAAATTATTGCTTCTTTTCTACCAGAGTAGATAGCGAAGGGAAATTTTGGAAAACTTCTTTTGGGATTTGAGAATTATTCTAGCAAACAGGAGAGAGAAAGAGAGTGCTAGTGTTGCTGGGGACAGGGGTTAATCTGCCTTGACTGGGGTAGGTGCAATGCATTTTGGGAAGAGATTGCTGGTGGACCATTTCAGGCATAGGGTTCAACAAGTAACTTGACTCATAGTGCTGGACAAGATATATTCTGTAAATACTTCCCTGTCATGGACAATCAGTAAAGTTTAAGACATTTAAGATCATACAGTAAAAAAAAAAATACTCACTTTGTTTTGAATTTATAATTTCAAAGGACCAACTTTTGCCTTTATCACTAGGAAGACTACTATCTCTGTGAATTAATGATGCTAGTTTATAAGAGTCATGTTTTTCCCACTTGGAGATAAAACAGCTTTTGGGTACTTCTGGAACTTTGCTTGTATGCAAGTATTTGCTGGTAACTAAAACAGAGATGTAACTAAAGTAGGCCTCATTTCACACCAGACTTGTTATAGAGTTGTGAACCAGCTGCTTTCTATTCCCTCTGCAAGTGCAGAAAGAGGTATGACTTTAGATGGATCCAGGGCAGATGAAGGCAACAAGCCTCTTTCTTAGTACAAGGAATATAACAAAGAGCAGAAAACTAGTATCAAAGCATCAAGAAAAAAAATCTCAATGGTCATGATGAAATCCTGAGGGAATCTACTTCAGTATCACCAAACTCTTCCCAAATTTCCATAACTTATGAGGCTTGCTCTTTTTAGAGATACTTTCTGGTATGGCGAAGGGACAGGGCAAGCTCTTTAGGTTCTATATAAACTCATTTCTATATGTTATATTTAATTAGAAATTATCTTTGTAGTATTTGCAAAAGTATTGACATTGTTGACTTCAAAGATGGTTTTTTGATTGCCCCAACGTTTCCCAACTTCTTTGTTATAAAACATCTTTTCCAGGTGAAGAAATAATATGGGACACACAGAGACACAGTCCAGAATGTGAAATCACTCCCTTCTAAATCTAACAGATGGTTTTATTCTTTCGACTTTGGAAGATGCAGAAAAATGCCCCCCATTAAGACAAATGAGTGTAACTTGATATTTATTAGTAACATTTATGTAAACACCATGCTAAGTGTTCTCATATGTATGATCTCATTATATCACAGTTTATTAAGTGAAGGAACAGGCATGTGAGATTAGTGATTTTATTTCTTTCAGAGACACCCAACTGAAATGTGGCAGAACTAAGCTGGAAGTTTTGGACTCTGATGTTCAAGAGCCCTACATATTTGCAGTTGGTCTTCTGATCTCACTGACAGGCTACTGGTAAGTCCCTGCTGTCAGACAAACTGGCTGAATCCTGGGCAACATCTCTATCCAACCACCAAGCACCTTGACCCAGTCCTCATTTCCCAACCTAAAATCTGTCCTTACCCATGAAAGTTCCTGTCCTTGCCTTTAATTCCTTAACTGTTACTTACATGCATCTGTAACAGTATTGAGACATGAACTTCCAAGATTCCCTATAACTTTCAGAAATTTTGGTTTCATAGATCTTAATACACACACTGCTTTATAGAATCTGTTAGGTCTAACTCTGAAATATATCTTAAATCTGCCCATTTTCCTTCATTACCATATTCACCAACTGCCCAAGCAGTTACCTTGCAAGAATAAGAGTCAGGACTCTAATGGTATTCTCATGCTTTGTTATTTGAAGTGTGACCTATGGGCTAGTAGCATCTGCATCACCAAGACCTTGTTAGACTTGCAGAATCTTGACCTTACCTTGAACCTAGAAAATCATAATCTGCATTTTAGCAAAGTCCCCAAGATGTCTGTGTGTAACTGAGGTTAGAGAATTGCTGTTCTAACAGACCAGCCTACCATGCTCTATCTTCTGTATTGCATTTACTCCTTTGCATCCAGTGTGATTTCTTTTCTAGTACTGAGAATTGAACCCAGGGTTTCATGTGTACCACTGAGCCATATCCCCAACCCCAGTATGATGTTTTTAAAATGCTTATATGATTCTACCATTTCTCCACTTTAAGCTCTTTAATGTCTTACCATCTCATTTAAACTAAAGCTTGAACCCCTGACTGTTAACTTTCAGGCATACAGACTTCCCTTCAGTTCCTAAAACGTATCAAACTTGGTTCTATCTATAAGTCTTATCCTCATTATTTCCTCTACTCAGAATACTCTTCTTCTCTTGGCATGATCTTAATTTTTTAATTCATTAGTTTTGGTTTAAATGTCACATACTGGAGAAAATTTATCTGACCTCTCACAGTAGGTACCTCCTGTTTTTCTGGGTCACGACCATGCTGCTTTCCTTTAAGTAATTTATCTCAGTTTGTCTATTTGTTTCTGTAACAATCGTCCATTCCCCATCATGGACTCTGTAGAAGTAAGTCCCATGGCCATTTCTCCAGCATTTCATACCAATGAATGGCACAGAAAAGATGATCTATAAATACCTGTTGGACAAGTATGTAGGCACACTATAGTTATGGTTCTGAGTTGTCAATTTTGGTGGGGGGACTGTATAATTCAGGAGCAGTTGTTAGTGCTTACAATTCTTGCAGTGGTTGCTAGTTCTTGGTGCTTTTATCTAAAATATTTTCAGTTAGCTATTCAGATTTCAGAGAACTTTCTCATACCTGCTTTCAGCATCAGAGGTAGAGTGAATTTTCATTTCCAAGCTATTTGCAAATGTGAGTTAGTTCTCATTTGCCTACTGCAACCAACAAACATTGTCTTACGGCAAATGTCCAGTCATCTCCTTAATGGAAACCAGAAAAGCTTGTCTACAAGTATAATTGATTTGGTTCAGAGTTGATGAGGGAATATATTGGACAGATATTTTTTTTGTCTCTCTATGGATGTGTTTTCTGAGACAGTGCAGGAAAGGATTTGGGGGTAATGAGTTCAAGGTCTGGTGTCTTAAAACATTAGGTTACAGCTGATGGCTAACACAGGTCAGAGAAAGAGAACTCCCTTGTGATGTATCATTGCACAATTTCATAAAGCAGATGTGTAATAAAGACTTGTATCTGTCCCTGAAACATCTGGCATTACTCATGAGAAGCAGGTGCCTTAGTTGGACAGGCAGGCCACATAGCCATTCCAGGATGACACATTTCTGTTGTTTCTGGGTTGCAATTGAATTTTCTTTGGCTCCAGTCAACCCAAGCACGTTAATGATCAAGATGATAATAGGGAGGAAGATTGCCTAAGAAAGAGGATAAACATGTAGCCACATCTTCTGACATGATGAGGTTCTAGGTTCTGGAAAAATTAGTAAGCTACCCTGTAACTGACAGCCTGTGAGAGTTCCGATGTAATATGTTTTTATTCGTTGTGATAGATTGAGTCACAACTGCCATGGATGAGACTTGCTTCAGAATTGGGTGTTTGCCTGCTAATCAGCCAAAGTCTGTGTTAAGTCTTAGCCAACCATGGGTCAGGGTGTCATAACAGTTTGCTAAATTGTACCCATCGCATAAACCTTTGTGTTTCACAAAATAAAATTTGTGAAAGTACTGGAATAAACTTTACAAATGTGTGAACTTTCAGCCAGGGTACAGCATGTTAAAACCACTAAGAGAACATGGTAAACTCACCTGGCCTGTACTGTCTTCCCCTTGCTTTACCCTAGCCTGGCTTGAGTCATTGCTGGAGTTCCATGGTGAGAAGTATACGGTGGTTCAGGTCTGGGCACACTTGGATAGTGGACTCTTTGAGTCCCATGCAGGACTTGCCTGGAACTTATTAATTTCTGATGTTCTAATAAAGATGGTGTTTCTAAAGGTGTGGTATGCTGACAATCTGCTTCAAAATAACCTGGTATGCTTATGAAAAACAGATTATTGGAGGTCATCCCTGCAAATCTACTGAATCATGGTCTCGATGTAAAGTTTAAAAGTCTACATTTTCAGCAAATATTCCAGATGATGCTTATGAATTTTTAAGTTTGAGAACTATTAGGTTCTGTTGAAGTTAAGTGTGCTAACTTTTCATTATTTTCTAATAAGTTTTAAATAGAACTTGGGGTTAAAATAGTTAACTTTAAAAATAATGAGCTAGTCATGGTTATCTTCAAGGTCAGCCTCAGTGACTTAGTGAGGCCCTAAGCTCACTTAGCGAGACCCTGTCTCAAAATTAAAAAAAAAAAAAATTAAAATTAAAATGTAATTAATGTGATGTTAATAAAAATTTAATATTTTATCTGGGGATGTAGCTCAGTTCTAAAGTGCCCCTGAGTTCAATCCTTGGTACCAAAACAACAACAAGAAACAAAAATAATGATTTCATGAACCAGGAATAACCCTACAAACCAGTTTTGGCTTGTCGGTGATGATGTTAGTGAAAATTACCCCATAGTTAACCTTTAGAAATGTCATTGCCTGAACCCTGCTCAAAAATGACTCTATAGGACAAAGATTGGTTTTCAGGCATGGTTCAGCTGGTGTGTGTCTGCACCTTCATGTGCTTGTGTAGGAGAAAGTGTTGATCAGGAGGTTGTTGCATATGAGACTTCAGGTTACTCCTTCTTATCTCATCTCATAGGGTTATGGGATACTAAGAGGGATTTGTGTGTGTGTGTGTGTGTGTGTGCAAAATGACTTTAAGACATTTTCTTGGTATTTTTCTTTTTCAAAAAATAGATACCCATTACACTTAAGCTCTTCTCATCTCTCCACCCCTCCTTTAATCTGTGGAGCAAAGATATAAAACCTCAATTTAAAACCACTCATGGTGTCATGGTGTTTTACTCTTTATTGTTCGAAGTCATTGCTTAGAAACTTTTATTGAACTATAATACATAAACTCAATGTCACCTGGTAAACAGTATTAAGATCAAGAAACCGGTCCTCATTGGTGGCCCAGATGTCCCTCTTGTCTCTAATTCTAGTTACTAAATCTTTCCAAGAATAATCGCTTTCCTGATGGCTGAGGGGTCATCTCTCTGTCTAATAAATATCACTTGAGTTATATTTTATGTAAATATGAGGGATAGTTTGCAGATATTGAAAACTTTAGAACTCTCAGGTCTTCTTCATTACAAACACTCCTGACTAAAACTTGACTTTTTCAAAACCCTTTCCTCTTCCTGATTTATAACTCTACAGTTTTTCTTTCATTGAGTATAATTGTCTAGGTTCAACTTGATTTGTTTTCTTCATGTTTTCCTTCTAACCTGGAATGTGCAAACTAAAATTTTGGATATGATTAGGTATGTAGTCAATATCAATTATGGAGCTCAGGCAATTATTTGAACTTCATTAGTTTAAAACAAGTGTTTGAATTTTTTTTCCCATTTTATCCAATGGGGGAAAATAATGGAAAAAGTTAGTCAACGAATATACTAACTGATTGGATATGATGTAGTAGTTTACTGGGGCTAGAGATAATAGAATAGAATTAATATTTGCTATACTATGGTTCATGGAACTGTTAGGGACTTCACATACTTTCCATTTTATTAAGACATCAGCCTGGCATTCTCAGCAAGGGACAAGTCTATTGTCTGCAGGATTAATAAGAAAGTTATCATGGCAACCTGAAAAGAATGCAACAGGTGGGGTCTGCAACCCTGCTGGGTGACCAAAACCAACTTACATAAACTCACTAGGAGTTTGTTTCCAAATCAATAGAGTGAGAACAGTAATAAATTCTGTCCAGAGCTGTGGTGGGTAAGGTTCTGTTTCTTAGCATCTATGAACCTGCCTGGCACATAGTGCATGTTCATCAATGTGGATTTTCCATGCTGAATCTCTTTCAGGAAGAACCTACTTCCCTAAATAATAAGACAGCATTTCATTTACTCTGTCTGGTTTCCATACATTTCATTCTTATTTATTCTTTCCAAACAAAAAGATAGCCTCTTCAACAAATGGTGCTGGGAAAACTAGAAAACCATATGCAACAGAATGAAACTAAACCCCTATCTCTCACCCTGCACAAAACTCAACTCAAAATGAATCAAGGACTTTGGAATCAGACCAGAGACCCTGCATCTTATAGAAGAAAAAGTACGTCCAAATCTTCAACATGTCGACTTAGGATCAGAATTCCTTAATAGGATTCACATAGCATAAGAAATAAAAGCAAGTATCAATAACTGGGATAGATTCAAACTAAAAATCTTTCTCTCAGCAAAGGACATTATCAGTAATGTGAAGAGAGAGCCTACAGAGTGGGAGAAAATCTTTGGCACACATACTTCAGATAGAGCACCAATTTCCAGAATATATAAAGAACTCAAAAACTCTACACCAAGAATACAAATAACCCATTCAACAAATGGGCTAAGGAAATGAACAGACACTTCACAAAAGAAGATGTACAAGCTATCAACAGATATATGAAAAAATGTTCAACATCTCTAGTAATAAGAGAAATGCAAATCAAAACTACACTAAGATTCCATCTCACCCCAATTAGAATGGCGATTATCAAGAACACAAGCAACAATAGGTGTTGGCGAGGATGTGGGGAAAAAGGTACACTCATACATTGCTGGTGGGGTTGCAAATTAGTGCAGCCACTCTGGAAAGCAGTGTGGAGATTCCTCAGAAAGCTTGGAATGGAACCACCATTTGACCCAGCTATCCCACTCCATGGCCTATACTCAAAGGACTTGAAAGCAGATGCTATTTGCAAAAAAATTTGGAAATAGAGATGCCAAAAGAATTCCCTTGACTGTACATCCTCAGAGACACCCACCATGAATATTGGTTTCCATAGGTATCCAACTCACAACTTATCTCCTTAGTACCCTTCAGAATGCTGGCCCATAGTATACACTTGTGGACTTGACCTTTTTTCAAGAAGATATGTGAGTAGTGTACATCCTTTATGAATTGTGGTTGTTGACTTAGAATGGAATCCAGAAGACTCTCCATCCGCTGTATTTTTTTTTAAGACTTCAAGAACAAATACTTGTCCTTTCAACTCAAATATTTCTAGGGTCAGAGATTACATTATTTCTGTTTATAACCAAGTAAATCTGAAATCTGATGTTAATGGACTAAAGTGTTTACAACTATTTTTATTAGATTTCCGTTGCATTTTTAAAATTGAAATTGAAATTCTTTTCACTTGTTTAGAAAGTGAATCAAGGATTCCAGAAGCTGGGCTATAGCTCCTGCTTATTCATTCACTCATTTCTTTGCCTTGGGATCTAGGTAAAGGAGTGTAACTTCTGTTATTCCTATAAAATCAGGGGAAATAGTGTCCTCTCTGCTTCCCTATTAACTGGTGATTGCAGAAATCCACTAGGATTTACTCAACATAAGTGGTCATGTCTTTCAAGATTTAAAGTGCTTATAAGCTTTTTGTATTGATATAAGAGTAACAGAAAAGTCCATGGGCATAACATTAACATAAATATTTATGTTGGCCTATAATGGAAAGTGATGAACAGAATAGACTCTATGCCAGGGTGGTGGCACCATCTGTAATCTCAGTGGCTCAGGAGCCTGAGGCAGGATCACGAGTTCAAAGTCAGCCTCAGCAACTTTAGCAAGGTCCTAAAGCAACTCAACGAAATCCTGTCTCTCAACAAATCTAACAAAGGTCTGGGGATGTGGCTCACTGGTTAAGCACCACTGGATTCAATCCCTGGTATCCAAAATAAACAAACAAAAAAACCCCTGACTTATTATTTGACTATATTATTTCACAAAGCATTTGGAATCTTAATCCTTGATCATTCTGAATGATTGTTAAGAAGACTGGAAGGTACACTTAAAAGAACAAAATTCCCCTAGAAATTTTGGGGACTTTCATGATCACCTCAGCACTAAATTCCAGTCTAGAAATTCCTGAAACTAGGGAAGAAAAAAGAGGACTATATGTTATCTAGACTTTACCTTACCCAGGAATAGAGGGCCATTCGTATTACAATTTTGCCTAGTTTCTGTACTGAAATGCATCATGATAATACTAACTGTTATCCAAAGCATTAAATGGGCTACTTAGCATTTGGAAAAAATAGCACTGATCAATAAGTAGAATCATGCATCCTTTAGACATGCTCTTTTATTTTCTGTGCAGAAAGAGCCTGTGTTTTGAAGTCAGATGAACCTGGTTTTTAACTAACTGCTTTACATTTTCAGCCATGTGACTTTAGATGTAAGTTATCTTCTCTGAATCTCGGCTTTATGAAATGCCATGTCTAGTGTGCTCAGAACAGTGCTGGGCCTCTTGTAGGCATCTGTGAGTATCAGTTCTTCTTTCTTTCTCATCATACCAAAAGATGTCTACTTAGCTAAGTAGCTTTGGATATTCAATCATTTATCAAAGCATGAAAATGTTATTATATTTATGATACCAACATATAGTGTGAAAAAAATCTGGTTTTTATATACATGGATTGAAAACTTAAGAATTTTATTTTCATAAAGATGTTTTGTTAGAAATGCGTTTACTTTGAATAACACACAAACATGTATTGCAATTGAATTAATGGCTTAAATGCCACAGAGTGAACAGAAGGACGAGAGGATGACATTTTAATCATCTTGGATTAGAAACAAACTTTCTTCATATGTCAGCAACCCACAGATCATAAAAATGCTTGTCACATTTCATTATACTAAAATTTAAGAACTCTATTTGGTTAATAAAAATTTACAAAACAAAGGGGAAACTCTGTGGGTTTATTTTATTTACATTCAAAAGTAAAGACACGTATTCTTAATATGTAAGGAGCACTTACAAATCGATAAAAGATAAAACAACTTAGCAAACCAAGGTCCTGAAAAAGCAAATATTTAGGTAGCCTACTCTTTTCACCTGAAAAATTTACTTTGGTGGTCTTGAGTCTAAGGTTTAAAGAAAGAGTATTAATCCATTTTTTTTTGTGAATGGCAAAATAGCGATCCTGTCTTCCAATGTGGTCCTCTTTTCCTCTGTGACCTCTTTTCCTCAGGGACATTTAACTCTAAATGTATAATTGTATCATTTTGATTGTTCATGCTTATTTTTGAAAAAGTATTGCTTAATTTAGTTTAGGTCTTTAGATTTGTACACATTTCTGTTTATTTTACGTCCTTCTTTGGAGCATGAGGGAACATGTGCTTAAACCTTTCTTGATGACTCAGTTCATCATTAAGCACACTAATGACTGTGCTCTGCTATAACACAGTGCAATGAGGCTAGAAAGGGCCATTTACCCCTGAGATAGTTAGGTTCAGGTTACTGTGTATTTTGAATGTTAGGAGAGCATTGATGTTAGCAATAAAAGACAACCACATAAATTGAAGTTACCTTTGAGAATCCCCTAGAAAGCTTCCTATGTGGAGACCAGTGGACACTCTCTCAGTCATTTCTTTTTTTTTTTTTTTACCTTAATGTGGGTTTCCTTTTCTTAGAGCTAAATGTGTTTTCTGAGCATTATGTACTGCTGTATATTATTTTTTTTCATTTTTTTCCTAAAAATCATAAATTTACATAGTGCAATGTTGTTTAATTCATTGTTATTTTTTCCCTTCCCCCCACCCCTCCCACCCCTCTTTTCCCTCTATACAGTCCTTCCTTCCTCCATTCTTACCACCCTCCTTATCCCTAATCCTAAACCTAACCCTAACCCTAACACTAACCCCAACCCTAACGCTAACCCCTCCTACCCCCCATTATATGTCCTCATCCGCTTATCAGCAAGATCATTCGTCCTTTAGTTTTTGGAGATTGGCTTATCTCACTTAGCATGATATTCTCTAATTTCATCCATTTGCCTGCAAATACCATGATTTTATCATTCTTCACGGCAGAGTAATATTCCATTGTGTATATATGCCACAGTTTCTTTATCCATTCCTCAACTGAAGGGCATCTAGGTTGGTTTCACAATCTGGCTATAGTGAATTGAGCAGCTATGAACATTGATGTGGCTGTATCTCTGTAGTATGCTGATTTTAAGTCCTTTGGGTATAGGCCAAGGAGTGGGATAGCTGGGTCAAATGGTGGTTCCATTCCAAGCTTTTTAGGAATCTCCATACTGCTTTCCAGAGTGGCTGCACTAATTTGCAGTCCCACCAGCAATGTATGAGTGTACCTTTTTCCCCACATCCTCGCCAACACCTATTGTTGCTTGTGTTCTTGATAATCACCATTCAAATTGGGGTGAGATGGAATCTTAGGGTAGCTTTGATTTGCATTTCTCTTATTACTAGAGATGTTGAACATTTTTTCATATATCTGTTGATAGCTTGTACATCTTCTTCTGTGAAGTGTTTGTTCATTTCCTTAGCCCATTTGTTGATTGGATTATTTGTATTCTTGATGTAGAGTTTTTTGAGTTCTTTATATATTCTGGAAATTAGCGCTCTATCTGAAGTATGATTGGCAAAGATATTCTCCCACTCTGTGGGCTCTCTCTTCACATTCCTGATGGTTTCCTTTGCTGAGAGAAAGCTTTTATGTTTGAATATATCCCAGTTATTGATTCTAGCTTTTATTTCTTGTGCTATGGGAGTCCTGTTAAGGAAGTCTGATCCCAAGCCAACAAGTTGAAGGTTTGGACGTACTGCAGGGTCTCTTGTCTGATTCCAAGGTCTTTGATCCATTTTGAGTTTATTTTTGTGCAGGGTGAGAGATAGGGATTTAGTTTCATTCTGTTGCATATGGATTTCCAGTTTTCCTGGCACCATTTGTTGAAGAGGCTATCTTTTCTCCATTGCATATTTTTGGCACCTTTGTCTAATATGAGAAAATTGTATTTATTTGGGTTTGTGTCCATGTCCTCTATTCTGTACCTTTGATCTACCTGTCTATTTTGGTACCAATACAATGCCGTTTTTGTTACTATTGCTTTGTAATAGAGTTGAAGATCTGGTATTGCGATACCCCCTGCTTCGCTCTTTCTACTGAGGATTGCTTTAGCTATTCTGGGTTTCTTATTCTTCCAGATGAATTTCATAATTGCTTGCTCTATTTCTGTAAGGTACACCATTGGGATTTTTATTGGAATTGCATTGAATCTGTATAGCACTTTTGGTAGTATGGCCATTTTGACAATATTAATTCTGCCTATCCAAGAACATGGGAGATCTTTCCATCTTCTAAGGTTTTCTTTAATTTCTTTATGTAGTTCTCATTATAGAGGTCTTTCACCTCTTTTATGAGATTGATTTCCAAGTATTTTATTTTTTTGAAGCTATTGTGAATGGGGTAGTTTTCCTAATTTCTCTTTCTGAAGATTCATCACTTAAAATGCATTGGATTTATGAGCATTGATCTTGTAACCTGCTACTTTACTGAATTCACTTATGAGTTCTAAGAGTTTTCTGGTGGAATTTCTAGGTTCCTCTGAATATATAATCATGTCATTAGCGAACAGAGATAGTTTGAGTTCCTCTTTTCCAATTCATATCCCTTTAATTTCTTTGGTTTGTCTAATTGCTCTGGCTAGAGTCTCAAGGATGATATTGAATAGAAGTGGTGAAAGAGGGCATCCCTGCTTTGTTCCAGTTTTTAGGGGGAATGCTTTCAGTTTTTCACCATTTAGAATGATATTAGCCATGGGCTTAGCGTAGATGGCCTTTACAATGTTAAGGAATGTTCCCACTACCCCAATTTTCTCTAGTGTTTTGAGCATGAAGGGGGATGCTGTATTTTATCAAATGCTTTTTCTGCATCTATTGAAATAAATATGTGATTCTTGACTTTAAGTCTGTTGATATGGTGAATTACATTTACTGATTTCCGGATGTTGAACCAACCTTGCATCCCTGGGATAAAACCCACTTGATTGTGGTGCACTATCTTTTTAATATATTTTTGTATGTGATTTGCTAAAATTTTGTTGAGAATTTTTGCATCAATGTTCATTAAGGATATTGGTCTGAAATTTTCTTTCCTCGATGTGTCTCTGTCTGGTTTAGGTATCAGGGTGATATTGGCTTCATAGAATGAGTTTGGGAGGGTTCCCTCCTCTTCTATTTTATGGAATACTTTGAGAAGTATTGGAATGAGCTCTTCTTTAAAGGTTTTGTAGAACTCGGCTGAGAACCCATCTGGTCCCGGACTTTTCTTTCTTTCTTTTTTTTTTTTAATTTATTTTTATTGTAAACAAATGGGATACTTGTTTCTGTTTGTACATGGAGTAACAGCATACCATTTGCGTATTCATAAATTTACATAGAGTAATGATGTTTGATTCATTCCATTATTTTTTTCCTTCCCCCTACCCCTCCCACCTCTCTTTTCCCTCTATACAGTCCCTCCTTCCTCCATTCCTGTCCCACTCCCACCCCCCATTACGTGTCATCATCCGCTTATCAGTGAGATCATTCCTCTTTTGGATTTTTGAGATTGGCTTATCTCACTTAACATGATATTCTCCAATTTCATCCATTTGCCTGCAAATGCCATAATTTTATTATTCTTTATAGCTGAGTAATATTCCATTGTATATATATACCACAGTTTCTTTATCCATTCATCAATTGAAGGGCATCTAGGTTGGTTCCATAGTCTGGCTATTGTGAATTGAGCAGCTATGAACATTGATGTGGCTGTATCTCTGTAGTGTGCTGATTTTAAGTCCTTTGGGTATAGGCCGAGGAGTGGGATAGCTGGGTCAATGGTAGGTCCCTTCCAAGTTTTCTAAGGAATCTCCACACTGCTTTCCAGAGTGGCTACACTAATTTGCAGTCCCACCAGCAATGTATGAGTGTACCTTTTTCCTCACATCCTCTCCAACACCTATTGTTGCTTGTGTTCTTGATAATCACCATTCTAATTGGGGTGAGATGGAATCTTAGTGTAGTTTTGATTTGCATTTCTCTTATTACTAGAGATGTTGAACATTTTTTCATATATCTGTTGATTGCTTGTACATCTTCTTCTGTGAAGTGTCTGTTCATTTCCTTAGCCCATTTGTTGATTGGGTTATTTGTATTCTTGGTGTAGAGTTTTTTGAGTTCTTTATAGATTCTGGAAATTAGTGCTCTATCTGAAGTATGAGAGGCAAAGATATTCTCCCACTCTGTAGGCTCTCTCTTCGCATTGCTGATAGTTTCCTTTGCTGAGAGAAAGCTATTTAGTTTGAATCTATCCCAGTTATTGATTCTAGCTTTTATTTCTTGTGCTATGGGAGTCCTGTTAAGGAAGTCTGATCCTAAGCCAACAAGTTGAAGATTTGGACCTACTTTTTCTTCTATAAGATGCAGGGTCTCTGGTCTGATTTCAAGGTCTTTGATCCACTGTGAGTTGAGTTTTGTGCAGGGTGAGAGATAGGGATTTAATTTCATTCTGTTGCATATGGATTTCCAGTTTTCCCAGCACCATTTGTTGAAGAGGCTATTTTTTCTCCATTGCATATTTTTGGCACTTTTGTCTAGTATTAGAAAATTGTGTTTATTTGGGTTTGTGTCCATGTCCTCTATTCTGTACCTTTGATCTACCTGTCTATTTTGGTGCCAATACCATGCCATTTTTGTTACTATTGCTTTGTAGTATAGTTGAAGTTCTGGTATTGCGATACCCTTGTTTCATTCTTCCTGCTAAGGATTGCTTTAGCTATTCTGGGTTTCTTATTCTTCCAGATGAATTTCATAATTGCTTGCTCTATTTCTGTAAGGTACGTCATTGGGATTTTATTTGGAATTGCATTGAATCTGTATAGCACTTTTGGTAGTATGGCCATTTTGACAATATTAATTCTTCCTATCCAAGAACATGGGTGATCTTTCCATCTTCTAAGGTCTTCCTTAATTTCTTTCTTCAGTGTTTTGTAGTTTTCATTGTAGAGATCTTTTACCTCTTTGGTTAGATTGATACCCAAATATTTTATGTTTTTTGAGGCTATTGCAAATGGAGTTGTTTTCCTCATTTCCCTTTCAGCTGTTTCATCGCTTGCGTATAAAAATGCTGTAGATTTATGCGTGTTGATTTTATAGCCTACTATTTTGCTGAATTCATTGATGAGGTCTAGAAGTTTTCTGGAGGAGGTTTTTGGATCCTCTAAATATAGAATCATGTCATCTGGAAATAGTGACAGCTTAAGTTCCTCTTTTCCTATTTGTATCCCTTTAATTTCTTTAGTCTGCCTAATTGCTCTGGCTAGAGTTTCGAGGACAATGTTGAATAGAAGTGATGAAAGAGGACATCCCTGTCTTGTTCCCGTTTTTAAAGGGAATGGTTTCAGTTTTTCTCCATTAAGAATGATGTTGGCCATGGGCTTAGCATAAATAGCCTTTCCAATGTTCAGGTATGTTCCTACTATCCCTATTTTTTTAGTGTTTTCAGCATGAAGGGGTGTTGTATATTGTCAAATGCTTTTTCTGTGTCAATTGAAATAACCATATGATTCTTATCCTTAAGTCTATTGACATGATGGATTATGTTTATTGATTTACGGATGTTAAACCATCCTTGCATTCCAGGAATGAACCCCATTTGATCGTGGTGCACAATTTTCTTAATATGTTTTTGGATATGGTTTGCCAATATTTTGTTAAGGATCTTAGCATCTATATTCATCAAGGATATTGGTCTGAAATTTTCTTTCCTTGAGGTGTCTTTTCCTGGTTTGGGTATGAGGGTGATATTAGCTAAACAGAATGAGTTTGGTAGGGTACCCTCCTTTTCTATTTCCTGGAATACTTTGAGAAGTATTGGAATGAGTTCTTTGAAGGTCTTGTAGAACTCGGCTGGGAATCCGTCTGGTCCTGGGCTTTTCTTGGATGGTAGATTTTTAATGGCTTCTTGTATTTCATTGCTTGATATTGATCTGTTTAAATCGTGTATGTCCTCCTGGTTCAGTATGGGAGGAGCATATGTCTCTAGAAATTTGTCAATGTCTTCGGTACTTTCTATTTTGTTGGAATACAGATTTTCAAAGTAGCCTCTCATTATGTTCTGTATCTCAGTGGTGTCTGTTGTGATATTTCCTTTTGCATCATGTATTTCAGTAATTTGAGTCTTCTTTCTCCTTCTCTTTGTTAGTGTGGCTAAGGGTTTATCTATTTTTACTTTCTCAAAGAACCAACTTTTTGTTATGTCAATTTTTTGAATAGTTTCTTTTGTTTCAATTTCATTGATTTCAGCTCTGATTTTAATTATTTCCTGTCTTCTACTACTTTTGCTGTTATTCTGTTCTTCTTTTTCTAGGGCTTTGAGCTGTAATGTTAGGTCATTTAATTGTTGACTTTTCATTCTTTTCTGGAATGCTCTCCATGCAATGAATTTTCCTCTTAGTATCGCTTTCATAGTGTCCCAGAGATTTTGATATGTTGTATCATCATTCTCATTGACCTCTAAGAACTTTTTAATCTCCTCCCTGATGGTTTTTGTTATCCACGTTTCATTCAATAGCATATTATTTAGTCTCCAAGTGTTGGAGTAATTTCCTTTTTTTACTTTGTCATTGATTTCTACTCTCAGTCCATTATGATCTGATAGAACAAATGGCAGTATCTCTATCTTTTTGCATTTCCTAAGGGCTGCTTTGTGGCGTAACATATGGTCTATTTTCGAGAAGGTTCCATGTGCTGCTAAGAAGAAAGTGTATCCGCTCGTTGATGGATGGAATATTCTATATATGTCTATTAAGTCTAGGTTATTGATTGTGTTATTGAGTTCTATGGTTTCTTTGGTTGGATTTTGTTTGGAAGATCTATCTAGTGGTGACAGCGGTGCGTTAAAGTCGCCCAGAATTATTGTGTTGTGGTTCCCAGTCATTTGGCTTATTTTTGGTTTTTAAGTTAGCTTGGTTTCTCCTTTGAGTGGTTTTTCTCTAAGGTAGTTCCTCCCTTTGCTGACCTCCATTGTTGTTTTTCATTTCCTCCTCATGGAATATTTTTTTGAGAACATTCTGTAGTGCAGGCTTTCTATTTGTAAATTCTTTTAACTTTTGTTTGTCATGGAAGGATTTTATTTCATCTTCAAATCTGAAGGTTAGTTTTGCTGGGTATAGGATTCTTGGTTGGCAACCATGTTCTTTCAGAGCTTGAAATTTGTTGGTCCAGGCCCTTCTAGCTTTTAGAGTCTGGGTTGAGAAGTCTGCTGCTATCCGTATTGGTCTCCCCCTACATGTAATCTGATGCTTTTCTCTCGTGGCCTTCAAAATCCTACCTTTATTTTGAATGTTAGGCATTTTCATTATAATGTGCCTTGGTGTGGATCTGTTGTGATTTTGTGCATTTGGTGTTCTGTAAGCCTCTTGTATTTGATTTTCCATTTCATTCTTCAGGTTTGGGAAATTTTCTGATATTATTTCATTGAATAGGTTGTTCATTCCTTTGGTTTGTATCTCTGTGCCTTCCTCAATCCCAATAATTCTTAAATTTGGTCTTTTCATGATGTCCCATAGTTCTTGGAGATTCTGTTCATGATTTCTTACCATCTTCTCTGTTTGGGCGACTTTATTTTCAAGATTAAATATTTTGTCTTCATTGTCTGAGGTTCTGTCTTCCAAGTGGTCTAGTCTGTTGGTGATGTTTTCCATTGAGATTTTTATTTGGTTTATTGTCTCCTTCATTTCAAGGATTTTTGGTTTTTTTTTTTTTTTTTTTTGAGAATCTCTATCTCTTTGTTGAAATGATCTTTTGCTTCCTGCAGGTGCTCTTTCAGCTTATTGGTATTATTATTCATTGCCTGCATTTGCTCTCTTATCTCATCCTTTGCTTCGCGAATCATCTTAATCATGTAAAATCTGAAGTCCTTTTCTGACATTTCTTCTAACATACTGTCATTGGATTCTATTACTATAGAATCTAGATTTGTTTGGATCATTTTCTTCCCTTGTTTTTTCATGTTGTTCATGTATCTTCCCCTCTAGTGCTGCAGATCTGGGGTATTGCAGATTTTCCCCTATAAGCTTATAGTGGCCCTATAGATTTCCAAAACCCTTTCTTTAAGGGGAGATCAATATTAGCAGTGCCCAAGTCAGACACTATGCAATCCTAGACCAAATAGCCCCTATGGGGACAATAACATCATGTAAATAAGGGAGAAAGCGAATCTGAGGGAACAGGTAAACAGAAGGAAAAGAAAGCAAGAAACGTAAAGAAATAAAAACTTAAATATTTTTTTTAAAAAAGGAGAAAAAAGAAAATCTACTGTATAATAGTCATATATTAATGAAACCTCCCAGTGTTCAGTAGCCTGATGTATGAGAGGTACCTGAGAATGAGCTTCAAGCCTCCAGCAGGCATGGCAGGATGGGATTTGCCCCACTCGAAGATTAGAGCTACGGCTTCCAGGATTATCCAAGATGGCTGCTCTAGCTTCCAAATGTGTTGGCAAATGGGGAGCTGCAGCTCAGGGGTGGACATAGTCAGCTGGAGGTCCTGGAGGCGGGGTGCAGTTGGTCCGGCAGGGGTCCTGGAAGTCCCGTGTGTTTGGTGTGGTTGTGGGATCCTGGAGGCCAGGTGCAATCAGTCTGGGGTCCCGGTGATAGGGTGCAGTCAGTTGGTCTGGGGGTCCTGGCGGCAGGGAGCAGTCAGTTGATGTGAGGGCCCCAGAGGCAGGGAGTGATCGGTTGGGCTGAGGATCCTGGAGACGGGACTTGGTCAGTCCGGCCAGGGGTCCTATAGGGCCTGGCTGTTGTCTCAAAATGGCGGCAGCCACGTGTAATCAAACCTGCAGGTACTGTAACAGTGAACTTCCAGGCAGCAGCAGGCAGCTGGTTCTCCACTGGCGGTCTGCGGTCAACCTGCTGGCAGCTGTCGGAGGATCAGTAGGTGAACCTCGAGTGTTGGGTGATGGATAGGGGTAAGGGAGGCAATGGACAGGCGAGAGGCAGGGAAATGGTGGATGATAGACGCCTGACAGTGAGCAATCGGCTCTCAAAAAAGGCGTGATATTCTGGCAGATTGCAGGTGATCACAGCAGACAAATGGGGTAAAGAGCAGGGGATCGATAAGCGCCTCACCGAGAAACAGATATCCTCTGCTTGAATCCGGCGTTGCGGATCGACGAAGAACGCAGCCTCCCTCTCCCGGACTTTTCTTTGTTGGTAGGCTTTTGATGACCTCTTCTATTTCATTGCTTGAAATTGATTTATTTAAGTTGTGTATGTCCTCCTCATTCAGTTTAGGTAATTCATATGTCTCTAGAAACTTGTTGATGTCTTCAAGGTTTTCTGTTTTGTTGGAGTATAGATTTTCAAAATAGCTTCTAATTATGTTTTGTATTTCACTTGTGTCTGTTGTGATATTTCCTTGTTCATTCCGAATTTTAGTAATTTGAGTTTTCTCCCTCTTTCTCTTTGTTAGTCTGGCTAAGGGTTTATCAATTTTGTTTATTTTTTCAAAGAACCAACTATTTATTTTGTTAATTTTTCCAATTGTTTCTTTTGTTTAAATTTCATTGATTTTGGCTCTGATTTTAACTATTTCCTGTCTTCTACTACTTTTGGTGTTGGTCTGCTCTTCTTTTTCTAGGGTTTTGAGCTTTAGTATTAAGTCGTGTATTTGTTGATTTCTACATCTTTTGTTGAATGCGCCCCATGAAATAAATCTTCCTCTAAGTACTGCTTTCATAGTGTCCCAAAGATTTTGATATGATGTGTCTTTGTTCTCGTTTACTTCTAAATTTTTTTTTATTTCCCTCCTGATGTCTTCTGTTATCCATTCATCATATAATAGTGTATTATTTAATCTCCAGGTATTGGAGAAGTTTCTGTTTTTTATTCTGTCATTTATTTCTAATTTCAATCCATTATGATCTGATAGAGTACAAGGTAGTATCTCTATCTTCTTGTATTTGCTAACAGTAGTTTTGTGGCATAAGACATGGTCTATTTTAGAGAAGGATCCATGTGCTGCTGAGAAGAAAGCGTATTCGTTCTTTGTTGGATGGTATATTCTATATAAGTCGGTTTAGTCTAAATTGTTGATTGTGTTATTGAGATCTATGGTTTCTTTATTCAATTTTTGTTTGGATGATCTATCCTGCGGTGAGAGAGGTGTGTTAAAATCGCCTAGTATTATTTTGTTGTGGTCTATTTGATTTCTGGAATTGAGAAGGATTTGTTTGACGTACATGGACGAGCTAATGTTCGGGGCATAGATATTTATGATTGTTATGTCTTGCTGATTTATGCTTCCCTTAAGCAGTGTGTAATGTCCTTCTTTATCCCTTCTGACTAGTTTTGGCTTGAAATCTACATTATCTGAAATGAGGCTGGATACTCCAGCTTTTTTGCTGTGTCCGTGTGCATGGTATGTTTTTTCCCATCCTTCCACCTTTAGTCTATGGGTATCTCTTTCTATGAGATGAGTCTCTTGCAGGCAGCAAATTTTTGGATTTTTCTTTCTAATCCATTCTGCCAGTCTATGTCTTTTGATTGATAAGTTCCGGCCGTTAACATTCAGGGTTATTATTGTGATATGATTTGTATTTCCAGTCATTTGACTCATTTTTGTTTTTTGACATGATTTGGTTTCCCCTTTATTTCGCTATTCCTTTAGGCTAGTTCCTCCCATTGCTGATTTGTATCGTTGTTTTTCATCTCTTCCTCATGGAATATTTTGCTGAGAATGTTCTGCAATGCTGGCTTTCTTTTTGTAAATTCCTTTAGCTTTTGTTTATCATGGAAGGATCTTATTTCATCATCAAATCTGAAAGTAAGTGTTGCTGGGTATAAGATTCTTCGTTGGCATCCATTTTCTTTCAGGGCTTGGTAAATGTTGTTCCAGGCCCTTCTAGCTTTTAGGGTCTGGATTGAAAAATCTGCTGATATTCTTATTGGTTTCTCCCTGAATGTAATTTGATTCTTTTCTCTTGCGGCATTTAAAAGTCTGTCTTTATTTTGTATGTTAGGTATTTTCATAATAATGTGCCTTGGTGTAGGTCTGTTGTAATTTTGTATATTTGGAGTCCTATAAGCCTCTTGTACTTGGTTTTCCATTTCATTCTTCAGAATTGGGAAATTTTCTGATATTATTTCATTGAATAGATCGTTCATTCCTTTGGTTTGTTTCTCTAAGCCTTCCTCAATCTCAATAATTCTTAAATTTGGCCTTTTCATGATATCCCATAATTCTTGTAGATTCTGTTCATGATTTCCTACCATCTTTTCTGTTTGGTCAACTTTGTTTTCAAGATTAAATATTTTGTCTTCAATATCTGAGGTTCTGTCTTCCAGGTGTTCTATCCTATTGGTTATGCTTTCTATGGAGTTTTTAACTTGGTTTATTGTTTCCTTCATTTCAAGGATTTTTGTTTTTTTTTTTTTTTTCAATATCTCTAACTCTTTATTGAAATGATCTCTTGCTTCCTGTATTTGCTCCTTTAACTGTCGATTGGTACGATCATTTAATGCCTGCATTTGCTCTTTCATCTCCTCCTTCAATGCCTGCATTTGCTCTTTCATCTCCTCGTTTGCTTCCCTGATTGTTTTAATTATGTACATTCTGAACTCCCTTTCTGACATTTCTTCTGCTGTGCTGTCATTGGGTTTTATTGTTATAGTATCTAGGATTGTTTGGGACATTTTCTTCCCTTGTTTTCTCATATTGGTCAGATGTCAGTGGGACTTTGTGATATTGCAGAATTCTTCTATTGGCTTATAGTGTCCCTGTAGATTTCCAGTGTATCACCTTCCTGCCTTCAGTAGCCTGAAGTCTTGGAGTAACTTGATAATGCAGTGCTTCCAAGGAAAGCTGCCCCTAGCCCGCTACTGGTTCCAGGACTTGGAGCTGGCTCTGTGTGAAAAGGCTCTCACTGGGGGGCCTGCTCTGAGAAGCTAGCCTGGAAAGGCACTTCCCACCGGAGGGGGCCTGGCTGCGGGCTGCTTGGGAAAGTCTCTGGCTGCCCTGTCCTGGTCCCTGAAGCAACCTGCGGGCAGGAACTCGCCACTCTGGTTCAGGGACTTGAAGCTTGGTTCTGTGCAGAAAGGCTCTCACTGGGGGGCCTGCTCTGAGATGCTGGAGAATCTGGCCCTGTGGGAGGAGCCCACTGCCGGAGTGCGCAGGGCTGCCTGGGGAAGACTCTAGCTGCCCTGCCCTACTCTAATAAGCCACCTGAATCCGGGCCTGCTGCCCGGGCAGCGCTTCACCGGGTGGGGGAGACTTGCCCCGTGGCTCTATTTTAGTCTGAGTCTCTCAGTGCCTCCCCTTCTTGAATCCTGGGTTCTGGAGCGACTGGAGATGCAGTCACCCTCTAGTCCGCCATCTTGGATTGCCTGGTTATTATGTATTTTGAATGTTAGGAGAGCATTGATGTTAGCAATAAAAGACAACCACATAAATTGAAGTTACCTTTGAGAATCCCCTAGAAAGCTTCCTATGTGGAGACCAGTGGATACCCTCTCAATCATTTCAGTACAACCAGCTTGTCTTTAGCATTGAAAAGCATTGATCATTTTCACTTTGAGCCCCAGATAAAGTAGTTGGCTAGAAATGTGGTTCTATGAAAAATTGTTTGTTTAAGCTTTAGGGTGCTTGCTTTGTGTTTATACTTTATATAGTTGTGCTGATTGCATTTTCCTATCTACCCTAACTATATAATCTAACTATTTTATACCCACTTTACAGGTAAAAAGAAAAAAAAAGAAGATTCTGAAAGATTAAATCCCTTGCCAACAAATATATGGAAGTGCTTGTGATTTTGATTAAGATTAAACCCATGCTATCCTGTTTTTAGAACTGTGTGTAAAATGAGAGTAAGAAGATTCTAAGTGAGGGCTTTCCCAGCATTGGTCTGGGAGTATAGCTCAGTGGTAGAGTACTTGCCTTGCATATGCAAAGCTCTGGGGTCCATTTGCTTTGCAAAAAAAGCAAAACAAACTCTCACAGGATAAAAAATTGACTTTTTGCTATGAGCTTTAGGAGTGATGTGGACTAGCTACTCAGGGGCATGACTGTCTTTGGCGTCCTACCTAGGTGAGGTATTGCTCTGCATATTTGTAGAGATAAGTAAAGTATGAGGTGCCATGATTCATAAAGATATGCTTTTGATCATGTATGCAACTTGCCTTGCTCTGTTGTATAGAACATGCTGTGATTGAGCAAGGCATTAAAATAATCTCACCTTCTCCTGGGTATTTCACAGTTTACACCTCTATGGTATCATTGTCTTCATGAATCTTTCATTGTGCCTTAGAGTTGGGCATATGAGGGATGGAAGTTTTCCTAGGAGGATGTCTATAATCAGCTGATGAACTGAACACAATTGTCTATGCATAATGTAACTCCCACCAGGTACACCCCACAGAAACCCCCAAGTAAGGGAAAACAAACCCACTGCAGCATGTTTACCATTTATTCATGAATGCACAGCACTTGGCTTCGATACTCTGGAATTCAAAATGGTGATGTGAATAGCAAGCATTGAAGGCGAGACTTCGAGAAGCAGGGAACTTTATATAAGCATCTCTTGTAAGTTTCCTGTAATGACTGTGATCGAATTGCTTCGTGTTGCTCTGTTCTTTCAAAGAAGAGATTAGCCAGAAAATTATTTTCTAAACCTCACCTCACACAATTAACTCAAACACTTGCCTGAATGTTTAAGATTTCCAGACAGCTGAACTTTCCCTGGTCTCTTTCATTGCTCTCAGTGAGAGGTCCTTGAACTATCCTTAAGGTGAATTTCATTGGTTTGCTTTTAGGCATTTTCTACTCTACCCTCCTCTGTCCTTCCCTTCCCTTTCCCATAACATAACTGCCCCATGGGGAGAACCAAGATAAACACATTTGCTTTGTTATAAATTTTATTCACTCCATAGAGTCAATAATTTGAATATTTTTACTAAGCCATTGCTATAGGACTTTCTCAATTTTTAATGTATGAGCCACCAAAATTTACCTAATTTTTTCAACTTTCTAGTTTAAATCACCCTAACTTCTTTATTTCGTAAACATGTGGAGATTGGTAACCCCATGTTTTGTCTTTCTTCCATGTATAACTTTCCCTTATGTCTGAGAGAATGCTGCTTCTGCTGGCCAACCTTTGGAAAGCCAGGCTACATCCACTTATAAACTGGGTGACTTTGGGCTATTCTCATACCTTCTTTAAATCTTAGTTCCTTATCTGCAAAATATGGGTGATGATACTAATGACATTTCATGGAATTGGAGAAGATTAAATGAGATAATGATTAAAAAGTTCTTGGCGTATTGTATGTGTTGAAGCAACGTTGTTACAATCAGCATCTCACTTTTTAGACTTTGTATTTTAGCCATGCTCTTTGTTTAGTAGTTCATGTTCATTTGTTAATGCATGTAATGATGTTATGTTGTCTCAATTTTAGTTTTCCTACACATTCTGAACGTTTTTCCTCACCTTTTCCTCTTCCAGCTATTTATATTTCTCCTTTCATAGCCACATAGCTTGAAGGAGTATTTGGTATTAACAGGTTCATGTTAAGAATTGTGCAGGCCCTTAGGTCTAAAAACTTCATGTTGCCTATGCCCCCGATACCCACCCACATACAATCAAAATAAAATAAAATTGTATTTTTAAATGACACGAAATCCCATAAGTGCTCCTAGTTTATAGATGAAAATTGTGAGCTTCAAATGATGAAAATAGATTCTTAAGTTTTTGATTATAAATTTCTGAGTCAATTCACTGTACCTGAAATGTTTGAATATTTTTTTGAAGGCCCAACTATTATTCTCTTGAAGTCTCTGCATGGAATAATTCAGCCTTGTAAGTCAGTTGCTTTCAATTCTTTGAGATGCATAGTCACATATACATATTCACATATGCAGCCATACTCATATGAGGGGTATGTGTGTATCTGTAGTCAAGGTATTGTTCTGGGTGCATAACGTATATTTGGGGGAGATGATAAGCTTAGATCTGGCATCTGCCATTTGTTAGCAGACTTTTGGGTGGGTTTATCCATATCTATGAGTCTCCTTTCCTCAAAAGATTATTTGCTTCTCAGGGTTGCTATGAAGATGAGAAAATAACACGCAGCTGACTTCATCGGAGAAGTTATTGAGCACTGCATAAACCTCCATGAATTAAATTTCAATATGGCATGCTTTCTTTGTCACATTAAACCATTGAGTTGTGAGATGAAGGTCAGAATTGAATAATGGTAGCTCTCTGTCCTCTGTAGTTCAGCAGCACAGTCCTGACTACTTCATGAGCACACTGTATGTTTCCCACCAAGAGACACAAACACCTTGCCAAAAGCTCTGTTTTCATGACAAAGGAAAAGGCAACAGGCAGTTGTGGATGATAAAATTCACTTCATAGACTTGAGAGGTTTAAGTGTGATTAGTCATAAACTACTCACTATTCATTCCGGTGCTCAGGAAATGCCAGATAAGTGAACTACGCCAATTGTTAATTGAAAAACATTTCTTTGGAAGAAGAGTCCATCCTGAGTATTAGTCAAATAAGACCTGAGGTTCAGGATTTGAAGTGAGGGTCAGACTGAGGTAGAAATAGCCAGTGTTATAGTGGAGACAGGCATGTATATGTTGGTAGTGGCGCCAGTCCATAAAACTTTCATGAACAATGATTTTGGAGAGTCAAGCTTATTTTAAAAGTACTGTAATTTTTCACTGCCTCCTAATGCATGTAGGTGGTATAAATTTGAAGACTTATTTTTCTGAATCTGATGAGGTTTGGAATACAGTTTGGGGGAGGTCCTATTGCAGATCTGAAATTTTCAGCAATCTAAGGGAAGGAATAATCAAAGGTTCTGGGAAAGCTGGGGAGAGTAAAGAGTCAGCAGGTTTGGCAGTATGTGAAAGAAAAATCCTGGTAATGATTTAGAAAAGGAAATATTTAATGGGATCCTTTAAAGTTTTTTGGTGGTATATGCAATTGAAATCTTTTTCTCCATCTTTTCTACAAAATCTTCAGTAAAATTTGAACTGCTCATGTATCTTTTGTTGTGCCTGGTGCTATAGATTGGATTTTTATATCCTTCCAAATTCATATTTTGAAACTTAACTTCAAATGTGATAGTAACAAGAGGTGAGAACTTTGGAATTTGTTTAGTCATAAGGGCAGAACCTTCATGAATAGGATGAGTATCCTCATAAAAGACATCAAGAGAGCTCCCATACCCCTTCTTACACATGAAGACTCAGGAATCAGAAAGTGGGTTAGTGAATCTACCGATGCCTCTATCTGGAAAGAACCAGTCTCCAGAACTGTGAGAAATAAATTCTGGTTATCCATAAAGGGCCAAGTTTACAGAATTTTGTTATAGCAGCACAACCAAACTAAGACAGGTGGATTCTTTGGAAGAATGATAGGACACAAAAGTGCCTTTGAACAGAGGTGGCACAAAACTGGTACATTCGAGAACATCTAGGTTTTCATCTACCTCTGACTTACCCATTGTTCTCAGAGGGTTCTATTACGGTGGACATTCTCATCCACTGCTTTTTTAAATATACAGATCAGAAGGTACCTTCAAGTCAGGATCTGATTCCCAATTCTACCTTAAATTTTCCTGGAACATGCATACTGCCTTGGTGTGAGGCTCAAGGGGTGAGGAGGTAAGACCAGTGAGATGATGGCCGTAAAAGCAGCCATGATTGCTATGGCTATTTAGAAAAAAGTAGTGCACTAGCTTCATAAAACCAGACAAAGATGCATCAAGATAGATACGAAAATTCTTAACAAAATTCTGGTGAATCACATACAAAAACATAAAAAGATAGTGCACCATGATCAAGTGGGGTTCATCCCAGGGATATAAGGTTGGTTCAACATCCAGAAATCAATAAATGTAATTCAACACATCAATAGACTTAAAGACAAGAATCAGATGATCATTTCAATAGATGCAGAAAAAGCATTTGATAAAATACAGCACCCCTTCATGTTCAAAACACTAGAAAAAATAGGGGTAGTAGCAACATAACTCAACATTGTAAAAGCTATCTATGCTAAGCCCAAGGCCAATATTGTTCTAAATGGAGAAAACTTGAAAGCATTTCCTTTAAAAACTGGAAAACAACAGGGATGCCATCTCTCACCACTTCTTTTCATAGTCCTTGAAACTCTAGCCAGAGCAATTAAACAAGAGAAAAAAATTAAATCGATATGAATAGGAAAAGAAAAACTCAAACTATTTTCCAATTACATGATTCTATATTTAGTGGATCCCAAAAATTTACCAGAAAACTTCTAGAACTAATAAATGAATTCAGCATAGTAGCATGATATAATTGAATATGCATAAATCTAATGCATTTCTATTCATAAGTGATGACTCCTCTGAAAAAGAAATTAGGAAAATTACCCCATTCACAATGACTTGAAAAAAAAATACTTGGGTATCAATCTAACAAAAGAGGCGAAAGACCTTTACAATGAAAACTACAGAACACTAAAGAAAACCGAAGATGGAAAGATCTCCCATATTCTTGGATAAGTAGAATTAATATTGTCAAAATGGTCATATTACTAAAAGCACTATACAGATTGAATGCAATTCCAATTAAAATCCCAATTGACGTATCTCATAGAAAGAGAGAAAGCAATCATGAAATTCATTTGCAAAAATGAGAGACCCAGAATAGCCAAAGCAGTTCTTAGCAGGAAGAGTGAAGCAGGAGGTATCACAATACCAGAACTTCAACAATACTACAGAGCGATAGTAACAATAACGGCATGGTACTGGCACCAAAACAGGCAGGTAGACCAATGGTACAGAACAGAAGACACAGAGACAAACCCGCATAAATACAGTTACCTCATGCAAGACAAAGGTGCCAAAAACATACAATGGAGAAAAGGTAGCCTCTTGAACAAATGGTGCTGGAAAAACTGGAAATCCATATGCAGCAGAAGGAAATTAAACCTCTATCTCTCACCCTGTACAAAACTCAACTCAAAATGGATCAAGGACCTAGGAATTAGACCAGAGACCCTGCACCAAATAGAAGAAAAATTAGGCCCAAAACTTCATCATGTTGACTTAGGACCAGACTTCCTTAATAAGACTCGTGAAGTGCAAGAAATAAAATCAAGAATCAATAAGTGAGATGAATTCAAACTACAAAGCTTTTCCTCAGCAAAGGAAACAATCAACAATGTGAAGAGAGAGCCTACAGAGTGAGAGAAAAACCTTTACCATAATCACTTCAGATAGATCACTAATCTCCAGAATTTATAAATAACTTGAAAAACTTAACACCAAAAATACAAATAACCCAATCAATAAATGGGCTAAGGAACTGAGCAGACAGTTCACAGAAGATATACAATCTATCAACAAATGTATGAAAAAATGTTCAACATCTCTAGTAATTAGAGATATGCATATCAAAATTACCCTAAGATTCCATCTCACTCCAATTAGAATGGCAGTTATCAAGAATACAAACAAATAAGTGTTGTCAAGAATGTGGGGGAAAAGGTACACTCATACATTGCTGGTGGGATTGCAAATTGGTGCAGCCACTCTGAAAGCACTGTGGAGATTCCTTAGAAAATTTGGAATGGAACCACCATTTGACCCAGCTATTCCACTCCTTGGCATATACCCAAAGGACTTAAAATCAGCAAACTACAGTAGTGCAGCCACATCAATGTTTACAGCTGCTGAATTTACATTAGGTAGCTCGTGGAACCAACCTAGATGTTCTTCAATAGATAAATGGATATAGAAACTATGATATATATATAGTTTGTGTACACACACACACACACAATGGAATATTACTCAGCCATAATGAAGAATAAAATTATGGCATTTGCAGGTAAATGGATGGAGTTGGAGAATATCATGCTAAGTGGGATAATCCAATTCCCAAAACCAAAGACTGAATGTTTTCTCTGATAAGTGGATGCTGATACTTAATGGGGGGATGGGGAAGGGGAAGGGAAGAATGGAGGAACTTTATGTTTCGCAGAGGGAAATGAGGGGAGGAAGCAAGGGGTGGGAAAGATGGTGGAATGAGACTGACATCTTTACTCTGTGTACATGTATGATTCCATACATGTGACTCTACATTGTGTACAACCAGAGAAATGAAAAGTCGTACTCCATTTGTGTACAGTGAGTCAAAATGTATTATTCTTCTGTCATGTATAACTAAATAGAACAAACAATAAAAAAGTAGTGTAAAGGTATAATGAGGAAAGATTCAGGTAATTTTTAAGTTAGATATTCTAGAATTTGAATCAAGGATCTGTCCTTGTTTATAATGTGACCTCATTAAACTTTTTTGTAACTTTAAGGTGGGTGCATTCATCCCTAAACCCATTGTTCATAGGACTGCGAAAGTGGTCAGATGGCAGCAGGTTAAGATTGCAGGAGAAATAATCACTGCCTATTAAAACTAAGAATCATTGTTTTCTTGATTGTAATGCAATACTATACTTCCTAGCTAGAACAATTAGTTCTACAATATACCAAAGAAAGCTGCACATGGGTAAATATTTATTCTCTTGCATAAGAGAGCAATTTGTAATAGTCAATAAAATCTTCAGATGTTCTAATTTTTAATTGTGAATAATCTGAAAAGTTGTCATATGATTTGCATATTCATAGTAGTAGTTATTATTGACTGCCTCATATATGAAATTTGATTTTGAAAAATCACCATTACTAGACTACTGAGAGGATAAAAATTTGCCAGTTTCTTTAGGCATAACCTTTCATATTCTGTGAATCAAACATTTCCAAAGCAAATTATATACATCACAAAATAGCAGTAGGGATATGCTAGGTTTACAAGGATAGTCTTAGCTTAATTTTTCTTTATTCAATTTGCACATCAACATTACAGTTCAAATACGAAGGTGTCAGACAACTCCTGAACAATTTAATGGACAAAGAACATAAAATCATTCATTCTCACCAGTCAGCTAGGAAATACCAACCAATTTGAAAAGGAAATAGTCACAATCTCTTTGCCAGTATTTTCCATCTTAGAACTAAGGACTATGGACAATATTTTGCATTTGGCTGCTGCTAGGCAAAAATTTTTAAAATTACCATCTATAAATCTTGCTTACACAACAAACATGGTATTGCCTGAAAAATATAATAAATAATAATTGCTGTTTTTATAGAAATACCTTTGCTGAAGAAAATGACCATTTTGCTGTTTAAATATTTATAGAATAACTAAGAGGGTTACAGAGAAGTTACTTTCAAGCTTCTCAATTCATGATACATGTTTTGCTGTGGGAATACCTTTAAAGTTACTGTTCATACTAACAAGGATAATCAAAGGCTAAACAACTAGAGATCCCTTGAGCAACCAATACACAATCGTTTAGTAAATAAAAGATAAATTAAAGGCTTACACCACAGAGCATTTCTTTATAAAGAATTTTAAAATTACTTTAATAGACTCTGGATGATAATTAATAAAATATATTACTGAGTGCTTGGCTTGATTTGGTACTTTAATAAGCATATTTATTCATCTTCAAAGTCAAGGGAAAATGCTTTTGAAACTAAGTCAAAGGGTGAAGTAGCTTTTCTTAGATTATTGTATGATATAACATTACTTGGTTTCTATCTTGTAGAATAATACTACAACAAAGATAGCTTGTGCTTGTTCACATTTCAAAGCAACAGAAAAGACTGTATTTCATTCCACAGAGTTTAGATTTATATGATTCCATTACAGTTGCATTCATCAATTTTTAATATATTAAAATCATCACAAATACTAAATAGGATCTTGTCACATTTTTAAAATTAGTTTTGTAATTCTAGATGGTTATGAGTAACTGTCACAGTCATGAGTTAAGTTTACCATGTTAATATACAACTATTCCAAGAGATGTTAAGCTGTAATTAGTTGATATAAAATTATATTTTGTATGTTAAATTGAATATATGTGAATTTTAGTTTTACAGTTTTCTTTTTGCATTTTGGAGTCAATATAATTTTTATATCTTTAATACCTTTGAAGGACCTACTTATCATGTCCACAGAGAAATACATTTAAAAAAATATTTTTATTAGTGTCTTATAGTTATACATAATAAATATAAAGATCCCTGATTACTTCTTTTTATCCCTGCTGTGTTTCATAATTAGTTGTTTTTAACCTAAGATATCTATGTTACTGCTATCAATTAACTACTTATAAAGTACGATCATATCTTTAACTTTTCATCAAGTTTGATATAATTATATAGCTATTTTGAATAATTAATCATAATCATCATAGTTTATACCTAATAAAAAAGTACTAGAATACATATTATAGATTCAACACAATCCATATCAAAATTCCAGCTGACTTTATTTTGAGAAATTGACAAACTGATCCTGAAACTCACATGTGAAAACAAGGGTCCCATGCTAACCAAGACAATATTAAAAAAGAAGTATGAACTTGGGGAGAGCTATCCTTCCCTGTTTTAAAGCCCCCTAAAAAGTTACAGAGATCAAGTCAGTTTATCTTACATAAGGATAAAACTATAGATGAGAGGAATAGAATTAAGAGTCTTGAAGTAAACCCTAACAATTTTGTTCAATTTTTGACAAAGAGACCAAATTAATTCAATGGGGGAAAGAATGATCTTTCCAATAAATAGTTCTGGTACAATTAGATATCTATATGAAAAAAAAAAGATGGATTTGAACTCCTACCTAATATTATACTCAAAAATGAAAGTGAATTGCAGATTTACATGTAAGATTTAAAACTAAAATAGGAGTAAATCTGTGGTCTTGGGTTAGGCAGTGATTTATTAGGAATGACATCGATAGCATAGGAGATACAAGAGAAGATGGGTAAATTGAACGTCATCATAATTAAAAACCTTTATGTGTTAAAGGATACCATGAAGAAAACAGAAAAGATAATCCACAGCCTGTAATCCCAATGATTTGGGATTCTGTTGTAGGAGGATCACAAGTTTAATACTAGCCTTAGCAACTTAGTGAGAACTGCTCTCTCTCAAAAAAAAATTAATAATAATAAATAAAATTATAAAAAGGACTGGGCATATAGCTCAGTGGTAGAGCACCCCTGGATTCAATCCTCAGTGCTGGGGGTTGGGGAGAAAAGATAACCCATAGAGTGGGAGAAAATATTTACCCATTATATATTGATAAGGAACTTGAATCTAGAATATATGAAGAACTCTTACAACTCAACAGCAAGACAAGAAATCCAACTCAACATTTGACAAAAGACCTTAGTAGGCAGTTCTTCAAAGAAATATAGAAATGGTGGCTAAGCGCAAGGAAAGATGTATAGCATCATTAGTCATTAGGGAAATGCAAATCAAAAGCACCCTGAAATAGCACTTCAGCCAACTGAATGGCTATAATAAAAAAGACATATGCAATTGCTAGTGAAGATGTGAGAAACTGGAACTCTTAAACATTGCTTCTGGGATTATGAAAGTTGCAGCCACTTTAGAAAACAGTTTAGTAGCTTCCCAATAGGTTAAGTGTAGAGTTACCATGTGATCTGCAATTCAGTCCTTGCTATCTACCCAAGACATAGAAAAGCTTATGTTCCCATAAAAACTTGTACACAAATTTTCATAACAATATTATTTGTAATAGCCAAAAAGTGGAAACATTCCAAGTGCTTACCAAATGATGAATGAAAAATAAAATGTGATGTAGCCATGTGGAGGAATAGTATTCTACAACAAAAAGGAATGAAGTACTGTTACCTGCTACAACGTAGCTGAACCTCATGATGAGGAAAAACCAGTCACAAAAGATGATATATTGCACAATTCCATTTATATGTCATGTTCAGAATAAAATGATCTGTAAAGATAGAAAGTAGGTTAGTGGTTGCCTAGAGATGGGAGGAAGGCTAAATAAAGGGATGAGAAGTGATTGCTAAAGGGTATGGTGTTCCTTTGTGGAATGATGAAAATGTTCTAAAATTAGATAGCGGCAATGATTGCACAATTCTGAAAATATTCTAAAATCTGATCAATTGTGTACTTTAAACAGGTGAGTTATATGGAATATAAATTATGCATCAATAAAGCTGTTAAGATTAATTTTCCTCTGAAATATAGTCAACTCAGTGGTACATAAATATTTCTCATGAGAGTTATTGATAATGATTTTAGCACCTGTGATCCATATTTTCTCCAGAAATAGTTTGAATTTATCTAATTTCATGATTTCCACATTTATATGCTTTCCTCTACTTTTTACTATCTTTATTCACTCTCTCTACATATAAATCAATCTACACAATTAAAATTCTATGATAGGATATGTTTTAAAATCTGAGTAATATTGCTATGCCTTCCCATATTTTAATAACATAATAGTTTAGGTTATTTTAGTTTAATGTGCACCTAAGCCAATAAAATCACTTTCATCTTTATGCTGGTTATTGGCAGGTGTCCTTGACAGTTATGAATCATAACTGATACTGAACAGCTTCAGATGAATTGTCTCTTTCTAGGTCTTGACTTTTCTTGCTAAATTCTAAGAAAATTCCAATTTTTAAGGAGATAGGATGAAGAAAATTAGATTTATTTTACCCTTGGAAAGAAAACTCAATGAAAATCTCCTGTATTTGAAGGACAGTGGCCAGTTAGTCTTCATCTACTCAGAAATATTTTTAAATTTTTTTTTTAAATTGGCTTTAATTAGTCATACATGACAGTAGAATGCTTTTTGATACATCATATATAATGGAGTATAATTCTCATTCTTCTAGTTGTACATGATGTAAAATCCCACTGGTATAGTTATAAGTACATAGGGTCTGATTCATTCTACTATCCTTCCTACGCCCATACCTCCTCCCCGTCCCTTCACTCCCCTCTACCTAAAGTAACTCTATTCTTCCCCAGCTACCCCTCCCCCATTTTTTAAATTGTAAACAAATGGGATACATGTTGTTTCTCTGTTTGTACATGGAGTAAAGACATACCATTTGTGTAATCATAAATTTACATAGGGTAGTGATGTTTGATTCACTCTGTAATTTTTTCTCTTTCCCCCCACCCCTCCCACCCCTCTTTTCCCTCTTTACAGTCCTTCCTTCCTCCGTTCTTGCCACCCTCTCTAACCCTCACCCTAAACCTAACCCTAACCCTAACACTAACCACTCCCACCCCCCATTATGTGTCATCATCCGCTTATCAGTGAGATCATTCGTCCTTTGGTTTTTTGAGATTGGCTTATCTCACTTAGCATGAAATTCTCCAATTTCATACAATGCCATAATTTTATCATTCTTCATGGCTGAGTAATATTCCATTGTATATATATACCACAGTTTCTTTATCCATTCATCAATTGAAGGACATCTAGGTTGGTTCCACAATCTGGCTATGGTGAATTGAGCAGCTATGAACATTGATGTGGCTGTATCTCTGTAGTATGCTGATTTTAAGTCCTTTGGGTATAGGCCAAGGAGTGGGATAGCTGAGTCAAATGGTGGTTCCATTCCAAGCTGTCTGAGGAATCTCCATACTGCTTTCCACAGTGGCTGCACTAATTTGCAGCCCCACCAGCAATGTATGAGTGTACCTTTTCCCCCACATCCTTGCCAACACCTATTGTTGCTTGTGTTCTTGATAATTGCCATTCTAATTGGGGTGAGATGGAATCTTAGGGTAGTTTGATTTGCATTTCTCTTATTACCCTCCCCCATTTATTGTGAAATAGTATCTGCATATCAAAGGAGACACTCAGGCTTTCTTTTTTGGGAATTGTCTTATTTCACTTAGCATGATATTATCCAGCTCCATCCAATTACTGGCAAATGCCATAACTTCATTCTTCTTTAAACCTGAGTAATATTCCATTGTGTATATATACTATAGTTTCTTTATCAGTTCATCTGTTGAAGGACATCTAGGTTGGTTCCATAGTTTGGCTGTTGTGAATTGAGCTGCTATCGAACATTGATGTGGCTGTGTCACTGTAGTATGCTGATTTTAAGTCCTTTGGGTATAGGCCAAGGAGTGGGATAGCTGGGTCAAATGGGGGTTCCATTCCAAATTTTCTGAGGAATCTCCATACTGCTTTCCAGAGTGGCTGCATCAATTTGCAACCCCACCAACAGTGTATGAGTGTGCCTTTTCTCCCCACACCCTTGCCATCATTTATTGTTGCTTATATTTTTGAAAACTGCCATTCTGACTAGGGTGAACTGAAATCTTAGAGTAGTTTTGATTTGCATTTCTCTAATTACTAGAGATGTTGAACATTTTTTCATATATTTATTGATTGATTGTATTGAGAAATGTTCTTAATAATCAGCATGATGAGCTTTTTTAAATGACTAAGACATTTCTAAAAGCAAAGCTTTCCAGTGCTGAAATTGCTTGCCAAATGTACTGGCATTTATTCCCCTTCTTGTCCATAAGAAAGATGCCATACATTGGAACCACTGTGGAGATAATGGCTAGAGGCAGAGGGTTTGGCACTTTTGTATCCCCATGATAGTTTGTTCTTTCCTAGTTACATAGGGATCTGTTGCTTCTTTTTCTATAAATCTCTCTCTCTCTCTGTCTCTCTCTCATATGGGGAAAGTTCAGCATATGATCTATATATTTAACTTTGTTTTGATGTGTGTCATATCAGCCATTTAACGGGAAATGAGAACAGCTTTCAGAGAAATAGATCAATTGAACTGAGAGGCTAGGCTAGTTTCAGACAAAATTAGAAGTTGCTAGAATTGTCCTTTATTATTCCCTTTCTTTTTGTTTTTCAATTATAAATTCTAATCTTCCCGGTAGGTAGCATGATGAAATAGAAAATCACTTTTTTTTTTTTTGACGATGTACCCCAGTTTCCCACATGCAGGTTGCTCATCTGGTCCCTTTTACTTAACATGCCTAAGGCTCTGTTTCCTCTGAAGAGGAGGATTATCAGTCCTACTGATAAATCACACAATGGACTAGAATTAGATGAAACTTTCCTTTCCCTTATTTTAAAGTCTCTCTTATAAGGGAAAGCAGTAAATTTAAACCACCCTGAAATACTTGTGTTTTAATAAGTTACTCTTTTCCCCCAAAATAATTTGGTTTAATAGAAGTTCATTGGATTAGACAAAGGAGAATAGGAAAGACAGTGGAATGAATGGGACATCACTTTCCTGTGTTCATATGTGAATACACCACCAGTGTAACTCCACATCATGTACAACTTCAACAATTGGATTCTAATTAGATTAAGTAATACTTCATATATGTATCATTTCTTAAAATACACTCTACTGATATGTATATCTAAAAAATTTTTTTTTGGTTTAACACGAGTCTGTGTTGCAGGATGTGATGGTGTATGCCTGTGATCCCAGTGACTTGGGAGGCTGAGGCAGGAGGATTTCAAGTTCAAAGCAAGCAACAGCAATTTAGCTAGGCCTTAAGCAACTCAGTGAGAACTCTGTCTCAAACTAAAAAATAAAAAGGTCCAGTGATATAGCTCAGTGGTTAAGTGCCTCTGAATTTAATCCCCAGTAACAACAATAACAACAAAAAGATAGTAATCTGTGTAGAATTTTAAACATGGTGGAGGTGAGAAAGGGAGACATTGGAGAGAGGGGTACAAGTAACATCCCAAATTCCTCTACACAGTTTTATGAAGGTGATCATGTGTGTCATTCATAGGTGATTTTGACCAATTTGCTCATGTTATTACATAGGTTATTAGCTATTCCGCCAAGGATATTTGACCTGTTGGCTTTGATGTAGTGGCAATTTCCATGACATTTAAAACTGATGACATACAATGAAATATTATTCAATCTCCAAAGGATATTTGCCATAACATGAATAAACTTTGAAGTCATTCTCCTAACTGAAAAAAGTCAGATACAACCACCAACGTGATATGATACCTGGAATAATCAGATTCACAGACAGAGCAGTGATGGTTACAGGGAGGCTGGGGAAGAAAGAGAAGGTGAATCCTTGTTCAATGGGCATACAGTTTCATTTGTTATGAAAGAGTTGTGGAGATGCGTCATAGCGATGGCTGCATAATCTTGTGAAAATGCTTAATGCCAGAAGATTGTACACTAAAAATGGATAAAATGGTAAATTTTATGTTATGTACAATTACCACAGTAAAAGAAACTGAGCAGCTAGATGCAAAATACATATATAACATAACCACTGAAAAATGCATGTGTTTAAGAGAATAATGAGACAAGCGAGAGTGTCAGAGAATATTTGTAAAAGACATTTGATAGAAGATTATTATCCAAACTATAAAAAGAATGATTAAAATTCAACCATAAGAACATGAACAACTCAATTTAAAAATGGGCTAAAGACATTTACGGACACCTTGTTAAAGAAGATGTATAGATGACATCATATTATTATCAAGGAAATGCAAACTAAGATAATGAGCTACCACTACACATTTATTAGAATGTCCAAAATCTAGAACCCAAATCAAACCAAATGGTGATCAGGATTTGGATCAACAGGAACTCTCATTCATTGCTGGTGGGAATGTAAAATGATTACAGTCACTTTGGAAGACTATTTGACAATTTCTTACAAAACTAAACACACTCATATCATATGATTCAGCAATCATGTTCTCTGGTATTTATGCCTCAAAGCTGAAAATTTTATGCCAACATGAAAACCTGCGTGTGACTGTTTGCAGGAGTTTTTATTCACAACTGCCAAAGCATGAAAGTAATCAAGATGCTCTTCAGTAGATAAGTGGATAAACTGTATTAAGCCAATGCAATATTATTCAGTGCTAAAAAGAAATGAGATACCAAGTCATGAAAAGACATGAAGGTAACTTCAATGTATATAACCAAGTAAAAGAAGCCAATCTGAAAGAGTTACATATACTGTATAATCCCAACTACGTGATGCTCTGGAAAAGGCAAACTGTCAAGTCAGCAAGAATTGCCAGTGTTTGTGGGATGAAAGGGTGATGAGGCAGAGCACAGAGGATTTCTAGGATGGTGGAATTGTTTTGTGTGATATTATAATGATGAATACAAGTCATTATGGATTTGTTCAGATCCATAGAATATGCAAAATCAAGAGTGAGTCCTAATGTGAATGGACTTCACATGTCAATGATGTTTCAATGTACATTCATCAGTGAAACAAATGTGCTACTCTGGAGGGGGATGTCAATCATGGGGGAGGCTTAGAGAGTATTTAAGAAATTTCTGTTTCTGTCACTCAATTTTGCTATGAACCTAGAACTACTCTAAAAATAAAGTCTCTTAGAATGCACAGACCATAATTATAAGGATTGATGAATTTTTAAACTGAACTCACCTTTGTAATTGACATGTTGAGAAATAGAATATTGCCTGTGTACCATAAATGACTCATGTTACTCTTTCTATTGTCTACTTTCCATGGTAATTACTATTCTGACTTCTAACATAGATTAGATTTTCTTGTTTTTTAAATAATATTTATTGACTATAGATAGAATAATAGGGTATGTACTCTTATATCTGATTTCTCTCACTACTATTTTGTTCACAAGAATCATCCATATTGCTGCAAGCTGCTATAGATTGTTCATTCTCATTGTATGATATTTCACTGTGTGAATATTATGCAATTTATTTATCCACTTTATTGTTAATGGGCATTTTGGAATATCCAGTTTGGGGTAATTATGAAGTGTGCTTTTAGTACATGATATTTTGGGTGAACTCCTGGATGCATTTCTGTTGAGTTTATACCTGGACATAGAATTGCCAAGCCATAGAGTTGTAAATAATCAGCTTTAGTAGATACTGTCAAGCAGTTTCCAAAGTGATTGTACTAGGTCACACCCACCAGCAGTGCATGTGAGTTTAGTCTGCCCCACATCATCACTGGCCTCACCAATCTGGTATTGTTCAGTCTTTTCCTTTTAGTTATTCTTTACATGTAGCTGTCTAATCCATTCAGGATGGTATAAGAAAAGTGCCTTAGGACTGGGTAATTTGTAAACAACTGAATTTATTGCTTACAGTTCTAAAGGTTGGTTGTCTAAGACCAAGGTGTCAGCAGATTTGGAGACAGGTGGGGGTATGTTCCTCATGGATGGTGACTTGCTGTGCTCTCATTTGGCAGAAGGGGAATGCAACTTTCTGGGACCTCTTGTATGAGTCATTAATCTTATTCATAAAGTCCACCCTCACGCCCTACTGACCTTCCAGAAGTCCCACTTCCTAAAATAATCACTTTGGTGATTAGATATCAACATATGAATTTAGGGAGGGGGTACATACAGACCAGGGCCTTAGCCATATCAATTTATGCCATTTTTAAAATGACTTCTCAATTCTCTATCACAAATATTTAGATATTTTTTCTTTTGGTTAAGTTGATGTTCAGGATTTTTTAAAAAAAATTCTTTATTTCTTTGCCTTACACCTAAATTCTTCTTTCTTGTTATTTATTCAGAGGCAAAATAGTGGATTTCTGATCTGGGTTTGATTTTATTTTCCTGGCCAATGGTAGCATCAAGATTTCAGTGTGCTACTGTGAATACATTAACAGTTGCCTCTGCAGAGTTAAAAATGCTAAATGCTTAATGCTTTTGAAATATGTTGACAACCATTTTGCTGATTAAGTAATTTGGATAGTCCTTTTTCACAGATAGGGAAACTCAAAATAGTTTGGGATCTCAAATGGGTGAAATTATTGACAGAGACTAGTGAGAATTATTTATTTTTCTAGTAATATCAGTAGGTGTAAAATTGGGCCCTGCCAAACAGCAGCTAAATAGAAATGATATCAAATCCTACTAATTCATATTAAGAGGTAGAAATTTTTAAAAATTGAATTCTATAAAAAATTTAATTTTATATCTTTCAAGTATGTATTATGTAATTGTTAGGTGAGGTGTTTATTTTAGTCAGGTTTCGCCTTGCTGTGACCAAAAGACCTGATGAGAACAATGTAGAGGAGGAAAAGTTTATTTTGTCTCACAGTTTCAGAGGTTCAGTCTAGGGTTGACTAACTCCATAGTTCTGGGCCCCAGGTGAGGCAGAACATGATGGCAGAATAGTGTGGTGGAGGACATGGCAGCCAGGAAGCAGAGAGGGCTCCAATCATCAGGGACAGAATATAAACCCCAAAGGCATGCCCCACTCCCCAAGTGGTCTACCTCCTCCAGGCACACCCTACCTACCTACAGTTACTACCCAGTCAGTCCATATTGGTTTAATCCACTGATTAGGTTATACCTCTCATTATCATTTCACCTCTGAAAATTCTTGCATTGTGTCATACATGAGCTTTTGGGGAATAACCATAACAGTGTTTGTCAGGGAGCTTATAGGAATTTGCTCCAGTCAATGGATAAGAATAATTCATAACACATTAATTATTTGAGGATGGATAAAAATAAGGTAATCAGAAAATCTATACTTTCTAGTCAGTTGAACATAAACTTTGCAGTACCATATAAATTAGCAATTTTCTTAATATGCCACTTTTCCTTTCCTTTCTCTGATCTATCACAAATTTGAAATGAACACATTATGAATTAACTAATAAAATGTCTTACAAAACATTGATCTTCAAATAGTTCCAGGATTAAAATTAAAAGTATCTAAACAGTTATTTGGGCAGATAACATGTATATATAAGTTTCTACAAATCAGTTACCATCATTATGCATTGTAGTAACTGCCAAACAACATTATATTATTAATAATGCATTTCTAGGTAATCAACTCTGTTACAAAATCCACTAACAGTTCTGTCAGTCTTGTATCAGACTGTTGGCACTCAAAGGGCAAGCAGTTTAAATGCTGAAGACGTATTTGCATGTTCACACCAGAATTCAACCCCAGGGCCATTCCACTCTAGGAAGGCTGAATCTCTGATTCTAAAATAAGAACCATCATGGGTCTTTGTAATAAGCTATCCTTGAGGGGCGTATAAGGATGCCATTGAGATAATTAATTAGATGGGTTTGCTATCCTTTAAAGTCGGAGTGATAGCTCATTCATAAAATCTCTCCTCCACTCACTTCTCATTGCGTTTATAAATTCAGCTCGTAAGATACTTGCTACTACCAAACTCCACATCTAATCCTTGTTTGCCTGATGACAGATGTTTGTTAATTAGATGAATGAATAAACAAACAATCGAACTCTGGTCAATTTATAAGACAGACTAATAATTAGTGATATATTATTATAAATACCATAAAATGATAGTCTAGAACCATGCACTAAATAATGTAAATTAAAGTATATAAGCACTTTCTGGTCTTAGTTCCTACTATGCTGTCTCTTCATGATGATCCCACATTTTCAGTGGAAAAGAAACAAGATGATAGCCACATTGAATTCACTCTGAGCTGTTGCCAACTTGTGTTCAGTTAGTGTGGATCAATACCAATTTTTTTTTTTTTTTTCTTGGTTAGGATGGTTTAGGGAAATAGTGAGAGAAGAAATGTGTTAAAATTCTGAAGAATACTGAGTTATGTACATTATTTTTTATTTAGTTTCTTTAGGGAAAAATCATGAAGCAGAAAATGATAATATCAAGAACAGCTCAGTCAAATTGTCTGTATATGATAGTGTGAAAAACTTGATTTTATTTATTTTTCCTTAGTAAGTAATAATATTTGAAATCATGGATGTCTTTTGCTGTGATCCATCTTTGCATCCTGGCAAAGCCATTTATATGCTGATGAATTTAATACCTCTTGCCCTCATTTTTAGATGAACATCATTGGGTTACTTGGACGTTAGCAAGAAAAATTAAACTTCTGAAATGCTTCATTCAGGAATATAAATTGAGTATTTTATTACATTTCTCTCTAATAGAAGAAAAACTAGAAAGGCTACATTTTTATCTATGAGAATCTTGCCTTTTATATCTAAAATGTGTTTTACTATTGCTTGAAAGCTGTAATAAAGCTTTTTATCTCACCCTGTGTTCATAAATGCTTGTGTGTATGTATCTGTAACAAGATGAACACCCACAAGGCTTGCATATGCATGTATATCTATTAATTTCTTTTTACTTCTGGGACTGGAATTTACAATCAAATACTTAAAGGGATAACTGTGCAATATAATGGAAAGAGTATTTGTTCTTGACCTTGTCTCTAGCCTTATCTCTACTTTTACTAGTAAAATTGTATTGCTTGAAGGAAGTTGCTTAATGTAGCTGAAACTCATTTTTCTTATTTCTATCAATGATTCAGCTGGAATATAAATTTTCTAAGATTAATTTTAAAATTCTTCAATTAAATATGAAAACTGACTTGATATAGGGATGTTGCAAAGAAACATTTATTCCAGGCGTAGGATAGATGCTGAATACATTGAATGTATATTTGTTAAATGAAGTAATCCTCTATGATGGTTAATTTCATGTGTCAACTTGACTGGGCTATGGGGTGCCTGGAAAAATTATCAAACACTTTTTGGGTGTGTTTATGAGGCTATTTGTGAATGAAATTAACATTTGAATTGATATTGAAAAATTATCAAATCCCTAATTTCAGCTATCCACTTACAAAACCATAGAGAACAAAAAAAAAGCTGAATAAGAGGAAATGCCTTCTGCCTGTCTGCTTGATCTAGAACACAGGTCTTTTTTAACCTTTGGACACAGGGTGAAACATTGGTCTCAAACCTGCTGGCTTTTAGATAGAACTTATATGCTTGGATCTTCTAATTATCAGGCCTCAGTACTTAGAACAGAACTATGTATTGACTCTCCTGGTTCTCTATCTTGCCAAATGCATATCTTGGGAATTCTCAACCTTCACAATCATTTTTGTGTCTCTCTTTACCTCCCTATATTTATCTTTTACTGTATCTGTTTCTATGGTAAATGCTAATATATATTGTGTACATCTGTAATTTCTTCTTCTCCATCTATATCCAGTTAGTCATTAAGCTTTGTGATTATAGCTACCAAAATATTTATCTTCTTTTCAAACTGAATTGTACTGAATTAAAGCTATCTTTAATTTTGTAAAACAGTATACAAAGTATCTTTGGCCAAAATTTTCTAAACTATATTTCATTATAAATAAGTAGCATTTTGTCCAGAGGAGTTTTTTTCTTGTTGTTGTTGTCATTTGTTTGTTTGTTTTTTGTTTTTTGCTTTTGTTGTTGGTCATGGCATAGAATTTAATGATGTTAAGATATAAGACTATACCATAGTGGAGATCCAAGATGGTGGACTAGAGGGAGGCTGTGTTCCTTGTTGCTCCATAATTTGGGTTTCAAGCAGAGGAAAATGTTTCTCTGCAAGGCAGTCTTTGCTGCTCCTCGATCCCTTGCTGTTTACCCCATTTGTCCACCTCGATCACCCGCAGTCTGCAGCATATTGACTACTTTTTAAGAGCAGATCACTCACTGACTGCCACCTATCATCTGGCCTTTGCCCGTTTGCCTGTCTCTTGCTTGCCCATCGCCTGCCTTTCACCTACCCATCACCCACCACCTGAGGTCCACCAGCCAATTGTCTGCTGGAAGCCTGCAGACTGCCCACAGACGGCCAGCAGATCTCCAGCTGCCTGCTATTGCCTAGAAGCCCATTGTCACAGTACCCACAGGTTTGGTTACATGTGGCGGCCACCATTCTAGGACAACAGCCAGGACTTGCAAGACCCCCTTCCCAACTTATCACACTCCACCTCCAGAGCACCCAACCCGACCAACGAAACCCCACACAAACTTGGTGCCCAAGCCCTGTGCTGCAGCTCCCCATTTGCCAACACATTTGGAAGCCAGTGTAGCCATCTTGGATTATTATGGAAGTGGACGCTTCCATTTTTAGGTGGGGTCAATCCCATCCTGAGACGCCTGCTAGAGACTGAAAGCTCATGTCAGTACCTCTCAGGCATCAGGCTACTAAAGACTGGGAGGTTTGAATAGTATATGACTGTTATAGTATAGATTTTTTCCCCTCCTTTTTGAAAATTTATAAGTTTTTATTTCTTAATTTTTCTTGCTCTATTTTCCTTTTGTTTACCTGTTTCCTTGGAGTCTCTCCCCTTTTCTTATGCTAACAACCAATTTCTTTTTATTCCACATTCACTCTTCCTAAGATCTAGTACTTCTATATATTATTTTCTTATCCCATTAGCAATTATATCCTACACCCCTCCCCATCCTCTTTGTCCACCATTAGAAACTGTAGACCTCATTGAAAATCCATTTTTTATACTGTAGATGATAATTGAACTCATCCTCTCTGTTTATTATGACAATATTGTTAATGTCTTCATAGGGGCTATTTGGTTTAGGGTGCATATTTTCTGTACTGGGTAATGCTAATATTGATCTTCTCCTTAAAGAAGAGGTTTTGGAAACCTGCAGGGTCACTATAAGCCTATGGGGGGGAACTGTACTACCCCAGATCTGCACTGCTAGAGGGGAAGATATGTGAACAACATGCAAAAACAAGGAAGAAACTGTTCCAAACAAACCAAAATTCTATATTAATAGAATCCAAAGACAGCATGGTAGAAGAAATGTCAGAAAAGGAGTTCAGAATATACACAATTAAAATGATTCATGAAGCAAAGGATGAGATAAGAGGGCAAATGCAGGCAATAAACGATCACTCAAACAATCACAGTTGGAAGAGCAACTGCAGGAAGCAAAATATCATTTCAACGAAGAGATAGAGATTCTGAAAAAAACATTGAACAGAAATCCTTGAAATGAAGGAAACAATAAACCAAATAAAAAACTCAATGGAAAGCATCACCAACAGACTAGATCACTTGGAAGACAGAACCTCAAACTATGAAGACAAAATATTTAATCTTGAAAATAAAGTTTACCAAACAGAGAAGATGGTAAGAAATCATGAATGGAACATCATGGGACATCATGAAAAGACCAAATTTAAGAATTATTGGGATTGAGGAAGGCACAGAGATACAAACCAAAGGAATGAACAATCTATTCAATGAAATAATATCAGAAAATTTCAGAAACCTGAACAATGAAATGGAAAATCAACTACACGAGGGTTATAGAACACCGAATGCACAAAATCACAACAGATTCACACCAAGGCACATTATAATGAAAATTCCTAACATACAAAATAAAGATGAAAATTTAAAGACTGTGAGAGAAAACATCAGATTACATATAGGGAGAAATCAGTACAGATATTAGCAGATTTCTCAGTCCAGACACTTAAAGCTAGAAGGACCTGGAACTACATATCACAAACTCTGAAAAAACATGGTTGTCGACCAAGAATCTTATACCCAGCAAAACTAACCTTCGAATTTGAAGACGCAATAAAATCTTTCTATGATAAACAAAAGTTAAAAGAATTTACAAATAGAAAGCCTGCACTACAGAACATTCTCAGCAAAATATTCCATGAGGAAGAAATGAAAACCAACAATATAGGTCAGCAAAGGGAGAAGCTACTCTAAAGGAAAAGCCAATCAAAGGAGAAACCAAATGAAGTTAAAAACCAAAAATAAGCCAAAATTACTGGGAATACAAATCATATGTCAATAATAAGCCTGACTGTAAATGGCCTAAACTCATCAATCAAAAGACATAGACTGGCAGATTGGATTACAAAGAAAGACCCAATAATATGCTGCCTTCAAGAGACTTATCTCATAGAAAAAGACATCCACAGACTAAAGTTGAAAGGATGGAAAAAAAACATACCACACACATGGACTCAGTAAAACGGTGGGAGTTTCCATTCTTATATCAGATAAAGTGAACTTCAAGCCAAAGTTAGTCAGAAGGATAAAGAAGGACGTTTCATACTGCTTAAAGGAACCATAAATCAGGAAAACATACCTTACGCCCCAAACAATGGTGCATCCATGTAAGTCAAACAAATCCTTCTCAATTCCAGGAATCAAACAGACCACAACACAATAATTCTGGGTGACGTTAACACACTGCTGTCACCACTGGATAGATCTTGAAAACAAAAACTAAACTAAGAAACCATAGAACTCAATAGCACAATCAATAACTTAGACTGAACAGACATATGTAGAATGTTCCATCCATCAATGAGTAAATACACTTTCTTCACAGCAGCACATGAATCCTTCTCTAAAATAGACCATATGTTATGCCACAAAGCAGCCCTTAGTAAATACAAAAAATAAATAGAGATACTACCTTGTATTCTATCAGATCATAATGGAATGAAATTAGAAATCAGTGATAAAATAAAAAAACAGAAACTACTCCAACACCTGGAGACTAAATAATATGCTATTGAATGATGCATGGATAGCAGAAGACATCAGGGAGGAGATAAAAAAAAATTTCTGACCTCAGGGGTTTCAAGATGGCGGACTAGAGGGTGGCTGCATTTCATGTTGCTCCAGGACTCAGGGTTCAAGAAGAGGAGATATTGAGAGACTTGGGACCAACTCAAAGCTGCCGGGTGAGTCTCTCCCATTGGGGAGGTGTCCAGGATTGGGCGGTAGTCCGGAACGCAGGGAACTTTGTGAAGTAGAGTTGCCCAATGAGACACCCCTCTCCCCGATGGAGCAGTGAACTCGGACAACTGGGAGCGTCGTAGAGGAGGCAACTCATCATGATGCTGGGAACCGGGGCTCCAGGCGGCTGCCCAGAGGAGGTGCGCAGTGAGTTGTTTGGACTCAGAGCAACCGCATGGGAACTCCAGGCGGCTGCCCAGAGGAGGAGGAGGAGCACAGTGGATCGATACTCAGAGCCACCGCACTGGAGCTCCAGGCGGCTGCCGGGAGGAGGAGGTACGCAGAGAGTTTGGACTCGGAATGACCGCACCGGAACTCCAGGTGGCTGCCCAGAGGAGGAGGAGGAGCGCGGCAGGTTGCTTGGACTTGGAGTGACTGCACCGGGACTCTGGGTGGCTGCTGGGAGGAGGAGGTGTGCAGCCAGTTGTTTGGACTCGGAGCCACCACACCAGAACTCCGGGCAGCTGCCCAGAGGAGGAGGGGTGCGGCGGGTTGCTTGGACTCAGAGTAGCCGCAAAGAGCGCTGGGCGGCTGCCCGGAGGAGGAGGCGTGTGGTGGGTCGCTTGGACTCGGAGTGACCGCACTGGAGCTTGGGTGGCTGCCCAGAGGAGGGGGCATGCGGTGGGTCGCTTCCAGGCGATTGGGTGCAGAGCGTGGTCCCAGGACCTAGGCGGCTTCTTGATGGAAGAGCCCCACAGAGACAAGCTGAGGGTCGGAGCAAAGGTTCCAGGACTGCGGGCAGCTTCTCTGAGGAGGGGCAGCCTAAGGAGACTCTTCTGCACAGGGCAAGGCTCCCAGGCCCGGGAGGTACGTCCGGGACCCTGGGAACGTTGCAGAGGAAGGCTGCCCAGCCCAGGCGGTAGTTGTGGATTGACGGGAACCTCTAGGAGGGGAACTGACCAGCAAGACCTCCCCACCAGGTGAGTCTTCCCTGCCAGGTGAGGTTTTCCCACAAGGATGGAAAAACCAGAGACACAGGCCCAAACAGGCCTTGCCTCAGCCTGCAGCCTAGTTCCCCTTTGGATGACCATTGGTCAACAAGTGGAGGCACCTCGCCCACTAGCAGGGAATATACCCCACCTGAAGGCCACCACCCCTAGAGAGGCAGCTTCCTTGTGCAGCACTGATTATCAACTTCCTCCAAGACTTCAGGCTACTGAAGGCTAAGAGGGAATATACTAGAAAACTTCAGGGACATATAGGTCAATAGAGGAAATCTGCAATATTTCAGCAATCCACTGATACCTGAACAATATGAGAAAACAAGGGAAGAAAATGCCATAAACAAATCTAGAAGTTACATTAATAAAATCCAATGACAGCATGGCAGCAGAAATGACAGAAAAGGAGTTCAGAATGTACATAATTAAAATGATCAGGGAAGCAAACTATGAGATGAAAGAGCAAATGCAGGCATTAAATGATCGCACCAATTGACAGTGAAAAGAGCAAATACAAGAAGCAAAATATCCTTTCAATAAAGAGATGGAGATATTGAAAAAAACAAACAAACAGAAATCCTTGAAGAAAACAATAAACCAAATTAAGAACTCCATAGAAAGCATAACCAATAGGATAGAACACCTGGAAGACAGAACCTCAGATATTAAAGACAAAATATTTACTCTTGAAAACAAAGTTGACCAAACAGAAAAGATGGTAGGAAATCATGAACAGAATCTACAAGAATTATGGGATATCATAAAAAGGCCAAATTTAAGAATTATTGGGATTGTGGAAGGCTTAGAGAAACAAACCAAAGGAATGAACAATCTATTCAATGAAATAATATCAGAAAATTTCCCAAATCTGAAGAATGAAATGGAAAATCAAGTTCAAGAGGCTTATAGGACTCCAAATACACAAAATTACAACAGACCCACACCAAGGCACATTATAATGAAAATACCTAACATACAAAATAAAGACAGAATTTTAAAGGCTGTGAGAGAAAAGAACCAAATTACATTCAGGGGGAAACCAATACGGATATCAGCAGATTTTTCAATCCAGACCCTAAAGTCTAGAAGGGCCTGGAACAACATTTTTCAAGCCCTGAAAGAAAATGGATGCCAACCAAGAATCTTATGCCCATCAAAACTTACCTTCAAATTTGACGATGAAATAAAATCCTTCCATGATAAACAAAAGCTAAAAGAATTTACAAAAAGAAAGCCAGCATTACAGAATATTCTCAGCAAAATATTCCATGAGGAAGAGATGAAAAACAAAGAAGCAAATCAGCAAAGGGAGGAAATATCCTAAAGGAATTGTCAAATAAAGGAGGAACCAAGTTGTGTCAAAAAAAAAAAAAAATGAGCCAAATGACCAGGAATACAAATCATATCTCAATAATAACCCTGCATATTAATGGCCTGAACTCATCAATCAAAAGACATAGACTGGCAGATTGTATTAAAAAGAAAGATCCAACAATACGTTGCCTGCAACCATAGACTAAAGGTGAAAGGATGGGGGAAAACATACCATGCACATGGACTCACCAAAAAAGCTGGGGTATCCATCTTCATTTCAGATAATGTGGACTTCAAGCCAAAGTTACTTAGAAGGGATAAAGAAGGACATTTCATATTGCTTAAGGGAAGAATAAATCAGCAAGACATAACAATCATAAATATCTATGCCCCAAACCGTGGCTCATCCATGTATGTCAAACAAATCCTTCTCAATTTCAGAAACCAAATAGACCATAACACAATAATACTAGGTGATTTTAACACGCCTCTCTCACCACTGGACAGATCTTCCAGACAAAAATTGAACAAAGAAACCATAGATCTCAATAACACAGTCAATAGTTTAGACTTAATGGACATTTATAGAATATACCATCCAACAAAGAGCAAATACACTTTCTTCTCAGCAGCACATGGATCCTTCTCTAAAATAGACCATATATTATGCCACAAAGCTAACGTTAGCAAATACAAGAAGAATGAGACACTGCCTTGTATTCTATCAGATCATAATGAATTGAAATTAGAAATAAATGACAGAATAAACAACAGAAACTTCTCCAACACCTGGAGTTTAACAATATGCTATTATATGGTGAATGGATAACCAGTAGATATCAGGAAGGAAATTAAAAAATTTTTAGAGGTAAATGAGAACAAAGAAACATCATATCAAAATCTCTGGGACACTATGAAAGCAATACTTACAGGAAGATTTATTTCATGGAGCGCTTTCAATAAAAAAGAAAAAATCAAGAAATAAACAACCTAACACTACAGTTCAAAGCCCTAGAAAAAGAACAGACCACAAAAAAAATAGTAGAAGACAGGAAATAAAATCAGAGTTAAAATCAGAGTTAAAATCAGAGCTGAAATCAACGAAATTGAAACATAAGAAACAATTCAAAAAATTGACAAAATAAATAGTTGGTTCTTTGAAAAAATAAATAAAATTTATAAACCCTTAGCCATACTAACAAAGAGAGATGAGAGAAAACCCAAATTACTAAAATTTGGAATGAACAAGGAAATATCACAACAGACACAATTGAAATACAAAACATAATTAGAAGTTATTTTGAAAATCTCTACTCAAACAAAATAGAAAATTTCAAAGACATCAACAGGTTTCTAGAGATATATGAACTGCCTAAACTGAACAAGGAGGACATACACAATTTAAATAGACTAATTTCAAGTAATGGAATAGAAGAAGTCATCGAAAGCCTAGCAACAAAGAAAAGTGCAGGACCAGATGGGTTCTCAGCCGAGTTCTACAAATCCTTTAAAGAAGAGCACATTACATTACTTCTCAAAGTATTCCATGAAATAGAAGAGGAGGGAACCCTCCCAAACTCTTTCTATGAAGCCAATATCACCCTGATACCTAAACCAGACAGAGACACATCAAGGAAAGAAAATTTCAGACCAATATCCTTAATGAACATCGACGCAAAAATTCTCAACAAAATTTTAGCAAATCACATACAAAAATATATTAAAAAGATAGTGCACCATGATTAAGTGGGTTTCATCCCAGGGATGCAAGGTTGGTTCAACATCCAGAAATCAATAAATATCATTCACGATATCAACAGACTTGAAGTCAAGATTCACATGATTATTTCAATAGATGCAGAAAAAGCATTTGATAAAATACAGCACCCCTTCATGCTCAAAACACTAGAAAAAATAGGGATAGTGGGAACATTCCTTAACATTGTAAAGGCCATCTATGCTAAGCCCATGGCTAATATCATTGTAAATGGTGTAAAACTGAAAGCATTCCCCCTAAAAACTGGAACAAGGCAGGGATGCCCCCTTTCACCACTTCTATTCAACATTTTCCTTGAGACTCTAGCCAGAGCAATTAGACAGACCAAAGAAATTAAAGGGACACGAATAGGAAAAGAAGAACTCAAACTATCCCTATTTGCTGATGATATGATTATATACTTAGAGGAATGAGGAAATTCCACCAGAAAACTCTTAGAACTCATAAGTGAATTCAGTAAAGTAGCAGGATATAAGATCAATGCTCATAAATCCAATGCATTTTTATACATAAGTGATGAATCTTCAGAAAGAGAAGTTAGGAAAACTACCCCATTCACAATAGCCTTGAAAAAAATAAAATACTTGGGAATCAATCTCACAAAAGAGGTGAAAGACCTCTACAATGAGAACTACAGAACACTAAAGAAAGAAATTAAAGAAAACCTTAGAAGATGGAAGGATCTCCCATGTTCTTGGATAGGCAGAATTAATATTTTCAAAATGGCCATACTACCTAAAGTGCTATACAAATTCAATGCAATTCCAATTAAAATCCCAATGACGTACCTTACAGAAATAGAGCAAGCAATTATGAAATTCATCTGGAAGAATAAGAAACCCAGAATAGCTAAAGCAATCCTTCACAGGAAAAATGAAGCAGGGGGTATTGCAATACCAGAACTTAAACTATACTACAAAGTAATAGTAACAAAAATGGCATGGTATTGGTACCAAAATAGACAGGTAGATCAATGGTACAGAATAGGGCACACAGACACAAACCCAAATAAATACAATTTCTTGTACTAGACAAATGTGCCAAAAATATGCAATGGAGAAAAGATAGCCTCTTTAATAAATGGTGCTGGGAAAACTGGAAATCCATATGCAACAGAATGAAACTAAACCCCTATCTTTCACCCTGCACATAACTCAACTCAAAATGGATTAAGGACCTCAGAATCAGACCAGAGACCCTGCAGATTATAGAAGAAAAAGTAGGTCCAAATCTTCAACATGTCGGCTTAGGACCAGACTTCTTCAAGAGGACTCCCTTAGCACAAGAAATAAAAGCAAAAATCAATAAGTGGGATAGATTCAAACTAAAAAGCTTTCTCTCAGCAAAAGAAACTATCAGCAATGCCAAGAATGAGCCTACAGAGTGGGAGAAAATCTTTGCCAATCATACTTCAGATAGAGCACTAATCCCCAGAATCTATAAAGAACTCAAAAAACTCTACTCCAAGGATACAAATAACCCAATCAACAAACGGGCTAAGGAAATGAACAGACACTTCACAGAAGAAGATCTACAAGCAATCAACAAACATATAAAATAATGTTCCACATCTCTAGTAATAAGAGAAATGCAAATCAAAACCACCCTAAGATTCCATCTCACCCCAATTAGAATGGCAATTATCAAGAATACAAGCAACAACAGGTGTTGGCGAGGATGTGGGGAGAAAGGTACACTCATACATTGCTGGTGGGGCTGCAAATTAGTGCAGCCACTCTGGAAAGCAGTGTGGAGATTCCTCAGAAAACTTGGAATGTAACCACCATTTGACTCAGCTATCCCACTCCTTGGCCTATACCCAAAGGACTTAAAATCAGCATACTACAGAGATACAGCCACATCAGTGTTCATTGCTGCTCAATTCACAATAGCCAGATTGTGGAACCAAGGTAGATGTCCTTCAATTGATGAATGGATAAAGAAACTGTGATATATATATATATATATATATATATATATATATATATATATATATATATATAAAATGGAATATTACTCTGCCATAATGCCATAACGAATGATAAAATTATGGCATTTGCAGGCAAATGGATGCAATTGGAGAATATCATGCTAAGTGAGATAAGCCAATCTCAAAAAAACAAAGGTCAAATTATCTCTCTGATAAGCAGATGATGACACGTAATGGGGGTGGGAGGCGTTAGTGTTAGGGTTAGGGAGGGGGGCAATAATGGAGGAAGGAAGGACTGTATAGAGTGAAAAGAGGGGTGGGAGGGGTGGGGGGAAGGGAAAAAAATAACAGAATGAATCAAACAACAATGCTCTATGTAAATTTATGATTACACAAATGGTATGCCTTTACGCCATGTACAATCAGAGAAACAACATGTATCCCATTTGTTTACAATAAAAAAAAAAAAAAAAAAAAAAAAAAAAAAAGAGGGGTGGCAGGGGTGGGATGAAGGGAAAAATAACAGAATGAATCAAACAACATTACCCTATGTAAATTTATGATTACACAAATGGTATGCCTTTACTCCATGTACAAACAGAGAAGCAACATGTATCCCATTTGTTTACAATTATAAAAAAAATTCTTAGAGGTAAATCAGAACTATGATTCAATGATTTCAAAATATTGGGACACTAAGAAAGCAGTACTAAGAGGAAAATTCATTGCATGGAGTGCATTCAAGAAAATAATAAAAAGTCAATAACTAAATGACCTAACATTACATCTCAAAATCCTAGAAAAGAAGAACAGAACAACACTAAATGTAGTAGAAGACAGGAAGTAATTAAAATCAGAGCTGTAATCAATGAAATTGAAACAAAAGAAACAATTCAAAAAATTGACACACAAAAAGTTGGTTCTTTGAAAAAGTAAGTAAAATAGATAAATCCTTAGCCATACTAACAAAGAGGAGAGAGAAAGCTCAAATTACTGAAATTTGTGATGAAATAGGGAATATCACAACAGACACCAGCTACTTTGAAAATCTATACTCCCACAACATAGAAAATCTCAAAGACATTGACAAATTTCTAGGGACATATGATCCTCCCAAACTGAACCAGGAAGACAAACAATTTAAACAGATCTACTTCAAGCAATGAAATAGAAGAAGCCATCAAAAGCCTACCAACCAAGAAAAGCCTGGGACCAGATGGATTTTCAGCCGAGTTCTACAAGACCTTCAAAGAAGAACTTATATCAATACTCCTAAAAGTATTCCCTGAAATAGAAAAGGAGGGAACCCTTCCAAATTCATTCTATGAAGCTAGAATCACTCTGATACCAAAACCGGACAATGATGCATCAAGGAAAGAAAACTTTAGAACAATATCTCTGATGAACATAGACATAAAAATCCTTAACAAATTTCTGGCAAATCGCATACAAAAACACATTTAAGAAAAAAGTGCACCATAATCAAGTGGGGTCCATCCCAGAATGCAAGGTTGGTTCAACATCTGTAAATCAATAAATGTAATTCATCATATCAATAGACTTATGTTTAAGAATCATCTAATTATTTCAATAGATGTAGAGAAAGCATTTAACAAAATGCAATACCCCTTCATGCTCAAAACTCTAGAAAAAATAAGGATAGTAGGAACATACCTCAACATTGTAAAGGCCATCTATGCCAAGCCCATGGCCAACATCATTCTTAATGGAGAAAAACTGAAAGAAATCCATCTAAAAACTGGAACAAGAAGGGAATGCCCTCTTTCACCACTTGTATTCAACATTGTGCTTTGAAATACTAGCCAGAGCAATTAGACAGACCAAAGAAATTAAAGGGATAGTTATAGGAAAAGAAGAAGTCAAACTGTCACTATAGGACATGACCCTATATTTAGAGGATCCAAAAAACTCCACCAGAAAACTTCTAGACCTAATAAACAAATTCATCAAAATAGCAGAATATAAAAATCAACACACATGAATCTGATGCATTCCTATTCATAAGTGATGAATCTTCTGAAAGAGAAATTAGGAAAACAACCCCATTCACAATACACTCAAACAAACAAACAAACAAACAAACAAAATCAAAACTTGGGAATCAATCTAACAAAAGAGGTGAAAGACCTCCATCATGAAAACTATGGAATATTAAAAAAAGAAATTAAAGAAAATCTTAGAAGATGGAAAGATCTCCCGTGTTCTTGGATAGGCAGAATTAATATTGTCAAAATGACCATATTTCCAAAGGTGCTATACATATTTAAAGCAATTCTAATTAAAATTCCAATAACATTTCTCATAGAATTAGAGAAAGCAATCATGAAATTCATCTGGAAGAACAAAAGACCCAGAATAGCCAAAGCAATCCTGGGCAGGAATAGTGGTGCGGAGGTATCACAATACCAGTCCTTAAACTCTACTGTAGAGCAATAGTAACAAAAACAGCATGGTATTGGCACCAAAATAGCAGGGAAATGAAGGGTACAGAATAAAAGACACAGAGACAAACACACATAAGTACAATTATCTCATACTAGACAAAGGTGCCAAAAACATACAATGGAGAAAAAATTGCCTCTTCAACTAGTGGTGCTGGGAAAACTGGAAATCCCTATGCAGAAAAATGAAATTAAACTCCTATCTCTCACCCTGTACAAAACTCAAAATGGATCAAGGATCTGAAAATTATACCTGAGACCCTTCACCAAATAGAACTCAAAGTAGGCCCGAATCTTCCTCATGTTGGATTAGGACCAGACTTCCTTAATAAGACACCCAGAGTGCAAGAATCAATCAATAGGATAGATTCAAACTAAAAAGCTTTTTCTCAGGAAAGGAAACAATCAATAATATGAAGAGTGAGCCTACAGAGTGGGAGAAAATATTTTCCACACACACATCAGACAGAGCACTAATCTCCAAAGTTTATAAAGAACTTACAAACTTTTACGCCAAAGATACAAAAAACCCAATCAATAAATGCGCTAAGGAACTGGGCAGACACTTCATGGAAGAAGATATATAGGTGATCAACAAATATATGAAAAAGTGCTCATCATCTCTTAATTAGAGAAATTCAAATTAAAACCACTCTAAGATTTCATCTGACTCCAATTAGAATGGCTATTATCAAGAACACAAGCAATAATAAGTGTTGGCATGGATGTGGGGCAAAAGGCACACTCATACATTGCTGGTGGAGTTGCAAATTGGTGCAGCCACTCTGGAAAGCAGTATGGAGATGCCTCAGAAAACTTGGAATGGACCCACCATTTGACCCAGCTATCCCACTCTTTGGTTTATACCCAAAGGACTTAAAATCAGCATACTACAGTGATGCAGTCACATCAATGTTCAGAGCTGCTCAATTTACAATAGTTAGATTGTGGAACCAACCTAGATGTCCTTCAGTTGATGAATGAATAAAGAAACTGTGGTATATATACACAGTGGAATATTACTCGTGCATAAAGAAGAATAAAATTGTGGCATTTGCTGGTAAATGGGTGGAGCTGAAGAATATCATGCTAAGTGAAATAAGTCAAGCCCAAAAAAGTCAAAGGCTGAATGTTTTCTCTGATAAGTGAATGATGATATATGATGGGGGGTGTGGGGGGAGGGAGAGAAGAATAAAGGAACTTTGGATAGTGTAGAGAAAAATGGGGTGGGAGGGATTGGGGGATGGAAAGATAGCAGACTGAGACAGACATTATTACCCTATGTACATGTATGATTACATGAATGGTGTGAATCTACATTGTGTACAACCATAGAAATGAACAGTTGTACCCCATTTGTGTACAATGAATCAAAATGCAGTCTGTAAAAATTAAAAAAAACTATAAAAAAAGGAAAAAATGAAATATTTTAAAAGCAAAAAAGAAAAAAAAAAGATTCTACCACAAGTTATTTAATGTCAGTATTCATTAGCTTTTAGTTGCCATGACTAAAATACCTGACAAGAACAACTTAGAGGAGAAAAAGTTTATTCTGAGTTTATTCTGGCTAATGATTTCAGAGGTTCATTCCATGGTTGGCTGTATCCATTGATCTGGGACCAAGTTGCACTAGTAATTCAGGAGAGAAAGAGAAGAAAGTTCCTCCAGATGGAAAGAACATAATGAATAAAGTCATGGTGGCATAGGAAGGGATTAAGTTTGAGCCTAAGTATGGGTAGAGTCTCTCTTCTTCCTGGAAGTGAGTCTGATGTCCAACCAGTTTTATTTATGGTGACTTCAGCTGCAGGTAACAAAATATTTAATTAAAAGTATCTTAAACAGAAAGTGCTGTATTACCAAATGAGAAGTCTGAAGATGGGGAATTTCCAGATTCATTAACTATTTTGAGGGTGTATTCATCAACTCAGAGTTTGCCCTTTCCATCCTTCCTCCCTTGGCTTGATGACTTCTCCGGTCTCTCCTCTTTGTGTTCATACATGGGCTTGAGCAGATCCAGATATCTGGCATGAAACAGAAGCCAAGTGAGAATGGGAGTTTGCTCTTTTGCATTTCTTTTTATAAGGCCAGAATTTTTTTTTTTTTTTTTTTTTTAGAAGCCACCTTTCAAATCTTACTTGTTATGTCTCAATGGTTAGAACTATTCAGTTGTTCACTCCTGAATTATCTGTAGAAAACAGATAGGAAATTACCATGATTAATTTAAAACAACAATGAGTCTAAGGAATTTTTCACCTTAAAAGAACATTTCTCCTTTGATGAAAGAATTAAAACAGGATTATTTTAGTGAAAACCAATATTGGCAATCAAGCCATTGATAGTGTCTGTCATCTGCAGATGCAAGATTTGTGTTTTCCACTCAAGATTAAATGTTTGGGATAAGCAAACATACTAATGAATATTATCTTGACTTAAATGACTTATTTAAATTGTCATCTTCAAATAACTTCTGGTACTAAAGTATGGTTGGTAACTCAATACAAGAACAAAAATTGCCAGCCATTCACATGTGGGTCCCTTGAATTTTAACGTGGACTATTGTATGTCTTGATAACATAGGACCACAATATTGGGTCCAGAGATATGGCGTGGCCTCTACCTTTACCTCTAGACTCCCTGGTAGTCAGGGTAGTGTATGATTGATTGTATGATCTGGCTTATATTACAAGCTGAAAATGGACTTGGTTGATAAAATGGTATTATCTACTCCTCTTTTCCAATAATGGCACAGAATAAATCTCTTCTCCTTTTTAAAACTGATTTACTGTAGCACACTTCACAGATATTAGCAACTTAATACTTTCCTTCAAAAAAACTCTTAATTTTATATAAACCTAAAGGACAAAGAACTCAGTATCCTCCCTTGAAATACACTCCTGTTTGTGCTGTTACAAAGGTCAATTTTAACATTTGGTCAGTATGTAGCCTTCCTGAATGGGATGCTCATTTCCAAGAGTAACTTTGTAATGAATATTAACATCAACACATACTCTCACACCCTGTGTTAGAATTTAAAAAATGTTAAAGGCTAATTTATCCACAGTGGTGGGGGAAAATGAAGTTTCTGGACAAAGGGTAGAAATTCAACTATTTTCTTCTCTGCATTATGTTCTATTATTCACCGAGCACGGTGCTTTGACTCATTAGGTTAATCTCTTCTGTTTATGACATATTTCAGTATCCACACCTTTCTAGTTCTCGTGACTTTTGTTCAGATGCTTGAGTCAATTATTGTAGCTATTCATCAGTGTATTATGAAAATCTCTACATCTATATCCTTCAGTGTCTCTCATTATAAGCCCCCACCCCCAACTGCCTGATGGAATTTAAATAAAAAAAAAATGGAGGAAAAAGCAAGAAATCAGGATGGACTTTTATGGGGAAGACAAATCATCAGAGAAGATCTGAAAAAAATACGAAAACAATTAGGACAATGAGACTTCAAATGGCTGTTTAAGTGGGTGACCTTGGTAACCATGGAGATACGTAAGAGAATGAGGACAAGGTTCTAGCCAACACAGGTGCTGGGAGATCCTCCTTTCCCAGTCTGAATTTGTAATTTTCATTTTTAAAACTTTGGACAAAAATTTTTCTCTTAAATATTTACATCAGGATCTGTGGTCCACTCCAACATTTCCTGCTAAAAGAAAACATGCAAAAAAAGAGTAGGCAACAACGTATTTGAATTCTTTTCAACCCCTTACCAGCATTTTCTTTTTATATTTTAAAAAATATTATGGGTGGAAGATTCTCACGGAGCAAAGACCTACCAAGAATGAAGCAATGCACTATGCGTGTTTTAGTCATCTCATGTGGTCTTCCCCTAAATTCTAACATTTACTTCTTCAAAGCAAAGGGACTTAACCTTACAGAGTTTGAGTAATTTAATCAGTTTTCAAGTGGTGGAACTAGGACTAGATCCCACTCCTCTCTCACTGCACAACTTATCCTGGTTGTTCATTCATTCATTCATTCATTCATTCATTCATTCATTTATATGCAGTGCTGAGGATTGAACCCAGGGCCTCGCACATGCCAGGCAAGTGCTCAACCGCTGAGCTACAACCCCAGTCCCTGTCCTGGTTATTCTTTACCATCTTTTTTTTCAAGGGCTAGGTGAAGTTTAGAAAAGTAAAAAAAAGGGTCAGAAAGCCTTAGAATGAATGTATTGAACCTATGCATAAATACATCAGTTGAAAATATTTACGAAAAGCTATGCTTCCTTCTTTTAATTAATATAACTTTTTCTTGCTCTCTTCTTGTTTGGTACTAGCCTTAAGTAGAAACTATTATGTGACTTTAACATAAACATTTATGTTTTGCTTTTAATCAGTAGAGGCTTATTATACTCTCTTAGTAGAAGGCTAAATTGGTACAACCTTAGAACACACATTAACACTACATTTTTACCTGTCCTAAAGTGTTTACATTTTTTTTTTTTTTTTTTGGCAATGGGATTGAACTCAGGTGCACTTATCACTGAGTCACATCTCCAGTTATTTTTGGTGTTTTGTTTAGTGATAGGGTCTCTCTGAGTTGCTTAGGGCCTTGCTAATTTGTTGAGGCTGACTTTGAACTTGAAATCCTCTTGCCTCAGCCTCCTGAGCCACTGGGATTCGAAATGTTTATGTTCTTCAGCCTAATATGTTTAGTCTAAAGAAACAATCATATATTCCCCAAATTATGTTAAGGATGTTTATTACATCATTATTTGTGTCATTATTATAACTGCAAACAATTGAAATGACCAATGAGAAGAGATTGATTGAATAATCTATAGTCATGGTGAGATTTTGTGTGGCTATAACAGATCATGTTTTAGAAGAATAATCATTTGCATAAAGGTTTAAAGCTATTCAGTGAAAGTTTAGTTCACAAAACAATGTGCACAGTATAATTCTGATTATATTTAGGCTCATATAAATATATTTATGAAAAATATAATGTGCCTACATCTTAACTATGATTATGTGGAAAGAAATATAGATTTTAAATTTTTCTTCAAATTTGTTGTAGTGTCTACACAATAAACACATGTTGCTTTGTGGTCTAAATGAGTAATAAAAATTAAGATTTCAATTGGCAAAATAAAAAATGCTTTCCAACTTAAAGTCAACAAATGAATCACAGAAAGAATTGAATCCTTGAGCAGTTTTCAACTCATCTTTTCCATCCTATTTTTAGTTTGGCCTAGACATTGCAATATGCATATCCTCATGGTTTGTAGCTCAATTCTTTTGTCCACAACTTGTATCAGATTTCTAAATAAACCACTGAGAAAACACATCCATCCCTTAAAAATGTTTGAAGGAAGCTGCCTTGCATAAGAACCACGGGGGTGGGGAGGAATTAGCCAAGGATGTGCATCTCTAAGAAAACCTAAATTTTAATTTAAAAAAATATACATAAATCCCAAGACAGCTGCAACTCTGTCTTCCATGTCCATATGCCAAAAGGGAAATTGAAGTTGGAATTTGGAGGTGGGATTTCCACAATGCTCATTTGAGCTCCTCATTCCTTGACTTCATGTCTCTCCGCCTCTCGTCTCTCTTTGCCTCACTTACATAGAAATGAGGGGCAGGGAGGGGAATTTTATCCTCCTTCTTTCCCAGGACCTCTCTCTCCCTTTTATTCTTTAAATCCATTTTCAACTGTGACTTACGATCACTGTGTGTTTATGTTTAGCTCCTCAAATGCTTTGGCCAATAAACAACCTATCAGGATGCCAGGTGGCTTTTAGATCCAGCCACTGATACATTTTCAGAGTTGATACTTTGGGTTTATGTCTTACTTCAAACTACCAGATTCTGGATGGAAACAGAGCCTGCTTGCCTGGGCTTTTGGATCTCTTATGTTGGAACAGAAGCATAGAAGCAGTCACGAAGCCTTTGGCAAGCACAGTATTACATATTTCAGTAGGGATGTGAAAGAACATGTCTCGTCGGTTTGTTTTCTTCATCTAACAAGGCCAGTCTATTTATAAACAGTGGAGCAGATGCATTTTCCCCCTAAGGAATATACCAAATTATAAATGCATTCAAATTATTAATAATACCAGAAATTCCTTATGCATCATTTAGCCTGTCCTAGCTACTGTTGCAAGTGCTTCATGTATGTTACCTCACTCAATCCTTACACAGCTCTGTCAGCTGAGCACTATTATTATCACCGTCCCCACTTTACCAATGAAGATAGAGGCTCATAGTGCCCAGCCTAGAGTTATACAGCTAGTAAAGGCATAGCCAGATTTGGAACACAGGCTTTCATGCTCCATGGCCACATGACTGCTTTTGGCTATCTAGTAAGCTACAATATCGTATCAGAAAACTGACTTTAATAGCTGCACCATCCCAAACATCTCATCGAACTACAGTTAACAATGGGGGATGATAGAAAACTAAAAGGCAAACAAGTTTGACGCACTACTGATGTAAAAGGCACACAGCCCAGTCTTCCCAGGGTTCCATGTGACAATATAGTTGATGTCCTTCAGGAAATGGCCAGCTAAGTCTTTGTGAGCAGAGAACCTGAGAAACTGGTCACCCAACCCAAAGGAGGAGTGGCCATGCCTTTTAGATTATGGTAATAGGTCTGGATTGAGACTACAATCTTTCTGCAAATGTTAAACATCAGACTTGGAGTTTAAGCGTTTGTTCTACTCTTCATGAAGCAGATGACTTTATTTATTTAGCTTTTCTGACTTGTATTTCGTGTTAGTCTTATGTAACCGTATTGCTTACACTCTTTCCGTCTCTTCTATTTGGTGAATAAAATCAAAGCTCTTGAACCTGACCTACAAACACAAGGAAAATTGTGTTCCTGCCTCCTTTTTCCAGCTGCTCACAGCCCCTTTTTCTCTGTGCTCCATCCTCTCTACCCATGCTGGCCTTTCACAAGTCCCTTACACTTCACAGGGTCCCTCTGTGCCCTTCACGTTTTTTCCTCTCCTTCAACCTGGCTATTCATCCTTAACATCTTAGCACGAGTGCCTAACAAGAAAGTTTCTCAACCCCAAATTGGTTTCCCATCCTTTTACATCATGGCCCTTATTCAAATTCACCATTATAGATTTAGACATGATTATATTTTTAGTATTTGTCTCTCCCACTATGGTGAGCTTTCCATAAGGGCAAACTCAGGCTGTTTGGTTCACCATTCTTTAGCTCCTGGCATAGTGTCTATCAGATAATATGCATTTGATATGTACTTATTAAGTAAATGAATGAGCATTATTGTCATCTCTAAAAGGGACTCTAGGGTTGCTATGAGATTGAATGGGATTTATTCACAGAAATTCACATGCACACTTCCTGTCGTAGTTCTAGCACATTAGTGGACCTTGAATAAATGGTAATATTCTCCCCTTTTTTGATGTTAGTGATGCCAGTTTGGGTTGATTTTAGTTTCTCATAAGCCATGGGTAATGATAATAAATAATGGCTGGCGAGGAGGCTTGGTGTCGGGAAGTAGGAATTCCTGGAAGAATGGATAAACAACATGGATACAGGCAGAAAGGTGTGAATGTGAAATTTGAAGGAAAAGGGTTATTTTCATGGCTAAAAGTCAGGCGTTATGTGATAAAGTTACGATAAAAAAAAGTCTAGAGACTTTTGAATCAGCTTTGAGTGGGGTCTTGTTAAGGATTTTAGAAGAGTCTGATTTTGAAGTCATTTGCAAGTTTGCTTGAGAGGTTAGGGAAGTTTAGTGAGACCTTTCTACTATAGCAAGAAAGAAAATAAGGAATATGACTTCCATTATCAGTATATTTATGTAATTGGCCATCATTTCTTTTCCTTTGCTGACATTTTTTTTCCCCTCAGCATTTAAGTGCTGATAGTTTCCAGACTTCGCTTAATGTTATCTTCCCTTATTTTCTTCATTCTCCCTAAGTGCCTTGTTTTCCTAATATAATCATATGATTAAACTGTCTCTTTTATACTTGTATCAATTTGCCTTCCATTTAGAGCATAAGCTTCAGGTCCACCTAGTCAACACTTCCTAAAATTTCCCCGCGATATCTCAATCTTAATGTGTCTAAAATTGAACCTACTATGTCCCAAACCAGTGTACGCCTCCTTCTGTGTTTTTATCTGTAAGATGTGGCACCAGTGTCATCCATTGAGAAACCCAGTCAGAATCCTGGGATTCATCTTGAGGGCCTCTCCTGGACTCCCCCTCCCTGTCCTATGGAATCAGCATGACATTCGATGGATGTTTTCTTTAATCCCCACTTTCTGCCTCCTCTTTCCCATCCTCACTAATGCTGCATTATTTCAGGACTCCCACCTCGCCACGTTCTGAAAAGTCTCATCTTTGGTTGATATTCTTTTCTTCCATTTTTTTCTTCTTCTTTCAATAATTGTTTTCCTAAATGAAAATCTGCTTTATCTCTTTGCTCAAATTTCAGCTTCCCCTTTTCCCTGGAATGAAGTCTAAAAAGTTTCAACTATAGTTTATTATCACCTCCAAGACTGAGGAGAGACTCCTCTTCCCAGGAGAGGTTAGTTCAGACCCCTCTCCAGGTGTCACTTTCCCCTTAGTATATGGCTCTGTTCTCAGTCGATACTTTTGTCCGGTCATCTAAAGCTCTTTTGTTGCCCTATTTGACACCATTTGAAAATATTGAAAATTTCCTTTTATTAGTTTGCACACTTCAACAGCATATTCATTTTTGAATATCTAGTACCTAGCACAGTGCCAAATGTGGAGCAGGTTCTTAATTAGTGTTTGTTCAAATAAATGACATGAAGATTGAAAACAGACTTGAAAATGATTTTCACATGGGGAGTGAGAGAAAAAATCTGAGCCAGGAAAAGTATGAAAACAGTGATCAAAAAACAAACAAAAAACAAAACAAGAAAGAGTAGTCATTGAAATTAGAGAAAACAAAAATATCTATTGACATTGAATAAGAAGAGCAAGAGTGCAGAGCATTTAAGTATTTATCTAAATGATTTCTAGAGAAGGAAGAAGTCCAAAGTGTCTGACATTGTAGAAACCTTAGAAAAAAAAGGAGAAGAAAAGATATTTTAATTGGATAATTAGAAAGCAGTATGGAGATTCCTCAGAAAACTTGGAATGAACCCACCTTTTGACCCAGTTATCCCACTCCTCAGTTTATACCCAAAGGACTTAAAATCAGCATACTACAGTGATGTAGCCACATCAATGTTTACATCAGCTCTTCACTGATGCCCTTCAATAGATGAATGGATAAAGAAACTGTGGTATATATTCACAATGGAATGTTATTCAGCTATAAAGAATAATAATATTATGGCATCTGCAGAGAAAGGAATGGAATAGGAGAATATCATGCTAAGTGAAATAAGCCAATCCCAAAAAACCAAAGGCCGAATGTTTTCTCTGATAAGTGGATATTGATACATAATGGGAGTAGGGAGTACGGGGTGAGAGAAGAATGGAGAAACTTTAGATTACATAGAGGGAAATGAGAAGGAGGGGGGCGGGGATATGAAAGATGGTGGAATGAGACAGACTTCATTACCCCATGTACATGTACGATTACATGAATGGTATGAATCTACATCATGTGTAACCATAGAAATGAAAAGTTGTACCCTATTTGTGTACAATGAATCAAAATGCAGTCTTTAAAAATAAAAAAATAATAAAACATTCATGTGCAGCAGTTAATCCAAATAACTTTTGTTCATAAGAGTTAATAAATCTCCGGTAAGTAAAGCTAGCTTTTAAATATTTAGTAAAATATATAAAAATATGTTCAAAATTGTCAGCATTTAAATATAATGGATATTTTTGCTTGAATCTACCAGTCGGACAGGTTATATTGTTTCTGGTAGATGTCCTAAGGCCATAAAACAGTTGCTTCTTTGAATAAAAAAGAAAGTCATGGGTAGCTTTTGGGGGAAGAGTTTTAAAAATTAGTGGGTGGGAGATGGAAGCCATATGATAAAGATGGAGATGTGTGGTAACGAGGTTAAGGTAAGAGGTACTGCTGATAGAGAGAGGAGTAAGACACAGTTCACATGGGAACGTAGGAAGAGAGAGAAACGCTGCTGTCTCCTTTTCTTCCCAAAGGATGCATATATGAAAATTACTTCCTCTGCTTAATTGGGTAAAGTTAAAGAATGTGATGTAGTTACATTATACAATCCTCTTTATACCAAGTACTTCTGACACTTAGGGAAATGGTAGGGTAACCGTAGTATGGTGGGACCTGGGTTTGGTCTGGGAAAAGTGATACATGGGCACACCCACCTGAGAGAGAGAGAGAGAGAGAGAGAGAGAGAGAGAGAGAGAGAGAGAAAGAGAGGAGAGAGAGAGAAGAGAAAAAGAAGAAAAGAGAGACTTGTATATATAAGTCATTTATGTTTTCAAATATACTTACTGCATAACCTAATTTTACCATCATTACTCAAGAGTTTTAAGATTGGATGGAAGAATAATGGGTTCATTTATGGTGGAGGTAAGTAAGCTGGAACTTTTGGTACTGGAAGTCCCCAGTGTACTTTTACACTTAGTGATTATACTGCTGTAGTATAGTCTAACAACTCTGACGAATTTATGACAAAGGTTTGTGACTAGTAAACTAAGGGTAGAGTTTTTCTGGGCTTAGTGATGGCGAGAGAGAGAGAGAGAGAGAGAGAGAGAGAGAGAGAGAGAGAGAGAGAGAGAGAGAGAGAGAGAGATGATTGATCAATTTGATTTGTTTGGTAACAGTTGTACAGAGTGAGCAAAATTTTGGGTTTTCTCTTCCACCAAAATAAACTCAGTATCCCAGTGGTTATTTTTGCTCGACTATTCATTCCTAGAATGTACCCTCCATGAGGTCATAGCTCCTTTGGACTGGGCAATGACTTTTAAAGCTCTGTAGTCAGCCAAGGATTTTAACTAGGAAAGTCCCAAAGACCCAAGGACAACCTGTTCTTAGGGTATTCTCCGCTGGCACAGGAAGTGAAGCGTCTACAACAAAACCTCTTGCCATTTCTCACCAGATTTCCAGTTGAATTTTAGGGGGCTCAGGATTTGGTTCTTTAGTAAGACATCTGGAGGAATTTGAATCTGACCCTGGAGAATTTCACCAGGTTAGTAGAAGAGAGAAAGCAGTGATGTTGCCCTGTGCCCTGAGGAGACTGTCACTTCAAAGCACCGGGTTTTGGTGCTGGTTTGAAGCCTGCCACCACATCCACAAGGGAAAAAAACTAGTCTGACTTCTAATGCCCATTACACTCTGATATGACTCTCCTTTTGTCTTTACCACATTCTTTACATGTCATGCCAGAAAAATAATAATTCTGTGAACCTTTTTACCCCCGATAAATGCTCACACAATGAATTTAATTAAAATCCCCTTTATCTATTATGCTGAAAACAAGGAATTAACAATATCCATTAAAATGACTATTACATTCACATCAAATGGATTTTTACACCCTACTAAAATGATAGGAAGGGAGCCATAATCATGTGAGGCCCAATATGGTATATGAATTTTAAACCTTGAGAAACCCTAAATTATTTTAATCTCCAAAGGTAATTATCATAAGTGTCAGTCAAAACTTCTCAAGGCCTATTTTTGTTGAACAGAAAGAAACAAATGAGACTGTGAAAGCTTGCTTTAAGTTTTATGAACTCTTCATTAACTCCTATGTTACTGGTGGGCTGTCAAGTTCATTTTTAAGTGTGTCAGAGGACCTGAAAGATAGTTTTCAGAAAAGATAACCAGGAAAGAATGGTCAGTGGATTCAAAAACAGTTCCATCTTTTCTTGAATTAGAATTGCTTGGCTGATAATGCCAATGACTTTTTAATTATAGCTATAGATTCTACTTTTTGATACAACTTTATAAATAACTATAGAGTAATCACTGTATGATAATATTCAGTTTTCCATAATGAGTCAAGTTGTTCCTCCTCTGGGCACTTTCAACAAGTAGCATTCCAAAGCCACATTTCAGGTTGAGACAAGAAGTAAATAAAGGTTGTGATCTCTCTTATGAAATCAAAGAGTGTATTTATCAAAACCAAATGCTTTAGCTCAGCTAAAATTTGTCTGAGAAAAGGAAAAAAAACCGTATCATTTCTTGAGAAGAGAGAACCAAGTTTTGATTGAGGCATTATATTGAAAGATGATGTCAACAAGAGAGACAGAACTTATTTTGGTTCTTCTTCAACAATATATTTAACCCAAATTATGCATTCTAAAGCACTTTGGGGGCTGACTGCATTATCTAGGATTGGGGTGCATGTTCTAGAGCACAAGTTTTTGCACATTCCCCCTCCCTTGTGACACCAATCATCACACAGCTCAAATTCCAAATTTCAATTAGAAGCAAAGCAAGTAATTTAGAAACATCAGCCCAACTATACACAGCTTGCAAAGTTGTCCGAACATTGTGTATTAACCTGTTAGATGTCTAGAATTGACCTCACACACCAGACAAGCAGCCTTGTTTAAACCCTTCTCACATCGCATTAACCCAGGGCTCAATCTTTATTCCTCTCCGATTATTTTATTGCCTTATCTAATACTTGTCCCTTCTCTATTGTTGTGTGGGGGTGTCTGAAAGCCTGTCTCATTGAGCCTGCTGCTACTCCATTATGTTTTTGAACAAACGCTATTATATTGTCCTAATAACCACAGCTGTGTAAGCAACTATCAGTCTCTTTTATTGTGGTATAATTTCTATATATGAAAGTCATTTGCCCTCAGTGTCTGCTGATGATTTCCATTGTTTGTATTGAAACATTGCTCAACTCTTAACCCTTGGCTCTCATCTGCCCTCTTTTTCCCTCCCTCTCTCCCACTGGAACAATTTTAGCCTTTATTCCAAAATACTATTTAAAATGAAGGGCTTTAGCCCTTCGGTGACCAGAAAGGCAGAGTGAAGAGACAGACTTGCCAGTCTACAAAAGCATCTCATTTGATGCCTCCTTTCTGGGACATCACTATCATCTAAATGTAGTGGTTGCCATGATGATAGTAGATAGCCTTCGAGAGTGCCAAGGGGTTAAAGGGAAACCCAGGACTGGACACTGTCTTTGGACTGTGTTGCAGAGCCAGCTGGTGGTTCCAGTGATGTTACTCAGATGGAAATTTACCCACATCAGTGGTGTTTGGAGCAGAGGCAGATTCTGACCCCAGACCTGGCTATGAATATGGAAGGCCATTGACATCCCAGTTGGTGGTCTCATCATTATTTCCTGGATGCCATACTTTCCTGGAGAAGATTTTGAGTGAGTGAGACTCTGAAGCACAAGAGGCAGAATGGGGATGAATATCTGTTTTATCTCTTCCAGTGTGCAAAATTACTGCATTCACGAACGAGGAAACTAAGGCTCAGAGAGGTTAGGAGGTACTACTCAGTCAGAAGTGAAGAGGTCGATTCAAACTCTAAACCTCCTTCTGTCATATCTCTCAAGTCCAGCTTGGGCAGCCCAACCTCTCTGCGTGGTCATCTGGTGGGTTTTTGTGATGGCAGAGGTGTTGGAGGAAGCCCTCATGGGCACTCCGGCATTCAGACTCTGGGCCAGGCATTTGTGGAATGAATGCTGATAAGCTGTAGTTGTACACCTGTGAGCTGGGAGAGGTGTCCAGAGGTGACTCATTTGGAACAATTGAGTCAGAGTGCCATAGCATCTGCAAATAGTGCTTACAGCTCCAGATTAAACCAAGGGCTTCGTGCATGTTGTGTCATTAGCTATATCTGTTTGTGATGTATGTTCATGTCTATGTGTGTGTGCTGTTAATGTTGTGATTAGTCATGGGTTTATCCTGATCCTAATTTTGCAGTAAACTTAAAACACCATGAGAGTAAATGCCAAATTCTGTTGGCCCTGTCTTCAAAGTCCTGAAATCTGACTACTTCTCACCACCTGTACTGTTACCACTTAAGGCTACCACCATCTCTTGCTGAGATCACTGTGAAAACTGATTTTCCACCTTCCCCTACTTTCCTTTTCCACCCAGGCAACCAGAGTGCTCCCTCTAGACCACAAATCAGACCCTATTGTATCCCCCATCAAAAATCTCAACTGGATGCTCCACACATGCATCATTCACTCCACACATGATCCCTTAGAGCCTGTAAGCGTCTGGGTGGTCAGAACTCTGCCCACCTTAAGACCTGCCCACTATCTCTCCACCCTTGCTGGGCTCCTGCTCTGCTCTCCTCTCACTGGCTCTTCAATATTCTCCACACACAGTAAAGGTGCTCACAGTCGGAATCTCTGCACTTGTTCTTCCCCTGCCTGACCGCTCTTCCTTCCATGGCTGGTCCTCTCACATCCTTCAGAGCAGAAAGGGTTTTCCTGTTCCCCATCCCAAACAACTCCACCCCGCACATTTTCCTTTTACCTCTGACTCTGATTTATTTTTTCTTCAATGCACTTACTACTGTTTGACAACATATTATTGATTTAATGTTTATCTGTTTCCTTTGGTTTACTTTATTGTATGTCTCCCCTTGTAATAAATAAGCTCTAATCTCTAAGAGAGCTTCTTAGAGATTCTTTCTTTCTTTTTTAATCATCCTGCCTTCTGGGTCTAAAGTACCAGATACATAGTAGGTTCTCAATAAATATCTTCAATAGGTTAATGCATTATTGCAATTTATTAAAATCTTTAAAAGAATGCCTCTCATGAATGAGTTAGGAAGCATGTTATCAGAGCTCTATTAAGCACTTACCAAATACTTATTAAGTTCAATAAGATGTAAATAAGGTAGTCTGTATTTGAGGAACTCTGGCTGGAGGGGAAGAAATAAAGTTAAGCACGATGACAGAAAAAGGTGGGGAAAGTTAGAAGTTGCCTGATCTGGTCAGAGGAGAGGAGATTAAAGTGGGAGGAAAGACATTTAAGTTTTCTGGAGATTTCTAGAAGAAGTTACATTTTAGCTGAGTGCTAGATTTATCTAAAAGAGAGCATAGGAGAGGACAATGTAACTAGGGGGAGCTGAGAATGCAGACAGAGTGAGAGAGAGAGAGAGAGAGAGAGAGAGAGAGAGAGAGAGAGAGAGAGAGAGAGAGAGAGGGAGAGGGAGGAGACATTTGTACTTGGCCCCATTTGAGCCCCATTGTTCTTGAGTGAAGAAAGGTGGCATTTCAAATAAGCACAGACAGGTGTCAGGTTTCTTGGAGAAACAAAGAAAAGAAAATATTTTCACCCTGGAATCTTTAAAGAGCTTAAAAGTTACTAAAATATTTGGAAGTATTTCCTAATAGTGCTTTATGAAGTTTAGAGGGAAAAGCAGACAGTGTAGGCTTTCTCATTTTATTACTGGGAGACATTTTGAGGTACTTGATTTACTCTAGAGGTGCCATGCATGTTGAGATTTTAAATAAAGAAAAACGTCAGAGGCAAGGTGGTTCTGATCTCAGATCTGAGAACAAGAGCTGGCATCTACTGATATTAGTATCAGTTGACGTGAAGTTGATGTGGGACCTTTAAAATGGAAGTTCTGTACTAATATGAGAGTCTCACTCAAGCGTCTTCCACGACTGACAGCACTGTGTCCCACGAAGGCTCCTTGAAGTAAGGACAGTTGCCCTTCTGGGGATTTGAACTTGCGATTTTAGAATACCTGTGAGCATCACCTACAGGTGATTTTTCTGTACTATCAGTAAAAGACTTTTTCTTTACTACCAGTGAAATGGATCAATCGATAAATCAATAATCTATAGACCAATACAGGCACATTGGGGCAGGGTGGTAGAACCCTGTTGGAATTTGCATGTTTTTAGAGTTGAACTTAAGTCTGTTGTACTGGCCTAAAACATCAGTATTGACTCTTCCCAAAATCTCAGACATGTTTATTAGATCCAGTTGGAAAAACAAATAAACAAACAAAAAAACACAACCAAACTCACTAAAAATAACTCACTGGATGAACACAGTTTTTTAAACTTCTGGAGGGAAAGTTCTTAGAGCCTTCCCAGCTCTTTATTCCCTCAGAGTTCATCGTGACCAAATTCACAAAACTGTTTTCTGGCGTTACTGGCAATTGCACAAGCAGATTATCATGTAATGCTTTGATCTTAGTGACTGTGAATTAAATAGAGTTGTACTTTGTCAATACTTAAAAAGGAGGACCACAAGGAATTTTAAAGGTCTATAGCAATGAATTTTACTAATTTAATACAAGGAAGACCTAGAGTGCAGGAGTTGTCTGGGAAAGATCTCTTGGTTGACCAGAAGTTCAATCATTAAACCATTATCCCTGGTATCAAATTTTAAAATGTGACAGTAGTGAATCATGGTAACTTTTAATTTAAAAACCTCATAAAAAGGATACTTAGTATTTAAGAAACACAGAGCCCCAAACAAAGGTTCAATAATCATGTCAGTGCAAGTGGTTCTTCTCTTTATAGATCAAAACAAATCCAACCAGCCAACAAACAGTTCATGCATCTGAGTCTGTTCTTAGTTCCGTATTTGCATCTGCCTAGTAGAAACACCAAACTCCCTGCATGGGGTGAACACTCATCATTTTATGTCTTTCTCTATTCCAAATACTGTTTCTGAGCCCTGGTTTTCACCCTAAAAATTGGAAAGCTGTCGGGGTGCTACATATATAACCAAGGTGGTGTCTTTGATACCCCCATTTACTTCTTTTCCTAAATTCATCTATTTTTTAATCCATTGCCTCCACTTCTTGAATTTTCCATTTCCTCTTCATTCCCAGGACTTTGATTCAGACTCTTCCTACATTGTAACACATATGGAGGTCAAGAACCCTCCTCAACAGTCTCGGTTCATCCTTTCTCCAGAATATTGCTGAAATTATAGACTCCCTAAAATCCTATTTTGCCATGACACTCTTGTCATAAAATTCAAACTCTGTGCCTGGATTTATTGCCTGCATTATTCCCCCATGATTCTTCCTGCTACTCTGGTAGCTCCTTCACACATATCATCTGGTTCTCTTCTGTACCACATCACACTCATTCTATTAGAATACTTATCATCAACACTGAACTGGAACACAGGAAATCTGGGTCTAGGCTTATGAATTATACACCTGAACTTGGGCCTCTTATTCAACTTCCCTGGACTTCAAGTCAAATACTAACCCAAATAAACCTGCTATAGCAATATCACACAAAGTAAATTCAAAGGCATACAATAGCAACAACAACAACAAAAAACCCCACATAATTTTGAGAATCACTTGAAATAATGAAAGACTAGAATCATGAAGAAACTAAAACATTCTTAGAATCAAGATGTCAGAATATAGGTAGGCTAGAGATCTCAGCTCTTTTGCAGTCTAGAACCAAGGAAATGAAAGAGGAGCTGAGAGGTGAGGTAGGCGACAGAGATAACGCACTGAGACATGCCATCGGACTGTCCGAGACTTGGAGAGACTCAGAAGATCTAGTTACAAAAACCAGAAAATAATTTGTTATCCGAAAACCTGCACCTGCAGCATGAAGGGAGGTCTGGGGGAAGGGACAACAAAGAAATAGAGAAAGGCAAAGTTGATAAGCTTACTTTGGAAACCATGGTAGAAAAGAAAGTCAAACAGATATACTTGGGCAGGAACTTTAAAGGCACCTGGTATGTGAGAATTGATCTGCTTTTCTCAATTTGTTGGTGGAGAATGGTGACAGGAAGCCATTTTGTAAAGACCATGCCTAAAGTTGCAGCTCTGGGAAGATTAAATACCTATGGTTTCATTCCACACAGAGACACCAGTATATATTTTAGAGAATGACTTTGAATTGGGCCATTGAGTAACTTGTGTAGTGGAGTCACTGCCAACCTGAAGCTACCAAGCTCCTGCACGCCACTGCTGGACATGGGAACAGAGCAGAGCCCAGGACACTGTTGTATATCTGTTACTGGCTGTGCCTTTGTAGTGCACCAAAAACTACATGGGCAAGCATACAGTCCCCACAGCCTGACACAGTTTAATATTCCCCAGGCAGGGGGATATCAAGCACTTGGATTCATCATGGAATATTTTAAGTTATCCCAGCCTCACCAAAGCAGGGTAGGATATGTTTTGACAACTCCAGGTTCATTTGGTGTTTCTACAGCCCAGAACACAAGACTCTAGTCCTCACCAGGCAAAGAACTGGCTGCTGATCCACAGATAATAGGGGTCATTTCCCATGACCCCCCCCCCAGAGAGTTATTAGGTTCCCAGACATACCAAGGAATTGTGGGATTATACCAGAGATGGGTGGGATGAGGTCTGTGTGAATGGGTGCCAGGGTCTGAGTTCTGTAGGTTTTGAAGCAGAAAAACTGAGTTAGATGAGGGAAAGAACTAAATCTACACCTCCTTAACCCAGTGTGCAGATGACTGAAGGAGTCACAAGCCAAGGAGGTGAGGACATTCATATAGCTTCCAAAACCTGATGGCAACCCGAATCTGGAAGGCCCGTTAAGAAATCTCTCCATCTCAAACACCTCAGCAAGGAATAATTTTAGACTCTTTAATGTTATTGCTTATTTCACTGGTATTATCTTCTGTGTTGATTTGATGAATTTCCCCTAATATTTGATATTGTGTAATTTAATCCAATGTTATATATTTTTCAAATATTTTAGTGTGTTATATTTCTATTTTTCTTCCTTTTCAACTTTATACTCTTTTATTCTGTGCATTCTTTCGCTTCTATCTCTCCTTTCACTTTTTTTGCTTCTTTTTTTTCTTTTTATGTTCATGCTCTATGTAGTTTAATTATAATTTTACTTTCTTTAGTACCTAATATTAGAGGTTTCCCCCTTTTGGACTAGTGGAGTTGTAAAGGACATTTTCAATAAGTTTTTATGGTTTACTAGTACATGGCTTGCTCTTAAGTGGTCACAGTTGCCAATGATTACTATTGCCTCTCAAAACAGTGAAAGGGATTAATCATAGCATTATGATCATGTTGAGTGGATACTTTGACACTGAAGTATAACCCCAGCCTGAAGATCAAGTAGAGAGAAAGCAGCTCTCTAAAAAAGATCCTTACATAACCGTGAAGAGATATCCATTCTAGCAGGTGTGCAAATCTCAACACAGAAATACCTCAAAAAATGTAATAAAATGCTTCCAAAAGTTCACATCATAACACTCCAATAACAGCACATAGGCATGAAAGGGATGAAATGCCAAAGAAATAAAAAGTTGATTGTTCAAATGATCAATGAACTAAGAGAGTATCTAAGGAATGAACTGAGATAATAAAGGTTATAAAAATATTTTAATAAAAAGAGAGATTCTGAAAAATAACCAAATAAAAGTCTTAGAAATAAAAAACTCAATCAAATAAAAAACTCAGAGGAACGTCTCAGCAGGCTTAATCAAACAGAAGAAGGACTATCATAGCTTGAAGACAAGGTGGAGGAATTAGGATAGTCAGGCAGTAATAAAGAAAAAAAAAAAAAAGAGATACTATGGTATAAAATATAAAACTAAAAGGCCAAACTTAAGACACTTAGGTCTTACAGGAGAGGAGATACAGACTAATGACACAGAAAATATATCCAGTGAAATAGTAGCAAAAGATATCCCTAATGTGGGGAATTTTATGAATATGGAAGTACTGAAAGCATTTAAGACTCTAAATAGACATGGCCCATTATAGTTAAAAATTCAGAACAAAGAATTTTAAAAGCTACAACAGAGGAATACCAAGTCACTTCTAAAAGCATCACAATAATAGTAGATTTCTTAGAAGAAATTCTAAAAACTAGGAGGGCATGAAATAATTTATTTCAAGTCCTGAAGGAAAATAATTGTAAACCTGCATTATTATAGCAAAACTATCCTTCAGAATCTAAGTAGAAATTAAAAAAAAATGACTTTTAAGATAAGCATAAATTAAAGGAATTCATGACCACTAAGCCTGCATTGTGGAAGACACTTAAAGGAATCCTGTAGATTCCAAGAGTGCATGGAAAAGAATAAATCACAGGAGAAAAATAAATGAGGAAATGAGAATTAGAAACAGTTTAAATATTGTAAACAAAGAAAAATGATAGGAAGCAATGCATACCTCGCTATCGTAACATGGAAAATATATGGTCTTAATTCTCCAATTAAAAGACATAGACTGGATGATTGGATTAAAAAACAAAACTCAACTCTATGTTGTCTCCGAGAAACACATCTCAAGGCAAAGACATTCATAGACTGAAAGTGAAAGGATGGAAAATTACATTCCATACAAATGGAATTCAAAGGTAAGTAGGAATAGCTAATCTCATTTCTGATAGAGTAAACTTCAAGTCAAAATTAGTCAAAAGACATAAAGAAGGCAATTACATATTGTTAAAGAGAAGAATCCAATAAGAAGGCAAGATGATTACAAATGTGCTCTGAACGATGTTGTACCCCATGTCATAACAAAAAACACTACTCAACCTAAAGGACTGTTAGGCCATAATTCAAGAATAGTGCAGGGCTTTAATACACCATTTTCACCGATAGGTCATCCAGACAAAAAATCAACAAAGACCCATCGGATTTGAACTATAATGTTGATAATATGAAATTAAAAGATATCTACAGTGTATTTATTCAATACTCAACTGAATACAATTGAATACCATTAGCTGCTTGCTCATGGAACTTTCTCAAAAATTGATCATATATTGTGCCATAAAGCAAGTCTCAGCAAATACAAAAAAAATTAAAATAATCTTTTTCATTTTATCATATCATAATGGAATGAAATTAGAAATTAACAACAAGAAAAACTACAGAAACTACATAAAGATTGAAAGATGTGCTTTTGGATGATGAGTAGGTCATTGAAGAATTCAGAGGGGGTATTTAAACATTCTTAAAATTAAATCAAAATGGTAAAACAACATACCAGAATCCATGGGATTAAAAAAAAAAAAGATTGTTCTAAGAGGAAAGTTTATAAATAAAAGTTTTAAAACACTAGAGTGATCTCAAACAACTTTATGATGCATCTCAGAGTATTAGAGAAACAGAAACAAATCAATTCTACAAGTGGTAGAAGGAAAGAAATCATAAAGGATAGAGCTAAAATTAATGTTACAAACTAAAAGTACAATACAAAACATTAATGAAACAGTCAGTTCTTCCAAAAGATAAACAAGATTGATTGATAAGCACTTCACAAAACTGACCAAAGAAGGAAAGAGAAGAACCCAAATTAATAAACTTGGAGAAGAAAACGGAACTACACTGTAATGGCCACAAGTGAAATCCAGATCACTAGAACTCTTTGAAAGCTTCTATTCCAACAAATTGGAAAATCTTGAAGAAATGGATGAATTTATAGTAATACATGATCTACCATAATTGAACCAGGAAAATATAGGAAACCTTTACAGACTGATAGCAAGTAATGAGATTGAAACAGCAATAAAATATCTCCCAACAAAGAAAAGCCCAGGAGCAGATAGATTCACAACTGAATATGCCAATTTGCTTTTCAAATTGTTCCATGAAATCAAAAGGAGCACTTCCACATCTATTCTACAAAGGCGGTATCACCCTGATACCAAAACCAGATAAGGATGTGTCAAGGAAAGAAAACCAATATTCTTGATGAACACAGATGCAAAAATCCTTGATGAAACATTAGCAAATCAAATCCAACAACTTATTACAAAGATCACACACCATGACCTGGTTTCATTCCAGGGATGCAGGGATGGTTTGACATAGGGTGATCAACCAACATAATACATACAACATAATACATACAAAAATCACATGATCATCACCATGGATGCAGAAAAAGTCTTTGAAGAATTTGATATAATGACATGAAAAAGCCCCTGAAGACTAGGGGTAGGAGCACTTACTTCAGTATGATAAACATTATAATGATAAATCCAAACTCAACAGCATACCAAGGGAAAAACCAAAAACAAACAAACAAACAAGAAAAAAAAAAAAAAGGTAATGAGCAAGCATCATAAGTGTTCAACTTGAAAAGCTAAAACTAAATAACTAAATTAACCTTTAACTAAATAACCTTTAAAAAGTAGAAAGGACAAAACAAGAACAAAAATGAATAGCATAAAAAATGAGGAACAATAGCAACGAATCAATAAAACTAGAGGTTGGTGCTTTGAAAATATTGTTAGATAGACCTCTGACAGGATTAATCAAAAGAATGATGGTAAAAATTAGAAATAAACATTAGAAATAAAAAGGGTGACAGGAGGTATAAGAACATATTAAAAATAACTTTCACCAAATGTTTTAAAACCTGGGTGGAGTAAATGACATTCAAAAAATACAACTTCTGAAACCAACTTCAGAAGCAATATTGGCCAGGCATGGTGGCACATGCCTCACCTGTAATCCCAATGGCTCAAGAGGCTGAAGAAGGAGGATCTTGAGTTCAAAGGCGTCCTTGGCAAAAGTGAGGTGCTGAGCAACTCAGTGAAACCCTGTCTCTAAATAAAAAATACAAAATAAGGCTGGGGGTGTGGCTCAGGGCTGGGGGGTATGGCTCAGGGCTGGAGGTGTGGTTCAGGGGTGTCCCTGAGTTCAATCACCCATGCCGCTCCCCTCCTCCTGAAAAGAAAGGAGCAATACTATGTATGACTAACTATGTAGTCATTAAAAGGTTTGAATTAGAGTTTCAAAATCCTTCCACAAAAAATGGAATGGTCTCAAATGACTTTATGAGCAATTCTATTAAATTTTCAAGAAAAGATCATTCTTAACTAATACATGCTCTTCAAGAGCACAAAAAGATCATTCTACAGCTTATCTAATGAGACTAATATTTCCATGAGACTAAGTACCAGCCAAGACTATTAAAATTACTAGGAAAAAAAAAAAACAAAAAAAAACTAAGCAATTTCATTATTATGGATACAAATTATTAGCAAATGAAATCCAGTAGTACACAAAAACAATAATCATGAGAAAGGTGGGTTTATTTCAGTGATAGTCTAATACTGATTAAATAAATTATTGCATTAACAGATTAAAGGAGAAATGTCAAAAACTTTTAACAAATAGAAATAAAAGGAACTTACCTTCATTGAATGTAGGATCTATAACAATCCTATAGAAAGAGGGCTGGGGATATAGCTCAGTTGGTAGAGTGCTTGCCTCATAAACACAAGGCCCTGGGTTCAAATCCCCAGCACCAAGAAAAACAAAAAACAAACAAACAAAAAAAAAACTATAAAATCATATTTAAATGAGAAATGTTAAAAGTATTTCCTTTTATATCAGGATAAATTTAAGGATTCTCTACTCTAGAAAATGTTAGAGTTTTGTAGAACATTTTTTTAACAATTAATATGAATTTATCAACATTGCCAGATGCAAAAGTCAGGACACTATACTTTATTATTACCCAGTTTAATAATGAAATGATATATTAGGGTCTGTGAGGGTTAGAATGGATAGTGTATATGAAACACTTATCACAAGGCACTCAAATAGAATTGTTGATACTGCAAACATCAATTGTATCTCTGGACATCAACCAGAAGAAGAAAATATAATTAAAAGTTGCTGTCTTAGCTTGAGCTCCATCAGAAGCAGAGCCTCAAAGGAGGGCTGTTGAGAATGTGATCTTAACTAGCAGTTGTGAGGGGTGAAGAAATAAGTAGGAAAGGAAAGATAACCAAGATAAGTCTGTGTTATTAATCTGGCCACAAGGCCTAACACTCTTAGCATTTATCCACACACTTCTGTCCCTCACTGCTCCAAGATGGACATGCTAACTTCCTTGCACCTAGATCTAGACTGCACTCAGAGGTAGACGAGTTTCCATAGTGTTGCCTGCTGTTGTGTTGGAGAGGCTCAGTGGGAGGTGCTGGCCAATAGGGTATGTGAACAAAGGCACCGAGCCGTAAATCGCATGTAACAATGTTGGACACATTTGTTTAGGAAAGATCAAAGCAGCAGAGGCTAAGTGATACACAAGAGGTATTTGATATGAGTGCCTCATTAAAAACAATAAAAACAAAAGATATGAAAGTGAATAATCTAACAAAGGGTATTTAACCTTTCTGTAATTAAAAAAATTGAAGGTTATTGCAAAACGTTAATAGCAACCAAACAAAAACACATAAATAATCTTTTTGGATAAGAAGAGTCAATGGTATAAAGTCGTCAGTTTTCCCCAAATGAGTAGGTTATAAAGAATCCTCTACAAAATCCCTATAAAATATTTTTTGTGTTACCTTGTTTTGTTTTTATGGAACTTGATAAGCTGGTTGTAAAATTGATATGCTACAGCAAACGCCCAAGAAACTACAGTTGATCCCACTCTTCCAAAGAGAAAAGTGTGTGTGTGTGTGTGTGTGTGTGTGTGTGTGTATCTTGATCAGTCACATGTCCAACTCAAAAATTTGAAACAATTAAAATATGATGTATATCCCCTGATAGATTTACTGATAGAATAGAAAGGAACATCCCCACATAAACTCATGCACATATGGAAACAATATTGGTGACTATTGTTTGAAAAAGATGAGATGGAATGAATTTACCCTACCTCATAAGCAAAGGTCATTTTGAGGTGGAATAAAGACAATTATTGAAGCTAAGACTAGAGAAAACTTTAGGAGACAATAAATAATAACATTATTAAGAAAAAGAATTATTTAAAAGGTTTTATCAAGGTAAACCAGAGAAAGACAGTGATAAATGCTACTAAATTAACATTGAAAGATATTAACATTAAAGCTTCTATAAAAAAAACCCCAAAAGACAAGATGATCTAGAGGAAGATCATTAAAAAACACAAACAAAAACTAACTGCTATCTGGATACCAACAAGAAAAAGTTGATAAATGGGAAAATAAAGTTTTTCACAAAAATGAAACACAAACAGTTCTTTAACATATGAAATCCACTCAACTTTGTCATTTGTAGTAAGAGAATAACAGGTTAAATTCACAATAGTTACACTTCACAGTACTACGTGGGAAGCTTCAAAAGTGAAAATATTGGTGAATGGCAATAATGTGAAGCAGTGGAAACACTCCAATGCTGAGGGCAAGGTAAATTGGCATAGACATTTTAGAACTGCTTGAAGTTACCTAGTGAAATCAAACTTGTTCTATAGCACCAAGTAACTCTTTTCCTGTGCACTGGAAAACATATCCAAGTACCTTATGTGACTGGAAACAACTCAATGTGCATCAATGAATTGATACATTGTGATATATCTGTAGAAATAGAATATTATACAGAAGTAAAAAAAAATGAACCATCTTCCATGTGTCAGCATTGATGAATCATGAAAGTTCATGTTTTGAGAGAAAGAGAACATGAAACAATAATATATTTGACATGAATAACCTGTATAAAGCTTAATACTATACAATACATTATTTAGGAAAATGTGCATGGGCATAAAACTATATGAATTCAAGCTATTCTGATCCTAGGAACTTCTAAAATACCATTTTATTTTGTAACTTTGATACTTGTTAATGTTGCTTAAACTGTTGAAACATGTTTAAAGTATCACCTTAATAAATTTCAATATAGCGATAAAAAATATCAGTGATGGGTAATTCTCATATTATATACCATTCTAACTGTGGACATGTCTACTTTATTTCTTTACATTAAGTATCCAGTGCTTATTCTTTATTTGGATGATAAAGTTTCATAGAAAATCAAATCCCTTTTGCACACAATGACCTTTTAAGGACTCAAAGATAGTTGTCTTGTCTCCCTTTAGAGTTTTTTTTTTTTTTTTTCCCCTTAAGAACCAGCTATCCTTAAATCATGATTTCTAGACACCTCACCATTCTGGCTGCCTTTCCCTGGACCTGGAGCCAGAACCCAGCATAACATTCCAGTTTGTTCTGGCCAGTGAAATGTCTGATGGGACTGTTAACTTTCTTGTTCAGGACACTGCATTTATTGATATAGCCTAAAATTGACCTGTTTTCATTGCCTTGTGCACCACATTAGTTTGTGTTGGGCTTCATATCACTTCAGACCTTTCAGTCTTATTCACATGCAGGTCCATGTAATACATGTTTTCTCATCCTATACTGTGTGTTTTCCCGAGTTGTATTGGAGACTTTATTCCTGATGTTGTACCTTGGGAGTCTACTACACTGTTGAGATTTTTTGGTCCTGATTCTAATGACTGATACCTTAACTTTTCTTCCTAGATTTGTATCATCAGCAAGTTGGCACTTACTTGATTAATCAAACCGTTATTTCAAACCCATGCATAAGATTAGTGTGTATTTGTTTCAATAGCTAATACAAAATTCTAAATGAAGAGGTTCGCAAAGATTTCTCTCCAGTCTACTTATAATAAGAGAATTTCATTTTCATTTTTTCTACTGGCATTTACACTTGGTCACCATTCAGGGTATTTCAGAAAGAAACACAATCACTTCCCACTTATCTGCATAAAGATATGTGTATAGTTAAAATAATAATCACAAAACTAAGCACGAATGTATCCATCACCCATGTTGAGAAATAGGTTGTTGTAAACACTCGGTTGATCTTCCTTACCCTCTCCGTGACCACCTTCTCTTCTGTCTCCAGACATTTCTATCCTAACTTTGGAGATTCTGGTTTTATTTTGCTTGTTTTTAAAAAATTTACTTAAATGAAACAATATGATATGTATCCTTTTGAATCTGGCAAATTCTACATTATGTTTATGAGATATATCTACATTATATTGTGGGACAGTAGTTTATTCCTTTCTATTATTGTATAAGATTATATTGAATTAATAAGCCACAATGTATTTGCCTATTCTGCTGATTAGCATTGGTTTTTTTTTTATAACTTTATTTTATTTATTTATATGTAGTGCTGAGAATCGAACCCAGTGCCTCACACATGCTAGGCAAGTGCTCTACCACTGAGCTATAACCCTAGCCCAGCATTGGATTTTTTTCCCAGGTTGGGGCTATCATAAATAGCACTGCTCTGAACATTATTTTGTATGTGTGCATATATTTCTCTTTGAGATACACCTAAATAGGGAAGTGGTTAATAGACGTGTGTATGTTCACTTGGGCATGTACTGTAATGTCTGATCAACACCTGGTGCTAACAGTCTTGTTATTCTAGCCATTCCAACTGCTTTTGATATCTTTTGGTGCTTCTAATTTACATTATTCTGATTGTTTTACCTGGAGCTCTTCTTTTATGTAGTGTTCACATTTTTGCAAGTATCTTCACACTCAAAGTATCTCTTAACAATTAAACATTTTAAATTGTAATGTCTTTTTCCTGCAGTATTAGTGCTCTATGTATCCTGGTTAAGAATTTTTGCCTAACTCAAAGTATCGAAGATATTCTTCTATAGTTTCTTATAGGAGTTTGATTATTTTATATTCCATGTTTAGATTTACATTATATATATAATTGATTTTTGTCTACATCAGGAATTTTTTTTACAAGACATCTATCTAGAGTATAATTCCACCTTTGCCATGAATCATATATACACACATATACACACACACACACATACCATCTTTTATATTATATTTGGGCATTTATTCTTGGACAATACCATGTTCTCCTAATTACTGGAGTTTTAAAATAACTCTTTTTTTTATTGTAAACAAATGGGATACATGTTGTTTCTCTATTTGTACATGGAGTCAAAGCATACCATTTGTGTAATCATAAATTTACATACGGTAATGTTGTTTGATTCATTCTGTTATTTTTTTGCTTTCCCCCACCCCTCCCACCCCTCTTTTTCCCTCTATTCAGTCCTTCCTTCCTCCATTCTTACCACCCTCCTTAACCTTAATCCTAAACCTAACCCTAACCCTAACGCTAACCCCTCACACCCCCCATTATATGTCCTCATCCGCTTATCAGCGAGATCATTCGTCCTTTAGTTTTTTGAGATTGGCTTATCTCACTTAGCATGATATTCTCCAATTGCATCCATTTGCCTGCAAATGCCATAATTTTATCATTCTTCATGGCGGAGTAATATTCCATTGTATATATGTGCCACAGTTTCTTTATGCATTCATCAATGGACGGACATCTAGGTTGGTTCCACAATCTGGCTGTGGTGAATTGAGCAGCTATGAACATTGATGTGGCTGTATCTCTGTAGTATGCTGATTTTAAATCCTTTGGGTATAGGCCAAGGAGTGGGATAGCTGGGTCAAATGGTGGTTCCATTCCAAGCTTTCTAAGGAATCTCCACACTGCTTTCCAGAGTGGCTGCACTAATTTGCAGCCCCACCAGCAATGTATGAGTGTACCTTTTTCCCCACATCCTCGCTAACACCTATTGTTGCTTGTGTTCTTGATAATTGCCATTCTAATTGGGGTGAGATGGAATCTTAGGGTAGTTTTGATTTGCATTTCTCTTATTACTAGAGATGTTGAACATTTTTTCATATATCTGTTGATTGCTTGTACATCTTCTTCTGTGAAGTGTCTGTTCATTTCCTTAGCCCATTTGTTGGTTAGTCCTTTAATTTTGTTGTTCTTTAAGATTGTCTTGGAAAATTTCTGCCCTTTGAATTTTTATTGCACTTTAGAATTAACTTGTCTGTGTCAACAAAAATAAGACAAACCAACCACAAACACCTCCTGAATTTTAATTTTGAAGGATTTGAATGGATGGATCAATTTTGGAAGAATGGCTATCTCAATTGTATTTTGGTTATGCAGTTAATACATTATATTGCTCTGATTATTTAGCTCAGGGGTTATCAAACAGTAGCTCATGGGCTGAATACAATCCTTTACCTGTTTTTGAAAATGAAGTATTTCAAAAGACAGTCAAAATCATTTGTTTACATATTGCCTATTTCTGTGTTGTCATTATAATGCAGAGTTGGGTAGTTGTGACAGAGACCAGCCATCCTGCAAAAGTTAAAATATTTATTATCTGATGCTTAAAGAAAAACTTTCCTGGACTTTGGCTTGGATATTTATTTCTTCCCATAATGTATTATGTTCTGTTTAGAGATGCTTTACATATTTTCTTGGACTAATTCTTGGAAATACAGTACATTTAGATATTATCACAGATATATATGTAGAATTTTTTATTTCTTGATGTCTATAAAAATACTATTGATTTTTGCATACTGATGCCTTTTCCAATCTGCAGGTTCTTTTTGCTTTTCTGTGTGCAAAATCCTATCAATTTTTATTTCTTCCTTTTACTTCTTTTACATTTGTATTAAATAAACAGTAATGGGAATCCATTTTTGTTACTGATAGCAGAGATTGAACTTTTAAAATGTCATTATATAGGGTATTTTTGGATAACTTTTAGCAGTTAAAGTTTTCTTCTATTCTTAGTTTACAATGAATTTTGATTTAAAAGTAGATTTTGAATTTTATAAAATATCACTGAATATATTGAGAAAAATATAATCTTGCTTCTTTATTTAAATAATGTAGAATTTAAGTTTTCAAATGTTAAACCCCACCTTACTGAAATAAGCCCATTTGATTTTGATGTATTATTATTTTAATACATTGCTGGTATTTGTTTGGAAATAGTTAGATTTTACTCCCATTTATAATCAAGAGACAAAATGTAGTATAATTTGTTATCATATAAAGTTAGTTATCAAAGTTATGAGAGTCAAAAACATGAGTTGGAAATTATTTTCTCTTTTCTATTCTCTGGAGAAGTTTGTGTAAGTTGATGTTACTGCTTCCTCAGGTATGCACTATAATTTATCTATACAGTCACAAAGTTTTCTGAAAGGAAAATTTCAGTCTTTTTACTGATGCATTAAAGTTGTACGTAAGGGTGGCATTTGTTGTTACATAATTGTACATGCACACAATATAACAATATAATTTGGTCAATTCCCCAGTATTTTTCCTTTCCCTCTCTTCCTCCCTCTCCCTGGTTCTTTGATTTTCATGAGATCCCTCATGAAAATTTTTAATTGAAGATTCAAATTAGTTTATATTCTATTTTCTAAGCTTCTATTTTCCTAAAAGATATATAAGGTAGTAAAAGAACATTACTTCTTTTGTTATAACTATAAACCTGGGATAAAATAAAAATTTATATACACATGTATAGATGTATATAATATCATACTTTTATACAAGTATATATAAAAATATATAAGCATATATAGTTATAAATTATAAATATGTATATTCATACACAGACACCCATGTATCCCTTAGACACATACATAAGAAATTTGTGAATGTGTAAAGGTGTACAGCGGTTAATTTCTAGACACTGAAGAGATGAGCAGAGTTTGCCATTTTCCTCTTTGAGAGATAACTATACTATGAATTTTGAGGTTCTTAAAGACAGGCTGACACACACGCTTGAGGAAAGATAAATTAAAACAGCTTTTGATAGAGAGATGGCATAACCACTTGGAATCTGCACACCCTAACCTGTAGCTGGCAGAAGAGTATGGCAGAGGGAATCAGCCCACAAGTGAGACTGCACTTACCAGATATAAAATATATTCCCTAACTGCATGTCCGAAATGCCCACTTCCTCCAGCTACACCTTACTCACCTTCAGTTACCACTCAGTTAATCCCTCTCAGGGGATAAATTTCCTGATTGGGTTAAGGCTCTCATAACCAATCATTTCTCCTCTGAACCTTCTTGTATTTTGTTATGCATGAGCTTTTGGGGTCACCTCATATCCAAACCATAACACCAAACAAAGAGGAAAATGAATAAGAAGAGTTTGATAACTGAAGATATTGTTAAACAGTTCAACGTATCAACATGAATCATCTATCATCTATATCTATCTTTCTATCTAGAGAGACTCACAGAAAGGAGAGACTTAAACAATTATTATCAGTCTATAAAGATCAATAAAGATGCCAAGCACCTCGTATCTAAACTATAACATGCTGTGATGACAAATCTTGTTTCTATTACTCTATCTTGGACAGAGTCAGAAGTTATTTTGTTTCCTTTTGAAATATTCTGCTTGAGTTCATGAACTATGACGTTTTCCTCAGCTTTGGAATATTCTTAGAGCTTTGTTTCTCTTCTGATTTTAGAGTCCACAAGATATTTTAGGCTTTTTTTGTGTATCACCTAATTGTCATTTTTTAACTTATTTAAAACAAAAACTAAACTCAAACAAACCAAAAACCAAAAACAAAGCAAAACAAAACAAACACACACACACACACACACACACACACACACACACCCCACACTTTTATTTTTAACCTATTCTCATATACTACTACTCAGTACGGAATATTTCTACAACCCCTGATCAACAAAATGTGTAAGGATTTCTCTCCACTAGCAGCCACTTCATTAATTATACCAGAGATTATCCAGAAGACACCAGTTGAATGTCTTCTAGTTTAATTCCATTCTGACATGATCTTCCAGATTGTGTCAGATCCCATGGGTTTAAGGACCAGTCTCACAAGACTTTCTTGATTTTTTGTTGTCAAAAATGGTAGGTTGTGACCTGGAAACTCTGAGTCATCTCAGTAGGACAACAAATACTCCTGTCACCCAGGAAATACCAAGGTATTTAGGAGTTCTTATCAAAAACCCAAGGCAAAGGTCAAATGTCAGAAGAAAAGTCTTTCCTATCTCTCTTGTCTATAGGTATTAGGAGCACTCTCTCAGGATCTGGGTCACAAATCAACACCAAAGCAAAAGATTCTACTACAACCCTATACCTCAAGAAATTATAAGGATTTGAGGAGCTCTAAGGACTTTGGGGTTAGGGTCTAGGGGAATAGGCTAATGTGTTTATTTCCATAAAATACTATTTCACAGTTTCAGCTTATTTGTTCTTAAATCTATCCATTGAATTCTTAACTTCCATCATTGCATTTTTGCTCTGTGGAATTTTGATTGATTCACTTCCTTTATAGTTTCTAGAAGGTTTTTGGGGGAAGACAAATATTTAAAATCTTGAAGTTTGTTTTCTTGTATATATTCAGCTTAGTTTTTAATAAACTCATTTTCTAGTTACTTGATTCAATATTTGTTTTCGATAATTCCATTATCCAGATATCTGATTGTTCTGTTTCTGTTGACTTCCATTTCTCTCTCTCTCTCTCTCTTCCTCCCTCTTCCTCTCCATCTTCCTCCCTCTGTTTTGTCAGGGTTTTTGTTTCTTTTTGTTTGACTTTTGATTGAATATGAGTCACAGTGTATAAGCAATAAATATGGAAATAATTTGTCAACCAAGATAATGCTATTTTTCTTCAGCAACGCTTTACATTCACTCTTGGAAAGTGGCTAGGGACATAAACTATATAGGATAAGCTTAATCTAATTTAAGGATTTGAAATTGTTGGAATTTCATGTTCATTCCCTTTGAGGGTTGGTATATTTCTGATTTTTTCTTGCTTCAAAAGTTTAGCTTTTTCTGATCCTCATATAAAGCACTGGGGTCTTAGATTTCAAATTTTTATCCCTTTATCCTCAAAGTTTTTTTAAAAGCTCTACCTTGGCTGTTAGCCTTTTAGCTGCCCTTCCAGAATCTATCAACAGTCTTACTATCAAAGTGTCACCAGATGCTAGATCTGTTTTTCTGTCCATTTCTCCTAAATCTTTGCCCTGTAATTTTTTGCTGCCTTCTTATTGCTCATAGATTCAAGTAATCTTTTAAAAATTAATATCTAACATTTTTATTTGTTCTCAATGGGAGGATTTGCCTTGATTACCTATTTTAACCAATATCACTGAACATAATAATTTTTAAAAATACGTCATTTAATTAAACAAAAAAATTTATACAAATTATTGCTACCTAACCACAATTTGGTTTGGAAAATGATATAAATTGAAATAATTTGTATATAGTTGTATATATAAGGTAAGTGTGCTAAATGAAAAACTATATAATAATGAGAAACATTAAAGCGTCAAATTCAAGTACAAAGGAAGACACTCTTCTGAATTTCCAGGTTTTATTGAGCATCAAAAATCACCAGTCTTTTGGTTTTTTTCTTGCACATTACTCTATATCTACATTCTCTCTATCTGATGGGATCCCTGGATTTTATTTCATTTTCTGTTTGACATTCTCCACAGATAAATATCATTGGCTGCTGCTTTGGGGGTTGAACATCCTTCTGGGTGTCCATTCCTAGTACTTACACAGCATGGAGAATTTACCCTGCATTTTCCATATTTTTAAATAATTGCTTTTTTAGGTAAGTTTAAGTTTGCATATAACAGATAACTCAAATTAGTGACTTAAGAGAGAAGTTTACATTTCTTTAATATTAAACAAGTCCAGAAGAAACTCTCTCTATGCATGTTGGGCATATATATAGCTATTAAAGACCCAGGGTATTTTTATATTTGTGTTTTACAAAGCTTAATACATGGTGTCCATCCTCAGGATTGTCACAGGGTTTATGATGGCGGTCAGAACTTCAGCTACTGTGCCCTCCACAGAAGCATTTATGGAAGATTGAGAAAATGGAAACCTACCAGTTTTCTGTTCTTTAAAGAAATATTCTCAGAAGTTCTACTCAGAATAATTTTACTTTTATCTCATTGACAAGAACTCCATCTCATGATCACCTGATCTCATGATCAACTCCTACCCGTGAAGGAGTTTGGGAAATCATAGTATTTTATATAGGAAGTACCTGCAAGGAGAATTAGGGTTATGTTATTAAGAAAGAGGGGTTGGGAAGAATGAATGTTGGGAAAGTATCTTATAATCCTTGGCATAACTTCACAATATCCCACTGTATGGTAGAATATTATTTATGAATTGTTGAAATTTTTGTACTTTCCCACCTTTATCATGATTATAAGCATAGTATGATGAACTTGACTGTGTAAGATTTTGCATACCCACATATCTTTATGTTCTACTTTAAAATATCTTTATATTATACCTTGGATATAGTTTTATGACATCGAGTATTCTTCCAAAAATCTGTGAGGACAAAATATTTCATTATATATTATAAACTACAATTTACTAATTATACTCCTCATGGTTCAACATGTAGTTTTCATCTACTATTTTGCCATTAGAAATATACTAGCATGTCCATGTCCTCTATTTTGTACCATTGATCTACCTGTCTATTTTTGTACCAATACCATGCCGTTTTTCATTTACTCTTCATAATAATGTTTTTAGTCTCTTCTGGTGGAGTGTTTGGGTCTCTAAATTTAGAATCATGTCATCAGCAATGAAGATAATTTGACTTCTTTTCTTATTTGTATTTCTTTAATTTCTTTTTCTTGCTTGATTGTTCTGACTAGAGTTTCAAGAACTATATTGAATAGAAGTGTGTAAGAGTGCACATCCTGGTCTTGTGCCTAATTAAAAAAATATTTTTAAAGTATTTTTTGCATTTGGTATGATGTTGGCCTTGGTTTGTTTTATATATATATATATATATATATATATATATATATATATATATATATGGCCTTTATAATGTTACAGTAGGTTCCTTCTAACCCTGGTTTTTCTAGTGCTTTTAACATAAATGTACATTGGATCTTGTCAAATGCTTCTGGAGCTGATAAACATTCATTCAGCAAAGTAGCAGTATATAAAATTAACATAACTTTTGTATACTCTAATAATGAATTGTTGAGAAAGAAATCAGGAAAACTATTCCATTTTCAATAATGCCCCTGACAAGAAAAAAATACTTGAAAATAAATCTAGCCAAGGAGGTAATACAATGAAAATTATAGAAGACTGAAGAAAAAATTTTAAAAAGACCTTAGAAGATATACAGACCTCCCATGTTTTTGAATAGGCAGAATTAGTATTGTCAAAATGCTATACTACTGAAAGTGTTAAACAGATTCAATGCAATGCCCATCAAAATACCTATGACATTCTTTGCAGAAATAGAGAAACAGTCCTAAAATTTACTTGGAAGAATAAGAGGTCCAGAATAACCAAAGCAATCCTGAGCAAGAAGAATGATGCAGGAGGCATTACAATATCTAATCTTAGTTACACTATAGAGCTGTGGTAACAAAAACAGGTTGGTATTGGCACCAAAACAGATGTGAAGGCAAATGGAATAGAAGACACAGAGATAAATCCACATAAATATAGTCACCTGCTACTTGACAAAGTTGCCAAAAAATATGTTGGAGAAAAGATAGCCTTTTAACAAATGGTGCTGGAAAAATGGGATATCCACATGAAGAAGAGTGAAACTAGATCCCCATCTTTCACCCTGCAGAAAAGTCAACTCAAAGTGATCAAAGACCTAGCAAGTAGACCAGAAGCTGCAGCTGCTGGAAGAAAACAGGCTCAATAATCCAACATATGGCTCATGCACCAACTTTCTTAAGATTCCTAAAGCATAAGAGATAAGACCAAGAATCATTAATGAGATAGCAACTAATTGTAAAACTTCTGCAGGGCAAAGGAAACAAGGCTGAAGAGAGAGCCTACAAAATGGGAGAAGATCTTTGCCAGTTGCTCTGATGACAAGGGATTAATATCCAGAATATAAAAATAATTCAAAAAACTTAACACCAAGAAATAACTCAATCGATAAATGGGTAAAACAACTAAATAGACACTTCTAAAAAGAAGAAATACAAATGGTCAACAAATACATGAAAAAAATGTGCAACATCCCTAAAAATCAGTGAAATGCAAATCAATACTACACTGAGATTTCATCTCAGTCCAGTCAGAATGACAATTATCAGGAATACAAATAATAATAAATATTTGTGAGGATGTGGGGAAAAAGGTACATTCATACAATATTGGCGGGACTGCAAATTAACATAACCACTCTGGAAAATGGTGCAGATATTCCTCAAAAAACTAGGAATGGAAAAATGATATGATCCAGATCTCCCACTCTTTGATACTTATCCAAAAGGACTAAATCAGCATCCTATAAGGATACAGACACATCAGTATTTGCAGAAATACAACTCACAATGGCCAAGTTATGAAACCATCTCAAGTGTCTGTCAACAGATGACTCTGGATATCTATCCATTTATATCCAATGTATGTCACACACACACACACACACACACACACACACACACATGCACGCACACACACCATGGAGTCTCACCCAACATTAAAATAAGAATAAAATTATGGCGTGTGCTAGTAAATGGGTGGAACTGGAGAACATAATGCTAAGTGAAAGAAGCCATACCCCAAAATTCATTTGTTGAATATTTTTGCTCATATGTGGAAGCTAGAACAAAATGAGGGTGAAAAAAAGAAGGGAATTCCTTGAAAAAGAAGGGAGATCAGTGGAGCAGAGGAAGAGGATTGAGGGGGAGAGAGGAAAGATGGGAAAAGGGAGGAATGGTGGAATGAATTTGACCAAACCATGCTATGTCCATATATGAATATACCACAGTGAATTTCACCTTTATGTATAATTCACTAATTTAAAAACCTATAAATAAATACAAGGAAGATCAGTAGAGTAAAAGAAGAGGGAGGGAGAAAGGGAGGAGAAGGAGAAGTACTGGGGACTGAAGTAGAGCAAATTATCTTCCATAAGATTATGTCAAAATAATGCCAATATTGTGTACAACTATAAAACACTAATAAAAAATCTATCTTGTAGGATAGTTTTGAAAGTAGAAGTATTTGTTCATGAATATTAATCATTTTGGACTGGGGTTGTAGCTCAGTGGTAAAGTGCTTGCCTAGCATGTGTGAGGCACTGGGTTTGATTCTTAGCACCGCATATAAATAAATAAAATAAAGGTCTATTGATAACTGAAAAAACAAAACAAAACAAAAACATTTCGATCTGGATATCTTTGGGGTCCATTATTCAACCACATATTTTTACCTATTGAAACTCTCATTGACAAGGTGAAACACTTAGAACATATCATCACCGGACTAATTTCTGTCTTTAAAGACAAGAAATCATAGTTAAGCAAAAAACAATTTATCTTTAATTTACATTTATTTGATTTCTAAATATGTGTTCCTGTGCTCATTTTGGTCATATTTTTCTTTGGTGAATAATCTATTCATATCACTTGCCTGTTTTTCTGTGGATAGGTAGATTTTTTTTCTCTATTTAAATAAAAACCCTGGCCCTGTGCAGTGGTGCATGGTGGTAATCCCAGTGGCTCAGAGGCTGAGGCAGGAGAATTGTGAGTTCAAAGCCAGTTTAACAGCTCAGTGACTAATCAACTCATCAAGACCCTGTCTCTAAATAAAATATGGAAAAAATAAAAAAAGGCTGAAGATCTGGCTCAGTGATTAGGCATCCCTGGGGTTCAATCCCTAGTACCAATAATAATAATGATAATAATACATACATATACACATACATACATACATACTATGGACATAGAAATTACACTTACCTTTCATTTGCTATAAATATTGTTGGATATTTTCCCCAGCTTCCTTTTTGCCTTTTGATTTGGTTGATAATAGTATGCAGAGTTGTGTTTAATTATACTACATTTAAATCTACTGATTGTCCTTTGTGGTTTCTTCTATAATATCCTGTAATTATTCTTCCTCCAAAAGAGATCACTTAAGTATTCACCCATTTATTCCTGTAGTTTTTTCATGATTCTGTACATTTTTAAGCAGGAACACAATTTCCTTTTTTCCCATATGAATTTGAGTTCACACATTATCCTCAAGATGAGGACCTTTCAGAAGCAAAAGTTCAGGTTGTACATCATCTCTAACTCTAAACATAGTGTTTGGATCAAAAGGTATGTAATTCCTGTATTTAAATGAGTGTATATAGAATTAAGTTGTCTTCGTGCACTAATTTTTCCAGTGACTCTGCATCTTTGTGTTGTGGTTTGGATATGAGGTACCCTTCAAAACTCCTGTTATTTTTATTTTATTTTATTAATTAATTATTTTTTACAGACTGCCTTTTGATCCATTGTACATGAATGGGGTGCATCATTTTGTTTCTATGGTTGTGTACAATGTAGATTTATACCATTTGTATAATCATACATGTACATAGGGTAATGATGTCTGTCTCATTACACCATTTTTCATACCACCTCCCTCTCATTTCCTTCTACATAATCTGAAGTTCCTCCATTCTTCTTTCACTCCCCACCTCCCGACCCCCATTATATATCATCCTCCACTTATCAGGGAAAACATTCAGCCTTTGGTTTTTTGGGATTGGTTCATTTCACTTAGCATGATACTCTCCATCTCCATCCATTTATCAGCAAATGCCATAATATTATTATTCTTTATGGCTGAAAAATATTCCATTGTGTATATATAACACAGTTTCTTTATCCACTCATCTGTTGAAGGGCATCTAGGTTGGTTCCACAATCTAACTATTGTGAACTGAGCTGCTATGAACATTGTTGTGGCTGTATTACTGTAGTATGTTAATTTTAAGTCCTTTGGGTATAAACTGAGGAGTGGGATAACTGGGTTAAAAGGTGGACCCATTCCAAGTTTTCTGAGGATTCTCCACACTGCTTTCCAGAGTGGCTGCACCAATTTGCAACTCTACCAGCAATGTAAAAGTGTGCCTTTATCCCCATATCCATGCCAACATCTATTATTGTTTGTGTTCTTGATAATAGTCATACTAATTGGAGTAAGATGAAATCTTAGGGTTGTTTTAATTTACATTTCTCTAATTACTAAAGATGTTGAACACTTTTTCATATATTTATTAATCACCCGTATGTCTTCTGTAAAGTGTCTGCCCAGTTTCTTGGCCCATTTATTGATTGGGTTCTTTGTATTTTTGGTAAAGTTTTGTAAGTTCTTTATAAATTTTGGAGATAAGTGCTCTATCTGAAGCGTGTGTGGAAAAGATTTTCTCCCACTCTGTAGGCTCTCTCTTCACATTCTTGATTGTATCCTTTACTGAGAAAAACCTTTTTAGTTTGAGTCCATCCCATTTATTGATTCTTGCTTTGATTTCTTGTGCTTTGGGAGTCTTGTTCAGAGGTAAAATGATTAGATTATGAGAGGTGTAACTGAATTGGTCTATTTTAGTTTGAAAGGACTGATGGGGTGGTGTCTGTGGGCAGGTGGGGCATGGTTAGAGGAGGTGAGTCACTAGAGGCATGCATCTTCCTGTGAGTACATCTTTCCTGTAGCCCATTTGCTTCTCTGTCTCTCTGCTCCCTGACTCGGCCATGAGTTCAGCAGCTTTCCTGGGCTGGGCCCTTCCCAGGTGATGCGTTGACTCACCTGAGACCCAGAGCACTGGAGCTGACCATCTGTGGACTGAGACTTCTGAAACCATGAGCCCCAAATAAACTTCTCCTCCTCTAAGTTGTTCTTGTTGCATGTTTCAGCAACATATATTGACTAAAACACTATGTTATTGCCTTTTCCTTTTCCTAAGATCCTGTGTTGATTGTGTGCTTAAATCCTCATGGTTTCTTCCTTTTACAATTAATATAGTCATTCTATCATTATATTTTTTGCTTGTTAAAGCTTCATGACTAACTTTCTTGCCAGAGACTTTATGATGCAAGGAGTTGTGAGGTACATCGGGACAAATAAATGCAAGATGAGAGTGCTTGGGAAGGGATGCAGCCTTTACTGGTCTCTCCATGGAAGCTTCACAGTGATGCTAACAAAACAAAGTTTCAGGTCGTTCACTTGCAATGTTACATACATGGTCACCTCTTTCCAATTTTTATAAGGAAGCTATCTTAACCATAGTCAACTATAAAAAACTGTTTCTTTAGTTCTTGGTCTTTGATCATGCATACTTTTGTGTTCAGTTGTATTAGAGAGCTGCAGACATTTTAGTAGAAATACATTTAGTTTGGGTTTAAAACTGTATTTATGGGGCTGAGGTTGTGGTAGAGCGCTTGCCTAGCATGTGTGAGGCACTGGGTTCGATTCTCGGCACCACATATAAATAAATGAATAAAATAAAGGTCTATCAACATCTAATTTTTTTTTAAAAAAGACTATATTTACATCATTTGTAGTCACTGTGCATAGTTAACATATTGTTAGCTCTCCTGATATGGAGAAACTTCTAGGAATACTATTTTCTTTGATAAATCACCTGCTATTGTGATGGCAAGGTATAGGACCAGAAGACTAAGAGATGTGCTCGTGGAGGAAAAATAATGTTGGAAATATATAAAGTCAGAAACTCATCACTGGAACATCTAGACTTACAGCTTTTATATGAGAGAAAAGTTGACATCCACACTAAAATTTTTCATTGCCTTTAATGGACGGTAAAGCTGAAATAAAATCTTTTAAACGATCAATAATAATAAGGAACTAACTTTATTCCTATTTTCAGACTTGCACAAAAGATTATTATCTTTTATTCTCTTTATAGAAAGTTATTTGGCAATATTATTCTATTATGAAGAAGCAGTTAAAGAATATACAGTCACAAAATGTAAAACATGTATCAGGTAATTAACTCAAACATATTGTACTATTTTTATAGATTTTGTGGTATAGTTTGGCATTTTAAAATTGACAATGTCAGGACTTCTTCTCCCGTTCTGAATAACTACATGCTTCTGTACTTAAATTTTGTATTTAGAACTATGTGTCTTTTTTAAAAGAGCGTCTCCCATATTATAGACCCTTCAGTTCTCATAAAACCTAGACTGGCTCTTGTGTTCCCCCATATTCCACTTTATTCACTAGGAAGAATTGGTGGTGGAATCTCCCCATTTGCAAATCAAAGTCCTTTTGAATCTGCAGAGTCAACAAAATTCAAATGACTTGAGCCTTCTATTTTCAGTAGTGCCTGGCCCTCACTTTTTGGGTGGGGTGGAAGGAGGAGGAGGAGGAGAGATACCAGTGCTTTAGCTGCTGAAGCTGCTCGCTTGATCCTTACAAATGACAAAGATTGCCAACCTCTCAGGTGGAGACAGTCTCATCCATCAACCTGTGCTTGAACTGTTTGCTACCACTGTCAGCTTCCTCTTAACAAATGACAATTCAAGGGTAGCTTTTCTTACTCACTGAAGGTCCCCCAGCCAAAAGAGCAAAACCCTGCATCTGAAGGAGGGGCAGGAATACGTATCTCTGGCAGCAAGAACTAGCCTCATCTACTTTCAGTCCACGTAGCCTCTTGAATTTATTTTTGCAAGACTGTGACAAAGATCCTAAAGAGAAGCTGTAGACTTGCTGGTACAAGAGTTGGGGCGGAGCTTTGTCGTTTGCCTTGGGAGGGAGTAGTGGCAATGCCAGGAACAGGAGTGTTACAACTTTGTCTGATTATAAATAATAACAATAAACACATGCCCATATTTGTTTGTACTTGTGCTACCTTTGAAGGATGGGTAGAAATGAACTGCTGACTGGATGTCTCAGAAATGAAAGCTAGCCATAAAGCTTTGTCCTCACTTGATAACAAGGGAAATGAGCTATCTTTTAGGGTTGTTAAAGACTATTTAGATCAGGAAACAGGTCCATAAGTTTTTAACCCCAAATCTATGTGAAGGACATTTAGTGAGCATCATGTAACCCCTGGTATGATTTAAATTTTTCAAATATTTACATGACCTGAAATTACAGTGCACTTAGACACTTGGGATTCCAGCCACTCAGATGATATCATTTCTATGAACATTCACAAAAATTCATCATACTGATGTTTTTTAAAAAATTATGTGCTTGTATTTTTAAAATAAAGGGTTGCAAATCTGCTTTCCAAGTCTCTGTTTCTTGTAAAGTTGATGCTATCTTATGGCAGTTGAGAGCCCCATAACAACATCCCTTAGTTTTATCTGTTGTGAAAAGAAAGATCCTTTTTGGATAAGAAAACAGGGGGAAAGTGTCTCCCAGTTGGTCTTTTTTTTAAGTCTTTTTCTCCTCACTTCCACTTCTAAATTATTCAGGAAATTAAAAATGTACCTGTTGGCCACTTAAGTTAATGAAACTACTTGTGTCTAATGCAGGCCTTCGCCTCTGTACGCTCTAGATACATATATGAATGGAACTTCTGGGGATACACACCTGCCCTGGGTATCAGCATAAGCTGGGTATATCAAGGATTGGCTTTAAAATCCTTGTGCCCAGAAACCTAAGGTGACACTGTGGAAGAAATACAGAACATGGACAAGTTGTCCTTTGGCTTAGAGATCAGCCACAAAATTGGCTGATTAAAATTAAACTCTCAATTACTCTTCTAAAGAAATCTATCTTTGTTAAAGGGGGTCCTTGTCAGCTTGGCTTATGAATTGATTATTTTCTTTAAAGCAATACCATTGTAGAGGAGACTTTTGTTCTATGGTTTTAAAAAAAATAATCTTCCCTCTCTTCATCCAGTTAGTGTTTTCAGTCCTAGGTGATTTTATGCTCCAGGGAACATTTGACCTTATTGGAGACATTTTTGATTGTGATATCGGGGTATAGGGTGGGCTGGTACTACTGACATCTAGTGAACAGGACCAGGGATGTTGCCAGACATTTTCACTTTATAGGATAGCCTCCCATAACAAAGAATTAACCACCTCAAAATGTCAGAAGTGCTTAGCATGAGAAACCCTTGCCTAAGCAGAACACACAAAGTAGAAAGAGCGAAGTCTTTTTGATCATGATGTTGAAAAGTTTTACTGGCAACTGCAAATGTGGCCTTTGGTCATGGTCTCCCAGTCTCTTGTGTCATTGTTCATCATGTCTACATCGACTGGCTTGAGTAAAATAGGTTCTGATTGCTGAACCCTATTTTTTTTTTTTTTTTTTGTAGAAAGAGAAATGGTAAGGGTGGACAGCCTTACCTCTGTTGGCTGTTCTCTCGTGGGGTAATGTAGTTCTTATTTCAGAGGAGTTTGTCAGGTTGGTGAAAAATCTGACAGAGCTCCAGGGAAGAAAATATGGATATGTCATAATTGTAGCTATGCCTAATTGGACAGTTCACTTCAACATATCTGCAAACACATATGGCGTACTTTTCTTCATTTCAGTCTCCTACTGTCTCCTTCTCTCTCTTCCTTCGCCAATCCCTTTCCTCTACTCCACTGGTCTTCCTTCTCTTTATTTAATTCTGAATAGGCACATTACAGTTATGTATGAAATCGGAATGTAAGGGGATATTCATACATGCACATGGCATAATTTGGTCCCCTTTTCTCCCCAGTTCTCCCCTGGGACTCCCCACCTCCCTCACTCTTGGACCTCTGCTTCTACTCCGCTGTTCTCTTCCATTTTCACAAGATCCCCTTTGTTTTATTCTTTTGTTCTTCATCTTCTACATATCACTCTTACCCTCTGGGTCTAATCTTCATATTGCTCCCTGCTCCATCTTCTCATGGTTGTCTCCCGTGTGTGAAATTTCCTCCTGCCTCTATTTTATAATGGACTCGTGGGACGGAATTTAGGGCTGTCCTGGATCATGCAGGATGACTTCCCCATATCAAGATCCTTAACGTAATCACATTTGCAATGACACTTTTGGTTTTTTTTTTCCAAATAAGGGAACATTTACAGGTTCTAGAGATGAGGATTTACTATATTTTATGGGGAGAGGTTGGACATTTTTGCCCTACCACTCACATGGAGAGATAAACTAGTTGATTGCTGCATGGGTACATGCAGCATTAGGATTCCGTGACTTCTGTCAATTTGCTTCACCTTTCTCTGAGTCTTGGTTTTATCATTTACAAAATGAACCTACTAATGTTGTTTAGGCCATCAGATAATTGTGAACATTAAATGACTTAATACTATTAAAACATTTAAAAGAGTGAGTGATCCATGATAAGTTTGCTATGATTAGTAAGTGTCAGCCATCATTACTTATTCATGCTATTCATGTTGTATATCATTGTTACAAAAAGGGATTAGGTGAGAAGATAATTAGACACTTGCATGGTGGCCTATGATATAATCTTTATTTCTTTACTGTTACTTTATGGTGTTTTGACAAACTTAACTAAGGTGTGACACAGAAGTGAAGTGGTGACTTGGTGTCTGAAGAATGCACTTAATCTGCTTTGTGGAGTTTATTTAACTTTGTCTATAGCAGGGCAGACTGAGCTAATCCCTGAATTGAGTAGGCAAACTCAGAAACCGAGTTACAAAAGATCCTGTTAATAATTATGGCCTTAGGAGTAGCAGTGAAGAAATTACCCTGTACTCTAAAAACATTCGATTTACCTTTTTAAATTCTTATGGATGTAAGTAAAATCTCAAACTTTTGAATTGTAACAGAGGTCCTTTTCTGTTGACTTGAGTGCCTTACCTAATATAACTGCAGTTGAGTTAGTCTCCTTTTTACCTCTAAAATGTTAAATTAACCTCATCTCCCCAACATTAAAGCATATTAACATAGTATAAACACATTGATGAACATTATGTAGCATAAGCACAACTAATTGTTCTGTCAATAACAAAACAATATATTGCCTATAAAACCTTCTCTAGTTCAGAGTTTTACTAGGTGTTATAGGTGCTAAGCTTCCATATTATAGCATACATGTTATACTGTGGTAATTTTGAAGAAGGTAGGATGGTGCCTATTGTACACAGTGATTGGCAGGGTATGTAATCTCTTCCAGGGGCCACGTGACTCTAATGACACCCTCATTGACAGGTCAGGCTAAAAATAACATTCATTCACTTTTCATTATTAATATGATACAATTTAGTAAAACAAAATTTCAAATAGTAATATGAAGATGCACCAATGGAAAAAATAACGCCATTTTCCTCTATGCATTTCATGAGGAAATGACTGTACACAGTTCCAGTGCAATGGAAACCTGCAGGCCTTTTGTTGTTTGAAAGAGTATTAGGTTAAACCATAAGAAATTGCCGTTTTTGTAGGTAAAAAAAAAGGTTGAATGTGGAGCTTCCTAGAGTATGAGCTAAATAGTACCCTTGTGGAAAAGGAGCTCAGTTTTCCAAAGCTATTAAATGAAAGTAGCTAGGTGAAACATTCAAGGATATAAGATTTTTGTATTTTCCAGTTTCTTTTATTTCTCCAATAAATATCAAATGAGTCTTGGTTCACATTCTTTACTTTAATGTCAATGACTATAGGAACATACATTATTAAAAGAAGGGAAATGAGCAGAAGAAATTCATAGTGGTGAAAGTCAGGTAAACAGAAAACAATGAAAAATGCAGATTGTTACAAACTTTGTAATCATTTCTGTTTGACAGTGTTTATCTCTTTAAGTGTTTATCTTCTTACCCATTTTTATTTCATTTTTATGTGTCTCATAAAGCTGGATATCACTCAATGTTTAGCTCTTTGGTGTCTGATCATAGAAAGCAGATTGCCCTGGCATTTTTATATACTGTTGGAAAAGAAAGTAATTTTCATGTATTGAGATTTATTATTTGAATATGTTTTTCAATATAGCAAAGCACACCTACAAAATTTAATGTACATGCATATTGCAAGTACACTATGTAAGTATTACATTAGGTAGAATTTTGCTTCTTCTATTGAAGAGATTGCAGAGAAGCAAATAGAGGCGCACACTTCTCTCCCCACCTCCACCTCTCTCTTAGTGATCAGCGATAAAGAGAAAGAATATTACATTTCCCATAAAACCCTCCAAAACATCCATTCATCACTTGTTGGGCTGGGGATTGTTCTGGAATGGTAAGTAGTTGAGAAGATTCTAGATCTCTAATAGAAGAGATTATATTACATGTGGGGAAAGTTTGATGACTGGCGGGGCGGGGAGAATGACTTTAGAGAATAAGGCACACCACACACCTATTGTTATGGGTTTCACTAAGAAGTTAAGTTTTATATTCATGAGATATTTGATTTTATGGTCAATTCTATGATTTTCTTCTATCAATGAAGTTTCCCTATGAGAAACTTGACATTGAGAAACACATTAGCTTGGTATTGATAACTTACATGAATTCTTATCATTTGCTTCTATCTGAAGGTTCATATGACCTAGTTGGTGATTCATGTCACACCTTGTGGTACCTGCCTGTTGGGGAGGATGCAAATGAGTAAACTGAGACCGTGTCATAATTTAAAAAGCAATCTCGCTCTGAGTCAGCATGTGTACTGCATATTATTAAGATGAGTTGGAAAAAGGAAATGACTGTAGTTCAATAATTGATGAAAAATGTTGCAGCTTTATTATCTATGCATGTTTTAATATCATCTATTGCTGTAACATAAAGGTATTCAAACAAAAGATTGCTTTCTAACTCAGAAATGGTGAAAATAGATTTCTATTTTTTAATTTATTTCTTAGCAGCTTGATAGCAGATTGTCAAAGACAGACAAGGATTTATACAGGAAAATCAACCAATTAGCAAGATAACTTATATGGTGCTTTCTGGTTAAAAATTATGAACATTTTAGGAATATTAACAGCTTTATTGGAACTTCCTTTAAAATTTCACAGGAAGTGGGAGGTGGGTAGAGGTAGTGGAGATGAAATGAGATCGGTCACCAGTTTACATTTGTTGAAGCTAAGTGGTTCTTTTACACTTCTACTTTTGCATATGTTCGAATTTTTCCATAATTAAGTTTTTAAATCCCAGGATATAATGATTTCCCAATAGGAATCTGTATCCTATATATGGAAAAAAGAATGTTCACTCTGCAAACAGCCATAGGCTCTTTATTTCTTAAGTCTTTCCTGTTTAAAGTCTTTTTAAAAAAAAAATTAAAGTTATCAACAGATCTTTTATTTTATTTATTTATTTATTTATATGTGGTGCTGAGGATCAAACCCAGGGCCTCACACATGCCAGGCAAGTGCTGTACCACTGAGCCACAATTCCAGCCCCTACTACATAAAATCTTAATTTCTACATCTCCTTTGAACTGGCCCCTGTAATTTCCCAACAGTGAACATCCTCAAGATCTCTAATCCTATTCCCCACACACCATGAGGGTGATTTGTCATAAGGGGACATAGGTAACAGTCATCAAACTTAATGAAACAAGAAGAATACACTGAGCTACAGTGAACAGCACTGGAAGATGGCAATTCGGATTAAAGGCATCCTGAGTTAGCAGGTTCATTCTCTTCCACCCTACAGCAGCGTAAAGTTTCCAAAGGCTACATTGGTATCTATTTGGAATCTCAGTGTGTTTTATGAGCATGCCTTGGAGCATGCCTTGGTACCTGGCCAATCCCCAAGTGAAAAGAACAGCTCAACATTATTTTAGCATGATTGTGAAGAACTAGAACTTGATCCAGTCACTGATGTCCCTACCACTCATTAAAGTGCTCTTTAACTAGAAGTCAGCAGCATTGCAAAGAACTGCTTCCTGGTTCCCATGGCATATCCATAACATGTCGGTCCTAAGAGTGACTAAACTTACATATTCTAATTGTCCATCAATTGGCAAGCGAAGAAAGGATATGGCTGGGTCTCTGTTCCTTGCTATTACTGATAGGATCTGTGAAAACAAAGCATTAAACAAACTTCTTTCATTTTGTCTGTAAACTTTATGTTTATTGATTGAAGATTATCCATTCCTAAATAACTTATGTTCTAAGGTCAAAAAATACCATATAAGTTTCTCTCACAGAGATTTATGATAAAATGTTATAAACATAGATATAGAAGAAACCATTGTTTAAAACTTGTTCCATTCTCAAAATATCACATGAATGAATTTGATTCTGTATTTAGTCGGGTGTATAATCTTCATTAACCATTTCTTTATTCTAGCTCATACAGCATTGGTTAGTTCTTTCTTTTTACCTATCTTGTGATTCTATTACACCACCTTTAACACTGTGTTACCTTCTTGAGTTTACATGTCTGTCTCCCCCTGCTGGGCTCTTAATTTTTTTTTTTTTTTTTTTTTTTTTTTTTGAGGTCAGGGATCATTTTTAATGCTCAGCACCATGACTAGCTCTTGTAGGTTTCAACAAATTTTTGTTTTAAGAGGATGGTTGAATAGTGATGTTCAGTGGCCAATTCTTCAAGTGATTTTGAGCTGATATTATAATGTAAACAGATAAATCTTTACTTTTTTCCTGGTCCTTTTTTTCACACATCTCACCTTCTTACATTAGGGCCACATTGAAGAAAGGAAAATATTTTTGTGTACAAACTTCCAACTTCATGTCTTTTTAATTGGACTAGCCTTGACATTCCTTATGTTTCTCTACTTCCCGAATACTCAGCACCTGTTGTGCCTAATGTAATCAAATGCTATTTATGATGGCACTTGGCCCCCTCTATTCTTACTACATCTATGTTCAGTCCTACCTTCCATCTTTTCTCCTTTGCCTCTCCCTCCCCACATTTGCCACTTTTTCCTCCTAGAAGAATCAGTCTATCGTACACGAATGGTCTTTGTAGTTCTTTTGAGGTCCATAGTTATTTTGGGGGTGGGTGTTGGGGGATGAACCCTGGGCCCTGAGCTTGCTCAGCTTGTACTTTACCACTGAGCTACAACAGGGCACTGAGATCCATAGTTCTGAGGTTTCATTTCTGTGTGGGAGGAATAAAATAATGTCATAAAGAGGATGAAAGCAATAACCAAAACATTGACAGGCATTAAATTTTGTTTAGACTTGAACTTGACAAGTGCATTGTCTGTTAAAATGTCAGTGATTTTCCTCCTTTACTTTTGAAACTTTGCTACTCCTTTCTGGTCCAGGAAATCTAGGAGAACAATCATTTTCTCCTCAGGGGTATGTGGGCAGCTTTTCTTTCTATTCTCCCTAAAAGAGTGGAAGACAGAGGGAATGATACATGGTAAATAATTTAGAGTCAAGGAACCTGCCTATCAGGGACTTCTAATCAGGTGCAATTCCAAGTTGGGTAAGGCTAAGATTTAGGCTATCTATTATTATTCCTTACAAATAGTACCCATTCCTAATATTTATTCCCAATTACAGGCAATCCTTCCTGTTTTATACTATGTCTGAAATTTTCATCAAGTTATGAAAAGCAGGTTGATAATTCATACTAGATTAATATCTGGCTTACAAGAACTAGGTGTTTTTTTGAAAGAGAAAGTTCTATTCTTTTTTTCTGAAGGAATTTATTGACTTAGACAAGTCTGAATAAACTTATCAAGGTGACTTTTTAGTTTGAATACTTTTAGAGCACAGTTAAGTTTTGTACAAATCAGACTATATTACCCATCAATGTGGAATAAATATGAGAAAACATTTTAGATCCATTTCACAGGCACTAAAATAAAACTAGAAGTTTGTTTCTGGTCATCTGGGCACGACTGACCTTAGAAGTTGATTGTGTCCTATGATTGAAGTCCGTCAGAATATGACATCTCTTGATAAGAAGTGAATGCCAGATTGCTAAGTAAGTTATTAGTATTTAACATATTCCAGGAAGAAATGCAGATATTTGCTCTGAGCTGTTTGAGGTCTTAGATTTGTATACCGTTTAGTTCATTACTGATGCGAAAATCATAAAGTATATTGGTTTTATTTTGGGAAGGAAGATTTAGATTCTTTAAAACATGACAGAAAATTCCTCTGAGAAATCAAAGTGTGAACTACTCAGGAATTTGATTATGTATATATATATATTTCTTTTTTTTTTGAAAATAATCAGTTAGCTAAATGGTTACATCTTGATAAAAAAAAGACTCCTAGTGTCCATCTAATAAATGAGACCAGCTTTAAAATTACATTTAAATTTTGTGCTTTATAATTTTTCTTTGGAAGTCACACTAATCCTTTCCTACCATCTCTTAGAAAAGCATCATGCACTTAAACTGATAAAAAAAATTAAGTCTTTAAAATTGAAATGGCAAGAGAACTATCATTTGTGCATGCAGTATTCTGCCATCAGCCCAGCTGCATGGTTTTATGTATGTGTTATATAGCAACTTACGCTAAACCATTATCTTAAAGGCACCATACATGGAAAGAGGTTTGGAAAGATTATCTTATTAGACTTCCCTCTCTACCTCGAGATACCTTGGTAACATTTTCATAACCTCCCTTTGTAACAGACTGCATTGTACAATCATCCTTGTTGCAGGTATTTTACCAAACATGAAGTTTCCATGCTACAGTTAATTCTCTTAGCTTCGCCATCTCCACTGAAGTTGGAACAGAATATCTAGTTCATTTCCTCTGTGTATTAGTTTCTATGGATTCTTGAGAGAGGAGGTGTGGCATCCTTTGCTTTCATTAAGAACAACCTACCTCTGGAATGGCATGAGCCAGCATGTATCTTAATATATTTTGTCATGCTCTGTGTTCATGGACTCAGCATATAAGTGAAATGATGCATAAGTGATTTTTTTTAAAGGCTGCTGTAAAGCCATTTATAAAGAATGACCTACTTTATTTTAAAACTGAACATCGTCTGGTGGTTTCCTATGAGCTGTGGAATGAAACAAGGTAAAGGAAAAGTTGTTCCAAAAATGGCAACTATTTTGACCAGTTTCCTTTGGTTTACTGTATTGGGTCAAAGTTGTAGGGGGAAGGAAGAGATTGAGTCCTATCTTCAGAAAAAAATGAGTTCAGTTTGTTCATTCGGAGGGCTTTTGTCCCGAAGGAAAGTACCCTGTGGAACATTATAGAATCCTCTTCTGCTCCATTCTCCAGTGACCTCCTTGTCCCCATGCATTCCAATTTGGGGTGTCTCTAGAGGTTAACAAACTATTTTCAAACACTCAAGAGAGCCTGATGGCACCTGGACAGGTGTGGGTAGCTAGGAGTGAGGAGTGGCCATCAATTCTGATTTAAACCAGGTCAATGGCAGATGAAGTCTCTTGTCTCCTAACAGCTGTTCAGTGGCTTCTGTGAAATGAGGTGGTGGCTGCCATCCAGGTTCTGGACAGCTTTCCTCCTCACAGAAAGTATCACCACAACTGGCACCAACTGGCTCTCTTGTGGGTCGCCGCCATGGGCAATTGGTTGCCTCTCTGCTCTTTCCTCTTCCTTTCCCTCCTCCCCACCATCTTTATTTCCCCTTCCCTCTTCATTTTTTTGCCCCCCCCCCCCCTTTTCCTTTCTTTTCCTTCCTCTGCTAACCAGTAGGTGGCCTGGAAAAAGAGCAGCCACAGTTCCTGAGGGGAGAATGCAATAATACTGGGATTGTGCCTTCTGCCAGCGCCTGCCTGCCAGGAGCTTGAGAAGGGCTGTGGGGAGAGAGCTCCTGCCTCCCACAGCGCCGCCTTCCCTGCCTCAGCCCCAAGTCGCTTTGCTCAAGGTGTGTCAGCGTTTACTCTGGGATTGTGTATTTTATCCATTGAGCTTCTCCTTTCACCACAAGGCAGGGAACACGGCTGTGTTTGCAGAATGGATGGGCCCACAGGGAGTCTGGAGTGATTCAGTAGTTGTGGTATAAACCTTTCATCACAACTCCCTCTCGGGCACAATCAGGACAAAACTAAAGGCAGGAGGTTGGACAGTTTGTGATTCTTTTCTCTGATAAGAGCTGCACTTGTTTGGGTGGGGGGAGTATGTCCAGTAACCACACCTGTCTTTTCCAGAAATTTTTGAAGTTAAAAACCGTTGTATTTATTCTACAAAGTTTTTTTATAAAGTAAAAATGAAATGCCATTTTTTAAAAAAAATTATGCATTGAAAAATCACTTGAATGAGAAGGAATAAAATTATATGGAATTAAGACTGCTTGAAAGAGCACAGAATATTCTGTGGATGCTCTTTGGCTCTTTTGCATATGAAAGTGGTAGCTACCATGCTTGAAACTTTCAAGTCCGATGTCAGGTCACTTCATTTTCTCAGTCTTAATTGACTCAGGAAGTAATCAGACTAGAGAAAAACTCATCATTTGTTACTTTTGCAACAGAAGGAGGCAAGGGTACAATATGATTCTTTTCTTATTAAGTATCATAGTTTACACTGGTTCTGTACTTAATAAAAAATCCAAAGCATTTTGCCCTGGGCTGTCTCTTTTGGGAATTTCAAACTTGTGTACAACATTGTGTGGGGAAATAAAATCAGCATGCCACATGTTGGCATGTGTTCAAGTCATTACAATGTAGATTACTGAGGACACTTACACGACCAAGAAGATATCTGAGCCTGTTAAATGGTCATATGAAATGTAAACAAGCTTTGGTTGGGGCAATATTAAACAGATGTTAAATCCCAGCTATCCTTTGCAACTTAGAAGATAAGATTACCAGCGAACCACTCTTGGTATGAGTTTTGATTCTCAGAGCAAAGACAAGGACCCACAAGACAGTTAAAGAGAAAAATTTGGTGTAGAGTTTGGGAAAATATCCCACATCAGCTGACTCTCCAACCATGCTCAGCCACTTTTTATGATGTACGTGATGGGAAAAAAATCATATTGTCACCTTAGGATTATTCTGTTAATGAGCATAAAATTACTTGAAGATCAAAGTGCTAAATATTCATAACTACAACAAGCATCTGTGAACCACATATAAAAAGAGAATCAACTTTGGAGAACTGTAATTTCCAAGATGGATAGACAGATTGTCTGGTAGAAGAATGACTTTCAGTTCTGTGATTCACTTATTCATTCGTTTAAAAAAAAAAATTGATAGAAGAAATCCGAGAAATGACATGACCTGGTTGGCTATGTGCCTATTCATTCCCCTTTTTTTAAAGCTCCCCTTTAACAGTTGGAAAAAAAAAAAAAAAAAGGAAAGGAAAAACAGGACCCAACAGCGTCACAATTCTGACATTAAACCGTTTGTAGTTTGGATGTGCTTGGAAACTTTGTGTTTAAAAAGAAAGCTTTTTCTGATTCCCCACTAATTCTTCTCCTTGGTTTGCCATTTCCAAACAGACCTCAGTCCTTGACAAGTGAATTGGTTTACAGCTGCTGAAGTGTCTACCTCAGAGGAGCACTGGCTTAATTCAAACAAGGCGAAATGACTGTCTGAGAGGGGTGAGATTCTCAGGCTTGAGCAGCGAGAGGAAGCGTCATTTCCTGAGCCCACACCTCCTTCTGTCATTGTTGGCTGAGACTTGGTCTGGCACTGTACATAGCTTTCCCATCTATGCTACTTCAAATACCATGTTGTTACCTCCCCTCCTCTTTGTCCTTTCTTTTCTCCCATAAGGACATTGAGAAGTTTAAGAATAAATACATGTTATATATATGAATAATATTTTCTTGCTAACAATGTATGCAGAGCTTAGGACAAAATTTTCTATGTGGTTTCTTTTGACTTTTTTCTAACCTCTGAGGTCTTCTTTATAAATTTAGTCGGGATGGAGATCCAAAACACATCATGGGCCAAACAGGATAAAAATGAAAGAGTCAGGCTGTAGGGAGTGGTGAGGGTTGTGTCACTGGGAAAGGCAGGGGACATTCCACAATTCCAGGACAGCCCCTTTCGCATCATATTGTATGTGAATGGTGCCCCCTAGTGTGGAGCGAAGCTGAGGTCCTCCACATGCCTGATGTATTCATTCATTTACAACAGCCTCATCCAATATTGTTCTAAGTGCTGGAGAGGTAGCAATGAACAAAGCAGACAAGAATCCCTGGTTTTAGATGACCTAAGGGCCTCGCCTTTGATTGTTTTTTTAAAAGGGCAAAAAAGCACTCTGCCAACCAATCAAAATGCTTCTGTATGCAGACGTTTGCCCATGGGCCCACTGATTGATGACCTCTGCTCCAGGCTTTTACATTATCTCTGTGATCTCACAGGTTTTAGCCACAGGGACAAAATGCAGCCATGGATTGACCGCAGGTTTGCCTCCACTGCTGAGCTCACGCTTAAGAGCTTGTTCAGTAGAAAACTCACATAGTTTTCAATTAAAATTTCACATCCCACCCTAGTGTGTCTGTACCTGCCACTTCCCCCAAGGAAACATTTCTTAGAGGCGATCTGTAGGTAAGTGGGGAAGGAAAAGTAAATGGGGCGGGGATCATGGCATTATGCCCAAGCATTAGCTGCTCAAGTAACTGTCTTAGAGACCAGTGGGAGAGGCAAGGCATTGAGGTTAATGTGGTACCTTCAACCAATTCAGAGTTTCTCTAACCACCTATTTATTTATTTATTTATTTATTTTTTCCCAAACAAAAAGGAAGCTTACCTAAAGCTTTAGTTCTCTTAGGGGTTATGCTAACAGAAGCAGGAAGGTACTGAATTTTAAAAGAGCTATCTTACAAATCATTTATTTCTTAGCCTTATGGCATCTGAGTACCATTCAATGGAAAGTTTTAATTTCATCTGCATGGAAGCAAAATAAAGCTCAAAGAAGGTCTGGTCACCTAGCTCCTTCTGTGTCTAAAGGATTTTTTTTTTTTTTTTTTTTGGTATTGGAAGCTTCAGTAAAACTAAAAAGAAAACTTGTATTAAGTTTCTGCAAGAAACTTTAGAGAAATGCTGTGATGGTACTCAAATAGTTTAAAAGTTTTCCAACTCACAACCCACTTTGCATTTTCTTAAATAAGATCATGACTCAAAAATATTTAAAGGACCTAGGTCACAAATATAATGAGGAACAGAATTATGGTGTAAAGGTGTATAAAGTCACATGTAAACAACATATCTAAAGAAAGGGAGCAAAGACCATCTGGGCTTAGTCTTCCTCTTTTCTACCTGCCTGCCAGGATCCTTTCTTTCCAAAACCCCTAATAAATTAATAATGATAATCAGAAGAGAGAGTGTTACCACATTAATCTACATATTATATTAAATTATATTAAACTACTCTGCCCAGAGATTGGAAGCATTTCTTGAAAGCTGTCAAAGGTATTAATTTTTTCTCTCTCTCTTTAAATCACAAAGCAAAATTCCACTGTCTCTCCCCCACCCCTTCTTAAAAAAAAAAAAAAAAAAAAAAAGTTGTCGAGTTTTGCTTTTCTATTCACTGCAGTCCTGGCCAAAGTAAAGCCCTCTTTCTCAATGACGTCAAGATCTTTAGCAAGATTAGGCTTTCATTTCTCTATTGCAGCAATTAGCCAGGGAATGTATAAAAGGCTTCAGGGAGCCTCGCTGGGAGCAGAGAGAGGCGTTTTGCACCACAGACAGATAGCAGGAAGGAAAAGCCAGAGGAGTGAGGGAAAGAAGAGCCAGGTCCCCTCGCTCCTGGAGAAGGGAGAGAGTGAGACAGGCTGGGGAAAAGGAGAAGAGCAGGAAGTGTGTGTAAAACGGAGTAAAGAAAGAAAGAAAAAGAAACCACCCTTAAAGCACATTTTAAAAACTCTGGCAATTCAAGAAAGAAACAGGCTACGTTTAAAGAACATAGAGACAATGAAAAGCTAAAGAAAATTTTGCAGTCTCTGCCACAGTCTCATAGGTACTTGGAAATGAAAGTAGAGCTGCCTGTCTTTAACGGACTCTGACAGGGGTAACTGGATTAGGGACGGGTATGCCAGTTTCTTTTTCTTTTTTTTTTTTTACATCTTAAATCCTGAAAAAAAAAAAAAAAAAAAAAAAAAAAAGCAGCAGCTCCGAATTGAATGAATTGATGGGCACACTCCAACTGCTGGGCTGGAGAGACTGAACTTGGTCTTGCCATTTCTGCTTCTTTGAAAGAGGAGACAACTTGGGCTTCCTTTTAATTTGGTTTTTCTCCTTCTCCCCCCACCCCCAACCTTCCCCTTACCTCCCCCACCCCCCTCTACCACCACCCCCCTTTTAAATAAGAGGGCGAAGGGGAACCAGAGCGCACAAGGGGACTGACTCAGGAGGCAGAGAAGATGGGTATCCTCAGCGTAGACTTGCTGATCACACTGCAAATTCTGCCAGTTTTTTTCTCCAACTGCCTCTTCCTGGCGCTCTATGACTCGGTCATTCTGCTCAAGCACGTGGTGCTGCTGTTGAGCCGCTCCAAGTCCACTCGCGGAGAGTGGCGGCGCATGCTGACCTCAGAGGGACTGCGCTGCGTCTGGAAGAGCTTCCTCCTGGATGCCTACAAACAGGTGAGCTGAGCCCAGAGGGCTTCTCCTCAGGTCAACCAGGCAGGGGGCTAGAAGGTTGGGGGCTGGAGGTCACGGGGGCATTGGGGTGAGAGCCGTGAAGTTGTGTTTGGGGACTTGCCTGGTGGTTCTGTGAGTGGTTATGTGAGGTTGAATGAGCCTCTCTACCTTTACTTTCTACACCTGTTGCACAGGTTTGATTTTCGAGTGACGGATATTAAGCCCCAAGGACTCCCTATGACCTAATAAGGAGTCTTTTAAATACAGGTTCTCATTATCTTGCTGTAATTCTGGAGTAGAGGGTTTTGTGCCCGTAGAATAACTTCGCCTAAAGTCAGAAAATGTTGTGGGAGGGGAGATGCTGCCTTTGTTTTGCTCTTATATAAGCAGGAATTCTGATGTTTTGCTTGATAGGAGATGCACTAGGAAAGACAGTTCAAAACTGTCAGAGAATTGACAACAAAATATTCCTGGTAAGTGTGACTGGGCATCACAGCAGCTTGGGTTCTGGTAGAGGTGAGAGTTAATGAGACCAAGCCTGGGATTTCTGAGTCCCTGGTTACGAGCTATCGGTTTGTAAGAGTGATCTGCAAATTGGCTGTCAAAAATACAGACTTTGTAAGGGAAACCAAATTTACTTTGTTTCTCCAAGTGTAAACATTGTCTTGTGAGATCTGATGGATCTACTTGGGTCACTACCTTCTCCTGCCTTGAGCATTAGAACAGTGGCCTCCCTTGTCTGTGCAAGTGTTGTTCCTAGCGGCTCTTGGAAAGCCCGAGTTGGATTCTGGTGTCCCTGATTTTGACTGCTTAGAGGTATTGGTGGAGCATTTTCAACTGAGATCTTAAGGGGCAAAGAGAATGCTTGGTTATCTGTTCTTTGTCAATTTGCTCCCAACCCCTACCCTCAGCTTCTTTGACTCCTGAAGACCCCCTGAGGTTGGGAAGAGAGAACTCATTTGGCAAAAAGTTGTTATCAAAGGAGACTATCCTGCTTTTCCCAACAGGATTGGGGGACCTTGTAGAAAATGTCATGAATGGGAGTTTGAGAGGAATATTGAAACCAGGTGTTCAACAAAGTGGCACAGGCAAAGCAGGCAGAACCTCAGAAACAGAGACAGCAACTCGGAATAATAGAGGGGAAAGGGAATGAATCCTCTGTAAATAAACACTAAAAAAATAAAGCTCTCCACCAGGAAAACAGAAGAAACAAGGAATCCAGGGCAGGATTGTTCCACTGAAATCTCAAATGTACAAGAGGAAAACATCTATTGTGAATGAGGGAAGTTTCTCTGTCTTTGTTATTGACGTAGCCTACAGAAGGTTTGCATTGATTGCCCTAAAGACAGGTGAATAGTAAGAACTCTTATTAGTAAATGCCAATTCCTTTATGCAAATATAAGTGGATGCTCAAAGTCCTCATAGTAAAAACTCATTTATTTTTATTTATTTTTTATTATTTTTTTATTTAGCTTTTCATTTTTTACAGACTGCATTTTGATTCATTGTACACAAATGGGGTACATCATTTCGTTTCTATGGTTGTACACAATGTAGATTCATACCATTCGTGTAATCATACATGTACATGGAGTAATGATGTCTCATTTATATTATGTATGTGAAGGCAGATGAGAAGTATGGATGAGGAGATGCTGAAATGATCAGATTCAAATGTACACAGTGAATGTGAAAATTTTATGTTCTGTTTTAAAGGTAGGGAATATGGAGAAGGATGAGTACACAAGTACATAAAATATTAATTAGGAAGTTCCTTCATCTGCATCTGTATTTTGCATGTCTTAGCAGATAACATGGAAATGTCAGAGCCTTAATCTCAGTATATTAGAGTCTTAACTTTTTGGAAACACGATTGACTTTTGCTTATAGGAGGAAAAAAAAATCACTTCTTGGGAAAATTTCACTTATATGCATATATGTCTGATATAAATGTCATCTCTTAATTATATCCACTGTAGGGGCTATAATGTTAACCATGTGTATCAAGTGAGGATCCCCCCCCCAACTAAGCAGCTTAGTGAGATAGAAATGGGAAAGCAAACAAATGCCTCCATAATAAGCTTGATTATTTGTTTTTTAACTAGTGTACAGTGTTGTGTTATAATATGTCATTATCCACATTCTAGGAAATTGGGAAGGCTGAACGATTTGCTTATTCTTTTGACAGGTAGTTATCATCTTCCTCTTCTTTCTTTGTCTCTACCTACTGATTTATTACTGGCCAAGTTCATGACTGCTGTTATTAGGCCTTTAATGATTTATGTCATAGTTACCACGTGCAGAAGCAACCCCAGGAACCAAATATCCAGAGATAAGACTGGACTGGGTGCATGATAAATGGAAACACTGAGGCACAGCTTAAACCAAATTTTAGTATTTCCTGTCTTCAGGTATGACGGGGGTGATGGTTGCTGTGTTGGCTCTGGAGGGTTCACTCAGAACCTCTCAAACAGCCAAATGCTATTGCCATCTGTGCCACTGTCTTTGGGTGTGGGTGTTTCTAGAGGCAGTGGAGGAGCTTCTGTCTAAGAGGGTATCACAGTATTCCCTAACCTTGACTTGCATTATCATGAGACTGCCACCCCAGATGCAGAGGTTTCTAGAATGAGGGGGCGTGTCCACATGGGAGACAATTGGACATATCATTTGCTAGCTTTCATTCTCTTGATTGGGGAATGTTAGATACTTAGGAAGATATTCAGAGAAACTGGACTGAAAGTATGATCCTGTGTTTTACCCACACCAGAGGCAACATGGGTATAATTAAAAAAAGAGAGAGAACAAAATTAAATTTAATAAAACACTTGTTCATTAAAATACTGAAAGAGAGTTAAAGTTAAATTAGATTGGTAAGAGGGGATTCTGTACAAAATTTTGATAGAAAAACTCTATAGAAACTCATGAGAGACTCTGAAGTAAACAGGAGATATTTGTTATTTAAGTTTCTTGAGTCGGTGTCATTGCATCTGAACACTGGATCCTTGTGCTGGTGCTCAAAGACTCAGAAAACACAACCAACAAGCAAACTTTCCTGTCTGGGAGTCTGGCTCTTGCCTAAATGAAGTGTAAAAGTCAACACGCAGTATGGATCCTGACAAGCATTTCAGTTTCTGCACGGTTAATATTGCAGCGATACAGAAAACGTTCATCTGAACATACAGTTTTGGTTTTGAAAGGGTCTCTTTAACATTCTCCTCCTCTTCATTCACCTCAAGCCTTTTGACACAAGTTTCTACCATGAAAAATGGCTCCTTTAAGAGAGAAATTGTCCCAAAAGTACACGAAGGAGGCCCCAGCCAGGGCTTGTCCATCACTTGGCTGAATCATTGGGAAAGGATAGGGCTCAGAGGTACTTCTTCTAGGTACAAATCAAAGAGAGAATTTGCCAGAGAAGGGAACTGAGCTTGGAAGAAGTAGGTAATTTGTTCTTCAGCTCTGACTTATCTGGCCAATCTGAATGCAAGTGGTTAAATCTCTGCTTGATGGTTGCTTGACCATGTTTCTAAGGCCATTGATGTAGCCTGGTGATTATATCAAAGAATTTGAAAACTTTCTGATAGTTAATAAAACCATTTCCAGGACTTTGTTTAGCAAGAAGTATGTGTAAATATTCTGCCACACACCCATCCCCCATTTTTATGATTCACTTTTCTTCTTGTCATGACAATATGTGATAGTTTATGCAAAATCCTTTCCCAGGAAAGCAAAGCATAACAAAACAAAGAAACAACAACAACAACAACAACAAAAACCCAAGGTTAGTGGTATATGCTGTATTTCCAATTTTACTCGAATGGCTCTTTCTTCCCCTTGTCCTGCATTGCACAGTTCACATAAGCAGCATCCTCTTCCCTTATGTCCTAAACAGTGTCAGTAGAAGGAAACCTAACATCAGGGGAATCAGATGTTTATATGTGCTATGTACTTGCACTCATGTTCACACTTATAAACATGTCTATTGCAGCCCCTGAACTTGGGCTAGAGATCCCTCTGTTGTAAACATGCAAATTCATTACTCGCCTCCTTTGTTGGTGGTGTTCATGTTGCTTGCAAAAACATAAGAAAGGACAACTGTACTAGTGCAGATGGGGGAGATAAAAGTCAGTGATGACGATATCACATTTTACGTATGTCCTTTCTGATCCTTGTGAAATAAAGGGACCTTTGGGAACATCGGAACTTCAAGACCAATTAGTGGAAATGATGCTTCTTGTGTTTGGGCATTAAATACTGGGCAGGGTTCTCTTTAGAGCGGCTAATGCTGGCAGGGAAAGAGGTACCGACCTAATTACTCTTCCGCAAGAGTAAAAAATGCCTTTTGAATGCCTCTTTGGCAAATATGTCTCATTAAGGACAAAAACCAAACACAAACCCTCTAAGAAGGAGAAATTAAGATGATAGGTAACTTGTGGCCAGGAGACTTTCTGTGCCACTGTGGGAAATTAAAACAAAGTTTGGGAGTACCAGGGGATAACTTGTTTTTGTTGAGCTTCTTTCCTGCAGCCTTAATGTTATTATGGGACCAACGTTATTTTCTTCATCGACTTGGCTCTGTGTCAAGGAATGCTTTACTCCTGGGGAGAGCAAAGAATTCTCCATCATTGACGATGATGGCGATTCTCTAATTCTATCTCAGCAGGGTTGTTAACCAAGCAAATCGAGAAATTCTCCATTTTATGCTCTGGTCTAATAGGAATTTAATTTTCATGGCGATCAAACACAGAGATGAGAATGAACAGTAATGTCCACTGAAAAGATGTTTATTTTGTTCAAAGCAAACTGAAATCTGTTTTTCTTTATTGTAGCTAAGTTGTTCTCTATCAGGTTTTAGCCAAGATGGACAAATTTATGATTCGTTATATGATGCTTACAAAAGCAGACTGCTGGCCTGTTAACATTTGGACTTATGGATCACAGGTGTCTGTTTTTCCTTCTTAGCATTATTAATAGCATTAATCATGCCTATGAATAATCGCTTACCTGGTTACCTTCATGAATAAGAATATCCATCTGTTTATGACAGTCTAGTCTATAGTCAAATCCTGTGGCTGCTCAACAAAATAAAGAGGATTAGCCATGTTTGTCTTTTTCACTAAGGAGCTGAGATAATCAAGAGCAAGTCAAGAGCATCAGGTGTTGATTGTGGCAGTAATCTACAAGTGGGCTCTGGGATTCAGATTTCTCAATTTATCTGCTTCTCTGAGTTTCCCATCATCCAAATGTGATTATTTCACTGTGGGTCAAGTTTATTACTAAGTGTAAAATTCCCCACTGCTCTAGGATTATAACAACAATCACTTATTTGATAATCCAGTCAAAAATTTTAAAATGCGTGTATCCCAGCCTAACAAAATGCTGACTTCCCCTTCCCAAAGAGCATTAGGTGTTTGGTAACTTTCCTAAATTTTAACTTTAGGGTGACAGTGTTGTACTTGTCCTAGATTTTCTAAGGCATACTAGCCAAATTTGGAAAGACTTCTGTGGCTAAATTGTCTGTTCCAAGAAGAGAAGTGTGCTTTAACTTTCTAAGAAAATCAACTGCAGGTAACAAGAGATCACCTGTGACCGAAGTATCAAATTAGATTATTCAGTTGAATGGTCAGGAATAACACAAGGATCAACAGGTCTGCTTGGGTGAGAGTTAGGGGGTCAGAGGCCCACTTATCAAGACCACACAATTGTTTTAGAGACCTCAACAATGACTCCAAAATGCAGGGGGATGTTTTCACCTCCCAGGAACCTACCAGTCAATAGTGTAGAGATTATTTTTCTCCTGCGTGCAGGTTGCTTACTTAATAAGACATCTCAGTAGCAGACTGACCTGAATGTATTCAGATCTTATCACAGTATGTTGAGGAGCACAGCTCAGATAATTCTGTTAAAAGCAACCCTTCTAGAATACTTACTGTTATCTTAAATAGGAAAGACCTAATGAGGAGATGATGGGGATGCTGGTCACCACCTGTGTCCACAACAAATGACCCAAAGAACCCATAGATTCAGAGGTTTTACATCAAAGACTAACATGGTTCACCTGAAATAATCTAGTTAAAGGTAGCTTCTCAGATTCCTCTGTCTAGTGTCACTTGCAGATTAGCCAAGCAAATTAATAGAATAATTTCTCCCCAGGTGGTAACTGAACCCAAATGCATTTGTTTAAATCATACCAACAGCTTTCTTTCCTAAGGAGGAAGATGATTATTTTAATAATTCTTTTAGAAAACAAATAGTACCTATTTCAAACCTGGCTTGCTAGGATTTTTGAGAAGGGAGAGGAAGAACTTTTACTCTTTCTCTACTATTAAAATGAGTTGTGCATTAACATTGGATAGAGGCCACTGAACAAAGACCTCTGAGTGTTTTTTATCAGTTTGGATTGTTGTATCTTTAACAATTCACTATTAAGTGACTTCAGTTAGCAGCACTGTTATATGTGGCTGTGTTTATATGAGAGGGAATAAGGCGATCTAGTTGGAAGTGTTTTGTAATATTAAGGATAAGTGTGTAAAAATCAATTTTACTGCCATAAGCTCTCCCTAATGTTATTGGCTTTGATTAAACCATTCTAGGGAAAGATCCAATTGTGTTAATTCAAACTGAAGTAATTGGCTCTTTTATGTTGCCTGCTTTTTATTATCAATTTACAGATCCAAAGGCCACAAACTTTCTTTTGTTATTTGGTGTTCAACTATTTTAACTACATGCAGAGGAGGCCATGACACAATTTTTGTCTGTACCTCTTTTACCTGAAAATTTTATCACTCAGAGGAGCTCAATACTAAATTATATGATTGAGAAATATATGGTTTGTGACTTCTTCTGTAAAGCAGGGGGGGAAACAAACAAAAATGCATGTAAAATGAGAAATTAACCAAAGGTAGGGTTATGGAATAACCATGTTTTTGTTTTTAATGGAAATTATAAGGTTCTAGTCATCAGAGCCATAGTGCAAGCAGTAATGGTGGAAACCTCCAGGGAGCCCCATACTCAGGAGAAGCCCAAATCTCTTCTGAGGACTACTCATTTATTTATTTAAAACACAGAATTGCCCAAGAAAAGTGCTATTCTGTTTCCCAGGGTGGGGTGGCAACTGATAATGCAATGTACACTCATGCAGAGATTTCTAGTACACAAAGTTCTCTATTCCCTGTATTATCCTCCAATAACTGTATAAGGAAGACAGGGTTAGTATCTCCATCCTACAGATGGGAAAGTGCTGTAGAGGCTGAGTGAGTAGCTCTTATTGTAAATGATGGGTTTCAGACTTTCTGGCTCTTTCTGACCAGGATTGGAGCCCATTGGTTTAGATTAAAATGCTTAGCATCATACATGAAAACTTAGGTGCTGCCTGAGTATTTTAGAATTCAAAAAGAGACAGTGCATCCCAAGACCCTGATCATTTGTCTTGAAGGAGACCGTTTGCTTCCAACTTTTAAAATGAAGTCGATTAATCACTTGCTATATAGTGCTTGCTAAGTATTGACAGCAAAGTTAGGCTAGTAAAGAATACCAGCCTGAACTTAATTATGAAAGGTGTTAACTGCGGTGTCTTCAAAGATGAAAAGAATTACCTTCAGTGACTACACAGAATGAAAAAGACTCTTATTCTCTTGGTCATCCTTTACATCACCTGTCATGACTCTTTTTTCCTCAAATCAATATACGTTTGCCACATCCTCTGAAGGAAATACCACTTTTTATTAGGGTCAGTTGTGTTAGAGTCAATTTTATTAGAGTGACTTGAAGCCGCAATGTGTTTAATATGGTATTCTCTCTTTCTCTTTTATGCCTTCACCGTTAGGTGAAATTGGGTGAAGATGCCCCCAATTCCAGTGTGGTACATGTGTCCAATCCTGAAGGTAACCGTGGTGGAAGTGGCTCCCAGGAGAAGACCTCGGACGGAGCAGAGTGCCACCTTCTTGACTTTGCCAGTCCGGAGCGCCCACTGGTGGTCAACTTTGGTTCCGCCACTTGACCTCCTTTTACTAGCCAGCTACCTGCCTTCAGCAAACTGGTGGAAGAGTTTTCATCAGTGGCGGACTTCCTGTTGGTCTACATTGATGAGGCTCATCCTTCAGATGGTTGGGCGGTGCCTGGGGACTCCTCTTTGTCTTTTGAGGTGAAGAAGCACCAGAATCAGGAAGATCGATGTGCAGCAGCCCAGCAGCTTCTGGAGCGTTTCTCCTTGCCGCCCCAGTGCCGGGTTGTGGCTGACCGCATGGACAACAATGCCAATGTGGCTTACGGGGTAGCCTTTGAACGTGTGTGCATTGTGCAGAGACAGAAGATTGCTTATCTTGGAGGAAAGGGTCCCTTCTGCTACAACCTTCAAGAAGTCCGGCATTGGCTGGAGAAGAATTTCAGCAAGAGATGAATTCTAGATTAGCTGGTTAAAGGTATGATTGTAATAGAGCTTATTATTTTTTAAAAAAAAAGTTATATAAAGGAGAGGAAAAGAAGAACTGAATCCACTATTTCAACTGAGGCCCGTTGCCTCCGCGAAAGACAGCACGGGAATTTACCTGTCAGAAGAACATAAACCTCTAACATCCCGTACTTCTTCAACTACTCAAATGGCGTTGGGCTAAATAGTAGCCCTGTTACCTCTCTTCTTGGTGAGAATCCCTGAGTAAAAAGATCCAAGTTGGGAAGGAAGAAATTCTGATTCAGTGTTCCTTGAGAAAGAAGTGGTACTGCTCATGAAAGCTTTGGGGCCAGAAGACCAGACTTACCTGAATAATTACTATGTTAGGGAAGCTACTATCGATGTACAGCATGGATAGAGGCCAAATGCGAAGTTCCCAAATACTTACAATGAGTCCTTGAACTTGGGCCCCAAGGTCATGGCCTTGGAGGTGTTTAATGTGTTAGAGTAGTGCTAGCCATGCAGTGCTTTTTGCCAGGTATATTTGTAGATACCAAGAATGATTCCTTAATCTGAACAGTTAGAATGATTATCTGAAATTTGAGGGGTACTTTCTAGGCAGATGGAGACACTGCCAGAAGTAAATCAAATTATCAGCTAGGAAAGAGGAGGCAGAAAGATTAGGAAACTTGATAGAGTTTCACCTTGAAGCTGCACAAAGTGAGACTAATTTGCTAGCCCCAGAAACATAGAACCTTTATAAAGCCAGAAAAGGAAAAAGCTCACCTAAAAATAGCATAGGAAAAATACATATGAAGACAAGATATGAATCATATGTTTCTACATTGAGGGTGAAAAGGGGATTGAAAGGATAAAATCCACACACTTAAATGTGTGCTAATGAGGGCTTTTTTGTGGAAATAATTACTTTATGATACATGTATATGGGTATATATGTGCTAGTGGGTGAATTATACTTGGTGATACCTATCCAGGGGAAACCCAGTGAATCTGGTGGTGCTGGGCTGTTCCTCCCGGTTCCTGCACTTATAAAGTGGCTCTACTCATTCCGCATCTCAGTCTCCAGAGAATGCCGAGCTGAAGGCAAGGAAGTCAGTACCCTGACCATTCAGCTACAGCCCTCTTCTCCTTCCAAAGTACAATTACAGGTGCAAACAATCATTCTTTCTTCAGTTGCAAAATAGGAGAAAGTTAGTTTAATTCCTATCAATAATTTTGGAGCCTTTCATATAAGGCTTTCCTTAAAATCAAGGAATTTGGTAAAATGGAATTTCTATTGACATTTGAACTTGGGGTCTTCCTTTAGTCCCCTTAGCTGAGACTCAGTAATCTAAAGTCCCAAGAGTACATACTTACATATGTCATGTTTCTCTTTAAGATAAAAACAATGTAGTTTTATACATAAGTAATATCTAAAGATTGTAACCCCCAAAAGAATAGACCAACAGTTTTGTACCATAACTTTAAAAAAAAAAAACTGAGTATATTTTCAAATCACAGTATATAGTTTAAAGGCACTAATGTTCTTATGTCCATTTCATTAATAGCTGTATCATAAAATAAAGCTAATAGGAAAAGATAATCAAAACTTGAAAGTATCTTCTTAAACTAGTTTCCTGAAATGAGAAAAACGTGGGAACTGGGTGTGCAGGAACCAAATGTATTTAAAAAAAACTGGAGCAAGAAATCGCTCATATCACAAGCTGGTATATTGTTTAGATACTAAAGCTCCATTGTGACACATTTTCTTTTACAACATCTAAACTTTCCAATGTTTTAAGTTCTACTAAAGAACACCCACAAGGAAACAGGGCAAATTTTGAAAATGTGATGTTATCTATGAATTGCTGTAAAATCATACGGAGAATAGATTATTTCAGATTCCGCCATTGTTGAATTTTAGAGTCAACCTTATCAGTGGCCCCCATTGATTTTTATCTTCAAAATGGTGTTGAGATTTATGTGGTACCCGGCGAAGTAAAATGAAAAATTGGTAGCAGCACACCCACATCGCTGTCCTTGAACTTCCCCTTTGTTGTACGTGTGCGATAATGGAACAGGATGTCAGAGAAGCTGGTGGGGGGATGAGATTTGGCTAAGGCGGTGCTAGTCATCTGGGGAAGAGGATGTTGGAAAAATCACCCATTTGTGCTCTATTTATAAAGAAAGAGAAGGTTGTGTGTGTGTGTGTGTGTGTGTGTGCATGCAGACAGTCCTTCTCCTGGAGGGAACTCTGAAGGAGAAATGAAACAGAGGAAGTAAACATGCAAGGTATAAGCTGACTGTTAGGGAGAAAGACATGTTCAGTAGAACATGGAAGACATACTGGAAGAAAGGCTGTTGAAGGGCCAATGGAGAAAGTGGATTGACAAAGCTCAGGAATCCTACAATATGTAGAATGGCTTGGTCTGATCAGTGTTATGATAAGCCTGTAATTATGTAACCTATTTATCTCAACATAAACTTTTATAATATCCTATGATGTATCTTTTGTAAAATCAATAAGAACTCATTCTTGGAGATAAAAGAAAACCAATGCTTAGCTGATATGCTCCAAGAAATGATTAGATCATCCATACCCACCATAGTGTGTTTTACAAAGTTTGCTCTTTGAAGACTGATAGTTGTAATTCTCACGAGGGAAAAAAAAAATGTATATAGAACTCTGAGTTCTTTCTCTTTTCACCTAAAAATCCCCCACCCATAGCCGGTGTTTACATGGAGCTATCAGTTTAGCCTCTTTGCAGCTGAGTGAGCTTGTCTAGTATTGAAATAGTTCCCAAGAAATTTTAGATATTATCACACCATCTGGATTTACTCAAACACTTACTGTTTGAACTATCCAAAACTTACTTTACTTTATTGCTTAGAGAAAGTATTAGTGGAATTTACAATGACTTTCTTGAACGGGCATGAATGAAATGCCTGCAGAATAACCTGAAGGTGTTTCCTACAGCTATGGAAGTGTGACTGACCTTCTTAGAGGCAAACTAGTGTCACGTTCTTGCTTTGTGTAGCTAAAGTGGCAGCCATTTAACCTATGTGTCTTCTGTCTTGTGACATTTTGGATCTTTAATCCTGTGTCTTCACTCATTCATAAAATGTGTCCCTGATTTTTGGGTAATATCGGCTTCTAAATGGTCTATTGATTTAGTTAAATTCTTACCCCATTAACCAAGAGATGTTTATTCTCTGATCAGGGAGAGAAGAAAAGACTATTGTCTTTTGTTTTGACTGAGTCTATTTCACTGTTAGGGCTCTTGAATAAAAACTATGAAACATAGTGAGGGTCATGTGTGGGGGTTGCCTTGCTGCCTAAAATACCAGAGTGGCAGGTTAAACACAACATTAATGGCTTTGGAAAAATTCTCAGGTGGATACAAGGTGCGCTTGGCATGCTCTAGAGGCTATGCCCACAGGAAGAGGAATTCACAGATTTTCAGGACTTCCCATTATGTATATCATAAGAGAATGAACCTGGACATTTGTTCCATCTGACTTCTGACTGATGGTTTGGAAAATAAGTTTAATAAGAATCCCCTGGCTATTACAAAGAGGAAAATGTAGACACTACTTCTGTTCCATCTAAGGATGAATGGAAACCTTTACTAGCATTTAGAGGTTTTCAGAACATGTGCAATGCCATGTCTCTGAGAAGTGGAAATTAACAATAAGTCTTTTAATTCTAGGAGTTTTTCAAGAAATGATGTTGCCAAAAATAAGAGCTACCAGTATATTTGGTTATATCCCAACTTCCTTGTTTGCCTTAAACATAGGAGTCAAACCCCTTGTTCATATGTCCTTGCAGAATGGGACATAAACACCAACTGCTGTTTGCTAAGGGTGCTAGCTTGGTCTTGTCCTGAGTCCCTCTACCGAAGGAAGGGACTGAGGCTGGGTAAGGGAGGAAAATTGCTCACTGAATAAGAACCAGCCTCTGAGGGCTTGGTCTACTGATTTGAAAAGATCTGAAAAGAAAGTTCTTAGGGTTGGAGGAAGGCAGCAGAGTGCCATTGCGTGACTTTAGGATGAGCAAAGCATTGTGCTACTTCCTAAAGCCCTGTGTTCCAGATTGTACCAGAAACAAGGTCTCAGACTGGACAGACCAGCTCTGTTCCAAGGGGAGTCTGAACCGCAGAGAGCAAGCGCACAGATATCCAAACAAGACTTCTCATGCCAGTCAGGGCCGCCTGCCCGTCTTGGGCTGCAGCACCAGAGCTCCGGGGAGTTTATTTAATATTTACTGAGACTTCGGAGACCCAGCAGATGTTTAATGAAGTCACTATTTTGGCTCGAACTACCCTCCCCCCTCCACCTCGAAAAAAAGCAAACAGGTAAACATATAAATGAAAGAAGCCCACAGAAGGGGATGGGAAATAAATAAAATTCTCTCAAGACTTGTCCAGCCCGTGTTGCTGGTCAGTGTGGTTTTCATGTGTTAGGATTGGGGGATGTGAAGACATGAGTATCCAGTACTTTATAACCAAAGCAATTACAAGATATTGGGTAGGGAATGTTGGCCAGTTTTGTTTAGTTTTGCATCACATTATCACTGGACTCGCCGGCCCAAGTGATCGGGCACCCGAAGAGGGAGACAGAGATGTGCAGAGTCTACCAGTGTGCGAATGATAACTACTGACGAAAGAGTCCTTGACTCAGTTAGTGGTTGGATGTAGTCACATTGGTTTGTCTCTCCCCATCTTTGTCTCCCTGGCAAGGAGAATACTCGGGACACAATGTGAGAGTCCTGGGTAACTGTGGTGAGAATGTATGTGTGTATATCTCTGCTGCTCTGTTGCAGAAGAAGAAACGCTTGGGACACTATCCGTAGAAAGAGTGTTATTATATTGGTGCTGAGTGGTATGTGTGCTTTTACAATTTGTTCTTGTATTTTATTAAACTTTGAATAAAAGAATAGAGTTACTCTTTGGTTCTATTTGTTTATTTTTAAATTACTTTCTAGACCTTGCCTCAGGCTGGAACACATCCATGGTTGACAAGGGAAAGAGAATCCATCACTCCAATATTTATTCCTTGGTATTCGTGGGCAAAGGAGCCAGTGATGCCAGATTATTTTAATCTCATGCTGCGTGCCAGAGTCTTCAAGGAAATCAAGACACGTTAAGAGAAAACCTTCAGTTACTTTCCATATTTATGAACAAGACACACACAGAATTCATGGAAAGGGGCCTGTTTAAGAAACTGGAGCAAACTTTAACTTTGTTAGATTTACATCCCAGGTTTTCTAAGTGTGATAAATGAACTTCCCAGGAAGCTGGTTGAAGCAGCACAGACATAAACATACACACACACATGTATATACACAGATATTATTTGTTATGGGGTTGGCAGTGTGGGAATGTGTAATAAAAACATTTAAACACATTTATATTAAGCATTTTCCACCATGAGAAGGTGTAAGGATAGAAATGACAAATGGAAACAGTAGCTTGTTAATAACAAGGGATATGTTTGCAGCATGGTTAAATATGTGCTTTGTGTACCTTTAAAACAGTTGACTTCACTAAAATATTAGTATCTCCTGAGACTGAACTTGCTCATGACTTTTACATACAAATTTCATGAATATTTGAAGCATCTTATAAAATATTCTAGAATTTTTAATAGAACATCAAAATATCATTACTTTGACAACTATTTGTTGAATTTCCATTTTATTTTTTTGCTGGGCCGTGTACTAGACCCAATATCATGTGCAGAAGCAGTATAGTTAAACTCTTGCAGATACACTTCCCTTAAGTAGCCTGTCATAGATTCATCAAACCCTAAAAGAGACTCAAATTAATCTTAAAAATGTAGAATTTATTGGATGATAGAACTAAGCCCTACAAATAATTGTGATGAATCTTCAGGAACAGCTGGATTCAGGGTCACAGAGTCTTTCAGTGGTTATTAGATCTTTTGTCTCTGCATTTTCTCTCAGACCAGTTTCTCCTTATGTTGGGTGACCTGACTGTGGATAAGCTACTCTCTTGCATGCTAGCTATAAGATGGTTTAGATGAAGCTTGACCCTATTCCCAGGGAAGTACTGGACTGGATCAACTGATATAACATGCCCACTCTGTTGTCGGGCACAGAGGTAGGGTTTGTTACCAAAGCAACAAGGGCTTGGAATATTCAAAGGTATCAGAAATTAACTTAGTGACTTTTTTTGTGTTTAAAGTAATACTACTATTTTAGAGTAGCAATGTTGAAAGGAAGGTACACTATAGAATATCCCAAATATCTCCTGCCCCACACATGCCTAATCTCCCTTATTATCAACATTCCCTGTCACAGTGGTAAATTTGTTAAATAATCGACTAATCTACTTGAACATGAATCACCCAAAGTCCATCATTTATATTAGGGTTTAATCTTGGTTTTGTGAATTCCATGTATTTTGACAAATGTATAACAGTATGTTATTATAGTCCCATAAACAATGTTTTCATTGCCCTTAAAATGCTGTGTTCTACCTATTCATCCCTCTCCACCCTAACCCCTGTAACCCCTGGCAACACTGGTTTTCAAAAAATTGTCTTCATATTTGACCCCTCCCAAATGTCATGTACGTGGAATTATCCAGCACCTACCCTGTTCAGATTGACTTCTTTTACATAGAAATATGCATTTAAAGGTTCACCTTGTATTTTCATGGTTTGATAGCTCTTTTCCTTCAGTAATGAATAGTATTCTATTTTCTGAATGTACCACAGTTTATTTATCCATTCACCTACTGAAGAACATCTTGGTTGCTTCCCAGTTTTGGCAAAAAGGAAGAAAGCTGCTATAAACACCCATGTGCCAGTTGTTATGTAGACATATATCTTTTACTTATTTTTTTAAATTTATTTGAAAATGCCATAATATTATTATTCTTTATGACTGAATAATATTCTATTGTGTATATATACCAGAGTTTCTTTATGCATTCATCTGTTGAAGGGCATCTAGGTTGGTTCCACAATCTAGCTATTGTCATCTGAGCTGCTGTAAACATTGATGTGGCCGTGTTACTGTAGTATGCTGATTTTAAGTCCTTTGGGTATAAACCAAGGAGTGGGATAACAGGGTCGAAAGGTGGGTCCATTCCAAGTGTTCTGAAGATTCTCCACACTGCTTTTCAGAGTGGCTGCACCAATTTGCAACTCCACCAGCAATGTATGAGTGTGCCTTTTTCCCCACATCCATGCCAACTTCTATTATTGTTTGTGTTCTTGATAAGAGTCATTCTAATTGGAGTAAGATGAAATCTTAGAGTTGTTTTAATTTGCATTTCTAATATTATGGCATTTGCAATTAAATGGATGAAATTGGAGAATATCATGCTAAGTGAAATAAGCCAATCCTAAAAAAACAAAGATCAAATTTTTCCCCTGATAAGTGGAGAATGATATATAATGGGGGTGGGAGGTGTGGGGAGTGAGAGAAGAATGGAGGAACTTTGGATTATATAGAAGGATATGAGAGGGAGGGGGGTTATGAAAAATGGTGAAATGAGACAGACATCATTACCCTATGTACATGTAAGATAACATGAATGGTATGAATCTACATCGTGTACAACCATGGAAATGAAATGATGTACCCCATTTGTGTACAATGAATCAAAATGTTGTCTGTAAAGAATTAAAAAATTAAAAATATGAAAACACACACACACAAACAAATCAAGTAAAAAATTTAATACATATTTTTAGTTGTTGATGGAGATTTATTTTATTCATTTATTTTTAATGTGGTGCTGAGTATTGAACCTGTGCCTCAGACATGCCGGGCAAGCACTCTACCACTGAGCCACAACCCCAGCCAAATTTTTTATTTCTTTAGGTAAATACCAAGGAGTGCAATTAGTGGATGGTACAGTAAGAGTCATTTTAATTGTATAAGAAGTTGGCAAACTGTCTTCCAGATACTTTATGTTCTCACCAGCATTGGTGTTGTCTGTACGTATTGCTTATTTTACTTCCTGTATCATTTTGCATTTCTATAAGCAATGAATGAGAGTTCCTGATGCTCCATGTCCTTATCAGCATTTGGTGGTGTCAGTTTGTTTTCTTATTATTTCTAAGGGTTATTTTTATACTTTGGATAACAATTCTTTGTCAGATATTTCTCTTGCAAATATTTTCTCCCAGTCCTTGGCTTTTCTTCCCATTCTTTTGGCATTGTTTTCATACAGTAGAATTTTTTAATTTTAATGTTTAGTTTATCAGCTATTTCTTTCATGGGTCATGTTACTGCATGTAAGATCATTTAATTTTTTTCTCCTACGCTAGCTTATGTGAGTTTTATAGTTTTGTATTTTACATTTAGTATATGATCTATCTGGAGTTTACCATTGTGAAGGGTGTAAGGTTTGTGAATAGATTCTTTTTCTTTTCCTTTCTCTTTCTTTATTTCCTTCCTTCTTTCTTCTTTTTTAACAAATGGATATCAGTTGTTTCAGCATAATTTGAGAAGACCATCTTTGTTTCATTGTTTTTCTTTTGCTCCTTGGTCAAAGACTAATGGACTATATTTTTGTGTGTCTATTTTTAGGCCTTGTATTGATCTATTTTTCACCACTAACTGTCTTGTATAATGTAGCTTTCCACTAAGAATTGAGAACATGTAATGGAGTCTTCTGGCTCTTTACATCTCCTTCAGTGTTGCATTGGCTTTTGTGAGTCTTTTGCTTCCTCATATAAACTTCAGAATTGGTTTGGTGATACACACAAAATAACTCGCTGGGATTTTGATCAGAATTGAACGAGTCTATTAACCATATCAGGAAGAATTGACATCTTGATAATACTGAGTCTTTCCTTTCAGATTTATGAAAGTTACCAGTGACTTCCTTATGGTAAAAACCCCCTAGTCATGAAGCTGTGATGAAATCTCTCTCCTAATTGAGCTCTTTGATATATTTCATCAGGGTTTTGTAGCTTTCCTCATATGGAACTTATTTTGCTATAGTTGCATCTAAGTATTTAATTGGGGGGCTGCAGATGTATTGACATTGTGTTGATAAGGAGTTGCAAGGTGGGACATTCTTGTCTTGTTCCCGTTCACAGTGGAAGAGCTCAGAGTTTCCCACCATTAAGTTCAGTATTGACTACAGGATTTTTGTAATCTTCCTTAAAAAGTTGAGGAAGTAACAGTTCATTACTAGTTTACTGTTTTTTTCTTAAAGAATTTTTATTACTAATGGAGTCTGGATTTTGTCAAATGCCTTTCTGCTTCTGAAAAATGCAAAAGGTGATTTCTTTTAGCCTGTTAATGTGATGGATTACATTAATTATTTTTTGAATATTGAATCAGACTTCAGCTTTCCGTACCTGGGACAAACCACACTTGAGATGGTGTTTTATTTTTCTTATAGGCTGGTGAATTTGATTGGGTAAAGTCTTGTTCAGGATTTTTTTTTTAACCTATATTCAAAGCGATATTGGTTCAAGGTTTTCTTCTAATGTCTTTGGTCATATAATTAATTAGTAGGTGTTCCCTACCCTTTTATTTTCTGAAAACTATTTTAGTAAATTGGTAAAATTGCTTCCTTAAATATTTGGTAGAATTCACCAGCAAATCCATCTGAATCTGTTGTTTTCTGTTTTAGAAGGCTATTAATTACTGATTAAGGTTATTTAATAAATACAGACCTATTTAATTATTATTCTTCTGTGAGTTTTAGCAGGTTGCATCTTCCAAGGAATTGGTCTATTTATCTAGGTTATCAAATTTGAGGGCATAGAGTTGTTCATGACATTCCTTTATTACACTTTTAAGGTCCATGTTATCTCTAATGATGTCCCTTCTTTCATTTCTGAAATTATTATTTTGTACTCTTTCTCTTCTTGATTAGCCTGGCTAGAGGTTTATCTATTTTATTGATCTTTTCAAGGACCAGCTTTTTGTTTGATTCTCTTTTGGTTTCCTGTTTTTAATTTCAATTGTTTCTTTTTCTTTTTTTTTTCCCCCCAGGGAATGGGTACCAGGAATTGAACTCAGGGACACTTGACCACTGAGCCACATCCGCAACCCTAATTTGTATTTTATTTAGAGACAGGGTCTCACTGAGTCGCTTAGCGCCTTGCTTTTGCTGAAGCTGGCTATGAACTCATGATCCTCTGCCTCAGCCTCCCAAGCCACTGGGGTTACAGGCGTGCACCACTGTACTCAGCTTCACTGATTTCTTATTGTTTCTTTTCTTGTAATTACTCTGGATTTGCTTTGATCTTCTTTTTCTAGTTTCCTAAGGTGGGGATTTAGATGCCTGATTTAAGATCTTTGTTCTTCTCTAATAGTATGCATTCAATCTTATGAATTTCCTCTTTTTTTTTTTTTTTTTTTAGAATCATCAAATTTATTGTTCCTCAAAGTTTGAATTCTTTATATGTATCATATATACCCACCATAATACAATGACACAGCACAGTACAGGGCTGAATTCACAGTCTCTTCTCTCTTGACATTGTAAAAAGTGTTGAAATTCATTTCATCTGCTTCATGCTGTCTGTTAGTGTCTGTTTCTTCAACCACAGTGAGACATGGAGAGAAAGTCTCAGGGTCTCTTCAGCTGCGGTCATCTCAGACATCCCAGTTCCAGAGTCTTGCAAAGAAGTGCATCTGAGTGCCAGTGCTGAGCTCCAGCCGAAGACACAGACGGACTGGCATAGAAATGAGGATGACAAAAACAGTGGAGCAGGGGGGTGACAATTTAAAGGTATAACTCAGATTAGGATAGTTGAGACCACTTGAGAAAGCTGTAGGAAGGGTCAGGGGAGAGGAGGGATGTGGTGGTATAAGTTGAGGGCAATGATGACAGAAAAGCAGCTGCCTAAGAAAACTATAAGAGAAATGATGAAATTATGAGCAGTTTACTTAGGGACTGAACAAAGGGAAGAAGAGTACAGATATTGGTCAGAGAAAATGAATTGCTCAGGAGACATTCATCAGCTTTAATCCTATCAGATCCTCTGACAGTGAGCTGTAAGGAGGCTTCTTTTTTTTTTTTATTGTAAACAAATGGGATACATGTTGTTTCTCTGCTTGTACATGGCATAAAGGCATACCATTTGTGTAATCATAAATTTACATAGAGTAATGTTGTTTGATTCATTCTGTTATTTTTTCCCTTCCCCCCACCCCTCCCACCCCTCTTTACCCTCTATACAGTACTTCCTTCCTCCATACTTGCCCCCCTCCATAACCCTAACTCTAACCCTAACACTAACCCTTCCCTCCCCCCCCATTATGTGTCATCCTCCACTTATTAGCGATATCATTCGTCCTTTGGCTTTTTGAGATTGGCTTATCTCACTTAGCATGATATTCTCCAATCTCATCCATTTGCCTGCAAATGCCATAATTTTATCATTCTTTATGGCTGAGTAATATTCCATTGTATATATATACCACAGTTTCTTTATCCACTCATCAATTGAAGGGCATCTAGGTTGGTTCCACAGTCTGGCTATTGTGAATTGAGCAGCTATGAACATTGATGTGGCTGTATCTCTGTAGTATGCTGATTTTAAGTCCTTTGGGTATAGGCCAAGGAGTGGGATAGCTGGGTCAAATGGAGGGTCCATTCCAAGTTTTCTAAGGAATCTCCACACTGCTTTCCAGAGTGGCTGCACTAATTTGCAGCTCCACCAGCAATGTATGAGTGTACCTTTCTCCCCACATCCTCGCCAACACCTGTTGTTGCTCGTATTCTTGATAATCGCCATTCTAATTGGGGTGAGATGGAATCTTAGGGTGGTTTTGATTTGCATTTCTCTTATTACTAGAGATGTTGAACATTTTTCCATATGTTTGTTGATTGCTTGTAGATCTTCTTCTGTGAAGTGTCTATTCATTCCTTAACCCATTTGTCGACTGGATTATTTGAATTCTTGGAGTAGAGTTTTTTGAGTTCTTTATAGATTCTGGAGATTAGTGCTCTATCTGAAGTATGATTGGCAAAGATATTCTCCCACTCTGTAGGCTCTTTCTTCGCATTGCTGATAGTTTCCTTTGCTGAGAGAAAGCTTTTTAGTTTGAATCTATCCCAGTGGTTGATTCTAGCTTTTATTTCTTGTGCTATGGGAGTCCTGTTAAGGAAGTCTGATCCTAGACCAACAAGGTGAAGATTTGGACCTACTGTTTCTTCTATAATCTGCAGGGTCTCTGGTCTGATTCCGAGGTCCTTAATCCATTTTGAGTTTAGTTTCGTGCATGGTGAGAGATATGGGTTTAGTTTCATTCTGTTGCATATGGATTTCCAATTCTCCCAGCACCATTTGTGGAAGAGGCTATCTTTTCTCCATTGCATATTTTTGGCACCTTTGTCTAGTATGAGAAAATTGTACTTATTTGGGTTTGTGTCCGTGTCCTCTATTCTGTACCATTGATCTACCTTTCTGTTTTGGTACCAATACCATGCCGTTTTTGTTACTATTGCTTTGTAGTAGAGATGAAGATCTGGTATTGCAATACCCCCTGTTTCACTCTTCCTGCTAAGGATTGCTTTAGATATTCTGGGTTTCTTATTCTTCCAGATGAATTTCATAATTGCTTGCTCTATTTCTGTAAGGTATGTCATTGGGATTTTAATTGGAATTGCATTGAATTTGTATAGCACTTTAGGTAGTATGGCCATTTTGACAATATTAATTCTTCCTATCCAAGAACATGGAAGATCTTTCCATCTTCTAAGGTGTTCTTTAATTTCTTTCTTTAGTGTTGTATAGTTCTCATTGTAGAGGTCTTTCACCTCTTTTGTGAGATTGATTCCCAAGTATTTTATTTTTTTCGAGGCTATTGTGAATGGGGTAGTTTTCCTAATTTCTCTTTCTGAAGATTCATCACTTATGTATAAAAATGCGTTGGATTTATGAGCATTGATCTTGTAACCTGCTACTTTACTGAATTCACTTATGAGTTCTAAGAGTTTTCTGGTGGAATTTCCAGGTTCCTCTAAATATATAATCATGTCATCAGCGAACAGGGATAGTTTGAGTTCTTCTTTTCCAATTCGTATCCCTTTAATTTCTTTGGTTTGTCTAATTGCTCTGGCCAGAGTCTCAAGAACGATGTTGAATAGAAGTGGTGAAAGAGGGCATCCCTGCCTTGTTCCAGTTTTTAGGGGGAATGCTTTCAGTTTTTCACCATTTAGAATGATATTAGCCATGGGCTTAGCATAAATGGCCTTTACAATGTTAAGGAATGTTCCCACTATTCCTATTTTTTCTAGTGTTTTGAGCATGAAGGGGTGCTGTATTTTATCAAATGCTTTTTCTGCATCTATTGAAATAATCATGTGATTCTTGACTTTAAGTCTATTAATATGGTGAATTACGTTTATTGATTTCCTGATGTTGAACCAACCTTGCATACCTGGATGAAGCCCACTTGATCATGGTGCACTATCTTTTTAATATGTTTTTGTATGCGATTTGCTAAAATTTTGTTGAGAATTTTTGCGTCGATGTTCATTAAGGATATTGGTCTGAAATTTTCTTTCCTTGATGAGTCTCTGTCTGGTTTAGGTATCAGTGTGATATTGGCTTCATAGAATGAGTTTGGGAGGGTTCCCTCCTCTTCTATTTTATGGAATACTTTGAGAAGTATTAGAATGAGCTCTTCTTTAAAGGTTTTGTAGAACCTTAACTCTGGCTGAGAACCCATCTGGTCCCGGACTTTTCTTTGTTGGTAGGCTTTTGATGACTTCTTCTATTTCAGTACTTGAAATTGGTCTATTTAAATTGTGTATGTCCTCCTCGTTCAGTTTAGGCAATTCATATGTCTCTAGAAACCTGTTGATGTCTTCGAAATTTTCTATTTTGTTGGAGTATACATTTTCAAAATAGCTTCTAATTATGTTTTGTATTTCAATCCTGTCTGTTGTGATATTTCCTTGTTCATTCCGAATTTTAGTGATTTGGGTTTTCTCTCGTCTTCTCTTTGTTAGTGTGGCTAAAGGTTTATCAATTTTGTTTATTTTTTTGAAGAACCAACTATTTATTTTGTCAATTTTTTGTATTGTTTCTTTTGTTTCAATTTCATTGATTTCAGCTCTGAGTTTAACTATTTCCTGTCTTCTACTACTTTTGGTGCTGTTCTGTTCTTCTTTTTCTAGGGCTTTGAGCTGTAGTGTTAGGTCGTTTATTTGTTGAGTTTTACTTCTTTTATTAAATGCGCTCCATGAAATAAATTTCCCTCTAAGTACTGCTTTCATAGTGTCCCAGAGATTTTGATATGATGTTTCTTTGTTCTCATTTACCTCTAAGAATTTTTTAATTTCCTTCTTAACATCTTCTGTTATCCATTCATCATATAATAGCATATTGTTTAATCTCCAGATGTTGGAATAGTTTCTGTGTTTTACTCTTTCATTTATTTCTAACTTCAATCCATTATGATCTGATAGAATACATGGTAGTGTCTCTATCTTCTTGTATTTGGTAACATTAGCTTTGTGGCATAATATATGGTCTATTTTAGAGAAGGATCCATGTGCTGCTGAGAAGAAAGTGTATTCGCTCTTGGTTGGATGGTATATTCTATAAATGTCCGTTAAGTCTAAATTATTGATTGTGTTATTGAGATCTATGGTTTCTTTGTTCAATTTTTCTCTGGAAGATCTGTCCAGTGGTGAGAGAGGCATGTTAAATTCACCTAGTATTATTGTGTTATGGTGTATTTGGTTTCTGAAATTGAGAAGGATTTGTTTGACATACATGGATGAGCCGCTGTTTGGGGCATAGATGTTTATGATTGTTATATCTTGCTGATTTATGCTTCCCTTAAGCAGTATGAAATGACCTTCTTTATCCCTTCTGACTAACTTTGGCTTCAAGTCCACATTATCTGAAATGAGGATGGATACTCCAGCTTTTTTGCTGAGTCCATGTGCATGGTATGTTTTTCCCCATCCTTTCACCTTTAGTCTATGGGTATCTTTTTCTATGAGGTGAGTCTCTTGCAGGCAACATATTGTTGGATCTTTCTTTTTAATCCAATCTGCCAGTCTATGTCTTTTGATTGATGAATTCAGGCCATTAACATTCAGGGTTATTATAGAGATATCATTTGGTTTCCCGGTCATTTGGTTCATTTTTTAAATTTTATTTATTTATTTGTTTGACACAACTTGTTTCCTCCTTTATTTGACAATTCCTTTAGGATAATTCCTCCCTTGGCTGATTTGCTTCTTTGTTTTTCATCTCTTCCTCATGGAATATTTTGCTGAGAATGTTCTGTAATGCTGGCTTTCTTTTTGTAAATTCTTTTAGCTTTTGTTTATCATGGAAGGATTTTATTTCATCGTCAAATTTGAAGGTAAGTTTTGCTGGGTATAAGATTCTTGGTTGGCATCCATTTTCTTTCAGGGCTTGAAAAATGTTGTTTCAGGCCCTTCTAGCTTTTAGGGTCTGGATTGAAAAATCTGCTGATATCCGTATTGGTTTCCCCCTGAATGTAATTTGGTTCTTTTCTCTCACAGCCGTTAAAATTCTGTCTTTATTTTGTATGTTAGGTATTTTCATTATAATGTGCCTTGGTGTGGGTCTGTTGTAATTTCGTGTATCTGGAGTCCTATAAGCCTCTTGTACTTGATTTTCCATTTCATTCTTCAGATTTAGGAAATTTTCTGATATTATTTCATTGAATAAATTGTTCATTCCTTTGGCTTGTTTCTCTAGGCCTTCCTCAATCCCAATAATTCTTAAATTTGTCCTTTTCATGATATCCCATAGTTCTTGTAGATTCTGTTCATGATTTCTTACCATCTTCTCTTTTTGTTCAACTTTGTTTTCAAGGTTAAATATTTTGTCTTCAATGTCTGAGGTTCTGTCTTCCAGGTGTTCTATCCTATTGGATATGCTTTCTATGGAGTTCTTAATTTGGTTTATTGTTTCCTTCATGTGAAGGATTTCTGTTTGGTTTTTTTTCAATATCTCTAACTCTTTATTGAAATGATCTTTTGCTTCCTGTATTTGCTCTTTTAACTGTCGATTGGTGCGATCATTCAATGCTTGCATTTGCTCTTTCATCTCATCATTCAGTGCATGCATTTGCTCTTTCATCTCATTGTTTGCTTCTCTGATCATTTTAATTATGTACATTCTGAACTCCTTTTCTGTCATTTCTTCTGCCATGCTGTCACTGGGTTTTATTGATGTAACATCTAGATTTGTTTGCAGCATTTTCTTTCCTTGTTTTCTCATATTGTTCAGGTATCAGAGGACCGCTGAGATATTGCAGATTTCCTCTATTGACTTACAATGTCCCTGAAGATTTCTATATATATCCCCCCTTAGCCTTCAGTAGGCTGAAGTCTTGGAGGAAGTTGATAATGCGGTGCTCCACAAGGAAGCTGCCTCTCTAGGAGTGGTGGCCTTCAGGTGGGGTATATTCCCTGCTAGTGGGCAGAGGTGCCTCCACTTGTTGACCAATGGTCATCCAAAGGGGAACTAGCCTGCGGGCTGAGGCAAGGCCTGTTTGGGCCTGAGTCTCTGGTTTTACCGTTTTTGTGTGGAAACCTCACCCGGCAGGGAAGACTCACCCAGTGTGGAGGTCTCGCTGGTTAGTTCCCTCGTAGAGGTTCCCCTCAATTTACAGCTACCGCCTGGGCTGGGCTGCCTTCCTCTGCAAAGTTCCCAGGGGCCCGGCCCTACCTCCTGGGCCTGGGAGCCTCACCCTTCGCAGATGAATCTCCTTAGGCTGCCCCTCCTCAGAGAATCTGCCCGCAGTTCTGGAACCTTCGCTCCGCCCTAAGCCTGTCTCTGTGCGGCTCTTCCACCAAGAAGCCTCCTAGATCCTGGGACCCTGCTCTGAACCTAATCGCCTGGCTATGCGGCCCCTCCTCTGAGCAGCCACCTGGGGCCCCGTACAATCGCTCTGAGTCCCAGAGACCCGCCACACGCCTCTTCCTCCAGACAGCCGCCCTGTATTCTGGTGCGGTCACTAGGAGTCCAAGAAACTCACTGCGTGCCTCCACCTCCCACCAACCACCCGTAGCCCTGAGCAATCAATCACTCCGAGTCGAAGTGACCCTCCCCGTTCCTCCTCCTTCTCCAGATAACCCCCCGGGTGTTCAGGAGCAGTCGCTGTGAGTGGCTCTGAATCCACGTGACCCGCTGCACGGGTCCTCTGGGCAACCGCCCGGAGCTCTGGTGCGGCCACTCAAGACCAAGCGACCCACCACGCTCCTCCTCCAGGCAGCCCCCCTGTGTTCAGGAGCGATCGCTTTAAGTTCAAACAACTCACCACTCGCCTTCTCCTCTGAGCAGCCGCCTGGAGCGCTAATGCAGTCACTGCGAGTCCAAAGGACCCGCCGCGCTCCTCCTCTTCCTCCTCCTTCTCCTCCGGGCAGGCCCCGGGGTTCAGAAGTGGTCTGAGTCCAAACAGCTCGCCGCGCAGCCCCTCCTCTGGCAACCGCCTGCAGCTCTGGTGTAGTCACTCCGAATCCAAGTGGCCACGCTCCTCCTCCTCGTCGTCCCCAGGGCAGGCGCCGGTGTTCAGAAGCAGTCGTTCTGAATCCAAACTGCTCGCCGCGCGGCTTCTCCTCTGGCAACCGCCTGTAGCTCTGGTGCAGTCACTCCGAATCCAAGTGGCCACGCTCCTCCTCCTCCTCCTCAGGGCAGGCCCCGGTGTCCTGAGTCCACACAGCTCTCCTCGCCACTCCTCCCCTGGGCAGCCGCCGGAGCCCCAGTGGTTGCTCCGAGTCCCAGCGCTGTGCCGAGCGGCCTCCTTTGCGGTGCTCCCAGTTGTCCGCATTCACTGCTCCAGCGGGGGGAGGGGCGTCTCCCCGGCAGCTCTACTTCACAAAGTTTACTGGGTTCCGGGACCACCGTCCCATCCGGGATGCCTTCCCATCGGGTGAGAGTCACCCGGCTGCTTTGAGTTGGTCCCAAGTGTCTCAATATCTCCTCTTTTGAATCCTCAGTCCTGGAGCAACATGAAATGCAACTACCCTCTAGGCTGCCATCTTGAAACCTCCAAATTTCCTCTTAAGCACCACTCGCACTGTATCCTCCAAAATTCAATGAAATTTCATTTTCATTTAGTTCCAAATATGTTTTGATTTCTTGTGAGATTTCTTCTTTGACTGGTGTATTGTCTAGAGGTAGGTTGTTTAATCTCCATGCATTTTGGAATTTTCCAGTTTTCTTCCTGGTATTTCTTTCTAGTTTAATTCCACTGTGATCTGAGAGTGGACATTGTATGATTTTTACCTTTTCATATTTTCAAAGGTGTATTTTATGGCCCAGAATGTGGTTTATCTTGGTAAGTATTCCAAGATGGTGAGCTTGGGAAAAATGTGTATTCTGCTGTTGTTAGACAGAGTAGCCTATGGATATTATATCCAATTATATCCAATTGATTGATGGTGGTGTTGGATTCACTTATGCCGTACTGATATTCTGCCTGGCTGACTCTGTCCGTTTTTCATAAAGAGATGTTGAAGAATTCAACCATGATAGTGGACTCATCTACTTCCCCTTGTAGTTTTATCAGTTTTTGCTTAATGTATTTTGACATTCTGCTGTTAGGTGCATGCATGTTAAAAATTATTTTGTTTTCTTGGATAACTGACCCTTTTTTTATTACACAGTATTCTTTGTCTCTGAAATTTTCTTGCTTGCAACTCTACCCTGTATGAAATTAACTTGCCCTCTTTCCTATTTTCTTCTGCTTAGACCAGCACAGTGTATTTTCCCCCCCTCTATGTTCTTCATCTATTGCATATTAATAAAGTGAGTTTCTTTTATCAAACATCTAGCTTGGTTGTGTTTCTTTCATTCACTGTGACCTTTTCAGTCTTTCAATTCATATATTTGGTGATCATTTTGATGTTCAAAGTAATTATTGATATGGTTGGATCGTTATCTACTGTATGTATTACTGTTACATATTGCTGCCCTTGTTCTTTGTCCCTTTTTTTATCTTGTATTCTTATCTCTGCATTCAATTGAACATTTTATACAATTCCATGTTCTCTCTATTTTAACTTATCAGTGATATATTTATTTTTGCTTTTTAAAATGGTTTCCCTAAAAGTTTGCAATATATAATAACAATTAAGCCAAGTCCACTCTCAAATAGCCCCCAAATTGCTTCATAGGAAGTATGAGTTCCTGTAAAAAAAATCCTAATTTCTTCTTCCTATTCCTTGTACTGTTATCACTCATTTCACTTAAATGTAAGACACATAAGCATACACACACACACACACACCAGGCATACATAATTACATACATTGTTGTTATTATTTTGGGTAAACTTTTATCTGTTGGAACAGTGAAGACCAAGAAATATGAGGCAGGAGTTGTGGCCCAAGGCTGTAATCCCAGTAGCTTGGGAGACTGAGGTAGGAGTATCCTAAATTCGAAGTCAGCTTCACCAACTGACTGAGGCCCTAAGTAACTCAATGAGACACAGTCTCAAAAAAAAAAAAAAAAAAAAAAGAATAAAAAAGGTTTGGGGATGTGGTTATGTGCCCCTGGGATCCATCTCTCTGGTACATAGAAAAAAAGTTTTTATTTTACCTTCATTTTATTTCTTTATGTAGATCTGAGTTCTACCTATATTATTTTCCATTTTTTAACATTCTTTCAAGGCTGGTTTTACTGGTAGTAAATTCTTTCTCTCTCTCTTTCTCTCTCTCTCTCTCTCTTTTGGCCTGAGAAAGTATTTCTTCTTCAGTTTTGAAGGATAGTTCTCAGTTTACAGAATTGTAGGTTAGTATTTTTTCATTCTTTTGCTTTGTTTCTCTGAATATAAAGTCATATATGTCACTCCGATTTCTCCTTATTTGCATGGTTCCTGAGAAAAACTCAGCTATAATTTTTATCTTTTTTCTCTATAGATTAGGTGTTTCCCCTCTCTGGCTTTCAGGATCTGTCCTTTATCTTTGATACTATAGTTTGAAAATATCTCTAATTGTCATGGTTTTTGTTTGTTACACTCATCCTGTCTGGTGATCGTTGAGCTTCCTGTTTCTGTTTTGGTGTCTGACATTACTTTGGGGAAATTCTCAATCATTGTTCCAAATATTCCTTCTTATTTTTCTTTCTTTGTTCCCCTCTAAGACTCTCATGATGCAAATGTCATACATTTAGTCGTTGTCCCCATTCTTGGGTATTCTTTTCTTTATCTTTTAAGTCTATATTCTCTTGGCTTTTCCCTTTGGGGGTTTCTATTAATATATGCTCAAGTTCAGAGATTCTTTTCTCAGCTGTGTTCATTCTACTAAGAGGCCCGTCAAAGGTACTCTTTATTTTATTGGTTCTTCTAAGTTATGCATGATGGTAGAATACATTTTGATATAATGATACAAGCAAAGATGAATCTTATTCTGATTAAGACCCCATTCTTGTGGGTGGGTAGATGGTTGGGATAGCTTAGGTATTTTAATATGTGTGCAGAGGAAGATCGTTAGATTTATTTTGCGGTCTTTCCTATTCCTGTCCACTTCATTCCTTTAATTTCCCTTTGTCTAACCTACTGAACTACTTCTCTTCTTACCCTCACCCCTTTATTATAGTTTAGCTTCCACATATCAGCAAACCCATTCCACCTTTGGTTTGGGGGTATTGGCTTATTTAACTTAATATGATATTCTCCAGATTCATCCACTTACTGGCAAATGTCATGAAGTCATTCTTCTTTATGACTGAGTAACACTCCATTGTGCCTATATACCACAATTTCTTTATCCATTCATCTATTGATGGACATCTAGGTCTATTCCATAGCTTAGCTATTGTCACTTGAGCTGCTATAAACATTGATGTGGCGGTGTCACTGAAGTATGCTGATTTTAAATCCTTTACATATACCCTAAGGAGTGGGATAATTAGGTGAAATGGTGGTCCATTCCTATTTTGTTGAGGATTCTCCATACTGCTTTCCAGAATGGGTTACACCAATTTGCAGTCCCTCCAGCAATGTACGAGCGTTCTCTTTTGCCTACATCCTTGTCAACATTTGTTGTTACTTATAGTCTTAATAATTCAATTCTGACTGGAGTGAGATGGAATCAGTATAGTTTTAATTGGTATTTTTCTGTAATTGCTGGAGATGTTGAACATTTTTTTCATATTTGGTGATCATTTGTATTTCTTCTTTTGAGAAGGGTCTTTTCAGTTCCTTTGCCCATTTATTGATTAGGATATTTTTTGTTTTTGTTTTGCTTTTTTTTTTTTTTTTTTTTTTTGGTGTTAAGCTTTTTGAGTTCTTTATATATCCTATCTTAAGTGCAGGTGGCAAGTATTTTCTCCCATTCTGTAGGTTCTCTCTTCATGCTCTTGATTAGTTCTTTTGCTGTAAAGAAGCTTTTTAGTTTGAAGTCATCCCATTTATTGATTTTTTTATTTTATTTCTTGTGCTTTAGAAGTCTTGTTCTGGAAGTGGTTTTCATCCCAGGATACAAGGTTGGTTCAACATCCCAAAATTAATATCACATAAATAGACTTAAAATAAGAACCCCAATCCTTGCAATCATGACAATAAGATTTCAGACATGTTGCTCAGAGTAACAAGCATGAGTTTATTAGAAGGGATAGGAAAGAAGGAAAAGGAGGACACTCTGAAAAGAGAGAGAGTCCTCCCAGGGATAAGAGGGACAGCATGTCTTTTCTGCCCTACAGTTTTAATGGAGTCCAAGGAAAGTTTCCAGAAAGTCCTGCACAGGTTTACCTCTTGACTTATGACTGACAACAGAATGACCTCAGATTTTCAGATCCTAACTGTGCATGACAACTCTAGGTTCCTAAGGGGGAAAAAAAAAAAAAAAAGATAAGAACCATATGATTTCAGTAGATGCAGAAAAAGCATTTGACAAATACAGCATCCATTCATGTTTAGAACACTAGAAAGGTATTCTCTATGCCACTGTTTTTGATCCTAGCATTTTTCTTTGGTCCTTTCTTGAATTTCTACCTGTTTTATTACACTGTCTGTTGCTGTGTGCTAACTATTTTGTCCATTAGAACTCTTACTGAATTAATTGTAGCTGTTCTTAATTCCTAGTTTGACAATTCCAACATCTCTTCTACGTTTGGTTCTAATGTTTGATCTGTTTTTCCAAATTGGTTTTTTCTTTTTTCTGTTTGTTTTTTTCTCTTGGTATGCTTTGTCATTCTAGACAAAGCTTTGTTGTGATAGATAGACATACCATACTAGGTACAAGAAACTGCTGTAAATAGGCCTTTAATAATCAAGTAATGGTAAGTGTTTTATAGTCTGTTATTGGGCCTCTTTTAGGAAGCTTATGCTTGAACTGTGAACTTCAAAGTGTTTCTCAATCCTTTCCCCTTGCTGTAGGTAGAAGAGATGACTACAATTGCCTAGAGTTGGGTGTTTCCCTTTGCTGAGATCACTTAGCTCTGATAATACCCTGCAGGTTAGGTTCTGGTTAACTAGCTTTTCCTGTGGATGGGACTTGTTGAAAGAGCAGAGAACTCTGGTGTGTTTCAAAATGGTTCTTCTCACATTCTCCCTGCCGGATGTCAGAGAGGACTCTTTTCCAGTATTTACTGAGAACTTGGTCAAGTCTCTGGAGGTGAAACTCACAAAAGCATGGAGACGGAGCCAGCCTCCAACAATGTGTCAATTACACTTTAGGTTTTCCTACTCCAGCAATGGTTCCTGCAGTGCTTTCCACTTGTGAGTCTCTTTTCTGGTAAGTTATGGTTGCTTGCATTTGTCTGTCTGTCTCTTCAGTCCTGGGAATAGTGCCTTATATTGTGTCCAGACCTCACTTATGGATCTAAAAAGAATGGCTGGTGTTGCTTTGTTTAGCTTTGTAGTTGTTGTTAAGATGAAGTGTTGACTTGCAAGTTCCTTACATGTGGAATTGGAAATCAGAAGTCGCAGTAGTCATTTTTAACTTCCCTAATAATAATATTAAATCTTTACAGGCTATCTTCCTTAGTTATTAAATATGCAGAATCAATGAAAATAAGTTCAAAATAAGGAATCACCCTGTGAATAGAGCTCCAAAAAGTGACTGTGTAGTTTAAAGGACTTAATAGAACTTGGAGGATGGGCAAGATTTAGGTGGAGAAGATGAGCAGTCAATATATATTTACTAAGTGTCCTTTGTGACTAAAGAGACAAAATTAGTAAAAAAAAAAAAAAAAAAAAAAAAAAACAAAGACACTAAATATGTCAATCATACTTAGAAGGGAGAATTCAACTCAATTCAGTAAAAGTAAAAGGAACCGAGGATATGAATTATGTTGTTACATTTCTTTATATTCCTCCTTCTCTTGGGTGAACAGACATTTAAATAATTAAAATATAATCAACAATGAATGTTTTGAGTACCTATTAGCTCATAAATAAACCACTAGTCATTATAAGGTACTGCATTCAGTGGGTGGCATACAAATTATATGTAATATGTTTGCCCACAACATTACAGTTCACAGTCTAATTGGTAAATGAAAAATGTAAACACAAGATATCTAATATCCTAGACATAAGCTCCAGATATACTGAGCCTTGAAATCTTGAAGCTTTTGTGTTTAACTCCACCTAAATGACCTTTAAAAGAAAATGAAGAAGAAACATATAGAAAAGAACACTTAAAAAATAATGAAGTCTTCTGTCTAGCATTGAGTTCGTCATATATTCCAGGAAATTATGTAAAAAAATTCCTTAGGGAGATCCAACATGTCGGAATAGAAGGTGACTGCATCTCCCATTGCTCCAGAACTCAGGATTCAAGAAGGGGAGGTATTGAGAGACTCAGACCAACATAGAGCTGCGGGGTGAGTCTCTCCCACTGGGTGAAGCTTGGCCCGGGTGGCAGGCCCGGACAGGGGAAGCTTCTCGGAGCAGGGCAGGGCAGCAAGAGTCTTCCCCAAGCAGCCCTGCTCTCTCCAGCGGCAGACGGGGTCCATAGCCAGCTTCTTGGAGCAGGCCCAACCAGTGAGAGCTTTTCCGCACAGAGCCAACCCCAAGCCCTGAACCCAGCATTGGCCCTGGCCCGCAGGTGGCTTCTGGGACCAAGGCAGGACAGGGAGAGGCTTTCCCCGAGCAGCCTGCCTCCCTCAGGTGGGGGCAGGCCCTGTCTATAGCCAGCTTCTAGGAGTAGGACCACCCAGTGAGAAGATTTCCATGCAGAACCAGCCCCCAGCCCTGGACCCAGTAGCAGGCTAGGGGCAGCTTTCTTCAGAAGCACTCATTATCAAGTTCCTCCAAGACTTCAGGCTCCTGAAGGGTGGGAGGTGATATACTGGAAATCTACAGGGACACTATAAGCCAATAGAGGAAATCTGCAATATCTTAGAGTCCCACTGACATCTGACCAATATGAGAAAACAAGGGAAGAAAATGTCCCAAACAAACCTAGATACTATATCAATAAAATCCAATGACAGCACAGCAGAAGAAATGTCAGAAAGGGAGTTCAGAATGTACATAATCAAAACAATCAGGGAAGCAAATGAGGAGATGAAAGAGCAAATGCAGGCATTGAAGGAGGAGATAAAGAGCAAATGCAAGCATTAAATGATTGCACCAATCAACAGTTAAAAGAGCAAATACGGGAAACAAGAGATCATTTCAATAAAGAGTTAGAGATACTGAAAAAAAAACAAACAGAAATCCTTGAAATGAAGGAAACAAGAAACCAAGTTAAAAACTCCGTAGAAAGCATAACCAATAGGATAGAACATCTGGAAGAAATTGAAGACAAAATATTTAATCTTGAAAACAAAGTTGACCAAACAGAGAAGATGGTAAGAAATTATGAACAGAATCTACAAGAATAATGGGATATCATGAAAAGGCCAAATTTAAGAATTATTGGGATTGAGGAAGGCTTAGAGAAACAGACCAAAGGAATGAACAATCTATTCAATGTAATAATATCAGAAAATTTCCAAATATGAAGAATGAAATGGAAAACCAGGTACAAGAGGCTTATAAGACTCCGAATATACAAAATTACAACAGAACCACACCAAGGCACATTATTATGAAAATACCTAACATACAAAATAAAGACAGAATTTTAAGGCTGCGAGAGAAAAGAATCAAATAACATTCACGGGGAAACCAATATGGATATCAGCAGATTTTTCAATCCAGACCTTAAAAGCTAGAAGGCATTTACCAAGCCCTGAAAGAAAATGGATGCCAACCAAGAATCTTATACCCAGCAAAACTTACCTTCAGATTTGATGACAAAATAAAATCCTTCCATGATAAACAAAAGCTAAAAGAATTTACAAAAAGAAAGCCGGCATTACAGAACATTCTCAGCAAAATATTCCATGAGGAAGAGATGAAAAACAACGATACAAATCAGCAATGGGAGGAACTAGCCTAAAGGAATAGCGAAATAAAGGGGAAACCAAATCATGTCAAAAAACAAAAATGAGTCAAATGACTGGGAATACAAATCATATCTCCATAATAGCCCTGAATGTTAATGGCCTGAACTCATCAATCAAAAGACATAGACTGGCAGAATGGATTAAAAAGAAAAATCCAACAATTTGCTGCCTGCAAGAGACTCATCTCATAGAAAGAGATACCCATAGACTAAAGGTGAAAGGATGGGGAAAAAACATACCATGCACATGGACACAGCAAAAAAGCTGGAATATCCATCCTCATTTCAGATAATGTGGACTTCAAGCCAAAATTAGTCAGAAGGGATAAAGAAGGACATTACATACTGCTTAAAGGAAGCATAAATCAGCAAGACATAACAATCATAAATATCTATGCCCCGAACATTGGTTCATCCATGTACGTCAAACAAATCTTTCTCAATGCCAGAAATCAAATAGACCACAACACAATAATACTAGGTGATTTTAACACACCTCTCTCACCACTGGATAGATCTTCCAAACAAAAATTGAATAAAGAAACCATAGATCTCAATAACACAATCAACAATTTAGACTTAACCGACTTATATAGAATATACCATCCAACAAAGAATGAATACACTTTGTTCTCAGCAGCACATGGATCCTTCTCTAAAATAGACCATATTTTATGCCACAAAGCTACTTGTTAGCAAATACAAGAAGATAGAGATACTATCTTGTATTTTATCAGATCATAATGGATTGAAATTAGAAATAAATGACAGAATAAAAACAGAAACTTTACCAATACCTGGAGATTAAATAATGCATTATTATATGATGAATAGATAACAGAAGATATCAAGAGGGAAATAAAAAAAAATTCTTAGAGGTAAACAAGAACAAAGACACATCATATCAAAATCTTTGGGACACTATGAAAGCAGTACTTAGAGGAAGATTTATTTCATGGAGCGCATTCAACAAAAGAAGTAAAAATCAACAAATAAATGACTTAACACTACAGCTCAAAGCCCTAGAAAAGGAAGAGCAGACCAACACCAAAAGTAGTAGAAGACAGGAAATAGTTAAAATCAGAATTGAAATCAATGAAATTGAAACAAAAGAAACAATTGAAAAAATTAACAAAATAAAGAGTTGGTTCTTTGAAAAAATATACAAAATTGATAAACACTTAGCCACACTAACAAAGAGAAAGAGGGAGAAAACTCAAATTACTAAAATTCAGAAAGAACAAGGAAATAGCACAACAGACATGAGTGAAATACAAAACATAATTAGAAGCTATTTTGAAAATCTATACTCCAACAAAACAGAAAACCTCGAAGACATCAACAAGTTTCTAGAGACATATGAATTACCTAAACTGAACCAGGAGGACATACACAACTTAAATAGACCAATTTCAAGCAATGAAATAGAAGAGGTCATCAAAAGCCTACCAACAAAGAAAAGTCCGGGACCACATGGGTTCTCAGCCGAGTTCTACAAAACCTTTAAAGAAGAGCTCATTCCAATACTTCTCAAAGTATTTCATGAAATAGAAGAGGAGGGAACCCTCCCAAACTCATTCTATGAAGCCAATATCACCCTGATACCTAAACCAGACAGAGACTCATCGAGGAAAAAAAATTTTAGAACAATATCCTAAATGAACATCGATGCAAAAATTCTCAACAAAATTTTAGGATATCACATATATAAATATTTTAAAAAGATAGTGCACCACAATCAAGTGGGTTTTATCCCAGGGATGCAAGGTAGGTTCAACATCCAGAAATCAATAAATGTCATTCACCATATTAACAGACTTAAAGTTAATAATCACATGATTATTTTGATAGATGTAGAAAAAGCATTCAATAAAATACAGCATCCCTTCATGCTCAAAACACTAGAAAAAATAGGGATAGTGGGAACATTTCTTAACATTGTAAAGGCCATCTATGTGAAGCCCGTGGCCAATATCATTCTAAATGGTGAAAAACTGAAAGCATTCCCCCTAAAAACTGGAACAAGGCAGGGATGCCCTCTTTCACCACTTCTATTCAACATTATCCTTGAAACTCTAGCCAGAGCAATTAGAAAAACCAAAGAAATTAAAGGAATATGAATAGGAAAAGAAGAACTCAAACTATCCCTGTTTGCTGATGACATGATTATATATTCAGAGGAACCCAAAATTCCACCAGAAAACTTTTAGAACTCATAAGTGAATTCAGTAATGTAGCAGGCTACAAGATCAATGCTCATAAAACGAGTGCATTTTTATACACAAGTGATGAATCTTCAGAAAGAGAAGTTAGGAAAACTACCCCATTAGCAGAAAGAGTGAAGCAGGGGGTATTGCAATACCAGATCTTCAACTATACTACAAACCAATAGTAACAAGAATGGCATGGTATTGGTACCAAAACAGACAGGTAGATCAATGGTACAGAATAGAGGACATGGACAAAAACCCAAATAAATACAATTTTCTCATACTAGACAAAGGGGCCAAAAATATGTAATGGAGAAAAGATAGCCTCTTCAACAAATGGTGCTGGGAAAACTGGAAATCCATATGCAACACAATGAAACTAAACCCTTATCTCTCAACCTGCACAAAACTCAACTCCAAATGGATCAAGGATCTCGGAATCAGACCAGAGACCCTGCATCTTATAGAAGAAAAAGTAGGTCCAAATCTTCACCATGTCGGCTTAGGATCAGACTTCCTTAACAGGACTCCCATAGCACAAGAAATAAAAACAAGAATCAACAACTGGGATGATTCAAACTAAAAAGTTTTATCTCAGCAAAGGAAACTATCATCAATGCGAAGAAAGAGCCTACAGAGTGGGAGAAATTCTTTGCCAATCATACTTCAGATAGAGCACTAATCTCCAGAATCTATAAAGAACTCAAAAAACTCTACACCAATAATGGAAATAATCCAATTGACAAATGGGCTAAGGAAATGAATAGACACTTCACAGAAGAAGATCTCAAGCAATCAACAAACATATGGAAAAATGTTCAACATCTCTAGTAATAAGAGAAATGCAAATCAAAACCACCCTAAGATTCCATCTCACCCCAATTAGAATGGCAATTATCAAGAATACAAGCAACAACAGGTGTTGGCGAGGATGTGGGGAAAAAGGTACACTCATACATTGCTGGTGGGGCTGCAAACTAGTGCAGCCACTCTGGAAAGCAGTTGGAGATTCCTCAGAAAGCTTGGAATGGAACCACCATTTGACCCAGCTATCCCACTCCTTGGCCTATACCCAAAGGACTTAAAATCAGCATACTACAGAGATACAGCCACATCAATGTTCATAGCTGCTCAATTCACCATAGCCAGATTGTGGAACCAACCTAGATGTCCGTCCATTGATAAATGGATAAAGAAACTGTGGCCTATATATACAATGGAATATTACTCCGCCATGAAGAATGACAAAATTATGGCATTCACAGGTAAATGGATGAAATTGGAGGATATCATACTAAGTGAGATAAGCCAATCTCAAAAAACTAAAGGACGAATGATCTCGCTGATATGCGGATGAGGACATATGGGGGGGGTACGAGGGGTTAGTGTTAGGGTTAGGACTAGGTTTAGGATTAGGGTTAAGGACGGTGGTAAGAATGGAGGAAGGAAGGACTGAATAGAGGGAAAAGAGGGGTGGGAGGGGTGGCAGGGGAAGGGAAAAAAATAACAGAATGAATCAAACATTACCCTATGTAAATTTATGACTACACAAATGGTATGCTTTTACTCCATGTGCAAACAGAGAAACAACATGTATCCCATTTGTTTACAATAAAAAAAAAATAAACCAGCTACTTATGAAATGACATTCAGAATAAAATTTTGCCTCAAATAGAAAAAAAAAAAAATCCCTTAGCATAATGCATTGTCTTGGGGCCCTCACAATTTTTCCACTTTCACATGGGTAAGGATTCTCTGCTGTTTAGTCAATTTAGTCAATCACCGTGGCTTAAATTTGTTTAGTAGCCAAAAGGAAAATAAGCTTGATTAAGAGGTGTAGAATTAAATCCTTACCACAGACTAGTGCAAAAAGTTGAAAACTTTGAATCAGGACAATACATATCCCGTTATTGTGAGTTTCATGAAAGGTTCTGGATGAGCCTACACATGTAGTTCAAGGGGTCTGCTTGCAGGAACCAAGGCCGGCCAGAGTCAAAAACTGCTTCTGGCTCCAAGTGGAACACCGGTGGGCGTTTGTACCTTGTGACTGACATGTTCAGGAGGAATAATGCCTTGGTCTGCTGTGGTAGTGGTAGAGATTCCAGGAATCTTTTCATAAATTGTGGCAATTGTAAATGATCAAAACCAGGGAGATTTGGCTGAGAGAATTTCAGGGAACCGTGAACCCACCACTTCTATTTTTGCTTCAGGAATAGGGAGGTTGACTTGTGTTTCCTCTCCTGGATTTGCCCTCCCCAGGGTATGTTCCCAGTCTTTCCAAAGGAGGATAACTTTAGTCTGCGATGAACATGGAGGTGGGATGGTGTGGCATGCACTATATAGGCAATACAGTATCTGTAACTCAGGGGAAAACATCTTGATGGCGAGATGACACGAGAGACTGTTTAGGTCACTAACTAATGTGGATGGTCCACAGGCCCAGATATCCTAATGGACACTCCTGGAGGCACCTGGGCTGCCTCTGATGCTGCAGGATAGTCACTCATGAGGTGTGCATGGCCTTTTGTGTGTTTGTTCCCTATAGGTTGCTGGCACTATCTTACCTATTTCAAGGTTGGGTACTCTACCAATTCTAATGGGAGAAGGTGTGTGATGTAAATATTTGACATAATAGAGATTTTGAAAAATGTATTGGTTCCTTTTAGTTACATATAATAGCAGAATACATTTTGATATAAATACACAATCACAGAATAATTTTATTCTAGTTAGAGTCCCATTCTTATTGATGTATAGCACAGTGGGACTTTTAAAAGTAAAGAAAATCCTGAGGGAGATTTTAGGAACTACCACCCTCTGATGGTGATAGGAGAAGCTAATCTCTCATTTCTAACAGAGTCCCCCTCCTATGGAGACAAACCTCCCCTGCTTTTGAAATCATTACCATCTCCTCCATGAAATTCAACAGTTTTTTTTTTTCTTTTTTGTCAATTCTACAACTGAATCTACCAAATTTAAGTATGCTCCTAATTAAACTTAACGGACAAATAAATACAGACTATTATATTTTGCAATGGCTGAAATCCTCCAAATTCATTCTTTGCTGCAAATTCTTACGGAAAATTTTATTTTGGCATGTCTGTTTTTAGTTTGTGTACACTTTTTCAAAAGCACCTCCCTTGGGTATGTCAAAGAATGCCTATTTGGACTTTGCAAAGTTCAAAGTTCTGGCCTGTATCCACTTGTGCTTCCCGTGTTCTGGTGCGCATGCCTTCTGTACAGAGACTCTTAATAAGATGGCTCACCTTCTGGTTACTCCATTAGGAGAGTTGTCATTTACTGATAACTGCCTTTATATAATACATAGATACATTACTAATAGTAGCCCAAGTAGTCATACCAGAGCATGCAATGGTTACCTTCTAAATCCTAGAAGAAAAAAAAAAAAAAAAAAGATTATTTCATGTAGTGAAGGACAAAGACAAGTTAAAATGCAGTTAAATTGGCAATAGATACCTGATGACCAGAGTATACATTCCTACCAGATATGCCATGATTACCAAAAAGCACAAGAAATTATCCAGGGCAAGGGCTCTTTCTACTTCCTGATGATTCAGGTGCACCTAGTTACACCTGTAGCCCAGAAACACTGGACATATTTGCATGCTGGTTTTTATGTAATGGGAAGGCTTCCAAGTAACGTGCAAGTGGCGAGGATCCCATAGTGCTGGGTTGCTTCACTGACTTCTTAGTCACTCTTTGGAAAACAGTCCTCTAAAGTCACCAGTGACCTCCTTCTAGTTTAGATAAATGTGGGCGTATTTTTTCTGTCCTCATTCTCCATATTTTAACAGTATTTGGCATTTCTAACTCTTAGAGTTTCTCTTTTATTTTTCACTCTTTCCATTTAGGGTATCAAAATTGGTTATTCCTATAGGGTTATTTCTATGCATTCTGTTTTTCTTTCTGGAGATTCTTTTGAAATAAGGAAAGAAAAAATGTCATTGCAGATTACACTATTTAGCATTGAATTTGACTGTGAGGAACAGAGATGTAACATAACAGTGACTGAAATAAGGCAGAAGCTTTCTTTTCTCTCTTGTGTAAAAAAATCTCAAGGTAGGCAATTTGATGTAGGTATGGAAGCTGTGTTCTAGGAAGCCTCAGAGTTCTAGATTCCTTCCACCTTTCTTCTCCACTGCCATGCTGTGTTGTTTTCATACAGCCATATCCCAGGCAGATAGTTAGAAAAAGGAAAAGTGAACAGTGGGGGGAAGGGTAAAAGATATGTGCTCCAGCTTTTATTTTTTTAATGTTTTTACTACGGATGGAAGCCAGATACACTTTATCACTGAGCCATATCTCCACCCCTTTTTATTTTTATTTTGAGACAGGGTCTTGCTAAATTGCTGAGAGTCTTGCTATGTTGCTGAGGTTGGCTTGAACTTGGGACTCTCCTGCCTCAACCTATAACTGGCACCAGTTGTCTTTAAAAGCTGTTTTATAGACATTTCCAAGTACATCCCTTTGGACAGAGCTTTGTCACAGTTACCTTCTTGCAAGGAAGGATAGGAAATGTAATTCTTACTCTGGGTCGTCATGTAGCTGTATGAAAATTCTATGAGTGTAGAAAAAGGAAACACATAATTGGTAAAACAAAACAAAACAAAACAAAACACTCTCCAGCATTTTCTTCTAACAATTTTAATATTTGATTTTCATAAGTATGTGTTTTATCTATCTGAAGCTATTTTGTTTATGGCATTAGGTAAGAAATGTAGTGTGACTTTACTTTCCGATCAGGCAATTATTGGAACACCTTTCATTAATTTCCTCCCAATGATCTATAATGGCACTTTTGACCACAAGTTTCCAGATATGTATCTGCTTATCCTATTCTAGATTTCTATGCTTTCTATTCTAGATTTTCCTTGTCTACTGTATTTACCAATACCAAAACTATAATATCTTCATTATTGGACTGAATCATGAGAAATTTTTGGTTTTGACCTATAAAAATGCCAGTTTCATCTGCTTCAAAACAAATATTGTGGTTTCTTAAGATTTGTCGTTACCAATCTCCCCTCCCCTCCTTTCCTCACTCCTACATTTCTTCCCAAGAGAACTTGGTTCTTGTTAGCAGTTTGCTTTTTCATATAAATTTTAGAATCAGTTCTCCATGTTTCCAGAAAAAAAAAATACTTCTAGCATTTTAATCTGAATTTTGTGAAATTCACAGATTATTTTGTGGGACAATTGACATCTCTTTAGCCTTGTGTCTTCTTATCTGTGGTAAGGGTATATATTCCCATTTAGATATTCTTAATTTTTTTTCAGTGAAGTTGTATGCTATTTTCCATGCGTGTCTCCCACATCTTCTCTCATGCTATTTTGATGTAACATTTTAGTCTTATGCTTTTCAAGCAGCCTTGTTTATTCATGTTTACTTACATACTCACCAGTGGATTTGCTCACCATTTCTTGAAAAGCAGACCTATTTCATGACCTGAGTTTCTTTTTTTCTTATGTCTTCCTTTGGTGTGGGTATGTTGGTAGTACGTTTCTTTCTCTCTCTCTTATTTCATTACATTATCATCAAATGCTTTATTTCACTTGTATTCTTGAATAAAAGCATGGGTTGGGATATAATTGTGGGTTGGTTGACAATATTTTCTCTGAACCCTTTAGAGATATTCCTCTACTGATATTTCTAAGAGAGTCTATTGACATTTATATGGTTTTATTCTCATTCTGTCTGCAGTTTAGATTTTCACTTTGTCATTGGCGTCTTGAAATTTTATTCCCTACTGTAAACTAAAGGGTGGGTTTTCTCTTACTCATTGGTGTTGGTTGTGTTTCCTGAATCAAAGATACATATCTCTCATGAAGCCTGAACAATTCAAAACCATTGTTTCTTTGAATATCTGTTCTCTTAATTTCTGTTTTTTCCTTTGTTAACTTCAAACAGAAGTATGCGTAACCTTACAACTCTATTTTCCAAGTCATTCTGACTTTTTCTTTTTCTCATTTCAAGGTTTCTGATTATTTCGTTTCTTTGGACCATTCTTATGAATTCTCTAATTCTCTCTTCAGCTGTGTTTATTGTTTAACCAATCCACTGAGTTTTGAAGTCCAAAAATTCAATTACTTATGAAAATTATTTTGAGCTCTTTCTTAGATATTCCTAGCTAATTCTCAAAAGTATCTTGCTTTATGTTCTTATTTTTAATTTTCTCTTTCCCAAAAAAGTTTAAAGAATCCCTTTATATAATGTGTTTGATTCTTCTAACATGTGAGGACTCTAGCTTTTTCTTTTTTTTCCCTGCTGCCTCTAATATTTAGTGCATTATTTGGCTTTTTGATAATTTTCTGCTCTGTTCTTCCATTTGGCTGATGTTAATTTATGGAGATCCTAAGGAATCTCTGTGAGCGAATGTTTCCCCAGACAGAATTGTGTTTCCTGCAGTCAGGCATCCTGAGTCACTAACAGTCTGGAAACCCTTAAAATTTAATTTTGCTTGCAGTCTACTATAATGCAAAGATGACAAGTGTTCTTGTACCCCACCCAGGTGAGGACAGGCTTGTCGTTAGTAACTTACAGAGGAGACTCCTTTTTCCTTTCTACTAAGGCCTGAGTCAAACAGGCTCCGCTCTTATTCTCTTCTCAGTGGATGAAATTGTTTCTGGCTTAAACTTTTATTGAGGGGTTGTCTCTTCAAGTAATCCTCTTTCTAGTCTCAGACTTGGCCTATTACCTTGAGCCAGACTAAGTTCTTCTACATGTTTTCTGTTCATCACCATTAAAACCGGAGAATCTAGATTCCTGCTTTCTGAGACACCCTTGGGCACTAGGCGACATTATCACTTGCTTTATTTGGTTTCAGATTCTTTTTTCATTAACAAACAAACAATGCTATGAATTTCTCTTATTTTGTTTGTTGTTCATTATGCGGTCGAAAGTCTATTTGTTCCAGAATTTTGTAGAGTTTATGATTAGAAGATCTTTCCAGAATATGTAGCCCATGCAAAGTGCTGAAATTCACACTTGCTGCTATTAGTTCCTATGAAATGCTATCCCTTCTCAGGGCCGTCCTCCTCAAGTCTATGTTAACAACAATGATTCTGATTCCTGAACTCCTATTGTTATGCCTAGACCTCATCCACATTCTGTTTTCTATAGGCATTCGAAAATATGAATTAGTCACTCACATATTACATCAACTGTTAAAGCTCAAGGTATACAAAGTAGAATTTATTTTCTTCCAATAATTGATTTTTCTTTAACTTTGCTATTTGGTTATTGCTCCATGTCAACATTATTCCTCATTTTTAGCATGTAAACCTTGAAAATGCCACAGAAGTTTACTGCACATGTCACTTCCAACTTGTTGCTGACTCCTCTCTTTGTCCCACTACTTAATTTATAAATTATCATGTCTAATCTCTTCTTTAAATACAAGGCCCTAACCACCTCACTTAAGATTAATTCAATATAATTTCAAAGCACCTAAAATCTATTGCTCACCTGCTGTGTGAAAGGTGGCATACAGTCTGCTACAGATTGAACAAAAGACAAACATTACTTGACCCTTAAGATTCTCAGGCAACATCTCTAGCAATTAGAGAGATGCAAATCAAAACTACTCTAAGATTTCATCTCACTCCAGTTAGAATGGCAATTATCAAGAATACAAGCAACAATAAATGTCGGCAAGGATGTGGGGAGAATGGTACACTCACACATTGCTGGTGGGACTGCAAATTGGTGCAGCCGCTCTGGAAAGCAGTATGGAGATTCCTCAGAAAACTTGGAATGAAACCACCATTTGACCCACCTATCCCACTCCTCGGTTTATCCTCAAAGGACTTAAAATCAGCATACTACCATGATGCAGCCACATCAATGTTCATAGCAGCTCAATTCACAATAGCTAAGTTATTGAACCAACCTGGACACCCCTCAACAGATGAATAGATAAAGAAATTGTGGTATACATACACAATGGAATATTACTCAGCCTTAAAGAAGAATGAAATTACGGCATTTGCAGGTAAATGGATGGAGTCTGGAGAGTATCATGCTAAGTGAAATAAGCCAATCCCAAAGAACCAAAGGGTAAATGCTTTCTCTGATATGCAAATGCTAATTCACAATAAGGGGAGTTGCTAGGGAAAAATAGAGGCACTTTATATTAGACAAAGGGGAGTGAGGGGAGGGGGTATGGGGGTAGGAAGGATAGTACAATGAATCAGACATTATTACCCATATATTACATATATGATTACATATATTACATATATGATTACACGACTGGTATTTTACATCATGTACAACCAGAAGAATGAGAAATGATACTCTTTTTATGTAAGATGAGTCAAAATGCCTTCTACTGTCATGTATAACTAATTAGAACAAGTAAAAAAAATATATCATTGACCTTGGGAAATCTTATAAAAAGACTAATAAAAAAGAGATTGTTTACTGAATTCATAAACTATTGAAAAAAATATATAATTAATTGCCTAAATGTCTGACTCAGGAAATAAATGTATGGATAGGGACAAGAAAGGAGAGATTTCAGTGTTTTCCAGAGTTAGGAAGTGGGAGTAAAGAAACACACAAGGATAGCAGAGTTGTGAGTTGAGAGAGGTTCCCGATGACATCTTATCATTACCTAGATCTGGCCATACTTGAATAATCCCGCTAATAAGTCAATCAATTCCCCTATTCCCTATCTTCTTCAATTTCTTCTTGCTCACCTTTTTTCCTTTTAACAGCAAGTCTGCTATTTCAATCCAGCCATCTTTCATTCCAACCAGGGATTTCACTGGGGTTTAATTTCTGTAATAACAAGAATCCTAGCTCTCCACCACTGGGGAGGTTTGGATCTTGCAGTGCCCTGAGATGTCAGTCCCCTTCCTGTGACCTCTACAGTTACTACTAGTTTATTAAGACTTATGGCCCTTTGATGTCTGTCTTGACTTCTCGTTGTTTGCTTCCTACTTCTGGGTGTCTACTATATTTATTTTCTATTTGTTTGAACAAAACAATAAAACCAGAGGTAGCTAAGCATTAACCATTCTCTCTCTCTCTCTTCCTCCCTCCCTCCCTCTCTCTCCATTCCTGTCCGTAATGAACTTATTATAGGAAAGTAAATATCCTACAATCCTTTTTTCTGTCTTTCCACTGGTAAGCAGGATTCATCTTTCATGGTTAGTGCTTAATACATGTTTACTAATCCATGTTGAATGGATTTTGTGGGGAGATGACTGTCCCCTGGGAAATGACAGATGTTCACTCCTCCTACACCCACCCGCTACAGTGAGGTTTCTCATTCAATATTCCTGTCCAGAAGACAATTCTCTGTGACTGTGGATGACTGGAAATAGTTACTTCAAATATAAATATTCTTGCATCATAGAAATGCTTTAAAAACTAAGCTTCAAACAAAACAATGTAATTGTTTGGCTAGAAACATGGATCATTAAAAGTAGTTTTACTTGGTTGCAAACTTTGTTCTATTATGTGATACATGAATTCACTGACTTCATTTGAGTCTCTTATTCTCAATTGTCACTAATGCTATTGAATTTAGAAACTTATGGATTAGGCATGTTTATATTTACTGTGTGCTATGAAGAAATTCTGTTTTAGATCTGGAGAAACATGTCTAGATTCAGTTGTGTATAGTACTATTATTAATTTATGACTAGGAGGTAAAAATTTTATTATTTGTCTTGTTCATTCTTTTCATCTTCAGTGAGTACCCCAAATAGTTCCTTAAACACAGTAGATGCTCCATAAATATGTGTTGAATAAAGGAACAAAATATTATGTTGATGATGTGGTTAACACAGGACCAACACTTATGTCTATATAAGTTGTAACTTCCTTGTATGTATTCCACATAAGAATGATTTTCATATATGGTTCCTCTGGCAAATTGGCATTCCTATTTTGGAGAATTTATTTGTCAGTAAATAAGGTAATGTGTGAATTCAAGTGAATTGGGGGGTGGTTAAAGGAAAATGGGATTAGCAGACACATGTTTTACAATGCATCACTTTTTTTTTTGCAAATCACACAATGAGGTTTTATTGCAAGCTCGAGCCTGGACCACAACCAGCCTCTCAGACCACTACCAGGGCTGAGTGGGAGTGGCCCCGAGGGATGAGAAAGCACTCTACTTAAGAAATTTCCAATCATTCACATACAAAGACCTGTACATTATTGGTTAACATTCAAACAGCTAAACATTTGTTCTCTTTTGGTTGGGTCCTGCCAATTTATTTGAATCTCATTGGGTCTCACCAAAACTGAATGGTCCTGGAGGAAGAAGGGAGGAGGGAGGGGGTGAACTATGCAGGAGATGAGTCAGGGCTAGGCCCCCTCCCCTGTCCTTGATAGATAAGGTTTCTGGGCAGCTGCCCATTTCTTGGACAGATATCTCTTAACAGCCTTGATAAACCCTGGAGGCCCAGTACGTCCTGTTTGTCCTGTATTGGCTCTTGAGGGTAGCACCTGTGTGCCCTTTCCTGGGGGGAGGTTTTACGGGCCAGTTCCCGAAATGGCTTGTTCGTACAACATGGCTGCACAGATGACACCTCGTTCTCAACATTCCCCCCTTCAGTTGTTCATAATGAGGGATCATGCTCATTCAGGTGTCATGCATATCCATCCTCTGGGGCCAGTATTCTCTCGTATTGTTGCTTTGCACCATCAGTTGGACCGTGCTTACATGGTCCTTAACAAAAGCTATTCCAACTTCCAGAGGCAGATGGCTTTCATGACCTTCATTTCCTCGATTTGACCTGATCCCCTATTTCTACACTAACTGCCTGTCCCCAATTCTGGCTTCATTCCCCCACTTTTGCTTTAGGAACTCCTTACTGCTGTGAGGAAAGGGGGCGCCGATGGTTCTGGCTGCTTCGAAGCTGAAAGGGGACAGCGAGGGGCAAGCAGTTTGGAGTTCCCTTTTAAAAAAATCGAGTCAATCGAGGGGTCCAAGGTAGAAGTCTGGCTGGGGAAGAGCAGATTGTAAAGTCATCTGGGGATGGGTACTTCTATGAGAAAAGAACAAAAAGACATGAGTACTGAAATGAGATTAGTACAAAGTAAATGTTGCAGCATCTGGAACATGCCAATGAATATCATGAAGATGACAGAAATCAGTCTCTCACTATGACATGGAAGAACTGAGAAATTGTTCCCATAATAAGGCCTAACAAAGGCCAGAGAGGACAAGGTCTTTATTCGGGAAGTTTAACATTGTCCAGCTATCAGGAATGTGAACACAAAATTTAACTCTTAATGTCATTGAGGTCCCCAGAAAATGTAGTTAAGCTACTTAATGTCATCTGATTTTTGTAAGATATCCCTTTATTGGTATAACCTGTGTTCAGTAGAGATCTCTATACTTCTGTTACTTAGGGCTAGATAATCATACTAGCAGCAAATAGAATCAAGCTTACCTGTGTAAACTGACTAAAAATTTCTGACTCTGGCAGTTTTTTCTGATAGTTCTCAGGCACATTTGCTTAAGAATCTTCCACCTTGTAGCTTCCAGTCTTTATTCTAGTGGGCTAACACAAGTGTACATCTTAAGTCACATTTAACTATTATTTCTTTTAAATGCCCAAGAATGGCTATATTTTGGTTTTAACTGTTTTGCTGGGTGTCTAAGATCAAGCTGGTCAAACTGGCCTGTTCCTGTCTTGTTAAAGAGTCAGCTGAGTTCCCACAGGGGTCACCTGTAGAGAACTTAAGCGTTAGCTCCATTAGTGCCCTTGGTTAGGTAGGGTCTCCTCAATGAGGTGGCTTCCTTTGGAAGCATCAAGGGATGTCTCCATTTTTCCATGACCCTCCTCTGCAGCAGGTGCACTGATTGACTTTTCTTCCTCTAGTGGCCTCATTAATCTCCTTGATCAGAAGATTGTGTGACCCAGAGTTGCAATGCTCCTTAGAGAAGTCCTCTTGTTCCCTGGGTTCAGGCTGAATGAAGGCAAAAGATCCAAATACTGGTCTATCTTGCCCTCTGTATTTAATCTCAATCTCTAAATTTGATCTTAACCATCCAGCAAGCCAGTCTCACCAGTCATAAAGTAAGAGTACTGGGCTATAACTTCAATATCTATAACTTTACAGTTATTTACCATTTTATTTAACTGGAGTCTGCATTAGTACTGGAAGTTATCACTATCTGTTCTATAGGTGATGGTTTATTATCACAAGTTACCTAGGTTGTGTCTTCTTGAAGCAGCTACTTCTGCAAAACATTAATAGGTAAGAGTTTCACAAAATGAAATCAGCAAGAGTAAAAATATATTCAGCTTCTATAATAGCTATCTTAAAATTTGGCTGAGCTATACATTATATCCCCTCTTTGAGATCACAGTAATTTTACAACAAAAACCAATCTCTTGACTATAACTTTAAATAAACTGATGTCTGACTTATTTTGGAGTCACTCTAAAATGCAGTAAGGTGGGAGGCAGAGCCTTATCTCAGGTAAGGAGTGGCTCTTTATAAATCTTAAGTGTTCTAATTCTGATGTTGATCTTTGCTTCTTTCTTAAATGTCATTTTAAGAAGTTACATATATTGATTCCTGAGTCTATATGAACATTAGTTAAAACAATTTAACATTATATCTAAAACACGAATTAAAGAAAGGCTGAGAGAGCTTTTAACTTTCCTTTTGTGCAGCAAAATGCTTTTATGTTTCACAATATTAACCTTTAAACAAACCAGGCTCTAACATTTAGAAATACATTTACATTTAAAATTCTTTATCTCAGCGTAAAAAGTAACAAATTTTACATATACCATATTAATAACAGATCCTATAATAGAACATTAAATGATAGAAATAAATCCACAATAAAATTTACTCTTTATAAGTTAGAATTACCATTACAGATAAGTTTAATCTGGAGAATAGCAGTTTGATAAATTCCCTGCTTTACAAACTTGTATACCTGGAAAATATGAACACATTTAATATACAAAGAGTGACCATTTCACAATTACCTTGACACTTTTATATTACCAAATTTAGTTTTTAAAGAAAAATTTAGACTGTAACATAGTACAATACTCTAACAGTTGTTTAACCAAAATTGTATAAACCCCAATTTTTAAGACTAATTGTTCTAAAGAATAAAACTTAATAGACACAAAGTTAAGAGTAAATTAGTGTTTCTAAGAAATCCTTGTCATTTTATCATGTCATTTTACCATATAGATTAAACTTTGGTTTATATCAGAACATTAGTATTTCACCTTAGGAAAAACCTTCAATAGTTTTAGCTGTCTCACATACATACAACCAACTTAGTTACATGCAAACTTGTTGAAACTTGCCCTTTACTTACACACAGACTTTCTTAGCACTTACTTAGACCCTCATGTATTTCATTATACAAGCCCTTTCTTACCCAGAAAGATTTAGTTCTTCATTAAATATATTTCCATATCTAGAACCTTTTATTTTCTCTTTCCTATCTGTTGACCCCTTTTTGTTCACATTGTGAAACAACTCTTAAGATATTTCTGAATTTAGATAAATTATTCCATTTTAATAAGATTAAATATTTTGTTATTTATAGTACTCTAATCGAAACACAGTTGAAATTTTTGGAAGTCTTTGTATATAGAATTGTACCTGTTAGGACATAACTCTTAGTAATCTTGTTTTTGGAAATGAGATGCAAAGCAATTTTAAACCCTTTTTATTTACCAATCTATGAAAACATCAATAATATTTAAGTATGTTACCCCATGGAATTTAAGGAGTTAAAGAGTATTCGATGTGATTTAAAAATTAACATTTTAACTCTGTAAATTAAACAGATGTCTCTAACACATTTGAGTAATCCCATACATGTTAACTCTAATTCACTTATTTTGTAAAAAAACAAGATATCAGACACGTAATACAAAGCCGATCTCCTCACCTTCCGTTGCACCACAACCTAACTTGCCAATCTGAAAGCTGCTCTGCCCGCCCCTTATGTTGCAGGAATTTCCAGCCTACGCAACAGCCATTTCCTGCTTCCCACGTTACATCCCAGCTTGTCAGTCTGAACATGCTAGCTAGCTATTGGTTCATCAGCCAGCTTGCAAGTATTCTCCTCCGCTATTGGTTCCTTCCAGCTCAGGAGATTCCAATATCTGGGAGAAGCGTCCATGCCATCTCTCTCTTTCCCTTCTTTTCCAACTCCGGAGCGGATGCGCTAGTTGTCTGCATAATAAAGTCTCTCGCATGAGGTCCTGTGTCTGTCGTGGATTTCTGGGAGCTATCGTTGAGCCGCAACTCAGACCGGGCGTATGGAGCACCAGTTCCATTGGAAAGGCTGGAGCCACCATGGGTCCCCAGCTGAGCTGCATTTTTCCTTACAAGTGTCCTGAACAGTATTTGCCATCCCTTTCCTGTTGAAGTAAAGTCCTAGAAACAATTGATATTAGACATTTTATTAACATCGGCATTTCATTAGTTTGACCACCTAGAGACTTGCAAGTTATTTTCAAAGACATTTTACTTTTTATTAGTTTACCCAATTTAAACTGAACCCTTTTAAATCACGTGAATTAAAAGTATCTGGATCCATTTTTAAAATTTTAGTTTTAGGAGAGCTCAATTTTGATACAGACAAAGCATAACATCAGACAGTGCAACATACAAATAACACAAAATCAAAGGCCTTTTAACTTTATAGGTGAATCTCCATTGCAATGTAACAGATGTTCAAAAACTCCAGTTGAATAAAAAACCAGAACTGATCAAAAAGTCATGAGCTCAAAAAAATTCAATTAAATAAAACAAGAATTCTGAAAAAAATGATATGACTGTTAATTACTTTAGTAAAGTTCCATAAAATTTACTTTTGCTGGAGTTCAGGTAAGACTCTTTCCTTTTTTTTCTTTTTCTTGGGTTTGAGACCTTTCTTCTACTCTGACTTCAGGCTTCCTCTATTTATATTTCAATGTAAGCCTTGACTGACAACTGGAAGGAGCTAACAGGTTTTAGCAGAAACTTTGTGCCTAGGACATTTTAGCCATTTCTATCTGTACAGGCTCGAATGTCAAAGAAAATTATGAGACCTTATTCTCCATTACTTTTGAGAATGAAGCTACTATGCTAAGCTCCTCACTGAGATATGCCATTGGTTATTGAGCTGCCTATGGCTGCCTATCCAGGATTTATTTTCCCCTCAGTGACAAGTAGGTTAAATCTTGCTCCATAGGTAAGCTGAGGACAGGAGCTTGAAGTAAGGCCCCTTTTTTATATTCCTGGGGCAGAATATTGTTCTATGGTGGCTATCTTTCAGTAGTATTAAACCTATTGATGGCATAATTAAGCTTTATCTTTGAGATCTTATAATTCCTATCAGCTAAGAAGTTTAGGAGCTCTGTAATGGCTTTTGATATTCCTCCTGGTTGGAGGCACATAAAGGATGTCATTTACATACTGGAGAACAATTACAGATGTTTAATCTCTGAACTTTGTTAAGTCCTTAGCTAAGGTTTGTTCAAACAGGTGAGGGCCATCTCTAGATTAGTTGAGACACATTATCTGGTTCCTCAAAGGCAAACAAATTGCTATTCAGAGTCTAGCATATACAGGAAAAGCTGTCTTTTAAATCTAACTTAGTAAACCAAGCAGCAGCTGGAATTTCAGATAATAGTAAGTACTACAGGGTGGGGGGAAATTACTGCTTCATTATTCTAAGGTTTTGGACTAGGCAGTTTACTTTTTAACTCCTAAAATTGGTGAATTGCATGGGTTGCAAGGCATTAAAAGTTTCTGTCATTTTGAATGATCTTTAATAAGCCCTTTTTCTTGTCTTTATGCTCCCTTTTCTTTCTTTTTGATCTCTATTAAGAAATGGAAGATGCAAGCTGGAGAAGATCATCTAAGGATTGATCAGGGCCACATGCCAATTTTTGTAATTTCCTCTAAATGTTAGGGGCTGACTGAACGATAAATTTATACTTTAAAAGTAGGTAGCCCTTTATGGATTTAGGGCGGTGTGTTTTCTTATTGCCTTCCTGAGTCTCTCCATGAAAATAGCCGGGTTTTCCTGAAGGCCTCATATAGTTTTCTAGGCATCCTACTCATTATTTGAATCCCAGTTAGAATGGTTTCTAAATCCCAGTTAGGATGGTTTGTGGGAACTGCCTGTGCTCTAGATGGTTAATAGCATAATTTCCCAGGTGAAGTCAAATACCTGGCATAAGTTTTGAAACATTTCAATATTTATTAGGATTCTCCAAAAACCTCCCTGAATTTTTTTGTCTGTCTTAAGTTGGGAGGGTCCCCTTGGTCTTCCTACCTTAGTCTCCGGAGGGCGAAGGGACATCTGTTGGTTGTTAGGCGATAACGTCCTTTGCCTAGAGGGTCTCATGGGAGGTTTTTTTTTAAAATGCCTCCCTCTTGCAGCTTACAGAGAACACAGTGAGCACATTTAAGCACAGGAACAGTAATGGGGAGACTCTAGATAGACTAGTGACGGCTAACTATGCGAACAAAGGGAACCTGGGCATTTTCATACTAATCATCCCAGGCCTTAATTCTACAGTTTGAATTTCTAATGTCTGACTGGCAAGGGAAGGGGGGCATCCAGGAGGGAGTGGATGTGCTGGGGAGTGCTGTGCGGATACGGAGGCAAAGGTAATTGGCGCTTTCCCTCAGTGCCATTCGTCAACTGATCACCCTGGATACCCCTTAGGGCCATCGGGAGGGGGAGTCTGGAGAAGGAACCTTTGGGGTCCACCCGAGAGTAGCCTGGGCCACAGAACCGTGCAGTTGTTCCCACCTTTCCTCCAATTCCACTCATCCTGGGTGGGTCAGGACTAGGGACACAGTGTACTGGCGGCAATTGCGCTCTGGGCCTGGACAGAAAAGTAGGAAATGGCTTTGGCAGATTCCAACATGCCTGATCTGTACAGAGCAGGTGATTGAAAACCGCCTGGGCTGGGAAACTCACCTGAGTCTTGAAGAATGGCGGCTGCACTAGTTGCCTTTAAGTAGCCGATGGGTGCCCATTTTGCCCTCCAAAAATAAAGAGACAGAAAGATACACCTCAAACAGATGTGGGGTGCGTGGAGAGAGAAGCTTACCTTGCTCAGCATGGATCTCGGTGAAGATTGGCCACTCCGCAGAGCAGAACGTAACAAACATACCCTTCTTTAGGTGGTCCACACCAAAGTTCTGTCTTCTGGCATGGACCTCTGAGAAGTGACTCAGGAGGAAAGTCTTAGGAGTTACCTGAGCCTGTCCCATAATAATGAGGAGAAAAGGTCCAAGCAGACCGAAAAGAACAAGGGAGGCAATACACACAGTAAAACAAATTTTCATAGGACTCTCCAACATTCACCAGCCACACCAATCTCACAGACCCAATACCCTTCTCATTCACACTGTCAAAATTAGACCAAGGATCCTTTACCAAATAGCCGCCCAGACAGCAAACACTGGGGATGTCGGCGCGACTCCTGATCATTGGGGACGTCTCCCACGACTTCCAACAGTGGACCTCCAGGGTCGCTCGCAACCCTTTCCTTCCACCAAGTGAGAATTCTCAACCAAACTCAAATGGGGACCTGTGTCCCACCAAATGGAGGTGGCCACTCCTCCTTCCACCGCAAATTTCCTTAGAAACCTTGGTACCATGGGCCGTTTGTCTCTCCTGGGGCAGAGTCGGACAATCCTATCCCGGACGAGCCCCTACATATTGGGGTTCAATATCGACCGATCCCCAGAGAGTCAAAGTGCACGCACACATGACAATGCAAATCACACAACGAGGTTTTATTGCAAGCTCGAGCCTGGACCACAACCAGCCTCTCAGACCACTACCATGGCTGAGTGGGGAGCGGCCTGCATCACACTTTTTAATCACAAAATATGTACTTTTATAAGAGGTCCTTATTGCACTTTGAAACTTGTTAATAAGTGCAGCCATGGCCCAAGTGATCAAAATATCTATCTAGCTTATTATAGTTCTGCTCCTAACCATTTTGGGTGACTTCACATCATCTTTCTGGTCTAATTTCTTAAAATTAAAAGACATTTACAAAGCTTACTTTTGCTAAGTTCTCTTCTGACTCTAACTTTATATATTGAATACTCACCCCACACATGTAGCATGTTCTAAAGTCACGGGTCTGTAAAGGCACTCGCTATCCTTGCTGCTACTCAGCCCGACTACATTGCTTTTACACAGGGATGCAAGTTCGGTGTGATCCGACCTTCATATTTTAAAAAGAAATCCAGAAATTTGGATTTTTATGGGAATTTCAAACTTTTAAATATGGGCTACAAAGTCAAATAGCTGTAAAACACTGCTTCATCCAAGCAAAACGCAGCAATGAATTGAGCCCAGCCCAGGGGCTGTCAGTTTATGTTTTAAAGTTTGTTTCTTTTTTCTTTCCTGCCCTTACCATTTTCAATTTCTACTTTTCTGGTCAATGAACAGCAGCTGCTGTGCATTATTTTTCTACTGCACCCACAAAGGAGAGATGAATCCAGTGGTGCTGGATCATAAGGCACATAAATTTAGTGTTCTAGGATAAAACTGTAGCCATGACACAAGGGAAAACTATATTTTGGTTAAATCTGACTTCAGATTTCTAAGGTCAGCATTATTTGATATAGGATCCTAGTCAGAAAATTCTCCTATTATTTAGGAAATGGGGAGAGATGTCTAGAAAGGGCTTTGGAAGTACTGCATGTAATAATTTGGTAAAAACCTTCAGGTCTAGTCTCCATTTTTCATCAGAGAGAGGACATGGAAGTAGACTCAGTAAGGGAGGAATGCTGTTTCATATCTGACTAATTATATTCCTTCTACAAGTTTTGTGCCTGGTGAGGTCACTTTCGACTTAATTAAAATTTAATTGAATCAGAATGGTGTGGCAGAAAAATCACATGGACATTGGAATCAGACTTGGGTGTGAATGTGATTTCAGTCACTAACTGGATGATCTCTGAGTTATTAATCTTGTCTGTGCCTCAGATAACTTTTACAAAAAGGGCTAAGACTCACTTCTGAGGGTTATTATGGGGAATAGAAAGAACACATGTGCTGATAGGGAGTGCGTGAAAATGGTAACCACACTCAGATTCAACATTGTTCTGAGGGAAATGGTTATGTGAAATTTTATGCTTTATAAAGGAAAGAAACACCAATGAAGCACTCTTTCTGTTTTTAAAGATTGAATAATTTAATTGGATAAATAAGATACAACCATGTATGGCTATCATTCATGTTACACTCTAATACATATTAACAAACAAATAACAAAAGCACAAGAGAGTTCTCGATTGCCTCCCTTGTGGACACTTTTGTTGCAGTTAACACTTGTTTGAATTTTGCTTATTGCTTATTTCAGTAGGAAGTGGTAGGTTGAGAAAAGCCCCTAGGAAGGACTTTCCAGAAGAAGGGAACAGCATGAAAAAAATAATGCATATTTTCCAGAAAGCATAGGATAGATGGTGAAGACATTGATGGAAGATGGTGGAGGAGGTAAAAGATTGGAAGGAAAGATTTGGAAGGGTGGTGACATTAGTAGTGGTCTACAACTTCCCTATCACCAGATTACAGTAGAGATGATTAAGGTCATACAAAAATGTGGGAACACTAGACATTGTGAAACCCACCTGCAATATTTAGACCTTGACTGTTCTCCAAAGGCCATGTGTTCAACGACTGATCACTAGGACAGTGCTATTTGGAGGTGGTAGAATCTTTGAGTGATGGAGCTCAGTGGAAGGACCCTAGGTCACTGGAGACATACCTGCAGAGGAAATTGTGGGACCCTGGCCTCTTCCTATCTCCCTTTTTGCTTTTGGGCCTTGAGGTGAATGTTTTTGCTCCACCATGTGCTCCTGCCATGATGTACTGCCTCATCACAAGCCCAAAGCAATGGAGTTAACCAATCATGGACTGGAATCTCTAAATCCCAGAGCAAAAATAATCTCTTTACCCTGATAACTTAATTATCTCAGATATTTTATTATTGTGATGGATGACTAGTACATCACCTTCTAAAATCATCAAGTAATTTCAGCTAGATAAATGTCAAAAAAAAAAAAAAGGTAGATTAAATAAAGCACAGAAGAGTGACCTCAAACTTCTGTTCTCCTAGGAGCAGGTTCTGTGTTTGGGAAAGCGGAGATTAAAGGATACATGAAAATGTTGATTGAACTCTAATTCAGAGGAACGGCAGGCAGAATTGTGTGAGAAGTCACAAGAAACAAAAACTAGCAGGTCAAAAATTTTTGTCCAAGAAAAATGGAGAAAGTTCTGATTAGCTTCTACTGTTCTAGCAAAAGTCAAGTATTATAGATTTTCATTATCTCTGAGGAGATATAAATTGGGATATTTCATCAGACACATACAAATTATACTATAGTTCAAAAGGATAAGACCACTTTCTCTTGATTGGAAGAAGAAATATTCAAAAGTATTTCTATTCCCATTATCAACACAATTCAAGAAATTGTTACAGCTATGGAAGTTGAGCAAGCTGCTGTGTAAAGGGAATATTGTGAAGTCAAGACAGATTTATAGGAATTTTGAAAATGCTTAATTAAGAGGAGGTAGTGAAAAGTTGACTGAATATTGTGCAAACTGAATAATGATGTTGGAAACTTTGAAAATTTCTCCAAGAATCTGGGAGGTAATAAAATGGAGTTCTTGACAGGAAGAGGGGAGGAGGGGGAGAGAGAGAATGAATTAAACACAGATTTAGGGAATAAAAATTCCACACATAGAATATGTAGCATAACAGAATAGAAAGAATAGGGAAACAAATAAAAGAAGAAATTGTTCTGAAGACAGACCCAAGTTTTTGATTGAGAGAACTCACTAATTATTTAGATAAATATAATGGCAATAGTCCAACATCCAGTGATAGCCTATTGAAATATTTTAAAACAAGATAAAGTGTAGTTTAAAAACATTAAAACTAATTGAAACTGGTTAGGTATGTATAACTAAAATGGAATTCACATTGAACTTCTCCAAAACACCGACAATCATAAGGATAGAGAATAAGCAAAAGTGCTTAGGATTTTAAAGTACTGTAACATAAGAGTTCTATATACAGCAAAATTGTCAGATATATTTTGAGACAGAAAACATGTTTCAGATTTGCAGGGACTAGGAGATTATTATAGGACGGTGTACTTCCTGAAAAAAAATAATTTACTAGAACACACATTCTGGGAAGGCAATTGAGAATTAAAACCATCAACTCAAAAATGAGAAAAGAATAATTAAAAAAAGATTTGGTGTTGAGTAATAAAGTTATTTGAATATCAATGGTTATTTCTTGGGTACTGAAACATTTTTGCATATAAAAATAACCTTCGACATCAGATACATGTTAAGAAAAGTAACAATAATTTTGTCCAAAACCTCAACTCAGATTATATCAAAAATAAACTGGAAAATTGACGAGGGAAATGGGGTGTGAGAAAGTAAATTCATGCCTTAAATACTATGGGAATAAAGGGGTAATTTTCATACTTGATACTAATAAATAACAAAACTTGGTTCTAATATATTTCTAACATAGAAGTTATTCAGTTCATTATTGCTAGAAAGAAAGCATGATGTAAACCTTTGCAATCAACAGAGAAAAAGATAAGCCCAAATAAATGCCATGATATAATAATTAAATAAAAGAAGTGGTAACTATATGAAAATGTCAACACTGGTTAGTTGTACATCTAAGTATGGAAAAAAGTTTACTTGTTTACTGAAGCTTCTACATATCTTACATACTTTTAAATATAAACAGATTAATTACATAATAACAGATAATTGACATTTTTAGCCAGAGCAACAAATTATATGAAACAAATAAAAATTATTTTTAAGTATAAAACAATACTGATGATACCAGCAAATGAAAAGAGCTAGAAGGTTCTACATTTGTAAGTAAGGACATATGTAGATAGACAAAAATATCTTTGGTGAAATTAGGATTAAGATTTATATCCATTTTCATATTTTTATGCATAAATATTCTACAATTACATGGGATTCTTTTAAAAATAATAACAATAAAGCAAATAAGCAAGAAGACAATGCCACGGAGACAGTTGGCGGAGGTCTGGCAGTGAAGGTTAAAGGATTTGGATGCATTCTTTAGTCAGTGAGGAACCACTGAAGCTTTTAAAGAAGGGAAGTCATGCCAACAGGTTTGTATTTCGAGAAGATCAAAACAGAGGCATTGCTATTGTTGAGGTTGGATTCCACTGGAAAATTGACTGAAATTTATTACAGTGGTCTAGACAGGAAGTGATAAGGGCCAGAACTGCACCTTGGCAGCAGGCATAGGAAAGAGAAGAGACATTTGATGTGATAGAGAGGAACAGTCAAGGGGACTTAGTGACAGTATTTAATGTCAGAAAGTGTCAGGAACAAGAGAAGCCAAAGAGATATGGAGTCAAAGCTTTTGGGATAAAGCGATATGCTTAGCATTGATAAGAGAGTGAATGCCATTTTAAATATGTTAAGTTTCTGGTGTTGAGGGGATATCACATCTTTGGAGGTTTTGTGGGATAAAGTCTGCAAAATTGAACCTTTTTTTTTTATGGGATTTCACTTAGGGAGTCCTCCTTTGGACCTGCAATGATCCCATTGAATGATCCTTTCCTTCCTTGACAGCACATGGGCAGGAAAACAAGATCTTCCAGTCCCGTGGTTGATGACACACAGTGCCTGCTTCCTTCCCTGCCAAGAGATTGGAAGCACGACTCTAGTTCCCATGCCACAGATCCCACGTAGGTCAAGGAGTCCCTTAGGTGATTTCTGACATTTCCAGCCAGGACTGTTCTTAGACTTTAGCATCTAGGACCCGACCCTGGACTCAGTCCTTGGGAAGCTTGCCTCTCCCATGGGGTGTAACGAGGCTGCCGAGCCCTGAGGCAGGGAGGGTTTGCCCTCTCCAGGCCTGCCCTCACATCTGTACTGCGATGGGGGCCTGAAATGTTGAAGGCAGTCCTGAGGCAGTGCTCGGCACTCCTCCCCAGGCAGTGCTCCCTAGAGTGAGCCTAGCTGGTGCTGTGTTCCTCCTGACTCACAGGAAGGCCAAGATGTGATTATTTTGGAGAAAGGACATGGGTTGAGGTAAATTTTGGTGTCCATGCTTTGCAGACAGGGAAGGCTCTTAGTGGCGAGAAATAGAAGCAGGTTTGGGAAAAGATGGGGCCTACATTTAGACTCTTGCCATGGATCATGGAATCCATAGGGGCCATTCCACCCTGCAAAGAAAGAAGCCATGTTTAGGGCAGTGAAAGGAACTTAAAATCTAAGAGCATTATAATATTTTAGTTATTGGTGCTAATATACTGAGCATACTGGCTGGTAAGGGAAAATAGGCACAGATTTTTAGCAAGGCTGTATTCCAAACCACAATTAGGCCCACTTAAGGAATCTTCCTATCCTTTTGTGACTCACAGCAGACTGAAATCACCATTTCCTTTGGAAGCCTATTGATTGGAAACACAAGAAAAGGGAGGAGATGTTTCACACTTTGGTCTACCTTGGTCATTATCCCAATTGGCATGGTTCCTAAATAAAAAAGGCCATGCCCCTCACGCTCCTCCTTAGTCCATGCTTCTTCCACATCTTCAGTACCACTTACAATCCCTGAGCAGCTGTCAAAGAGTAGATTTGGACACTTATGTGATTGCTGGTCCTCTGCCTCTTACCCAGAGCCCCAGTGTCCTCCTGCACTTAGTGACCATAGCTCATTGGATCAAAGGGGAGGCACCTGAACCGAAGTTCCCAGCAGCTAGAAGACTGTGACGGTGGATTCCCTAAGATACCACACATGCATGTCGGACCACGTGCAACAAAAGGAGGCGGATCATGATAAGGAAGACACGGAGAGAAGCCACAAGCACAAGGCCACGGTACCCAAGAGAAACAAATTTGTTCCACTCCTAGATTTCTCAGTTTCATATTTAGTTCTTGTGTCACTTTTCTTTTTTTTTTCTCTAGAGGTCTGTGAACTCTCTTGCGCTTCCTTATAGTACAAATCTTTCGTTTAAGCTAGCCAAGTTTCTCTTCCATGTAACACTCACAAAGACACTATGTCAGCTACACTTGGAGAAACTTAATCCTTTCATCCTTTAGATGCAATGAGTGACTCTACTGGATTTGGATCATGCTGACCTTTCATCTATCCTATAAAGATGTTTGGGCGTAAGAGGTAATACAGCTGCCAAGGTCACTAAGGCAACATATGGCAGATTTAGGTGAGAAATCTTATCTCAGTTTCTTTCTCCAGCTGTCTTCATACCAAACTCTTCTAGAACTCTGTGCCTACCTCTTAAATACTGCTAACATTAATGAGCTCACCAACAGCTTATTACGAACATACACAAGCCCCTAAGTTCAAGGTCTACTTTCGATTTTCCCTTGTTAACTATTTTTGACTTTATAGTCAGTCCTTCTTTCTAGTTCATTCTAAATGCTAAGCTGAATCAAGAGGACAGTGAACAAAGATTCTGTATGCATCTCTTTCACTCTTCACACATCACCAAACAATATTCCAGACTTTGTTAGAATCTGCTCCCTGAGAAGGCAAGATTATAAGCTTCCTGTTCAATCCGGTCAGTTAGCAAAGCTATTCAAACATTTGAACAGGTTATCAGAGCTCTCCCACTGACCTCGGGTCTCAAACTCAGTTAAGCTTAACTGTGGACAAAATCACAGGTGATGACAGACATGAGGCTGGCTCTTTATATCCACTGCTGGTGTGGTTGCTTTGTTGCTCTGGTATCTAAGGACCTCTGGGTTGAGCTACTGGCTTGGTCAGTGAGAATTCTCTGTGTACCAGCCCTGGATTACACATAGTTCACTGTGGAATCACACTTTGCTCAGGGTGTGCTTTGCAAGTTCTTCAACCTGCCTCCCAGATCATTTTGGTTCTTCTGCCCAGATGTTGCATTATATTCAAACCTTCATGGAAAGTATGTAGGGAAAAGGGAAAAGGATCCAAGCTTCAAGTTTTATATGGTGTTTCACCTCACAAAATGTTTTCATGCTCTTGTGTGTTACTTGCTCTGAGAAAGCTCTGTGATGTTGTTATCTCTATTTTACAGTTGAGCACACAAAATTAATGACTTTGATAGACAGTAGAGCTATAACTTGATCTCTAAGTCAAGTATATTTTTTCAATTGAAACATAACTGTACTTATGCAATTCTGTGTGATAATTTGATACATGCATACACTATGTAATAATCAAATCAGGATAATTAACATTTCCATATCCTTAAATAATTACCATTTCATTCTTTTAGAAAGTTTGAAAACCTTTATTTTAGTTCTTATAAAATACATAATAAATTATAAACTATTCACCATACTGTACTGCAGAACACTAGAACTTATTCTCCTATTAAGCATATTTTGGGATTCAATCCCTTTTATCCATTCTTCTCCCACCTTTCCTAACTTCTACCCTCTACTTCTATGAAATCAACTTTTTCAGATTCTACATGAGAGCATGTGGTATTTTCTTTTTTTTTTTTATTTTATTGTAAACAAATGGGATACATGTTGCTTCTCTGTACATGGCGTAAAGGCATACCATTTGTGTAATCATAAATTTACATAGAGTAATGTTGTTTGATTCATTCTGTTATTTTTCCCTTCCCCCCACCCCTCCCACCCCTCTTTACCCTCTATACAGTCCTTCCTTCCTCCATACTTGCCCCCCTCCCTAACCCTAACTCTAACCCTAACACTAACCCTTCCCTCCCCCCATTATGTGTCATCATCCACTTATTAGTGATATCATTCGTCCTTTGGCTTTTTGAGATTGGCTTCTCTCACTTAGCATAATATTCTCCAATTTCATCCATTTGCCTGCAACTGCCATAATTTTATCATTCTTTATGGCTGAGTAATATTCCATTGTATATATACACCACAGTTTCTTTATCCACTCATCAATTGAAGGGCATCTAGGTTGGTTCCACAGTCTGGCTATTGTGAATTGAGCAGCTATGAACATTGATATGGCTGTATCTCTGTAGTATGCAGATTTTAAGCCCTTTGGGTATAGGCCAAGGAGTGGGATAGCTGGGTGCATGTGGTATTTTCATTTCTTTGAATATTTCACTTCTGAGTATACAATGTCTTCTAGTTCCATTTATGTTGCCACAAATAACAAAATTTCATTCCATTTATGACTGAGTAATATTCCATCATGCATATATATCACATTTCCTTTATCCATTCATCTGTTGCTGAGCACCTTGATTGATATACACATTGGCAATTGTGAATAGTGCTGCAGTTGATAAACTTGCCAGTGTGTAGGTATCTGTTTGCTCTCCTGACTTCACAACCTTTGGATATATACACAGTAGTAGGATACCAAGTTTTCCTTTGCAAGGAAGCTCCATGCTGTTTTCCATGATGACTCTCCTAATTTACATTCCTATCCATAATGTATAAGAATTTCCTCTTCTCTACAATCTTGCCAACATTTATTATTTTTTGTTTTTTATTAGTGATTCTGAGACAACATGATATCTCATTGTGGTTTTGATTTGCTTTTCTCTGAATAGTAGTGATCTCAAGAATTTTTCTATACTTATTGTCCATTTATATCTTCTTTTGAAATATGTCTTCTCTTCTGATCATTTGCCCATTTAAAAATTGATTGCTTGAGTTTTTTCAGTCTTTTACTTATTCAGTATATTAATTCCTTGCTGAAAGGATAATTTACAAAGATTTTCTCCTCCTTTTCAGGCTCTCTTCACTTTGTTAATTGTTTTCTCTGCTGTGCAGAAGCTTCTCAGTTTGATATAATCTCACTTGTCTATTTTGCTTTTGCTTCCTGTGCTTTTGGAATTTTAACAATGACAAAAAATCATTACCAATACAGATGTCCTGAAGTGTCTTTCCTATGTTTTCTTCTAGTAGTTTCATAGATTGAGGTCTTAAATTTTAGGTTTTTGATCTGTTAGTTGATTTTTGCATGTGGTAATAGGAGTCTAATTTTGTTCTTCTGAATATGGATATCCAGTTTCCCCAGTGACATTTATTGAAGAGACTGTCCTTCTCCAATATAGTTTTGGTGACTTTGTAGATAAGATGATCATAGATGCAGATTCATTTTTGGATTCTTTGTTCTTTTTCATTGCTTTATTTATTGTTTCTTTTTATGCCAACATCAAGTTATTTTGGTTACTGTAGCCTTTTAATTTTTTTATATATTTTATTTTTACAGACTGCATTTTGATTCACTGTACACAAATGGGGTACATCTTTTCGTTTCTATGGTCGTGCATGAAGTAGATTCACACTATTCATGTAAGCATACATGCTCATAGGGTAATGATGTCTGTCTCATTCCACCATCTTTGATACCCCACCTCCTCCTCCCTCTCATTTCCCTCTACGTAATCTAAAGTTCCTCCATTCTTCTCTCACCTCCCCACCCCCATTATGTATCATCATCCACTCATTAGGGAAAACATTCAATCTTTGGATTTTTGGGATTGACTTATTTCGCTTAGCATGATATTCTCCAAATTAATCCATTTACCTGCAAATGCCATAATTTTATTCTTCTTTATGGCTGAATAATATTCCATTGTATATATTACCACAGTTTCTTTATCCATTCATCTGTTGAACGGCATCTAAGTTGGTTCCACAATCTAGCTATTGTGAATTGAGCTTCTATAAACATTGATGTGGCTGTGTTACTGTAGTATGCAAATTGTGAGTCCTTTGGATATAAACTGAGGAGTCTTAGTCCAATTAGAATGACTATTACCAAGAACACAAGCAATAACAGATGTTGCCGTGGATGAGGGGAAAAAGGTACATTTGTACATAGATGATGGAGTTGCAAATTGGTGCAGCCACTCTGGAAAGCAGTATGGAGATTCCTCAGAAACTTGGAAAGGACCCACCTTTTGACCCAGTTACTGTAGCTTTATAGTGTGTTTGGAGATCAGGTATTGAGATGTCTCCAGATTTGCTCTCTTGTTTTGTTTGTTTGTTTTGTTAAAGGTTGATTTAACAAGGTCCTTTGTGGTTCCATACAAATTTTAGAATTTTTTCTTATTTCTGTAAAGAAAGCCATTAATATTTTGATGATGATTACATTGAATCTATTGCTTGCTCTGAGTACTATGGACATTTTAACAATACTGCAGTTCCACCAGTCAAAAAATGCAGATGTGCTTCCAGATTTTTTGTGTTCTCTTCAATTTCCCTCATCAGTGCTTAATAAATTTCAATGTAGGGATTATTTTTGTAGCTCTTGTGAAGGGGATTATGTTCTTCATTTCTTCTTTAGTAAGTTCATCATTGGTAAGTAAAAATGCTATGGATTTTTGTATGTTTATTTTGTATCCTTCAACTACTTAATTCACTTATAAGTTTGGAGAGTCTTTTGCTGAAGTCTTTAGGTTTTTCTGTATATCAAATAATGTTCCCTTCACACAGGGATAGTCTGGAGTCAAGGATTTTTCTTGCTGCCATTCATTCCCTCAACAAACATTTCTTGAATACCTGCCTCCTTTGGGCACCATGCTGGGAGCCAGGCACGGTAGTGAACTTTATTTTTCATTGTGGGAGATCAGAGACTATTTCTCAACAGGAGTGATGTCCAAGCTGAGAAGAGAAGAAGTGATGGATGTTATTCAGGCAAAGTGGGAGGTCTGGGAGCATTCCAGGCAGACCAAATTTTTATCTTTATTCCAATGGATCTGAAAAATAGAAATTAGGCAAGGAAGCTAAGAATTAACGTTCCACATTGTGTAATCTCATATTTAAAAGATGAAGACATTCATCAAATAGATTTCCTTTAAGAATCACATTGAATGTCTCCTCAAGACCAAAGAAAATCGGACATTTTTCAAAATAGCTTTTGGTTTGTTTTCACTAACTTAATAATAATTGTTCGGTAATCTGGTTTTTTTTTTTTTTTTTTTAACTATCTCAATGATAATTAAAGACAGGGTTTTGATTACGGGCAGCACTGAGACTGCCTCCTCTTTTGAGGTCACTCTTTTGCCAAATATGGAAATTACTTTTTCAAAGGCAGGGGTATGAGCTGCTTGCACACTATCCCTGAGAAAGAGGGGTGCTGGCTTCTCCTGAGATCCCATGAGGCTTGTATATAGAAGGAAAATGCCTCCAACCAACTAAGCAAAGATCTGACTTTGACAATGTGTAATACATGCCCCTATGTGACAGAAATTGACAAAGCCACAGGCAGATTCAAAAGGACAACCTGGTTTGAGCATGTCAGAAGTTTGACATTCTCAGTCCTTGGGTTGGGCAGTTGTCAGGAAACAGGACAAGATATCATCCTTGATAAATCATAAAGTCATCCTCTTCCTAATGAATCCCATGTTCTACTGGCTTTGAGGAGAGTCAACACCCAATCACTGTAAAAAATAATTTCATTTGGAAGCAGGAACATATGCACAAGGGTGAGGTAAGGAGATAGTTTACCACAGAGCCTTGAGAGCAGCAATAGAAAGAGAATGGAGAAAATTCTAGAATGGGAGATGAAGCTACCTTAGAGTGGTTCACAGGTATGTAACATGTACAAGGAAATAAACCAAGGACCCTCATGTAGGCAGGAGAGGCAAGGACATAGTTAAAACTGTCTTCAGTGGTCATTGATGTAGTTATTTCTATGTGAGTTCATTGGAAGTAGTTGGGTTGGCAATTCAGAGGGGAAAATCTCACTCCACAGTCCATAATTACAGGTTATTTGAAAAATAAGGAATGTGGGCAGATTCCTGCAGCTGACTGAGTAGTACAGAAGGTTATCCATCAGCATGAATGAATAAATTTATCAATGAATAAATTAAGAATCAGAAAATATTTTAGTATGACCGTTATAGCATTATTTTAATAAAATTAATTGCCTTTTTGAAGAAATTCACAGCTTAGAAGGAAAGGCATGTGCATTTAAGGTATATTACAACATGCTTTAGAATGCTCTGGTAGAAATTTGAATGGGGTGCTGATATAGTAAAAATGGGAGTAAATATCTCTGCCTGGAAGAGTTTGGGAGAAGGCATTTGATCTGGTCTTGGTGGATAAATAAGAGTGTGGCAGGATGCAGGAAGAGGAAAGCTTTTTCTAGGTTAAGAGATTACCTCTCTCTCCATATACCTCTTTCCACTGACTCCTCTTAAAATCAAGTGTGTTATTTAAGAAATCTTATGCTCATCATTGTGAAGGGTAAATTCATATATTAGAAATAAGAGTCCAAGGTGCTCTTGTGATTCAGGTGCTCAATTGACATATGTGGTTATTGGTTATTGTACTGGACAACTCAGATAAACAGTTCCTTAATTTTAGCTAATGAAAAATGGGAACAGGTTGAGATACTCCCCAGGGAGGGTAAACCTAGGACTGGAACACAGGGGAGGCTGGGGGCGTGGGTAGGCACTGAGGCCTAACAAGAGTCCAGATGACAAGCTTTGTGTGTTCCCTGATTTTATCCAAAGCTGGCCAGTAAGGTCAGTTCTGGTGTCTGCTACTCCACCCATAGAAAGTATGTCCAAGTCAAGTTTTCCTGGGAAAAGTCTCATTTTGCTTTCCTTTTATTATTTTATTTAAAAAGCCCACAGGCTACTCTTCTCAACACCTAATAATGTCTTTCCCAGCCCTCTTAGGAAGCAAGGCCCTGAAATTTCCCTCACATATTAGCCCCAGTGGACCCTGTCTCCATTCCACAGAAACGTTGCCCAGAAATGAGCTCACAGACCTTCTCACCATGGCCAGAGGCAAGTAGTACTGTCTGGGACACCAGGAGGGAGGTCAGAGGCGAGCTCAGCTTCCCTGAAATAATGCGTTGATATTTCCACTCCTAGAGACCAGTTATGGATGGTGGCTAAAAATGACTCAGCTCTGGCCCAGGCAAAAGAGAGAATCAGTCCTTGAGATTCATTAATTCCATTGTCTAGGATGATCAACAGAATCAGTCACTTTTTCTCTTTTGTCCTTGTCCTTGATCCTGATAAACCATCTAGTTTTCTGGTTCTCACGCCCCACCAATACATAACGTGAAATAGTAGATGGAACACCACTGCCCTTGACCGGGTCCATCCTTTTTTAAGACAGGTTCCAATTATACTTTTACTCCTACAGTTTATGGGAATTTGCCTTATACATGGCTGTAGCTGTTAGACATATAATTGAGACAACAGAGACCGAGAGAAACTGATTAGTAAAAGAGATACCATTTGGTATGAGACACGTGAGATACCATTTGGTATGAGAACTTACTGCTCTCATACTGGAGTGTGTAATAATGATGCCATGGAGCTAGCTGAAGAAAAAGTCATTTGGATAAAAGGCATTCTCTATAGGATATAAATATAGGAAGACGCTATAACCTTTTGATGGAAAGATAAGGCAGGCAAATTGCGTGTAACAAATCGTTTTTGTTTTCATTTCATTATCATCATCTATTATTTTTATTATAACATCTTTATCTCTATTTTATGCTCCTTGTTTGGATTCTATATGTACTTTGATTTTTTGTTTCTACATTCTTTTTTACTGAAGACTTTTGGGCAGGCTTTCAGGCAGAAGAGTGGGTGTGTTCATGCATACACATGCATATATGCAAGTTCAGTCTTTGCTCAAGTACAGGTAAATGAATAAGACAAGTCATTACTAAAATCATTATAGCCTGGGTCATTACCCACAATACCATCTGCTGGTATTTTATCAAGTCTCCTTCTATTAAAGAGCCATTAAATTACTTCTTGTAGGAAGGTTATAAATCAACCCATATGACAGATAAACAGGACACCAAGTAACTTTGTTTTAATTGTCCCTGCCACTATCCAGTGTCACTCAGTCTATTTATTCGTTGATAGCACTTTAATTAAAGATACTCTTACTCTGATCTTGCCAATGTATTTTGGGAAAAAACAGCACTGCTGTCTTATACTAAATTCCATATGATTCCACTTTGACAGGGTAATCCAGAGCATGATTTAAAAAATACCTTGAACTGGTGGAAAATGATTTGTTTACTTGAAATAAACAGTGGTGGAGAGGATTTTACTTTTTCATTTGCTTATGAAATTTTACTTATAGACTCTTACTTGAAACTTATCTAAACACCACCCCTGCTGCAACAAGGTAAGGAATTTGTATTCTTTGGTATGTGTCAATGTATATTCTGTACATATAAGTTAACCCTCTTTGCTGCTCCAGTCTCTCCCCACCCCTGTGCCCTCAATGTGTCATCACTTCTGCGGTAGTCCCTAGTACTTGTGGGAGTTGCCTGTGCTGACTCTAGATACCCTGGGGATCTTTGGGACTGATCCAACCAAGGCACCAGTGTAAGAGTTGAACTCTATTGCTGGAGTAAGACGGATTCTCATCCAAGACAACAGAGATACTGAGGTCAATGGAATTGGCTTAGTTAAAAAGAGTTAGAATAGAGCTAAGTATCAAAGTTCAGGTGATAATTAAAGCAAAAACTAAATCTGGAGGGGCCACAGATGGGATCAATGTTGAAGGCATAGATCTAAGAGTTTGGAACTCATTACATGATATCAAACCACCCAACTAGTTAATGCAGGATTTGGACAATAAGCCCATGTTTAATAAGACTGTGAAGCTCTTTGTATGATACCACATTTTCTCCTCTACTATTAATAACTACATCTCAGACTTTCATTAAGTCATTGAATTACAGGGTGATTGTACTTGTGAAGAAGTTCTCAAAGCAACCTGCAAAAAAAAAAAAAAGTCATTATGATCCGATATTATCTGATAGTCACTCCTCAGAAATACACAGAATTGCACTAAAAAGAAAGAGAAGGAAAAGAAAAAAGCTGTGTCTTTCCATGGCCTACATAGCAATCTGAATAGATAAAAATCTAGGATATTAGCAAGTTACTTCATTTTCATATTACTAAATTTTGATGGAATGTTTTTCATGGAATCAAATTGTTAATTGATTGAATTGACTGGTTGTTAATTAAATCAAAGCAGCTGAACCAACTCTGTATAGACACATCAGAAACATTCCTTTCTGATGATCCTGGTTCTTCCAAGGTTTTAGAGCTTGCAGCAGGGAAAACACTGAGAATCAAGTTTGCTTTGGCTCTCATGAGTGAGCGATTGATGTGTCATGAAGTTCAACAAAGAGGCTGTAATGACTGTACCCATTGGGTAGCTTCTGTGCTTTGCTAATCTTCTGGGGTTGCAATAAAGAAAACATGCAGCTCCATCCCTGAGGAAGTGGTCCAATATTTAAAATGTAGTTGATATAGCTCTTTTACTTCTAGGTGCAAGCTAAATTTTCTTTCTTATAAAAAATTAGTGCAGTTCATTCTCATGGATATTGAAAACTGTGTAACTCATCCTGTTTCTGTTTTTGTTTTAATTTCCAGTCCATTCTGAGACAAAATTTTGTCTACCATGAACCAGTTATGCTATATATCTATGCTTATATGCTAATGATGCATTTGTGTTCAATTCTCCCATTTCTTTAATGCTTATGTTTTATTTGAATCCCTTCCTGATTTTAGTTTTAAAAATATATTCTAAGAGACTTACCTATTTTTGAAAAACTCAAGCACTATGTGGCAAATTGACACACAATTAAAAATTATAGTCAATAGTTTTACATTGTGTACATAAGACCCTAGTATATTTATGTGAAAAATAAAATATTTCAGTTATGTAGTGTTTCCTTTCATTAGCTGGCTTTTAAGAACATCAAAATAAAAATAATTTTTTCCCTTTTCCTCTCTGGTTAACAAAATCTTACTTGTCCTTCCTGACCCAGCTCAAGTTTTGCTTTCTTCATGAAGTCGTCTTGGCTGTTCTAACCAAATGACTCTCTTCTTGGAATTTCCATAGCATTCGGAGCTTGCAGTGCACAGTGTAGCCTTTAGTTAGGCTACTGTGGTTTTTTCCTTCATCATTTCTTGTTATCCCTGGACTCTGCCTGGTGTATTTCCAACTGTGATTTAGTTTCTACTTCTCCCACCTGTCTGACATGGTCTTCTTATCAGATTCTACCCATGTACCAGGGTCCAGATCAAATTATTTTTCTCCAGGAAGTCTGCACAGCCCAGCTTAGATAGAGGGATGGGTAAATTCAAAGTGCCTACCATCTATTTAATGGAAACTATTCTCTCAGATATTTTTGGATATCTTCCATATGGTCCTTCTAAGTCCAAGTTTTAATTACTTTAATTGCAAATTCAACTTTAGGAACTATGGAAAATATGTAATTGTTGCTAAAATAAGATTCACATTCATTCTTCCAACTTTTGACAGTGGTTCTCCATATTAATTGTGTATCAGAATCACCTGTAGCATTAAATAAATACAGACACGCAGGTCCCAACCTAGACCAATGATGGATGACGTCTGGGAGTTTGGCCTGGTTATCAGTGTTCTAAATCAGCTCCTTATTTTGATCATGTACTAATCTAAGAACCACAGATGTATGTGGAGACTTATGCAGAATAACTGTAGAGTTTATAAAATCTCTTAGTATCTAAGTTTAAACATTGTTAGAAAGTGATAAAGAAATCTGTCACTTTATAAAACAGCATTGCATGTTAGGGAATAGAGAAAAAGTTTAACTCAGAAAAACCCCAGATCTTTAATATTTTGCAAGATAGTATAACCCTTTTCATTGTGTGCCTACTATCAGTTTTACTTCTTACTTTGTTTTGCCTTTGTTCCTATTTTTTAATAAGAAAAAATGAAATTTATACCACAATTAACTGAGTGTTCCTCTGGGGATTTAGGACTTGTCCTTAGCCAATCCTGTATCGCTGTTGTAGTCAGCCTTTTTGTCACTATAACTAAAAGATCTGACCAGAACAATTTTAGGGAAGAAAAGTTTATGTGAGGGTTCATGATTTCAGAGGTCTTAACCCACAGAAGGCCAGCTCCATTTCTCAGGGCTTGAGGTGAGGCAGAACATTCTGGCAGAAGAGTGAGGCAGAGTGAACCAGCTCATATGATGATCAGAAAGCAGAGAGAGACTCCACTTGCCAGATACAAATTTATACCTTAAAGTCACGCCCCCAGTGCCACGCCTCCTCCAGCCACACCCCACTTGCCTTCAGTTACCACTCGGTCTCATCAGGTGATGAATTTGCTCATTGGGTTAAGGCTCTTGTAACCCAATAATTTCTTCTCTGAACCATCCTGCACTATGTCTCACACCTAAGCTTTTGGGGGACACCTCACATCTAAACCATAACAATCATTATCATCAAGGTTTATATGAGTCTGTATCCTTGGTTATAAGTACAATTTGCCAAATCAAATGAGTTTAAGCAAACATAAGAGTCAGATGGGAGTTTATTAGCTATAGTGCAGGCAGTTTGGCTATTGATCAAATCCTTGCTCCTTTCTGACAGATGCTCAGATGAACTCATTTTTCAGACTCCCTACAGTTGGACATGACAACATGACGGGGTTCTGCCAATGGACAGTGGACAGATGTGATGTGTATCACTTCCAGGTATGGCCCACAAATTCCTCAATCTGTGCTTACTTGCTTCCAGAGAGTTATTAAACCATTTTCTCCTAATCAATAAGGAGAGCAAGAAAGATCTTGTTCCAGAATTTTTACTCAGAGAAGAGATTTACTGGGATTTAGATATCAGTAGGAAAGCACACACATAAGAGGGAGACTAGAGGTCATACTGAGACTTGGTGTATTATCTGTGGGCTTATATTAAGGAAGGGTGTTCTATTTCCTTTGAGCAGAAAGGGTGATAAATCTCTATTACTGTCTTGAGTCCACAAAATTGTAGATGGTTATAATGAGTTTGGTATAGCTAGTTAACAAAGGGATGTGTATTTTTCTCTTACAAATTATATTATTTCACTTATTTGTGCCTTTTCTGCTTTATGGAATATTAGATATCTTCTAGACTTTCTACATTTATTTTTGATTCCCCTGTCTTATTTTGTAAATGCCTAATATGTTTTTAAATAATGACTTATTTATTTTCACATCATTCGCCTTTCAACAAAGTTTTATTTGAATATATAAATTCAGATTAGAAATTCCATTAAATATCTAAGAGAAGCACATCATTATTCTAGAGCAAGAATAATTTAGGAATACCTCTGCTTTCTGGACTAGATCATACTTTTCTTTTTTTGGATTTTAGTTAAAATAAGAATTAAAAATTCTTAATCATATACTAATCAAAGAGACTTAAGTATCCCTCACTCCCCATTGAATATCTTGTAATGCCAAAGGAATTATTGGTTGCTCTGCTTCTGGCTCTTTGTTATAGGTGGGATTCAATGACATTCAATACAGTTCCCTTTTCTAGAACCTAAATAGAATATAATGATAAATGAATGAATCTCAAAATAAATCTCACAATAAATGAATCTCACTGTTTTACAAGTGAGCCACATAACTACAGTAAAGTGAATTCAGAAGAAAAGAGTCAATCTACCTACTCTTGGGAGACATTAACTTCAGTTGGATACTCAAAGTTTATAGATAAAAAGAACTTTACACAAACATTTTTCCATAGTCAATTTGTTTTTCACAGAGACATGAATTAGCATTTCTGAAACCTCTTTATTTGTATTCTAGAATGGAATAATTAAGGGAATTACTTATAGATAATGAAAACTTAATTTCTTGTTGTCAGAGAACCTGCAAATAAATAAAAGAGGAAGGCTAAAGAGAACTGCATGCTGTTAGGTTGGAATCTGAGATCTCAGTATGAGCTCATGGTTTTTAATGCACATGGAAACACAGATGCATTTGTATGCAGAGGCTTAGTACACATACATATATTTTAAAGGTGTGCTGTTGAGGTGACCTAGAAGTAATAACATCACCATAGCAAAAAGGACATCTAGCCCTAGGCCTTGGTTTCTAAATATCATTACAAATTAGAGGATCCAGACTCCATATCAGAGAAATGTCTGATTTAAGGACTGAAATCAGGAAATTACAAGATGAACCTAAAACATTTCATGATGCTAGAAAGTAGGAAAGAACTAAAGGAAAAAAGAAAGAAAGAAAGAAAGAAAGAAAGGATGTGCATGTCAGGGAGCCAATTTGAAAGACTTTCTAAATAGCATCTGAGTCCGTTTGTGTAATAGAATAGACGGTGGTGGTAATGGTCTACAACATATAGAATAAAAGAAATATCCATGAGTCCTTATAAATAATTAAATAAGTGATAGGAAGGGGATAGCTCTTTAAGTTGCATTCCAATTAATGAAAGAGGAAGGAGTGGTGGAAATAGAGGACTGAGGAAGTGTCACAAGCCAAAGTCAAAGGAGACAGAACAACCAAAAAGTATTCTGGGTGGAATTCTGGAATTGAAAAGGACATTAGATAGAGGGAAAGAAGTATGAATGATCTAAAGATTTCAGTCAGAATGTATCAATATTAGTTCATTAATGATAACAAATCTATCATTAATATAAGGTATTAGTGATGGGGAAACTTGAGGATATATGTGACATTTAAAAATTGTTCTAAAGATGCTCTATTAAAAATACAAAATAACCTTTTGACAAATACCATAGTAATAATTGCTGTAGTCAAATATCTTTAATGGATTCTAAAATTAGTGGGCAAAGTATTTGTATAGTTTTAAGTATCTCAGTACAAAATACTCATTATTACAAGGTAGAGTAGTCCCCTCTTACCACAGGGAATACCTTCCTAGACCCCAGAGAATTTCTGAAACTATGGATAGTACGAACCCTCTATAGACTATATTTTTTATAAACTATTTTTTAGCTCTAGACAGACACAAAATCTTTATTTTATTTATTTATTTATTTTCATGTTGTGCCGAGGATCAAACCCAGTGCCTCACATGTGCCAGGCAAGTATTCTACCACTGAGCTACAACTCCAGCCCTATAGACTAGTTTTTCCTTACACATCCTGTATGATAAAGTTTAACCAGCACAGTAAAAAGTCAATGAAAAGAAACTAATAGTAAAATAGAATAATTATAACAGCATACTGTTATAAAAGTTATGTGAACATAGTCTGTTTTATATTATTGTACTGTAGATTTTAGCAATATCAGCATACAATTATTTTTCCTTATTAAGTTGAGAAGCTTAGACTGGGAAGATAGCTCAACTGGGAGAGAACTTGCCTTGCAAGCACAAGACCCTGGGTTCAATCCCCAGCACCACCAAAAAAAAAAAAAAAAGTTGAGAAGTTTCACCTTTTTACTTAAAGGAAGTACTTTACAGTTTCTCTTTGGCATGTTTTGTTTTTCATCATTACTACTCTTGTACTTTGGGACCATAATTAAATAAAATAAGGGTTACTTAAACACACTACAATACTGTGACTATCAATCCAGTATGAGACAGAAGTGTGTTATGTGTACAGAATGAATGATCTAGACATAGGTTGATTCACATCCCAGGTGGGATTGAGTGGGAAGGAGTAAGATTTTATCACTACTCAGATTGATGCACAATTTAAAATTTACAAAGCATTTATTTCCAGAATTTTCCATATAATATTTCAGGACTTTGGTTAACTGACAATAACTAAAACCACAGAAAACAAAACCACAGATGAGGAAGGACTACTATACCTTTATAGTGGAGGAATCTTGCAGACACAGCCCTCACCAAATGATCACTTCAACCATTCCACCAGTAATGAGAGATATTGGCATCCTAAGCCTCCTGATATGTTACAATGATTCTACAGGCAGTTCTTCTCCAGTTTTAATATTTATGTGTTATCACCTAGGGATCTTGTTAAGCAGAAGATTCTGGATGAGGAGAGCAGGGGTCTGAGAGTCTTAGTTTCTAACAAGATCCTTGGTGATCTGATGTTACCATCAAGTGAACCACACTTTATGAATCAAGACCCAAATGAAAACTCTACAAACTTTTAGCAAAGGGGAAAGAAGCGGGAGGGTATTCATATACCTTTTATGACCTTCCCCTAGATTCTTCTTTACCTTACTTGGGATACGTTGGGATGTTTTTCTTTCTCCAGTGCTTTTTTAGCATGATAAATATCCAAACTGAAATAAGTAGTATTTGCAAGCAAGAAGTTTTCAAGGAAGGATTTTCTTGTACCATGAGTGTTTGTTTCTCAGAGTAGATATTTTGGAAAAACCAGAAGATGCAAGCACACTTTACTTAATAGTAATAGTGGATAGCCTCAGACTTAGTATCACCCAATGTCCAAAAGTAGGAAATACTATCGTACTGTGGTATAGTATGGGAATAGCACATGAATTATCCAGAAGCTATAACACAGTAAGTATGAAAGATCAAGCTGTGTTGTGTATAGCACTAACCAAAGCGATTCTTTCCAGCAATCCAAACATCAATGAAGGCGTGGGTATAACTGCACACTTGTTTGCAGTTGTGTGGATTCATTTGGAATCTTGTATCTTCATGGAATTCTACACTCAGCAGTTATTCCAATTGCTTAGTAGACAGGTTGTTATTTTTCTGGCTAGTGTTCCTAACCATCCCATCTCAGAGATAGCAGCTGCCTAATGTTGTAGAACTAAAGGGTTCTCTTCAGTAGGATAGTTTGAAAGAGCTCTTGAGCCATTTTATTCTTGGACTTAGTTGCTGGACTGAAAAGATCATCAGTGTAAGAAAACTGGTATAATTGCATTTCATGTTTCAGGATCATATAGAAATCGTTGTGAGCTGAGATAACCTTGCCTAAAACGTTATTGGGGTGTCAAGATTTTAGACAGCACCTAAAGGGGCTCCCCCTCAGCCAGTAGCTGGCACCAACTTGAAATTAGACATGGTTTATTTTATTTATTTTTTTATCCCAGGACATTTTTCCTGGATCCACATAATTGTCTGCATATCCAAGTCCCTTTGTGCTTAGGAGACTTTCTCAGTTTTACCCTTTCTGTAGTTGTTGAATCACTGATGATTTGGAGAATATGCCTCTCTTTAAACTTGGCACTGTCCCCTCCCCAGTCTCTGCCAGTGTTGCCTTACTTGGATCTGTGTCTTGCATCCCATGGATAAGCAATGCTTCCCCTTTCCACATCATCTTAGAGATCCTTTGCTTAAGCTTGAGACCTCTGAAAGTAGGTGATGCCTTCCAAATCCTGGGATTCTATGACAAACTTCCAATCACATGCGAAAAGCAGAATGAAGGTTTTTATTTTTTTTAGAACATGCAAGTTTTTAAAAATGTTACTTCCCCCAAAGAGTAAATATTATTTTTGATAAAAATTTTCTTGATAAAGGCATCAAGGAAGTGATGGATCAAAATAAGAAATAAACTCAAAATACAAATATCTGGGATCCAGGAAATAGGGGAACCCACACAGGAGGGGACAAAAAGGAATAGCCAAGATGATGCTGAAGAAAAGCCCAGATGGCAGCTGTCAAATAGACCTCAGGAATAATGGTCCAGATTGGAATGAGAGGGCAGAAGAACCAAGGAGGATGAAACTGAAACATGTTGGAGTTTGGAGGGAGGCAAAGCCTGTGTGAAGGAAGGTGGTACAAAGCTCAGTGTTCATCTGCCACCAAGTAACTTGGGGAAAGTCAGGAAAAATCACTCCACACTGTGTATATATGCAGGAGCAAGTGGCAGGAAGGATTAGCTACGAGGGGTTGAAATGGTTGCCTCTGAGGATGAGACCAGTGTGGGAAGGAGCTTAATGAGATGGTAGATTTTTGTCTTGAAAACCCTGGAAAACTGAGATTAAAATGCCATATATACATTTAATACCATATCACATATATGTGTATAGATGAATGATATGGTATAAGTTGCTTCAAAGGCTAAGTATCTCTGATGATATTCTTAAGAGTCAGGTGACAAGAAGAATTTTAATTAAAAAATTACTTATTCAATATACTGTGTGCTAGATGCTATGGAGACAAATCACATTTTTGTGGTCAAGGACCTCTCACTGCAGGGCAAACAAGATAATCCACAAATACTATGATGGAGAAAGTAAACTGACATGTTGCAAATAATGCTCTGGGGAGTAGGGAGGAAGGAGCAATGTCAGAGTAGCTGGGTGAGGGGAAGGAGCAAGGCAGGTGAATGCCATTGCCCAACCCTCTCAACTAATTCAGTCTCTACTTGTTTCTCATTTTTCTGGTTGAACAGAATGTAAATGAAAGAGAACCTCTTTCTGAATTCTACACTTTTCTTTGGATTAGGGAAGATTTAGACCTCTGAAAATAGGAAAGAAGAACATTCCAGAGGAAGAAGGGTCTAGAAGACAGTTGCAGGAACAGGGTGACAAAGGATGTCTGAGAAGCGTGGCAAGTCCTGTGTGAGTGTAGAGTGCATGAAGATTTGGCTGGAGGTTAATGGACAGAAATGATCAGTTCAGAGAAAATTGACCTGTTAACCAAAGACAAACAAACAAAAAGGGACAAGATCCTGAAACTGAACTGGTTCATAGAGGACCCTGGGCAGGAGCTGTGATGTGTTCCCAGTACCCAACAAGTGTCTGGCATGGGACAATTCAGTCAATTTAATAGAATGGAACTTGTCATCTGTTCTTTGAAGCAAATGCACAAGGAGCCATTCCCTACAGGAACACCACTAATAACATAGAAATGATAGTGCTGGTACTCACATTTTTTGAGTATTTAATATGTGCTGCAGTGAGGCAGGTACTTCACTGAGTCATTGTGCATTCTCTAGGCAGTAGGTGTTGTTCATAAGTTCATTTTAGAGATTTGTAGAACTGACTTAGAGAAGTTAAGTGACCTGCTGATTTTTAAATTATCCTTTTCTTCTTTTAATTTTAAATTATGCAGGCGTTAGATTCATTTAAAAATTCTACATTGTAAAATGCTTATGATACTGTGAGGCTTCTTTATTTTACAAGGATCTCATATTATTTCATTTCATTTAGCCTTGGCCACAAAATTGCACAAATATGATCCCAATTCTGGTTTTAATACAGGTTGAATATCTCTTATCTGAAATGCTTGGAATAGAAGTATTTCCATGTGGAGAATTTTTTGGATTTTGAAATATTTCAGACTTTACTGGTTGAGCATCTCTAATTTTCAAATACCAAATCTGAAATGCTCTAAAATTTAAAACTTTTCGAGTGGTATATTGGCTTCAAAAATTTTGATTTTTGGCTTAGGGATACACCATCTATAGTAATATATCTGGAAAAAGTATGACATTATGCTGAGTGCTGTTTCATTAAATCTAAGATGGCATTAGATAGTATACTGATGAAGCATCATTATTCATATGTCACTAAAAATAAGATATGCTGTCAATTAAATTTGATATGCTACCAATTGTAAGTTACAATCCCTTTACAGAGAGATTAAAATGTGAACAAATGCCTGTCTTATAGTAAATTAAATATACTAGTTATTGGGTAGTAGAATTATACATAGTTTGAATACCCTTTGTTACAATTCATGCATATTTCCAGCAGTTAAAATATATTACTTTTATTCTGAGAAAAAGTTGATTTTCAAGTGTTGAAGATATTTAGAACATCCCCATAACCAGAAATATAGATAGTAAATATCAGCAATTTGTGCTTTATTTATTTATGTAGCACTGGGAATCAAACCCAGATCTTTGCACATACTAGGCATTCACTCTACCACTGAGCTACACCCACCCCCGGTCTCTATTCTTATTTTATTTTTGAATTAAATTTAGCAACAACTTTGTGACTGATGTATGAGAACAAATTCTCTAAAACAGATTGTTGTCACACAGTTTAAAAGGCAAAGATTTCCTGCAAAATGTGATGATATAAAGGCATATTTATTTAATCTCTACTTCTTCCTCATGCCAGAAACTTAAAAAACACAAAAACTTAAATTTGGAAATGCAAAATCTTACTTTCATTGAAACTTAGAGATGATTAAAACCCCAACACACAATCTATGAATTGTAACTATGCATCCAACATAGTGTAATTTGGGTCAAATGGAGGGAAGAAAATGAAAATTGGTGTGTATCTCTGGCCTTAAGCAGAATATACACTCCCTTGAAGTAAGTGTTCTTATGAGTCCAACCCCTGTTTTTTTTTTTTTAAGTTGGGACTTGAGGGAGTGAAGGTGTGAATGGTCATGAGGAAAGCATGTACTGCTGGCCAAGGAGAAAAACTAATCACAAAATAAAGGATCTTGGTGATAAGATGCTTCTGTGCAAGTCACGTAGAACTGCCTGGCTCATCTACTGCAGAGTGACGTCCCCAGGACAGAAAATAGACTTGGTGAAAAAGAGTTCAGAGATGACAAATCAGTTGATGCAGGTCACTCCTGGTCCTTCCCCATACTGTTCTTTAGGGAAAAGTAGGCCAGCTTAGAGCTGCTAATGTTCAAAGATGGATGATAAGTAAAAGATGGATGATAGCCCCAACAGTACATTGGCATGAATGCTACACAAATAAGAGAGTTAAAAAAACAGACTTTATAACAAAGCGCAGATGAAAGCGCACTTTAGTACAACACAAAGAAAAATTTAGCCCAATACTTCTTTATATAAATCCTCAGAGAATTAGAGGAGATGTGAATATTTTGAAAATTTCACGTGAGGGATTAAAGATATAAGACAATGTTAGGAAACTGGAAAAGCTCAAGAATGAAGTTAAAAACAAACACTTGCATAATTAGAAAATAGGTTAAAGTCAGCGATGAAAACAGAATAGATATTACTCAAAATATTTTAAATCTCAAATCATGTCACTGACATGATATTCAGGCTTAAATATGCCAAAAAAGAACATATAAGTTGAGAGTTGATAGATATGGAAGATATAAGAGATCAAACAATCATGTAATTAGAACATCTGACATATAACACATAGAAATGGAAATATCTCCAAAGATGAAGCAGAAGAAAATTTTCACAAATAAAGACAAAGAAAAAAAAAATCCTGTTGATAGGGGTGGGAGACCAATTCTATAGTCAGAGACAGAATAAAGCAATTTACCCTTAAGTGTGTTCTGGTCTCAGAGCTTATTCATTGCCAGAGCAGAATCCTGAGACAAGTGAGAGGTGAGAATTCACAACCTAGTCAAGATGCTCTTTTTAAAGAAAAGATCAAATAAGTAATCATGAAATATAGTAGTCATGAATAGGTATTAGATAAAGCTAACAAAAATCAAAATGAAAAACTTCCTTGATGATTTAATTCAGCCTCCCAAGAGAAGAATCAAAGAACTCAGGAGAAAAAAAAAAAAAAAAAAAAAAAAAAAAACAGATTTGCCTTGAAAGAATTGTCAAGGAACATAAAATCAATTTAAATATAAGCCTTCTACTGAACACAGTGGGATTATGATGGCAAACTGAATGTAAATGTTAAAACTTTGACAGTGTAAATTTAAATAGAAGAAGTAATTATCTGACATCGGAAGGAAGAAGAGGTGAAAGAAAACACTGAAGGGGAAAATCACGTATTTTATAGCTGCCCATATCACAAACTGACTAGTGCCTGAAGTTGAAAAAAATTAAGAACTAGCACTTTCGGACTCGGAGCAACCACTGGGGCTCCGGCAGCTGCCCAGGGGAGGAGTGGTGAGGAGAGCTGTGTGGACTCAGGACACCGGGGCCTGCCCTGAGGAGGAGGAGGAGGAGTGTGGCCGCTTGGATTAGGAGAGACTGCACCAGAGCTACAGGCGGTTGCCAGAGGAGAAGCTGCGCAGTGAGCTGTTTGGACTCAGAACGACGCTTCTGAACACCGGCGCCTGCCCTGAGGACGACGAGGAAGAGGAGTGTGGCCACTTGGATTCAGAGTGACTACACCAGAGCTACAGGCGGTTGCCAGAGGAGGGGCTGCGTGGCGAGCTGTTTGGACTCAGACCACTTCTGAACCCCGGGGCCTGCCCGGAGGAGTAGGAGGAGGAGGAGGAGGAGCGCGGCGGGTCGTTTGGACTCGCAGTGACTGCATTAGCGCTCCAGGCGGCTTCTCAGAGGAGAAGGCGAGTGGTGAGTTGTTTGGACGTAAGGTGACAGCTCCTGAACACAGGGGGGCTGCCTGGAGGGGAAGCGTGGTGGGTCGCTTGGTCTTGAGGGGCCGCACCAGAGCTCCGGGCGGTTGCCCAGAGGACCCGTGCAGCGGGTCACGTGGATTCAGAGCCACTCAGAGCGACTGCTCTTCAACACCCGGGGGGTTATCTGGAGAAGGCGGAGGAACGGGGAGGGTCACTTCGACTTGGAGTGATTGATTGCCCAGGGCTACGGGTGGTTGGTGGGAGGAGGAGGCACGCAGTGAGTTTCTTAGACTCCTAGTGACCGCACCGGCATACTGGGCGGCTGTCTGGAGGAAGAGGCGTGTGGTGGGTCTCTGGGACTCAGAGCGATTGTATGGGGCCCCAGGTGGCTGCTCAGAGGAGGGGCCGCATAGCCAGGCGATTAGGTTCAGAGCAGGGTCCCAGGATCTAGGAGGCTTCTTGGTGGAAGAGCCGCACAGAGACAGGCTTAGGGCGGAGCGAAGGTTCCAGACCTGCGGGCAGATTCTCTGAGGAGGGGCAGCCTAAGGAGATTCATCTGCGGCCCAGGAGGTAGGGCCGGGCCCCTGGGAACTTGCAGAGGAAGGCAGCCCAGCCCAGGCGGTAGCTATAAATTGAGGGGAACCTTTAGGAGGGAACTGACCAGCGACACCTCCCCACCGGGTGAGTCTTCCCTGCCGGGTGAGGTTTCCCCACAAGGATGGTAAAACCAGAGACTCAGGCCCAAACAGGCCTTGCCTCAGCCCGCAGGCTAGTTCCCCTTTGGATGACCATTGGTCAACAAGTGGAGGCACCTCTGCCCACTAGCAGGGATTATACCCCACCTGAAGGACACCACTCCTAGAGAGGCAGCTTCCTTGTGGAGCACCACATTATCAACTTCCTCCAAGACTTCAGCCTACTGAAGGCTAAGGGGGGATATATATAGAAATCTTCAGGGACATTGTAAGTCAACAGAGGAAATCTGCAATATCTCAGCGGTCCACTGATACCTGAACAATATGAGAAAACAAGGAAAGAAAATGCTGCAAACAAATCTAGATGTTACATCAATAAAACCCAGTGACAGCATGGCAGAAGAAATGACAGAAAAGGAGTTCAGAATGTACATAATTAAAATGATCAGAGAAGCAAACGATGAGATGAAAGAGCAAATGCATGCACTGAATGATGAGATGAAAGAGCAAATGCAAGCACCGAATGATCGCACCAATCGACAATTAAAAGAGCAAATACAGGAAGCAAAAGATCATTTCAATAAAGAGTTAGAGATATTGAAAAAAAAACAAACAGAAATCCTTGACATGAAGGAAACAATAAAAGAAATTAAGAACTCCATAGAAAGCATATCCAATAGGATAGAACACCTGGAAGACAGAACCTCAGACATTGAAGACAAAATATTTAACCTTGAAAACAAAATTGAACAGAGAAGATGGTAAGAAATCATGAACAGAATCTACAAGAAATATGGGATATCATGAAAAGGCCAAATTTAAGAATTATTGGGATTGAGGAAGGCCTAGAGAAACAAGCCAAAGGAATGAACAATTTATTCAATGAAATAATATCAGAAAATTTCCCAAATCTGAAGAATGAAATGGAAAATCATGTTCAAGAGGCTTATAGGACTCCAAATACACAAAATTACAACAGACCCACACCAAGGCACATTATAATGAAAATACCTAACATACAAAATAAAGACAGAATTTTAAAGGCTGTGAGAGAAAAGAACCAAATTACATTCAGGGGGAAACCAATACGGATATCAGCAGATTTTTCAATCCAGACCCTAAAATCTAGAAGGGCCTGGAACAACATTTTTCAAGCCCTGAAAGAAAACGGATGCCAACCAAGAATCTTATACCCAGCAAAACTTACCTTCAAATTTGACGATGAAATAAAATCCTTCCATGATAAACAAAAGCTAAAAGAATTTACAAAAAGAAAGCCAGCATTACAGAACATTCTCAGCAAAATATTCCATGAGGAAGAGATGAAAAACAAAGAAGCAAATCAGCAAAGGGAGGAATTATCCTAAAGGAATTGTCAAATAAAGGAGGAAACAAGTTGTGTCAAACAAATAAATAAATAAAATTTAAAAAATGAACCAAATGACCGGGAAACCAAATCATATCTCTATAATAACCCTGAATGTTAATGGCCTGAATTCATCAATCAAAAGACATAGACTGGCAGATTGGATTAAAAAGAAAGATCCAACAATACGTTGCCTGCAAGAGACTCACCTCATAGAAAAAGATACCCATAGACTAAAGGTGAAAGGATGGGGAAAAACATACCATGCACATGGACTCAGTAAAAAAGCTGGAGTATCCATCCTCATTTCAGATAATGTGGACTTCAAGCCAAAGTTAGTCAGAAGGTCTAAAGAAGGTCATTTCATACTGCTTAAGGGAAGCATAAATCTGCAAGACATAACAATCATAAACATCTATGCCCCAAACAGTGGCTCATCCATGTATGTCAAACAAATCCTTCTCAATTTCAGAAACCAAATAGACCATAACACAATAATACTAGGTGATTTTAACACGCCTCTCTCACCACTGGACAGATCTTCCAGACAAAAATTGAACAAAGAAACCATAGATCTCAATAACACAATCAATAATTTAGAATTAACGGACATTTATAGAATATACCATCCAACCAAGAGCGAATACACTTTCTTCTCAGCAGCACATGGATCCTTCTCTAAAATAGACCATATATTATGCCACAAAGCTAATGTTAGCAAATACAAGAAGATAGAGACACTACCATGTATTCTATCAGATCATAATGGATTGAAGTTAGAAATAAATGAAAGAGTAAAACACAGAAACTATTCCAACGTCTGGAGATTAAACAATATGCCATTATATGATGAATGGATAACAGAAGATATTAGGAAGGAAATTAAAAAATTCTTAGAGGTAAATGAGAACAAAGAAACATCATATCAAAATCTCTGGGACACTATGAAAGCAGTACTTAGAGGGAAATTTATTTCATGGAGCGCATTTAATAAAAGAAGTAAAACTCAACAAATAAATGACCTAACACTACAGCTCAAAGCCCTAGAAAAAGAAGAACAGAACAGCACCAAAAGTAGTAGAAGACAGGAAATAGTTAAACTCAGAGCTGAAATCAATGAAATTGAAACAAAAGAAACAATACAAAAAATTGACAAAATGAATAGTTGGTTCTTCGAAAAAATAAACAAAATTGATAAACCTTTAGCCACACTAACAAAGAGAAGACGAGAGAAAACCCAAATCACTAAAATTCGAAATGAACAAGGAAATATCACAACAGACAGGATTGAAATACAAAACATAATTAGAAGCTATTTTGAAAATGTATACTCCAACAAAACAGAAAATTTCGAAGACATCAACAGGTTTCTAGAGACATATGAATTGCCTAAACTGAATGAGGAGGACATACACAATTTAAATAGACCAATTTCAAGTACTGAAATAGAAGAAGTCATCAAAAGCCTACCAACAAAGAAAAGTCCGGGACCAGATGGGTTCTCAGCCGAGTTCTACAAAACCTTTAAAGAAGAGCTCATTCAAATACTTCTCAAAGTATTCCATAAAATAGAAGAGGAGGGAACCCTCCCAAACTCATTCTATGAAGCCAATGTCACACTGATACCTAAACCAGACAGAGACTCATCAAAGAAAGAAAATTTCAGACCAATATGCTTAATGAACATCGACGCAAAAATTCTCAACAAAATTTTAGCAAATCGCATACAAAAACATATTAAAAAGACAGTGCACCATGATCAAGTGGGCTTCATCCCAGGTATGCAAGGTTGGTTCAACATCAGGAAATCGGTAAATGTAATTCACCATATTAATAGACTTAAAGTCAAGAATCACATGATTATTTCAATAGATGCAGAAAAAGCATTTGATAAAATACAGCAGCCCTTCATGCTCAAAACACTAGAAAAAATAGGGATAGTGGGAACATTCCTTAACATTGTAAAGGCCATTTATGCTAAGCCCATGGCTAATATCATTCTAAATGGTGAAAAACTGAAAGCATTCCCCCTAAAAACTGGAACAAGGCAGGGATGCCCTCTTTCACCACTTCTATTCAACATCGTTCTTGAGACTCTGGCCAGAGCAATTAGACAAACCAAAGAAATTAAAGGGATACGAATTGGAAAAGAAGAACTCAAACGATCCCTGTTCGCTGATGACATGATTATATATTTAGAGGAACCTGGAAATTCCACCAGAAAACTCTTAGAACTCATAAGTGAATTCAGTAAAGTAGCAGGTTACAAGATCAATGCTCATAAATCCAACGCATTTTTATACATAAGTGATGAATCTTCAGAAAGAGAAATTAGGAAAACTACCCCATTCACAATAGCCTCGAAAAAAATAAAATACTTGGGAATCAATCTCACAAAAGAGGTGAAAGACCTCTACAATGAGAACTATACAACACTAAAGAAAGAAATTAAAGAACACCTTAGAAGATGGAAAGATCTTCCATGTTCTTGGATAGGAAGAATTAATATTGTCAAAATGGCCATACTACCTAAAGTGCTATACAAATTCAATGCAATTCCAATTAAAATCCCAATGACGTACCTTACAGAAATAGAGCAAGCAATTTTGAAATTCATCTGGAAGAATAAGAAACCCAGAATAGCTAAAGCAATCCTTAGCAGGAAGAGTGAAACAGGGGGTATTGCAATACCAGATCTTCAACTGTACTACAAAGCAACAGTAACAAAAACGGTATGGTATTGGTACCAAAACGGAAAGGTAGATCAATGGTACAGAATAGAGGACACGGACACAAACCCAAATAAGTACAATTTTCTCATACTAGACAAAGGTGCCAAAAATATGCAATGGAGAAAAGATAGCCTCTTCAACAAATGGTGCTGGGAGAATTGGAAATCCATATGCAACAGAATGAAACTAAACCCATATCTCTCACCATGCACGAAACTAAACTCAAAATGGATGAAGGATTCGGAATCAGACCAGAGACCCTGCAGATTATAGAAGAAAAAGTAGGTCCAAATCTTCACCTTGTTGGTCTAGGATCAGACTTCTTTAACAGGACTCCCATAGCACAAGAAATAAAAGTTAGAATCAACCACTGGGATAGATTCAAACTAAAAAAGCTTTCTCTCAGCAAAGGAAACTATCAGCAATGCGAAGAAAGAGCCTACAGAGTGGGAGAATATCTTTGCCAATCATACTTCAGATAGAGCACTAATCTCCAGAATCTATAAAGAACTCAAAAAACTCTACTCCTAGAATTCAAATAATCCAGTCGACAAATGGGCTAAGGAAATGAATAGACACTTCACAGAAGAAGATCTACAAGCAATCAACAAACATATGGAAAAATGTTCAACATCTCTAGTAATAAGAGAAATGCAAATCAAAACCACCCTAAGATTCCATCTTACCCCAATTAGAATGGCGATTATCAAGAATACGAGCAACAACAGGTGTTGGCGAGGATGTGGGGAGAAAGGTACACTCATACATTGCTGGTGGGGCTGCAAATTAGTGCAGCCACTCTGGAAAGCAGTGTGGAGATTCCTTAGAAAACTTGGAATGGACCCTCCATTTGACCCAGCTATCCCACTCCTTGGCCTATACCCAAAGGACTTAAAATCAGCATACTACAGAGATACAGCCACATCAATGTTCATAGCTGCTCAATTCACAATAGCCAGACTGTGGAACCAACCTAGATGCCCTTCAACTGATGAGTGGATAAAGAAACTGTGGTATATATATATATATGTACATATATATATATATATAATGGAATATTACTCAGCCATAAAGAATGATAAAATTATGGCATTTGCAGGCAAATGGATGAAATTGGAGAATATCATGCTAAGTGAGATAAGCCAATCTCAAAAAGCCAATGGACGAATGATATTGCTAATAAGTGGGTGATGACACAGAATGGGGGGGAGGGAAGGGTTAGTGTTAGGGTTAGAGTTAGGGTTATGGAGGGGGGCAAGTATGGAGGAAGGAAGTACTGTATAGAGGGTAAAGAGGGGTGGGAGGGGTAGGGGGAAGGGAAAAAATAACAGAATGAATCAAACAACATTACTCTATGTAAATTTATGATTACACAAATGGTATGCCTTTGCGCCCTGTACAGTACAAGCAGAGAAACAACATGTATCCCATTTGTTTACAATAAAAAAAAAAAAAGTTTACTGGGAAACAGTAAAAAAAAAAAAAAAAAAAAAAAGAAGTAGTACTTTCAATATTAAAGTATTCAAAATCAAATTAAAACATAATCACTAAGAAAATGACTACAAGAAAGAAAGAAAACAAAATGGATTAAAGAACATATAGCAGTGGGTAGAAAAAAATTAAGAGAATGTCATAAAAATTGATTTAAGACCCAACTAACCTATTATAAGAAAGACTAATAAAATAAAATTACTTTTTAAAGAAAAATGTTTTCTGTCAGGTTTTAAAACACATTACAATCAAACAAAAAAATCTGTACTCTTAATATATAAAAGCCCTGGAGTGAGGGTAAATTATAGGTGTCAGTTTGACTAGACAAAGGCACACTTGAATAGCTGGTAAAACATTACTTCTGATAGTTCCCTGAGGCTGCTGCTGGAGATTGGTGGGTCATTTGACTGAATGGTGAAGACACCCTTCCTCTCCTACTCTTGGCCATGAGAACACCAGGTTTTTAGGACTTTGAACTCAGACTGAGGGTTACACCATTGACTTCCTTATTTTTGTGCCTTTTGGACTTAGGCCAACCCATGCTACCTACTTTCTTGGTTCCTCAGCTTTCCAATGGCATATGATGGGATTTCTGATCCTCTGTATTGACATAATTCTTCTAGGACACTCCCTCTCCTATCTGTATGTGTTTATGGGGTGTGTGTGTGTGCGTGTGTGTGTATGTGTGTGTTCTCTTGGTTGTCTCTTTGGAGAACCCTAATATACCTATATTTCTGTCAGGACATAAATTGTTTTGGCCCAGCCATATCACAAAATATGGAGACAAAAGAGGACTGAGATGCATACCTATCATCTGTCTGTCTGTGATTCCATCCACTTAGAAAATTCTCTAAGACAAAGCTGTTATCTGGAAAGAAAAAGTTGCAGAACAATTTTTTAATAGCATGGAATCGATTGTAAAACAAATGAATTGTAAAACTTATGGATGAATAGAAAATGTTACAAGGATGCCAAGACACTATTTTTATTAGTTTTATCTTGGGTAATAGAATCCATTTTTGTTTTTCTGTTAGAATTTTAATCATGAGCATATATTACTTTAAAAATTAACTTTAAAATATAAAAAGTGTCTTTTCTCTAAAGTAAGTTTTCAGCCTATTTTGCTATTTTGTCTTCCATTCCTCTATAAAGCATAATGTACAATGCTTTCATTTGATATTCAATTATAAAACAATGACTGAAACTAACATAATACATCGTAAGTTCATTTTCTATTTAAATTAGCTAAATTCATGGAAATTTGGAGTGAATATAGCATACATCCATCATTTTTATATATTTGCCCACCACACATTATAGTCACCATTTAAAGTCAAATTGTATGAGGATGTTGGATATATTTTTCAATTCATTTTTTAAATGAACGAATTTCTCCAAAATAACAAAAATTCATTTTCACATTTTATACAAAAAGGAATTTTCAAAGTACCTGGGAAATTTGAAGGCCAAAGTAAAAACACTATTTATGAGCATTATTAAGGAGACTGCAGGTGATTTTATTCAAATTATCTACATTAAAATTCTACCCTTAACATGTATCACTTTTGAATAGGAAAAAAGTTACATGGACTTGAAAGCCAAGTGTTGATACAGGAGTTTCATGAAATACAAACACTTCTCAACTGAGTGGCTCTCTTCTAACTTCTTTTTAGCTCTGCTTCCTTCCTTCTTTTCCTTCAAGCCTTTCATCTACAAACACTTGTTGAACCACCATCAAATACTACTTTCCATGCAGAGGTTTAAAGTTCAATGGTAGATAGGCATTTACAGATAGCAATGCATCTTATTCTGAGCTATAAGGGAATACCAAGAAGAATACACGAGGGCTTGCTTAATTAAATAAATAGGTCTGAAACTTAGTATTAACCTGATGAAAGACATTCAAACTGAAATTTGAAGAATGAACACAGTTTGGGCAATCACTGAAAATGCAGGAATTAGAGATTAGTAGTTTAAGCAAATACTTAGCATGATTTAAAGATACACAGAAAGCCATGTGGTTTGGCTAAAGGACATGGTTGAAAATAATAGGTCTACAAAAGAAGACTGGGGTCTGTTTGTGAATATATTTAATGTCCCTCCAAGATATCTGAATTGATGGGTGGTGAGGGATCATGAGACTTTTATGTACCTCAAAAGAAACTTGAATTTTTAAAAACTTTGGTATTGAGAAATATATATACAATGGAATATTACTCCGCCATGAAGAATAATAAAACTTTGGTATTGAGAAATACTAAAGTAGGCAATAAGACACAACAGGTTGAAAATCACACACACACACACACACACACACACACACACACACACACACACACACACACATACTGTGACTGTGGAGTTGATGAAGTTTAAACTTCTGAGACCTCTTCCTTCAGAGTCCTAAAGAGGCCTCTCCCCTAAATGGCATATACTTCAGACTGGACAAAATTGATTCTGCTTCTACTGATCCTTTTGTATCTGTGCTCACTAGGATGCCTTTCTATTAAGAAAATTATATCCCCAAGTGTGTTTCTCTAATATCTCTTAAATATTCCCATTTACACTTCCTCAGTGAGCTGGAAAATCAGGACTGGTAATGTTCTGGGTCAATAACAGTCACATGTCAACTCTCTGAGTTTTATGTTCTCTAGATGAAGAGGGGCTGGACACTATCTGGACCACTGTCATCTTCTTTTAAATCCAATTCAAGCTAGAATTCCATTAATGCCTTGCATAATTTATGCTCTTTACTTACTCAGGTCCTTTGTGCCAGTTGATTCTTTAGTTTATGTTTCTTTAGTTTATGCATTGGTGTTCTCTCTTATCCCTAGCCTTAGCTTCATTGTCACTAAACTTCCTCAGAAAGATGAATCTTAATCTGACCATCTGCATTCATGTCTGAGAACCCCGAAGTCTCAGTGACTTAAAGCAACAAAATTCAATTTGTTATTTACACTCCAGGTCCAGCGCAGCTCAGCAGACAATTCTGTTCACTGTAGTCATTCAAGATTCTGAGTTGATGGAGGCTCCATGCCCAAAGGATGCCCCATTTCACTTCATGCCTCTATGAAATCCCTGGCAGAAGAGAACAGATACTCGGGAGAATGGCACTGAAACACTGGCTTTTGAATGCATCCATAAGGAAGTCACACAGGTCCTCTGCTCATTGACTGATGCAAAGGCGCACGGCCTAATTTGATGAGGAAAGGAAGTGCAGTCCACTTGTATGCTTAAAAGAGAGGACCAGAAACCCTGGCGGGTAGCACTACCTTATCTGGAATCAGTCCCTTCTTTTTCTCTAGCTCAGTGTTTGGATTGGAGGGAATTCACTGAAGAGCCACAGTGTTTACCATCTGAGTTTGGCACACTTGGGTGATACAACCAAAAATTTAAAGATGATCCTGGAGATCAAAATCTAAGTTTTATTGCTGAATATTAGACTGGAAGAAATGGCTTTGGTGTATGGCCACTGGGAGCTTCCTAATATTGAATGCTACAATTAGACTGGTACCTGACAGAGGGATCATCCCAACAGAGGAAATGCAAGGATTAGAATAGGCATGCGGACCCCTCACCACCTCCCCAGAGGAGGGAAGCATTTGGTGGTAGGAGATGTGGAATGTTACTCTCATGCTGCTTGTAAGTAATCTCAGGGCAGGGGGCACTGCTGTCCTGTTTTAAGCTGTGTCCTCAGTTCTTGACAAAGAGCCTAAGAGGCACACAAGTGAATTCAGTATCTATTAATTGAACAAATAAATAAACAAATATCAGGGATATCTTCTAATTCCTGATTTAGATTTGATAAGTAGCACAATGAAGCCAAAAATGACAAATCATTGCTCCTGTAATTAATTAATCCTGAGTGAGTTAATAATATTAAAATAATATTCAATAATATAAATAGCATAAGACTATTATACTGTATATCATATTATCTTCATATCTTATAAATTGATATTAATAGATATAACATTTATTCATTACATATTTTATTTTAAATACCAATTATAAAATCTGATGCATTATTTGTACCAATATTTATATTATTTAATTTGTTTTATAAAATTATGTTCTTATTGATTCACATTATTGCTATTATTTATTTTTATTTTTTTCCTTTTCCAATTCTAGTTTAATTGTATTGCAAAATTCAAGTATTTTTTAAATTCATTTTTATTGTAAACAAATGGGATACGTCCTGTTTCTCTGTTTGTACACGAAGTAGAGGCATACCATTTGTGTAATCATACATTTACCCAGGGTAATAGTTTTTGATTCATTCTTTTATTCTCCCCCACCCCTTTTTTCCCTGTGTAGAGTCTCTTCTTCCTCCATTCTTGCCCCCTTCCCACCCACTATATGTGACATCATCCGCTTATCAGTGAGATCATTCGTCCTTTGGTTTTTTGAGATTGTCTTATCTCACTTAGCATGATATTCTCCAACTGCATCCATTTGCCTGCAAATGCCATAATTTTATTATTCTTTGTGGCTGAGTAATATTCCATTGTATATATATACCACAGTTTCTTTATCCATTTATCAATTGAGCGGAATCTAGATTGGTTCCACAATCTGGCTATTGTGAATTGAGCAGCTATGAACATTGTTGTGGCTGTATCTCTGTAATATGCTAATTTTTAATCCTTCGGGCATAGGCCGAGGAGTGGGATAGCTGGGTCAAACGGTAGGTCCATTCCAAGTTTTCTAAGGAATCTCCACACTGCTTTCCAGAGTGGCTGTACTAATTTGCAGCCCCACCAGCAATGTATGAGTGTACCTTTCTCCCCACATCCTCGCCAACACCTGTTGTTGCTCGTATTCTTGATAATCGCCATTCTAATTGGGGTGAGATGGAATCTTAGGGTGGTTTTGATTTGCATTTCTCTTATTACTAAAGATGGTGAACATTTTTCCATATGTTTGTTGACTGCTTGTAGATCTTCTGTGAAGTGTCTGTTCATATCCTTAGCCCATTTGTTGATTGGATTATTTGTATTCTTCATGTAGAGTTTTTTGAGGTCTTTATATATTCTGGAAATTAGTGCTCTATCTGAAGTGTGAGTGGCAAAGATTTTCTCCCACTCTGTATGTTCTCTCTTCGCATATCTGATAGTTTCCTTTGCTGAGAGAAAGCTATTTAGTTTGAATCTATCCCAGTTATTGATTCTTGTTTTTATTTCTTGTGCTATGGGAGGCCTGTTAAGGAAGTCTGATCCTAAGCCAACAAGTTGAAGATTTGGATCTATTTTTTCTTCTATACGATGCAGGGTCTCTGGTCTGATTTCAAGGTCCTTGATCCATTGTGAATTGAGTTTTGTGCAGGGTGAGAAATAGGGGTTTAGTTTCATTCTGTTGCATATGGATTTCCAGTTTTCCCAGCATCATTTGTTGAAAAGGCTATCTTTTCTCCATTGTGTATTTTTGGCACCTTTGTCTAGCATTAGAAAATTGTATTTATTTGAGTTTGTGTCCATGTCCTCTATTCTGTTTCATTGATCTACCTGTCTATTTTGGTGCCAATACCATGCCGTTTTTGTTACTATGTTTTGTAGTAGAGTCGAAGGTCTGATATTGCAATACCTCCTGCATTGCTCTTCCTGCTAAGGATTGCTTTAGCTGTTCTGGGTTTCTTATTCTTCCAGATGAATTTCATAATTGCTTGCTCTATTTCTGTAAGGCACATCATTGGGATTTTAATTGGAATTGCATTGAATCTGTATGGCACTTTTGGTAGTATGGCCATTTTGACAACATTAATTCTGCCAATCCAAAAACATGGGAGATCTTTCCATCTTCTAAGGTTTTCTTTAATTTCTTTCTTTAGTGTTCTGTAGTTCTCATTGTAGAGGTCTTTCACCTCTTTTGTGAGATTGATTCCCAAGTATTTTATTTTTTTCCAGGCTACTGTGAATGGGGTAGTTTTCCTAACTTCTCTTTCTGAAAATTCATCACTTATGTATAAAAATGCATTGGATTTATGAGCATTGATCTTGTAACCTGCTACGTTACTGAATTCACTTATGAGTTCTAAAAGTTTCCTGGTGGAATTTTCTGGTTCCTCTAAATATATAATCATGTCATTAGCAAATGGGGATAGTTTGAGTTCTTCTTTTCCTATTCGTATCCCTTTAATTTCTTTGGTTTTTCTAATTGTTCTGGCTAGAGTTTCAAGGATAATGTTGAATAGAAGTGGTGAAAGAGGGCATCCCTGCCTTGTTCCAGTTTTTAGGGGGAATGCTTTCAGTTTTTCACCATTTAGAATGATATTAGCCATGGGCTACATAGATGGCCTTACAATGTTAAGGAATGTTCCCACTATCCCTATTTTTTCCAGTGTTTTGAGCATGAAGGGATGCTGTATTTTATCAAATGCTTTTTCTGCATCTATCAAAATAATCATGTGATTCTTGACTTTAAGTCTATTGATATGGTGAATTACGTTTATTGATTTCCTGATGTTGAACCAACCTTGCATCCCTGGGATGTAACCCACTTGATCATGGTGCACTATCTTTTTAATATATTTTTGTATGCGATTTGCTAAAATTTTGTTGAGAATTTTTGCGTCGATGTTCATTAAGGATATTGGTCTGAAATTTTTTTTCCTCGATGAGTCTCTGTCTGGTTTAGGTATCAGTGTGATATTGGCTTCATAGAATGAGTTTGGGAGGGTTCCCTCCTCTTCTATTTTATGGAATACTTTGAGAAGTATTGGAATGAGCTCTTCTTTTTAGGTTTTGTAGAATTCGGCTGAGAACCCATCTGATCCCGGACTTTTCTTTGTTGGTAGGCTTTTGATGACTTCTATTTCATTACTTGAAATTGATCTATTTAAGTTGTGTATGTCCTCCTGGTTCAGTTTAGGTAATTCATATGTCTCCAGAAACCTGTTGATGTCTTCGAAATTTTCTATTTTGTTGGAGTATAGATTTTCAAAATAGCTTCTGATTATGTTTTGTATTTCAATTGTGTCTGTTGTGATATTTCCTTGTTCATTCCGAATTTTAGTGATTTGGGTTTTCTCTCTTCTTCTCTTTGTTAGTGTGGCTAAGGGTTTATCAATTTTGTTTATTTTTTCAAAAAGCCAACTATTTATTTTGCCAATTTTTTCGATTGTTTCTTTTGTTTCAATTTTGTTGATTTCAGCTCTGATTTTAACTATTTCCTGTCTTCTACTACATTTTGTGTTGCTCTGTTTTTCTCTTTCTAGGACTTTGAGCTGTAGTGTTAGGTCGTTTATTTGTTGATTTTTTCTTCTTTTATTGAATGTGCTCCATGAAATAAATTTTCCTGTAAGTACTGCTTTCATAGTGTTCCAGAGATTTTGATATGTTATTTCTTTGTTCTCATTTACCTCTAAGAATTTTTTAGTTTCCTTCCTGATATCTTCTGTCATCCATTCATCATACAATAGCATATTATTTAATCTCCAGGTGTTGGAGTAGTTTCTGTTTTTTAGTCTGTCATTTATTTCTAATTTCAATCCATTATGATCTGATAGAATACAAGGTATTATCTCTGTCTTCTTGTATTTGCTAACATTAGCTTTGTGGCATAATGTATGGTCTATTTTAGAGAAGGATCCATGTGCTGCTGAGAACAAAGTGTATTCATTCTTTGTTGGATGGTATATTCTATATAAGTTGGTTAAGTCTAAATTATTGATTGTGTTATTGAGATTTATGGCTTCTTTATTCAATTTTTGTTTGGAGGATCTGTCCAGTGGTGAGAGAGGTGTGTTAAAATCACCTAGTATTATTGTGTTGTGGTCTATCTGATTTCTGGAATTGAGAAGGATTTGTTTGACATATATGGATGAGCTACTGTTGGGGCATAGATATTTATGATTGTTATGTCTTGCTGATTTATGCTTCCCTTAACAGTATGAAATGTCCTTCTTTATCCCTTCTGACTAACTTTGGCTTGAAGTCCACGTTATCTGATATGAGGATAGATACTCTGGCTTTTTTGCTGTGTCCAGGTGCATGGTATGTTTGTCCCCATCCTTTCACCTTTAGTATGTGGGTATCTCTTTCTATGAGATGAGTCTCTTGCAGGCAGCAAATTGTTGGATCTTTCTTTTTTATCCAATCTGCCAGTCCATGTCTTTTGATTGATGAGTTCAGGCCATTAACATTCAGGGTTATTATTGAGATATGATTTGTATTCCGGGTCATTTGGCTCATTCTTTTTTCTTTTTGACACGACTTGATTTCTCCTTTATTTGGTTGTTCCTTTAGGGTAGTTCCTCCCTTTGCTGATTTATATCATTGTTTTTTGTCTCTTCCTCATGGAATATTTTGCTGAGAATATTCTGTAATGCCTGCTTTCTTTTTGTAAAGTCTTTTAGCTTTGTTTATCATGGAAGGATTTTATTTTGTCGTCAAATCTGAAGGTAAGTTTTGCTGGGTATAAGATTCTTGGTTGGCATCCATTTTCTTTCAGAGCTTGAAAAATGTTGTTCCAGGCCCTTCTAGCTTTTAGGGTCTGGATTGAAAAATCTGCTGATATCCATATTGGTTTCCACCTGAATGTAATTTGATTCTTTTCTCTCACAGCCTTTAATATTCTGTCTTTATTTTGTATGTTAGGTATTTTTATTATAATGTGCCTGGGTGTGGGTCTGTTGTAATTTTGTATATTTGGAGTCCTATAAGCCTCTTGTACTTGATTTTCCATTTCATTCTTTAGATTTGAGAAATTTTCGGATATTATTGCATTTAATAGATTGTGCATTCCTTTGGATTGTGTCTCTATGCCTTCCTCAATCCCGATAATTCTTAAATTTGGCCTTTTCATGATATCCCATAGTTCTTGTATATTCTGTTCATGATTTCTTACCATCTTCTCTGTTTGGTCAACTTTGTTTTCAAGATTAAATATTTTTTCTTCGATATCTGAGGTTCTGGAAGGGTGTTCTATCCTATTGGTTATGCTCGCTATGGAGTTTTTAATTTGGTTTATTCTTTCCTTCATTTCAAGGATTTCTGTTTGTTTCTTTTTCAATATCTCTACCTCTTTATTGAAATGATCTTTTGCGTCCTGTATTTTCTCTTTTAATTGTTGATTGGTGCAAGCATTCAATGCCTGCATTTGCACTTTCATCTCATCCTTCAATGCCTGCATTTGCTCTTTCATCTCCTTGTTTGCTTCTCTGATCATTTTGATTATGTACATCCTGAACTCCCTTTCTGACATTTCTTCTGCTGTGCTGTCATTGGATTTTATTGCTATACCATCTAGGCTTGTTTGGGACATTTTCTTCCCTTGTTTTCTCATATTGTTCAGGTATCTACTCCTCTAGTAGTGAAACTGTGGATATTGCAGATTTCCTCTATTGACTAATATTTTCTCTGTAGATTTCCAATAACTCACCTCAGCCTTCAGTAGCCTGAAGTCTTGGAGGAACTTGATAATGCGGTGCTCCACTTGGAAGCTGCCCCTCTAGGGGTGGTGGCCTTCAGGCGGGGTATATTCCCTGGTGGCTCTGAGTTGGTCCTGAGTCTCTCAATACCTCTTCTTCTTGGCTCCTGGGTCTTGTCAAAGGTCCTCTAGCCTCCTGTAGGTGTCTCAGGAAGGGAGTTGCCCTTCCAATGATGATGGCCACGCCCTCAGGAGTAATTTAAAATGCCTACACCAGCCTATAAAGAAGCCTCTGGCTAACCCTGTGATGGCGACAAACCTTGGCTTGGTGGTCGGGTGGGGTTGTTCAGTGAGGGCGTCTCTCTTTGGCCTGGTGGTTGGGCGGGTTGGCTACCCGCTGCCCAGCTCCGCAAGGCAGGCGGGTTGGGTGCCCGCCTCTACCTCTGCGATGCAAGTAGCCTGACTCTCCTGCCAGCTGGCTCCGCAACTGCGACCAACCAGTGATGGCACAAAGCTAGGTGCAGTGGTCAGGCGGGGTCGCTCTGTTATTATTTGATATGACTACTGTCTGTTGACCTGAAATTGCTGATCTATAGATCACTGAGCAGAAATTAGAATCTCCCTAAAACAGGCTCCTGGCTGCATTAAATTCTGTTCCTCTTTTCTAATGAGGTAGGTGAATGTATACCTTCTGTTCTTTGCCTTAATTCTTTAATAGTGAAATTCTGCTTGAAGTGAAAGTTAAGAAACAAGTGTAAAATAAAGTTTAAAGGGAAAAACAGATGGTAAATTTTTAAAAAGATGAAGAAAGAAAGAAAATGATGTGGAGACAATCAATCTCACAGAAAACCCAGAACTGAGATGCTATACCAAAAATATTTAGCATATTTATGGATGATGAGAGAAAGAGGGGAGAAGAAACAATGGATTTAAATATAAAAGAACCCTAAATGCAACCTTAGCCATCACATGATGTGAAAAAACACCAATCAGAAACAAATGGAGCCCTGAACAGTTTGATAGTCTTGCTTGGTCACCCTGCAGAGGGAGGGGTGTGGGGTGTGAATGAAGTAACTCCCTGTGAGCTAGGGTTTTTCCTGAGACCAAGGGCGAATTAAAACCATGTTAGGGTTAATTCAATTTATTCAGTAATCGAATTAATATTAATTAAGTGTAATCCAATTAGTTCCATTAATAAGTGTAAGCTCTTAATGAAGTTGGGATCATGTGTTCAATATAAGCCAGTTAAATTGGATCAAATTTAGTAGTCTAAGCCCGAGTTAAGCTTACCATAAATGTATTTGGTATGAAAAGAGTGGAGTGAAAGAAAGGTGGAAGCAGGCAGGGCAAAACTTATTTTATTTTATTTTATTTTTTTATTTTTATTTTTTTTGACTTTAAAGTATTAATACTTTATTTTAAACATGTTGATCCACATTTGCACAGCTACCTTTTAGAATTGCGAAATAAGGCAAGATTTTCATACCTGTGGCATCGAGTGTGAATAATACTGACAGCATTGTTTGGAGAGTTTGTTTGCAATTCTTTGTCCTCCATATTTGTTCTACAGCAGACTTTGGTCTATGACTTAGAAAGGTCAGTATCACTCCCTTCCTTTCCCCTTTGGGGAAGATTTAAATGACTTTAGGATCTTTCCAGGTGGTATGTAAAAATGACTATTCCCATCTCAAGTTAGGGAGATGCTTGCTCAGTGGCAACTAGTGTCAATCTAGCAGCTTCTCCTTCCTTTTCATTTTGCATAGCTTTACATGCTTCAATTTTTATTTTCAACTACTTAGGATTGTGACTATTTGACATTCCAGCAAAAGATCTTTCATGCTGTATTTTTAAAAGGAACTACAAACCTTTATGATTAAAAGGACGGATGTAGCCTAACAAGGCCTTCAGCCAGAAATTCTTATGAAGTCCAACAATGCCAAAGCCACATTTCAGCAACAGTAAAACTTATTTTAAAAGGATAATACTAGGTTGGTTCCACAATCTAACTATTGTGAATTTGAGCTGCTATAAACATTGATTTGAATCCCTTACTGTAGTACCTAGATCCCCTTCAACAGATGAATGGATAAAGGAACTGTGGTATATATACACAATGGAATATTATTCAGCCATAAAGAAGAATAATATTATGGCATTTGCAGAGAAATGGATGGAATTGGAGAATATCATGCTAAGTGAAATAAGACAATCCCAAAAAAACCAAAGGCCAAATGTTTTCCCTGATAAATGGATGATGATCTATAATGCAGGTGGTGGGGGGATGAGAGAAGAATGGAGGAACTTTAGATGATGTAGATGGAAATGAGAGGGAGTGGGGGTATGAAAAATGGTGGAATGAGACAGACATCACTATCCTATATGTATGTATGATTACACGAATGGTATGAATCTACATCGTGCACAACCATAGAAACAAAATGATGTAATCAAAATGCATTTGTGTAATCAAAATGCAGTCTGTAAAAAAATTAAAAAAAAAATAAATAATTTTAAAAAATAAATAAAAGGAGAATACTCATGCTTTGCATTACTATACTGGCAAAAACAACTCAAAACTCCTGTGCTGTGACCATAAGATGGTAACAGCATCTTTATTACAAAGCATGAGACATTATTATTTCCTAAAATCAGTAGGTTATTCAACTCTATATACCCAGTAAATTCAAATGCCAATATTTACCAATATGGAAGTAACTGGATGCTTTCCTACTCTTGGTAATTTTCACAAACTTTCAGCAAAAGAAATTTTAGAATTATCTAAGTAAAGACTGTAGACCCCAAGTGACCTTGTGACATGATTAATGTATTTGATGGGTTGGAAATTGTTATGGTAAAGGGATACTCTATCTAAAGTTATTTTTGTCTGTTTGTTTGTTTTTGGTACCAGGGATTGAATCCAGGGCTGCTTAACCACTGAGCCACACCCCCAGCACTTTTTATTTTTAAGTTGCTTAGGGCTAGCTTGCTGTAGACAGCCTTGAACTTGGCCTCCCGCCTCAGCCTCCCTAGCTCCTGGGATTACATGCATGCAACATCACTTCTGACTTTTACTGAAGTTTTGATTGGTAGTCCAGATTTAAACACAAAACCCTAAGACCTTCAGGCAGGTACTGGATCAAGAATACACAATGATGGGTGTTGTAAAAGCTGTATGAAAACATTAGACCACAAAAAATTTGATTTTTCAATGAGAACATATTGAGCTAATCCCAAGATTAGAAGACATACACATTCCGTATCCTTAAATTTGTGCAAAGGAAGTTGTAGACCAATAGTATACACATTGTGTATACAAATGCACATATAAATGTTATGTGTGTGAGTGTGTGTTTGTGTACTTAAATTCAAGCGAATGTTAAATGTCCAAGTAAATATCTACTTAAGAAGATTACATGTATTGTATTTCCATTGATTCTTTTAGTAAAGGAATACTTGCTGAGCTTAATAATTCCCTGTTCAAAGATAAGCTAATGGTCTCTGAAATTCTTCTCACTTTAGCAATTCTTGTAGAATTATATCTATTGAGAACTTAACCATGTATAAGGTCCTTGGCCATTTATTTTAAATCATAATTCTCCTCAATAACTCCAAGAACTCTGAACTCTTTTGGCCCTACAACAGATATAAGGACACTGAAGTTGGAAGAGGGTAGTAATGATCCTCAGCCCTCATGACTAAAGAAAGGACATGGTTATGTTGGATTCCCAAAGCCATGTGTTAATGCCATGCTACGCTGCCTACTTTATACTTTGTGTCAGAATGGTTAGTATGAATATACATCTGTTTTTAGGTTGTAAAATATTTGAAATTTAAAAGAACCTGTCAATTTAAAACAAAAACCTAAATGGAACTCTTAATTTTCACAGGTGATAGCCAAGGCAAATAAACTTATTTAAACAAATTGAGTAATTAGGTTTGACAATAAAAGGATAAATACAAGCTGGATGTAGTGGTCCTTGCTTTGTAATCCCAGCTATCCAGGATGCTGAGGTATCCTGTGAGTGCAAGTTCAAGGACAACCCAGGCAATTTAGTGAGACCCTATCTGAAAAAACAAAACACTAAGTACAAATCTGATTTTACTGTTGAAGTTAATATCACTAATATCACCAAGGCCTATAGCTGGCTCTCTGTCTTTGCCAAAATAGGAACTCAGTGTGATGAATTATGCATTACTTGGGCTGAATCAGATTGTGAAATCCTCTAAAGAATTTAGTTGAATCCTGTTTTTCCAGTTAGAGTTTTTATTTGCCTCAGGGAGAATCTGGTAGTAAGGAGAGGTTCATAGAAAAGACTCCTTTTCTATGAAAAGAGAAGAGTTTTCTCCAATCCACCTCACTAAGGAATATTTGGGAATTCATGAATATACTCCCACAAAGAAAGAAATGCAACAGGAGCGACAGAAGCTGACATTTCTTGAATGCTTACAGCTGTTGGACTGTGTTTGAAGGGCTTTACATATATTAACTTGCTTAATCTTCACAAAACAAAGGCAAGAACAAACCTGATGAGAAACCCTAGCATTATGTCACCTCTTTTTCTGCTAAGGGTGGACTTTGCATAAAGAAAAAAGTGAATATATCAGTCATATACATGAGCTGTCAATTATTTACTTGAGAAAACAATCATCACAGAATTTCTTAGAATACCAAACTCTCCTAACACATTTCAAGTATCATTGAATGCATAAAACATTATTATAGAGAGAATCTTTCCAAAATGCATGTTTAAAAAGTATACAAATTGTGCTTCTCATGTTTGTCTGTCAACCCCTGTAGATCTAAAATGCCTGACTGAAACTTGGAGGTGTAAGGTTGACCAGTAAGGGGGTTCATCTTTTGTTTTTGTGATTCAGGTCTTTTACTCTATCATACTAAGTAGTGACTCAGGGCTCTCCTATGAGACTCAGTTTTGCTTTCTTTGGTCCCACTTATTTTTGTATGGCCATAGACCATGTCAGCACAAGTGGTTGGAAAGTATCCTGTGTACTCTGCTTCTGGTGGCCTGAAGAAAGTTAGAATCACAGAATCTAGAAGTTGGAAGGAGCACCCTGTCTGTCACATGGTGGTGAAATGATTTGATTTTTGCTGAGCATTCACTTTTTTTCTTCATTGATTGAACTGTCCCACATGTTTAGTAATATTTAGTTTCATTTATTGTCTCAGAAATCATGCAGGTATTCAGGTAGAAAGTGTTTGGTAGGCTGGCTTCTTGGAATTTTAATTGAATTCCCCTCCACCCTACCTCTTATTAATATTTTTCTTTCAGAAAGAATACTTTGACCATGATAATCCATAATCTGAATATCAGGATCTGTTAGTTGGCATCTAGCTTCACACATGTTTTTGACGTTTCTCCTTTTGCCTAATAATTCATTGAGTGCAAAGTAATAAATATATAACAGACCACATCCTGCAAGATTTAATGACAATTATAGTCATGCTGCTTATAATATCTCTTTTAATAAATTTCAAGAGTGGCATTAGGTCATCTCCCAAGACTGCAGAGAGGGATGTGTGCCTGACTGACAATTTTTTCACAGGCGACAAATAGGGAAATATGTTTTGAAAATGATTAGTCTCTAGTCACTTACTACTGAATGCAATGCCAGATTGTGGAGAAAGTCCAAAGGTATGCAGGGTATGGTCTCTGACTTTAAGGAGTTTCTGTAGTACTATGAGTCAGGGTGAGGTGTTGGCATAGGCAAATCAAAAGAGGGAAATCTAGGAGCAAGATAGAGAAGATGACAAGGGAAAGCTACTGATGTGATGCAAATAGAGGTGGGCTAGGTCCAAGTGAAAACTAACTCTTGTTTATTGAACCCTTACCTAGTAACAGGCACTATTCTAAACCCTACACATTCATTGATACAATAACACATATTAACACATATATAATATAAAATATATGGATATTATATATAATATAACATATAACACTATATATAATATAAATAATATCTTAATTCAATTGATAATAATCCATTTGGGGCAGACACACCTGTGATGCTCATTACACAGATGAGGACAGATAGAGAGATGTCACTTTATTGCTTGAGGGCACTTGCCTGTAAAGTGAAGGAAACAGATTTCAAATCCAGGCAATATGGCACAAGAAGCCAAGTGTTAAATCATTATCCCACAGTGGTATGATGACTGTGACTTGAACAGCTGATCTGTGACAAACATGAGAATTTAATTGATCTATAAACACAAATGTCTTATAACAGCCTTAAAAGGCCAGTATGGACTTAATTCACATTGCCATTTTATGTAGCTTTATAGATGCTAGTAAGAACTCTATTTACCTTAGTGTAAGAAAAGTTGGCAAACCTTGTGTTTCAAAGAAGAAAATCATCCTATTTGTTAAGACTTTAATTTTTTTTCAATATTTATAATACTTTATTTTAATATTCTTTTAAATACTTAGATACATTTAATTAACTGTAATTAAGATATATTTTATCAATATTTTAAAATTATTTTTTAAGAATGCATTATAAAGAGAATCAAAATGACTTTGTTCCCTCTTATTCTTTAGCCAAGGAGATTACCTGGCCAAAGCATCACCCTTCTACTTAGTCTTTATGGAAAAGGTGAAATTTCCAGTGATCTAATGGTGAGTGATGCATTTATATAATGGATTTGGAGGGAAACCATTTATTAGGTGAAGGCAGAATGTAAAGTAGGGAGTCATAAGTGGCAATGTCAGTTTTATTGTTGCTACTTACTGAGATAATGGTAAGATTGTCATCCAATGTCCTCATTTATTCTCTTTCCTAATAGCTGTATGCTTGTGGTGATTAGGAGAGGCATAAACTGATCTTTTAGGTAGATAAGCTGTCTTCCAACACTTCATTCTAGCTCTCTTCCAATAAACTTGAAAAGAACCACTGTAATGAAATCTATTCATCTCTTACAAACATCATAGTCACCTTAGTTAGACTTTAGTTCCAATGATATCAAAGGCTGCTGATTGTCAAGATAATTATCCAAGATAAACAATTACCGTCCCATCCTTTCATTAGGAATCAGCTTCTTAAACAAGGCTGCCTGGATTGTATTCCAAAACCATGAGTCAGGGAAAAGTTTCAAGGGCACTAAGTAAAGTCTCAGTAGAATTCCAGATGTTTTTTCCTTCAGATCTCTCAGAATTCTTACTCTGCAAATATATATCACGCCATACTTAGAGAGAGGAACTCATAAAGAACATCGGTGGTGGTTCCAATACAATATGCGGACATGTTGCTCTCTTGATGATACCAAAATACCCAAGTCATATAAATCAGATATACATTAATGACAATGCAACACTCAGGCCAAAATCCAAGGTAAGAATTGCTTAATGTTATGAATAAATATTTCCCAATGCCTTTGGTCTAAAATGACTATCGTAATCTCACATAGGCGCGGCAATGCAATATGCCCTCTCTCAACGGAGAACTCTAAAGAGGTTATACATGTGGTTGAATTTGTGCTCTAACTTTTTATGACCATGCTGACAAAATACTGACATTGGATATAGGTGCTCAAGTCTTCCCAAACAAGCAGAGTGTCAATTCACACTATTCTTTGACAAACAACTTGGCACACTGAGATCATCCCTAATGTCACAAAGAGAGAAGTCTTAATACCTGGATCTACCTGAAGCAAGGAGATTGACCGCTTGGGTTGAATAGGCTAGTCACTGAAACAACTAGTCAAACCATTAAGGTTATGAGTAAAAATAGAAAGTAAACCATGGTTTTAACTAATTGATCATGGTTCAGAAAAGGATTGAGAAGTAGTTTGGCGCAGTAAGACCCCAAAGTGTAGAGGAGAAATGACTGGATACAGTAAAGAAGGTTCTGGTTCCAGCAAGCTGTGCAAATGGTGCAAATGGGCAAGTCAGTTCACTGTTCTAAGTGCCAATTTCCTTATCTGTTAAGTACTGAAAGTATTGCAGAATTTACTGGTGGTTAAAAATTTCTTATTTGAATAAGGTTTAAACAATATCTTTAGTGGTCAGGGGGATCCAGTGGTTCTTCACTAGGGGGCCTCCAACCCTATCCACTCCTTCTCCCATAGCTATAGGTAATGGTTGGATAATTACCTACTTGAAAGAAATGACCACACTTTGGATATCATTATAGATTCCACTGCCTCATATAGTAAATAGTTATTAAATATATTTTAGTAGAATAGAACAATCTTTTATCGAATTTTGGAGATCAAAGGGCAAATATTTTGAGAGGCAGAATTATGTAATTTGTTCTTAGTTCACTTCCAAATCAAATCCCTTTGGGTCCTATTTAAGAACTGTCCTTCTGTTAAACTCATAAAATTTTTCCACTGAAAGAACCTCTACCTTACTACTGTAGTGGAGGATCCTTGTACTTCCAATATGTATAGTATTTCAGTCACTAGGGTGGTTGTAAGGGTTCAGCTCAAGTTCTTGTCTGTCTATGGTAGATCGGAGAACTATCTGATTGCTTCTATATTTTATCTTCAAGGTTAATCTCCAGTGTTGTTGGAAATCATCTGGAGTTTTTAGAACACACACACAACTAAAAAGGGAATATCGCTAAGGACTTCTCTTTGCAGGAGCTCACCAGAGTGTTGTAACAATTGAATGGGATTATATATGTAAATTTTCCAGAACTAAGCCTAACATGAGGTGGTTGTTGAAAAACTTTTTTTTAACCCCCAAGGAAATACTTTAAAATTAAATTTAATTAAAAATATGTTCTTTCTTAGAAGTTATCTTTCCCCAAATTTTCATTAGTCGGTTCTTTACGTATCAGAGAGGCAGCTCTAGTTTCCTAATGGAATAATCTAGAACTTTGATTTTCTGTGGCTAATCCATCTCTTTCACTTCCTTTAACTAATATTGGGAATGTGAATTCAAAATTTTAGCTATATTCTAACCTGAATTTTTTTTTAAATTCATTCTACCTTTTTTCTTTACTAGCCTGACAGTTGAAATTCAGTAAGTTATTTGTCATTGTCTAATGTCATTGGTGATCTTTAATGTTACCCAGCTGTAAAATCAGTTGCCATGTTCCACCCCAGAACTGACTTTAAATCAGCCATGAATTTAGAACCCCAATATTAGGGTCTTTTAGCTACATGTTGAGTATCTCAGGAACAGTATTTCAGTTCTTTCGGTGTGTGTCCTACCCAGCCTTGGCCTTCACACACAAACCAGTTTGGGAATGAAACAGAGATTTAATTCAGTTTATTCCTTTTAAGTGACAGAGTGAAAACTCTTTATTAGTTTTCCTTTCCCAGTATGACCAGTTTTATTTCCTTTTCAAATTATTGTGTCTAAATAGACAGGGCCTTGGAATGAGATCACCAAGTCAACATTCCATTATGAATCTTTTTTGACTGTAAGGAGTAGAAGGGGGAGAGGGTGGGGTAGGGAAGAAGGAGGTAGGGAATTAAGTGTGAAAACATCCCAGACAAGAGCAAACACTGGTACCTGATGTCAGGACACATTTCCACCTGCAGCTGCCTGGAACCAGCCCCTCTCATATTTGATTTGGGGATATTTAGTAAGGTCCATTTGACTTTTCCAGGATGACTTGTCTTGTGTTCATTCCCATAGCCAGTCTGTCCCAGACTTCTTAAAAAGTCTTTTCATTCAGTTGCAAATTTCTTTAGAAGACTCTCCACATTGCACTTTTCTTTTACTGTTATCAATTTACTGAAAATGACAGAAATTTCCCTTATTCTTCTTCATTTGTTTTCCCTTTGGGACAATCTTTAACTTCAACTTAATGTTATTATATACAGGAAAGGAATAATTTACTTGAAGAAGGACCAAAACATGTTTAATTCAGTGTGGTTTATAGTGAAAATATTCTTATTTTTTGTTCTAGTATTTTATAAATGTTTTTACAAGTATACAACTACACGGAGATCTATTCTAAATTACAGAGTGACTCCATAGTCTAAGTAACTGACAGAGTGACATGCAATAAGCATTCAATAAAATAGGCCTTGGCCTTGCTTATATGGCCAGGACATTTTTCTAGAATATGGAAGAACCATAAAGGAAAAGGCATTACCTAATAGTCACAATTAGGGAAAGTATTATGGCTAATGGACATACCACAGTATGCTATTACAAGCCTTTTGAATTAATGATACAAGCCAGAGCTCAGATTCAAAATAACCGGCTGGCAAAGGAGAATTTAAGGCAAAATATTTTATACATTTGTCATGGAAAACAACCATCTGTTACATTTTCTTTTCCTGCAAGCAGGCTCTCTCCAAGTTAAACAGGGCAATGCTGGAGGAATATTGCATGAATTCTACAACCACGTCTTCTTTGTATCAAAAATCCCATTAGTTGGTCAAAAATATAGTGTGCTATTTCTCATCTAACTTGTTTCTTTCCACTAACCAATTAATTGACAAAGCAGTTTGATTCCCTCAAAGATTTTGTGTCCAAGTATTCTGAAAAATACTTCATCCAAAAACCCATTAAAGTTTAAATTAGCCCTCTGTGGAATTAAGGAAATATGGCAGAAATTGTTCCCTGTTCTCAGGAGAGTTCTAGGGATCCATCAGAAGAAACTTCTTAAGCATCTGAGTTACTGGGTTATTTTCCAAAGGTCTCCTTTTAAGGGTACTTCCTCACTGATCAAGTTCTCATTGTATCTGACTTGACAAGAAGAGTGAAATTACTTTTTTTTAAATTTTTTGCATATTGAGTGCAAAACAATTTTAGAATAATTACGTCAGGGAGAGGAGGAGACGTATGGAAACTATTCTTTGTTTGTCCATTTTTTCCCCATTCATAGTTTAGGAAGTAGAGGAATCCTTTCCCCACAAAAGATTAATTGGTTTTCTTGATGGAAAGCTAAGCTTACAGAGAAATTACTTTCAGCATAAGTGAAGGATGGCCACAGAAATCTGGAAGAATGCATATTTCAAATAAATAAAATCAAACTCACAATGGATCAAGGACCTTGAAATCAGACCAGAGACCTTGTATCTTATAGAAGAAAAAGTAGGTCCAAATCTTCACCTTGTTGCCTTAGGATCAGACTTCCTTAACAGGCCTCCCATAGCACAAGAAATAAAAGCTAGAATCAATAACTGGGATAGATTCAAACTAAATAGCTTTCTCTCAGCAAAGGAAACTATCAGCAATGCGAAGAGAGAACATACAGAGTGGGAGAAAATCTTTGCCACTCATACTTCAGATAGAGCACTAATTTCCAGAATATATAAAGAACTCAAAAAACTCTACACGAAGAATACAAATAACCCAATCAACAAATGGGCCAAGGATATGAACAGACACTTCACAGAAGAAGATCTACAAGCAGTCAACAAACATATGAAAAAATGTTCACCATCTTTAGTAATAAGAGAAATGCAAATCAAAACTACACTAAGATTCCATCTCACCCCAATTAGAATGGCGATTATCAAGAATACGAGCAACAACAGGTGTTGGCGAGGATGTGGGGAGAAAGGTACACTCATACATTGCTGGTGGGGCTGCAAATTAGTGCAGCCACTCTGGAGAGCAGTGTGGAGATTCCTTAGAAAACTTGGAATGGACCTACCATTTGACTCAGCTATCCCACTCCTTGGCCTATGCCCAAAGGACTTAAAATCAGCATACTACAGAGATACAGCCACAACAATGTTCATAGCTGCTCAATTCACAATAGCCAGATTGTGGAACCAACCTGGATGTCCGTCAATTGATGGATTGATAAAGAAACTGTGGTATATATATATACAATGGAATATTACTCAGCTATAAAGAATAATAAAATTATGGCTTTTGAGACAAATGGATGAAATTGGAGAATATCATGCTAAGTGAGATAAGCCAATCTCAAAAATCCAAAGGGTGAATTATCTCACTGATAAACGGATGATGACACATAATGGGGGGTATGAGGGGGGCAAGACTGGAGGAAGGAGGGACTGTATAGAGGGAAAAGAGGGGTAGGAGGTGTGGGGGGGAAGGAAAAATAACAGAATGAATCATACATCATTACCCTATGTAAATGTATTATTACTCAAATGGTATGCTGTTACTCCATGTACAAACAGAAACAACATGTATCCCATTTGTTTACAATAAAAATAAAGAAACAGAAAAGAAAAAATAAATAAAGGAAGTCATAGAAGGATAGCATTTATATAACATGTTAACAATGACTCATTATTTAGTAATACATACATCATACATATGTAATAAAATATAAACTTGGACAGAAATGATCAAATAAAGTCTAGTAAGAATCTCTACCAGTGAGAGAAGGGAATATGATGGACTTAAGAGAGACTTCTCTGTAGTGTTTTTTTTCTTTTGTTGAATCAATGGATTTTTTATTAAATTACTTTTGAACATATTTATTAAAGGTCCAGGTGAGTTTAAGAATTTGGGGCTGTGGAGTAGCAGAGGCCTCAGTTTAAGTCTTGTGTTTTGAGACAGCTACTCCAAGATCAATTACTTCATCCTTAAGATGGGAACACAACAGTACTTCCATCATAAGGTTTTTTTCTAGATTAAATAAATTAATGTGCTTACAAGATTTAGCCCCACCTTATTGATGCACTGTACTCAGGACATATTATGGATTTGTTTAATGTACAAATTATCTCATAGGTTTGCACATAATATCATTACATTTTTTAAAATGTACCCATGCCTCTGGCTGTGGCTAAGTCATTGAAATCTTCTGAGAGTTCAATGTTTCATCTTGTAAAATGGAAAGAATTAGGTTATCTATCCTGTCTTTGTCACAGATCCCTAGGAATATTAAATGTCATAATTGTAAAGTTGCTTTAAAGCATTTGAAGTCATCATAAAAAATCAAGTGTCTTCTAAAAATAAAACTACATTTTTACTGGAGTCATCATTTAACAATTTTTGATGAAATCTATCACAGTACTGGACACTGCTCTATTTTGTGGTTATAGTCATGATTTTTATACATATAATTTCTACCCTCATGCCCTCCCAGGCTACATGGTCTACTCAAGGAGACTGACAATAACAAAGGAAAATGGAGATGACAGAGAAGAAAAATGAATGAATAAATAAGTAAATAAGTATGGTCCAAAGTTTTGTGGTGGGAAAGAGTAGAGTGAATATTGAGGGCTTAAAAATGCCATGGGAGGGGGACACAGGTGGGGGTGTGGTGCTCTTGGAGAAAGGTGCACACATTGGGATTGAAGCATGGGTAATCAATGTCATTAGGAAGAGGTGAGGTAGGAAGAAATATTGCCTGCTTGGTTGGTTGATATGGAAGATATCTTAGGACAAAGGATTAAATTGAAACACTCTGACCAGTTGTTTAAAGAGCAACATTTTATTGAAAGAGAGGTTAATCCATTTGTATAAAATGTACTTATTGAAATTCTGCTAACAAGAGAATGCGAAGCATGTAAACATGAATATTAGAGACAGATGTGTTCTCTTATAGAGCTTGCAAAGTAGATGGGAGAACATAACCAAATAAATAGATAAATTAATCACACATTATGAGAAGCCCAGAACAGTATCCAATGGCTGCCATAATAAATTAGCACAAACTTGGTGTCTTAAATAATAGAAATTTCTTCTTTTACCGAGTTTTTTTATGAGGGCCATAAGTGTGAATAAACACCAATAGGTTGAAATGAACAAGGTAGCAGGGCTGCACTCCCAGGAGACTCAGGAGGGGAGTCCAGTCTTGCTCTTCCAGTTTCTGTTGTCTGCCTGCATTCCTCGGTTGGTGTCTGCATCACTTCTGTTTCTGCCTTTCCCTTTCCTGGAGTGAAATTTCCCTTAGCCTTCCTCTTATAAGGATGCTTGAATTTGAGTCCTTCCTGGAAAAGTCAGGATAATCTATCCATCTCAAGATCCCTAAACAAATCGTATCCACAAATCTTTTTTTTTTTTTTTTTTTTTTTCCATATAAGGAGACATTCTCAGGTTTCAGAGATTACAAAAGGATCTGGATATCTTTGGAGGGTCACTTTGTTGCCTAACACATACTACAAAGGAAAGAAACAAGGAACTCTGATGGAGGATTATGTTGATGGATGGAAGGTAATAATGAAAACTAAACCAGAACATGACTAAGATCTGAACATTTAAAGCCTTGCAGGTATTTAGATTTTATTCTAAATACCTTGGGAACTCATCTAAAGAACTGAATTAGAAAGGTAATAGGATTTGATTTATGTGTCTGCAAAGATTATTTTAGCTGCTATAAAGAAAATGGGTAGGAGTTACTGACAGTGGAAGCAGGGCAAAGTGCCAAGAGGCTCAGTGTGGCCATAAGATCAAGAAGAATATGCTGTTTGAGACAGGATGGTGGCAATGCAGATGCAGCATCAGGAACAGAACTGAGATTAATATTAGAGATAAAATAATTGGGATTTAGATGGATCCAACATGGAGGATGAGGGAACAAAGATAAATAAGGGATAACAGATTTTTAGCTTTCACAATTAAATAGCTGATTATGTTATTTACTGACATGGAAAACGGACACGGGAGAATGCAAAAGTTCTCTTTGGGGAACACGATGCCTGAGATGACCATAATGCTTCCAAGTAAATCTATCAAATAGGTAGTTGGGTAAGGAGCTTAGAGAAGATCTAGAAGCCAAAAAGGTAAAGGAAGAAGCGTAGCATAGATAATTAAGCTAATGAAAATGATCAAATCACTTAGAAAGAGTTGGATGAAGAAAGGTGAAGAGAGTCCAAGGCAAACCCCTGAGAATACCAATAAGTTTAGGTAATGCAGGAAAAGCAAGCAAAAGAAATTAGGAGGAGTGACCCGTAAGAGAGGGAGGAAATACACAAAAGAGGATCCTGGTACAGGAGGCAAGAGAGGAGACAGAAAATGTTCCTGGCATTTGGCAACCCAGAGGTCACTGCTGACTTTGAGGAGAGCAGTCTTGGTGGAATGATGGGCCTGAAGCCAAGCTGGACCGATGAACTAATGGGAAAAGCAAAAGGGGGAAAAGGATACGAGCACAGGCGATTTTCTGGAAGTTTTCCTGTGGAGGTAGGAGAAAATAGAGATACAACCAGACAGAGATTTTAATTTTAAAGACAGGTACCAGTGGCTTATGTTGGTGTATTTTTGATTAGGGAGGATACAGCAGGGAGGAAGAGATTTTCTGATACAGTGAAAATACATGTAGGTTCATCCCTTGGTGACTCTGCTCCTCGGGAAGAGGAAAGCCACAGTTATCAACAGCCCCCCTGCTTCCATCTGCTGTGATATTCACTTTTATTCCAGCCCTCTCCTGGGAAGGAGGACTCTTTTCATGGGAACCTGGGTGTCCATGTCTGTTGGAGATGCTCTTGGTGGTGGTTTGCTCAGCCAAGCCCCGTTTTCTCCAATGAAGTATCCTGGAATTGTTTTTTTATGAATTGAGAGACATATTCCTAATAGCAGTTGGGTTTTATTCCCAGGCTTATTTGCCTTGCGGGTAATGAGTTGATGTGATCCTTTTCCCAGGAGGCATGGTGGGAAGGTAGTATTAGTCATCAGAAAATGCTTTTAGAATCCTCCAATGCCCTTAGGTTAAGAGTGGTACAAAACACCACATTCCCCTTCCCATGCTCCTCCCAGCCTCCTCCACACACAGCTCCTGATAATATTGCACGCTTCACATATAACTGGGCTGTTTTTCCAGGATTTGAATATGCACAGCCTTGTGATCAGAGAACAGGATGGGATCTGTAAGTCTCAACCTCTGTGCTCATATTATGTACCTTGGAATTTTCTCTGTCAAGAAAATCTGGAGCTGGGGAGATAGCTCAGTCGGTAGAGTGCTTGCTTTGCAAGCACAAGGCCCTGGGTTCAAGCCCCAGCCCTGAAAAAAAAAAAAAAAGAAAGAAAAGAAAGAAAATCTGGGGGGGCGGGGGGCGCTGGAGTTGTGGCTCAGTGGTAGAGCACTTGCCTGGCATGTGTGAGGCCCTGGGTTCAAAACTCAGCACCACATACAAATAAATAAAATAAAAGATCCATTGACAACTTAAAAAAAATTAAAGAGAAAATCTGGTGCTCACTTCTCTGTGAGGAGGAGGCCATGCTTTCTAAGGGGGCAGGAAAGGTGAAGTTTGAGGTGGTATTTTACCAAAAATAATTGGGAAAAAAACCCTGAGGTCCATGTCATGTTCCCAAAAATCTCACCTGGAAAAAGAAAAAAACAAGGATGACTTAATTCTGAAAGTTAAAACATAAAAATAGGACAAAAGTTCATTGTTGCAGCCATAGGGCGAAATTCAGTCTTGATAATGATGTTCATGAAACTGTGACTTGGCAGTGCCCCAAAGGAACCTGATTAAGAGTCGAAGTTAGGAGCTAGCTGCCCCGTGGGGACACGTTCTGACCTATGTACACACTGAGACAGTTTGGAAACACTTCTAATCTTGGGTGAGCTTAGCAACTCAGCCATCCCCGGTGATGAAAACAATAACCCCAAGGAGAGTACTAATTCCAAATGTAACTACTATCCCCCAACCTGGTCACAAGAGACTCAGGGTTTATATTTTGTGTGTGTGTGTGTGTGTGTATACATATACATTTTTTTTTTTTATCATAGGAAAACTAATCTATGATCATGAAGAAAGTTTATGGTCTGCTTCTGAGATTCATGGTAGAATCTTTTATCTCAGCAGTGTGCATTGATATTAGACTAGAAGAGTGTGAGACTTCCCAAATGTTGTTACCCACTTGTCTTAGCTGCTGGAGTGATGAGAGAGGGCAAGCAATGGTTAGCACAATAATTAAAACGGGAGAGGTCAGGGTACTATGGAGGCAGTGACATCCTCGGTCGAAGAATGTCCTGAAATGTGATGCTGGCATTCCGATTCTGCAGTGAGGGCTAGAAATTCTGGTTGTAAACACAGATGCATTGTAACTTTCCATCTACTAATTGGGGAGGCTGCAAACCCACAGTCTTTCTACATCACTTCAAAAGAGAATTTGGGTCACATAAGACAAGTCTAATTTTTAAATGTAGCTGTGAAGCTACCTCCCATGCACTCAGAGACGGGTGAAGCCAGTTGTGTATTCCTCTGGTTCTCTGGTTCTTGCTCATTCTGCTTCCCATGCTCAATTGGCATTTACCAGGGAAGATGGCAGGGTGAGCAGAGCAGAGGGGGCCAGAAGGTTGGGTGGGGACATCTCCACAAGGAACCTTGCCCCTAATTGAGCTGCCTCAAGGCTTTGTTTGTTTGTTGTCGGCTTCTCTTTCATTCCCAGAGAAAGCCCTCAGGAGCCTCATCAGATTCCAGTTTCCACTGCGGTTTCATGTAGAGAGTGACCTGTCAAAAGCCAGTGGAGTAAATGTGAGTAAAATGGAGCAGACGCTGGGAGCTGCCAGGGAAGCCAGGGCTGCACTTCATTACATGACCAGATTCTGACAGGGAAAAGCCAGAAGGCCAGGAATCTGAGCTGCTCCGGTGACTCGGCAGCCAGAACTCAGGCCATGAGGCCGGACACCAGAGTTCAGGGCAAACTGGGTTTCACTAGAGCACCAGGCCAATTGAATCACATTGAAATTTGAGGTAGAAAAGACAAAACCAGGTCAGCAACTTCATTTACCAGGGGCTGAGGGAGAGAGACTACAGTGTTTCCCTGAGATTTCTTTTTCTGGTTCTCTAGACCCAGAAATATCTAGAGGGTTCAAAAGAGTTTCAGTCATGGGGGGGGGGACACTCACAGCCCATAGGACTGAGAGCTGTCTTGACACTGAGGAGCCAATTCCCTGGGACCATTCCACTTTCTGACTTTTCTATTCTTAAATCATGACCTTGGTGTCTGCGGCTTTCAGGTGTCAACTCTTCTCTATTTTCAGGCACTCTCATGTTCCAGGTCTGGTCATGAATGTAAGTCATGTGTAAGTCTCAGATGAGATGCTAGGCAGGGGACACAGAAGACAGAGGGCAGAGGCCCTCCACACGAGGGCCCCTTTTTGTGCTCTGGTCAGCGTAGGTCACCATGTCCTCTCAAATGTTACAGTACAGGGTGGCTGAAAGTAAATATCGAATAAAAGGTCAGGGTGGTGACAGTTACAAGGGCTCAGATCACTGAGCTGACCAAACAGTAAATCAGTATTGACTCAAGAGATGCAATAGCCATTTCTTTTAACTACAGAATTGACTATATTTCAAGTGAATATAAAAAGACGGAATGACTTATTCTTCCCCTTCTTATAATGTAATAAGAACTAGAGAAAAGCAACTGGTTTTATGGCTATTTAACACAAATTCTAACAACTGACTAGTTTCTTAGGAATTGTGGGGGAGTGGGAGGGGGAATCAAGGCAAGTGACCAGACATAAGACATTGTGGGCATGTAAGTATGCTTTCTCTTATAAACTATTGTCAAAATCATCTTATTTGTTATGTTTTGAGGTTCATGAAACTAGGAATACTGGATTGCATGATAATGCACGTCAAGCATCTGGTATGATACACCCCTTATGAAGGATGATCCACAGCTATTGGGCAAAGGAACTCTGAGTGTCTGGGACTAGTGTTCTTCCTGCAGCTTCTTCCACTACTCCTACTTCCCTGTTCCTGACACTTTTGCTGGGGTAACTCATACTTATCCTCCATTTCCAGGTGGAATCACTTCCTCTTGAAGCCTTACCTCACCTGCCCTCCCAGAGTTTTAGCTACTGGGCTCCAGATCATCCTCTCATCCTCCTCATCGAGACACTAACCTCATTGAATTGTCTGTTTTCCCTCCTACATCAGGCTCTTGAGGGTAAGAACTGAGTCTTGAGTTCACATGCCTAACACAATGCCTGGCCCAGTACGCAAACTCAGTAAGTGTCTGCTGTTTTAATGAATGCACACATAGAAGAAGGTGTCATGGAGTCATGGATGACAATGTTTTGGCTGTATGTTCAGCTTCTTTCCCATCCCTCAACTTGGCTTCCTTTTGGCAGTGAGGTTGTTCTTCTGTGCATGCACCTGGGAGGTCTCATTTGAGTGATTTGCACGGAGGAGGTGTGATCATCAGTGTATTTATTGGGCCATCCTCTCCCACTGTTCTGGCTGTTGCTTCACTGGAGTGGAAGACTGGGCAGGTTACAACTCCCCACAGTCTTCTTATTGTGCCTCTCTTTCATTTCAAGCCAACTGACCAATGTGCATTGACTTTTTGGAGTGCATGTTCACTGCCGCATTTGGCTTAACAAAAACCTTTACAACCACCCTCTGATTGAATTTCTACTGTTTTCCCAACTTACTTGTGAGGAATGGAGTTATGTAACTTGCAGGAGGTCAGGCTGGGCTAGTGACACAGACTATTTTTGAAAGAGAAGGTTTACAGGCTGTGGCAGTATGCTGTTCCCCCAGCTGCCTTGGAGGTCTCAGTTCATTATCTCCTGTCAGTAAGGAATGAATAGGGTAAAATGTCTCCTAAGTTTGGGTTCCTATCACTTGCTTGGAAAATAAATACCAGCTTTTCATAATTCCTCGTTTACTAGCCAAACCAGCTTGCTGAGTGACTTAGAACGCTTTTTAAAACCAGCTGCCACATTACCAGTGGTCACGAACAGGAGAAAACAGGATTATTCCAAATGTCAGTTGTGATTTCCCTTTACCTTCTCTCTGCCACCATTCCCATGCACTTTTCCCAAAAGGCATGGCCACCTCTTGGGGGCTTTAAGGAAATGAGAATGCTATTTTCTCTGGAATATCTTGAATTCAGTTGTCCCTTCTGCTAGGCTTTACATTCATCTGAATAGGTGCCCTGTTTCTCAAAACTCCTCCTAGTCTTCCTTCCAAGATTCCTGAAATTCCTCTAACCAGGGACAATGACTTTCTTTAGCAATGAGTAATAAGTTTTGAACCACAAATAGCCAAGGACAGCAAGCCAATTAATTCAGTTGGAGTTTGCTAAGGTCTGAATGTGGACCTCTCAAATTTACATGTTGAAACTCAATCTCTTTTGTGTGGGTATTTGGCAGTGCAGTACTTTGGGAGGTTGGAGTATGCGGTCTCTACCCTCAAAATAGGATTAATGCCCTTATCAAAAACCTGGAAAATCTCCCTTGTCCCTTTCTCCATGTGTGTTTACAGTGAAGATGGTCATCTATGGGGTAGCAGGCCATCGCTAGTCACCAAGCCTGCTGATGACCTTCCCAGCTCCAGAACTGTGAGAGAGGAAGTCTGGTGTTCAGGAGCCTCTCAGGATTTTGTATTAGCCCAGATGGATGAAGCTAAATCTTTAACAAATGTGTCCCTGGGACCAGAGTTTTATAAAGACAGGGAATCCAGAAGTAGGCACTGGTTATTCCCTATGGCAGGGACAGAGACACAAGCTCTACTCTTACTATGTTCTCACAACACTTCCGGTAACTAAAATGTATGTGAAAGTTTTCCCACATTGACTAGTTATTCAACACCAGCAGGGTGCCCTCATATTCAAATCAATTCTGACACTGTCTCCCTAGAATTAACTGTTCGGATCCATCAGGTTAAGCGTTCAGTCTCACAAAACCGGCCTCCACTTCAGATGCCAAGAACAAATCCAGGCCTCTGATGCTTCTGAGGACTGGCCATACATGGAAGGAGCAAGGGGAATCATGGGCACCCCCTCTTTGGGTTCTATCATTTGGTAGAATAACTCATAGAACTTGGGGCAACTGTTTACTTCCATTTACCTGTTTGTAATAAAAGGATGCAACTCAGCAACAGCCAGATGGAAGAGGCACAAAGGTCAAGTGTGGGTAAAGGGAAACAGGGATTGCATGTCCTCTGCCAATACGCCACCCTCCCTCACCTCCCTCACCTCCACATGTCAGCAACCCAGAAGCTCTCCCAGCTCCACGCCCCAGAGATTTCTGTGGAGGCTTCATCGCATAGGCATGAATGGTTATTTATTTATTTATTTGGTAAAGGGAATGAACCCAGGGGTGCTTAACCACTGAGCCACCTCCCAAGCCCTATTTACTTTTTATTTTGAGACAGTGTCTTTCTAAGTTGCTTAGGGCCTCGCTAAGTTTCTGAGGCTGAGCTCGAACTTGTGATCCTCCTGCCTCAGTCTCCCAAGTAGCTGGGATTACAGGCATGTACCATCGCGTCTGGCATGAATGGTTTTTAACTCCATTTCTAACCCTCTCTCTTCTGCCAGAGGATGGGGTGAGGGCTAAAAGTGCCAAATTCCAAATCATGAGTTGGTCTTTCTGGTAACTACTTTCTATCCAGGAAAACCCAAGAATCGCCTCGGGGGGAAAAAGCAAAAACAGTAACAACAAAACAAAACAAACCCCATTCCCATCACCTAGAAAATTCCAAGAAACTCAGGAGCTGTGTGTCAGGAACTGGAGTCAAATACTGTGTATTAGAACAAAAGATCCTTCTAGCACCGCAATATAGAATTTTAGGAGCTCCTCACAGGAATTTGGGGCAAAGACTAAACATATATTTTTCTATTATGTTATAATAGGCAAGAGAGGAATAGAACTACAGGCACAGAGTACCCAAAAAGGTTCTCGAGTTCACACAGACAGCTTCTTAAAACAGTGTTCATTTGTATATCTGCTTTGTGCTCAGAGTATCCCCACGAGGATGAAGTTCACGGGCATTATCATATTCCTTTTGTAGGAACAGTCGTGGGAACAGTGCTGTGTCCACAGAGAACTGTAGAACAAATGTCCAATCAACAGTGCATACATGACTACAGCCCAAGTCTTTCCACACTGGGGATTATTTAATGAGAGAAGAAAGAAAAGGCAGAAACCGCTCGCGGTCTTTATTTACTTATTTTTGATACATAGCAAATTCACTTTTGCTGTGGGCACTATTCTTTAGTCAGTTGAATGGGGCTTCTTCAGGGCAATGCCTTCTGTTATTGATCTTTGTCTTCCAGAACTGAAAACTATGCCTAGTGTTTATTATGTGCTAATAAATATTTGGTGATTTGAGCTTCATATGAATTCCCTTTGAAATATTTTTTAAATTTTTATTTAAATAGAGCCTCTAAAGTTTTTGTACTGGGGAAAATAAAAGAGTGTTTCTTGAATTTGAACTGTTTTGTCTTTTTGTTTGGAAAAGATCTCTTATGTACATAAATTCTGTTTCTCAAGAAAATCAATTAAATAACATTTGTGAAAGACCCTGAATGAGTCCAAAAAAAGTGCCATAGTTAAGCTATTGTCACTATTGTCATTCTCTTTGCAAAATAAATTTGTTGCAGCTACATGTCTTGACCCACCCAAGATGACCCATTGATGCCTGTTGTTCCAAAGTAATTATTCATAGGATTCCTTTGTCACTCTTAGAAGTGTCCCAGCTGGGACAATAGGTGTTAGTTGCTGTAAGTCTTACAGAGTCAGGAGACCTAGGTGTAGTCCCAGCCTGCCTATCTGTAACCAGAGATTAGATGCTCACCAACTCTGTGATCTTAGAGAGACTGAAGCAGCCGCCCATTCTTTCACCAAGCACTTGTTACCACTTTATCCTATTTCATCTCCCTCCCCTTGGCCACTAGCTGTCATATCATGTTCTTTATCTCTTTTACAGTATTATCAGTACTTGACATCCTATGAATTGTTTGTGTGTTTACTCTCTTTCCTCTCTCTTGTCCCTTTTGTGCTAATCAGTGTAAATCTTCAAGCAAGGTATTTGTCTTGTTCACACTTGTAATCCTACCATTTAGAACAGTACCTAGTACATAGGAGACAGGCAATAGAAATGTGTTGGTTGATTATCTAAAGTCAAAATATATTTTTTAATACCAAAGAGGGTAGATGATAATAGCAAAAGTTTGGATATTCATTTTTTCTTGGAGTGACCATGTATATCTCCATTGTGATTGGAGTTAAGTCAAGTGATTGACATTCAACTTGGCTGAGTTATAGAGGGGAGTTTTTAGATGCAAAGAATGAGATGCCCAAGTTAGTATAAGAATTACTCTACTTTCTATAGAAATGGTCAGTTTTCCCTTCTTTCCTGTGGAGATGGACATACTTTCTTCTTGACATTTCCCCCTAGCGGGAAACCCTGCATAACAAGTGGACTGCTTTTCCCTGACGGATGTCTTGGAATGTGGTGATGTCCTCAAGTCATGTGAGGTACAACTTACCTCCCCACCTGCAAGGTTCATTAATAAGTTTGCTTTCTTCACAAAGAGGTCTGTCATTGTCAGCAGAAACTGGCACAGAAGACCAATTTTGAGTTTCCTTTTATTGGTAGTAGTTAAGGGCAGAGGACAGATGTTACATTTCCAAACCAATGCCATTTAAAAGTATTGCCTCTTAGAAATGTATGTGTGGTAGCATTGACCAACATTGGACTAATGAAAAAAAAAGATATTTGCTTAGTTAAGTTGTAGTATAGCCGAGTCCCTATGGAGAAGATTGGTATTATAATTTTTTAAAATCACAGGTTAAATTAATTGTATGTTTCCTCCTGGAGGAACACATACTCAATTTGGTTAGTTTATAATAAAATATGGGATCCACTGGAAGTCTGTGACTCAAATGTTAGGGGTGAAACATGGATGAAAGCTAAGGAAATAGTCTGGTCTTTAAGCTATCCCACATATTTATTATTGTTATCATTCTCTGTAATTCCTGTTTCCAGGTTTTAACTAGAGAGGGAAGCCACATTTCTATATATACCAAAATTATGACACCAAGCTCAAGAGGAAATTAGCACCCCCTTATGATACCCTCTAGTTATTTCTCAAATACCCAAATGGGTATTTCCTTCATATCTATAAGACAATCTATTAGCTGGCTACTATGTTTTCTCTTTCCTGATCCCCTAATTACTATTTATATATAGTCTCTAAGAAGCACCTTGAGGAAGGTTTATCATCTTTGTGAGCAATTAAATGTCCAAGACTGTGTGGTACACTTCCTATATTAGTATCTCAGTCTCACAATTGAGTCTGGTTCCTCACAGTTTCTCGGTGTTCATATTCTTGTTTTATCCCTTTTAATGTTGACTGAGTTGCTTCAGTCAAAGGGTATTAGTGAAGATGATTCAAGTAGAGGCTCAGAAAGTACTTGTACTTTGGATTTCCTTCTACTGGAATTTTCTTCTTTGAAAGTCAGTTGCTATAAAAGAAATCTTATTAGCTAGAGGCCACCATGCTGTGTGAAAGCCCAAGCAGGGGTCACAGAGAGGTAACTTGAGGGTGAACTGAGGAACCTAAATGGGTAATATCTGAAACTGAGTTCCAAACACATGTCCCCTATTCAACCATCCCAGCTAGTCCTTGGTCACTTGAGACTTGCAGCTGAGTCTCCAGATACCAGGGAGCAGAGATGAGCCACTCCTTTTGTGCCTGTTGGAATTCCTGACTCACAGACTATACAAAATAAAAGGGGTGCTTTGGTAAAGCCACTGAGTTTTGGGTGATAATATTTTAGGCAGCAGTAGATAAACTCAGAGTTCCAGAATGGGTCTGAACAGAACTGGGTAAAATATTTCCTTTCTTAAGGATGTCTAAGCAGAACTTCTTCCGTACCTGTGATTGACACAATCTCATAATACAATTTTATTAGTTTTATTACCTTCCTCTCTATAATCATAGCTGTTTAAAAAATGTGTGTGAGAAGGGAAACAGATTGTTACCCTTTCCCTAAATGTAGACCCTTCCCCCAAGTAGAACACCCCCCGCCCCACTCTGTATATGAAAGGCAACAAAGAGGAAGTGGAGTTAGGGGGCAGGTCTGCGATAAGTGGTAGTTGGGTTCTGTTGAATATTGACTGAACTAACTGAATTAATTTAATTTTTGGCTGAAATTTTCTGGTAAAATTCTAATCACGATTACTGACCGTTTTATAATGATCCTATTGCTCATTTTCTTTTATCTTGACAAGCACATGCTTGACACGTCAAACTAAGGGACTAAATATTCAAACTCAATTCTACTGATTAAGGTATATCTGGGTTCAAACAAAGGATTACTGTTTTATTACTTGATATTTCTTTTCATAGAAAAGATTCCATTTAATCCCATGCTCTGGGATACCTTGACTGAAGATGGAGACACCTTGAGGATGTAGAAACTGCATTAGATAGGAATCTTTGGGTTGCATGTGATGAAATTTATCTGAAACCAGTTTAGGCAAAAATGGGAAAACTTTTCTCTCATAAAATGGAGAAGTTCGGGGATCTAACTTTAAGCATAATGCAATCTAGGAGTCAAAAAAAGTCTCAGAAACTTCTTTATTTTCACATGACATCTTACATATTTCTTCATCAGTTCCAAACTTACATCCTACCAAGATTAGTGTTGCAGGAGATAATGGGCATCTAGTTTCAATAATTCCAGCAAATTCTTAGGTCTTAACTCACTGAACTCTATTAGGTTGCATGATCATCTGTGAACCAATTACTGTGGCCAAAGTGTCTCTCCAGGCTAAGGCCACACGTCTTCACCTAGGATGTTTCCTGAACCATTCAAATGGAGATATTATTACAAGAAAGGAAAACTAACTCTCTCCAGAAAAGAAAAAAAAAAAAAAAAGTCCATGATACTAAGTTCTTGTCCCTTGTCCAAAATTCCAATTATAGGACATTCTGAATAAAAGTTATCTTTTCCTTTGTAGCTTCATGGATCTGACCAATGAGACATAGCCAGAAGGCAGATACATGGGAACTTGATGCCCTTCCTTTGGTGGTGTCAGCCATCAAATTACCATATTCACTACTGTGTGTGGATAGCGGGTGGCCTCTTCAACCAAAAGGGACTTCCTTCCATCCTTGCCTCTTCAGGGTTCTGACTCCTTTTTCCTTATACATCTATTTAACCAAAATAATTTGGTATTTGTCCCAGATCCTTTCAGTGTTGGGATTTTCATGGAATCTTGCTCTCCATGGAATGCAAAATTTCTCCAATGAAAAAGACATGCCCCATGGATTTGCATTATCCCATTTTTTTTTTTCCTTGATCTCATTTGTTCTTGATTCCAAGCTGGCTTCATTAAAGTCTCTGACCCTTTTATTTAAGACTTTAATTGGGATGAGGCACTAAATAACCAGCTGGCAGCATTCTTTGCCCTAGAATGCAGCCGACCTGGCTGCCATACAACAAATAATGCCACAGCCTGGTTGAGTTGAGGAGTCAAATTTGCCCAGGAAAGAACTCAAGTGTTCCTAATGGTTCTCTCTTAAGGTCTAGGAATCTTGTCCATACCCTGAGATTACTAATATAAAAACATTTATCATGCAAATCTATGTTTGATGGTTGGGGAGAATGAGGATGTTTGATGGATAAATTTTGCTTTTGCTAGTCCAGAATCTGTACCCTTAACATCTGAGACTTAGAATAATAACACATAGAATGTCCTTTCCAACATAACCTGCCACTCACTTTTAGTCTATGTGATATGAAGTGAATCTGAGTCCAGCTTCAAGAATGAGAATCTTAATCAGACCCCACCTTATGAGAAGTTTCTATTTTTTTACCATGCTGAGAAGTTCAGAAATCGAACATGGGATGAAATTTGTACTAATGAGAAGACTTTTGTTACAACTTTTGAAAGAAACATTGCACTATTCCTGTTAATCATAGAGCTAGGAAGTTCTAACCGTTTAGTCAAAATTAGAGAGCCACCACTTTGGATAATACCTGACCAAGAGTGATACCATTATAAACAAGAACCATTGAGAAATCAAAGATGAGGGATCTAATGATGCTGTTTTTTTTTTTTTTTTTTATTGTAAACAAATGGGATACAGGTTGTTTCTCTGTTTGTACATGGAGTAAAGGTAGACCATTTGTGTAATCATAAATTTACATAGGGTAATGTTTTAATCCCCAGATCCAGTTATGGGCTAAAGTCAGGTTTTCATGCAAAGGTCAATAATTTCTTTTTCGTTCTTTTTTCTTTTCTTTTTTTCTTTTTTGACTTCTCTCCATTTGAGGGCTGAAGATGCAGCTCAGTGAAATTCAAGTAGCAATTCCTAAATTTCTTTCATACTAGACAGGTTATTGTAACCCACAATTGGAGAATTAGAGGTGGGGATAACTAAGTAGGAGTTTCTACAAAAGCAAGGAGAGATTCTCAACTAGAAACTTCTAAGAAGAGTGTGACCCTCTCAAAACCTTGAATTTGGACTTCTTGTATCCCAAACCCTGAGAATATAAATTTATGTTGTTTTAAGTCACCGAGTTTGTGATAATTTGTTATGGCTGTCCTAAGAAAGTCATATATGTAAGTTTAAGGTAAACAACAACAACAACAACAAAATCTATCTTGCTTCCTAGTAGTTATGAAAGCCCTTTCTTGGCTCTTTATAAAGCTGAGATGAAGCTCTTTATGTTCTTTAAATACATCTCCTGCTAGCCAGAACCCTGAAGCCAAAGAGGTGAGTGACTGGATTGGAGTTCAGTGCCCACCCTGAGCTTCTAGAGGGAAACCATGGTCAAGGATCATAGCTTTCTGGTTCCCTCGTGGATCTCAGGCAAAGCCGACATAGTGAAACATCATGGGAAGACTGACTGCGGGAAAAATCATGTGTTTTACTAGTTAAGTTCTGCCAGTCCTTTGAGATCTGTCAGTATTCAAGTCTTCCCTCTTCCATGAAAGACCAGTTTTAGTCTAAAACAGGGTTGGCCTTTTTGAACCTTCTATCATTAACTAGCTGCATGTCTCATTTATATGACGAAAACTACCTTATATGACTCTTTTAATATATTATGTTCATTGAGGGAGGAAAAAAACCTAGTGTATATATATATGTGTGTGTGTGTATGTATGCATATGTATATATGTATATACGTATATATGGTAATGTTTTAGAGTCTGGGTATTTTATCTAAATCGACAATGCATAGTCCAGTGCCTAGTACAAAGGAGGTACTCAGTAAAGGATGACAGGAAAGATACTTTGCATTTTAGCTTTTGAACTGGGTGTAAATTGCATTACTTTTTTCCTGGCCAGTGAAAGTTCCTTTCTTACTAATGGTCTCTTCCAACCTTGATCACAGCAGTTGGCATTTAATTAAGGCAGAAGAATGCTGAATCTTTCCCAGATTGACATAAGGATATTGGGAAAATGAAAAGACTTCTTTTCCTATGCTAAGTGTAAGTTGATGGGAGCTTCATGTGCTGCTGTATGGGATCCACTTCTCTGCAGTAGGAATTAATTCAACAGACAGACAAAGAGAAGCAGAGCCAGGTAGAGATGAGATGGCCAGAGTGCCCAAAGACACCAGTGATTCAAGTTCCAAGTCCTGAGGTCATCGTGCACGAAGCGTTTTCTCTGATTCCTTGAAGTCTGTGTATTTACTTTCTGGTGTAGGTGCCGATATATTTCTTTAGGTATGAACTTAGGTTGTTGAGTTTTGCCACTTCTCACTAAAAAAGGCTTAATACAAGTTGGGAGACTCAAAAGTAAGAATACTTCCATGGTCTTCCTGATCTATTTTAAGGCTCCATGAGAATGATCCATATATCTTTGTGATGCACACACAAACACATACTGATATAACTTAGTTTCTAAAAGAGACTTGAAGTTTAATATGGGTCCTATCTCAATATATTTTTTTTAAGAGTGAACTGGTTTAATACAGAACTCTCCAAAGCATTTCATATGATAATTTGCTCAGGACAATGCAGTATTTCAAAACATTTTTGGCCAGGAAACCCTATTTTTTCACTAAGACATTATATCTCTAATTTCAGTATTCCATAGAAAATAATACATAATGGAATATTACTCAACCATGAAGAAGAATGACTTTATGACATTTGCCAGTAAATGGATGTATCTGGAGACTATGCTAAGTGAAATAAGCCAATCTTAATAAACCAATGTTAAATTGTTATCTCTGATATGTGGATGCTAACCCTCAACAAAGGATGGGGAGAGTAGAAATTCTGCCTCAATTCTTATACTTAACAGCTAGATTGAGTCTGAACAGATCACCATTGAATTAAAAATGAAATATTTAGATAAACATCAAGTGTCTACAAAAATTGTTTTTTTTCTGCTTTTTTTTTTAAAAAAGAATGTTACATAATTCAAAGGCATTTTAAAAAACAATCCAAAACAGCTGGGTGCAGTGATTTACCCCTGTAATCCCAGCAGTTTGAGAGGTTTAGGCAGGAGGATCATGAGTTCAAAGCCAGCCTCGCAACTTAGCAAGGTCCTAAGCAAGTCAGGGAGACTCTATCTCTAAATAAAATCCAAAAAGAATAATCTATCAAAGAGTGAATACACATTCTTCTCAGCAGCACATGGATCCTTGTCTAATATACACCATATCTTATGCCATAAAGCAACTTTTAACGAATACAAAAAAAAAATAGAGAAAATATCCTGCATCCTATCAGATCATAATGCAATAAAATTAGAAATCAATGATAGAATAAAAAATAGAAGCTACTGTAACACCTGGAGACTAAATAATATGCTATTGAATGATGAATGGATAACAAAAGAAATCAGAGATGAAACAAAAAAATATTTAGAGGTAAATGAGAGTACTGATACAACATCAAAATCTCTGGGACGCTATGAAGGCAGTGGTAAGAGGAAAGTTCATTGCTCTGAGCTCAATATTAAAAGAATAAGAAGTCAAAAAATAAATGACCTGATATTACAACTCAAAGCCCTAGAAAGAAGAAGAAATTAACATAAAAAAACCAGTAGATGACATGAAATAATTAAAATCAGAGCTGAAATCAATGAAATGGAAACAAAGGAAACAAAAATATTGATAAAAACAACAAGTTGGTTTTTTGAAAAATATAAATAAAATTGATAAACTACTAGACACACTAATGAAGACAAAAAAGAAAAAAAAACTCAAATTACTAAAATAAGTGATGAAACAGGAACTATCACAACAACATGATGGAAATACAGAAGATAATTAGAAACTGTTATGGAAATTTATACTCCAATAAAATAGAAAACCTTGAAGACATCAGCACATTTATAGAGACATAGGTCCTACCCAAACTGAATCAGAAGGACGCACATATTTAAACAGATCAATTTCAAGCAATGAAATAGAAAACACCATCAAAAGCCTACCAATCAAGAAAAGCCCAGAAATGCATGGATTCTCAGCCAAGTTCTACAAGACCTTCAAAGAAGAATTAACACCAATACTCCTCAAAGGATTCCATGAAACAGAAGAGGAGGGAACCCTTCCAAAATCTTTCTATGAGGCTAGTATCACCCTGATGCCAAAACCAGACAAAGACACATCAAGCACAGAAAACTTCAGACCAATATCTCTGATGAACATAGATGCAAAAATTCTCAATAAAATCCTGGCAAGTCACATACAAAAACATATTAAAAAGACCATGCACCATGACCAAGGGGGTTCATCTCAGGGATGCAAGACTGGTTCAACACAGGGAAATCAAAAAAATATTCATCTCATCAATAGTCTTAAAAACAAGAATCATATGATCATCTCAATAGACGTAGAAAAAGCACTCGACAAAATACAACACCCCTTCATATTCAAAACACTAGGAAAACTAGGGATAGTGGGAACATACCTCAGTATTGCAAAAGGTATCCACGCTAAGCCCAAGGCCAACATCATTTTAAATGGACAAAAATTGAAAGCATTCCCTCTAAATACTGGAACAAGACAGGGATGCCCTCTTTCACCACTTCTGGTCAACATAGTCCTGGAAACTCTAGCCAGAGAAATTAGACAGACCAAGGAAATTAAAGGGATATGAATAGGAAAAGAAGAACTCAAACTATCCCTATTTGCCTATGACATGATTCTATATTTAGAAGATCCAAAATATTCCACCATAAAACTTCTAAAACTCTTAAATGAATTCAGCAATGTGGCAGGATATAAAATCAACACCCATAAGTCAACTGTGTTCCTATACATCAGTGACAAATCTACTGAAAGGGAAATTAGGAAAACTACCCCTTTCACAATAGTTTCAAAAACAATAACATACTTGGGAATCAATCTAACAAAAGAGGAAAAAGACCTCTAATGAAAATTACAGAACACTAAAGAAAGAAATTGAAGAAGACCTTCCTGGATAGGTAGAATTAATATTGTCAAAAAAGGCCATACCACCAAAAGCATTACACAGATTTAATGCAATTCTAATTAAAATTCCTAGGACAATCTTCATAGAACTAGAAAAAGCAATCATGAAGTTCATTTGGAAAAAATAAAAAACCCAGAATAGCCAAAGTAATCCTTACCAAGAAGAGGGAAGCAGGAAGTATCACAATACCTGACTTAAATTATACTACAGAGACGTAGTAACAAAAACGGCATGGTATTTGGCACAAAAACAGACACATAGACCAATGGTACAAAATAGAAGACATAGAGACAAACCCACATAAACAGTTATTTCATACTTGACAAAGACACCAAACACATACACTGCAGAAAACATTGCCTCTTCAATAAATGGTGCTGGGAAAATTGAAAATCCACAGTAAGAAAATGAATTTAAACCCCTATCTCTCACCCTGCCTAAAACTCAACTCAAAGTGCATCAAAGATTAGTGAACCTGTGCCTAATAGGAAAAAAAGGCAGTAGATTAGTGAACCTGTGCCTAATAGGAAAAAAAAGTAGGACCAAATCTTTACCATGTTGACTTAAGATCTGACTTCTTTAACAAGGCCCTAAAGCACAAGAAGTAAAATTTAGAATCAACAAATGGGATGGATTCAAACTGAAAAGCTTCTCAGCAAAGGGAACAATAATGTGAAGAGAGAGCCTACAGAATGGGAGAAAATCTTTACCACATGCACCTCAGATAGAGCATGAATCTCCAGGATAGAAAAAGAACTCAAAAAACTTAACATCAAAAAAAAAAAAAAAAAAAAAAAAAAACCCAAGCAATAAGTGGGCTACGGAATGGAACAGACACTTCTCAGAAGAAGACATACAATCGATCAACAAATATATTTAAAAAAAAGTTCAACATCTCTAGCAATTAGAGAAATGCAAATCAAAACTACTCTAAGATTTCATCTCATTCCAGTCAGAATGGCAATTATCAAGATTACAAGCAACAATAAATATTGTATGATATTCTCCAGCTCTATTCATTTACTGGCAAATGCCAAAATTTCATTCTTCTTTAAGGTTGAGTAATATTCCATAGTGTGTATATACCACATTTTCTTTATCCATTCATCTGTTGAAGGACACCTAGTTTGGTTCCAAAGTTTAGCTATTGTCAATTGACCTGCTATCAACATTGATGTGGTTGCATCACTGTAAAATGTTGATTTTAAGTCCTTTGGGTATAAACTGAAGAGCAGGAAAACTATGTCAAATGGTGGTTCCATTTCAAGTTTTCTGAGGAATCTCCATACTTCTTTCCATAGTGGTTGCACCACTTTGCAGTCCCACCAGCAATGTATGAGCATACCTTTTCCCCCACATCCTCACCAGCATTTATTGTTACTTGTATTCTTGATAATTGCCATTCTGACTGGAGTGAGATAAAATTTCAGTGTAGTTTTAATTTGCATTTCTCTAACTGCTAGAAATGTTGAACATTTTTTTATGTATTTTGTCCACTGATCATATTTCTTCTTCTGTGAAGTTCCTGTGAAGTTCCTTAGTCCATTTTTTAAGTTGTGGGGTTATTTGGTGTTACTTTTTTTGAATTCTTTATATATCCTAGAGATTAATGCTCTATCTAAGATGCAAGTGGCAAAGATTTTCTCCCATTCTGTAGACTTTCTAAACTTCACATTCTTGATTGTTTTCTTTGCTGCAAAGGAGGTTTTTAGTTTGATTCCATGCCATGTGTTCTTTTTAAAAATATTTTTTTTAGTTGTAGATGAACACAATACTTTCATTTATTCATTTTATGAGATGCTGAGGATCAAACCCAATGACTCACATGTACGAGGCAAGTGTTCTACCACTCAGCCATAATGCCAGCCCAGCATTTGTTGATTCTTGATTTTACTTCTTGCACTTTAAGAGTCTTGTTAAGAAAGTCAATTCCTAAGTCTCCATGATGTAGATTTGGGCCTACTTTTTCTTCTATTAGGAGCAGGGTCTCTGGATTAATGCCTAAGTCCTTGAGGTACTTCGAGTTTATTTTTGTGCAGAGTGAGAGATAGGGGTTAAATTTCACTCTACTACATATGGATTTCCAGTTTTTCCAGCACCATTTGTTGAAATGGCAATCTTTTCTCCATTGTATGTGTTTGGTGCCTTTGTCTAGTATGAAGTAACTGTCTTTATGTGGGTTTGTCTCTGTGTCTTGGTCTACATGCCTGTTTTGGTGCCATTGTGATACCATTTCTGTTACTGTAGGTCTGTGGTATAATTTAAGGTCTGGTATTGTGATGCCTCCTGCTTCCCTCTTCTTGGTGAGGATTGCTTTGGTTATTCTGGGATTTTTTATTCCAAATGAATTCCATGACTGGATTTTCTATTTCTATGAAGAATGTAGTTGGGATTTTAATAGGAATTGCATTAGATCTGTATAGTACTTTTGGTAGTATGACCATTTTGACAGTGTTAATCCTGCCTATCCAAGAACATGGAAGGTCTTTCCATCTTCTAAGCTCTTTTTTTAAACTTTTTCCTTTAGTGTTCTGTTGTTTTCATCATGGAGGTCTTTTACCTCATTTGTTAGATTAATTTCCAAATGTGTGTGTGTGTGTGTGTGTGTGTACTTAAGGCTATTGTAAAGGGGTAGTTTTACTAATTTCCCTTTCAGTAGATTTGTCACTGATGTATAGGAACACAGTTGACTTATGGGTGTTGATTTTATATCCTGCTACATTGCTGAATTCATTTAAGAGTTTTAGAAATTTTATGGTGGAATATTTTGGATCTTCTAAATATAGAATCATGTCATAGGCAAATAGGGATAGTTTGAGTTCTTCTTTTCCTATTCATATCCCTTTAATTTCTTTCTCTTGTCTAATTTCTCTGGCTAGAGTTTCCAGGACTATGTTGACCAGAAGTGGTGAAAGAGGACATCCCTGTCTTGTTCCAATTTTTAGAGGGAATGCTTTCAATTTTTGTCCATTTAAAATGATGTTAGCCTTGGGCTTAGCGTGGATACCTTTTGCAATACTGAGGTATGTTCCCACTATCCCTAGTTTTCCTAGTGTTTTGAATATGAAGGGGTGCTGTATTTTGTCGAGTGCTTTTTCTACGTCTATTGAGATGATCATATGATTCTTGTTTTTAAGACTATTGATGAGATGAATATTTTTTTGATTTCCCTGTGTTGAACCAGTCTTGCATCCCTGAGATGAACCCCCTTGGTCATGGTGCATGGTCTTTTTAATATGTTTTTGTATGTGACTTGCCAGGATTTTATTGAGAATTTTTGCATCTATGTTCATCAGGGATATTGGTCTGAAGTTTTCTGTGCTTGATGTGTCTTTGTCTGGTTTTGGCATCAGGGTGATACTAGCCTCATAGAAAGAGTTTTTAAGGATTCCCTCCTCTTCTGTTTCATGGAATCCTTTGAGGAGTATTGGTGTTAATTCTTCTTTGAAGGTCTTGTAGAACTTGGCTGAGAATCCATGCATTTCTGGGTTTTTCTTGATTGGTAGGCTTTTGATGGCATTTTCTATTTCATTCCTTGAAACTGATTGTGTATTTTCTCCTGATTCAGTTTGGGTAGAACATATGCCTCATAAATTTATTAATGTCCTCAAGATTTCCTATTTTGCTGGAGTATAAATTTCTAAAATAGTTTCTAATTATCTTCTATATTTCACTAGTGTCCCATTTTGATATTTCCTTTTTTCATCCTGTAGTTTAGTAATATGAGTTTTCTCTCTCTTTCTTAATGTGGTTAAAAGTTTATCAACTTCATTTGCTTTTTTAAAGAAACAACTTTTTTCCCTCAATTTTTTGCACGTTTCTTTTGTTTCAATTTCATTGATTTCAACACTGATTTTAATTATTTCTTGTCTTCTACTGCCTTTGATGTTGATTTGTTTTTGTTTATTTTTCCTAGGGCTTCAAGATATAATGTTGGGTTACTTATTTGGCAATTTTCTATTCTTTTAATCAATGAGCTCAATGCAACGAACTTTCGTCTTAGAACTTCACAGTGTCCCCAGAGACTTTTATAAGTTGTGTCACTATTCTCATTTACTTCTAAGTGCTTTTTTAATCTCATTCCTGATTTCTTCTGCAGTCCCTTCATCATTAAATAGCATTTTATTTACTCTCCACGTGTTAGAGTACCTTCTATTTTTCATTTCATTGTTGATTTCTAATTTCATTCCATTATAATCTGATAGAATGCAAGGTATTAGCTCTATTTTTTTGTGATTAGTCTTAAGTGTACCAGTCTACTACATCAAATTAGTGTATGTTAAAAAATGACATAATTGGTGTATGTTAAAAAATGTTCTTTTGCTATATGGATAGGCATATCTAGAGAGATTTATGTGGAGGCTTGTAAAGAGCACAGCCAGCGCTGATTTGCCTGGTGGAGGAAGCACCACCCATATCCACACACACACTGCAAATTGCTACTGAAAGGGTAAGGGGTGCTATGTTTTCACAAATCTACTGGAATGCCTGACATTTTGCAGCAGATACTATTCTAGAAGGTGAGGCTACCACAGTGAATATGCCAATCAAAGTCTCTGTTTACAAGCAGTTGAAACTGCAGCCAGCAGAGCAGGCAATAGAAATGGCACACTATCTTTTTAATATGTTTTTGTATGCGATTTGCTAAAATTTTGTTGAGAATTTTTAGGGATAGTGGGATCATTCCTTAACATTGTAAAGACCATCTATGCTAAGCCCATGGCTAATATCATTCTAAATGGTGAAAAACTGAAAGCATTCCCCCTAAAAACTGGAACAAGGCAGGGATGCCCTCTTTCACCACTTCTATTCAATATCGTCCTTGAAACTCTAGCCAGAGCAATTAGACAGACCAAGGAAATTAAAGGGATACGAATAGGAAAAGAAGAACTCAAACTATCCCTATTTGCTGATGACATGATTATATACTTAGAGGAACCAGGAAATTCCACCAGAAAACTTTTAGAACTCATAAGTGAATTCAGTAAAGTAGCAGGTTACAAGATCAATGCTCATAAATCCAATGCATTTTTATACATAAGTGATGAATCCTCAGAAAGAGAAATTATGAAAACTACCCCATTCACAATAGCATCGAAATAAATAAAATACTTGGGAATCAATCTCACAAAAGAGGTGAAAGACCTCTACAATGAGAACTACAGAACACTAAAGAAAGAAATTAAAGAACACCTTAGAAGATGGAAAGATCTCCCATGTTCTTGGATAGGAAGAATTAATATTGTCAAAATGGCCATACTACCTAAAGTACTATACAAATTCAATGCAATTCCAATTAAAATCTCAATGACGTACCTTACAGAAATAGAGCAAGCAATTATGAAATTCATCTGGAAGAATAAGAAACCCAGAATAGTTAAAGCAATCCTTAGCAGGAAGACTGAAACAGGGAGTATCGCAATACCAGATCTTCAACTCTATTACAAAGCAATAGTACAAAAACGGCATGGTATTGGTACCAAAATAGAAAGGTAGATCAATGGTACAGAATAGAGGACATGGACACAAACCCAAATAAATACAATTTTCTCATACTAGACAAAGGTGCCAAAAATATGCAATGGAGAAAAAATACCTCTTCAACAAATGGTGCTAGGAGAATTGGAAATCCATATGCAATAGAATGAAACTAAATCCATATCTCTCACCATGCACAAAACTAAACTCAAAATGGATTAAGGACCTCGGAATCAGACCAGAGACCCGGCAAATTATAGAAGAAAAAGTAGGTCCAGATCTTCAACACGTCGGCTTAGGACCAGACTTCTTCAACAGGACTCCCATAGCACAAGAAATAAAAGCAAGAATCAATAACTGGGATAGATTCAAACTAAAAAGCTTTCTCTCAGCAAAGGAAACTATCAGCAATACGAAGAAAGAGCCTACAGAGTGGGAGAAAATCTTTGCCAATCGTACTTCAGATAGAGCACTAATCTCCAGAATCTATAAAGAACTCAAAAAACTCTACACCAAGAATGCAAATAATCCAATCAACAAATGGGCTAAGGAAATGAATAGACACTTCACAGAAGAAGATCTACAAGCAATCAACAAACATATGGAAAAATGTTCAACATCTCTAGTAATAAGAGAAATGCAAATCAAAACCACCCTAAGATTCCATCTCACCCCAATTAGAATGGCGATTATCAAGAATACAAGCAACAACAGGTGTTGGCGAGGATGTGGGGAAAAGGGTACACTCATACATTGCTGGTGGGGCTGCAAATTAGTGCAGCCACTCTGGAAAGCAGTGTGGAGATTCCTTAGAAAACTTGGAATGGAACCACCATTTGACCCAGCTATCCCACTCCTTGGCCTATACCCAAAGGACTTATAATCAGCATACTACAGAGATACAGCCACATCAATGTTCATAGCTGCTCAATTCACAATAGCCAGATTGTGGAACCAACCTAGATGTCCTTCAATTGCTGAATGGATAAAGAAACTGTGGCATATATATACAATGGAATATTACTCAGCCATAAAGAATGATAAAATTATGGCATTTGCAGGCAAATGGATGAAATTGGAGAATATCATGGTAAGTGGGATAAGCCAATCTCAAAAAACCAAAGGTCGAATGATATCGCTAATAAGTGGATGAAGACACATAATGGGGGGAGGGAAGGGTTAGTGTTAGGGTTAGAGTTAGGGTTAGGGAGGGGGGCAAGAATGGAGGAAGGAAGGACTCTATAGAGGGAGAAGAGGGGTGGGAGGGGTGGGGGGAAGGGAAAAAATAACAGAATGAATCAAACAACATTACCCTATGTAAATTTATGATTACACAAATGGTATGCCTTTACGCCATGTACAAACAGAGAAACAACATGTATCCCATTTGTTTACAATAAAAAAAAAAAAAAAGAAATGGCACACAAGCTACAGAATACCTAGGGTTTGTGTTCCTCTTTCTATAAAATAATCAGAAAAAAAAAAATATGTTCGAGGAGGCCACATTTAGGCCCCAAACCACATAATAGAAAGAGTCAATCTGCTAACTAGGGCATTAAGGGAGGAGAAAGAAAATATCCATGGCAAAGAGAAGAACCACTTGGATTGGTCCTGAGGTAGAAAGGAACGTGGCATGTAAAGGGTTCGGCTTTTTTCTAAGTGTGAAGGGAAGCCACTGAGAATTTTAAGCAGGTGAACAACATAATACAATTCATATTTTAAAAGATAATGTAGATAGATGGTCAAAGTCACGCTGCAGCTAAGGGTCTGATCCATTCTTTTAATGTAAGCATTTTTTCTGGTTTAGCTCTTGCCATTAAAAATTTGGAATAAATGAACTCTCCTTTGTAGCTTTGTTTTGAACAATTGACATTATTGGTTTAAAAGTCCTCTGACAATAGAACCCCTAGGTCCCATTGTCACGACCCTTTATAGTCTGTCAGTGTGATGAATCGTGCCTGAAAACATCTGAAGTGTTCCCCTCTGTGTTCCTCCAGGCGTGCAGGAGCCCAGACAAGTTGGACACACATGATGGGGTGGAGGCCTGTGAAGAGAGTAGTCAGCTGCGATTTGACTGGTGGGGGAAGCACCAGCTTGCTGTCGGCCCCCTCATTTTGGAGAACCAAGTCACTCAGAGGCTAAGCAATTGTACTCCATGCATGGTTTGCTACTAATTGTGCAGCAGAGTCTGGAGCACCTGGTGCCTGTTTGCAATGCATGCTGGAGAATACAAGATGATAAACATTCCTAATAACATCTGTGACGGCAAATTTGGGACAGTACCAGTTCTTTAACTTCCGTAGACTCTACCACCCAGATGTTCTCATTTGAAACTCTTAGGATTTCATCAGGACAGATCCTGAATAAGATCTCTGGGTACTTCATTTCTCCTCCTCAGTTTCTGTTCAATTAATAGATGGAGGCAAATATGGAGATAAGAATACCACTGAGTTTACATTAGGTGAAAAGTGTTTGATGTTTTGGCTTCTGAAGAGCCCTCACATAGCAATTTGCTTTCCATAGATGTCTTGAACAATTAGAGAAGAAAAAAACAATGTGTAGCAGAGAACAGCATATCATCTCCTAAGATATCTCTTAATAGAAGAGCTCATATTCCCCAAAATGTGACAGGTTTTTGCTCCCAGTCTTAAAACATCATAGAGAGTAGGATGGAAAGATCCTGCCTTAGAGGAATAATGAAGGGCATGTGGCAAGGGATGGGAGAGTATACTTTCCAGAAGGACTGTGGGTCTGGGACCCTAGGCAGATTTATTCTTCCAATGAATCTCTACTTCCAGAGCCACTAAGTCAAGAAGCAGAGGCTGACCGTTGCCCTAATTTGGATCCTTCCATGAAGAGGAATCATCAGAAATTGAAAGAAGGGTTCCTCTTTAATATTCAGTATTGCTGTTTGACTGACTTCAACTTTCACATAACTAAACTAACAAATAGGAGATGCATTGTAGATCAAAAGAGACAGTAGACTACCCACAAATTTTCAACAATTAATGGCATATTTCAAAATAGCCAATAGAGAGAGTTTTTAGTTTTTCCAGCATAAGAAAATGATAACAGTTTGAATTGATAGATATACCAGTTACCCTGATTTTATCATTATACATTATATCCACGTATTGAAATACTACACAGTGTCCCATGCATAGGTACAATTATTTTGTCAATTAAAAACTTGGAAAAATAAAGATACACAACAAATTATGAAAATAAGGTAAAGATGTTCATGAAACTAAAAATCAGTATATATAATATGGACGTAGGTGGCTTTGGAGGCTGAGGCAGGAGGATCACCAAGTTCAAAGTCAGTCTCAGTGACTTAGCAAAGCCCTAAGCAACTTTGTGAGATGCTATTTTAAAATATAAATATTTTTTAAAAAAGTGGTAGATGGTTAAAGTGCCCCCGAGTTCAATCCATGGATTAAAAAAAAAAAAAATTAAATGGAAGGATCAGGGAATTATGGAAATTTCTGGTGGCCTCTAATAGGAAGAGATCTGTTTCTCTTGGGCAATGTGTTGAGCATATGGGTGTAACATCTAGTTATCGGATTTTAGTAATTTGCTGCACTCTGAATGCATTAGGAGTAATAAAATGAGAACTAATTAAGGATTTTGCTTATTGCCCTGATTTTCAAACTTTAGCTTTTGGGATAAGTTTATTTGAGAAAGATATTGCTCCATCTTAGATTATGATAGATGATTATAGCCACTAAGGAACAGTTATTTTGATGTAGAAAGACTAGCAGTGTCCACATTAGGATGGATCTGTGAATCTGCAGGAACTTTACCATCTCTGCTGCGTCCTGGACCTGGGAGATGATGCAAAATGGTCTTCTCATACCTTTTTCTGTCATTTTCATTTCTTCTCTTTAAGGTAAATATAGCTAGAATTATATTGAATGCTCAGGTTTTTTAATGTCCAACACCAATCTCTCAACTTCTTGTGGCATCCCTTCTGTGGAAGTTGTCTGAGTTGGACTGTAATTCTTGTTATCTGACTGCTGGGGTCTCTTCCCACGAGACTCCTTTTTCCAGTCACATACAGCACATGACCCAACTCAATCAAACAGGACTATGGTTATTTAAGTCAGTGACACAGGGAGATGATGGTATTTGGATACTGATTCATTTTGACAGAGGGATGGAGCGATAGTGATAATGGCAGAATAGGCATCTGGACCAGCTTTCCTTGCCTGGGATGGTTGTGTTTCTTCTTTTCTGGTTTCAAACATCTGGAGTTCTATTTTCTACTGTTTTTGAGTCTGATCTTCCAGCATCCTGTTGATTTGTTTAGCGAGTGCCTGCTGCCACCTACCCCAAAGTCCTTCAAGTAAATCTGCTCTGACTGAAAATTGCTAGAATAGGAATCAAATTTTACTTGCAAGGAAGAACCCCCACTGACCTTCCTTGATCACTGTTAGCTTTCCGTCACTGTGACAGAATACATGAGGTAAGCAACTTAAAAGGAGGAACAATTTATTGGACTTTGAGCTTCGGAGGATTTAGTCTACGGTCACTTGACCCCACAGTTTTGGGCCTGTGGTGAGGTAGAACATCATATTGAGGAGTGAATGGCTGAATGAAACTGCTAATCTCACAGCAGCTGGGAAGCAGATAGAACAAGGAAGGGGCTAGGGTCCCAGGATCCGCTTGGAGGGCATGCTTCCAATGACCTGACTTCCTCTCACTAGGTAGGCCCCACCTCCCAAAAGTTCCCGCTCTTCCTAATAGCACCACAGGCTGGCAACCAACCAAACCTTTAACACATGAGGTTTTGGGGGACACTCTTGATCCAAACCATAGAAATAACCTTCAGGAGAGGATTCAAAGCTAAAATCTTCCTGATGAAAACATGAATTTTTCAGTTAGGCCTGTCATTTCAGGTATTTGGATACCAGATATTTTCTAGGTCCTGGAATATAGAGAAGAAAGGTAAAATATGTGATAGTCTTATACTCTCTTGGAGTTTAGAGTAGAATTAAGAGGAAAGTAAAAAGAAAATCATACAAATGAATGTAAAACTTCAACTGCACTAAATAGAAGAAAAAACCCACCCGATGCTATAAGAAATAACATAGAGGAGAATTACTCTTGTTAGAGCACAAAAGACTTCTCTCCTTTAGTGAATAAAGGAAGAACCCTAGAAAGACCCTAAACTAGACCTTTAAACTAGGGTACTCAAAACAGAGTAAAATGCAAATTTTAAACTTGGGGCGTGAGAAGCATATTAAGCCATTGTTTCCCATTATGAACTCAGTGATATTTAATCTGATTGGCTCTGTTTGGTAAGAATAGAGTTCCAGTCAGATGCAGTTGAAATGAATATCAGAGAATAGGAGTCTGGTGGGGTGCTACTTCAGTGGGTAGTCAATGGTGGAGTCCCACAGTTACTGGACTGAGATTTTCTTCCATTACCAGAGCCTGATAAAGCATTAGACTCCCTAGGAAAAAAAAAAAAAAAAAAAAAAAAAAAAAAAGGACATTGTAAAGACTGAGATTGGTGTGGCCAGAAGAATAATGGAGCTGCTGAAAATACTCTTGCATAATTTTTCCCAGAGTTGATCTAACGGGAAGAAAAATCACAAGGATATATCAGGGCAAAAAACATTCTCGAAGCTATTTTTAAAGCAATTTCACAAATGTCCAGTGCAGCTAAATCATTTGTGCAGCTTGTGGATTGGCCAAGTGATAAGAGTGGAGCACGTAGCCCAGGCAGAAGTGAGATATGGACCAGAATGAAGCTGAAAACCAGTAGGAAAATTTGTAATAACTTATCACATTTATATAGTATGCTTTGGTTTCAGTGAAACAATATCGTTTTATTTCATCCTCAGATATCCCCCAGAGGGTGAAATAAGAAGACACAGTATTTTTACTCTGCTACATAGAAGAGAAAAATTGAGGCTCAATGAGGTTAAATAACTTTCCCATAGTCCCAGAATCAGTAACTGGAAATACTCCATAAGAATTCAGGTTGTTGCTTGTTCCAAAAATCAGCCCATTGAAATCAGGTTCAATTCAACTTACCTTTCCCCAGGGTGCTTCATGCTTGAGAATTCAGCAAAAGAGATTTTATCTAACTAGCTGGTAGACACAAACCAGGGTGGCCTAACCCCCCACTAGTAAGGAATTTGAGACGTTTAGCCTCAGCATGGAAAAGCTGAGTCTGTTTATCAAGGAAAAGAGAAAAAGGAAAGTTACACGTATGGATTCCTCTCACCCTTTGCATCCTTTTCAGAAGGATGTGCATCATTTTGCAAGGTCATTTAGTTCTAAAATGTGGTGAAGAGTGAGATCAGGATGTGAGTATTCTTGAGGTCCACACCCTCAGCAATCATCAGGTTATGGGATATTTGGATGATGCCAAAGTAGAATATCAACATCAGTTTTATATGAAGAATCAGCTTGACAAATACTTTCTGTAACCCAGCCAACAATCTATAAAGAACCCTTTAAAATTCCTCTCCAGGGGACCCATTCTGATTGACACAAAAGAAAGGTAACTGAGCACAAATGCTTAAAACTGAGCAGGAAGGGAGATCGGGAGCGCTAGGGCTTTATTCAAGTATGTACCTGTATCCGTTTTCAAACTGGGTCAAGGGAGTCCATGTCTTCCTACCTCCCTTCTTTTCCATTGTTTAAGGGTAACAAGTGCAATAGAATCACTGCCATAGGGTGGAGAGGAAGCCACACCTTCAGAAGAGATTTATGAACTTTGAGTTAGTCTTTATGTTTTTGTAACTGCCTTTGAAGGGGACAAACCTCTAGATGAACATCAATCACTAAGCAATATACTGTATTTGGGTAGCTAACTTTTAAGAGGAAATGCTTTTATAAGCCACAATATCCTGGAATTTTACGGGACCAAACATGAAGCCCAGGACTCTTAAAATTTCTGGCTCAAATTGAGACGTTTCTCCATTTGAAACAATCCCCAGAATTCTTGAGAATAATTCAATGGATCAAATAATAGGATTCATACTGAGCAATAAAATTTTATCCATAGTTGAAAATTGGTTATAACCATATCATTGGTCCAGATAAAATAAATAATATCTGTTTTGAACTCTCAAATTAAAATGAAAGGCATACAATCCCTAAGGAATTTGGGGGCCCCACAAATATAGGGTTTTAATCATGTGATTCACATAAGACCCTCCATGGAGCCCCTGTCTCATTGTTAGAACATGTAAAATGAATGATGAGATCATATTTTGATCATTTTTTGAGAATAAGAAATAGGCAAGGGTCATGATACCAAATTTTATTTAGTATTTATGAACTCAGGAAATGTTTATCAAGCACTTACTTTTTCTATGCAAAGGACTGCTAAAGTGTCGAGGGTACAGAAAGACACTTCAAACTCCTGAAATTTACAATAAGCCCACAAAGATTAGGGGTGTGGATCAGTAGTAGAGTGCCTGCTTAGCATGCCCAAAGCCCTGGGTTCAATTCCCAGCACCAAAATAAGTAATTAAGTAAATAAGGAAGCAAGTAAGTAATACACACAAACAAAAATTCTAGTATGTTAGATAGTGATGTGTGCTAAGGGACAAAAATAAAAGTTTTGTAATTTAAAATAGGAACCCTTCAGGGAAGATTTCAAAAAGAGGCAAAACAAAACAAAACAAAACAAAAAAACAATCCAATGTCTGAGGGAGAAGAGCATTCTAGTCAACAGGAACAGCAGGTGCAAAGGCCCTGCAGTGGCAGCATGCCTGGTCTATTATTGGAGTGACAGGGAGATTGTTATGGCTGGAGAGAACAGAAACATGGTGGCACAGGGAGGTGGGTAGATGAAGATGTGTGGTACCTGGTATGTTGGGGAAGAGGGAGGGATTTTTCAGGGTCTTAGGTCATTGTGCGGAATTTGACTTTTACTCTGACTGAGATTAGATCTTTAGTAAAATATTTATATTTGTAACAAATGCAGCTATGTGTTTGTAATTTCAGAACTTGACCCTGATACAAAACATTTTAAACTCTAGAATAGTTTTCTGAATATATTTTATTGTAGGCATTATTCAAAATTTTTCTATTGGAATTTGTTTTTGATTTACAAAATCCAATTTTTAAATATTTTTAATGCTTCAGAGAAAGAAAATTTCCACAGAAAAGATTTCTAAGGTAAATTCCATTATAAAAGGATTGACTTTTAGCTTATTGGCAATATGAGTTTGGATTTTCCACATTAATTTTTTCTAAAGCAGGATACAATGTATACTTTTTGTTCAGATTTTAGATATGGTCAAAAAATTTTAAGATAAATACCCATGTTGGTAAATTTTCTTGCTAGATCAATTAACATTTATGAAAATATTCTAGGCACTGTGTAAAGTAATAAAAATCCTTATGATCTCAAAATTTCCATTTTCCTTTTATTATCTTTATTATGTCCTGGAAATTGGAGTTGGACTTAATGATTTCAAAAGCTGTACCCATTTGCCAACTTCTAGAAGTTATAGTTGAGATTCATAGATGTTAAATCTTATTACATTATAAAAAGAAAGAGTTGGAAGAGGACCACCTTTATAACTGAGAACCTGAGGACTGGAGAATTTAAAAGATTTCAAGTTCATTATTAGATTCATCAAAACGAGAACCTAGATGTCTAGGCAGGCAGCTGGCTATTTTCCAAATGAGATTTCTGATCTTCCTGATTTTCTCACTAGCATCCTTAGAAGGGAAAGGTAACTAGGAGACCACTCTGCTGTAACCAAGTCCTTCCCTGTGATCGTCCTTCTTCTTGATCTCTCGTCTTCTCATTTGGGTGCCTACCACTATTTTAGCCCTTTCTCTTCTGTGTCCACTAAACTCTCATACATTCCAGGTAATTTATGTTTCTATCTCAGCACTCTGGAAACTTTTCCCTATTTTTGATGAAGTCTAATTTATTTTCCACCTACATGAGAAAGAATAGGGTCATCTGCCTCATTTACACCTCTTTGCAATTTCATCTCTGTGATTTTACAAGACCCCAGGTACTGTTCCCATGTGTTCTGCTGCCCAGCTGTCCCTTTTCCAAATGATAGGGAAGTTGGGTTTCATGAGTTGAGTCTAATGGGGGTAATAGGAGATCAGGAAGTCAGAGTTAATACCAGCCTTACTTCCCCCACCCGCCTCGGTCTTCATAGTTTTGGCTTCATGCAGCAGACAGAAGGTGAATCTGGTCTGATTCCAGCTGTTGAAAGCCAGAAGATTTATTAGATGTGCGTAATCATTTTTATGCTATTAAAATTGGCAGGAAGGACTTTGCTATTACAAGCATTTTGAATATTAGATCTCGTCTTTTATATATTGCCACTTGCTAACAATATGTGGAATAAATCCTAGGTGGCCAGAGAGATTCTTGGAGCTAGCAAGCTTCACTAATTTAAAAAGAGATACGTGCTACCTAAAATGACTTGCTGCATGTAAAGCTTTCCAATTGCATGCTGTCTTAGAAAATGGCAGCTTTTGAAACTTAGCCCCTCTTCTTGACTCTCCTCCCATTTCATTCTGTTTCTAAAAATGAAAGTTAAGTATTTAAAAAATACTAGGAAATATTACTAAGAGTTTAGAAAGCTGAACTACAACTGCAGTTTGATTTCTTCCACAGCTAAACAATTTACCACATCTGGGCCAACTTTACAGTGCCCTGGTCTCTGCCCCATCCTTTCCATCAGATGCCACTGGTATATATCAGACCCTTTTTTCCTTTGGTAAGACTATTAAAATATCTCTTAACTGTCTTCCTTACCATCTCTCCTCTTTTAATCCATTTTACTAGTTAATGCCAAATTGATCTTTCAAAATCCAAATGTATTCTTTTACTCCCTGCTCAATAATTTTCAATGACTCCTAATTGCCTAGACTTTAATAAAAATTTCTTCTGTAGGCATTCAGAAAGGAAATGAAATATATTGTGAAATCCTTGAGCATTGGCATCAGAGAGTCCTGGGTTCAAATCCTAGCTCAACTTATTTCTAGCTAGGTAACTTGAGAAATTATTTCATATCTCTGAAACTTTCTTTAACTATGTTATAAAGGTGTTAATAGCTATTTTATAGGACTTTCAGAAGGATTAAATAAGACACTAGGTATTAAATAACAAGTGCTCAGAAACAAGAATGGTCTATATCCTGAGACTTCTACGGTATGACCTTATAAACTTATTCCCTATTATTTTTTTTAAAAAAGTCTTACATTCCAGAAAAACTCCATTCTATTCAATGATGTGTGTTCTTAGTAACCATATTTGGTTGTAACCTACTTAAAAATAGAAATGTCATCTTTGCAGAATTCATAGTGCTTTGTGCATATGAAATGTTCAATAAATGTCAGATTTTGTATTCTCAGAGTGGTTTCACCACTAAAAAGAACTATTTCTCTTTGGGAAGACTTTAATTTGCCTTTCTGAGTTGAACTGATCTCATCAGGTCTGTGCAGGGAGAGTCTGTTTCCCCTGCATCAGCTCCTTTGTGGTTAAGCCAGATGCCAGGGTTCCAATGGACACAGAGTTCTCTGTTCCCTGCTGGGTGTTTTGCCTCAGACTTCTACAGCTGAAGGTGAATATAGAGATTGGATTTTCTTTGATGTTGCTTGCAGTTTTCCTTTCATGGTCAGTAAGACAGAAAGGAGGAGAAGAATTTTCTCTAGATCAGTTGATTGACTGAGCAAAGGCCAGCGGTTCCTTAGGAGTTCAGTCTACCACTTCCACAGATGGCAGGTGAGCATGATGGACAGGAAGTTGAATGTGTGTTCAAAGGGAAGTCACTGGAAGATGTGTCTGAGATTTTCTTTGATCAAATCATTGCTAATCCTTTCAAGGAGAGAAAACAACCTTGTAAATAGGGCCTGCAACAAAGGAAGTACAGTAGATGTGTTCACAACTACATGGGACAGTCCCTGGAAATTCCATGACCCCTTGAAGTTCACATTGCAGTTTCACACCCATGATCCCACTTCATCCTCCAAGGAACTCTGAGAGAGGCAGGGCCTTTGTTATATACACTTACTACCACCCCTACTTCTCTCTTCCACTCTTCACTTTCTGCCTTTATTTTAAAGCTTTGAAAGAGTGTAAGGGTGTTATCCCAAGATAGTGGAGGGTCAGACCCAGAATCTCTTTCCCTATAATACTTTTTAGTACAGTATAGGTCAGAGGGAACTTGAATGTTGACCACAATGTCACTTTGACCCCACATATTTAGTGACTGAGCCATAGGAAGAGAGATTGGAAAGGGCTTACTCGGGGAGAAATAATTAGGAGAAATTTTTCCTACTGATAAGAACCTACCACCTTTCATTTTACTTGACAAAACAATGACCTTTAGAGCAATATAAATAACTGTAGTCATTTATTTAGCGTACATCATGTGTCTGTAGCTATATATCTCTATATGTCCTATTTTGCCTTCCTATAATCACCTTAAGCCTGTTAATGAAAACAAAATCTTAGAGAGGTAAGGCGACTTAACCAATATCACACAGCAATAAAGAGCTAAATGTTAAGGTTTTAGACTGAATTCAAAGACACATCCATCTGAAGCCAATGTTCAGTTTTTGTCACTATGCTTCCTCATCTTCACCTTCCCCAGGTGGATTCTTCCCTGACCCAGATGAGTTTATGACTGTCAGTCAGAAAGCTTACCCACTTGATATGACAAGTTCATTTCATTTAGATGTTCTGCAGCAGTTTCAATGGAGAGTTACCAAGGTAGAAATGTTCATCGGAGGGTTAAGCTTCTCCTTCAGGTGGAAGACTAAAAAGGAGGATATTCTAGTGCTGTCCCTAAGAACATTTTCTCAGGAGAGACAATAGAACATTGTTTTCATCAGCTTTTTCATTACTGTGAATAAAAGATCTGACCAGAACAATTTTAGGGAAGAAAAATTTATTAGAGGGCTTCTCGTTTCAGAGGTCTTAGTCTATAGATGGCTGGTTCCATTTCATGGGGCTCAAAGTGAGGCTGAACATCATGGTGGAAGAGTGTGGTAGAGGGAAGCAGCCCACATGGTGATCAGGAAGCAGAGAGAGAGGTCTCCACTTGAAAGATACAAATATATACCCCAAACTGTGCCCCCAAATCCCTACCTCCTCCAGCCACACCTCACACTTCAGTTACCACTCAGTTATTCTTTATCAAGGGATTAAGTCACTGATGGCTTAAGACTCTTACAACCTAATCATTTCTCCTCTGAACCTTCTTGCATTGTTTCCCATGGGAGCATTTGGGGGACACCTCATATCCAAACCCAAAACAAACATGTACAAAAGACATTAGGAAGCAATAGGAACTTGGGAATAGGAGCTGGCAGAACTGACCCCTTACCTGTCACTTGAGTTTCTGTTCTTTCATCTGTAAAATGAGATAAGAGAATTCTTTCCACTCACTTCACCTCACCGGGGTGCAAGGATTACCCTGGAGGCCAAGTGATGCGAGCTTGCTTTCTCTACCGTAAGCTTTCTAAACTGTAAGCTTTCTAAGAACAAGGCGTTTCTGACCTCTCTGAGCCTGCATGGCTGGCATCGCGGTGTCTCTTAAAGAGTCAGATGAAGCAAACATATGGGAGAATTCATCTCCACCTTGGGTGAAATCCAAGCCCATTTAGGCTGTCTGCTTACGCTCCTCCTTCCCCTTTAGAAACATAGGTGAAGTGTCCTCTGAAACGAGCAGAAGGACCTGCTGCGTTCTTCAGCCCTCCCAATTGCCTGTGGCCATCTGAAAGATGTCTTCACACCCAGTCGCCATTCACTTTCAGCCAGAGGACAGTTTCCTGGAGTAGAAAAAAAAAAAAAAATCAGATAAAAGATGACGGACCGGACCCTAGAAGAGTTTCCACCAGGGCATCTTAATTCTGTTCTTGTTTCTGTTAAGTACACCATGCTCTCTGTTCATTGAACACATCCACAGAGGTGCTTACCTGTGTCTAGCGTTGCTGTAAGACGTTTGCAAATATTAACTCGTTTATTCCTCACCTCTTGCTGTGGCACTAAAACGATGCTTGTTTTACAGATTAAAAAAAAAAAAAAAAAAAAAAAAAAACACTTGAGGTACAGAGGTTAATGTTTCAGCTAAAGAATAGAAAGCCAGGATTTCAGTTTACATAAAAACTTACCAAATAAGACTTGAAAAGAACTCAGGGACTCCTTGCTCCTGTGTCAGCTCCAACTATCCCTGTCTGGGTTTCTGGCCCTGAGTTTTCAGGCATTCTGCTTTATTTCCCACTTACTGTTTAAGTTTTATTGCCATGTTCCTTTCTTCCTGATGGTCCTAGACGTGTTGTTTTCTGATGACTATTCCATACCTACGCCCACGTCCTTGCTTTTTACTAGAATTTTTTCCCCTTTGCTTGGAATGCTCTTCTGACGTTCCTTTTTCTAGTTAAAACTTACTCAGTTCCAGTTCCATTTCAAGTTTCATCCACATGAAATCTTACTCCTAATACCAGAACTCACTGATTTCGGTCTGTTTTCAATTTCTTCTGTGCCTCTTCCCATACCTTTGCAATATAACCCATTTTTAACTTTTGTACATTCATGTAACCTCCCCATCTAGGCTGCAATATCCTTGCCTTACAGTATGACATACACTCTTCAAAAACTTCCTTGCTTTTCCTAGAGAAGTGCTAAAAGTATTCTAGATATTCTGTAAGTAACTATTTGAACTTTAGGGTTAGCTGAATGTTCCTGGCAGAAACATTGGCTATCCTCATTCATTAAGCTCATCATCTCAGTTAGGTTTGTTGTTTGATAACAAAAGAATTTCATCTCCAAGGTCTCTCCAAGGGAGGGAGGGTCATGGCTGCCTGGAAGGTTGTATTGAGAGTGGCTTCAAAGTCTTGCATCTTGAGTGACTCTAATCAATCACATACTTATTTCTTTCTGAAAGGGGAGTGGTGTGAGAAAGTGGAGACAAGCCAACCATGAATTTTCTGGCCCCTAGCTTGGTAAGAGGTAGAGGAATCTGCTGATGCTTTCAGGGGGTTGGATTTCAGTCTAAAGACACTTTAATATACATTGCTGATAAGTACTACAAAGATGAGGGAAATTCAAATTGTTGATGGTACCAGAAAGAAGCATTGCATTTTCCATTTTCTTATTTATTTTTAGGTTATATATGTTATAAAATGTATTTTTAGGTTACATGTGTCATGAAATTTCTTATACCATATCTACAGGGCATTACCTTTGACCCCCTCAGCTACAATTCTATAAGAATTGTCTGGTTTTCTACCCAGATCTTTTATTTCTAGAGATTTGCCCTTAAGAAGAGTGATATTCAAAATAGGTATTTTATACATCCAAAAACTGTGAACACACAATTACCTTATATGTTATCCTAATTTTGAGGCTTATCAAGATAAAGAAATCCAGTTGCCAGAGAAAACAGAAACTTGAAGGCTATTCCCCTTCCAATTGTGTGTTGAGGCAAATGTTGCCCAAATTATGTGTAGCTCAGCTTTATCCCTTGAAAGGACATTTGTCCACAATTTAGAGTAGAATTTGGACTATCATGTGATGATGGGAATATTTTACTTGAGGAAATTGTAGATGAATGGTGTTAATAAGCAGAAAACGATTTTATTATAAAAATCTGGTGTCTTTTTCTCAGCCAAAATTTGTCTTCTTAACATTTCTTGCTTGCGTGTTTGCCTTTGCTGATTTTATTTTAAAAGTCAATAAAAACAAAACACAATAAAACAAGGACATTCAGAAGATTGGCTTGGGAATGTCTGAGAAGCATTCTTGCTTTTCTTCTTCTGGCTTCCTGGTTTTCATTCTGAGGTCGCAATGAAATTCTCCAGCCTGAGCAGAAGGAACTAATCAGCCTAATTATTTCTTGGGCGTTGGGTAATTCTGTTCACAAAGGGTTGAAAGTTTTTGTTCACCTTCCATTGAAGTTCTCTATGCAAACCATAATATAAGATGAAAGGTCACTACCCTGGCTTGAGGCCTGTGTTTGACACCTGGCTTAACATGTGAAGACGGGTCTCAGAGTGAGTTGCAAGGTGAAGCACGGGCAACCGGGTAGACACATGCTTCTATTTGGTCTCAGAGAAGAGCACAATTTACCTGTCAGGTTTATTGTCATAATGCTGGAGTCTAGAGTAGTGCCTTGAATGTGGTAAGTGACCCCCCCACATACTTATGGAATGAGTGAATAAGTAAATTTACATGCCCACGATGAAAAAAATCAAGGTAGACTTAACTGAACACCCAAATCACAACCTTTAGTTAGCTAGATTCACCTAAGTTCAAGAGGTTCATTTTCTATAATCCTTTGTACATTCGGACATTGCAAAAAAAAAAAACAGTTTAGATGAGTTAAAAGATCTCCTGTGCTGGATTAAAAATATGCATTTGATAAAAATCTCCTGTCATTAATTGTAATTAGAGTAACAGGAGTGTGGTTTTGATTTAATCACCAATCCCTTTTCACCAGTGAACTGTTGAACTCTCCAGGAACAGATTTTTATACCCATCAGGCTACCTTTGTACTGTGCTTTCTTGGTAGTTTTGGTCTTCTTCTGTTGGAATCACTTTTAGTCATATAGGAGTACCTAGATGACACTAATTTATGTTCAGCTTCATACACAGCTTTCCGTTTTAACTATGGTTGCTCCTCTGTTCCCCCGTGTTGTTTTCAGTGTGCATACACATGCCAGACATTATATTTCTTTGCCAAAAGGGTGTTGCTTCTCTTTTTCTAATAGGAAAATCTATGATGTTCCTATCTATTTCTCAGCATCTCTTCTTTCAGGGCATTGGGCTCATCTATGTTCCCAGAGCTCTGAGAGCAGGCTGACCCAAGCTCTCCTTAGCGTTGCTTCTCAGGGTTGCCCCTTTTCTTTGGCACTCTGCCCTTTGGGACAGGACTGAGGAGCCCAGTCCTCTAAAACAGTGGTTCTCAGTGTACTGCTGTTATTTATGAGGTATTAGCAAACTGTAATTACTAATGGATAAAGTACCAAAGATTGTAAATAATCCACTTTTTAAAAAGTGAGAGAAGTCTAAAAGAGAATGTGGAATTAGGTACAAAAAGAGAATTGTATTTCTTATCAGAGAAAAAGACAGATCTTGAAGTCCACTCATATAATCCTTATTGCAATTATTTCAAAGAAGGGAAGGAAATCAGAATTCTGGAATTATATAAGCTAAGGTAGAAACAATAGTATGTGTGATGTTTTAGATGTTTGGGAAGACAAAAATGCATATAATATTTCAAATGCTCTTTGATTTCAATAATTACTGGCTCTTGGTATTTAAAATATACTTTTCATAAGTGATAGAGGTAATATTCTTCATACTTTAATAAATATCACTAAATCCTTAAAATGTGTTTTTCAACTTTATTTTTGCTAAACTAAATTTTAGTATATGAAAGGCTTTTTTTTTTACTTTTTCTATATAATTGGATATCTATTCTGAAATATATCTTATTTTATACACTATGAGCATAAGTATTACAAAGTTTCATGTGTAATAATGCACTTTGTTTTATGTCTCTGGAAACTAATTTCAATTAAAAAGTTAATCAAAGATATCCATATAATAAAATCATCCTCACTCATTTACTTGAATTGCTTTTTGGAACGGGAGAGAAAAAAAGTGGGGTTACAACTGGAAATGGGCACACCATGAATATACTTACGGAAGTCTTTTATTTTATTTTATTTTTATTTTAGTATGATTTTTAAGAAATAACCCCCCCCCCCCCAAATCTGTTCAGAATATCTAAAGAGTCTAAAATTTGGTTACAAAGCTCCAGAGCTAGAGTCACATCACTAGTACTGTTGCCTTACTAACCTTGCAGTCAGGCTGCAAGGCAGTCTTCGTCCACCAGTATGTCCGCAGGACTGCTCCCTAGTGCTCACCACAGTCTCTTGCCCTTGGCCTCCAGAAATCCCCCACAGCCTGACCCTGTGTGGTCTCTCCCTCAGTATTCTGAGAATAGCTCTTATCGCTTGCTTTGCAAGGGTCAAGAGATCTCCTCTGCACATTACTTCTGGAAGATTCTAGGTAGCATGGATTCCTGCTCTGGAATCCTCCCAGTATTGCTAATCAGAAATTCTTTTACCTCACAGAGGTGGAATGGATCACAGACCAACAGTCCATCTCCTTCAGAGTATGTATGTATCTATCATTTATAGAATGAAATTAAAATCTAAACAACTGGCAAATTTATAATTTACTTTAGAACTGCAGCTATCCCTGATTGGGCACAGGGTTGGGGGACTTTTTAGACTTTCAAATCCCATCATTCCTTTCCTGTGCCCTCACTCATGGTTAGATTCACTGAAGACCTGCTCTGGGAGTGCATAGGAGCAGTTACACTCCCTTGCCAGTAGCACTAACTCACCTAAAATTTCTCTCCAGGTGTTTATGCAGAGCCTAGCCTCCAACCATGTGTCAGAGAACAGTGTTATCAGAGGTTGAATTTTTAAACTTGTAGATTAAAAAAAAAAAAAAAAAATTAAGCCACTGAAATGCAGAAATAAAGTGAAAAGTAAAGAATATGAATTCCCAATGAAATGAACAAGCCCCTACATGTCTCCATTCTGTCTTAGAGAAGGCTTGTGACAAAGCCCACCCAGCCAGGCAGACCTTTTGCTATGAATTCTGTGCATATTTTCTAAAATCAGTTTGAAGTCTGTTAATTTCCCATGTTTCTTTGCAAGTGCCTCACAGTCAACTTCCATGTGTGGGTTTTGTGTTTGGAAGAAGGCTCTTTGAGGGCATGGACTTTGCAAAGTTCTTCTCTTTTATTTCTCACAGCACTTGGTCTATTCCACACTGAGTAGATGGTCAGAAACTGCTTGTTAGCCAGCTTGCTCACAGGCCCCCTCCTGTGCATGGGGCTGGTATTTGATAGATATAATAGACTGCCTTCCTGGCTTTTAAGGCTCACTGTTCTTTCACATTTCACATTAAAGCTCAACCTGCATCCTGGGATACTATAACCTTGATGCAAAGATGTACAACCTCAGGCATTCACCGAAGAAATAACTAGAAAGGGGACTCCTATAAATATGAATTTATCACATTGCTTACTTTATACTTGAGGGCAGGAATCATAGATTATTCAATGTGAAATAATAATACTGTGTCAGACACACAGCTAGGTTTCAACAAATATAGGACATGGTCTTATTTGCTAGGTTTAAATTTCACCGTGCCTTTTCTCATATTTGTGGAGTGTTTGCAAATATCCAGTAAAGAATTTTTTTTTCACCTTCTTGGGAGCCAAGACTGAAAACAAATAATTCAAATATAAGAAGCTTAACTTCAATCAAAACTTTTAAAATTATTTTGTATATAATGGGGATTGGACTAGATTATAACGTTTTAAGTAATATTTTGCTTTATTTTCTGTTTTCTACTTCTGTTATAATAAAATGATTATGTGACTTATATGACATCACCTAATAGTTTAATTATGTTTTTTTATTAATTTGATGGGCCAGTGATGTCATGATTGTGACACAGTCTGTGTCTGTCAAGTGGGAACCCAACAGCTTTCCTACTAGTTAACACGTACAATTAAAAACCTCCATTAAAATATGTTTTTAAAGCCCTTCTTAAAATTCCTCTCTACATAACTTCGTGTTTCAAAACAGCACTATTTTTGATGTGGGTGTCCTGTTGTAGTGGTTGGATTGCTTTTATAGGACACTTTCTCCCATCCCCGCAGACTGGAATCTCTGAGACTTTGGGACACTCCGCTGACTTGGCCAGGCTCAAGTTCTTGCCTATTCAATTTTTGCCACTGCCTTTGGCACCTACAAGCCTCCTTCCTCTTCCCCTCCTGAGTTTCTGTATAATAAGTGTGTCTGAGCTTCTGTTGCACGGAACGTCCCGGAGCAAGAGAGACTCTGGGGCAGTCGAACAAAGGCAGGATTTCATTCACCTGGCACGCTGACCCCTTGGATTCTGGCTGGAAACTGGGCACTGGGGCCCCAGGGCTGAGAGCAGTGCCTTACATAAGCCTTGGTCCTAGCAGCTGCTGCCTGTCCGATGTGTGACAAGGGCGCTGTTCTCTCCCAGAACCATGCAGCTTTCTTCTGTTGGCCATAATTTAAAGACACACCACACACACACACACACACACACACACACACATACACAAATATAAAATCTCTACTGTGCTCTGCAGATATCATCCTCAGTGCCCATATACTGGTATCTTAGCTTGAAGGGGAGAGGAAAACCTGCATGTGAATAGATTCATTAACTATTGTCAAAGACTCCCTTAATAACCAGACACCTTTTTTCTTCATCTGTTACACAACTGTGGCATTATTAAAGAACTAACAGGACAGGCTTCCTAGGGAATGTCCTAGATCCCAAATTCTGTTCTGTGTACACATTTACAAAATTGCTAGGTGATCCTGTGACATCAGAATAGGAGCAAGGAGAGCCTGGGTGGTGTTCGCTACCTTTCTCAGTCTGTGCTTCAGACAAAGAACGTGGGAGTCATCACACAAATCCCCCCACGGGGTCCAACCTCTTCCAGTGCACCGGCTGCCTGAGCAATTTTTCTATGGAAGGTCCAATCCCCTCCAGGGTCTGGAAGGATGGTGCCCACCTCCTATCCTGGGAACAATTCTATGTGCCAAGCCACAGACATGAAAGCTAAAGGACTCCTACCACCTGCGGAGGGAACAGGACCACAGTCAGTCCAAAGCTCCCCATAGCTTTTCATATGCTAGGGTCTGGGGCTCTTTTCTTCTTGGAAACTTTAGGACTGTTTTTTTCCTCCCATATTTTTTATTTTTCCTGGCTAATTTAGGTTTATGAGCTTTCACTAGGAAGAATGATCAATGTTTTTAGAGAACAAATTCTTAAAACCTATTAGAGTAAAATGAAAGGTAGCATGAGTGTTTCTAAGTTCACAAAAAGGGTTTATCAGATGGTTGCTACATTTTTATTTTGACTGCTATGTGCCACTGCAGATGGTATATGTCATTTCGGCACCTCGGACCTTATTTTTCAGGTGGATAAATGGTCATTTTGTTTTCCAAATGACCTGCTGGAGTTTACCCTCCTGGGATAGACTCTGGTCTGATTAACATGGATGCCTACTTTTTCAGCAGGTCAGCTGGTTTACAATTATTCTGTCAATAGGCCACTGAGCAAACTTGACCTTTCCCTTAAGTTTTCATTTGGCTGGAATTTCACGTTTTATTATCCTGGTTTAGGAAGGGACATTAAGTCAAGGATGGATCCCAAGGTGACTCATTTCCTAAGTTGTGTTTTGCTCTACTATTCCTAGTGGCGGGGGAATTATGACTGAAAAAACAAAAAAAGCAAAACAAAACAAAAAACCTCCAAATTGAAATTCCCGAGAGATCAAATGAGCCTGTCCTGCTGGTTGGTGCTGAGGCAGGACTGTGCTGGAGACACCTGTTCGCAGTTCACATGTCTTCCATGTACTAGTCAATGAGGAGGATTAGAAGCTGGGATGTGCAGAAGTCACTCATTGCCGCTTTCCCCTATTTTCATAAGTATAAATTTGGTTTCCAAGATAAGCAGCTCAGTGACTGTGATCATCACTGTTATGGTGTGTGCACAGGGAGGTTTGGACTGAAACACTATATCAGAGGACAGTGTCTTCTTTTGTTCCATTTTTTAATTGCTGCATTATAGTTGTACATAATGGTGGGATTTGTCATTACATATTTGCACAGGCATGAAATATATCAGTATAAATTGGGCAATATCATTCTCCAGTATTTCTCCTTTCCTTCTCCTCCTTTCTTCCCCTGATCCCCTTCCTCTACTCTACTGACCTCTCTGATTTTCATATCCCCCTCCACCTCTTTCCCCACCTTTTTTCTCTAACTTTCACATATGAGAGAAAACACATGACCCTTGACCTTCTGAGTTGAGCTTATTTCACTTAACATATTGTTCTCGAACTTCATTTTCCTGCAAATGACATAATTTCTTCTTTCTTTATGGCTCAATAAAACCCCATTGTAGTGTGTGTGTGTGTGTGTGTGTGTGTGTGTGTGTGTGTGTGTATACATAGCCATAGTTTGGCTATTGTGAATTGTGCTGCACTAAACATGAATATACATGTATCGCTAGACTACAGTGACTTTAATTCTTTAGGATAAATACTGATGAGTGGTCTAGCTGGTTTATATGGTGGCTCCATTCCTAGTCTTTTGAGGAACCTCCATACTGATTTCCACAGTGGATGGCATCCTCTTGTACCCAGAACAAGAATTGTGCACCAACTTTGAATAGTAAAATCTATTCCTCCTTCTTAGAATAAAACATATGTAGACTTTTTCAGGCCACTGGGATGAGGTTTAGACTAAAATATGAAGAATTTGAAGAGGATACTGCAATTGCATCAAGAAACCTGGGGACTGAGTTTTGTAGTCACTCCCTGGGATTTTGAGTTCCCATCTTATGAGCAGTGGTGACTGGCTGTCTGCATGGTGCCAGGCCTGGTCATATTTTCGCTGCCTTCATCACAGTTGCTGGAGTGTCTGATTGTTTTCCCTAGGTTCTTGGTTCTCTTAGACCAGTGGGTATCAGCTAATGAAGAAAGAATAAAAATAGTTACTCTCTGGAATGTGGGGAGTAAAGGTGAAATGTCACTTCTTCAAGAAATATTTGGGAGGAGAAGAACTATGGAATTTAGTAGAAGAAAAAGTTTATCCTGGTCTTCTGGGAGCTAAATTTGACCCACTACCAACTTAATATAAGAAACTCAAGCCTCCCAATACTCAATATTATGTACATAAAAGAGGGAAGAGTCTCAGAGAAGAGCTTCCACTCATGAAAACTTTGAACACATGTAGGCTTAGGACAATTTAGCCGTTCTATAATTTAATGGTCTGTATTTCCTTGTCCAAGGGAAGGATTTTTCACAACTGAGAGACCTCTTCCTCTTTTCTCCTATACATGTGACGGCCAAATAACGGTAGCCCAAGATACCAGAGATGACAAACACTGCTGAAATATGGGAACATCTTCATAAGAAACCCAGAGTAATGTATATATATAAGCCTATTTCATCTATCACTTCCTCAATGGCTTCTAAATAAGGAGCTCAATCTTGTGCTCCAGGGAATTAGCATGACTGAACTTCCTGGGATGTATGAGTAAATAGATGGATGATCTCAACAGAGGAGAACCAGAGTGGGAGTGAAAGTTGAGAGGGGAGAATCATGTGCACCAGGGGTGAGGGACATTTTGTTAACTCTCTTTTGCTCTTCACTCGTAAAAATTGGACTAAACAAAATCAGAATTTGTGGGAGCCGTAGAACTTTTGGGGTGGCTCTATGACCTCAAGGAAGGTTATCACAAGTAAATCATTAATCCAGTCCAGGAAAAAAAAATACACATTGTCATATTCTGACCATCAATGTCTCTTAACCACTTGGAGGATCTTCATGTGCCTTAGTGCTTGCTATCATGGCAATGACGATGGCTTTCCCTGGTTCAATTTCATAATCTTTTACATGTTTTCTCATCTGATACCCTGTTCATGTGTCACGTTATAACAAAGTTTGATGATAGACACTAATAGTTTATTAGCCTCATATTTAGATGAGAATATTGACATATCTAGAAGTTAAATAACTTGCCAACTATTTTGCACATGAGAAGTAGCAGAGTTCAGGGTTCTTGGTTGCTAGTCCAAAGCCTCCCAATACAATCTTAGCAACAATTTTATTTTTGGTGCTGGGAATTGAACCCAGGACCAACTGAGCTATCTCCAGCCCTAGCAACAAATTTTTAAGTGGAAAAATATCCAAATTCCTAGGGAATTACAGAAAACAGCAATCTCCATGTCTCAAATAATAAAAAACTTTGCTCAACTTCCTTTAAAAGAAAGGAACGATTCATTTGTTTATGCAACTGAAGATCCTGAGAGTATTGGTTAGTATAGATAGATCTAAATTCTCCAATATCTTGTCTGGAATATATTTATCTCAAATCTCTGGGCATTCTTTTCTTCTGTGTGTGTTCAATCCTCAGGCAAGTCCTCAGATTATATGAAGATGCACAACTGCAGTTCTCAGTCCTGTAATCTAGATAAACTATCAGTGAAAGCAAGGCCCATTTTGCCAAGAGCTTCACCCAAAAATATTTTCTATTGAATTCCTTTTTAAATTTTTAAAAATTTGTTCTTTTTAGTTATACATGACAGTAGAATGTATCTTGACATATACACACATGGACTATAACTTCCCATTCTTGTAGTTGTACATGATGTGGAATTAACACCAGTCATATATTCATATATGAACATCTGATAATAATAAGTGATATCTGATTCATTCCACTGTCTTTCCTCTTCCCATCCCTCCTCCCTTTCCTTCATTCCCCTTTGTCTAATCCAATGAACTTTCATTCTTCCCTTGCCAGCCCCTTATTGTGTGTTAATATCTGCATATCAGAGAGAACATTTGGCCTTTGGTTCTTTGGGATTGGTTTATTTCACTTAACATGATATTTTCCAGTTCCATTCATTTACAGGCAAATGCCACAATTTCATTCTTCTTTATGGTTGAATGATATTCCATTGTGTATATATAACACATTTTCTTTATCCATTCATCTGCTGAAGGGCATCTGAGTTGGTTCCATAGCTTAGCTATTGTGAATTGAGTTGCTATAAACATTGATGTATCTGTGTCACTGTAGTATGCTGATTTTAAATCCTTGGGGTGTATGCTGAGGAATGGAATAACTGGGTCAGATGATGGTTCCATTCCAAGTTTTCTGAGGAATCTCCATACTGCTTTCCAGAGTTCACCCAAAAATCTTGACACTGATTTTTCATTGGTCATATGCCAGGAAATGCACTGTCTGATAGGACAGGTCTAGTTCAAAGGTACACCATAAAGGTGGGCTTGGGGACAGCTCTAGTGACTTAAATATAGAGTGCAATAATGGTGGTTTCTCAAAGGAAAGTCAGGATGCTGTTATCACAAGAACGGAAACTAGATCTTTGACAGGAAAATTCCAACAAATATTCCTTAGAGAGCCATTTCCAACTCACATATTTCATCCATTCTCCTGACTAAAGAGTCAAATCAGAGGGTCAGGTGGAGTCTATGTATGAATATCCACCATGGTAAGTTCTGATACATATCCCTTCTCTTATCTTTATTCAGCCACAAATGCACAGCCTCATATCATACTGATTCTCACTTGATTCTCTTGCCTAGAACATTCTTTTCTTCCTTCTGTACTTTACTTGCCCATCCTTTAAACTTCACTTAAGGCTTACCTCAGATAAGATGCTCTTATGGACTAGGTATTTTGTACTTCCCCTGATTCTCCATATTGAAGGCCTAATCATTAATGTGACTGTATTTGGAGGCAGAGCCTTTAGCTGGTAGTTAGGTTAAATGAGGTCATAAAGGTAAAGTCCTTATGATAGGATTCACCTTATTATAAGAAGAGGAAGAGACCAGAGTTCTTTCTCGATCATGTGGAGACACAAGGAGAAGGCAGATATCTGCAAACCAGGAAGAGTGCTCCCACCAGGACCCAAACATGTTCCACACTGATCTCTAACTTACAGCCTCCAGAATTAAGTAGTATTTATTGTCTAAGCCACCCAGTCATGGTGCTTTGTTATGGCAACCAACCTGATTTATTAATAATACATGCACCATGGCTAGAACCTGCACGCCACACTTACTCCTTCAAATTCCTTATTATCCTTGTTGGGTAGAAAATCTTTACCAGAATTTAATTTTACCCAAGTCAACAATGCCTGATTATCACTGTGGATACTGTTACAACAAACCAGAGCATTGTTATCCACTAAAGACAACAGCATAAACCGAGGAGTGGGATAACTGGGTCAAATGGTGGGTCCATTCCAAGCTTTCTGAGGAATCTCCATACTGCTTTCCAGAGTGGCTGCACTAATTTGCAACTCCACCAGCAATGTATGAGTGTACCTTTTCCCCCACATCCATGCCAACACTTATTATTGCTTGTGTTCTTGATAATAGCCATTCTAATTGGAGTTAGATGAAATCTTAGGGTGGTTTTATTTTGCATTTCTCTAATTACTAGGAATGATGAGCACTTTTTTATCTATTTGTTGATCACCTGTATGTCTTCTTCTGTGAAGTGTCTGCCCATTTCCTTAGCCCATTTATTGATTGGGTTCCTTGTATTTTGGGTGTAAAGTTTTTTAAGTTTTTATGAACTTTGGTGATGAGTGCTCTGTCTGAAGTGTGTGTGGAAAAGATTTTCTCCCACTCTGTAGGCTCTCTTTTCACATTATTGATTATTTCCTGTGCTGAGAAAAAAAAAAAAAAAAAAACTCTTTTAGTTTGAATCTATCCCATTTATTGATTCTTACTTTTATTCCTTGCACTATGGGGGTCTTGTTAAGGAAGGGTTTATACACAAAGGACTTAAAATCAGCATAATACAGTGATGCAGCCACATCAATATTCATAGCAGCTCAGTTCACAATAGCTAGATTGTGGAATCAACCTAGATGCCCTTCAATTGAGAATGGATAAAGAAACTTTGGTATATATACACAATGGAATATTACCCAGTCATAAAGAAGAATAAAATCATGGCATTTGCTGGTAAATGGATGAAGTTGGAAAATATCATGCTAAGTGAAATAGGCCAAGTCCAAAAAAACCAAAGGCCAAATGTTTTCTCTGATAAGTGCATGACAATATATAATGAGGGGAGGTGGCTGGGGGAAGAGATGAATAAAGGAACTTTAGAAGGTGTAGAGGAAAATGGGGTGGAAGGGGGTGGAGGACAGAAAGACAGTAGAATGAAACAGACAATATTTACCCTATGTATATGTATGATTACGTGAATGGTGTAAATCTACATTGTGTACAACCATTGAAATGAAAAGTCGTACCCCATTTGTGTACAATGAATCAAAATGCAGTCTGTAAAAAAATAAAAGATAAATAAATAAAAACCAAAAAACAAAAAACAAACAAACAGAAAAAAGACAACAGCAATTTTAGTTTAGAATGTCCAATGACTGAAGTTCTCCACGACTTAGTGAAAATTCCGATTCCTACATCCTCAGATGGACGCCATAGTTCAATTATGCTCTGTTATTGACATCATGAATTTGTAGAAAAACTTCAAGAATGCTTAGGCTGTTTAACACTTCAGATATCCAGAGCAAGTGAAGTGGGGTGTGAGGAGATAACTCAGAAACACCTGCTGGTGTTTTCTTAGGTGATCGCTCGAGTGATTTTGGTATTTATCACATTCAGTATAAAATATGTGCATTCCATGAGGCACCTTTTCCAAAAGCAAAGCAATTGGTCCAAGCCTTATTGAGACTACTTGATCTCTGCCAAGATGTAATTCCACAAAAGCTACCAGGGCTAAGCCTCTTCATTATCTAATAGAAAAAGACATTTGATGACGTTGACTCATGATTTTAGTGTTTGGGCACTCTTAGGAATGAAAAGCAACTACTGAATCCTCAGTCTCTTCCAGTACTTTACAAAGAACATAAACCATTATTTCTCACCACTGACTCACCTTCTGGAACATTTGAGATGAGTATTAATTATAAAATGCCCAGGATAGCAAGGTCCTCACAAATTTGTTCTCAGGAATTATGCATTCTACTGCTAAAGAATAATATATCACCATAAATTTAGAAACTATTTCCCCCATATTTCTGTGTTTCCAAAATACAACCTACTTCAAAATCCTTGTTAATAAAAATAGAAGCAGTCTTCTACCCTCTCCAAAATGACTCTCAATTTTATCAATTATATGCTTTCTAATTGATGCTTAATAGTAATTAATAGCGTTTTGGCATTATATAAAGAGTTCTGATAACTAACAGGGAAGCATTTAAGTGAGCAACCTTCTCAACCACTGCATTTTCTCCTGATGGTAGGATGGATAAGAAGTGCCATGGATTTGTATCTTTTCTTGGATCAAACATTTGTTTAAATTTCTAGAATCATTTCTCATATTCAAGTGGATCTCTAGATATATGTGAGAAAGGTGAAGCTGATAATACGCGTCTCTCTCCTGGAAGGGTCAAAACACACACACACACACACACCACACATACAGAGATGAAACACACACATGCACACGTGCACCATTGTTAAAAACTTTAGTTGATTTGGCAGAATCATATCAAAGGAAGAACTTTTTAGTTATGCTGGACTTCTTCCCCAAATGGCTCAGCATACCTAAAATTTCTCTTTGGAGGTCAGCAACAGAATCATAGACCTTTGCATGTGGTAGGTACCAGGCTGGCTGCCACCTATTGCAGTTTCTGACAATGATTCATACACACCTCAAATGAGGATATAGAATTTATTGGCAAAATTTAAAATGCCACCAATCTTTCATTATCTATCATATCACTGTCAAATAAATGACTACTCTGAAATAAGGGACAGAAAACCAAGAATGACCCATAGGTAGAAATGAACCAAATCACCAGCTAAATTTCTCATGACACTTGTGATTCAACCACATTCAAATGGCATTTATTCAATCATTACAAGTCTTCCATTTTTGTATATAAACATCAGAAAGAATGCAGAGAGAACACTGATATTGGGAGACTTATAATTAAGGAAGTTAGGCTCAGACTTGGAGAAATGAACTGTGCAAATATTGAATTAAACTCAACTGGTTTGTTGCAATACTCTGCTTATCTCAGGAGTGCCCAAAGCCACAGTTCTGACTGTTGGCCAAATCTGAATAAAGGCTACCAAGTGATGCTTAATTTAGTGCTAGCGTCCAAGACAGGCCGGGGCAGCCTGTTCATAGAAGGTGCTCGGTCTGATGGTGTTCACCTGGCTCAATTATATTCTTTTGGTTTCTTTTATGGAGCTTGGTCATGCATCCCATTTTAGTTAGGTGACAGAGGAATATAAAAGAACCCTACTAGGATTAGATTCTATATTAGACTCACAATACAGGAGTGTTGTAGATAGGATCATCTTCATTTTATTGGCATTGGCCTAAAGTAACACAGCATATCCAGGATTTGAACCCAGGTCTTTTTCTAAGATCAGGACCCTCTATACCAAATAGTCTGCCAAATTAACTTGTCTCAATTGTCTTTTCAAATTTAGTTGAGAACTGAAAGCAAAAGAAGGATATATTTCAGAAAAAAATTCAATGTCCAGCTATTAATCTTTTCTGAGATCAGTCTCAGTGTTGTGATTGCCTTCCAGAAGGTCTGCTAATGAAGGCTCATTCTCCCTACTTGATTATTGCTTCTTACAGATCACAGCCCTGCCACTCAAGCATCATCTTTAATAAACAGAACCATGCATCAAAGAACACATGTGAATATCCTTATAATTCCTCCCCTCCTGGATTTTGTGGTGCTAGGGATTGAACCCAGGGTGCAAGTGTGCCACCACTGAACTTTATTCCCAGCCTTAACTCCCTACTTTATTGCTGGGGAAAGAGGTAAATCACACCAAGGGGTTAATAACAAACAATTATAGTAAATTGTAACCACTGCATCATTTCACTTATAAAACTAAATAGACCTCTGTGAGAATTCTGTATAGCATTGGCACCAGGAGCCCAATAATACCATCTTACATTAGATTTCTTATTAGTTCAGATAAGCTAAATGTAGCAATTACTGATTGGATGCTCTGGGTGCTAGCATATCCTAGGCAGGACCATTTTCAAATTGTAAGATAGGAGTTCAATTATATTCCCATGTCCCTCTCCTTCTGTACACTCTATTTCCCCTAATTTAAGATGTCTAATTATGGTTGTATTTTCTTCTTATATGAAAATATGCTCCCAGGAAAGAATCTGACAAGCTCATACATACACCCTTATAAACTCAAGACCATGGTTGCTGGATATTTTCCGCTTGATCCTTTAGATTCTCTTTTAGGTCTTTATAATTTACTCTCCCCTAAATAATGTCCTATGTGAATTATATGAAAGATGTCTTTTACTAGAAGACTTTTGGTTTGACTTGGCCAAGGAAGACCCCTGGCAGGAGATCAGAGAAAAGAAAAAGAATAAAGTCAAGGTATTTATTCCCTTTGCTGTCTCCCTGCAGTGTACCTAAGGTCCCTCCCTCCCTTCTTCTTTCTCCCTTCCCTTTACCTTTTTTTTCTCTTTTTCCCCCCTTCCTTCTTTCTTTTTGTGGTTCTGGAGATTGAACCCAGGGCCTCCCACATGCTAAGCACTTGCTGTACCACTGAGCTATATCCATAGCCCTTTTAATTTACTTTGAGACAGGGTCTCACTAAGTTACCCACAGTTGCCTCCAATTTGTGACCCTGCTGCCTCAGCATTCTGAATAGCTGGGATGACAGACATGTGCCATCGTACCCAGCTTGCTTCCTCCTTTCAATTCAAGTCACAACTCCTCCCATGATGGCACTTTTCATAGACATCTTACCTTCTAGGTTTTGATAATTGCCTTCCTAGATCCTGTGGGCCTAAGTATAAGTAGTCTTCTTAGAATCCTGGATGATCTCTTTTATGTATTTTGCAATCCGTAAAGCCCTTTATAAATAATCTCTTTCGTACAACCTCATGGAATTACCCTATTTTTGTGCCACTTTTCCATACGAGACATCCCTATACGATACAGTCAATGGTGCCACATGTACTTGGGACAATGCGTGAAAGTCCAAGAGGCCAAATTTTAATTATGAAATTTCAAAATTGATAGAGTTCTGGGTTATATCAATGGATCTACTGCCACCAAATTTCACTGAGACACAATAATAAACTGATAAACTGATTTAGTTAATGAGTCTCCAGGGTTCTGCTGATCTAGAGCAAGTTGATAAGTTGGCTTGGCTCGTGCATTTGCAGTCAGCTGCAGGTTTTCCAGTGGCTCTTCTCATCTTGGCTGAGCTCACTAACATGTCTGAAAGTAAGCAGGCCTCATCTGGGACAACCCCGAGATACCTGGTTCTGATCCATAAATCCTTCATCTTTTAGCAGATTAACCAGACATTGACTTGTGGCAATGGTAGTGGGTAAAGGGGAAAGAAGTGCAATTATGCAACAAGTTTCTCAAGTCTCTCTTTGTATCTGATCTGAGAGCATCTCATTGGCCAAAGAAAATCTCACGGCCAGAATGGGAGGACACTGCAAGATTACATGGAAAAGGGTGAGTATACAGGAAGGAATGAGGAACTGAGGTCTTTGCAGTTATGTAGTTCTTTGCTTCACAAAGGAAGTGACATTTTTAAAGGTTGTTGAGAGATGAATAGATTGTTGTAAGGAGGAGTAAGACAGTAGGCAAAAGTTTAGCATTGTGGAAGTACTTGATTGGCTTAGAAAATAGTGAGTAAACAAGTATGCTTTTATGTAGAAAATGTCATGTAAATGGATCCTATATTATGTACTTTTGTGCCTGTCTTTTTTTATTCAACATTTTGTAAGACTTAATATTGTGAATAGGCCATTTTTCCCTAAGTTGATCTATGCATTTATGTAATTGTGATATAATAAAAATAAATAAATATTAAATATTTTCCCTTGATTCCTGGCACATAACTCTTATAAACCTTGTAAGTTCCAGAATGATATGAGTGTCTTTTGCATGCTCATGATATAACTAGTGGCTGGGATTTATAGATATTTTCAGGTGATTACTGGTCACCAGAAAGACCAAGACATGATTAGAGAGTTGGAAATTTTATCCCCATTCTCCAACTCCAGGGAAAAGAATGGTGCTTAGATCAAGTTAATCATTAATGGCCAACAAAGTACTCATGCTTACCTAATAAAACCTTCACAAAACCTCTAATGATGAGATTGAGGGAACTTCCTGTTTGGGGATTGGAGGACATTGGGCAGTGGCACAGTTGAATAAACTGATAATACTAAGTAAAGCATTTTCCTGAGTTCTCTGAGTTATTCTAGAAGATTATACAACTTTAAGAGGGAGCTGAGAGAATCTCTGAATTGATATTTGGTCAGTCAGAAGTATGGGTAACAAACTGGTGCTTGTGACCAACATCTACAGTGAGGGCAGTCTTTTGGGATTAAGCCATGGATCTGATACTAACTCCGAGTAGACAGTGTCAGCATTGACTTGCATTGTAGAACACCCAGCTGGTGTGTGGAGGGTTGGGGAATTGGTTGGTATGAGGAAAAAAATCTCACACATTTGATGTCAGAAGTGGTGTTAGACATACCATGGAAATTCAAATCAAACTAGCAGCAGGATTATTTTGAGGGGATTAATCAGCTCATTGTAATATTTGTATTACAGGTTAAACAACCAATAATAGATAAACAATTTTGAAGAACATAGTTAAAAGAATGTATACCAAGAGATATTATCCAAATCAAGAATAGGGTATATCCTCCTATTTACTTAAGACTTCTTTTATTTCTCTCAATAATATATATTTTCATTTTTAAAGTAGAGTTCTTATGTTTGATATTTTACTTTATCTTCTCACTGTGGTGCACAACTGATAGATTGGTAAGAAGATGAAAACAGACATCTTTTTTCTACCTTATTTGTGTTCTTGTCTAACTAGGTGAAAGGGTTCCAATCTGAAGAGGAGAGTTTGGAAAGACAATGAAACCAAGGAGGGGTCTTATGCTCTAACCTGATCCCTGGAATAAATTTGCCAATAAGATCGAGATTCAAGATTTGGGCACATTTAGAACCCACTTCCTGTCTGAAAGTTTTTCAGTACAGCAACTCCACTTATGAACCCCATGTGTGATGAATAGAAGACAAGGCAGCATGGGTTTCTATGTAGGAGATCTCCCCCATAATTTACAAAGGGTCTTTGAGTGCACTTGAGAAGATATTTATGTCTTCTGAGGCTATGAGTAAATTCTAGATTTTGAAAGTCAGTATGTCAATCACAAGACCACAATGCAGTATCAATCACCAGCACAGAGTAGGAAATTATGTAAGTGTATCTTGGTTAGGCTTTAAATGCTAGAAATATGTATAAGAGTCAGTGGAGGAATGATAATAGACCACTTGCCATTTGCCAAACAAACACTGGGCATCTTTCAAGTTGAGAATCAAAACAGGATGAGGACTTTAGCTTACAGATGCCAGCAGGGCCATGGAGGTCAAAAAATGTGCCATTTACTCGGCAAAAACATAAAGCAAGTTGTGAATCATCCAGAAGTTCAGAATCAGAACTAAATAGAGGGGGATAAAGAGTATTTTGAAGTGAATGACAAAGAAGAAAATGCCAAATCATATTAAGTTTTAAATTGGGAGTGACTCGGAAATGAGTGAACTCAAAACAGAACTCAAATTATGGATCTCAGTCAGGAACAAATCCATAAGTGATTGTGTTTACTTTGAAATTTGAAGAATTAGTATAAAGAGAAAACTGAGGTTCAAAGATAAGTTTCATTCAATCATAGGAAAAGAAAAAGAGAAAACTTGGAATTCTGTTCACCTGACCTTTTGGCTATTGCAACAGTAAGGAATATGCCTATTAGAGATAGAAGGAGTAGGTGGCATCAAATTTTAAACTTCTTTGGCTCATGGGAAGGAGTTTGAACTTTGAAAATATTTTTCAAGAAGAGTGATGTGATTTGCTCTGTTTTACAAGTACTTTTATATATTAATATGGAACATGCATTGAGAGAGAGTGACTTTGACAACCCATCATGTATGCAATTTTTTAGAAACTCAAGCAAGAGATGAAGAAGACTTAAATCAGAGCCTTGGCAATGAGGATTGAATGTCAGATATTTTTTAGAAGTAGAGATGACAAACATAGCTTCAAATCTTCCGAAGGTATGAGAATTGCTGAAGGCTTGTGTAGCATGCTGAGATGGGAAGGAACCAGAAGGGGGTCAACTTTAGGAGAAGATATTCCATTCAGCTTTGTGCATGGATTAGAGGTGTCTTTTTAGTATTGAGGTAAAGATGTGTGGTGGGAGAATGAACAGGTATGTGGACAGCTCAGGGAAGTCTGAAGGTGAGAGATGAAGTCTGGTGACTTATTACTTTCTAGAACTCTCTTAAGAGAGAGAGCTTTTTGGAGAAAGAGAGCATAGAAAATCTAGTTATCTCTATTCTACTACATTTTTAAAGTATGGAGTAATTTGTAGGACCCTAGGTGGTTTGGGTCCTTGTTCCTGATATGCTAGTATGATGCCTGAAGTCTTACAGCTAGAGATCTGTTCCTTTGTTCCAAATCGTCTTATCACGTAGTTCGTTTTAAATGCAAATATTCCCATGAGTGATATACCACTGAAATCTCTCATGGCTTGGTGAAAATAATTTGCAAGGAAACAAAATATTAGTGGGGGATAGAGGAGATAAAAGCAGGTGCATACAATTGTTCTTCTTTATATTTTGGTAGAACTTGTTCTGTGAGAAAAAGTTAGGAACACCTCAGAGTCCAAGGCACCCTCATGCTAACCTAAAATGCCTGAACTTTCAGCCATTGTTTCAAACTTGCATATTTTCATCTGTTGACATGGATCTATTTCCAGGGTAATCCCACCCATTGCTCTAGCCTCTCTGCTTCTGAAATACCCAGAGCATATAGTATATGCATCACATCTTGGATGATAGAGTTGGAATAAGGTGATGCTCCTGAGGAGGCTTATGGTTAGTCTTCCAGAAAGCTAATAGACTTTGATTATATCACGAGGAGCTGCAGCAGACTTGCTCAGTTGACCTAAGAGAATGGCACTTGGGGAGGGTACAAGAAGATACAGAAGGATGAATAATTTTCCAATACAAACAAACTTACTTTAAAATTTCATCCTATTCCACTTATCCCAGCCTGTTCCAGGGAACTGCATTTCTCTGTGTCTCAGTTTCTAAACTGGTAAAATGAGGATAATAAAATCAATTTTATAAAATTGTTTCAAGGATTAAATAGGAGAAAACATCAGATTAGCAGTATAGTTATCATTCTAACTGCAAGAACATCTCAAATGGTGGGTTCATAATGCTCACAGTGACCAGCCTAGAATAGTCTATGACTTTCATTCCCCCCACCAAGTTCCCTGCCACATACTTCCTTTCAAATGTCTTTGCACAGAAGAGCAGGATTTGAAGTACCTGTGAAAAAGAAGAGGTAGTCATCAATTTGGAAGTGGGATAGAAAGTAGGATTGAACTGTGCATTAAAACCATTTTTGTGCAAAAGTTGGATATTTATGCATCTTCATATCATTCCTTCTTACTGTTCAGCTAGTTGCACAGGTGACAGAACCCCACAAGGCGTGAAAAAGGCTGAATCATCACCAATGGGTTTTCCCTGAAAATGAGTAGCTAGCACACTTGTTCATAGGGGTGATCAATTCAGACACTGGCTGCAATTTTATATTGAAAATGACTTATTCCACTTTCACAGTGAGCTTTCTGATTTTTGGGTGCAGTGTTCGCAGTAGAGCATATCATATGTGAAGCATATCATTGCAAACCCACCAGAAAAACAACATTGTTTGGTGGTGTTTGGGAAAGATATTGTAGACGGTACTGAAAACCACAAAGAAAGGATGTTGTCATTCTCCCTTGACATGTAAGTAAAACATGGATATTTTGGTGTTTCCAGTTATATGAAAATTTAGCCTCGCCAAGGCAAAGATTAGTTTTCAAAGTACTACTGCATTGAGTAAATGAGGTATAAATACAAAAAAAGTAATAAATTGTGTTTTCCAGTAAAACTTGTTGGAGCAGGTCACAGCTGGTGCATGTGAATGTGCGTGCACATGTGTGTGCTTGTTTTACAAATATTTTTTCTACCACTTAATCTAATATTGAGAAAATTTCAATGGATTATAGAAAAATCTCCTCCTACACACATTAATATTTTTAAAAACGTTCTGCTGGATTCCAAGTCGTTTATAAGTGAGCATCTAGAAACCAGACTATCTGATGACAACGAATAAATACAGTCGACCTGTTTTATAAAACAGTTTTCCCATAGGCCTTGGAAGCTACACCTTTGCACTCTAATTTCTGGACTCTCACACTATTGACAGCCCCTTTGAGGAATGACTTACTGAGGCTTTCTCTTTTATGAAAGTTTCATATTCATAAAGTGATGGCTTTCTCTTGGCAGGCCTTACCCTCACTCAGTTAAACTGGAAGTCATTTATCTGAAGCGAGGCCCACTATTGGAACAAGCTGAACAAGAACTCACATCACACATAAAAAGCTTTTGGAAGAGACCTGGGATTGGCTCTGGGGTGGATATAATTCAAATGCAAATGCATTTCATCAGTAGTTTGACTTGTATGCCAAATTTTGGGGCAAAAGGAGAACCAAGTACTGATCATTCACTCTTTTCTACCAATAAACAGAATGCCAACAATAGAACCAATATCCTTTTTTCAAAATAATGTCCTAAGAGATTTGAAAAATGCATCATAAAACTCAATCTATCATTACAGAGAAATATTCCAAAGATGCCCCTTTAGCATTTTGATTTGAATATTTAAAACAGGAGAAAAATATTGACTCTGCCTATACTTTATGGAAATTAAAATACAAAAATAATAAGATAAATAACCATATTTTGTCCTGCATCTAAAATAATACCATTAAAATTTTTGGTGTATTATTTCTAGCTGTTATTGCTGTTTTACTATTATTTATATCATTGTGTCTTACCAAGTTGTTTTTTTCTTGTACTTAACATTAGAAAAATTTCTTCTTCCATGTTTCTTTTAATGTTTGTATCACATTTTATAATATAGTTATTCTAAAATTTATTTTTCCTTAGAGAAATGTTGGAGATTGAGGTACTTTGAAAATATCTTTTTAGAATTATTTCCTTATGATAGATTGCCTAAAAGTGGAATTAGCTCACAGGTTATGCACATTTGTTAAGGTTCATGATAAAAAGAGCAAAATGCATTCACTTTCCATATTAGGATTTACAAGGGATATTGTCTACCAAACTGCAATGCATCTCAGTTCCTTCTATCCCCTACAACAGTGGTCCTGCTAACCATGCCTCTTTCTGCCTCCTTTGTCAAGCTTATCCCTCAGCCCTTACCCAGGGAAGGTTTGGTAGTGTCTGGAGACATCTTGATGTTCACACCTAGAGAGATGCTGTTGGCATTCAGCTGGTAGGGTCTAGGATGTTTTAAATTTCTACTGTGCACAGGACATAACAAAGAATAACAAAGAATCATCTAATCTAACCTTTCACGGTTCCTTTCTTCAGTTCCTCCAGTTGAAAATTACTTGAGAACGGATGATTTGCATAGGAAAATGAGGGTTGAAGAAGATACTAGGAAAGATCTTCTAAGAGAAGAGAATTGCACAAGAAAATGTCTGTTTGCCAGAAAGCACAGGACATATAATAGATAAGCAAGAATATCTGCAGACACTGATAAATGTTCCCTAAGGGAGAGAATAGCCACCAGTTGAGAACTAACAGTTTACACTAATCATAATTAATTGCTCTTGGTGTTCAATAAATAATTTTTGATGCATATATAAATTAATTATTTCAATTATGGTCATTTATTAATTATTGAGATATTAGTTGTTCTCTCTCCTCCAAAAGAGTAGCTGGCAAATTAAAATGCAATTAATGTATTTAACTAAAACCTGAACAATAGGGATTATTAAAAAGCCCAGAAAATAAAATATTGTTTCCTAAGCAGTGAAGCCATCCAGCATTCCTGGTAGATAGACAAGTAGATTTTGTTTCCCCACTCCCCCACCCAGACAGAAACTGAAGTTCAGGAATATGGGTTGATTCTTTCAGAGTTACAGAACCATATCCTTTCTGGAACTAAATGATACCTTCTTCTCATTGGAGGTACAGTCATCTTCCCATCTGTCATTTTATCCCTATCTTTTTCCTTCACTTCTACCCCTTACTACGGAAAAGTTCCATTGAGAGCAAGGACTGGATCTTACATCTATTGGTATTCTCTATGGTGCCAACCACAGTGTCTTCTACAAAAAGGTATTAGTACAAATGCATTTAAATGAAAAAATACTTCAATTTACACAGGATCTAATCTTATTTCTATGTAAAAAATCACAATCCTTATCTTTCAACTGCTATGGATCAGGGTCATCATGAACCAAAATGGAGATTAGCCAAGGCTGTAGATTTATGGTTCTGGGAGTCAATGAGGTACAAGTCCCTGTCTGTACTCCAGATGGTGTTTTGGATGGATGCTCCATGTGGTTTTTATTTGGAAGCCTGGCAGCATCCTTTGTGAAGTGGGGAGTCACAGTTGGCATTCTCAGCATTTTGTTGCTTAATAGATGGTCTCAAACTGATCATGTGCCACAGTCTGGGCAGCAATACTGAAGACAATCTTGCCTCGACAGGCTTTGCTGAGAATAATTGACTCCCTGACTATTTTCTTGGATATTCAAGATGATAAATATTTATTAAGGTTTTGCTATATGTAAGACACTTGTTCAGGCACAGTAAGAGATAGATCTAAGCATTAAAAGGAATGAAAATGTTTGTAAATAAAAGAAGTACATACATTAGCATAAATCAAGTCTAATTAGAGCTGTGAGATAGGTATCGGTATGAACTTGTGGGGACAGAAAGAAGGATCAAGTTTAGCTGAAGAATCAGGGAAGACATAAGGGAAGAGCTGGCATTTAGTGTGGGCATTGAAGGATGGATGGGTTTTGACAAGTAAGGAGGAGTTTAAGAGAAAACATGAGCAAATTCAGAGAAGAGAAAGCAGAGAAGTTTCCTAGGATGTTGAAGTAGCAACATCAGCAGTAGTACAATTATAATAATTAATAACGATAATGCAATGAATGATATGCATTGAGGTCTTAACATTTTCAAATGTATTCTACTGGAAGTTGTATTTTTTAATGTTAAAAAATGGAAACAGTTTCAACTCATCCATTAAGTACAGTATTTAGGGTCCACAAATCTTTTAGAGGCCCATAAATGTGTTTTAATTTAAAATGAAAAGGAAAAATAATATAATCTAGGTCTTTATAGGAATGAAGTCATAACATAGAGCTTTTGACATTGTTTTCTGGGTGGAAGGAGCCATGAAAGCAAAAGTGCACAGGGCGACCAAAGCCATTCATGAGGCCCAAGTGGAACCATCTCGACTCTTCTGATGCCTGTGTTTCTGCCTCCAAGCTGTATTCCAAAGCTATCCCATTGCATCCGATGAAGACGAGCCACTGCACAATACAAGCTTGTAGTTCCCTGTCTTCACTCTTGACCCTGTAATCCATTGACTGTACCATTTCCTTGTGAACTGTGGTCATATGACTTCCTGTTATGCTAAAAGTAAAATTTCATCCTATCTTAACTGAAGGTCCATGGCTACTGATCTGACCTCCACTTGGATTATTCTCACCACCCGGACATGGCAATCTAACGCTGTTGGCCTTTTCTCTGTTGGTTGAACGCACCTGCCTCAGGGCTCACTCACCTTAGGTTCCTTTGCCTGTGATGTTCCCCTTTCCCCTAGTTTTGCATGGTTCTTGCATTCTAGTATTTGGACTTGAAGTAATTTGTGACTTCCTTAGAGTTCTTCCATGACCACAAAATCAGACACCCCCTTATATTAGTTTGTTTTAATGTTTAAAAGTAACACTTCTCAATATGTGAAATTCAAATATGTATTCATTTGTGGATTTCTTGTTATTTATCTTCCTGGACTAAAAGGTAAGCTTCATCAGAAGAAAGACTGTGAAATTCTCAGTTAGTAGACACTCAATATATGATTTCATACACACACACACACACACACACACACACACACACACACACACACATCTTTATTTCAGCATCAACTAAATACGTGACTCTAAAGTCCCAGGTGGAATAACAGGAATTTGATCCCTGCCCTTATGGTGTTTATAGTTTAGCAGAATTTACATTTGTTATTTCTAATAATCCTCACAAGGGATAAGGTAGGAACTGTTATCATCCCAAGTTTTCTAAGGTCTACACAAAGACTAGACAGTTTAATTCTTGTGCTCAGCTGGCATTTGAACCCAGGCAGTTTATTTGCAGATCTTGTCCCCTTAATAAGTTTCTTTCAGTAGTAACTATACTGATCTTGAGCTTAGGCAGTGGTTGAAGATATAAAGTTAGAAAATTGGATATGCCTTGAATATCAAGACAGAGAAGATTCTTAACATAGAAGACAATGAAAAAGTGCTGAAAGAGTTTAAGTAGATGTATGACTTAGGGATGCCCTGAGAGCGGCATAGCAGGTCAATGTAAGCAAGGAGACTAGAGGTAGAAGAATTAGAAGGCTATTTTGACCTTTCAATCACTCCCCACATTTTAGGAAGTTAGTTCAAAACTGTGTTTCTTAATAATAGCTTCTGGATGCAGGAAAGTTCATTTCATGTATTTATTGAGGACAATGTTCAGGCAGAAAATCCTCTGATCCTATTATAGAAATATCTATTTCAGATAGTTTCAAAAGAAAATTAAGAGTAGCCTCTGTATCCAGAGATGATTATAGCTATTCTTTACAATAGTTAAAATCTTGGCCAGTGGATAATGTTTATTGTATCCGTACCCATGAAGTAGCTTTCCATTCTAGGTTGTTTTTAGCGGCCCATCCTTCCTTCTTTCCTTCCTGTTCATTCATTCATTCATTCATTCATTTCTTAACCTGTTGATCACACATTCATTGGATACATTGCTAAGTGCCCGGTTTTGTGAAGAACATCGACTTACTCCCTGGTGAAGGAAATTCTCTGGGTATAGGGATTCACTATACTCAGTAAGAAAACTTCTCTCCATATTAACTACAACCACTTTGGATCATATTATAATTAATTTATGTGCTTTTGTAATTATCTCCTATTCTTAACATAGCAAGCAGAGTCATTGCTTTAAAATGTAAGCAAGTTCATGCCAATCCTTTGCTCGAAATCTGCAGTGGCTCCCCATAGTACTCAGAGAAGAAGTAGGTTCTTGCACAAGGCTACCAGGCCCCTTGCTGACCTATTGCTCTTCTCCACCCACCCCTATTCCATTCCCTGCTCTCCAGTCAACTAACCTCTTTACTGCTCCTCAGATGCCCATGTGTGCATCAATCTTAGGCCATTTGCGGTACATATCTTTCCTAGCATCCAAAGTTTCCTAACATCCTTATAACTTACTTTTTCTAATATTAAAATTTAAAATTTCTGCTTATCAAAAGATACCAATGACTGAGAAAAGAGCAAACAACACAAGATTATTAAAAAATCTGCCATGCACGTATGTATTCAGAATATATAAAGAACTCCTTCAATTTACTTCATCTTTACTGTCTTCCCCAAGGCAGGGTATTTTGTGTTCATTGCTGCTCTCTCATGTACCCAGACAGTACCTGGATGAAGGAAAGTTGATAGGAAGTACTCAAAAATATAGATTGTGTGAATAAATGAATGCACATGTATTAAGTACAGCATGATGAGGTCAGTGAGCAGAGTTTAAGAGTGTGGGTTAAACAGCAGAATCTTTATGGGAAAGAATTGTGGAGGGATTTCTGAGAAATATATCAACTTTAAAACAGATACCTAATATTCTGATTCAAAGAGACACATTTGAATGTGAAATTGATCTTATGCTTTCATGTCAAATGCACTAGGCAGATACACTACACACATTCTCAAACACCAGGCACTGTTTTTACCCCCGTTAAGTTCACACCAACTCCATTTATGGCTGACTCCCCATAATGTTTTTATCTTCTTTAAACGATGAAAATAACTTTTCCCAGTGAATAAACAGAAGTTTGGTTAATTGTATGATATTTATTTGCCCATCAGCCTCAAAATTTACTGATGATGTCTTAGGTCAGGGTTTGCCTAATGTATCGGGTGGAAGGTGATCTAAAAGTTTCAAGAAGTTTCTCCCTCTCTCCAGAATTTTCTATTAACATTTTATAGAGCCTTGACCTTCTTTGGTAGGTGCTATAGTCCTTTTGGATTTTATTGCTTTTATTAAAATGTAAATACTTTTGGTGGGGACAGCATTAATCTAGTAATCATTTAGAGAAATAGCATATTTTCAACCAACATTGGAGACAGAGAGGTTGCAGGTGGAGTAGGGAATGTGAGATGAAGGAGAAGTAGACTGTAGAGTGCTAAGTGAAAAAGATTGTCTTTCAAGAAGTATCAAAATAAAATTTGTGTGTGTATGCACGCGCGCGTGTGTGTGTACGTGTTTGTGTTTGGAGGGCACTGGTGAAAGACTAGGCTAAAAACATCAGTGAGGCTGAATGAGGAGAAAAAATTTCCAATGGGGCTGAGGGATGGCCAGGGTAGTGCAGACAGCTTTCACCTGCTGCTCAATTTAGCTTGGGTCCATTCTTTTCCTAGGCCTGACATGTGAGGAGCATCACAGTGCAGTCACAGACCACTGGGAACTCAGACTTTTGTCCTTAGCTTTACCCCTTCCTACTGTTGTGGCCTTGGACTGTGTTTTCTTACCCTCCGTAATAGAGATAATGTCAATCTTTGCCTCTGCAAACATTAAGACCAAGTGCCTAACCAAAGGAGAAACTATGCAAAAATTCTAGAAACTTATGGAGATGCTTCTCAAAGGAGAGAAAAAAAGGCATGTGACAATGACTCAAGGGCCATTCTCCCATTACAATTGATCTCTCTCCAAGTCCTTAGTTGTTTCATTATTTTCCTCTGATAGTTTGCTTTTTATTATTTTTCCAAACATAAAAGCAGAAGGACTAATGCACTTGCTTGCAGTTATTCATGCCCAGCTTTAACAAGTATATCACTAAACTTGTTCTATCAACACCTCCCCATTACCTATTGGTTATTAGATTTTATTGCCTTATTGAGGTGAAATTTACATGACAATAACACATGAATTGTAAGTATATAATAAGTTTTTGTAATTTTATAATTGTGTGGTCATAACTATAATATAGTTTAAAAACATTTCCTCACCCAAATAATTTCCCCTTGTCTGTGTACAATCATTTCCTGCTGCCACTCCTAGCCCCCTTAGCAAGTTGAGGACCTTTCTATTGAGAATCTTCATCAGAAAGTTGAGGACCTTTCTATTGAGAATCTTCATCAGAAAGTTGAGGACCTTTCTATTGAGAATCTTCATCAGAAAGTTGAGGACCTTTCTATTGAGAATCTTCATCAGAAAGTTGAGGACCTTTCTATTGAGAATCTTCATCAGAAAGTTGAGGACCTTTCTATTGAGAATCTTCATCAGAAATGATAGTTGAATTTTGTCAAATGTTTTTCTGCATCTGTTGAGATGATTACCTTTTTTTATTCTATTAAAATTAAACAATTTTCGAAAGTTAAAATGATCTTTATAGGACAAAGACACATCCCGGCTAGTCATGGCAGGTTATATTTTTAATAGGTTGCTAGATTCAGTTTGTTAAATTGAAAAAGGATTTTATGCCTCTGTTAAAGATAATCATTAGTGTACTTTTCTTTTTGTGGGGTTTGTTGGGCCTTGATATCAAGGCAATAATGTCCTCACAGAATGAATTGGAAACTGTACCTTTATTTTCAGAATTTGTAAAGGATTGGTATTATTTCCTCCAGAAACCTTTGCTAGAAATCACCAGTGAAGCCATCTGATCCTGAGTGTCTTTTTGTGGGAAGATTTTTTTTAATTACAATTTCAGTTCCTTTTTATTTATTTATTTATTTATTAATTATTATATGCTGATTCAGATTTTCTATTATTGATTCTGTTGTGCTTATTTGCATCTTTTTAGGAATATGTCCATGTCAGCTAAGTTTAATATATTGGTATTGTTCATAGCATTTCTCTTTAATCATGTTAATATCTGTAGGGTTAGTAGTGATGTCTCCCATTTAATTTTTTTATACATGTCTTTTTTTTCTTTGTCAGTCTACCTTAACATTTGTCAATTTTGTGGCTATTTTCCAACAATGTATTAATTAGTGTTCTCCAAATTAAAAAATTGATAGGAGAGTATTTATTATGAAAACTAGCACACACAATTATGGAGGTTGAGAAGTATATAGCACATTGTCTTTAAGCTAAAGAACTGGGAAAATCAGTGATGTAATTCAGTCCTGAGTATAAGGCCTGAAAACCAGAGTGACTGATGGTGTAAGGCACAGTGTGAAGTCAAAGAACTGAGATCTGTTGGTATAAGTCCCAGAGCATGAAAAACCAGGAACCAGAAGTTCCAAAGCCTGAGGGCAGAAGGTAGACATTCTAGATCCCATAAAGAGAGAAAATTTGCCCTCTGTCTGCATTATGTTCTATTTCAGCTCTCAGTGGTTTGAAAGATGCCCAACACATCAGTGAGAGTGCAACTTTTTTCCTAAGTCTATTGATTCAAGTGCTAATCTCTTCTGGAAACACCCTCACAGATATACCCAAAATCACATTTTACCAAATACATAGACATAGGCATCATTTAAACCAGCTTGAAACATAAAATTAATGTCCATGACCAACCTTTTTTGATTGTTAAATATTGCTTAACAGAATTCTTGGTTGATTTTGCTTCAGTAATTTGAATATATAATTTCACTGCCTTCAAAAATCCATCATAGCTGATGAAAATTCATTTAATTGTATTTTTGTCTCCTGTATATGATGAGTTGTTTTTTATGCTACTCACAGAATTAATACAATGGGTCAATCTGACCTCAGTCAAGTGGCACCATTATTGCCAACCCCAAAGTCTGTTCAGACTTGAGAAAGTCAAGAAAGCCCTTGAGACTAACTCCAGGATATATTAAATCACGTTGCCAGCCTACCATGGAGGCAGCTGGGATACCTTGTGGGGTAAGTGCTGGAGTCTGTAGGTCTAAGGTCAAACTATTTCAGCCCTGGAAGTTGCAGAGAAATAAGTCATCTCATCTATCTTGTTTTACCTTTTTCTGGCTCCTTGATAGATTTATTTTAGGGCTAATTATAATCTAAAGAGTTCAAGTAAAGAATCAGAGTATAGTGTTGATAGACTGAAGGAATTATATATGCCATTAAGATTTTCCTTTTCTGTAACTTTCAACAGTTTTATTATGGTGTATTCAGATGTAAAGTTTTAGAGTTTATCCAATTTGGGGTTTGTTGAGTATCATCTATCAATTAAATTTTTGATAAAATTTCCTCATTTTTTTTTCTTCACTTTATTTTTCTCCATGTTCTTCAGATTCAATAATTTCCATTGATATATATTCAAATTCACTGCCTTTTCTTTCATCTCAAATTGACTATTTATTGCCTCCAGTGAATGTTTAGTTTCTGTTGTTTTACTTTTCACACTCCAAATTTCTATATTTTAAATAACTTGTATCAATTTGTCAGGATACACTATTTGTTGACTTATTGTCAGTGTAATTTCTTTTAATTCTTTAAACAGAATTTCTTCAGTTCTTTTAACACATTTCAGAATTACCTCCTTTGAAGTTCTTACCTACTAATTCCAAAATCTGGGCCCCCATCAGAAGCAGTGCTAACTTGATTGAATAAAGGATTACCTAGAGAACTGGTAAAGCATTGCTTCTGCATGTCTGTGAGGGTGTTTCCAAAGGAGATTGGCATGTGAGTTAGTGGACTGAATAGAGATCTGCAGTCTGTGTGGGCAGCACCGTCTGGTGGGATGAGGGCCTAGAGAGAACAAAGAGGTAGAGAAAAGTCAAACTCTTTCTCCCTGGGCTGTCTTCTCTTCCCCTGACATCAGAACTCTGGGTTCTTAACCTTGAGACTCTGATACTTATACCAGTGGACCCCTGGGTTATCAGACCTTTGGTCTCTTACTGAGAATTATACCATTAACTTCTCTGGTTCTGAGGTTTTTGTACTTGGACTGAATCATTCTACCAACATGCCAGGCCTGTTGTGAAAATCAACTGAATCTTCTGCTTCCATAATCGCCTGAGTTGATTTATCTATTAAATACCCTCTCATCTCTCTCTTTCTCTCAGTACATTTGTATATTGAGATACCTATGTGTTTGTAGAATTTGAATCAGTGGAATTTATTTCCTCATGGAAATAACCATATTTGCAAATATTCCATTGGTCAAAGCAGGTCATATGGCCAAATCCACATTCACATGGTGATGAATTACATATATATCATGCCTCTAGTACGAAAATCAGCAAAACTGCATGACAAAAGGCATATGTACGAAAGTTGAAAAGATTGGAGACAAAATTGCAAACTTATACAACTGTTTTTCCCAATTTAGACTGAGAACAACAGCCATGCTCTGTGTCTAAGTTGTAGACTGGCTCCCACATTTTGTGGCCTTGTGACCTTGAGACAATTTCTTTTTTTTTATTTTCTTTACATCTTTGCACCTAAATTTTGTCATCTGTAAAGTGAGGATAGTAACTATCAATTTTATAGAATTATTTAGTATGTTAAATAAGATTTTTTGGGAGAAGTTCTTAGCACTGTGACTGGCATAAAGCCTTCTTCACATCTCCTAGAATGTAATAGTAGGAAAGTAAATGTTTATTGGATGATTTATATATAAAATGGGAAAACATTATCTTAGAAATATGAAAATAAACATTTTTGGATTTTTGATAAGAATACAAAGATAGGCTGGGAATGGGATAAGTCAATTGGGAAAGTAAAATAAAGCTTAGTTGTGGGGAAAAAAAATCATACCGAATCTTTGCCACTGGATGGAATAAAGGTATTTACGGAACTAACAAGACTACAATAAATCATTTCATTAACAAGAAAAAGTTCTAGATATTGATCAGGAATACCAATTGTAGTAAAAGCTTCTGGTGCTGCAGCTGAGATGGTCAGTTCCACGTGAGCTCAGTGTCACCTTATGCTCACAGTAACCTACCTTAAGGACATCATGTGCCTTTCTGTTTAATCTCTGAGGGCCTTTTGCGAAATCACGAGAACCCACGGCAAAAGTAAGCAGAATTATTGCACAGAGAACAATCCATGGTTATCCTTCCAGCCTCCCATATTTCAGGAGGGATTTCATAAACTAATCAAGAGATCCCAAAAGTATTTAATTCCAATTGCAAAAAGCATCCTGATTTTGACTTTCTATTTTTTATTTTATCATTCTTCCCACTGTCTCTTTTACATACATTGTTTTATTACTATATTAATTTACTACTTATTCCCTCAGATTATACCTTCAGAAAAATCTAAAGTAAGTAATATGTATTTTTGATCCTTTCTCTTTATTTTAAACCTCAGTCTGCTGCTTTTCAAACTCTTGTGTTCCTACCCCAGAGATGAACCCTCCTATTTGAGAGCCAATGTTTATTCAATCTATTCTACTAGTCAAAATTTTGGTAGGCTCAACTAACCATATTTTATATTTTGAAAATTTTAGAGTTTATTTCTATTTTCAAAATTCAAAATTAAGTTATAATATGAAAACTATAATATTAAAAATGATTTTTCAGACTGGGAATATAGCTCAGTGGGTAGAGTGCTTGCCTCACATGCACAAGACCCTGGGTTCAATCCCCAGCACCACAAAAAAAAAAAAAAAAAAAAAAAAAAAAAAAAAAGATTTTTCAAATTATAAAGGCCTGGAAATTCTGGAATTCTCTTCAAAATGGCCTGTTCCTTATGGTTAATATTCAACAATCTATATTATCACATTTATATGTTCCTAAAATACTTTTTCAGAACCAAGAATTTACATGTTTCCATGTAAATTGCTGGTCCTAGGAATACATAATTATAGAAAATACTCAGATTAATCTTTTCTTAATATAATCCTTTCTATAAGCATGCTTCAAAAATCTTTCTGGTGGAAGATATTCAGACTTCTCTCTAGATTCCAATATCTTTGTAAAATGGACAAGTTCATGGAAATTGTACAAATGGAAGTCAATCAAAGATGAATTCCTTAATGAATAAGTGAGAAAAATGAGAAGGAAATAATTTCTTTGAGAAATTATCTTGAGAAGATAACTTCCCAAAGCTTCTCAACTGACTGTAACCACAATTCCAGACTCCTAACATGTTAGCCAATTTTGTCTTCCATATTGTTCCAACCAACTTTTCACCTCAAACATTTCTAGTTTAATGGGAGATTGCACAAAAAGTTCGTTCTTTCTACGTAATCAGGTTGCAGGAACTCTGTGTGTGCCATGTGTGCCAGAGAGTTTTTCTTTATATTTTGCTTTGACTTTCTTGTCGACTTTTGGGGTTTCAGTTGTTTCAATCCCTTAGCTGGTATCTTGCTTGTAGTTGGTGCCATCTAACTCTTCCTCATACCATGGTGTTATGGTTTGGATGTGAGTTGTCCCCCAAAAGCTCACGTATAAGACAATGCAAGAAGGTTCAGAGGAGAAATGATTGGGTGTCAAGAGTCTTAATCCAATGAGGGATTTAATCCCCTGTTCAGGATTCACTCAGTGGTAACTGAAGAGGTAGGGTGTGGCTGGAGGAGGTGGGAATTGCAGCATGTCTTTGGGTATGTATTTGTATGTGACAAGTAGACTCTCCAATTCCTGATCTCCTGTGAGCTGCTTCCCTCTGCTATACACTCTGCCATGATGTTCTCCCTCACTGGAGCCCGGAGGAATGGAGCTGGCCTTCTATGGACTAAGACCTCTGAAACCATGAGCCCTCAAATAAACTTCTCTACAATCGTCTTTTAGTCATTACCAAGAAAAAGCTGACTAAAACATATGGCCAGCTTTGCCTCCTGAAACTTGAGGCCAAACTAGGGCCCTAGAACCTGGTTCTTAAGAGGAAATTTGGACAATATTATTTTGTATGTGAGATGAAACAATAAAACACTTTCAGAATAGGTCTCACTCATAAACTTAGACTTACTGATTAATAGAGGAAGTAGAAAGCTGTGATGTCTTCTTACATGTTCGGTTTTTAAATGTGGATTCTAAACTTCCACGGGCACCATTTCTGACTCTTCATCTTCTGTTCATGACTGCCCATTGAGACGACTTTTGTCTGGTTAGTAAATCCAGGAGAATGAAGAAAATGTTTTATCAGTCTGCTAATCTCCCTAGCCCCTTGCCCTAGATTCTACCTGTAGAATGCCCAAGCTCTGCCTTGTCCTTTTTCAGGTGAGAAACTACTAGTGGTACTGACTAGGAAAGTCTGGAAAATTCTGGATGTCATATCAGGTAGCCTTGTTTATTCACATTCAAACCATGTTCTCCAATAACTGTTAATAACAAAGGAGATATTTTGGCCTCTGTATGTCTGACTTATGTACTTAACCATAACTTTTTTCTAAATTCAGGAAACAGCATCAGCAAAAACAACAAAATTTTCTAAAATTCCTATGTAGGAAATGGAGAAAGGGCTTTTTATAAAAAGAATTTTTAGCAACACAGCCAAGACAATGATCATAGAAATAATCAATAAAAACAATGATTGATTATTCCTAAATGTTCAATTGACCAAGATTTTGGAAGATTACAGTATTCTGAGAGCTAAAGCTACAATTGAATAAATGTAGTTATTTAAGTGGAAGGAGATTAAAATAATCTACGAACCTCACAATGGTAAGCTGTTATTGTGGTACTTTCTTAATATAAAAAGATACCATAGTACATAGCAGAAAGCACTCATTTACCGAAATGTTGCATTGTTATTACTATACAAAGGACAGTTTTATTCTTACCATATTTCTCAAAAGTAATCTTGTTTCTTTCAAAAATTCTTTGATTCTGAAAATTAACAAATGCACTATTTCTCAATGTTTCAACAGGGCCTTTTGATTTCACAGCTAATGTTGTAATATAAAACAGCAGCGTTCCTGATCTTAGGATTGTCAGGTTTATTAATTACACACTGTGGTAGAAGTGAAATGGATGGGTAGGGAGCAATTTGAGTTTAGTCTTTAGTTTATCTTGAACTGCATAGGCTTTGAAGTGCATTTTAAAGTTTCCAACTTTTTAATTTGCTTGTTTTTAGTAACAAACTAGTTTTATTGCTAATTGAACTTAATTGTGTTTAGAGAGTACAATCTATAAATTTTTTTTCCTGGAATTTGTCAGACTCTATGTTTTGGTAATTTTCATAAATATTCTGTGTGTGTGTGTATGTGTGTGTATTGCAAAATTCTATTAAAATATCTATTAGATTAATCTATTTTTGTCATCTTCACATACTAATTTGTGAGAGAAGTGTTGTAATTCCCCCGTCAATTGTGTTTGCCAAGTTCTTTGTAATTATGTCAATTTTACTGTATATATTTTTATTTTAAATTGATTAGTATATCTAAATTTGTAATAATTAAGACTTCTTGGTGCATTTTTCTTCTGTAACTATTACTGATTTTTACTTTATTCTAATTTGTCTTCTATTATAGTTTTGTTTTAACTAGTACTTTCTTGCTTTGACTTAATATTTGCATGGTTTTTACTTGTTTATTTGGTTTAAAAGAAAAATTTTGAGCCATATTTTTTAGATGTCCATGTGGATACTTTGATTTCTGACCTATAAATTAACATGTGTCATAATTACCAATATATTTGAGATTACTTTTACCATCTTAACTCAGTCTTATAATTCTATTCTATTCCAAGTCATGACAAGGAACATTTCAATCTTTGATGTTACATGGAACATACTTTTTCATCTTGGTTTTAGTGTCTACAGTTTTATTTTGGTTTTGATTTTTACTACTAAGCACTAGAGTATACTTTAAGGAATAATATTTTACTCAACTTTGGAATATTCTCTATAAAAAGCTCAGATCCCATCAAAAATACTTCCCAGTCATTTGTTTGGAGAGTCTTGAACAAACTTCTCTATCTCTGCCTTGTCACATACACATACATGCACACACACATATGCACACATACATGATGTTGAAAGATGTCTGATTTGAAAGTAATTATAGACATCATACAAATATATCTGTCTTTGAGTTAAATTGTGAGAGAATTCTTTTAAATGCTATTCTGACTTATTAAATCTGAGAGCCAGTGAAAATGAGCAATGCTGGTAACGGCCTATGAATAATAGTTCCATTACTACATGGCAAGCCCCTCTTCCTCCAAGGTCATACTAAGTTGTAAAAATGTGTGACAATAATTTTTTCTAAGTTATTATTGTTTTGGTTTTTCCCACTTGAAAAAAAGATTAACATTAACATACCGAAGCACTGAATTCTAGCCTCTCCTCCTTTCAACAGTCTCCAGTTCCAAAGTCTACCCCACTTACCTAATCCCTCTTTAGAATAGCCCATCCCTATGCCCTCAACTTCCTTTACTGAGATTCTTCCTAGGTGCTCCCAGGGTGTACTTTCCTTTGTTATAGCAAATTAAATAAGCCTAATTTTGTTTGTGTGAACTTCTGATTGTTTGATTTTACGTATATTACTGATTTACTGATAGTCTTTGGCTAGTAGCTTTTAATAGCATCCAGTATAAATTTTGGTAAATATATTTTTATGTCTAAAATTTCAAGTTGGTTTCTCTTTAAATTTTGCCTATATTTTTCTTATTTTTGTGTCCTATTTCTTATAAATTTTATTTATTTATTTATTTTTTGTATCTGGGAATGAACCCAGAGGCACTTAACCACTGAGCCATATTCCCAGCTGGTTTTTTATATTTTATTTTGAAACAGAGTCTCAAAAAGTTGCTTAGGGCCTCACAAAGTTGCTCAGGCTGTCTTATAAATTTTAATGTGAATTATTCATCCATTTATTACTTTGAGAATCCTAAACAACCTTTGTGTTAGTTATTTGTACATGAGAATTTGTTCTGGTTGTTGGTATTGTTGGCTGTCTTTTTTGGTATGTTCCTTGATAGTAGAGAAATAAAGCAAGTGGGACCCAAGATTAGCCTATATTTCTATCTGGAGGCACATTCTAGATGACAGTATGGGAAAGAGAATCCCAAGCAGAACAACAATCTCAATGAGTTGAAGTAAATAAGATCAGAGGTCATGTAGGCAGACTTTTTAGGGCAGATATCCAAAGAAGAGGAAACTACTACTATTATATACACACACACATGCCCCTCCTGAAATCTACATGAGGGTAATCTTAAGTCTTTATTTATTATTAAGTTCTACATGTGTAAGATAAAATTACATAAGACTGAACAAAGAAAAACTTCAGTGAAGCTATTAACTAGAACACACAGGGCATAGAGAAATGCTCATGTTCTAACTATCCAGAATTTAGAGATTTCATTAATTAACTGAACAACCAATCGAGACCCTAGAGAGGTCAGAAGTAGGTATAGACAGGATCCTAAGAGGAAAGTCTATTCTAGTTCTTCTGTAACAAAGCTTAAAATTAAGCCTCAAAATGAGTATTAACTCTTTACAGAGCAAAATCTGACAAATGTTGAAAGCAACTAAATCCAGATTAAAAAGTGTAAAAATCGCAAGGTTCAACATCAAATTTAAAAAGAATCAAGAAAACACAACTCATAAGGAGAAAAAATAATTTTATATAAGCAGATGCAAAATGAGATAAATTAGCAGGAAAGGGTTTTTAAATAGATGCTCAAAGGTTTAAAGAAAGTATGAACATTAAAATGAATTATGAGAAGTGGGATACATAATCATCAAAGGTATCAGCTAGTTAGGAAAATTCTGAAATTAAAAAAATTTCCTGAGTAGGATCTACAGCAGAAGAGACACCACAGAAGAAAAGATTTGTGGACCTAATGATGGAGCTATAGAAGTGTGTAAAACTGAAAAAAAGTAAAAGAAGATTGAAAACGTGAATGAAAACTCAGTAACCTGAAAAAATATCAAGTGATTTAGCATATATATATAACTGAAATATAAGAAGCACACTAAGGAAACTGGCAATTAAATTCATGAAATTTAGTAGAGCAATAAATAATACAAACAGCAACATTAAGAAATTAGACAAAAGAGTCACAGCAGACTTTTCATTAAAAAACATGTAATCCAGAAGACAATGGAATGTCATTTCTGTAGTATTCCTGACATGAGGACATAACCAAAATTTAATTATAGGGAAGCATCATATATATATGATATATATATATGATACATATGATATATATAAATATATATGATATATATAAAAATATATATCATATATATATATATATATAAAATGAGGGACATCTGCAAAATACCTGGTCTGTGGGCTTCAAGAATTTTCACCATTGTCTCAAGAATACTGCCACTCCCAAACAACTACATTTTTTTTTGTAGAGGGGAGTCCCCTTTCTCTGGCTTCAAAAAGTTAGATTTTTCTCCCCACCCCAATCATTCTTATTGATTGTCAGTCACCTGCAAGATCCAGATCTCTGACTAGCCTAATCTGCTTCTGATTCTAGACCCAGTAAGCCTGAGCTTAAGCCTCCCTTATGAATCTGTATTTTTTTCTGATCCTTATTTATCTTATTTTTACTATAACTATGTGTCATTGCTTTTCTCTTTTTAGATTTTAAACATCACTTCCAGACTTGCAGTAAAGCCTGCAATTATGGAACCATTTCGACTAAAAGTTTTATTAGGTGGCTTTCACAAAAGCTATAACCACTTTTGACCCTTAGCAATATTTTGAATAATTAAATTTATGCAGAATTCTGATCTTTTAATGTTATTCTTTTTGGTTCAGTCTGGGAATCCATCCACCTGAGATTTATAGGGTTTATGATTACTATAATGAGTATGAGATGATTAATGAAAAAACAAAAACGTGCTGAAAATAATTCATGCACAACTCGTTCTGATTTTTAAAAACTGGTAGTAACCCATCTGAAGTATATGAATTCACCTGATAAATATTTTTTTATAATGTAATTTTTTTACTGTAAACAAATGAGATACATGTTGTTTCTCTGTTTGTACATGGTGTAAAGGCATACCATTTGTGTAATCATAAATTTACATAGAGTTGATAAATATTTCGAGTGATTACTTAGTATAAAGCAGGGTTTGGGCATAAAATGAGTGGATCAAACTTACCATAGCTTCTTGGACCTTGCAGTCTAAAAGAAAAGACAAGCTATCAATAAATAACTAAGATGGACACAAACAAAAATGCCCTTCAGAGGTCGAAGGAGTAAGAAACAAATTTCAGCTGAGAAGAATTAATTCTCTCTTCCAGGGAGAGTTCCTTCAGGAAGGAGCATGGGGAAAGATGCATCCTTATTTCAAACAGAGGAGCTGTACTTTCCTGGTGGGGGATGATAGGATCTGACCATTCTATATGTGTGTAATTGGTTAGGTTCCTTTGCCTACCACAGCTTCCTTTCCACCCCCCATCCATTATTTTCTAACTAGTTTGTGACTCCTTTATCTGTTTAACTCAGACATCTCTTCTTTTTTTAAAAAAAGAAAAAAGCTTTGATTAGCTTTGGTTATTAAAGGGTTAGTTGTTTCCTACAAGAAAATCTCAGCTGCAGGAAGAAAAAGTGGCAATTTGTGGTGATCATTTTTAATATGTAGTAAGCCCTTTTTAATGAAAAAGAAAACCCTGTTAGCATGTTTACTGCCTTTCAAAGAGACAATGCAATGATTTTTCCTTTTATTTCAGTATTTCCTCCTCTATAATTATGTTTCTTTATGTCTCTGGCAATGTGGCATAGTGGATAGGTGTGTTGGAACTCTGCTAATCTGAACAGAAGTCCTGGTTTGTTGTTACTTAACGTATGGTTTCAGAACAGATCCTCCATGTCATGTTGTCTCACTTGGCAAATGAGGCTAATCCTTATAAATCTCTCAGGGTTGTGAAGAAGGAAGACAGGTGTCCAGCTAGTTTGCATAAGGGCTATCAGTAGAGGTTATTCCCCTTCTTTTTTACTTCCTTTGGTCATGTTCTTCCCTCAATCTTATAAACCCTCTTTTTCTTCCCCATCCTCTTTGTTTATTAAAACCCAACTGTGTCTTATTTGTATCTTTCCTGAAATGTCCTCCAGTGATAATTTTTGGAACTTTATTCTATGCTCTGACAACATGCAGACTAAACTTCCATTTACTCCAAAGCCATGGAGTCACCAGTTGCTCAATCAGCTGAAAGAATTCAACTCCAGGTGCTCAGCATCAGGCCATGGAATCACCTTCTTTGCACAGGTTACAAAGGTAATCAAGCCCAAGAGGCTCAGAAGGAAGGTGTTGACTGGTTTAAGAATTCTCCATCTGACGGAGATGTGAGTCTCATTATTGAATTGTTTTAGAAAGAAACTGGTGATACAATACCAAAGATGCCATTGGAGAATTAATTTAGGACACAAAAAGTACTGGATAATAAAGAGTTAAAAATATCTCTCTTCTATGCAGAACTGGGCTTTATGATAGCCAGGGATTCCTGAAGGCAATTTTGACAATATACAACTTCTGTCTAATGTGTTACCTTTTTAAAATAAAAAAATTGTAAGATATGTTTTCCTTGTATTTCATTCTGTCAATTTATCTCTTTTATAAACGACATTGTAACCTCTCAAGAATCAGAATTCTATTATACCTGGAACATAACACGTGTATAATGAATATTTAACAAAATTAAAATTGAAATTGGATAAATGGAAATAAAGTGGTAGAGAAATAAGGCAAAAAATGTCAGCAGGGAGTCTGGCACATGGTAGGCCCTTTGAACAATAGCAGTTAATTTTTTATTAGGTTTTTTACATACATTGTTTCCTTTAATCCTAACAAGGGTCCTATTTGATAGAAATGGTTATGACCTCCACCTTCAGAGAAAGAAACTAGAGTTCAGAGAGAGTTTAAGTAATTTGCCAGGGGTTACACCTGAGGCAAGTGGTGGAGATGGGATTTAAATGTAATCTGAAATTGAATCCAGAATAAATGGAAATCCAGCCACATCACCTTTCCAAGTCCTTTTTCCCCACCTTTCAATGCAGTAGCCTGAAGGATTCTTCCTGCAGGCTGTCAAGCCAATCCACAATAATTATTTTCTTTTGCTGTTTCTTAAATTAAATAATGCAGACATAGACCTATTGAAATTTGAAAGACAGCTTATCTGAGGCACAACTCTGGTCTTCACTTATGTTGCAAAAATCATATTGTCCCTAGGAGTAAGTGACATTTAAAGCTGTGTATAGGACCTTGCTTAGGATTCTCTGCCATGAGTGTCACTAAAGAGGGCTAGGGAAGAACCAACTAAGGTCTGATTTTGTTTCCTTATGGCTTATGGGTATAACTTTTTTCCTATAACTGCAATGTGTTAGGATTCAGTTAGGGCTGCTTGATTCTATGTTTGTGCTAATGGAGTAAAAGCATGGAGATTTCAAGAACAAATATTTTTGACAATGACTTCTCTGGCAGAATTAGTGCAGCGTTGACTGTTCCCTTAACATCTGAATAGACAAATAGAATGTTCCCTTGTGAAAGGAGACTAGCAGAGTGCTTTGTCTAGGGAAAGACTGAAGATGAAAGGGAGGAAGAGAAGACCAAGAGAACCTGGCTCCTTTGAAAACAACTTATTAAAGAGGGTTTTGCCCAGGAAAATGTTGGCTTTGGCTGCTCTCTAGTGGTGGGCAGTGTTCACTGTCAGCAGTTCCTTCTACAGGGACTCCAAGCTGCCCGGCAAGATGGAAAAATGCACCTAGAGCTGAGCTGCAAAGGAACACACATGCACAGACATACACACACACACCAACACGTGCCCACACGCATGCACGCTTGTTCTCACAGCAGGCCTGGGGAGTACAACATTACCTGAGCAGGAAATGAGACTGAGGATAAGAAGATGGAGTCTGCTGTGGGTGTTCAAGAGAAGAGCAAGAATGCCATTTTCAAAGCCTCAGACTCGGCTTCCTCTCTGGAGTCCAATCTACTTTTAGGTAATGGCAGTTTTCAAAATCACACTTGTGCTGGATGGAGAGCTGTCTTCTGGCACAGCTCTGGAGAGAATGAGGAAAGGAGAGAGGGGACTTCTTGGCCCTGGCGCTGTTCCCCTTTCTAGAGGAGATAAGTGGGTTCCTCCTATTCTTTTCTCTGCCCTGACCCTCGTTTTCCCTGAATTATATTTTATAGATGACTATCCTTTTATCTTGAGTTTCATGTGCATTGTATGGAAAGAAAATTAAGTAAACCAGTCTGGGTCTTTTCTCTTTTTTCAGAGGAGACAGTACCTTGTCATGGGTTTTCATCTTGCAATGATTTTCTACAAAAATTTGTATTTTACTGTACTCCTTTGGGTCTCAGTTACCACATCTGTAAAATGGCATGTCAGTGGAAGGAGATTGGGAGGTTGATTGATATTCTGGGACCCGTTCGTCTTTGACACGTCCTGAGTATTATCATGCACCACAGATATATCTACAAGAGAACCAAAAAACACATCCTGGGTCGTGTGGGAAATCATTTGAATCCTGGCCAGCGAAGCAGCAGTTCACACAGAGAGAAATACTCAAAATAGAAGAATACTGAGCAAGTGGCATATTGGTGACCAGAAGGCACTTCCTTTTAGAGGAGTAGGTGATAAGATCATAGCCTTCCAAAAAATGCCCACAAACAAAATTTCCTTCATTTCTCCATTTTCTAGACCTGTTTTCTTTTTGCTCACCTTTCTATGTGTAGAAAGCTAAAGCAAAGCTGCAATTATCTAGACATTTCAGGCAGAAGTGGAGCTTGAGCCTAAATTATCAGGATAATGCTTCAATTCTGAAAAACAGCGATGCTAATTGCATGACATATTCAATGTAGTAGCACAGAAGACTGATGTGAGAGCAACGTTCTCACTTGGAATGCTCAAAAGGAGAGTATGGAGTAAGAACATTCCACATCAGTCAATCTCAGTGGAAAAGATACAGGTAGTGAAATGACTAGTGCTGAAATGAGTTGCAGAGTACCAAAGAAGACTTTTCTAAATGTACCCAGGGAAAGAGGAGACCAGGGGAAATTAAGGCAGCTAATCAGTGAAGATGGATATGAAATTGATGATGATTCCACAATGGTCCAGAAAACGCACTCATATTCACTAAATCTGGTTTTAATAGGAAAATTGAAGCAAACAAATTTGGACTATTAGGATATAATGAAAAACCTTGCCAAACAGCTATTGGCAAAAATCAAGTGAGGGAATACAGCACTTGAAAATTTGCATATTTATAAATCAGCTAGACAGGCACCTGAGATTATTAAGAGAATTGGCTAATATGAAGTATTTACTGAAGAGCTCACACTTACTTTTGAAGAAAACCAAATAGCTATAGGATGATATCACATAGGCTATGAACAAATGTATCACAAAATCCCCTCTGAAAAATATTTCTTCAAATAGCAGTCCTACAAATTTGAGGTTCGTGTAGTAAACAAAAGATAGGTAAAATATATTTTGTTTATATTTAAACTATGGTCAACTTTATGTCCTGTTCTGGCAAGATATCAATACTTATAATAATAATAATAATCATAAGAAGAAGATGAAGAAAAAGAAGAAGCAGCAGCAGGAGCAAAACCAAACAGAACACAAGTGACCAAATGCACTATAATTAAACATTAAGGTCCGAAAGACTAGAAGATTTGTACACACCAGTCATGCCAGTACTTGGGAGGTTGAAACGGGAGAAGAAGCACATGAGCCCAAGAGTTCAAGGCTAGATGGAGCAACATGGTGAGAACCTGAGAACCAGTATCAAAAACAAGTAAGCAAATCCAGAAGTCAAATGCCTTGACAAACAAGACAAGAATCCCACAATGTGATATATTCTAAAGAATGTGACTTTATTAGCTGCATTACTCTGACATAAAAATGGGCTGGGTCCTAATGTTGTTACTTTTTATAGGTCATGAACCTGTACCGTTCCAAGGAACAAATGAATAAAATGTGAGTACAATACCTGAAACAGGAGCTGCCCCTTAGCAAATGTTAATTCCCTTATCTTCCCATTAAAATTACTTGCCTTGGTTTTGGGTAGATAAAATTTGAACATTTTCAGTGTAATATACCAGCTAATTGTTGAAAGATACTTTAGAAAATTGCCTTAGCCAAATGTCCCATTTTGGGGGTCTTAACTCCAGCACTGTCCCACTCTCTGGGGGGTGAGGTGCTGAGATGAAAGGATAATTCAGTGCTTGCTCAAAGATGTACACATAGCTTCATCTGAGGCCAGGCCACAGACTTCCAGAATCTCGTTCTCCAGCTTCTCTTCTCCTACCATGGAACAGTGATCAATAAGAACAATGAGGGACAGGAGATCCTAAGGAAGCAACAATTGCTAAAGATTGATTCCCTTATTTATTTGAACCATCCTGAAAGATACAACAGGCAAGAGATGGAAAAGGTTATTGGAGATCCTGGCAATTCCAGGAATCGCTTTTAGTATAAAACTGATATACACACTGGGTAGGTAACAGAAAATCTGTATTCATTGATGGTCTTATTGGTACCCAAATAAAAACTACTTAGAATCATAGAATTTGAGAACCAAGAAAGACCTTAGATATTACCTAACACACTGCTAGAAATGCCTTCTCAATATTCTCTGCCAGTGGTCATCGAACCCTGACTGGTAATACCCCTGAGATGAGGAACGTAGCTCTCAAGGTGATCTCTTTTGTATTTGAGTAACTCTGCATACATACAGTTCTTCATTCTGACTTGCAGAAACTTTCGGTTTAGCTAAATGCTTTAATTACTACCCATTGGTTTTGTTTTAAGACTTTTGTTTTAAGCCAACTGGTTCAAACTCTATCCATATGATTCCCTTACATCCTTGGAAAGACTTATCTTACTGTGCCTAGCGATTCTCCTCTCCAGCTTGATTATTCCTCAGATTATTTGATTTTGGTTATCTTCATTTTCCTGGTTGATATCTCAAAGAACAGAAACTGTCACTGAATACAGATTTTTTGTTATGTATCCAGCGGGTGCTTTAGGACTCTCTGGTTGATCAATGTTCACATATTTTTTGGACTGATGAAACCCAAGATTCCACAAATCTTTACCTCCCAAAGGGAATCTGCAATAGAGTACCCATGTACCCATTCTGTGGTCACCTAGGCCTGGGAAACACTTCAGATATCTTCTCCTTTGGGGATTTACTGAAGAACAAGAGCAAAGAACTCTGTAATTCTCTGTTGTACTCAGGTTTTTTTGTTGCTGTGACTAAAAAATCTAACCAGAACAATTAAAGAAGGAAGAGTTTATTTGGGGGTTCTGGATTTCAGAGGTCTCAGTTCATAGACAGCAGGCTCTATTCCTCAGGGCTCAAGATGAGGCAGGACATCATGGTGGAAAAGTGTGACAGAGGGAAGCAGCTCACATGATAATCAGAAAGCAAAGAGAGACTCTACTCACCAGATACAAAGTATGTATACCAAAGCCACACCCCCAATGACCCACCTCCTCCAGCCACACTCTACCAACCTACAGTTACCATTCAGTTAACCAATAAGGGAGATTAATTCACTGATGGGTTTAAGACCCTTATGACCCTATCATTTCTCCTCTAAACCTTCTGGCATTGTCTCATACATGAGCTTTCTGGGGACACCGCACATCTAAAACATAACATTCTCTAATTAAATTTTGTGGTAATTCTATAATTAAAAAGTAAAAATTTATTTAATATAAAATTTCTAAACATTTGATAGCAAAATTTCTGTGGATTTGTTTTATTTTTCAAAACAACAGCATTTGGAGATGTCTCTCTTTTTTTTTTTCATTTTAATGTGGAAAATTTCAAACCACTGCAAGAGTAGAGCTAATAAAATAATGAACTCTTTTGTATCCATAACCCAGATATAATAATAATCACTTCATGAGCAATCTTGTTCATATATACCTATATCTGTTCATCTTTCTCCAGGAGTGTTAAGGAATGATCTGATAATCATAAGATTTCATCTTTAAATATTTAAGTAGTTTGGTCAATTAGGAGAATATTACTCTGCATTTATACATAATGAAATTGCCTACTACACAATAAAAGATAATTATTCCTCAGTATGATCAAACATCCAATCAGTATTAACATTTCCCTAAATATTATTATAGTTTTATTGTTTGATTCGTTGTTAGAAGTAACATCCTATTGGTTCCTGCCCATACAGTTTGATTAGTTGATAGTCTTTCAATATACAGCTACTCAATTTCCTTTTTTATTGAATGAATGAATGAATGGATGGATGAATGAATGAAGAAACTAACTGTTGTTACTGTGTGGAATAATACCAGTAGTTTCCTACAGTTGACATTTTGCTGACTGCATCCCTATGATGCTTATCCTATTTTCTACAGACTAGTAATAGATTTGGATGTTTGAGAGGTTTTTTTTTTTTTTTTTTTTTTTTTACAGTGTAGTTATAAACTCACACTCTGATTCCTTTTGAATGGACCCTAGTATTCTTTGATAGTTTCTGTCTTAGTCCATTCAAACTGCTATAATAAAATCCATGAACTGTGTGGCTTAGAGAACAAGTACTTATTTCTCTCCATTCTGGAGACAAGAAGGAGGTCCTGGGTCAAGGAACAAGCTTCCTGCTGAACCCATGCCTGGTAGAAGAAAGGAAGCGCGCTCTTTCAGGAGTTAAAAATCTCTAATTCCATTCACAAGGGCTCCATTCTCATGACCTCATCTAATATTAGTTATTTCTCAGAGACCCTGAGACTCCACCTTTATGATCATCACATTGGTGAGGTTAAATTTCAACATATGAATTTTGAGGGGATACATTCAGGCCATCACAACTTCCTTGGTCTTTGGTGTGATTATATGTCCTAAGATTAGCATTCAAAGGACCTCCTGCAGACCTGAATTGCCCTTGTTCCCAAGGAGCCTTGACTCCTTTTAGTGGTTGCTAGGTGTGATCATTTCTCCTGAGTTTGTCATTGGTTTTAGACTGCTTTAGTGGAAAGAAGTAAAAATAAATGTTTAGCTTTATTGATATATAATTAAAGAATAACAAATTCCAAGTATTTAACAGGTAGAGTTTGACCATTTTTGATAATATATAAACACCTGCAAAGTCCTAATCTCAATACCAGTATTTCCATAACCACCCCAAATTTTCTCATACTCTTTTATAATTCATCCCTCCTGACATTCTGATCCCTGAGCAATCACTGACCAACTTAATATCATTATAAGTTAGTTTGAATTTTCTAGAATTTTATATAAAATATTACATATGCTCTTTGTCAGGCTATTACTTAGCATATTATTTTGAGATTCACCCATTTTGTGTGTATATCAATAGTTTCTCTTTATTGCTGATTAGTATCCCCTTCTATGGGCATACTGCAAATTGTTTATTTATTTACTTGTAGGTGGACATTCAGATATTTCCAATTTAGGACTACTAAAAATAAAGGTGCTACAAAACATTCGGGTAACAGATCTTTGGGTGAACATAAGTTTTGTCGTTGGGTAAACACTTAGGAGTAGAATGCCTGAATTATAAGGTAATTTTTACTTTTTTTTTTTTTTTCTTTGTAAGGAACAGACTGTTTCCCAAATTATTTGTACCATTTTGTGTTTCCTACAGAAAAGTTTTGGAATTCTAGCTGCTCCATTTCCTTGCAAATGTGTTATGTTCAGTCTCTTCCATTTTAACCAATCTATTAGATTGTATGTAATTAGATTGTATTAGTATGTAATTTTAGCCCATTGTGGTTCATTTTTATTTCTCTGATAACTAGTGATATTAAGCCTCTCACATGCATTTTTGGTCACTTGGTTATTATATTTTATAAAGTATCTGTTGAAATCTTTTACCTATATTTTTATCAGATTGTATGACTATCGAGTTGGGAATGTTCTTTATGTTCTTGTCCTAATTCAAGTCTTTTTTTTTTTTTTTTTTTTTTTTTGCGGTGCCAGGGATGAACCCAGGGCCTTGTGCTTGCAAGGTAAGCACTCTACTGACTGAGCTATCTCCCCGGCCCAATTCAAGTCTTTTGTTTGATATTTGTTTTGCAAGTATTTTGTCCCATTCCATGCCTTGCTATTTTGTTTTCTTTATGGTGCCTTTAAAGAGCAAATGCTTTAAATTTTGATAAAGTGAGTTTAGTTGACTGTTATTTTTTGGTTTGTGCTTTTTTCTTTTTTTATTTCTAGCAAAGAAAGTTTTTTGTACCACAAAGCTACTAATGTCTTCTGTGTTTTCTTGTAGAAAGTTAATGTTTGTCAATTTTATAACCAGTGCATACCATGAAGTAAGAGTCAATATTTATTTTAAATCATTCAAATATTTAGTTGATCTAGGGTCATTTGTTGAAATGCAATTTCTTTTCCTCATTTATTTGCTTTAATCCCTTTGTTGAAGTCAGTTCATTATATTTTGGGGGGTTCCATTTTTTTACTTGTTTTTTCATAGATGTTTCTCTTTTTCTTTCTTTCATCAGTACCAAACTGTCTTGATTGCCAACTATATATTAAGTCTAGAAATCAGAAAATGTAAGTTCATTAACTTTGTCTTCTTTAAATTTTTTTGATTATTTTAGGTTCCTTAAATTTTCACACAAAGTTTAGAATCAGTATAGCAATTTTTATAAAATACCTGCTGAAAATGCATTGGATCCAAGGTCATTTGGGGGCAAACTGATGCCTAGGCATTGCTGAATATTGTTATCCATGAAGATGATATATTTTTCCATTTATTTAGGGCATCTTTCATTTTTCTCAGCATGTATGGTTTTCAGTGTAGAGATCTTGATTATCTTTGTCAGATTTATTCCTGAAAGTCACATTCTATGACATTGTAAAAAAATGTAATTTTAAAATATTTCTACATTCAATTTTTTCCTAATATTTAAGAATATAACTGAGTGTTTTACACTTTCCTTATATCCTAGACCGTTGCCAGGTTTACTAAATAAGTTCTGGTAGTTGTTTCGGATGTCTCTTATGGTTTTCTATGTGAACAATCATTTCTTGTGTAAATAAGGACAAATTATTTCTTAATTTCTGGTATTTATGGTTTCCATTATTTATTTATTTATTAGCTTTTTGCAATGGCTGGGCCGTCAGAACAATGCCAAAGAGAAGTGATGGAAGCAAGTACACTTTCCTTGTTCTTAATTTAAAGGGAAAATTTTCGTTCATGCCTCTCAGTGTGAAGTTGGCTGTTTTAGTCAAATCTTTCCAGAGAAATAGGATATTGATTTGGAGATTTATTTTAGGAATTGGCTCACAAGCTTACTAGAGGCCAGAAGATCTGTGATCTGCAAGCTGGAGAACCAGGGAAGTTGGTGGTATAATTCAGTCTGAATCTGAAGGTCTGAGAATCTGGGAGCTGGTGGTGTGAATCTCAGATTGAGTCCTGAAGCCCAAGAAAACCAGTAGTGAGGATGTCAGGGGGCAGGAAGAGGAGATATCTCAGCTCAGGGTGAATTTCCTTCCCCACTCCTTTTGCTCTGTTCATGCTGTCAACAGATTGGATGAGCCTACTCACAAGGGAGAGACAATTGTCTTTACTCAGACTACCAGTTCAAATGCTAATCTTACACAGAAACACCCTGAGATCAGAAATTATAGTATAACAGCTCTATAGGCATGCCCTAGCCCAGTCCAGTTGAAATGTGAAATTAGCCATCCCATTGACTCTAGGTACTTGTGGTTGTTTTAGCTAGAGAATGTTCTCTATTATTCCTAGAGTAAAAAAGTTAATTTCAGATTCTACATATACAACTAACTTTTAAGAAAAAATATCTACTTGTGTTCCATAAAAAATGGAACACGTCAGTTTCATCTGATAACAGGAAAGAATGCTTTCCCTTAAGATCATCACCATACTTCAGTGTAAAGTAGAAAAGCTTTGTGTATGTCCTATTTTGTCACCTAGAATAAGAGAAGTATGTATTAACAAGAGCTGAGATTAAATAAAGTTAATTACTTTTACAGCTTCACTAATAACACTCATAATTAAATTTTGCTTTCTTTTTCAACCAAAATATATTGAGATGAGGAATACAAATGACTGATTTCTACAGTTTTGTGCTATTGTCTTCCTTCATGCTAAATCATCAGTAATTTTACCCATAATTGCTTTTGTACCATTAGTGAAAATGTTGAAGGGGAAAAAGGTGAAAAATATTTTCTTATTATGAAAATGATTCTGACAATTATGGACCCTTGAAAGAGTCTCAGAGGCTACTCCAGGGTTCCTACCAACTGCACTTTGAGAAATATTGTCTAGTTTAGCCATACAAGAAAAGCATGACTCTCATGGGGTCTCTACTACATATATCAAATCTTCAAAACTTGACCACCATGAAACTCTGAGAGCTCTGGATATTGTTTTAAATGTGGTGAATATGTTTTAATCAGAGCTTATGAAGTTTTGTCCAATGAAAGTGCAACTGAGTATTCAGCCTAAGATAGAGCTAAGCTTCTGTGTTTTCTAGAGCTATTCCTTGTTTCTGGCTATTGACCCAATAAATTCTTCTCAGTTTCCAACCTCTGCTCTTCAACTCAGGTTGATTATGCCCTCCCTGCCACAATTTGAAAATGCCTTAATGTAAAAGTCTTGGGAAAATACAGAGTTAATCTTGTTTGTTTTCATTCTTTCAAACGCTATTGTTATTGACTGCCTGGTGTCAAATGTCAGAAAATAGAAACATTGTGTGTGTGCATGTGTGAAACATATATTAGTTTTTTGATTGTTCAAGGACACATTTGTTTCCATTCCTAGACAGAGAAGTCATTCCATTACATTTTTTAAGCCTAATATCCTCAGTGATATTTTGTAAAAAAAAAAAAAAATATGTTGTTTCTTGTTTTATAATGATTATTTTCTTTTAAATCCTGAAGTATTTAAAAGTCCTGGTCCAACTGTTGCCTATCCTTTACTTGAGGTAGTGCATACACAATCCAAGTCTTTGTGTGCCTTTTAAAGTAGTTGTACTCTGATGTCTAGTTATTGTCACCTGTGCACTCACATCCCCCTACTGATAATTTAATTTAGAGAGGATTCTAGGGAAAAGCTCTCATCTGCGTTACAGCTGGTAATTTTGAGGACGAAGGAAGGGTGAATTGTGAACTGAGAGTACTGGGTACCAGAAATCACTTTCCTACCACTCCCATTTCCCGCCACACTGCCATGCAATTCTCTTAGCCATGGTTTCATCTTCTAAATCTTGGAAAACAACAAAAGAAATGTCCTTGCAGTATAACAGCAACCCTGACGATCTTTACTGGGTAGTAAATGTCTGAGGAGAACAGATTCACTGTGCCTATTTTTCATCAAGCCTTCACTCCAGCAGGGTTTGGGAACTACCCTGCTATGAGCCCTCAGAAGCCTGCACTGCAGACCTAGTTCACTGGTAACTTTCCCCCATAAGGGCAGCAGACAATGATTGTTGTTTGCCGCCCACTAGACAAACAGCAGGAAATGTCTACATCATCGTTTTCTCTAGTTTTCTTACCAGGAAAGCTCTGCGGTTCCTTTTCTTACTTTTCCTGGATTTGCTAATCAGAAGTAGCCTAAGGTCTTTCAAGGGTTTTGATGTTGTTGTTGTTAGTGACTGGGACTCATGTTTTCCTTTCTATGCTTTCTCTAGGATGGAAAACAGCAGCAGAAGCTGGCCAGTGCTACTTTTTTGTTATGCAAAAATTGGGAATCTCAGGATTTTGTTTCTGTATCTACCTTATAGAGTTTTGAGAAGCTCAAATGATAAAGTATGTACAACCTGTCTGGTACAGAGTAAAGACACATTAAAAAGCAGCCATTATTATTTACATACATGTAATTTTTTTTTACTTTTTTATTTATTTATTTACTTATTTTTTTTATTGTAAACAAATGGGATACATGTTGTTTCTCTGTTTGTACATGGCGTAAAGGCATACCATTTGTGTAATCATAAATTTACATAGAGTAATGCTGTTTGATTCATTCTGTTATTTTTTCCCTTCCCCCCACCCCTCCAACCCCTCTTTACCCTCTATACAGTACTTCCTTCCTCCATACTTGCCCCCCTCCCTAACCCTAACTCTAACCCTAACACTAACTCTTCCCTCCCCCCCATTATGTGTCATCCTCCACTTATTAGCGATATCATTCGTCCTTTGGATTTTTGAGATTGGCTTATCTCACTTAGCATGATATTCTCCAATTTCATCCATTTGCCTGCAAATGCCATAATTTTATCATTCTTTATGGCTGAGTAATATTCCATTGTATATATATACCACAGTTTCTTTATCCACTCATCAATTGAAGGGCATCTAGGTTGGTTCCACAGTCTGGCTATTGTGAATTGAGCAGCTATGAACATTGATGTGGCTGTACCTCTGTAGTATGCTGATTTTAAGTCCTTTGGGTATAGGCCAAGGAGTGAGATAGCGGGGTCAAATGGAGGGTCCATTCCAAGTTTTCTAAGGAATCTCCACACTGCTTTCCAGAGTGGCTGCACTAATTTGCAGCCCCACCAGCAATGTATGAGTGTACCTTTCTCCCCACATCCTCGCCAACACCGCTTGTTGATTGTGTTCTTGATAATCGCCATTCTAATTGGGGTGAGATGGAATCTTAGGGTGGTTTTGATTTGCATTTCTCTTATTACTAGAGATGTTGAGCATTTTTTCCATATGTTTGTTGATTGCTTGTAGATCTTCTTCTGTGAAGTGTCTATTCATTTCCTTAGCCCATTTGTCGACTGGATTATTTGAATTCTTGGAGTAGAGTTTTTTGAGTTCTTTATAGATTCTGGAGATTAGTGCTCTATCTCAAGTATGATTGGCAAAGATATTCTCCCACTCTGTAGGCTCTCTCTTCACATTGCTGATACTTTCCTTTGCTGAGAGAAAGCTTTTTAGTTTGAATCTATCCCAGTGGTTGATTCTAGCTTTTATTTCTTGTGCTATGGGAGTCCTGTTAAGGAAGTCTGATCCTAGACCAACAAGGTGAAGATTTGGACCTACTTTTTCTTCTATAATCTGCAGGGTCTCTGGTCTGATTCCGAGGTCCTTAATCCATTTTGAGTTTAGTTTCGTGCATGGTGAGAGATATGGGTTTAGTTTCATTCTGTTGCATATGGATTTCCAATTCTCCCAGCACCATTTGTTGAAGAGGCTATCTTTTCTCCATTGCATATTTTTGGCCCCTTTGTCTAGTATGAGAAAATTGTATTTATTTGGGTTTGTGTCCATGTCCTCTATTCTGTACCATTGATCTACCTTTCTATTTTGGTACCAATATCATGCCGTTTTTGTTACTACTGCTTTGTAGTAGAGTTGAAGATCTGGTATTGCAATACCCCCTGTTTCACTCTTCCTGCTAAGGATTGCTTTAACTATTCTGGGTTTCTTATACTTCGAGATGAATTTCATAATTGCTTGCTCTATTTCTGTAAGGTACGTCATTGGGATTTTAATTGGAATTGCATTGAATTTGTATAGCACTTTAGGTAGTATGGCCATTTTGACAATATTAATTCTTCCTATCCAAGAACATGGAAGATCTTTCCATCTTCTAAGGTGTTCTTTAATTTCTTTCTTTAGTGTTGTATAGTTCTCATTGTAGAGGTCTTTCACCTCTTTTGTGAAATTGATTCCCAAGTATTTTATTTTTTTCGAGGCTATTTTGAATGGGGTAGTTTTCCTAATTTCTCTTTCTGAAGATTCATCACTTATGTATAAAAATGCGTTGGATTTATGAGCATTGATCTTGTAACCTGCTACTTTACTGAATTCACTTATGAGTTCTAAGAGTTTTCTGGTGGAATTTCCAGGTTCCTCTAAATATATAATCGTGTCATCAGCGAACAGGGATCATTTGAGTTCTTCTTTTCCAATTCGTATCCCTTTAATTTCTTTGGTTTGTCTAATTGCTCTGGCCAGTCTCAAGAACGATGTTGAATAGAAGTGGTGAAAGAGGGCATCCCTGCCTTGTTCCAGTTTTTAGGGGGAATGCTTTCAGTTTTTCACCATTTAGAATGATATTAGCCATGGGCTTAGCATAAATGGCCTTTACAATGTTAAGGAATGTTCCCACTATTCCTATTTTTTCTAGTGTTTTGAGCATGAAGGGGTGCTGTATTTTATCAAATGCTTTTTCTGCATCTATGGAAATAATCATGTGATTCTTGACTTTAAGTCTATTAATATGGTGAATTACATTTACCGATTTCCTGATGTTGAACCAACCTTGCATCCCTGGGATGAAATCCACTTGATCATGGTGCACTATCTTTTTAATATGTTTTTGTATGCGATTTGCTAAGATTTTGTTGAGAATTTTTGCGTCGATGTTCATTAAGGATATTGGTCTGAAATTTTCTTTCCTTGATGAGTCTCTGTCTGGTTTAGGTATCAGTGTGATATTGGCTTCATAGAATGAGTTTGGGAGGGTTCCCTCCTCTTCTATTTTATGGAATACTTTGAGAAGTATTGGAATGAGCTCTTCTTTAAAGGTTTTGTAGAACTCGGCTGAGAACCCATCTGGTCCCGGACTTTTCTTTGTTGGTAGGCTTTTGATGACTTCTTCTATTTCAGTACTTGAAATTGGTCTATTTAAATTGTTTATGTCCTCCTCCTTCAGTTTAGGCAATTTATATGTCTCTAGAAACCTGTTGATGTCTTCGAAATTTTCTATTTTGTTGGAGTATAGATTTTCAAAATAACTTCTAATTATGTTTTGTATTTCAATTGTGTCTGTTGTGATATTTCCTTGTTCATTCCGAATTTTAGTGATTTGGGTTTTCTCTCGTCTTCTCTTTGTTAGTGTGGCTAAAGGTTTATCAATTTTGTTTCTTTTTTCGAAGAACCAACTATTTATTTTGTCAATTTTTTGTATTGTTTCCTTTGTTTCAATTTCATTGATTTCAGCTCTGAGTTTAACTATTTCCTGTCTTTTACTACTTTTGGTGCTGTTCTGTTCTTCTTTTTCTAGGGCTTTGAGCTGTAGTGTTAGGTCGTTTATTTGTTGAGTTTTACTTCTTTTATTAAATGCGCTCCATGAAATAAATTTCCCTCTAAGTACTGCTTTCATAGTGTCCCAGAGATTTTGATATGATGTTTCTTTGTTCTCATTTACCTCTAAGAATTTTTTAATTTCCTTCCTAATATCTTCTGTTATCCATTCATCATATAATAGTACATTGTTTAATCTCCAGATGTTGGAATAGTTTCTGTGTTTACTCTTTCATTTATTTCTAACTTCAATCCATTATGATCTGATAGAATACATGCTAGTGTCTCTATCTTCTTGTATTTGCTAACATTAGCTTTGTGGCATAATATATGGTCTATTTTAGAGAAGGATCCATGTGCTGCTGAGAAGAAAGTGTATTCGCTCTTGGTTGGATGGTATATTCTATAAATGTCCGTTAAGTCTAAATTATTGATTGTGTTATTGAGATCTATGGTTTCTTTGTTCAATTTTTGTCTGGAAGATCTGTCCAGTGGTGAGAGAGGCGTGTTAAAATCACCTAGTATTATTGTGTTATGGTCTATTTGGTTTCTGAAATTGAGAAGGATTTGTTTGACATACATGGATGAGCCACTGTTTGGGGCATAGATGTTTATGATTGTTATATCTTGCTGATTTATGCTTCCCTTAAGCAGTATGAAATGACCTTCTTTATCCCTTCTGACTAACTTTGGCTTGAAGTCCACATTATCGGAAATGAGGATGGATACTCCAGCTTTTTTGCTGAGTCCATGTGCATGGTATGTTTTTCCCCATCCTTTCACCTTTAGTCTATGGGTATCTTTTTCTATGAGGTGAGTCTCTTGCAGGCAACATATTGTTGGATCTTTCTTTTTAATCCAATCTGCCAGTCTATGTCTTTTGATTGATGAATTCAGGCCATTAACATTCAGGGTTATTATAGAGAAATGATTTGGTTTCCCAGTCATTTGGTTCATTTTTAAAATTTTGTTTATTTATTTGTTTGACACAACTTGTTTCCTCCTTTATTTGACAATTCCGTTAGAATAATTCCTCCCTTTGCTGATTTGCTTTTTTGTTTTTCATCTCTTCCTCATGGAATATTTTGCTGAGAATGTTCTGTAATGCTGGCTTTCTTTTTGTAAATTCTTTTAGCTTTTGTTTATCATGGAAGGATTTTATTTCATCGTCAAATTTGAAGGTAAGTTTTGCTGGGTATAAGATTCTTGGTTGGCATCCATTTTCTTTCAGGGCTTGAAAAATGTTGTTCCAGGCCCTTCTAGCTTTTAGGGTCTGGATTGAAAAATCTGCTGATATCCGTATTGGTTTCCCCCTGAATGTAATTTGGTTCTTTTCTCTCACAGCCTTTAAAATTCTGTCTTTATTTTGTATGTTAGGTATTTTCATTATAATGTGCCTTGGTGTGGGTCTGTTGTAATTTTGTGTGTTTGGAGTCCTATAAGCCTCTTGAACTTGATTTTCCATTTCATTCTTCAGATTTGGGAAATTTTCTGATATTATTTCATTGAATAAATTGTTCATTCCTTTGGCTTGTTTCTCTAGGCCTTCCTGAATCCCAATAATTCTTATATTTGGCCTTTTCATGATATCCCATAGTTCTTGTAGATTCTGTTCATGATTTCTTACCATCTTCTCTGTTTGTTCAACTTTGTTTTCAAGGTTAAATATTTTGTCTTCAATGTCTGAGGTTCTGTCTTCCAGGTGTTCTATTCTATTGGATATGCTTTCTATGGAGTTCTTAATTTGGTTTATTGTTTCCTTCATGTCAAGGATTTCTGTTTGGTTTTTTTTCAATATCTCTAACTCTTTATTGAAATGATCTTTTGCTTCCTGTATTTGCTCTTTTAACTGTCGATTGGTGCGATCATTCAATGCTTGCATTTGCTCTTTCATCTCATCGTTTGCTTCTCTGATCATTTAAATTATGTACATTCTGAACTCCTTTTCTGTCATTTCTTCTGCCATGCTGTCATTGGGTTTTATTGATGTAACATCTAGATTGGTTTGCAGCATTTTCTTTCCTTGTTTTCTCATATTGTTCAGGTATCAGTGGACCACTGAGATATTGCAGATTTCCTCTATTGACTTACAATGTCCCTGAAGATTTCTATATATATCCCCCCTTAGCCTTCAGTAGGCTGAAGTCTTGGAGGAAGTTGATAATGCGGTGCTCCACAAGGAAGCTGCCTCTCTAGGAGTGGTGGCTTTCAGGTGGGGTATAATCCCTGCTAGTGGGCAGAGGTGCCTCCACTTGTTGACCAATGGTCATCCAAAGGGGAAGTAGGCTGCGGGCTGAGGCAAGGCCTGTTTGGGCCTGATTCTCTGGTTTTACCGTCCTTGTGGGGAAACCTCACCCAGCAGGGAAGACTCACCCGGTGGGGAGGTCTCGCTGGTCAGTTCCCTCCTAGAGGTTCTCCTGAATTTACAGCTACCGCCTGGGCTGGGCTGCCTTCCTCTGCAAAGTTCCCAGGGGCCCGGCCCTACCTCCTGGGCCTGGGAGCCTCACCCTTCGCAGATGAATCTTCTTACGCTGCCCCTCCTCAGAGAATCTGCCCGCAGGTCTGGAACCTTCGCTCCGCCCTAAGCCTGTCTCTGTGCAACTCTTCCACCCAGAAGCCTCCTAGATCCTGGGACCCTGCTCTGCACCTAATCGCCTGGCTGTGCGGCCTCTCCTCTGAGCAGCCACCTGGGGCCCCGAACAATCGCTCTGAGTCCCAGAGACCCGCCACAGGCCTCTTCCTCCAGACAGCCGCCCAGTATTCTGGTGCGGTCACTAGGAGTCCAAGAAACTCACTGCGTGCCTCCTCCTCCCACCAACCACCTGTAGCCCTGGGCAATCAATCACTCCGAGTCGAAGTGACCCTCCCCGTTCCTCCTCCTTCTCCAGATAACCCCCTGGGTGTTTAGGAGCGGTCGCTGTGAGTGGCTCTGAATCTACGTGACCCGCTGCACGGGTCCTCTGGGCAACTGCCCGGAGCTCTGGTGCGGCCACTCAAGACCAAGCGACCCACCACGCTTCTCCTCCAGGCAGCCCCCCTGACATACATGTAATTGTTAATTATGAAGTATTTAAAAGACCAGAGTCAAAAATCATATGGCATGAGACCTCCTTCTGCATTTATATAAATCTAGTGTCACTTACTGCATGTGTTTATTAAACATATAAGTCATATGACTTATTATTATTTCAGGCATTTCTCTCCATCTTGTCCATAAGCATTTCAGTGAGGACACCTGGCCAAATGCTACACTAAAATTCAGAGGCATTATTTCCAAATGGAGCTCTGCTCTACTCAACCATGATAGAAACTATCCGTAGGTAGAATCAGGTAGATCTGGTGAGATTTTTCTATTGTGAAGTCATGTTTAAAAATGAAAAATAACCTCTTTTCCTTTCTTTTCACCCTGGAGCAGACAAGCTAGTCATCCACATAATAAAGTCTCTTGCGTGAGGTCCTGTGTCCGTCGTGGATTTTTCTGGGAACTATTGTTGAGCTGCAACTGAGACCGGGCATATGGAGTGCCAGTTCCATCCGAGGGGCTGGAACTGCCGCCGGTCCCGAGCTGAGCTGCATTTTTCCTTACATCTGGTGCCGTGACTCGGGTGGGTCCTTCCGCTGTCTAAGCAAGTGGAAACCCATCCAATGCCCTAGTGCTCACGGACACAGACTCACCTCACCTTTCATTTACCTGGACGCCCAGTTTTCTGCATGCAACACTGGACTTCAAATTGGTGAGTTCCCCTTAGGCAGGCCCCCCTAGACTGACTGAAACACACCTCTGCTGACCTGAGAGCAACCGTTGAGTATCCGGGGCTCTCGAGGCTGCTGAGCTGTATAATTACATGTATAATTATACTAGGTATAATTAAGTACATATGTGGGCGACCTGGCGAATGGAAAGAGGCTTTTCCCTTTCGTGTTTTTCCTTTCTTTTGTGCTAAACCTAATCTCTGCTCTCCTCAAAAACCGGAACACGTTCTATTGTTCTCCTCCCCCTTTTAACCCCTCCTTCTCTTCTGAGTTTGATCCAGCTGATGAGCCATCTCCTTACAGGACTCCTGTGCAGAAGCCCCTGCTCATTCCTCTCCTTTGCCTCATTCTGTTTCTCCTTCTTCTCCTCCACTCAGCCCACCAAGTCCTCCCACCACGCGGTCTCGTGCACATGTCCTAGCTCCTTTATGGGAGGTGGCTGGTGCGGAGGGAGTAATCAGAGTCCATGTTCCTTTTTCACTGTCCCAAATAGAGAAGTGGCTAGGTTCCTTCACCTCCAACCCTGCAACCTTCATTAAGGAATTTCAGTACCTTACCCAGTCTTATAACCTTACCTGGCATGACGTTTACATGATCATGTACAAAACCCTAACCCCTGAGGAGTGCAGGAAAGTCTGGGAACAGGCGTGCAATTATGCAGATGAGATTCATCAATCGACCCCAACCCACCCCATTGGGGCTGAAGCAGTACCAGATAGGGAGCCCCTACGGAACTATAATACCAAGGCTGGGTGTCTGCGGCAGGATGAGTTTCAAACCTGTGTCCTTGCAGGTCTCCAACAAGCCGCCATTAAACCCATTAACTATGACAAACTTCAGGAAGTAATGCAGGACAGAACTGAAAACCCATCAGCATTTCTAAGTCGCTTCACAGAGGCCATGCTCAGGTATACTAACCAGGATCCTGAAACCCTGGAGGGACGGCAGCTACTTATGACTTATTACTTTTCCCAAAGTTACCCTGACATAAAGGCTAGATTGAGGCAGTTGGATAGGGGGCCACTTACCCCACAGCCACAGGTTCTAGCAGTGGCATTCAAGGTTTATAACGGAAGGGAAGAAAAAAAACCAAAAATTAAAATACCAAATGCTGGCTGAAGCCTTTCAGCCAGCTAGGCCTGTCCAACTGTCCACCACTAGAGGCACCCAAGCTCCCAGGAAACCTCTAAGCTCATGCCTCAAGTGCAGGCAAGAGGGCCACTGGGCACAAGCCTGCCCCAACCCCCGGCATCCCCCAAGTCCTTGTCTAAAATGCCACCAACTGGGACATTGGGCAATGGATTGTCCTTGTGCTCAGAGAAGTGCCAGGTCATTCTTGCCTCCTCCCCCCAGCGACTTGCTGGGATTGGTAATGGATGACTGAAGGGGCCTGGGACTTCTGCACCCCATGGCCAATCACTGCTCAGGAGCCCCGGGTGACCCTTACAGTGGCAGGCAGGCAGATCCCTTTCCTTACAGACACTGGAGCCACCTTCTCAGTGCTGTGGGAGTTTTGGGGGCCCACTTCCCCTGCCAAATCCTATATTGTTGGGGTAGAAGGAAAACCATATAACCCCCTACAAAACCCTCCAATAAGCTGCCATATAGGAAAAATTGGCTTTACTCATTTCTTTTTGATAATTCCTTCATGTCCCATTCCCCTTCTGGGAAGGGACATCCTAACCAAATTGGGAGCCTCTATTTCCTTCTCATCCACCATGCGCCTCAGCCAAGACTCCTCTGCTGTTCCTCTCCTTATGACTCTACAGGAATATACAGCTCAAACAGAGGCCCAATATCCCCTTCCCCAAAGGAGCCTTTAGGACTTCAACCAATCATTCTGAATTTAAGGCAGAAAATCTTCCTGCGCCCTGCCAACTCACCTTATAACACTCCCATCCTGGCTGTTAGGAAGCCTGATGGATCTTACCGTTTAGTGCAGGACCTCCGAATCATTAACTCAGCAGTGGTCCCCATCTTTCTCATTGTGTACACCCTGCTTTCCTCTATCCCTTCTTCCACCACATACTTTTCAGTGCTAGATCTCTTTGTTTTTACTTGGACTGACCCTTTCACTTGAGTTTCTTCTTAGATGACCTGGACAGTTCTCCCACAGGGATTCTGAGACAGCCCTCATCTTTGGTCAAACGCTAACCCCTCTCCAGCTCCTAATCCACAGGCTTCTTCCAACCGATACTCGGCCACTCCTCTGGAACCCCTTCGTCTCAGACTGAAGATCATGAAGCATTCCACCCTTTCTCCCATTCCAGAAACTGGGAACCAGACAACTGAAACACCAGACAACCATGCCCAGCCATGAGGACTGGATTCCTGTTTGTAATTTTCCTAACCACTAAATTTTTTTCCCTTCCAAAAGAATGCCAGCCAAACAAGGGGAGCCCCCTGTCTTTTTTATATAGGAGGAGTGCTACTTCCATGTCAACCATCAGCTTGTATTACAGGAATATCAGGATCTTACAGAAATCGGAGCCTGGCTACAGGTGTGCCCCCAGAGGAACTATCGAGTCCCCAACTCCTTCCTGCCATGACGATATCTCTCCCCTGAATCAGCTCTACATCCACACTCAGCAGGAAGCAATTACAGAAGGATACTCCGCCCTTCTAGGTGCAGCCATTTCTCCCGGCCTCCCAACCACCTGTCAATCTCAATCTGTGCACCGCCCACCTCTTACTTTACAGGAATTTCCAGCCTACCCTACAGCCATTTCCTGCTACCCACGTTATGTCCTAACATGCTAGCTAGCTATTGGTTCATCAGCCAGCTTGCAAGTATTCTCCTCTGCTATTGGTTCCTTCCAGCCCAGGAGATTCCAATATCTGGGATAAGCATCCATGCCATCTTTCTCTTTTCCTTTCCTTTTACCCTGGAGCCGACGCATTAGTCATCTGCATAATAAAGTCTCTTGCGTGAGAAAAAAAAAATGAAAAATAACAATCACTGTGAGCATAGTGCTCATAAAACACCTTTTAAGTGAATAGATGACTTTGAATCACCAATAACCTCATCAGGCAAACATTCACAGAATCACATTTGTTCATCTTGCACCTTCTTTGTAATAATGATTCTTTAAAAATGGTCATTGATGTTTAGCATCCTCATAGATAAGAAAATTCATAGTCTGGAAAATTATTTATTTTGGTCAGGAAATTGATACTCATTCAGGGAAGCTAGTTCTTTCCATAGTCTGGAAAATTATTTATTTTGGTCAAGAAATTGATACTCATTCAGGGAAGCTAGTTCTTTCTCACATCTGCTACCCCTAAATGTAACAGGGGTAGCACCCATCAGCATACCTTCAGTGGCTCTATTCCTTCCTTGTACTTTTCCTCCAAATAAATTACGAATCGATTTGACCACCTTTTTATTTAATTCACAAATAAAGCATACATATGAGGGTACACAACATGTTTCGACATACATACATTGTGAAACAGTTCAATCAAACTGTTTAACATAAACTTTCCTTTGAATACCATTTTGGGGATGAGAACACTTAAAATACACTCTCAGCAATTTACAACTTTATATTGTGTTGTTATTAATGCAGTTACTATGATGTACAATAGGTCTTCTGAATTTATTCTTATGTGGAATTTTATATTCCACATGTGAGATTGTTTGGTATTTGTTTTCTTCTGCCCAGATTATTTTAGTTAACAAAATGCCCCCAATTTTATCCACAAATTGATACAAATGACAGGATTTCCTTCTTTTTATTTGAAAGGATGAATAGCATCCCATTGTGTATACAGACCTTGTTTTCTTCATCCATTAATTTGTTGATTGACACTTATGTTGACTCCATATATTGGCTATTATAAATAATGCTGCAGTGTACATATGAGTAGAGATATCTCTTTGACACATTTATTTCTTATCCCTTGGGGTATATATCCAGAAGTGGGGTTGTTGGATCCTATGGTAGTTCTATTTTAAAATTTTTAAGGAATACCCATACCAATTTCCCTAATGGTAGCACTAATTTTTACATTCCCATCAACGCCACACAAACACACTTATCACATCCTTGTCAACACTGGCCATCTTCTGTCTTTTCTTCAGATCTTTTTCAACACTTAATTGTGTTCTTCTGTGTTTTTGATAATAGCCATTCTAATACGTATGAGGTGCTATCTCATTGGGGATATGGACATTTTTCAGATTCCTGTTGGCCATATGTATATACATCATTTGAAAAATGTTTGTTCATGTCCTTCACCCATTTTTAAATTCAGGTTATTTTCTTACAATTGAATTTGAGTTCTTCATGTATTTTAGATCTCAGTCCCTTATCGGATATATGGTTTACAAGGATATCGTCTCATTCCATTCTGTCTCTTCACTGTTGATTATCTTCTTAACTCTGCAGACGCTTTTATTTTGATGACATCTCAATTTATTTTGCATTTTTGCTTTGGTCGTGTGTATTTTGGGGGGTCATATCAAAACAATATTTGCCCAAACTAATATCATGAAGGCTTTCCTCTGTTTTCCTCTACTTATCTTAGAGTTTTAGGTCTGATGTTTTAGTATAAAATCCATTTTCAGTTGGTCTTTGTAATTAGTGTGAGACAAGGTTCCAGTTTCATTTTTTTGCATATGGATATTCAGTTTTCCCAGTAATTCTGAATAAAGAGACCATCATTTCCACATTGCATATTCTTGGAATTTTTCTTGAAAATCAATTTACCACAAGAGGCATAAATTCATTTCAGGACTCTGTGCTGTTCCACTGGTCTATTTGCTTGTTTTTATGCCAATACCATCAATGTTCTGGTTACTATCACTTTGTAGGAGATTTTCAAATCAGATAGTATGATGCTTCCAGCTTTGTTCTTTTGGCTCAAGATTACTTTGACTATTCAGGCTTTTTTGTAGTTCCACATGAATTTTAGAAATTTTCCTATTGCTATGAAAAATGTCATTGGAATTTTAATAGAAGTGGCATTAAATATGTAGATTACTTTGATCTACAAAGTGAATGTATAAATATTTTTAAGATAAAATAAAAAATAATAAAACAAGAATGAAAATAAAAAATAAAATAATCATATAGAAATAGAAAAAACAACCATGAAATTCATTTGCAAAAATTAGAGACCCAGAATATCCAAAGCAAACCTTAGCAAGAAAGGGAGGCAGGAAGTATCACAGTACCAGAACTTGTACTATGATAGTGTCATAGTAACAAAAACTGCATCGTATTGGCACCAAAACAGACATGTAGACCAACAGTGCAGAATAGAAGATACAGAGACAAACCCACATAACTACACTTATCTCATACTAGACAAAGACATCCAAACATTCATTGGAGAAAAGAGTCTCTTCAACAAATGTTGCTGTAAAACTGGAAATCCATATGTAACAAAATGAAATTAAACCCCTATCTCTCACTCTGCACAAAACTCAACTCAAAATGAATCAAAGACTTAGGTCTTAGAACACAGACCTGTGCTTAACAGAAGAAAAAGTAGACCAGAATCTTCACCATGTCAGCTTAGAAACTGTCTTCTTTAACAAGATTCCTAAAGTGCAAGAAGAAAAAACAAGAATTAATAAATGGGATGGATTCAAATCCATTATATATATATATAATGGAATAGTACTCAGCCTTAAAGAAGAATGAAATTATGGCATTTGCTGGTAAATGGATGGAGCAGGAGAATATCATGCTGAGCAAAATAAGAAAATCCTAAAAAACCAAAGGTCGAATGTTTTCTCTGATAAGTGGTTGTTAATTCACAATAAGGGGAAGGGGGCTAGGGAAGAATAGTGTTACACTGGATTAGATAGAGTGGAGGGAGAAGATGGAGTATAGGGATAGGAATGATAGAAGAATAAATCTGACACTGTTACCCTATGTACATATATGACTACATGAGCAGTGTGATTCTATATCATGTATAACCAGAAGAAGGAGAAGTTATACTCCATTTAGGTATGATGTATCAAAATGCATTCTACTGTCATATATAACTAATTAGAACAAATAAAAAGTTCTTCCAAGTCATGAACATGAGATATATTTTCATTTATTCATGTTTTCTTCTATGTATTTTATCAATGTGTTATAGCTTTCAGTAGAAAGATTATTTTGATCTCCTTTATTCAATTTATTCCTAACTATAATATTTTCTGTAGCTATTATAAATGGGATTTTTCTCTATTTTTAAATAGTGTATAAAAACACTACTATTTTTAAAATTTTAATTAAAAATCATAAATTTACATAGGGAAATGTTGTTTGATTCATTCTGTTATTTTTTTCCCTTCCCCCTCCCCTCCCACCCCTCTTTTCCCTCTATACATTCCTTTCTTCCTCCATTCTTACCACCCTCCTTATCCCTAACCCTAAACCTAACGCTAAACCTAACACTAACCCCTCCTACCCCCCCCATATGTCCTCATCCGCTTATCAGCGAGATCATTCGTCCTTTAGTTTTTTGAGATTGGCTTATCTCATTTAGCATCATATGCTCCAATTTCATCCATTTGCCTGCAAATGTCATAATTTTGTCATTCCTCATGGCAGAGTAATATTCCATTTTATATATATGACACAGTTTCTTTATCCATTCATCAACTGAAGGGCATCTGGGTTGGTTCCACAATCTGGCTATAGTGAATTGAGGCAGCTATGAACATTGATGTGGCTGTATCTCTGTAGTATGCTGAGTTTAAGTCCTTTGGGTATAGGCCAAGGAGTGGGATAGCTGGGTCAAATGGTGGTTCCATTCAGCTTTCTGAGGAATCTCCATACTGCTTTCCAGAGTGGCTGCACTAAATTCCAAACCCCACCAGCAATGTATGAGTGTACCTTTTTCCCCACATCCTCGCCAACACCTCTTGTTGATTGTGTTCTTCATAATCGACATTTTAATTGGGGTGAGATGAAATCTTAGGGTAGTTTTGATTTGCATTTCTCTTATTACTAGAGATGTTGAACATTTTTTCATATATCTGTTGATTGCTTGTACATCTTCTTCTGTGAAGTGTGTGTTCATTTCCTTAGCCCATTTGTTGATTGGATTATTTGTATTCTTGGTGTAGAGTTTTTTGAGTTTTTTAAAGATTGGGGATATTAGTGCTCTATCTGAAATGTGAGAGGCAAAGATATTCTCCCACTCTATAGGCTCTCTCTTCACATTACTGACAGTTTTCTTTGCTGAGAGAAAGCTTTGTAGTTTGAATCTATCCCAGTGGTTGATTCTAGCATTTATTTCTTGTGCTATGGGAGTCCTGTTAAGGAAGTCTGCTCCTAAGCCAACAAGTTGAAGATTTGGACCTACTCTTTCTTCTATAAGATGCAGGGTCTCTGGTCTGATTCCGAGGTCCTAGATCCATTGTGAGTTGAGTTTTGTGCAGGGTGAGAGATAGGGGTTTAATTTCATTCTGTTGCATATGGTTTTCCAGTTTTCCCAGCACCATTTGTTGAATCTTTTCTCCATTGCATATTTTTGGCCCCTTTGCCTAGTATGAGAAAATTGTATTTATTTGGATTTGTGTCCATGTCCTGTATTCTGTACCATTGATCTACCTGTCTATTTTGGTAGCAATACCATGCCATTTTAGTTACTATTGCTTTGTAATAGAGTTGAAGATCTGGTATTGTGATACCCCCTGCTTCGCACATTCTACTGAGGATTGCTTTAGCTATTCTGGGTTTCTTATTCTTCCAGATGAATTTCATAATTGATTGCTCTATTTCTGTAAGGTACATCATTGGGATTTTAATTGGAATTGCATTGAATCTATATAGCACTTTTGGTAGTATGGCCATTTTGACAATATTAATTCTGCCTATCCATGAAGATGGGAGATCTTTCCATCTTCTAAGGTTTTCTTTAATTTCTTTCTTTAGTGTTCTGTAGTTCTCATTGCAGAGGTCTTTCACCTCTTTTGTGAGATTTATTCCCAAGTATTTTATTTTTTTTGATGCTATTGTGAATGGGGTAGTTTTCCTAATTTCTCTTTCTGAAGATTCATCACTTATGTATAAAAATGCATTGGGTTTATGAGCATTGATCTTGTAACCTGCTAATTTACTGAATTCACTTATGAGTTCTAAGGGTTTTCTGGTGGAATTTCCAGGTTCCTCTAAATATATAATCATGTCATTAGCGAACAGGGATCATTTGAGTTCCTCTTTTCCAATTCTTATCCCTTTAATTTCTTTGGTTCGTCTAATTGCTCTTGCTACAGTCTCAAGAACAATGTTGAATAGAAGGGGTGAAAGAGGGCATCCCTGCCTTGTTCCAGTTTTTAGGGGGAATGCTTTCAGTTTTTCACCATTTAGAATGATATTAGCCATAGGCTTAGCATAGATGGCCTTCACAATGTTAAGGAATATGCCCACTACCCCAATTTTCTCTAGTGTTTTGAGCATGAAGGGAAGCTATATTTTATCAAATGCTTTTTCTGCATCTATGGAAATAATCATGTGATTCTTAACTTTTATTCTGTTGATATGGTGAATAACATTTATTGATTTCCGGATGTTGAACCAACCTTGCATCCCTGGGATAAAACCCACTTGATCGTGGTTCACTATCTTTTTAATATGTTTTTGTATGCGATTTGCTAAAATTTTGTTGAGAATTTTTGCATCAATGTTCATTAAGGTTTGGTCTGAAATTTTCTTTCCTCGATGTATCTCTGTCTGGTTTAGGTATCAGGGTGATATTGGCTTCATAGAATGAGTTTGGGAGGGTTCCCTCCTCTTCTATTTTATGGAATACTTTGAGAAGTATTAGAATGAGCTCTTCTATAAAGGTTTTGTAGAACTTGGCTGAGAATCCATCTGGTCCCGGACTTTTCTTTGTTGGTAGGCTTTTGATGACTTCTTCTATTTCATTGCTTGAAATTGATTTATTTAAGTTGTGTATATCCTCCTCGTTCAGTTTAGGTAATTCATATGTCTCTAGAAACTTGTTGATGTCTTTGAGGTTTTCTGTTTTGTTGGAGTATAGATTTTCAAAATAGCTTCTAATTATGTTTTGTATTTCACTCGTGTCTGTTGTGATATTTCCTTGTTAATTCCGAATTTTAGTGATTTGGGTTTTCACCCTTTTTCCTCTTTGTTAGCATGGCTAAGGGTCTATCAATTTTGTTTTTTTTTTTTTTTTTCAATGAACCAACTATTTATTTTGTTAATTTTTCCGATTGTTTCTTTTGTTTCAATTTTGTTGACTTCGGCTCTGATTTTAACTATTTCCTGTCTTCTACTACTTTTGGTGTTGGTCTGTTCTTCTTTTTCTAGGGCTTTGACCTGTAATGTTAAGTCGTTTATTTGTTGATTTCTACTTCTTTTGTTGAATGTGCCCCATGAAATAAATCTTCCTCTCAGTACTGCATTCATAGTGTCCCAGAGATTTTGATATGATGTGTCTTTGTTCTCATTTACTTCTAAGAATTTTTTAATTTCCCTCCTGATGTCTTCTGTTATCCATTCATCATATAATAATGTATTATTTAATCTCCAAGTATTGGAGAAGTTTGTTTTTTATTCTGTCATTTATTTCTAATTTCAGTCCATTATGATCTGATAGAGTACAAGGTAGTATCTCTATCTTCTTGCATTTGCTAACAGTAGCTTTGTGGCATAAAACATGGTCTATTTTAGAGAAGGATCCATGTGCTGCTGAGAACAAAGTGTATTCATTCTTTGTTGGATGGTATATTCTATATAAGTTGGTTAAGTCTAAATTGTTGATTGTGTTATTGAGATCTATGGTTTCTTTATTCAATTTTTGTTTGGAAGATCTATCCAGTGGTGAGAGAGGTGTGTTAAAATCACCTAGTATTATTGTGTTGTGGTCTATTTGATTTCTGGAATTGAGAAGGATTTGTTTGACGTACATGGATGAGCCAATGTTCGGGGCATAGATATTTATGATTGTTATGTCTTGCTGATTTATGCTTCCCTTAAGCAGTATGTAATGTCCTTCTTTATCCCTTCTGACTAGTTTTGGCTTGAAGTCCACAATTTCTGAAATGAGGATGGATACTCCAGCTTTTTTGCTGTGTCCATGTGCATGGTATGTTTTTTTCCATCCTTTCACCTTAGTCTATGGGTATTTCTTTCTATGAGATGGGTCTCTTGCAGGCAGCATATTGTTGGATTTTTCTTTTTAATCCAATTTGGCAGTCTATGTCTTTTGATTGATGAGTTCAGGCCATTAACATTCACAGTTATTATTGTGATATGATTTGTATTCCCAGTCATTGGACTCATTTTTGTTTTTTGACATGATTTGGTTTCTCCTTTATTTGGCTATTCCTTTAGGCTAGTTCCTCCCATTGCTGATTTACATCGTTGTTTTTCATCTCTTCCTCATGGAATATTTTGCTGAGAATGTTGTGTAATGCTGACTTTCTTTTTGTAAATTCCTTTAGCTTTTGTTTATCATGGAAGGATCTTATCTCATCATCAAATCTGAAAGTAAATTTTGCTGGGTATAAAATTCTTGGTTGGCTTCCATTTTCTTTCAGGGCTTGGTAAATGTTGTTCCAGGCCCTTCTAGCTTTTAGGGTCTGGATTGAAAAATCTGCTGATATTCTTATTGGTTTCCTCCTGAATGTAATCTGATTCTTTTCTCTCGTGGCCTTTAAAATTCTGTCTTTATTTTGAATGTTAGTTATTTTCTTAATAATGTGCCTTGGTGTAGATCTGTTGTAATTTTGCATATTTGGAGTCCTATAAGCCTCTTGTACTTGGTTTTTCATTTCATTCTTCAGATTTGGAAAATTTTCTGATATTATTTCATTGAATAGATTGTTCATTCCTTTGGTTTGTTTCTCTAAGCCCTCCTCAATCCCAATAATTCTTAAATTTGGCCTCTTCATGATATCCCATAATTCTTGTAGATTCTGTTCATGCTTTCTTACCATCTCTGTTTGGTCAACTTTGTTTTCAAGATTAAATATTTTGTCTTCAACATCTGAAGTTCTGTCTTCCAGGTGTTCTATCCTATTGGTTATGCTTTCTATGGAGTTTTTAACTTGGTTTATTGTTTCCTTCATTTCAAGGATTTCTGTTTGTTTTTTTTTTTTTTCAGTATCTCTAACTCTATTGAAATGCTCTTTTGCTTCCCTTATTTGTTCTTTTAACTGTTGATTGGTGCGTTCATTTAATGCCTGCATTTGTTCTTTCATCTCCTCGTTTGCTTCCCTGATTGTTTTAATTATGTACATTCTGAACTCCCTTTCTGACATTTCTTCTGCTGTGCTGTCATTGGGTTTTATTGATATAGTATCTAGGTTTGTTTCGGACATTTTCTTCCCTTGTTTTCTCATATTTGTCAGATGTCAGTGGGACTCTGTGATATTGTAGATTTCCTCTATTGGCTTATAGTGTCCCTGTAGATTTCCAGTGTATCACCTCCCAGCCTTCAGTAGCCAGAAGTCTTGGATTAATTTGATAATGCAGTTCTTCCAAAGAACGCTGCCCCTAGCCCTCTACTGGTTCCAGGGAGAGAAACCTGGAGAGGTCTCTTGCTGCCCAGCCCTGGTCCCAGAGGCTGGTTGTAGGTCAGAGGTCTCCACTGGCTTGGGGACTTGTGGCTGGCTCTGTGTAGACAGGCTGTCACTGGGCGGTTTGCCCCGAGAAGCTAGCCTAGAAAGGCGCTTCCCGTCGGCGGGGGCTGGGCTGCTTGGGGATATCCCTGGCGCCCTGTGCTGGTCACTGAAGCAAACTATGGGCAGTCCGGAGCTGGCAGTGGGGTGGGCTGGAGCTGGCCGCGCTCCTTCTGTGCAGAATGGCTCTCACTGGGGGTCCTGTCCCGCGAGGCTGGAGGATCTGTCCCTGTGGGAGGAGCCCACAGCCAGACTGCACAGAGCTGCCTGGGGGAGATGCTATCTGCCCTGTCCTACTCTAATAAGCTACTCGAATCCGGGCCTGCCGCCCAGCTGAGCTTCGCTGGATTGGGGAGACTCACCCTGTGGTTCTATTTTAGTCCAAGTCTCTCAATGCCTCCCCCTCTTGAATCCTGGGTTCTGGGGCGACTGGAGATGCAGTCACCCTCTAGTCTGCCATCTTGGATCGCCCCGTGGATAAAGCCTGCAGCTGGAGGGGGACAAGGCTGCCTGGAGAGGTCTCTGGTTGCCCAGCCCTGGTCCCAGAAGCCACTTGCGTGTCGGATGTCTCCGCTGGCTTGGGGACTTGTGGCTGGCTCTGTGTCGAGAGGCTCTCACTGGGCGGTCTGCCCCGGGAAGCTAGCCTAGAGAGGTGCTTCCCGCCGGAGGGGGCTGGGCTGCTTGGGGAAGTCCCTGGCGCCCTGTGCTGGTCACTTTAGCAACCTGCGGGCGGGCTGGAACTGGCAGCGGGGCGGGCTGGAGCTGGCCGGGCTGCTTCTGTGCAGAAGGGCTCTCATTGGGGGGCTTGCTCTGGGAGGCTGGAGGATCTGTCCCTGTGGGAGGAGCCCTCCGCCAGACTGCACAGAGCTGCCTGGGGGAGATGCTATCTGCCCTGTCCTACTCTAATAAGCCACTCAAATCCGGGCCTGCCGCCCAGCTGAGCTTCGCTGGGTGGGGGAGACTCACCCCGTGGTTCTATTTTAGTCCAAGTCTCTCAATGCCTCCCCTTCTTGAATCCTGGGTTCTGGGGCGACTGGAGATGCAGTCACCCTCTAGTCTGCCATCTTGGATCGCCCCGTCAACACTACTATTTTTATGTTGATCTTATATTCTGCAACTTTGCTAAACTTTTTAGTTAATTCTAATAGCTTTCTGGTGGAGTCTTTTGGGTTTTCTATATAGAAGATCAATTTATGTGCAAACAGGCAATTTAACTTCTTTATTTCCAATTTAGATATCTTTTATTTCTTTTCTTGTCAATTGCTTTGGCTGAGACTTTCAATGTTATGTTGAATAGAAGGGATTAAGAGTGGACATCTTTCTTTGTGATCTTAAAGGATCAACTTTCAATTTTGCACCAATGTCCCTGCTGTTAGGTATGGGCCTGTATATAACCTTTATTATGTTTGTGCATTCTTCCTGTATGTAATTAGTTGAGTTTTTAAATTTTTTTAAATATGAAGCTGTGTTTAATTTTGTCTAATGCCTATTTTGTGCTCACTGAGATAATTGTATGTTTTTTGTTTTTTGGTCTATTTATTTGGTAAATCATATTTATTGATTTGTGTATATTGATCCTTTGCATCTCTGGGATAAATTCCTATTGATCATCATGAGTGATCCCTTTATTTTGTGATTGAATTATATTTGCTAGTATTTTGTTGAGAAATTTTATGTTTATGTCTATTAGGAATATTGACCTGTGATTTTCTTTTCTTACAGTGTCCTTGTCTGGTTTCAGTATCAGGGTAAAGCTGGTCTTGTAAATTAGTATTCTCTCTCTCTCTCTTTTTTTTCTTTTTTTTTTTTGACAAGTTCAAGGATTGGTTTTCTTTAAATGTTTGGTAAAGCTTAGCATTGATACTCTCAGGCTCTGAGTTTTTATTGGATGGAAGACTTTATTACTGATTCAATGTCCTTACTAGTTATTGGACAATTCAGTTTTTATTTACTCAGGGTTCATTCTTGGAAGGTTATATATGTCTGGGAATTAATTCATTTCTTCTAGGTTATCCATTTCATTGGTGTATAATTATTTACAGTAGATGCATATGATCGTACTATCAATTATAATAAATCTATTGTCATTTCTGATTTAATTTATTTGAGTTTTATCTCTTTTTGTTTTACATTAGTGTAGTTAATGGTTTGCCAATTTTGCTTATCTTTTCAAAAAATACATGCCTTGTATTGTTGTGGTTTTAAAAATTGTTTTTCTAGTCTGATTTGTTTATGCTCTGATCTTTATCATTTCCTTCATTTTATTAACTTTAGGATTGTTCTATTTCTTATTCCTTGAGGTATAACATCATGTTATTTATTTATGATATTTCTTCTTTTTTGATTTTGATATTTATAGATTTATACTACTTTTTTAGTATCCAATAATAAGTTTTGATAGTCTATATTTTCATTTTAGTTTGTCTGAATATGTTTTTATTTCCCTTTTAATTGGTTAATTTATTTCCCCTTCTATGGTCCATTAACTGTTCAGGAGCATGTTTGATTTCCACATATTTGCAACTTTTCTGGAATGCCTCTTATTATTTGTTTCTAGTTTCATACCATTGTGACTGTAATACACATTGGATGGGATTTCAATTTTCTTAAATTTGCTAAGAACTGTTTTGCAGTCTAACACATGATCTGTCCTGCAGAATGTTCCATGTGTGCTTGAGGTGAATGTGTGTCCTGCTGCTGTTGACTGGAAACTCTGTGTGTGTGTGTGTGTGTGTGTGTGTGTGATCATTGATTTTCCGTCTGGACGATCTGCCTGTTGTTGAAACTGGGATATTGAAATCCCCTACTATTAATTTATTACCGCCCGTCTCTGTCTACAGATCTATTAGTATTTGCTTTATATATTTATGTACTGCAAAGCTGGATGCATATGTTTATAATTTTGCATTGTTTTTATTAGTGCATTGTAGTGGCATATGATATTGGGTTCATTTTGACATAATCATACAAGTATGGATTATAATTTGCTCCAATTCAGTCCTCAGGAATCCTGAGGAGTTAATTCTTTATTAGTTATATGTTGAAACTCTTTGTCTCATTGTGGAGATTTGGATTTTGGTCAGTTTTAATTGATATAGTTATAGCTACCCCTGCTTTCTGTGGGATGTGTGTGTGTGTGTGTGTGTGTGTGTGTGTGTGTGTGTTTCTTGTTGCCTTTTGTAATGTGATGGAATATCTTTTACTTTTTCATAGTCTAGGTATGTCCTTAAAGGCAACATGTAATTGGGTCTTGTGTTTATTCGTTTACCTAGTCTGTGTCTTTTGACTGGAAAATTTAATACCTTTATATTAAAGATAATTATTGATACATAAAAACTTACTATTGTTATTTTGTTTACTATTTTCTGGTTGCTTGTAGGGCCTTGTTCCCTCCTTTCTCTCTTGCTGTTTTCCTCTGTGATTGGATGATTTTCTCTCATGTCATGCTTTGATTCCTCACACTTTATCTTCTATGTATCCACGCTGGGTTTTTGCCTGCGGTTACCAAGAGGCTTACATAAAACATCTTATAGTTATATTAGGCTATTTTAAGCTAATAATAACTTTGATCAAATGAAATAACTCTACACTCTCATCCACCTCCCTTTTATGTTTTCTCTGTCACCATTTACACCCTTTTGTATTATGTATCGTTTAACAAATGACTGTAGCTATTATCATTTTTATACTTTGCCTTTTAATCTTCATGCTAAAGATGTATGTGATTTACATACCACCATTACCTTACCTGAGTATTCAAAACTTGCTTCTTACTTCAGATGTTTTCAGATTACTAATTAGTGCACTTTTTCTTTTGGCTTGAATAACTCCCTTCAGGGATTCCTTTAAAGCTGGCCAAGGAGACATAAACTCTCTCAGCTTTTGTTTGTCTGGGAAAGACTTCATCTCTCCTTTCTTTCAGAAGGGCAGATTTGCCATGTACAGTGTTCTTGGATAGCAGGATTTTTGGTTTCAGTCTTTCATTTGGCACTTTTTCTACTGTATTCCTCTCTCTCCTGGTCTGTCAGGTTCCTGGTGAGAGATCTATTGCTGATCTTTTGTTTCCTGTTGTCTTATGTGTATATCTGCCTTGGGAGGAGCAGTCACATCTTGCAGATTTTGCAGACTGGGTTCACTGTGGAAAGAGCCTTCCCTCCTTATAGCCGGTTGAGGTGACATTGGACGAGTGGGGTGGAGTAGCTCTGGCAGTCGTGAGGGTACCAGCTTTGTTGTCTGTTTGCAGCTGTGCCAGCTAAATTCTGTTGTTGGGGTTTGGGGTAGTGATGGCTCCTAAGGCCTGTCCAATCTCACTTTCTCTCACCCTGGAATGTCGCGGCAGAGGGGATCCCTCATGGTGGAGTCTGGCTTATGACCAATGGTATCATTTCTGCATTTCCCTCCAAAACAAAATCACTTCTACACTGTTGCTTATTTTAATTTTATTAATTGGTTTGGAAAGCAAAAATAATGGCAGTAATGGTGGCACTGGTATCTTATGAATGATACCTGTGGGATGGCCAAAGAGTTGAGGTCTGAAGTATAGGTATGGGTACGGGCAGTGCAGCTTTAGGATCTGGGGTGACAATTGCACCAGCGCACAATGGCAGGGACCCCTGCTGCCATTTGTTAACTGTGTGCAAAGTGTGAATTCCTGTGAATCAGTGGGGGAACCGATAAAGTGAGCACAGGCTATGAGCAGTTGCTGTGGGATGTATTTCACTGTTACCATGCTCTTGAATTTGCTTTTGATAGTCTCTCCTGGAACTTACTTAGTATCTTCTCCATTTAGTTTCCACCCTTTTATTCTGAATTAGATCTCAAAGAATAGTTTTCATATTATTCAAACTACTTGTTTCTTTCTCTAAAACAGTCCTCCTTTTCCTCAGTTGCTTCCCAATTACCCATTTTTATCTGTTCATCATAGCATCATTCTAGACCCAACTTTCTATTCATGAATAATCTCAAGGCACAATGGTATCATTTCCCTCCAAATCAAAATTGCTTCTACATTGTTGCTTATTTTAATTTTATTAATTTGTTTTAGGAAAGCAAAAATAATGGCCACATGGGAGGATTAATTCAAAATATTCTCCCTAGAAATGGAGATTCTCTGAAATGATCCATGACTACTGGTATAACCGCCATGAAAATGAAGCATGCATATCCATCTTTTCCCTCTGTGAGACGCTGACAGTTATAAAGTGATGAACAGCATTCCAAAAACTTGAAATCTCTATAAGCATGTAAAACCAGAGATAATGCAGAGATAAAACTAAGGTAAATAAAGTCATCTCTCATTTATTTTGTTTACCACCTGCCACATATACACACACCAACACACATATCTACCCTATATAACTTCTAAAGATATTAATTTAGGAGATGAGCAGTCTTCCTGGTATAGAAAACAGAAATGAATTCTAACTACTTCCTTGGCTAATGGGCAAACAACTTTCCACTTCTGCAGATTAAACTTCTGACAAATAGAGTCACTACAAAATATAATCCCTTATTTTAATTGGGATTGATGGTGAATATATTTAGTGAAAGATTTATTGAGTCCTAATTTTGAGTTCTTGGGAAAGAAGAATTCTAATTCATGATATTTGTCAATGGTTTCTTAGTTGGAGAAATAGCATACACCTGTGTACCTAATTCTACAACAAGATCCACACTGGTTAGTAATTCCATGGAGATATGAGAGTAATGGAGTGAAGGGATATAATGGTCAATTTATATCCCACATGGCTTGGCTATAGTTCCTAGGTACTCAGTTAAACACTGATCTAGGTATTGGTGTGCAAATATTTCATAGATCTGATTAATGTTTATAATCACTTGAATTCAAGTACAGGAGATCATTGTAGATAATTTGGGAAAATCTGATTCAATCAGTGGAAAGGCTTTAAAAGTTTTCTTGGAAGAAGTAGAAATTCTACCGGTGAACTGCAGCTTCAGCTTATGCTGGGGAGTTGTAGCTTGCCTCCTTCCCTATCTCTCCTTTTATTTCTCCTTCCTTCCTTCCTTCCTTCCTCCCTCCCTCCCCACCCCTCTATGATGCTGAGTATTGAACAGAGGGCTTTTCTCATATTAGACAGGTGCTTTACCACTGAGCCACAATCCAACCTGTCGCACTCTATTCTATACATTTCTGACTTGTCTAGAAAGTTCCAATAATTTCCTAAGCCAATTTCTTTAATAAATCACCTCACATATGTCTTTTACAGGTTTTACTCCATTTGAAATGTGGTTTAAATCTGGAGTCATGGTGGTGAGGGTTTTTTTGTTTTTTTACTTTGATTTCTTTTTTTTTTATTAAAAATCACAAATTTATATAGGGCAACGTTGTTTGAATAATTCTGTTATTTTTTCCCTTCCCCCTCACCACTCCCACCTCTCTTTTCTCTATATAAAGTCCTTCCTTCCTCCATTCTTACCACCCTCCTTATCCCTAACCCTAACCCTAACCCTAACCCTAACACTAACCCCTCCTACCCCCCATTATATGTCCTCATCCGCTTATCAGTGAGATCATTCGTCCTTTAGATTTTGAGATAGGCTTATCTCACTTAGCATGATATTCTCCAATTTCATCCATTTGCCTGCAAATGCCATAATTTTATCATTCTTCGTGGCAGAGTAATATTCCATTGTATATGTATGCCACAGATTCCTTATCCATTCATCAACTGAAGGGCAACTACGTTGGTTCCACAATCTGGCTATGGTGAATTGAGCAGCTATGAACATTGATGTGGCTGTATCTCTGTATGCTGATTTTAAGTCATTTGGGTATAGACCAAGGAGTGGGATAGCTGGGTCAAATGGTGGTTCCATTCCAAGCTTTCTGAGGAATCTCCATACTGCTTTCCAGAGTGGCTGCACTAATTTGCAACCCCACCAGCAATGTATGAGTGTACCTTTTCCCCCACATCCTCGCCAACACCTCTTGTTGATTGTGTTCTTGATAATCGCCATTCTAATTGGGGTGAGAAGAAATCTTAGGGTAGTTTTGATTTGCATTTCTCTTATTACTAGAGATGTTGAACATTTTTCCATATGATTGTTGATTGCTTGTACATCTTCTTCTGTGAAGTGTCTGTTCATTTCCTTAGCCCATTTGTTGATTGGACAATTTGTATTCTTGGTGTAGAGTTTTTTGAGTTCTTTATAGATTCTGGAAATTAGTACTCTATCTGAAGTATGAGAGGCAAAGATATTCTCCCACTCTGTAGGCTCTCTCTCCACATTACTGATAGTTTCCTTTGCTGAGAGAAAGCTTTTTAGTTTGAATCTATCCCAGTTGTTGATTTTTGCTTTTATTTCTTGTGCTTAAGAGGGAGTCCTGTTAAGGAAGTCTGATCCTAAGCCAACAAGGTGAAGATTTGGACCTACTATTTCTTCTATAAGATGCAGGGTCTCTGGTCTGATTCCGAGGTCCTTGATCCATTGTGAGTTGAGTTTTGTGCAGGGTGAGGGATATGGATTTAGTTTCATTCTGTTGCATATGGATTTCCAGCTTTCCCAGCACCATTTGTTGAAGAGGCTATCTTTTCTCCATTGCATATTTTTGGCACTTTGTCTAGTATGAGAAAATTGTATTTATTTGGGTTTGTGTCCATGTCCTCTATTCTGTACCATTGATCTACCTGTCTATTTTGGTACCAAACCCATGCCGTTTTTGTTACTGTTGCTTTGTAGTAGAGTTGAAGATCTGGTATTGTGATACCCCCTGCTTCGCACATTCTACTGAGGATTGCTTTAGCTATTCTGGGTTTCTTATTCTTCCAGATGAATTTCATAATTGCTTGCTCTATTTCTGTAAGGTACATCATTGGGATTTAAATTGGAATGGCATTGAATCTGTATAGTACTTTGGTAGTATGGCCATTTTGGCAATATTAATTCTGCCTATCAAAGAACATGGGAGATCTTTCCATCTTCTAAGGTTTTCTTTAATTTCTTTCTTTAGTGTTCTGTAGTTCTCATTGTAGAGGTCTTTCACCTCTTTTGTGAGATTGATTCCCAAGTATTTTATTTTTTTCGATGCTAATGTGAATGGGGTAGTTTTCCTAATTTCTCTTTCTGAAGATTCATCACTTATGTATAAAAATGCATTGGGTTTATGAGCATTGATCTTGTAACCTGCTACTTTACTGAATTCATTTATGAGTTCTAAGAGTTTTCTGGTGGAATTTCCTGGTTCCTCTAAATATATAATCATGTCATCAGTGAACAGGGATAGTTTGAGTTCTTCTTTTCCAATCGTATCCCTTTAATTTCTTTGGTTTGTCTAATTGCTCTGGCTAGAGTCTCAAGAACGATGTTGAATAGAAGTGGTGAAAGAGGGCATCCCTGCCTTGTTCCTTTTTTTAGGGGGAATGCTTTCAGTTTTTCACCATTTAGAATGATATTGGTCATGGGCTTTGCATAGATGGCCTTTGCAATGTTAAGGAATGTTCCCACTATCCCAATTTTTTCTAGTGTTTTGAGCATGAAGGGATGCTGTATTTTATCAAATGCTTTTTCTGCATCTATTGAAATAATCATGTGATTCTTAACTTTTAGTCTGTTGATATGGTGAATGACATTAATTGATTTCTGGATGTTGAACCAACCTTGCATCCCTGGGATAAAACCCACTTGATCGTGGTGCACTATCTTTTTAATATATTTTTGTATGCGATTTGCTAAAATTTTGTTGAGAATTTTTGCATCAATGTTCATTAAGGAATTGGTCTGAAATTTTCTTTCCTCCATGTGTCTCTGTCTGGTTTAGGTATCAGTGTGATATTGGCTTCATAGAATGAGTTTGGGAAGGTTCCCTCCTCTTCTATTTTATGGAATTCTTTGAGAAGTATTGAAATGAGCTCTTCTTTAAAGGTTTTGTAGAACTCGGCTGAGAACCCATCTGGTCCTGGACTTTTCTTTGTTGGTAGGCTTTTGATGAGCTCTTCTATTTCATTGCTTGAAATTGATTTATTTAAATTGTGAATATCCTCCTCATTCAGTTTAGGTAATTCATATGTCTCTAGAAACTTGTTGATGTCTTCGAGGTTTTCTGTTTTGTTGGAATATAGATTTTCAAAATAGCTTCTAATTATGTTTTGTATTTCACTTGTGTCTGTTGTGATATTTCCTTGTTCATTCTGAATTTTAGTAATTTGAGTTTTCTCCCTCTTTCTCATTGTTAGTGTGGCTAAGGGTTTATCAATTTTGTTTATTTTATCAAAGAACCAACTATTTATTTTGTTAAATTTTCCAATTGTTTCTTTTGTTTCAATTTCGGTGATTTTGGTTCTGATTTTAACTATTTCCTGTCTTCTACTACTTTTGGTGTTGGTCTGCTCTTCTTTTGCTAGGGCTTTGAGCTGTGGTGTTAAGTAGTTTATTTGTTGATTTCTACTTCTTTTGTTGAATGCGCCCCATGAAATAAATATTTCTCTAAGTACTGCTTTCATAGTGTCCCAGAGAGTTTGATATACTGTGTCTTTGTTGTCGTTTACTTCTAAGAATTTTTTAATTTCCCTCCTGATGTCTTTTGTTATCCATTCATCATATAATAGTGTATTATTTAATCTCCAGGTATTGAAGAAGTTTCTGTTTTTTTATTCTGGCATTTATTTCTGATTTCAATCCATTATGATCTGATAGAGTACAAGGTAGTATCTCTATCTTCTTGTATTTGCTAACAGTAGCTTTGTGGCATAAAATATGGTCTATTTTAGAGAAGGATCCATGTGCTGCTGAGAAGAAAGTGTATTCGTTCTTTGTTGGATGGTATATTCTGTATAAGTCGGTTAAGTCTAAATTGTTGATTGTGTTATTGAGATCTATGGTTTCTTTATTCAATTTTTGTTTGGACGATCTGGCTAGCGGTGAGAGAGGTATGTTCAAATTGCCTAGTATTATTGTTTGTGGTCTATTTGATTTCTGGAATTGAGAAGGATTTGTTTGACGTACATGGATGAGCCAATGTTCGAGGCATAGATATTTATGATTATTATGTCTTGCTGATTTATGCTTCCCTTAAGCAGTATGTAAAGTCCTTCTTTATCCCTTCTGCTAGTTTTGGCTTGAAGTCCACATTATCTGAAATGAGGATGGATACTCCAGCTTTTTTGCTCTGTCCATGTGCATGGTATGTTTTTTTCCCATCCTTTCACCTTTAGTCTATGGGTATCTCTTTCTATGAGATGAGTCTCTTGCAGGCAGCAGATTGTTGGATTTTTCTTTTTAATCCAATCTGCCAGTCTATGCCTTTTGATTGATGAGTTCAGGCCATTAACATTCAGGGTTATTATTGTGATATATTTTGTATTCCCAGTCATTTGACTCATTTTTGTTTTTTTGACATGATTTGGTTTCTCCTTTATTTGGCTATTCCTTTAGGCTAGTTCCTCCCATTACTGATTTGCATCATTGTTTTTCATCTCTTCCTCATGGAATATTTTGCTGAGAATGTTCTGTAATGTCAGCTTTCTTTTTGTAAATTCTTTTAGCTTTTGTTTATCATGGAAGGATCTTATTTCATCGTCAAAACTGAAAGTAAGTTTTGCTGGTTATAAGATTCTTGGTTGGTGTCCGTTTTCTTTCAGGGCTTGGTAAATGTTGCTCCAGGCCCTTCTAGCTTTTAGGGTCTGGATTGAAAAATCTGCTGATATTCTTATTGGTTTCCCCCTGAATGTAATTTGATTCTTTTCTCTTGCAGCCTTTAAAATTCTGTCTTTATTTTGTATGTTAGGTATTTTCATAATAATGTGCCTTGGTGTGGGTCTGTTGTAATTTTGTATATTTGGAGTCCTATAAGCCTCTTGTATTTGGTTTTCCATTTCATTCTTCAGATTTGGGAAATTTTCTGATATTATCTCATTGAATAGATTGTTCATTTCTTTGGTTTGTTTCTCTAAGCCTTCCTCAATCCCAATAATTCTTAAATTTGGCCTTTTCATGATATCCCATAATTCTTGTAGATTCTGTTCATGCTTTCTTACCATCTTTTCTGTTTGTTCAACTTTGTTTTCAAGATTAAATATTTTGTTTTCAATATCTGAAGTTCTGTCTTCCAGGTGTTCTATCCTATTGGTTATGCTTTCTATGGAGTTTTTAACTTGGTTTATTGTTTCCTTCATTTCAAGGATTTCTGTTTGTTTTTATTTCAGTATCTCTAACTCTTTATTGAAATGATCTCTTGCTTCCCGTATTTGCTCTTTTAACTATTGATTGGTGTGATCATTTAATGCCTGCATTTGCTCTTTCATCTCCTCCTTCAATGCCTGCATTTGCTCTTTCATCTCCTCGTTTGCTTCCCTGATTGTTTTAATTATGTACATTCTGAACTCCCTTTCTGACATTTCTTCTGCTGTGCTGTCATTGGGTTTTATTGATATAGTATCTTGGTTTGTTTCGGACATTTTCTTCCCTTGTTTTCTCATATTTGTCAGATGTCAGTGGAACTCTGAGATATTGTGGATTTCCTCTATTGGTTTATAGTGTCCCTGTAGATTTCCAGTGTATCACCTCCCAGCCTTCAGTAGCCTGAAGTCTTGGAGTAACTTGATAATGCAGTGCTTCCGACGAAAGCTGCCCCTAGCCCGCTACTGGTTCCAGGGCTTGGAGCTGGCTCTGTGTGGAAAGGCTCTCACTGCGGGGCCTGCTCCAAGAAGCTGGCCGTGTGGGAGGAGCCCACTTCTGGAGTGCCCAGGGCTGCCTGGAGAAGACTCTAACTGCCCCGCTCTATTCTAATAAGCTGCCCGAATCTGGGCCTGCTGCCTGGGCCGAGCTTCAGTGGGTGGGGGAGACTCACCCAGTGGTTCTATTTTAGTCCGAGTCTCTCAATGCCTCCGTTTCTTGAATCCTGGGTTCTGGAGCGACTGGAGATGCAGTCACCCTCTAGTCTGCCATCTTGGATTGCCCCGTGGAAAAAGCCTGCAGCCAGAGGGGTGCAGGGCTGCCTGGAGAGGTCTCTGGCTGTCCTGCCCTGATCCCAGAGGCTGCTTGCGGATCGGAGGTCTCCGCTGGCTTGGGGACTTGTGGCTGTCTCTGTGTAGAAAGGCTCTCACTGGGCGGTCTTCTCCCAGAAGCTAGCCTAGACAGGCACTTCCCACCAAAGGAGCCGGGCTTCCTGGTGGAGGTTTTTGAGTTATGCTTTAGAACGTGAGTAGGATTTAGTAGATTGGGTTAAGATAATATGCCCAGACAATAAGAAGATATGAAAGTTTGTATAAAGATGGTTCTTGACTTATGGTTGTTCTACTTATAACGTTTTAACTTAAAGAATGGTACAAATGTAATGCTCGAAATAGTATGCTGAGTTTGGAATTTTGGTCTTTTCCTGAGCTAGCATGTGGTAGTATAATACACTATCACCACAATACTGGGTAACAGCAGTCACCATGGCTCCCAGTTATCTATGTGACCTTTGGTTTAAATGACCAATATTCTATAGTGCACTGTATTGCTAAGCTGTCATGTTTGTTAGGATAGTGCATTTAGTGCATTTTTTTTTAAACTGATGATATTTAAGTTGCAATGAGTTTATTGGGATATAATCTATCACAACAAGAATCTGTATTTCTGAGCTCCAGAATAAACACTCTACTACTTACAACTATACCTATGCCTCCACCTCTTCTTACACACACTGTTATATCAGGTTGCTAACTATCATGTTCATGTTTACCATTTAATGCCAGAGCTGTATGTATTTTTTTTTTTCTAATTCTCACAAGATCATCTTTATTTTATGAGTGAGAAAATTGGGTCTCTGATTAAGTGAAGTTGCTACTTTTATTTCATGTCTTTGTAGCTTTGCCAGCTCTATTTGTACTGGAGATAGGTATTGTAATTGCAGCAAGAGATGATGACTGATCTGAGAGAGGAGGCTTAGAATAGCTTAGAACACTCTGGTGAAAATGAATGGTTATAATACTGACTCTGAGTTGTAAAGAAAAGTGTTAAGATCAGCATTTTATATTTAAGTAAGAAATTTAGAAATAGCACATTTTACAAAGTTTGGATATCAGTTTTGAGAAAGTTTTGATATTTGTAAATTTTCAAATACAGAACACTAAATATATAACACTTCATTGTTTGACTCACTGCTGAGTCAGGCAGGAATTTTTACATACGTTATGAGAGAAGAACCTGCAGAACTCTGTCTTCAAATTGCTACCTATGCAGGATAGAGCAGGAGAGAAGACCCAGGAATGGCTTTATGATTAGGGAGAAAGACAGTCTTATATACCTTGCAATTTCAGCTGGTCATAAACAGATGTCTGTCTCAAATATCATTTTCTTCCTACAAATAGGCTTATAATTAAACATAAAATTCTCATAAGAAATTCATTCCTTTACTATACTGCACTGTTTTCTTGAACTGATTGCTATAAAGCAATTCTCAGTGGGAGATTCATAATACAATAGTACACATTTCAGTCAATTATGAGAAAAGAAAACAAATAATTTGCTATTGGTATTAGTTGAATTTTCAAAGATCTGTGTATATGTAAATGTATATACTTTATTTTTAAAAAGAATTTCTCATCAGCTACATTGGATATGAGAAAGTAATGTGCTAATATATTCAAAGTTCTAAAAGAAAAACTTGTCAACCAAAAATCCTGTAGCTATCAAGATTTCTTTAAAACTTGGGTAGAAATTAAGACATTCCCAATTACATGTTGGGGTATTTTGTTGACATTTAGAGATGTCCTGCAAGAAATGCTCAAAGGAGTCTGGTAGATTGGAATGAATGGACATTAGCTAGCAACACAAAGCCCCATGAAAAAGTTAAGATTTTGATAATGATAAAGACATGAATATTTATAAAAGGTAGTGCTATTATAACAAGGGTTTCTCATCCCACCTTTTGTTTCTTACATGGTTTAAGAGAATAATATATTTAAGGAAAATCAATATTAGTCTAAAAGCTAGTAATATGGTACTTTGGTTTGTAACACTATATTTTTCTACATAATTCAAGAGACTGATGCCTTAAAATTGTTAATTGCTTTTTTGGATAGACAATATATAAATATGTAATCCAACATCAATGACTGAAAGGGATGGAGACAGAGCTATGAAGAAGCAAAGATTTTGTATGTAGCTCAAGTTAGGCTGGCATAAATTTAAATTAGGTGCTGGAAATTTAATTTATAGTTTTATAATTATAGGATCTTAAATGTAATCCCTATGGTAACCACAAGAAAATAGTTATGGAAATATACACAAAAAGAAATGAGAAAGGGATTTAAATGTTTCATTACAAAAAATGAGCTAAACATGAAAGGACACAGTAATACAGGAAATAAGGAAACAAAAGCTATAAGGCATGTAGAAAACCAGTACTAAAATAACAGAAGCAAGCCTCTCTTTCAGGTATTACTTTAAATATAAATTGGTAAATTCTTCAATCAAACAACAGAGATTAGAAGAAAGAATTAAAAAACATGATCCAATTGTACACTATCTACAGACTCACGTTAAACCAAGAATGCAAATAATTTGATAGTGAAGCCATGGAAAAAGATATTTCATGAAAATAGTAAGCATAAAGAACAGGGGTGGCTATTTATCAGATAAAATACATTTGATATCAAAAAAGTTTATAGGAGACCAAGTATATTATATGTTAATATAAAGTTTAATACTGAAAGATGATATAGTTGTTATAAACATGTATGCACCTAATAACAAATCATCAAAATGTATGAAACAAAAACTAACAGAACTGAAGGGAGAAATAGTTCTACAATGAAAGTTGGAGACTTTAGTGTCCCATTCTTAATAGTGTATAGAACAATAATCAGGAAAGTAAGGAAATAGAGGACTTAATCTGGATATAACAGACATGCATAGAAGTAGACAAAATAGTTATATCTAGTAAGGTAGGAAAAAGAAGAACACTTCACTCAATAGCACACACAGTTTTACCTCAAGTGCTTATGGGACATTTTTCAAGATAGACTACATGTTAGGCCACAAGTCTCAGTAGATTTCAAAAGATAGATATCATATAATGTATCTTCTCTGACCCCAAACAAAATTAGAAATCAGTTAACAGAAGTAATGGAAAATGGAAAATTCATGGGATTGTGGAAATTAAACAGGTAACACAAACTACAAGCAGATCTATAAAGAAATCACAAAGTCTTTGGAAATGAGCAAGAACAAGAGCACAATATACCAAATCTTATGGGATGTAGTAAAAGCTGTGCTGGTGGGGATTTATAGCTGTAATTCCTTACATTAAAAATGAAGAAAAATATCAAATCATCAGCTTAACTTTTCAACTTGAACAACAACAACACCAACAGGTCAGACTAAACACAAAGCTCTCAGAAGGAAGCAAATAATAAAGATTAAAGTATGAATGATAAGAAAGTAGAAGGTGGAAAAGCAGTAGAGTAAATCAACGAAACTAAAAGTTGGTTCTTCAAAAATATCAACAAAATTGAGAAACCTTTAGCTGAACAGTGATAGGTGTGTAAGGCGTGTAGAAAACAAACAGTGAAATAACAGACATAAGTCTCTCTTTCAGGTATTACTTTATATGTAAAAGAAATACATTCTTCAATTCTCTGGTCAAGGACCAAAAAAGAATGTACAATGTTGTTACCTTTATTCGTGAATATGAGAACCTTAATATTGAGTTAACTCTTGCAAAGCTTGTGGTTAACAAGGCCAAGGATAGATCAGCTGTGCTCTTCACTTCAACCACTGTAAAATGTAGCCTCGAATTAGAAACTATGGTGGATGTTGAAGTGTGTAGGGGAAAAGAAATCTCTTATCTTCATTCCACCTTTGTTTTTTCCTGTTTGATGTCCAAAATGCCTAGAGCAAGAGATTGTTTAATTACTTCTGATTCCAGAATTGTCCTTCTATGATAGAATGTTTCTCTTATGTTGATAGAACTATAGAGCTTAAAATGTAAATTCTCTTGAGTCAGGGGAAACAATCATCTCACATTCACATGAAGTTGTGCAGGACTGGGAACTGATTTTTTCTCAAAAGCAGTAACATGAGAGTGGGATCTTTTAAGGAAAGTGAAAAAGTTTTCTTGAGGTTAGGGGATTCCAAAATGAAAAAGGGAGATAACCAATAAACTGAAAGAACTAGATGTGGGAGTTGAATACACTGATTGCCTACAGTATGATTTTAAATAAGGCATCGGAGTTGCTTAGAAAGAAGAGCAAGGAACACAGAGCTTGACTTCTTTAGAGTGAAAGGACTTTCTAGCTCTGTGGTTTCGGTTGACACTATGGAAATTAAGTGAATGTTAGTTACCTTTTTGTCCTGCCTTTGCCAAAACACGTGATGAGCCTACCGTTTTCTTTGTTGTCTTCTAGTCAGGATTGCCCTGAACCCTTCCTCTAAGACCACAAGTTCAGTTCTTCCAGCAGCATGCTAGACTGACCTGTCAGGCCATTGAGGGTGGCCACTTCCAGGCTGTCTCTGGCACCATCTCAGCACCTGAGGCAGTCTCTGCGAATCTTGAGGGGTAATTCTGACTTCCCTGCACGTAATTTTCCTTCTTGGCTCATAGATTGGTTGTTCTGCCATGTGATTTCATCCAGCTTGCCACAAGGATGACACTACCTTTTTATATTATTTCATGTTGTCCATCTCATTCACCTTCTTAGTCCACATGTAGACAACATGTCGACCTCAATGTCAGCACAAAAAGCCTCATGCAGGGCGTCCGGAGGGGGACGAGTTGTGAAGGGGCATGAATCCTTGCCTCTCCTTCCTCTCCCATGCCAGATCTGGGTACTTCTCTTCATTTATTAGTTCATGACACTGAGAGACCAAACTCTGGGGCTTGCAGAGAAGGCCTGCATGCTTATTATTTTATAATTCCCATGTATCCAAATACTTCGGGAGGCCCACAGAGTTTGATATGATAGAGTGTACCAGTTTTTCTTCCTAACAAAGAGAGCAGAATGCATGACTCTTTCCATTGTAGAGTCATAGGCAGGGCATGGGGCAAAAAAACTTAGGGATGCTCAGGGCAATGAGTATACTTGGAATCTTCTGGAAATAACTGAGTAACCTATAGCAGGTATCTTATAGAGGTAGTAACTGGAATTTAAGGTTTCTTAGCAAAAGAATGGTTAAATGTGAACTAAAGATCATATTTCCTGTTATTTGAAATATGATCTTTAGTTCATAAAATGTTGAGGATGTACCGACTGATACAAGAAAGTAATATCCTAGAGCGAATTGTTATGGAACAAGAACTGAAAGACCTGAGCTTAAGAGAATCCACAGAACTTGAATCATACAATATAAAGAATATGAACCATTTTATTTTTTATCATCATTTTTATTTTTGCAAACTGCATTTTGATTCATTGTAGACAAATAGGGTACAACTTTTCATTTCCATGGTTGTGCACAATGTAGATTCATACCATTTGTGTAATCATACATGTACATAGGGTAATGATGTCTGTCTCATTCCACTGTCTTTCATACCCCCATCCCCTTCTCCCTCTCATTTCTGGAAAGGAGATTTCAGGAATACCTAGTAAAGATGCTTCAAGAACTCCTTAAGTAAGGGAAAGGGAAGGTTTATATACAAACCCCAGTAGATACATATATATTCTTCTTAAATATAATTAAGCTTAAAATAACTGTAAATCATTTTCTGCATGGAGTAGGTTAATACTTTCATAAAGAGTCAAGATAAAGAAGCTCATCAAGTTAGGGTCATAGATAAGGTGTCTTTATGGGGCAGATCTAACCTGTTATTAGGTAATTTAATTAATTGTATAAATACTTATTGAATAACTCAGTGTGCTTGATATTCTTTTAGATACTTAATATGTATTAGTGAGTTAAAAAGATGCTAAAGAAATCTTTGTAAGTCCATGCCTGATTCAGAAAAAGGAAAATCAAGAGTAAAATAGATCTATCTATCCATCTATCCATTGAGAGAGAAAAAGAGAAAGAGTGAGAGAGAGAGAGAAGTTATATGTGGATGCAAAGGGACGGCAAATCAGTCTTTATCCTAAAATTTAACTTACATGTGCTAGTCTGAGTGTCTGGAGTCGTTTTAGATGTTACATGGTGATGGAAAGATACCTGGAACTATCTGCTCTGAATTCCAACCATCTGAATTCCAACCACGAGAGAAATGTGAGGCTCACTGGGCACAGCTGTGTGTTCTGTATAACATGAGTTAATTTTTCTAGAGGGGAGTAGGAGTGTAGACAGAGAGTTGGGCAGTAGAAGAGAGAAAGCAATAGGATGTTAGAGAAAAGGCAATTTTATGTAAACAAGAAAAAATGTAAGTCTAAAAGAAGCAAGCTGGAAAGTAGCTATTAGCATCATACTTTCTGTATTTTAGATCAGAATATGGTAATGATATTTTGTTTTATTTTGTTCTCCACTCCCCCTTCAAGTCCTCAATTAGGCCTTGAGAAAGGAGTCAGTGCACTTTTAAAACTTTCCGCTTAATCACCTATAGTGAATGCTCATTTAATGATTGTCTTTTTGTACCAAACAAGAAGTAGCAATGCTTTTAGCAAGAGGAATGGAATGAAAAAGAAATTGCCTAATCAGCCCTGCTCATGCAGTGCTTTGTGAGAAAGATTATTGAATTTTCAGTCTCTGCAGAATTTTAATGAAGCTCCATCTTGCTGGAAAATCCAGCCCTTTGTCAATAGAGTTCAATAACTCGACCACCCATGTAATAAGATGTACCAGTTGAAATCTTTCACTCTGCCAAAGCCAGAGGTGTGCCAGAAGCACTCTGGAAATGTGGAAACACTTTTTGTGCCTGCTGTCATGGATAAAGCTCTGGAGGTCATGAATGAATGCTATTTTAAATAATATTTGTAAGGACATAATAATGTTAGCCGTAATTATGTGCCAGACACTCAGCTATGTGTTCTACATATCCTCCATCTTCTTATACCCACAACTGCTCTAGGAAGTAGTTATTCTCATTATTTCCTCTTTGCACGTGAGAAAACAGTTTTAGTGTGGTAGATAGAATAATGGCCGCACAAAGTTATCCTCATCTCTGAAACCTGAGAATTTTACCTTATATAACAAAAAAGGACATTGCACATGTAGTTAAGTTAAAGATCTTGAGATGAAGAGATGATCTGAATTACCAATGGATGGATGCATAGCATGGTGGCTTGTAAGGGAGAAGCAATCGAATCAGAAACACACAGGAGATGTGAAGTGGAAAGCAGAGGTTGAGTTGATGCAGGAAAGGATCATAAGGCAGGTGGTCCTCAAGCTGCAACAGGCAAGGAAATCAATCAGCCCTAAACCCTGCATAAAGGAACTGTCCCCACCAACATCTTAATTTTAGCTATGTTAAGTCAACTTTAGGTTTATGGCCTCCAGAATATAAGAGAATAAAAATATTTGTGTTTTTCAAGCCACCACACGTGTGGTTATTTGTTCCAACAATAAGAGGAAATGAATGTATTTGGTAAGAGCAGGTAATTCCCACAAGGTCATTCATCTAGGGCAGGGCTTCTCAGCCTTGACATGATGGACACTTGGGGCAGAATTTCACTGTTGTTGGTCCTGTCCTGTGCATCATAGGATGATTAGCAACATTCCTGGCTGTTATGATTTGCATATCAGGTGTCCCCCCAAAACCTCATGTAATAATACAGCAATATTCAGAGGTAAAATTATTAGAGTATGAGAGCTGTAACCTCATCAGTGAATCAATCTATTTGATGCATTAATAATTTGAGTGGATGACTGGAAGGTGCTCATAGGCAGCAGGGCATGGCTTAAGGAAGTAGGTTGCTGGAGCATGCCCTTGGGCCTTATATTTTGTCCCTTGCTCCTCACTCTCTCTTTCTACTTCCTGGATGCCATGAGCTGAGAGTGCTTTCCTCTGTCATAATGATCTGCTTCACCTCAAGTCCAGAGCAATGGAGTTGGTTGATTATGAACTGAACCTCTAAGACCATAAGCCTCAAGGAAACTTTTCCTCTTCTAAGTTGTTCTTGCCACATATTTTAGTTTCAGTGATGGAAAATTTACTTAAACATTGGCCTCTTTACTCATTATATTCTGGTAGTACACCTTTTAATTTAACAATCCCAAAATCTTCTAGACATTGCAAAATATCTTGTGGGGAGCAACATTACCCCTGATTGAGAACTACTTAACAACTTAACATTACACCAGGGGATCCAAGATGGCAGACTGGAGGGTGACTGCATCTCCTGTCACTCCAGAACCCAGGATTCAAGAAGGGGAGGCATTGAGAGACTCGGACTAACATAGAGCCATGGGTGAGTCTCTCCCACCGGGTGAAGCTTGGCCCAGGTGGCAGGCCCGGACAGGGGTGGCTTCTCAGAGCAGGGCAGGGCAGCTAGAGTCTTCCCCAGGCAGCCCTGCTCCGTCCAGCAGCAGGCTCCTTCCATGGCCAGCTTCTCAGAGCAGGCTGTCCAGTGAGAACCTTTCTTCACAGAGCCAGCTCCAAGTCCCAGAGCCAGCAGCGAGCTCCGGCCCACAGGCAGCCTCTGGGACCAAGGCAAGTCAGCCAGAGACTTCTCCAAGCAGCCCTGCTCCCTGTGGCGGCAACTCCTTCCATGTCCAGCTTCTCAGAGCACACAGCCCAGTGAGAGCCTTTCCTCACAGAGCCAGCTCCAAGCCCTGGAACCAGTAGCGGGCTAGGGGCAGCTTTCTTCAGAAGCACTGCATTATCAAGTTCTTACAAGTCTTCAGGCTACTGAAGGCTGGGAGATGATATACTGGAAATCTACAGGGACACAATAAACCAATAGAGGAAATCAGCAATATCTCAGAGTCCCACTGATAGCTGACCAATATGAGAAAACAAGGGAAGAAAATGTCCGAAACAACCCTAGATACTATATCAATAAAACCCAATGACAGCACAGCAGAAGAAATGTCAGAAAGGGAGTTCAGAATGTACATAATTAAAACAATTAGGGATATCATTCGTCCTTTGGCTTTTTGAGATTGGCTTATCTCACTTAGCATGATATTCTCCAATTTCATCCATTTGCCTGCAAATGCCATAATTTTATCATTCTTTATGGCTGAGTAATATTCCATTGTATATATATACCACAGTTTATCCACTCATCAATTGAAGGGCATCTAGGGGGAAGGGGAAAAAATAACAGAATGAATCAAACAACATTACTCTATGTAAATTTATGATTACACAAATGGTATGCCTTTATGCCATGTACAAACAGAGAAGCAACATGTATCCCATTTGTTTACAATAAAAAAATAAAATAAAATAAAATAAAATTAAAAAAAAGACAAAAACAATTAGGGAAGCAAACAAGGAGATGAAAGAGCAAATGCAGGCATTGAAGGAGGAGATGAGAGAGCAAATGCAGCATTAAATGATCACACCAATCAACAGTTAAAAGAGCAAATACAGGAAGCAAGAGATCATTTCAATAAAGAGTTAGAGATACTGAAAAAAAAAAAAAAAACAAACAGAAATCCTTGAAATAAAGAAAACAATAAACCAAGTTAAAAACTCCATAGAAGGCATAACCAATAGGATAGAACACCTGGAAGACAGAACCTCAGATATTGAAGACAAAATATTTAACCTTGAAAACAAAGTTGACCAAACAGAGAAGATGGTAAGAAATCATGAACAAAATCTACAAGAATTATGGGATATCATGAAAAGGCCAAATTTAAGAATTATTGGGATTGAGGAAGGCTTAGAGAAACAGACCAAAGGAATGAACAATCTATTCAATGAGATAATATCAGAAAATTTCCCAAATCTGAAGAATGAAATGGAAAGCCAAGTACAAGAGGCCTATAGGACTCCAACAACATTACAACAGACCCACACAAAGGCACATTATTATGAAAATATCTAACATACAAAATAAAGAAAGAATTTTAAGGCTGCAAGAGAAAAGAATTAAATTACATTCACGGGGAAACCAATAAGAATATCAGCATATTTTTCAATCCAGACCCTAAAAGCTAGAAGGGCCTGGAACAACGTTTACCAAGCCCTGAAAGAAAACGGATGCCAACCAAGAATCTTATACACATCAAAACTTACATTCAGATTTGACGACGAAATAAGATCCTTCCATGATAAACAAAAGCTAAAGGAATTTACAAAAAGAAAGCCAGCATTACAGAACATTCTCAGCAAAATATTCCTTGAGGAAGAGTGGAAAAACAACAATGCAAATCAGCAACAGGAGGAACTAGCCTAAAGGAATAGCCAAATAAAGGAGAAACCAAATCATGTCAAAAAACAAAAATGAGTCAAATGACTGGGAATACAAATCATATCACAATAATAACCCTGAATGTTAATGCCTGAACTGATTAATCAAAAGACATAGACTGGCAGATTGGATTAAAAAGAAAAATCCAACAATATGCTGCCTGAAAGAGACTCATCTCATAGGAAGAGATACCCATGGACTAAAGGAAAAAGGATGGGAAAAAACATACCATGCACACAAACATAGCAAAAAAGCTGGAGTATCCATCCTCATTTCAGATAATGTGGACTTCAAGCCAAAACTAGTCAGAAGGGATAAAGAAGAACATTACATACTGCTTAAGGGAAGCATAAATCAGCAAGACATAACAATCATAAATATCTATGCCTCGAACATTTGCTCATCTATGTACATCAAACAAATCCTTCTCAATTCCAGAAATCAAATAGACCACAACACAATAATACTAGGCGATTTTAACACACCTCTCTCACCACTGGATAGATCTTCCAAACAAAAATTGAATGAAGAAACCATAGATCTCAATAACACAATCAACAATTTAGACTTAACCGACATATATAGAATATTACCATCCAACAAAGAATGAATACACTTTCTTCTCAGCAGCACATGGATCCTTCTCTAAAATAGACCATATTTTATGCCACAAAGCTACTAATAGCAAATGCAAGAAGACAGAGATAATACCTTGTATTCTATCATATCAAAATGGGTTGAAATTAGAAATAATGACAGAATAAAAAACAGAAACTTCTCCAATACCTGGAGATTAAATAATACACTATTATATGATGAATGGATAACAGAAGACATCATGAGGGAAATTAAAAAATTCTTAGAAGTAAATGAGAACAAAGACACATCATATCAAAATCTCTGGGACACTATGAAAGCAGTACTTAGACAAAGATTTATTTCATGGGGCACATTCAACAAAAGAAGTAGAAATCAACAAATAAACGACTTAATTACAGCTCAAAGCCCTAGCAAAAGAAGAGCAGACCAACACCAAAAGTAGTAGAAGACAGGAAATAGTTAAAATCAGAACCAAAATCACCAAAATTGAAACAAAAGAAACAGTTGGAAAAATTAACAAAATAAATAGTTGGTTCTTTGAAAAAAATAAACAAAATTGATAAACACTTAGCCACACTAACAAAGACTAAGAGGGAAAAAACTGAAATTATGAAAATTCGGAATGAATAAGGAAATATCACAACAGACACAAGTGAAATACAAAACATAATTAGAAGCTATTTTGAAAATCTATATTCCAACAAAACAGAAAACCTCGAAGACATCAACAAGTTTCTAGAGACATATGAATTACCTAAACCGAATGAAGAGGATATTCACAACTTAAATAAATCAATTTCAAGCAATGAAATAGAAGAGGTCATCAAAAGCCTACCAACAAAGAAAAGTCTGGGACCAGATGGGTTCTCAGCTGAGTTCTACAAAACCTTTAAAGAAGAGCTCATTCCAATACTTCTCAAAGTATTCCGTATAATAGAAGAGGAGGGAACCCTCCCAAACTCATTCTATGAAGCCAATATCATCCTGACACATCGAGGAAAGAAAATTTCAGAGCAATATCCTTAATGAACATCAACACAAAAATTCTCAACAAAATTTTAGCAAATCGCATACAAAAATATATTAAAAAGATAGTGCACCACGATCAAGTGGGTTTTATCCCAGGGATGCAAGGTTGGCTCAACATCCAGAAATCAATAAATGTCATTCACCATATCAATAGACTTAAAGTCAAGAATCACATGATTATTTCAATAGATGCAGAAAAAGCATTTGATAAAATATAGCATCCCTTCATGCTCAAAACACTAGAAAAAATTGGGATGGTAGGAACATTCCTTAACATCATAAAGGCCATCTACACTAAGCCCATGGCCAATATCATTCTAAATGTTGAAAAACTGAAAGCATTCCCCCTAAAAACTGGAACAAGGCAGAGATGCCCTCTTTTACCACTTCTATTCAACATCTTCCATGAAACTCTTTTACCACTTCTATTCAACATCGTCCATGAAACTCTAGCCAGAGCAATTAGACAAACCAAAGAAATTAAAGGGATACGAATTGGAAAAGAAGAACTCAAACTATCCCTGTTCGCTGATGACATGATTATATATTTAGAAGAACCTGGAAATTCCACCAGAAAACTTTTAGAACTCATAAGTGAATTCAGTAAAGTAGCAGGTTACAAGATCAATGCTCATAAATCCAATGCATTTTTATACATAAGTGATGAATCTTCAGAAAGAGAAATTAGGAAAACTACCCCATTCACATTAGCATCGAAAAAAATAAAATACTTGGGAATCAATCTCACAAAAGAGGTGAAAGACCTCTACAATGAGAACTACATAACACTAAAGAAAGAAATTAAAGAAAACCTTAGAAGATGGAAAGATCTCCCATGTTCTTGGATAGGCAGAATTAATATTGTCAAAATGGCCATACTACCAAAAGTGCTATACAGATTCAATGCAATTCCAATTAAAATCCCAATAATGTACATTACAGAAGTAGAGCAAGCAATTATGAAATTCATCTGGAAGAATAAGAAGCCCAGAATAGCTAAAGCAATCCTCAGTAGAAAAAGTGAAGCAGGGGGTATCGCTATACCAGATCTTCAACTGTACTACAAAGCAACAGTAACAAAAACGGCATGGTATTGGTACCACAATAGACAGGTAGATCAATGGTACAGAATAGAGGACATGGACACAAACCCAAATAAATACAATATTCTCATACTAGACAAAGGTGCCAAAAATATGCAATGGAGAACAGATAGCCTCTTCAACAAATGGTGCTGGGAAAAATGGAAAACCATATGTAACAGAATGAAATTAAACTCCTATCTCACCCTGCACAAAACTCAACTCAAAATGGATCAAGGACCTCGGAATCAGACCAGAGACCCTGCATCTTATAGAAGAAAAAGTAGGTCCAAATCTTCACCTTGTTGGCTTAGGATCAGACTTCCTTAACAGGACTCCCTGTTAAGCACAAGAAATAAAAGCAAGAATCAACAACTGGGATAGATTCAAACTAAAAACTTTCTCTCAGCAAAAGAAACTATCAGTAATGTGAAGAGAGAGCCTACAGAGTGGGAGAATATCTTTGTCACTCATACTTCCGATAGAGCACTAATTTCCAGAATCTATAAAGAACTCAAAAAACTCTACACCAAGAATACAAATAATCCAATCAACAAATGAGCTTAGGAAATGAACAGACACTTCATAGAAGAAGATGTACAAGCAATCAACAGATATATGAAAAAATGTTCAACATCTCTAGTAATAAGAGAAATGCAAATCAAAAGTACCCTAAGATTTCATTTCACCCCAATTAGAATGGCGATTATCAAGAACACAAGCAACAAGAGGTGTTGGCGAGTATGTGGGGAAAAAGGTACACTCATATATTGCTGGTGGGGTTGCAAATTAGTGCAGCCACTCTGGAAAGCAGTATGGAGATTCCTCAGAAAGCTTGGAATGGAACCACCATTTGACCCAGCTATCCCACTCCTTGGCCTATACCCAAAGGACTTAAAATCAGCATACTACAGAGATACAACCACATCAATGTTCATTGCTGCTCAATTCACAATAGCCAGATTGTGGAACCAACCTGGATGTCTTTCAGTTGATGAATTGATAAATAATCTGTGGAATACATATACAATGGAATATTACTCTGCCGTAAAGAATGATATAATTATGGCATTTGCAGGCAAATGGATGAAATTGGAGAATATCATGTTAAGTGAGATAAGCCAATCTCAAAAAACCAAAGGACGAATGATCTCGCTGATAAGCGGATGATGACATATAATGTGGGGTGGGAGAGGTTAGCGTTAGGGTTAGGGTTAGGTTTAGGGTAAGGTTTAAGGAGGGGGGCAAGAATGGAGGAAGGAAGGACTGTATAGAGGGAAAAGAGGCGTGGGAGGTGTGGGTGGGAAGGAAAAAAATAACAGAATGAATCCAACAACATTACCCTATGTAAATTTATGATTACACAAATGGTATGCCTTGGCTCCATGTCAAACAGAGAAACAACATGTATCCCATTTGTTTACAATAAAAATAAATAAATAAAAACATTACACCAGAAAAAGAATTTAAGTTCTTTTAATATTTGATGGTTTTCAAATTTCGTGGCACAATTAGGAAAAAAAATTGTTAGACTTCAAATATATTTCATGGCACAATTAGCAAAAAAATTGTTAGATATCAAATATATTCAATTAAATGGTAAAAAAAATTGAATAAGCCTTTAAATTTTCATATTGAAGATTTAAAACATCAAGCTGACCTCAATCTTTTAAAATTGACAGATAAATATTTACAATGACTAGACAGACTCTAGTTACAATGGTATTCGAGGTCTATTCCCTCCTTTCAAAACCCTTTGGGGTTAATTTCTGAATGCAAACATGTCTTCGTAAATGTCGTGGATAATTTAAACTTCTAGGAGAAGTTGAGTCAGCATTCAAGCATAGGTTCTCGGGATCAGAAAAGTCTTTTAACTGGTACTGTCTTCTGCTTCATCGGGTCATAGAGTGCAACTGTTATGGTCACTCATCAGCATGCGTTTGCTCCTTGTGGAATGTACCTACCAATTTGTTCCCAGCAACTCAGTTTTCAAATCTTTGCAAATCCTTTCTCAGTCATTTCAGGTTGAGTTTGAGATGTCAGATGTCTATTTAGCATTCAACATCTGTGAATGAGAGGGAGAACAATTACTGGGCATAGGGAGAATTTGAACTGAAATACACTCTAGCTATGGGTTGTCCCACACAGGGCTGAAGTGGCAAAATCCTTATGACAGTGTCTCATTCAATCAAAAATATGAATCATATACGAAGCCCATGACTTTGGGCAAGGGAACTCCTTTCAGCTGAAATGAACCCCAGCTCTTGTCCCTGTAAGTTCTAAAACCCCTGTCACCATGCTCTTTGAGGCCTTGATTACTGAATCAGATCAATTGAAGTAAAAATTTAGCAAGTAATTACCAAGATGCACTTGAGTAAGTCATCTGGACACCACTATTTAACAGCAGGATTATTTCTTCCTGATGATCTGGGTCAGTTTTTCTTGCCATGATGTCTAATCCTTTTCTTATCTGCTGCTCTCTGGATTCAAGAAGCCCAGAGGACTCACATATCAACCACACTTACAATTCAATGTGATCTGGGTACAGTGTGTTTCATATGGGGACTAGTTCCTTTAAAGCATTGGTAACAAGCATAAAATTCCCGAGTGGATCATTTGAAGTAACTATAAGTGGGGCTATATCTGATATCACTGTTTATCTACTGGGGACATAATCCTATATAAAGATCTTCATAGAATACACAAACTTTTTCCTAGAGGATGACATTCTACCCTCCCTAGTATTCCCTGAGCTGTATCTTCAGTGGGTTACCTGATCAATCTGGAACCTTTCGGTAGGGTGGTGCGGGAAGTGGGGGCTGAAAATTGCACAGTCTTGTCTTTTCCAGGGTAGAAATGGTGACAGAGAAAGGTGGAGAAATGAACTGAATATCACTATTCCTTGGAGTGTCTAACAAAATGCAAAACTCTATAGCTTATTTTCTTGGAAATTGAGGATCATATTCTAGAAGTTTTATTCATTTTTACAAATGCTTAGTTTTATAGGTTTTGTCACAAATAATTTTACATCATGTTGCTTTTTATTTTATGATTTCTTAAATGAATTTAAACAGTATTCTTTAAGATGAAAAAAAATCACATGAAAAATTAGGACTCTATGCTGGACTAATTCATTAGATTAGCAGCTATGGGTGTTTTTTCTTTTCTTTCTTTCTTTCTTTCTTTCTTTCTTTCTTTCTTTCTTTCTTTCTTTCTTTCTTTCTTTCTTTCTTTCTTTCTTTCTTTCTTTCGAAAATTATGCTGGGAGCTTGGTTCTTCTATTCTTCTACCCCTAGTTTATTGTTCCCTGTAGATCAAAACGTACTATATGGCACTCTTTCCTTCTAAAAATTACCAGAATTCGTTGAAGTTCTGTAGGAGAGACATGAACATCCAGATTCAAGTACCAATAATGACTTTGGGTTAGAACTGATGCAAATAATGCAGTTTTAATTTTGATTATTTGAAAATATCTTATAGACATTATTTTTATTCAGTAGTTAGATAAGAGCTGTTAGCTACACTACTAATATACTAGTTTTCAAGCCTAGGTAACTGGAGGAGTGATGGTGATTGCTTCGAAGTCCAGGACTAGGAAGATGGGAGTTGCTGATTGAAATGAAAAGTCCATTTTACATTAACCCAGAAGTGATGGGGGTCTATGGTTATACACTTTGGGATATTTTTCAAAAACATCCATATTCAAGATGGTCACACTGGCATACTTCTATTCATTCAACAAACATTTGGTGACTGTACTTTAATATTCAAGAGGACCTGATTCAATGGTAATCAAGTCAGAAGACAGTGCAACACATCTAATATGTTATTTTAAATTGACAAATGATTCAGTTTGGGCCTATGTGAGTCAGCTTTCTGTCACTGTGAGAAAATAGCTGAGAAAAGTAAACCAAAAGGAGGAAAGATTCATTTGGCTCATAGTCTCTGAGGTTGCAGTGCAGGGTCAGTTGACTCCATGGCTTTTAGGCTTGTGGCTACTTAGAACCATACATAGCAGGAGCACGGGGCAGAGAAAAGCTGCTCAGCTCTTGGTAACCAGGAGAACACAAGGGACCAGTCACAAATGTACTCTTTACAGGTGCAATACCAGTGACCCACTTTCTCCAATAAAACCCGATCCCCATTTTCTCCCAATACACCATCAGCTTGGGACCCGTCTTGAACACATGAACTTTTGAGGCACACTGAAACCATAACATAGCCAATTACTAAGTTACAAATCCAGTACTTGAAAAGCCCTTGAGAGTAAGGTTGTATGTTTTCATATGTCCTCTATTAAAAACTCAATGCTACCACAAGGTGGAATGTTGCTAGCCATTTATATGTTAAGGTGAATTGCTAATGAAAATGGAAGAGACAGTAAGTGTCCGGGAAATTGATTTGTATCTAGCCTCTACATAGTCTAGCCTTTACAGTGAAGATAAAGACAGTTTTTCAATTGTAACAGATGAATGTGGTAAAATAAAAGATTAAGTTCATGAAGTTCAGTTTTTCAATATGAAAAAAAAGTACTTAAAATAATATGGGCATGGATCGATTATGTACTGGGAATGGTTAGTCATGTGAGGGTTTGCTGAGGTTTTTTGATGATAGAAGGATATGCTTACTTACATTCTGCTCTCCTGGGACCAAGACCTTGAGGTCTTCTTTTCTTCTTTGTTTCAAAGATGCCTGTGGCTTTTATTTTTCAAATACAACATATATGCTGCTAATATTAGTTGGCTCTCAATTTTGATCATTTATACAAAAATCATTTCAAGAGAATTTATTTGCATTATTCTTGAGACCATATTTAAAAATTAATTATTAAATGAATTATTTGTTCTCTGGAGTTAGTTTCAACATTGATAAGCTGTCATCCAAATCTTTATATACGAAATTCTTATTTTATATTTGCTTGTAAAAATGTAGGAGGAAAAGGAAGCTTTTTATTTTCCATTTTAAGTTTTTAGGACTAATAATACTTAAAAATGTCATTAATTTCAGCTCTGATCTTATTTCCTGTTGTCTAATAATTTTGGAGTTAGTTTGTTCTTCCTTTTCTAGGGCCCTAAGGCATAACATTGCATTATTTAGGATCTTTCTGTTTTGTTTTGTTTTGTTTCACCTATCTGCTTTCCAAATTGGTTGTACTAAATTATAGTTCACCAACTCTATGAGTATACCTTTCCCCCAACATTCTCACTATCACTATTATTTGTATTCTTGATTATTGTCATTCTGACTGGAGGGAGATGAAATCTCAGTGTACTTTTGATTTGCATTATCCTGATTGCAAAGGATGTTGAAAAATTTTTCATATATTTGTTGGTGTTTTGTATTTCTTCATTTAAGAAATGTTTAATTCTTTCACACATTTATTGATTGAGGGTTTTTGTGTGTGTGTGTGTGTGTGTGTGTGTGTGTGTGTGTGTATGTATACATCCTGAATATAAATGTTCTGGATATTAATCCCCTCTCACAGGAATAGCTGGTGAGGATTTTGTCATTCTATAGGCTTTCTCTTCAGGCCCTTAATTGTTTCCTTTAATATGCACCTTTTAAATTTGATGCCATCCCACTTATTGATTGTTGGTTTTCATTCTTGAGTTTTTGTGCAGGGTGACAGATAAAGATCTAGTTTCATGCTTCTACTATGAATTTCCAGTTTTCCCAGTACCACTTGTTAAAATAGTCTATCATTTCTCCAATATGTTTTTGGCACCTTCATCAAGTACCAGACTGTATCTATGTGAATTTGCTGTTGTGTCTTCTATTCCATTAGTCTCAGTGTCTGTTTTGATGCCAACACCATGCTGTTTCTGTTATTATTGCTCTGTATTGTAATCTGAGATCAGGTATTTGGTTTCCAGCATTGCTCTTTGGTTTAGTACTTCTTTGGGTATTCTGGATCTATTATTCTTCTAAACGAATGTTAGGACTGTTTGTCTAGATCTGTGAATAACATAATTGATATTTTAATAGGATTCACATTGAATCTGAATTGAATAGGATTCATCATTGAATGATGTTTTTGGAAGTATAGCCATTTTGACAATATTCATTCTGCCTATCTAAGAATGTGGGAGGTCTTTCCATCTTCTTCTTTTATTTATTTATCTATCTATCTATCTTATTTAATTCTTTTTAGTTATACATGACAGTAGAATGTATTTTGACATATCATACATACATGTAATATAACTTCCCAGTCTTATGGTTGTATATGATGTGGAGTTATACTGGTCATGTATTCATATATGAATGTAGGAAAGTTATGTCCAATTCATTTTACTGTCTTTCCCATTCCTACCCACCCTCCCTTCCCCATTCTCCCCTGTTCAGTCTGGTGAACCTCCTCTCCTCCCTCCCCACTGCCTATTGTGAGTCAGCGCCCGCATGTCAGAGAGAACACTCAGCTTTTATTCTTTTGGGATTGTTTTTTTTTCACTTAGCATGCTAGCCTCCAGTTCCATCCATTTACTGGCAAATGCCATAATTTCATTCTTCTTTATGGCTGAGGAATATTCCATTGTGTATATTTAACACAGTTTCTTTATCCATTTGTTTGTTGAAGGGCACCTAGGTTGGTTCCATAGTTTAGTTATTGTGAATTGAGCTGCTATGAACCAGGTTAAATAGTGGTCACATTTCAAGTTGTCTGAAGAACTGCTTTCCAGAGTGGTCACACCAATTTACAGTTCCACCAGCAATGTATAAGTGTACCTTTCCCTCACATCCTTTCCAGCATTTATTATTTGTATTCTTGATTATTTTCATTCTGACTGAGATGAAATCACAGCATAGTTTTAATTTGCATTTCTTTAATTTGCTGATGGTGCTGAACATTTTTCATATATTTGTTGACTGTATTTCTTCTTTTGTGAAGTGTCTGTTCAGTTCCTTTGCCAAATTATCGATTTTGGGGGTTTTTTTGGTATTAAGTTTTTTGAGTTCTTTATGTATCCTGGAGGTTAATGCTCTCTCTGAGATATATGTGGCAAATATTTTCTCTCCCATTTTGTAGGCTTTCTCTTCATGCTACTGATTATTTTCTTTGTTGCAAACAAGCTTTTTAGTTTGATTCCATCCCATTTGTTGATTCTTGATTTTACTTCTTGCACTTTAGAAGTCTTGTTGAGGAATTTGGTTCCTAAGCTGACATGATGGAGATTTGGGCCTACTTTTTCTTCTAGTAGGTGCAATGTCTCTGGTCTAATGTGTACATCCTTGATCAACATTGAGTTGAGTTTTGTGCATGATAAGAAATAGGGGTCTAGTTTCATTTTATTACATAAGGATTTCCAGTTTTCCCAGCACCATTTGTTGAAGAGGTTATCTTTTCTCTAATATAGGTTTATGGCACCTTTGTCTGGTATGACATAACTGTATTTATGTGGATTTGTCTCTTTGTCTTCTATACTGTACCATTAGTCTTCATGTCTATTTGGTTCCAATACCATGCCATTTTCTGAAGCGCTGTCTGGTATTGTGATGCCTCCTACTTCACTTTTCTTGCTAAATATTGCTTTGGCTATTCTGGGCCTCTTGTTTTTCCAAATAAATTTCATGACTGCTTTTTCTATTTCTATGAAGAACATTTTTTGAACCTTAATAGGAATTGCTTTAAATCTATATAATACTTCTGGTAGTGTGGCCATTTTGACAATATTAGTAATTCTGCCTATCCAAGAATTGTGAATGGAATGGTTTTCCTGATTTTTTTCTCAGAAGATTCATTATTGGATATGGGAAAGGTATTAATTTTTGTATGTTGATTCTGTATCCTGCTAGTTTACTGAATTTGTTTATCTATTCTAGAAGTCTTCTGGTAGAGTTTTATTGAGTTTTCTAGATATAGGATCATTTCATAAGCAAAAAGATAATTTAAGTTCTTTGTCTGCTTTAGTATCAGTGATACTAGCTTCATAGAATGAATTTGGGAGTGTCCCCTCCCTATCCATTTCATGGAATAATTTGAGAAGGACTGGAATTAGGTCTTCTTTAAAGGTCTGGTAGAACTTGGCTGTGAATCCGTCTAGTCCTAGGCATTTCTTTGTTGAAAAGCTTGTACTTGGTGCTTCAGTCTCATTGTCTGATATTGGTCTGTTTAGTTTTTATATACCTTTATGGTTCAATTTAGGTAGATCATATATGTCTAGAAATTGTCAGTATCTTCTAGATTATGCAGTTTATTAGAGTGTAAGTTTTCAAAGTATTTTCTAATTATCTAATGGATTTCAAATATGTGTGTGGTGATATACATATTTTTTGTTGTTTTCATCTCTAGTTTCATTGATTTGAGTCTTCTCTCTTTTGTTTAGTTTGGCTAAGGGTTTATCTTTTCAAACAACAGACTATTTGTTGCATTGATCCTTTGTGTTTTTTTTTTCTTTTATTCATTACTTCATTAATTTCAGTTCTGTTCATATTTCCTGTATTCTACTAATTTTGGAGTTAATTTGCACTTCCTTTTCGGGGGTCCCAAGGTGTAACATTAGATTATTTATTTGGGATTTTTCTGTTTTGTTTTGTGTTTTCTGATATAGACACTTAATGTTGCAAACTTTCCTCTTAGAACTGCCTTCATTTTGTCCTAGAGATTTTGATATGCTTTATCTCTGTTCTAATTTGTTTCTGTGGATATATTTGTTTCTTCCCTGACTTCTTTTGTGACCTATTCCTCATTGAAAAGCATATTATTTAATCTCCAAGTATTAAAGTGGCTTCTGTTTTTTACATTGTTATTGATTTCTTGTTTCATTTCACTATGATCTGATAAGATGCAATAAATTTTATCAATTTTTTATCTGTTAAATTTTGCTTTGTGTCCTAAAATACAGTCTCTTTTACAGAAGGTACCATATGTAGCTGTGAAGAAAGTGAATTCAGTTGTTGATATGTGAAATATTTTATAGATGTCTTTTAGAGCCATTTTATTAATAGTATATTTTTAGTTCTGAATTCTTCACATAGTTTGTCCAGATAACCAATAGATTCATAATAGATCTAGCATTATTGTATTGAGATCTGTTTCATTCCTTATACTGAGTAGGGTTCATTGTATGTATATAGGTTCATAAACAAATGGGGCATAAAATTTATAATCATTATGTCTTTTTGTTTGAAAGTCCCATTAACCACTATGAAGTGACTTTCTTTTTCTATTCTGATTAAGTTTGGCTTGAAGTCTGCTTCATCAGACATTAGAGTAGCTACTCCTATTTGCTTTTGCTCTCTATTTGCATGGTATATCTTTCTTCTATCCTTTCACCTTTAGTTAATGGATGTTTTTGCCATAAATTGAGTCTCTTTTAAATAACCTATGGCTGGGTCTTGTTTTCAAATCCATTCTGCCTATCTATATATTTTGATTAGAGAGTTTAGACCATTTACATTCCATGTTGTTATAGAAAGATGATTTTTATTTTCTTTCATTTTGATTTATTTCTAATGCTTAATTCATTCTTAATGATGATATCCTTCATTGTCTTTTCTTCCCCTGTCCTCTTTTAAACTCTTTTTTGGTGTGTATGTTTGTGTGTATGTGTGTGTATGTGTTTGTGTACACCAGGGATTGAACTCAGGGGCACTCAACCACTGAGCCACATATTTAGCCCTATTTTGTATTTTATTTGGAGTCAGGGTCTCACTGAGTTGCTTAGTGCCTTGATTTTACTGAGGCTGACTTTGAACTCTCCATCCTCCTGCCTCAGCCTCCAGAGCCACTGGGATTACAGGTGTGCACCGCCACACCCAACCTGTTTAAAACTTGTCTCACTTTTCTTTCCAGGGTTGTTGAGGAAGTAAGATTATGGGCTTTTCCTCTCTCTCTTTTTTTGTTAACACCCCTCCCCGTGACATCCTACCCTGGTCAAGTTCAGGGTCAAGGAATTATGTCCTTATATCCTGCCCAGGTAACAAACTTGCAGTTCTACGCCTCAAGGTGTCCAAAATTGAGTTTTAGAGTGTTTACTATGTCACCCACGTCACCCACCTCTCTGATCAGCTGTTCATTGACTGCTTTGTTTCTGGGCTGTGGAGGAGCTCAAGGTTGCTGCCTAGATCTACTCCTTCATCTTCTGAGCAAAAAGTTGTTTTTTTGTTGTTTTTTTTAAGGTACTTGGAATTGAACCCAAGAGCGTTTAACCACTGACCCACATCCCCAGCCCTTTTAAAATATTATGAAGAGGCAGGGTCTCATTTGGTTGCTTAGGGTCTTGCTAAGTTGCTGAGGCTGGCTTTGAACTTATGATTCTGCTGCCTCAACCTCCCCAGCTGCTGGAATTACAGGCATGGGCCACCATGCCCAGATATATATATATATATATTTTTTTTTTTTTTTGAAAGACTATAGGTTCCCCAAAAGAAAAGTGGTAAGAATCACTCCTTTAGTAAATAGTGTGTTCCGAGTAGGTTGGCACAGTATCTTGGTTTGCTCAGGATTGAAAGGATTCCTGGATGTGGGGCTTAACATTTTTAAGAGTAGGACAGTCATGGACAAATCAGGAGCTGGTCACCTTAGAGCCTTGAAGGGAAAAGCAAGCCAGGATCCAGAGCCACATATATGCTCTTGGCTGCAGAATAGTGTGGGAATCTTCCCTTTGAAATAATCCTCATGGTTCCTAGAAGTCTGGGTACCAACCCAAGACCAGCATTGGTCCCTCTCTCTGTGAGTCCTGGTGACCTGGGACAACCCATAGAGGAGTGAGACCTGTTCCTCTTACATCATGGTCTCTGTTCAAGTGATCTGGGATGTGTCTCCACAAGCCAGGAATTGTACACTAACTTTTGGTTGTTGGTCCTCGTTCTCATGGTTCTAACTCCTCAAACTAAATCAGCATGTATCACTGGAAGACAAATGGAAGAATTGTTATATTTTCAACAGTAAGTAATAAAATTTAAATTCTGGCTGGTAGGGAGAAAAAAAAAAATTAGCAGGTTACTAATGCACTTCACTCAACAAAAAAACCAGATGGAGCGTGAGTTCAGGGACAGATAGACCCCATCCCTTGCTTGTTATAGTCAGCTTTCTCATCTCTGTGACCAAAAGACCTGACAACAACAGTGTAGAGGAGGAAACGTTTATTTTTGCACATCCTTGGCTTGACTTACTAATCCAAAGTTGGGGGTAAGGAGTGGTACCCAGTCATCTGTTGTAAACTCCTTAAGGTGATTGTAATAGATGCCAAATTTTGTAAACCACCACTTTATGAAATAAGGGAACTACTTTTGAGTAATTGAAAACATTTTTGAAGGGCTTTGGCACACCCAACATACAAGATTAAATGTCACTTGTTCTGTCAAGCCTCTCCCCCACCCAGCCCTCTTGTCAGAAGGGAGGTTGCTTTAGAATTCCTCTGTAGCTGTAGGATCCCATTCTCTTAGAATCCCATTCTCTTAGGATCCTATTGTCTTTTGCTAACACAGCAGGCCCCATGAATTATGCCATTTAATGTATTTTCTGCTGGACAGCTTAGTGTTAAATGACAATAACAAAAGGGGGGAAAAACAAAATACAAATTAGATTTTCAACAGGGCTCAAACAAATGTGCTTGATTATATTTGCTCACTCACTTTAATGTCTCAGCAGAGGAAAGTGAACCTAAATGAACCTTATTTGGATGAGCAGGTGCTACTGCTAGTCTCATTACATTATTCCAAGTATTACTGATTGCTTTATGGTAATAAAAAAACATTCCCTAAAAGAATTGTGTTTTAATAAATTCTATTCTTATTTCCTTTTTCTTTTTGCTCAACTCCCAGCACATAAACAATACCAGTTATCTTAATGTCCTATTGAAGATAAACTGGATTTAATCAAGCCATGCAGAAGCAAAGTTGCTCAGGTGCCCTTGCACTTGGAGCCCTGGTAGGACAGTAGTTATTATTTTATGTGGGTAACTAGTCCTTTTAGTATTTAAAATAGATTAAAATTTAATACTGTTTTTGTAAAGAATTTAAAAATTTTCTTAGATGCTGTCCCCATTATCTGTTTCTTTTATCTTTTCTCCTCCTCATCCCCTCCCCTTTTCTTTCCCTTCTCCTTCTAAAATACTGTGATATTTGAATCTTCCCATGTATGAGGTCCTGAGTTTCATCACTAGTAGCACAAAAGGCAAAATTACAAGACTAAAATTTCCCTAGTCTTTATATTTACAAATTTGGGGTCAGCCTCCCTGATCTTTAAATTCTGAGTCTGCCACTTTCTATGATGTTATATAAATTATTTCCCTTTAAAAGCCCAGTTATCTTCATCACTTAAACTGAGAATCTTAAGATTGCTTTATAATATTATTGTGACATTTAAATAAAATCACAGAGCCACACCCTTAACAGAGAACCTGGGATGGGCTGAGGTCTCCAGAGAATGTTAATGACTAGATGTTATTCCTTTTGGGAGCTATTACTTCAATTTCCCTTGAATCTTCTACCAATAGGTACAAAGACTTGACTGTTTTTATATGTAGCTTGTAATAAAGAAAATAAATCTCTAAGAGAGAGCAGGTGTTAAGAGTTCCCATATAGTAATTTGCCACTATGTAATAATAAATGGCACTCAGGAAAATGTAAAAAAGTTTTCTAATTCTAAGATTAGGAATTAATAAACATAACTTGGCTTGAAAAGAAGAAATCAAACTCTGATGTTATGAAGGACCACCTAAAAGAGGCATCAGTTTCTCATGCACTGGTTTTAACATCATTGGTCAAATAAAAATAGAAGTGCTTTGTCATAGCAGTGTAAGTTTCCACTGCCATGGTTGAAGAATCTAGAAGGTCTTTGTAAAATGTTCCATCGACTTTTCTTGCTGACAATGATGGAGAATAAATTCCTAGTTGTTCTTTTAAACATGTCTGTGCCATGTAGCAACTAAATTCTTAATAATATTGAGTTTATAATGCCATTCATCATTTTCCTCGACATCAGGGTCTTTGAGAAAGATGAAGTAATTTCCAGATCTTATCTGTCCACATTCTTGTTCCAAAGATTTTATAAAGAGCTGTTTTAGTTGCCCAAACTGGGAGAAAGTAGAAGTAAGTTAACGTCAGCAGCTGTTTTATTGCTGTATGATGATGCTGCATAATACAGTTCGGCCAAGCAGGCGACAAAACCTGATTCCTGTTCTCACTATACTGGGAATTTCAGGTAGACTGAAGGTAATTACTTTCTTTGGACTTAGGCCAACGTGTCTGGGTTATGAGCATCTCGTTTTGGTCAATTTGTGCTGTGGGATCATTAATGGCAAAACGTGCTCAATGCCCAGATTCTTGATGTTTTAGAGCAGCAAGAAAGAAAGAAACTTGGAGATTATCTTATTCATCACTCTGATTCCAAATGGAGCAGGACATAGCTCAGACTATTTTCTGTAGGTGTCAATCTGATCCATGGAAATTTTAAGACATTTAGATGATGAGTATTAGCAGATGGAGTTGTTAATATTCACTCTTCATCCTTCACCTAGGATCAAAGGGACATGAAGGAACTTACTGCTCTAAACAGTGCAAAATAAGACATTTGAGGAAGAAAATGAATTGGAAACATAGATGCTTGCAGGCATCAGAGTTAAGTAGATTGTATCACTTTGGAAAAAGATTGGGCTTTTATTTTGTGGCTGCTGAACCACACCAAAGCGTACAACTTTTTTTTGCATTTCTTTTGTAGAACCTGGTACATAGAAAGTTCTCACCATGTTAAGAAAAAAATGAGCAAACAGATACATCTGCAGGAACTTTTTCTTGATTATAGAAACTAAACCAAATCCTATTGATTGGTTAATTGTATTAAGATCACAACAGAAAATTTGAACAGCCATCTTAGGTAAATTTCTACCTAAGAGCAACAAGAGATTATGTTATTCAACCAAGCCAGCCCTGTTGTGGTTTAGATCTGGAATGTCCCTCACAGTCTCATGTGTTGAATGCGTGGCCCACAATACCTCAAGGTTCAGAAGTGCATGATTGGATCAATGTTATCAAGTGGTTTAATGCACTGATAGCTGGATAGGCTACTGGGAAGTGGACCTAGTTAAAGGAAGTAGGTCCCAGAAGAATTTATATTCTCCCTGTATCCTTCCTCTCTCCCTTTCTCTCTGCTTCATGGCTGCCAGAACTGGAAAGTTGTCCTCCAACACCTCCTTCTGCCAGGATATTCTGACTCCTCTCAGGCCCAGAGTAACGAAGCTAGCCAAACACGGGCTGAATCCTCTCAAACCATGAACCAAATCTTTCCTCCTCTAAGTTGTGTTTGTTACATAGTTTAGTCACAGCAACAGAAAGTTGACTGACACATACCTTAGTTTTTGTTATGCTCTTTACACAATGCTAAAATTCATGCGTATCTAGGAATGCCTCTCAAAATCTAGAAGTCAACATATATAATCGATTCAACAGATGTATAAAGGCTGCCAGTGTTCTACTGATAATGAAAACAGTTCCTGCTTCGAAATTGAAAGGACCCAGAAAAGAAACTCAGATAAGTACCCAACCCACTAAAAACCAAAGTCACTAATCAAATAAAGCCTGAAATGCAAGGCACAATGTTAAAAATATTACAGAAAGTATAAAATTGGTGGCATGGGTAGAGGAACAGTTCAGCTAGTGACTGGGGAGATTTGGATGGGGATGAGTTGGATTTCCATTGTAGGAGATAAGAGGAAGTTTTCATTCCAGGCAGGCAGAATAAAAAACAAAACGACCCATCATGTTTATTTTTTTTTTTAATATGAACTTTGAATCATTGGATGTCTGTATGTAAGAGAGAGGGAACTTTATATGATTGAGTGGGACTGTAGTTTTTCAAGGATCTTAAATGTCAAAATAATGCTATGGGGAGTTATGGTAGGTTGTGGGGGTATTCAGTGTACTTTCTAAAAGTAAATTTGGGAGCAAGGTAGAATAAACTTAGAATTAAATGAATTTTGAGGTGTTCAATCGATAAGAAGTATGGGCCTAGGTCTGAGTACTTTTAGAGGAGCACTGGGAAAATTTTCTGGTCACTGTGGAATAGTTGATCCTCCTTTTTGAGTCAGATATTAGTTGTGTGGTGGTGGTTGATAAATTAGCACATCTTTCTTGACCATTCCCATTAGGGAGATGCATCCATTACTTCTGATCTGTCATCTAGGTAGTAGAAGATGAACTTATCAGTGACATTTGTTTCAAACTTATAATTATTTAAATTATTTTGTTATCTGCAAAAGGCCTCATTCATCTGATGCTTTGCTTTTACCTGATGTTCCTTTTGACTTTTCTACCCTAATGTTATTATAGATTCTAGCTGGGTTTTACTTTTCTGATTTCTAGCATATTATTTTTTTCTTCTAGTCAACAATGCAGCATGAGTCGTGTAAGAGCCATCAATTTCAATACTGGAAATTCAGGAGATGACTAAGTAGGGACTTTGGTTTAAGAGCCCTTGGTGGCTGTTTTCTCCTCCTTTCCTTTTTAACCAATTCAGAGAAATTTTTTTCTACCTATGGAAATTTTCAACGAAATGAATGTAAAGAGCCCCGAAAAACTAAATTTGTGATTCTTAAACTTCTACACTTTGCTCTGGGCTGGGTGTTACAAAAGTGAGAGGCACATGGTAAACAATAAATTGGAAAAGAGGAAAATAAAAAGACTAGGAACCAAGCGAATAACCCTTAAAGAGGCACCATTACTTGTGAGACCAAGAATACCACACGGGCTCTCCCTCCTAATTAGAAAATGACAGCATGTTGTGCTATAAAGCAGCCTTGTTCTACTGCGGCTGAATCTTTGTCAAAGATATCTTCACATATTTTATCTGTAAAAAGAAAGGAAAAACGCAGGAAGAGAGCCAGTTTTGATTGGTCTAGTGATTTAATCAGGACGGTGTTATACGTGGGGTCGTTCAAAGATTACTTTAGACAAGGACAGGATGAATACCATAATTGGATTCTCACCAGCTTTATGCGCTTTACTGTGTTAACGGCTTTATCATTTCATTACATCTTCACCAATAGTTTAAGAAGAATTATCAAAATTATTTAAATAAAGTTGACATGTTTGTTTTAGTGCTTTTGAGTTTAACAATGTCTCTTTAAATGTTTTCTTAAAACATAAAACCATTCATTCTTCTAGTTTTCCATCATTTAAATGTCTCTGTCGAGATGAAACCTTGCTCCTTCCTTGCCATTGAATCAGACAATACCGTACCGTGTTGTAGGCTATATCATAAACTATCAGATGTCACTTCATAGGGGAAAATAATTCCATAATTGAATTCTCACCAGGACTGAACTCTCATCATCTTTCACTCTGCTAGGGACTTTCTGGTGTTGTTTCATGTCATTGTCACCGTCATTTTGGAAAGTGTTAGCAGTCTGATTTTACAGATGAGAAAATTAAAGTCCTAACAGGTTTAATTAACCTGCTGAAGATCAAATACTCAGAATCATCCCTAGAAATTGCAGGGTCTGGGAACAGGTATAAATAAAGGGCTCCATGCCAAATGGTGACATATTTAATAACTGTAATCCAAGCTATCAAAGTGCCAAACAAGTATATCCCGCTTCTCTATCTTGACACATGTACTTTCTCAACAGTAAAATTAAAAAAAACACACATGTGAATCTATTATTTTTTTATAATGCTAAAACTTGGCAAAATATTAAAGATGACTAAAATTATTCTTTTTTACATTTCTGTATTCTGTCTCTGTAGCAAAACTTTTGAATGAGTAAGAAATAAGTATTAATAAGTATTAATAATAATAATTAATACTTCATATTATATATTATAGTATATATGTGATTTACTAATTAGTGCTATATATTCCTTATGTATTTTATTGTCTTCATTTTGGCACACTTAGTAATTAGACCAATATAAAAAATATTTTTTACATAATTAAACTTTATCGTTGTAATAGCCCAAAGGATTAAAAAATAAAGCATAATTGCATTTCAAATATGCAATATTTGCATAAATTTTATAAAAATTCAAATGTCGTATCTTTACAAAAATGTAGTGAAATGAACAAAAATAAATTCAAATATATTTTAACTTTGCTTTCTTCTAAAATAATTTCAACTAAAATTGAGGAGCCCAGTACATAATATATTCAAGGAATATCAAAATAATTTAAATGCAGCTGAATTATATTTTAGTTTTAAAATATAATAAAATCTCATTAAATATTTTGATGAAATAAATTCTCATTTCTAGTGTTCTATGTTTGTTTAAATGCCAGTATAAAGAGGTGACATTATGCTTCTCACCTATTATATTTAACATATGTACTTATATGTACAAATCCGATGTAATATGGAGTTAACGTTTAATATTATGGAATGTTCCTCAGCCACCATTTCCAAATGCTGTAGAAACTACTCTAATTAGTAGAGGACTTCGGAGCCATTTGTTTCCATACAACTTGGAAATGACACTTCATTATGTGAGAATTTATTGCATGTATGCTATCTGCAAGAAAGGTTTGACAAGTTAATTAATTTGTCTTTCTTTTATCTAAATGCCTCTGCTGTGGTTCTAATCCTCCCTACTCCAGAGCACGGCTCTTCCATGTTCTCAGTGGCAATCAGCAGAAAGATATGTGCAGATGCCTTTACCTGGGTCCAGATTGATACCCAGTATGAGGACAGATACTGAGGGTTATGTGCCACTGCTGAGCACAGGGTCCAAAGTGACAGAGGTAGCAGGCTTCCTTTGGTAAATGTAGTTTGTATGTTTTGCAAAACCCCCTAACCTATAGAACCCTGGGCAGGGTCCTCTTTTCTGTCTACTGTGATAATGACACAAACAGATGATAGGATACCTGGTATTCTAATGCAGACCTGGCTGGTTCTCCACCTGTCATACCAAGGGCTTTCTTGACAAGATCCCATGTTAGGCACACAGCCATGTGGGTACTGGGAGGGAGGGAGAAGAAGAGCCCTGAGCCTCTGTTGCAAGTGATTTTAAAAAATTGGGATATTAATATTCCCAGTAACCTCTACTCAGAGCCTCTTTAAAATATGAAGGGCTAGCATGTACAGATAAATTGCATCTCTACAAATAACCTTTCCAACATCATTTTTAGTCTGAGTTTATTTTTTTGATTTACATAATTAAAAAAAAAAAAAAAAACTTTCCACTTAAGACTAATTCAGCCTAGAAGCTGTCTAAAAGAACAGATTCTCATTTCCTTAAGTAAGAGTTCCATGGGAGACAGCATGGGAACTTTCTGAGTCTAGGAGACTCTCTTCATCACTCTCCTCAAATAAAAGAGACTTGCCTGTGGACGCAGCCTCCTGGGGTGTGACACACAGTGCTGAGAAGAAAGACAAGGTACAAAAAGCTCTTCTGTCTCTAATAGGCTACAAGTGAGTTTCAAGTGCAAGCAAAGGAATCGAATTTAAAATAAGAGGAAGGAAGCACTGTATAGAGGGAAAAGAGGGGTGGGAGGGGTGAGGGGAAGGGAAAAAATAACAGAATGAATCAAACAACATTACTCTATGTAAATTTATGATTACACAAATGGTATGCCTTTATGCCATGTACAAACAGAGAAACAACATGTATCCCATTTGTTTACAATAAAAAAAAATAATAAAATAAAATAAGTGTTATAAAAATAATAAAATAAAATAAGATTCTCAAAGCAGAGTCTTCATGGCTTTAAGAATTTTTCACTTCCCTATGGTTGTCAAATTTTCAGGAAAAATATTGACAATGATGATGTTAATTAGACATGGAGTTTATTCTTTTCCTTACCAGCCTAGTAAGTCTGTATAGCACTGACAGTGATATTTCTGCAATGTGAATATCCTAAAATACTTGTAATAGATAAATTTTATGGGCTCTGTAAAGGGTGACAACTGACTCTGCTATGGTTTGGATGTGAGGTGTCCCTCAAAAGTTCACATGTGAGACAATGCAAGAAGGTTTAGAGGAGAAATGACTGGGCTATAGTCTTAACTTAATCAGTGAATTAATCACTAATGGAATTAACTGAGTGGTTACTGGAGGGAGGTGGGGTGTGGCTGGAGGAAGTGGTTCTTTAGGGGTATGGCTTTGGGGTATATATTTTGTATCTGGTGTGTGGCGTCTCTTTCTCTCTGCTTCCTGATCATTGTGTGAGCTGCTCCCCTCTGCTATGCTTTTCCACCATGATGTCCTGCCTCACTTTGAGCCCCAAGTAATGGAGCCTATTGTCTCTAAATTGAAACCTCTGAAACTGAGCCCCCAAACAAACTTTTCCTCCTCTACATTTGTGCTGCTCAGGTCATTTAGTCACAGCAGTGAAAAAGCTGACTAAAACAGACTCCTTGACATTCTCTGCAGACTCTTTGGCTCATTAAGAGTATCCAGTCTCTCTGTGTTCATCAGACACTTTAATGTAAGTGCATGATCAGAATTCAGCCAAGGAATCTAAGGTCTGCAAACATTCTCAAAACTAGCAAACAAAACTATGCACCTTCAACTCTTTCATGTCCCTGGCAACTTCCCATTATAATTGAGGTGATATCTTAAAAGAATAACATTATTCCAATATCAGTCAAGCCCATTACACTTCAGTTCCTGAGAAAAATTGCTTGAATTCTATTGCAGATATTTTGCCTTGCTATTTATGCATCAGTGGTGTAACCTAATAAATATTCTTTGTGGCCACTTGCAGAAGGTTTGCCTTTGCCCCCATCTTCACTGGGGAGTAAGTTCATGAACTGTTTGAGTAGAAAGCATTTTTCATGTTATGTGATCTAACATGACAGGTAAAGAGAGACCAGAGCAGGTACAGAGAAGTTAAGTGCCCTTTTGGACTGGGTACTGAGCTTTGATCACTTGGAAACAAAAAATATCACGTCTAAGACCATGAAGTGAACTTAAGGCTAAAAAAGCCTACCAGCCTTTTTAGAGCTTCTTTCTCACTTCTAGCTAATTTTTTTTTTTTTATAGGCCCATGTATTATTTTTCTAACCTTTTCAGAATTCACAAGGGAGTGGGTACTCCCTTACTTTGAGACTATTTTCCCACCCTTTTTTTATAAGCATAATCACAATTTGCCAGTGTTATATACTATAGCTGCCTAAATCTGAGCAATTTCTGAAGATTTATACTAAGGACATAAAAGCTAATAACTGCCAGAAAGTTTCAAAAGGCCTATTAAATATTTGCATTCTAATAGAATACCAGTGAGAATCCTTAGTGCACGCACGCTCATAATCAGTGAGAATTTGAAGAATAGGATGAAGATATGACACTATAGCCCTATTGACACATATATCTGCATTTATACATAACTGATGATTGAATTACATACTGTAACTTTAAGGCTGGAGATTCAATCATTCTTGCTAAGTGCTTTCTGTTTAAGTTATACAGAACTACATAGGTAATAACAATGCTCACATTTAGTTGAAAATTACAATTTCAACTGAAGATTCTAAGGTAAGGAAAATCAGTAAATGTAAGCACTTCTTGAATGTGCTGCCTCAAGAAAGTGAGCTCCCTGTTCCAATAGGAACTTCCAATGTGGAAAAAATGTATCAATAAGGAAAGGCCTGGCAAATACCACTGCATTTGATTTACCAGGGGTATTGAGTTCCATATGCATGTGCTGATATACAAGTGACATCAACTCTTGACTCTGGCTGTATCCTTTGAGGAAAAATTGCCACTTAAGCCTTAATATCCCCCTATTCCTGCTGAGTTGTTATTTTGCTTGTTATTGCTATAATGTTTTGTTTGAGTACCATTTCAAAGAAGATTCTACTTTCAGTACAAAGATGCAAACCTCATTCAAGATGTTGGTCTCACTTATGATAAAATTTTCATATTCAAACACACATTGTGGAATCTCTACTCTTTACAGCAAGGTGTTCTGATTTTCTTTCAACTTTTAAAATTTGCTTCTCTTGTAAACATACACATCAGTGGAGAATGGTGGAATGGTCCTGCTACTTCTGTGACACTTGGTTTAAATTGTTGAATCCTTTGTAAAAATGAAAAGGAAAAATTCTTTAGAGTATTATGCTTTTTTTTTTTTTTTTTTTTTTTTGCTTAAAGTATTGAATTACAATTCTACAGTCTGAATGGGAAGATTTTAGCTTTAAGGAAAATTGTTAAACAGAGAGCCCCTCCTCTCCCTCCCCTCCCTCCTCTCCCAGTGGGGAAGTACCTTTTAGAACTTTATTATCTACCAGTGAAGCACTTTGTACTAAAGCCTCCTTGATCTTTGCACGTGGTTCATGAGCTATAGGGGGAAATATCCAAGTTCAATGAAATTGCAAATGCCTGTATACGTCTAGTTCTTAAGAGAAAAATCGAAAGACTAAATTTCTCCAGGGAATTGGCATTGCTACATAACTACTCTTCTCAATAACTTTTCAACTTTTTCCCCTTATACATTAGGAAAAAGATGTCTTTTAGAAACTCATGATAGAAATGATTTCACAATAGTCTTGAACCAACTTCATTCTTTGGAAGAAGAAACTGCATGTTAAGTTGCCAGTCCTGCAAGGAACAATCCCTGCAGTCCTAAAGCATTGCACACATTTTTTGAGTGCTCACTCAACAAGAAATGCTGATATCAGAAGTCTCATGTGCATCTTCTCATTAGGGCTGGTATTGTCACTCCCACTACTCAAAGGAGGGAGTTGACATTCAGAGATTTGACACTGTAAATTTAATGCATGGGAGGCTGAGATGTAAATTCAGAATTGACTCCAAGTCTGATAGGTTTTCCGTTAGTCCACACTACCTTCTGTGTATGCCCTGTTTACCATGGAAATATAAAACAATACATATTTGGTAAAGAAAGAAAAACAGTTTATTGAACTGATTTCTTCAAATGGTAATAAAAGATTATGAGGTCAGATGAACAAGGAAATATCACAACAGACACGAGTGAAATACAAAACATAATTAGAAGCTATTTTGAAAATCTATACTCCAACAAAACAGAAAACCTCGAAGACATCAACAAGTTTCTAGAGACATATGAATTACCTAAACTGAACCAGGAGGACATACACAACTTAAATAGACCAATTTCAAGCAATGAAATAGAAGAGGTCATCAAAAGCCTACCAACAAAGAAAAGTCCGGGACCAGATGGGTTCTCAGCCAAGTTCTACAAAACCTTTAAAGAAGAGCTCATTCCAATACTTCTCAAAGTATTCCATAAAATAGAAGAGGAGGGAACCCTCCCAAACTCATTCTATGAAGCCAATATCACCCTGATACCTAAACGAGACAGAGACACATCAAGGAAAGAAAATTTCAGACCAATATCCTTAATGAACATTGATGCAAAAATTCTCAACAAAATTTTAGCAAATCACATACAAAAATATATTTAAAAGATAGTGCACCACGATCAAGTGGGTTTTATCCCAGGGATGCAAGGTTGGTACAACATCCGTGAATCAATAAATGCCATTCACCATATCAAAAGACTAAAAGTTAAGAATCACATGATTATTTCAATAGATGCATAAAAAGCATTTGATAAAATACAGCATCCCTTCATGCTCAAAACACTAGAGAAAATTGGGATAGTGGGAACATTCCTTAACATTGCAAAGGCCATCTACGCTAAGCCCATGGCCAATATCATTCTAAATGGTGAAAAACTGAAAGCATTCCCCCTAAAAACTGGAACAAGAAAGGGATGCCCTCTTTCACCACTTCTATTCAATATTGTTCTTGAGACTCTAGCCAGAGCAATTAGACAAACCAAAGAAATTAAAGGGATACGAATTGGAAAAGAGGAACTCAAACTATCCCTGTTCGCTAATGACATGATTATATATTTAGAGGAACCTGGAAATTCCACCAGAAAACCCTTAGAACTCATAAGTGAATTCAGTAAAGTAGCAGGTTACAAGATCAATGCTCATAAATCCAATGCATTTCTATACGTAAGTGATGAATCTTCAGAAAGAGAAATTAGGAAAACTACCCCATTCACAATAGCATCAAAAAAAATAAAATACTTGGGAATAAATCTCACAAAAGAGGTGAAAGACCTCTGCAATAAGAACTACAGAACACTAAAGAAAGAAATTAAAGAAAACCTTAGAAGATGGAAAGATCTCCCATGTTCATGGATAGGCAGAATTAATATTGTCAAAATGGCCATACTACCAAAAGTGCTATACAGATTCAATGCCATTCCAATTAAAATCCCAATGATGTACCTTACAGAAATAGAGCAAGCAATTATGAAATTCATCTGGAAGAATAAGAAGCCCAGAATAGCTAAAGCAATCCTCAGTAGAAAGAGCAAAGCAGGAGGTACCGCAATACCAGATCTTCAACTCTATCACAAAGCAATAGTAACAGAAACGGCATGGTATTGGTACCAAAATAGACAGGTAGATCAATGGTACAGAATAGAGGACATGGACACAAACCCAAATAAATACAATTTTCTCATACTAGACAAAGGTGCCAAAAATATGCAATGGAGAAAAGATAGCCTCTTCAACAAATGGTGCTGGGAAAACTGGAAATCCATATGCAACAGAATGAAACTAAATACCTATCTCTCACCCTGCACAAAACTCAACTCACAATGGATCAAGGACCTCGGAATCAGACCAGAGACCCTGCATCTTATAGAAGAAAAAGTAGGTCCAAACCTTCAACTTGTTGGCTTGGGATCAGACTTCCTTAACAGGACTCCCATAGCACAAGAAATAAAAGCTAGAATCAACAACTGGGATAGATTCAAACTAAAAAGCTTTCTCTCAGCAAAGGAAACTATCAGTAATGTGAAGAGAGAGCCTACAGAGTGGGAGAATATCTTTGCCACTCATACTTCAGATAGAGCACTAATTTCCAGAATCTATAAAGAACTCAAAAAACTCTACACCAAGAATACAAATAATCCAATCAACAATTGGGCTAAGGAAATGAACAGACACTTCACAGAAGAAGATGTACAAGCAATCAACAGATATATGAAAAAATGTTCAACATCTCTAGTAATAAGAGAAATGCAAATCAAAACTACACTAAGATTTCATCTCACCCCAGTTAGAATGGCGATTATCAAGAACACAAGCAACAATAGATGTTGGAGAGGATGTGGGGAAAAAGGTACACTCATACATTGCTGGTGGGGTTTGGAATTTAGTGCAGCCACTCTGGAAAACAGTATGGAGATTCTCAGAAAGCTTAGAATGGAACCACCATTTGACCCAGCTATCCCACTCCTTGGTCTTAAAGGACTTAAAATCAGCATACTACAAAGATACAGCCACATCAATGTTCATAGCTGTTCAATTCACTATAGCCAGATTGTGGAACCAACCTAGATGCCCTTCAGTTGATGAATGGATAAAGAAACTGTGGCATATATATACAATGGAATATTACTCCGCCATGAAGAATGATAAAATTATGGCATTTGCAGGCAAATGGATGAAATTTGAGGATATCATGCTAAGTGAGATAAGCCAATCTCAAAAAACTAAAGGACAAATGATCTCGCTGATGAGCGGATGAGTACATATAAGGGGGGTAGGAGGGGTTAGTGTTAGGGTTAGGTTTCGGTTTAGGGTTAGGGATAAGGAGGATGGTAAGAATGGAGGAAGGAAGGACTGTATAGAGGGAAAAGAGAGGTGGGATGGGTGGGGGGGGAAGGGAAAAATAACAGAGTGAATCAAACAACATTTCCCTATGTAAATTTATGATTTTTAATTAAAAAAAAAAAGATTATGAGGTCAGACCTTGCCCAGATTCAGTTTTGTTTCTCACAATTCCAATGAGGGAAAGATGAACTCAGGGTAAACTTGTGACCTGAGCTATTTGACTGTGACTCTATTCACTGCAAGAAGTATCCACCAAGAAGAACCTGCTATATCCTCTCCCATCCCCACCATCACCAAGGCACATTCTTCTCTCTGTTTTCCATCATACCTTTCTATTAGAGGTAGTATGAGTCTAAGATCTTATAATTCCAAGCAAACTTAGAGAACACCTATAATGTGCAAAAGTGGATCTTATAGCAAGTTCAGGCAGACAGATTATGAATTATGATTATGAATCAGGATATATTTTCATTTGGCAAAAAATTTCTTGTGACTTCTAATTGAAATTCTATAAAACCCAAAGTCCTATGTTAGCCAGGAAGCCCCTTTATGGTGTGACCTCTGCTACCTCTCAGCCTTACCATATGTCCCTCTGTGCGGATTCTAGTGCTTCCCAGTCATATTGGTCTCCTGGTTGTTCTTTAATAAACTCTTTGCCTCTTCAGGCCTTCTTTCATGATTTTCTCTCTGTCTGATTCTTCCACATGACCAACTCCTTATCCTTTGGGTTTTAAACTTAAAATATTCTTAGAAAGAACTTAAAGAAAAAATTCCTAAACTTCAAAATTTGTTCCTATCTTGGTACCCTACTCATGTGACCCCATGGCAGACATTCACACACACACACACACACACACACACACACACACATGCACACATATTTGTCAGTCCTTCTCAACAGTGCGTAAGATCCTGAGGGCTGAGGACACATCTTTCACATGTTTTTTAGTACCACAGTCAGTGCCCCACATACATTAAATGATGGTTAAATTTTCACTGTGTGAATGTATGAACTTGAGCGTTCTAACAACAATCCAGTCCTCTCTCCTCTACACTGGGTAGCTTGTCTTTCCTCTTCTCTCTTCTGTCTTCTGCTTGTGGTCATTTTCCTATTATTCTGCTACTTCAGTGCTTTAGTGAGCACTGGCTTACTAAACACATTTTTTATGATTTATGATTTTAAAAATGGTTATGCCTAGCTTAATTGAAATACAAACATTCATATTCTCAAGGAGATCTTTAAAAAGGATATTTAGGAATTTGTAGGTTATGCGACCATCCATTGAAAAGGATTTTTCATCTATTTCACAGATGTTCTCTCTGCCCATACTTAGGGCTCAGTTTTTGTGCAGGATGAACTTGCAAAATTTCCCCCACATGATCCTAAACTGGAGGATGTATTTCTAGTTCGTATGTGCAGAAAGTACTACCCAGTAAAATTTGAACTCTAAAATCTGTGAGGGTTCTCTATGTGATAATGTGCCCAAGCAAGTGCCATGGGCCCCTGCAGGGCCCAACAGAGCTAGGGGAGCCAGCGTAGCAGATTTCTAGTACTTCTTTCCACCCAAACTGAGAGACCTAGAGCACACAGGAACAGAAACTGTTCCCAAGTGACTGGCAACCACAGCAGAAATGCAGCTGTGTTCATGAAAGAGTAAGTCTCCATAGGTGTCATTATTGCTGGGATCTTCAGGAGCTAGAAGAATCAGGGATAAAGTCTTTACAAGCAATTGAGGAAGCACCTATATTTGGTCTTCATGGAATAGCTACCATGTGTATCAGGGACTTTATTTTAATATAAAGGAATTTAGGCCTCGCTTCTATAATTGCTCTAAATTCAGACTAGTGTAGAATAGAGTCCTTAGTTGGGTAGGGACCACACTAAATAAGAAATGAGAGGAGCAGAATTCAAACACTTCTAAGAGTACATATATCTCCTAGCAAACTTGGCCCAAGTTTTACAAATACCTTTCTAAGGAAGAATTGAAAATTAAAGTAAGACTGTGAATATGGTTTATAATATTGGGTCTATTTTATGCTTATTTAAACCCACCATATACAGCTTTTTAAAGATAAACCTCTTATTGTCTTTATTAAATCTATAGTTTACAGAATCCCTTAATAAAGTCTGAGGCTATAACACTATTTATTGGAGTGGGTAAGAGTTTCATATTCCTATATAGTAATTCTACCAAATGTTTCCAGATTGAATAATAATTTAACAGTAAATATAAAAGTGAAAATGAATTCATAAAAATAAACTTGGGGTGGGAAAAGTCTTTGTGTTATGTTAAAGTCAGATATCATAAAAGGAAAAACAAAACTTTATATATTGCATAAGAATTTTTGTACAATAAGAATTTTTGTAGAATAAGCGCCAAAATTAAAATATAGATTATAAACTGAGAAAATTAGGTTCAATGCACAGGAGATGTTAATACTCTTTGTATTTATACTAAATGTAACAGTAATATCTAATATTACCATGGTGACTATCTGCCAGTCCCTGTAATAAGCACAAGTGATTCAGTTACTCACCAATCTCCTGAGGCATGAGGTAGTCTTAGACTCATTTTACAAATGGGGACACTAAGGTGTCCCATGAGATGTAGGGAGAGGGGTTTGTCTAACAGAAAGAGAGTTTTCAAAAGTGTGGTCATGGGAATATCCAGGTGGAACATAATGTGGTCCCATGAACAAGACACATGTAGAGCTAACTCTTAGCAAAACAAAAAGGGAGGATCCTAAGTACAAACTAGCCTCAGCAACTTAGTGAGGTCTTAACCAACTTAGCTAGATCTGTTGCAAAACAAAAAAAAAAAAATAAAAAGAGCTGGGGCTGTGGCTTATGGTTAAGTGCCTCTGAGTTCAACCTCCAGTACTTAAATAATAATAATAAAATAATAATAATAATAATTAGATCGTGAGAGCTGTAACCAAATCAGTCCATCCTAATTTGAATGTACTGAGTAGGTGGTAACTGTAGGCAGGTGAGGTGTGACTGGAGGAGGAGGGTCACTGAGGCCATACCCTGGGAGGGGTGTTCTTACTGCAGCCTCTTTCTCTCTCTGTCTCACCTTCCTGATCCCTTCATGAGCTGAGCAGTTTTCCTCCACTGGGTCCTTCTGCAATAATGTTCTGCCTCACTTTGGGCCCAGAGCAAAGGAGTTGGCCATCTATGGACTAAGACCTCTGAAACCATGAATGCCAAATAAACTTTCTTCCTCTATATTGTTCTTGCCAGATATTTTGGTTACAGTAAGAAAAAATAAATAAATAAAAGCTGACTAAAACAACAATCATCCTAGAGTAGGTTGGCAATACAGATTAACAGTTAAAATGTATATGAAATTTGACCTGGCAATTCTATTTCTAAAACTCCAAAGCAATTTGCTAGATGCACAAAGATATATGTTCAGATTGTTTATTACAGCATTGATTGTAAAAGCTCTAAAAGAATAAAAACTGGGCTAATCCATTTTCTGTTGTTAGATATTTATGTGAAGACTTTATAATGTAATAGAATATATCCTTAGAAAACAAGAAAGACAATTTATGTGTAACTGAGATGGTGCTAGCAATGTAGTAAAAAAGAAATTGTCAAACAGTATTTATAACATAAGTTATTTGAAATAAAAACGTAAGTTATTTATTTGATATGTTTAAGGTTAATCAAAGAAGAGGAATAAAGATTTCCATTTTAGAAAGGAGAGTATATCATATCAAAAGTATAAATATCAAATAGTCTTTCAACATACTGAAGTAATTGCAGTAAACAACTATTGTGTTTATTAGTAGCAAGACAAACTTTCAAATCGGTACCTTGTCTAACTATTTCCATGCACACAATATGGAAGACAGCTGGATGTCATCCTTGATCAATAAACCAGGAATTCTAGTGTAGCATTGCTTTGGAAATGGGAATGCTAGGGAGAAACTGTTTCAGGACTTCCACATAATTAGAGAAATTGTCAGCTTTAGGAACTGTTGTTCCAACATCTTTCACAAATTCTGTTCATCACCTCATAGGACTAAAAAATTAATTTAGTATCATTGTTGAACAGAATTTTGTCAAGTTTAGCCTGTGGATATATGAGTACATATTACACAAATATAACTAACAAATTTGCCTTTTCTTCTTCCAAAATCCAAAACTTTGACAATGAAAGCCTACAATGTGATGAAAATTAGGTAAGTTATTTGTAGTCTGGAAAGGCAGCCAGTATTCTGGTAGAAGAGCTCAGCATGCCTCATCATCTCCTAAGCTAACAGCAAAACACTTTCTATTGAGCATCTCCTATGGACAAAACATTCCTAAGAACTTCAGGACATACAAAAATAAATACGGGTGGAAAGACAGGTCAGAGAATACAAGAGTCATGACCCATGAATCTAATACTTACATACTACACTTAATCATGCAAAAATAATAAGTTTGCATGGTTTTTGTCTTTTAATAAGTAATGATCTCCTAATGAAGTTCAAGAGGCTAGAATGTCTGTTGGAGTAGAATGTGGGGATATAAACTTGACCATGTGAGTTGAGGCAGAGTCTTCTGATTTTGCATTGTTCATTCAGGTTGATTGCTCTCATTTGTGTAAATGCTCAAGCATTTCAAACTTTGGTTTCTTTCTAAGCCTGATTCTCCTCTTAATATTTTCTTCCAGGAGGTGGAATCTTGGTTCCAAAAGAAAGGGATATGACCTCAAAACTTTTGGATCAGGCCTTATTTTCATGTTGCCACCTTCTTTCACTTCTCACTCTGAATTAGCTTCTCTGGGTGCTGATTTTAGTGGAGATAAAGCCTGTCCCATTGACTTCAGGATGATATCAATATCTTCCACTTGAATCAGAACCACCAGTAGCCTACATGAGACATTTCTCAGAACTGGAAAGCGGTTTCTTCCATAGGCAGACACCACTGAATAACAAAGGGCATGCAGAGAATTGTACACCTGGCCCTCAGTGTCTGTGGGAAATTTGTTCTAGGACCCTGTGAGGATATCAAAATCTGCAAATCTTAACTAAAATCACATAGTAATTGTGGTAGGAAGTATATCTTCCCATATACGTCCCACTTCTGGCCTATGTACATAATATAATGTGAATATTCATAATGTAATATGAATGCTCTGTAAGTGGTTGTTACCCTTCATTATTTAAGTAATAATGCTACAGGAAAAAAGCCTGTACATGTTCAGTATACATGCAGTCTACCCTGCCACCCCCAAGGATTTCTATCTGCAGTGTGGAGGGTCAACTGTAAATGTAAATGCTTTGTTATGATTTAGATATGAGGTGTTCCCAAAAAGCTCATGTGTAAGACAATGCAATAATGTTCAGAGGTAAAATTATTAGATTATGAGAATTATTACCTAATCAGTGGATTTATCCTGCTATGGATTAGCTGGTGCTAACTGTAGGCAGGTAGGGTGTAACTATAGGAATTAGGTCACCGTGGGTTCTACTTTAGGGATTTTTATATTGTCCTTCATTAGCAGAACTCTCTCTGCTTCCTGGTTGCCATGTCCCCAGCTGCTTTTCTCCTTCATGACCTTCCACAATGGTGTTCTTTTTTGTTTTTTGTTTTTTCACCTCAAGCCCAGAGCTATGGAGTTGGTCAACCAGGGACTGAACCTCTGAAATCATGAGCCAAAATAAACTTTTCCTCTTTTATGTTGTTCTTGTCAAGTCTTTTTATTCACAGCAACTCCAAGCCAACTAAAACACCCTTTTAGTGGCTCCTGGGCAATGGGTCCAACCATACCTGGAGGTCCTTCTGTAAGCTTCACTTCTCACAAAGCTGCCCCCTTCTGCTCCTTCTGAATCTCAGTGCTAGGTGTCTGCTGGCCCACCATGTCCTCAGGGACTTTTCTCCACTTAGGAGTGACACATAGCCCTTTTGGATCCCTTCCACAGCAGATGCTTTGGGGAGCCAATATTGTCACCTCATATCTTAGGCTTATCTATCCAGATACCTGTGAGTAGATCCTAGGATAGGGCTGCTTCCAGATAGACACCAACAACCATGAATTCACAGCTGGTCTTCTTGCCAGAATAAGCAAGATGAATGGATCAGGTGCATCCCAATGTCGCTATATGCTGATGGGACTAGCATGGTTATATTTACTGCCGTCTATAGTCTAGTAAAAATGCTCTTTAAGGAAAGCACTTAATTGCTTCCTTCAAAGCAAAGAGCCAGTAAACTTTGAAAAAAAAAAAAAATCATGCTCAGCAAATCTTCATTTAAGCACATACCTTGCCTCAACCTGGTTTTGAACAAATAAAATCAGGAAGTTTCTCCCATCTTCACATCTTCCTGATCTGATAAAACCCAATCAGATTATTTGGGAATGATGAAACATTGACTGCATCGCGGTTATTGTTCAGTGATTAAAACTAAGTCACCAATTTTGTTTTGTAAGCTCACAATCTTACACTATGACACCCAAAGCACTCTTGTTCTGCTAAGAGATTTTATTTTAATGTAATGTGCACTGATATTTTTTAGACAACCATAATAATGTGACCATCTTAGCATTATTTTGATCATATTACCTTGCTTGTTAACATTACTCAAGTGTTACGCTGCTAGTGGCCTCTTCAGTGTCTGTGATTGACTTTTATGGAAATCTGCACGCCCCCTAATCCGGTAAGCATATTGTAATGTGCTTTTAGGAAAAACTTCATAGTTTTCATCATATTTGCTAAAGTTTCTGTGAAACAAGGAAATTAAAACAAAGCAAACAAACAAAAAACAAATCAATAAAAACCTGCCTGTCACCTAGAACAAAGTTAGAACTGATCCTTAAAGAAGTTATGTGGGAAATATTCTCCCATCACCCCATTTCTCTTCCGTTAGGTACAGAACGTCTAATTGTGTGTACGTGAAATCTCTTGACATTTTAAAAGATTTTTTAAACCTACAACTAGATTAACTATTGTTGCTCTTTAGAGGTCACCAAAGCTTATAAGAAGTCATAAAAACTGACTTCCTCTTATTCCTTTAGATCTGCTGTACAAAGTTAATATCTGGAAGCCCCAGGGGCGACAGTGCAGTAATTTATATGTACAAAATATAATACAGAGGAACACTGCCTCATATACTATTGCAGTCACATACATACAATTTTTTTTTTTTTTTTGTCTTCAAGAGGGAAACACATACAACCATTTGAGGTGCACTTAATTTGCATAGAGAAATGAGAATTTTAAGTTGTTTCCATGAAGAGCTGAAAATAGAGTTCAGTCTCCTTTCTCCACTACAGCTAGAATCTAAATGGAAAAATGAATAAATTCATTTTTCAACATTATCTCTGCCTTGGGGGCTGAAAAAGTATTTACCAGGAATATTTTTTAATCTAAAAATAATTTAGATTATTTTTGATTAAGGAAGCTACAAACCATTTGGAACATCAGAACAATGCACCACAATTACTTGAAAATGACTATTTAATCAGAAAGATTTTTTGTCTCGTTGAAACCAGCTTGTTTTCTTGCATGGACTGTCAGCCCCCACCTTGTGTCTTTGCAGTGCCAGGGACTGGACAGATCCACCACAGCAGCGTCTGCTGTACTTCTTCCTGTCTTACTGTTACTACTACCGAAGTTTCTATTTACATGATCACACCCTTCCTGTTGGCTTCCTGGCATCTCTGCCCTCTCTTTGCAACCATTTCTTCAGATTGCAACTGGATTAACATTCATAAAGCCCGAAAGGAATGATGGTCCTAACATCTCCTCAAATAGCTAATGATTCTTGTGTGAAAGAATAGAATTCATCCTTGGCTTGGCGTTCAATGCTTCACACGCTTCCCTCTGATTCAGATTTCAGTCAGCCTTTTTTGACTTTCTTTCTTTAGGGTAAGTCTTCAATGCCCTTGGGGTTGCACATCTTTCTCTATATTTAAACACTACTGAAGTAGAATGAATGCCTTTGATATATCTTTGGTCCACCTCAACAAAAATCAATCTCTTCTCTCTGAACTCCCATGGCGAACCCTCCATTAAGGATTATTGCCTCAGGTGTTGTCCGGTACAAAGAGGTCTTTGATCAGCTTTGAGTTTGGATTTTCTCAAGTCCATCATGAGGTAATAATCTTTATACGTAGACTATGTGGATACAGAGTAGAGTTTTTCTACTTGATATGCCAACTCCTTTGGCGTATCAAGAATCAGGCATGAAGCACAAGTAATAAAAGAAAAATTGAATTTCATCAAAATTAAAAACTCTGACACTTCAAAGAACACCATCAAGAAAGTACAAAAGCAACCTACAGAATGGTAGGTAAGCCATATATCTGATAAGGGAATATAGTATCTAGCATCTATATCTTTATCTATCTTATAACTCTTACAAGTCAACAATAAAAAAGACAACCTGGTTAAAAATGATCAGAATTTTGAATAGAATTTACCCATGGAAGATGCACAAAAGCAATAAGCACATGTAAAGATGCTCAACACCATTACTCAGCAGGGAAATGCAAATCAAACCCACAATGAGGTATTACTTTACATACAAAAGGATAGCTATAAACAAAAAGAAATATAATAACAGCTGTTGACACGGATGTGAAGAATTGGAACTCTCATATACTGCTGATTAGAATGTAAAACAGTTCAGCCTACTTGAAAAATAGTTGTTTGGCAATTCCTCAAAAAGTTAAACAGAAATACACTATAAACTCACCAATTCCACACCTAGGTATATACTCAAGTGAATGGAAAACCTGTGCCTACTGGTTTGTGTATGAACATTGTATGTATGAATGTTCATATCAATATTACTTAAAATCACCAGAAAGGAGAGTAACTCATATTTCCTTTAGTTGAAGAAGGGGAAAATAAAAGTGGTATATCCATACAATGGAATATTATCTGGCAATAAAAAAGAATGAAATACCTATAAATGCTGCAACATAGATGAATACAGTAAGTGAAAGAAGCCAGTCACAAAAGATTATATATTATTTAATTACATTTGCATAAAATGACCAGCAAAGTTAAATTCATAAAAAAAAATATGATTACCAGGTATTAGGGGAATCAGGGAAATGGTAAATTGTTGCTGTTGTGTGTGGGGTTTCTTTTGTGACTGATAAAAACATTTTGAAATTAGATCATGGCTATCGTTGTAAAACTTCATGAATATATATATATATAATAGCTGAATTGTATATTTTTAAAAACTGAGTTTTATAGTATCTCAATTTTATCTGTCTTAATAAGTATGATTTTAAAAACTCAGTCATGGAGGACTTAGACCACTAATCTTTACCAAGATAATAAGAGAGAGCAAACAAAGGAAATGTCAGAGCCACTTTCCTACTACTTGGAGAGAAAATAAAGTTTTAAACAGTAAACAGGAAGCAGAAAGATAAATGGAAGTAGTAGGACCATGCAGCCTGGTCACCTGATGACCCCAAAGCAGAATGAGCAGAGAAAATGGTGGACTCCTCATAGAATCTCCAGATGGCCTGAGGAAAAATCTGATCTGCTTTGCCATCCTGTCTCACAAGACCCTTCCTCTATTCCGAATGTCTTGACCTTCAACTCTTTGCCATGACTGATCCTAGAGACCAAGGTACTTAAGGGTTTCATCTTTCCAGATTTATGTTAGGAGCCCTGCTCTAACTTCAGAAATTCCCCTGTTTTCTAAGCTGAGTCCCTGAGTTCTTGTTCGTTTTTTATTCTCTGCCACTACAAAGAGGTAAGACACACAGAGCAGAGCAAGAATGTGAAAGGAAAATCAAAGAGCCCAAAGGCCCTCTCGCTTGGGATGTCACAGTGTATGAGCTACCATGTTTGCATATTAACTATTCTGTTATATCCTGTGATCCTCAGCAGGGGACTGAAAAGGAGTCTTTGAAAGGACATGAGACAAAGACCATCAAGAAAAGGGATTTATGATCCTAAGAGGATTGTCAGCAGATCCAGATGCTGTCTATCTTTCCCTGGTCTCTCATACTACAGAGACACTCCGTCTCTGTAGTATCAGGAACTTCCCCCTGAGTCTTGAGATGAGGAGACAAATGGAGTAATTGATTCCAAGGTCACAAGGATTTCAAAATTCACCACCAGACAAGTACAACCAAAATCAGCAGCAAAACCTGAAAAAGATGTGATTGTTTAACTCATCGATTTAGTAATCAAAATTATCATAGTGGTAGAATGAGCATGTTCTGATATTTCTTGCTTCCAGATAGATACATAGATAGTTAGAGATGAAATTCTAAATATTGAAACACAAAAAGATATTGCCATCAAACCAAAGTGTATGAAGACTTCCTTAAAGATAGAAAGTACATAGAATCCAGTTGACAGAAAGTTTCTAAGAATCTACAACCCAAAGTCACCAAAGGAGAGGATAGCAATGAAGGTGGCAATAATTCTGGTTGCTCAAAATTGGCTCACTTAACAAAGAAAATATGTTGAGACCGTGAACCAATCGATATTGAGTGAAGGGTAACTGCTGAGTAACTGGGCCTGTTCGGAGAATACTTGGAGATCCTCACTGTACAGGTCTAAAACATGGAAAGTAGATGCCAGAGCTGGCGGTGAAGCAGAGAATACCCTTTGATTACTGAAATCTCTGAGTAGGAGGGTATTAGGTCTCATTTATTGATACTGCTTAGTAACCTTATATTCCACTAGTAAGTTACTTGCAGTTCCCTGGATGTGTTTGTAGATGCTAAGCCTTTCACTTTAAATGCCACCTCACTCCAAGTATCATTCATTAAATAAATGACTCCATGTAATGTGCTTATAAGTATGATAAGTACATAAAAAGTTCTCAAGGAATCCTTACTATCTTTATTATAAGTCATCATTTAAGTCTTATTTCAAGGATCACCTCTAAAAAGCATTCCTTTACCTAACTCTTCCAAAGAGGAATTACAACCTTCCAAAGTCTTCTTATTTTGATTATGGAATTTTTAACTTTTAATCTCCATTTACTTGGCTTTTAGCTCACATGCTAATATACAATAGGCATTCAACATTTTTGCTGAGTAAGCAAATAAATAAGACTACAAAAGTGACTATTTTTTTTTTTTCATATAATCTGTAAGGTATGTGCTCTGCCAGCAGATCACTGAACATTAATTATTCCCAGTGGCTGAAAATTGGCATTTGTGTGAGCTGCTTTCCCTTTGACACGAGCTCAGCACTTTATGTCTAGGAACTCTGTGGCTCAGTGAACTGCCGGAACAGAAAAAGACCATCATTTTGCCAATCTTCATTGCATGTCACATTTCGGTGATCATAGTTTTTGAGAGGAGTGATTGAAAAAACTTCAGCTAGAGAGCCCTTTTAATATTAAACAAGATGAAATTTTTGAAGATAGGGGCCTAAAACCATGGGCTTGTTCTCCATCGGTGGACACAGTGAATGTTAACGGTTAATTTTATGTGTCAACTTGACCTGGCCATGATACAAAGGCATTGGGTCCAACACTATTCTAAATGTTTCTGAGGTGTTTTCAGTTGAAATTAGCATTTAAATCAGTAGACTTTGAGGAAAGCAGATTATCCTTCTTAATGTGGATAAGTCTTATTTAATCAGTTGAAAGTCTTAATAGAAAAAAGTCTGACTTCCCAGAGGAAGAAGGAATTCTTCCAATAGGTTTGGACTTAAGCTCTTCCTCGAGCCATTATGGTTTAGCTATGATGTGTCCCTCAAAAACTCACATGTGAGATAATGCAAGAAAGTTCAGAGGTCAAATGATCAGGTTATCAGAAGCATGACCTAATCAGTGGATTAATCCACTTACAGTGATAAGCTATGTGGTAACTGCAGGTAGGGTGTGGTCAGAGGAGGTGGGTCATTGGGGGCATCTCTTGGGGGTCAATATTTTGTCCCTGGTGAATGAAGTTCTTTCTTCTTCCTGATTGCCTTGTCCTGAGTTACTTTCCCTCCACATCCTTCTGCCATGATGTTCTGCCTCACCTAGAGCCCAGAGCTATGGAGTCAGTCAATTATCAACTGAACCTCTGAAACCATCAGCCGAAATAAACTTTTCTTCCTCTATGTTGTTCTCGTCAGGTCTTCTGGTCACAGAGATGAAAAGCTGACAAAATCAGGTCTCTAGCCTACTCTGAAGATTTTGGACTTGTCAGTCTTCATAACTGCAGGAACAATTCTCTTAACATAAATCTCCCTCCCTGTTTTAGTCAGTTTTTTCACTACTGTGACTAAAGAACTGCACAGGAACAATTTTAGAGGGGGAAAAGGTTATTTGAGTGCACATGGTTTCAGAGGTTTTTGTCCCTAGAAGGCTGGCTCCATTCTTCAGGGGCTCAAAGTGAGGCAGGACATCAGGTGGAATAGTGTGGCACCAGGAAGCAGCTCACATGATGATTAGGAAGCAGAGAGAGAGCTCTCCAGTTGCCAGATACAAATATATATCTTGTAGCTATGCCCCAATTTCTACCTCCTCCAGCCATACTCTACCACTCCAGTTCCCAGTTAATCCTTACCATGGAATTAATTAACTGATTGGGTTAAACTCTCACAACTCAGTCATTTGTTATCAGAACCTTCTTGAATTGTCTTACATGTGAGCTTTTGGAAGACACCGCATCTAAACTATAACACTCCCTTCTTTCTCCCTCTCCCCCACTCTCTCTGTCTGCACCCCACCACACACACACACATTTCTATTGGTTTGGCTTCTCTGAGAACTCTAATACAGTAAAGATGGACTTGAAGTCACAACTATTTACCCAATGTAATATCTTATTCTAAATTCTTAATTTCTATCTACTAGCAAATGAATGGGACCTTCCCCTGCCTAAATGACAAATGTTCTTTAGAATGGGTTTACATTCTGATAAATCCACCATAAGTTGAAATGCATTTACTACTCCTAACTTATGGAATAGCCTCCCTGAGTAATATAGCACACTGTGTTTTTACCTCATAATTGCTTGGCTCGCTGAGATCTGTGGCTTGCTGCACTTTTAAAGAATATCTTACCACCTGTCACCAACCCAGGAAAAGATCAAATTTCAAAATTCAAAGTCTAGTTTCTACTGAAAGCATATCCCTTTTGCACATCAAAGTCAAAATATCTAAGTTGAACCATCATAAATCAGGGAACACCTATATTGAAGTAGTTAAGTTTGTCCCAGCTCCATCCTCTTCCTTCCATGTCCTCCTCTAACTTGTATTACTATCTTTAGCCTCCTATAGAAAGGACCACAGACACTTGTGTTCTCAAGACACACACATGGGACCATGCAGAAATTTAAAATGTCAGGAACTCCCTCTTTCCTGAAGACCACAAAACAGTAGGCTCATTCCCTAGACATTGATGAGTTGAAGAGTTCATTCTGGGATTAGTCACTTTTTATAGTTGCTTCCATTAGCATTGTAACACAGAACCTTCCTGAAGATATCACTTTGATGGAATTTCAGCTTTTGTATAAAGTTAAGTGGGTATTTTGAGGGTGGAGTTGTCTTTGACACTCAAGTCATGCCAAGGATGTGGGTAAATACAATGAGTGGTGTGAAGTCTGAGAATACACAGCTACAGCATAAGGAAGTTGTTTAAAAAGCAGTGCTATGAACAGTATTGATGGCTGATCCTACCAGGAAGCTTTACCTTCTGACTGAGGCTGCTGTTTATTCTGGCACTCCTTGAACAGCAAGAGGTCTGAGGAAACTGTAGCACCTGTGTGTTCCAATGTGCGCTTCATCTTCTCTGTGGGGTTCTTTATACCTATCCCTTCACAGCTACCATTCAGCTGAACAGATGCTTTGAATGATGGTGGCGGGGGTTGGGATCTCCATGGCATGATTGTCAAGAGTCCCCTTCAGCAGAGAGCAGTTTTTAGGCAAGTAAAGTATTAGCAAATTCTCTGTAATAATTGTGGACTTTGGGGGAAATTGTGGTATAATAAGTTTGTGACATATTACTACCAAATTGGGATAAATATAAGGGAGCATATGCCGCAAAAAGCAAATAACTAATTATATATTTTCAGTTTTAAAATTGAAATAAGGTATGCGTTTGTAATGGGATTTGATATTATTCTTTTCAGTGGTTACAAGAACAATGAGATATTAGGTTTTGCCATCTATTCAATTATGCTATTTCAATTGCTGCTGTGAAGTTCTCCTAGGAATGCACAGTTCTTCCTTAAATACTCCTTAAACTCAGGCTGCCTTTCACCTTTCTTTATATTCCAGTATCCTATTCTTGTATCATTCCTCATCATGAGCATCAATGGTCATCCCGAAGCATTGTGTGAGTACATTTATATGTATGATACTATAATTAGAACTTTACAAAATAAATTTGAGAAACACGACTGTTGTTCTATAGGAAGCAGATTATAACATATACTGTTATGTCATTTATTTGTAAAAAGGATAAAATAGTAACTATTGGTCATATGCCTCACTAGCATCAATTCCATCTTATTCTGGAAATACTTCTTTTTTCTTTGAAGACATCTATTCTTCCTCCATTCTCAATTTATGTGAACTGGGTCTGGTTCCACACCAGTTTGAGGTATGCATGCAACCCAGTACTAGGCAAGTCAGTATGTCAGGATGATAGAATGTGGTTACCAAAGCTGGTATCATCTTAAAATTCGAGAGAAGAGCCTGTCTGGGTCTAAAATCAATGCCATAAAAGAAAAGGTGAACTTGAAAATGGAGAAAAGGAGCCCTGGATTCTTAGTAACTTTCTTCTAATGGGTAGAAGATGGCAGAAATTATGCTATTTGACCTGGCTGTCCAGGTCACAGGATCTCTTTCACAGCCTGCTCTTGCTTGGACCACTAGTTCAGGGAAAAGCAGCATGATGTTATAAGACACTCAATCTTGTGGAGTGGCCAGTGTGGGGGGATCTGAGGCCTCACCAGCACCACCTTGGCAGCCATTTGAGCAAGTCATCTTGGGAGCAGAGCCTATAGCCCGAGTCAAACCTTCAGCTGCCTGTGATTCCAACCCACATCTTGACTACAGGCCCATGAAAGAACCAAAGGAGAACTACTCAGATAAGCCAACCATAAAAATCCACGATCCACAGAAGACCTGAGGATAATACATTTATTTTTATTTTAAGTCACTACTACATGTATAACCAAAGTTATCCAAACAAATACACTTAATGAAACCAAAACAAAATAAGAAAAATTCACCATTTCTTCCAAGTTGAATTAGTTATTTCTTTGATTGTGTCCCCATTTCACTTTAGCCAGTGACTGCATCACCAAAGATAAAAGCAGAAGTATACCAGGGAGATACTTCTTATAACAAGAGTTCTAAATAAAATGTTAAAATGTAAAATTATAAAGTATCTTTTCCTGTCAAATAACCCATAATTCCGTGCGGGAAAAGATTGACGTAATTGTCTATGTAAAAGTTTAAAATAGTAAGCAAAATAAAATTTACACATGTGATCCAAATGTAAAAGGGCAACCTATATAACTTTTAATAATCGAAAGTTCGACATACTTAATTTTAATGAACAAATGAACAATTGATGAAAAATGAATCAAATAGCTAGTAGACATAAGAAAAGATGCCTGAGCTGGGGAGATAGCTCAGCTGGTAGAGTGCAAGCACAAGGCCCTGAGTTCGATCCCCAGTACCGCAAAAAAAAAAAAAAAAAAAAAAAAAAAAAAAAAAAAAGATGCCTAATATCAATGATAACCAGGATGAAGAAATGTTCTAAAGAATATTTTGAGTCGATGAAAAATTCACAATTCTTAGCATCAGCAAGCAGTCAAAGAACTGAATATTCCCATTCTACTAAGAGGCTCATGAATTAGTAAATTACCTTTTAGTTTCTCTTAAACTAGTTTGAGCTGGCTTTCTGTCACTTGTAATAGAATGAGTCCAAAACTCCCCAGGTAAATTTTTTCTCCCTTCTTATAAATTTTTAAAATACTTTTTTTTACCAAAAGGAGAATATATTATTCATACACACACACACGCGCACACACACACACACACACACACACACACACACACACACAATATCCAGTTTCAATTCAAATATTTTGAATCAAACTCAGAGGAGAAATAAGGAATGGCTTTAATTCCACTTTTGCATAGTCTTCAGTTAACTAGTTTCAACTTCCTTCTGTACTTGCTTGCTTTGGAGTAGTCTGATAGCTCAGTTTCATCTGATTTGTGATGAATTTCAAAACAGAGAACTCTAGACATACCTTGCTAAATGGGAATCCAAAATAGGAAAAACAAAATTTATACATGAACATCAAATCTGAGGACATTTTATTTTACCAAAATAGATGCCTTGCTTTTAGAAAAGATTTCTTATAAAATTTCTTTAGATAACAATTTCCTCTACAGAGCCTCTGATATGACCCAATTTATAAATAATCCTGATAAATAATATCTGGGTAGGTACTGGTCATGTGATTAAGTAGTGCAACATTCTTCTTGATTGTGGAAATTAACATGCAGGAACCACAGCAGGACCCAGAATAAAGCCAAACAGAGTGGGCAAATTTGCAGATATTCTCTGAGTAAATCGAAACTTTTAGCAACACTTGGAGGTCTTACTGCCTTTTGATGATTTATTTCATCCTTGAGTTGGTATGGTTTCTGTCTTGTGGGGAGCACTTTTTTTATGGTTGTGTGTCATTGCAATAAAAACAAAAAGAAACAAACTTTACAGAAAGCCAGTGTTAAAGAAAACAATCTGATTGTATTGCCTGGTTGATCGAGTTCTTTCTCCATAGAGTCGTAAATGCAGAAATCTCAAGGGCTAGAAAAAATGTCAACTTACAGGCTATGTGAAATTGTGGAGAATTTTGAATCTCAGCTTGGGTTGTATAAATGCTGTAACTACTATGCTGGATATAAAGTTATCTTCTCTCCAAATTAGTAGCTAATTGAGTTTTTAATATTACAGTGAGTTTTTTTTCTTTTTTTTTTTTGGTTTGGGGATACACTATAAATAGATTTTAAAAGCTCTGAAAAAGTATAAATAACTCGCATACAATAGCTGAAAAAATAAACTCTTTCCTTAGTGAAGCAAAACAATTGTACAAGATGCTATTTCTGTTTATGTAAGGAAATAGTATAATTCAGTGTATCGTACCAAAGCCAAAGTGGATTGTACAGCTTCCTTTGTCCCTGAAAGGATGACAGGTTGAGAATGTCTATTTAGCTTTGATATTTCCAACAATTCTCCCTTGGAGTCATTCTCACTTGGAGTCCTGGGATATGGTGAAGGTAATAATGGAGATTTTTATTACAGAAGATAACTGAAATGACTTAAAAAATAAGAATGCATTAATGGTTAAGTGAAAAGCCTAGGGTCTAGCTCTATGAGGACCGGGTCAAATTTAAGAACTCAAGCCACGGTAATGAAACGAGTCTTTCTCTATAGTGGTTAATTTTATATTTCAACTTGACTGGGTGAGGGGATACCCAGATATTTGGTCAAACATTAATCTGAATATATCTGTGAGGGTATTTTTCAATGAGATTAATATCTGGATTGGCAGATTAGCAGATTTTCCTCCGCCTATGGGTGGCCATCATCTAATCTGTTGAAGAGTTGACTGGAACAAAAGGGCTGACCCTCCACAAGTGAGATGACCTCATCTTGCCTGAGACTTCAATCATTTTCTGCCTTTCAAGTCAAACTGCGAAATTTGCTGTGCTTGGGTCCTGAGAGTTTTGCTCACTTTTGTACTAGAACTTGTACCACTTGCTCTCCTGGTTCTCAGGCCTTTGTACTTGAACTTAAACTATACCTTCGGTTCTCCTGGGTCTCTAACTTGCTAATTAAAGGTCTTGGGGCTTCTCATCCTCCCAAATCACATGTGCAAATTCTTTATAATAAATCATTTCCCTCTCTGTCTCTCTCTCTCTCTCTGTATTTTATTGGTTCTATTTCTTTAAAGAATCCTGACCAAATCACTTTTTGTCTCTGTCTCTGCATCTATCTTTTTCTGACTCCTCCACCCCACCCCTTTATCACTTGTACTCCTTATATTGATAGCTATCGAGGAAAGAAAGCTTCTAGTTGTGAGTTAGTGCTTCGTAGGTTCAATTCAATATGCAAAAATTCAAACAAAATAAATCAGAACAAGAGTTCCCCTCTGTTGAAAATTCCAGAAGAGCACAGTATTTTCTTCATTCTGAATGATAGATATACACAGACCCAAACCAAACTGTTTGGGCAAGAGAATGTGATGCTCTGATTGACTGGACCTGAGCCACATGCCCATCTGCTGAGTCAGAGATTGAATCAAATCTATCCAAAAGACTGAAAATGGTGGTGTTGGTTTGCACACTGAGAAAAGATATCCTGGAATCACAGTTCATGGTATCTTAAAAATGTGAACTTATTTGGCAATAATGTCATTGTAGATATAATTAAGATGAAGTTGAGGAGGCATAAGTTCTTGCTCCAATATAATTTGTGTCCTGATAAAATAACGTAGAAACAACACAGGAGAATGTCATGAAGAAAGAGGCAGAGATTGCACTTATGCAGCTGCAAGCAAAGGAATGCCAAGGATTGCCAGAAAACAATGAGAATTTAGAAAGAGGCCTGGATGTTTTCTCCCTTTCAGGTTTCAGGGGAAATATGGTCCTGCTGACACCTTGGTTTTGAACATCTAGCTTCCAGAAGTGTGAGGCAATAAACTTCTGTTGTTTTTATGCACACAGTTTCTAGTAATTTGTTACAGTAGCCCTAGAAACTAACAGAAGATGAAACTAATAAAGATGAAAAAGTCATTTATCAAAGGATTAGAAAGATGTTTTCAGAAGAAGAATAGGGACAGGGAAAGTCAAATATTTTAAGGTAGGCTTTGCAAATAATTTTCATTATTTTAAAAGAAAAATCCTATATTGATCTAGAACTACGCAACCAAATATTTTGTATTTAGATGGAATCCTTTCAGTCTAGTTGTTATTCTTCCCTGGGCAGGAATTTTGTTTGTCAGTTATGTCATTTTTCCTATTAAATGAGAAGGCAAATTATTATTTGAAACCAATATTTATAAACATGGAGTCATGGGATATGTAGAAGGAGTTGTTTTTTTTTTTTTATAAAAAATTAAACTTTGACAAAATGAGACTATCATTGAAATCTAGGAATGAGAACACAGGATTAGGACTTATTCAACTCTAAAGTGATTATTCTTCCTGAGTATCCCTCTGAAACAGTATGAATAGAGTTAAGTGCACATAATATTGTTAGTGAAAACACATACATTTAAGCAAACAACAGAGCAGGCGATGTGAAAATAGTACTGAGGTAATTGGATGAACGTGAAATCCATTTGTCAAATACTCAATAAGGTTAGCACTTGGGATATTTAACAATTTACTTGGACGATGGTATGCATTTTCTAATTTATTGGATGCTTGCTTCCTTCATAAAGGTAAATTATATACCATTAATCTTTCTAAGATGCTGTTATCCTAAAGTTAATTTAGTGATGATTTTTTTCTTCAGATAATATACCTGCTAGGGAAGCAGTATGTAATCAATAGGCTAGTAATCAGGTAAGGATTTGAATATACTCTCTCTTTCTTCTTTTATGCCATTAGTGGGGTATAACATGTGATTGGGATAATGAGAGGATTAAAACAAAAACAAAACAGAGATAGAACATAAACTTGAATATCAGGCAGCCCTGACCTTAAATTTCTTCTCCTTTGGAGGGTTCCACCTGTTTGTTTCCTGCCTCCAGCAACATTTTTCTCAAACTCTACTGTCACCTTTCTTTCCTTCCTATCCTCTTCTTATATCAGAACCACCCCAACCCTAATCCCCAAAACTATATACCTGATATTTTATTATGCAGAACCAGTTTTGCATCTCATTTGTTGTAACATCTCTCATCCCTTCTGACCTTGGGCATAACATTTACATAGACAAAAGGACCACGAAAGCGTTTTCCTAAGAGGTATTTCTTTAAGAGAAATGCTGCCCTCTTCTTATCAACATGCTCTAATCACATCTTAAATTTTCTGTTTTTTACTGCTTCTACTAAGGCGTGGCAAGCTCCTGCCTAATCTGTCCTACAGCTTTACACTGTGGACAAAGCACAGCAAAGTACCTGAAGGCACTGAAGAAGTAACATAAACAGACACTTGAGGGGAGTTGACATTTCTGAGAATCACCAGGGACTGAGTGAATTTTACAAATGTCTTCCTCCTCTGGCTCCTCCTCTTCTTCCTGTTCTTCTTCATTGTTATGGCTTGGATATGGTTCGAGTATCTCTCAGAGTTTCGTGTCCTGAAGAGTTGGTCACCCCTGTGGTGAGATGTGAGGTGATGGACCCTTCAAGAGGTGAGAACTGGTGGGAAAGTAATCAGGCCACTAGGAAACACTGCCCTCAGAAGAAATTAATGTCATTCTAAGGGGACCCTGAAGAGTTTTCATGAGAGAGTTATAAAGTTGAGACTGCTCCCTACCTGCTCTCTTGCTTCATGTCTCACATTGCGATTGCTCTCACACATGCTCCCACATGTCATCGGCCATCAGGGCCTCATCAGACACCAAATGGATGGAGCCATAAGATCTTAGACTTTCAACCTCCAAAACTGTGGCTTAATAAAACTCTTCTCTTTGTGAATTACTCAGCATAAGCTATTTTATTATAACATCAGAAAATAGACCAATACATTCTTCCTAGAGTCTTTAGCCTTAGGGTTGGTGGCAGGCAGAGTCAGACGAGGAAGGTAAAATTTTGGCAGAAAACACTGTCTTTCATGCTTAAAATCCAGAGGACAGAGTTAAGACAGATACACTCCCCAAAGAGTAGGGTGGTGTTGGGGACTCCCAGAGAAAAGAGTCAGCGAGAAGGAGCTACACATTCTGGGTTTAAAGTTTGCCTAGACTTCTGAACATGTGACTAATTCATGCATGGGTCAGACTCCAAGAAGACTATATCATGAAAGAACTGAACTGAGATTTGAGTCAGCATCCAAAAGACAGCCTCTACTGGTTTGCATATAAAAACAAAAGAAGCAAAACTATTAATGTATTTTTAAAGAGGCACACAAAATCCAAAACCTCTAGAATATAATTTGGATAATGTGAGGAATTAATTCCCAACTACTTGATACAAGAAGATATAAGAAAATGTGGAGACTGTGTCAAAGATGAATGATCTAAGTATTAGAAGTAACTGACAGGTATTTGAAATCATCTCTTAAAACTGTGACCAATAGTGTAAAAGGAAATAAGCTTATAGTGAATGAAAATAGAAATCTAGAAAAGAACCAAATGGAAATTCTAGAACTGAAAAGTACAATTTTAGAAATTTAAAAATCATCAAATATCGTTAATTGCAGAATGGAAATGATGTTGTCAGGATTCATTTCTCTCCAGGTATACCTGTAGATTAGTGCAATTCTAATCAGAAACCCAGGAGTATTTTTTTTTTTTTGCTGAAATTAATAATCTGATTCTAAAATTTATACAGATAGCTAGAGGTTCTACAAAAATAGGGAAGTCATTTTGAAAAAGAACAAAAGTATAGGACTTACCAAAGCTACAGTAATCAAGACTGGTATTCATCAAAGAATAAACAGAATCCTTGTAACAGAATAGAAAGCCCATGAAGAAACTTACACATATGAAAAATTAATTTTAATGTAAGAACCAGGGTAATTCAATGAGCAGGAAAGAGAGGGATAGTTCTTATAGTAATCAAGTTCTGAAAAAAAATAAATATCGATACTGAAAAAAATCTCTATCCTTACTTTGAAACATACACAAAATTAACTAAAAAACAGAGAACAAATCCATTAACATAAAAGCCCAAATTTATCAAACATATGTTCACAAAATGTGTCCAGAAATGCTCCTTACATTTTTATTCATAATGGCCCCAAACTGGACAGTCGAGGTATCTATCTATAGGAGAGTAGATAGATAACTCATTGTATATTCATACATGGCTACTGTGCAGCCAAGTGGAATGCTAACAGCACACACAGTAGCATGGATGAATCCCAAAACCATCATGCTGAGTCAGAATTTTAAAAAATACTCTTGCACAAAAAAATACATGATTTTAATATATATAATTCCTAGAACAGAAAAATTTAATCTATGGTAGAAAAACAGGAATGTATGTCTGTGAAGTGATGATAATGTTTATATCATGGTAGTGGTTTGTGTTACACAGATGTATGCTTTTGTCAGTTCTTAGTAAATATACACTTAAAATCTGTTATTTCATTATATGTGAATTTTATATAGAATAAAAACTATACAAATGTTAAATGATCAGTGATAAATATGCTGAAATATTTAAGTCAAATTCTACAGGTATTTGCTATTTTTAAATAAATGCATCCAAAATTTAATCTTGAGTGGAAATACATGAATTAATAATCATTGAGGTTAGCAAAAAATACAATTTTAAATCTAAGTTGCATATGACTTTTCACTGCAAAGTCTATTCTTTGATAGATGTTTGAAAATTTTTGTAGCAAAATGGTAGAAAAGAATGTCTATTATCCCAGCCAACCCCTAAGCAAGAGATTCTTTGTTTTGTCTTACAGTTTATTTTTGGTCATAGTGGTGCTAAACAGGATGCCAAAACAAAAAGATACTATACATTACAGATGAGAAAACATAACCAGAGAGGCAAATAAGCTGTCTACAGTCACATGAATAGTAACTCGTTAGTCACTTATTATCATGAGTATCATTGTGACTCTATGTCCTTCAGCCTGGGATGACTGTGGGTAGTGACCCACAGTTGAATTGCTAGAGAAGTTTTTAAAGATTTACTCTTAATTTCTGTTATTCATCATAGATAAGTATCTGTTTTTATACCAGCACCCAGTGTTCAGGCTGAGTCACAGGTTGGGGTTTAATTGACCTAAATTTTAGTATGGAGGAAATCTTGAAGTACTCATTTTGTCTTCAAATTAGCAACAGCCCTTGCCTACCAGCATTTACTATTGCAGGCAAAGAATTATCACCATGTCACCACAATAACCATAAACTCTCAGGCGACACCCCTGGTGGGATAAAGGGTGCTCTGCAAAAAATAAGAAAAAGTTCACCTGGAACCTGTGAATGTGGCTTTATTGGGGGAAAAAAAAATCTTTGTAGATGTAACATAGGATCTCTAATTGAGATCACCCTGGATCGTCCAGATGAGCCCTTAATCTACTGTCAGATGTCTTATAAGAAGATACAGATACCAAAGGAGGAATTGCAGAGGGAAGATGGAAGTGGAAATCTGTGGGATGCAATTACAAGTCAGGCCACAACAAGGATAGCCGCAGCCACTAGAAGCTGGGAGGAAGCCAGGAGTGGACTCTCCTGGAACCTCCCGGCAGAATCAGTGCTACCCACTGCTTGATTTTGGCTCTAGTCTCCAGAACTATGATATAACAAATGTCTATGATCTTAGTTACTCAGTTTGTGGTATTTGATGGCTTTAGCCCTGGGTTACTAATATATCACACTCTGAAGACTTTATCAATTTAGGTCAATCTAGATCCAATCTAGATCTAATTTCCAGACTCTGGAAATCATCATAAAGATCTAGATAGACCAGATCTCCCAGGAAACTCCATACCAAGTGAGCAGGAGTCACTCTAAGCTTTCACTTTCAGAGGAGGGAAACAATAATGAAATAAAATAATGGAACAATAAAAATGGACAATCTTGAGTACACTTTTTAAAATTGTACCCCTAACACTATCAATCTCCCTTACCTTGAGTTTTTCATATAACACTTATTTTTGACCTATCGAATAATTTTCTTATTTATTGCTATGTTACATTACATATTGTCTGTATACTAGAGTTAGAGGGTCAGATTCATGAGAGATTTTTGTGTTGAACACACAAAAAGATCAACTGCTTGTATATAGGTATGTAATCAATACTTGCATGTAATAAATGCTTCAATAAATGCAGTTTATGTATTCATGAAGGACAATTAGGTAACATACCCATTGTTAGGGAAAACTCAAGTGATGTCATTTTATTAAGGAAGGACTTTTTGACTTTCATGTTCTTTATTAAGAGAAGGACATTTCAATTGGAAAAAGAGAAATATCATTATGAGAAAAATGAAAACCAAATGAGTGAGTATATGGTAGGAGAAAATTCCTTGTAGTTTAAATTAATTTTTATTCATAGGACCAGAAGAAGTTGCTTTTACTCAATAGATTGACATTTTAGAATATAACTATAACTTGCAGATGTGATTATAGTACCATAAATTTACCTTTACATGGGAGAAATAATAAAATGGCAGGTAATAAAAGAATAAGTATTTTAATTTCCAAAAGAAGACAAAACTATGTTCAAGAAATTTCACAATAGCCTTGCAAATTTTAGGAGCTGGAAAGGTGATACAAATAAATGAAGTAGTTTTTTTTTTTTTTTTTTTTTTTTTACATTAGCAAATATTTAAATTAGCTAACATTTATAGAGTACTTGTGTGCCAAGCATTGTTCTAAGCAGTCTGCATGGATTAACTACTTTAATCCTTATAGGAACAGTTTGAGAAATGTGCTATTAATATCAACATGTCCTTTTATAGAAAACAGAAAAGTTATGTAACTTGTCCAGGATGACACAGCCAAAAAGCAGCAACTTTTATTTTTAAATCTAGACACACTGACTTCAGAATATGTCCTCATAACAAGTTCTCCAGTGATGCTGATGTTGTTTGTTCTAGAACCATACTTTGAGAACCATTGCACCATGGTATACAAACTAGTGACAAACTAGAGAATGCATGATGAAATTATCTATTTAAAGTTATTTAAGCTTATTCATTTAAAATTATCTTTCTTCACCTGTCAGATAAGGAAGGAAAGGAGAAGGCACATCTTCAGGTTACGTATCTAAGAGTATTATTAATGTATCAAGATGGAGAAGGTACCCAATGATGCATCAGAGACCTCTAATATACTCCTTCTGTAAAGGTAAATATGAGTCCATAAAAAAGGATTAATAAAATGTGTGCAGTGTAGTAGGTTGAATAGAGGACCCCCAAATGCGTTACTATATAGAACTTCAGAATTATTTTGGAAGTGGCATTTTTGAAGATGTAACTAATTACAATGAGGTCATATCAGATTACAGTGAGCACTAAGTTCATTGACCAGTGACTTTTAAGAAGAGGACACAGACATAAACACTGGGAAGATGACCATGTGAAGGTAGGAAGATGGACGGGAGATATACTGCCATTAGCCAAAGAATGCCAGGGGCTGCGGAAACTAGGAAGAGACAAGGAATGATTACTTTCCCCAGAGTCAGCTGATACCTTGACTCAGATTTTTAACCTCTAAAATAGTGACAAAATAAATATCTATTGTTTTAAGTCATTCATTAAGTAGTACTTTGTTCTGGTAGCCCTAGGAAGTTAATGGACATGGGATTAAAAAAAAAAAAATGTAGTACCTGCGTAATCACTACTCTGTTAAAGAAATAGAACATCCCTAAATGCCCGAAGTTTCCCAGGAAATTCTCTGTAATGTCATTCTTGTCCCCTTGAAAGAGGTAGGTAAAACTATTATATACATTTTGAGTATAATTTTCTTATCTTAAAAAAATGAGTTTCATCATGTTTTACCTCTATGTCCTTCAAACTGTGTATCACTGAGATTTGTATAGTACAGATCAGGGTTCTAGTGTAGATAAAAGTCCCATTGATTTCACATCCTTTCCAAAGTTGTTACCTTTTAACTTGTTACCTTTTAACATTAGGTTGAAATGGAAATCATTTTGTTTCAGTCTTCATTTTTGAAATAAACAATGGATTTGTTTCATTTTGTGTTTGTTGGTCACTCAAATCCCTCTGTAAATTACCTTTCAATTATTTTTACCTATTTTTTTCTTTTATTTGAGGGAGCCCTTGTATAGAATGGATTGTAATTCCTTCTGTCATCTGCTTACAGATCTCCTCTGAATTGTGTCTTACTTTTTACTTATAATTTTAAAGGATCAAAAGCTCTTAATTTTATTATCATTAAATTGATTTTAGTTTTGATTGTTTCCACTTTTTGTTTCTTCTTTAAATTTATTACCCATCCTAAAGTCATGAAGTTATTCTATGTGTCATCTACTAATACACTATAGCTTTGACATTCATTTTTGTCTTTAAGCAGAAATTTATATTTTGTTTATATGATGAAGTATTCATTGTTTCTTTTTTTTCTGTATACAAAATCAGTTCTCCAAATAGTTATTGAAAATTCTACCATCTTTCTAATTTTCCCTAACCTTCAATACTAGCTCCATCATAAATCAGGTTGCTATATATGTATTAATTCAATTTTGGGTTTATATTCAGTTTCACTGGTTTAATGATCTACCTCTGTATCAGACCCACACTGACTAAGTTTTATACAAATTGTCACTACAAAGTTGCCAATGTTTTTCTTCCAGAATATCTTGACCAGCCCTGTTTTTAAATGTTTTCATATAAATTTTGAATCAATGTTTAAGGTTTCATATCCACACAAACACAAAAGTTGCTGATGGGCACTCATTCTTTTTTTTTTTCCAAAATATTTGTCAACTCAAAAGCATATAAGAAGACAAAGTAGGCCCGAATCTTCATCACGTTGGTTTAGGATCAGACTTCCTCAATAAGACTCCCAAAGCACAAGAAATCAAAGCAAGAATCAATAAATAGGATGGACTCAAACTAAAAAGCTTTTTCTCAGCAAAGGATACAATCAAGAATGTGAAGAGAGAGCCTACAGAGTGGGAGAAAATCTTTTCCACACATACTTCAGATAGAGGACTTATCTCCAAAATTTATAAAGAACTTACAGAACTTTACAACAAAAATACAAAGAACTCAATCAATAAATGGGCCAAGGAACTGGACAGACACTTTACAGAAGAAGACACACAGGCAATTAATAAATATATGAAAAAGTGTTCAACATCTCTAGTAATTAGAGAAATGCAAATTAAAACAACTCTAAGATTTCATCTTACTCCAATTAGAATAGCTTTTATCAAGAACACAAACAATAATAGATGTTGGCGTGGATGTGGGGGGAAAAGGCACACTTTTACATTGCTGGTGGAGTTGCAAATTGGTGTAGCCACTCTGGAAAGCAGTATGGAGAATCCTAAGAAAACTTGGAATGGACCCACCTTTTGACCCAGTTATCCCACTCCTTGGTTTATACCCAAAGGACCTAAACTCAGCATACTACAGTGACACAGTCAAATCAATGTTTATAGCAGCTTAATTCACAATAGCTAAACTATGAAACCAACCTAGATGCCCTTCAACAGATGAATGGATAAAGAAACTGTGGTATATATATACAATGGAATACTATTCAGCCATAAAGAAGAATAATATTATGATATTTGCAAATAAATGGATGGAATTAGAGAATATCATGCTAAGTGAAATAAGCCAAGCCCAAAAAACCAAAGGCCGAATGTTTTCCCTGATAAGTGGAGAATGATATATAATGGGGGTAAGAGGTGGGGAATGAGAGAATAATGGGGGAACTTTAGAATATGTAGAAGAAAATGAGAGGGACAGGGGTATGAAAAATGGTGGAATGAGACAGACATCATTACCCTATGTACATGTATGATTACACGAATGGTATGAATCTATATTGTGTACAACTATAGAAATGAAATTATGTACCCCATTTGTGTATAATGAATCAAAATGCAGTCTGTAAAAAATTAAAAGCTAAATAAAACTAATAAAAATAATTTATAAAAAAGCATATAATACTGAAGCCAGAATTAAGGACAGGTAGTTAGTGTAGAAATAGGGAATCCTGTCAATTCAAGGAAATGAAGCCATGAAGCCATCTGCTTCTGGAAGTTGGAGATTATTCCTGGAAGAATGGAACATCAAGGAACTCCAGAGCCCATTGAGTACCAAATTTACCTGCCTTTATCAAGGACTGCAAGCATGGAGCTGCTAATTAATGCCTCCTGGGCCCTTGCCTGCCTGAATCACCTTGGCCCTCCCCCTGCCCATGGCTTCTCACTTAATGCAAAACCAGGCCTAGTCATGTAGGCAGGAAGGAGAGATAAGGGGGGAAAGAACTGGAGAACAAAAGAGAATTTAACCTATAAAAGATGTAGGGTGCGCTCACTTCTTGGGACTTTAGAACATCATTCATGGCCCCCTTCTTCCTGCCAGGAGAAGTCTGTATTATTACCTTTAAATAAAACCTGCTTAATCTGCTTGCCTTGGCGTGCTTCTCTAGTGTTCAATCTTCAACATTAGAAGGAGCAGAACTTGTCACCGGTAAACGGCGGTATCAATACTATAATAAATTGAAGTTGATGTTGTAAGGCCCCCAAAAAGGAAACCCCAACTCTGTCCCACGGATCTATGGCAACCCCAATCAACTGCAGGAGGTGTCACTTGATGCAAACTGCAAGAGGCTTTTATTCCAGCGCACTGGGACCCAACTAGCGACTGACGCAGGAGTCGAGGAGTCGAGTCCCTAGCAGAAAATCTTACAGGTTTATAAAGGCAGAAACCACACATCAGGAGGGGTTGCACATGAAAGGGAAAAAAGGGAACAAAGCCACCGGGAAATTCCAAAAGGGGGTCTGGGTTTGCTGATAACATACAACATGTTTCACAATGTTTTACAATAGGGCGTAGATTCTGGTCAACAGTTTCTGGTAATCTTATATCATATATATCTTAACTGTCTGAATACTATCTTGCTCAAATTACTCTTTTAGTCTCTGTTTGGGGCGGTTTCCTGGAACAGGTTTAAGGGCTTTGTTCCCATCACTGGGAGGGAGACCTTAGGGAGTTGAGATAAAACAGACAGCTTAAAAAAAAGTCCATTCTTTCAATATAAACTCAGTAAGAATTACTCATAAAATTATTGATAAATAAAAAAATACACAGTATCTGAAAGTATCTATATAGATTTTTGTGGAAATCTAGTAGTGTCTACAGGTTAGGAGTTCCAGGTCTGTGGAAAATGAAGATTGTTGAAAATTTCTAGCCACAAGAGTATAGGCAAAAGCCTTCTGCTGAGTAGTTAGTATACTAAAGTACACTGAGGAAAAACAAAGAAAGGTAGTGAAAGAATGGACATTTTTTAAGCTGTCTGAGGTCACCCTCCCAGTTATCTTAACTCCCTAAGGTCACCCTCCCAGTCATCTCAACTCCCTAAGGTCACCCTCCCAGGAATGGGAACAAAGCCCTTAAAGCTGTTCCAAGAAACAGCCCCAAACAGAGAATAAAAGGGTAAATTGAGCCAGATAGCCAGATAGTGCTCAAACAGAATGATTACCAGAAACTATTGACCAGAATCTACGCCCTGTTGTAAAACATTGTGAAACATGTTGTATGTTATCAGCAAACCCAGACCCCCCTTTGAAATTTCCCGGCAGCTTTGTCCCCCTTTTTCCTTTCATGTGCGACCCCTCCCGATGTGTGGTTTCTGCCTTTATAAACCTACAAGATTTTCTGCTAGGGACTCGACTCCTCGAGTTGGGTCCCAGCGCGCTGGAATAAACACCTCTTGCGGTTTGCATCAAGTGACGCCTCCTGCGGTTGATTGGGGTTGCCGTCCATCCATGGGACAGAGTTGGTGTTTCCTTTTTGGGGGCCTTACAGTAGCAAGATTTTCATAAAATAATCACTTTGATGCTGCTCCTCATTCTCTGAACACAAAAATAGCATACAGGTACACACTGAGTTGAAAAGTTAGAGGTGATCAGGTAGATTAAAGATTTGTTGTTTTTATTAAGGAAGAAGATACCTCACAAATGTACTAAAAGAAACCACAGGAAAAGTTTCGTTATCTTTTTTTGTGTGTGTTTTAAGTACTCTTAGAATATAGGAGATATTTATACATAACATAAAATGCAGAAGTCAAAACAGGAATGTGATAAGTTGAACTACATGGGAAATTAAATTCCTACAAAGTAAAATCCATCATAAACAAAAAAATCAGATGATAAATTGAAAAACTCTTAAATTCATATTATAGAAAAAGTATTAATTCCCTAATATATATAACACATAAAAATTACCTACAAGCAATAAGAGAAAAAAAAACAAATAATTTAATATAAAAACAGAACATGAATAGGTGTATCTAAAAAGGAAAGTGAATTATTTAAAACATGTTCAGTATAAATAATAATAAAAGTAATTTAAATAAATTATCCTCAGACTACATTTTTCACTGTTATTTTATCAAAGATTGAGACACAGGATAGTCTTCATGGTAGAGTGTGGACAAAAGGTGGTCCCACCCACTGGTGGGAGGTCAGTCACTGTAGCCTCTGTGAAGGACTATTGGACTGTCTAGATGAGCAGAAAGGATTCACTCATTCTATCCTTCACAGCTCTCTGCTTCTCCTGGCTGGTGGTTATTGTTGCTTCCTTCCCCTCTGGTGGTTTTGCAAAGAGCTGTTTCAACAGGAGGGGGTTAGATCATTAGGTTAACACAAGACCTCTGGCTAATATCAGTAGCATCAATATGCAAAATCTGTAACTGGACTCTGGTCTCCCACGGACATTTTCTGGTCCAGGAAGCATTACTTGTTACAGAGGTAAAGTGGTATTCTCTACCCCATTGTCCTATGAATACACAGAGCAGGGTGAGGACAGGGTCCTTTTCCTGAAACACCTTTTATATTGTATTGCAGCTGTGACCAGCCCAGCCCAGCTTGTCCCTTGTTGGGATAGCAACTAGTGGGCATTTGCACAGTGCTAGCCCTGGTAGATGTGAATTTTTCCAATAGATCTAATGTTCTCCTACACCAGGTTTTGTGTGTGTGTGTGTGTGTGTGTGTGAATATTACCTTTGCATAAACACTGCCAAATTACAAATGTACCTATCCTTTTACTCAGTAATTTTACTTCTGTTGTTAGTATACAGCTGTAGTCATACATGGATATAAAATGCCTTCATGCAAAATTGTTCAACACAGCATTATTTGAGATAACAAAATACTGGAAACAGGACAAATGTCTACAAATAGGGGACTAGTTAAATTATGGTACATGAACAAATGGGGAACTGCAGCTATAGAAAGAATGAGGAAACCCTTTAGTAAAGACATGGAATAGTTACTAAAATAAAGGTTTTATGTTAAAAACGACAGGTACGAAATGTGTAATATTCTGCAATGTGTCTAATAGAAAAGGGCAAGTTTTCACACACACACATTCTTTGTTCCAATTCTTTATTCCTAATAAATACATATTAAACTCATGACAGTTTCCTTTAGGAAGAGGCATTGGTTGGGTGTGAATAAGGGTAAGACATAACCATTTTTCTATATGTTCTTTTGTTTCTTTTTAAAATTTGAACCACGTAAATATATCTACAACATAAAACATTGCATAAAATAAACATTCAGAAAGCCAAGTCAAATAAGTAGTCTGCAGAAGCTAGAGATAATCAGGAAAGTTATGCATGTTATGCACAGGACCAAGGGTTGATGTATATGAAATCTGTGCTCTCATTCAATTCTAAGATCTTGTAGCCCAGGGAAACCCCTATCTGTGTAGTTAGAAACAACAGCTTCTTGATATGTATACTACTCTCTTAATGTCAATTTCTTTTTTTTTTTTTTTGAGTAGTCCTGTCCATTGCAATGTAGATTTAATGGGTCTTTTCAGATCTTTCAGGGAGGAGAAAACACTTGAGATTGATAATCTAATGCTCTTTAAAATGAGTAACTTTCAATTTCCAAGAAGGTTCAGCTTAAATTATGTTGACTTTTTCCCTCTCCACCATCTGAAACAAATTTGACTACCAACCTTATAAAATACATTGAAATATTTGAAAATATCAGAATGGTGTGTTCCCCATGTAACTAGAATTTCAGTGAAGTTTTTCTCTCAAAAGTGGTGGAAAATCACTATGATGAGCCTGGAAGTTTTTCAAAATCCTAGACCATTCCTACCAAAAGTGCAGAGGATTTTTCACTCTGCAGGGAACTGGGGAAATGCCAGACAGAGTAATCACTTTTTGCTTGTTCAAGTTTTGCCTGCAGTTTTCAATTGGATGTAGTACTTCCCATTTCCCATCCTACAGCTGTGGGAATGATTGCATACTTTTACTTCAGAGGAGAACTACAAATCTACATCCCAATGCTGAATTTAATGAGTAGCAACAAAATTAGTACAATTAGTGCTAATTCGAATTATTAACTAATAACGAATTAGTTTTGGTACAGACAAGTATCAACCAGTAAGCTCTTGACAAGAAAAAAAGAGATTAGTTGTGGCACTTTGATAAATAATAATAATAATAATAATAATAATAATAATAGCTTTTACAGAGCATTAACCATGGCGCTGCAGTACTAAGCAATTTATGTACATAGCTCCAATTAGCCCTATGTCAATCCTATGATGTAGGCACAATTACTATCCCTACGTTCCTAAGGAAGAGGCTAGAGTGGATAGGTCATTTGCTTAAGTATAATTACAGCTCATGGGTAGTGGAACTAGAATTTAGATGTAGGAGCTCTTTCTCCACAAGTGGTACCTTTAATCATTACATTACACTGTACTAAAAAAGATAATACCATCTAGGTGTACAGATTATAATATACAAGTGGGATTCCTTAAATTGTGAGGTGAAGCCAAAATATCATGTCCCTTTGAAACTGCCATGATGACTTATTTCCTCCCTGGGCATTGGATAGACTTAGGCAGATCCCAGAGCTTTACTAGTGACTATTAACTAATAATAAAAAAAAACTTCTCACATACTCCTGGATGCACTAGTAATTTCATTTCAAAATGAAAATTTCCAGTCTGTGTTAATAATCAAGACTTCGAACTTCATTTGAAATTAAAGTTCCTATTTTACCCTCTACAATAAATTGCCTCAGATAACATTTTTAGAATGGCTTGGGGGGTGGGCAGTGGAAAGAGGAAGATATATCAGGGACAGGAAATGTGTAACATGACTGGCACTGTCATACAGTCATGATCTCACTTTGTTACTTCTGGGGTTGAGAGAGGTCGCAAGTCGCCTTGTTATCTCTTGGGGAGTTTTGATGTATTTCCCAGGAATTTTCCACTAGGTACCTCTAACGGTATTTCCTGACCCTGAAGGCAATGCTTCTCTTGTTGGTGTGAGTTTATAATTCCTCTTCAGACGACAGGCATCCAGTGGCTGTCTACTCTTTTGTCACTCTTCTCTCTCGATGCCCTCTTGGGTGTAATCCATGCTGGATCCTAATCTGAGTCCTGCAACTCATCCCTGGGAATCACATCCCTGGGAATCTGGGTGGGTACAGATTTTTACCAATGCAACCACCATAATTTACACATTTGGATTTTCCTGAAACAAAGATGGCATTGGTCTATTTATTTTACAGATCACTAGGAACAAAGGTCAAGCTCTTTGAGGAGTTTATCTCCACTTAGGGTGACTTAAAGAAGGGGCAAAAAGCACACCATGCTCACCTCTCATGGTAGTGAGGTATGTGTGTTTGAGTCAGATTTCATGGTGAATTCCAGAGCTTTCCAATAACTTTCTCCAAAGAAATTCTCTCCAACATTAATCTTCTCTTTTGGGCTCTTTAGTCTTTTAAATATACTTAAAGCAGTTATTATGCTAAGGGTTGCCAAAGCAAGTTTCCAGAATACTTCTTTTTCAGGTCTTGCATCTGTGGCCTGGGCTCTCATTTCAGATTGTGAAGGTATTTGGCACCTATTGCTTTGTTCTTAGTATTTGAGATCTTAATGGAAGCATAGACAGAAAAACTCCATTAATATCCTATTTTAAATGCTTTTCTGTATTGGTGAAAAGTTTCTTATCAAGTTTAAAAATAAATAGTTGTCCTGTAGTTTCCAAACATTTAACTATTTTTATGGTTATATATATTTTCTTTAGGAAGAGCAAGAAGTTGAAATGGGACAGCTCAGATACTAAATCCTTAGATTTCCTCAGTTTTTAACCTGGAATTATCCTGCCAGATTTGAAGATAAACTTATCCTCTACCATTTTCATTCCAAATCTAAGAGCTTCTGAACCCTCAATTAAGCCTAGCCAACTTAATTATCTTAGCTAAGTGCTTCTTTCTCATTCAGCTTATAGTTCATTTATCCCTTTCTGGGATATGAGTCATTATGACACAGCTATATAAAAAATATACTTGTTTGTCTGGAAGTCATTTTAATGTCTTTGAAAGATTGAATTATCATAGTTTAGCTGACTTCCATACACACAGGAAAAAAAAAAAAAAAAAAAAAAGAACTGAATTCAAGCCCAATAAAACAATCTCTTCTTGGTCTTCATCCTTTTATTAAATTGTTTGTTCTATTTAGTTATACATGAGGTCTTCATCCTTTTTTTTTTTAATTGTTCTATTTAGTTATACATGAGGTCTTCATCCTTTTTGACTGCCCTACATTTATTGCACATTAAAGTTCTCAACATATCTCATTCCAGTGGGCTGTCTCTTGACTCCTCCCAGAACTGGAGTGACTTATGGCAAATTTTCTATCACTATCTCTGGATGGTTCTATTCCTACTACTTGGGCTTTCCTCCTGTCAATTATTGTGAATCCTCATCCTAATGAGTGTTCTTGACCATTTTCATTCTTTCTTTCCTTCAACAATTGCAACCACACCCTGGTATAATGGCCATCGATATAGAGTTGACACTCCACTGTCATCTTTACTTTCCTGTTTACCTACTTGTTTATTTACTCCTGTGGTGGCCCTTACCACATTGAAGTATAATTGTTTACCTGTAGGACTGTCTCTGCCATTTGACTGTTAGATTATTGAATACAGGCATATGGTTTCTTCGCCTACACAGAATCAGACATATAGTAGATACTCAAAAATGTTTGCATAAATGAAAGGAAAAAAAATAGTCTTTACTATGTTTGCTGGATAACATCCAGACATATATATCTGGTTAGTCCCTCAAAGTCCATGTGGTTGAAACAAATGAAATGATCATTTATTACCAATCCTTCTTGCTGATTTCCCAACTCCAACCTCTGAGGAGTCATTGATTTTTCGGCAATTACCAAGTGCTGGCTAATCTACCTGGGCAATATTTTTATATTTGATCCTTCTTTCATTTCTACTTTCCAAATCTTCGTTGCATTCAGTTTGGATACGTATTTTGACTTTCTAAATACTCAGTTGTACTGCAGAGAAAGTTAGACTTTGAAGACAGGCAGATCTAGATCTTGACTCAACTGTGACAAAAAACAATTTACTTAACACTTTTGAACTTTAATTTCCTCATGTATGATCTGTAATGCACTCACAGATTAACTTTCCCACTAGATATAAACTCAGTTAAGGCAAGAATTATGTCTTACTTGATTTTTATTCTCATAAATCAACCATAGGTCTTGGCACACTGCTTCTATTAATTGATACTATTTGTTGAATAGATGAATGTGATAATATCTACTTCACAATGCTAAAGCAGGAAATAAACTAAGTGTGATAAAATGTCAAGAAGCCCTAGACACATAGAGGGACCCCTTATAGAGGATAACCAAGAACCCTAATGATCACACTAGACGAGTTACCACTCAGAAGGTAGCACCAACTGCCATTCATGTGACACCACTTTTGTACTTCCTATTTATCCTGGCATGCCAGCCAACACAAGGTGGTTCTCAGCCTAGTCAATTGGTGGTTTCTTGAGACATAATAAATTTTTGTTGTTTGAAGCAACTAAATGTGGAGGCAGAATGAAGGTGGAGTGCAACTATAAGAAACCTAAAAATTCATTGCATTGACTTAGCACTGGACTGTGGTGGAGGCATAAAGATCAATAGGAAGACTCAGTGGAGGCTAAAAAGGCAATGGGGCAATTAACCTTAGAGACTAGAGAAAAGGCACCCAGTCTCATATAATGATGAAAGAGTTGACAATACTGTCCCCTACAGTGACATGGAAGATAGAAAGTATAACTAATGAATTGTAGATTGAAAAACACAGTTTCCAGGCAGAATGTTGGAAATGTCAACTGACCTCTGTTAACTGTTGATAATAAAGTGATGAAAAAGAGAAAAGATCTAAAGAAGCAATTTTTATTTCAAGCAGACGGTAGAGGGAAAGTATTTCCAAACTGAAAGTTGCAAAGTTGGAAAATAAAACTGTTTCTCAGTCCAAATGTCTCCAGATGGCAAAAGTTGGCAAAGTAAGAAATGACTCTGGGAAAAGATCAAACCCAGGGTGATGCTACTACAATGTGGTTTCAGATCAAGGTCAAGTCAAGGATGTATCTGTAAGATTCTTTGTTATGACCTCATAAAGTTTAAAGCCTGTGCCTCCTAGTCTCTTTCATCTAGATTTTTTAAAAAGTTCCTAAAAATCTTAGGGTATGATTTATAGGCCTTTCAGGATAAGTGGGAAAAAAAACTTGCCAAAAATTTAAGGGCAAATGTTTCACACACTCTAAAGGTTGAGGTGACTGTTTTTAACAGTATGCACAGCTTAACCCCCAATAAGTGAGTGTGACTTTTGTCTCAGGATGCCATCCCTAACAAGTAAGTGAGTCTTATGTACAGTTACGCTATCTCCAGTAAGAACCATAGGAAACCTACAAGTTTCTAAGAGAATTTTCAGAGGAGGTAATGTCAGTTTTCATTAAAAGGGACTTAGATAATTCAAAATGAATCAAGGTTTATGGGCCCTAAGACCCTAAGAGAAAATTTTGTAACCACATATATGAACCATTTCTTGTAAAAAGAAAAGATGACTCACTGACCTAGAGTCTAGAAAGTAGAGTTCAAAACCAAGAGAAATCATTGGACCGGAAGAGAGATAGTTCCCAATCAATGTACATTCCTGGATGCTGGAGCAGGGTGGAGCAGCAACACATGCCTGGATGGATATCAGAATTTCTATAAACACGTAACCTACTGCGAGGTGCTACCCCAGTGCTTGCTGAGTATAGGTATAGAGTAGATAGGTCATAGATCTCAGAACCCCAGAAGACTCATTCTGAACTGGATTTAAAAATACTCAACCTTGAGTTTAAGCCTGTAGTTTAAATGTGATGAGTCTTGGGGTGGGGGAGAGGGCAAGAACCTTTCAAATGGCAGAAATATGAATTTTTATGTCTAAAAGATAAACAGTGGTAGATTGTTTACACAAAGATGATTGCAATAATACCTGTCATCCCATATACTTCTTTTCAGTATGACCTTGCCACCACCCTATCAAGACATGGAGTATGTTTTCCCTCTCCTTAAAATTGGAATGCTTCAATGACCTGTTTAGAGCAAAATAATGGGAGTAGATATTAAACTGAGGCTTGTCTAGAGAAGATCCATAACTTCCACTTTTGCCACTTGGAACAGTCCTTCTTAATCCCCATTACCATGCTGTGAGGAAGCCCCAGAGGCTTCAGCAAGAGGACCAAATGGATAAGGATTGAGGTCTCTGGCTGACAGCTCCGACTGAACTCCCACTGAGAGTCAGTACCAACTGCCAAAAATGTGTGCTGCCATTTTGGAAATTCCATTCTTCCAGGTACTTCAGCTGAAATCAAGCAAATCAGAAATTTCCACAAAATCCAGAGAAATATTAAATTGCTGTTGTTTTAAGCAGTCTATCCATTGGTGTGTTTTGTTACACAGAAATAGATAATAGAAAAAAAAAAAAAAAACAGGCATCTTTGGAGACTGACTCTAAATACTCTGGGTCACTACTTAGGAACCAGTGGAATGGTCAAAGCAGGGAGGCTGTAGTTTTTAATGATTTGCCTGACTGGTCTTATAGGATTGATTATGAATCAGATCACCCATAATATTTATATGCCTGGGGGGTATTGGAATTTTTGAAGTTTGAAATTTCCAGCATCTAAAATAATATTTAGTCTAGAAAAGATTTGTTAAGTACCAGCAAGCTCCAATGCATGTACTCAGGAATACTCAGGTCTTATGTTATCATTTTAAATATTTTTTTTTTTTCCTTTAAAATGGGGTCTTGCTATGTTGTCCAGGTTGGTTTGGAACTCTGGGTCTCAAGAGAAACTCCTATCTCAGTCTACACAACTGGGACTACAGGAACATGCAACCATGCCTGGTTAATGTTCTTATTTGTTTAAAAGTTCAGAAGAAATGTGATATTTAATATATTGCTTGATCTATCCCCAAATTATTTTGTTCAGCTTTCCCACACTGTTGTCCAATATGTATTGTACTCATTTTCCAGAAATATCCTTTCTCTTTTAGACTCCATTTCTTTACTTCAATCATTCACTCAATCATTTATGTGGCAGTACTCTGTAAATTTAAAAGGGGCTATAAACTTTGATTGCTTTGCATTGGATTTTAGTTATGGGTGTATTTTTTTCTACAAAATTATAAACTCCTTTAAGGGCAATGAATATCAATTTTATTTTTGTTTCATCCTCCATGCTAAAATAGCTTTAAACATAGTAATTAAAAACATTTTCTCTCTCTCTCTTTCTCCATTTATCCCTCTTTCTCTCTGATATATGGTATCTAAGTTCCAGAGAAACCAAAATCTAATCCCTATAAAATCCAAACTCTTTGACATAATGAATGGAGCTTTCCACCAATAACCCCTGCCTTCTTTTCAGACTCATCTCTGACCTCTTGACCACTCTCACTAGAAGTTTACAGTAATGGAAACTCTATTAAAAAACATGGACAGTTTGTCCAAGCAGCCATAAATGATCAATCACTACTATATAGAATCTGTGTCAGAGACAGCTATTGATTTCTCTAAATTCATTCTCCCTTTCTTCTTTAAAAATAGAATCTCTGAATGTTAGCTGGACATACAATCATCCACTGTAGTCCAAGATGGACTACATTTCCCAGCCTTCTATGAAGTTAGATATGGCAATGTAAGTAATTTCTCTCCAATAGGATACAAATAAAAGTGTCACATGTAGCTTCTAAATAAGGTTAAAAAATGGGGCTGAGTACTTCTCCAGATTTTTCTCCATCCTGCTGCTAAGTTGTGGACATCATGGAACCCAAAACAGTCATTTGACCATAATGTGAAAACTTAATGTTGAAGATGGTAGAGCAAAACATTACAAAAAAAAACTGTGTTCCTTATGCTCATAGGGCTGCTATACAAGCTCTAAGATGTTTTTCTCTAGAATTAATTTCAGTCTGAGAGCAATAAATTGAAACCACCACTTTTTTTCACTCAATTTAAACTATACAGTCTTTTCTAATATCATGCCTAAATAATGAGAGCATAGTTGAATGATCAATTCTTCAAGCATTTGAGTATTTATAGGGGAACAAGATTCTTATTTCAGAAGTTTACTTTTTGGTTTTCCATCTGATTCTACCTAACCCACCACTTTCAAAAATAGCAATATTTTCTATTCCCTCTTTGTTTTTATTTTGCTTTCCATTTTACTAGTTGAGCTTACTTTTTTATGACTTTTTGACAATAGTATTAATTTTCTACCACCCATTTTAAGTGAGTAACCACTGAAATGTGACATGCATTTTCAAAGGAAAAGATAAAAAGAGATGCATTTTCTTCTACAAAAGGAGAACACGGTTCTGATGGGTAGCACTATTCCTGCCCATTATTTCCTTTCTCCAGATTCCTTCATCTACTTCATTTTCCAAGTCCCTACACATAGATGATAAATGAAAATATTGAGGTCACTTACCATGTTGATAATATTTTCAATATTATCTTATCTGTTACTTTTAGCTTCTTTCCAATTCTAAGATAGCCATCACTGGATTCCTTGGTGCCAAGATACTTACTAATGGCCCTAAAATAGGTAGAACATAGAGCCTCAGGTACAAGGAAATCCCATCATGCAGATACCTCCATGGTCGTGCACAGATGAGAGGGTGGGGATATGGATGCCCCCATGTTTAATTTCTGATTAAGGAAAAGTGAAGGAATACCAAGAGGTTGTAGGTAGCTAAAGAAACAGATGCACTTTGCTATTTCAAGAAAAACAATATGTATTCATACAGTTGAATGGTTTGAAGGTTACATCATTAATTAATTAAAATGCAACATTACATGGGCACAATTTTAGAAGCCAAATTCTTTGTAAAACTTTTTATTCCTGGTAATATTATATTCATTTTTGTACACCTGCCTTTCATGGCTTAAATATACCTCCTGACTTTCTCTGTTACATGTCCTTTACGTCCCTCAAAAATTGATTGAAGGCTTGCCTTTTATAATAAAAGAGGTTCAAAATCAACTGACCACCCAAACATCAGAGAAAGTAACAATTAAACTCGTGTATAGAGACACTAAAGAGAAGACCAGGATACTCATGATGAACAGAGATGGCTGATCTTGAAGCATGGAAATTTAGTCCCAGATCTTTGCTGCTCAGAATGCCACCACAAAGTTCTCTAAGAATGCCTCACAAAGCCCAGGCAACATTATTTCATGTCTATCCCTGGTGGAAATAATGGATTCAAAATCATAATTAAGACTTGGGTTCTGTCCTCTGAGAGTCATATTCTGATGGGGAATACATACATTGTGTTATTCTGGAAACTGGGCATATAATACAGAAAACACCAAAGTGGGAAAGTCAAGGGAAAGATGAATTTTTAAATTTTATGTATGCCCAATAATAGCAATAATGGAAACCCCAGCAATTGCAATTCTGGGTGTTTATGCTAGAGAAACATGTTCATACAAAAGCATTCATATGAATGTTCATGGCAGCTTTACTAATAATAGACAGAAACTGTAAATAACCCAAACATCCTTTAGTGAGTGAATGTATGAACAAATTATGGTGCATTTCATAATCATGAAACACTACACAATAGTAGGAAGGAACAACCTATATTGATGCCCACAACAACTTGGATGCATCTCAGGGGTGTTTGTTGAGTGCAAGAAACTCTCTCAAAGGACTGCATATTTGTGATTTAATTTATAAAATTAAATACACAATTATAGAGATGGAAACAAATCGGTGGTTACCGGTGTTAGGTTTGGGATGAGGGCCTGACTGTTGAGGGGAAGAACGAGGGACTTTCTTTATGACGAGGAAGAAGTTCTGTATCCTTATTTGTGGTGATGGGTACATAAGTCTATACATATACCCATTAGAAAGAACATCAGTACTATAAACAACAAAAGATGAGTACACTGAATAAAGTATTTAACAGTATTTTACTCATGTCAATTTTCTAATTCTGATAATGTATTATAATTGTGTGATATATTGCCACTGATATGTTACAATAAAATTGTGTGGGGGTACAAGCAAACTATTATTTTTTAGGTTTCTCACAAGTCTTAAATTATTTCAAAACTAAAGGTTTAAGAATTAAATGGAAAACCTATGTATGATTTATGAGACTGGGGTACAGAAATTCAGTCAACACTGTTGGAGTACTGGAACCAGGGAATGGGAAATCATATAAGGGAAAACAGTTTCTCCCATAGCTTCTCTCCATAACTTCTATTGGTCATACCTTTTTTATTTTCTCTTCAAAATGACTTTTTTTTATACTTCTCCTCCATATGACAAAAGAAATAATAATAACAAAGGTTGCAGTGTCTAGCATGTAAATTCTTTCCATTTATAAGTCCAGACCAAGATGAAACTGAAATTTCCTAATTCTATCTCCAGACTTTATGGGAAGGACTGCTATAAAATGGCCCAGCCTGGGTCATGCACCCACTAGCAAAAAGTTACATTCTCCAGGGAAGGTGGAATGATTTGGGGCTAGGTAGACAGACAAAAAGTGCTGCTACTGACATGCAAGCACATTAATCGCTTTGCAACTCAACAAAGATCATACCACTCATATGAGGAATATGCTGTGAGATGAAAGTAGATCACCTATTTGACTAACCTCTAGCACTGTGCTTTTCTTGCTATTCTTTTGTTAGTATTCACAATTGTGACATGTACCAATCCCCTGCAGTTAATTTATAATTATAGAGAAGACACACTACCAACTCATTGGCCCATGAGGTTGGTGTCTCTTGCCTCTGTGACCATGTTGCTCTGTTCACAGCAGATCTCTGTGGATGCTTATGCAAAGCTTCTATAGGCATCACTCAGGAGAGACTGACTTATACTCTTGTAGAAAACAATATTTCCTCATTAGTGCTTTATAAAAACAAATGCTTATTTCTTGCCTGGATCACATTGACCTCAATCTCAGATTGGCGGCATGGTGATGGGGGTTAGTTTTGCTCCATGTCATTGTCACAGAAGAACCCAGAAAGACTGAGCTTCCCAATTTGGGAATTTTGCTCCTCCCTGTGGAAGGAGAAGGGGAGCATAGAATGTTGTGTGCTAGCTCCTAAAGGCATGCTTCCAGATAGAGCACATATCATTTATGTTCATAATTTTTGAGCAGAGCAAGTAACTTGCTCATACCCAGCTCTAAGGCAGCAGGTAGGGTGCCAGAAATGAGATTGTGAATATCATCAAGAGTCTATCCCAATATGAAGCATGAGTTACATGCAAGTTCCCCTGGGAGATTGATCTCTGCATCTTTGAACAATTCACATGATTTCACAAGGCATACTCATTCCCATGTCTTCCTCTAGTGATGTTTTTGGAGTGGCCAACCTTTCTAACAGACACAAAGAACCTTCACTTGCCTACTGTGGTTCATTTGGTCATGTTTTCTCTATATAAGACAATGCATATAGTGCTGAAGCCACTGACATAATGTTTTGTCAATATTAAAAGGAGACCTTTATATTTACACTCGCAGGTGGCCTGGTAATAATACATTTTTTTTTATCCTCATATACTTTATTGCCTTACAAGTTACAAAAGGGTAAAGTGATGGAGCAAATAACCTCAGAAACCTTTTCCTCCATAGCTCCAAATATGAAGTCCCTCCTATTTGTAGACCTCTGATCTGGGAAAGAGAGCAAGTATAAATAGAGTCACACAGCCCAGTGAGCAAGATACAGACATGGGCACACACAGCAGCAACCCACAGTGAATAGCGAGGTGCCCCAAGAAAGCGACAATATAAATGAACATCGAGGGAGGCAGATTGTTTTCAGAGATAATTTTGTGAGCAGATAAAAGCCTTACAGAAAAAAAAAAATTGAAGTTCAGGAAAAACTTCAGGAAACAATGAGACTTTCCCATAAAGGGGAGGCAAAGGGCCCTGTATGGTAAGTAGTAGGAGGTCAAAATTATTTGTTGAATTATAACAGAGGGAAAAACCTAAATAAACCTTCTTGCTTCACTGCTTTTAGTGGATTTTAAAAATCACTAACTCTATAAGTCACACTGCCAAGCAACATATCAGTCTCCCCCTAGCCTCACTGTAGCTGACTCCTCTGACCAAAGTCACCTAATGGGTTAAAACTGTCCTGTGAAAAGCTGCACTTTACTTTCTTGTCCTGTGACAGTTGCCTTTGGGTTATCTTCTCCAGATGTCTATCGAAAGATGCTTTTTGTATACTAATGATTAACTGCAGGTTGAGCCATTCCTGGGACAAAGAGTTAGATGTGAATCATAAGTAATCAGTAAATTTTCTTCAGATTTACAGAACCCAGAACATCTGGTGACCTACAGATAACGGCAGCCTGGGTGACAGAAAAGCAGACCATCCAGAGCTGGTAACTACCCTGTCATCCACCTATCTGACATGTCTCCCCCCCAAATTCCTGTGAAGGACTGTACTGGCAACATCTAAGGAAGATGGCATATTCAGGACGAGAGTCCCCACCTTCCAACTTACTGACTTGTTGCTAGCAGGGTTCTTTCATTGCCACTTTCTCTGGAGTGTTTGGCTTCATTGGGTGGCAGTAGAACTGGACCTCCCATGGATGCAGATTGAAGGAGTGCCTGCTACCTCAACCACAGCTCAAAGCTCCCAGTTTCTGGATGAGAAATAGAGAGGTTGTAAGAAGAAATGGGTGATAGGGAGGGATTGGAACGCAGGTGCAATTGCAGCCAAGAAGCTGGTTAATTTGATTTAACGGATCTTCTGTGTGTTAGAATTAGCAAGGTAAAGACAGATTTTGCCTGCTTCATAATAGAATCTGTGGCTGATTCTAATAGACGTTTGTTTCCAAATGCTTTAGTGTCTGAATCAACATGGATTTTAGTTCTACACACCCTGCCCCATCTCACTTCTGATCAGCTAGGGTCTTAATCCATAGGCTACTTTGTATTACTCAAGCCAGTGACAGATCATAAGATCTGAAGAATTGATCAGCAGAGAGAATGATTTGAGTGTATTTGTTTTTGTTGGTTTACTAGATTCACGACTTTATTGCTTTCATTTGTGCGGCTTGTTTTGGTGATTGCTCCAGGGTTTGGCACAATGGCTTTCCAATAATATAATACCACTTTACAGATAATGTAGGACTCTTGCAACACCATGTTTGCTTATCCTTCCCCCAGCCACTGTTCCAGTGTCGTAAAACATTTTAGTTATGTATGTGATAAATCCTACCTTTCTTTATCATTTTTGCCTTAAAAATAAATTAACTTTTGAAAGAAGTTGAAAGTGAGATGAAAGAACCATTTTTATTTGCCACACATTTGACTTTTCCAGTAGCTTTTGTTTTTCTTTTTTAGATCCAAGTTCACATTAGGTATCATTTCCCTTCAGTGTGAAACACTGCCTGTGTCATTTCTAAACATCCAGTTAATTGGCCACAAAACTTTCTCTGTTTTTACCTGAAAATGTCTTTATTTTACCTACATGTTTAAGTATTTTTTTGCAGGGTGTGGAATGCTAATTTGATAGTTTATTTTTTCTTTCACCAATTTATTTATTTTTATTTTTATTTTTTAGGTTAAAAAAGGATATATTTAGAATTAGACAGCTGGACTCCGTTTAGATGATCCCAATCTTGTTGGCAACATCCAAAGCAGGAGCCAGTTGAACGTATGCCTTCTTCTCTCCATCAGGTCTGATCAGGGTGTTAACCTTGGCTATGTCAGTGTCATAGAGCTTCTTTCCAGCTTGTTTGAGCTGGTGTTTGCTCATCCACAATGAACACAAGGGTGTTGTTGTCTTCAGTCTTCTTCATGGCCGACTCAGTGGTCAGGGGGAACTTGATGGTGGCCTAGTGGTCAAGCTTGTTTCTCCTGGGAGCGCTCTTACGAGCTGCTCCCGGAGCGCAACGTCTTGGGTCCCTGGAAGGTGGGTGATGTGCGGACCTTCTTCTTTTTATGGCTGTGGACACCCTTCAACACTGCTTTCTTGGCCTTCAAAGCTTTTGCTTTGGCTTCAGCCTTGGGAGGGGCAGGAGCTTCCTTCTTAGTGTTCGGCACCATCTTGGTGAAAAGCTTACCAATTTAAATGTTTATTTTCTTTTCATTTGTCACATTCATTTTGACAGATTTGCATTATTTTTTCTTTATTCTTCTATGTGTATCATGTCTTCTTACCACCACTGTGGATTGAATTTTTTTTTTGGGGGGGGGAGGGATACTGGGGATTGAACCCAGGGGAGCTTAACCACTGAGCATCATCTTTAGTCCTTTTACTTTTTATTTAGAGACAGGGTTGAAAAGTGAAAAGTGCCCAGAAAAAGTCACGCAAGAGATTTTATTGGGGGGGGGAGGGGGAGAATGAATGAGAATGGCTGGGGAGCTTAAGTAATTGAATTTCGCAGGCTAACCAGATAGGGCCAATTGCTGAGTACCTAAAATTCCTGGGCGAGGGAGTAGGCCAATGGCTGCCAAGCACAGGCCGACAAGTGGACCAATGGCTGACTAGGATGGCAGACTGACAGCTAGGGGTGCTGTCATCCCTCCTCGCCTTCCCCACCAGGCGTGTCCTGCCACCGACAGCCTAGGAGGGAGCCCTGCCATGTCCTTTGGTGCACTGATTGTAGGCAGCCCCAGGACTGAGGCGAGGGCCAGACTGCAGGGCAAACCTAGCACATGCCCCTTGCCTGCTGCTGGCCCGGTACAAGCAGACAGAGCACTGCACCCTGCCCCCGCGCTGCGTCCACCCACCCAGCAGCCGACAGAGTATTATAAGGGTCTCACTAAATCGCTTAAGGATTCACTAAGTTGTTGAGATTACTGGTGTGTACCACTGCACCTGGCAGTTTAAATATTTTTAATCATAGTTTTCAAGAACTTATTTGTGATGTGCTTTGATCTAGTGGGATGATTGTGTTTGTGTGTGTGTGTGTGTGTGTGTGTGTGGGTGTTTTCATGTTTGGTTAATGTGTGTATATATACTGCTTGTAGTTCATTGAGCTCCTTGGATATATAAATGTACTGTTTTCATCAAATTTGATGGAATTACTTCTCATGTAAGGCATATGCTTTTCCTATCCTTCTGGGACTCAATATTCACATGTTCTAGGCTACTTGGTTAATAGGTGTTGGGGGCTGTGCCATGTTGGCGGTGCTGGGATGGCACCTGGCAGTGAGGAGGTTAATTGACATAAGCACACTCAGGTGATTTTCTCATCCACGCACACAATGTATGCACATGTGTTCTCGAGCACTAATTGCCTGCTCGGAGCGACTTGCCTAATCTTTGCGTAAGAGGCGTGGCCCTGCTCTCCGCCTCCTGGAGGTGATATAAGCGTAGGAGAAGCGAGGCAGACACAGCGGCCATTAGAAGAAAAGCAGTAGCAGAAGACACGCTGCACGGCAGTAGCCAGAGAAGACACACGACAGCAACCATTAGCAGAAAAGCCAGAAGAAAGAACACAGCAGCCATTAGAAGCAGCCAGAGGGAAAAACACGCTGCAGCAGCCATTAGCAGAAAAGTAGTAGAAGAAGACTCAAACACGAAAGCAGCTAGGAAACTCATGGCGGCAGCTAGTAGGGAAAAACGGCACAGCAGCTAGCAGGCAGTGGCGGAAGGCAGATCGCAGAAGGGAGAACTGAGACGCATCACTAGGGCACCTTGGGTGGACGTACCCTTAATTCACAGGATGCAGGACTTTAAGGTGTAGCAAGTCTCTTCCTCTAAGCTGTAAGCAAAGCCTGTCCTTCTCTCAAGCTTTCTCTCTCTTAAGCAAAGTCTCTCTGATAAGCAAAGTCTCTCTCTCTCTCTCTCCTCTCAAAGCAAGTAAACCTCATTTCCTCTATCCTCTATAAACAAACAAGAAAGAAAGCAGTGCACTAAAGAGAAAGATAGAAGTGCCTCAGTTTCCACTCCACCACCCATAAGACCCGTGCAAGTTGTTGCTGCAGGCGGTGACAAATATCCATGGATTTTGGAACCGCAAAGAGCCAGCGACAAATAGGGCTATACTTAATTTTTTTTACAGTTTTTCCCTGTGTTTTAGATTAGAAATTCCTTCTGCAGTATCTTCAGATTCACTGACTTTTATTTCTGTGTTGTCTAGATTACTGCTCATGCCATCCAGTATATTTTTCAATTCAGTTATTATATTTTTCATCTTTGGAATTTCCACTTAGAAATGTGTACATCTGTTCTTTCATTTCACATTGTATTTTTGTTTAGTTCTTAAACATAATGAGCATATTCATAATGGCAATTTTAAAGTCATTTCTTGATCCCTTTACTATTTCTGTCATTTTGGGTTTTTTCTTTGAACTCGTTTTTCTCTTGGTTCTTAGTCAAGTTTTCCCTTCTTTTAAAAACTTTTTTGGAGTACCAGGGATTGAACTCAGGGACACTCAATCTCTGAGTCATATCCCCAGCCCGATTTTGTATTTTATTTTAGAGAGAGTCTCACTAAGCTGCTTAGTGCCTCACTTTGGCTGAGGCTGGTTTTCAACTTGTGATCCTCCTGCCTCAGCCTCCCCAGCAGCTGGGATTACAGGTGTGTACCACTGTGCCCAGTTTTTATTTTTTAAAAGTTTTTAATTTTTCATTTGGAAGTTAAACACTACACATTTTATTTTATTTAGAGTGCTTTTCATTGTTGTTTTATTGAAAAGAGTAATGACAAATATTTTAACCAGCTTCAAATTACTTGTACACTAGCTCCAGGATTTCTTAAGCCTTCTTGTTAGTAATCTGTTGTAGCCTTTTCCTTAGGGTTAGTTTTTCCCTACTGCTGAGAGTCCCATCTGACTGACTGGAATTCACTCATCTCCCCACCTCATGTGAGCTCTGGATATTGTTCAACTTCTGCTCCCTGAGATTTCTTTGTCTGGCTTTATGGATTTTATCCTGTACATGTGTTGCTGGGTGTTCAATAACAGATTCAAAGCTACCTCTGCAGATCCCTGAAGCTTTTTCTCTCTGTACGTCTCTTGGCTCTAGGTCTGTGCTCACAAGTTCCACCAACTCAGCAGCCCTACACTTGGATCGCTGTAACCTTCAATGCAGTAAAACCACCACACTCTATCTGTTAGGGGTCCCTCTCACTCTATCAAAATCTGCAAAGTGACTCAAAGCAGAAAGTCTAGGTATTTGAAGTTTTTTTTTCCCTTTCTCTCAGGAATCAAAGTTCTATGTTGCATGATGTACAATGTCTAAGAAGAATTGTTGCATAGTTTTTGTTGTTGTTGTTGTTGCTTTTTTTGTTTTTTAGTTGTTCATATCAGAAAACGCATCGGGTAACAGTGACTTCTGATTTCAAGTAAAGACTCACTGCTTGATCGGCATGGAATCCAATGCTACGTCAGAGTTTTGCCAGAGAAAGAGCTTTATTGTATGGTCAACTGGCAAGGAGGTCAGGAGCTCAGGATCTTATATCTCAGATCTGCCTTCTGTTTATTAGTAGGAGGGAATTTATGGGAAGGAAGAGGGGAGAAGCTGCTTGTTGATTAAATGGTGAGAAGGGAGAGTTTTGGGACCCTTGGTACAGGCAGAGATGGCCACCATGCCTCTTCATAGATGTCTGTTTCTTCTCAGGGGAACTATCATGTTCTCAGTGGGACATTTTGAGTTTGTGATATCAAAGGTCACTGACCTCACAAACTGGCTTCTGCACATGTCCATTCTTGATAAGCTGATTTCTAAGCATCATTGAATGAATTTTGGAGGCTTTTCCTAAAAGACAACTTAAGCACTTTGTTATTTAAGGAGTTTGTGTCTGGGTATATTCAGGCCTTAATCAATATTATTACCACCCAAAATCTCCAAATATTCTTTTGAAAAGTTCACTTTCTGTTCTCACAATACACTAAATAAGTAGGTCTCTTGTTTCTTTATGGTAAAGACCATGTGATTGTTAATCATTTAAGGTTCTGAAAGATGCACCAATATTTATTTCAAATTATCCTAAGGTTTTATATGGCTGCTTAAAAGGGGTCCTGGCACTTCTAACCAAATTAAAAAAGAAAAAAGAAAAAAGCTTTACCTCTTGCAGTTCCTATTGAAACCCACCTTTACTGAGTCTTAATGCAAAGCAAATTTATTTGACTTAGCTTTTGCTTAGTCTGTATTTTTTTTCTATTTCCAGTAACTTGCCATATCAATCTATGCCCAGTGGTAGCAGAAACAGTTTGTATAGTGCTATATGTGACTAACTTATGTAATTTATGTTTAATTTTAAAATTCAATGAATAGTGGCCAGATGAGGCACTCTATAAATCACCAAAATAAATAATGGATGTCTCTTCCAATGAGGGTTTTGGGCTTAGAGAGTTTCAGTCTAAAGAACTGTGGAACAGAAGAGAAAATGGAATGAGGAAAGGAAGAAACTAGTAATTCATATATATACCTAGACGTATGTGTGTGTATGTGTGTGTGTGTGTGTATGTGCACATATACATACATGATTATAGTCACAAGTCTGTATAGTTTTATATTCATATAGACCAGGAGGAGGCAATCCTCCAGTCTCTAACAGTAAAATGTTTTCCCCAGTATTCTTTTTCTCTTCAATCTTATAGGGCAGTTCCAAAATAACTTCTATTCTTTAAAATATATGAGCATATGGATCAAAGTTAAGAGATTTCTATGTAATAATCAATGATAGATAGCAGCCTATGGCAGTGTGGAGTGGGAGGTTGGGACAGGGAGGCAAGGGGCTTGTAGAGGGAAGCCATCAAGATCAATCCAATTAGATGCTAAATTGGTTAACAATTTTTGTTGATGATTTACAAGAAGATTTACAGATGTGGAAATGAAATCTGTTCTAGCCTGCAGAATAAAAATATTAAAGGGAGGAAAAAGACATAATCCTAAACCTATAACTAATAGGAAACTTGGAAAGTAGAATCACTGCAGAGACACAAGTAGCATTAAATTACGGGAGTCTGCAAAGCATCAACTTGTTAAAAAAAAATAAAAAATCTCTTTGTTATGATGGTCATGAAGGTGAATTATCTGCAGTCATTAAATGAGCATTTTAATTTTAGAAGACAATTGTTCGATTTTTGTAATAATATGTGATAAATCTGTCAGCAAGAACAGAATGTGTGTGTGTTCACTCTTCAAATTTAAATTTAGAACTTGAATGCATGATAAACTTTCTTGAAAAAATATGCTTATTTAATTAAAGCAAGACTTCATAAGGCTATCTTGCTGGCCTTAACTTTCCCTAAGGTCCACGTGGGAGAGTTTTGTCATCTTGCCTTCCTTCCTGTTGGTTTCACCCATGGCCATGAATCTTACTGGACTATCGCAGCTTCCACAGACTCCCCCCTCCTTGAACTCACAACATTCCTATAGTCTAATATGAAAAAGTTAAATATTGTCCAATCTTTAATGTCCATTAATGCAGCACGTGCAGTTATACTTCATCATAAAAACTGACTCACAAGTTCCACGAGGACTGGATCTGCTCTTTTGCTGCCTTTCTTGGGGGCACCTAGGGACAGTGAAAATTTATCTGTTGGTTTGGGGGGTTTGGGTTGCAAATCTCTCATGATCAAATTTAGGTAGAAAAGTCTCTATTTTGAAGGATTAACTTTTACTGTTCATCTATTTCATTCTATTTTCTTCCATGCTGTAGCATTTATTCCCTAAACTTAGGTTTAATAGTAGAAGATGAGTACTCTGAAGATACTTAAATGCAAATTCAAATACCTCCAGGGATCAAGAATGTGGCTCTATCACAAAAAGAATACGGGGGTGTGGAAATTCCAGAGAGTATAACTCTCATACTAACCCTGTGAGGTAGAGTTCATTAATTATATTTATAAATCCCACTTTACAGATGGGAAAACTGAGGCATAGAATGATTAAGTGTTTCCCAAGATCATAGTTCAGAGCTGAAATGCCCCCCAAAGACCATTTGCTAAAGACGTGATGGCCAACTTGTGATGCTTTGTGGAGGTAACAGAACCTTGAGGAGGTGGTGCTCAGTGGAAAGAAGTGAGGTTAGTGGGGGCCTGCTCTTGTAGAGGATACTGGGACACTTGCTCCTTCCTCTCTCTCTATCTTTGCTTCCTAGCAGCAATGAAGTAAGTAGCTTTGCTCTCCCATATACTCCCTGCCATGATGTTCTGCCTTAACACAAGCTCAAAGGAAAAGGGATAAAGTGACTATGGACTGAAAACTCCAAAACTGTGAACAAAAATAAACCTTTGCTCTTGATAAGTTGATCATCTTAGGTATTTTGTCACAGGGCAGAAAAGTTCTTAACACATCAGGTTTTGGCCAAGTTCAATCCAGGCCATCTAGCACCGGAATCTATTCACTAGGTAATCAGAAGTGTAATTTGGAAACACAAATATCAGGACTGATGTCACAGGAAGAAAAATTGGTTAAATAACCTGGACCTCAATCAGTGTAATAAAAAGGAGGCTGAACATCAAAGCTCATCCCCTTTCTTTGGCCAGAAAATTTCATAGTCTTCTTGATCACTGAGTTACTATCCAAGAGGGACCAGGTTGGAGTCTAATGGAGAAAAGATAGTGAGATCCCCTGGCAGAAGGGTAGTGCTATAGGACGAAGGATCCTGAAGAGTGTAAAAGGTGTACATCATGGGGTTGGATGCTCAAAAAAGCACCAGAGGAACTCATACAGAGAAAGACCAATTATCACTAAACATTCCCCAAATCCACTGGAAAGCTTGAGAATTACTGCAACAGGAAATACCCATATGAAGTTATGGAGAATCCAGGGATGAACTGAGGCATAGAAGACATCATCCCCTTAGAGATGATTGTTAGGCCAGGAGAAAGATGAACAATCCCAAGCTTTTAATTCCCTGCAATCTGGCAGTTTTCTTAAATACTGATTAAGAATGAATCATATTAGCTAATCTCTCCACTGAGTTATTGAGAGTAATCCTTGTAGGGCTCAATGATCTACATGGTTGTTAAAACCCAGTTGGTAAGAAAGCCCACTACGCCATCTCACCCTGATTTCCATGCTTTTTGTCATGCCATTTCACACCTTTGAAGCTTTCCCTCCCCCACTAGATTTTACAGTATCCCTCCAATTTTAGACAGGACAGTCAGATGCTGGCACATAGACCTGGTTTGCCTTCTCTTGAGCTCTACAAATTGTGGAGAAAAAGTGTGGTGATACGGGGGTCCTAGGCATGAGTGATTGTATCAGTGCTGGTGTGGATAACAGGCTCTTTGTTATCTTCTATGACCCTAAAGGCAACTTTCCAGTCCCAATCCCACAGGTCAGGAAGGAAACTTAATTAATATGTTTCAATTGCCATAAGCACATTGGATGAAAGGTGTATATTGCAGTAATTCTGAAAAAAATGTTTTCCACCTCTGCAGATTTCCCCAGGGATGCTCTATTGACCAGACACACACAAAAAATCTTTTCTACCCTTTGCTTTTTTATCTACACTGATGGAGCTGATTGCAGACCCAGACTACTTGTTATGTTCGTCGACCGGAAGATGGGGAAGGAAGGGAAAATACCCTTCTAGCTATGTGCTAGGATTCAATGCTAAATTATGTGGTTCTTGAGCTTTAACTGAAGGGGGTATGGGTGTGTTACTGCTAGCGTGGGTCCGCAGAACTGCAATTTGGGACTGGCAACAATTGAGTGGGAAATGGCTTTCACAGCTGAGTAACTCTATAATTTTTCTCCACAAAACATGGACTAGTGTTAGTAGGTCTCTGTTGGTAATCATGATTGGCTGCATTATGTGGTACCTTGGCTTGTAATCCCCCTAAATGGTTTTTCAAAGAGCTTTTGTATCCTAAGGACACATAGCATGAGGATAAGGGGTTGGTCTCCAGTTGGTGCAATGCAGACTCTGATGTCTGGGTGCTTTGCTGAAATGGAGAATCATGCCAGCGTTGTCAGAGCAGCTGGCCTGGGTGTTCAGAAGCTATATGGTCCCTGAAATGACTTTCTGTTCTAATAGGCAGCAGGCCAAGATTGAAGAAGCAGCCAGGCCTCTTGGAAATGCACATACCTGTTTGGTGGAAAAGGGATTTTCTACCCTTATTTCTCCCTGATTCTCAGGCAGCTGTCCATGGATGGAATTGATCACGTTTCCATATCTTCTTCTTTGCCCTGTATCCAAGTAACGTCTCCTTTCCTTGGAAAACTGCCTACTTCATATCTATGTTTTGGTCAGGTCCTCCCCATCTCCTGAGTTGGGATAGCTCAAGGTGACTTTTCAGATTCTTAGCTGAATAACAGAACTCTTTGATCAGTAACCAGTTATAACTTTCTCCAGTGTAGAATCACATTCCCTATTTCTATGGCAGCATCTTTCCAAGAGAGACTGATTTTTAAAATTCTGACTGTGGCTAGTGTTCTTTAGCCTCTGGAAAGATTTCGTTGTCAGTGTCCTCTCGTTCCCTATCCCAGCTCCAACCATACTTGGTAACTGCAATTATCACCTATATTGGACTAATTTTGTATCTATTGAATCAATCCATAATACCCATGTCCTCTGTCTCACCATGGGTATCATCTGTCATCTTTTTCATATTTGATATTGATTGTTATAATTGTTAGGGCCAGGAAGTGGAGCAATATCTGCATTTTCAAAGAACCTGTGGTCGAATAATGAAGACAAACTTGAATAGATTGCTGGCGATAAGAAAGTGCATTTAAGTCAGAGGTCAACTTAGGAAAAGTTAAGAGTTTAAATATAAGTCACTGTCTACATGCAAGTGTTGGTGTTGAAAGTACTAATTAATTACATTAGAATTAATTTATGAAAATCTAAGTGATGTTACTTACTGGAAGCATTTATTGCTGAACAGCAGTAGGTACATTAGCTCAAAAATGCTTCTTTAGTGTACCTTTGGGCTGGGCATTGTTCTTAAAGATACTGGAGATGCTCTTTTTCCTCTACTTTCAGGACAGTCATAGTCTAGGGCTAAGAGAGCTAAGTGAATGCAACATTACATTTGAGCACAAGAAGTACTAAGACGTAGGCATCACAGGAGGCTCCCAGAGCCCCTGGGTAGTCACTCAAATTTGGTGGCAAATTTCCAGAGTAAGACTATACTTACCGATTGGGTTTTACTCAAGTAGAAGAGAAGGGCAAGGGCAATGAGAAAAGAGCGTGCGCAAAGAATAAAAAGCAGAGAAGCAGCATGACCCTTTTTTACATAGTAATAAACATAAGCTAATAATGTTACTCAGTGGGATTTTGGAACCAGTTCGTATTTTCAAAACACCTCAAAGTGCATTATGAGATTTAATCTGCATTTTGATTGGAAAAATACAAGGTAAAACATTATGTCATCAGTTAAGAGGAAGCAAGAGAAATCCACTGTCATCCATGAGCTGTGTCTACCCTGGAGCTCTGCTGTCATGTCCCCACTGGGATGGAGCTGCTGGAGGCTGGTGTTCTTCCTCTGAGATAAGAGAGCTTCACCCTGCGCTTTGTCAGGGCTGGCTATGTCCTGTGAGAGATGGGGAGATCAATGCAGTCCCATTCCTGCCTCACAAATGATAATTGAGTTGTTATTTGGAGTTTCATCGCTCAGAAACATTTTTCTTAAAACAATTTTAACCAACTATTAACTCAGTAGAATCTCATCTAGAAGCTTAAATGTATGCATATGGCCCGAGGACAGTTACTCAAGAGACTTGGTTGAAATCAGCCTAGGTGAACCTACAAGATGTGAGTGCCTCTCCAGAGAGATTTAAAATGGAAATTGATTCTATCAAAGTGGTCTCAGCTACACTAATGAAATATCTCTCCATCCAGAAAAGTAGAAATATCTGAAAATGAAGACAAATGTGGAAATATTCTTGACATCAAGGAAGACCTGAGGAGTACAAATTTAATGTAGGACATAACTAGCAATTAACAGCCTTGTCATTCTCCAGGCCCTTCTTTGCTCTTCTGGGTGAGTGTTGTTAGTAGAATGTTTAAGTATTCAACCAACATTGTCCTCTGATTGAACTAAATTAACTGGCATTTGTTTATTTTTGCAATGGGGAAATCTAAAGTACAGGTTGACGAGCAGAATTGCCATTGGCCACTCAAGTTTTCAAGGTTAGAAATTGTAAGTACATTTTAGGCATTTTCTCTTTGTTTCTTATTTAACTACTAGAATATACTCCCTGCTGTACTTGGATTAATTGAGTCACTACTGGAAATTCTCTTTGATTTTCTTTTGCTAATTGAAAAAAGAGTACCAATTCCCAAGTCTCCCTGCAGGCTTCATACAGACATTATTTTGAAAGTCAACATGGAAAAGAGAAAATTACTGGTACTTCTCATGAAGTTTTTGCTTTAAAATTGAAAGAAATATTGACCCATTGAACCATGAGCTGACTTTTAGGGTTTGATAGTTTATTGAGGCATGTTTATGGAGCTTATTATTGGCTCATGTACTATTGTATTTCAGTGCTTATCTAAAGAAAACATGAGAGGGCATTATCTTTCTTCTCCTAAAAGGGAACTCTAGTTATGATATATTTTGTCACAGGTAAACAATGAATTATATTTACATCTTCATAAAGCACCTCAGCTCGTGATAGTTTTGCTATAGTTTGAAGAATTCACTCTACTAGAAAATGTTTTTCCTTTCTTTCAAATCCTTCTAAATACCATGATTATTAATAATCTTGTCCTTTCTTTTGAAGAGAATTTTCTGTGCTTTCTGTTGGAAAGGTGAATAAACTGAAAGTGTTTCTTTAAAACATTAAATGAACATTCTTATATGCTACTTTATTCACTGATTTGAATGTTTTGTTAATAATTTGGGTTGTTTCCTTTTCCCTAATTCATATCAAACTCAGGAACAACTTATTCTTTGCATTTTAAAAGCCTCATATGCTCAGCACAGAAACTGTGTATCTTTTTTTAATTGAGTATGGTGGTGCACACCTATAATCCCAGTTACTTAGGAGTCTGAAGTCAAAGGATAGCAGGATAGAGGCCAGCCAGGGCAACTTAGTAAGATCCTCTCTCAAAATGGAAACAAAAGTCTGGAAATGTAGCTCAGTGGTAGAGTGCTTACCTAGCATGCACAAGGTCTTGGGTTCAATCCACAGTGCTGCAAATAAATAATCATTTTCTTTATGCTGATGAGACCCAATTGTTTGAACATTGACCTGGACCAGGCACCTGAAACACTGGTGAAATAATGAGTTGCTGAGGATGTTCACCAGTACAATGTTGTAGAGTTCCTTAAGCTGGTGTTTCAGAGAACTCAATAAATGTTAAATTAACCAAATTCCTTTGTTTTTCTTTTTCTTCTTGTCCTATCCCTTTTATTGTCTTCTTCCTCTGCCTTTTAAAATATTAAAGTAGAATAAGCAGTTGTCTGGGATAAATGACTGAATTAGGTACTAGAACTCTCATTAGTAAGCCACAGAAACCCTGATTTCTATTGGCTCAAGGCAAGCAAGATTGAGCTATAGATGTTCCAGGACTCTAAATCTGTGCTTCAGGCAGCAGTGGATGGATCAGTCCTCTAATAGCTACAGTGATGGGAGAAGACTGACAGAGGAACATAATACAACATATATTAGTAATGGAAAAAGTATTCTGTGACATCTATTAGCTTCAGCAAAATGTACAGCCTGATTTGGAAAGGAGGATTCCATAGAGCAACCATCATGGAATCCACATATCTCCGAGAATGTGTGGACCAGGATTTGAAGGGATCACGGGTAAGGAAAAGAGTGTCCTAAACTAATGGGTTAGTCAGTTTTGCATGACTGTGACCAAAATACCTGACAAGAGCAACTTAGAGGAGGGAAAGTTTATTTTGGCTCATGTTTTCAATGATTTATTCCATCTTGACTGGTTCCATCGCTTTGGGCTCAGGTGAAGCAGAAGAAAACTGTTCAGCTCAAGGCAGTCAGAAAGTAGAGAGAGGGGGAAAGGGGGGAAGGAGTCACAGGGAAGATGTACCCTTCCGGGTACCCAGTGATCCACCTCCTCAAGCTATGTCAAACCTGCCTATAGTTACCACCCAGTACATTTAAACTGGGACGATTTAGTTACAACTCTCACAATCTAATTATTTTACCTCTGAATGTTCCTGGATTAACTCAGGAGCTTTTGGAGAACATCTCATATCCAAATTGTAATGCTTGTACAGCTCATAACAAAGACAAAATTAACCTATTTGATAGTTATCCAAATTTTCATTTCTAGGACTGTAAAAAACTCTGATTACATGGATAACAGCATGGCAAAGTTTCAAGTTCTGAATGGCTCAATGTAAGAATATAATCTGTGTGGCTTATGGAAAGGAAATACAATATGAGGGCACATAGATACCGTTTAGCTTGGGGTAGAAACCAAGTGTGATGGCAGAAAGTCCTTGTTGGTCATCAGATATGGGACTTGAGTACTAAAAAATGATGATTCCAATAATAATAGGAAGATGTGTCCAGCTTCAATGAGGTCATAGACTTCAAGATATAGGCTAAGAACAAACCAGTGTATGTGGATTTCTCTGAGAGTTGACCATATGGTGTGAAGCAGATTTATTACTTAAAGAAAATATAAGGTTTAGATAATTTAGCTTCTCTTTGTGAAGGATTTGACTGGAGTTTGATGCAATAAACGTCAAATGTATTTAAAAGCTTGGTTCATGTTGCCAATGTGGAAAATAGCAAATGACAAGAAATAAGTACAATTAAAGTGACTAAATTCAAATAATCACTATTCTTTGGTGACATTTCAAAAGACAAGGACCAGTGTCATACATATGACTTTATACCTGAAGAATAAGAAGTGGAAGAGATTATTTATATCACCAAGTACCAAGTCACTACTAATATGTTGTATTAGGCTGCTGATTTTTCTAGACATGACCAAAGTATATTTTAGCTCAAAATATATTCATCGCTTCATTTTTATGACCACCTTTTATTTAAATAAATAATACTATTTCATTTATGAAATGCCAACCTATTATGCCTCAAATGGAAAACAGGCCCTAGTTCCAAGATATTATTTAACATGTGAAGTTAAGAAAAATACTTCTAAACTTACAAACACTTATGGAATTCACTATTCGTTATGAAAGCTGCATGCTATACCTTAGCTGAACCACCTCAATCTTAGGAGCACTGAGGAAAGCTGAATGAACCAATAAATTTGATTCTAGTCCATGAAATTTTAACAGGGTTAAACCCTCTATGTACTCTGTTGGGGGAGTTGAAAATCTCAGGTTGACTTATGAAGAGATAAACTCAAAAAGTAGCACTAAACAACCTCCTTTGCCTGATGTTCTGATATAAGTAAAAGTGACAAAGAACCCACTGGAATTCCTCCACTCCCTCTGCTTAAATTTCTATTGACAATAAGGGCTCTTTATTATCAAGATAAGTACAATTTGAAGGACTCATGAATGGAGATAAGGTAAAGCTGAGATAGCATTTCTGAAATAAATTATTATTCTGAGTAATTTATTTTTTTTTTCAGATTGAAAATTTTCTCCATTTTCCTGCTTGGTTAATTAATCTTGAATATGATGGGGCTTGATTAAAACACTGTGCTTAGATTTTCAGCTGTGGGTTCAGGTTTTAATGAGATAACAGGATATTTCATTAATTATGCCCCATTGAGTTGTCCTAACCTACTTGCACAATATGTAATTTCAGTTCACAGTAATTATAGGAATTCATTCAATCACTTAACAGATATTTATAGGACATTTACCATGTATGTTTGAGACACAGCTAGAAACTTGGGATACCGTGATAATCAAGGCAGATATGTTTCCTGCTGCATTAGTTTACTAGGGATGCTTTAATAAAGTATGACACCACAAACTGGTCGACTTAGAAACCAGAAACTTACTATCTCACAGTTCTTGGGACTATGTCTAAAATTAAGATGTTGACAGGGATGATTTCTTCTTTGAGCTGTGAAAGAAAGAACTGTTTCAGGTCTGTCTTCTTGGCTTATAGATGACTATCTTCTCCCTGTGCCTCTTCAAATCGTCTCCCCTCTGTGCATGTTGATGTTTTTGTGCACATTTCTCCTTTTTATAAGGACACCAATCTTATCAGATTAAGGATGCAAGGTACTCCAGTATGCCCTCATCTGAACAATTTACATCTGCAATGACTTATACCTGCAGTAAACTGTTTGCAGATAAAGTCACATTAGGAGGTTCTAGAAATTAGATCTTAAACACATGAAATTTAGGGGGGCATAATTCAACCCATAACACTTGATATATGATTTTTTTTTTTACTCTAACGGAGGTAGTTTGACATTTAAAAAACAAAGTATAATGAACATTATGCTGGAGCACGGGTCTGGTCAGTGAGCACACAATTATGGTAAGGAGAAAGGATTTTATCCAATAAAATACAAAATAATATAAAATAGAAGGAAATATAAATAAGCTTTTAAGTAGGGTTTTGGCATAACAAAATTGGTATTTGAAAAGCTTTCCTATGGAAAATGTATTTTGGGGGGAAAACACACTCATTGAAAGAAATCTGGCCTACCACACGAGTGGAAAGAACAGAAGAAATGGATGAGTTAAAAGGTCTATTTACAGCTGAATAAAACTTACCATTTAATTGAATGAAGGAACTGAAGGTAAGAATGGAGTTAAAGAAAAACTCAATTTTTCAAGCCATTTGTTGAAAAGGGAAATATATAGAAAGAAGAGGAAAAGCTAATGTGTTCATTGGTGGTCATGTTGATATTTAGATATCTCCAGAAAATCCAAGTGGGCCTATCAGTAGACACAGTAGTTTTGTTAATCTAGATCTCAGGGGAAAGGAATAGACTTGAGATAAAGATCAGGGTAACATCAGTATGTGGGGCAGGGTTTTGACAGGAAATAGATGGCATACTGGAAAAAAATATCACTTGAAAAGATAATTGAATTAACCATTTACAAAGTTGCTGGCTGGGTTCAGAGAACACAACAAAATCTGGTGCAGGGGAATACCTTGGAACAACCAACCACCGGAAATTGCTACCACACCTAGGTTTGAGGGGTGATGGAGAGAGGTCACTGGAAGCTGCCAAAACTTATAGCTGTAGTAGAGACTGGCTTAACAAAAATGGTCTCCAGTAAAGGAATGTAACCCCTGATAACCAATACTTGGAAAGTAAATATAAAAATAGAAAAAAAAAAAAACATTAATAACTAACTTCCAGTTTTTGGTCCAGTATATAAAGAGATTGGGAGTTGCTATTTACCTAACAAGTAACAAGCTAAATAAACTGAAAGTCACCAACTCTTCATAGACTCCTAAGAGAAGTGAGGTTATAGGGCAAACTGCTGTACCACCCACCAAACTGGAATCACAACTGGAGCAGAAACCTCTGAGAGAACCAGTTCCAGGGTAGGAGATCCTGAATTGTAATTGGCAAGTTGCTCAAGGCTCGATGCGAGGAAGTCTGAGAGTAAATTCCAGGAGGATCTGCTCACATGGGACAAGGGACACTTTAGTGATATTTTTCCTGCAGGAGATATGCCAGATTCTCAAGTGAGTTTCAGAAAAATTTGCCACACTTTCACTAAGGGGAGGAAAAAAGGAACCCTCTTGAAATAAATGACACAAATGTACATACAGAAAACCTAAAAGAATAATAATAAAAATCTTCTAGTACTAATAAGAAATTATAGTAGTATTATAGGATACAAAGTTAATATATGAAAATCAATCACTTTTTATATACTGACAATATACAAGAATTCTTTCAATTTTTCAGTTTTATTTTTTAGTGAAAATACCTATTTTATGGAATTTATTATTTATTGAAGATTGTTTCCCATCCCCACCACTGCACCCTTCCCCTTACTCCCCTCTGCATAATCCAAAGTTCCCTCATTCTTTCCTACCCACCCCCCAGTATGGATCAGCATCCGCTTATCAGAGAAAACATTCCGCCTTTGTTTTGGGGAGATTGGCTTATTTCATTTAGCACGATATTCTCTAGTTCCATCCATTTACCTGCAAATGCCATAATTTCATTTTTCTTTAAGGTTGAATAATATTCCATTGTGTATATGTACCACATTTTCTTTATCTATTCATCTGTTGAAGGGCATCTAGGTTGGTTCCATAGTTTGGCTATTGTGAATTGAGCTGCTGTAAACATTGATGTCGTTGTGTCACTGTAGTATGCTGATTTTAAGTCCTTTGGGTATAGACTAGGAGTGGGATAGCTAGGTCAAATGGTGGTTCCATTCCAAGTCTCCTGAGGAATCTCCATACTTCTTTCCATAGTGGTTGCATCAATCTGCAGTCCCACTAGCAATGTATGAGCATGCCTTTTTCCCCACATCCTCACCAACACTTATTATTGCTTTTATTCTTGATAATTGCCATTCTGACTGGAGGAAGATGAAATCTTAGAGTAGTTTTTATTTGCATTTATCTAGTTGCAAGAGATAATGAAATTCTTTCATAAGTTTGTTGATCAATTGTATTTCTTCTGTGAGGTGTCTGTTCAGTTCTTTAGTCCATTTATTGATTGGGTTATTTGTTTTATGGTATAAAGTTTTTTGAGTTATTTATATATCCTGGGGATTAGTGCTCTGTGTGAGGTGTAAGTGGTAATGATTTTCTCCTGATCTATAGACTTTCTCTTCATGTTATTGTTTCCTTTGCTGAGAAGAAACTTGTTAGTTTGAATCCATTCTATTTATTGAATCTTAATTTTATTTCTTGTGCTTTAGGAGACTTGTTAAGAACGTCAGTTCCTAAGCCAACATGATGAAGATTTGGGCCTCCTTATTTTTTTTTTTTTTTTTTTTTGTTAGGCATAGGGTCTTTGTTGTAGTGTCTAAGTCTTTGTTCCACTTTGAGTTGATTTTTGTGCACTGTGAGAGATAGAGGTTTAATTTCATTTTGTTACATATGGATTTCCACTTTTTCCAGCACCATTTATTGAATAGACTCTTTTCTCCAATGTATGTTTTTGGCACCTTTGTCTAGTATGAGATAACCGTATTTATTTTGGTTTACCTTTGAGTCTTCTATTTTGTACCATTGGTCTACATGTCTATTTTGATGGCAGTAGCATGCTGTTTTTGTTACTATTGCTCTGTAGTATAGTTTAAGGTCTGTTATTGTGATGCCTCCTTGCTTCACTCTTCTTGCTAATGATTGCCTTGGCTATTTTGGTTCTCTAATTTTTACAAATGAATTTCATGATTGCATTTTCTAGTTCCATGAAGAATGTCATTGGTGTTTTAATAGGAATTGCATTGAATCTGTATAACACTTTTGGTAGTATGATCATTATACAGAGAATCTAAAATTAAAAACATAATATCATGTACATTAGTACACAAAAAGATGAAATACTTAGGTATTAATTTTTAAAAATAAAATCACAGATAAGGAAAGCTATACAACTACTCTGATAAAATATAACAAAGAAGAAATAAGTAAGTGGAGAGAAAGCCCATGTTCCCGTATGAAGATAGTTGTCTTAGGTTCTTCTTGCTGTAACCAAGATACCTCACAAGGACAATTTAGCAGAGGAAAAATTTATTTTGGCTCACAGTTCAGATGATTGGTTAATTTCATTCCTCTGGGCCTGGGGTGAGGCAGAATATCCTGGCTGAAGGTGACAGTGGAGAAGTACTACTCTGCTCATGCCAGCCGGGGAGCAGGGGTAGGGGAAGGAGTCACAGGCTAGAGGAGTTCTTCCAGGACACAATCATGCCTACAGTTAACACCCAGTCAGTCCATTCAAACTAGAATGGGCTGATTAGGTTACATCTCTCATAATCTCTCACTAAAAGGGAGGGAAGGGGTTTTGGTGTAGGAAAGATAGTAGAATGAATCAGATATTATTACCCTATGTACATGTATAACTATACGACTGGTGGGATTCCACATCATGTACAACCAGAAGAATGAGAAATTACACTCCATCATATATGATGTATCAAAATGAATTCTGTCCTGTAAAACTAATCAAAGCAAATAAAAAAATAAAAAACAAAATGGTGATTGAGCAAGCAGACATCCACATTAAAAGAATGAATCTAGCACGGACCTTAAATTCTTCACAAAAAATGAATCTAGACACAGACCTTAAATTCTTCACAAAATTGACTCCACTGTAGCCCAGAGTGGTGATACATCATTGTAGTGCCAGCTACTAGAGGTGCTATGGCAGAAGTACTACAAATTTTAAGTCAACCTGGGCAAAGAATAATAAGAAAATATTTTAAAAGGACTGGGGATGTAGCTCAGTGTTAGAGTGTTTTACTAGCATGTGCAAGTCCTCTGTTCAATCCCCAGACCCAAAGTAAATATATATATATGTGTGTGTATATATATATATACTTTATATATATATATAATATATATAAATAAATGTATATATAAATGTACATGTATATAAATGTATATATGTGTATATATAACTATATATATAAAATTGAATCACAGACTTAAATATAAAATGTATACTTATAAAGTTCTTAGACTATCACATAAGAGAGAGTCTAGACGACCCTGGATTTGGTGTTAACATTTTACTTTTTAGATACAATCATGACACAACCCATAAAAGACAGAATTGATATATCGGTTTCATTAAAATTAAAAACTTATGCTCTGTGAAAGATAGTATCAGGAAAATGAGATTACAAGTCAAAAAAGAGAGAAAATATTTACAGAAGATATATGTGGCAAAGGATTATCATCTAAAATATGTAAAGAACCCTTGCAAAACAAGAAAATAAATGTAAAATTTTAAATCCACAAAAACTTGTACACAGATGTTTACAGCAACTTTATTCATATTGTCAACACTTGGAAGCAAGCAGGGAGTCTTCTGTTAGGTGAATGGATGATTGAACTATGGTATAACTAGACAACAAATATTATTTAGTGATAAAAACAAATGAATAATTAAGTCATGAAAAAACATGGAGAGATCTTAAATATTTCCAAGTGAAAGAAACCAATCTAAAAAGTTTCTTTAATGCATGATTCTAACTACATAACATTCTGGAAAAGGCAAAAGTGATGAGAGTTAAAAAGATAGTAATTTTTAGAGATTAATGGGAGACAGCAATACAGGCAAAGTACAGAGAATTTCTTTCAAGTAGTAAAACTACTCTGTATGACCATATCATAGTGGTGTTTTAGTTAGCTTTTCCATGTTGTGACCAAATTACCTTACAAAAACAATTTAAGGGGGGAAAGTTTAGACTCATGGTTTCAAAGGTTCAGTCCATGGTCAGGTGACTCCATGGCTTTGGGAACAAGATTATGGCGGAAGGGTGGGGAGGAGAAAAGTAGCTCAGGACACAACAGCCAGGAAGCAGAGAAAGAGAACTTGGTTCATCCAGGAAAAAAAATACAAACCTCAAAGCACACTCTCTGTAACCTGCTTCTTCCAGTCACATCCTACCTGCCTGTAGTAACCACCTGGTTAATCCATGTCAGTGGCTTAATCCACTGATTAGGTTACACCTTGGAAAATTCTTGCATTGTCTCACAGGTGAGCATTTGGAGGACAACTCATACCCAAGCCATAACAAGTGGCTATATGCCATTATGTGTTTGTCCACACTGATCAAACAATACTAAGAATATAACCTAATTTAAACTATGAATTTTTGGAGCATAATGCATCAATGCAGAGTAATCAGGAGTAATAAATATACCACTCTGGTAGGAGATATGGATAATGAGTATGAGAAATCTCTTGTAACTTCTATTCAATTTTGTTGGGAACCTAAAAGATTACTAAAAATAGCCTATTGAATAATATCAAATTAACATTCCATCTCTCTTTCTCCTTCCATTCCATCTCCTAATAGTACCTTCCATTAACAAAACAAAGCATCATCCAAAGAATGAGGGATAAATACAACATAGTTTTTAAAAGACAATTTCCCAGCACACAAAGAAGGGATAACAGTACATACAGTATACAGCTGATTTGTCATTGGAATTTTGAAAGTAACTCAGATAATCTAAGAATGAATGTATACAGAAAAAAGAAAGCCTAAGACCACAGTTTTGTCAAGCACCAGAATTTGAAGGTCTAGAAAAAGCTGGGCTATATGGTGCACAACCATAGAAACAAAGTGATGTACCCCATTTGTGTACAATGAATCAAAATTCAGTCTGTCAAAAATTTTTAAAAATTAATAATTAAAAAGATTTAGAAAGAGTATTTAGAAAAGCAGAGAAGAGTGACATTTAAACTAATGGGAGGCGGGGAGAAAAGTGTTCCAGAAGTAGAGTAGTCAACTGTGTTAAAGGCGGTGAAGAAGCAAAATAAAGAGAGAAAAAGATATATGATGTTTAACTTCCTGGGTAGCCATTGGGACTCAGTGGGGGTAGAAACCATACTCTATCCACTTGAAGAGTAATGAGCAGGTAGAGACGAAAAGAAAACAAATATCACTAATTTATACATACAGGGGAGTATGAAATATAAAAGTATGTGCATTTTTCTTTCTTTTTTAGGGATTAAAGACATCAGCATGTGTTGTAAATGTCATCAGGCTTGTTCTTGGTTTTCCTCTGGAGAGGGTGATTAACTGAGAGATGCTGTTGCCCTTATTCCTTTAGGAAGCTGTGGTCCCTCCAGGGCTGGCTTCCTTGAACCTAGCTTGAGTCTGCAGGCCTGAAGGATGCTGACTAACATTGGGTCTCTTTTCTGTTCTGTGAATGGACATCCTGTGAGGCTTTTCAGGGCGGGTCCAGTGACTATGAGTTTGGTTAAATTCCGCTGAGATTATCACAGTATTCACTATTGCCAACTTGTTGAGAAGAAAAATACTTTTTAGCTCTCCCCTTGCTTTGTCTCACAAAGACATTTGATTATACCACCTATCTTGGGATTTAAACATGAATCTCTAAAGTGCTAGACTCCCTCAGAAGACCAGATGTTGGAGGAGAAAACCACTGGGTTGTTCTACATTATCACATTCTTGTGTTACTGTGGCATATGGTGTGAAGCAAATATTAGTGTGTGGAAATATAAAACATCAGGATGCAGCTGAGTTATTCCTCCCCAGTTACTTTTGATCTGTGAATGCTGGAAACACTCCATTTCATCACCATATTTATCATTCAGAGTAAATCATGCATTTGGGGGGCATAAAATGAGATGCTTCAGAATTCATACGATTACCAACTATTACATATTTCTCCAAAGAAAAATTTGAATTACACTCTCAATGAGAGGGGTTGCTGTTTTAGAATGTGGCAAAGAGAAGCTGAAATGACAAACACATTATAATGGATTAATATTAAACAAATGCTGTTTTTCTTTTTAGTTCTAGAAGTCAATGATACTTGGGATAATCTTGTGTCTTTTGTTTGTTTTATTAATTCTATATATGCATTTGGTTTTCATTCTACAAGTCTTTCTTGAAGTTTAAAATATGTAAATCAAATTTTGGTAATTCAAATATTTTCCAAAACATTTCCATTATATTTTCAGAGCTATGTTTGCATAGAAATTAAGTTGACTCTGACATGTTAAAATTTTTGCTTGAAATAATCATTAATATGAGAAGACATCAAAATAAAAAATGATCAGTATTAGAGAAACTGTGAGCAAATGCTAAATCTCATGTTAGCAGTAAAGGGAATTTTTGGGAGAAATTTATGGTCAGTTTAGTTCTAGGTAGTTAAATGGACAATATCAAGTATCCTGAAGGTCCAAATTAAGCATCAGAAAAACCACTGAATTTGGAACAATGGACATGTCTCACGGAGAAAATCCAAACTGTGAATCTTTATTTTGTTGTGTTAGTGTTCTCCTTATCATTTAAATTGCACAACAAAACATATATATTAGAGATAGTGTAGAGTTTGAAAACCATAAAAAACATTAGTCTAAATTTTATATAAAGTAAATATTATCATTAACTGCTTATAATCTGTCAATATAAGATATAGAATTAACTTCAAGTTAATTTTTTTACAAACTACTTCAAAATTGCTTCTTTAATTTTACCCAGGGAATATTCCCTACTTTTATACATGTTCGTACCTTTCCTCTGCTTTCTCTTTCAACACTCCTATTCCCAAATAACATTACACCCTAGATAGTCCATCATGCTTTCTTTGGAAAATTCTGATTAAATATTTCACTGGAAATCATCTCTTTACTTTCTGAGGTATCAATTTATATTTTAATCAAACTATTTAGAACTAACAACTTTTATGATATAATGACCTATATTTGAAGTGTTGGGTGACATGAGAGGGTTAATCAAAGCATTGGCATTTTTATGAGAAGTACAGTCTTATTTTTGAAAGATTTATGCCATTTCTGTTCACCTCCCAGAGAAGGCTCATATGCAATCATCTCTCTCTCTTTTCATTCTGCACTCCCCAATCCTTTATTCTCATTATGGTTTTCTGTTCATATTTAAGTCGTGATTCAAGATTTACATCTTCTTCATTGAATTCACCTCTTAGGTCCCCTAGAAGACTTCTGTTATACTTCCCATCTAGTCCTATACCTTGTTTTTATTACCTCCATTGAAGCCATTGAACTACATTTCACATTGTATTGTAATTTTATTTCTACCCTCTCTAGACTACAGTGTCCTTTAAGTCAAAGTTCTGTCACCTTCATGTTCTTTAGCCTTAGCAGCTGGCATAACACATAGCACACTTAATAAGAAGATGTAGAAATAGGAGAAGTAAAGAGCACAAAGTAAAAGATAATATTTATTGAAGGCTTACTGTGGGCCATGGTTTTTCTCAATCAATTTACATGTTTACATTGTTAGGAATAGATATGATTGCTAGGAACAGAAAAAGCCAAATAATAGTGGGCTAAAATGACGGCCTTTGCTATTGTTTGGATATGGTTTGAGTGTGTGCAGAGGGTTCATGTGTTAGAAGCTTGGTCATCAGTTTGGTGATTTGGGGAGACAGTAGATATTTAAGAGGTGGAGTCTAAAGGGAGATCTTTAGGTCATTGGGGATACTACCCTTGAGAAAGATTAAGTAAGATACCCCTGAAGAAATTCTCATGAAGGGTCATTATAAAGGAACATGTCTGGTTACTCCCCAATCTTTTTGACTTCCTGTCTTATGATGGGATCTGTCCCTATTTCATGTGTGCCCACCCTTATGATGCCATATGCCATGTAGTGATTGCCAACAGGAGGACCCTGGCAAGAGCCAACACTCTACTATTTAGTCTTTCAGTCTCTAAAACTGTGAGTTAAATAAATCTATTTTCTTATAAGTACCTAGTTGCAGGTATTTGTTACAGTAAAGAAAAACTAAGTAATAAAGAAAATTAGTACTAAAGAGTAGGGTTATTACTATAACTTTACTCTGAAATGTAGACGCAACCTTGAAACTGAGTTATGAGCAGAGGCTGGAAGAATTTGGAGGAACCGGCATGAAAGGACCTAGAATTCTGTAAGCAGCTTACTATGGATGATTCTGGCGAGGGTTCAGAAGACAAGGCAACTAGCTTCAGATAAAAATGAGGAGCCAGTTGAAAAGTAAAGATTATCTTTGTTATACTCCGGCAAATAATTTCACTGCATTGTGTCTATGCCTTAAAACTTTGTGGAGGGAGGAAATTAAAAGCGATGGATTAGTTTATTTGCTAGAAGAAATTTCAAAACATCAAAACATTCAAGCTGCAACATGGGTGTTAACGACTGCTTTTAGACAGAGTTATAGTGTAACTTGGGAGCAAAAGGAAACAGTGGAAAGATTTGGAAAAATGGAAGCCCAGCCTAGAAAAAGAGTGGAGGGGAAAAGCATACGAGGGTGTGTGTGGTCAGGTACTGCCTAGTAAAGAGACTCCCATGGGCAAGAGGAAGCCAGTTTCCTGCACTGGGACGTTTAGAAAAAGACCTTGACAACGTCTCAGATACCTGAAAGGCTGCCCCTTCCATCCCAGGCCTAGAGGCCTCCATGGCGGAATTATTTCAGGGAAATCCCTGGGATGCCCTCCACTGACTTGCTGCCCAAGAATTCCTTGGGGGTTCTATTTCTGTTTTCTGATGAAATGCTCTACAGCTGTAGCCATGGTTGAAGTGAGCCCAAGCACCACTCATGCCAATGGCAGACCTGGGGGGCATCTGCATATTTTTTTTCCCCACAATTACAAAGAATACAAGAATTATGGAATCATGGTAGCTTAAACTGAGATATCAAAGGAAGGCCTGAAAGTCGAGACAGGAAGTTTTCCACAGTGTTAAAACCTCTGCAAAGAGCCCCAGGTGAGGTCATGTCTAGTACAGCCATGACAGGAAGCTGTAGCTGCATTGGGGACCCCAGAAAGAGGCACATAACCATGTGCAACACCCACTCAGGAAATTCACTTATACCAGTGCTTAGCATGAGAGAGCTATGCTATAACCACATGGCTACTTGAGGTCTTAAGAGCCCGCCACAGTGTGCACAGGATATTGGACTTAAAGTCTTTGGATTTAATGTCTGCCCTGTCAGTTTGGGTCTTGGTATAGACTATTTACTTCTCTCTACTTGCCTATTTCTCCCTTGTGGAATAGGATTGCTTATTCTGGGCTTTGACTGAATCACCTTGTGTTTTAGAAGTACATAACTTGTATTTTTTATTTTACATGTCTGCAGAGCTGAAAGTTTGCATTTAGTCTTTTGCTCTTTAAGAAAAAACAGGTTAAGACTTAGGGATTATGGGGCATGGATTTTGTGTATTTATCATTATTGAGAAAGACCTAAAATTGGGAAACTGGAGTGGAATACCATGGTTTAGATGTAATATGTCACCAAAAGGTTCACATATTGGGGGCTTGATTTTGAACATGGAAGTGCTAAGATGAGCTTTTTAAGGCAGAGCCTAGTGGGAGATAATTGGGGGCACTGTCTTTGGAAGTGATCATAGTTCTAAGGAAACCCCTATTTAACTTGCACTAGATAACACAACACTGGCTACTCCCTCAGTTGTCTGGATTCCTGTCCTTAAATGGTTTCCACCATTGTGGTGCCATCCACAGTGTGGCCTTTACCAGAGTCAAGCTGGTACAAGCAACATATCCTTGAACTTCCAGAACTGAGAGCTAAATAAACTTCTATTCTTTATAATGTTACCTAGCCTTGGATATTTGTTATAGTAAAAGGAAATGGACTGATGCAAGAGTATGCTTTTCTCTCAAATTCAAGAAATTAAAAGGTACTAGATCTTGCATGTTATATAACTCTGTGGTAGCAAGTATCCAGACTCCTTCTATCTTGTTATCCTCCATAATTGACTTCTCTAGAGGTCATCTCATTCTTCAGGATGGAAACTATAACTCTAGAGTCCCAGCTATCTGGTTCAAATTCCTGTCAGCAGGGAAAAATAAGTGGAAGGGATTTCCCCACTCCTCTTGAATATCTCTTCCCAGAACTTAGTTATATGTGGCTCTTTCGCTTGTATCTTATTGATTGAAATTCAGTCACATGAACATTTCTAACTAAAAAGGAGGACAGTACACAGAGTCCTTATTCTGGGAATCCATGTGTCCAAATAAAAATTTGGAATTTTATGAGTATTGAAAGAATTGAGAGTGAACATTAGGAGATGATTGGAAATCTGTGGTATTCATGAATTATCACATTTAGCCTTGTCAAAAATCCTCTGAGTGCCAATGCTAGAATGCTATTATTCCTATTATTATTATCATTAATTCACTTCACAGATATGATTATGCATTATTGTATATTAAGCACAGTTCTAGGGCCTTGGGATTTGATGGGAAATACAGCATGTAAGTCCCTGTCTTCTTAGAGATTTGATTCTACTTTGGAGGGAAGGTATTAAACAAGCATATATCTTAATGAAGCAAGACAATGATAAGATAAAAGAACCAAAGTCAATTAGCATAATGGAATGCTAACTAATGTGGATTTGAAAAGGGAAATCCTGAAAGAGTTTTGAAGAGATGATTTTTGAGCAATGATCTGGATGGAACTATAGGAAAATCTAGAATAGAAGGCTTATAGACAAAAGTAATAAAAATGTCTTCAGGCAGATATTAGCCTGTGAGTAAAAATGCTGATGAATGCTAAATGAAGTAATAGAAAAATAGAGATACGGATATATTTTAGTCAGTCATTTTACTGACTAAAATGATCTGACTAGCACAATTGTAGAGGCGAAAAGGTTTATTTGAGGGCTTATGGTTTCAAAGGTCTTACTCCATAGAAGGCCAACTCCATTTCTGGGGGCTTGAGGTGAGGCAGAACATCATGGCAGAAGAGCACTGCAGAGGGAAGCAGCTCACATCATCAGGAAGCAGAGAGAGAGAGAGAGAGAGTCTCCACTCTCTGGATACAAAATATGTACCCCAAAGCCAGGCCTCAATTCCGGTCTTCTCCAGCCACATTCTACCACTTCAGTTACCACATGGCTAATCCATATTAGGGAATTAAATCACTGATTGGGTTAAGAGTTTTACAACCAAATCATTTCTCCTCTGAACTTTCTTGCATTGTCTCCCATGTGAGCTTTTGGGGGATATCTCATATCCAAACCATAATGGCTATATTGAGTAGGGTTGTAGATGATGGTACAAAGTTTGGTTTTGCTTTGGGTTTTATTGGGACCACTGGGGGGTTTTGAGCTAGTGAGTAGAATGTTTAGATTTGGGCTATTAAATAGATCATTTTGATTGCTGCAGAAATAATGGACTATGGGGGCCAAGAGGCAATGGGATAGGAAGTAGAGTAAAAGCAAGAATATAAAGAGAACATTTAGAGACTAGATAAAAGATGATGGTGGTAGTTTGGACCAGGATGTATACAATGACAAACATTATAAGTATTTAGGTCAAGATATATTTTGAAATTGGATGTGATGAATCAGATGTGCAGTGAGAACAAAAGACACCAAGGATGAATAAAGTTAATTTTTATGTATCTTCTTGGCTAGACCATGGTACCTGGATTTGTGAAAAACTCCAGTCTAAAGGTTCTCATGAAAATGTCTTCTAGATGTATTTTAACATTTAAATCAGTATACTTTTAATATTAAAACATTTTACTCTCAATTATAGGGGTGGATTTTATCCCAAAAGATGAAAGACTTAAGAGATGAAATTAAGATTCACCAAAGTAAAAGAAATTCCATTTGCTTCCAGACTGTCTTTGAATGCAATATCAATTTCAACATCCTTTCCTTGGTTTTCCAACCTGCTGGCATGCACACACACACACACACCTTTATTGGTTCTATTTCTCTAGAGAACCATGACTTGTACATGTTTGATTCATGAGAGCTTTTATAGAGGAACAGAGTTCTAAGGATAAATTTTCTTATTTTTTCTGGAGTTTCTGAAATGGGTTCTCTAGTCTGATTAGATTTTAAATGGATTCTCTAGTCTGACTAATGACTCTATTTCCACTAGTTAAGAGAGCAAAAATTGTCCATGGTGCAGTTTGGCAATAAAGATAACCAAAATATAACCAGTGGATACTCCCAATCAAATACACATAAGAGAGAAGATTCTGGAAGATAATGTATTTGATAACCTAGAAAATTTTTGTCAAATGAGTAAAATGAGATTGGCTGGTTGTTCCTAATTGTTCTGGACAAAGTGGGGAAATAAAAAAAGATGAGCTCATGGGTTTACATTTTCAGTCCATGGACTACATAAATGACCTGAAAATTTCCATGTCTGTTTTGAAAGAAACCTTTGTCTCTTGAAGTCGAAGAGCTGAGACTGCTGAAAACCAAACAGTCTCATTCTGAAAGTAGGCGTATTATAATGCAAGTTGAATTTTCCTCACAGATGTCTGCGGCTAAAAGAAAGGAATTAATTGGGAAGGAATTAAATCCTTAAAATCTGAGTGGGGATATATGGAAAGATCTTGATGAAGTTAATGACATTGAACCCCTAAATTCCAATGATATAGTTTTTGCCAGTAGTAACAGCTATTCACACTCCATTTGAGAAGCTTAAACTGGCTTTTCCAAAGGAAACAGTAGTGAGTGAGTAGTGAGTGAGGTCACTTACAAAACACTGCTGATTCTTCTCAGGACCCATTCCTATTCCTTTCTTTTTCTAGTCCTATAACTAGATTCGAGTTTCAACAGGCTTCTAAAGGTAAGAGGCAAATTGTTACCAGGAAGATGAGTGCCTTATTTTTAAAGAATTATACAATTTCTCTCATTTATTCAGGCAAAAAGGTTGAGAATGTGTGTGGGAGTTTGTATTATTAAAGGTGTGGAATTCTGTTGGAAGGAACATAATATAGGATCAGGCAGAATTTATTGCTATGGGTCCACTTAGCAAAGATTCTGGATATAATGTTGCAATTTGAAGGATACTATGGTTTCTGTCTGATTTGGGAGTGCTCTCCAGGGGTTTATGTACTAGAAGTCTGGTACTCAGTGTGGCAGTGTGAGAGATGGGGGCCTAATGGGAGGTGATTAGTTCACCGAGGGCTCTGCCCTCAAAAAGAATTAACACTGTTCTCATGAGGTGAGTTAGTTCCCATGAAGTGGATTATTATAAAAGAGTGATCCTGTGCCCTGAATCTCTCTGGCTTCCTCTTTTGCCTTCTGATGTTTTTTGCATGTACTCTTGACAATTTAAGGCCATCTGACATGAGGCTCAAACCAGAGGCTGAATTGATGGGGTCATCCAATCTTGAATGTTTAGCATCCAAACCTGTGAGATTAATAGACCCATTTTATTTTATTTTTATTTTTTTAAATTTATTTATTTATTTTAATTAAAAATCATAAATTTACATAGGGCAATGTTGTTTGATTCATTCTGTTATTTTTTCCCTCCCACCCCTCTTTTCCCTCTATAGAGTCCTTCCTTCCTCCATTCTTACCAACCCTCCTTATCCCTAACCCTAAACCTAACCCTAACCCTAACGCTAACCCCTCCTTACCCCCCCCCTTATATGTCCTCATCCACTCATCAGCAAGATCATTCATCCTTTAGTTTTTTGAAATTGGCTTATCTCACTTAGCATGGTATCCTTCAATTTCATCCATTTGCCTGCAAATGCCATAATTTTATCATTCTTCATGGTGGAGTAATATTCCATTGTATATATATGCCACAGTTTCTTTATCCATTCATCAACTGAAGGGCATCTAGGTTGGTTCCACAATCTGGCTATAGTGAATTGAGCAGCTATGAACATTGATGTGGCTGTATCTCTGTAGTATGCTGATTTTAAGTCCTTTGGGTATAGGCCAAGGAGTGGGATAGCTGGGTCGAAGGAAAGATCTCCCATGTTCTTGGATAGGCAGAATTAATATTGTCAAAATGGCCATACTACCAAAAGTGCTATATAGATTCAATGCAATTCCAATTAAAATCCCAATGATGTACCTTACAGAAATAGAGCAAGCAATTATGAAATTCATCTGGAAGAATAAGAAACCCAGAATAGCTAAAGCAATCCTCAGTAGAAAGAGTGAAGCAGAGGGTATCACAATACCAGATCTTCAACTCTATTACAAAGCAATAGTAACAAAAATGGCATGGTATTGGTACCAAAATAGACAAGTAGATCAATGGTACAGAATAGAGGACATGGACACAAACCCAAATAAATACAATTTTCTCATACTAGACAAAGGTGCCAAAAATATGCAATGGAGAAAAGATAGCCTCTTCAACAAATGGTGCTGGGAAAACTGGAAATCCATATGCAACAGAATGAAACTAAATACCTATCTCTCACCCTGCACAAAACTCAACTCAAAATGGATCAAGGACCTCGGAATCAGACCAGAGACCCTGCATCTTATAGAAGAAAAAGTAGGTCCAAACCTTCAACTTGTTGGCTTGGGATCAGACTTCCTTAACAGGACTCCCATAGCACAAGAAATAAAAGCAAGAATCAATAACTGGGATAGATTCAAACTAAAAAGCTTTCTCTCAGCAAACTATCAGTAATGTGAAGAGAGTGCCTACAGAGTGGGAGAATATCTTTGCCACTCATACTTCAGATAGAGCGCTAATTTCCAAAATCTATAAAGACCCATTTTATTTATGAAGTACTTATACATTCTGTTATAGCAACAGAAAACAAATACAAGAAATACAGATGGATTGGAAAAGTTCTACTTGTTTCTGTCATTGACAGAAACATGGACCAAAAGATACCCCGTACTAAATGAATTGAAATAACAGGTACTACATTGGCATACTAGAGAAAAGGTATTCAAATGCTTAGGGTAGAATTTAGAGTAGCTTTACCATGGAAGATCTTTTCACCCACAATGGGAGGTTTCCAGAGAACACATATTTTTACCACGACTGTGAGAAAGAAATTTGTGAGAAAATCAACAGGAACTTTGAAGAACTCTGTCATTGTTTTTCATTGTAGACTAGAAATTATAGTGAGAACTGCAGCCATCAAATTGGAAAACCTAAATATAATGGGAATAATTTGATCCAAATGTGGCAGTAATCAAGTAATGGCATTTAGCTGCCAAAGACAAGGTGGACATAGTAGCCTCAAACGACAGGAGAGTCAAAACAGCAATCAGAATAACATGACTTCAGAAAGACCTATGCTCTTGGCTAGCTAATCATTGTATTCCTAGAAATGAAATAGCTGGGAAATCTTCTAAATTCTTACTTGATCTACTTTAGTGGAGAATTCTAGGTTAAGGGAACAAAAGTTTAACTGAATCATGAAAACAGAGTCACAGTTACTTAATGTCCAAATGTTAGCTAGCTAATAGGCTCAGAACCTTTCAAATGAAGGGAAGCCTGGGTTCCCTTTGAGGAAGAATCTCACTCCACTGAAAGAAAATCTTAATCCTGTTAATCTTTCTCCTAGTCTTCCCCAAAGAAACTGATAACTTTTTACCAGGGTGACTATGCATCAAGAAAAAGGAAAAAATCAGACTTTTGGAAAATTACTGTATACTGGCTCCGAATCAACACTAATTCTTAAAAGACCCAAAATATTACTGTGGCCCAGCAGGAGAAACAACAATGATTTCATTGAACTTAAAGTTCAGATTGCTACCCAGCCACTTTTGACTCCCCATACCTCTGAATTAACAGGCAGAAAAAAGGGAATTATGCTAGCATGGGAAATTTGTACTGCTACTCCAGAATTGAGATAAGAGTAGTGTGTACAAAATTCAGAAGACAACCGAGTGCATCCCTTAATACTACCATAACTTGTGATTACAGTTTCTATACAACACTCTAAGAACCCTACTCAGACAGGACTCTAATGGTCTCAATTCTCCAGGAATAAGGATCATAAAGAACCATGACCAGCTGAGGAAATCCTGAATTAAAGTGTGGAAGTTACTTATCAATAACAGTTATAAATATATGACCAATTATAGAAATGATGACTATAATTATTGTATGAGTATTTATTTTGTAGTTTTATAAATATATTTGGTATTGATGTATGTGTGTTTACATACAAGTAGCAAATATCATTATTTTCTTTCCTCTCATAATAAGATATATTGACTTTTCATTATAGTGCTTCATTACTTGACATTAAGAACATCACCTAAAGACTGTACCCTCTTCTGGGGAAAAGGTTAGTATATTTATTACAGACTGAATGTTTGTGTTCCCCTCAAATTCATAAGTTAAAATGATAATTCCTATTGTGATAGCATTGCAAGTTGGAATTAGTACCTCTATGAAAGGGCCTCCAGAGAGCTCTATAGATCGCTTTCTCATATTTGAGAATACAAGGACAAGATGGCAGCAACCTGGAAGAGCAACTCATAAAAACTTGATCATGCTGTTACCCTGATCTCATACTTCTAACCTCCAGAATTTCTAGAAAAAGTTTCTGTTGTTTATTGGCCATCCAGTATAGTAGCCTAAACTATAACATAGTAGCCTAAACTATAACAGTGTTCTGGTTTCACACAGGATAGTTGTATCTATTAGGCAAAAATATGACCTTGTTATTGTTTTAATTTGGAGGTTAAGTGTGGAGTTGTGGATGGGTGCCAATTTGATCGGCTGTGGGCTGTAGGGGGTTAGTTTTGTGTTCCAATTTTGGCTAGACCATAATACCCAGCTCTTCAAACACCAGTCTATATATTGCCAAGGAGGTATATTTTTTAGAAGCAGATAATAATTAAATTGGTAGACTTTGAGTAAAGCAGATGAACCTCCACAATGTGGGTAATCACATACAATCAGTTGAAAGACTTAAGAGAAAAAACTGGCATCCCTTTTGGGAGAAAGATTCTCTCTCCAAATTGCCTTTGGAGCTCCTCCGCACGCCTCTATCCTGTCTACCTTCCCTGAAGGTTTCAGATTGCTAATCCTCACAATCATGTGAGATTATTCCAAAGATTAAATCTCCCTTCCTGTATTGCACACATAGTATTGGTTCTGCTTCTCTGACTAATAAAGTTTTGATATGTACAATTGACAAATGGTTGTAACATTGAACAAGATAGAATAGATGGAGAAATGAATGGGGTTGGGGAGAGAAAGGAGGCAGAAGGGAACATGAAATTTATTGTAGACATGCCACTTTTGAGAAATTTTTTAGAAGACCAAGTAGAGATGTTGAATAAGCAAGTGGTAAATTACTTTAATGCTTAGGGGGAGCAGTTAAAGGTAGAAATCCCAAACCAGGAGTCATCAGCATATAGTAGTGTTTAAAACTGGTGCTAATGAGCTTAACTACAGAGAGAATGTAGATAGAAAATATAAGAAGGCTCAGGACTGAAGCCCAAGGAAGTCCAGTATCAGAGGTCAGGAAGATGAAGGAAAATCAAGCAGAAGAAGTTGAAAATGAACAAACACTGAAACAGAACAAAACTCAGGCGAATATAGTGATCCATGAAAGAAATAAACATTTTAAGAACAGAGGGTTTATTCACCCTATCAGATGCTGCTGGCAATTTGGCATGTTGGTGGTCCATTGTGACCTGGAGAAATGAGGTATCAGGAACCTGTGGAGACTAAACCTGATTAAGATGTGTTGAAGAGAAAACAGTCATTAAAGACGTAGAGACAGCAACTGTAGACAACTTTGGGGGAAGTTTTCCTATAAAATTGAGCAGAGAAATGATACAATGCTGTAGACTTTCATGGTATCTAAGGGGTAGATGCAGTTTTGTTGAAATGCAGAAAAGTAAATCTGTTCAGACAACCAGTTTATGTGGAAACCCAAGAAAAGCCTATTGGAAAAGCTTTAATTTCAATGTTTCACTAAGTCACTATTTATTTATTTGCAGTACTGGGTATAGAACACGCAACCTCTTGCATGCTAGGCAAGTGCTCTACTACTAAGACACATCCCTAGCTTAAGTAACTGTTTTAAAATTATTGAAAATTGAATGCTTGAATGCTTGCTTAGGTTTTTATCCATTACTGGGCAAGTTCTAGCACAGTGTGAGGTAACAGGGTCAAAACACTTTGCATCTAGAAGTCATATGCCCTGCCTAAAACAAAGTTCAGGGGGGACTTTTTTAAAATGGGAGATACTACTACATTGTTGTATGATGATGGTACCAACAGTAGAAAGAGAAAATAAAGAGCAGGAGAAGGAATAATTGCAAATAGGAGAATCACTGAACAGGCAAGAGAGAATTGTTTTGAGTATATTCATGAGAAGTTGTATTAAATAAGAGCAGCATAAGTTAAATAGGAAAAAAGGGATGGAGTACCTGCATAGAAGTGCAGATAGATGACTAGATATGATAATGGGGAAATCAGTAATTTTCTTCTGATTATTTTGAACCTTCCCCCTAGAGAAATGAGTCAAGGTTATCTTCTGAACATACAGTACTATAGATGAAGGGACAAAGAAATTGTGGTATATATATATATATATATACCACAATATATATATGATGAACTATTACTCAGCTTTGAAGAAGAATGAAATTCTGGCATTTGCTGGTAAATGTATGGAGTTAGGGAAAATCGTACTAAGTGAAATAAGCCAAACCCAAAAAGCCAAAGAACAAATGTTTTCTCTGATATGCAGAAGCAAATTCATAATAAGGGCAGGGGATAGGGAATAGAGTTATTTTACATTAGGTAGAGGAAAGTGAGAGGAGGGGAAAGGGTATGGGGGAAGAAATGATAGTAGGGTGAAAAACATTATTACCTCATGTACATGTATGACTACATGACCCATGTGATCCTGCAATATGTATAAATAGAAAAATGAGAGATTACACTCTATTCATGTATGATCTATTAAAATGTATACATGTATCTACTGTCATGTACAACTAATTAGAACAAATAAAACAAAAAGAGGGTTAGGATTTTGGGGAGCATTAAAAAGTGTGAAATGTCATCTTAGGAGATTAGAAATGGGAATTGTCTAGAGACATACAAAGTGATTGCTGGGCTATGCTGAAGCCAACTTGAGAGTTGCCATCAGAAATTCCAAGTAAGCCCAGTTAGTACATTGTATAGTTCCCCTTAACTATATTGAGGTGCTGTGGAATACTGACAGAGGGGTAAGGAATTGGGCTTCAGCAAAGCTGAAGTTTACTATGTTATAACGTGGGTGGTGGTAGGCAGAATTCTAGATATCCCTCCAAGATTCCCATCCCTTGATTGTTGAGTCAAACACTAACCTAGGTCCTGCTGAAAGGGACATTGCAGATATAATTGAGGTTATTGAACAACTAAGGTTAAGATACAGCGATTATACTGAATTACCCAGGTGGGTTCAATGTAATCACATGAACCACGAAAAGCAGAGCAATTACAAAAGCAAAGAAATTACAATTGGAGGAAGAATTTGACATACTTTGTTTGCTCTGAAATGTAGTTGCCCACATGAAACAACTGTGGAAGAACATCTAGCGTCTATAGGAATCTTTTAGCCAACAGTTAGTAAGGAAATGGAAACCTTGGTCTTATAGTCATAAAAATCTGGATTTGCCAACTTGAATTATTCTGGAGATAATCTTCTCAAGAGCCTTCAACTAAGAGCCTTCCAGACATCTAACCTATAGAATTATGAGATAATGAATAAACATTATCTTAAGCCAAAGTGTGTAGTAATTTGTCTCAGAAGTCATGTAAAAATAATGTAGAGTTAACGAAGTCAAGATGTTGAAAGACAATGCAAAGGAGTGATTATTAACAATGGCCTATGTAATTATGTCTCTCTCTGTAAGGAAGTGGTCCTGTGAGAGAAGTGATAAGAAAGTATCCAAAACGGTTAACAGACTGAAGACTTATTGAAATCTAAGTTTTATATGAAGTAAGCTAGAAAGATATGAGTTCCAGGATACAGCTATTAGAGTGAGTATTTGATATGGAATGAGAGACCAAATTGTGGAAGAAAGGGTTGTTATGGATTGAATGGTTTTTGTTCTCTAGAAAATTCACATGTTGAAATCCTAACTCCCAATGTGATGGGTCTAGGAAATGGGTCTTCTGGGAGGTAATTAGGTTATGAATGAAATTAATGCATTTATAAAAGAGACCCTGGAGAGCTTTCTTACTCCTTTCACCAAGAGAAGATACAGCAAGAAGATGGCCATCCATGTGCCAGGAAGTGGTCCTCACCAGACACTGACTGCTGGTGCCTTGATTTCAGACTTCTCATCCTCCAGAACTGTGATAAATAAATGTCTGCTGTTTAAGTCACCCAGCCTATGGTATTTTTTTAATAGAAGCCTGAACAGATTATGACAGGGAGGACAAATTACTATTACAGGTCAGGATGGTGGATGGATCAACTATAAATATGATGAGGCTATATAACGTGGTGACATGAGTAGTGGTAGAGAAAAATCTAGTGAATAAGCCAGGAGCGAAAACCTTGAGTAAAGGGTGAGAATCAGGGACATTGACAGATGACTGTGATTTGAAAGGATAATGGTCAGGATAGTCTCATGACATTGGCTTCAAAGGACATTGGATTTGGAGATGGAGAGGAAAGAAATTATATATAGCTGGTAACAAAGAACTAAAAGGGCACCCTGTGGTACATGGAATGCTTGTGGTAAAGAAAATGCTATCACAGGAGAGGACTTTAGGAAACCATTCACTAAAGAAGGTGAGAGGGCTGCTTAGGGACTTTTTTTTCCCTGATGATAGATGACAAATTTCAAAGAATGACATGGATGGGTTTAGTGGTTTGGGGAACAGTGATAGACTGAATTAGATCAGGAGTGTATGGATCCACAGGGGAATTATGCCACTGTGAAGAAAGATGTAATATGGGTCTCAGGTCTCTTGTGAAGACATAAGGCATAATGACCTTTTTGGAGAAGGAGAGTCAGCATTCTAATTTTAGTTCCCTCCTTGTGATCCACATGTTTTAGGCCATGAGGCTGAAGTGCGAGTGTTATAGGGATAGGTACTACTGGTTTTATTAGGTCCTTCTTTGGTCCCTCCCTTCCATTTTGTTAAATGTATTGCATTTAATAAAATTCAAACACATGGAAATTAAGTAAAAATTCCAAGTTTTCTTTTATCCCCAGCAGGTTAATGGTAGAGCTAGGGTGCAAATTCAAGCAATTGGAATCCATAATAGGCAGTTCTTAAGATTGTGTTAAAGGCACTCAGGAAAACTCATTGACTAAATGCATAAATGCAGACAAAATGTCTGCTATTGGGGATAATGCCCTTGCTAGATGTTAGGGTGCCATCAATTTCCTGAAAATCTAACTCTGGTGAGAAGTAGACTTGGGTTTCTGGGACTTCCAAGACTGTGACTGTATCATCCTAAGGTCAAACTCTTCTGCTTTATTCTTTGTCTTAGATTTGTCCTAGAATCCCACTCACCATGCTAGAAGAAAACCCAAACAGCACAGAGAAAAAAGGAGGCCCACAGACTATGAAACCCTGCTGATCCACCAGTAAGTAATGAGCACCAGCTTGATAGTCACAGTAGTGACTTACCTTGGGAATGCATCTTCCACCCAGAATGGCACTCTTCAGCTGGTACCACATGGAATGCCAATGCAAGTAGTCTCCTTTAAGCCTTCCCCAGTGTTAGGGGTCACTGGCTCAGTTGTGGCTCACTGATAGCTCCCAGAAAAAACGCTCCACAGACACGAGATCTCACGCAAAAGACTTTATTTATGTGGATGGATAAGGTCCACTCAGGTTGGAAAAAAGAAAAAAGATGAAAAGATGGTGTATGGCTTCTCCCAGATATTGGAATTTCACGGGCTGGGAGGAACCAATCGTGGAGGAGAATTCTTGCAGACTGACTGATGGACCAATAACATGTTAGGAGGTAACATGGGAGGCAGGAAGATGACGGCAGCGTAAGTCAGAAATTCCTGTAATGTAAGAGGCGGGCAGAATGCAGACTGACAGGTGGTGGGGAGGCCGGAAATTCCTGTAACAGAAGAGGCGGGAGGAGCGCAGATTGACAAGTGGTCGGAGGTGGAAAATTCCTGTAACGGGAGAGACGAGTGGCTTTATACCTTACATTCCCCCATTTCCTTTTTTATAAAAAAATATTTTTGGGGGGTTACATGGATGAAGGTCAGTCTTCTGTAATTACTTCCTGCTGAATGTGGATGTAGAGCTGATATCATTGTGGCAGGAAGAGTTAGGGACTTGATAGTTTCTCTGGGGGCACATCTGCAGCCAGGCTCCGATTTTGTGAGATCCTGATATTTTCTGCAATACAAGCTGATTAGTTGACATGGAAGTAAAAGACAGGGGGCTCCCTTTTTCGACTGGCATTCTATTGGGAAAAAAATTCAGTGGTTAGGAAAATTACAAACAGGAATTCAGTCCTCATGGCTGGGCATGGTCTGGTATTTCAATCATCTGGCTCCCAATTTCTGGAATGGGAGAAAGGGTGGAGGGCTCCATGATCTTCAGTCTGAGATGAAGGGGGTCCCACAGGAGTGGCTGAGTATCGATTGGAAGAAGCCTGTGGATTAGGAGCTGGAAAAGGGTTAGTGGGCTGAGAATAGAGCTTAACCCGAGAAATGTGTAGCCATCCTGGTAGATTTTGTACCTTGACAGCTGTTGGCATGGCCAGGATCACTGTATGAAGTCCCTGCCACTTGGGAGATAGAGGGATTGTATCTTCCTGAGGAGGAGAAATAAGAACTTGGTCTCCTATTTGAAGAGGTGGGGTAAGGAGGCCAGATAAAGGTTTGGGTAGGGTGGAGTCAGCATAACCCCATAGAAATGCTCGAATGTGATTTAGGAGAGGAATGAATATTTAAGAAGGAAGAAGGGAAGGAAGGGGCACTATTCCAGGGGGCAGGATGGGACGACCGTACATTAACTCAAAAGGGGAAATATTAGTTGATTTCTTTGGGAGTGAGTGAAGATGCAGAAGAGCAAGGGGCAGCAGTTTAACCCAGTCAAGGTGAAGTTCTAAAGAGAGCTTGGTTAAAACATTTTTAAGAGTTCGGTTTGCTCTTTCTACTTTGCCTGATGACTTTGGGTGAAAAGGAATGTGGAAATGCCAAGGGACCCCGAGAGCCTTGACAAGTTGTTGGGTGACTTGGGAAATGAATTCAGGTCCATTATCTGACTGGAAGGAAGTAGGTACTCCAAAGTGAGGAATGATTTCATGAAGGATGAAAGTAGAGACAGTTATCGCCCTTTTGTTGGAGGTGGGGATGGCTTCAATCCATCCCGAGAAGGTGTCTATCATAACCAATAGGTATTTAGATTTTCTTACTGTGGGCATGTGAGTGAAATCAAGTTGCCAGTCTACCCCTGGAATGGTGCCACGGGCTTGGTGAGTCAGAAAAATGGGCCTGACAGCTGTAGGATTTGTTCGCAGGCAGACTTCACATGAGGAAGAGCGTTCCTTCAGAAATGAGATATCAGAGGAGGACAGTTGCAGATGAGTTTTAGCAAATTGTAAGAGTGAAGAAAAGTTGGGGTGAAAGAGACGATGGAGATAGGAAAGTATTTCCCTGTTGGGGGTGGTGGAGGCAAAGGACCATGGAGAGCCATAATAGGGGCTGGCCTGGACGAGAGGGCAGCCCTTTTAGCCTCCTCATCTGCCTTGTTATTACCTGAAGAGATGAATGATTGATGTGTTTGATGGGCTCTGCCATGTACAAGGCCTATAGTTGCTGGGAGGCGAACAGCCTCAAGGAGTTTTAGAATGTAACTAGAGTTGGCGATGGAGTTTCCTTTTGTAGTAAGAAGGCCTCTCTCTTTCCAGATAGCAGCATGAGAGAGGATAATGTGAAAAGCATATTTGGAGTCAGTGTAGACTGTGAGGGATTGTACCTTTGTGAGGGTGAATGCACGGGTAAGGGCAATTAGTTCTGCCTGTTGATTGGTGGTATTGTTGGGTAGTGGTCCTGACTCTATTACCTTTTTAAGAGAGACAATGGCATATCCAGCTCGACGGATCCCTTTATGGAGAAATGAGCTTCCATCAGTGAACCATATGAAAGTAGTTTTGCATAGAGCTCCTTCCTGGATGTTAGAGGGGTAGGAAGTAACTCCTCCAGGATCTCAAGGCAGCTGTGGGTTGCAGAAGCATGTATGTTGGAAGGTAGGGGTAAGAGGGTGGCTGGACTTAAAGGAGAGCACGTTTTAAAGGAAATGGAAGAGTCCTCGATAAGAGCGGTTTGTAAGGCTAACACCCGACAGGGTGGTAGCATTTGCAGACCTTTATAAGTAAGAAGCTTAGACAGATGATGAGGTGAGACCACTTCAGTGGAAGCCCCCAAAAAGAGTTTCTTTGATTCCTGAATTAAGACAAATGCTGCTGCTAATACTCTAAGACATGGCGCCCAGCCCCTTATAGTGGGGTCTAACCTCTTTGACAGGTATGCTATTGGTCCAAAAGTGGGACCAAACATGTATCCTAAGACCCCCAGGGCAAACCCACTTTTCTCGGAGACAAACAGGTAGAATAGTTTGGTTAAGTCAGGGAGGTGTAGGACTGGGGCTTGAAGAAGGGCTTTCCTTAAGATCTGGAAGGGGGCTTTCACTGTGTTGAGGAGAGGTTCAGTGGGAGTACCCTTTGAAGCCTCATATAGGGGAGCTGCCAGGATCGTAAATATCCTGCTAATCCCAAAAAGGAAAGGATTTCTTCCTTGGTGGATGGAGTGGGCATGTCCTGTATTAATGCTTTTCTCTCTACAGTGATGGCTTTAAATCCAGGTGAGAGGCTGACACCGAAGTAAACAACCTGAGGCTGGGAAAATTGCACTTTTGCTGGAGAAACCCTATAAACCCTATCAGCCAGAAAGTTTAAAAGCTTAATTGTGTCCCTTTGGGAGTCCTCAAGAGAGGGACTACATAGAAGAAGATTATCAACATACTGTAAGAGAAAGGAGGAAACAAATGTGAGAGAGGCAAGATCCTGAGATTACATTTGGCCAAAGAGATGGGGACTGTCTCAGAAACCCTGTGGGAGAACTGTCCAGATCAGCTGAGAAGAAACTCGAGTGAAAGGGTCAGTCCAAGTAAAAGCAAAGAGATCCTGTGAATCAGGGTGAAGTGGGACAGTAAAAAATGCATCCTTCAAATCTAGCACTGAAAAGTATGTGGTGGAAGAAGGGATAGAAGAAAGCAGGGTGTAAGGATTGGATACAATGGGAAAGATGGGGACCACTGCTGAGTTAATGATGTGGAGGTCTTGCACTAGATGGTAAGATCCATTAGGTTTCCTAACCGCCAGAATGGGAGTGTTATAAGGTGAGTTGGCAGGGCGTAGGAAGCCTTTCTGCCTTAAATCCTGAATGATTGGTTGAAGTCCTATAAGGCTCCTTTGGGGTAGGGGATATTGGGCCTGGGCTGGGTAGGAAGTTGGGTCCTTTAGGTGAATGAGTACAGGTGAGCATTTAGCTACAGAGGGTGTATGAGTATCCCAGACCTTGGGGTCAACCAGGGAGGGAGGAAGAGGATATGAGGACTCTGTTTGAGCTGTATATTCCTGTAGAGTCATAAGGAGAGGAATAGCAGAGGAATCTTGGCTAAGGCACATGGTGGGTGAGAAGGAAATAGAGGCTCCCAATTTGGTTAGGATGTCCGTTTCCAGAAGGGGAATGGGACATGAAGGAATTATTAAAAAGGAATGAGTAAAGCCAATTTGTCCTATATGGCAGCTTATTGGAGGGGTTTGTAAGGGGTTATATGGTTTTTCCCTCTATCCCGACAATAGAGGATTTGGCAGGGGAAGTGGGTCCCCAAAATTCCTGCAGCACTGAGAAGGTGGCTCCAGTGCTTATAAGGAAAGGGATCTGCCTGCCTGCCACTGTAAGGGTCACCTGGGGCTCCTGAGCAGTGATGCTTGTGGGGTGCAGAAGTCCCAGGCCCCTTCATTCATCCATTGCCAATCCCAGCAAGTCACCGGAGGGAGGGGCCAAGGATGACCTGGCACTTCTCTGAGCACGAGGGCAATCCATTGCCCAATGTCCCAGTTGGTGGCATCTTGGACAAGGACTTGGGGGCTGCCAGGGGTTGGGACAGGCTCATGCCCAGTGGCCCTCTTGCCTGCACTTGAGGCATGAGCTTAGGAGGTCTCCTGGGAGCTTGGGTGCCCCTAGCGGTGGACAGTTGGGCAGGTCTAGCTGGCTGAAAGGCTTTGGCCAGCATTTGGTATTTTAATTTTTGTTTTTTATCTTCCCTTCTGTTATAAACCTTGAATGCCACTGCTAGAACCTGTGGCTGTGGGGTAAGGGGCCCCCTATCCAACTGCCTCAATCTAGCCTTTATGTCAGGGTAACTTTGGGAAAAGTAATAAGTCATAAGTAGTTGCTGTCCCTCTGGGGTTTTGGGATCCTGGTTAGTATACCGGAGCATGGCTCTGTAAGGCGGCTTAGAAATGCTGATGGGTTTTCATCTCTGTCCTGTATTACTTCCTGAAGTTTATCATAATTAATGGGTTTAATAGTAGCCTTTCGTAGACCTGAAAGGATGCAGGTTTGAAACCTATCCTGCTGTAGACACCCAGCCTCGGTATTATAGTTCCATAGGGGCTCCCTATCTGGTACTGCTTCAGCCCCAATGGGGTGGGTTGGGGTCGATTGATGAATCTCATCTGCATAATTGCACGCCTGTTCCCAGACTTTCCTGCGCTCCTCAGGGGTTAGGGTGTTGGACATGATCATGTAAACGTCATGCCAGGTAAGGTTATAAGACTGGGCAAGGTACTGAAATTCCTTAATGAAGGTTGCAGGGTTGGAGGTGAAGGAACCTAGCCACTTCTCTATTTGAGACAGATCGGACAGTGAAAAGGGGACATGGACTCTGATTACTCCCTCCGCGCCAGCCACCTCCCGTAAAGGTGCATGAGACTGCGTGGTGGAGGGACTTGGTGGGCTGAGTGGAGGAGCGGAAGGAGAAACAGAATGAGGCAAAGGAGAGGAATGAGCAGGGGCTTCTTCAGTAGGAGGCCTGTAAGGGGATGGCTCATCAGCTGGATCAAACTCAGAAGAGAAAGAATGGTTAAAAGGTGGGGGAGAAGCTAAGAGAACGTGTTCAGGTTTTTGAGGAGAGCAGAGATTAGGTTTAGCCTGAAAGAAAGGAAAAACACGAAAGGGAAAAGTCTCTTTCCATTCACCAGGTCGCCCACATATGTACTTAATTATAACTAGTATAATTAGGCATATAATTATACCTAGTATAAAGCTAGAATTTAGGGTGTCATAAATAGACCATTCTGACTTACTATCTAAAGGACAGTTTAGCTCTAATTCAGGGAACAGGTGAAGGTGTTTGAGATGGTTTAATAAACATCTTAGGGGCGAGTTTGCTGGGCTGGAAGTCCTAGATCCCATGGTGAAGATTGAGACCCACCTAGCTAGTGATTAATGGCATCCCAAAAACCACGTGCTAGGCAACAAGAAGGTTAGTACACAGGTTTGGTCGTCACCAGTACCAGTGTCTAACCAGGCATTAGCCGAGAGTTTGAGGACCTGGCCAGGATTTCGAGCGAGACGAAAAAATATAAAAGAGCCTCAAACCCTGAGAAAGAATCTCAGCACCATAAAATCAGGAATCCACCCAGCAACTAGGACCAACTATAGGGACCAAGGAGGAACCCCCACACCTCGGCAGTCTTGAGAGCACCGGATTTAATGGCCGCTTCTCAGATCAGCCGAGATGTGTTTAAGTGGTCAGGGGGCCTGCCTAAGGGGAACTCACCAATTTGTAGTCCGGTGTTGCATACAGAAAACTGGGCATCCAGGTAAATGGAAGGTGAGTCTGTATCCGCGGGCACTGGGGCTATCAGATGGGAATCTGCTTGCTTAGTCAGCGGAAAAAACCATCCCGGGTTTTGACACCAGCTGTTAGGGATCACTGGCTCAGTTGTGGCTCGCCGATAGCTCCCAGAAAAAACGCTCCGCAGACACGAGATCTCAGGCAAAAGACTTTATTTATGAGGACGGATAAGGTCCACTTGGGGTGGAAAAAAGGAAAAAGAAGAAAAGATGGCGTATAGCTGCTCCCAGATATTGGAATTTCACGGGCTGGGAGGAACCAATCGTGGAGGAGAATTCTTGCAGACTGACTGATGGACCAATAACATGTTAGGAGGTAACATGGGAGGCAGGAAGATGACGGCAGCGTAAGCCGGAAATTCCTGTAATGTAAGAGGCGGGCAGAACGCAGACTAACAGGTGATGGAGAGGCCGGAAATTCCTGTAACGGAAGAGGCGGGCCGAGTGCAGATTGACAAGTGGTTGGGAGGCGGAAAATTCCTGTAACGGGAGAGATGGGTGGCTTTATACCTTACACCCAGAATGCATATTCATGAGCAAAATAAACATTGCTATTTTCAACCACAACATCTAAAGGTTTATAATGCAGCAATAAACAACCTGAGCATTCTACTACCAAGCCACCGGAAGTTCCTAAAGCCTCTGGCTCTCCAGTTGTGAAATGAACATCAGACCCTCCACCCCAGTGAACTGTCATTCAAATTCATGAAATCATGAAATGCATACAAATATTCTAGCCTGAATAGGCAGGTTCTCCATCAAAACTGGCCCATTTCCTCAACTCCACCGAAGCCTCCTACTTCAGACAAAGTAACTCAACTTTGTAAGGAAAGAACCAAATGAAGGAAATAGATAGAAATGGTCAACAGAAACTCAGGTTTATTTGGGACAAACCTGAGGAGGGGTGTCCTGGCAGAGGCTGGAATCCATCTTCTGCTTACAGTCTAGGGAAGTTATAGGAGAATAGGGGAGACGGGAGGGTAGTGTGCTTTTAGGCTGTTGTTAGGTGGCTGTCAGGGAAGGGTCCTTGTGACTGTCACCTTCATTCTTTAAGGTGGTTATTATTCCATGGCATTTCTCAAGATTTCAGTCCCAGGCAACAAGTTCCTTTCTTGTGTAATCGAAGCCAGAATTGGGGACAGGCAGTTAGTGTAGAAATAAGGGATTTGGTCAAATCGAGGAAATGAAGCCATGAAGCCATCTGCCTCTGGAAGTTGGGAGAATGGAATGTCAAAGCTCTCCGGAGCCCATTGATTACCAAATTTACCTGCCTTTATCAAGGACTGAAGGGAAGGAGCTGCTAACTAATGCCCCCTGGGCTCTTGCCTGGCTGAGTCACCTTGGCCCTCCCCCTGTCTATGCTTCTCACTTTATGCAAAACCGGGCCTATCAGGTAGGCAGGAAGGAGAGGTAAGAGTGGGGAGAACTGGAGAAGAAAAGAGACCTTAACCTATAAAAGATGTAGGGTGTGCTCACTTCTTGGGACTCTAGAACATCAGCCATGGCCCCCTTCTCTCTCCTGGGAGAAGTCTGTATTATTACCTTTAAATAAATCCTGCTTAATATGCTTGCCTTGGCGTGCTTCCCTAGTGTTCAAACTTCAACATTAGAGGGAGCAGAACTTGTCACTGGTAAATGGCGGTATCATAATGATGGAGTATTGTCTGGAGTTTAGGTTAGGCTGAGTCAGAGTGACTGTGGGGTGACCATTCTAAGAAGGAGGACATGTTTCAAAATCGAGTTGCCTGTATCAGTTCTCCCTAAAAGACATGACTTTAAGGAAATTATTTTTTTCTCCTGATGTATATAACTAGGGAAAAAATAGAAGGAGGTTTATTCTAGCAACTGATTCTCATCTCTAAAATAGCTCATTCACTTTGCTCAGGTTTCTGCTTACATATCATTTCCTTAGACAGGCTTATCCATATTCCCCTATATATACATAAAAGCATACACATTCCTTACCTTTGGTTACTCCCTTCCCATTAATGTGCACTATTTTACTTCATAACATTGATCACCACTTGAATATTATATGATCCTTTATTTTATTGCCCCACTGTATTAAAATGGGAACTCCACAGGGACAAGACTTTCCTCTATTTTTCACTCTACTCAATCAGGCAGCACCTGAAAACAGTGCCTGATGTACAGCAGAAGTTCCATAAGAATTTGTTGAATGGCTGAATGAATGACTTCTTTTTGGCACCCTCCCTCCCTGTTCTAAATTACTTTTCTCAAATGGTATGGGGAAGAACATGTGGAATGGAACATTGACTTCAAGACTAGAAAGTCAGGCAGACTCTAAGAAAGAACAAGGCAGTCAAATATGCCAATTACTTCTGAAGGGTAATGGCATATTTTGAAATTTGGAGGCTGCTTCATTAAAATTCATTTTGCACCATATAAAATAAGGAATCGGGAGCCTGACAGAAATGAAACTCAAATAGGCATTCATTTCCTTTATCTTTTTACAAGACAGATCAATTAGTAATTTTATGGTTGAAAAAACTCATTTTTAAATGTTATGTGGGACTTAGGGTAATATCAAATCTGGCCTAGTGTCACCTTTATTAAGAAATTGAAAGCACTTTTACATCTGTTCTTCCCAGTAAAAGAAAGAAAAAGAAAAAGATACTGAGAAGCATTTTTTGCCAGCTAAAGTTTAGAAGGGAAGAGGAAAATGAGCATAGAAATGATCTTGTTGCATAATTACCTCCCTCAAAAGCAAGGCCAGCGATCAGCACGGGACTGGAATGTTTTGAGCCACATTTTACATTTGTAAACCAGGCCACGGAAACCCTCCCAAACAGGTGTGCTGGAGAGTCCAGATGGCTTCAAAGAGGGGCCAGGAAGCCTGACACCTGCTGCTGCATTTCTGGCTACTCCCACAGACGCGCCCTGTTTGGCTGCATCCGCACCTCTCTGGGGGGGCAGCCAAGGGCACAGGCAGGTGGTGCCGGATGGAAAACAGGGCTTCCAAGAGAGGAACTGCTGTCCTGCTGGAGAACTGCCTCCTTTTCCACCACCAAATTATGAAACCAAGATCCAATGCATTTGTGGCTGGTAAAGATCCTGGGTACCTTTTAGATAAGAGGGCATAAGGGTTATTGAACCTCAGTATCATAACTCAGGTGATTACATTCTGCCACCTGAAATTTCCTCTGCAGGTTCTCTCAGATCTGATTTTTGCCTTTGCTACACAGTGCTGTGTAGAGTTGCTTTTTAACTATGAAACAGCTGTACTCTTCTCTAGGCAACGCAATAGTGTGTATTCTTTATGAGTCGGATGTTGGAATGAGGACATATAATGCTGGCAAGCCTTCCTGTGGATTGGGTTTTAACAGGATGTTTCCCTGGTGTAATTATAAAACAGGGAAACCTTATGCCCTTCTGACTGCAAACAGACTCTTGGGAAAGTGATGCTGATTGATGTTTGTGGTTCCTTCCAGTGAGAGTGAAACAACAAGGGAGCTTCCCAAGTCACAAAACTGATGATGGAGTGTTCCTGGGGAAGGACCCCTGAGGGTGATCACTATGCAAGTAGACCTACTACGAAAACTCCAGCAGCCACATTCAGAGTGCTGTCAAGAAGCCATTACTTTCCTCCCTTCCTTGAGCTTTGTAATGTACAAAGCTGTTCCCCCCACCACCACCTTTCCATGGTGCGGCCATTTTCCCCGCCTCCCAACTACTGTCAGTCTGTGAATATCCTAGCTAGCTGTTGGTTCATCAGTCAGCTTGCAAGTATCCTTCTCCGATTTTGGTCCTCTGTTAGCCTGGCAGAATTCAATTGCTTTACTGTAGCTACCCCGCCATCTTTTCTCATCCTTCTGTCTCTCCTCTTCACTTTCTCTATCCTCCTGGCTTTCCACTCTCTCTAGCACGTGCCCTTTCTCTTTCTCTTTCTCTTTTCCTCTCATTTTCTCTCTTACCCTGCAGGGAGACACTCTGTTTGCTTAATAAACTTCCTTATGTGATTTCCCGTGTCCGGCCTGGTTTCCATGGCATTCCTTACAAGCTTTTCCATCAACTTAGATTCTATCTAGCATCCTTGCTCTAGAAAAGTCTTAGCCTTGGGGGAATAACAAATTTTGAAGAATGCTAAAATGTCTCAATTTCCCTAATACCGTCTCATGTCTCTACGGTATTTTGTTGGGTCAAGACTCTGCATATTTAGAAGGGGTTGTTAAAATTGAAGTGTATTAATTCAGAGAACTAGCCATAATTGCTTTTATTACTCTAGCAGTTTAAGCATATTTCCCTGTGTAAATACACCAAAGGAAATTCCCACACAGCATGGAATCCCAGGCTCTGTCCATCATGTTGCCCACTTTCCATAACTGTCACTGGGAGCGCCACCTTCTTTCGCAATGAAAGTGCTTCAATAGAGGAAAGAAGGCATTGTTATAGGAATCTTATTCAATGCATTTTAACTTAAAGATAGATCATTTCCTAATGTTCTTTGACAATTAAAGGAAGTGAATCACCTAAATGTCTGTAAAACTTTTTATTATTTTTCCTTTTATAGATCCACAGTTAAAAATGGAAACTTAATTTGTTCATCCAGTATATGTTCCTGCAGAGAAGTGTGAGCTGGCCCTTCTAAGAAGTTTTAAAATTAGATCTTCTAAGCATCCCCCCCACAAAAAAAAAAAAAAAAAAAAATAGATCTGTTTCATCCATATTAAAATCTCTCAAGCAGTTTGTGTCAGAGTTGCGAAGGTTGCATGCAACAAAAACCCTGCCTATGACTGATGGAGAGATTTTCTTCTATAACAGGAACCCAGAGGTGGACAGTCCAAAATCGGTGCAGTTGCTCCAGGAAGTCATTAAACACTAGGCTCCTGCAACCATCCTGAGCTCGTGCCTTTTAACTTCAATGTTGTAAGATGGCAGCTCTATATGTCATTTTCATTCCAGCAGAAACAGAACATACAGCGCAAGGTTTAACCAGCTGAGTCTTGTGAGATTTCTTTTTGATGAGAAAACAGTAGCATTCTTAATCTCTCTCTGGAGACTTCCTCTTGATGATAACTAGGTCACAAGATTCCCTAGTTGCGAGGGGGTCCAAGAAGGGCAAAAAAAAAAAAAAAAATTAACCCACCTAAACAAAGAGAACTTTTAAAGAATTAAGTCTTGTGAATAAGGAAGAAATGAAGAATAAATATTATAGGTTCATAAGCAGGGAAGGTACCACAAAGGCATCAATGAACCCACAAACTCTTCATTTTCTTTCTCACCATTCAATGACAGATGCAAATTGCCTTGAGTCTCTGTCATCATCCATGGCTCTCAGAAAATTTTTCATCATCACTAAGTTTACTATACGTAGACTTTACAGTCTCAACCATAATCCTATCTTTCTCTTGTACTAATCTTATACTAACAATGTTGACACTTAACTTCAGAATTGTCAGGAAAGAAAAGCTCTTCCTATACCCTCTTAGGTTTAGTACCTCCAGGCTTGTGATTTCAACTAACAAAAGATAGATTAACAGAAGAAAAGGCATACAATTTTCATTAATATTTGTGTGCCTTGTTGTTCATGGAAAAGAAGAATAATTCAAAGAAGTAATTAGACTCAGAGGCTTATATACCATTTTAACAAAGGACAGGAGATACAATCTTCAAACACAAATCATGAGGAAGTGACTAGGAAGCTTACAAAGTAATTAATGAAAGAGAAGGATTAAGTTAGCGAGTTCTATTAATCAAACTCATCTCAGCATCAACTGTCCTTTGCCAGTAATAGGGGCACCATTAGACCATTAGATGGGGGCACCTTTCCACCAGGAGATTCATGCTCTGCTTTGTGGCACACAGGGGGAGGTCAGAGAACTCTTCCTGTATCCGTTGATTCTTAATTGCTTTCAGCCCCAAATAATCCTTACACCAAGTTGGTATATCTGATGGTGGCATATCCTGATCCTTTTTTCAATACTTATTTGCAGGATCACTCTCTACTGCCATTTGTTGAAGACAGGAAAGTTAATGTATTTGCACAATGAAGCTTCATTTATGTCTAGCCTATGAAAGTTCTGAAATTTGAAACTCCTTAAGTAGAGGAATCTCTGACTAGGTGTCAAATTAATTGTAATAAACTTCACAGCTGATTATAACCTAGCAGTATATTATGACACTCTAGCTGAGAACTGCTGCACTAGACAGTAAGATTAGGCAACTATTCCTTACTATGAGACTAACAGTTAACCCAGTTGACAGAATGGGACCTGGGACACATAAATGTAGATGGCTGAGTAAGAGAGGCAGAGGGAAGGAGAGAAAATGAAATGACAGCACAGGGGATTCCACTATGAAAAGCAGTCACCATATTGAAGAATACAATCAGCTGGAAAATTGAGTATAACTTAGAAGTTCAACTTCAACTTCTTGAACCAGGAGGTTGCCTTTACTTCCAGGGCTAGAGACCTATGCCTTTAATTATTTCCCAATTTGTTTTAAACAGAATTCTTTCCAAATAGGCATTTTAATATTTAATCAAGAAGTATTAGCTAATTTATGAATTATTTTCTAGTGAGCTCTTAACCCATGAAATATACACTTTTTTTTCTTTTGAAGTTTGCCTTGATTGCAAGAGTCAGTGGGTGAAATTATTGACCAAGATTGGGTCACCATTATGAAATACAACATATGGTTATTGGATTGAACTGAGGAGAGGGATCAGATGCATTGGGGAAAGTTCAAATTCATTTTCAATTCTCACTGGTCACTAATGGCTTTGAAGAAAAATTCTTCCAGAAAACACCATTTAGCATTATGTAAACAGAATCTTAATCATTTGCTCTCGGTGACCTCTCAGGGGTGTCCTTAGGCTTGACCCATACACAAATCTGGGTGAGAAGATTTTTGTTCTCTACTATTAGGTATCTTTTAAAAAGTCAATTCTTCTCTTCTCTGCTTCTGAGGAATTCAAGTTTCTGTACAGTCTTTTGAAAGGCAATTTAACTATTTTAAGACAAAACACAAGATAACTATTTCCAGTAAAATGGCAGGAAGAATTCAAGGAAGCAGGGTGAATTTTCTGGCCTGGAATCTGGCCAAAACTAAGACTAATTCACTTCCATTAGGTCTTTAATGGCCGCAATTTTAGGACCACTGGCTCATCCATTAAAATGCCTCTGCTATGGTTTTGAATGGTCTCTCCTCCATTCTGAATCTGAAGTTATTAAATTGGCCATTTTGTTTTCCATGTTTCACTGAAACTTCTTTTCAAAACTACAAAGCCTCCCTTTTAAATGCTCATCCCCCCAGCTGACAAAAACACCCATGTCTCCATTTGGTTGTTTGTGTTTACCATAATTTTTGTCCTTAGCCTAAAGCACACTTTAATTGAGTGAACTCCATTTTTGTATTCAAGATGGATAAAGAGCTCCAGACCTTCCTAAGAGTGGTTTAGCTTATTAAATGGTCTTTACAATATGGGTTGACCTTAAGTTTCAAACCTAAAATTCAGGGACTTGTGAATCTCTTTGGGGACCTCAAGAATAGTGTCACAGGCAGATGGCATCAAGAAATTTTCAATTTTAATAATAATAATAAAAGGATGCTACCTTGATTGGGCCACAATTAACCTGGAAATGGAATGGAATGGAAAGCCAGATTGCTTTATAATTGACAGCTTTGTCTCCCAGCAGATGGCTGTAATCTCTAGAATGTGCCAAACACAGACTCTAGGATTTTTGAGTTTGTAGTGAAAACAGAAAGGACAAATATTTATCATAATTACAACATTTGTGCATTGGATATAGTTTCACAGCCTTTTAATCCTCCTTGATTAGAAACTGCAGAGTGACTTTTTCTTTTTCTTGCCAGTTGGGGAAGTTTATTTATCAACACTTTGAGAAACATTTCCAGTTTGAATAAATATACCACTAAGTCATACAGAAATGATTCCCTTTTAGTTTACATCCCAATGAATGGATACATCAAATTCAGGGATTTTGAATCAAAATGTTAAAGCCCCTAATCAACCATTGCAACACCCCAATTTAAATGGATTTGTCTATGGAAATGATCCAGTTTCCATTTTTTTTTTCTTTCCTCTAATCATTACTGGTTAGCTCTTGTCAAGAAGGTCAGTTGAAGATGTCTCAAGTGATTTAAATAATTAGGTTCTTGGTGTCTATGGAAGTTCTGTATGTGGCAACCTGACCCACACCTGACCAGTCTCATCAGATTACAGTCATCTTCCATTTTTAGCAAACCATGAGTTCATGTCTGCATGATGATCATCCTGAAAAGTACTGAGCTAGTTAGAGAGAGAGCTGCAAGTTAGAATTTAAATGTAAGTTCCTGGGACTGATCCCAAGGTTTTCTATCAGCTCTGGTGACGACTGCAGGCATAGAATACAAGTAAATGTGGGTTCAAAACACACTTCTTCTATTTTAGACCCTGTTGCACTTGGCAAGTCAACTAACATTTCTTGAGTTATTTCCTGGTTTATCAAATCTTAAGTCTTAAGATTGTTAAGGGGATTCAATGAGACAATATATGTAAATATTATTTAAATGAAAAAGTTGACTACATTTGTGAAAGGACTACTGGTAGCAGTTTGAGGTATCTATCTGGGAAGATCCTATTAATTTATTAGAGCTTGGTGAGAACCAGAATGATATAGGAAAGAATAGCTAAATAGTGGTAAGGAGTGATTTTTGCATTCTGTTGTTCCATGAGATGGGTCTTTAATACCAACCATTAAGTTCTAGTTTTCATAACAATTTTATCTTAGCTTCAACCTCTGCTGCTTATAACTCATTGGGTCCATCTATTCATTTATTCTTCCATTCACTAAACATCTATGAGATGTAAAGTGTCCAACATTTTTCTAGAAATTTTGGGAATATGAAGATGAAATTCAGCTCAAATACTTCTTTCTCTGGGGATAATTTCCAAGCTTTGCAGTCGGAAGCTATTAAGAGCCACATTTACTTTTCTAAATGTCAGCACTTCATATATTTGAGTGTAGGCTGTTATTTCCACCCCAAATCTCCTTAGACCTACCATGAGACAAAGCTGGGTTAAAATTCCATTTTATGACCTCCATAAGCCCCTACTCTTACTGATGGGCCACAGGGACTTTTGGGTCTTCTGGAATTAGCATCAGTTCAGAGCCAGTGTCCAGTAAATCTGAAAGGTCTGGTTATTTCCTTTTCCCCAGTGCACAGTTACCTTAGGAAAATGCTATAAGTCACTTTTGGAGAAGGCTGGGCGAAAGATCAACAGTATAAATTTCTGGCAGTGTACCAGGGTCTTTCCTTAAGGAGACTCATTCTTGCTTACTTTTGATGAGTTCTGGGTCTGAGAATTGATTTGAGGGGTCTTGACTCTGTACAATTTAGCTCAGTTTTTTTCACTTGACCAAGAACTTTTCTGCCTATACAGATCAAATAATAATTTAGTAGGCTTCCTATCTATTTCACTTCTAGGAATACTACGATCCATTAGTCAAACCTAAAGTTCTGTGCAAGTCAGACTATTCTGATTGCTGCTTTGACTCTTCTGTGCATAATGGTAACCATGCTTATCTTGCCTTTGGCAATTGAGTGGCGACACTTGTCCCTTGCCATTCTGGAGTCCAATTACTCCCATTGCATTTAGGTTTCCCAATGCTATAGAAGAAGTTCCCATTCTAAGTTATGGTCTACATAGAAGAATGATTGCAGAGCTCCTGCAGATGCTGAGCAAGGCTGAGAATTTAATTTGAATTGTAATTCAGCAATTTGTAGAATGAAATTTGAGGTTGAGTTTTCAGCAATATTAGCCCTGCAGCTATAAAAGATAAGTGTATCTTTCAGGGCAGACACAGAGACTGTATGTCATTTATTTATTTCCTCCTTGAGTTGGAAATTCAAATTCCTGAATTCATTCTTTTCTTTCCCTAATTTGTCCAGTGATATTAGGAACAACCAGTCAATCTCATCATGCTCGTTAGTTTGACAGACATATTCAAAAGTATCATATACATGGTCACCCTGATTCTTGTTTCTTTTAAATATTTCTTTCGGAGTATTCCTTGGCACTATTTCTTGTATTTTATTGCTAAACCACATCATGGATTCTCAATGTTCTCTTTATCATTGAAAATAGAATTGTTAGTGTCTTTAAATGACACCAAATTAGAAAGTTTATTTTAGACACCACAGAACCCATTCAGATTTAGTCTTAAGGTTCTCTTCCTCCAGAACAACTCTCACAGTACCAAACTCTGTATTAGTTAAGAGTCCATTTCCAGAGAAATGGAACTGGTAGGAACTGGCTCATACAGTTAGGAAGGCTGGTGAGTTCAAAATTTGGAAATTGAACTGGCAAGATTGAGACCAGGAGAGCTGATGTTTCAGTTTGCATGTGAAGGCAGTCTTCTGAAGAAACAGGAAGAGTCCATGCTGCAAATGAAGTTCAAAGGTGGTCAGCTGAAAAATGATCTGTTATTCAAACAAAGTCAGTCATTTTGTTCTATTCAAATCTTTCAACTGATTGAATGAGGTCAACCCCCTCAAGAAAGGGCAATATTGTTTACTCAAAGTCCTCAAAGTCCACCACTTTAAATATTAGTTTCATATAAAACATTTTCACAGAAACATTCAAAATAATGTTTGAGCAAATATCTGGAAACACCCTGGTCCAAATTGTTACATAAAACTAACCACCGCCCACAGGAATAGTCTCAATGCTTCGTTTCACCTTCCAATTCTGTCCCCACATTAACTGATGGTGACCTTTGCTAAGGGTCACTTTCTGTTTTAAAACATTCAATAATTACCCCTTTCCAAAAGGAGAAAAATCCAGACTCCGTAATATTAACGTTTAGGCCTCCTTCATTTCTCACCTGTCTCAACCTAACCTGTCTTTTGGTTATAGTTTCTGCCCCTCCAAGCTATCCCCATCTCACCATTGTGCCCTCTTTCTATTCCAGTGTAAATAACATTTACATTTCTTGAAACACATGAAATTTTTTACACCTTCATTTTTATGCATGCTACTTCCTCTTCAGGAGTGAAACTTTGCCCATCCTTCATTCTCCCATTCCCAATTACATTTGGTTGAAAAAGATGTACTCAAAATCCCAGAACTCTCTTGAATATCTCCTCAGAGATGCCTTCATTGACCTCCTATCAAAGATATTTCCTCCTAGATGTTATCATGAAACTATGTCACTGAATTGCCTTACCTCACTGAATTGCCCTCAGTTCCTCTTTGTGACTGGCTTACCTGCTGGATGGTAAGCATTATTATGTCCAGAAACTACAGTATTTTTCTTTGTTACTTAAGTGTCTCACGTGGTGCCAGGTCCTCATTAAGTACTCCAAGATTGTTTGTGGAAAGAATGAAAACTGAGGGATTTGATAAAGAAAGAAATTAGGGCCTAATTTGGCAGTCAGGAAGAGAATCATTGAAGATTTTTAATTAAAATCTCTTCTTTTTTTTTCCATTTTTTAAATTTTATTGTAAACAAATGGGATACATGTTGTTTCTCTGTTTGTACATGGCGTAAAGGTATACCATTTTTGTAATCATAAATTTACATAGAGTAATGTTGTTTGATTCATTCTGTTATTTTTTTCCTTACCCCCACCCCTCCCACCCCTCTTTTCCTTCTATACAGAGCTTCCTTCCTCCATACTTGCCCCCCTCCCTAACCCTAACTCTAACCCTAACACTAACCCTTCCCTCCCCCCATTATGTGTCATCCTCCACTTATTAGCGATATCATTCGTCCTTTGGCTTTTTGAGATTGGCTTATCGCACTTAGCATGATGTTCTCCAATTTCATCCATTTGCCTGCAAATGCCAAAATGTGCTATACTTTAGAGTGATGATCCATTAGTACACTGAAGGGTTGAGGACAAAATAGGAGCAGGAAAAAGAAAGTAGAGCGGTTAAGTGGGTGACTATCATCCAAGGTTGAGGGGAGTTAAACTAGTGAAATGGAATAAGAGAAGGAAAAATGTTCGGGTAGTAATGAATTGATTGCATCTGTCCATAGAGATATTTATAGATAATCCTTCTTTACATAGTAGAATTGAATTGAATTTTCTTGAGTATGCCATATGGGTTGGGAGTATCATGTGTCACATTCAAATAGAAGCTCTAAGAAATTGTACATTGACTGCAACCTTCTGATATTAATGCATTAATGATCCTAGATTCATGTGTCAAGATGGAACCTCTGTCAGCCTTTCCCTAATGGGTGTTGTTCAGTTGGGTTCCCCTGCCAACCTATATTGGACATATAGTGTGAAAAATTTACTTTTGTGTTTCAAACTACTGAGACTTTGAAATTATTTGTTACTGCAGCAAAACCTAAGTTGCCCTGACTTGTCAGGATTCTAAAACTGATGGAGGAAGACATGAGTAGCAAAAATTATTAAAATATAGCATGAAGAAGTATGAAAATGTTTGCATGAATGACTTGCAGCCTACATGTGATTGTGGGTTGTATATGGTGTGTACTTCACAACTGCAAAGTTTCTAATCACCACTTTCTATCTGAACTGTGACCCCTAGCACTATGTAGTGTGCAATCAGTACAGAAAGATACAGTAGTCCTGGGAATGATTCATTCAGAAAAGTTATTATTTATTGTCCACTGATTCTAAAAGTCATTTTGAGTGCTGAAATTACAAAGACATACTAAAATTGTCACGGTATGTTATGTGGTTAAAGGCCAGCACAGGGAGGTAGGTGTTCTGATAAAGGCACAGTACACAGGTAGAGGAAGGCACTATCAGCTCTTTTAGTTGCAGTGGGGCTGCTGTTTGAAGAACAATTGGAAATTGTTCAGGAAGAGAAGGACTGTTAGTCATTTTAAGCAGAATAAACAGGTAAAAGAACATGACATGTAAGAGAAATGCCAACAGATTTATGTGGTTATGGTTTAGGTATAAATTTGGGAGGTGAGTTGAAATGGTAGAAGAAAAGTTTTGAAAGATGTATTGGACTTGTTTATAAAGAATTAATATTCTGCCTATGGTTTAGGCTTTATTTTCTATGACAAGAGTCCTAGAAGACTTTTTAATCAGTTTAGTGCTGTATTTAAATTCGGGGCTTAAAAAATAATAATAAAGGGGATTTCTACCATATCATTGATAGAAATAAGATTATTAGATAAAGAAGTTATGTATCATCTTAAATGATGTAATTATTTTTTTTTTCCTGCTCAAAAATTATTACTTGAGCTTGGCATGGTGGTGCATGTCTATAATTCCAGCAGCTGGGAAGGCTGAGGCAGGAGCATCATGAGTTCTCAGCCAGTCTCAGCAATTTAGCAAGTCTCTAAGCAACTTAGCAAGACCCTATCTCTAAGTAAAATATTAAAAAGGCCAAGGGATATGGCTCAGTGGTTTAACACCCCTGGGTTCAATCCCTGGTACAATACATAGATATGTATTACTTGAAAAATAATAAAAGAGAGAGTTAAATTTTGTTAATTCTGATTCCAAGCTTGGGTCCAGCTCCATCATTGGTGCTACTTTGAAATTTTGTCACATTGAACGTAAGCTTGAGACACACAAGCAGTAATTTAGAACCTGGTTACTTTTTGTCATGCAAAGATTGCCTCTGTTGTAAAAGAATTTGATATGTAATCATGCAGGGCTATAAACAATACCACCCAGGGCTAGAGAACTTTTGGAGAATTTGCAGAGCATAGGTCACCTAATTGTGATCTGAATTTACAATTTGTCTGAAGAGCAAACTCCAGTTGAATGAGCTTTACGTCCTGTCCCTTTTGTTTTTTGGCTTCTAAGGTCTTCTTTGTAGTGACATTTACCATGATTGCCACCTATATGATGGACATTGATTCCAGTTAATGTTTGACAGTTCAGATATTTCTCTAAAATACTGGCATCCAGATCTACTGGATCATCAGGATTTTAAATAAGACCTTTAGGCATTCTCTCCATGATAAAAGGAATGCTTTTAGCACTATGCAGCCCATTAGATACTCTATTTATAATCTTTTCAGGTATATCATTCAGTATTAACAGTTTTAACTGTCCAATATTTCCTCTACTTTGTCTTCACACACATAAAAACTGTACTACAAGGGATGTCCTAGCAAAGGTGCCAATGACCATTATGATAGTACAGCTGGTCCCTGAAAATTGTCACGAGACTATGAAACTCCATTAAACTTTAAAGCTTTTACACATTGGTGAAGAACTCATGAAAATGTTGCCTCAGAGCAAAGGGAAAATCAGGGAGTTATAAATGGCCCAGTGAGACATAGATGTCAAAGTACCTGCCAGATGTTGGCATATCCCAAGTCCAAGGAGAACTTGACTCAAATTCTGGTTTATTTGAAGAAAAAGCATGATAATTATTGCCTATGTAAGGATTATTATCCCATGGACACTCCTGAACACTTTCCTATATTAAGAAATAATTTGTGCAGGAGAATCTAGTTTCTGAAACAAATAAATCACTCCATTAATATTAGCTTTAATGTTACTATTGCACTGTACTGAGAAATAAAATGAAATTTTCAAGCTGAATTTAAAATCAGCTACTTCTTTGACTTCATGCTAATGAACATATACCTGTGATTCAGGTTATGCATTTGTTTTTAACCCTGCTAAATTCAAAGTGCAAAGGGAACACCCTCCTCTCCTTGGTAATGCTGCGTGTGGCAAGGGGACACTGTTACAGTCTGATGATATGTGTTCCTTACCACTTGCACTAGAGATATTTTGGAAGATGTGATTTAACTAAAAGTATCTCTGGAACTAGAATACCAGACTTTGTCGTAACGAGACTGGTCATTTTGCAATCTTTAGGAATAACTATAGTTAGAGTCTTAGGACTCTAACATGTTCCAGACATCTCACTAGGTTTTCTACTTATATATATTACCTCATTTGATTTTCTCAGCACCACTGTAAAGTGGGTGTTCTTACTTTTCTTTTTAAATTTAATTTAATTTTTTGACATATGAGAAATCTGAGATTCAGAAACTGTCCCCAATAACACAGTTAGTCATTAGGGGGTTGTGATTTGAACCCAGGCTGACCAAGCCCAAAGTCTGTGTCTTTAATCTTTACAATTCATGGCTTTTCCACTAGTGCAAGTACCCTGTGAATTTTATTCCTCTCTTTGCATTATTCTGTGCATCAAGAGACTTCACAAATGTGATTCCTTAGACTGTCTGAATGATTGAGTGAACCTCAATGCAAGGATTGTTAGGTCTCTCTAAAACACCCTTTCATTGATAAATCTCTCAAAGGGAATAGTCCAGGAATAATAAATCGAGGCATCTTGGGGACTCATGGGAATTTACTACTGTGATTGATGGAATGAGCTGGTTGTCACCTGCATACATAGTAAATAAAGCCATGGAAATGCATGAGATTGCCAACTGAAAATTGACATTGGTTTGTTCATTTTCTTAGGGGAAGAATACAATTGAAATGAAGGGAGCTGAGGGGAACCATAAGAATGATTGATAGAAAGATACAGAGTTTAGATTAGAAAACTAGAAAAGAGAATGGAAGGTTTTATTATTATATTACTATTGCTTCAAAGTGTGCCAGCACCCTTTTCTCAGTACATTTAGCACTTTACCAGATACCATGGAAAAGGAAGATAGAGAAAGACAGTGTGTGTGTGTTGGGGGGGGGGAGCGGTTTACAAGAAAGTAAAAGAGAGGAAAGAGAGAGAAGCAGATGTGTTCTCTGCCTTAAGGAGCTAATGATTTAATTATCAGATGAAAAATTAATTTACCCTGAGTTGAAGGACATGCAAAAGAACAGCAGGGAACATGTTTGTCACTCAAGGCCATCTTCGTTGATCATTCATATAATTTTTAAATGGGCCTTCTAAGAAAAAAAAATCTAAGTGCTCTTGATCAGGAAAGGCTAAACAGGAGATGCAGTGTGTGTCAAAGGTAGACTGGGAAAGAATTCTTTGATATACAAATGAAAAAAAAAAAACGAAGCTGAAAGGTATCTTTTATTATATAACAAAGGAAAGTAGATAAAGATCAAAGGGGCAGAGAACCTTGGTGACAGCTTTTAATGAGGAAATAATTTTAGAACTGATACCTAAAGAGAGAGATTCACCCAGGGTTCTTTAAATATGACTTTCTCAGTCTCATAGTTTATTCCAAAAATATATTGACTCTTAATTTGTATGTAATATAAATTGCAGACATTTTAGTGAGTTTGAGTTACTCATCAGGTTGCCATCTAAGGGACTTGACCAACTCTTTAGAAATTATTTAGGTATTGACTTCCAAACCACAGTTACATGGAAATGATTATGGAATAGAGTAATATTACATACGGAGGAAATAGCAGGAGGTGAAAGGTTCAAAAAGGGAAAAGAAAATAGTCTCTTTAAAATTAAAGAAAACGGAGGGGTGGGGTTAAGCAGCCACTTCTAACAAGCCATAGGCTTGGAACTCCATAGGAAATTGTGAATATTCCCCTTTGAGATTGAAAAATAAAGTGGATCATGTTTCTAGTAAAATCTTTTCAAATGAAGTGTTTTATACCTGAGTGCAGGGTGAGGACTTAGCTGTGCCCTTGACTCCTACATCTTTTCCAATATTGAATTCCAGTTGGAAAACTTTAGTATGAAACCACACTTCTGTCCTTTAAAGTCTTAGCTGTTAAGAACCTGCTAATTACTGTGGAAATACACACTCCTATGAAAATACTTTCTTTCCCAGAACAGTTCCCAGAGAGTAACTTGGCTCAGGGCCTACATTTCACATGGTAGGCATATAATAAATGTATGTTGAGTATTTTTGAAAGAATAAACCCTGACTACCCTTAAAGAACATCTCTCCCCTAATGAACCTCCCTAGTGTAAACTCCAACCCCATAGTCTATGTGACTATGAATAGGATCAGAGCTCAGGTTTAGAATTCTGACAGTGGTCAAGCCCTTTGCCATTTAGAAAGTCACACCGCAGATTCTCACTTGAGTTTTGGGCAAATAATGACTGCCACTCAGATTTAATGACAGTTTCACTTTGAAGTGTTCAGAAGAAAAAGATACCCTAAGCACAAAATAATGTTCTCCCAAGATTACTGTGATCACCTGAGAAGCTGAAGATGAAAAGGGAAGGCAATTTGGCAGCGTGAGCTATTTATTACACATCAATATACTGCTCTTCCTTTCTGGACACAGGATATCACAGAGACCTGGCTAAATTAGAAGAATAGGAAGTCCTAATCACAGAAGGTTGCCTCTGTGGACAAACAGAGGTGATATTTTATTGCATACACTTCTGTTCACAGGAAGCTTCAAAGATTCCTTATACCCAGGGCCAGAAAAAGGCTTTAAAATCTTACCAAGGAGCATTTCACATCTGGACTGATGTCTTCCACTAATCCTTAAAGACTGGATATGCACACTGCCATTTCATAGATGAGATTTAAAAATTCCCTTGTACACCATAGTGTCCTTTTTTTATTATTTTTGGATTAGTGTCAATTAAATGTCTTGATTTAAAGGTGTTAGTGAAAAAAACTGACAGAGCTTTATTTGAAAAGGAAGGATGTCAAGAGACACAACTTCAAATCAACCCAATCCAGTTAATACTTGGATTTTCTTCAGTAAGACAATGATGTAAAATGAAATGAGAAAAACTCTTGATTAAGCACAGATGTAGTCATAATTTCTAGCTTTAAAATGAGGACAAAGAATATTTTTAGGCAGCCTTGGATTTAAATACACATATAAAGTGCACACACACACACACACACACACACACACACACACACATATAAAATCCATTCCTTGGTTAGTTAAAAGTCACAGCATTTCAACAAAAAATGACTCTTTTATTAAAATTTAAGGGAAAAATAGAAATTAAAGTTTTCTGGTCAATTTAGCTAAGTCATTTTTGCAACAGTTTAGCCTAAGATAAATAAAAAGTCTTTAAATTTTAGTTTTCTTTTTTGGCTTGTGTTTTCATGTATTTTGTTTTCACTTGATTTTTTTCTTTCATGATCACCTCAAACCTAACATATTCATTTGTGACCACATTCAAATTCCAGGACAATGACTATATAGTAGTGATACAGGTTCAAAATGACACAATTTTGTTCAAATCTGTCTGATACTGAGCTTACTCTTCCCACTGTGAAGGTGACTATTATTTCCTCATATATAAAACAGATCTAATATCTTCTTCAAAAGGACTAAGAGGACAGTGTATGTTTGGTATCTAGATCAGTGTCTGACATTTGGCAGGTTCCCACAAATATAAACAAACAAAAATGTGTTGATATGTGTAGTGGTTATTGCTTTTAAAGAAGTTGCCAGAAAGACATGTCCCCTGAGTACTTGAAGAATAATATTGAGTTCTTTAAAGTCCAACTGTGACTATGGAGTACAAACTAATTACCTCCCAAATGTGTATGTACTGATTTCTTGCAAGAACAGATAACTTCAACAATAGGTTTGGTCACACATCATAGATCAGAGTTAAAAGTTGACTGGATAGAGGATATTTTGTAGTGGTGCATAAAGAGGAAAAGAAGAAAATTATAGCCACTTCAAAAATTCTATCACAATGACTAGAAAATGGAGATTAATTGCCTAGTAACGAAACCTTGGAACTTTCTCCTATGGACTAGAAAATGAAGCACAACCCCAAATCAGGAAAACCTAGTTTAAAGAACAAGAACAACAATAACAAACAAACAAACAAACAAAAACATAAAAAAATATAAACACATTTCACATAAGCACCAGAATGTGTTTCTAGCCACATATTTTAGGTGATAATCAAGTGAAAATATCCTGGTAATTTTCATTGTAGTCAGAAGTCTCACATACATGATTGTGCCATGACAGGAAAAAGATTAGAAACTGTTCAAGGCAAAGATGGTGGAGATGAGAAACTTTCAATGGTCTACTTTTAAGGTGGGAGAAGAGGCAGATGCAGTATTCTCTTGTGGGTTATATCCTACCCTCTCCATTTATAGCTATCCCAAGATGAACTAGAAAGAAGGTGATAGATAATCCCAGGGGTGAAAGCTTTTCCTGTTTTTATGCAATTTCTTTCAGCAGACTTCCCTCTCTCTCTCTGTCTCTCTCTGTCTCTCTGTCTCTCTGTCTCTCTCTCACAAACACACACACACACACACACACACACACACACACACACAACCAGACTATAAACAAAGTATCCGTTAGTACTTTCAAGATACAAGGAAATTATCAAAGCTACCTATTTCCATTTTCAATCACTTTTGGAAATTATTTATGTGGGAGTGACTTACAATACTCGACTATTTAACCAGACGAATTGAAAAATTGTTATTGCATCCCATCAGCTTTCTCACACATTAGATTTCAGCACAAGCAGCAGTATCTCTTTATTTATATCTTACCCAGGGAAATAAAGAACTGATGATCAGTAGAAAGTTTTCCACCTGAAAAACCTGGAAGTGTTTCTTTTCTGCTTTAGATCCAACCCATGTAATGGAATATCACTCAATTTTCCAATTTTTTTTTTTCATTTCTTTTTCATGTTCATATTGGTTAATTGAAGAACAAACAGATAAAGAAAATTCCTTTGAGAACATTAAATTAATCCTCTGTGAAACTTCATTATTTTATCCATAAATGACATGGCAGGGGTTATAAATGAAGGCAGATAGATAGCAATTTATTAGAATCAGTTGCAGTGTAAAAAATTTTAAGTATTAAATCTCATCACCAAAAGAGATTTGGAGATGCCACGTGAATGTGGGCTTTAATCTCGACTAAATACGTGCCTGACACACAACTGCATGACTATTTTGCACATAAACACACAGAAAATTTTCCAGTATCTTTTGCATCAAACTTTCAACTCAAGAAAAATCTTACTTGATAAAACTAAAAAGCAAACAGGTCTTAACCAATTTGATTTTTCTCCAAAGGTTGACCTCGTTAGTTACTTGGGTAAGACTCTTTCTACATTTTTATTCATGAGATACAGGGAAAGGAAGCATTGATAGATGAGCCTAAGGCATTTTGAAATGTACTTGCTAAATAATAAACTGATCAATTTCTTCTAAATGAATAAATTATTAATTCTCATCAAATCTACCAAACTAGACAATGGGGAAACGCAGGTGATAAGGAAAAGAAATGAATCTCAGTAAAAATGTTTATTATATAATGGCAGGGTCAAGGTTGACAAGTCATTAGATAGGAAGCCTAGAGAGAAGATGATTTAAAACATAGAAAGGGCACTGGGCATGTTATCACATGCCTGTAATCCCAGTGGCTGAGGATGCTGAGGCAGGAGGATTATAAGTTCAGAGCCAGTCCCAGCAACTTGGCAAGATTCTGTCTCAAAATAAAAAAAATTAAAAATGTCTGGGGAGATGACTCAGTGACAAAACACCTCTGGGTTCAATCCCTGGTACCAAAAGCAAAATACAAACAAATGAACAAAAACTATAGAAAGGGTGATGTTCAATTAAGCATGAGGAGAATCTATTACAATTTTAAATATTTCTAATTATGAACCAGAGAAAAAACTCAAGAATGAACAAAGATACCAACCCTGGATTTTTAAGTTGGACTGATAGTGAGTTTTGTCTCCAGTTAGGGGTATAAATTCTACATTAGAACAAACTTCAAGTTTATGTATGAACACCTGATGGTTTAAACACATATCCTCCAGTATTTCTTTCCTTTGATAACACAAGGCAGTTTCTCCATTTTCTTTAAGAGTGGTGCTGGTTTTTCTACTCACTATAAAAATTTTTGGCAAAACTTAGTGGCTTAAGGAAAATGGATTTTGGAAAGAGGGAAGAGCAGGAAACACCAAGAATCTGTCTCCCCACCTAGGCAACAATTGCATTGGCAGAATCTGTCTCATGTAATTACCTTGGACCTCTGGAGTTGATTGAAGTCTTGCAGTTTCTAGAGGGTGGTGGTTAATTTGGGTCAATTTCAGTTCTTGGCACTCTGGTAGCTACCATCTCTCACCTCCTCAGCCTCATGACAGGTACCTGTACATGTATTATGAGAGCAATTTTAAACAGCTCATTGGCTTCAAAGTAGGTGAAAGAGGTCTCTGCCTTCTAAGTATCAGGTATGTGTGCTGTGGTTGCTGGTGTTGCTCTGACCACAAAGGTGCAGACAGTGAGGCAGGCAGCCATTGTTCTTGCAGCTCTCCTCATTGTTGCAAGCCAGACTCCTCTTGCTGAAGCCTCTGCCAGTAGATTTCAATGTGTGCCCTTTATTCCTGTATTTTTCTGTTTTTATCCCTTTTAGAAGCCAAATATGAAAGTCAAAGATATTGAAAAGCTACTGCACATATGGGAAAAATAAGATAGTGCCTAGGAAAAGGGCAGGCTCAGAAAATGTCTGAGAGGACTTCAAGTTAACACCTCAGACTGATCATTGGCAGAGACAGCCTCCGACAAGAGTGATTTATAAAAACAACAAAATCTAGAGAAGAGGAAGAATCTTATTTCTAGCATGACCACAATACTAGACTCAAATGTCCAGTTTTCAAGAAAAAACAAAAAGCATAAAAAAAAAAACCCAGCAAAGTATGACATATTTAAAGGAAAAAAAATCAATATAAACTGTTACAAAAAAACAAACAACAGGGACCGGGGTTGTGGCTCAGTGATAGAGCACTTGCCTGACATGTGTAAGGCACTGGGTTCAATTCTCAACACCACATGTAAATAAATAAATAAAATAAAATAAAAGTACACTGGCAGCTAACAAATATTTTAAGAAACAAAGAACAATAAAACCTGTAACAGAACTGTCTTTAAAGATACTCAAAGAATAGCTCAAAAATTTTAAAGAGCTGTTTGTTAAAGATACTCAAAGAACTAAAGAAAGAAATGCAAAAACCAATAAAATGAAGTATGAATAAAAAGGAAATATCAAATAAAAGATAGAAAAATCTAAAAAGAAGTCAAAAAATTCTGGTCTTCATCCAAATAAAAAAATTCACTTGAGTTATTCAAAGACAGGTTTGAGTAGGCAGAAGTATCAGTAAACTTGAAGACAGGACAATGAGAACTTTGGTGCAGGAAAACAAGTCACACATTAAGAGCATATTTTTAGTAAATTTTAACAATATAGTCATCTGTCATGAATCAGTTCATTGCAGGTCAGTAACTTTTATCTTTATGTTACTCTAGTAGTTCCACCAGGTATTGCTACTGCTGCTTCTTATGATTATTTAATTGAGATGGGGCCTCAGTCTATTTCCTAGGCTGGGCCCAAACTTCTGAGCTCAAACTATCCTCTTGCCTTAGCTTCCTACATAGATGGGACTGCAGGTGCATACCACTGCATCAGGCAAGGTATGCCTGTGTTATGAAATAGACATTTTAAAGACTGTGCTCAGCATAAGGGTAAGAAACAGAATTTGGAGTTGTTAATATTTAGACAGAAGTCCAGAAAAGGGGTAGTAAGTGTTTAGAATCAGAGTGAAGTCAGATTTGAGGATGTGAATCTATTAGATTGAGTGATTTAGTGCTTAATGGAAAGACCTCTTTTCTGAAAATATAAAATGTTCCTAAGTATGCAAGAAACTTCTGAAGATAATCTGATTCAACTTTATTGTCTACATATAACCAAATAAATATTCTGATGAAGAAAACATTCTTCATTTATCGACAGATATTATAGACCCATTTTTCATTTTCTAGAAATACACAAATAATATTTCATTTTTGATCTCCTCCTCCTCCTCCACGTCTTTAAATACCCTCCTCTGCCCCAGCAATGTTTCTCTGACTAACTGAGAACATTGACAGATGATGAATCTGATCTCTCCTTGGGTGAATAGCCAGATGATGCAGTATGCCAGGCAGGGTAGCTTGAGCTAATGTAGTTGAATGTCAGCAAAATCATGAGAAGAAAGGATTATTTTTTGAAAGCAACATCCCTTGAAAATTCCCTTTGACATCACAAATCTACATTGAAAAATATGCTCATTAGAGGTAATTAAAAAAATGCAAAAAGATATTCAAATTGCCATCTTTTTTAATAGTAAAAAATAGAAACAAACTAAAATGGTCATTAGTAGATAAATGTGTATGTGGCATATAAATATCTAGAATATTTTTGCAACCACTAAAATAATATATGTATTGTCATGGAAACTTTCCTATGTTTTATTAATATGCTAAAATAACTCATAAAACATTGTGAATAGAAGAATCCTATTTTTTAAAGATATAAAATTTCTATTCTAGATCGCTGGCTTAGCACTATTATAGCATTCCCATTCCCTACACAGTCTCTAGAAATTGCTTTTACAATTTGCAGCCACCACCTTAAGCAAGGAGAATGCTTGGTGGGCCAGGACATATGAGAAATTCTGCAATGATAGAAAATGAAAAGAATGTGACTGGAGAAAATAAGGCCCCCAAACAGAAAACACAGTTTTTGTTGGGAATAGCACCAAGGGAGTTTCATACCCAAGCATAATGGATACTAGGATTACAGAGGTCCTGAGAGTAGCCAGCTGGGTCATCAGAAGGAAGAGTCAAGCATGCAGCTTCTGACTATCCCACTTTGTTAGGCTATAAAACAGCCACAGGGATGTCAGGCTCAAGTGGAATGGAGTGGGGGCTGTTATGCAGTGATAACTGAGGGTCAAAGAAGTCAGATGGCACTGACTGCATGGTATTGCATTAGTGGCACATCATCAAGGTGCAAGCCAGAGTAGCTCATCTGTCCCCTCTTCAGAAGCAGAAAAATCAGACAATCCAGAAAGAGATTTTAATCTCAAAGATGAGAGCACACCAAGAATTGCCAATCATTTGAGGAAAAGCAATGCTGTGCTTGCTCAACAAAAGAAAAAATCAATCATGAGGACAGAGACTTAGGAGAACAAGCAGAACAAGAAGTTTAGAGCAACTATAATTTATATCCTCAGAGATGTACGAAGATATTTTACCCATAATACGACCTGATAGATAGTGGAAATTAAAATTGTCCTCACTGAAATAAAGCTCAACAGCAGGACTGAACAGAAGAAAGTTCACTGTTTAAGAGAAGAGAGTGAGCTGGAATATCAAGCCAAGGCATTTTCTAAATTTCATAGCATTATAGAAGCACCTAGTGGTACTTAAGAGCACAGACCTTGGCAACTAACTGGGTCACACTAACTCTGTGAGGTTGGAAAAATTATGTATATTTTTGAGTTCCTTATTAAGCTATTTTCTTTGAGCTCCATGTAAACCTTCTAATACCTTTCTTTGTGAAGCTGGAGCTAACACTTTGTCACAATGCTTTCTCCTTTGTCAGTTGGTTTCCTGAAAAGTCATGCTAACAGAGGTCACAAAAGCACAACTAAGAGGCAAAAGGCAATGGTAGAAACTTTCTATTTGCTCGTTATTTCTGTCACCGTGGTGCTAACAGCAGGAAACATCCTGGAAGCAGTAGTTGGTTCTAGTCTCCATCCTCTTCTAGTATTCCAGAGCAGGTCTCTTCATATTTCCTCCCAATATAAACCCAATGGACTCTGCTTCATTTCCAAAGATCTTCTTTCCCTATATTGCTGAGCGTGTACTTTTTCTAAAGAGTTCTGCAACCCAACTCTATGGAATTTCTAGGTTCTGATCAGCTTCCCTAATTATCCTAGCCATAAGGGTAGTAGTTGCTTCCTGCCATTATTGCTTCTGTGTAACTCTAGGTTTACCATAGTCTTCTTATTTGACTTTTCCAGTACCTACTTTATCAACTTCCTATGTAAGTTCTGTTTGTTGAAATACCTAGTGTGGGTTGTTTTTCTAAATCAGCCCCATCATTTTTAACTGGAAGTAGATCATGAATATTAACTTGCGTTTACACATGTAGAACTCTGGAAACAGTACCTGAATATAGAAGGTGCATAAGAATTAACTTTATTTTAGTGGTTATCTCAAGACACTGAAAAAGATGTAACAAATGAGAGGTATATATCTTGGTAGTGATAAATAAACATTATGTATAGGTTAATGAATGGACATAAATTTTTAACTCCTTGGATAAACACCAAGGACTATTATTGTTGGATTATGTGGTGAGAGTATGTTTAATTTTGGAGGAAATAGCCAAACTGTCATTCAGAATGCTGCGCCTTGTGCTTTCCCATTAGCAATGACTGAGATTCTCACTGACCCACAGCCTTGCCAGCAGTTGGTATTGTCAGTGCTCTGGATTTTGACCATTCTACTAGGTATGTTATGACATTTCATTGTTGTTTTAATTTGCATTTCCCCAATGATGTCCAATGTGGTCTGTCTTTTTGTGTACTTATTTGCCATCTGTATCTTCTTTGGTCAGGTATCTATTTTGACCCATTATTTAACGGGATTGTTTGTTTTCTTATTGCCAGGTTTTAAGGATTCTTTGTATACTTTATTTGCAAATCCTTTATCAAATGTCTGTATTGCAAATATTTTTTTCCCAGTTTCTGTTTTGTCTTCTTCTCTTACCACATTTGCTTTTAAAGAAATGGGATAGAATAGAAAATATTAATCATTAATCAGAAAAAAAAAGAGAGGCATTAAAGGTGAAACTAGAAATTTTAGCAGATATTTTAAAAGGTAAGAAAAGAAATTACTCAGGTGAGCTGATAGTAGGTACATAGATGAAGATGTTATGCATGTGGAAGCCAAAACTACCAAGATTTGGACTGTGGTGAGGTATTGGAACACAGGAAGCCAAATGAGAACACAGAGTAGCCTAGAGTTACATGGAAGCAATGATGACAGGAAGCCTCTATGGCCCTCATGACCAGGGGAAATAGGGAAGATTATCAGAATCTAGAAGCTCCATAAAACTATAAAACTTAAATTTAGCAACATATATACCACAAATGGTAACTTTGGAATAAATATGTTTTTAGGTCTGTAATCTTTTGAGAAAAGTAATAGGTGAATTACTAGTGAAAATACTCATTAATATTATTAATATTTTAATTAATATTAGTGATTTTAAATTATATAATAATCTCTAGACTATTATTTCTAACCTATTTTAAAGCATCTGTGTCAACTTAATGGAAATATTCACAGAATTGAAAACTTGGGACTTAATGGGTTAAAAAACATTTGGTGATATCCAACACTCATTCTTTATTAAAAACAAAGACACTGAGTGATGAGAACTAATAAATGACTCTAATTTGACATGAAATTTCTACCAGTGATCACAGTAGAAAGCATCGTGGTGGATGCTTTCTACTCCCATTACAATCAGAAACTAGATAAAGGTGCCTGCTCATGTCTTCAGTACCCAGCATTGCACTGAAATTCCAATTAAGAAAAGATGTGAAATATAAATACTGAAGGTAAAAGGCAAAATAGTTATTGTTTACTAGTGATCAGATCATCTATATAGTTTTTTAGTTGACTGCCTTGATTTTTCTTATTAGAATAAATAGAGTTTGGCACTGTGTTCTGACAAGATAAATGATGCAAAGAACTAAAACTTCCTGTGTATCTGCAATACGGAATGGATTTGAAAGTTCTTTTTCTTGTTGCAGTGAAAAATGTAAAGCAACAAGGAAGAAATCTAAAAATAAATGCATAACAATGTATAGAAGAATCTAAAATGTACTCGTGGCAATGAGAAGACAAGTAAAAAATCACATGCTTAGAAATGGGAAGACAAAATACAAAAGTCATCCCACCTTAATAAATTCAGTGGAATCCCTCAAAATTCCAAGTTAGATATTTTTTGCCTGTCTTGACCAGCTGAGTCTAAAATTCAAGTGAAAGAATAAATGTGAAAAAAGGTAAAGACAATTTGGAGAGAGAATAAATTGAGAGTAACTTGATCGAACAGATTTCAAATCATATCATAAAGCTTCAGGAAGTGAAGCAGTCTGCTGTGTGTAGAAATAGATTTATGCTCACTAGCAAGGGGCTATTTCCAAGACTTACTGTTGAGTGAAAAAGGTAAAGATGGAGAAAGTAACATTTTCTGTTTTCTAATTCACAAGGAAGGCATAGATTAAGGAGGATGCATACTCGCTGGTGATATGGTATCTTTGGGAATGGGATGGTGGGCTACTGAGTAAAGGATATTTTTGCCTTATATGTAGTCATAAAACATTAAAATAATTTAGTTATATGCTATTCAGTTTATGATCAATAAAAATATTTAAAATGGTATATCCAAATACATAAACTCAAATCTATGTTTATATCTGTATCTCTTTTCATCTCAATCTACCTGTCTCTATGAGCTAACTTTTATTGTGCTACATGACACTCAGTTACTTTTCTTAGTTCACGAGATTCAGTGATTTAGTATAGAATTTCTGTCCTGGTTCAGCAGAGATAGATGTCTAGAATGAGGTCACTCCTGTGTTCAGTCACCTGTCTGGGCCTCAGCTGGAACTGCAGATGGTTGGTGTGTGGGGCCTCTCTCCACATGGCATCTTATCCTCCAGGACAGCTTGAGCACATGATGCCAGAAAGATTCCCAACAGCCAGAGGAGGTCAAATTCCAATGCTTTCCAGGCTCCCATTGATGTTTGATTTGCTTTCTCATTAGCTACTCCAAAGTCATAAGACTAATCCCAAAGTCAGTGTGGAAGAAGACCAAAAAGCAAAAAGTCTAAATATATATGTAACTACAACAAATAATGACTCTATCTGGGACATGGAAAAAATAGAGGGGAGGTTTTTGCTTCTGTATGTGCTAAAATTCTAGGTTAAAAGAAAAACAATGAAAATGTATTATGCTTGCAATGTGTATAACTTTAAGAAGTAAATGGAAGAAAATCTACTCCTGCAGACTCTGAGTTTCCCGACCTTGACTTCATTCCCTGCATCTGCATCATCTTCCCTCCCTAGCCACTGAATCTTTATGCCCTGCCCTTGTTAAACATGAATTTTCCCACAGTGAGACACTGCAAAATGCCCACCTCCTCCTAGAAACCTCACCTTTGCGGTCACCCTAGCATCTGCCAGCACATATGCACAGATATCATGGAAACATGCATAACGAAGTAAACAAGGACAAAAAGCCTTTTAGAAATCCCAATTCGTTGCACCTGCTTCTGTCCCCTAAGGGAGGAGCATAATTTCATTTTAGATCCCCTAGCCTTTTGTAAAGCTCGATTAGCAGATTTGAAGAGCAAACATTCAGTTTCTCTGGGAATAGTACTGAAGAATATATTGCAAAAAAAAAAAAAAAGAGATGTTCAAACTTCTTGTGACAGATCGGAAAAAAAATAAAGGGAACCAAGAACAGGATGAGAAAACAAAGGAATAAAAAGGAAAATAATGACTTTGGGTGATCAAAATTCTTTTAAGGATAGAAGCATGTTACTTATTAATTGATTTTCTTCTTCTTTGTTGCTCTTCTATACTCTGCTATGCTGTGCTGGAGCTTGGATGCTGCAAAGTGCATTTTACTTTGTCAGCAGCCTTAGTCAGGCTTTGCCGTAATGAGTCTAGGGACTTGTTTCTTCATCTTTGCTTGCTATTCCTATCACTGAAACCCATTTGCTATTACTGCAATTGTCCCCTAGACAAAGACCTTCACTCAAGTAGCAAAAGTTGGCTCCAATTTCTACCTTTCTGCAATTCCAGCACCAGCCTCATTGCACCCCTCAGATCTATCAGCACTAGTGGGGTAGCACCCTTTCCCCAGAGGCTCAGCCCAGCTATAAGCCCTGACATCTTCAAGATTCTGATTTGCAAGCTTTAGCCAGCTTTAGCAATCTCCTCTCAAGTCTCTCTAGACTATGTCATTTGAGCTTTTACACTGTGATATTGCACCTCCCCACAAAAACACTTTATTTTTCCAAAGCTGGTGCCTGCTTCCAAAATATAACATTGTGTTATCCCAATGCATCCTTTTATCATTATTCCTCTGTGAAAATTAAAAAGACCACCTGAAAGAGAACAAATGAACATTTATCATCCATTATCATTTGTGCTTGGTAGAACAAGGGAGTGGGAAAAAGTTACTGTGAAGGAGATGGAAGACTTATGTATGCCCTCACTAGAGGTCATCACCACAGGGAAGTCCGAGGCAGAATAGCCAGAGGTAAGGTATTCTGTGTGATTGGTTTGGGGATCATATTTGATTTGAGTATGTTTCTGAAAGTAAGGGCATATAACTAACAAAAATAGGGAAGCTGGCAGTCACTGATCATCTGCTGACCATTCTAGGCTGATTGCTTCAAGGTTGTGGGTTGCTTTCCTGCATTTGTAGCTGCAGAGGTTGTGGGTCAGAGTGTTACCATCATGGATGTTCAGGACATTGTTCATTTGTACATTCAGTTGCTTCCCTCTAGTTGCTTAACTTGTTACGTGCCCCTATTGAGTTCTTGTTGAGATGCCTTGGGTGGTTTCTGTTTACCTGAGTAGCATCTGACACACAAGGAGACTCTAATATTCAATTTTCAAAAGTTTTCATTGTGTTCAAGTATATATCTATTTTTACCAAATCTTCAAATAAGCCCTATAGACACCAATGACTTCAATTAGTGGCATTTGGGGAAGATCAAGGAAATGAGACATCTAGAAAGTGCAGGGTGAAAAAAACAGCTGTGGGAGGCAACATTTCCAGGGCGACAGATTTCAACAGAGAGAAAGGTGAACCTTAAAATGATCAAGAAGACCAAGGCATTCCCATAGCTATAGCACATTGTAGGAACTGTAAGAAAGTGACTAATAAACATTTTAGTGTGGTTAATCATTTCCCAAGTTGATAAAATCAATTTTAAGTAAGCACCTTGGTAATAGTTTTGAGATTCATTCACTTTTGTTGCCCATTCTCTTTGACCCCAGGGATTTAGGAACTCTTTGCCTGGATACGGGGATGAACACCAGACATATTTTTCTTATCATAAATTGCAATATCACGATCCACCCCCACTCTCCAAACAAACATGAATCCCTCCATCAAAAGAACACATGACTCAAAAATTCCTGGTGTATTATAAGAATCCTATTTATTCATTTATAATTAGTCCAATCTACCCTCATATTTTACAAAATGTCTTGTAGCGGGGAGATCACTTAGGTTTGCAGGCTTCCTTCCGTCTTGACTGGTTGCAAAAACAGGAATGGTCTCAGCAAACATGCAACTTCACTCTTAAGTCACCTGACCTAATTGAGCTAAGGGGGTTTATAATTGAGCTAAGGGGATTGTAATCCCTTTATCTGGTCTTTTTTCAGGTATTCAATAAATGATTGTGTTTTCCTCATTATGTAACCCACTTATTTATTTCTTACCCTCAACAACACCAGTAAGTGCTTTCTAGTCTATTCAGATTTGCAGAGAGTTTCACAGGTGTAGAACTACTGGGCTATTTTTTTACCACGGAGCAATATAGCGTCCTTCATTGCTGAACCCAGTTTTATCAGATGGCATGAAAGTGCTGTATATCTCCATCAAGCCCCTAAGTATTTTGACATATATCTTCAAAACATAAAGTTTCTGGATCCAGATTAGATATTAAGATGTATTTTTAAAATTGAAATCACTCTACCTTTGTTCTCAAAGAATTTAGAGTCTTTCTGGGAAGAAATTAAGATGGGAGAAGTAAGTAGAAAGTGATAAAAAACAAAATAATGTAAGGTTCATCATAAGCACTAGAACTAAATGGAATTGTATTATTTTTCTAAAAAGATAAGAAAAATCTATATCATTTTGGTATATTGGGAACTTTTGCAGAGTAGATCAGACTTTTATCTTCTCTTTTCAATAAAGAAAAAGTTAACAAAAAAAAAACTTCCCCAAATCATGATTGCCCAAATTGCTCACTCTTCTCTCTTTGAAAGGTATATTTTTTTTTTCTGCTTTTTACATACACACAGTTTAAACAGTTACAATCATGACATAAAATTTACTGCATTTTTCACATTGTCACAAGTATTTGTTGTTTTTATTTTTAAATTTTTATTATTACATTTTTAACGATTGTGTTACATTTCATTGTTGGGTTATTCCACATAGTATACATATATTTGGGCTTTTAAGAATTATTTTTTATTTTGATATTTTAGATTTATCCTTGAAGATATAACCGTGTCACTATAATTTTGCTTCAGTGGATTGTTTCTTTGGGATACACTTTTAGGAAAAGATTGTTTGCTATTGCATTTATGGTTCTTCATTTTGAAATAATTATTTTACAAAAAGATTATACCAATTTGGCAGTATTATTACTAAGGAACTGGTTTATCTTAGCCACATCAGTTTATATTATCTTTGTGTTTTAATCCTGGTTTCCAGGGTGCTGTAATTTGCATTTTTAACTACTAATGAGGAGGAGAATCTTTCCATCTGTTTTCTCTTTGTATTTGTTGATGAGGATTATAAAATGTGCAGAGGAAAGGAAATGAAAATACTTGAAGAAAGACAGACAAGAGTAGGGTTGAGTGGTAAAAGTGAAGCTAACTAGATAACAGAAGGACATAGGTACATTTATTGTTTAGAATGCATATATATATTCATGTGCCCACGTTTCCATGTTTCTTGTTCATTACTTACTATGAATACAGAGCACATACAAAAGGCAGTTTTAAATAAATCTCATATCATCCTCAAAACAACCTGATGTGTTGTCTTTCATATATATATATATATATTTTTTTTTTTTTTTTTTTTTTCTGGTGAGAAACTGAAAGCTCATGAAAGTTAAGCAACATGCCCAAGACCACCAAGCTCAGTAGCTGAGACATTCACCAATGTCTCTCTTACTTTTTGCCTCTTGAAATATGTTTGCTTACTGTAGAGAATTCATGTTGAGAAGAAATAAAAGTACATAGGCTAGGTTTTCAAAGATGGGTAAAAAATGGAATCTTCCCAGGTCATGGTCAGATTCATCAAAATAAGATCCATATTGGCCAAAAGGGCGACATCCATTTTCCACTGCCAAATAGACTTGGTTTTAGTTTAATTCTCCGTCTAGAACTGCTGTTTGTTCTTGGCTAATCATCTATGATATCATTATACTGCACACAATGAATTATTCACCGGAATGTGTCTTACAATTAGCTTCAGCAGAGTATTTTCTCTTTTTGTCCAAACATTTTACTTTATCTATAAAGATTAAATTAATCATCTCTGCCAGCAATGAATAACCAAAAGAATTAGTTTTTAATATCTGGAGCAGAAAAGGGGAAATTGCAGGCAAAGCAATACATTTTGCTTGACCAGTGTTCCATGTTTCCTTTTATAATTTGTATCTTCTATCACAGGCAGCATATTGGGTCAGGGAGAGGAGGAGAGGGGACACCTTGTTCAGTCAATGACTGCCAACCTTTTGGGAAGAAAGACTGCTGGACAAAGATAATTAAGATGCATTTTAATCATAATCATAAAATTTCATTTAATTTTCATAACAATGCTTAGGTTAGGTGCTTTTAGTTGTTTATTTTAAAGAGGAGAGAGTAAGCACAGGTTAGTAACCAAGCCAGAACATGTGCCTGGGCTGTGTGTAACTCTTGGACGTGGGAGTCAGCAATGTTCTTCATGTTTGAGAGTGACTCACTGAGGTTTTTCACAATGGGTTTGATAATGATGATGACAGATAAAGTCGTCACTGGCATATTCTTAGTGACAGACACACATTTCTTGAATGCTATACATACAGTATCTTGTTTGAACTCATGAATACCCTATATGGTATTTTCTGTGAGTATCTGTAGATTAGATGAAGGTACCACAGCTTCATAAAGAAAAATGGTCAAATCCAAATATTCTGGTTTCTTAGCTTATTGTGCCTCTTAACTTCTACATTGTCAGTGATTTTTAATTATAAAAAATTTCAACCAGATATCCCCAAGGCAAAGATAATTTATAATTTAAAAACTGAAATGAAAATTGCATTTTGAATAAGAATGGATTCTCCCATTTCCTTAGTATTTACTGAATGACTAGATGAAAATTTAAAAGTTCCACAGTTTGTTAAAAGATATAACTGAGAATCTGACTTAATTTTATAATGCATAGGACAACCAGATAAATAAATGGTATAAAAGTAAAAACTAGTCTTGAGGGGCGAAAACTCCAGATATCAATCACTTTCTGTAAGGCAGTGAGACTAGAAGTGGTCTTCGAGGGTGGCAATTGCTACGTAGTGTCACTCACAGCAGCCACGACTTTCTTTACTTTGGCTACATAAACTAGCAGGGATTATATTTCCTGGGGATCTCTACAAATCTTCCTAATCAGAGAAAATGTTGGGCAATTTTCATGCTTGTTACCAAAAGCTCTTTGTTCCTGATGCCAATCCAACAACGAGGACACAATTTTGAGAAAAAGGAAAAAGGTTTATTGCTTTGCTAGCAGAAGAGAAACACTATAGACTCCAGTCCCAGAGGCTGTGGTTCTGCCCATCAGGGAAAAGAGAGGGATTTTAAAGAAGCTACATCCCAGGTATGCAGTAGTGGGTCTCAGGTGCACCCTGATCCCTGTTGGTGTGTTGAAATTCACTTGTTAATTTGGGAGATAGTCACTTCCTAGTTCTTGTAGAGAACAGATATCTCAAGGTAATCTGGTTCCCTGACCCCAGGTTAGGGAAGGTGAGAGGGAGAAGAGGAAAAGAGAAACATGTCCCTTAAAAAGAAATAAAAAAAGCAAGTACTCTATTCAAAAGGTGAAGTGAACCACTGTCACATGCCCACTTGTCACCATTCTTAAACCCCTGAGTCAATGCAATCCTCTCAGTTCCTCCACAGTTTCCCGCTCCACCCCCACCCCCACCCCCAGTGGCCATAAAACACAATGGTATCTTAGAACCATGTTAGGAAAACAAGGAACTCAAATATTAATGGTTTGTTTCATCGTCTCCCCTGACAATGACAATGGAAGCGATACCAGTCTTGTAAATCAGGAACGGGTCCTCATTCCCTCGGTGTTAAAGATTAAACACCAGAGAAATGCAGAGGCAAGCAGAGAAAGCAAGTTTTATTTCAAAGAGAGACAGGACTTCTCCAGAGTGAAGCCAGGCCCCAAGCTGGGCCCCACCCCCCGGAGTGGGCGTGTCTTGCCTTTTTATAGATCCCCCACCTTCTCTTTCTCTCCTGCTTGGTTGCAAAGTCAGGAAAGAGCAGCCCCAGGGGTAATCCCTTGTGTTGGAAAGTGTGATCCTTTCCCTTCCCCTGAGGTGTTAGCAACTGGTTGAGCAGGGAAGTGCTACCTATTAGCAACTCATTTCCTTTGGATAGTCAGCTACCTGTCCTGTACCCCAGTCTTAGAAGCACTCTTGCATCCTCATGGCGGACCTGTTCCTTTTTACAAACTTTTCTGCATGACAATTGGAACTTAAAAAAAAAGTTTTGAAAATGTTCTTTGATTTAACAAATTTGTTTATAGGAAGTACTTGTAAAGCAATGGTGAATAATAGGATGCTGATCATGGTAGATGTAATTTCTATTAAAAAGTCGGGGATAGAGAACAATACTATTTGCTGCCCCACTATGGTGATGTAGCAATAATGAAACATGATAGACCTGCCTTCTGATCTTTTTCTTTAAACTAGTTATGTCTGTACCTAATTTTCATTAATTGTTTATTTTACATATTTTAAACAATATGTTACAAACTTTTGCTCATATAATTTGTGGAAAAAACATGAATTTCAATGTCTGTGAAATGATTTAAACACTGCAAAGGCTAATAGCTATTTTAATAGCAGTTTCTAATGATACAACATGATTTAAATAATTCCTTGTAAAATATATTCTTTATTTTGCTTAATATTAAAATTAATGATACAATCAATCTTCAGTTTAACTCTAAGTTATTAATAGCTATAGTTTTCTTTTGCACATAAAGAACTTCCTTGTAGGAGCTGGGTCTGTGGCTAAGTGGTAGAGTGCTTGCCTAGCATGTGTAAGGCACTGGGTTCAGTCCTCAGCACTACATAAAAATAAATATAATAAAGGTATGTCTACATCTACAACTAAAAAAAAAAAATTTGAAAAAAAAAGAACTTCTCTGTAAAATTACAAATAAATATTTTAAAATAAAATTTCATAAAGCACAAAATGTGGCCATTATTTAAATCAGAGTAACTTAAAATCTATCTAAAGTATCATTCCCTTTAAAAAAAAAATGTATTTAGGGATTTCATATTGTTTTTTTCTGCCAGTAAGTTTACTAAAGAACAGCTTTCCTGCAGTCATAGTTAATGATTTTGATTAATATAGTCAGACCTTCATCCCTGAGGCTGATCCTTTAATTTTATATTCTCAAAACATCATATGATGGTTTTATGACATGCTAATTTTTCCTCACTTTTTCCTCTAGTTTCTCTTTCCATAATATTTCCATTATTTTCAAATTAAAGAAGTAAAATTAAGTTTTTATCAGGCTTCAAAAGCACACAAAGGAAAATACCCTTAATTAAAAGTATAAGAATGTGTGTCCTGTTATTGGCCAAGAGCTAACCAACGCAGCCCACCAATGAGCCTTTGGTTTGGAGAAAAACATTTAAACCAAGCATGATTCCTTGTTGAATTGTTTAGGTATTAGCTTTTCTTTCACCAATACTTTTCAGGATGTATCTGATTTCTTTAAAGGAGTGAAATTCCCTTCTTCTCTGCATGTGCATGAGGAAGTTAGCCAGATGGTACATGATACTCCTGTCTCACAAATAATAAATGAAAACAATTGTTTTGTCTTAAGATAAACGACTAGAAAGAAGCTGACCATGTGAACTGACCTATCTCAGATCTCCTGGATAATTGGGCTACATTAATTTACTCATCTTCAAGATAACTTATGAAATTCCTATAATTCTGTTTAAATGAAAACCCTTAAGAGTCTAAACCTAAATGCCTTATTATTAATAATGAGATAATATTCTCATACACCAGCCAAATGCTTGTTTGCTTTCACTAATTATTTTTTCCATTACATGGAATCCATCCAATGCCTCAGGGGAGTAAAACTGTCAAAGACAGTCAAATTATGAAAATAATTTGAATAATAATAAATTTAGAATAAATCATATCTGTTTTAGAAAGAAAGTTTTTCATTTACAAAATCTAAAGTTACTCTTTCTTCTTATGGACCTCATGTGCTCAGACTTTTATGAATCATGATTCTTGGTTCATGAAATGCACTATCATTGTTTCATACCAGGATCTAGTTTGTTTTATTTTTGCTGAAGAGCACCCATAAGCCCAGCATGCTATTCAAGAATAAGAACCTTGTGAAGAACTTACATCCATTTATGTTTCTCCCCATCTCATCCTCTTGTTTCCTCCTCAAAGGTAACTTTCTCCAAATTTTATTATCCCTTTGTACTGTGGCATCTGAACACATGAGAAAAAGTTGGTCTTGGTATAGAATAAGAAATCCTGGGACATATGAGATATGATATCTCATATGAGATATGATAGAATAAGATATCCTGGGACCTTATGAGATAGCCAGCCATGATAGATAATGCTAAATTGTTTTAAGAGTGGTTATATCAATTTATCCTTCAGTGAGCACTGTATAAGAAATCCTGTGGATTCTATCTGGTATTGCTTGACAGTTCTTGGCAATTAACTGAAATCAAGTTGTGTCTTGTGTGGTCTTGATTTGCTTGTTTTTTAGGTCTTGATTTGCTTCTCCAAAGCACTAACCTAACTGAATACATTTATTAGCTAAATATGTTGACTTTCCTTTATATGACTATTGGCATCTTTTATCTTGCATTGATTAGTGAGATATCTATCTATCTACTTATATGTAGAGAGATAGATAGGTATGTATGTATGTGCATATATCTATATATTATTACACTTCTTTATAGTTTTATGTTGCAGATATCTTCCCCCAGTTTGTTGCTTTATACTTTTTTCCCTTTGGGATGTTTTTTGAATTCACTGAAGCCAAGACAGAAATTTTAAACCATGAAGAATAGATTTAGCAAAATACATGAAAACATCACATTTAGGAATCAGTTTTCCTTGTTTTTTAGGTGGTATGAAAAAGGAGATTTGCTGAGATTGTTTAAAATGTAGATATATATTGCTATTGTGTTATCTGTCTCTAAGTCTGGGTCTTGTTCCTGCCTCTCTACCAGCTGAGTTTGGTTAGAAAAGGAAAATATAACTCAATGAGGTTTGGAAGAATGATTTTATAGCACAACACTTTCAGGAGAGCCTGAAGAGGTGGAAAAAAATAGTTTTGTCTTCAGCATAGCTTGGGAAGAGTAAAGACAAATACTTGGAAATTTTGGCTTCCCTGCAGGGAGCATGCAGGTCTTACATGGAAAGAAGATGCAAAAAAATAGCTGGAGGCTCCACCAGATGTGGCTCTTAAGTTTGCATAAGGAAGACAAATAGCAGTCTTCATGTGGGGTGCAGCGGGGAACCCAGCTAGTCACGAAAAAATAAAGAAAAAGAAATTAGAAAGATACCACAGCTGAATAAAGTAACTAAGGGCCCAATTGTATGTCTTGGCACTATATGAGACCTGAGATGACCAAGAAAATCCTGAATTGGGTTCAGTTTTCTTGAATTACCTGTACTTTACTTTTGTCACTGATGATGTGAAACAATGTAATAAAGTATTCTCAAACTTCGACCCCTAGCAGGTATCACCTGGAGAGTTCTGTAAACTACAGACTGCGGGGCTTACTTCTAGAGTTTCTGATTCAGTAGCTTTAGGATAGGATTCAGAGGTGCATTTCCTATAAGTTCCCAGGTGACATGCTGCTGCTGCCCTGGATCCCTATTTTGAGAACCACTGGTAATAGGTGATACCAAATCTCTAAGGTTTAGAACAATAGAAGTATATTTCTTATAACATCCACTCAATGTGATTGTGTGTGTGTGTGTGTTTGTGTGGTGGTGGTGGTACTGGGTAGAGTTGCTCTTTTTCATCCTCTAAGATCACCTTGAGTACCCATATCCAGCTGTCTGTGCACATGGAAGACTTCATTTAACCTGGAAGAAGCATATATTTCTGTATCTCATGGAACTCAGATACACTCAAGGAAGACTGGACATTGTCTTATTACATGACAGGAGGGATGGGAATTAGATTTGGTGAAGAGTTAGCCAATCATAGCACTTGAAATAAAACAATGGGGTGATTTAAAGTAAAACAGAGTTAAATACTTCTCACTCGAGGACCTAAGGTTTTGTACCATAAATACTTAGCTCACAATAATATTTATGCTCTGGTTCCTGCCTCCATCTCTGTTCTCATAACCACTCATTTTCTCCCTTTCTACTCTATGTTCCAACCTGACCAACTTTACTTCTGTTCCTTATGGGAATCATGCTCTCTGTGGCTTCTTCTCTTTCCATTTTGCTCTAAAAGTTTCCTGTTCTTCATCTCTTCCCTCCTGTGACATTAATTGATTAACTTATCCATCCTTCAGGTCTCACTCCTTTTGGGGAAATCTTCCCTGACTACCACAGAGACCCAAAACTAAATTGGTTGCAATTTATAAAATAGCCGAATGCACCAATTTTACTGTTTTGTTTGTTTTGCTTTTTTAACTGTGACTTTCCTATGGACTTGTTACCTCCAGATCAAACCCTCAGTGTACATTGTCTACTCTTTTACCTCTCAAAGTTCTGAAGATAAGCTGAGACCAGTTCTCATATCCAATTCTCTTGTGAGGTTTGCAGAACTGAAGGGCAACTCAAAGCTAAGTGATTAGGATCAGATGGGCATCATCTGACTACACACTGTGAGAAGGCACCTACCACTCTGATCACTTATTTCCTATTAAACTGTCCATAACTCAGTCTCCTGGCAAGATGACCCTTTCAGGGTGACTAGGACCTTTCAGTCAGCTAGTTCATCATAATAACTTTCTTAACCCTCTCATAATAACCACCCCTCTGAACTAATGGATGTCTGTGTAGTGACTGGCAGACTGAACCTTTTGCATAGTAACAGAATCTGGATAGAATATATGAAGCACTTATGGAAGGAAGAAAGGAAGGAAATAATTTTCACATGATTTCATAATGCATTAACAATGAAAGTATTGTATTGGTTACATATTGATTGAACAGATGGATCTGGCTGATTGTCCAATAAATTGGGTTCCCTTTTTCCCTTCCTGTGTGGGGTTTCCCATCCACACGTGCCTCTCCTCCAAGTTGCATCCATGGCAAAAGAGAATGCCATTGAGAGAGCAAAACCCCTTCCTGGGTCAACTATCTGTGAGTTCCTGTACTCCTTTGGATTCCAAAGGATGATTTTATTTATCCATTACGGGAAATGTATTTGCAACATGCTGATGAAAATCACTGCTGAGTGCATGCACAAACATAGATTTTTTGACAGACTGCTATGGGAGAGACTGAGAAGAGAGAAGTCTTCTACGGTCTTTTTGAATGAAGAGTATGAACGCTGGTCCTGGCAGACATTTTTCTAGATTTTGTAACAAAGTTTTGAAAATAATGATTGATCAAGAAACTCAGTGAATCTGAAGTTTACAAAAGCAGTCTGTAGCAGATAACAGCTTAGCCCAAACTGTGATTGATAAAGTGGCAGGTATGCCCAATGACAAAAAATAAAGAGGACAGTATTGCAATTTTTTTTAACATGAGTACAACAGAGTCTTTGTGTGTGTGTGTGTGTGTGTGTGTGTGTGTGTGTGTGTGTGTGTGAGAGAGAGAGAGAGAGAGAGAGAGAGAGAGAGATTGACTTATTGACTCAGATTTCGTGCATGCTAAGCAAGTGCTCTTACCATCAAGCTATGTCCCCAGCCCCAAGAGTCTTTTCCCTGCTTTGCTCATATTTTGAAGGCCAGTAGAAGTGGGACAGGATAAAAGGGGGAAGAATACAAAACAAAATGTTTAAGATGTAGTTGTTCTACATGGTTACCACTCTAGAAATTTTTCCTGTTTAATTTTGGGGCTAGAACTGGGTCTGCACACACCTTTTCTCTTAACGACTGATCTCTGCTATTTTAACCAAACTGTAAATCCTACTTTTAGCTATTATCCAGCATAGGCTTCCCACTGATGGTCTCCTGCATGGCACTGGAGGTCTGCTGGGAGGTCTCCTTGAGGCTCTGTCCTTTTCTCCTTCTTTCCTGACTGGCCTATTTCACTACTGTGCATGGACCTTCCCCAGAGATTGCAGCAGAATAATCAAAGGAGAGGAGGCATAAGCCAGGCAGTTTTGTAATGATTTGTGGCATTTAGAAAACCATTTCTCTAAGGAAGGAGATTTTAATGAATTGTTGCCATAAGGGTTTGGGATTATCTGTGATTTTTAATTATTCCAACTACCCAGATCTTTTTTGCCATAGAATCCAAGACTTGCCTACATGGTTTGGATTATTGAGATCAGGCTCCTGATGTGCTGAGTAATTAAAAGCACAATTGATCCCTGAGTCCCTAACTGGATATGTACTGATCTCCTTTTATTAGATACCTTCTTTTGTCTAATGCATATTGTCAGTTTTTAAGTAGAAATCTTGTTCCTTTTTCTATAAACATCAGTAACATTCTTTAATTGATAGTATCCTGGGGTTAAGCCCATTTACATTAAGCAGACTGAAGCCAAACTTTTAAAATGCCCCAAGTGGAATGTATGTTTTGACTAGTTTTTATATCCAACTGATTGTGTTTTCAAAAATAAGAAAAGAAAAAGAAAAGGAGCCTTTATTTTTAAATGGCAATTATCTTTGCATTTATATGTCCCTGCTTTGCAAGGGAGTGTGCAGTGATAGGATATTTTTGCATTCTTTCATTGTTATTCATGAGATACTATCGCTCAGTCATAAAATCATAGAATGAATTGCCCTAAATTAGGACTGGAGCATAGCGAACAAGTGAAAGAATCAGTCACCTCTCGAGAAGGCTGTGGGGCCCCATTGTGCAAAGCTTTGGTTTCTGACAGTACATTTATTTTTTAAGGAAGCTGGATTGGAGAGGGAAACATGGGAGGTAAAAAGAGAAGATCAGAAAGTTAAAACATGCACTTACAAGATATTTCAGAAGACTAAAGCTGAAAAAAAAACAAAAATAAAAGAAATATAAATGGACCCTTAGCCCTTGGATAATTTAGGGATCTGGAAAAATCAGGTGGTTTTTTTTTTTTTTTTTTTTTTTTTTTTCATACCAGGGATTGAACCCAGGGGCGCTTTAGCACTGAGCCACATCCCCAGCCCTTTTTTTATATTTTATTAGAGACAGGGTCTTGCTGAGTTGCTAAGTGCCTTGCTAAGTTGCTGAGTCTGACTTCGAACTCATGATCCTCCTGCCTCAGCCTCCCAAATTGCTGGGATTACAGGCATGTGTCACTGCACCTGGCTAGCCATCAGCTTTTAATTCAAAAAGGAGGTTGAGTTGAACTGAAAAAATGGACTGCACTGGAATCCTACTGGATCATTCTATGAATGCCACCTTATAAATAATATTCAGTAATATGGGACAGAGGTGTGATCCTGTGCTTGGCATCATGTCTTGTCAAAAGTCTAGAACGAAATATATTCCGTGCTTAAAATACAGACAGATCCCATGATTCTTTACTCTCAGAAAATTCAAACTCTTTATTTTCTTTCCTCCCCACTTGACAGAGTCTGTGTGGTCACCAGCTTTAGCTCCTGGAAGAGAAAAATCTAAGTTTGGTATGAAAATGGGAAAAGGTTTAAAAAAATTGTGGACAAATAATATTCCATTTTTAAGAAATGATTTTTCCAAGTAATAAAAAGAAGAAAACAAAGTATTTTATAAGCTATCATTTATAAAAACTATTTTTTATAAAAATAAAGTAAAATAAATCATATACTATAATTTTTTAAATCAGGCTTTATTTTTAAATAAACATTTCTCAATCCCTAGAAATCCCTTCAATTTCCAATCCTTGGAAATGCCGAAGAATTAATTGGAACCTATTCTGTATGCAGATAAGTATCCTTATTCAAAAAGTATTCTTCCATATAATCATTGTTATATTATTCTCTCTCTTCTTCCAGTCCCCTAAAATGGAGAAAGAGACCACATGTTCCAGCTAGGAATTCTTTGGCCATTTATCTGGAAGATTCTCTCTTGAATAATTAGTCATTCTGCTCTAGTCAAAATATTGATGGAAAAACTAACCTTGTTCTGAAAACAGTTACTTCCCAGCATTTCTGTCTTTACTGCTGCAGCCCAAACTGAATATTTCAGTGAGACAGGAAACATTTGAGTTGATAATAGCAGCTATCCTGCTTTTTTTAGTAGCATAGCCCATTTTAAGTATGAATGAAGACTCTCACCCCTGATATTGTACTTTTTCCTCTGGGATGGACCAGGCCATGAATATGAGAAGTTCCATGAGCATCAATATGCACCACTAGCAGATGCAGATTCGTGCTTCAGTGGAACAAAGTTGAGCCAGTTACTATACCTAAAACTCAACTGCAATTGAGAATATATTTCCTGATATCATGAATACATCTACCTAAAACTTTAATGATATTTTGGAGGGCAAAATAAATATTTGCACAGAGAAGCAACATGATTCCCTTGAGCAAAAGATTTTGATGCTATGTAGGGATGTCACAGCTGTTTTCTGGCCCCAGAGTGAAGAGTTGGTTGCTATAGTAAATGAAGCGTAAGGACCACTGGGCTGTAGTTCATATGGAATATCATGTCTCTCTTTTGTTTTAAATAGGTTGAATCCTTTTCTTTTTGTACTTGTTGCAGTGTGTCCTCTTCTGAAAAGAAACTAAAAGCAGTGAGATGCCCCAGGGAGACAGGTGCTGCCATTGTTTTAGGAGGATGAGTTTAGAAAGGAGAACTCAGGTGAGTGATAATGTCCCATGCTGTAGGATAGCAAACAGGACTGGAATTATGCACTCTTACATACAGAAAAGGAAAATGGCACAATGTAACTAATAGTGTCAATCACTTTAACCACTTAGGAAGCAAATTACAAGCAAATTGCCTGATGCATACAGTTTTCCACCCAAGTTAAGAAATCATGACTGATCAGTCCTCACTCGTATATAGCAATTGCCATAGTCACCAATCATATCTTTGAACTGGTGATACAGGAGATGGCACCAGATTCCCCACTAAATGTCAAGTAGAGAGGTGGTGCTCTTTTGTAATTGACCTCCTTCCGGTGAGGGATTATGAGGTAGAAAAAAAATGACCTGCTTCTTTTCCTTCTGATATGTATTTTATCTTTAAAGATGGCTTAGAGTTAAGTTCTGCTACTTTCACCCTGAAACATTTAATAGATGGTTGCGGGTCATGTGCTGCTAAACACATACAGACTAAAACACATTGACAGTCAGTCAGGTCTTTTGACCATTAAAATAACTCAGTGATTCAGGTTACATATATTGAATATTTTGCTTTTTATCTAGTGTTCCATTTATTTATTCTTTCATTTATTCATTCATTTACCACTGACAGTTTATATATCTTCATAGGGGCTGGCATATACTGTCGCAGGCTGCGGCAACAATCCCGTGGATATTTGTTACCGCCTACAGCAACAATTGCGCGGGTATTTATCGGAGACAGACTGGGAATAAACTACTTTTATTCCTGTGCTGCTTCCTTGCTTGCTTGCTTATTCCCTAGTTTATAGAGGAAGAAATGCTTGCTTGATTTTAGAGAAAGAGAGACTTTGAGAGGAAGATAGGCTTTGCTTATAGAGGAAGTTTTAGAGAAAGACAGGCTCCTATGCTTATCAGAGATGTATTTCTTCTTAGAGTTCTGCTGCTTCTTCTTAGAGGTGTGTCCTGCATCCTGTGAACTAGGTGCTATCCATCTGTGATCTACGACCTAGAGGTGTGTTCTCAGTTCTCCACTCTACGATCTGCCTTCTGCCGCTGCCTGCTGCTTACTGCTTGCCGCTTCTTCTCTCTGCTAGCTGCTTCTTTTAGCTGCTTCTGCTTACTGCTGCTTCTTCTCTCTGCTAGCTGCTGCTTTTCTCTGCTAGCTGCTGCTCTTTGCCTTCTGCCTACTGCCCGCTTATATTCCCTCCAGGAGGTAGAGGGCGGGGCCACACCAGTTGAGATCAGGCGAGGAGCCAGCTGCCCTATCATGGCAAAGGTTAAAACGAGCAGACACGAGCAGGAGCACTCTGGAACACATGTGCATGTGTGCGTGAACTCATTTGAACACAGCCAATGATAAATCACCTGAGTGTGTTTATGTTAATTAACCTCCTCACTGCCGATGTGACCAAAACAACCTCCGGCTGGCCGCCAGGCACCATCCCGGCACAGTCTGTATGGCATAGCCCCCAACAATGTATGGAATGTGACAAAGTGATACAATCTTTCCAGTTTCCAAACTTTTCTATTACTGTTTTATTTTCCTTCCCTTAGTTATATTCTAGGATAGTAGAATTAGTCAATTCTTTATTCACGTGTTCTTCATACATTAACTAGTACTAACTGATCACCTACTATGTACCAAACACTGAGTCAAGAACTTCAGGAAATGTAATAATAAGTGAAACCTGGTCCTTTTCCTTGAGGAGCTTGCTGACTGCTCAGTACTAACCATTCTTTTATGTCTGTGCAGTTGAAGGCCTATGGAGCATCTTCTCTTATTGTGGAATCTTGGGGTATTCTGAATTTTATTTTCAAGTGAGTGCCATCAAGAAAATAAATTATATCTTTCTCAAAGACCCTTCTGAAAGGATCATGCTCTCTTTGCTTTTTAACCACACAGTCCTCAGTTCTTGTTGTCTGACTTCTACTTCTAGGACTATATGAGAATTTTCCTTATGTGAGGCTTCTAAGACCTCCTTGCTGCCAAACCCAAGTCAGAGGGATGGATGTGGAGAGAGAGAATGGTGTGGAAATGTATTCTTCCCACATGTACCTATCAGATCTTGTTAGGGAAACTGCATTTTTTTTCTCTGTGGAGAATGGTGTCCCTTACAAGGCCTTGAGTCTCCAGTGGGCTATAATTTTGTCTTATCTGAACTTCTGTGCACATTTGTTGGAAGAAACTTCTCCCTCTTTCAAGTCTGTCCTTTTTATGAGGCTTTAGTGCAATACACTAAAATGCACTAATATGTTTTTTTGCATAAGTGACAACTTCGTCTGATGTCAAAATGGCCCCCTGAGAAGAGATAGGTTGCCTTGATCATAGGACTGGTCGAGTGACTGAGATGGTAGGTATATTCCATGGGGAAGGGACATCGGGATTGGTTGCCAGCTGGTGAGGCAGACTCTTAGGTCCAGGAGTCCAAGGGATGAGGTGAGTTTGAATAAGGACACAACTAGGATTCATAGACTAAAAAATGATAAAGTAGAAATTGTCCAGAGCAGAATTCATGTTAACCGGTAGAACAAAATCTTTTAGAGCTGGAGGAGTAAGATCACTAAGTCCTCAGGAAAGAGGCACTTTCAAAACTCTCTGAAGGGAAGTGGTTATCTTGCCCAATTCATACTTGAAATACAAATAAATAAAACTACCCTGAGACATGATAGACACTCGCCTTTTTAGTTTCATGGTAACTTTGTGCACATAAATTTCAGAATTCCTGAGTGTTCAATTCTTTGCCCTCTATTCTTTTTATTGGAGATATGTGTGTATTTGTGTGTGTGCATATGTGTGCAGGTGTGTGTGTGAGGGTGTGTGTGTGTGTGTGTGTGTGTGTGGCCTTTGAGCAATTATATCCATAGTCCTGATTTTAGTTAACAGAGTATATTGACAATCTCAGAATAACTCTCTCATGAACTTGGTTATCATTTCATAGTTATCATCTTTAGACATCCATTACCATGATTTCACATATATTAATTTGACAAATATTAAGTACTGGCACAACAATGATTAAGGCTAACATAATTCTCCTTATGATGCTAACAACCTAGAAGGGGTACCATGCTGATTATATTGAAAAAAACTTTGGTTCCCTTAACATGGCAAGTATGGCATGCACCGTGATCAGTGCATAATAAACATGAAACAAATTTGTAGGATCAACAAATAACAAAGTGAATATGCCATGTTCTCTCTTACCTGTCTGCCTGTGTGCTTTTCTTGGCCTAGAATGTTCCATGCATGCTTCTGATAAACTTCTACATTGTGTTTGATTCTTCTTGGTGCCATCATGTGTTCCATGGGGAAGGAACATGGGGATTGGTTTCTATTTGGTGAAATACATAGGCCTAGGAGTCCAAGGGGCAAGCTAAGTGTGACTATGACATAGCTAGGATTCAGAGACGAAAGAATGGCATCCCAGACAATCTGGGTGTTCCTTTTCTTGTGCTCACAAGGAACCATTTATAGCTCACTCATGCCTAATCTGTAGAACCTAGGCTCAAACTCAAGTGTCATATGGCACATCTTTACATGCTGGTATCTCTGTGGCTGGGACCTTGCTTCTTTCAGGTCCCTGCCCAGCACCCCACCAAAGACTTGTTCCCAGTAATCTTCAGAGTGTGATTTAGTAAATAGAAAGACATGAATGTAATAAATTACCCTTCCACAATTGCATTTGTATCCAAAGCTAGCCGTATTTTTATCCCAGATTTTCTCTTGGATATCTCCTCTTTCTTCCTGTGTCAACTAGGACTCAGACAACTTGTTATTTTTGAATGTGTTTTTTGTCTTCCAGTCTTTCTGCCTTTCACATATGGTTGCTTATGATTGGATGCCTCTGCTTCTGGTAATAACTACCCACAATGCAGGAATCCTCAAACATTAGCCTCCTTCACAACCTTTACTACTCTTCGGACTCACCAAATAACCCCTCATTCTCAGCATATTTCCCATTTCCCTATCTGAAATTATTTCATCTTTCCTTGAAACACCATTACATTCTTTGTATAGACCATTGGGAATTCTCCTTTCTATTATAGCTCTTGTTTTGTAACACATCTGCCTTCAATTTTCCAAGCACCCTGGAAGAAGGATATTTGCCTTGCACAGAGCCTTTCAAAGAGGAAATAGGCATTTATTCAGAAAGAATTTGTGCATCAACTTCTAGTTAAATTCAGGTAAACCATGTAGACAAGCAGTCTCTCCCTGCTGTTTCTCTCCCCTCACTTTCTGTTTCTCTCTCTCCTGCATTGTATGAACATGGTTAAAAAAGGGGGGGCACAGAATTTCTTTGATAAAATCTGAAGAATATGATCTCTATTCTGCTGGGAAGACAGCAAGATTGACAGAGTTGCTGACCCAGCAGTAGCCACCAAAGCATGTCACCATGGCATATCAGACACCAGGAACAGAGAAGACTCTGACAAAGCCAGGTCCCATACAGAATACATAGAACTAAAATGGTATTGGTTCCCTCAAGAGCAACCCGAGAAGTTAGAAGATCATAAAGCAATATAGAGTGCTGCACTCAAAACTGTCAAAATTCTGAAGGGAGATGATTTCAGGTATGCAAAATCTCAAAAATTACATACTATGCATCCTTTTGCAGGAAGGTATTAGAGAGTGTGATTTATACAACAAGGACATCAATTAAATAAGAGAGAGTTTTAAATCCCAGAAAACAGGAACTATGTTGCAGGAAAGGGTGAGAAAAATATCAGGTTGGTGACAAAGTGTGACAGTGGTGAGGGTGAATTGAGGGTGGGTGGATGAAAGAGCAGCCCAGTGCAGGTTGGAAGAAGAGAGTGGAGAACTCCAGGAGTGGTATCTGAAGAATCAGAAAAAGAGAAGTAGCAGGTTATCAGACATACTTGGCAACAGAAGAGCCTATTTGGAAAGTCATTTTTCAAAGCCTTTGATGGGAGCCAGATTTAGTCATAAGTTCAAATGAATCCAAGAAAATGGATGAAAAAAAAAAGGGGGGGGGCTATTATCAGTTCCAGAAAAAGCTATGCATTATATAAAAATTTATAGAGAAAAGCAAAAGTACTGCTACTTTGCTCAACAAAAGTTATGACTTCACATAGTCATAATCATGAAAGCCCCAAATAACATTTTTAATAGTAAAGTATAATATAACTGCTTGGAAGACAAAAGAAAGGTATAGAGACACAAAATCCTAACATTACATATAAGAAAGTTAGTTATTATTTGAAATCAGTAAATCAAAAGATAGGCACAGATTTTACTCAAAAAGGCATCAACAATGTGGTCTTTAGAATCTACAGTCCTTAGTTCATATTCTGCTAACTGTGTAATCTTAGATGGTTTAACTTCTCTGAGTTTTCTCAACCATAAAATGAGAACAATAAAGCCCATATTACAGGACCCTTTAAGAGTAATACTGTAATTGCTATAATAAATATTGGCACTGTTAATATTGCTGTTAACATTAGTACTGCTACCATGGCCTGTGTTTACAACTTGGCTACATACTTTTAAGATCTTGGGTATTGGGAAAGGATCAGATTCTGATTCTACAACTTACAGAAAGTGTGACCTTGGGCAAGTTGCTTATGCTGTCTGAGTTTTCTCAACTGTGACAGGAGGAGAGAAAGTGCTTATCTCAAAGGATTTTTATGAGGAGTGAATGTGATGCATTCAAAACATTTAGCAGAGTTTGGAAAACATTCACTGTTCAGTGCACCATAATTTTTCATTTCCTGTTTTGTCACTCGCCTCTAGTAAGTCAACTATTTTTTTTCTGTACATTATCAGTTGTACCCAAATAATTCATCAGCACCTCAAAGAATTTTCAAATTGGGAGACACTCCAGTCATTGGCAAAACATTCTCTTGAATTAGTGAACTTAGTTACTCCTTTGCCATAGAGTGTGTAATTGTTCCTTATGACCTTTAGAGGTTACAGTGATTCTCAAAATGTGGTCCCTGGAACCAGCAACACAGGCAATGACCTTCACAGGTTAGAAAAGCAGATTCTCAAACTTCCCTCCAGACCTACTGAGTTAGCAACTCTAGTGACAGGTCCCAGCACTCTGCTGGAAAGAGCCCACCAGATAAGTCTTACATGCTGCAGTTTAACAATGATTGGTCTGGAATTTTCAAAGATAATACCAGAAAAAGATAGAAAATGATAGAGATGCATTTGTATATCTTGTGAGAAGCAGGTCAACTAGATTCAATTGTTCCTTCACTAAAGTTTACTGGGCATATCCTCTGTTCCAGACACTGTAATAGTAACTAAGGATTCAAGATGAATTTATCCGGGCATAGCAAACATTTTCTTGGCCTACCACAATTTTCATAAAATCACTCTCCCCAGCCTAATGGACTCTGTGATTGGTTTTCTTATAAATGTGGGTACATTATCAAGCCCTCCGGAATTATTTCCTAGCCTCTGGCTTTCTTGTTTAAGTGACTATATTTTCTGTCTCATGTCTATTTCCCTGAAAACTGATATATTGTGTGTAAACTCATCTTCCTTGTTGAATGTTTTACATAGAATTTACATAGAATTTGGCTATAAAATAGATCATCTCCTTTTTTATTCAAGTAAAGTATATACCTGGCAGAAAATTACCTTTGCTTCTACATGGCTCTGATTATAGAGGATAATTTCAAGGTTGTCTGTGATCCTTCAAGATAAGTTATTCCAAGTGTATCTCTCTCTCCCTAGTCATTAGAGATGGTCTCTGAAAATGCTTTTTCTGTAGATCTGGATGGTTCACCGGAGACTCAGTGTTCCCCATACCTCAAAGATCTTCTTGGTTTGACCACCAAGAAGTGGTGACCATAAAGTCAGAGAGCTTCCAAGGACTCAATTTTAGTAAAGTTTAAAATCTAAGTAGATTCATCTGAAGGCAGGAAAATAAAATACTAGAATATGGGCTATAAAGGAGAGCAGTAAAGAGGGGGAAGAGAAGCAGGGGAAAGAAGCCTAATCGGCACTTTAATTGGAATGAGTAAACAGTCTGCACTGTAATAAATCTCCCAGGCATTTGATCCCAATAAACCATCTTAATCCTTAGGGCCATTCTGGCAGCATGAGATAACTGCTCTGAAACCAAAATGTATTTAGCATAAAACTCACATTCCGATGTTTACTGCTTGTCTGCTTTTAAAAAAATAAATTGAAAATCCAAACTTCTTTAAGATGGCATAAGGGGAAACAGCCCCTCCTGGGTGTCATCCAGCACCTGCCTGCCACAGTCAACACTTGGATGCCCACTGGCCAGGGAAGAGGGGCCTTGATAACGGGACTCTTGGAATCCATTGTTCCATCTGAGCATCAATTGACTGGCTGGAGCTCTGGAGAATTTCCATTGCTGGTGTGCATGCAGAGGGCTTTGGGGTGTGGGTACGACTGCATCGACAGTCCATTTTCAATTGACTTAAGTGATGAAAACATCAAAGTCATGCGTCAACATGGGGTTGACCTGTAAAATCCTTGAACTGAAAAACCTAAGAATTATTTTCTTCAGCAGTAACCATGATTGAAGAATGTTCTCATTTCTTTCTTCTTATTTCTTTCTTATTTTTCAAATCTCATTAACTTATCTGTACCCGGTGTTCTTAATAACATACACTTGCCAGACACTGCTATATAACATCAACACTGCCTAGTTACAGAATTGCCCCAGGGCACACTTATGTCATCAAATTGCAGCTGATCACCTGCCAAATGAGAAGATGTCTACCTAAGCAGACATGTGACTTAGGTTCTTTAAATATACTTTAGGGAAGTAGTATTTATAATATGATTCAAATTTTAAATTTAAAAGAATAGAAAAAGATACAGAAAGTCTAGCACCAAAAAGCAAAAAAAAAGTGGTTTAATTTATTATACAGACACAAACACCTCCATTTTTTTTTTTTTTTCTTCCTTACATAAGAAGTCTAGGGTATGTGTGTAAACTCAAAGCTTATTCCTTCTGGAATGAAGAGAGATAAAGAGGAAGAAGAAGAGGGAGAGAGAGAGTGTGAGAGAGAGAGCGATCACATTACCACATTGCTATCTTAGAGGCTTCAATTCTGGACCTGTCTTCTGAGCAATGACCAAGCACCTGGGATGTTAGGAGCATCTCTTCTGTATTTTCTCTCCTCCCCTTTCCCAATTCTCCCTTCTTGTTTGGATGAGGAGTAACTGTCCTAGCCTTCTCATTTCAAGTTTGACCTCAAAGTCAATTTGGTTACTCATACACAGGCAAGAACATAAACAGATTTTCCTGGGTGGTGTTTGAACATTGAAATCTACACTATAATTCCAAAGAAGTTTCAGCCTTTTTAGTTATAATGATACTTCTGATTTTATGTACACCTCACCCTACCTGAACCTGACCCCCTTTCTTGTAAACCTAGATTACATGAGCTCTGCTCAGTTTCCAAACATAAAATAAAGTAACAAATAAAATAAAAAATAGGGCAAATGACTAAGGACCAAGTCAGAATAGAAAGATTATTAATTTGTTAAAACCAACTATTATACTTTCATTTGACTCCATGAATCCAAGAAGCAAAAAGTTTCCACTAGTTCAATCCATTCATTTTTTTCTAACACTTACTTTGACTATGATAAATAATATACAAATAGTTTCTATAGAACTCTCTGGCTCTCTTGAATGACATTCTTGCTTGATAAATATAGTAGGTAAAAAATAGGAGGTAAGTGAGGGCAAAGAGAAGATAATCACCATTATCAACAGAGTGGTAATAAAATCATGACTTGAAAATGTACTTATTGAATATCACTTGTGCAAATTCAATGTGGTTGTGGCTATTGCAAATACATTAGTATAACCTTACAGAAATATGCTAGTAGATTTAACAATCACATTTTTAGAGGTAAAAGTATTTCTTAGCTTTCACATGTGCTTACCCACTCCCTTGAAGGAGCACATAGAATCTATTCCACAATGTCACATTTTACAAAAGACATAGCAGCTGTATATACTCTCTAGACTGATTTTTATTCATTCCAAAAGGTGACTGAGCACAGTTAAATTGAAATACGAATGAGCTGAAAAATCCTTTCAGTTTTCAGGCAATCTCATTAAACGATGAAGAGTCTACTTAGTAGTTAATCTCCTCTTTTATGTTGTCATTGAATAAAGAACTGGAATCATGTCATTAATTGTCCATCAGAAAGGATGTTAGACTTAGTTACCCCAAAGCACAGTGAACAAGACAAGGTTCTAGAGACCCAGCAATAATTATTCTCTGAATTATCCTTTTTGTCTTTTTTTAACATTATATATTCTTTCATTGTGAGGTGGATATGGATAAAACAAGTTCATCAAAATATTAATAAATCCTGAAACTAACTGATGTATACATGGGGGATTGTTCTACTATTCTCTTTACTTTGGGGATGTTTGAAAATGTACATGATAAAAAAGTCAAATTAAAAATAAAGTAAAATTATATATATAAATATATGTAAAGAAGAGCAAGATTACCTGAAGGCCTCTTCCTTCTTACTACCTGAATGACCACCTGCCACAGGAAGCTGAGAGCTGGAAGCTCAGGCAAGGATTGAAAATCTCTACAAGTGAGGACTCCCTGGGCCACATCCAGGTTGAAGCTGGGAAGAGAGGACTAGTGGCAGCTAAAGGAAAACTTGCTAATGAGGGTCGACTTAAAGAATTAGAGAAGGACTTAGGGTGATTTCCCTACTTCTATAAATTTTATTGGACTTTTTGTTGCCATCTGGACAATGAATGTAGTGACTAATTTTTTTCCTTCCTGTGTTAGGTAACAATGCCAAAGTATGGTCATGACCAATGTGTCTTAAGGTTCATAATGTTCCAAGCACATTATTTGATTCAATATTTACTAATTTATAGAAATTAAGTATGATTATAGGCATAAAGGCTGAGTCTTAAGCAGGCCAAGAAAAATAAAAATCATAGCACATAATGTAAGTCATGGCCTTCTGATTCTAGAACCCACACCCAACCCCCCATCCCTCAAATATAGTCAAGGACTTGTAAAGCTCACATTGTACATTTGCTACATCATTAAGGTCTGAATATGGCTTCCCTTGACTATTTTCAATTTATAAGCCCTTGCTCTTCTACAACCCTAACACTGCTCCCCAATCCTGGCCCCTGTTCATCAGACCCTATCCTACTCTGTCTCTCATGGACTTATTTGTTCTGCTACCTAGCCCTTTACTTCAGCAATGTGGGACTTGCTTCTGGATGCCTTGACTATCTTTTAAAATTTTCACCCTAGTAATTCCTACCATCAGGCCCATCTGCTATGAGCAGAACCATTCTCCCCACCACTGCCCACAAGTTCATATGTTGAAGTTCTGACCCGAAATATAACTGTAGTTGGAGATGGATTCTTTAGGAGGTAAAGTGAACTGAGGTTGTTAGGTTGGGACACTCTCTATAGTGTTGGTGACTTTATATGGAGAGGAAGATGGAGAATTCTCTCACAATCAGCACATACACAGAAGAAAGGTCATATAAACACCCAACAAGAAAGTAGATGTCTGCTAGCCAGGAAGAGAGCCCTCACCAGAAACAGAGCCTTCTAGGCCTTAATCTGAGACTTTCTCAGAATTGTGAGAAATGGCTATTTTTTGTTTTTGTATTGGGGATTGAACTGAGGGGTGCTTGACCACTGAGCAACATTTGCAGCCCTATTTTGTATTTTATTTGGACACAGGGTCTCATTGAGTTGCCTAGTGCCTCACCATTGCTGAGGCTAGCTTTGATCCTCCTATCTCAGCCTCCTGAGCTGCTAGGGGAGAAATGTCTATTTTTGCCCCCCCAACTGGTATTTTGTTATGGCAGCCCAAGCAAAAAAACACAACATCCTATTATCCTGTGTCTTGGGTTCCATCTTTATCTACTGGATAAAGTAGAAAATGGCTTTTCCTCAAGAGACAGCAGTATGAAATTGAAAGGACTCCCAATTAAGAAATGAAATATTGAATTTCAGGTCATAACTCTCCTACTTACTATCTATGTGATCTTGAAGAGGTCATTTGAGTCCTTTGAGTCTATTTTCCTGATAATTTATTCAGTCAGATAAATGTCTACCCTCACTATTTCACGATAGAGACAATGTTTCTTATCAATGCCAGATAATGCCATTCAATAAGTTATTAATTAATGCTACATCAATAAACTCAATAAATTACCAGAGCATCAGCTGACTTCTGCCAGGTGATTATGGCCCCACCTTTAGGTGGTCTTTCTTAATTTGGTTAGAACACTGAGGTTCTCCCACTACAATTTTCTCTACTCTGTCACTTTCATGGCAGTATGTTGGTCTGGTCCTTTTCTCTGTCTTTGTTTCTGTATCAGAAGATCAACACCGCTCCATAATCCTTTTCTTCAAAGTAACACTTCTATTTGCCACTTCAATTCCTCTGTTCATCTTTTACCTTCACTGAGGATAGGTCAGTTCTTATCCTCTTGAAACATGCTCATGGTCCTATGTACTCAATGACAAACAAGCCCTTGACCTTGAAATCCTTGGTAGATGGTCTTGCATCCTCTTTTCTCTTTCATTGACAAATTTCCAGTCATCTTCTACCAAGGCACTTCTGCAAATCTTTGATCCATCCAAATTATGATTTTGATCCCATGTCAATGTTTTGCTTGGAATAGCATAAAGTCCTTATCTTTATTCATTTTTCAAAGCTTTCCTAACATACAACACCCTCTCGTAATCTCTCTCTCGAGTCATTTATTCTGAACTCCCAAAGAACTTAGTTTGTGTTTTTCGAAAGCTTATTTGTATTCACTGTAGTATCATTATTTGTGCATCCTTACTAGATTATAAACCTCTTTAAACCTTGCAGTTTAGGTCACAGTAATCATTTATTAATCATAGTAAGTGTTCAATAAATACACTACTTACCAAACTGATCTCAAATAGTATAATAAAAGTTTCAGTTCTATTGGGAAAAATACAGGTTTTGGATATTTTAGGAAAAAGATCAAACTCCAACTTAAATATAAGTGAAGAGTGTCTGAGCTTCATGGATCTACATGGGACAAAAATGATTTAAAGTCCTAATAACCATTTTCTACCTTTGCTGAAACAAAGTAAGGATAGGCAACAGTAGATCAGCTGGCACATAAACGTTCAGTTAATGTTTGTTGTATTATCAAAAGAATGAGTGCTTAAAAATGACTGTTGAATTATATACTAAATAATGAAATTTAGGTAGTTTATGGGAGGAGAGCTAGTATGGAATTTGAAAAGGCGTGTAAGATAATGATGGTTCTCTCATTTGGGAGAGAGAGAAGACTGCTTTGAGGCAGAGCATAGATTACCAGTTGAACCTTTCTTTTGAACCCTATACCCAAGGAGTTGGTTGAAGTAAAGAATTTTACAGGGATGTGCAGATTTCTGGTGGAAGACTCAAGAGCTCAAAGAGACAATAAACAGATGTTACCTGAACAGTAGGAGAAAAAACAATTATGATTTTGGGTGAATAATTGGCAGATCTGTAATATTTATCTTTCCTGACTTTGGGAGGAATTTTGGTTTTTATTTATACTAAGATGATAAAAGATGATTAAAAAGATAATATTAGTTATCATCATTTCAAGGCTTTGATCCAGGCACTGTGCTCAGCACTTAGATCCATATTAGGGTCTAATCATGCAATAGCTCTAAGAGTTAGAGAATATCTTTACAACATCATAGAAGATGCTAGAGTCACTTTATACCATCCTCAACAGAAGATAAGCCAAGGATTTAGAACCAAAATGTAAACTAACCCTTTCTATTTCAAAACCCATGGCCAAATTTAAACACCCTGGAAAGGGATGGTATAATTTTAATACTTCCTCATGGAAAGACAATGAAAGGTGATTCCTGTTGGTGTACTTTGACCAATGTATCCAAGCAAATGCTGCTCAGTCCTAGTCTTGATGGAATCAGTTCTGTTGTCTATCATCTGGAAATTTCTCCAAAAAGTTTAACATTTTTCTCAAAAATGGCTTACTTAATTTACCCCAGCTTCTAGCCACTTGCTTAAAATGTGCTCTTAGATAGACATGCTACCAAATGTCAATGCTGTATGTTTGTTAGTTGTACTTGGACTTGCAATCAAAGCACATGCCTGGAGAAAGCCTGGTTTTGTCAAATCCAAATCAAAGCTGATAGACCTTGGATTTAATTTGGTTACATTTCTTGACAAGTGCTAAATAAATCCTCTTTTGGTGGTAGAACTTAATGTGAAATTTCTAATTTTTGATAGAAGCCATTATATTGGAAAGAACAAAGCTTAAAGTAAAAAACCACATTGTTAAGTTCCTACTCTGTGTCAACAGTTGATTAAAGAAACTTACATTGTTTCAGACCTACCTGGATCCCAAAACTACCTTGTAAGTCTATCATTGGGTTACAACTCTTCTTTCTTTCCTTCCTTTTTTTTTTTTTTTTTGCCCTTTCTCTCTTTCAAGAGAATGCCAAATCTCAGAGACACTGTGATATTTACCCGATGTCCTTAGCAGCCTAGCTGGTGCCACCCAGAAAGGTGTCCACACCTTTTCTGCAACATTCCATTGACTTCCACATTAGAGAGACCTGACTTTTCACATGACGAGAAATGTATTAGCCAAGTTGTCCTTCAGCTCTTTGTGTCCTTGTTTCCTCATCTTTAAAATGAATACTATTAACCACTCAAGGATTGAACAGACTACATAGATCAAAACTATACATTACCTGCCATCTCATAGGCATTGATACATTATTCTTATACTTTAATTATCTGAAATAAGAACCAAAAAAGGAACTTTGTATAATATGACATCACTAAGCCTGATATTTTTTTCCATTCCCAAGATAGTTAATAAGCCTCTGAATGGGAAGGGTTAAACTTCTGCTTACAATTCTGTTTGAAAACTGGTAACTAACATGGATAGAGGACAGCTTTGAGGTAAGCCTGTTTTTCAAGATCATGATGAAAAACATAGACAACAACAGTGATTGCCCAATTGGCAAAGTAAGTTTATGCTTAGGGACCTAGTGATAGAGAAAATTACATGCTATAAGTGTATGAAGGATTTTATAATCAGAAACTCTGGAAAGAAACCATTAAAATTCAAACACTCCTTTAAGTTGTGTTTTAGGATTCAGTTTTTTTTTTTTTTTTTTTTTTAACTTTATGATATGGTGGGAAGCTTGGAAGGAAGACATTTAAAGCTTTCTGTCCTTTATTCTACATGAACACAGTTCTAGAATACTGTTCAGTTTGCTGTCTTACAGAAAATACTTCAAGATACCAAACAATGTTTTAAATATAGTGCCAAATAGCTTTTTCAGAATACAATGCTTCTGTCATCTTACCTTTTCAGAAAACAGCTTTTCCTCCTGGTTACTCTCTTAAAGCTATCGAAATAATAATGCCTGAGTTAACAGTTAAGAATAATTTATCACATAATATGCCACTTTGGATAAGTTTATACAAGTAATTAGTAATGAATATATAGCAATTAGTAATTTATTTACATAATTAGAACATTTTACTCATGAGAAAGCAGCCCTACCTTCTGTGACTTTTGATAAGATAGGACAGATTTAGTTGCAGGGTCAGATCTTTTCCCAAATATGAAGACAATAAAATTACATCAGCATACAGGGTTTTGGGAAGAACATTTTATTGCTAAGCATATCCTTGAACAAAAATGCAAATATAAAATGAAAAGGAAAAGGAAAAAGAAAAAGCAGTAACATCACAACATCATAAAATAAATTCCTTTAGGATTTGCTAATAAAACAACGAAATATGATAAAAGCTCACATACAGAATGCACATGTTCCCATAAAACTGTCCGAATAGAAACTTACACTAAAAGGAATGTAACAAATGTGTTTTTACTCAAATTTAAGAAAAAAATGTAAAGAAAGAAAGTAGGAAATCAGTTCACAAGATCTCAAGACTCCAAGAACAGCAATCTTTTACAGACATCGAGATATAATCAACTTCATATAGGCTGGGCCATTTAAGTTCTCTAAAATCGTGCTTTGATATCTTTTTATAGTCCTGTCTTTTTAATGACAACAAAAAATCAGAAACTCTTAACACATTGAAATATCAGATAAGGAGGAACACCTCTTTCCATACATATTAGTAAAGGCTACCATTGTTTAGATTGCGCTTTTCGCCCCATGTCTTTCAGATATTTTTTTCAAAGTCAAATATTCATGCAACTTACAAAGACCAGCAAGAGTAGATTTCTAAATCTAAACAGCTGATTGGTTTTCATCTGTACAAAAAAAAAATTGTATATATCTGACCCTCCAGAGGACACACTCCAGTTTCATATGAATGTTTATCTTGCTTTGTCTCTTGCTTTTTGAATAGCTATGGCCACACAACCAGTTTATTATTTTTCTGTACATTGTTTCCTCTTTACAAAAAGAAAACAAAAAGACAACTGGAATATAAACCAAACAAACTAAAATAAACAAATAGAAAGGAAATAACAGTTCTTCAAGCAGTATGTACATAGGTGGCTAAGGAATTATACCAGCAAAAATGTAGTAAAATATGTAAACAAAATCTGAGAAGATTTTTTTTTAATTCTCTTTGACACAGTTAACTGTGACAAAACTAAAACTCACACTTTCTTCACATTTTAAGGTTTACTTTTTTGTTGTTTTGTTATTTTCTTTTAAAATAACATTCTCATTCCACTTCAAGACTTTAACAGATTTCTGTGTCAGTCATCCCATCAAACATACCATGATAAATATATCTGTATATATATTTATTTATATATATATTATACTATTAAATTCCTTTTTTGTGTGTCACAGCAGCTTTATTCATTTATTTACTTGTTTTTTAAAAAAGATGGGTGAAGGGAGAAGTGAGCAAATGGAAGGACAGTTATCCGTGTCAGGCTACAAAATTAAACCACTATGGAAACCATTACCATGTTGGGGGGCGGGGCGGGGAGAACTATGTTATTTGCATTCTGTCATGACATGTTTGGCTCATGTGACCTTTGGTGGCTCCATCACAAGTTGAACTCCCATAGTGTCTGTTCTGATTATTCAACAGACTTCAGTATCATCTTGTCTTTTTTATTTGCATGCATGTCAATCAAGTACAGGTCCAGCCCACCCCCCTTCCTTTCCCTTGGAAAGGTTCTGTTTTAGTTTGTGGGTCTTTCCCCTTTAACACAATTTGGGTTAATAGACAGGAACAGTATTGTTAAGTAAAGCCAATAGCTCTGATAAAACCAGCCCTAGACCCATCTGTTCAGGGTTTGGGTGGCTAATTCTAGAATTAGATCCTGGGGGACCAGCTCTTCAAATTAATGTTATCATCCATTACATGGGTTTTGCTATGTGTTCAGCAAAGCATCTTATAGGATACAAACAACATACTCTAGAGACACCACACCTGATATGTAGAGTGAACACCATGGTAGCTTTGAGTTCATATGGCAATAGTCTCTCGTACTTTTGTTTTCTGAGTTATTTTTAAAATTTTCCTCTTCTTATGTCCAGTCATTCTCAAAAAATAAACAGAAACCCAAAAGCCATTTATCCCCTCAGATCTTGAAAAGTTACACACACACTGGCCAGAACCAGATAAGGGTGGTTTTTTGTTTTGTTTTAGTTTTTTGTTTTTTGTTTTTTAACTTTTTTTTTAATGTTTTTTTTGTTTTTGTTTTTTACATAATTAAACTGAAAAAAAAAAAAACAAAACAAAACATTGTTACAGTCAAGCTTCACAAACATCATTACAGACTCACTTGGAGTTATGGAACAAGTAAGCCATGAAGTCTTGTACCTCTCGTGAAAGGTCCTGGAGAGAAGGGAGCTTGCGAGTCCGCGGCCGCGGTGCAGCCCGGGCGGAGCGCAGGGCTCTGGGCTGGGCTTTATGATACAGCAGGGCGGAGAGAACCTTCTGTCTCCCGGCCGTGGCTGACCCTCGCAGCCGCGGCCGATCGCTGCAGAGAGATCCCTCTTGGTGTGTGTCCTTTTAAAAATGGTTTTCCCCACCATGGTCATGGAATACCCCATCTCAGAACAGTTCGGACGTCTGTCGCATCTAAGTGTCAAAGTACTCCTATGTGGATGTAGAAATAAATCTGTTTGAAATCCAGGTCTCATTGGGGTCACCATGTCTACACGTAATACTCCTTGTCCTTGTTCTTCTGTTTCTTGTGGCCGCTCTTTGAGCTCGGTTGCTTCTCCTTCATGAGCGTGCCGTTGCTCTGGGCCGAGTTGCTGATGTAGTTCCGCGTCTCGTCCACTTGATAGGACCCCTCGTCCCTGTTCCTGTACTTGTACATGGCGTACAGGAGGATCAAGATGCAGAGGGCGGCAGCAGCCACAATGCCGACGACCATCCCTGTTGTACTGCTCGACTCCCGGATCACCTCTGAGGCCCCCGGAACCCGTCTGATTCCTGGCTCCGTGGGGTTTGCTGTGGGCACATTACGGAACATGGGGGAAGTAATTAGTGGGCTCTTCAGTTTGGTGCTGTCTAGCTCATAGGCAGTGGGCAACGGAAGCAAGACTATATCAGGCTGGGGTTTGAGATCACGGTTATTCATTTTGCCAGCTGGCAATTTGGGCACCATCCCAGACGAGGAGGAAGCTGTGAAGCGGATCAGCTCAGGGGACAAAGATGTGGTAGTAGTCCTACTAGTTTCGGAGACTTTGTTAGGTCTAAAGTCCTTGGATTCCCACTTGGGCGCATGTGCTTTGTAGCCACCTTCGAAGATTGAAGTGGAAAGACTCTTATCTGTTACCAAGGAGAAGGTGGTGTAAAAATCTTCATCATCAGTAGGGGGCAGGTTAGAGTCAAAGGTTTCCCCTGAGCCATACCCAGATATCACCAAGCCATCATCATCACAACCATCGCTGCCTTGGTCCGACAAGCAAGGTAACCCCGCCTCAGAGGTCATGGACAGGGAATCTTTGGTGGTCTCAATAATGGTGAGGAGGGGGCGGAAGGTAGGGGGGAGTGTAATGGAAGGTACACGAGTAGCAATAGGAGGGGTAGCTAAAGGGTCTTCTACAAGAAGAGGGATAACTAATTCACCTCCTGGGAGGGAAAAGAAAAAGAAAAACAGAATTAGTACACGTGTAAACACAGGCTGCAGTCACTCTCCATGAAAGCAGTTCATAGGATATGCCTCTGAACTTGTAATACGAGGGCCCGGATCCACATTAGGGATCTTTTGTGATTGTAGCCTAAAGCATTCTAGGTTGACCTAGAGCCCATTATTTGCCTCTGATTACCCAAACCAAAAATCCTTAGACTGGGGTCATAGAGTTAAAAGATACTCTCAAGTAATTATTTGGATAGAATTCAAATATACTGTTTCCAGGATCTGCTCAGGCAGTGATGTCTTTCAATTATACTGTTACAAATACTGACAAACTATCAAAAGGATGTGTGTGTGTGGGGGGGGTGCATACATACTGTATGCTTGATTTGTGGATTTATGAATGTGCATATAGCATTTCTTTTTGCCTTCTTGAGTCTCTACTTACTTGCTCTCCTGAGGATGGAAATGACCCACTCTTCATATTACTGAGATGGAATCCACGATCAAGGGATATAAGAGTTTGTAGTACTTTCTGAAGTTACTACCTTTTATTTCACATTTCTTTTTACAGGAAAAAGAGCACACAAAATGTATTACATGCCTAAGACATGGGAATATTTTACTCCTATACTTTTTTTTTTTTTTTGGCGGTACTGGGGATTCCTATACTTCTTAATTGCAGTTCTCATTTGCTGTATGCTAAGCGACAGGGATTTGCAAAAGGTTCAATGTTTTCATCTAACAAACTCATTTGAACTATGCTTTTCCAGAAATTCCCCTGTTACATAATAACTTGCCTTGCATTAATCTAATATATGTTTATGCACTGCTTTTATGCTATATGCAATATATGCTGAGCTGGAAGCTAGATTTTAAAAATACCCAGTCTAGATACCCATGACTTGCTGGAAACTGACATTAGATTCAGAAATGTTGACTTAGCACAGTGAGTTTTTAAATTAGCAATTCTTCACTAGAGTGGCAAAAGCATATTGCGCTTATAAACATGTGGACTAAGTCAGGAAAGAAAGTTCAGAACAGTTCATTAAATTGCAGTGCCTGGCAAATCATGGGCACCACAAGTGTTTTTCAAGTTGCTCCCTTAACTGTAAGCCCAAGATTATTTACCTACAAGTAAAATAATCAAGGCCTCTTTTACATCTCTTTATAATGTTATTTTCTAAGCAGAGGAAGGATCTTTAGAAGTCACAGTTCATGTCCCTTTGCAGAATATATTCCAGAAAAATTTATTCCAACTATAGCTTAAAAATTCTCTACCAGGAATGGCATAATGCTTCCCTTCCCAGTTAGGAAGGAAGAGACACTAATATGATATTGTCCTTGAAGGCTTCTTCTGAGCTTGGTCTCTAAGCTGTCAATTGGCATAATGTTATTGTGTGTTTACCCTTGTGTGTTCTGCAGTGGGTAATTACTACCCTTACTGTGATGGAATGGCCAATATTGAGCATTTGTTAAGAGATATGACTGTTGCTGAGTTATCCTCTTTCACCAGTGACAAAGACGGACAAGGATTTGCATTGCCTAGATACTGCCAACTCAAATTCAAAGGACGTACCAAACGGACAGACCTTTGAGCTTATAGTCTTCCAGGGTTATTCCTATAAAGATTGATTCACAAATTAGAACTCTCTCACTCAGCTTTTCATACCTTGTATCTTTAAATATTTCCTGTGTCTCAATTAGAACTACTGCATCTAAATTGAATGGTTTCCAGATGTGCTAAGAGAAGGGCCTCCGAAGAAGAAAGCTCTTGTATGCTTCTAAGCACCTGAGAACTGCTTGCATACATGTTAGAAGCATTTAATTCCTGTCTATCCAATAACTCTGCATTATTCAGAAAGAAACTGAGCTGGGGAGGGAGATGATCATGTATATAATATGTGTCATTTGGAAAGGAGAGGACAACAAAACGTTGTACTGACATCTCTGGACCTATTTGATAATTTTATTGCATATGGGAAAATAAAAGGACCTTTCTGAGAATTTCAACGTGTTCTGTGGTCCCTGTGCTAAACCCAAGCTTCTATTCTAGTGCTCCGAGTTTGAAATTATTGAGCTAAATGATCTTTTCAGGTTTGCCAGAGATAAGACGTGCTTTACTGGACTAGCATGCCTATTTTTTAAGTTGTGAACATATATAATTCATATACCTTGCGACTTGGTTGATGCATAATTTATACATCTTTGCTAGTTTTTATAAATGGGATTTGGAGCGCAGTTCCCTAAAGGTAAGCTAGTCCTAAAACTAACTCTGAACAAACTTTTTTTCTTATTATTCTTCTAGTAGGGGGCATCTAGTGGTACATTTAAGGTGAAAAATGGAGGAGGGCAGTGTTTGAGGAGCAGTGAGCATCAGTGAGAGAGAAATGAAGGCCAATACACTCTGTGCAAAGGTTCCCTAGTGGTTTCTTAGGAATGATTTTACTTCTCATCAGAGGATGAGATGAGAGTTTTAAAACTCCAGTTTAACTACAACAAAAATTGAACATGTGGGTTCCTTCCTGATGTAAATACCAAAAGTCATTTGTTCCTTGTGGCCACGACAAAATATACCCCAAAGTAGAGTAAGCGGAGAGGAAACGGGATTAAAGGACAGGGGATAACTGATCTGTTGGGAGGCAAAGACCTGGTACAAATAACGTACGTACATAAAAATGCAAAATGTGGGGTAGGAAACGAGTGTCCCTTTAAGTGAGACTGAGATTCCAATCTTCATGATTACAGAATGGCGTTCATTTGCAATTTTAGTGTACCATCTGTAATACCCAACTGGAGTCTTAAATTGGCTGTTGAGTAGTTGTTGTTGTTTGTTTTTGGTTTGTTTTCTCTCTTTTCAATTCTAGCTAAGCTTCACAGTGTTTTTGTTGTTTAAAATCTTCCAGAATCTACAAACTGTTCACTCTGCAGTTGAATTGCTATTGCCTTTTCATTCAAACACTAATACTGGCATCTCTGTTGGATTTAGAAACATAGCAAGAATTTCACAATGGTAAAGAAAGAGGGTTCTGAAGCTTGCTAATTTAGAAAGAGATTCTAAAAGGCTGATGAGCCCCAGAGTGATTTTATTTTAAATCTAAAAGGATGGGTACACGATTCCAAGTTTCAATGTCAGAACTCTTTATCCTCCCTTTTCTTTGCCATTTTGTTATTAATCCTGGTATCAGTGATAAAAAATGATAAATGATGCCCTCTGTTGGGAAAATTGGAGCTCAAATTATGCTGGTCTTTAGTTAAATTTGGAGAAGTATTTATAACTCTCCTTTCCTGACATCTCGAGAAATTGGAAGAGTGCTTCTAGTTTAAATTGAAGTTTCCTGGGAAGGAGGGATCATTATTACAAATGAGAATTAGAGTAACAGGTAGAAAAATTTAGATAATTTTAAACATGAAAACAGTCTGAAACAAGGGTATAATCAATTTTAATATAAAATTCTATCTCTAAGATTTAAGGTGATTATAGTATAGTCAGCCCTCTGTATTCCCTAAAGCATACAGCAAATAGTGGTTACTATTTGCACAGCATTTACATCGTATTAAGTATTAAAAGTAACCTAGAGAATATTTAAAATAAGGAAGATGTGCATAAGTTATATGCAAATAATGTATTTTTTTTTCTTTTTCTTTCTTTCTTTTTTTTGAGAGGGTATTGGGAGGGGTATCTTGCCATATTGCTCAGAGGCTGGCAATGAACTCCTGGGCTCAAGGGATCCTCCTGCCTCATCCTCATGAGTAACTTGGACAACAGACACACATTATTGCACTTGACTTACTATGTTGTTTTACACTAGGGTCTTGAGCATCCACAGATATTAAGGGGGACCTGGGACCATGTCTTCATGACAACTGTACTTGGGAGGGAGTTCTAAGGTCATATTTCATTTGAGAGAGAGAGGTGAGCAATATATTTCTCCCACTATTAGATCTTCATAGACTTATTTTGTGAGAGGCTGATTATGAATTTTTGTTTATTTGTGTAATACAAAGTGACTACACTCAGAAATATTGGTACAGATGATAATAGTTATTTTTCACTGCCCAGAGACAAGTGATCAGCCATGTGTCCTTACTTAGACAAGGATTCACATAACCAATGAACCTAAAGTCACAAAGGGTTATAAGAAGAAGGATACAAAACCTAGAACCCATCAAAATCCTAATTTCCTATATCACCTTCAGAAGTTTCCTTTGGTTTGGAATAAAAACTATCTGTATTCCTTAAAGTTAGCATTTTAAAATTGGGAATATACACTTTTTTGACATGGTTGTGCTTTTCTTTAAACTAGAGAGATCACTAGGGATATAAAAGGTCTATTTTAGCCCCAAAGGCTGTCCTGCTTTTTTGCTTTATGAGTGTATTTATAGATATATAATTCATGCCTCTAGGGCTGATATCTAGCAAAAGGGGCTCTCTGCCATTGAAAAAGACTGTGCATTAAAAATTTAGTAGAACTCTTCTGAACTGTGAAGATGTTGTGGGTGATGGTAAATGTAGTGGGTCATCTGAAAAACAAAAACAAAAAAACAAAAAACAAACAAACAAGAAAAAAGAAAAACAAGAACAGCATGAAGTTCCAATGCAGCTCCAGCCTCTACTTCTCTAGAGATAGTTGAGTCAACTGAAAAAAAAAAAAAAAAAAAAAATGGCCAAAACAGGGGGACCCTGAAGAGGACACTGGGCTCCAATTCCTTGAATTTCTGTTAAATCTATGTGGGTAAAGACCTTCTTTGTTATTTGCATTATTCTAATTCTGTGCTTGAAAACCACCTATCATTGAGCGAAATCATTATTTCCCCCACTACATTAGCTGTTCAAATGTTTAAAAAAAAAAAAAAAGTCATAGATAAACAAGGTCAAAATTTCAGGAGAAGACACCAAAAAACCCTCAAATGTCTCTGAAGGCTTAACTTTTATTTTAACAAGATAAGAGTTTCTAGGTAGAACATCACTCTTCTCCCCCAATCCAAACAAATGGTTTGCCCAAAATATGTTTGACTCTGAACAGCTACAAAATTCATTTTTTAATATATTCCTAGGAAAGAAAAGCCACAGCTCTTGATACAATTATACATGTAAAATACAGAATGTCAAGGGAAGTTTTCATTTGCCTTTGAAGTCAATTGAACTCAGTTTCCTGTCAGAATTCCATTGTTTACTAAGCATATGACTTTGGTTGAGTATCTTAAACACTAAATAAAATGGGAATAATAATAATAGCATTGCCTACCTCAAACCGTTACATGTTAACATTTTAGCACCTATGGCTCTTCAGAAATTCTGATTTCTACTCTTGGTACTTTTATTAATGTTTTGACCAATAAACACTAAATCATTGATCAGTTTCTTCTGACTTTTTATGTAATGGCTTCATGCTAAGGTAGAGAGATGATTACATAGGGTATAGATTATTGAGGATATTCTTTTAAACATAAAGTGTTAGGGATGACTTATAATCATTTAAATATCTCATAGTTTAAAAAAATGATTGGTCACTTATTATGTTGACCCTTAGATAGCTTTTTCAACGGAAACAAAAGCTTTTAATACAATTAGGCAAATTAATATCCTATTTAGGAAATTCCTTGTTTTAAACCTGTAATACTATTCAACATGTTGAACAATAGAAAATCACATAAACTGAGATAGAGTTCATTCATTAAAACTGCTGAGTTGCAGTGGCTAGGGATGTAGCTCAGTGGTGGAATACTTGCCTAACATGCATAAAGCCCTGGGCTCAATCCCCAGCATGCCAAAAGAACAAACAAACAAAAACTGTTGAGTTGGAAATGTATGTATTAGGCACCATTTAGTTTTGTATTTCCATAACAGTTTCAGATAATGCTGATGCCTATAATTAAAAATAAAACAAGTAACTTCTTTTTAAAAGATTGTATACTGCTTCTTACCAATCTTCAGTTTCCTGAAGTACATGTGTTAGCCTTGATCCAAATAACCTGAACGTCAGGGAATATTCTCACCCTAGAGTTACACACAATAGTGGTACCTACCTGAAATATTTTCAAAGTAAAACTTTAGATGTGAAAATTTCTTTGATTTTGGATAGAATATTGATCCTTTTAATGTTTACCTTATTAAATCCTTGAGGAAAAAAAATGGTATCTATTAATAGAAAAAAGGAGAAAGGCAGAGAGTGTGTAGTTGCCTTTTCTTGGTGTGTATGTATGTGTGTGCGTGTGTGTGTGTGTGTGTACTTATGTGTGAGTGTGTAATTACATGTACTTATATGTATGTATGTTTATGTTTGTGAATGGGTATGCTTATGTGTTCTTTATATGTATATGTTTAGATGTGTGTTCTTTATATGTGTGTATGTGTGTGTCTTTGTGTGAGAGTGTGTGTGCATGCATTTTTGCCAGATGTTTTAGCTATACATTAGAAGGCACTGATATCACAGTACAATACTCAAAATAAACACCTGGGATTCTTGATGTCTTTATTCTCAGAAAAATTGATTTTGTAGCCTGTGGTGATAGGGATAGCATGATCCTGTAAAACTGAACTACCATAATCACTTGAGAGTACCTTATTTTCCCTTTGCTGAAAGAAAATAAAATAAAGGACTGATTTGCCTGAATGTTTTCTAAGGAATTAAATTAAGGATGAAATTACCACTGATAACACTTGGAGCTAACTTGACTCATTTTTTTTCTTGGGGTATAGGCCTCCCATCTGCTATAGCCAATTTTACTTCCCTGCTGTGGAACTACCAATACTGTCAAGGTTTTAAAGTTGATGGTAAAAAAAAAAAAGTCCCTGCAAACAGACTTGGTTTTCTGTGGGTGGTAAGGACTATGCATCCACCCTCTCCTACTAAGATTGCAATTCACATTGATTATTAGAAGCAGTTCAGTGCAAAATACAACTGAAAATTAAGCAAATAGATGCAAATGAAATAAAAATACTTAATATAGTTTTCAAAATCATATAGTAGAAAATAAAATCAATGTTGCAGACAAAATAAGCTAAGGGGAAGGAGAGCAAATAACATCAAGGCATTCACAAAAAAAAAACACAAAGAAAAGTCAAAACAAAAAATAGAGGTTGTTTTGGGAAAAAAAAAACAAAAGCAAAAGAAAGAAATCATTTCCATATAAGCAAAATAATTCAAATTAAAAAAGAAAAGCATTCCATATTAATTCATAGTCAACTTACATCAACAAATTGCCCGCATGTTTTTTGGCATGAAAGAAAAATTTACAAAAGAAAGTTGTGTAAGAATGCTCTTGGACAAATAGAATTGTCACATTCTTGTAACTTGCTTTTTTTGTTGTTGTTGTTGTCATTTCTTAAAAACTTTTGAGCAAAATGTCTAATTTTCCAAATATAATAATTTACAACAGGATGATACAGGGAGGTAACAACACATACATCCACACCACATAACATGAAAAGAAAAAAAAAGTCTGCACTGGAACAAATTTTTACTTTAGGGGTTTGGGAAGGCATTGATTTTGAATTTAAAATAATTCCGATTGCTATGATTGAAAAATTTTCTTTTTTTTAAAAAAAATCATTTTGCCTTAAAAAAAAAAACTATGAATCTACAGGGTTTCGAATGAATTTCTGCATCGTTATAGGTTTTCAGATATATATCTTTAACTTTTTTGTCTTTTTGACAAAGTTTAGAATTTTTTAAATTTAAGGGAATGGATGACAGCACATAAATTTTAACAATGCTAAAGAAAGGGGGATTATGGGAAGGGAGGATGCAGAGGGGGAGGGCCGTGTCTATGAGTGCACTACACAGGAGATGAAGATGAGAGGAGTAAATGTGTAAGTGAGTCGCCATGTCCATGTAAGGGCGGCACGGAGTGATCTAGCTGCATTAGAGCTTCTGGCTGTAAGGAAGGGATGGGCAATATACAAAAACAAATGAGCCTACACATGCCCATCTATGGAAATAAAGAACAGAACTCTAACACTGACAATCTCACACACCCTAAGCTGCAACTTCTTCAACATGCAATTACTCCAAAAAATCATTACAGTTTCATTATAAGATTTTCAAATCATAGAAACAGTTAAACTTTTCTTCCTACTCAAAATAGCCAAAATACATAAAATAATAGTACTAATAATCATGATCAAAAAGTTCAAAGCAAAAACAAGAAGACTAGATTTATGCATTCAAGTTGAACAACTTCACCGGCAGCCACACAGCCCCATCTAGAGCTGGGGGTTTAGGGATTAGCAGAGGTGACTGAAAGGCAGTGCCTCTTAGGGAGCCCACGTGCTGAGTCGCTAATTACTCCCCTGTACAGAGATGGTCTAGTCTGATGCCATCTGTCTTCCCGCACCACCCATATTGTGCACAGCATGATTGGAAATGAGGCTGGCTAATCTGAATGATGTGGATGTGGGGATTCTGCAGCTGAAGTTGTTCCACATTTAAAGAGGGAGTGGGAAAAATTGCAGAAAACAATTCATAACTTTTTCCTCATAATTTTGGATAAGTCCAAATCTAAGATAAGGAACTAGCAATTAAAAAGAAATACATTGATATATATATATATATATGTATAGATAGATATATATAATACAAAAAGCACTTAATTCCCAAACAAGAAGGGAGAAAATTAAAAAAAAAAAAGTTTAAAGAAAAAAGTATTTCACACATTTTCAGAGATGAACAACCAGATGCACACGCTGGAAAAGGCACAGACAGAACAGTCGGGGACACGTTTGTTTTTGTTGTTTTTATTTTTATTTATTTATTTTTTTACTTTGTTTTTACTGAATTATTGATTCCCCTTTTTGTGATAGCCAAAATTAAAAACAAATTTTGCATTTTCTTCAAAAAGCATTTTACTTTTGGTTTCACTTCTTTAAAAAAATAAAAAGGGCGTGCAGTCTGGATGTACGTCAAAAGTAGACATTTAAAGAGAAGCAAGTGGCTAGACTAACGAATGGGTCATTGTCTATTATCCTTTCACTGTAGGAAGGTCAATCAAGTTAACACATGCTTAAAGTAAGTTGCATTTAGGGAAAATAGAATAACAGAACAGCAAGCTAGTGGTAGGGAAGGGTCAGCAAGACAAAATCAATTTGGGGACAAGAGGAAGGTACTATGTTTTGTTTCATGCCTTTCCAGTAGGGATGAAGGACATCCTTAGGCTTCTTTTCAATAGGAAAGAAAGACCGTGGAGGTTCTTGTAAGTGCTTGTGTATAAGCATGTGTGTGCACATGTGTGTTAGAGATTGGAAAAGAGCCTGTAGTGATAGGAACTAGGGTAAAAATATATTTGAGTTGCTGAGTTATGCTTTAGCAAACTTACCTTATATTCATTCATTGCCTTAGAAGGCATATTTTGTAAGGCATAGAAGGATAATCCTTAACATTGATTCGTATGTGTGTTATGGAGTTTTGTTAAACTGACAGAACACCCCCCATGACAATAGGCTGTTAAAATATGTCTGATAAATGAATGAATAATCAATTTTTTTTGTAGTAATAGAGTTGAAACTTCACTCAAAAAGAGAACAGATCAGTATGTATAAACCAGAGGATAATCATGAAACAAATATGGTTTATTGAAGTATGGTGTGAAAAATTGTGCCAGTCTTCTAGAGAATTTGAGAGACAAAATGTCCCATCCACTGTACATTGAGGTAAGAAGAAAAGAGTATGTTTGTGCAGAGTGTGTATGTGAAGTGAGAGGAAGATACTGTAGAAGGTACATGGGGAAGGAGTTTTGAAAAATGGCCTTCACCTCTACTGGAAGAGATCAGTAGAGTTTTATTCAATATTTTATCCCTGTAAGAACATCAATGTTCAACCAAGGACTGGGAAACCCGGGTAGGCAAACCACAAAGGCAAGACACTTGAGAGTACTTGGTTCTGACAGCCAATTCCAGCCACTCCTAAAAACTCTTTTGGGTGACTTTGACAAACAGAATAAAATTTGAAGATGAGTCCAACTTTTCCCCCCTGTGAGACGCCCCTTTTATTGTTTTATTTAAAAATAATTGTAGTAATGTGTCCCCATGGGTCAGTCCGTACCAAGATTTTTAGTCTCTGGTTTAATAATGTTAATTGTTATTCTGGGAACTTCACAAAGGGCAGCTGGAAAGTTTTAAAAGAAAAAAAAAAAAAAATTCCAATAATATAAGAAAAGAAAAACCCTTGTTGCCATTTAGTTGATTTTTTAAAATAATTATACTTTTAACATTGAATTTTATTATATGAGAAGGTCCTCTAAATGCTTGGATGGTCTCTTAAGGCATCCAATGACTTCTAAAGAACAAAGTTAGTTTTGATGCATTCACATGAATTGCTTTTTGTTTCATAGGCAACTTTTGAAAGCAGGAAGCGTAACTGATCTAAGTGTGAGACTTCAAGAATAAGGTATTTCCAATGCATTCTCCTCTTAGATAATGAGAGGTGTTTTGAGGAAGATATATCAGCAATTTGGGTCCCCTACAGTTTTGACTGAGTAATTTACCCATTTCAAAATTGCCTGTTTTAAATCTCTTACAAGTAGAATACTATTTACATTCTGGAAATCACTAGTTTAAGCAATTGAACATGCTAAAATTTAGGGGTATCACTTTACAAATAAAATCATATATGTATTTTTTAAACCCATGGAAGCCATAGTTTCAAATAAAGCCAACACATCGTGGATATAGTGTACACACATTTTTATAATACAAGCCAAAATTTAGTTCACAAGTACAAAGATTCTTTGGTGTCTAATGTAAGATAAAAATTGCATTACTATAGCTCCATTTCATCTTTCATTAGCTATCTACTCTTGGTTTTTTATTATCAATATGAGCATCTTGTAAGTGTTAAGAAAGTATTAGGTTTATATTCACCATTGAAGACAAATAATCCAATAATTTGCTTTGAAACAGCATATTTTGATGCAACCATTTTTATCCCACCATGTCCTAATAGCCCCATCTAAATGTAAAATCAAGATTTTAAGAACAAATACAGTCAGATGAATTTACACTGGTCAGAATTCATTATGGTTACTTGTTTTAAAGAAATTTCTGCTCTGCTAGAGGTTGACTCTGTGAAGCCCAAAGAAATTGTCAAGTCAAGTAGCCTAAGTTGCAAAATCCACCCTGCTGGGTCTTGCCTGTTAGAGGACACATTGACCTCAGTGTGTACAGGTGAGGTCCCAGAGGAAGTCCAAAATGCATTTCTGTGCATTACATTATGGATTTTAAATTTCTCAGGGAAAATATCAGAGACAGGAGGGAAGAGGGTCCCATCTCAAGATGAGTGCAACACTGGAGAAAAGCTTAAAATGTTACAGGAGGGCTGAGAAAGGATTCGGGAGAACAAATATGTAATGAGGAGTTTTAAGACTTTGGCATCAAATATACAAGGAAATCCTCCTTATTTATCCTTCTTATGAACTATACAAAAATATTTCCATTGGATGAAATTTTGTGTATCCATGGGGCAAAGGGAGGAATTGTCCTGAGAGAACCAATGACTTAGTTCTGAACCTCAACTTAGTTTTGGGGAGAAATCTTAACTCCCGTGGATATGGACACCTGGACTATGAGAATGGCTGTCATCTGCCATTCAAAATGAGCCCTGCCCATATCTTGACTTCTCAAAGCTTCCTTGTCACAGACACAGCGATGCTCAGAGGAGTGAAGGAGCTTGCTCTATACATGGTATTTATTTCTAAATAATATATTTATGGTACCAGGTATTGAACCCAGAGATGCTTAACCACTGAGTCCCATTTCCAGGCCTTTATTTATTTAATTTTGAGTCAGGGTCTCATTAAGTTGCTGAGACTAGTTTTGAATTTGGCAATCTTCCTGCATCAGCCTTCTGAGTTGCTAGAATTGTAGATGTGGGCCACCATGCCTGGCATAAAAATATATTTTTTAATCACTGAACAAAATGTGCCACAACTAATAAGTTCATGTATTATCTGTCCTCATGAAGCCAGAATTGGGGACAGGCAGTTAGTGTAGAAATAGGGGATCAGGTCAAATCTAGGAAATGAAGGCCACAAAATGAAGGCCAAGAAAGCCATCTGCCTCTGGAAGTTGGAGACTGCCCCTGGGAGAAAGGAATGTCAAGGATCTCCAGAGCCCATTGATTATCAAGGACTACCTGCCCTTATCAAGGACTGCAAGCAAGGAGCTGCTAATTAATGCCCCCTGGGCCTTTACCTAACTGCTTTGGCTCTCCCCCTGCCCATGCTTCTCACTTTATGCAGAACTGGGCCTAGTCACATAGGCAGGAAGGAGAGATAAGCGGGGAGAGAACTGGAGAACAAAAGAGACCTTAACCTATAAAAGATGTAGGGTGTGCTCACTTCTTGGGATTCTAGAACATCAGCCATGGCCCCCTTCTCCCTCCCGGGAAAAGTCTGTATTATTACCTTTAAATAAAACCTGTTTAATATGCTTGCCTTGGTGTGCTTCTCTGGTGTTCAAACTTCAACATTAGAGGGAGCAGAACTTGTCACCAGTAAACAGCGGTATCACTCAGATTCAGTGTCCACTCCTAATTACAGTTTAATTACTGAAGTTTAATTACTAAACTTCCAAGATGGGAAAGAGAACCCAGGTTACCATCAAACCCAATACTTAGAGCTGTATTAATGATCTGCTTGCTCAATTTATAACAACTTTTCAAATTTCAGAAGGTAGGTAAGAACACAGAAAGCATTACGAAAGCCAGTCCATTTTAAAGATTGGTAAGAGAGTAGAATGTTTAGCTATGGAAGGACCTTCAATAAATGGTTTTGCTCACTACCTTCATATCAGCTTTAACTTGTACTTATAATTCTGTCCCACAATGTCCATTCTTTTTTGTGACCCCTACAGATTTCTACTGACACAACACTCCACTGAAATTAGTTTATTTTCTTCTTTATCTCAACTAGACCCTAAACAACTTAAGGTCAAGAATAGTGTCTTACAGTCTGTTTCTTGCTTTGGAGGCAGCCCATATTCTCCCATGAGTGTGCCCCTGCTTTGCAAAAATCAAAACAAAACAAACACAAACCAAAGCAACAACAACAACAAAAATAGTGCCTTGTTTGCTTACCTTTATTCTAATAATCACTTGAATTTTTATCTTTATTGAAAGAAAAAATGGATGAGTCACTAAATAACTCTATTTGATTGCTTACCTTTTGACCTCAACACTAGCCTTTAGCTTCCATGGAAGCATTCAAGTCCTACATGAACACAATGCCTCACCTTAGGCCTGAAACCTACTTTGTGCTAGAGACTTTAGAGTCAGGAGGCCTAAGTTCGGGTCTGAATTGTATTGCATGTAGCTAGTTAGGGCACCGAACACTGAACAAATGAATTCATCTCTCCGAGTTTGTCTTCTCATGTGTGATGTACAGATTATAACGTCAAGTCAATTAATCTACCTCACAGGGTAGATTTGTACTACTAATGAGATTTTGAATGTGAAAATGCTTATAAATTCTAAAGGGCTTTTCAAGTTTGTTGCTATTATCTTCAAAGTCAGTTAGTTGGAAAATAGGGGTTTCACATTCAACAGAGGAGGCTGAGTCCCAGGCAATCCAGACCAGTATTTCCACTATGATCCTTAGAGTATCTCCTTCAGCATCAAACAAACAAGAAGAGCTTCAATCCTAAACCTTACAAAAAAATCGCCATTATCACTACTTATTTGCAACTCTTCTCTCTACCCAGCCCCTGGCATCATGCTATTTCTAAACCTTGGTTAGTTTATCTTTTAATGGTAACTTTTTGTTTTTTCTGCATGCAATTTTGTAACTGCTTCATTTCACTCTTCTTGCAGATTAGAGCTAAGCTCTGAAGAGGTCTTATTTAGATATGTTGCCATAAGAATAAGTCCATTGGGGGGTAGGAAAACATCTGGGAGTGAGCTCCTGTCCTCTGTTCCAACTATTCCCTGTCTCTCATCTCCACCCAGAAGCTTCACCCTCTTTATTTATAAAACCATAAAGATACATGTCTTATCTAATTCATAAATGTGGCTTAAGTACTATTACTTTGGAAATTGTAGAATATTCAAATCAAATACTATATTCTATATTAACTCTATTCTGTGAGCTCAGCATACTTTCTACTACTGAAGAGACCAAGGGGATGACATGCCAGGGAGAAATCTCATCAAATCCCTTAGAAACACATATCTCAACAACAAGGAATTGTAGGGTAACATGAGCACATGAGTGAATGAAGGGTCAAGGTAGTATTTTAGCTCTTTCCTCCTCAATGTGTTAATACTAGTTAAGAACACAAAAGAGAAAATCCATTTAAGAAATTGCCAGGAATTAATATTCTTCTTCTCATTTTGTTTTAATGCTAATCAGGTATTAGTCTAAGTAAGCCTTTTCCCACCTGGGGTAACCATAAGCTCCTTGATGCACAGGTCCAATCTTTATGCTTATTTTGTGTTTTTTAAATCTGTTCAGCATAAAGCAGGGCACAGTATAGGTCTTCAATATGTACTTATTTGAAGTGAATTACAAAAATAGAATAGCTTGGCAATACTTGAAGCTCTGTTTTGGGAAGTCAGGGGGCAGTTCAAAAAGCTATTCTTCCTGGCACTAATTTCTTAAATCAAGAGGGAATTATCTTCATAAAGTGAAATAGAGAAAAGGCAATGTAAATGGGCTCAAAGGTATGAAATTAGCCATGATCCTTCGTTCTTGACCTTGTCTCTGTGGGGAGTTTAGGGCTTACATATGTCCTTGTTAGGCCTTAATAATATTATTAGGGGTCATGTGAAATATTTATGTATTTATTGTGGTACTGGGAATTGAACCCAGGACTTTGTGCATGTGAGACAAGCACTCTACCAACTGAGCTATATCCTCAACCCCATGAAATACTTATTTTATCAACATAAAAAGTCACCTGTGTGCCAGTCAGAAATGAAGGTTCTGTCTGAAATATTTTCTTCCTTACCGTGACTAGTATAGGAGTGCCCTGATTTTCTCCTGCCCTGGTCCCTCCCTCATCTCACCATCTTTTAGCTAGTCTTAGGCTTAGTCCTTGTCTGCTTTAATTTTCTGGGTGATATGATCCAGACCCTGGACTTTAATTGCCATCTATTGGATGATATCTTTCAATTCAAAACTCCCTCCAGACTTCCAGGTTCTCATATCCATCCTCATGCTCCACTTTGACATCTAAGAGGCACCTTGAATTCAGAAGGGCAAAAACAGAACTTTGATTTTACCCCCTTCTGAGCCAACACCTCCCCTAGGATTTCTCATCTCTCAGGATTTACTCAGGTACACAGTTAAAAATCAGCCTTCGTACTCCAGTCCCTGCCTGAACTCACCTTCAGATGGCCAGTTCTCCAGAAGGTCCTGTTCACTCTCCCTTGGCAATAAATTCCTTCAGCAAATTCCAGCAAGGCGTTTCAAAAGCCACAAATTCCCTACATAGTCCCTTTTCTCCATTGTCTCCTACCCGGATTCTAGTGTAAGTCACCTTAGTCCCTTGCTTGGACTCTATAGTAGCCTTCCACCTCTGACTTCCTAAAATCAACCCTCCATACTGAATCCAAGTGTTCTTGAAAAAAAAAAAAAATATATAATGCACTAAAAAGATCTACAGATTGTGAAAAAATATTTGTAAATCATATACTAAAGGGGTCTCATATCCAAAGTTTATAAAGAAACTATGCAATTTAGTAGCAAAGAAACATACAACAGCTAAAAAATGGAGAAAGACCTGAATAGACATTACTGCAAAGGCAACATAAAAAAACCCAACAAATGTAAAGAAGACATTAGATATCACTAATCATAAAGGAAATGTAAATCAAAACCACTGTGAAATATCACCTCACACCTCAAAGGATGGCTATTATTGAAAAGATAAGATGGGGGAACAGGGGGCTGTAGCTCAGTAGGAGAGCCTTTGCCTCACACATGTGAGGCACTGGGTTCCATCCTCGGTGACACATAAAAATAAATAAATGAATAAAGAAAATATTTTTAAAAAAGATAAGATAAGCATGGAAAAAAGGGGAACAATTGTATATTGAATGCAGATTGGTATAGCTATTGTAGAACACAGGAAGAGGGTTTGCAAAGAAATTGAAAATAGAATTATTTACTATATGACCCAGTAATCTGTCTTCTGGGTGTAATACTCAAAGGAAATGAATTCACAATTTTTAAACACTCCCATGCTCTTTGCAGCATTATTGAAAATAACTAACACATAGAAACAACCTAAGTGTCCCTTGACAGATAAATGGATAAAAATAATGGATAGAATGGAATATTATTCAACCTTAAAAAGGGAGGAGATCCTGCTATTTGTACATGATGGATGAATCTAGAGCATATTATGCCAAGTGAAATAAACCAGGTAGAGGGAAAAATATTGTATAATTTCATTGATATGTAGAATATTAAAAAAAAAAAAAAGTCCAACATACAGAGGGAGAGAGAGCAAGATTCAGGTCTCTTCTGCACTTGTACCCCTATAGAGCTCTCCTGTGACTTCCCAGGTAAAGAAGCAGCCTGATGATCAACTACACATTGTTCCCTTATATTCCTGGCACAGTATTCACTAACTGATCCTTGCCCATTTGTATTTAGTCCTTCCTCACTGAAACACAATTTCCCCCAGAGTAAAGTCTTTGTCATATTGTTCCTTGTCCTTAGAGCATGCCAGACACACAGCCTAACACAGAAAATCATTGCTGAGAGAAGGAAGGAAACTCCTAGAAGCTTGAAAGCCCTCGATAATGGGATAAAGGGAGGCCACTTTGCTTTTGTCATGCAGTCTTCCATATTTTCTCCCATTGATGCTTTGCTCACACAGGTAGGAGGTGAAGAGGAGCATGTTTTAAACACAAATTGGGTAAGCCTTGCATTCCCTATCTTTATTCTCTTTTCTCTAAACCAGATGGGACTTCCCCAAGTCCTAGTTAGCAGTTCCAAAGCAAATTGGATCTTCCCAGCCACAGCTGGTTTTAAAATCTGAAAAATACATCACTAACTCATTCTGGTCTTCGTAAACTAGGGCTGGAATGTGTCCTCAGACTTTCCTTTGCAGTGGGCTAAAGATTTAATAAACAGACTATTCAGACACAGAGCTGCCCCACATTGATAGCTATCTCTCAGCAGTAGAAGGAAAAGACCCAGCTCATTATTAATGGAGGACTGATGATCAGGGCAGTGAAATATTCTTAGTTATCTTTGCCCCATGAGGCCCTGTGGCCACTGACAGCAGGACTGGGCAGCGGAGGGACTTTTACCCTCAACTGGTACCATGATTCTTTATGACTCTGTTTATAAATTATTCAGGAAGGCTTATTTGGCTTCTGTTTTCCACAAAACTCATCTATTCTGTTATTATGACCAGAATTTTGAGCATTATCTTTGTGCTGATATTTCTGTGGGTGGTAGCTTCTAGACAGTCCAAATCTATTGTCTCCTCTCCGCAGGATCCTTAAGTTCTCTACATTGTCCATTGGAAATAACTGAACTTGACAACACATTACACTGAAACTTTTCATATCTTGAAATGTTCTTTTTTATCCTGAAATCTATCTTCATTGCAAGGAAGGGGGTATTTATAACATCAATACTACCAAGGTATTTTCTTAGTTAATGGAAATTAATACTGTGCAAACAAAATATAAAGCTTGCTCAAAGTCATGCCCTTGACCTAAGGTGATGCACCATGCCTCTATGCTTTCAACTATATCTAGCTTGAGTCTCAAACAACTGGTTTACAAGGGGGAAGAAGACTGCAAAGACTCCTGGATGGATAAACTGCATGTCACAGCTTATTTTTAATTTTTTAAAAACAAGGCACATATCATACATTTTTGTAAAAACTTAAAAATTAAACTACTGTAGACTGTGGGGGTTATCAGAAATTTACTGTAATTCCAAAAGCTTAATGTATATGGGTGTCTAGATTAGTTAGTATGGATGCTTAGGGACATACATGTATGATCATGTGGTTGACATAGTGATTTCCTTGCAAATATGAGGGAAAAGAAAGAAAATAAAAATTAAAATCATATATAAATTATAATTATATAGTTCAAGCACTAGTTAACAAGAGGCTGTTTCTGGAGGGAATATTCTTAAAGAGTATTGGGAACTTAGTCTCTGCCAGATATTGGAAGTACTTTAGATATTTTATTTCACTTACGTACTTTAGATATTTTATTTCATCATTAGAATTACCTTTATATCATAGAATTACATTTATATCAATAAGCCCAAGCTTCAATAAACTAAGTAATTTGCCCAAGTTTTATGAATAGGAAGTTGAATATCACAAATGACCATGCTTTATATTAAGCCACAATTCCACCTTTAAAAAAAAGTTGAGATTTCTTGTTTTATTTTTCAAAAAATTTAATTCTCAGTGAATATGAGAAATTACAAATAAGCTAATCTTGAGATATGACCTGAGGTCCTCAGATTTTTACAGATTAATTTCACACTTTTATGTCTGAGGAGTCATAATAGAATAGTGAGAATTGATACTCAGAAGGACTCTGAAGATGTACTTTGTGGCATGGTCTCAGGGTCACCTAAGCCAGGCCTACTAAATCAGATTTTTTTTTTCCCCTCTAAAGACAGAAGGATAGGATGGCAAGAAGTGCCTAAGTATCTGTACTTTTTTCAAGCTCCCTGAGGAAATTCTTGTGCAAAGTTGGACTTGGAAACAGTGCTCCACATATTTGATTATGTTTGTTATTTTACTTGGAAGTGTTGGAGAGTGAACTTCAGTCCATGAAGGTTCAAAAAGAGAACTGAACTTCCAGTCCCAGGTGGACCCTAGTCTTAACTGTGATCTGGAATATGTCATAGTATCTCTTATTTGCAAATGGAATGAACTTCACTGGGTATTAAATCAAACATAAAAGATATTAGATACACAACTGTTCTTTTAAAAACATACATACATACTTCTAGAAAGGTTAAAAGGGTAATTATCATATTGGCATATCACCAATTATCTAATAGTTTCTAGTGCGCAGATTTTAGAACTACACAATAAATGCTTTTGAATATTCTGTCTTTTCTAGGATCATCATGGTGGTAGCTTGTCAAATAAGTACCTATTAAAACATTATAAATTATTTGAATCCTCTGCTATTTTTCTGAAGTGTTAAATTACAAGTGTTCTCAGAATAGTTCTGTTCCATACCATTTTCTTTCAAACCACATCCTAATCTATCATTGATCCTATACCAATTATTTAAAAAATCCATAAATCAATTATTGAAAGGTAAAATCATATTTGTCTTCTTTTTAAAAAATTCTCTGTTATTTTGTTCCATAGTTTAACACTGCTAAACAAAGTTTACAGGAGGCCATTGTTTTGTACAAGGCCATGGCAGACCAAAAACCGGACAGGAGTTATGTTAAGAGTCATATAACCAAAATGAACTGTCAAATGGGCTGTTCTTCTTAAAAATAACAACCGGGACTGGGGTTGTGGCTCAGTGGTAGAACACTTGCCTGGCATGTGTGAGGCCCTGGGTTTGATCCTCAGCACCACATATAAATAAATTAAAAAAAAAAAAAAAAGGTCCATTGACAACTAAAAAAATATTTTAAAAAATAACAGCCAATCAGAAAAGGTCCAGCTGACTTGATCCAGTATGATAATGAAGTGTCCTATGTTTAAACTCTAGGAGAAAACCAACTTTGAAATGACTAATCTGCTTTTTGCTCCATTTCTGCTTTCTTCATTTCTCTTTGCCTCTGAAGCTATTCTCTGCTCAGCTCATATAAGCACTCATTCTATTTAATAGGATGAGATGTTTCCTGATTCTAGAATCACAAACACGGTCAATAGATCATCAAGTGAAATTCATTGTAATTTTGTCTGTTGACAATCCAAAAAAGATAGGTTTAGACAATCAGACTAGGATGTTGGGAAAAATGACTGCTTTTGTACCTGTTGAACAGGCATGGTTACTAGCAGTCTCGAAAAGGCCAGGAGACACAGGAACGATTTCCTGTAGTGTCCCTTCAAAACCACAAAACTTACTGTGTCTATCAAAATGGCCCATTGTTAGCACAAGGACAAGACAGTAACATGGTTACAGATCAGTGTTAAAAAGTGATAGGCTCAAAATGGATCAAGGACCTCGGAATCAGACCAGAGACCCTGCATCTTATAGAAGAAAAAGTAGGTCCAAACCTTCAACTTGTTGGCTTAGGATCAGACTTCCTTAACAGGACTCCCATAGCACAAGAAATAAAAGCTAGAATCAACCACTGGGATAGATTCAAACTAAAAAGCTTTCTCTCAGCAAAGGAAACTATCAGTAATGTGAAGAGAGAGCCTACAGGGTGGGAGAATATCTTTGCCACTCATACTTCAGATAGAGCGCTAATTTCCAGAATCTATAAAGAACTCAAAAAACTCTACACCAAGAATACAAATAATCCAATCAACAAATGGGCTAAGGAAATGAACAGACACTTCACAGAAGAAGATGTACAAGCAATCAACAGATATGTGAAAAAATGTTCAACATCTCTAGTAATAAGAGAAATGCAAATCAAAACTACCCTAAGATTTCATTTCACCCCAATTAGAATGGTGATTATCAAGAACACAAGCAACAATAGGTGTTGGTGAGGATGTGGGGAAAAAGGTACACTCATACATTGCTGGTGGGGTTGCAAATTAGTGCAGCCACTCTGGAAAGCAGTATGGAGATTCCTCAGAAAGCTTGGAATGGAACCACCATTTGACCCAGCTATCCCACTCCTTGGCCTATACCCAAAGGACTTAAAATCAGCATACTACAGAGATACAGCCACATCAATGTTCATAGCTGTTCAATTCACTATAGCCAGATTGTGGAACCAACCTAGATGCCCTTCAGTTGATGAATGGATAAAGAAGCTGTGGCATATATATACAATGGAATATTACTCCACCATGAAGAATGATAAAATTATGGCATTTGCAGGCAAATGGATGAAATTGGAGGATATCATGCTAAGTGAGATAAGCCAATCTCAAAAAACTAAAGGACGAATGATCTCGCTGATAAGCAGATGAGGACATATAAGGGGGGGTAGGAGGGGTTAGCGTTAGGGTTAGGGTTAGGTTTAGGGTTAGGGATAAGGAGGGTGGTAAGAATGGAGGAAGGAAGGACTGTATAGAGGGAAAAGAGGGGTGGGAGGGGTGGGGGGGAAGGGAAAAAAATAACAGAATAAATCAAACAACATTGCCCTATGTAAATTTATGATTTTTAATTAAAATAAATAAAAAAAAAGTGAGAGGCACCTTTGAAAACAGGTGTGACAGAGGGCATTCAGTCACTTTTAGTATTTTCTCAGCCAGACAAGTCATCTTTCTTCACTATGGTCTCTGAGACCATTTCTCCATGGAAAGACTGAATAGATTCTGATATATAGTTTGCTTGGTCTGACTTAGATGGATCTCTGTGTGACCTGATTTTCAAGATTTCATGTTACATAGGATGACCATGTGAAGTAGTGATTTTAAAAAAAAAAGGTTTGAAAAAAAATGAAAGATTTTATTTTTAGCACCTGTGCCACATATAATTAAGAAAGTCATCATGGAAAATTCTGAAACCCACTTGCAATCTCTGTCTTGAAGCATAAGCTAAATGTGCTCATTTGCAGTCTTCCCTGTGAGAAGCTTGCTCATTAATTTTCTTTCTTTTCATTATATTAATCTATAGGAGTATTTCTCCCAATGCTATTAGCCAAAAGGTCATGTTTGTTTGTTTGTTTTTCTCCAAATGGATGGATGATATTGAAAACTGAAACTTAAAACCCATAAAAAGGGCTCAAAGGGCTTAAAACCCATGAAGAATCTTTGGAAAACCATGGAGCCTTGGATTGGGCTTGCTTGGATCCCATGCGTTATTTTATTAAAAGGCAGATTTTTTAAATTATATATATATATATATGGTACAAAATGTATTAGCTCTCATATAAACGACTCACTAGGAACATCTTTAGTAGTTGTCTTGAACTACTAGGTAGAGTAATCGGATAGGGACATGTCCTCACCACTCTTTTCTACTGTAAAGGACAGAACATATGGAGAAATATAAATAACTGTTGAAAAATCAAGGCAATTTCTATTTTTCCCATGGAACTGGCTGAAGGGTGCAAATCAAGCCAGAAAGATGCTGTATGCAGTTTCAGTGTTGGAACATGTGTGCTCTTTAGCTCATAAGCAGCCTTCATTTTTGATGGTATTCAATTAATTCATAGTCCTAAAGACTGATTTAGAAGGAAAGCAAACCAAAAGTAAGGTTTAACTATGTGGAAGTCTCTAGAGAAAAACTCTCTCTGATACTTTCACAGAAAATGACATTAAAGATCTACTAGGGGTGAGAACAATAACTCTGTAAAGCAGTGCTGTTCACTGTTTGTGACCCAAAGGAAAAACCCCTGAAAGAGAAAGAGATGGGGATATCTGTTCAATATGTTTTCAGAGAAACCAGGAGATAAGTAAAATTGGATACTTTGGGTCTTTTCCCACAGGTTATACATTCCTACTAACAAGCAAAGCTTCCAGAAGGTAAACTCTCCTGACCTCTATAGAGAAGACAAGATGTTAAGAAGTGGGACCTGGAGTAAATCTGAATTGTTGGCTCTATAACCTGAAGTACAGGACTAAAATTTTCTGTGCCCCATTTTAGTGCCTATAAAGCATAAAAGTTGGGTACAATAATTATTTTACCTACTTAAGGAGGTAATTGTTATTGTCAGTGGGACTCAAACCAAACTATCATTTCTCAAATATTTTGAATAAACTATAGTTACTATTGTCCTAATACTATATGTTGAATTAATGGAAGCTTATGTTTCACATTAATTTTTCTTTTAGTGAATCAAAAGTCAAATAATAAACACTTTACAATGCCTCTACCTTGCTGGGTCTTGGAATGGAGTGCTAATTTCTGTTTCTTGAAGTGAGAGGAAAAAGTCCTAGAACAATAGAGGAAGATAATAGTCTTCAAGTTGAATACAGAGGACACTGAGTTTGGTAATCTAAGGAAGAGTGTTTGAAAACTGATGCCTTCAGTGCAGATTAGTCACTGTGAAGGAATCAGGTAGCAACCCAGCTATTGACCCAAAGAAGATAGCATTGGAGCTTGTGGGTCAGGGATTTATTTTCTTTTATTTTGTAGGTGCTATGTAAATAATGACAAATTTTCAATCTAGCAACTCCAGCTGTTAGAAGAAAGTGTTGGGCATGACTAAGATCACTGCTTTGGGAAACTCTACCCATCTATCCTGATGTTCAGATGTGTGAGGTTCTAGGAAGCCCTTGATCTAAGGTTATGAGCAACTGCATGGCAACCATTACCCATCTGTACTCTGAAGCTGCAAGCGGTTCTTCTCTCTGATGGAGAACTCCTATTATAATGGCAGTCAAACAAAAGGAATCTACGTAGGTTTCAAAAAGTATAGTTCAGAAGCACCGCAGGTAGCTTTGAGTCTTGTAGGCTTGTTCGATCTGTTGTCCACAATAGAAGATAGAACTTTCTCATGATCCGGGCTGGACACTAAAGGTACATCATTTCCTAGTTGAAGAAGGGCTCCTGGTTTTAACAACCTCAATGTGGATCAAATGTCAATTGGCAAGAATCTCAATGAGTGCCACCTGAGTCTGACCTGCTGGTGTCACACAAGGAATAGAGAGAGGGCTGCAAGAAAGCCAGCCGTGAAGGCAGAGTGGGTTACAGAACAGATGCTGCACATCACACCTGGCATCTTCTTTGTCACTTTCCAGTGAGGTTCTGTCACTACACAGAACTGCTTCAGGCAATATTCTTGAAAACTGTCAGTGGTGTCCAACTAAATGTCTAGAGGAAAAACATCCATTTGGTCTAGGGGAAGAACATCGTGTTTTTATTTTTCTATATAATATTAGAAAGAAATCTTATTGAAAAGCATTCTGTGCTTATGATGCAGAACGGTGGCGATGTGGAAACCAACTACAGAAGACTGAGTTCTGACTGAAACTGTCTACAGGCATGTGGCTTACAACAACCGTCCACAGATGAGCTAGACCTTTCACCGATGCCAGCATGCAAATTACATCTTCCTAATGTGGCCAAGTCAGATACTGTGATGTCCCTCTGGTCACTGTCAAATTTCTTGTAGGGCTGTCATGATTATCAACTACAAAACCCATAAGCTTTGTGTAAGGATGTGGTTTAGTATTGAAATACTAACCACTTCTGCCTGTATTGAATACCAAATCAATATGAACCCCAAGACAATGGCCACATTCCAATTTGAATAATTATGTCAGTTGCCACTAATTTTATTTTTTTCTATTCAATCCCTCTATTGTGTTATTTGGGATGTGGCTCTTCAGTTCTTCCTACACACCAGATTTCCATTCCCTGGAACCAATGACTGCCCAGAGAGGCTCCCTAGAAGCAAGATTAGCCATAAAAATCCTAGTACAGAGGCCTAAAGAATGGGTGAGGAGAAATTACAAAAAAATCTTTAGGTGCTGAATTTTTTTAAAGTTAAAAAAATCTCCAGTGTGTTTATTAACAAATACTTATATATAATTTACTAGATGCTTACACACTATTAATTAGAAAAATTCGTGGTGCAGAGGAAAATGTTTTTAAGTGACATTCTGCAGCGTCATCAGTACAATGAGTAGTGACCACATAGAGTAGGTTCCGAAGAGGAACCTGCTTTCCAATGTGTTTAAATTTTTGTTTTAATTTGGTAAATAAAAATTGTAAATATTTAACATGTACAACACAATGCGTGGACAGGTGTATACTGTGTGGAATGACTCCAGTTTTGTTTATGAAAGGGATCCTAGAAGATGATCTCTGTGATCTGGAAAAGTTTGTCCTCTGAATAAAGAGTGAAAAGAGAAAAGGTGCCTAAGGTAGATGAAGGATGTCTGAAGCTGTGGCCACAGTGAGTCCGGTTCACATACCATTGGGAATGAGTACAGACTTTTCTGGTTCAAGTTTTGACTTTATTATTTTCAATTATTTATTAATACCTTAGAACATCTTTCTTGGCAAATAGTTCACTGGCCCCTTTGTGTTGGGTGTTAGGGTCTCCCCTAGAACACAAGAGTACAGATGTATGGCTACCTTTTGGAAATCCATAAATAATATTTTCGACAGTGGCATTTTCATTTAAAATGTTGGGTTCTTGGCTGCAAAGCAGCAGAGAAGTAATATAAGGTCAAATGATTGGTTTAAGAAAAGGCAAGGCTGAGAGAATGGAGCCTCTGGGAGAACCAGACGAGGTGTCTTATCACATGCATTCTGTGCACATTTCTGTGTGTACTTGGGGATCCCTTATCAGATGAGAGGAGGGTGGCATCAATAGAAATAAGAAAACCAGGAGAATGGACTCTGGGTAGATCACCAGCGTTTACGGAGTTTGTTTCTATTGTGGTAAATTCAGTCTCCATAGGAGAAAGAAATACTGAACTTCTGTTTTCTTGTTACATTTTTTAAGGACTAAAACCTTTTGTTAATATTATCAGCTGATGTGGGACAATTCCTTTTAGGTGGTTGTTCTTACACAGGGGGACTTATGTAACAACCTGGGAATTTATTTGTGGTATAGTGCACATGTTCTTTCTTGTATGTGTTTTGGGAGGACAGGCAAAGCCTTTTCCTCTTCCTGTTTACCTACAAGATGTCGTTACTTGGCAGATATATTTTACAATGTTGCTCCAGATTGCAAAGAGTTTTTCACACCTGGGTTATTTCCATTCCAAAAGGTCCAATTAAATAATATTGTGTTATATTTGCATAATTATTCAATTTAGCTATATGACAGAGCTACCAATCTGAATTTTTAAATTAAAAAAATCTATATGTCAATTAAGAATTTTAAATATTTGCTCAGTTGGTACCTCTGCAGATGACCTAATAGATTGATTGATAGAATTAATACAGTACTGTTTAACAACACTTGCATAAAGAAATAATAGGAACTGTGTTTATTTTATTGGTGAATTTTCAACTTTTTAGATGACAAATCTTACTGAGAATCTGACAAAGAACGACTATATGCTCTTTCCCAAAGAAAATACCCATGATAAATAAAAAATTTTGTGAAGACATTCAAGAGATTGTGTCCATCAATCTCAAATTAAACTTAGAGGGCTACATAACAAAAATAAGTCAAGGAGTTAATATCTATTAAAATGATTTTTAAACTCTGGAGTTTTACATATATATAGGTATACACACACACACACACACACACACACACACACACACACACACAAACATACTTACAAGGTAACTGTGCAATAAAAGTAATACAGAGTATCAGTTCTCCCTACTACTATGACCAATGTTGTAGCTTGAGTCACTGGAATTTAATTCATTCTTTTACTATCTCAAGTTATCTGAGTTAATATAAAAGGGCATTATTAAAACTTGCCTTCTATGTAAAACATAATTTATTCTAATAAAATGTGGCTAGATATTGTTAAGTTTGATATTCATCAGCACTGGTAAAATGAACCCAACCTCAGGTGCAAATCTAATAGTGCTGGATGTTAATTAATGTGATCCAAACAACTTATCGTTTTGGGCTTGCTTCTATTAGGAAAGATGTGTTCTGACTGCGTACTAATAGAAAAGTCTATTAGTTGCATGATTCCAATTTTCTTTATCTATATTAGTCACTGAATGGTAGGTTTCTCTTCTAAACTTAATATTTTTTCCTGGTTTCTCTTTATATTTAGAGAATTAGTTTAAAACGATAAAATTATGGAGCGATATTCAATGGAGGAATTTAATATGTTTTAATCTGATAACTTCACTTATAATTTTCAATCTTGGAGAATTTATTTTTCAAGAATCAAGTTTTGTGTCCATATGTGCAGTTTCAGATAATACTAATACCAGACATGGAAGAATGCTTTATGTATTTTGACATAATTTTGAGCCCCACAGTAATCTTGTGATGAATTGGGTAAACAACATTATTTATATTTAAAATGGAGTTTCTAGACCTCAACACTATTGTCATTTGGATTTTGATATTTCTTTGTGGTGAGGACTGTTCTGTGCCCTGTAGGATATTTGGTAGCACCCCTAGTCTCTACCTACTGGTTGTCATCAGCGTCTCCCCACTTGGGACAATCAAAATGTTTCCAGATATTGTCAAATGTCCCTGGGAGTGGGGGCATTGGAAATCACCCTCAATTCAGAACCACTGCTTTGAGAAGGCATAGAAACCTACATTGTGTAGAATTTAAGGTTGGTTCAAGGTCATGAAGACACTGAAGAGTTCGCACAGGTCTGTGATATATACTTCTCCCTCCTTGCCATGGTCCAAAATAAAATCTAGGAGACACTCCATATCTTTATTCCTTTAGTGTTTCTGTTGAACCATAAATATTACTGACATAGTAATACTGTAATATCATTAATATAAGTAGACGGCAAAAGCAATATTTGAAAATGCTTGTTATATTCTATAGTGTTGTGAAATAGACACATAAGCATGTTCATTTCGGAGAGAGCAAGACAGAAAGAACCCACCCTCTGAGACAGACATCTGGAGTAAATCACATGAGGAAGACATAAAAGACCAGGAGCAAAGTGAGTTGCAACTGGAAGGAGAATCTTCCTCTGACTTCAAGTCCCAAACTATGGAACTGATCTTAAATAGTATTTTAAGTGCTTAATGCAATCTGGCTGTTGTTGGCTTCTTTCCAAAACACTCTATTAGCTGTTGCAGTGGAATGCTGCCAGCAGCCAAATTATCAGTTTTTAGTCTCCAGTGAGTTGTAGGTACAAACAGGAAGCGCTCATCTTCACCATTTCTGAGAGCAACAGGGCTGTGCCTGACCCCAATAGCTCCATCCTCTAGACACCCTAGTAAGACTGGAGAAACCCTGTATCTGGTAAGATAAAAATAAAATCATATTCAATGCCTAGGCCCACAGAGAAAAATCTGTAAGGAATCCATAGATCATCCTGAAGTCTCAGGAGGACATGAGCTTTCCTGGAAGCAGGGACCAAATGCACAAGACAATCTGTACACCTTTGTCTAACCAGAGGAAGCATTTTCTCACATTGTGTAAGTGCCACCCACAGCCTGACCTAATTCTGCAGGAACACCCTCGTACGTTTTGGTTCTCACGGGGGAACACTCACTAACTCTTGCGTAACTACCAAGTCTATGCAAAAGAGAAAAAATGTGTGGGGCTAGGTCTGCACATGCATTAAGGTTCAGAGAAAGTACTAAGTATGTAGTCCCTTTGAAGAAAGAGACACAGTTGGGCAGAAAGCAAGTGTTTTTCTTAAAATGCTTTCAATACCCCAGATTTTCTATTGAATCTAGACATTTCCCTCATTTTTCTTTTCCTCCTGATTCCCTGGTGGTCTCTATCTTTAATAGGAATGTCGACCCTTAAAGACCTCATATCAACACTTTCCTGAAATGGACTGGAACCTCCTTATCTGCCAATTTAATACTTGTGTCACTCTAAAAGAAGTGAGTTTATTCAACCTCCTTCCCATTTCATCAATCAGCGTGAAGGAAATAAGAGAGAAGACGGAAAACAGGAGGCTTATGGCTATTAACAATGCCTTGCCTCAAATAGCCAAGTTCACAGAGTTGCCTGAATAGTTTACTGAGCAAGTCTCCCTTCATGGAGTAAGTGAGTTTGGGAGGTGAGTAATAGAACACAGTGGTGCAGTCCATTAAGACCACATAGAGAGGTTACTTTCCCTGTGCCCATATTCACTTGAACTGTTTTCCTTCATTGAAAAAAGGGTGAATTTATGCTATTGAATAATAAGCTGAGATTTCTTTTCCCTAGCCCTGATTAGTGGCTCTGTGCCAGGGTCTAGGAGGACTCTCAGACTCCTGGGCTGACCCTGACCTTCAGGCATGGTGAAAGGTAATAACCTCCCTGGGAGCCCCCACAGACTGTTTTTTTTTTTTGGTTTTTTTTGGTTTTTTTTAGGGGGGGTGGACATCTGTAGAAGACAGTCACATATGAAGCTATTCTCTCATACATACTCAGTCCCTGTGTCAGAGAAGAATGATGCGATTTGGTGTTTTATACTGCCAGAAAGCTGACTCCATTTTAAAATTGAAAGACAAAAAGAATTTTGGTAATTTTTCAGAATCAAGAGAGGATGACCCAAGCCTGCAAAGAAGCCCTGTGCTTCTTGAGCAAACTCCAGGGCCAAACGAAGGATCCCACATAAATACATCATATGCTTTTTTTTTTTTTTTTCCTTTCTAGATTCCAAACTTATTTTTTGCAAGTTCATTAAGGAGTCTCACAAAGTTACAACCCAGTTACTAACATCACAAATATTCCCTGGGACTTCATTTGTTTTGAAATGATGTAACTTTTTGGGGGAAGTCAGACCAGAGGCAAATAGATATTTGTGTGATAACAATGGCCTTCTCCATTCCTTCATGCCAGGTCATTGTGAAGAAAGCAGCCATGATGCTCAACACATTTTTACAGCATGAATGAACCTCATCGCCTCTCTTTCAAATGCTCCAAGTGTGTTCAGATAGATAAACAAGCCCTGCTTGCAGGAAGTGCCTGTATTTGAAGCTGTGGAGCATATCTTCTCCATTCAGAGAGTGTTGCGAAGCAATGCATTGCAATGAAATACAGTGAGCAGGGCGGTTGGATACGCAGGCACCTTCATATTAATAATAAAAAAAAAGGTCATTGGATTCTGTGGCCACGGTAGGCTGGGTGTGTAGATGATGTTGTTACCATAACTCAGTTCTATTCCACTGAAAAGAAACTCACTAGCAACCTCTTTCAATGAAGAAAACTTTATAGAGAAGTCTCCTATTCCTTGGAACTTAAAAAAAATGTTCAGGGCTAGAACTAAGCTTTTTTGGCAGCACATTATTTTGATCATTGTGTGGGCAATAAACCAATTCATTTATAACCAATTCAGGCTACTACTATTGACCTTGATGACTACTAGCTCCTGACTTCATAAAATGTACTATGTCACTTAACAAATCTAAATGGTAATCAGCAGTAATCTTATAAAATGCAATCAGCAGAAGTGATGGATTTTTATATGCAGAGTGCCCATGCATGGACAATGACAGACAGAAAGAAAACCTGCTGTTCCCCAATTGACAGAAAAAAAAAAAAATATTCCAGCTCAGTACTAGGATGCTGTTAGCAATCAAAGGCATGGCTTAGGAAACTCTTATGGTAATGGCAAACATTCTAGAATAGACATCCTATTATTTCCTTTTTTGAAGAAAATGTTATTTATTATGATTTGTTGTTATCATTATAAATATATGCCCTAAGTAAAAAGTAGTTTTCATTTCAACTATAGAAGTACAAACCTCAATTTTTGTTGTGTGGTAAGTATTCATAAATGAGGACACACAAAAACCATCTCTTTCGAGCCAGTAATCACTCTGTCACTCTAAAATGACATATTTGACAGTTTAACTGACAATGGGTATTGAGACAAAGACCATGGTGCAGAAAGGAATGTGTTTTCTCTCAAGGGTGAAAGTCTATGGATTTTACATAGATGGATATTTGATCTCCACCCTTTTACCACCCTCAATTAATACTCCCAGCACAAAATTGTGGCAATTTCTGTTTCTTAAAAAAATTATGTGACTAATTCACTAATAGACTCTACAGTATGTAAAAAGGCCAAGAATTTGTGTATTTCCTTGAATGACATCTCTCATGTCCAGACTGTAAATGCTTGAAGAACTAGCACAATCATGCTCCAAACTGTAAAATACAATTAAGACTCGAGAACCTGGAAACAGAGTTGGTGACTCTTCCAGTCTAAGTCATTTATTCCTGTCAATTTCCCTCTTGTTAATAGGAGTTGGTGTACAAAAAAAAGAAAGAATCTCCTTTTTTATTGAACCAACATTCCTCAGTGAATGCATTACTCACTAAATCTCCATCCTTTACAAAGCCCTCTCCCTCCCTTCAATGGCCAGTCCAAGATCACAAAACTCATCCGTTCACTCCAAGATGCAAAAGGCCACCCACACCATTTAGTTCCTTCTTTTTTCCCTATAACAAAATCCTGTGAGATAGTCCCTGCTTCCAAATGACTTTCTCAGAGTTGGTTGATTTTTCCTAATGTCCAAAATTTCTTGCAAGCTCAAATGCTTTTTTCCTCTTTGCTCAGTTAATTCTCACTTATCTCTGATTATTCAGCTCAAATATAATTTCCTCAGAGATTCCCCTGCTCACACTATCAACCCCTGCCTTGTCACATGTCCTACCAAGAATATGCTTCACAGCACCAAGTGCTTTTGCTTTATGGTATTCATCAAAGGCTGTTACCACACACTCATTTGAAGATCACTTGATTAATTAAATGACAGTTTTCTCCACTATCTCATGAGGATCTCTGTTGTTGCTTACTCCAGGGTTTTCTCACACTTAGCACATAGTAAGTGTTCAGTAAGCAGCTAGTAAATGAAGATGTTAATGAAAAAGATTCAGTTGGTCAGAATATCTTCTGTTTATCAGTGCTCTTTAAGGAATAAATATTATGTCATATTTCTAGTTAGCTCTAAGAAAGAAAATCTTCCTCCTTTGCTGAAGCTCAGGCTATAAAATCCTGCTTTCATATCAATCCACCACCTGATCTGGATTTGCTAAATAGAGAAGTGGAGAAATAAAACAATATATTAGAAAAATTTTTCAAAACTTTATTGAGTTGGACAACTAAATGCAATGACCCCACATGGAATCAGGAACTGTAAAAAGTAATCCCAAAGCTCATTATGAAGTCATTAGTGAAATTTGAATTTACACTTTACATGAGATCTCCATGTATCAGGTTACAGTTCCTGATTTTGATAATTGTACTCTTGACTTTGTAAGAGAAAGCTTTTATTAGAAAATACATACTGACTTATTTGGGGGTAAAGGGACTAATGTTTGCAACGTGCTCTCAAATGTATATATATATATATATATATATATATTATATATAATATATATACACACACACATATATACATATATATGATGTTTTGCATACACATTCCCATACAATTCTGTTATATCAGTGTTTTTGTGTCTTATATCCACACATTCACATATACAAATGGTTCCTGACTTTCAGTGACTTGAATTAATGTCATTTTGACTTCAAAACTATGCAAAAGCAATACTCATTCAGAGGAAACTGATGTTAAAATTTTGAAATTCAATCTTTCCCTGGGCTAGCAATATGTGCTGTGAATTTTCTGGCACTATTGGGCAGCAGCACTGAGTCACAGCTCCCAGATACACTCTGTGGCAAATAGTGTCGCTAAGCCTCAATGTTTGGTGGGTGAGATGTATGAAATGAGTTTTCCAATTTCAGTATCTATGTGTTACCACAGGTTATTGTAAGTTCAGGGCCATCTGTATAGAGGGAGGATGGTAAAGTAGAGGGGCAAATAGTGCATCTAAGGATCTAGGTGCACTTCTTACAACTTTTTCCAACTCAAAATTATATGAAAACCAGAAGTTAAAGTATTTCTGAGGAAGGGCAGCATATGATACCTGTGTAATTTTGTGTAATATGATTGATGGGCAATCACACTGTTATTCATACACATACACAGGCATGTTTTGTGTTCAGAGTTCTAGTGTGACAGGTGTTGGAAGATCTGTAACTCCAAAAAGGGCTTGTTATTACATCAAAAGAACTCTGTGAAATATACTGATTGATGTTTTAGGAAAAGTATAGAAAGAGAACAATTTTTTTTTTCTTTTTATCTGGTTTGTTAGTATCACTATCATGTTTTTTAAGTCCATTGTGAGAGGAACAAAACACGTATATGTGGATATAACTGTCTGTCAACTAGCTCCATTTGGAGAAAAATGACAAAGAAACACATTTGTTCATTTTTTGGGTCTAGAAAAGATGGTTTTATGTATTTAATGAGAAAATGTGAAAGTGAAGTTCTTTTTGAATTTCCCACTTGCATCGTCAATCAATCAATTATTGGGTCGCATGGAGCTGGGGTGGAGAAAAGGAAGATGCTGAAGATGATTCCTCATGAGTCATTTTTAAATGGGGCCCTTCTCCAATGGGTAAGATCCTCCTAAGGCCCAGCATGGCAACCAACTCTCCCTACATTACTTCTGAAATATTCTTTAGTGAAAATAGAACTATAGTAAAGAAAGTGGAGAAGAGCATAAAGATGAATGGCAGCTGATCCGGGAACCTGTATATCAAGATGAATAATAACAAATCAGCACCTGCACAATGCCTGACCCAGACAGAATCATGAGCAATTGGAGAATTGGAACTGCAGTAAAAAATACAGTAAAGAATTATTTCACCAATTGGTGTGATAAGGGAAGCTATGTAATGACATTTGGCAATGAATGCAGAGCAGAACAGCTCAGTAAACAAATGAAGTCAGGACACAGGCAAGGTCATAAGCAGACTCTGAATGCAGAAAATAAAAACAAAATCAGATTTTTAATGGTCAAATCCACAAATGTTTGCCCTTTAGTAGCACTGCCTGACCTTTTTGAAACATGGATTATGGAATCAGGAATTACTTAAGGACAGTGTCAGTTCCCAGTTAACAATCATTCGAATTACCTGTAGACATGATCAAACAGGAACATTCTTATGATTGGAAAGCAAATTTTAAAAATCCATTGTATGTAAATTTTCAAATGTATTTTATGTGAAATGATACTCACCATTTTAACTATTAGATGAGCAGCTTCTGATAAATTCACATACTAACCAAATCAAAGAAACTGTCCCAGAAAACAAAATAGAAATCAAAAAGTCCAAGTAAGCTCTCCCATCTCTTAAATTAAAGTGTAGAAATCACAACAGAGCTGATATTTAGAAGTGGCTGCTTGTATCTTTAAACAACCCTGTTGTCTGAATAGCTATGCTCCGGGCATCCCACTTGAACCATTTGTTTTACCAGCTGTTTCTAAAAATATGTTCATGATGGAGACCTTTTCTGTCTCCTTCAAAATTGCTTTTGTTGAGGGCCGTTTCCCATTTCCACAAGGGAAAGGGTAAAGATGTAGAAAACAACATCTGCTAAAAGATCTTACAGCTTCAGGGATGGACTACAGTCATACACTTCACGTGACAAGAAGAACAACTGAAAACCCCAATAAACTAAATGGCGGAAGAGACCGATGCACACTTTTGGATTCAAGGTAATCAAATGCTTTAATTTGTTAATATGGTCTTTGTAGCTACAGTGACAGATGTTTTCTACGTGGAGGAGAGTCTCAATTAATCTACAGCTGGCTTAATTTTCTGGACATCCTTTCAAGGGAGAGAAGGAAGAGGAAAAAGGGAAGAGGAGAGACAGTTATGTAAAGTTTTTAATTACTCATTTGCAACTGCAAATCCATTTATTCATCCATTTATTACATCTAACAAGCAGATGCACAGATGAGGGGTGGCCAGGCATTAAGGATGCACACATCACCCCAGGCTGGGCTAAAGAATCAATCATATTCCCAAGTGTCTGTTGAAGGCCACATCGAGTCGCATCTGGGTTTCTGCTTTCCAAGCACAGATTTTTAAACTTCATGGTAATGGGTCATTTACAGGGTACCTCCTGCCCACTTTTACTATATGACCACCTGGTGTGTCCATGGACCATTTGTCGGTTGATGAACAGGATTGACCTGAGGGAACCAATGTGTGCTCAGTCATACAGAGACCTACACATCATCAGCCTTGTCATCTCCAAATCTATTCAGAAACTTCCCTTGCAAGACCTTACACTATCACTCAACTCATAGGAAAGAAAGGGTTTACTATTTTTTTTTTTTTTTTTTCTTAATTTCCACTGTGACAGAGCTCCTAGACCTAAAACTTCACAAGATTTTCCTTGTTGGCCTAATGCAGTCTTTTACATTTTCAAAACAACATATATCCCTTCTTTCTGATGATAAATGTAATACATATTCTCTATAGAGATGTAAAGAATAATAACAATAAAAACCACCCTCTGCCACCACTTAGAGATTATCACTGTTGAGTTTGTTACTCATAATAGAATCCTTATACCTGATTCAGGACTTCAAACCTCGGATTTCCAAAAGATAACTTAGGATGACTTCTTGTTAGGCTTCATTAAGAGTTAGATTGTCAATATTTAGATAATAAATTTCAGAAAGCAGACCATTGGTATAGATTCCAGACGAGAAGGAAAAGGGGAGAGGATGTGATAACTGTAGATACAAGTTCTGAAGTTGCCTTTGGTGTAGCTGACATTCCTCATTTGGGCTGTGACTATAGTATTTGGCCTTTTCTTGACACAAAGATAGATCCTGTTAGCTCAGAAGGAGGCTAATTCAGCTCTGCAAAATCACTGTCTCTGCTTTCCCATAAGACTTCAGATGAGCAAAAACAAAACAAAAAACTCCCTAGATTTAGCACACACTTAATTTTATAGGCTCATATCATCTTTCTACGTAGTACTTAAAAGTTTCTATTTTTAAGTGTATTTGTGTTTACAAACTGATCTTTGCCTTCTAATAACAGGTATCCTAGTTTTTTAAAATTTGCTCATTATAATTTATGTCTTTATCTTTTCTTACTGAGATTAAATTTTTTAAATACTTTTTAATACTTACTAAGCTTTGAGCAATGGGTGTTTACAGTAGTAACTTCCTGAGACCTCGATGATACACGGCTTGATCTTAATAGTTCATAATAAGATTTGAGACTTTGAAATAGCTTGAGTCTTCAAAATCTACTAAATCTCATATGGCAACATAAAAAGCACTCTATGCTTCTTGTCTTTAGGATGTTTGATTTTGATCATCAAAAACCACAGGGTGTAGTATCAGCATATAGGGCAGTTCTCTGCACTTTTCTCATTGCATCATGGATCAGAGAAGACTTTGGCCCAATCTGGATCTGGTTCTGGCTGGAGCTTGAGAACCAGTGCTCCAGTTTACCTAACCACCTGTCCTCTCTGTAGGATGTTAACATCACCGACAAGAACAGATGCTGGTTGAGACAGAACCACAAGTGACTTCTTATCTCCACTGATAGGTTCACCATTGTCTACAATCTCTTGGTTTCTTTTGTGACCGATTAAATATTGAGTTTGTCGATTTGATCCCAAGTAGGTTGATGATGTCCTCTCTCATGTGGCAACAATGAGTGACCAGAAGAGGAAAGATAATGAGTTTTTCACACATTTTGTGATGGATGCCACATCTGTTTAGAAGAAAAATCTTTGGGCATTTTATTTGTAACTTGATACACAGTATCAGTAAAAGGGCATGGATTATGGATTTAGGACACCTGGGATTTAATTACAACTCTAGCAGACATGAGCTTGGTGACCTTGAGCAAATCAATTTACCTTTGTAGATTTTGGTTGTGTTACCTAAACCAAAACCATTACAATAAACTCTAAATCTCTCAAACTTACAGTTTCAAAGTTACATAAACTTCAAAATCATAATAATAAAAAAAAAAAAGATGAAAAAAAATTGTCTTGGATTTATGGGAGTTTGCAAGAGGAAATGCTAGAATTAATTTGAAATGCATTGTCATCAATGAACTAATACATCAGCAAGGGTTTTTATTGAGAGCAAATCCTTCCAAAATTTTAAAGGGGTTTTATCTAAAAAAATTTTTTTTTAAATAAAATGAAAACATTTTCTGTCTCATTAGTGTGCCTTCTCTGACCTTCATGAAGCAGGTTTGTGTGTGTGTGTGTGATTTTAAGCTACTTAATTTGAATGCCATTAAATGAAGTCATGTTCTCTGCACTTCAGAATAGTTCACTGGTAGTGCTACAGGTTGCATTAAACCTAGTCAACTTCCTCTACCGAGCCCTGGAGAGAGAGTTTATCCCCTTGCTTCATAGGAAAGCTAGTACTGACGAAGTGCATAGAAATGAACAAGCAAATAAACCAACCTGTCACACAGTGAAATGCCAGGTGATTGCAAGTATAATGGGAACCCAGAAGCTTTATTCTATTTTTCCCTCTCAGGCTCTCGATAGTGCTTACTATGGTGCCTTTCACGCTTACTTGCTTTCTTCAGTCTCCTTTATCTCAGAGGCTTATTAAAACAGTAATTCCAAATTAGGACATTTTAAAAACCAACCCCTATACCTCTTGCCGCCCCCAGCCCCCCCATCGTGGCTCCATCTTTCTTTTCTCATGGTATCATCTCCTCATTTTGCCTTTTGCTTTCTATGTAATTCAGAGCCTTACAACTCCAGGCACAAAAGCACAGCAGGGGTCTTGCTGATGGAGAAAGCTCATAATGTCACTACATGCATCCTGGCTCCAACGTTCATCTCATGCTCCCTCTGGAGTTGGAATACATTAGAATTTGGCTGTAGTTCACCCAGGGATCATATATGAGTCTTTCCTATTTCCTTGCCACAGATTTCTAATATTAAGATGCTAAAGAGACTAAGCACTAATTTATAAAATAAAATCCTTAAGCAACAAATGCATTTTCACAGCAATGTTAAATATGGCTTTGAACCTGTATTTTCTTAGCCTGCTCCTGTCTAATCTGCTGCCAGGTGGTAGAACACATTATTCACCTCAGGACATAGGATGCTCCTTCCTGCACCATACTGTATAATCCCTCACCTAGGACATTCAGAGGGCTTAGATATAAATAAATGCTTTTGTTCCCAAGGCCGGATGGAGTCCTATATATTGTGCCTCCTCAATTTTGTCCTCCCCATTCACTGCCTATGTCACCAAGAATGTTTTTCTCACTTTCCCCACAAAACTTATAAAGCTACAAATCAAAGAGTACAGGGAAAGAAGAGGTTCTCAGCAGGTTGCAAATATCATATCTCAGTCATTTAGACGTTTGTCAGCTCCATAACCCACACTCAAGGTTTGGGAAAGCATTACTAGGATGTGACACAGCATGTGGGTGGGAGATCAAGGAAGCTACTGCAAAGCAGGGGAGATGCAGCCTCCTGCAGATGCAGGGAGTTGAAAAGATGGATTTGCAAAAGGAAGGGCCAAACTCTTCCAGAAAAATGCAGCAAAAGTTTTAAGCCTGGGATAAGGATACATGTAAAACAATGGTGGGAAACTCCCTTAAACAGGAGCTTTGCATGCCCTATGTTATATTATGTGCTCTCCTGTGCTAGTGATAATCCCAAAAAACATTTGTTAGGATTGACTAGAATATGGGCAACATAGTTTCAGACATTCAAACAAAAATTTTGAAGACTGCGAACACCTAACCTATCATGATCTAGGTCAAAAAGCTACAGCTTGTGGGCCAAATCTAGCTCCACTTCTGCTTTTGTAAATAGTTTCATTGAAATACAGCCACACAAATTCACGATTTTGTGTTATGACTGCAGATACAAACTGCTAAGACCATAAGTCTGAAATATTTACTTTCAGGCCCTTTACAGAAAAAAGTTTGCCAACTTTTGCTCTGTTGTGATTGCTCTGAAAAAGTTGAATGCTTGGCAATACAAGATTGTTAACACTCGTCTTTCAGTAATAAAAGAGGTCTCTGTGCTTCAAAGCTAAAATGGAAGCACAGCCTAGGACAGAGGGTACTCAATCATTTTCAACTGTACAAAATTTCCTTTGTAGGATCTGACTGCAGGATGGATCAGGATTGACAACAACTTGTAATGAGACCCTCAAATGTTTGTGCAGGCCACACACTCCTTGGAAGATTCTAGCAATAGCAAACATGTTTAAAAGGATGCTTTCTTTTTGCAAATTTTCGCCTTTCATGACTCCTTTTAAGATTCTTTTCTTGCATGGAAAACACAGAAGTCCCCAAAAGTTTTGTTTGCTTTGATTTTTTTTACTGACATAGTAGATATTTAAAGCAAAGAAGTGAGTAACAAAGGGAAAATAAACAAAGGGGTAGGATTTTAATAGACATAGACATCAGAAAGGGTTCAAGGGAAAAAGCTCATTCTTTCAGATACATGTTCACTCTTTTTTGTGTTCACTGATTTGCTTTCTATTAGTTGTAACATCTAAAACACTGTGTTCCAAGGAACATAGTTATTTCTGAAATAAAGAAAATGCAGCTTCTTACAAATCTCTCACTAGGAGCCTCTATTCTTGGAATGATAACATCAGTTAGAGGTGGCTGTCATCTGATCAGATGTTTTCAACAGGAGGACCGATAATGACTAATGAGCTGGAAACTTCCAGTACATGAATTATCAAGCAGGTGACATCAAGGAAGATGAACTTCACATAACTGGTGGTATTTCTCTTCAAAACCAGAACCAACCCACCACACCAGAAACCAGAGTAACTTGCTATAACTGTATGTCTGTGGATAAATCATAATTGAAGAATCTCATAACATTATCAACCACGATTCTTGATGCTTTTTGAGAAACAGAATAACTAACCTAATTAACAAGTATTTCCTGACCACTTAATATGCTCAATATACAAACTTGCTTTCATTATTATGAAGATAGCTCTTTCATATGAAATGGTCAGTGGTCAGTGGAAAGTAAGAACTACTCCGAGACAGTATGGCATAGTGACCAGTGTGTGGGCTGGAGACAGTTGCCTTGGATTCTAATCCTGTTTCTTTTACTTCCTTGTTTGTGATCTGACTATTTGTTTAGCTCCTCTGTGCCTTGGTTTGTAAATTCTTAAGACAGAGATGATAATAATAGGCCCTTATAAATTGCTGTGAGGATTAAAGATTTTAGAAACATAAGTGGCAATGTGCTGCTGGGTTCAATCCCCAGTACCAAAAAAAAAAAAAAAAAAAAAAAGTAAAGTATTTAAGACTATAGCCAACTATAGCAAATGCTTAATGAATATTCAAAGAAAGAAAGAACAAAGTTGCAACAGTGGTAAACCTATACAGAAAGGCCTATAAATCACTTCAGGAGATTTTTATTCAGTATTACACATGCTATCTTTACAAGCTGACCACAGGAGGGGACTGGGATGTGGGTCTGTGATAGAGCACTTGCCTAGCATGTCCAAGGCTCTGGGATCCTTTCTCAGCACCTCAAAACAAAAATAAATAAATAAACAGGATAAAATAAAATAAAATAACTTGACTCTAAGAGCAACTAAATCTCTTACTAAATTAAGGCAAAATATTGCACTATGAGAAACTGATCAGAGACTCTATCTTGTCACATTAGGAGAGCTAATAAACCCAACACTTGCCTTTTTAATTCCCAGATCTTTCAGACTCTTTCACAAAGCAATGACTAAGTATCTAACCATAAAATGATCTTTTTAAAAGCTGCAGTCATTTTCTGCAACATAATGGTTCTCATGCTGTTTTAAATGTTAATATACTAGTTTACTCTATGAGAAAATGTGGAAGCAAAGGGCATTGACATATTTCACAGTGCAGTTGGTTAATTAACATGCATCAAATACTGTAACTAAATAATATTCATTATATTTTAAAAGTTATAAAAACATAAAAACTGAGTAATGGAATCATGCTGGAGATTATAATTAGGTGCTAAGAAATGTTTCTACCACAGTCTTTCTAAAGCTTAAGACATAGAATTTGAAAACCTGGGAAATGTCCTATTCATCTTCAGTGTTAGGAAGCGAGGCTTATCTGGCAACTTTTGAGGACTCAAAATTCATCAGAGTAGATGTCCTCAGGAAGGCATTGGTATAACTCTTGTGGAATTTGCCTACAGAATGTGAGGAGTTCCATCTCTGATTCATGTCTACATTTTTCCATCAACACAACTATAACATAATATAAATTCTATTTTATGCAGGTCTCCAGAGCAAGGACCTCCTTGGGGCAATGAGGAAGCTCTGCCCTCATTAAGTCCAATGAATGAGCATATGATGAGTCCAAATCGTAGCACTTCAACTCATTGATTAAGCCTGATGCTATGTACACATTGCAATAGAAAAAGAATGTATCTATTTTAAATCAGATATGCATTTGAATCTCACCTATGTCCTCTTGAACATGCAGGTATGTTGACCTTGGAAAAGCAAAGAGAATCCCAATGTTCTTAATTGTAAGGTGACCCCAATAATGTCTACCTCATGATAACTCTAAAAGAGGTTTAAATAAAATATCTGGCAGTGCTTTCAAAAGTGGGCCAGTGCTGATGGAGCCAGCTGAAAGCTACGACTTTAGGAATTTTGCAAGGTGTTTTTTAAAACATGGCCATTATAAAAAATTAACATATAATTACAAATAAATTATATTAAAGGTGAAGATAATGAAGACAAACTCATCATATCCTAATTATTTGACTATATTTTATTGTGTATGCTCTGGAAGTTGTTGATATCTATCCTTCTTTCTTCCCTCCCTTCCTCCCTGTCTTCCTCCTTTCCTTCCCTCCCTCTCTCTTTATTGTTCCCTGTGTCCCCTCTTTCATGAGAAATTCTGCTTAAGTCACACAGCCTGATCATTTCCTCTTGCTTTGCATTTTCCCTCTCAATTTAAAGAGCTACCCTGACATGACCGTCCACCTCGACATACTTTCTCTTCTCCAGATTAAAAGTATGGACTTTTTCATTTTAGGACAATCTCTAATAATCTATTACCTGCTACTTGAAGGATATGGAAAACATCAACCCCCAGGGAGAAAGGAGGACAAAGGGTCTCAGGGAGAGAAGGAAAACAATGGGCATTGTACTTTCACCATTTCCCAGCAACAACAGGCTTTGAACTTGCACAACGGCTCCGCTAACTGCCCAACCAACATATGCCCATAGCATTCTGCTATGATTCAAGTCTCACTTAAACCCTATAAGTTCAGACTCCTGTTGTAATCAGTTGCCATTTTCTCTCCTGAGAATGTGCCCCTTCAGTGTTTAACAAAAAGCATTCTTGGTCCGTCGAGGTCTGTCCTCATTTTAGTCATTTTTGCTTTCATTAACCATTTCATACCAATTTCATATTCCCTTAGTCATCTCTCATAAGTGATAAAGTGAAGTTGTTACACAGTGTCATTATCTTAATATTAGTATCAAACCAACCAAATCTTTCCAAGTAATGCATCATGTTGCCCGGGTAATCACAGGTACAATCCAGCCCTTAGACAATTAATTGGGCACTTTCTCCCATTTCTACCTCAAGAAATTCAGACCCTATTCTCAGAACTAATTTTATTGTGTATGTCAGTTTCTTCAGAATGAGAAAAGAAATACTTCAGCTGAAAGTTAAAGTGTTGGCTCTCTAATGCTTCCATGAATTAAAAAATAAAATATGCATCATTGATTCAGAAAGATCAAAAGATAATCTTACCTCAAAATATGCATGAAGTAGAACCAGAAAGTTAAAAAGTTTTTTTTCCCTCCTTAGATGGGAAAATATTCATATTTTATGTTAAAATACATAAACATAAATGAATTTTATAATAAAACACATGCAGATTTCCACAAATTCCTCACCAAATTAGGAAAAGGCACTGCTCTAAATAGCAGTGCAATTATGTTCCCTTACTAGCATTTTCTGAAAATAATCTGTTGATCTGTTTCTGAAGAAAATATTCTAACATTAAAGTTGGTAAATTTTGGAAAAACTTTTTGGAAATTAGCTCTTCCATGAAGTCCCTTTAACAGTTAAGCCAATGTAATCATGCCAAAGCAATCAACAAGGGTTTCTTATTATTGTTTGAATATTATTAGTATTAGTTTCCCACTGTACATTTTGCCTCCTTAGGTAAAAGTGCAATTTATGACTTCCAGATGCAAATCATAGTTGTCAGCCATAGAATTCAATTGAAATTTTGTTTTGCTTCTTTGTGAAGTTCCCTAGGGGGAGGGTTAAAAGTGGAGACAATAGGAGACAGAGAAATAAAGGCAGAGGATTTCAAATCACATATTACAAACAGAGAACAGAATCACAGAACGACACACAACAGTGGACTCCAAGACAAGATGGCAAGACAGATGGACCAGACAAGAGACACATGCTTGACGCTGTGCCAAGGAAAGAAAATACAAGAACAAAACCATACAGAGATGCTGCAAGAGCAGCTCTTGGGGCTGCCATGACCCAATGGAAAAACTAACAAAAAAGAGAACCCATGAAATTATAAGTACAAAAGAAAGTCATCCCCACAACTCATACATTGAACTTGCTGAGTTAGCCTGGATGTGTCACTGGGATGAAACACATGATGGCGTCATTAGAGCCCATGCACTGGTGATGGAGCCGTGGTTAGTTGATTAGCTACAAAACTGTCACTGCATGCCACACAATGATCCTGGGTGTGTCCAGAAAGAAAAGATACAACATATATTCTGTATCTGCAATAAAATTCTTTTTATGCCATCTGAAATTTGTGGAAAGGGGGTATGTTTCTTAGTTACTGGTTTCTGTGTGTTTTTCTTTCTTTTATTTACTTTTGGTTCTGGCTCCTTTGTTCATCTTTTCAATTAACTACATAGTCACAAGGAGAAGTGTGTAGGCAAGTGGCCTGTGCAGTTATGTGGGAAAATAAAACAGGAAAGGGAGGAAATTGAAAGGAAAGCTATGCATAGAAGGAAGAAAAGGAGAACACAGTATCTCATTCTTTAGTACACAACTTTCTTGGTTTTCATTGGGGTTTGTTTTGAGATAAATACTGGGGGATATGCTTAAAGGGAGAGGAATTGAAGATTAGGATGGCAAGAAAAGATTTTGTTGCCTTGTTTGATTTGTATATCTATATATCTCTCAGTATTTAAAAAACAATGATCATAATTATTCATAAAAGTCTAGCAATGAGTTAAAAATAGCCATAATGACCAAAATACTAAATATGGATCAAAATAAAATAAAGTAAATTGAACCACCAAAAATTCATGCGGCACAAGATGAGGTGAAACAACAGAAAATGTTCTTCATATATATACGAGATATATATCTATTTATATATATGCACACAGGAATGTGCATATATGGATAGATATATCTGTATAATTTTTCTTTCCACCCTTCCCAACGATTACTGAATTATGGGATCACCATTATAATAATTATGATAAATAAGAACACAAAACCTAAATAAAAGTTAGCATGCTTTGTTTGCCAAGTTAAAACAGTATCATGCATGTCTATGTCAGCTGATGCTGGTTAAGATGATGGTGTGAATTTCTGTGTAAACACATGACTGATGGCAGGGGCTGTTAATCTCTGCTTACATTAGTCTAGTATCATTTATACTGTGTCTACATATATATGGAGTGACAGGCACTATTTATTTACTATGCACACATTTTATATATATGTATATACATACACAGTACATATATTTGGGACTTATGGGAGAAAAAAATTCAGAACAGAAACAATAAAAGAAAACTGATAAAAATGACTCCTTAAAACCCAATCCCTCTTTACTTATTTTTGGGGGACTTAATGATTTCATTAAGCTATTCCTTATCTTCTTCTTGCATTGGTATTTGGAAACAGGAAGTTCTCATGAGTTGGGCTTGAAGTTCTCACTCTAAACATGCCCATCTTTTGTCTAAAGAAGTCCTGGTGCTAGATCCTATTTGTATATATAAAATTCAAATTACAGCTTGTCACTAAACTGTATTAATTTTTCAATTGTAATAAATGAAAATTTCTGTGTCCCTGAGAGTCCTGATAGTATTCCATTCTTTGTTCACATTGTTTCTTCTCTTCCTTTTCTTTCTTTCTTTCCTTTATCCCCCTTATTTTTCTATCTGCCTTCATAATAGACTGTGAAGTCCTGTAAGGAAGGAGTCTGGTCTTACTGATTTTTGGTTTTCTAGAACTCAGTCCATGCTGACACTTAGTTGTCCCACAAAAATGCTATGCAAATAAGTGACATATTAAACTTTCAAATCAAAGTGTAAACACATATTGATCTCATTGCTTCCCTTGTCTTCCTCCCCCACATAGCAAAACATCTTAGGTAATCGAGTTGGATAGAATGTTTTCTTCATTTTTATAATTTTTAAATTAAATTGGTTATTTTTCTTATGAAATGCAAAATAACAGTTGGCCCATAGGCCATTAATGTTATTGAGCATTCAGTTGCCTAAAGGGCAATAACTGATTAGAAGAACTTTCCTATACTTTCATTTCTATTCTTATTCTATTATTTAAAGCATTTCATCATTTAGGATTTTAAAAAGTACACAGTTACTATGATGGCTTAAAAATTAACTTGGGTACTGGAAGTACTGGGATATAAAAAAAATGTGATATGAATGAAGGTAGAAAACTACAGCATTAAAATTGGAAACACTACAGTCCCATGAATATCCTCCATAATTTATAGATCAATGAAGGCAATTCAAAGATTGATTGGATTTAGCCTTGGCCTAAATATGCAAATAACTGTTTGCTTTTGTGCACATTGGACATCTGTTATAACTCAACTGTAAATATGATTAATATCCACAACCAATGATCAATTAACTTTACAGTTATTTATATTACTCTTTCTAACACTAAAACATTTGTGTCAAATTACTTTCATTGTTTCCTTTATTCAAAATATTTTTTAAGTGAGTCTGAGCTCTTCAAAGTAAAATTCTGGTCATGGTGGTGCTTCAACCTTCCTTTTACTTAGGCATTTACTATTCTACTCCACTTGACAAAAGTTAAACATGGTTCCATTTACCAATCATGAGTTGCCGTTTAGAAAAATTTTTTTTTAATTTAAATGAATAAATTAATAAAATCTACTTCTTTGTAAAAAGAAACATATAGATTGCTAACCTTCCTCTAACTTCTGGAGACATTAATGTGACAAAATGTATATCTATAAACCAAGAGGATCGTGAATATCATATTTAAGGCCAATGTGCTTCTGTCACTTTCAGATGCTAGTAAATAAGACTCTATTTCTCTTTATCCTTCATTAGGAAATTATTATTGTCTTAACATTTCAATTGCATTTTCTATTGGGTTCCAGTAAATAAAACTCTAATGCTTGGTGAGTTTTTAACAACTCAATGCCTGATTTTCATATTGGAAATACCTTAGTGAGGAGTCTCAAACTGACAAAGACAGAACCCAGTTCCACCTGGCAAACACAATTACAAACATGTTCTATTCATCAGTGTTCTGCTAAATTCTAATTTCACCTAATCTGCACTGGGTATTACAATGGTGCTAACAAAAAGGAACAAAGTAGCAATGGTACCAAATACAACTGTGAGTACTATAGATTTGAGGAGTAAAATCATATCTGAGAACTACTCTGGAAATAGTAATTATTTTGTGATCTGCTGTTACTGCTATTAGTTTAAGCATCCCCTTCAAATCAAGCACTACAAAAGAGGTTCAGTGCAGCCCTATTGATGGATGGTTGTGTTTCATCTTTTGCTGCCTACCTCTGGTGGAAGTGCTATCCCTTGATATCTGATTAAAGGACACTGAACAAAGGCAAAGGCAAAAAAGCTGGTTAATTGACAATCAGAAGAATGTATTCCCAGATAACAGGTTGGATGAATCAATATGGTAGTTAAGTCATTCTATGCCCATGTCTTAGGCATACTAGGTATTTCTTTTTATTTATTTTTAAAAATCTGCTCTATTAGCCCTGTTGACAAGACTTTTATACTGTTGAAATTATAAATATGTAAATTCTAGGAAATTGATAATTTCTAATGGTACAAAAAGTAACTGAAGAATATATTTGGTTTGATGCTATTTCTACTTTCAAAGGTAGAATATTAGTATTAGTAACAGGTGGGAGAGGGAGAGAGGATAACTGTCATCAATTTCTTTGAATTTCAGAATTTATTCCCACATTTTAGATCAGAAATGTGAACTTGCTAAAGATCTTAATTGTTATTTGGCTTCCATAATCTCATGAGAGAATTCCACTTCCAGATAGTTATTGGAGTCCTCTGCTATTTATCTCTTTTTCTTGTTGAATCCAATAAGAGGGACAATAGAATATAGTATGAGTTTGCTGCACAATTTTGTATCAGTAGAAGTAAAGTTAGGAAGGAAAGTGTTTGCATGCAAAAGCTGCATATTATCTGAAATATTAACTACTGACTTCTTCTATGGGGAATACAGTCAACATTTATAAATTAGGAGTTATCCTGACCCTCACTTTTAGACAGATAGTAGTTATTCAAATATTCTAAATATTTTCACTCAATGAACATGGCTTCATTTGATTTTATTGTCTAAAGGTTTAATTCTGGAATCTTAAAGCATATATTCAGAATATGCAGTCATACCTGTGACTCATAAAATAGTTTAATTCCCAGAGAAAGAGGGAGAAGAAAAAAGAGAGAAGAACATTTATTTTTGTTAAAGAAATGTAGATTTTGTTAGGACAACATTTATTTGCATGAAATCATAGATTTTAAATAATTCAATAGGTTTTATTTTAGCTGTTTATAGTGAGATGAAGTTAGACACAGAAAAATGTTCTCCAATTTTAATTTGAGATTATGAGATATTTTGAGTCAAACTAATTCAATCAACAAATCTTAATTGAGCTTTCACTCTGTGTCTTGCTCTCAAGGTTTAGGATTTTTTAACCCATTTGCATATTTTCCAGAAAAAAAAAAATACACATCCATCAGATTTACAAGGTTTCTAGACTACTGTCAATCAAGCTCCAAAAATACTTAAACCTTTCTTAAACGCGATACAACTAATCAAACTATTCCAAACAATGGGGATCTCTAAGTACCTAAGTGAGTTCTAGGTATGAAAGGGGGATGCTTACATCTGAGTCAAAACCAGAAGCATCAAAATTCATTTTGATATAAAGAAAAATGAATTTAGAAAAATAATTTCTTTTAAAACTTGATGTCCATAAGAAAAAGTTTTTGAATTAGAGCATATACTCAGCTGTCCAAATAAATGTATGGCGTGTGAGGGCCTCAAGTGAATCTAAATAAAACTGGAAATAATGTGTAGAACTGAAATGCCTCATAATAAAACAGAAAATAATACACTTGTGAAGTGAGAGAAGACAAGGTTAAGTATGATAGACAGAGGCCTGAATAATTAGTCAATTTAGTGTACTTCTATCAAGCATCAGGCCTGGGAGAGAGTAACATTTTAGAAACCAAAGGACTGAAATAGACTGTTTAAGAGCAGAATTTTCATTTTCACCTCAGTGTTCACATAGAATTGCAGGCTTAACAGTTCACATCAAAGTTAGGTTAGTGTCACCACTATTCACTGTTGCACAGGCAGTGCAAACCTAGCCTCCAAAAACTGGTAATGTTTCTGACTTTAATTCATATTGTTCTTGAGAAATGTGAAGACTGTGGAAATGGCTCCCATTTGATACAGAAGAAGGCCTGGTAACCCTAAGCTGTAGCCCTCACCAGTGTTAGTTAGGTCCCTAGGGCAAACCTTGTCTCTGCATCCATAGAGATACCTGTCTCCTTGTACTAAAAATGCTTCTGATGTATTTATGTGTGTATCCGAATCACTCACCAGGAATATGTCACAGAATAAATAAATTTAGGAAACAAAAGTGCTCATTCTTCAAATGTGATGAGTTGAATTTTCCAGGCAGAGGGGATTAGTAAATTTCTTTGAGTACATGTTAACCCTTTTAAGGTCCCCCACTTAATATCGTCCCTCCTGTGCTCCCTTGCAGAATGCAACAGATTATTTAAAAAATTATTTCTATCTCTGCACCTGCCCCTTGAATGCTGGCACTGAATTTCTGTTCTCTGCATTTCAATGAGTTGGAATACCTGTGCACTCACTAAAAATCAAATGAACTTAGTTTGGGGTCATTCAAGTTTGGGCCTGTTCAAGTTTAATGTCAAATGGTATTATGTATGCACAGCCTGAGGACTATACAACTTGTGAATCTAAGATCTGGAAAAGCCCTGTATCTGATGACATGGGGCATATGGAGGTGGCCTTCTGGGGGTTCTTTGAGGGAAGATGGTGATAATATTTCAGAATATCTAAGTTTGAATTGTTATGGCTTATAGTCTAAAGTTGGGATAAACACTGCTGCTTATACAGATATCACTGTTAAGAAAGGAAGAAAATCAGAGAAAGGATAGAAACAGAATTCTAATTAAAGTCTAAGCATCTTCAATGATTGGTCAGCAAGTCAATTAATTTAGCATATGTTTTGAGGAAAATGTTGTATTCATATCTGAATCCTTAATATCTAGCACATGCCTACAGACACAGTTAGGTTTTAAAAAATATTTGTTGAACTGAATTACGTTGACGAGGTCATTTATAAAGCAAAACTCTTTATTCTATTTTCTGACAACTCATTTACAAAAATATTAAAATAGGAAGGACTCTAATCTAGAGATATATTGTATCCTGCTTGAGTGTTAAGAAATATTTATTGAATGAATAGATGAAGTAAAATTGGAACACAACTTTGGTACCAAGATCTGGTATGGATTGGATATATCTGCCCTTTAGAGTTAAAAACCTCACTTATCACAGAGACATTATTAACCAATAACTTGAAAAACTCTCACTAATGAGGTCACATTTACCTTCCTTCCACACAGCTAAGGAAAAAATTGCACTTCAGGGTGGTAAGGCTAATGTATTTTTGGTATGTCCCTGTGTAATGCTAAGAATGAAACCCACAGAACTTCCTGTATCCAAAGCCACTTGCAAGAAACCAAGAAGTTGGACTTCAACAAAATTTAAATTATTAATTTGGGGTTAAAGAATACAAGATTTTTATTTTTGATACATTATTTTTCATGAAACTTAAATTTCTCTAGAATTAGCCAAAAAAAAAAAAAAATAATAATAATGACTTGTTTTTTCTTAAAGAGAAGGAAAATAAAATTAAAGCAACCCAAAGAACCAATAGAAAATTTTATTTCTTTCTTTTAGCCTTTGCAGAAATAAGATCCTGATCCAACTCAGGCTTTTAATTTTATTAAACATACACAGAAATTCGATGATATCTGTTCTCTATTATATACATATGAATATTTAATTTAGAGTAAATCTCAAAACAGATGACTTGGGAACGTTGATAGGAAATAGGGTCTGCAGTTGCCTATTGGACACTATATCATATATATCTCACTATAAAATAAGACCATAAAGCATCAAAATGTATCAGGGTCAAAATGAGAAACACATTAAAGCTTCTAATTGCCAAAGTCCATTCAACTTCAGCTAAGAAGATACATTTTGAAGCATCACAGCTGTTGACATGGCATGATTCAGTACTAATTTTGTATTTACTATACTATATTGCTGTACAAGTTCGCTAGACATATAATGAACAAAATTAGTATAAATTTAATACCATGTTAACTGCTGTTGAAATCCCATGGAAAAAAAAAGTTTGGTTTACTTTTCACTTATTTATTTTTGCCACTTAAGCTCAGAAGAATCCATGAAGTTTAAGTGATATGTGTCAATCATCCATGGCTTCACTTTGAGTCCAGGCTTTTTGATCTCATTCCAATGTGAGATTCCTCATGCTCTCGCCACCTATCAATTTCAGAGCTGCCACTGGCTGCTATACATTTCCTGTTCCCGCAGTTAATCTGTGTATTGATTGTCCGAAGTTTGGTTGTCTACCAGGAATTTTTCTTTATCTCTCAAAGGATTTTGAATTTCCCTGGGATCCTTCCATGGGATATGATGCTTTCATTTTTAAATTAATATTTATATATGTATTTTATACATATATAGATATAGAAAATACACACATTAACACACTATAATATATTTAAAACACATGTATAATCACATATATGTATGTATTATTTTTTGCAAATGAAAAAGAAAGCAAGCAAAACAAGACTGACCTGACCTACCTGTACTCGGCTCACATTCAACGAAATCTTCATCATCACTTGAACATTCAGCCGATGAAACAAGGTCATCTGAGGTGGGCTGTTCATGTTAAAGGGCAAATGATGGGGTGGGGGAAAAAGAGAGAGAAGAAAGAAAAAAATAAGGAAATCAATGACAATATCAAAGATTTGCTATATTGTCCCATCTCCCATCATTACTGCTTATTTCTTTTCTCTAAAGAGGGCCTTGCTTCAGAATGGACAATTTTTAACTTCTCTAACTGAGAATGGCTCTGTGTCCGGACAGTCTGTGTGGCTCTTCTCTGAAGCTGAGGGACACAGCGTGGATCCAGAAGACTCAAGTCTGTCCCGTCTCTGTAAATCACTTTATGCATCCTGACTCTAATTTCAAAGGTGAGAATCAGGACAGGACAGGGACTGTTGCAAAAGATGGGCAATAGAAGAATCAATCCAACACAGAAATGCACTGTAACTCTAGGAGGGTTTCAGTGCATATGGTGTGCGGTCTCCAGTGCATGATTTTGTGGTTGTGAATCCATAGGCGGACATAATTAATGAACACTGTGGAATGCAGTCTGTTCAGGAGTAGCATAATGGCTTCTCTCGCTAGCAGCAATTCTTCCACATAATTGCTGCAATTAGCTGAATTACTAATGTGGACCAGCAGAGAGATACAGCACGACAGCCCCTGGATACAGGTAAGACTGCTCTGAAGAGAGCAGAACAAATTTAGACCCCAATGTTAGTTGTTCAACTTGAGACCCTTCTCCTTTATTTTATTTTATTTTTTTTCCCCTCATTGAATTCTGCAGAAACCCTATAATAACAGGGAATCTGTTAAAGGAAACATAGAGGACTAGGGGTGTAGGGAGGAAGAAGGGTCCTTGCAATTCAGAAGGTGAGAAGACTGCTTTAGGAACCTGGCACATATTGGCATATTGAATGAAGGTTAAATAGAGTTGAATGAATGAATGAATGATCTACAAATTTTATGCAAAAACCAAACTTTTGGCTTACTCTGTGTATGAGTACACAGGAGACTGTAGGTATTCAATAAATGATCATTTCTTTTTCTTTTATTATTCCCAGTCCAATGTAGTTGGGATCCACATTCCAGAGGAATAGATAATAAGCTGCCTCCATATCTATTTTTTTTTTTTTTGAAACATGAAATTGAACCCAAGGTCACTAAATCACTGAGCCATTATCCCCAAACCTTTTATATATTTTATTTAGAGACAGGGTCTCACTGAGTTGCTTAGGGCCTCCTAAGTGCTGAGGCTGGCTTTGAACTTTCAAACTCCCTGCCACAGCCTCCTGTGCTGCTGGGATTACAGTCATGTACCACTGTGCCTGGCCCCTCCTTGTCTATTGAGCAATTACTATAAGCCAGATGCTTGACGTGTATCTCACTTATTAGTTCTAGGTATGATTAATTAATTAGACTGAATTCCTAAAATCATCCTTTGAGACAGAAATGAGTATTATATGTTTAAAGTGAGTGTAAGTCAGACAGGTTACCTGAGTTGCTGAAGGATATTCAGTCAGTGAGAAACATACTGGGGATTTAACAGGGACATCTTAGTTAACTTGTGTATTTGTGACCCACAATTGTCTTATCTACAACTCGTCTTATATGATATTATAGGCTGAACTATGTTCGTACGTTGAAATCCTGACCTTCAAAATGTGTCAGTAATGGATATAGGGCCTTATGGAGGTAATTAGGTTAAAATGAATTAATTAGGATGAGCCCTAATCCAATATGATTGGTGTACCTATAAAAAGAAGAGATTAGGACAAGACAGGGATAAGACCACGTGAAGACACAGGGAATAGATGGCCATCAATTAGACAATGAGAGAGGCCTCACAAAAGGACAAGTATCCTAGTACCTTTATTTCTGACTTTTAGCCTCTGGAACTGTGAGGAAATATATTTCTGCTGATTAAGCCACCCAGTCTACGGCACTTTTTTATGGCAGCCCTAGCAGGTGAATGCACGTGACAACAAATATGCTTGGAATTTCCAGAAAACACCCTCTTTTATGTAGACATTCTACTTGCAGGATTACTGGGCACAGGGAAGAATGGCAAAGAAACCACATTAGGTCATTCATTTCATTTCACTGACAGTGGTGGAGAGGTGCCCTAAACTACTTTATTGATCTTTATTCTGTATCTGACAGGGAGATACCGCACACCTTTAGCAGGAAAAAAAAAAAAAAAAAGCAAAAAAAAAATTTTCTTTTTTCAATTACACACCTCTGAATTGTATGTTTCAATGTAGCAGCTGAAACTGGTAGTCATATTTTGGAGAATAGTTATTTGTGTTGGAAAAAGGACAAACCTATCCCCTTGGTGCTTTTTGCTATAAGGGGGCCCTATGCAGCACTACACAGTTACTTTGGGAAAGGAGATGAGAAGGGAATGAATGTAAACTCTACAAATAAAGGATGAAATTATAAGAGGCAAACACCATTTTGGAAGGGCTACAAACATTAAGACTTTTAAAGCATGAATTTTCTATGTGAGCAATTGCTCCCCCATGGCAGTAAAAATTAGTTTGGGCTGGGGTCCAGATCTTAATGCAATGGCTGTGACCCTCCCAAGAATGACAGTTGCATAAATAAATATATAGTTTTTCTTGCAATATTAACATTTTATGGAAGAAGAACAATTAGAAAAAAAAGATTCTGAGAAACTTCATAGGAGTGGTCATTAAAAATAAATTGAGAGTATACTTATAAAGGTTACTCAAATGGAAATGGTTAGTGAGTAGATTATAAGGACCTTGCAGAATTGCCCTAGTAGGACTTTGGCCCTTAGTATTTAGTAGAAACTGGAAAGTTGATGAAAATCAGTGAACTCCACTCAGGAACTGAGGATCAGACAATAATGTTTTAAAAGTCCATTGGATGGCAACAATGTGTAACTCCAACAGAAACCAAACCATACATTTACATCATATTACTGGAGCTTTGACTCAATCCTAAGAGAGACATCTTCACTGTTATGAATCAGAACATATAATATAAATTTATTTTCAGGAAAAGCACTGGACTCTAAGAATAAAAGGAGATATTTTACCCTCAACATCTTTCAGCCTCCTCTGTATTACACAAGTTTCTCTTCTGTGGTTGGGTGACACTGTTAAAGGCCTCACTCTCCTACCCCTTCCCTGCATTCAGTTTCACCCCAGGGATGGGATCCTAAGCCCCCCTGCACACCCCAAGCCTTCTGACTCTCATTCTCCCATGCTTAGCTTTTAAGAGATCTGTTTTCTGCTAATCTTCTACATGAATATGTATGATTGTAATTTTCTTCTCAGGCAACAGAACTCAATGTTACCAGTGACACCTATAAATGGTGACTAGACTCAAAGAAGTTTAAATAGGTGGCAGTCTAGCCAAGAGTATTAAGCGTAGGTCTGCCTCTAGGCAGAATGCCTCTACTTACAGCCAGAAAGTGATGGGGTGAGAAATGAGCTACTTCACTAAATAACTAAATCAGCCAGCCAATCAGTCAATCAGTCATTCTGAGCCTGGTGCTTACTTGTTAAATTTTGTTTTTGCCTATGCACTCCAACTTTCATGATTTATTCCCTATTAGAAATGTCCATTGCTGATAATTCATTAACTCCATTTTATGACACACACCCTTTCTGGTTGTCCTTGTCCTAAGGAGGGATAAAGACATGGTCTCTTTCCAACAGCACTGGACCTAGCCAATCTGTGTTGTCCATAAATGATTCAGCCCCTTACTTCCTGCCCATCAAACCTTTTCATTTCCACTCACAGTCACAGCCAAACTCCCACAGCAATTGCAAACATCCCAACTCCTCCTTGCCCAGGGCAAGAAGAAATGTTTTCTTCAAGAAACTGGCATCTAACACTCGCCATGCCTGTGTCATTTCAGAAGAACTTGCTCTGCCAGGAGCATCAAAGGCATAATTCACAAAAGGTTTGAGGATTAAGAATGCGCACATAAAAATTTTCATTTCTTCTACTTCTCTCCATGATAGCCAGAAAAACCAAAAATGGCAAGCCAAGGCTTTCAGATGAGGTGAGCAGCTTAGATCATATTCCAAATAATAGCAATTTGAATTGATTCAAAGTTACTCTTGGAAAATCCAGGGCTTTTTTTTTTTTTTTTTAGCTCCCCCCAACCTGGTATCCTTCCACAGATATAAGCAAATGCAGGGTTTAATGCTGATTCTTGAAAGAAAAGGTCCTTGTTTGATGATTGATTTCCATAGCTGGTGGTGGCATGCTCCATAGCTGCAGATTTACACAGACTCAGAATAAAATTGTTATGAGTAGAACAGATCTATCATTTTTTGTCTTTAAATAAAATGCAGTAGCTTCTGTGTGTGTGTGGGGGGGGTGTATTTTCCCATAAGTACAATCATTTTCTACAATTACCTTTAATTCCTTAAGGAAAGTATGGTATGCCTATGAAGAAATGAATGTGGAACTATATGGAACTGGGCCGGTTAGCAACATTAACACTTGCCATCATTTGGCTTTGTGTTAAGCACTTCACACATTTATCCTTTCAGTACTCACAAAAGCCAAGGGTATAGACATTTCCAGTGACATCTGTTATTTTAACCACCCACTACCAGCTGCCTTCAAGTAACGGTGTTGCTTTAGGAAACATTTCTGTTCACGTGGTTATGCTGGGAATGTCCATGGTGGTATCTTCTATGTCATCTTCTCCACATTTTTCCCCTCATGATGACCGTCTAAAGTTCTCGTAATTCCCAGCAGCTAAGTTTAAAGTGTTTACATAATAGCGTTCCCATATGTTAAATACCAATAGTGTTTATAAGTCATTGAAGGGAGCAGAAAAGATTCATGATCACCCACAAACCATATAGTTTTGGTAGTGGCTGGGCAATGAGCTTCACCATCAAGAGGTTCTGTGTATTCACTCATTCATTTGTTCATTCATTTATTTCTTCAACAGATACATATTGAGCATAGGTGTTTGGAGCATTGTACCAGTTATGAGGGATAGAGCACTAGGTAAGACTGTTGCTTCCCTCTGGGAATACAGTCTCTGAGGAGACAGCCAAGTAAACAGACACGCTCGACACAGTAAACCGAATGCTATGACAAGAGTAAACAGAAGATGCCAAGGGAACAGATAGCAGGAGAGTAGAGATACCACCCAGGCAGAAGAGAAGTGGAAAATGAGCCCTTAGGGACAGGTTGGGGGTGGGGGTGCAAAAAGCCAGAACTGCAGGTTGCAGGAGGAGGATAGTTCCAGTGAAATCGATAGTATTTGCCAAGGTTTCAAGGTATGAAATAGCTCAGTTTATTTGTGCACCTACACGGCACAGGGTGTCTGACGTGAAGAGCTGTTCTGGAATGACAGTATGACAGCAGCTTGAATAGTCATCTTGTTCTGGGAAATGTAGAAAACAGGCCCCATCTCATGTCCTGCCCTATAGGGCTTCTCTCCTCGTCCCCCCACCCTTCCATCTCATCAGTGTCATCCGTCACATGCCTATGGAAGCTGACACACATGGCCTTGGGATGTAATGCCTGGGGATAATGGCAAGCGTTCCCCATGGTACAGATTAAACACCTTACCTTGCTTTCTCAAGAGGAGGAAATAGTCTCCTGCCGTTATGTATTACCCAAGTCCTATATTAAAAATAATAATTCATTCTACTCTATCTTAAAAAATGTGTTTCATATTTCTAATCCACATGTTGAAATTACTTGGTTTTGTATTAGGTTTCATAAAACTAAAGATAGGTATTATAATAACTTTCAATAAAATATCTCTATGGCAGAAGCCCTCTTTATTCCTTTCCTGAAAGTTTTTTTTTTTTTTTTTATTGCATTTATATTCTTTTTTTCCCCCTACCAATGTTTATTGAAATTACCTTGGAATAAAACTGGGACTGAAGAAAGCTCAAAACTCTGTCCACTCAAGTAAATTTATGGGTCTATTTGCCTTCCAATTCCTTCAGTTTCACCAACTTGACTTCTCATTTTCCTCCAATGAGTTATTGTTTCTATAATCACCTGCTTCTAATTATTTATTCTGCAGGGCCTCTACCCCACCTCAGCACAGGGACTGTTCCACACCATTCTTCATTATTATCCATGATTTGGTGTCCAGAGCAGTGTCTACTGAATGATCAGAACTGTTTGTGACAGTTTTGCCATGTCCCCTCCCATCTGCCCAATTGACTTTTGTGACTTCAAATTCTAACCTTTAGCCCTTTATCTTATAGTGGTTGTGGGCTAATCATTTGGGGGAGCAATCATTTTTCTGCACCCAGCTCCTTGGAAGCATGGTTATTTGACCGAGATTAAGGGTGAGATAAAATAAGTCCTGCCACAGAACAGCTTTATGAAATTATAAATAACAGACTCAAGAATGATGATCTCCTTTCTTCCAGTGAAAAAGGAAAAGAGAAAGGCCCATAAATATTCTGGAGTCCCACTGAAAACAGCCATACATCTTTGCGGCTGCTCCATGCTAAAAAGAATTAAATTCCTTCAAATGCTTGGTGCTTTAGATTTTCCCCTCTTCACTTTCATTCTGAGATAGAGTTAGTGCTTTAAATATCTCTTAGGAGGGAGAGTTCCATTCAACTGCCTTATGAGCCTTCATTCTCTTTTTAAATAAAGAATACAAAAGGTATATTTCAGTTACCTAGAGCCCACTGACTCTAGGTAAATCTATAACCTTAGATAAGATTTCGAAAGTTTGACCATCTCACTTTAAATTTATTTATTTAGTTTTTATTGATTAAATTGTTGCCATCTCAGACTCGTTTGTGATCCATGTTAATACACACACATATCCCTGGATGATTTTTATAATTAACACCCACAGAAAAATAGCCCTCCTGGTTAGGTTGAAAGCATGGCTAAGAGGACTTAAAAAGACAAAGAAAAAAGAGCTCAGGGGCTTGGGCAAGCTTATTAGAAGCCTTTCCTTCCTCCTTTCTTCTATCCTGCTATCATTGTACCCAATTTGAGCCCAATAAAGAAGCAACCTCCAAACACAGTAAGATGTATTCATGTGACATCTATATTCTCATTATATTCTGATTAAACATGCCCTGTGTAGTCTTCTTCAGTAGAGGCACGTGATGTTGTTAGGACAAAATGAAACATAAATGATTTTAGCTTGCCATGCTCAAGTGTGGAAGATGGGGCTCAGTACCAGGCAGGGCCTGAATGACAGTGACAGAGACAGAGTTCTAGTCTTCTTATGCTGTTCTCTCAGGTGACCCTGGGATCCTGTCTCTATGTGTCAGAGAGTCTTCACTGGAACAATGCCCTGTGAAATTTAACACTTTTCCAGGGATCACATTGTAGGTTTTCTTCTCTCTGCCCACTCCTGGTGATAATCACTTGAACATCTTACTTGGTTCATATTTCCATGGAATGAGAAGTTTTCTAAGGAGAATTGCCTTAGGTTAAAAACATTGCTTTTAGCCTAATCAAAATTCGTTAATTGGAACAGAGTTCACTAAGCAATCTGAATTAAAAGCAAAACATTGCCCTTGATACATGTTTTTAATTGTTTTTACATTTATTCATTCATCATCATTTCCTCCACAAATATTTATTAATTGCCTATGATGTACCAATTACTGTGTTGAGCCCTGTACAGGCCCAGTTTTGTCATGGAGTTTATAAACTATTGATAGGTGAGTTATGAAGGGAAAAACACTGATTAGTTGCTAAACCATTAACTGTTACAAAACTTTAAAATTAATATGGGGTACCCCCTGTAATAAAAATAGATTATCCATTGTCACTAAGGACAGCAGATTCTACTGGAATCCAAGCACATAGTAACTCCTACTTCCCTAAAATCTGTGCCCACTTTCAAAAGTCTTTATTTTTCTTCTCTTTTCCACTGGAGCAGGATAAAGAATGACATGATTTATAATAACATTTGCTAATGAATTAGCCTTTAAGGAAATCCCTTTGCAGAGACAAGATTTAATTAACAGTAGAAAAAACAAGCTAAGCTTAGCCATATCTTGTGCTAAGGATTGGGGTCCTTTCTTTCTATCTTTGAGGTCTTTAAGAATGATATAAATAAGTATAATGCAGCATTTTTTTCTTTTTCTTTCCATTTTAAAGATATTTCTTCCATCTGTTCAAAAAGGGAAGGGTGGATCAAGAGAGAGGGGAGGGAGGAAGAGGAAGAGAGTGGGTGGAAAGGGGATTAATCTATCTGTTGTTCAAGGCAGACTGACGGAGGGAAGAAGAGTATTGAACCACAGAAGATTAACCAAACTTCAATGTACCTTCCCAAAAGCAGGAGGAATGTAATACTACGTGGTGTTCCACTGATAAGCAAATCCTTCTAAATCCTTTCAATTTATTTCTTGGCCTGGAGAAATTACATATTATTTAGGAGACAGAAAAAAAAAAAAAAAAAAAACAAAACAAAAAACAAAACAAAAAAATTAAAAAAAAAAAAAAGAAAGAAAGAAAAAAAGAAAAAGAAAACCACCCAACCCACACCATCTCTGTGAAATCCAGACTGGGTGCCTATTGATTATGTACTCATAATGCTCTATCTGATGATTGCTTTTCTTATTGGTGCAGTCCTCTCTTAGACTGCTAATCAGAAAAATTTGTCTGCATTTCCACTGTAAACTCTCTTTGGTTTTTACCACAAACTTGTTTTCAGTATCCAGGTTCTGATCATTATAAGAGAATGCCAGAAATTTAGCTGATCTACTTTTCTTTTTTCTTCTTTCTTCTCTTCCTTTCCTCCTCCTTCTTCTTTTTCTTTCTTTTTTTCTTCCTTCCTTTCTTTTTTTTTTTTTTTTTTTTTTGAGATGGAATTTCCTGTCTAAAACCAAGCCTCTGTTTAAAAGGGGGAGTACCCAAGGCCAAATATTAATGTGATTCACAAGTAGTGATACAAATAGTTTTCCTGAATAAGATTCCATCATGGAGAGTCTCAATATATTTTTGAGCCAAAGATGTTAATAATGTGTATTACTGCTGCATGTTGGTTGTTATTCTAGTAGAGGGAAGAAGAATCAATATCTGAGCATAAAACAGGCATGAGAACCATGCTGGCACACAGGACTGCATGCTCACAATGACCCACACTGGGTTTAATGTTCTGCTCTCACTGGCTCCAAGTTCTTAGCCACTTTGTCTCTGAATGTGTGTTTTGTGAGTGGAGGGCACAGAACAACGGAGAATATGTGCAACAAAGGAGAGAGTTGCAATGTGCGTATCCACTCTGTTCCTTGCCACCTGTCTACCTATAGTGTTCACGAGCACAGGAGTCTGTAGACTCACCTTGTGCAGGAATCATATGAATTGAACACCTTTTGCAAAAGTATTAATTCCCCAATATTTCTCCTGGGGAGATCTGGTACTGTCCTCCAGACAAGAGTGGCTAGGAACACGTTTTTGGTTCAAAGCTAACCATCTTTGCCTTTCCCTTTCTTGGGGTTCCATGGTGTATCTTCTGGGTAACAGAAGGCTGATTCCATCTACTAAGTGGAGCACTGGTAGCCTCAACAAGGCCACCTTCTCCCTTTGAACCAGATATTGCTTATAAAGCAGAAAGAAGGAAATGGTGTTCTAAGCAACATGAACCGACAAAAGAACTTATTGCTTGCTTTCTTCTATCTGCATTCACCCAATACTTACACTAAAAATAACGGCACAGTGAGGGGTGGACATGGAAACCACAGACCATTTCCCTTTCAGTTCTACATCACTCATCTGTGAGCTGAAGTTACACAGCATTGCTAGAATGTACACGGATCAAAAGGTGAAACCAAACCCAGTGAGTCAGTCTGGGCCGCATTTCCACATTTCTGCTAAGAGCAAAATGCATACATATATATGAGCTATGAAATAAGAAGTTTGATATTTTGGTGATTCTACATTTGAGCCGAGTGCCCTTAAATTTGCATTTAAAACTAGCACTGCACAATATAAAAATGAATGGTAATGTTTGTGCTAATAATTTTAAATTTTCATTTTTCTTTCCTTAAAATGGAATTAAATAGCAAATAAAAACAGAATGATAAGTTGCAAAAGAGACTATGGAAGAAAGAAAAATGGCTTTCTATTTAGTGCATTTTTGAACAAAGGGGACCCTTAGTTTTCTTGTGTGCTGGTTTCTACAAATTATGTAGCCACCCCTGAGAACAGTTCTGCAAAATGCTTTTGAACAGGCCAAAGGAGTGTGACATGGTTTTCAGAAACTTAAATTATGAAAAATAGTTTATGTTCCTGAAGCTGGGTCCCTTGTGCTTCACTCCTTGCTTCTTGGCTACGATCCTTAACCAGCTTTATTCTCTCAAAGTTACTCTGGGAGAAACAGCACCACCATTCTATAGTGCTCTGGTGCTCCTGATAATCATGCTCACCCTTTTCCCCTTCATTATCCACCTTGACCACTATTTAACAACATACCAGAGAATATTTTGTAAGGACACAATTCTGTTTACTTCTCAATTCTGGGAATCCCAAGTTTTAATGTAACCTCTTTAAAGTCAAATGATGATCAGGTTATTTTTGGAAAAAATTGCAAAGTACCTTATTCACAGAAGCTGTATGGTGGGTGGTAAAACCACGATAGAGAGCTGGCTCAACAGAATCAAGAGCCTTTGCTAACTCTGGCTTTAAGGAAAGCTTCCTTCTCTCCACTGACTTGGAGAACCAACTGGTCTTGGGGTAAGTGGATTCTCTCTCTAGATTGTCCTCTTAGGAAGTGAAAGTCAATGAGCATCAACCCTGCAGAGTCATTGTCATCTGTAAAAACTGTCCGAAGAGTAGTTTTAATTTGAAAGAAATCAATATGTCATTTGCTGGGACTTTTTTTTTTTTTTAATCTGAGCATCTTTATTTAGCTTTTCTGTATTTTTTTTTCTCTTAGTCTTTAAGAGAGCAAAGGAAAAGGTGTTTTGTGTGTATATGTATTGATTCAGTCACTTTGAACAAAAAATAAACAACTAAATACAGCACAGTAGCTTTAATGACAATCTTTCAGGGATCAAGATCTCTAAGCAACTCAGTCCCTCATTCCAGCTGATTGGAAACAAACAGAAATCAATAAAACAGGATTACTGGGCAATAAACAAGAGAAGCCACATTCATAATTTAAGAAGCTTCTTTTCATGCACTCATTACTGGAGAATGCACTCGGGCCCTATCTTATTTTTACAGCAGCATAGATTTCCTCTCAGCATGTACTCTTTTCCTTTATTTTTTTGATAAGTGAAGGAAAGAAAAAAAAAAAAAAAATCCTGCCTAACATATCCAGAGACTCCAACACTCCTAAATTTGCTCAGAGTACACTAGACAGTGACCCCTCAAACAATTCCTATCCCAAATCTGCCTGTCTAGTGATGTGCCCAATGGAACATGGTCCCCGTCTTCAAAGCACTGATGGTGTAGCAGAGAAGGCGACTATCATAAACATTGTCAATCTCCATTCCCTCACACTCCTTCCTAGGACTGGCATTGTGACCATTCTAACCAAGCCTCCAAGTGTCACAGATCTGGACAAAGTGATGAATAAGGACATTTGCTAGAGCATATAGAAATGCACATTCTCTTCCTGATGAAGGAGGAGCCCTTGGCTGATCCAATTGCTTTCCTGTCTTTCTTGAGTTTGGATGGGTTATCTGGTACTGCAACAGCCATCTGGTGACCATAAGGTGGCAAGTATGAGAGAAAAGCCAGAAACAGAACTGAGAAGCTGATTCTGATATCGTCAAATGTAACATAAAATGAGCTGAATCAAGTAGATTTCTTCTCTCCAGACTCCGGAAGTCTTGTTCAGTTAGAGGATGTATCTGTCTCCTCTTCAGTCACTATAGGTCAGGTTTTCTACTACTAGAAGTTAAAATCTGTCATAAGGAGAGGGCAATCCACAGAGATCAATGGGAGGCAGAGAAGACGCAAGGCCCTGTTGGGAATGATCTCCACCTGTTGGGAATGGCCTCTGCCTTTGGTGTACATTAGTTACCAGGTGACATTTTAATAACATGCAGGAGTGCGACTTGGGTGTCAGCCTGGAGGGGAGAGTTCCACTGTGAATACAGTGCTCACCGATACACTAACTCAATGGAGCAAGAGAAGCTATGGAAGGATTATTATAGACTTGAGAAAGCACAGAGAAACAGTTTTACCTTAGTAAGGAAAAAATGCTTTTGATTAAATATCTTTTAAGTGTTTACAATGGACATATCCCAGACTGAACTGAGCATCTTCTCCTGTTGCCACTCTGGCCTCTCTGCCTGTGGTGTCATTACTCTCCATAAGCAAGCCCAAACCTTCAGGGTCATCTTTAAATTCTCTCACTCACATCACCTCCAGGCATCAAGTCCTGCAAAGCCCATCTCTAAAATATTCCTTTATTCATTTCTTCTGCCCTGCTTGCTTTCCTGGATGAATATTAAGATTCCCTAATCAGATATCCCACCTATATTTACCTTGCTTTCATCAGTAAACTCTGGAAAATATTGCCAAAATGAAAACGCTGCTTTTGCATGCAACTTTTCTGGTGCAGATTTACTCACTACTTATCAAATAAAGTTTTGACTTAAAAAAAAACCAGTTTAATAAATTAAGATCCTCTACCTCTGGGTTCCAATGTAACTAGTAGCATTATCTTCTATCACCACATGCCCCTGTTAATACCACCACATTCTGACTATTAAATAAATGTTTACATTCCCTGAACAAGTGTATTAAATTCCTGACTTATGTTTTAGCTTATACTCCACCTTACCTAGCTCTAGTTGCACTTCATTCCATTTCTACCTGCTGAAATTCTGTACATCCTTCTTTTTTTTTTTTCTTTTTTCTTTTTGGTACCAGAAATTGAACTCAGGGGCACTTGACCACTGTGCCACACCCACAGCCCTATTTTATATTTTATTTAGAGACAGGGTCTTACTGAGTTGCTTAGTGCCTTGCTTTTGCTGATGCTGGCTTTGAACTTGCAATCCTCCTGCCTCAGCTTACAAAGCCACTGGGATTATAGATGCACACCACCATGCCCAGCTGAATATCCTTCTGTAGGATCCAACCCAAATACTTTTCAAGAAGCATCTTCCTGATCTCACAGCTAAAAATTGCGATACTTCTTTTAGCATGCCAACTCAGTATTTTCCTGGGATCTCACTTAAAGCACTTATTATATTCTGACTTATGACATTTTCTCTCTACCTGATTGCTACTTGAGGGAGGAAAGGGACCTTGTCTGGAGGCAACTACACTATCAAGGGACAAGTGTTATGTTTTGAGTTAGAAAACATGAGCTCTGCCATTTATTTATGGTGGAAGCCCAGGGCAATGGAAGCACTCTGTACCCTGATTTTCTCTTCTGTAAATATGATACAAAGACATCTACTTCATGCTATGGTTATGTAGGTTAGAAGGGGTATCAGTTACTACCTATGATGGGTTTTTAGTATTATGGTGGTATTTACTATTGGTTTGAAATCACCCACAGGACTACAGATCTTGTGTACATGAGAAAAAATAAATAAATGAGGACTGGGGCTATAACTCAGTTGGTAGAGTGCTTGCCTTGCATGCATAAGGCCCCAAGTTCAATCCCAGCACCACACACACACACACACACACACACACACACACACACAAATTAAATGAATGGTAAATGCTCAGATAATGTCTGTTTATTTAAATAGAATTGAGTGAGCCAGGAGAGATTTTTAAAGGTTGGAGACTGTAGGAATGGAAGAAGGAAGTATTTCCCATCCTTGTTGAATTATTATTAATTCTAACCTTTGGGGATAGCTTTACAAGCTGGTTATCAAGAGTTTCTTATCCATGAATGAAGGGATTTAAATAAAATATTTAAATGGAAATTTATTCCTTTAAAATGTAGGAAATTCTATCCACAGGGATTCTGTAAAACATATATGGACCTAGAGCACATCACCCTAAGCAAAAGAGTCAAGCACAGAAGGACAAATATTGTATGATCTCACTCACATGTGGACTACACAAAGTCAAAGACATAGAGGTAGAGAGTAGGATGGTGTGTCCCAGAGGACAGGAGGGAGAGGGATCAGGAGAAGGGGAGATTTTGTCTAAGACTAAAAATTCAGCAGGACAGAAGGAATAGTTGTGGTGAGTTATGACATGGTTATTATAGTTAGTAATAATATATTGTATATTGTGGAATAGTTTAAAGCATGAGTTTCAAGTATTCATACCACAAAGAAGCAACAAATATTTGAGGTGATGAGTATAGTATGTTAATGAGCCTGGTTTGATTATTCCACAATGTATAAAAGTATCAAAACATCACATTGCAGACCCTTAATATATACAATGGTCACTTATGAATTAAATATACCATAAAGCTTAGGAAAAAGAATGGGATTTCTTTGGAGAAATACATTTGCTTTCAAGAAAGAGTCCAGAAAACCCCATAAATAACTTGTACTGCAATTCAATAGCCATGTACAAGGGTGTACTATTAAGCTGGACATCCAGGATCAATCTGGAAGTTGGGATCCTTTAATTTTCGAGTAGACTAGTATTCTGCAAGAAGCCCATCAAGTGCCAAAAAAGAGGGAGATGAGGGTTTCACTTCTCATCATTCCAAACTGTCATGGTGAACAGAGCCTAGGAGGAACTTGTGATTCTTTGGACACACTGTTCCGGTCTCACTTAAACCCTTAAGAGAAATTCTTTACGTAAAGGAAAGTCAGAGTATGCGTAATCACTCTGCAAAAAGACCCTATAAAGTGACTTCAGCAATTACACTGTTTTTGCGTATCTCTGAGTCCATTACGATAAACATCTTTGAATATTCCCATTAATGCCCTAGACTATTCTTTCTTGGATAAATCTGAGTTGAATGTTGTGCAGTTAACGGTTGAGAAACCCTTGCTCTTCTTCCTTTCAATGAATACATTCACGCATGCCGGGGGAGCATTTAAAGGCTGTGAGCTACCGAGCACACATTGACACACAGGGCAGTCTCCAAACACCTTCAAATGCTGAATAAATATACTTTAGGTTTTAAATACCTTCAGTGGCCAAATACCCAGGAATACATTTGGACTGAACACTTAATTTCCCACGTAAGCAATATCTTATAGGCAAAGGCAATAATGGCTTGTACATAAAGTAGTTTTAATATGCTACCAATTGCTTGGCACACATAGGGCTAAATTAAATCTAATTCCCTAGTTACCGTTCTATGATAAAAAGTAAATCTCTATCTATATTTATACCATAGACAAAAAATATATGTATGGCCATATATGTATATTAAGCATAGACCTTAATTTCATTAACTTTTGCAACTAAATTGGGAAAATGCTTAAGGATCTTTAGCATTTATTCAGATTATAGTTTCTTTGCTGTGGCGAAGGGCAGATTACAATTCCTTTGCTGTGGCGAAGGGCATAAATGATCTGTGGCCTTAATTGTCTTCCATGCGTATTATACTGACTGTAACAATGCTACTGTCAGGGGCAATGTAAAGGTTAACAGTGAGTTTTTAATAACCAGTGCAGCAGGAGAACTGACTAGTCAGAACAGACAATGGCTATCTTGCTGGAGCTAGATCCTGGAAGCTTCAGCTAGCCCAGCCCTCAGTGTGCCTTACAGTGGAGACAGAGGACAGTCTTGCTGGGAGGCATGCAGATGGCCTGGCAGCAGAAGGCACTTGGGGGCCGTGAGGCTGTGGCTGTTTCCCAATTGATATCAAAGTATTCCAAACTTTTTACAAATTTCAGCAGATCTGAAAGCAGATGGTTCTAAGGAGGTCATGGTGGTGCATTCAGTTTGTCAAGAAAATTTCTGTTGCACAGTCTTGAAGGCAGACAACTCATCGTCACGCTTTCAAGGGTTCTTTTCTGAATTCATGCTTTGGGGAAAACAAAAAGTCATATGAAAAAAAAGTTTCCCCAGTTGTGAAGAAGCTCATAACTAAGCAGGTGCGTATCTGAACTAAATACCCAATAATAATAAAAAGTAAACAATGTGCTCTGAGGAAAGAGCAATAACTTCATCTCCTCTAGGATGGTCAGAGAGGAAGGAATTCAGGGAGATGATGGTCTTGAGGTTTTAGCTTTGATAAAATAATAGAGTACTAACAGACAGAGGTGGGGACAGATAGCATGAGTTAATAGTACCAATTAATGCATAGAGGCATAAAAACAAAAGGAAGGAGTGTGAATAAGAGATTAATATGGTTTGGCTGGAGCATCAAACAAGTATAAAGAAGTTGAGTAGTGGAATGAAGAAGAGAGAGAGGGAGAGAGTGTAGAAGAGAGAGGATGCACTGAGAGCTCTAGAGAAACCCCTCTATTTGACAAGAGGAATCAAATCCAGTGTACACTAACAGTGCACCACCAGAGTGATCTTTTTATACAAATGCCAGCATATATTTGTTTAATCCTAGAAGGAATGCATGTTTCAGGTATTTAAAGCAATGGTTCTGTCAAGCAAATTTTCCCTGCTGCGGACACTCGGCCGAACGAGGACATTAGTGCTTGTGCATACACTTCAGAGATGAAGGGAATGCCTACTTCCACCCCTTCTTAAGTAAAGCCCCTATGAGAAGGTGAAAGCCTTCCAAATAATTCTTATCAGTGGGTAAGAATTCTACTCTCTGTTCTGAAATTCATCCTGCAGAGTTTTTCTGTCTCCTAACTGAATAAAATGTGGAGCCCGAGAGACCATTAATAAAGCCCTGCAGTTACTTTCAGTCCTGGTGAATGCGATTAAATGCCAGACATTTGGAATGGCCCTGTTAACACTTGCATGTGTGTATGTGTCTGTGTGTGAGCATGTGTGCTTGTGTGTGTATGAGTTTGTGTGTGTGTGTATGTAAGAGAGAAAGAGAATAACAAAAACATAAAAGGGATAAAGTTAGTTTCAAAGGTCCAATAGATTCCCAGCTGGAATGCACTTGTGGAAAAGAAAGTTACATAAAAGAAACTGGCAGCTTTAAACACCATCTGGACCATGCTGTGCTCATTTGAGCTTTACCTGTTTAAAAAAAAAAAAGGCAACACAACAAAAAGTCCCTACAAATACAAGGATAGAAGAGGTTTTCTGATTCTTTGGAGATCAGATGCTCTTGTCTTCAAATGTGTACAGTGTATTTCCTTCGGTCCTGTTTGATATGGAGATAGATTTCCTTTTTAAACAAGCAAGAAAAAGCCTTTTAAAATCCAATCTTAATCTTTGGAATAAAAACAAGAGAGAAAAAGAGAGAGAGAGAAAGAGACATATAAAAATAAACTCAGCACATTTAAACCAACTCAATTGCTTTCTTCAGTCTTCAGAGACAAAAGTAAACTCCTAATTCCAAGTTCCTTTGGGAACAGCATTGGCTTTTGCAAACGTGGAAGCATCACCCAACCAAAGAAGGAAAGAATAAAAGCAATAATGCTAAAGGCATGGGACAGAACCTGGGAAACAGCAGGGAAAAGCCACAGAGCAAACCACACCTCTGGTTTCTTTTTCTTAGTTATAGTGAAGGTTGGGATATTTTATATTCACAAAATGATTAACAGGTAGAAATGGTTTGGACTCTTGCTTTGGTTCTTTTCAGCTACATAAGAATCCATCTCCATCTTTCACATAAGACGGTACATTTGAAGGAGAGAAATTTGAGAGAAGGTTTAATCATATCCTTTTATTAAAAGAGAGTAATATTTTTTCTTAGGAAACAACTTTCAGGTGAAGTTCAATTGCCCAGACTCAGTACTGCCTGAGACCACTTTTATTTTTATATGATAAGGGTGCAGAGGAGATCCTAGAAGATGCAAAATCACACACACAAAAAAAAAAAAACATAGAATGAACGAACAGAAACCAGGATGCAGACCTTCCTTACAAAATGAATGCTGAAGTTTAATTGGTAAAAATCCACAAAATACAACAGCTGTTATGAAGGAAATTCTAAAGGCATACATGATACTACTATAATTTCACATAATTAAATGTAAGCAATACATTATTTTCCATTTTTTTAAAAAATATTCAAAACCTATTAAATAGAGTGACATCGAAAAATGTTTTCCTTCGAAAATTTTAGGAATTATATTCTCTTAATGGAGTTGAAATATGCTTTTAATTTGTTTTCTCAGTGACTGTCAAAATAGCTTGTAGAGAATAAAGCAGAGGAAATTTGGGAATATAGCCCTCCTCCCACAAACACCAGCATTAAATTTTCAAGGGACAGGAAAGGAGCAGGATTGTAAATAGATATCGACTCCCCTGAAGCAAGCTCTCGTTTCTTTTTCTTTAAAAAAAAAAAAAAAAAGTCCTCATCCGATTCATAAAAAAGCAATTTGGAACATTTTAATTTCTTTTCCCACTTAATAATAGTAATGATTTTCTGGGTCAAACATTTCCTCCTAGTTAATGATCAGTTAGTTGAAATGCTCAGTAACAAAGACCTACAACCTAGTCACTAACTGCCAATTATTGTCCACTTTATCAGTCAGCACCATTTAAACATAACAAGACATATGCCAAGCTCTCCACAAAGGGCTGCATACCAAAATCATATCATTAAAAACATACTTCCATGAAGGCATAGCTCTGGGGGTGTTTATGCTATCACAGTCATTTTCCTGAAATATAGGCAAATGGTAATGCATCCTTTTTCATTCGGATGATCAATGGAAGGACCCTGCCTGAGAAGATGAATCCCCATATCCCCGGTCCCTGAGAGAGTGAACAGTGAACACCGCACGATGATTTGAAGAGGACACTTCAAGGAGGAGCAGCTGAATCTAGGTCCTATCCTAAACATGTGACTCAAATCCTTATCTCTTTGGGCCAGGATGGACCTCCCAGAAGCGTCATACTGCATAACAGAATAAAACTCAGAAAAAAACTCAAATTCAGATAATTACATGCTATGGACTTAATTGGATTCCATTTTTTCTCCTCTCTATGTACAGTTACACCCTGCAGTCAAGCCTTCAGCACTTTTTGGCAACATTTTGAAGACTGTGGTACTATTGGCTAAAGGATTCCAGACAATCATAAATTGATAAAAGTTTTAGAGCTAATACAGCTGATGGTGGAAACCATTATCTTATACCAAATCTGTGTCTTTTATTCATTTTTAATGCCCCTAAAGATTCCAATGCATGTGGCATAAATAAAATGAATGCAATTCATCCACCATATGCTATCTTTGAAATTATTCTAAAAAATTTCAAGGGATAATAATTTTCATAGTTTCCTACTCTTTACATATGACGCAGTGGCCTAGCATCACTAGGCAGAGATCATACTTAGTGGTGTCACAGATGGGATAAAACCCAGTTCCCTTCGCCTTTATCACCATTTTTGCTCCATAACACTAAAGAAAAAGGTAATAGACTTTTGCTTAATGGATATAAATATAGGTCATACATGCCACAAAGACAGAAGCGTATTTCATTTCTTCTAAATATCAGTTTACTGGTATTAAAGTTTCCACTAGCTTTCCTTGCAAGTGACTTGTTTCCAAATACATCCTTTTAGGAAATAAAAACACACTGAATTCTTATAGCATAGTGCATGATGCTTTCAAGGAACTGAAGAGTTTTCAAGCTGTGGAAGGAGTCCAAAGGTTGGCAGCTGCTAGTGATTATGAAGGAGACAGGCCTGCTCTGAGGCAGCAAACACTTCCTGCAAGACTCTTCACCTGCCACAGGGCAGTTACAAGAGAAGTCATCCTACTTCAAAGCATTCGAGGCAGCAGAGAATTAATCCCCATAGAACACTTAGGAAGCCTTTTCTCTATACCTCCTTACTTACGGAATGGACAAGGAAATAGTTTTAGATGAGTGGCCTCAGTAAAACAACAGGAATGATCTTGGCTGTTGCTATCAGCACTATAAGCACTGACTATTAGCTTTGGGTGGGTGGGGATTAGATTTGTATGGAAAGCTGCTTCCACAGCAGTGAGTTCACTGAGTCACAGGAAAATACCAATGAGTGTCCGCCCACACTGAACTTCTCTGTACCTCTGTTCCAGAGAAAAAGAAAACTGGATTGAGTGAAATGTAGCTCTATTCAATTTCCTTGTAATCCTACAATGAGATGGCTCAGTGAGCTGGGGTCATGGGATCTTGGGGTCCAGAGAAGAACCAAGAACTTGACATGAACCCTTCTTGCCTATATACTTCGGGGTGTGAGCAAGGTAGTGAACACTGAAATGATATGCAGGTGACTACTGACAGATGCTAGCTCACTGTATTCCTTTCTTGACTCCCAGAACTCTTCAGTGTGACATACAAATTACCAAGGATTTTGCCTCTATTCTTTCTTCTTTATCTCATCACTGCTAAGTTCTCTACCTCAAACGCATTTTTCCCAAAATGCATTTTTTTTCTTAGTTATTTTTCATTCATTTGGAGGATCAAACTCTTATATATAGTTTGGCTTGGGATTAGGAATTAAATAAATAATGGACAGAAAAAGAATCAAGAATTGGCATTAACTCTTTAGCATCTAACAAAACTATATTAATCCCTAAAATAATTGAGTTAATTTTCAATGCAAGGCAGACCTATATTTAGGTTAAAGGGTTTAACATTATATATATATTATATATATATATAATACATGCACACACACACACACACACACACACACACACACACACAGAGATTACCTTCTGAATCAGAAGTTTCCAGGTGCTTGAGTTTAAAGAGAAGGGAATATCTTAAATGAAAGTATAGCTAATATCAGAGATTTTTCAAAAATTAATATTCTCCACAGTGTTTTTTTCAAATGACATATGATATAAATACAGCTCAGTTTTCTAAATTTTCTAAATTTTCTAAATTTTCTAGCACTAAAATGACCCAGAAGCATGCAAGGTCCTTAAATGTAGTCAAGTGACACAAATCATAGTTGAATGATAGTTTTGTTTAAGATAGAAAAGATGAATATATACTAAAATTTATTTCAGCAACATTTTAACAACAGTTTTCTGATGATTAGGAAATTGATTTAATGAAACTTCCATCTCTTAAGCATTGAGAGTGTATTGGACCCAGGTTAATTATAGGGTAATGATTTTGTAATTTCTACATAATAAATCCATATAGATTTGAAGTTGATGTCTAAGAGGCAGAGAGCTTGGGTCACTAACTCAAAATGGATAGCAGGGAGAAAAGAAATAATTATCTTCTCAAAAAGTGTGTAGGGATTGTTTTTTTTTTTTTTTTTTTTTTTTTTTTTTTCCCTAAAGACCATGGTACTTGTGGAACCTAGTCTACATATTCTTATTCTTTGGAAGTGTGTAGGAGGAAAGAATTACAGGCTTCCTTATGAAAACATCATAAAGAAAGAGAACATTTAAATTATAGCTAAGTCTCCATTGGCCCAACAAAGAAGTTTGCACATGGTGACAGGTATGGTGGCACATGTCTGTAATCCCATTGGCTCAGGAGACTGAGGCAGGAGGATCATGAGTTCAATGTTAGCCTCAGCAAAAGCCAGGTCCTAAAGCAACTCAATGAGACCCCATTTCTAAATAAAACACAAAATAGGGCTAGGGATGTGGCTCAATGAGTTCAATACCTGGTACCAAAAAAAAAAAAAAAAAAAAAAAAAAAAAAAAACTAACAACAGAAAAAGTAGTTTTCATATGGTTCTACCTTATTAAGAAATACATTGAGAAATGAATTTTCTGCTCTGAACCAACAGCTTAGGCTCAAACATAAAGGTGCAAGAACAAGGGTTAATAGGACTCTGCATTTGTAAGGAAAGCTTTATGGTCTTCTGCAGAAGTGGTGGAGGATATGGTTGTTGAGACTACACAGTTTTAAGCAAGAGCTCCAAAGTCCAAACAAAAAAGAACCTCACAATTCCCTGGACCCATAGATACATCAAAATGTCTACAGAGAAAAAGGGGTGGAAGGATGAATTTATTTAAAGCAACCACAGTAAACAAATCAGTGACAATTGTTTGTCACTTATAAAGCATTTACTGTGTGTGAATGGCTGTGCTGAGTAATTTATGTATTCTATTCCATTTGCTCCTCCCAACAGATGTATGAAGTGAGTCTCATCATTTCTATTTTGCAGAAGAAATTGAGGTTTAGAGAGCTAGACTACACACAAGCCAAAATTCCAACTCAGAACTGTCTGATTCCAAAGTGCTCCTTTTAACCATTTACCTATAGTCAGAGATAGAGGAAGAAGGTAAAAAGTGGCCTAAAAGTGCTTTTAGCCCTGAGCAAAACAAAGAAAGTGATATGACTCTTATGAGACACATTTAAAAAGTCATCTTACTAAATAGAAAATAATAAACAACCAAATTTGTTTTTATAAACTAAATCTGAAAATCTACATAGACTCTGTATAGACCTGAGAGTCTATAAACCTCTATTTTAAGCCTTCTCTATTTATTTGGAAAGGGCCTTTATAGGAGGCTCATAAGTATAAAGCAAAATTTCTCCATTATTTAATAAACTGAAGTTGAAACATTTTCCAGGTATACTGGCTTATTTCCTAATTTCAATCTTGCCTAAATCTCTCCCTACCCTAGGTTCCTGTTTGCATGATGAGCTGGAGGAAATGCTTTTTAAAAGACACCCTGTATTCATGAAAATGGCAAAGATCAAGGACTAGCCACACTATTATTTATTACAGTCTGTGCAATAGGAGTCTGTAAAGCACTTCTCCAAAGATTACTCTCTTGGCTTCGGCCTACATTGCCTTTCTGACAAGAACAACCTTGGGGGCGGAGGGGTGGGAAGCAAAAGAGAGGGAGAAGGATCCAGAAAGCGAGAGAACAAAAATGTAATTGCCTGCCTATCAGCCCCACTATCATAATTACTTTCAAACTCTGACATGGGTTGAATCAGATGAACAACCAAATCAATTTTTGCAGTTGGCGATCAGTGCATTCTTAGCTTATAAATTAAAATGTCACTGCTGGAGTACAAAGTGATGCCACTTCTAGGCTCCCCAGTACATTAGGATGAAAATTAAAAAAGAAAAAAGTTTCCCCCTTCATGCCCTTCATGGTTTTCTGGCTATGTCCCTTTCAGCCTCTAAGACAATCTTCATTTTCTCCATTGCCTAACAGTATGGTACTAGTAGCTGTATCAGTGCAGGGGTCCTAAACACTGTGTAGTTCTCTATGGAGAGCTCATTCTGTTATGGGCCGACTTGAACATCAGCCCAGACTTACCCCATTTTGTTCAGACACCTCACCCCGTGTGAAACTGGCCCCCTTGCACATGAGCCCACTCACAAAGAAGGCTAACACCTCTACCCCTGCCCACTCGCACCCTAACCCAATATCCTTTAACTATGGAACTAATGCAAGATTGTTTTTCTGAGAATGTAACTTAGGCCCTTCTGAAAATGTACTTTCTGAGAATGTGACTTTTTGTTGTAGCCTGGTACTTTTCCACTTTATGAAATCCACCTTGTAATTATGATTTCGTCTCTGCCCACCCCGCCTTTTTTGTGGTTTTAAATCTTATAAGCCTGTACCTACCCTAAGTTGAGGTCAAGGGTTGTGAAACTGCTTGGTTCTCTGCACTCTTGCCCCGGTTAGCAAGAAAGCCTTTGTCTTCACGTTCAAAAGACGTAGGAGATTATTTGGGAATTTGAGTATAGTGCCTTAGCAATTCCATAGTAAATTGCATTTACTGTGGGACCATCTAGAACAGTTAAGACTGATAACCTTCTCCAATAGATGATTTCTAGGAGGATAATCAATTGGAGAGAACATGAAGAAGAAGAAAACCTGATTTTGGAGAAGTTACTGTTCTGATTTTGCAGTGTGACTGCCACAGGGTTACAAAGCCCCGTGGCTTTATTTAAATGATTGAAGCATGGATCGTAAACCACATGAGTGCATTAGAGACTTCACAGACTCAATTTGGTAAATATGTTTTTCAGAGCCTTGATTCCGACATGCAGCAAGTTAGGTAAGACCCAACATCCTCTACAGCCAAGGATTTCATAGGTTAGGAATGAGAGGGATTCATGGAACATAAGTCTAAAATGACCAGTAAATGGTATTAAAGCAGAATAAATACAGTAGGAACACAGGAGAGAAATAATGAACTCAGCGAAAGCTGAATTGGAAATAAGGCATTTTGAGCTGGTCTTTGAAGGTTGATGTCAACCCTTGTCTGCCACAATCCCACCCCACCTGCCTCAACCTTTTGCTCATTTAGCCAGTTACACATTCATTCTATTGCTCATTCATTCCTTAGCCATTTATGAAGCACCTACTTTGTATCACTGTCTGTACTTGGATCTAGGACTATAACAATGCTACATACAGCACAGTGTGTTTGAGAGCAAGTGATATGAGGTCAATTACTCACTCTCTGCCACTAACAGATAGGTACTGTGAACACTCTGATTGGTGGCTACTCTATCCAGAATCAGAAACCTCTAAATTTAGCTTTTCTACTGAAACTCTTAACACAAGAACCTGCTACACAGTTGGTCAGATGCCTTAGTGGTCTGTTGGTGCCCAATTTGCCCTTCATTTACACCTTCCCAACCACCCTGGCCATCTGCTCCCTCATTCCAGCCTGGGGTGCTAGATAGCGTGTCTGGAATGCTAGCTCTGAAATTCAACTGTCATGTGAGATTGGACTATTCCATCTACTCCTACTGGATGCTGTTTCTTGTTTATTTCATTTAGAAACCAATACTCTAGTTAAGACCCTTGGTTTTAGTTTTGTCCATCTTTTTCTCTGAAATATCTTTTTCTCTGAAAACTCATCATTATTGGATACTAAAACTCAGTACCAATCTGTATCCTACTATTGTAACTTGAAATTGAATCACTGTAGAAAATGGTGCCTATCTAAACTGATCATGGGTTTGGTGTGGTGGTGAAGCTTGTGCAGGATACCTAGAGTTTCCCTGGAGTTAGAATCCACCTTTATTCCATCAGATAGAACATTAAACTCCAGAGTGAGAATCAAAATATATAAACATTAATTTCACTGTACTTTTGCATTAGGTATGCTCTATTGGTATTTAATATGACTGTAGTATTCATAAACCTGTATAAAAGCCATCTAAACCTAAATCTGATTTGGTTGTAACATAAATGGATCACAGTGTTATACATTATATTACCTCTGCAGTCCAACCCTGCCTTGTTCTTTATATTTCTTCTTTATCGGTCAATCCAAGAATAAAGAAATCGAGTATCTAAGTCATTACTTCATTCAATAATTGCAATGTGGAAAAAGCAAATTAAATTGAATATGTGTGTGTGTGTGTGTGTGTGTGTGTGTGTGTGTGTGTCTCACATACTTAGTTCTTTCAGTATTATGAGACACAATCCATTCGTCCCAGGACATTATCAAATGCTTCTCTTGTGTATTTGCCATCCTTGGCCATATAAAAAACATAGAAGACAGGGCCCACATAGTAAAATTGAAGCATCAGTCATCTGGTTAGCACTGCTTGAATGTAATTGACAATGGCATAGCACATAATATACAGAAACCACATATGCACTAATATTTATGTAAAAATAAGAACTATTTGGGTTGATTTTTCCAGCAGATATCTCAGCAAGGGGTATGTAAAGGCAAATTCATGGGAAAAATAAACATGTTTTATCAGAATCTAGTAATGTGAAGGGAGCTTGATGGTCTCACTGTGGGTTTCTAATAATAATTCAATGTCTAAAATTCTAGAAACATTTAAGAACCGTTGTTCTTCCTCTCAGACTCATGAGGAAATCTCAATGCATGGAAAAAAATGTGAAATTGTTATTGACAGAGAAGAGTAAGAGAAAAATAATTTGCTTTGTAAGCAAGGGAATTGTAAGACTGGAGAGGACTAAAGAGTACTAACATTGACCTGTTCTTTGCAAGTTTTCAAGGGCTATTTCACAGACAGAAAATTCTTAACAAATACAGCATCATCACTCAAGATGAGAAACACCTACCTATGGATTATGGATACTAAATAAACCCAAAAGTTAATATTGAGAAAGGTCATAGTGATGGAGGCAAAACTATAGAACAAAACTCTTTGGTTAATACTTTGTAATTTTTTTCTAGTGCAAACCTTTCCATCACATATTACAAGGTATTCTAGAGTTTTTCTTTTCCCAAATCGTCTCTAGAATACATTTCCACCAATGAATAGTCTGCCATGATTCTTTTGTATCTACACACCCAATTGCCCCAGCTAAGAGTTGGGCATATAAGAAGTTTTCATTAATTAGTTTATTTACACATTCATGGTTCTACAAATATTTATTGAGCAACTGCTATGTTTTAGGTCTGAAATCTACAGCTCAATGAAAAGATAATGGTTAAGAACGGATGCCAGGGTCAGTCTGTGTTCAAATTCTAAATTCATTACCTATGAGGTGTGTAATTTTGGGTAACTTACCTTTTCTCTTAGTTTTACCATCTGCATAGTGAGGGCTGTTATAGGAATTAAATGAGTTAATATATCTAAAATACTTTGAAGGATATAGGGCATGTGGTAACTAATTTAACTGATGCTGACTGTTTTGGTATTGATGATGTTACTCATTATAAGAAAAGAAACATTAATCAAATAATTACATTATTATGGCACTAACAATTCACTCTTCCTACTGTACTGTGCAAGAGAAGTGTAAGGTTTACAAGAGCACAGAAGTGGGAAATTAAATCTAGTTAGGGAGTTCAGGGAAGCATTCCTTAAATTAAAAAATAAAAATAATAATTGAGCTGAGATCTCAGTGATATGAGAGAATAAATTGTGTCAGAAAGTCAAGAAGAGATGTGTAGAATAAACACATGTGCACAGGCCCTTAGTCAGAAGGCAGATCGTGCTCCATCCAGAAATCCATATGGTTGGAGGAAGAAGACTGACCTGGTGAGGAATAAGACTAAAGAGGTAGCAGATGAATTGGACTGAACTTTAAGGCTATTAAGTCTTCTCAAGGAGCAATGGGAAGCCATTGAAATGATTCTTACAGATAAGAACAAAAATTCAAGCTGAGGCTGACCACAGTGCTTATCAGAGAAATGTAAGTGATTGACTAGCATGGAAGAAGTCTTGGGTTCCACGCACAGCAATGCCAAACAAAGACAAAAACAAACAGGAAAAAAAAAAAAAAAAAAAAAAAAACAAAAAAACGAGCAAAGAAATAGTGTAACAAGTGCCAAGGGATGCAGAAACCTCTGTCATCTGCCATTTCCTGGTATTCTATTTAGCCTCATTCCTCTTTACCCTTCAGCCCTCAAAATCCAACTCCAGCAGAGCCAGATTACTTGCAATTCCAAATGCAACAGATATGTTCTTGCACTCTGCACATTCAGCACCTTCTGCCTCTACAGCCCTACGTCCTCTAGCCTGCCATGTAACTTCTACTGGGACACTTTTGTACAGCTTTGACGTCAGCAAATAACATGGTACTGGGTACAGTAGGTCTTCTAGCAAGGCTTTCTTTCAGCACAAATGAATCCATGTTTATACTAATAGTTCTAGATAGATCAGCTTGGCCAGGGCTGAGAAAACTTTTGTGAGATTACATGTTTGATATGACCAGTAAGAAGGCAGAAAGAAGCTTTTACCTTCTAAACTAGACCCAATCTCAGAACTGAATGTTGACAAGGCATCTTGCCCAGTAGTCATGTGTAGCAGATTAAATGTGCTTATTCTCTATCTGAGAAGACTGAGCTCGTGTTGCCATCTGATCACAGAGATTAAGCTCAGGAACAGCCTTTTGGAAAAAAAAAATAAGTGCCTCTCAGGGGTGTCAGAGAACTCATTGACACATAAGATGCAGACGACCTTTGGCAGGCTTCGTTAGCCACATCGCACACAGTCGTATTACTCCAGTCACTAGATAGAGTGGCAGCCGCCACCCTAACAGGAAAGCCCATTCCCAGAGGCAGAGAGGCAAATCATATCACATAACTGCATTGAAATGGGCACCATATGGATCCTTTTATCTGGACAAAATAATTAGGCACACAGAGAGGTTGTACTAGGATATTAGATATACTCTTTCTTTTTCATGATACTTAGGAAACATTAGGAACTAGCCAGGTGTCTTTATTGAATAATAAAGAATGAGAAAAGAATTAAAATGTGCCTGGATATAAGTATCCAAAGATACATCTATATATTCAATCATTGATTCCTATACATTGCTATGAAATCTGTACATTTTTCCATTTAATATTGTATTGGGAGTATTTCCACATGCCAATACATGTTTACAGTTAGTTATTATGGAAATACAACTATAAGATCATATAAGGACTAACTTTTTAAATACTTGAAGTTTATAAAAATTTTTTGAAAGAAAATGGGAACTGTAAAACACAATAGAGGTTTCCTTCTGACTCCCTTACTGGGCATGTTGAATGTGTGGTCTAACACTGCCACAGTGTGACCTCCTGCCTGGACTGGCTGCACAGCTCTCCTGTCATGTGCTCAGCACTGAATGAGTCCTTGCTACTTACCTGGCACTTTTCAATTTGCTAAAGACATAAGAATAAGTCAAATACAGTCTGAAGGGGGAAGCAGAAAATATGTGGGCCATCTGTTATAACAGCGCATGATGAAGGCATTACTAGGCACATGTCCATTTTATGTCTCCTCTCAGTACCACAGAAGCTTCTGAAAACAGGACACTACCAAGACACAGAGAGTTACTGCAAGGGTAAATGAGCCAAATGTATGTAAAGTCGTGTACCAAAGGACACAGAACATAGCAAATGTTCAGTAGGAAGCACAAAAGTAAACAGGTTACTCTGTTGAAAGAGAGTTGGGAGTATTTTTAAAGGTACTGTGAACCAATTTTTGGTTCAAAAGAGTTTGCAGGATATGTGCAGGTTCCAAGTGCAATGCTTGGGGGCATTTTTCTGTTCATTTCATTATGCTCACTCATACATCTTTTCTCCTAGTTCCTGCTGTATTAAGCAACACTATCTGAAAGGCTGAAATTGTGTTTCCAATCCAGCTAAAAATATTCTTATATTTATGCATATTTGCCAAAATGTCTGCAGGTAAACCGTGGACATTCCACTGAACTTGACAAATAACATTAAAAAGTATTAGAGGAGATCATAGGTCTGAGATGATTTGTAGTTGTGAGGTGTGTGCGTGTGTGCATGTGTGTGCTTGTGCATGTGTGGATGTGTGGATGACCATTAAAAGATACAGAAGAGGGGCCGGGCACTGTGGCACACACCTGTGATCCCAGCTGCTCAGGAGGCTGAGGCAGGAGGATCGTATGTTCAAAGCCAGCCTCAGCAACTTAGCAAAGCACTAAGCAACTCAGTGAGACCCTGTCTCTAATTAAAATATCTTTAAAAAGGGCTGAGGCTGTGGATCAGTGGTAAAGTGCCCCTGGGTTCAATCCCCAATACTAAATACTAATCCCCAATCCCCAGTACTAAAAAAAAAAAAAAAGAAAAAAAAATATTCACACACACACACACACACACGTATATAAAAGATACAGAAGGAGGAAGACAAATTTATGACACATAAATCAAAATATTAATATTTTAAAATCAGAATATGAGTACCATAATAGAGAACAAAACTATGTAAGGGTTCAGATCACAACACTTCAAAATGCATCAAGGTAAAGAGTTTTCCAGACCTGTAAGGAAGTAGCAGATAAACTAGGATAAACATTACCTTGAGAGCTAGTCTGTACAGATATGTGGCTTTGCATATTTTTATCCTATTTTTGCATATTCTTACCCCATTTTTTTGGCCTAAAGTCACCTGGCAAATTATTCTCCTCCAGAGTCACCTGGCCATCAGCATGCCACTCACAATGGTAAGAAGGAAGGATAGGAAGACGTGCCCTTTGACTGGCTGTTTCTGGGAGCTCAGAAAGAGGTGAACAAGCCCAGTGGCATTATTGAGGTAATCTTAAATGTAGCTGCTGTAGAGTCCAGTCCCCAGAGAAGGTGCCCTCCCTGGAGCACTGAAGGAAGGCCTGCAGTACCATCAAACAATGGTGCCACCCCCTTGTTCCCTTTTGGTTCTCCACTCCTTATCGCTTGAGTTAATATTTAGAAATGTAATTATTGCTCTCAATGATTAAACATTTTTTCCCCCCTTTCACATAGCTGATTTTCCTTTTGAAGGCTGAGTCACCCTCCAGGGAAAATCATTTTCTCAGTGGATTCCACTTTCCTTCCCTCAACTTTCCTTGGATAAAAACAAAGATTATAAGTGTGACTGTGTTTTTTACAGAAGAAAAAAGGTTGAAAGTGAGGGATTTTCCATGTTTAACAGTGTTTTGAGGACTAAAAAAAAAAAAAAATGAATAAATACAACAACAACAAAAAGCAACAATAATTTTTTGATGTTCAAAATTTATTAATTTATTGTTGTTGTTTGCATAAGTAAAAAATTAAACATCATTGGACCAGGCAAACCATTATTTAATAACACCACATTAGCAAAAAGTGATTTTTTTTTATGTTAGAAATAACTTCTCCCACTCCCACATGTAGCTAAATATTATGTCTTCATTTTCAGAATAGATAAAGCAGAAAAAAAATTAAATAAGTTGGTTAAGGCAAATGAAGCATTGATGTGGAAATTAGGATTCAAACCTGGTTCCTCCTGATGGCCACTGCTGTGTTCTGAATGTTTGGACCCGCCCCATTCCCAGCAAATTTACATGTTGAAGCCTCATTACCAACATGATGATGTTAGAACATAGGGCCTTTGGATGATGATTAGGTCATGAGGACAGAGTCCTCAAGAATGACATTAGTATCTATAAAAAAAAGACACTGGAGAAATCCCTGGTCCCTCCCAGCATGTGAAAACACAGCCAGAAGATGTCAGAAAATAGATTCTCACCAGATATCAAATCTGCTGATGCCTTGATCTCAGACTTCCTGGCATCCAGATAAGACAGAAAGATTCTTTTTTACAAGTCTGCCTACTTTATGTTATTTGGTTATAGCAGCCTGAATGGACTAAGCCAGCTTTCCTTTTAACTCACTGACATTGTGCATGGCATTAGTCAGTTTTATGCAATCTGTGGCTTAAGGGTGATTTTCTTTGAAAAAAAAAAAATTGAAGGGGAAAAAATCAATGCATTTAACTACTCAATGAAAATATTTGAATGATACAATCACTTTGCATCTCTCAAAATGCTGCTGATGAGTAGAAGAAGGAAGGCCACTACAACTCAGTGGGTCTTTTTTTGTGTTTGTACTACAATAAACCAATAACCTGAGTTACCACATTAATCCTTGCAATAATCCAACAAAGTCATTTTGATTTCAGATCCTCTTTCAAACAAGAAAGTGGAGACTTAGAGAAGCTAAATAAATTGATCAAGATAACAGAGCTAGTAAGTGATGGACAAAAGAACTCAGTTTGCTTAACATCAGAGTATCAACACTAAGCTCACTTACAATGTTGTCTGTTCCTTAAGGGGCGGGGGGAATCACTAAATTGGGGATAAAATGAGACCAGGACTATCTGAAAGATCATGGTCACACCCCTATATAAGCCATTTTCTAGTATCTTTACATTTCAAGAACTCTCCTTTTCTCAAGACAGCATTTGCTCTGACACACTTTCTTCTAACTACTTGAACATGCAAGGGCAGCATTTCATAAATCAGATTATGTGCAACTCTAATTCAATTGGCAATCAGAAAGAGTTAATACACTGATTTGCTTGCAAGGAGTAAACTGCCAGAACCTGGGTGATTTAGTAGTGTTAGCAATTTTTCCAATATTTAGTCTCATGAAGTCACCTAGACTAATTTCTCTGGAGTATGGTGGGAGTCAGAATTATAAGCTGCTGAGTTACAGAACTCCATCAAAACTTCCATCTAACCTTGTTCCCAGTATGAAATCAGCATTCCCCTAAGACACCTCATACAAATTAATTCAGGATGCAAACTATTGATGTAGAGAATTTATATAGTCACACAAAAGTGACTGCCACAAACATATACTTGATGTTAAATGCAGGACCAGGGTCAGAAATAAGAAGAAATTTCTCCAAAGTTTATGGCTTCAAAGTTCCTCTAAAAGCATTATAAATTACTTAGAAGGGACCCTCAAGATATTTTTTTATTGATGAGCTGATTTAGCCACTTACATAATACACACAATCAAAATATAAATTATTTAATTAAGGATTGGACATTATTACTCAATTGGAAAAAATTCTAGTGAGATGTATTTTTACAGAAAGTAATATTTAAATAAAAACTAACCAGTTGTTGCTCAAACTTCCATGGTTTAGTGAAAAGATATTTGAAGTGCAACTGACATTTGGAGGACAAAAGAATGCAGTTTTCTTCTCTGTTGGCCAAGCAATTTGTGTCACATCTGAAGGAAGAGCATCCTTCATATCCAGGTAAAATAAAAGATAGTTGTGCAGACCTAAGCAAGAAATTCACTGCATCTTCATCAGGGACAGCCTGTGATTGACAGAGGCTCAGCTTCGGGGGGTTTTAACATTACTATGGTGCAAAAGTGATCCACATCCAGCAGAAAACCTACTTCAAATTTTGAATTTTGATCTTTTCCTCGGTTAGCAGTATGTGGCATGAAACCCTCTGGCAGTACTGGGCAGCAGTAGGGACACAGCTCTGTCACCTACATGATCACAAGAGGATACAACTGACCCTCTACCGTTGTGCTGTTGCTAAGTTAGTGTTCAGTAGGGTGTTCAGTAGGGTGTTCAGTAGCTTGGATGTGTTCAATGCATTTTGATTTAATAGTATTTTCAACTTACAATGGGTTTATAGGGATGTAACCCTTTTGTAAGTTGAGAAGCACCCGTACTGTAACAGGGAGAGAGAGTGAGGGAAAGGCCATTGGGCAAAGATGCTTCCTAGTTAGTTACTAGTGAATCGAAAACTGGAGTCAATAGCAACAGAAGACAGATTAAGTATCTAAAATGTATTACGTATTTCTCTTCTTTTGGCATTCTCTCTCACCATTCTATCACAGCTTCAGAAGTCTCACTCTCTCTTTCTTAAGTCTGGTTGAGGACATTTTCATAATTGAGCAGTTCCATTTAGCAAACACAACCTAACTTAGCATGTAAAGTAACTGAAGGCCTAACTTAAGAGTATACCCTTGCCACAAATAGCTGAGTCTCGGCCAATCGCAGGTAGCCAACTGTTCAAGTCAAGTTCAAATAAGACATCACTGAGCTGTAACCAAAAGAGCTGTTTCTGGGCCACATTTCCATTTTCTGTCCATAAATGCCTGACCATGTTTCAGGCTGTTTTCTAAACTTTTCCTGGTTCTAAGTGCTGCTGCATTTATGAGTCATTCTTTGCTCAAACTCTACTATATTTAATTTGTTCAAAGTTTTAACACTCCCTTTATCTTGTTCTCGCTTTTGGCCATTTCAACACCTCTGCTCCTTTCCTGATGTATCACTTCCAAAAGTATTAAAATGTATGTATGCAAGAGTTTTCTGTTGGATAAGGCTTGCTTGCTATTCACATACTAACACAGAAGGGTTAGAGTGATTCTGTCCCCACACCTCCCCCGTCCCCTGACAACTTCAGCGACTATGCTGCCAGTCTGGGAGTTGCTGGTATGCCCACATGTATCTCTGTGCTCTTCCATTTTATGGTAGGTGCCCTTTGTCAGGGTGAGAAAAGTTAAGACAACTCAGAAGAATGTGTATCTTTGGTCCCTTGGAAGCTCTTTGGCTTGATAGCAGAAGCAGGAGGAGAAAACTCATCAACAAAGAACTGGGAGCTACACCTGGGTAGGTCTCTTTCTTTGTATTTAAAAGAAACTTACTTTAAGTTCTCCCTTGCTCTCTGTAAAATCTTTTTCATTCATATCCTTTGCTTGAATAGTTTTCTTTTCTGCTAAACTCTTCCCCTGATTTTTTTTTATCTCTTTTTTAGTCATTGTTACTTCTTTCCTTTTCTCCAAAGATAATACCTCAGATCAAAAGTCTGTGCTACTTCTCAGAGAGGTTTATAAACAAATTAATTTATCCAAACTTATGCTATAGGACTTGGAAGAAGTAGTGATTCTTGTATTTTTAGATTTCTGGGAATATAACTGACATTTGCATTCTTTAATCAGTTACTAGAACCATTTCTAGAAATGAATTTTCTCCACACTTTCCCAGAATAACTATTACTGGGTCTTTGTTAAGTTACCTTGTTTCTTTCTTATGGGAAGTATTTTGTGTGCGGGACAACAGTGGAGTCTAATTCGCATGTCTTCTATCCCTCTTAATAACTACTTCCCTTTTTTTGTATTGTACAAGGCAATTTCAAGTGGTGCTGTACCAGTTGTAGAAATTACAGTGTTTGTGTGTGTGTTATGTAGAAAATGTAAATTGTATGTGGAAGGTCAATCTGCATATTAGTCATGCAACACAAAATTTTCATGATCCCCTTCTCATATCACATACATAGGCTGAAAATGTATATAAATACAGATCCTGTCTTCCCACATGACCAGACGTAAATGACATACTAATCTGTTTTAGTCTGATGTTCCATTGCCAAATACACAGAAAAAGATATTCTTTCTTTCATGGAATGAATCTTTCATTTGCACGTTTTTCTAAACAAAACACTCCATTGCATTCTGAGAATGATCCTTATTATGTCTGTGATAACTTTATTACCAAGCTTGGATTAAAACTTTATTTCAGGCATATCAATTCTTTCCTTTGAATTAATACTCTAAATTACTTAGCAAATTAAACAGTACACTGGAAATATGACTCCAAGTCTTTCTTTTGAATGTCACATAATAAAGCAATTGTGTCATTAGAAGTAGTGATCTGACTTCTGGGAGGCATTTGCTCTCAATAAGACTGAAAGAAGATAGCTTCTTTTAAATGCTCTGAGTAAGAGATTTTAAAGAAATATCTGTAGAGTGTTTTTCTCTTTGTATATCCCTAATGATTTAGGAAAACAAGGTTTACATTTCTTTTGACTTTTTGTTGTAAAAATGGCAAAGAAATAATACTGTCAATAGTAAAAGACAGGATCCATGAAATGTCAATAATAAAGTATGATTAGACTGTTTCCAGGTATTAGCAGTTGGTCTCCCTTAAGTCTCAGCCATGAGTTATTAACAAGTATGTTTACTACCCAGTTATAACAGGAAGTTCTGACTTGAAAGAACAAATCAATTTCCTTAACTTCTTACAAAAGGATTGGATGGTTATGCAAAACCTGAAAGCATTTAAGTTTACTACTGTTTTAAAAATATCATTATCACCTACTTTGTTTCCCCTCTCATGTTTTTTCCTCTAAGAAAATATTTCTAAAATACTAGAAGTCTAATAGAGGAGGATGCTAATATAAACAAAACTTAAACATAATTGGGTCCAATTTCATTCTTCCTTAGTTGAGAAAGCTGATCCTCTTGAAGTTTAAATGGCTTCTCTAGGAAGTTATAAATAAGCAAATCTGTGATAGAAGGTCAAATTTTAGAAGGGACACAGTATTTTGAAAATACTTTTGCAATTTGACTAGTGTACCTATAAGGTTTCTTCCAACACTAAGGATGTATAATCAGTTCACCTGCTACTTAATCATACCATCTCTGCTTTTCTCTGGATTTCTGACACAGTGTAAGACATTTCCTGAGCCCAGCTGGGCCTTTGTTTGGAGAAAGAGATAACATTCATTCCTAGTTCATACATTTTGTCCTTTAGGAAATCAAAGAGAAAAACAGGCAAAAATGAGTTGGAAGTCAACCTAATGACCCAAAATTAAGGGAATTTGCTAAACTATCCTGTTTCATAGGGATTACCTCAGTGGAAAAAGAAAATAAAATGCTTGACAAATTCCTTTAATGCCAGTTCATATTGCACTCTGATTTAATGAAGAATACATATTTAATAGAGTGTATTTCTCATTGCTCAAAGACTTGAAGTGGTTTTTAAGCTGGCAACAGCAAAATTTATTATGATTTCTTCATTTCATTTGATAATTATCTTCTGGGAGGAAAGTCTCTCATGTGATAGATCCCTCCCCAGGATCCTTAAATGTGGGATTATAAAATGTCCAGAGTGAATTAAGGAATTATTAAGTTTTAATCCTAAAGCATATTTAAGAATAAACCAACATTCTGAACCAACATTGTGTCCAAAGAAATCCTGGCTGAAAACCAGGAGTCCTGATTTAGCCAGCAATTTTCCTATTGCATCATACTGCACCTATCTGAAACTAGATCCATGATACAAAATGCTTTGCAGAATTCTTAAATGAATGATACAAACATATGCATATGCTTGAGATCAAAATGGGAAGGAAGAAAAGAACAGTGAGATAAAACTGCAGTGATAATTTATGATAATTTATGATATCCTCATCCTTGACCTATCCTTCCCAATAATGTCAGGAAAACCATCGATAACGAGACAAGACCCATGTCTCTGAACTTTTCCACATTTAGGCCAGTGATGAAAGTACTAAGGTGGTCTTATTTTACCTATGTTGTTCTGACATCAATACACAAAATAAGACCAGACACAGCTCATGTTCTTTTACAACTGCCTTTGTTTGCCTGCCATCTGAATACATTGCTAATTTGAGAGCAATAAATAGCTCCTGAAGAAGACTAATTTGCACACAGCTGCAATTAATCAGTCTGCTCAGAGAGGTGTACCCAACCCAAATGACCTAAAGCATGGGGAACAGTAGGACCCTGCTGGCACCAAGATCCCCTGGTTCTGAAGGTGAAACTAGACCTTGGAGCACAGTGAATCATGATTGACATGGCATTCCAACAGGACCACTCCTTTCTCAGGGTGCATTTATGTGAACCTTTAACCACGGAATACAGCAGAGGCATGAGGAATGTGTTGACCATTCACAGAAGCAGGGCCATGGGAAGACATGCTGTTCTTTCTCTTTATTCCCCCACAACTGAGCTTTCAACTTCTCAGTAGTAGAGCCAGCTTCTACATCTGGTATAATTTTCAGATCTCCTGGGCGAATGTACTTAAAAACTGAACCAGAAGGATGAATGACTCAAGCCCAGATTCACCAGGCAAAATATTCAATCACTGGGAGCACTTTGACCTTGGATTCAGACTAGCAAAGTTAACTTGGAAGCTTCCTAGTTGATTGACATTTTCTGCTTTAGCACCTTCAGAAAACAGCACATTGTCTTGGGCAGAAGAGTGCAATTTAGTTCACTGATTGGAATCCACATGTGTTGATGTGACAAAGAAAGGAAATCTATAAAAGAATAGCACTTTTGCAAATATGTATTTAATGATAAAAAGGCAAGTAAAGTTTCTTGTTCACATTCAATTCTGATTGATATTTATTTCACTCAGATGTTTCCTCCGAACCCAGAAGGAGAAATCCTTTCTAAAAACAAAATAACCACTCCTTCCAGAATTGGAAAAGGAAAACTTTCCTCATGAATGACTCAAAGGCAGGATGACCCATTTTTCATTTATAGGATGCTACATGTGTGGGAAAGGGAGAAAGAAAACATGTTTGTGTATGTTTTAGAATTAAATGCCAAAAACCAGACACTTCTGTTCATGAGGAAATCATGGTTTACTGTGATTTGCAGAAAGTCATCAACAGTTTGCTGAACTTGGCTCTGGGTGCTTCATTCCATACTGTGTGCTCCACGCTCTTATGCCTGCCAGGTTTCTTTTCAGACTGAAACAGAGATTTGGGATTTTGCGGGGACTATTATAGTTTCTACAAGAAAATTACCAAAATAAAGATGGAGATAAGAGATTTGGGGGAACGTAGAAGCCAGAAAGTAAATGAAAATCACCTAATTTTCAATTATAAGACCAGGGAATGACCATTATGGAAAGATAACTACACAAATATGCATGGCTATAAAGTAAGGCTTAAATGTGGAAATTGGGATTTGCATAAAAGATAAGATAACATAAGAAATGATTATTTGCTTTGGAAAGAGGTTCATAATAACATTCATTTAAATAGCAAGTTCCTCCCTGGCCCTTAAACAATGGCTTGATTTTAAGAATTCAGTTTCTGCCTAACTCTTCAGGAACTCTTCCAGTATATAAAAAAGCACTTTACACAAAGCCACACAGGTAAGCAGGAGAGATCTTGCCTAAGAGTGGTTGCAGTTCATCTCTCTAAGATCAGGGAGAAATTACTAGAAAACAATACGAATGCTAGAGAGGTTAAAAAAATAATTAAGAATAAGTGGTAGAAAGCAATAGCTGGCAGAAAATAAAAAGTAGCAAGGTATTTCTGGACCAAAGCAGTTGAAAAAACCATTTTGTCAGTCACTGCAAATCAAATAGAAAGCAAGGAACTTGTACTGTGGAAGAATCGAGGTTATATTCTAAAGAAGTTGTGTGTGTGTGTGTGTGTCTTTGTGCATGTGTATAATCTGCATTTTGTGTTAAATACATACAAATGACAGACTGCAGGCTTAAGAAGTTGAATAAGGATTTCTATGGTATGAAGCAGAGATTCTATTCGGAGGGGATCTATCAGTGCCACAGTAAGGGCACTATACTTTCATATCTTTATCTACGAGAAAGAGATTTGATGTTCTTTGTAAGATTATTCCTGGACACCCTGACGTTTTATTTTTTTATACAATTATTGTCAAAAGTAGTAAATAATATCAATTTCAAAGTCAAAGACTGACAATAAGGAAGAGTCCTCGTGTCTCTGCAGAGGTATTTAAGGACCCTGACTTTGCAGAATGAGAGCTATCGGACTCAATCAATAAAACAAGATGGCATGAAATGTTATGACCTGTCCCTATAGGAGCAGGAGGGAAGTGGGGCTGCTCCTCTGTAGGTTAGAAAATTGGGAACACTGGGTTCCACTCCCAGGACTCATGTTGACTTAGCTTTTGTGACCTTCATTTAAAAGATTTGGTTACAGATAAATTCACAAGGCATACCACAGAATGGAGAATCATAAAGATAACTTGCTAAAAGCCTGAACTCACAAACAGAGCAAGGGCAAAAAGATTCAAGTGCAAAGGCAGCAACAGTGGGGGCGACATCCGCACCAGTAGTCTGTTGGTGAGAGCATGAGGACATGGACAAGGTCAAGTTTGTTAGCAACTCTAAGAATGCTAACCAGAAAGAGCTCGATGTGGCCTGTTTATATTTTAGGATTAAGATAAAAGATATTTGAAATTATCGGCTGTGTCACTCCTTCCTGATTTCATCACTTAGACATTCTGAATGTGCCCAGTACCAGCTTTCCTCCACCAGGTCTGTCCTCTCTCCTACTCCTCAGCCTACCCTGATGCCAATCAGATCAGATCAGGAGGGTCAGTGCTTGCTTTAAGCTAGCCCCTTCCCTACCAGATGCTGGTCAATTACCAGGGTTGTGACTTTCAGAAGGACAACCATGCAGACATGTGGAAACTGAAACGCATGAAATCAGTCATCAAAATTATCTGCAAGTAAGTGAGTCTTGACAATCCACATGTCTCGAGTTAGCATTCTGGGCTCTCAGACGATCTTTCCTTCCCCTGACGATAGTTTTCAATTTTTCTGGTAGATAATTTGGTGTCAATCTGCTACACACTAGTATCACTTTCCATTCTGGGATCACTACACAGGATGCTGTGCACAGAATGTCACTATATTGAGAGACATAAGCGAGAAGTTTTGTGCATCAAGTGCTTTGAATGGAAAATAAGGAACTAGGAGAATATAGAAAGTACCTGTGACCTCAAAGGCATGAGGAGCAAGAAAGCCTTCCCAGAATGCTGACATCTGATCTGAGGTCACAGATAGAGGAAGCAAGGTCAAACTATTGGTGGTGGGGTTGGAAAGGTTGTTTCCTTAAGGGATGAGTATGTACTAAAGCTTGTAAGTAAAAGATGGTAAGGTGGATCATTACAGTGGTGTTTTGACTGATCTGTCCATTGGACATGAACTATCTAGCACTAACATTCTGAGCAGGTACCATCTGGATGGGGGTGTGGGTGTGCCCTCAGGCATATTCAAGCAACCCCATGCCCCAGAAACAAATATGGGCATATGCCATTCCCGTGTCCATCCTCTGCATTCAGAACGGACAGCCATCCGATACCCAACAACCTCGCCTCTCAATCCCTGAGCTGATTAACTTCTTAGCAGGCTGGATGCTGATGTTGGCTGGGTAAGGACTTTTGAGGACACTTCAAACAGCTCGATTAGACCAAGAGAAATACATCCTGAAACAATGCCATAGATTTACTGTACAACATTTTCCTTCTCTCCACAATATTAAGGGGGGGGGAATACCAGGGACTTCTGGCCCACCTGGAGATAAAAGGTTGCTCCAGCCCTTAACAGCGACTCCCTTTGAATTTAGCCTGCTTTCCTTTTAACCTGCCACACTCATACTGTGTGCAGACCCTTGGTCTGCAGCGTATTTGTGGGAGAACCTGCTCCTGGTTTCTCAGTCAACCCCGGAGAGCATTCCAATTCAGTGTGTATTTATACATTTGACAATAGCTCCAAGGCAAAAGGGAAAGAAAGGGCCAGAGCGGGCCTTCTGGGCGTGGCCATTCCAGTACAGAACAATGAGAAAATAAAAAAAGAGTGAACCTGCCAGTGGCCTCTTCTTTATGGAACTCTGCTGCGGTTATTAGGCACATGCGGGGAAGCCGGAGAGAATGTACGGCCTCCAATGCAATGTGCATAATTCAGCACCAAGCAGCAGGCAATCGGCTCTTCACAGGGCTGTCAGCAGGAGGTAATAAATAGACTGTTTATTGGAGGAAAATGACCCAAAGGATAGAGAGGGAACATTTGGACTGCTCAGCAAAGAAACTGCATGGATCCTCTCTCACTCTTTATTCTCCATGTTTCAGTTTCTAATATCCCATGTTAAAGTTTTCCTCTAGTCCAAGACTTTTGCTTAATGACTCCAATAAGGATGATTTCTGTTTATTGATAAAACAGCAACCACAACGTTCACATCTAAATGTTTACAGTGTGCCCACCTAATGGCTGGGAGAAGCCCCTCTCATTGGTTATCTTTTAGAGTTCACAACAACCCTATAAGGTAGAAGTACTATACCCATTCCATAGACAGGGAAACTGAGGCAGATGTTGCCTGGCCTACCCTAAGCTACATGGCAGGGGTCTGGCAGAGCTGCCTGCCTTTGACTTCCCTTCCCACTTTCTGATCCACAGTATGCTGTGATTACAAACATCACTGACCCAGAACTTTCGACATGTGGTTACTTCTATTAGAGTGCTCTAGTTTTGCTTTTATTTTTTAGGAAACTAGTTCTTATGACCCAAGGTCGGTAACAATATATCTTAGACTACGAGACCAGTTGGTTGGATTTCCACACATCAATCAGCTGAGTTATACAAATTCCAATTCGCTGGGTGACCTCAGGGGATCAGTTCTACCATACATTTTAGGTCACAAGGGGCCCTTGACCTGAACTCTAGAATTTCATGACAGAATATTTTGGATTGGGAAATATATTGCAGGAAATGAGTCACATTTTCTGTCTATGATTCCCCTACTGCAATATTTTCCTAGAGAAGTTATGAAATATCTTCCAGTGTTTTCTTGCCTCCTCTAATGCATTTTTCCCCAACAGCTATCATAATTTATAGAAATGAAATTTTATCATGTCACCGTCTGGTTTAAAAGCCTTCAATGACCCCTCATGGCACTGAAAATAAAATCCTAGTGGCAAAGTTGTCAGGAATATACTGTTCTGGTTCCTCCACACTGAATCTGCCAACTACCTGCCCTTTTGAGCAGCTACATATGCAGTTTTTCTGACTCATGTTCAAGTTGTAGAGAGATTTGAAATCTCGGTTCTTCCCTAGCAGAAATTGGCATTGACTATGGAGAAATAAAAGACCTATTGGGTGCAAAATACAGGGGCAGGCAGCTTTTATTTCAGTCCTGTTCTAGGTAGGAAAGCAGGGGAAGTGCTTTAATATAGTTTTATCCTCCCTAGGGGAATACTGAGTACTGAAAAGAGGCTCTGCAAGAAGTAACTGGGCTTGCTAAATAGCGGAAGGACAAATACATGACCAAAAAAATCAAGAACAGAGGGGAGAGGTTGTCTTTCAAGTACATAAAAAACAAAATGGTGGATAGCTGCCATCTCTCTTTTCATGACTGGGACAAGATCAAAGGAAAACTGGTTTAGTTCTGGGAATAAGATAAAAAGAGTACACTATAGTGATTGGATGATTTGAGGTTCCTTAATTTACCATTAACATGATGAGTTAGCATGATGGACAGAATGTGCCTTTTTGAATCAGACCTAACTGAATCCAGCTCCAGTCTTCTTACCTTGTTCCTCCAGGTGGACACTGAGGATGTCAAGAGCAGCCTTCCAGTTAAATGAGATGATATATATATCATCTCATTTATAATATATAATATATAATATATATATAATATATAATATATAATATTATATATTATAATATTATATAATATATAATATATATATATTATATATATATAATACCTTTTGCAGGCAGGAGGAAAATGGAAGATGCTCAATAGATTTTTCTCCCTCAACTCCAGTTTTTCTAAGTTTGCCTTATTATAGAGCTGAGCTGTGGTATTTGTCAAAAATCAGATTTCTAGGCATTTCCCCTAGAGTTTCTGATTCAGGATATAGATACTGAAAACACACAGGAATCTGTAGTTTACGAAGGACCAACAGCAATTCCCATGTTTCAGTAAGTGTAGGGGATAATTCCCTAGCTGATTTGGTGAAAGCCCATGGGTTTGAATCTAGACTGGATCAAACTGGAGAGGTCCTAGAAGCTTACTGTTTGGGGTTGAACTGTGTGTCCCCCAAACTGGTATGTTAATATCCTCATTGCCAGCACTTCAGAATGTGAGTTTATTTGGGAATAATAATTTGGGTGTGAGGTTGCAGATGTAGTTAATTAAGCCCAATGAGATCATATTAGAGTAGGGTGGGACCCTACTCTAAAATGAGTGGTGTTCTTAGAAGAAGACAACCACATGAAAACAGGGATTCACTGGGATGAGGAAATAAGAGATTAGGATTACACAGCTATGGCCAAGGAATAAAGGATTGCAGGCAAACTATGAGACAGAAGGGTTCCCCTACAACTTCCAGAGGGAGCATTAGTCGGTGACAACTGTGGACTTCTAGACTCCAGAACTTCGAGAGAATAGATGTTGTTTTAAACATCCCAGTTTATGGTATTTTGTTATAGTAGCCCTGGAAAACTAATAAAGATAGAAAAGTCCTTTCACAAAGGATTAGAGATGTGTTGTCAAAAGAAGATGGGGAGAGGGGCAGATAGTCATAATCCTAGGACAGGTTTTGCAATGTCAGGTCCCTCTGATGACTTAGTTTTTCCATATCTCCAATGCTTATCATAAAGAGAGTAACATTTCATCCTTCCTGTTGTCAATATCCTGTGAGTCACAAGTGTGATGTCACATCAAGTCATGCCTTCCAGGGTAGGAGAGTTCTATGTGGATGGAAAAGTAAAGAGGAGGAGAACATAAGGAGGCTGGAATTACTTTTCAACTTTACTTCTATTATCCTCTTCTCCAAAATGCAGTTCAGGCCACTATTGGAGCCTTTGAGACCCCACATTATGGCTCCTTATTGGAGGAAGAAATTCATCACGATATTGTTCTCCTACACTCATGTCTAGTCAAGGTTCACTGTGCAAAGGATATTGGTGATCAACAACAGAAGTCCCCTCATTTCCTGCTCAGGGAGCATATAGATACTTCATAAAAACAGGTGGAAGAAAAGGAAGACTCTCATTAATCTCAATTTATCAATCTACCCATTAGGACAAGCATAAAGAAAAAAAAAACAAAACAAAAGACATACAATATAAACATTAGGAAGCAAGAATAGAGAAAATATACTCAAATAACTTATTTCTTTTAGCCAGTACAAATTGATAGGCTAAATTTGATTTATAAATTTTCTTTTCCCAACAATAAACTAGTGTCTGCTTCTACATTGTTCCATGTTTCAATGCAAGAAACTTAACATCATTTTCTTGACTGTTTTATACATGTAATTAAATGATCATTTGCTCATGGAATTGTACAAAATAGCAGACAAAAGATAATTCTCATGTGACAGCATGGTGCTGGAGTTGGAAGAGAACAAAGGATGAGCTATAAAAGGGTTTTTCAGAGTGTGACATGTGGGAACCCCTGCTAGAATCACCTGGGACACGTTAGCAATGTGTGTTCTGAGAATCCACTTGTTTTAGTCAGCTCTATCACTGCCGTGACTCAAAGATCTGACTAGAATTGTAGAGGAGAAAAGTTTTTATTTGGGAGCTCAGGATTCCAGAGGTCTCAATCCATAGACAGCACGCTCCAATCCTTGGGGCTCAAGGTGAGGTTGAACATCATGGAGAAAGAGTATAGCAGAGGGAAGCAGCTCACATGATGATTGGAAAGCAGAAAGAGAGGTCCCAACTTGCCCGATACAAATATATACCCCAAAGCCACATCCCCAATTCCCACCTATTAAACACCATCAAATGCATGTATCTGGAAGGAATGATGGTACATCAGAGTTACTTAAGAAACTATTTTGAAAGAGACATTTCTGTCTACCTATTAAATCTAAATAAAATCTGAGTTGGGAGTAAAACTTTCAAAAGCATCCAGGCGACTCCTCCCTCTTGGGGATCATTGTTAGTTCATGTTTTCATTTTAATGACTGGAAAATAAAGTGTAAAAAACTGTAAGCCCACCTAGAATCATGCAGCATGGAATCAGCATAGCCAGAACCCGGATGTGGCCCCTCAAAACATGTCACACACAGTACAGGTACCCAAATATATTCCTTTAACCACCCTTTATTAAGGAAAATGTCAAATACATAAAAAAAGTAAACAACCACTTGAGGAACCTCTGTGAACTCATGTAGGTTCCACATAATCAGTGGCTCCCCTGGTCCCATCTCTCTCCCTACCCTAGCTCCAGCTTATTTTGAATTAACTTCAGAACCATAAAAAAATTAATCTCTAAGTTCTTACCTGATTATATGCTTAGAACAAAGAACAAAATATTACTTAACTTCTTTGTGTTTTAGTTATATTTTTTTTCAATCTAAAATTTGGAACCATCAAATATCAAACTTGTTAAGTTTGATATTTAAGTTTCTGTATCTGCATTGCGATATATTCCTTTCTCCCTTATCCTTGAACTAAGACGAATTTGCAAAGCATTCTTTAGTTTGCAACTCTACCAACTCCATAATTGTTTAATTTCAGTGGAGAAGAAAGTGTGGTCATATAGACTGTGCTACATTATGGCACTCATGGTAGTTTAGGGACAGATGAACATAGAAATATCGTATAATGGGCCCAAACAATTAGATAAAGCAATAAGCCAAGTAGCAGGTAATCTCTTAGCAATTTGAAAACCTTGACCTAAATTTTGTTTTATTTGGAGATATTTGGATTGACATAATAATGTAGGGGAAAAGATTCTATAACAAATACTGTCAGATTGTATGCAAAATGATTAAATGCTTATCTCTTGTGATGTATGTAAATAGGAGGGAGGGAGGGAGAGGGGAGGGAGAGGGAGAGGGAGAGAGAGAGACCTGCTCATGAGCATCTTACCTCATTCAGTACAAGGAATTAATTATCATTATGGTAAATTATGCAGCATGTGAATCAAGGTAATCACAGGGCAATCATCTTTCAATTCAATTAACAAGAAGTACAATACCTTATACAACTCTAAAAGATTTAAAATGCCTCTGTTATTGCTATCTAATGGTTGAAGCATTATGAAAAATTTTGCTAAAGGGCAGTGTTCAATGCCTTCCCTTGGTCTAACTAATGATTGCAGGACTGTAATTGTAAACCAAAGGAATTCATGTCATATATATTGGAAAGGGATAAAAAAAAAAAATGGAACAAAGCATAATGACCACATTTCTATATTAAGGTCCCCTCTTCCAGATTTGAAGACAAATGATGACATATTAGAATCTTGATACTAGAAATAAACCAGTGAACTGATGTTTTACACAAATATTACTACAATCCTCTTATAATGATTAAAAAATAAATCTATATGCATATTAATATGTGTGTATACACACACACTTCTAAAAATTACATATGGGACAAGGGACGAATGATATCGCTAATAAGTGGAGGATGACACATAATGGGGGGGGAGGGAAGGGTTAGTGTTAGGGTTAGAGTTAGGGTTAGGGAGGGGGGCAAGTATGGAGGAAGAAAGTACTGTATAGAGGGCAAAGAGGGGTGGGAGGGGTGGGGGGAAGGGGAAAAAATAACAGAATGAATCAAACAACATTACTGTATGTGGATTTATGATTACACAAATGGTATGCCTTTGCGCCATGTACAGAGAGGCAACATGTATCCCATTTGTTTACAATAAAATTAAAAAAAAAAAAAGAAAATAAAAAAAAATTACATATGTATTTCATATATATATGTATGTAAGTATGGGTACATATTTTAATTTACAATAACAGGGCAAATACTGTCATATATTTCTTGAAGTTGTAAGAGGAAACTAGAATAATAATGAGTTCTATTGAATAATACCTTGCATATTGCTTTGAGAAAGCACGCTGCTGATTCTGAAATTTTTTGTTTTGTTTTGTTTTTGTTTTTGGATTTATCATGTAATGTTGTGATTCAAAGAAGCAATCACTGAATCTGTATCTAGGAGGAGTGTGCATCATCTCTTTCACAATACAGTGAACTAAGTGCCCTGGAGGATAAATGATTTGCCTCAGGTCACAAAGATAATTATTTGAAGAGCCTCTTATTTTTGTTTTTCTAAGAAGCTGTATTAATTGAATTATCTGACAAATTGTAATCTATTAAGGAGTATGTAAGAATTTAAGTGGATGTGGTATGTATACCTGTAATCCCAGCTATTAGGAAGAGAATCTCAGGTTCAAGTCCAGCCTGGTCCACTTTATGAGATCCTACCTCAAACTAAAAAATGAAAAGGTCTGGGGATGTAACTCAGTGGTAGAGCACCTCTGGGTTCAATCACCAGAACCAAATAATAATAATAATAATAATAGTAACAATAACAGTAATAATAAATATAATTAAAAATATTTCAGTGTAGTATATAGTTCTTAAGCTTCAGAGGTTCATACTCTAATTTGGGTGATTAAATACCGATACAAAAATATTTTTTAAAATTATGTTGAATTATGTAATGTGTTTATGTTTTAACTGAGATAAAGGAAAAAGCATTAGTGAGTCTAGGGTGCCATTTGGGCTTTGTCTTAAGGGATAAACACATGAGTCTTAGCCTCTAGGAATTTGTAATTTCATGGTGAGGAAATGGGAAGATAGAAATGGAAATAATGGTCTATGCTAAAGAGCAGAACTAAGTTATATAATACAACTAAAAGCAAAGTTCCATGGAAACTTAGTAGTTAATAAATGCCATTAGCAGAGAGCAGGAATGGAAAGAGATTTTGTAGCGAAGTCTTAAGTTGGTCCTTGATGGACCATAGCTATATCAAAGAGTGCAGTGCAGAAGACATTTCAGCAACAATCTGAGTCAAGACGAGGCGATGGGAGGATGACAGGCACACTGGTTGAGACAAAGGGCAAGTTTTATATACACCAGGAGAGCCAGTTGGAGACATGGATGAGGCTGGGGTGTGGACAGGGAGGAGGCTCTAATGCAGGCCTCAAAAGCTGCTGAAAGCTACACAGTGGACTAACAGACTATGACAGTGTTTTGGAAAGGTAACTAAGGTGAGACGTGGGATGAGACTCTCAAACAGCTGGAAGCAGGGTGGCCAGGTAGGAGGTTATCAGTAGATTTCAAGAAGAGAGTTAGGGCCCAAATAGGACAGTGGAAAAATTTTAAACAAATCAGTAGATAAAAGAAAGGGGAAAGGAAGAAATATTCGTCCTGCACATAAAGGATGAGGGAAGAGTGACAGATGAGTCCAACCAAAATTTCAGAGTGAAGACTAGAAGATCATGATTCACTAACTGACAAGGAAAAGGAAGAGGGGACGTTTGGGAGGAAAAATAACAACAACAACAGAAAATGAGACAGTTTGATCCAGTGACTATGAAGTGGCAGCCAGCATCTTTGGGACCTACTCCAGAGACAGCTGTGAGCCAGAACTAAAGACAGAAGATAGGTAAATGAAGGGCGACCAGATATTGACCACAATTATGTTGACAAAATGAAAGAGGAGGCAGAGTTGAGAGTGTGAATGACAGGAAAGATGGAATTCTTGGAAACAGTTGTTATTTGGGGAATAGTGGCAAATAGTGTAAAGTTGGGGTTACCCCTACCATGGAAGGCCTTTCTGGTGGTTGGTGAGCACAGTAGATAAGAGGGCCTCATGTGAAGGCAGAGCTCTGGATTTTTTTGTTTGGTTTTGTTTTGTTTGGTACTGGGAATTGGACCCTGCTCCACTGCTGAGCTATACCCCAGCCCTTTGTAATTTTTATTTTGAGCTAAGGTCTTGCCAAGTTGCCCAGTCTGGCCTCCAAATATACGCTCCTCCTCCCTCAGCCTCCAGAGTAGCTATGATTACAGGTGTGTGCCATTGTACCAGGCAGTGAAGGCAGAGTTCTGAATGACTCTCTCAAACCTGTCCTTTAGACCTCTCTGATCATTTCCTTCATTTCCTCAGGTTCCCAACTTTACTCCTTCATGTCCACATGTTCATATTATTAGCTCTAGGCTATGACTTTGAATTCTTCCATGCTGCCTTTCAGTCACAGAATATACCCTCAAACTATCAATGTGCCTTCATTTCAACCCAACCCAGAGGCAATGATAGCTCCAGAATTTCTAACTAAGAAGAGTTTAAGATCACAGGTATTCTTGGAATGGCACGGCAGGAGACTTATTTTGAAACTTCAGTTTGCAACACTAAGGTATGTTCTTATCTACATTGTGTTTTACAGTAACAAAACATTCTAAAAATACATTTATTCACCCTTTTCCTACTTTGTCCCTTATTTGATTTCCACTAAGTTTTGTTGGTGCTCTTCTTTAAGGTGGTTGATGTATTTGCCAGTTTGCTTTGGCTACTGTACCAAATCAGCTCAAACTGGGGAATTAAAACAAACATACTTATTTTCTCATCGTTCTAGAGGCCAGAAATTGTGACTGGATAAAATTACTTTCAAGTTCATAATGGAGAATGAACAGGAATTATTGCTAAGCTAAAGCCCAGACATCAGCAGGCTGTGTTCTCTCTGGAGGCCCTAAAGAGAATTCATTTCTTGACTCTTCTAGCTTCTGGTGGCTGCCAGACTTCTTGGATTTGTTTCTATTTCACTCAATATAAGCCTCCGTCTTCACTTCAACTATCTCCTCTATGTGTGTGTGTTGGAGAGAGGATTCTCCCTCTGACTCACTCTCCTAACATGGTATCCAGCACTCTGCTCATCAAGATAACCCAGGGTTCTTGTCCTCCAGATCTTTAACCATGCATGCAAAGACACTTTTTCTAAAGAGGTGAAATTTACAGATTCAAGGGGATATCTTTGGGAAATTTTTCAACCTATTACAGGTGGGCTAATGAACACTTCCAGGCATACCTGATGACATCCCCAACCAGTTCCCCTTCCAGGATCCTGAATGTTGAAAGGTTGGTTTTCACATGTGTTTTGCTGGCCTAAACCCATTCATCCCAGTCTTTGAAACACTCTATTATTACATGATGGATTTTATATGAAGCCTGCCACTTTTGGAACTAGTCTTGATTTTGGATTAAGTAGGAGAATACTTTCACAAGAACACTGCACAATGATGTGACATATGGATTTAATCAATATTATGCCAAGCCTAAGATCATCAATTCCCAGGGGTGACATTAAGATGAAATCAATATTGTAGGACAGAAAATATGCAACACAACTAGAAGTGATAGCAACTAGAAAGCTGTTAAAATGAAAACCATGAACTTTGTGGTGAGGTATTATATATGGGAAAATGAAGATGAATATTGGCATAACAGTTGTTGATAGTAATAAAACATCACCATGGTTACTGTTTTAATCACTTCACTAAAAGGGAAGTTGTGGCATCCATCTAAACAGTGGATAGTTATCACACTTATTTATTCAATACTTAATTACACTAGATATGTCACATTTTCCATTGTTTAGTTTGAAGCAACTTTAGAATAATATTAAGATAAGATTGCACTTGTTAGGCATATTCTAAGTTATAGTTGGTTAACTGCCCAGCCAACAAGGATCCCATTAGAGAGCCAACCTTTTCCAGAGTGAAGAGCCCACGGGCCAGTACTAAGGCTACAAACTCTGGAATTGCAAGTTACCACACTTTAAGTGAGGGAATGGAAAAGTACAGTTTGGTTTCTGCACTTGGTCTTTGAAGAAAGTCATAATGTATGCCAGCAAAAAACTTCTAAATAAAAAGCAAACAATTGCAGCTTGGTTGTTTTGAACATCTGGATGCTTGATGTACATCACGGCTAAGAGGATTAGCTGAAACTTTGTACTTTCTAATCTGATCATTTTTGAGTCAAAGTAATGATTCATGTTGGAGGGCTGTGTGGGCTATTTCAAGTTTATTAAGAAGCTACATCTTTCCTCTCACCTGTGCCATCAAGCCCGTTATTTATAAGCCCTATTCATACACATCTACACATGCATCTCTACTTAGAACTGATAGACCTGTGCACTCAGCAGAGAGAGCTCTCATTTATTTTGCTGAAGATTTAATCCATGTTTGAGCATGGAAGAGCATTTCTGCAGGGTTGATACAATTTTTTAAAAGAAGATATTTGACTAAGCCAGCAAAATCAAGAAATAGTTCAAACTGTATACCCTAATAACTTATCTAGGTTGAGTTTGTACACTTATTTTCATAAACACTCCTGGTATCTTTGTAAGCTATAATCAAATGTATTTATTTGACATATTATTATATTTTGAAAATTAGGTTTATTCATTTTAATTTTTAAATGTGACTACTAGGAAAGAGAGGACAGGGCTGGGCTAGGTGGTGGGCTGGGTGAATGGATGTGTTAATGAGCATTTCAGATCAATGGAACTAGGTAGGACTTCAGCAACTAGAATCCTGGTCTGACAGGAGAAGCAGAGATGGCAGAGGAAGCAAGTGGCTGAAGTGTTAAGTCCAGAGGTCCAAGAGGAACCATCGGCAAGACAGTCAGAATTCCTCCTAGAGAGGAAAGTGTTGGCGAGAACCATTAGGTTCTCCAAAATGAAGTAAACCTGGTCACTTCACACACTGCTTCACAGTGCCATATGTTAATTGTTGACTTTTACATGAGACAAAGCAGTTATTTGTTCTACATCAACAAGGAGAGCTATTTTCAAAACATTTTGGCAATCAGTCCATGGAATTGAGCAGGACATTCAAGAGGAAGAGAGCAATAACCCATGTTTTAGCTAGCTTTTTTTGCCACTGTGACTTAAAAACCTGACCTGAACAATTGTAGAGGAGGAAGAGTTTGTTTAGGGGCTCACAGTTTCAGAGGTCTTAGTCCATAAGTGTCTGGCCCCATTCCTCCAGGCTCAAGGTGAGGCAGGACATCATGGTGGAAGAGTGTGGCAGACAGAAGCAGCTCACATGATGATTAGGAAACAGACTCACTCTCCAGGTACAAAATATATACCCCAAAGTCATACCCCTGATGAACCACTTCCTTCAGCCACACCCTACCTGCCTCCAGTTACCACTCAGTTAATCCCATCAGGGACCATTTCACTGATTAGTCTAAGGCTATAGCCCAGTCATTTCTCCACCAAACCTTCTTGCATTGTCTCACATGTGAGCTTTTGGGGGACACCTCACATCCAAACCCTAACAAGCCACCAGTGATAGAAAGACTTCCTTCCCAATGGCTCTATCAGATCAGAAAAAGACTGCTATCAGGGCCTTGCAGAAATTCTTCAAGATCCTTACTTGTGAAATGTTTGGACACTTTGTAATCTTATTTTCTAGTCATTTTCCTCCCTACCATACCTTAGAGGACAATAGCTTTGTGTAAAACTTGAAGTTTTAAACTTTATTTGCTTTTGACTTATATGTACACAAAATACCTCTGGGCAATGTGAAAAAAACATTTTTTTTTCAGATTCCGTAACTCACAAGACAGCCAAATAGATCCCCCTAAAATTTTCTCTTCCATCAACCAGTTTTAGCCATATCAAGCCCAGGAAATTAGAGGCCATGACAGCTAATTTTTCAAGGGATGCTTCTCTTCAACTAGGATTTCCTTCCATGAAGTATAAAAATACTTAACTCCTCCTATTGCTCTGGGGGAAAAAATATCTCATGTAATAACTGGCAACAGACATATTGTATTATAAAACAATGTACACAATACAAAAATATTAAATTCACAAAAATTGTAACATTTGTAAATACAAAAAAAAAAAAGAGTAAAGCATTCTGGAAAGAATGCTGACTTAAAAATCAAGAGACTGTGAGAGCTGGTCTCATTTCTGCTACTAATTAGATGGGTGATCTAAGAAATTCTAAAATTCTGCTGGGCCACAGATTTCTCAGTTGTAGAGAGTCTAAATTTTGAAAATGATAAAAATAATAATAAACACTATAAATATATATTGGACTTAAACAGGGTTTATGAGTGATTTTTTATTTTCATGTTTGCTATTTTTAATAAATAAGAAAAAAGCAAAATATAAAAAATAAATAATATAAAAGTATGAGCCATACACACACACACACACAGGCATACACACATATTATTGTATGGGTAAAATGATTTCTCAGTTATCCATCAGGGCTAAGGTCTCAAGTCTCAAATATACAAAAAGCATTATGTATCACATGACACTGCTTGGACATCTGCCATCTAATTATCAACCAAGCTGTCTTGTCTCTCAGCTTACCAGGACATCTGGATTGTAAATGTCATGACATTTCAGTCATTCAGCATTCCGGAACTGACACACCCTACATCCTGCTTGGTCTCTGAATTAAAAACCTGAAGTTTTAAACAGGATTCCAGAGTGTACCCAGAATAATAACCTCTTTTACCAATAGCGAAAAAGAGAAATTTAATAAATTGCAAAGGAATACTGGTGTTTGGGGCGGGTTGGCAAAGAAATGAAGAGCAGAATTCTGCTCAGAAATGCACTAGTTGGGGGAGGGGCAGTCCTGAATCGGTTGAAACAATCTTTTGCTATCTTTAATGGAAGAGATTTGATAGCAGATTTTGTACCTTCAGTGACTTCAAGTCAATGAATATTAAATAAATGATCCAGAAAATGTTGCAGGGGCATGCCTCTACTGAAGCTAGCTAGAGTCAGGGTTATAATTTTAATTAATTGGATCAGTACTGGGACCAGCAACTGGCATGTTATCAGAGCAAGGAGGCAAAAGAATGTCCTTGGTTCTTATAGTGGCAGGAGCATGTCTGTGTGGCATAGTGCACAGGGAAATAAGGACACAAGTATGAGGATCAGTTTGGATTCTCTCATTTTTTCTACCCTTCTAACATATTGCAATAAAAAAAAAAATACATAGTACTCTTATGTCTTCTTTTATTGGGTTTTCTTCATTTTTTGTTATTGTATCAGAAAATAATCAGTTACGCAAACAAAACAGAAAAAGCAACCAACCAAATTTGGGATGCAGGTAATATGTGGACAGTTCATTGTGTCAAGAGAGAAATTTGTGAATTCAGCAGTTTCCTGATTTGAGAAGATGCTTTATTTCATACCTTTGCTCATGTTGAGTGATAAAGAATTGTTATAATTCTGTACCAAAACAGAGCAACTTCATTATCACTTATGGCAAAGGTTTGAGCAGCACATTTTCTCTTCCTTGCCTGAAGGAAAAATGATACCCCTGATAATCAAAGAATATGATTAAAACCAGTTTCCCAAAGAGTCTAATGATAACTAAATTCTTTCTCCTTAAGAAAACCAAATTGTGAATCTGGTTATGCATAATACATTTGACACAGTAAGGATTTTTGTATTGTGGCCTGTTAAATGGCAGGGGGATTTTATTTTTTTGTTGTGAAACTCTCAGGATTAGTGGAAGGCTGGTATTTAAAATACAAGTTTATTTTAAAATTTATTATCATAACTTTTATGAATATGACTTGGTCATTCTATCTTCCCTTCACCTCCACATCCAGTTTTTGCAGCTGCTGTTGCCTGAAGAGACATCTGGATTTAATTATTCATTCACTGCATACTGTGCCATTTGGTCACAGTAGTAGATTCATGGGAAAGAATTCATTTTATCCAAGGTCAGGACCCTTAAATGCAACACTTATTTAACAGCTTATCCTGCTGATATTAATAATATTATCAAAACATGAGTTTGAGCATTTTCTTTTGAGCCCTTAAAGAGTCATTGACCTCTTTACCCTTTCCGTCAATCCACACTACAACAGTATATGGAGCGAATTAACACATATAATTCAAATCCACCTCCAGTGCAACTATGTGAACTGAGAACAGCTTCTTAAATTTTTTATTTCTCAGTTTTCTCCCATATAAGACAAGAGAACTTTATTCCTAGGTTTGTTGTGGGAATTAAGTGAATTAATAAACATAAAAGTATATTAAACAGTCCCAGGCTCACAAGTGCTTAACACATGAAGCTATTTTTGTGGTATCACTATGAATGAGAATTCACAAAAGACCTAGTTTTAAATCTAGGCAAGCTTTGAGATCTATTACATTAGATGATTTAAATTCCCACACAGTCCCTTAATTTATCCTTTAATAAAATAATTTGCAAATTAATTTTCCTCTTGACTAAGTGATAAGACTAGCCTTATGTATGAGCAGATGAGTTATAGGCCTGAGTGTTCCGGTGTAGATCTACCAGATGGGACTACTGGCAAAAAGTGTCCCTTTTCACCTTTCCATCCTCACACCCCTACTCACAAACACAAGGAATACCATTTTTTTTTTTTTCCTTCTTAAAATAACTAAGCTACTAGACTGATCTTAGAATAAACATTACGAACTTAGATATTATAATGACCTTAACTTGATTTAAATATATGAAGGTATGGGCTGCTCAAGACATGGCATACAGAACAGATATGGACAGATCCAGAAGCAGGGACTGAGACAGATGAGCACGGACTGTACTGTGCCTTTGTGCCTCAGTTTATCAGGACACTATGTGCTAAAGGCAAAAATAAAGACAATGGTGGGAAACAAGCTCACAAATGGAAGTAGAGTGATGCATTCGTTTATTTAAATTCTTAAATCTATAGGTAAAGCTGATGGAGGGTGAGGAAGGAGAAAGAAAGGGGTTATACTCAACTAATACTCAAATCTTGAAAATACTATGGAAAACCCACAAAAGTAGACACCTTAGAAATGTGGCTACAATGAATAAAACAATAGAAAGGATCGTCTAGGTAATTAAGGTGGTTAAAAACAACATAGCCGGGTGCAGTGGCACATGCCCATAATAAGAAGATCGCGAGTTCAGAGCCAGCCTCAGCAACTTAGTGATGCCCTAAACAACTTAGTGAGACCATGTCTCTAAACAAAATATTTAAAAAAAAAAAAAAGACAACAACAAGGGTCACCATGGAGGATGTGACTTAGTGATTGATAGCCAAAACAAGAAAACCATGGGTTAAAAAAAAAAGTAAAGAATCTAATCTAATTTTAAATAAGGAAGGGGAAAATAGGTCATTTGGGTAGAAATATTTAATGAGTTCAGGTCCATTTTCTTAGTTAAGAATCTTATTTGTGTTTAAGTGGTAGCTTTCAATTTACGCTCATTTTAAAAAGACTAGTAAGAACACATCATCTGAAAGGAATGACTGCTAAATTGGAAAATATAATGATCAGTCCTTAATGTGATGTGTGGTTTTGAGAATGTTTTATTATTTACCATTTTGCATGATGGTCCTGTGAAATCTTTTAAATAAAAAATCAGAGGGAAGGACTGAAATGCAAGTAAAATCACAGCTCTGAACAAAGGCCATTCTTTAAACTTGAGCTCTGTCTGTTTAATAATTTATGAGGTGTCAGTTGGATCTAATGGGCGCTTTGGTGTTGTTGTAATTTGGGAAATTTCTGGAGAAGCAAACCAGGCAGAAGAGAAACAAGTGGCTGCGGCTGGTTCTGTTCATTTGATCTGCCCTGAGCAGCGGAGCTGAGAGCTCACAAGACACCACTGTTTTCTCCACTCTGACCACAGAAACCACACACTGCCTTCCTGGAGTAGGGAGATTTTCACTCTGTGTATTTCTGAGTTGTAGATTTGTCCCAAGAGAACATCCACTCAGAATGATAGGGTAGGCACTGAGATCACATTGCTAATGCCTCTTGCCCTACTGAGACTTATTTCATAGTCAATCCTTTCTAGAGAGATGAGATACCTGCCTCAGGCCAAATAGTTAAATTACTGACCAGGTTAAAGCTAATATTTAGGTCACTGAGGGATAATTTTTCAATTTACTAAAGAACTTGCAGTAAGTTCCCTTTAAATATATTTCTAATTGGGAACATTTGAAAAATTTGTTTACTAAATTCTAATTAATAAATACCTCATTTAAGTGCACATTTTTGGAATCAAATAGTTAAATTCTATAACTCATTTTTTTGGTCATAAAATACCATAGTGAAATAGAATACAGGGGAAAAAAGTACTTTCTGCATAAATCTTCCTTAATTATTTCAATGAACCTCTTTCCATATTCAATTTATTAAGGAAGTCAAAATGCCAGACCTGATTCTCCAATGTGTCTGGATAAGAGGATTTATTTAAATCACCAGAATGACCAACTCAGTTAATTCCCAAGCATCCAGGGTGAAATTATTCTCATTGGTAGCTTCGATTAAGTGCTTTCAATCTTTTCTAAATCATGGCACACATAGAATATGAAAGAGATGAAGGAGACCTTCATGGTGGGAGGGGACATGTTCAGGGACTATGGTGACCTCAGGGCCCACTTAGCCAACCTAGGGTCTAAAAGGATTAATTTTCTGCAACCTGGTATAGCTTACCAAGGTATCAAAGGCACAAAGTAGAAAGCTGTGTCTAGATTTCTGGGGCCTTATCAAGAAACAGGAGCCATCCACGAGCAGAGTTCAAGGTGGTCAAATCTGGCTTCTTGTCTTGGTCTATTAAAAACATGTATGTGCTGCCTATGTTCTGAGGCTTTCCTACCCAGACCAGTACCTACTGACCCTTTTTCTTTTATGGAAACATGATGGTGCTAAAAACTCTTTCTCTATCAGTGTTCAAGCCTAAAAACTTGCTTCTGGGTCACATGATCATATCACCATTTGGATTGGGCAATTCAGTCTTTTTATAGCTTCAAAGGGGGACTACAGTCTTCACTCTCTGCACCAGCCTGCTCTCACTGGAATTCCACCTGGGCTCAGCCCCTGATATTTCCAAATAAAGGAAACAAGGGCAAAATGAAATTCCCAGTACAGAGTCCATCACTATGTCTACTGCCTGGCAGAAGCAAGGGAAGAAGGAGGAGCCTTAAGTCATCCTGATTTTGACTTTGAAAAGAACTGCATGGTAAGTGTGCCTCCTTTAATTCCTTCATTTGAGAGGCGCATTGGGAGAAATTTAAACAAGTGAAAGGGAATTCAATATCTATGCAGAGATTGCTATAGTCCCCACAAGTCTAGTTTTCCTTCTATCTTTCCTTAATAAAAGAAAACACCCTTACTGATTTTTGGTACTGGGGGTCAAACCTCAGAACTTGAGCATGCCAGGGCAGCACTCTACCACAGAGGAACACCCCACCCCAACCTAAATGGTTTTGATGGTTAATTTGAATTGTCAACTTGATCGGATTAAGAGATGCCAATGATTAAGAGACTTCTGGGTGTTTCAGTGAGCGTGTGTCTAGGAATGATTGGCGTGTGGGATAGTGAACTGAAGTGCAGACCTTCCCTCAGCATGGGCAGCACTGCCCAATAGGATGGTGGCTTGGATGGAATAAAAAGTGGAAGAAAAAGGAAACAGATGCATATGCAAGATTGACTCTTCTAGAATGGGTTTTTGATTGCTGCTCTGATCGTCTGAGGATATTGGAATCTTGCTTCTTTACTCTTCCAAAGTGGATGCTGTTAGTGATTCTCCAGGTAGTTTCCAGAAGCCGTGGTCTTGGACTATGGTAGCACTGTCAATCCTTCTTGTTCTGGGGCTTCTGCCTCTTGGATTGCACACGACCATTGTGGACTATCCAGCTTCTGGTTGTGTAAGCCAGTCTAATAAATGCCCTTTTTATAATCATACTTCCTGTTGACTCTGTTCCTCTAGAGAATCCTGACTAATATGCTGGTTTAAAGCAAGGTATGTGACTATCTAGCCAGTGACTATGTTTTCTTACATCTTGCTTTGTAGATAGCAAGACAGGACAAATATAATAAAATGATGGGTGCTACTTCAGGGACTTACCCTTATACATGGTAAGGCATGTTCTTTCTTTCCTCATCCCCTGACTAGAAAGTAGGAAAGACTTGGATCTAGAGATGGAAGTGGTAGAAAATCCCCACCAGCCCTAAACTGCTCTAGGACTGACACATTGGAATATGATAAGTAAGCAATTAACAAATACTCACTGTATTAAGCGGCTTTGCATTGGTAGTGGGGCTGGGGTTCTTTGTTTTAGAGCTCAAGTCTTATAACTAAAACACTCAGCAAAACTCAGCAATATTTTTAGATGATGACACAAGTGTCACCCTTAGCAGTCCTTGGCATTTTATCGGAGTGAAAAACATTTAAAAATAAGATGTGATCATCAAGGGACTATGCTGTACTCCAACGCAGGAATCATCAATATCCCTAGCATTTGGCACATAGTAGGTGCTCAATCAAAACTCTAAATAATTGAATCAATGCCACAGTTTGGCACCTGGAGTTACAAGTACCACACCCTTTCCCTTTCCTCATTGTGTCATCTACTTTTCCTGTCAATGCAGTGCTAATTTCTCAGGAGACAAACGAGGAACTTACTTCCCCAGTGTGAGATTAATTATTCCATGCCACTGCTAACTCCCGACCATATCAGTCTATGACAGTGTGCAAAGATAAATGGCGAGGCAGCCATTTGAAAGGAAATCATTATGGCGCCTCTGTGCTCCGTGTTATCACATTCATATCAGCATGGGAGATAACTTTGAAACTGCTTGTACTGCAGTGAGAACCAGCATTCCGGCTGGGGCCTGCAAAGATGAAAAAGTCTCCTCTGGCCTTCAAAGACTTTCTGTCACAGTATGCCTTTCAAAGGCACCCACTGCCTGTGTTAAGGACTGCCCTGGAAGTGGTAGGTGCTAACGACCTTCTCCTCAGGAGAGAAAGCAATGGGAAGGGAAGGGAGCTGTCTCCTGGCAGGAGAGAGATATGGGAAGGTGCAAACAGAACTGGCCTTGTCAACTGGAACTTCCAACCTAAAAATGTTGAAGCCAACTACTCCTTGTTCGCCACAGATTCGTCCCAGGTTGGAAGAAGGACTCAGGGGCTCTTGGAGTCATCAACTAATGGGTCTACATTTGAAACATGCAAAGGTTCCACTTTGCTTGAAAAGCCAGTTTATCCCATGGAGTCATTTTTGCTTTTAATTTTTAAGAAATACCCACTCAGTTACCACACTGCAGGGATATTCTAGCTCTAAAGCACAGGTTGGGTTGTGTAAGGCTTCGAAAGTCCACTCCCACCTAGCTTCAGGGAGAAGGTGCCTCTCAGCTGGGGGCAGCAATTTGAGAGGAAATAGTCTACTTTTCCTGTAAAGGGGAGCCTTGCACAGTATCAGTGTCTGATTTTCACACATGGGAAATGAATTGTGCCTCCCACTGTGGGCTCTGGGAATATGACAGACGGATCCTAGCCTCAGATTGGGAGGTGATCAGGGTTGCTTATAACCTGACATTTCCTTTAAGTTTTAGCAGTTTCCCTCCAGGCCAAGGAAAAAACAGCACAATATTTGCACAATGGTAGTTTTTTTTTTTTTTCATGGCTATAAAAGAGTAACAAGAAATAGCGGTAATGTACAGCAGATGAAGTAAAGCAAAAGGAAAGAGCAATGAGACATTGGTCAGTGCAATTCCTTAGTTTCAAAGGTTGGGCTGGCCAATGTTTTTCTTCCATCTAATCACCTATGGGCATGCATGGGTCTGCGACCTGAAACAAACAAGCCATTTGGGCTGTGCTCCTCCACATTTATATCATTCTGGACCTGACAAGCAAGCTCTCCTGCAAAACTGTGGCTACAGTCACTGTCTTTTGCTCTTTGCTGAAAAGTTGAAGTGACCCCAAGTTGTAACACACCACTGTATGGAGCTTGGGAGGAGAATGTGTTTGTCTTAGAGTAACATCTTCTGGAACTATGGCTTGATTAATCAGCACTACTTTCTAAGTGTCAAATAATCATATTTCCTCTAAAACTAGCTGCTCAGAGACTTTGTAATTGTTACTCGACTCTCAGTAAAAAGTGTCAAAAGAAAAGAAAAAGTTTATCAGAAATACATTTTGGGCATCTAATATCTAGGAATGTGATAATGGCAATATGAAGTTTTCTGAATCATCTTCAGTTCTATGTGTGCACATGACCAAATAACAGTATCAGTGGCAAATATAATATCAGCAGCATTTATTGAACATTGACAATTTGCCAGATAACCACACTAGGCACTTTGAGTAAATTATTTTTTGTTTTCCCAATAGTGTGAAAGGAAACACAAGGTAGCTTTGCCAAAACCGTGTGCCTTCTGCTTGATGTTAGGATTGCAAATAGGTCTGCTTAGCCTAAAGATACTCTCTCTTCCCTGTCAAATGTCTCTACGCATGATTATTTGGGAGTTACAACTGGTGTACTATGTAAAACTCCAGTGAACTTCGTTTATTATATTTCAAAAGTCTGGGGAGTTTTTCAGTAAGGGATTAAACAATAGGAATTTATGCCCCAGGATATTCAACACATTTTGCAACGATCTTGCTTTCCTTATCTACAAGCTGGGCAGATAATAGTACCAAGTATGGAGAGCTCTCAGCTTCATGCATGGTGTCTGGTAAGCACTCTGCTTGAGAAGTCATAATCAGTAGATGATATACAGGTTAAGCAATGGTGAAACTCTTTAGATGGCTTTTATAAGCCAACTAAAATAGCAACTCTATGTCCTTCAGATTCAACAAATTAGCCTTTTTGATGGACTAATAATGCTGTGGTCAATGCACAAAGAATTGTGCATTGAGCATTCAATTGTTTTCTGCTAATCAAATTATTATTGTAACAGAATGAAGTTAGGTAGAAGCAGGTTCACAAATATCCTTAGCCAAACACACCATGTCAGTTTTATGATCGAGAAGCAGGGCTAATACGGTGGGGGTTACCACCCACGAGAAAAAAGTGAGTCAAAGAGAAGCATTTTAAAGCAAATCCTTGTGAGAGCCGAGTGTCTCTAGTCTCAAAGTCACAATGACTGATTTTTCACTAAAATTTGATTTTAAAAACAAACAAATTAGGAAACAAGGAAGATGAAAAATTGCCCTAAGTCTCTGGTTCCTGAACTGCAAATGCAAAATAAAAATAAGAAGAGAAGGGTATTGGCAAAATGACCGCAAAAATCTTTTCCTTGAAAAAGACAGTAGGAATTCGCTCCAAAATGTGTCTGAAATCCACTTCTGTAAGCTCCCTGGGACTCAGGTTTGTCACCGTGGGAACCATCTGACAGCTTCTTTAAGTGCCTCCAGGTAGAGATGTGAATCAGATTAGCTTCCTGCCTTGGAACAATTCTCCTCTGGGCTCTGCCATGTGCAGGAAGTGCACCCAGATGTTAGCAAACAACTGCACTGCCATTCTTACCCTTCCAGAATCTCTGTCAAAAAACACTGTAGACTTATGACTTTATAAATATGTTGTGAGCAAAATGCAATACCAAAACCCTGGTGTTGTTTATTCATAAGGTATGCCAGATCATTAGTGAGAACAGGCGGCTGCTGACGCTGCGTATTTCAACATTCCTCAGAGACATCGTAAAACATGCCCGGGATATGTCACTTTTCCTCTGACCTCTTTGAATGGAACAGGGAAGTCAATAGGGGTATCAACATATAGGGTTATTGCTGAACATGACCTAGCTCAGCACAAACTTCACTGTGGTGACTCTGCTTAATGTCCCTCACTACCTAGAGGAGATTAAGGATCCAGGTTTCCACTTCTAATCCCACAGATCTTTTGTAAAAGCATACTCCCACCCAACAGTCAATAGGCAATAGAGCTAAGGCAGGACAAGACACAGGGAGAGGTGCGCTTATCACAGAGGCACAGGATACTGATCACAGGTTTCTTCAAGAAACTCCTGACTCAGTGTGTTCAAAATCTCATGTCTACTCTTCTGAAATAAAGAGAGCTCCAAAGATTCATTGTCTATGAAAGAAGTCCATTTGTCATTGGTGCCTTTTCTTGTTTTGCAAAATGGAAACTGTCAAACATGTCAATCTAAAGTTCCCTGATGGCTCTGAAATTTCTTGACCCACATTTTATGTTCATCTATCTTTCGAGGCTCAGTTTTGCTAAGAAACAATCCCACACAGATTGAAAAATAAAGTTTATGTTTCCTCTTTGATCTTCAAATAGTTCTGCAGATTCTGCAGCTATCATTTGCCAGTTGATTCTTGAGGATTTGACAATGAGTACAAGTAATCAGGCTTCCCCCCTCCATACCACGCTCTTCATCCTCTTCACTCTTCTCTGCATGCATCACAAATTAATCCTTTTTGCTTCCTGAGTTGGTCACCCCAAAACTGTGCTTAAATTCCTCTTTCCCCATTAAATCTTCTTAGACCTTTCCAGTCTTCACTGTATCTTCAAATTCAGTACTGAATTTAAGCATGTGTGATGTGATGCCACAAGGTTTATACATGTGTGAGATTCCATTACTAGATTCTAAGTTTCTCCAATTGACTTATAAGCCCCTCAAGGACACAGTTAGGGTAATGTGTTGTGGCTACCATGAAGCCTTGCTCAAGTTTCCTGTTCCATATAGCTGACTTCTATCATATAGTCAGAGCTTGAAAATAAATATTGGTTGTTTCCTTTGTTTTTCAGAGTATTAATTGAAGTCAGAGCTTAGGTGTTTTTCATGTTTCCCACAGCATATACTCTACTGGGACTTATATATTTCAGAGTTAATGAGTATCAGAGGATGGCTCATCTATATGTTCCTCCTCCCCCTCTTATGACAACTAAAAATGTTTCTACATAATGCCATACGTTCCCTTGAGGGGAGGGGAGGAAATCATCCCTGATTGAGAACTGCTAGATATATTACATTCACAGCCATTATAGAGGTACTACTAGAAAGTGTATGTTTTAACTTCTTCTGGTCTTTGTGACTTAGAGACATAGGATATCACTGAAAGTGTAGTGGGAAAACTGGGCTTAAGTTCATTCTAACCCAGGAACTGATTAAGGCCTTTTTTTTTTTTTTTTTTTTTTTTTTTTTTTTGGTACCAGGGATTGAACCTAGGAGTGCTTAACCACTGAGTCACATCCCCAGTCCTTTTTTAAAAAAATATATTTGAGAATTTTGAGACACAGTCTTGCTAAGTTGCTTAGGGCCTTGCCAAGTTGCTGATGCTGGCTTTGAACATGTGACACTCCTACCTCAGCCTCCCAAACTGATGGGATTACAAGCATGTACCACCATGTCTGGCTAAGGCCATCTTTTTTGGCAGACATTATTGGGTAACTTATCTCTGAAGTTGGAGTAAGGACAGGCAACAACCCCATGTACACCTGAGCAAGCTTAGTAATATTTGCAAAGGGGTGCATGAAGTAATTTTCTTCCTTTTAACCTCTTGAGTACAGCAATAATCTATGAAGAAAAGTGTTTGCTCCTTTGCTGAGCCTAGAAAACCTAGGTTGGGATAAATCTAGAAGTTTTAATGTGGAGCCAAAAGTAAAGAAAAATAAGTTAGCCTATTAAAAGGCATGGCCTGAGTGTTCACTGAGTTCCTGAAGGAGGACCCAACGTGAATGTACACTGCTCACCTGTCAGATCCACTGATTGCCGTCTGCAAGTTAGAAGCTCCTGAGAGGGGACAGGGGAGCTTGGCTCTCTATTTCAGAGGTTCGCCCATGCCAGTGAGGAGAGGAAAACAAGTAAACACTTCCTGAAAAGGTAACAATTAATTCTAAAGATGGCAATTTATCCCACAGCTGCAGAGGGACACAGAGGCCCTGGGGTGTACTTTTAGGTGGCAATTCAGTGCTAGGTCTGAAATCTCATCTGTCTCCTTTAAACACACAGGCACAAAGAGTGAGACTGGAGACTCGGCAAGGGAGAAAACAAAAGGAAGGAAGAATGAGAACCCTGTTCAGGTTATTAATGGGGTGGACTCGAATTTCATGAATCTTAACATTTTGCTCTTGGCGCGAGCAATTGATCATCTAAGATGCTACAATGTACCTGACAATTAGGGGAAACATTAGGTCAGAGATGTGTTCTAAGGTCAAGCAAATGGGTCATGACCAAGTCCCAGAGAAGAGAATAGGATATAAAGAGGGAAAAGTTTACTTGGTGTGTATTGTTCCCCCATTCCTACTGAACCACATTTTGGTCTCCTCTGTCCTCATTTCTATCTTTCTTCAGTTCAGCTCTCAGAGTTTCCAGTTATAGAAATGAAGATTCACATCTTCCTAGATAGGTAGGATATTTTCAAATAATACCTCAAGGCTGGTATGTTGATATATTTCTCTCTGATGGGTGGTCTTACACATCCAGGTCTCCTAGATTCCTCCTGCTGTTCCTCCTAGAATACAGTGATGTACAGAGGTGGCTAGTATAGATATAAATACACACAAATAACTGATTAAAACCCATTTGACACCATGGTCAGTAGAGACAAGCATGTATATCCTGTAATTTCAAAACTTTAAGAGAAAAGAACTGCATGAATTGATGATCTCTTATATTCTAGCTATTTTGTCACATTTAATCCACACATGGATGCATCCATCCATCCATCCATCCTTACATACATACGTACACTGTTCTCTTATTCAACAAAGGTGTCGTGTGCCTACTAAGTGGCAGGCACCAATCTAAGCATCTGTTCAAATAAAGCCAAAAGTCTATTAGGAGAGGGAGATGTGAAAAGACAATTATAACACAGTAGAATTAATAGGAGGATAATGATAAACTTCATTTGCCATAGAAACACAAGGGAAGGGCAACTGAGCTCCAGGTAAGACAGTCCACATCAGGTGAAATATCAGCTCAGATTTTTAGGTAGAGCATGAGCTAGACAGAAGATGAAGAATGGAAGACTGGAGTGGAGGGACTCTCAGCACGTTTATGCATTTGTACCAGCATAAATGATCAATGACCCTTCTGGAAGATAAAAGCAAGTCAGCAGGGTTAGGGCATTATATGGAAAGGGCAGGAATATGAGTCAGGCCTGATGGTAAGAAATGTGCCGTCCTAAGGAGATTAGACTTTGTCCTAAAGTCCATGGGATTCTTTGGAAATATTAAGCAATAGATGGATCAATCAGGTACGAACTACAAAAAATTATTCTGACTGCTTTGTGAAAACTATGGAAGACAGGTAAATTTGGAGTCTAGGTGGCCAATTATGAAACTACTAAAGTAAACAAGATGGTGACAGTGATGATGGAGAGGAAGGGTAGATTTGGATGCAAATAAATCAGTAAAAAGAGGTATCCAGATGACTCGTGCTAACTCACCCCTAGAAGGTGCCTATCAATACCACTTCACCGATGGGGCTGGGCAAGGCTAAGCAACAATGCTGAGGGTCAGGCAAGAACAAACCTGCAGAGGTGTCACAAAACCTGTGTCTTCTGGCTCCAAAGTACATTTGATTCTTGCTGACTGGATCACTTTTGTTTTCCTTCTTCTGTGGAGCTCCTTCACATGCTAAATCCTAGGGATCCAACGTGAGTGAGTGGAATCTGCTTCCTGGCAACAGGCTGCCACAAGTGGGAGAGACTCGCAGGGATTTCATGCCCCCACACCTGCTTCTTGCTTTAATCCAAGCAGTACTTCTAGGATTGCTCTTTCATAATCTAATAATTCTCACAGTTAAGAAGATAAATACAGATATTGAGTTTACAATTTTCCTTCCCTTGATTTCATCCAATTACCTAAGTATTCCCTTGCTCTGCTTGTGGCCAGCCACTTTCACATGTGTCTCTATAGCCAGTAATGTCATTTGCTCTGGATTGTCCGTTGGCCAAGGTATACATATTCAGCTCCCTTAATCTTCCCTCCCTTCAATTCCCCTTGTCATTCTTGTTGCTTCTGTCTGGCCTACCTCCAATTTGTCTACATCTTGAAAAGATTCTATGGAAGCACTATAGTGCTTTTATTAATAATTATACATCATGTATTTTCACCATTTCAAGCCTTTTTTATTGCTTGGAAATTTTTGCATAAGCAAACATTATATCTCTTGAGAAACCTGTCTACACCAATGGTTCATTTCTCCAAGGAGGCTCACATACCACCCACCTTTCCTATCTCAAAGCACAATAATGTAGAAAAGGGAATAGAAAGCATGATTAACATACTACCAGGCAGTAATGTTCTGTTCCTCAAATCAGTTGGGTAGTATGATTTTGTTGTTGTTGTTATTCATTTAAGGTTGCAGGAGGATGTAAGGAGAATAAAAATAAAATTTATCTGCAAGATGTTTCTAAATGAAATGCATTCATGACATTCTTATAGGGCTTATTTGCAGCTCTTTAAAAATAATTGACTATCTAATTAGAGAGATAGATCACATCAGTATAGAACACATAGAGAGATAAATACTGCTTTTTATACTCTCCACTATCATGGGTCTAGAAGCATACAGAGCAAAATTCACTTAATATTTTAACCCTTAGGTTTTCTCCACCTACATATATTTCCTAATACAAAGTCTCAAGCATGATCCCATTTTTCACCAGTTATTTATATTAATATTGTTATTATTTGGAAGTGAGATGATTCCCCAAAGCTCATGTGTGAGACAATGTAGGATTGTTCAGAGGCGATATAATTAGATTATGAGAACTGTAACTTAATCAGTGGATTAATCCATTTGATGGATTAATAATTTGAATGGATTGATAGGTGGTTACTAACAGACAGGTAGGATGTGGCTGAAGGAGGGAGGTGACTAGAGACCTGCCCATGGCATTATGTTGTCCTTGGCAAGTAGAACTCTCCCTCCTTCCTGACTGTCATGCTCTGAGTTTCCTTCTTCCACCACACCCTTCTACCATGATGCTCACCTCATCTTGGGCCCAGAGCAATGGAGTCAGCCAACCAGACTGAACCTCTGAAACTGTGATCCCAAATAAACTTTTCCTCTAAGCTGTTCTTGTTTTGGTCACAACAAAGAGAAACTGATGAACACAGACATTATTGAAAAGCTGCCTATTTTTACCACTTATTTATATCAACATTATATAATGATTTTACAACGAGAGGAATTTTTCATGTCACATATACAAAATGAACACTATTTTTCTATTTTTTTGGTATGATGGTCAAAATGCTGATAACATGTTGCTGATAATTCAATGGATTTAATTTTCTTTAGTTTCATGCAGCTTATTTATGGCCTAGTCACATCTGCTCAAAATATCTCTTTGGTAAAGGAAATGGACCAGGAACCAAATTGAGGATTCATTGTGGGCTTGTACAGCAACAGAGATGGATTCTCCAGAAGTTCTGGTATTAAACTGTAAGCCTAAGCATTGACTGGTTTGAAATATGGAAAGGTCCTTAAGCTCCCTGACGCAGTCTATCTTGTCTGAAAATCATGAAGAGGCATGATATAAAGTGTGTATAGATATTCATTACCAGTAAACTACCTGTAAAGGTACTGAGATAGGACACTAGTGGAGTTGAGCCTGGCAGAGCAAGATAGGGTGCCAGAAATGGTGAGCAACTCTCCAAGGAGGCACTATTTAGCCTGAGCCTTGAGGGACTGTTACCTTCTCTGTCAGACAGAGTAGGTGCAAGAAGAATAACAACAATAGTAATAGTTAGCACTTATGAAGTCCTTACTATGTACCAGACACTCTTTTAAGCCTTTGAAATATATAAACTCATTTTCTTCATAAAAATAAAACACTATGGAAATATATTAATATCTTCAATGTATACATGAACATTTATGGCTCTTGTACATATTATATATATGCCCAGATAGAAAGAGCACTGTATCTAAAATTATAGCAGGGTATGATTGGAATGTTGGGTGCCTGTGAGAAATAGCAAGGAAAAAAGTGGTGGGAATCCGCAGGTCCTCATGTGAGTAATTCTTCCTGGAGGTCGGGATTATAGGCAGAACTTATTTCACTGTTTTTTTCTGTACTTTGGAAGTAAGATCAGTGATAGTAGAAAATTCAGGAACTTTGGGCATGAAGGAAAGACTGTGCTCACATGGGAACTTCTGTTGGCTGATGGAAGAAATAGGAATCTGGTTCTTAGAAAGTTGCTTTTCCTTGGTTTGATTTTGCTTTCTCACTTGGAAAGCACTGGATATACTTATAGGATGAATAGATGACAGTAACAGTACCAACAAAAAATGAGGACGTTAAGTGATATCTACAAGTTTAAGAAAAGACAGGTGGAAGGAGAGTGAGCATAATATTTCAAATAAAGAGATGAAAGAGTCCAAGTGAGGACTGACATGGATGAACAGAGAGAAAGAGGAATTTGAAGAAACTCAAGATTCATGAACATTTTCTTCTGAATGAAAGTAACATTCAAAACCCATTGATGCGGGTGTGGATGGGGGACTTGAGTTTTGGATGGTTGAAATAGGTGCCGATCAGGAGGCAGAGTGGGATGGGGAATGGGGCTAATCAAGAATGAGAAAGGCTTCCAAAACCAGGTTCAAGTCACCATTATGGTTGTCTAAGAGGAAGAAACCATGGGAAACAATCTAGAATGAACTCAACAGAAGAAAAACAGAACTGAGGGTAGTGATGAAAGGCAATTATTAGACAAATGGCAAACATGTTAACTCAGGCAGGCACAAGTGAGTACCAGGGTTTATGGTTTCAGAGATGTGCTAGTACAGGGCGATGACAAGAAAGTGAGGTTCTCAAGAAGGGAGGTTGCATAGAGTGGGTCTGGGTTGCATTTCCAGTTCAAGTCACTATCGTCAAGCAATGGTCACATAATTGGCCTCTGTGTCCCATCTATTGTTCTTTGACAACCCTCTCTCACAACTTGGCAGCCAGAGTGATGTTTAAAAAGCATAATAGTATCACCACACTCTAGTTATTAGCTCATTCTAATAGTTTGCTATTGTAATTTAATAAAATCCAATTTGCTTTCCATTGTCCAGTGGAACCCGTGAGATGCAGCCCCTGTTTATGAATCCCAGACTTCCTCCTGTACCAACCACATTCACCTGCCTTCATATATGCCAACACTCTCCAGTCTACGGTCTCAACACTAACCATTCTCTCTGCTGTCAGTGTTCTTCACAAAGAATTGACAGCCTTGATGGTTGGCCATTAGAGTCTCAGTTTAACTCATTCCACCTTAGAGATATTGTCCCCAAAGTAGTTACCCACCCAGAACTTACCCTGTAAAACATTACCCTGACTTATTTTCTTGGTACCACTTGTTTGTGCATACTACAATATCTTGTTGGTTTATATAGAGTTTCCAGACCCACCCTGAGAATGGATGGTTCTATAAGAAAAATCATAATTAATGGATTTATTGTGCTTTTTATTACAGTCTCAGAATCTAGAGGGTGCTTAGTTCATGGCATACTAACACATATCCACTAATATTTGTTGGATAAATGAACTAATTAGTACCAGTGTTTAAAGGATAGCCCACTCTTTGGGATTCTGAGCCAAACCTTTCAGGTATAATGGTCTAAGAGGCTATGATTCACTATAAGAAGGATTAGGGAATACCAATGAATTATATTCATATTAGTTAGTTATATTAATGAGTCACAATAACATAAAACTAAGAAGGGGAACTACAATAATTCTGGTACTCTAAACTTGGTGATGAGTCATAGTAGATATTCTAGAAGGTCCATGGAACATTATTTGCAGAAGCTGTAGCATAGACATTTATAATTTAACGTGTATGCATTTACATACTCAACATTAATTACAGAGTTTTTTTTTCTAATTTGAAAGGAAGTTCAGAGGTAAAATGAGATATCAATTAAATAAAAACATTGCCTTTCATATGGTATCACTCTTATTTTTCTTCCTGAGGTTCTCTGATTGATGTTACTGCAAATGTGGTTTTAAGTAAAGAAGACATAGTCAAATTTAACCCTGAGAAGGAAATGAAAAAGATTTAGCATGTTGCTGAGGAGCCATGTTATCCTCTTTAAGCTAGTTGAACACACTACTGTTCTTTTCAGGATGGTGGTAGGTAGAGACTCTTTCAACAGAAAGGCAGAAAATGGTTTTTTTTAGAATAAGCATGGTTTTTTAGAATCAGTGTTATGATTTGAATATGAGGTGTCCCCCAAAAGCTTATGTGTGAGAGACAATGCAAGAAGATTCAGAGGGGAAATGATTGGGTTGTAGAAGCCTTAACCTGATCAGTGATTTAATCCCCTGATAGGATTAATTGAGTGGTAACTGAAGTGGTAGGGTGTGGATGAAGGAGATTGGAATTGAGACGTTTCATTGGAGTATATATTTTGTATCTGGAGAGTGGAGATTCTCTCTCTCTCTCTCTCTCTCTCTCTCTCATGCCTGATGATGTGAGCTGCTTCCCTCTGCCACACTCTTCTCATAATGTTTAGCCTCACCTTGAGCCCCGAGGAATGTAGCCACCTATCTATGGATTGAGACCTCTAAAACCCTGAACCCTCAAATAAACTCTTCCTCCTCTACAATTGTGCTGGACATATCCTTTTAGTCACAGGAGCAAAAAAACTGACTAAAACACCATGTGTCCTTCTGAGGACCAGGACCTGGTATCTTAAAAAGAAGAGACCAGAGATATTTTTTCCAGTTCAAATACTCCATCAAAGCAGCAGTTCCATGACCAAGAGAAGACTCCACTGACACCCACCAACTGGTAATTCCCACCCAAGGGAAACAAGCCATCTCCCACACCTAGAAGAATTTGCAAAGTAAGCCTTGTATACAGAATTATCCAAAAATAGCATTTAAATGTAACAGGAAAATGAATACTCCCTGCCATTAAAAAAAAGAAGGAACCATCTGGGTAAAGAACTGAAATAAGCTAAGTTTGGAAGCAAAGACTGTGAATACTACTATTCATCCAGGTTTGGATGGAGAGACTCATTATTATTACTAATAATCATAACAATGATAATAAATGAATTTAATCCTAAAGCAAAAGGCATAATTGGCAGCGTAGGCATGAAAGTCTTATAATCACCCAAGCCTCAGCTGTGCCCAGGCAGAGGGAGTGGGAAGAACTAGAGAAAAGAACTACAATTAAAAAGAAATTGACATCTATGAATTGAATTGGGCACATTATCTCCAGCTTCTGGTTCAGAGTTTTTATTACAAAATTAAATAGAGAGTCTAATTAGACTGCAGGAAAACTTCCACTGAACTCTACAGTTTCCACCAGGCAGGAATAAAGACCAAACCAAGGAATAAGAAAATAGAAAGAAGAATCAAAAGTTTTCAAATAACTGTTCTGGTTACCAGGATTCTACTGAGGAAATAAGCACATGGAATTTAGGATGACTGTAAAGTCTGGAAACCCCGGTAAAGAATCCATACTAAATGGTTTCCAGATATTTTAATACACAATATGTTCCATGACATTATTGACAGGACATTCATGGCTATTTTATGATTGTTCATTGCATGTGAATCCTCAAAGGAAAAGGACAGAGTTCAAAGTGTTGTGCAAAGCTGCAGTGAGTGACACACTGTCATCCATCCTTGCACGTGTGTCCATCAGCCATTGCCTTAGATGATGTGTGCCTTGGATTTTCACTGAGAAAGCCTACATTTTTGGCATATCACAAAGGCAGTGATCATAAGAGTTCATCTCCAGAGAGTACGCAGCCCATTCCACCTGCCTGTTATCTAGTCAGTCCAGCTTTAGAAACTTGCATCCAAGGATCGCCACACTCTTTTGTCATAATAATGGGATGATCACTTTTTGATTGCCAGTCTTAGCCCTTCAGATGTGAGCATTAACTGGTCACTTAACATGACCAAATCTGATGTACTTCTCAACTTGAGAACATATTGTAGACCAAAGACAGAGAAGCATGCTACAGCATGACCCTGCCTTAGCAGAGGTTGTTGTCTGCAGTTGGAACATCTTCCTCTCCCTTTTTACACAGAACAGCTCCTACACTGATGTCTCAAGAAGTTCTTTCCAGATTAGAAAAATCTCAGGTAGTTTCTATTTTCCTAGACACCTATCTTCCTTTGTCACACGTGTTAAGTAATTATTTGTGAAATGAGTTTGTAAGCTCCATGAAGATAGGACCTGTCTTACCTCTCCAACTCCATCCAGATTCTTTCACATAGCAGGCAGCCATTATAAGTTATTGACCGAATTATTTTCAACTCTCAATTCCCTACCACTATCTTGAATTCACATTAGGTACTGAATAAAATGGGTCCAAAACTCCCTTTTCAAATGCTGCCTCTGCCTTCTAAGCAAACTCAAAATGTAAATTTGCCAGACTTCCCAAAGTTAAGGAAAAATTCATCTACCCACCACCTGGGTCTCTCCGTCCTCAGGGAGTTTGGGGAAAGGCTGAGAGATCCAGCTGAGGCTTGTTCAATTGTCAGATCATTCCATCGGCCTCATTACAGGGCTCTTTAGAACACAACATGATTTAACAGTGCCAGACATGACAAAGCCATCTCTGATATTTTCTAACACAATCTCCTTTCATTGTATATTGCAAAGGAAAATGTCTCTTGAATTTAAAAAAGGATGTTGAGATGGAAAATGTTTACAACAGAGGAAAACTCTTACAAAAATACCTACTCAGGTTAGAAGGAAAATGAAAGAATATAAGTTACCAAAAATGGGGAAGAGAGTGACAAACACACCTCAATTTCCTTTTCATCAATACATGATAGGCTCTGTGTCCTGTGATTTCTATTTCCCTACAACTATTACCATGCATCTTGCTGAATACAACTTAACAAGAACAAGTTGTCTAGATATTCACCCCAAATCCTGCCCCCATTAAAATTATGAATCCCCCATAGCTAATTCACAAAGAACATGTTATTGGTGTTTCCTGTATGGCTGCATATGCTTTTAATATGGCTTTTGCTATCTATGCTCTTTCACCTTCAAATATTTTGCTTTATTTCAGAACCACCAGCATTCTTTGTTTTCTGGTTAGAAATGTTGTTAGCAAAGATTCCTTTTAGAAACACTCCTTACCATCTCTGCCCGAATCCCCCCATACTGTCCCATTTACCCTTAAAATCTCACCCTAGTCTCCACTCACATCTCTGCCAGTGTATATAACCTATATAGCGCATGGTTAATGTAATTACACAATCACATCCCATTTCCAGTATATATCTCAATTGACATGCAACACTAATTCATTGATTAATTGGGGAGGCGGGTAAGAACCTCTTTCCTGTTTCTGAGAGTCTGCCTCTCTGCTTCTTATTGCCTTGTCCTCTTCAGGGGAAGGAAATATGGAAGTGATTCTTTTCCTATAGCACTTATCAGCTAGCACATATAAAGAAAAGTTAATAAGCACATGACAGTTGGAAAGCTAAGAGCCAAATGAATAGTCTATTACCAAACATTGTATGATAGAACCCATGGAGCGGAAGCACATCGATTGACATTTTATACCACAGAAGTTTCAAAGTGACGGTTCTAAAGTACAAGCATCTGGTATGAAGCAAGAGTGAACTTCTGTTTGTTTGTAGATGCAAAAAGTTTAAAGTTCTTATTTGTGTTCTCTCTGCAGTGTCTGAGGAGCAAGCATTATAGCAAAAGTAGAAACAAGCAAGCAAAAAAGAGACTTCTTGGACGTTATAAAAAAAAGTTGGGAATTTTTATTTCAATTTATAGATAGATGTTGGTGGTGGTGCAACAATTTCTTATTGGAATTTTGCAGTGATAGCAAGTTAATATATATGTATGTGTGTATGACCTAAGGATCTATTACATTGTGTTGTTCAATGCAAACCTTGTGGATGTGTTTGTGTGCATCTATGTGTATGTGGTGTATGTGCTTAGTAATCGCTTAGCTGAAAAAATGATATAAAATCATTATGCTAACACAGGGCGGGTGTTATGGCTTATATATGAGGTGTTCTGCAAAAGTTCATGAGTGAGACAATGCAAGAAAGTTCAGAGGTAAAATGACTGTTATGAGAACATTAACCTAATCAGTACATTAATTCATTGATATGGATTAACTGGGTGGAAACTGTAGGCAGGTAGGGTGTAATGGAGGAGGTGAGTCATTGGGGCATAGCTTTGGGGAATACATTTTGTCCCTAGTGAGCAGAGCTGGCTCTCTGCCTCCTTGTTGTCATGTCCTGAGTTGCTTTCCTCCTTCTACCATGATGTTCTACTCCACCTTAGGCCCAGAATAGTGGAGTAGGCCATCTATGGACCAAGAACTCTGAAACTGTGAGTGAAATAAACTTTCCCTCCTCCAATTTTTCTTGTCAGGTCTTTTGGTCACAGTTATAAAAAGACCGACTAAAACAACGGCTAGTGGATAAATAACTACCACAACACAAGAACATGAGGTTTGAGGACAGGAGCATGTAGTCCTAGAGACTTGGGTTGTAAATGTAAATTTGAGGTCTAAATTGCTCAGGAGTTGAGATTTCAGAGACATAAGAAAAATGAAGGGGATTTTAGGAAACAGACACCGAACTGTTTTGTCAACAAATGCAATATTGGATGCCTGAGGACATAGGACAAATACTTTCAATTTTATCAGTGAAGAATCTTTTCAACCTATATGTTCCTCCCAGACAAACTATCAATCAGGGATGAGGATGGAATAAGATATTCTTCAGAAGGATAGGGTCCCAAAGGTTTTACTTTCATCTGTCATTTCTCAGGAGGTTACAGGATTATGTACACCTTCAAAATGGAGTAAACCAAGAGAAGCAAAACTCAAAATTCAACACAAAATCAGGGCCCAGGAATCCCAAGTATGAAAAGTAAGGAGAAAAAGAAAACAGCTGTAGGGAAGAGGGCACCCAGGCTAGACTAGGGCAAAAGACATCAGGAAGGAGATATCCAAAAACAAAACTGAAAGTGGTAGAGTACCCATGTGTTTATCCTGAGAGGAGTTTTATAGATTGTTAGCTATAACATTGATAGGTAGTTAGAAAAACAAGCTAATGAGATAATGAGGGTATGCAATAACAAAGAGTTGCAGAAGAAAGACAATAATACAATCACATCAGTAGAATGTTATGCCTAGGAGGCATTTATTCTATTTTTTTTTTTTTTTTTTCACTGCTGCACCCTCAGTTCCTAGAATACTACCTGGCTCATTCTGTGCTGCACCCAGTAAATATTGGTACAATAAATCAGTTCATGTACAATCTTCCATTGTCCTCAAAAAACAATATTATGAAACCATAATAATGTAAACTCTGAACACTGGTTCAATCACAATGTGATAGCATTTTATTGGGGAAACAGAGAGCGAGGAAGGGTGAGTGCATTGTCAGGAGGTGGGGATGAGAAATCGCTGTCCTTTTCTCCCAGAGTCAGATAAAATTAAGAAATAGAAATACAAGCATTTTATTAAAATATAGAGGAAAATGTCTGAAAAAGCATGCAAGAGAGTTGCTGGTATGGATGGGGGTTTCAAGGTGTGATGAAGAAGAGACTTCTGTCATGAGTGTTTGCTTGGCTTCTTTAGGTCTCAGGCTGCAGTGTGAAGTTGGAGTTTGGGAAAGAGACTCTGAGATCTAGTTTTGTGCATGTGAAAATTTTTTTGCAAGTTGGGAGAGTGCCAACAGAGTTTGGGTCAAGAGAGGAAGTGAACTCCTGTGGGACTGAACGAAGATTTGAAGTGACCCCAGCATTCTCAGAGAACTCCTTAGCTGGGAGGCTGAGATGGGGGCTGATTCTTTATAAATACCTACAGTCTACCATCCATCATTCATTGGATATGGACCACTTCCAGGAAGGGCTGGACTTTGGACAAAGTGGTTTCTTTAGTCAGGGCAGTTCTTGGTTAAAGACTCAGTCAAGGACCATGAGTCAACACTCTTGGCAGTTGGGTAATGGTCACCTTTGAACTACAGGAATGATCTGGGTGCTATTCAAGTGTTAAATCATGTGGATATATTATTTAGCTAAAATATTAAATCATAAAATTAATTCATTCTTATTGTTTAGATGACAAGAAGTATATACTAAAAGCTACACATACAGATTCTAGGTACAAATTACCTAGACATACAACTTTGAGTGATAAGACCAGGACTTAAGATCAGATTGACCCATCTGTAAAGCTCACCTGGTTGTGTAAGGCCCAATCTCAATTCTTCCTGTATAAACATCCAATGAGAGAGTAATCTCAACTCACTAAAATATTTGCAATAAACATTGCAAACTTAGTCCTCAAAACTAAAATATGTTTGAAGTGCAACTACTTTGTTGTAATGTGGTTTAAAGTTGCCATCTTTTTTGGCCAGAATAGACACAGCTTACATTGGAAATTGGTCTTTGTGGAGTAGAAATGAAAGTTCTGATTTGTAACCTTTGCCTGTATAAATATACTGTTGCAACTGCACTAGCTGATCACCATGCAAAATTTGATAAACAAAACAAGACAACAATTAAAAACAAAAAACAAATCTTGGCCTAAAAGTAAGTCTGCTCATATTTAGAAAATGTTTCCACCTGAGCACAATGGCAAACACCTGTGATCCCAGAAACTTGGTAGGCTAAGGCAGGATTCCAAGTGTGAGGCCAGCCCAAAAATTAGTGAGACATTCAACAGCATAACAAGACCCTGTCTCAAAAAAAAAAAAAAAAAAATATATAAAAAGGACTGGGGTATAGCTCAGTGGTAGAGTGCCCCTGGGTTCAATACCCAGTACCACCACCACCAAAAAAAAAAAAAAAAATTTCAAACATACAAACATAACCAGATTTTCTATTCCTTTACGACAAGAAAAGTTTCTATTTCATCCTTTGTTTCTCAAATCCTAGCACTTCAAAGATACCCAAACTTTGTGGAAGAGAATATACACCCCATAAGAAAAAAAAAATTGTCTGTTTTGTTTATTGATATTGCCCAAATGCCTATTCCATACCAGGCACTCAATTAAATCAGATATTCATTAGTTTAATTCAGAATCTAATTAAAATTGAAGTTACATGGAGGTGCCTTGGCTGTAACACCCATAACCTCATAAATTCAAGTTCAGAAGCACTGTATTTTCTAAATCACATTATGGTACTCTCTGTCTAGGCCAATGAATTTACCATTTTATTAGTAGACACATGTGTTGTGATAGCATTCCTATTATGGCCTCATCTTCCCAAACAGGACCACTGCTGTGCAGTCCACTAAATGACAGAACTAGAAATAATTTAGCAATCACCCATTCTTTGAATGAGAAACTGGAGAGAGACACTATGGTTTATACTATACATATAAAGAGAAAAAGAAATACATATATATAGATATATTTTTCAAGAGGTTTGTTCAGAAACTTGAAATCAACCAGAATATGTAGATAATCATATTAAGGGAGCTACAAAGCGAAATTATTCTGTCCTGTCTTTTGCATACGTGGTCTGGATAACATTTGCATAAGCTATATCGTATTGATTCATGCAGAGACTCAATAAAGACAAAAGAACACATGCAAAAATAAATGCCTACAGGGGAAAAAAATAAAAAAACCTAGAAGACACAGATGGAAGCATTCATTATATTTGATTTTAAAATGAAAACAGCAACAATAATAAAGCAAACACACAAATCCCAAAATAAAGGACAATGACAACAACAAAAGCCCCATCCAGGTCAGTTCTCTTTAGTAAAAACAATTTCTCTCTTTGTCCTTGCTCATTTATCCCCCATGAAATCCACTTTGAAATGTCATCCCCTCCCTCTTGCCAATAGATCAAGCATTCCCTAGCAGGAGAGATAGTAGTAAGGAACTAATAATGATAATAATAATAATGAGAAATGGCCCCAGAGATATATTTCATGTGTCTTCCTCTCTCCTTGTCTTTCTTCAACAGAATAGCTTCCCAGCTAGTGGGGCATTAATCATTGGAACAGCAGCTGCAAGATAAAGGCCGGGTGAAATTTCATTGTGCATTATGGTATGAGTTGTGGGTGCATGAATATGTGTCTCTCTCAGTATCTGCAAGGAGGAAGTGGAGAGGCAGTGCAGAAAAATCTGTCATTTTATATATTTATTCTGCTCAAAATGGTCAGGACTGGTTCCCCATTGTTACTGTGGATTAAAATCATTCACATCCCTCTGCTTTCATTGGAGGTCACGTCTCAGAAAGGGGGATAAATATTATGACAAGTTAAGTTCTACCTTCTTTTTTTCCCCATCTGCCTTAGGGGGTATGCAGCAGAGTAAGGGACAGTAAGAAGGGGCATCTGGAACCAGGAGCAGCACTGTCTGATGGGATAAAATTTTGTTTGCTAATCCTTAGTTAAGTATTTGTGCTTTCACTTACATAATACTTTGGATTAACAAGATTTTCTGCCTTGAAGAGCCCTGGACTGAGTTTGGGGAGAATATTTGGATGAGATAGGTAAACAGATGCTATCAGTACCCAGTAAGAAACTGTGTCTATCTACTAGATCATCACTCCATAAAGTGAGCAGCAGGAAATCAATCACCTGGGAGCTTGTGAAAAATGCATGATCTCAGGTTCTACCCAGGCCCGAATCAGAATCTCTGCTAAATAAGATCACCTAGTGATCTGCATAAATGTTCAAGTTTATGAAGTATTATTTTCCATAATGCATGCAAGCACACATGAGTATCCTCTCTCCCTCTCCTACCCTCCGTCTCTTTCTCTTTCTCTCTCACACATACATACATACACACACACACACACACACACACACACACACACACAGGTACACAAAATCAGATGGGGCAAGAGATTGAAGAGGTTGCTTTATGTACACAAGTCAGTCAAATTCCCATCCCACAATTCTCTCTGTGCCTGCTAGGCACCACAAACACGGTGTGCATTTATTTGCCATTTCATCCCTGGATGATGAGAAAATCAAGGAGAACCTTACTTCTACATTTAGCTAATAGAACCTGCCCTCTACACAACCAAAGGCATTAATTAAAGGTTTTAAAAGGAAAGGTTGTCATAACAGCATCAATGTGTTTCTAATTTCTACAATCATTCCAACATGCACCAAAAAGTTATAAAAGCACATCCCACCACTTCTACTGTCTTGTCAAAGATAGAATGGAAATAATCCATCTTGACGTTTGGCTAGCAATGATTGAATTTGAAGTCATTTCCCCATCACATATAAATAGAAAGCAAGGGTTGTATTTTCAGATAAAAGAAATAAAACTAATTCTTGGACTTCAGTTTAAATTAGAATCTTTGACTCTCTTGGATGACTCAAGAAAAATTTATTAAGTAAGTAGTTCATCTTGTACACAGTGGTGATCATTCTGGAGCCCCTCTGACAGCTTTCAACAAAGAGGGGTACAGGGAAAAAATATTTTGAATATCTGTTCATCTCTCTCAACATGAGCCATCCTATCCATGAAATGGGCACAGAGTTCTTATAGAAGTGATTGGAAAGCATCTCTACTTCCTGTCTTCTCTCCTCAACTTTCCCTATCCTTTCCCTTCTCGAATTTAGCCATCCATTTAACTCTCCCTATGTAAGTCACCATGATAAATACTGTTAAAAATAAATTGGATGAAATTAGGATTTACCTTGATTGATTGATTGATTGATTGATTGATTGATTGATGAGAAAAGAAGAGAGGCCTGAGGGAGCTAATTAGAGGCCATATCAGAGGCCACCAGGCTAATTAGCCACAGAATAAAAAAATAAAAATAAAATAAAAATTCGGAGGCAAAACGAATTTAGCAACTAAGTCTTGGATTGCAATCTCATTTTAAATAGCATGCTACTACTGTTGCTGATAATAACCTATTACTGAGTCCCTCCAATTTAAGCTCTTCATTTATGTTATCTTAGCCTATCCTTAAAGCTGGTGTTGTAATAATACCCCACACTTCAGATGATAAAACAGAGCTCCAAAAATGACTTAGCCACACAGTGGTAAGATGAGGATCTACCTAGAGTCCTGGTGTTGAAAACTGCTTTACCCACAAGCTCTCTTCTTCAAACCAGGATACTTCCTCATAACTGTCTTTGTCTACTGAAATGTCAGTAGCATGGACTTCCCTCTTCTGCCTCCTCCCACTGCAGACAAGCTTTTCCCTAGATTACTTTCATTCATTTAAATACATTTCTTTTCTTCATCAAATATGGTTGAGCCCCACTTTGTGGCAGGCATTGTGCCAGACTCTAGATGTTGAGTGAGGAATTCCATGTTTCTCTTCTCACTCCAGTGGTTTCTCATAGCATCTTTCATCTGTGTTCTTTCAAAAGGTCATGAGGAAAATGGAACTATGAGGCCAGTTGAATCACATGGTCATAGCAAGGAATAAGTGGTGTTCATAAAATATGCTCAGATACTAGAGATAAACAAAAGTGTGCTTTGGGGAGGGGGGACTTGGCAGTGAGATTCAGCCTGAGAGGTATGTGAACCAGGTCAAAGAGCTTCAGTTTAATTTTCCATCCATACCAACGAATAGAAGCAGTGGAATAGTAAAATAACTTTCATTTGCCTGTATTTGATGACCAGTTTTTGGAGAATTAAGTTGAGAAAGGAGTGGAAGAGACAAGATTGAAACGGAAAAGTGGGTGATCTTGTCCTTCTAAAAGTGTTTTGAAATGTAAGAGTGCTGGAACCAGTTATTGCTAGTTCTTGGACTAGATTTTGCTAAAACTAAGACTAGGAAAAGAGAAGTCAAGACTGGAAGTCTACCAGAACAATCTTGCCAACCAGAGACAAAATACCTCTGGGACTCCTAATTTTTAAGGTAAGAATTTGAGAGCAGCAAAACCAGCAGTGACCATCCTTACTGGTGAGTCACACCTGGGAATGTGTCCCTGGGAAGCTGGGGGTTTGGGAGCCAGCTTCAGCCTGAAAACACTGAGACATAGGCACTGCCTCTGAAGGTACTGGTGGATTGTTGTCCATTCAGTCCTTTCAACCGATATTGAGTGTTAGTTCATGCTGAGTACTGTTGCAGGCACTGTATAATTAGTGCCTAAAACAAAGATCTTACCATCCTAGAGCTGACAATCCAGTAAAAACAATTAACTAGTAAATAAGCGATGTCATGACAGCTAATGGTAACCTCTGTGTGAGACACCATCGCCAGAGAAGGTGACGAAGAGTTTTATTTCACTGGCGATGGTAGAGGGAGTTCTCACTGAAAGGTGCCATGTGAGCAGAAACCTGGACAAAGTGAGAGAATGAGTCACCTGAATAGCTGGCAAGAGGTGTAACTGGCAGAGAAAAAGGTCCAGTGAAAAAGCACAGGTGAGCTGGCCACGTTCAAGCTGTGTGGGGACTATTCAAGGCACTCCTTTATGCTGTACAACTTAAGGGGTGACTCCAACACTTAGTTTTCAAGATAAGCAATATTTTACTGCAATACTTTAAAATTAACATTAATAAAGAAAAAAAGTATTTTATAAAATCAGTCTTGAGTAAAGACAAGCTATGATCCTATGATGGCCTTTCTTGTTTTATTCTTACTCTGGTTCCAGGTTTATCAGGAAGAGCCAGAAGACCTGTGTGACTGGAGCAGTGGTAAGAAATATGGTCAGAGATACGGCAAGGGCAAGAGTCACAGACCACGTGGTGAGGAAGCTGGCTTTGGACCTGGCTGGAGGTCTGTTGGGCTATCAGAAAAACACCCTGAGCTTTAGAAACATTTGGGGACCGGCACATGTAGGCAGCTAAGAGCTGAACCTACTTCCCTCCAGTTGTTCAGGGGCTTTGAAATAAGATCCAGCACTTTATCAGCAGTTCTAGTAGAAATTCTGTCCTATCAATACCAGAGTCTAATTAGAAGGGCATCTCTTCTACATTGCTGGGAATTTGCAGACTTCCAGCCTGTCTGCCGTCCAGACCTTCTCAGAGGACCCTTTAAATGACTAGACAGAGCTCTGGGAAGTGCCTGTCCCGTCCTCTGAAATAAGGTATTCAAAGGGGATGAAAGGAAGCTACAGTGTGTTTTCTTCACTGGCCTGTCTGTACTGCCAACATGTAAGTCTTTAAGAGATAGGCAAACCCATTGGGCACTCTTTTTTTTTTTTTTTTTTTTTCTTTTTTTATTAGAACTATACAATTCCAGAGAGAAAATGTTACTGGAGAGTCTTAACAGGCAACAAGTAAATTAGAGTCCAATTTCCTTCCCCTGAAATTATTCTCTGAGAGGGGAAAAGAAAGTACCTGTGTGCGGTAAGGAGAAGACGGGAGATATTTCTTGGCTGGCAGCTAAAGTCTAATTAGACTGACAAATCTTCACCGCCTTCCCCAGTTATGAGGCTTGGCAGGAAAGGCACGAGCCCTGGAGCCGCACATTATGTAAGGCTGTTAATCAATATTAGTTGAGCCCTGATCCTAAAAATAAACTTCCCCTGGAGGCTCTGTTGTCTAGTGTTGAAGCAGGGAGTGGAAACTATGTGGATTCATAGTCCCACTTCCCCCAGGCTGGTGGCAGCAGGGAGAAGGTAGAGGGACCCAAAGAGGATAATTCTTTGAGTAAGTGTAACACTTTTGATACAGGGTGATCTACAGTGTGTATATTTGTAAATTCACACACACACACACACACACACACACACACACGGTGGTATATAGCCTGTAATATGGTATTTGAGATAAGGTAGGTTCATCTTGTATCCTAGTCCTAGGCAGTGTGATTATTTAAAGAACCTGGAAAAATATCTAATGTTCCAACCTGGGCCTCAAAATGCCATTGATAACAACACGCTGTAAATCTGAGTGTCATGCATTTTGTTGAACTACATGAAATTGCTGGCATTTGACTATCTTGATCTACACAGAGCAAATTTTACACACTTCAACCTAAGGTATTGTAGGTGTGACAATTTTTTACCACAGCCAATTGCTGTCCCAGAATATGGATGAGTCTCCTATAGAAATCTCTTCTCACTGATGAGTTCAGCCTTCTTATTCAATCTAGGACTCTCAGAGGAGATCCTGGGCCACTGTAGGTTTGTGTGGGTGTCGATGCAGACAAAATTGTTCTTCTCATGCTTGTCCAACCCTATAGGAATGGTGAGGATCTGAATGCTGGGAGGAGCTGCTGGTTCTGGAAGAGTCTTAGACTATGTATTGTTTTTTATCGTCATACTTACTACTGGCAACAAGGCTATGGTGAAGGTATTGTTATTCTCCTTTTACATAAAATGAACAGAGCCCTCAAAAGGCTCATCAGCTTTCCCAGAGACACTCAGCTTGGTAACTAGAAGAACCTGGGGTCTAACCCAGAAATTTGGATGCTAAATTCCATGTTCATTGTTCACTTCTGCATCCTGGGACTGTACCCAGAATAGTGCATAAAAGCAACTTTTTAATAACTTCTCTCATTTTGAAGTCTTTAATGACAAGGCTGAAGTGTGTTCCTTACTGTCCCCAGCCTAAAACTTCCACATGGGTACTGTTCGTAAGCATAAAATATTATTGCTTCCTTATGGAATTTTTGAAAGTGGTTCACATTCAACTGCCACATTTGTAAAGCTTGAGATGAAAATGAAATCTCACAAACTTCTTAGCCTTTCATTTCTACTGTTTGTTAGGATAGTTCTAATCTAGGTTGAGCATCGTGATTCCTTGACAATTTTCTGGCCATACAGCATTGACCAATGTCAAGGTGACTTTGCCAAAGCCCAGCACAGAAAAACAGGGTCACGATCAGTATCCTGGTAATAGCTTATAAACAATTCCAAATGGCGATTTGCACAGAACACACTGAGCTCTTTCTTTGCTGATAACAACTCAGGCTGGAGGCCAAAGATAAGGGAATGCACATTATTCTTGGAACTAGTTTCTTCTTGGCCATTCCTCTCCCTGTGGGAACATTTTGGTTGGCGTGTTTAAAAAAGTGAGTGGGGAAAGACTTTTGTTTCTCACTTTTCCCTTCTCTCTTGAATGAGGACCCAGGAATCTGTGTGTACACTGGGTTGACTTTTCCCATTTTAGAAGCTGATTTATCAAAGTCATTTTAGTTGCCTGCCCAGACTGGACTCTGCTGTAGAGAATGAGCTTGTGCAGTTGCTGGGAATCCCCAGCAGTAAGTCCCATAGAGAATCCTATTCTGCTTATCCCTCTGAGTCCTCCTCTGTTTCGGGGAGGTTTAAGTCAAAACTCTCAAAAACTGTTTTGAGGGACCCCTTGTCCCTCACACACTGCCTCTATGCACTGTCGTTTCTAATCAGACTTGCTCTCTTTCCCAGGAATTGTCATCTCTGACTTTCATAATGTAGCTTCTGATATTTGGTTAATCTGGAATTTGTTCCCTTACTACGTGTCCAGTGTATTCATCCTACAAGGCCCAGGTCCACACCCACCTTATCCATGGAATCTGGTTAGACCATCCCATATACTACTTCTCACCCCCAACACACATAACCAATCATAAGTCACTGCCCCATATTGATGATTATTACCAGCTCCCTTCACCTTCTACAGATTATGAAATCCACGATGAAAAGGGACCTGAATTCCTTTTCTTTGCCATACCCAAACTATGTGCAAATAGATAGATGTCATAATAAATCATATTTTCCAAGGCCTATAGAACTCTATGGTTTGAAAATAGAAGAAAAATTCAAGATTGGTAATGAGGTGTCAGAGAAGTCCACTGCTGATATCATAGACACTTTTGATTTTCCAGGACTAATTTCAGCCTCTAAATTTTACCTTGAGGCTTCTGCAAATCCCTATGTCCCTCAAACATCCTCCAGGCTGAAATACAGCTACTACTGTCAACAGCCCCAATTTATGAGGTAGATTCTTGTTTGACTCAACCACCAAATGTTGAGGATAGAATATAACAACAATGACTAAAACATCTACAGTCCTACTCTGTATGGCATTCTTATATTGAGTCTTTTACTTATATTCATCTCTCTATCTTTACAATGATCAGATGGTATGGACATTGTTCCTCCCCCCATTTTACAATGCAGTCAACTTAGGTGGAAGGCAAATTCTTGCTCTTCTTCCTGTTGAGAAGTGACATTTGTATCTCCTTCCCTGAACCTGTAGAAACCCTGGAAGCAGACCAATAAAGTATGGTATAAGTGACATTGACAGTTACCAGACCCAGGCTAAAAATAACTCGCATCCTCTACTTCCTGACCCTTGAAACACTGTCTAGGCCCTGAGCCACATGAAGGGAGTTTGATTTCTCTGCAGAGGGGGGCCACAAAGATATGGAGAGGCAAAATAGCCCATCCGAGTCCAGCCTTTCCAGTTAATTCACCAGGCATAAGGTATGTGAGGGAAGCCAGATGCACCAGAAGAGAGCAACCATGGAATGCCACCAGTCAACCACATAAGGGTCAGAGAAATTGCCTCATCAAACCTGGCCAAATTTCTGACCCACCAAATTGTGAGATCTAATGACTGATTGTTGTTTTAAGCCACCGAGTTATGGGAAAGTTTGTTTTTTGGCAATAGTTACCTACAACCTGTGACTTGTTCAGGGTTGCTTAACTAATATAAGAATGAATTAGATTTTAAAACCAGGTCATTTGGCTCCACATAAATGCACTGGATCATAAAGCCTTACCAGTAGGGGGGAAAACGTGCAAGCCACCCTAGTTATTCTAGAAAAAAAAATTTTGCCCCAAGCTACTCCCCTTTCAGTTGTTAAATGACTGTAAGGTGGATAATAAACCTGTTTTCATTTCTGTTTATTCAGTACATGTTTACTGAACATGTACTAAAGAATTATCACATACACAGAGACACACACACACACGTCTTGTTTCTCAATGTGTACCTTAATGTTTTTTTTTTCTTTTTTTTTTCTTTTTTTCTGGGAGGACTAAGTGGCATCCTTCTTAGTGTAGGGTTAAGATCAGATGCTTGGACACAAAAGCCATGAGTAATTTATCATAGTCCATGTCATTCACAAGTAATTCTATACTCGTGACTGTAGCAAACTGGAATATCAGAAAGATCAAAGCACCAATTACTTCCTGGAGACTAGGGCATTGAAGAGCTCTATCAGCTTAAAAACTATTTGTTCACATTCTCACACATTTAAGAGCAGCACAGAAAGCACTTTACAGGTTTCCTTTGATCTGAAATCAACACTGGGCAAGGCCCACCAGAAATGAACTCCTCAAATGAGGTTTTCTTAGTATTAGCTTTAAGGAGGAACCAATGGATTTTGAATAGCCACATTTTTTTTTTTTTTATGTATTTGTAGACTCACATGCTTATTTTTTTTTTTTTCCCAGAAGAGACCCATTTTAGGACAACTTTGCTTTAATAATATTATCAAAGCAAAAGAGGATAGAACAGAGTATCATTTGGAAAATGTTCTGTGATTTCACACACAGATGAAAAATGAATGATGAATCTGGTCAATGTGAAATCCAATCTTCCCTCCTTTTCTTTTTTTTTTTTTTTCTCCTTCTGAAGTGTCTCCGTGAGATCAGAGCTTTATGAGTCCTCTTCATCCAAGAAAATGAGCTGGATCATACAAGAAAATTGAAGTTTTTGGAACTGACTTTCCTCACTCAGAGTCTCCAGAGTCTTCCTGGAATTGTCCTAAACTCTGGATTGATTCCAAGGGCTACTGGTGTCCTCTGTCCCAGCATAGGCTTGATGTGATCTATAGAATAATGCTTAAGACCAGAATAGGCTTGGAGTCAAGGTTTTCAAGTTTTTGTGGAGCACACAGTTGAGTTCTTATGGCTAGTTGGCAAGAACAAAAAAGTCCCAAAGCCTTGGCACAGCATTATTTCCTCTAGTTTGCCTTTCCAAAAAATCCCAGGGTTCTTTTGTCCCTCATCCCAGTCTAATCAATTCTTCAAGGCTGTTGGCTTTCCTCCAAGGATATGTGTTTATACACCCTTAAAAACAGAGTGTCAATAGATTTATAACACAATTTTATGGCCTTGGTAGAAGTATAAGGAAAGGCTTGTAGATGTAACTCAATTATTACTGCACTCAAAGGAAAAGACACACACATCAGAGAAAAGCTGTTGAGGGGGCTCTTCCAGATGTCCACTTCCTCCAAGACACTCTTACTCGTAAGAGTTGTGCAATCCACTCTTTGAAATCCACTCTTTCTCCAAAGCGCTGATTTCTTAGTTTGTAGAAAGAGTTTAGGGACTCACCCAGTCTGCTCCCATTTATGTGTTTACGGCAGGAGGGAAAGCCAAAAACCAACAATTACCATGGCTTAGTCCCTGAATCCCTGTGTAAGATTAAATCCTCCTGTGGTCAGTGAAAATTTGGCCTTAAAAAGGACCACAGGATCAGCCATTCCTATGAAGAAAAAGCCATTTGCTCCTCTGCTTCCCACAGAGTTAGCGGAATATATTCTGACAGAAGCAAAACGAGTCTGCCAAGACCTGTGCAAACAGAACTATCCTTTCACCAACAATAAACAGATCTACTCTTGAGCTATAGAGAGTCATAATAGAAATATATATTGCCTTTTATCTTCTTTTCAGTGAGTGGAGTGAGGTGTCAGGAGTTATTGCTTTAATATTGGCAGAGAAGCAGTATTTTTCTCTTTCCAGCATGTGCATAGGTATGCATGCAACAGCATGTGTGATTATAAGACTGTTACTCTTAGCTTTTGGAAAACACATAAAATTGACTGGTAACATCATCAGCATGTACAGCTTCAAATTGTTCCTATGGAGTCAGGTAAGGAGCTATCTGAATTTCTGCTTGATGAAAAGGAAAAAGGAAGAGAACATGTTTATCTCTATCTAGCTTACATATACTTAATTCAGAAAACTGGAAGTTTAATTGATGGTTGACACTAAGTTTACAATGGAAGGGTGATGTCAAAGAGTCAATTGGACTCTTGGATACCATCTTAAAACAGAAACAGAAGGGACAAGTACTGATCTACTGAATTTTCTCCAAACACTAACGAGGCTAGGGGTAATTTTACCACTAGTAATTGGAATGTCTTATTTTATGCCAGAGCACTTAAGGCTAATAACTCGATTAACCTCCTACCCCCTACTAACTAGATTTATGAAATGCCAAGGGAGTCAGCAAAGTATTAAGCTTTAGCTTGGATATAATTACTTTAAAGTGGAAAAACAAAATCCTTACCACAAAACTAAGGACTTCCTGCCTAGCTAAATTCAAACCTTCACATTTTCTAATGTAATTAGTATCTTGGTTAAATATAAAGGAAACAAAATGGACCAAAAAATGACAAGTAATTAATCAAGACTTAATATCAAACACAAAGACTGCATATTATGAGGATTAGTTGAACCTCTAGCTCCAATTGCCCTTGATTTAATGGTACCCATTGGCCCCAATAATGAACAATTCACATTCCAGCAAAGCCATCTGGAGGATGTGAACAGAATTGAGCTAGGATATAGTGTTTTCTATGATCACAAATTTTCCTTTTGCTTTTTTCCCTTTGTGCTATTTGAAAAGAAAAGGTAATAAAATGAAAGAAGGGACTATTTCACACTAGAAGTGTAGTCCATTGCTCATTTTGAATAACAACTTTACCATTTCAGTGAAAAATACAATAGAAATAATAACCTAAGAGTGCCTGAAGACTTTTATAACTTCTTTAGCAGTGACTTCATCTTGTTCTACTCCTGGATCTTATTATTATGAGCATCTGCAGGCATCTTTCCTAAAACATAGCAATTTAATATCTTTAACTATATAGAAAATGGACCACAATAGTAAGATTTCAAAGGCAAAGGTGAAGAAGTGATTAATACTTTGAAGAAGGCTTACCTGAATGCTGGCTGTGGAGCGATTCTTGCGGGTTGTGGTAGTAGCCATTGTGGTGGTGGTTTCCATGACCGTGGTAGACATTTCAGGTGGCATGGAGGTTGTCTGTGTTGTTCCCAAGATGGATGGCACTTCTCCTACCAGTCGGACACTTCCATTGATTTTAATATTAGGGTTGTTCTCAGCTGCCATATTCAGTACTTTCAAACCATCATAATAGAGCCCAGAGAGTTGACCTTGGAAGAGGCGTCCTTTGTCCTTTCCGCCAATGGCTATTTGCGCCTGGGTGTTGAAGATGGTTAACTGCCGGCCTAGTGGGTTGGGTGGAGGAAACATTATTATTCCCATACATTTTCCCTTCTTACCTTGCCTGGTCTGAATAGATCAGGCATAAAACAGGCTTCCTTCAGCAACTAAAGGGGGAAAATGGATAACAAAATTCAATATCAGGATTGGCAAGTAACATTTTATTACAGTTATCTCTTCCACTGTCTAGCTGAAAATCCTGAATAATTGGGTATTTATTTATTTTTTTATTTGAAGGATGAAGAAATCTTGGTTCAATACTGAGAGGTATGTCAGTCTTCTTGAGTATGTAATTGTGGATAACATAAATATTCAAATCAGGTCATGGTCAGAAAAATTTGTAGGTGCCTACCATTTGATTTAAGGTAAAAATTAACATGACAACAAAAAGTTATATATGGCAAATAAAACTCAGTGAGGTAACTGGGAGCAATGAATTAAAATCCTTGATCTGATAATAAAATTAAATTGAAATTAAATGGATTTATTGCATCCTTACAAAATGGACATTCTAGTTGCCCAATACATGATTTCCTATAAATTTTCATAGTGAGTAATATCCTACCCATATTTTTTTGTTTAACAATATCATGGCAGATACATTTCTATATCTACTAAAATTTTTATGGGGAAGGAGTATGGCCATAGAACTAAATCATTTCCTAAAATATAGAAAATAAGTAGACACTAGTAAAGTTCCTCAACTTTAGAATCAATTAATTTTAAAAAGGGTATTTGAAAAGGTATTATGAAGAAAACAATTCATAAAACTCCTTAAGTGACATAGAGATATGTTAATGAGCTGAAGAATAGCTGTTATTCACCTTATTTGGAGTTTCTATTTGGGGACCACTTATAATTCTGTTAATAAAAAACTATTAGAATGAAATCATTGTAGAATAGTTTGGAATCATGGAATTCAACAAATCTTACTTGCGGCTATTTCTATTTATTTCAAAAAAATTGTCTCAAATAGATCTTTCCTAGGGAAAAAAAAAGTTTTTGAGAACTCGGTGTAATTTATCATGACAGCAACATGCTAAGGCTTTTGTGTATTTCTTTAGACTGCTTCCTTCTGCTTTTTCATATGGAAAGAGGGAAAAAAAAGATACTTGTTAATGGAATTAGATATATCCCTTCTGAATTTTTCTTCGGTGATCAAACAATGCTCCATTCATTCTTAATATAATCACCTAAATTGTTTTAGTGAAAAATAACTGGAAACAATTATGTTATTCTTGCATGCTTTATAAAAGAAGATGTAGTTTTAAAAGGCTAAGGTTTTGCATAATCTCTAATTTAAAGAATAGCATTATACTTTGATGTTTGGACTCTTCACAGCTACTACTATCACAGGGTTTTAAAGGCTATGCAATGCTTAGCCACACTTGAATTTCTGGTGTATAATGTGAAACACCTTCTTAGGGAGACACTGTACAATGATGTGGGACAAGGAAGAGGCAGAGAAATGTAAGTATGTCTGCCTAGAGGGTACTCTTCAGACAAGAGTCAACTCTGCTCATTGGGGTAACTCATAAGTCCTATTACTCAAGAATCATTTATAAATAATTCCCTTTTAGAAGTTTGGAGAATTGACCAGACAACTTTATTACAATGAGAATATTCCATATTTTATAAAATCTCTGCAGCATAGAAAAGGGATCTGCTGGTCTTCATGATAACAGAATTCTCTGTATCCCAAGGGTGCTATTGGAACAAAGCTAATAGATTTCTATTATGTTCCCACCAATTCCTTCAGTGTCCTGTATACATATGTATCATGCACAATAATAGAGGGTATTGGCCTAGAGTTCACACCTCTTCATGGTTTATTCTTGACAACAGCTTTTCCTAAGAGCCCTAAACTTACCATAGTAGAAATGAAATCATTGGAGGGGAGAAAAAGTAGTACCCCAACCTCTCAAAGGCATGGAACAGTTAAACAGCTAAATGTAATGCATTATAAGAAACTAATAGGAAATTTCTATGGTGAAAATTCAATTTCTTACCCTAGAGAGCCCCAGGGTGTAGTAACTCTTCCATGTATACAGTCATTGTCTGTTCATTCTCTCTCTCTCTTCCTCTCTCACATAAAATCCAGCACTGGTGATTAGTTAGTGGTTGAGTAGCCTTGATCATAGGTACAAGACTTTATATTCTATATTCTTGAAAGTACTTCACAATGATAACCTCTACAATGGTTCTCATCTTACTTTCCTGGAAGTATTCATTCTGCCAGTGCTTACAAATAAGAAGAGAGTCAGAGGAAACTGAAATTCAGTACTGAATTACACTGGCTGGAAAGAATGGATTGCTTTCAGTCCATTTGCTATAGTTCACTCCATAAAGTGGTCTTTGCTCATTTGAGACTGGCCCAAGAATTAGGAAAGGCAAGAAATGATTGGGGATATGAAGATTAAACAGCTGCTTCACTGTTGGCTTTCACTGCTTTCCCAGAGATTTTTGACTAATCTCTTCTCAGAAACCAAGAAGTGTGGGGTGAGGGTGAGCGAGAAGAGGTTGCCTGTACTCTATCCCCTCATGCTATAGGGAAAGTTGGGGTTTCTGCTTACTTATTTGTTTTATGGTCTACTCCTGGCAAGACCTGCTCTTCTTTTGTGTCAAAACTTTTTCCTAGTCCTGTGTACCTTGGGTTAGGACTTAAATAGCAAAGCTAGAAATCCCTAAAGGAAGAGTAGAGCATACTCAGTTTCTTGATGTCCCTTCCTCTGATTGATTTCTCTCTCCCTGCTAAGCAGGAGCTACTGGATAAGTGGGAAACATCATTAATACCCCACCCTATGAAGGACGGGAAGGACTGACAAGAAAGTTTACCTCTTATCATTTGCCCAAGATTTCTTAAAATCCAATGGCAGATCTCATTATATGCATTGTTTTTACTTCCTTTGGCCAATGATTTTTATTAAGTGACCATTTATATACAGACACACATATACACGTGTTCACACACACACACACACACACACACACTCTGGTCTGAGTACTGTGAAATATGATTGCAATATCAATACAGGAGTTACTTTTTGTTTTGTTTCAGGTGCTCATCATCTTGGAAGTCATTAATTGTTACCTAATTCGGACATCAAGTTCACATAGGTTTAAATTAAATCTTTGCACGTCTCCAGTCAGTGTTGCACAAAGACTAATTAATTAAACCTCAGAACACCCTTGGGGAATAGGCAGTATTATTTTTCCTCTCCTCAGATGGGAAATCCGAGACATAAAGAGGTTAACTGGATCGTCTAAGGTCAGAAAGTCAGTCAATAGTAGACAGAGCCGGAAACAGAGTTGGGAATACTATGACCCAAATCTCTTCCCCAATGACAGAAATAACTCCAGAGACATTCCAAGTACTTCCTGAAGTGTCTATCTAATCATCCTATCATCTTTACCCTTCATATTCATTGTCTCTACAAGGTCTTTCAGTATATATTTTCTATCCTTTTGGCAGGGAAGGTTAGCTAGGCAGAGGAAGAGGTAAAGCAATAGAATAAACAGATGTTACTTACCCAAATTAGAAAAATAAGTAATATCAGTGAAAATAACTGATAGGAGAGAACCCCAGTTTTCCAATGAGTCTGTTAATCTTATATGCATACATAAACACATGTTTATTTGATTAAGAAACTAGGGTGCCTCCCTCCTTCCCACTTCAACCACCCCACCCCCATCCCAACCCTCAACTTGGTTATCTGAAGCATCCTTCCAAGTGAAAGCCAACCAATAATGATACTATTATAAGAAAAACTAAAAGTCTACTAGTACTTTATAATGGTTTATACAAATGAAAATGCCTGGCATGCTATTAAACTTAGACTTCAAAAGGCAATGGAGTAAAATAAAATATTATTAACATAAAATTGAAAGAAAAAAAAAAAGTTCTCTCAGGCACATGAGACTCAGACATGCATCCAGTTCTCCCTTCCTTTTGAAAAGTGAGGCAGTCATTGTCTTTAATGTTAAAGGGACTTTATGAGCTGGTGATTACTAAACAAAATTATTTGCTTTTTATAGTTATTCTTAATTTATTTTTAATTAGACCACATTTTTTTTTCAAAACAGGGCCAACAGTTAAGACTTGGTGAGGATTTTCCGTGTTTAAAGGTCTGAGTAGTCCTTGTTCCTTAAGTTGCGTACTATATCATATCCCCAGTTGCTCTTCATATATACGTTCATCAAATCTCTACAAATTTTAAGGGCTCGGTTTAGGTCTTGAGACAGGAGGGCTCAAGCAAAAATAGAATAAATAGCTCCTCAGGGATAAGATGATATTCCTCATTGAAAAAGACTGGTTCATCTCATAACCAAGAGAAGCCACACAGAAAATTCTAACGTGAGTTATAACCGCTGCCCTCTTTTATTAAGAGTGGTTGTTTCCTTCAGCAAATCAGAAACTGCTGTTTTGCCTTTCAGAGTCTGTTCCTTTCCAAGTCGTTGTCTTGACCACTTAAATTTTAGCATAAGACATCCAGGGCACAAGGGTATCACACAACGAAAGTGTAAAGTAACTTTGATTTCTCTTGGTTTCTGTCAGCGACTAGGATGCAAGGGATCTCTTATAAAAAACAAAAAAACAAAAAACAAAAACAAAAAACTTTGCCTCTGCAGGTTTGAATGTAAAGGCAAAATTCAATCTTTTCTTTGTTTAAAAACAAATGTTAAAACACAATGCTTCCCTTATAGCATTTGTTTTAAGCAGTTTAAGCTACGAGAGTGGATCTCTGGTTTTCTGGTTAACCATGCTACAAATAGGAAAGTCAAAACAGCCTCAAGATATGAGTTTAAAAAGTACTTTTGAAATTTCTTTAGAAAGCTTTGGTGTAAGAGGTAATTTAAAACAAATTAACAAATAATGTCATGCAGTGGTTAAATCGTCATAATACATTTCTTTTTTAGAGGTTCCTGAAATTTCTTGTTTGTGGCTGTCATGCTGATAGCAGGCTAGATGTTAGTCCCTTTAACTGTATTTTAATGGCAATGTATTATAGCATGATTTATCAACATATGGCAGGTGGAAGCTGACACAAATTATAATGAAAATTAAAACAGTCATTTATGCAGCAGGCGATTATCATTTAAGGAACATTTATTTGCAGGCTTTAAAAATGAGGGTTTAGAATCAAATGATTTTAAAATGAAAGTTTTAACGACGGTTACCTTTTTCCTGCAGCCACTCCTCTACGGGCCGGTTATATTTGAAGGGGATTTTCTGTTTTACCATTTGGAAGCGTTCATTATCAGTGTTGCCTTTAAAGTTTAAAAAACAGCTTAAAGAACAATCTGAAAAGTCAATAAGGCATTAAAAAAACATCCTAGGTTTTTGTTTCGTTTTATGAAGTTTTTAGCGATAGATATCAATTTATCTTTAGTAGAGGTGGAGTTGAAGTCACTCTGCCCTCGGATGACAGGTTTGGGGTCAGGTTAGTTTCAGCTATGCCGTGCTCCATCATGGTTTGGCAATGTGGCCTGGATTGGGGATCAGTAAGAGGTATGGCTACTTAGGGAAATGGGTTTACCTTTACATTCTCCAGCTCATCCCAACCACTGCACCTTAACCAGGCCAATTTAGGCCCAGGGATCTCTTTGACCTGTAAGTAATTCACCTGCCAGATCAGTGTCACACTGCGATAGGGGACACTCATCCCCTCAGTCACACACTTTGCACTATGACTCTACCATATTCCCCTCTGAAGCCTGGGCTGGTTCCTTCCTCCTTCTCCTCTCAAGCGTCTTCAGCAGCTCTACCCTTTGGCGGAGGGAAGCCAAAGATGACAAAGCAAGCCCTGACGTCTGAGGGAGACGTCTAATTCCATAAAGGACACCCAGGCTTCTCCTCATCTGTGTTAAAGAGGTGGGATAGTAAAGATGACTCTAGATTTCTCTTTGTCCCAGTTCATTACATATTTTCAAAAAAGAGGAACTCCAAAATGAATATCCGGAACTAAAGGGAGTTATAAGTGTAGCAATATAGCTTACGTAGACTTTTAGCACCTATATCTCGTTACTATGAGAGATTTTGATTTGTGTGTTTACCTAGTCGCTCCTCTCTCTTTCCCTTTTTTCTCTCTTCCTCCCTCCATCCCTCCCTCTCTTTTTTTTCTATGAGAGGCTCTTCCTAAACAAACACCCATTCGTAAACCTGTTAGGGACACTTATTCCAAACATGAAATATCTAATTAGTCCTCAAGGCCAAAACATAATGCTTTTAACGGTTAGCATCTCCCCCTCTTCTTTGGTAACTGTTATTGCTACTCCTGGATGGTTTCTTTAATTAGGAGAGACTTGGAGAGCAGTGTTGTGGAGATTCACCCTTAATGAATATGCTTCAAATAGCAAAATAATGAAGCCATGCTTTGGGAACTGTTCTGTCTCATCAGCCAACCTCACATTGATCTAGCAGAAGCTAGGGAATTGTAATCCATCACTTTTGATTCATAGCCCTATATTGGAACTTAGGGAACTCCATTCCAAATTACCAATATTAAAGAATGAAATAAAAATCTCAAAACAGGTGGCTTGGAAACAATTTACAAAGTAGTCGGAAAGCCAGAAAGAATATTAAGTTTTAATATAGCATCAGACCAAATGAGCAGAGACATGCATGGCATTTCAACTGCAGGGCCATCTCTATATGGGAATCATCGGCTGAGAAGATTCCACATGTGACTCACTAGGACCTGCCTTCTGCTTGTGTGTATGGGGAGATTGGATGGAAAAGGGTAGTGATAGTGGGGGATACTGGCTCCTCCTTCATTTCCCCAGTGAACAAATTATTCTAAGATGCTCACTTGTTATCATTATACCCTCAAATTAAAAAAAAAAAAAAGGATCATAGAAGAGGCAACTGTGGATCAGCTTCCAGGTTACATTATGGTATCCTATCTGGCTGGCAAAAAACACATTAACATATTGAAGGAAAACTGCAATGAATAGAATGATCAATTAATAATTCTGACTTGCAGTGGATAATTTGAAGTTTTCCTCAAATATCATTTCTTACAAAAAAAAAAAAAAGGGGGTGGGTGGCAAGGAGGAAAAAAAGAAAGGCAACTTAACCTACTGGTGTTTCACTAGGCCCATAGTGAGAGAAATTAGTTTTACTTGTTAATATAGCTAGTGATTACTGATCATTATAATGGGTCTCCCTGGTAGATCTGGGGACTCAGAATTCTGTTAATTTGAAATAAATTTAGGTAAATTCTTAGAAGTTTTTATAGAAAAGAACCATGCACTTATCTGAAAAGAACCTACATCATGGATTCTTAATTCTATCTCACAGATAATAGATAGTGTAAGGAATGTCATTCACCCTCTGAAGTTTTAGGCACAGTGGAATACTACACTCAAATGGCAATTGGATTGTGCCACGTTCTCCTTGAATAAATTATTTTGCACTGAATTTTCTGTATCTATCTTTTTGGTTATAACATTAAATATAGCCATGATCTTCTTTACTATATTTACTCACTGTGGAATTATCTAGTGAAGTTAACAACAAATATAAAGCTACAAATCATTAGTAACATGCAAGGCAAAATTACAAGTAACCAAAATTCCAATGAAAAAATAAATAAATAAAAAAGTTAGGTTGATTTGTTCCCTTCAAATACATTAGGGCTCTTGGCTCTCTGAAATATAAGTATACTTGCCATCCACTCTTTCTTGAGACATACAGCACCATAGGAAATCATTTTGGAACATGGCACAGACTAGAAAAAGAGTAACTATTTTGATCAATAAGTGATATGGTGTGAGAACAGCATAGCCACAATTCAACCTTTGACCCTTCCAAGAATAAGAGAGTCATTCTTCTCCACCTCAGCTTTAAAGACATTTAGAAAAATATTTTAAGTTCAATACCAGATTGACAGCATCTGGCACTAAGGATAATAGTTGTGAAAGATGGAAGGTCATTTGGAAAACCAAATTGGGTTAAATTGCCACATTAACATTGTTCTTAGTCTCTTTTCATGTTCTTGTTGGTTTTTATTCTAATTTATCTCAAACACTAGTAAGAACTGTTTTAGAAACATGTGCATGAGAATGAGTTCATTTGCCCCGAGCCCCATTCCCTAGATTAATTGAATAGCAAACAACATTCAGCATATGAGAATTCATACAGAGGACTTCTCCAAAAACTGAACAAACCTCATCCAATTCATATATGTTCTTGTTAAATCCTTAATGACATTCATTTGTACATTTCATATGGCAACCAGTGTGAAATTTTAAACAGAGTAAAACCAATTCTTCAACAGAAAATAATGCTGTATTCAAGAAAGAATGACTTTATGAATAGTAATGTCATAATAGCATTAAAAAGAGGCATATGTGTATTACTAATTCAACAAAGAAATGTAATGACTGAAGTTCTTAAATCCACTGAGAGATATTTAAATTGTACAGACATCTTCAAATAGTTCTTAAATTACTTGTATGAATCTGAAATTCACTTACATGGGACTAGATCTTAGAAAACATCTTAGTCACATTATATTCTATTCAAAATGTGTGTGTGTGTGTGTTGTGTTGTGTTTCTGTTTGTTTACTCTGTTCCATTTAAGGCAAGGAATTGAGATTTTTAGCTAGTTGGCTTCCTATGGTCATTCTCATTGGGGTGAGTGGCTTTGCTATCAAGTATTTCACCTCCTGGAGACATGTACTACATGCACTGTTGAGTTATATAATTGTAAACTGCAGAACACTCTGAGTTGCAATTACTAAAGCCCAACTGGTTCATACACCTAGCACCTTTATGCAAAACTACCTCACATTTCCTACATTCAGGCGAATTCATTAAGGATAAAAGGAAAAGGAAATGGAGGAAGAAAGGAAAGAAAAGCAAATTGAACCTTGAATATGTTCCCCAATATACATCAATATATGTGAGAATGTGAAATTTGTTAACAGTCCCAAAGGATTAAAAATTCTTTCAAGTGAAGAACAGAAAATTGCACAAAAAATAACATGCAGAGCATTATTCTTATACATCACCTCATCAGAAGTTATATTAATTTTCTCCAAGTCATAATCAATATAGCAGAAGGGTTAAGACCATAGGATTTAGAGACAAATCTGGTGTTGAGTTCTAACTTTACCATTTACTAGGTGTGTGACCTTGAGCAAGTTATTTAACCTTGGTTTTCCCATTTATCAATCCACCATAGGACTTAATACAGAATAAAAAGAGGATATACAAACCTGAGATATGAAAAATATCCAATTTAATTAAACTATTAACATTAATATGATCAAAGTATCCTAATGATCAAAAGGAAGTGTATTGGTTCCCCAATAGGCTTCCATGTTCACAGAAACTTATCAGGTCTTTGTTCAAGATGACTTTACCCAATTTGGCTTCACGAGATGGTCTAGCAAAGATCAACTGACCACAGAAAATAAAACATCCTAAATATCCTCCAAATCTCCAGTCATTGCTTTTTTTGTATATTTTTTATCCCCTAAGATATACTCAGCTAATTCCATTTCTAAAACAAAGTGGGTTTCTAAAACCATTGGAAATAAAAGAGCAATTCAGGCATTGACAAATGTGATTTCTTGGTCCAGGCACAGGTAATGATGATATACTGCTGCTAGGTTGAGGAAGAGTGGCTTAAAGGTTCTGGCAATTTTCACCAGCCTGACAGAAAATGCTTTTCTGTAAGTGGACTTTTAATGTCATCTGAAATATTGTCAATCATGTGAGCATGCTAACAGGAATATTACAACAACAATTACCTGTCCAAAATTAATGCCAGAGGTATTTTTTCATTTTGTTTTGAGTCCTGGAATAGAAGAAGGAAAAGTTTTCTCTATTGCTTTCTGGACATTAAAAAATGAGAGTGTGAGTTTAATGAACAATGAGAGACCAAATGCTATGTACTAGAGCCAGAGGCAAGAGGAAATCGATGTGAGTAGGCTCAAGTCATAGGGCAGGCCACAGGTTCTTGTCATGCTTTTGTCCTGAAGGAACACTTTGTGAGTTTCAAAGCAAAGGCATGACAGTAAAGAAGTGGAACCGGGGAAATTCTCTGAGCTTCACTCTGGACACATTCTTTACACTGGCCCAGAATATCGCTGTTGGAGGAAGACAGGGAGGTGTGCTGCCCAAAGGGCATCTAGAATGTTTGGCCACTTGTAAGTGATGGATGGACCTCAGTGAAGAACTAATATCTGGTATTTACAAAGTGCCTTTCAACCAGGGGGCTCAAAATGCAATTATAAGCATCAGCTCATTAATCCTCACAACATACCTTTGGGGCAGAAGAAAAAAGAACCGTTTATATGTTGTGAGCCTTGATCCTTTCACATGCCACAGAAAAGAAATTAATCTCTTAGAACAGAAAACTGATCAACCTAGGAAAGTAAATTAATAGTCCCAGAACACAAGGGCATGATTAAGTAAGGGAGATTTTCTAGACTCACTTAAGTGATTCCCTGAAAGACAACCACTTTTCCAAAGTGACAAGATGCGAATCCCCAGAAAGCAGTATGGATCACCCAGGCAGACTTCGACTTCCACATGCTTTCTGGATATGGTTCAAAATAGAAGTAAACAGGGACATATTATTTCCTTCCTCTATCAATGTCCTAGCCTGGCTCTACCACGCCTAGGCTATAGGTGTTGAGCAAAGGTGGTTTCAACATAAATGAGAAGTGCCCTGATCATGGAGTCAGACTCACTGGATCAAATCCTAGCTCACACATTCACCAGTTCTGTGAACTTGGACAATCAATCTAGGGAAGCCTTCATTGGTTTAAAAAAAAGAGAGGGAGAGAGAGAAAGATAATAATTTTTATATTGCAAGGTTTTAAATAAATTAAATGCAATAATCCAGGCAAGAATGTAGCTTATAGGAATCAGAAGAGGGTAAGAATTTAAATTCTCAAGATCTTTTCCTAACAAATATCTAGGGCTTCCAAAATTAAAGTTCTTTCTCCCATAAATAGGAAACTAGAATATGTGGTGGGAGGGTGGGAAGAGAGTGGAATCCAGCCTGAAGCATCCTCCAGAACTTCTCCAGTCTTTATATCTCCCTTGAACTTGGGCCTCTGTTTATGTTCTTTCATTGATGTGCCTGTGGACACTCATGTGCCAGTATCTTTTGGTCTAGGGGATTGGAACAGGGGCTATGCTAGTGACATAACCCTGGAGATGTATATTCAGCTATTCTAGTGACCATGTCCTGGATACACATTTTGTGCAAACATATGTTAACATTGAACAACTCTTTCACTTCCTAAACATAAATAAAAGAGTCTTTTCTTTTGAGGTGTTATAATGCTAAGGAATATTTTCCTTGATTCAATAATCAGGACATATTTCACCAATCTCTATCATTTCTCTGCATTTTGAGGCCATCCTTAATTTTCTGCTTGAGCTCATTTTTTCTAGAATCTCTCCTCACTTTTCTCATCTATCCAGGTTTCTCTGAATCCCAGATATATCAGGAAAACCAGATCCAGGCAATTGCGACATCTTTATTTACTCCTGTTGTGGGGGAGAATATTTTCAAGTATTTTTTAATGGAACTTTCTTATATAGGATAGGTCTATCTAGCTTTCTTTATTTAAGAATTACCCTTGGACTGGGGATATGGGGATATAGCTCAGTTGGTAGAGTGCTTGTCTTGCATGCACAAGGTTTAATCCCTAGCACCATGAAAAAAAAAAAAAAAAGGAGTCACCCTCAAAAACACAAGCTGTGGCTGGGGATATAGCTCAGTTGGTAGAGTGCTTACCTCGCAAGCACAAGGCCCTGGGTTCAATCCCCAGTAATCCCCCCCCCCAAAAAAAAAGAAAAAAACACAAGTTGTAAATTAACAACAACAAAATAAATGATTGTATTTACCTCCTTAAACATTGTCTTTTTTTTCCCTATACAATTATTTTAAAACATGTACTGGTAGACAAGGCAGTTTACATGCTCAGTTTATCTGTGTTGGCTGAGTCTGCACGTGTCTCCATACGTAAAATAGGTTTTGTACTAATGCAACACAGGATTGTGTGAGAATGAACTGAGGACTTTTACGTGAAACACATGGGAAAGCCCGAGACGTGCAAACTCTCAACATAGGACTATTGCTTTGTTGGAAAAATTACCTGATTCAGAAGAGTTAAGCTAAAAAGAAGGCGAATTCAACAGGAACTATTTCCTTGCCCAATTTTCAGTGTCAAATATTTCCAAATTTCCTTTTCAAACTAAGCTTTAATGCTCTTTTCAGTCATTTGACCTATGATCTCTTCAACAGTCCCCCAGGGGCCTTTCCTCTTATCACTCATTCCTCCTTGTTGCAAACGCCACAGTGTTATTTTGGGACTCGCTCTTCCACATGATCCCTGCATTCCGGCATGGCTACCCACTGTGTGATCTCCCTGTTTGACTTTCGTCTTGTTGGTTTCTTTCATTTCTGTCAGTCTACCTTCTTCCTCCCATTCTCCATCTCCTTTCATTCCTCTCATGTTTGGTTTTCATTTTCTAAGCAGAGGACACCAAACTCAGAGTTTTAAAGACAGAATGCTAGAATATTTAATTTTAAAAAAGTCTGTCCACCCCAACAACTCAGAGGATAGGTAGAAGGCTTAGAAGGACATTTGAAGGACATTTTACAGGGTAGCACATAAAACTATTTTCATCTTCATGAACAGGAAAGTCACACCAGCATTCACACCTGTGATGTTATAATTAAGTTTTGCCACAATAATACTTCTGTTTATATCTTATGGCATCTCTGGTGCTTATAAAATACAGGTCTTTTAACTGTGTTAGTCAGCTTTCTGTCTCAATAATAAAATGCCTGAGATAATAAAATTAAAAAGATAAAAGGTTTATTTGGGCTCATGATTTTAGAGGTTCCAGTTCAAGACTAGGGTGGGGGCATCTTTCTGGCCTCTGATTAGGCAGAATATCATGGCAGAAGTACATGGTGAAGCAAAACCACTCTCCTCAATAGCCAGGAAGCAAAAGGAAAGAGAAAGGAGAGAAGTTGTTTCAGGAGTCCTATAGTTGGTTTCAAGAAATGCCCTCAGTAATCTAAGAATGCCCTACCTCCTAAACATTCCCCTACCTCCCGATAATGACTTCATGGGGTCCAAGTCTACATGAGCATTTTGGGGGACATTCAAAATCTAAACTATAGCATAGACCAACACTGAATCTCATACCTACAAATAAGTAAAGAAGTTCCTCTATTTCCATTGGGTTTGCATCCTGATAAGTCTTCCATAAATTGGAAATTCAAGTAAAAAATGTGTTTAATACACTTAACCTAAGGAACATCATAGCTCAGCAACATACTACCCTGGAGAGTAGTATGCTTCCTTTTGTGATCATGCATCTGGCTGGAAACTACCTCATGCTGCCTTTGCCCACCATGGAGAGACAGTATCATACTACATATTGCTAGCTCAGGAGAAAATAAAAAAATCAAAATTTAAAGTAAGTTTTCTACTTAGTGTATATAACTTTCACACCAGTATAAATAAAAACACAGACAAAAACATATAAGTTAGACTATCATAAGTGGATGGCCTTCTGTATGTTATTCTCAAGGGATCTAAAAGTAAGAATCATGATTCTAAGCATCACCCACCTGTGGCCTAATACGTGGGTGTGCAACAGTTGTACACATGACTGCACCACAGCACAGCTACATATTTGGCTTATTACCAACTAAAACCCAAGAGAGTTTCCAGTTGAATTGCTTCCTCCAAAGACTGGGCAGTTTTGCAATATGCTTTTTGAACTTCAAAGCAGGATTGCAGTAAGAGCCTAGCAAATGTATTCTTTTTTTTTTTTTTTTTTTTTTTATAACAGCCTTCAAACCTGATAAGAAACATTTACCTCCAGGTTTTTTGTTTCTAGTAGGAGATATCTTTCTTGGCTTTATGTCATCAGCACATTAAATAAACATATATTTTGTGCATTTGTCTTAGTCCCTGAAACATTTTGCAGAAGAAAAAGATTCTGGTGTGGCTTTAGAATGTCTACAAATTCTCTGAAAGTGCTCTTTGGGAGGAATGAGTGAGTTGGTCCTCCAACCCTGACAGTAGGCTGGACTTAGTTACATGATTCTCAGTGACAGGATATGGTGGCAGTGACATTATGTGGACTTATAAATAAGTCACAAAAGGCACTGAGATACTCTCTTTCCATCTCTGGGACCACTCACTCTGAGAAAGGTAGGGGCAGGCCATGAAGAAGGTGTACAGAGATGAACACAGGACAAAAAAAAAAAAAAAAAAAAAAAAACTGGGCCAGAGAAGAAAATAGCCAAAAAAGAAGACCTGGACAATAAAATCCAGAGATGAGCTGAGGCTTCCTGTCGACACCCACAAGAGTGTGCTGATGATGGCCCCAGCTGACACCCTGACTGCAACTCATCAGACACCTGGAGCCAGGACTAGTCAACTAAGCTGCTACCAAATCCTGACCTACAGAAACTGTGAAGTTATAAGTAGTGCTTGTATGATTTATGTCAACCTCAAAATGTAGTGGAATAATTTGTTATGCAAGGATAGAAAGAGTAACTAGGGGACTTTGATGGATGAACCACAGGCACATCTTCTTTAGGATTCCTTCACTCTCTCCTTATATTGTACTCTTTGAAGGGAAATGAAGACACTGTATGCATGATTATTTGTAGCACTCTTCACCCAGGGGGAATTTACACTAGTTTGATAACACATGTTTTGATGAACTCATGTTAGTTCTCAGACATTTCCAGATTCTTTGTTTGATATGGTTAATATTATTAATTTGTTTAATATGATTAATAATCTGCACCAATTTTTCTGTCAAATGAAACATTTGAGAATCTTTATATATAAGTCCCAAGTATAAGAGATTCATCCTTTTATGCTATATAAAATTTAGGACACTTGCCAAATTGATTTTGTATTATGATTTACTCTTACTGATTATTTCTCAGTGAATTTTAACAAAGAGCTTGGATTTAAAGCTCAGTAAGCATCTTGGAAGGCTATCCATCTAAGACCTAGAAATTTGAACTCCTTTGAAAAATTCAAGTATCATTTTCTTACCTTTTGTTGTTGAGGGGAATGCTGAAATTTTCTTACTTATTTTTATTCCATAATTTCTTACATTCTGAAGGAATCTCTTGGTGGCAGATGAAGATGTGCATGGAGAGAATGGAGAGCTCACAGAAGCACTGAGGTCCTCTTTAGTAAATGTTTTCTTGTCTTATAATGAATCACAAGGTTGTTTATGGGAATAGAGTTCTTTAAAACGTATAGTTTTTGATTTGAGAGAAGTCCACAATTTTAAGTTTGGGAGACCTCAAAGTTCATTGTAAGAAATACAATTACCCTAGTGTGATGTTTCTCGAACTTCAGCTTAGGACTTCATTAGTAATAGGGCTCCCAGTATAAGGAAGTATCAGAGAGTGCAGACCCTCACAACTCTCTGTCCACAAAGGTATTATTGAAGAATTGCCTGAACATCTACTCGTTTGATTGCATGGCATTTCTAAGACATTAAAAAAAAAAAAAAAAAAAAAAAAAAAAAAGCCTGCTGATCGTCACACATCATTTAGTGAAAGATTCAAAGATCAGATACATACAATGTGATAAAAGAATCAAAATTTTCCCAGTCAAGAGGTGACCTCAGGGAATGCAGTAGTTAAATCTTGAATTCATACAATGCCTTGTTAACTCGACTTGGCAAATTAATTCAAATTGATTTGTTTGTGAGAATTGCAGCATGGCCTTAAATCTGACTACAAAGGAAAGATAATGATAAACAACAATGTGTTGAGCTCAGAGAAATGTCTGGAGAAAGTATGGATTCATATAGGACTGTTTTAAAAACATATCTGTGTTTTAAAAAAAAAAAAAGAAAAGGAAGAAGAAAAGGAGAGTATATCCTACACTCACATAATCAATTTGATAAATAATAAGATTTGTTATTAATAAATCAGAGAATCAAAAGAGAATATAATCACGATAATATTTATAGGTATTTAATTTTTAAAAAGCAATTAATTCAATTTGGGTGAAATGATCAAATACATGGGGAAAAATAGGAAAAAGAAAAAAAAATTAAAAATAAAAGAAAAGGCTCAGTGGAAGCCACTAATTTCCAACTTTCGTTTGAGTCCTGAATTTCAGGAAGAGAGAGAAAGTTGAAGAAATAGAGTTATCCCGACCAGAGCCTTTCTTCTCTTCTACAGAGTTAAGCTAAAAAGTAGCTACAATCCCATTTGGATATCCACACCCGTTGGCAATGGGCCTCTGTCATTTCTCCCACCAGAGGTTGAGTCTTCTTTTCCACCTCTTGATCCTGGGTGGCTGCCGAACTTCCTTTGGCACAGGGCACATTAGCAAAGGTGATGTGGGTAGAGAACTGAACAGCATTTTTGTACTGGCACTGGTGCCTGTGGTCCCCTGCTGCTGCAGCCCAAGACTGCCATGTGAACAAGACTGGTCTAGGCTCCTCTTCCCCAAGAAGGAAAAACTCAGCCATTTGAACCTGCTCAGCCAACTCAGCCATCTCAGTAGAGCCCTGAAGGTGAACAAAGCCACCTGGATCAGGTAGCTGCACCCAAGCCAGTTCAGAACAGAAAAAACACCCAGTGAAACACAGATACATGAGCCGATAAATAACAGGTTTAAGTTGAATATTATACAGCAAACACTAAATTATAGCCAGGAAGTCAGGAAATCCAGGAAGGATGGAGAAGCTGAGTAATAATGGTGCATCTTCTCCTATGGGGGTGGTCATCAAGGCCTGACAGGAGATGACAGCTCAGTGCTGCCTCTGGTGGAGTCAAAGGAGTTTGTGTAGCAAAAGCCCTAAGGATCCTTGGGTAAGAAAGGGAGACTTGGGTTCCTACTACCTATCCTTAGCCCTGTTCCTCTTTCTGATGAGAAAATGACCAAATCCAAGGGAAGAGATGTGATAATGCAACTCCTGAGAGAAGAAAAAGGTATTGCTGATGGAATTGGGAAGAGGCAGAAAAAGAGGATTGATTCACCTCTGATACATCAATTTATGTTTTGGCAGGGTATGAAAAATAACTGGTCTTGGATAGTCTTACCTATACTTAGAATAGAAAGATATCCTCCCCTATCCTTCTTACTAACGTAACAATAAAAACAAAGCAAAATACTAAATTAAAGACCAATACTAGACAGAAAACTTACCCTCCTTGCAACCTGGGCTTTTAAAAAGTAGGCACTTCCTCTTCAGTCTTTTTTTAAAGTTTATGGATTATCAAAAAGTAGCCCTTATAACCTCACTTAAAACTAATTTCTCCAGGATTAATAGCTAGTATTAGATGTATTAGTTTCGTATTAGTTTAGTATGTAAATGACAGCTGGACCTTAGAGAAAAGCATCAAAATTTATCAAGATCCAAGGATTAAAGAGTTAAAGAATAAGGGCAATTAACACTGCTAAATATTCTGATTGTCAAATCAGGTGACACACACTTGTCAATCACTAGACTACACCACAGTTTAAGTCATGGCTCAAGTATTAGTTCATACTGTAAATGTGATGGTCAGTAGAGTTTTTTTTTAATTTTTATTTTTTTAATTAGGGTCTCTTGAAAACAACCTTTAAGAGAGTAACCAATAATGAATATAAAATTATCCACAAATTCAAGATATTTATCTGGTACTCATAGTCCACTATTCTGCGTTGAATATCATTTCTCCTGGGCATGTTTATTTGTTTGTTTCCTATGAAATTATAACCACTTTAGAAGCAGGGTCTTTAAAAATCTTATTAACATCCTACTTCCACAGTCTACCACACACAGTGACACCAGATACTGACATATCTTAAGTGCTGTGAATATAAATTTTAAAAATTTACTATCCTGAAGTCAACTATCAACACAAATCGATTAATGCATGACACTAATCAAATAGTAACAATGCATTATTATTATTATTCCTGTAAATCTGTTAAGGATCTAATTCTTAAACTGACATAGTTAAAGTAATGATTCCATTGATCTAATAATCTTTCAAATAATATAATATAATAAAATAGACCTTTTCTCTGTTGAAATCAGAAGAGAATATTTATGAAGTTGAGAACTATTACCACCTTGGGAGACAGATGTCTTGAATCCAGCAAACCATTAAATTACATAGCTTTGAAGGTACAGAGGACCACTAAGTTTATTATAGCCTCTGAACACTGACATGTTTGAAACACAAAAATAAAATATTAAGTCTTTCCCTTCTCTTAGTCTCTTATTAAATACATATGCTAAATCATATCAATGTGAGGAATATGTCTATTATAGGTTATTTTTTAATCTATTTTTGAACTGAAGATTGAACTCAGCCCTTTACAACTGAGATACATCCTCTGTCCATTTTATTTTATTTTATTTGAGACAAAGCTCTCAGTAAATTGCCAAGGTTGGCCTCAAACTTGCAATTCTGCCTCAGCCTCCCAGGTCACTGAGATTACAAAAATGTGCCACAACACCCAGTGTATAGGTTACTTTAAATGTAAGCTTTTTGAACATTTGCCATGTGCTAGAGTCAATGCAATGGTTTTGTATTTACCTATTGTTATGTGTGTGTGTGTGTGTGTATACTGTATAGAAATAGAAATTTTATAAATATCTCAAAACAAAGCATACTTTTGTATGTCCTCCATGAACCTTGCAACTTGTAATAAGAAGCAGCTTCTAGATAATTGTAAGAAATAAATATCCACAATTTAAAAAATCATTTAGAATTTAGGATCAACTGACAGCCCCAATAAAATGGTATTGAACACAATTTATTCTTAAAGTCAAAAAAGAGAAATCAAAAAGATCTATTCTCTTAGTGGAAGAAAGACAAATTTTATCATCTGTAACAGTTCAAATTAGGCTAATAAAATTAGACTAATCTATATTGTACAACATTTCTGAACCGACTAGGGAAGTGGACCAGATGACCCAATATCTTCACCATTCTAATTACTAGGTTCCTTTGAATTTCACTTTTTTCAGAAACCTGCTTTTATCTTTGCAGTAATGATCCAAGACATTAAAAAAGGCTTTTGAGAGACTTGATTTGCCCACTCAAGTTCATGCAGTATCTATTGATGTACTATTGCTGTCTTGTCAAAAAGCACTTACACTCTTAGTGGGTTTAGGATGTAATTAGGAGAAGATGAACCAGGTGAGAGGCAAGTTTGCAGTTTTCTTGGTTTTGTGCTTCAATTTCTGATTATTAGAGAAGGTGGTTTATTTAAATCCCATTGAAATCCTCAAAAGGGTGTAGACTGCTGAATAAGGTTGGATATTTCCCACCTAACCAAAACCTAAGGATGCTAACCAAAGATTTACTTTGGGGTGTGACTCACAAAGATACAATCGCAAAGAAATATGTAGATTTCCTCCTTTCTTAACTTGTTGGATTTAAACTTCCTCTGAATAAATAATGATTCATCTCCTATTATTTAGTTTCTAGCACAGGGAGGTCTAGAGATGGATGCTTCTTCATAAATACTTTTAGAGACCAATGTAACCAGTTTATATAAACAAAGGAAAGCAGATGCTGGGGTTGCTTTTTTATCCCTAGAGGATGGCTGTGTCAACTGGGTGTTCAGTTACTTCTGTGCTTCCAAATGGCTGTGGGTTTTCAAAGAACACAATTATTACCCAAACTCTTGATCCCTCTAGTCATCAGTTTGCTTATTCTAAGTAGCTTCAGGGACCAGTGGGAATAGTGGTTTTGGAACAGGAGGGATGGGGAGCAGCACAAAGCAAAAAATCAAAACCAAAAGGGAGAGCACAAAATATACTTATGTTGGTTGTTGTATCTGACCAGAAAAGTTAAAGCAACTGTAACCTGACAGAGATATACGGTTATATAATTGCCCATCCATAGAATGAGCTAGGATGCTTACCTGTGAATTTCAAAAACACGTTATTCAGAAACATCTATTAACATCTCTCTCTTTCCAAGGAAAGTGGGCTGAAACAAGATATTCAGATGGATTTCATGCAACAGTTGAGAGTAAAAATAAGACTAGAGAATTGTCCATAAAGATCTAGGAGCAAGGTTGGTTAGGACTTCCAATTAATGTGTTGGCATTGCACCTTGCTCAATTCAGATCAGTCCAGATCTGTTCAGAGTGTTTCAAAATTCCCCTTATGGACCTAACTTGGAGTTCAAAATTCTTTTAGGTCATAGTGGGAGAAAGGCACAAAATGAAGCAAGACTATTAGATTTCACTTGGTTTACCTTCTCCAGGAGAGCTCAATTACTTTCTGAGAACAATATTTTCTTTTCTATGGATTGTCTTCATTTTTACCTATTCTAGGGATCTGATGCCACCCTCACCACACAGAAAATGTTGTAAAAAAAATCAGTCACTCATTTTGAAAGTCTAAAAGCATTTCAGGTTTATTTCAGTTTATACTTCACTCATATGAATTCCTATTTTGTTTGAAATAGAAACTCACTACAGTTTTATACAGGTTGAAAATTGAAATACTAAGTACTTCTAAGCATTGGCTGTCTGAGATGATTTTAGATTCACTATGATTTTATAATTTTGTTTATGTCAGATTTATATATTTTTTCTTACTTTAATGTATACCTAAATCTTCTTCTTCCCATTTAATATTTTGTCTAGGTACACTGGGAAATTCACAAGTTTAGATCAACAGAGAATCATTTCGCCAATGTAACGTATTTTAATAAAGTTAAGATTTAATTATTTTGACAAAAAATGCTTTTCCAGTAAAATCTTAAAAATTACTTGTAGCAAAACATTTGACATTTTCCTATTTCTATAAAAATGAACTTATTTATGGTCAATACTCTTAAGGATGTTTTTTATCTTGGCATATATTATCATGCACAGGCAGGCAATGAAGTCACAAGTATCCTATAATCTCAGTACTGTTGTATGGTTTAACAGTACTGACTATATTTTATTCCTTTTAAAATAAAGGATTAAGGCAAAACTGTAAGCTTTCTACTTGCACTATAAAGAGTTGGTATTTTTTAAATTCTGATATTGAGAAATTTAATTTTTTATTGATAATTTATTATTAATATTAACACAGAAAAATAGAAAGAGACACATATTCTATAACTAAAATCCAGTGTGCCTTGGTTTGAATATTTATTCTTTAAATTTTTATTGCATTATATTTAAGATGTGCAACATAATGTTTTGATAGGTTGAAAGTAATGTTTTATAGATTGGAAACATTTTTAAAGTATATTTTAAATATGTGCATGATTGTGCATGTACATATGCATCTATAAAAATTCACCTGGCTCTTGTTCCTTTAATATTTGGGGACCAGAATCTGAAATCTGTAAAACTCAGTGACAATAAGTAGGCTGAGCCATATCTAAGGAAAGTCCATCCTCATCATCAGATCAGTGGACGGAAATGGAAAAGGTCAAACAGGAAGCTCTCTTCAGCAGGAGAGATGCAACCAGTGCTGAAAAATGAAGGCCATGCTCTCTGGGACTTAGAAGATGGAATATCAGGGAGGGACTAGGAGAAAAGATAAATACTAGGTGTCAACTGCCACCTTTATGCAGAGGGTTATAGAGAATAGGCTAGTGTGGCTAAGTCAATAGCTCATAAAAACCTAAGAATTCAAATGAAAAGGATGTAACTTTTCTAGGGACAAAGGGAGAAAAGTATATCACAGCTTGCAGTTGCAAAGTAGAATTAACAGAACTAGAGAAGTAATGTTTGCTGTTCATCATCTTCAAACCTTGCACTAAGCAAGACAGTGCATAAAACACAAGAAGTAGAACTGGGCCTGTCTTTGGTATTGTTAGTAAGGTGGTATTTGACTGGATTTCTTGTTTGTTTGCTGTTTTTAAGTACAGGTAAATGTATTGCTGTCTTACTTATGTATTCTTCTATTTCCCTATCCTGAATTAGCCTCACCAGTGATTCTGTTACTCTATGCAGTAAAACTATTCTGTCTTTGGGGACTTAACTCAATCACTTACAGATTATCTTTGTCTGTCTGTCTGCCTATCTCTCTCTCTCTCTCTCTCCCTCCCTCCTTCCCTCTCTCCTTTTTGTACTAGGGATTGAACCAGAGACAGTTTACCACTGAGCTACATTCCCAGTCCTATTTATTTATTTGTTCATTCATTCATTTTATTTGAATTGCTTAAGGTCTCAGGAAATTGCTGAGACTGGCCTTGAACTTGGGATCCTTGAGCCTCAGCCTCCAGAGTTGCAGGGATGACAGGTATGCACCACTACACTTGGCTCACTTACAGATTATCCTTCTTCCTTCTCTCTAACCTGAGATAAAACAAACCACAAAACAAAACTAATGAATCAGTAAAGACAGGGCTTCAAAATATCCATGATGTCAATCTGAGGCCCCTCATCTATAACTAAGTGCATCACAACCTGTTTTTGCAAACCAAGTGCTATTCAAATCCCGTTGCACCCCTTCACTGTGTTGTCCTCCTGTGTGTTGTCTGTGATTGCATTTGCTCTACAATAGCAGGGCTGAATCATTTCAGCAAAGACCTTGCAAAGCTTATAATATTTATATTAATATGTATAAAGTAGTTCTAATATATAAATACAATATTTATAATTAAAAATAGGTTTTCAAAACCTACAAAATTTACTATTTCCAGATCTCTTATATAAATGTAAATCTCAAGGTCTCCTTGCCTATATTCAGATCCAGGTCATTCCTATCACCGAGTAGCTGTGGGACATGGGAGTATGTTACTTAACATCTCTGAGACTTATTTTCTTTATCTCTAAAATGGGAATAATAACAAAATTTCATTCCACAATCTGTGAAGATTCAAAAATAAGTACTGTATCAGTGTTACCTTCTGTTAGTTAATATCATTCCTCTAAAATCCTTTATTCAAGAATAGACTCTGACATCCCTCTCGCTGCAATATACAGTTCTCAGTCATTTGTAGGCATCTGTAATAAAGACTTCACCATTCAACTCTAAGAAAAGCCATGTTTCTATAATATGATTAAAATGAAAACAGATCTAGTTCAATTAAACATTGAGACTGGCAATTGTGCACTGGGCAGAAGCACATTTCTAGTAAACGTTTCATAAGGGGATTACAGAGTATTGGGCATGCATTGGAATGTGGGAAACAATAGTAAATTTTCATGTGAATTTACAAATGCATATGAGCTGTATATCCATTGCAAACTGGAGTGTTCCTGGAAGACAGTTGGAAGAGAGGAGTAAGGAAGAATTAGGGTGTGGGACAAACAAATCTGTGTGGAACACCAGAGTTGACACTTGCTGGAGTGGTGACTGTAGCATATGTGCTCAGTTTACTCCTCTGTAAAAGAGGGAGATGAATACTTCCCTCCTGGAACCTTTGGGAAAATTGCACTAAATGAAACCATGCATGTCAGATATGTTTATCATATTAAATGTGGTGATGGTAACATGGGTGTGTGCATATGCCTGCATTCATCAATTTGTGCACATTAAATATGTACAGAGGTTTTTGGCTTATCCATCGTTACCTCAAGAAGTCAAAAATTAAAAATAACAGCAACAAAACACTAGTTTATTAGCTCTACCACTATGAAATGCATGAATTGACATGTCACAGTTTACATGTGTGTATGTCTAAGTAAAGGAGTCAAACTCTTTAGCATTTTTTTGACAACACAAGGTCACAGTCTAACGCCCATCCTGTGCTCAAAACGATCTTGCTCTAGGCTCCATCAGGAACTTTTGTGTGACTGCCATTGAATTCAGATTTCACCCCAATAATAATGCCTTTTTTCACTATGTGGAATTGCAAGCCTAAGATAGTTTGGTGTACAGGAACATGGGTTTGCCTTCCAAGAGACACAAGACTTTCAGGTCTTCATGGACTAGCTCTTGATCCTGGGAGAGTTAACAAATCTTATATGCCTCCACATCCCCATCTGTAAAATGATGACAAAAGTAGTTATCTACCCCTTAGCGCCACGATGAGGACTTAATATAAAAACTCAGTACAGTGACTGGCACTTAATAACTGATAAATAAAATTTAGGTATTGAAATTAACTCCGCTTTTGTACTAGCATTTCTCATCCATTCCAACAGAAGATCCTGAAAGGCAGGAGCTGCTTTATTCCTCACCAAATACTCATCACCTAGCACAGATTCATTGTAAACTACATATTGAATAAATATGTGTTGAACAGCAAAGGAATGAATATATAATGAATGAGATGGCTGTACCCGAACCCCGTTGATACGGATAGGAAAATAGCAACATCTTTTTTTACATTAAAAGTAATGCAGTTAGGGGGAAATATATTTTCATTGTTTCTGCTGTTTGAAAGTACAATATAAATTTTTATACCCATTATAGACTCATTTCTATAGTTTGATATAAGCTTTGCTGTTTTCTACCCATATCTCTGCTATGGTTTGGATGTCAGGTGTCCCCCAAAAGCTGCCAAGAGAGACAATGCAGGAAGGTTCAGAGGAGAAATAATTGGGTTGTAAGTGTCTTAACCCAATCACTGAATTAATCCCTGATGGGATTAATTGAAGTGGTAGGGTGTGGTTGGAGGAGGCGGGAATTGGGGCGTGGCTGTGGGATATATATCTTGTTTCAGGAGAGTGGAGTTTCTCTCTGCTTCCTGATGATGTGAGCTGCTTCCCTCTACTACACTCTTCCGCCATGATATTCTACCTCACATTGAGCCCCAAGGAATGAGGCTGGCCTTTTGTGGACTAAGACCTTTGAAACTGTGAGCCCTCAAATAAAACTTTCCTCCTCTACAATTGTGCTGGTCGGATCATTTAGACACAGTAGCAAAAAAGCTGACTAAAACAATCTCCAACCTTAAGTCTTCTGAGTCAAAACTCTATATCTGTCATTGACATTTGGCAAACTCCATCATCCAGGCCAACGTACAGCATCAGCGGACCCTGGAAGGCTGTAAAAGTGCTGTGTGAAAAAGAAATGCATCTCATACAGCAAACTATAAATATCATGAGGAATCCAATCAAATCCACATTAACTCCATGAACTGAAGATTAAAAGTGCCTCTTTGTCCTTGACTCATTCCCTCCTTCTTCTGACCTCCTTTCCCCTCTCTTGAGCCTGCTAGGGTATTGACTGGGATTTTAGAGGAGTGGAAGGTCTTTATCTCTCTGAGATGAGCTGCAATATGATTACAATCGATTGAGTGATTTACAGTATAGAGGGTCATTCATTACCCTCTCTGCTTTATGGAATTATAAATGACATACTGTATGTGAATATATATTATTATTATTGGTTATTTATGTGCCACTTTTATCTAAGAAACTCAGTGTTCTTTTTAGATTTTAAATAACTAGAGGTATCCTGAAACCTTGTGCAAAACTTCATGGAGAAGAATAAAACTTGAAAACTTTTCCTATAAATAAAACTTACACTCTTATACTGGTGTTAGGACACTTGGTGTTTAGCCAACTCTAGGCAAGAGAAAAAAACAGTACAAAGTAATTGTATTTGATGGTTGGGATAACAATTCTATATTTTCATAATTAAACACAAATTCTACACACCAGAATTTTTATTTACTTATGCAAACTAGAGTTTCCTTGTGACAATAGGGTGAACAAAATTTATAATTCACTAGCTCAGCTTTAGAACTATGTAATATTTTATGATTGCTCTAATACAGAAGATTCTGTGCTATTACAAATGCCTCATGTAGAGTGAGATGTTATTAATATTTTTTATGTCATACTATTTTGAATGAGTATGATTTTAAAATTGCATAAAGTGTGACTACACTGCATTTCTAATCTTGAACACATTATTCCAAGGATGTGTTAATGAAATCTATACATTACAGATGGAAATTAAGAAATCCTTTTCCTTACATTTCTAGCTAAGTAGTACCTGAAAGTGGCCCTCAAATTTCTCATTACTCATTTTACTGAGTCCCAAGACTATAAAATTTATAATATTTAGCTTATGGCTAAATAAATTCCATCTGCTTTTCAATTTGTAAAAGTTCTTCTTCCCCCCCTAAATCCCAAGGTAATCTACTAATAATGTAAAGAATATAAACCAGGACCCAGAAGAAGGTGTGTATCATATAAAATCCTACAGAAGTTTGTGGCAAAATCATTCTTTTGCTTAACAACCCATTGAATCAAAAGCACTGTCCTGTTCACAAATAAATTATAGACAATGTCTATAGTTATTATAATTACTATCATGCTAGCTAACATAAATCTTCATTATTGTAAAAGCCCCTATGTGTGTGCTGTTTAATTCTTTTATATATAATCTTGAGTTGTGTATTAGTTTAATGTCTTGGGGGCAGGTTTTATGCTCCAGGTGTTCATGAATTCCCTCTCCCTCTATCCCAAGGGTTCTTTTCAGCCATAGGTTGGTTTTATTTATATATAAGTATCAGTATTACATATAACACACACACACACACACACACACACACACACACACACACACACACACACTTCTATTTCTAGCCAGTCTTTTTGTCTTCTGGGTGATTGTGTTTAATTTTAGCATTAGCCAGAAGCCCAGAGTTTGCCTTGAAATGCTTATCAGCTTCTAAGGGACATTTACAGGAAAAGAAAGGCTCTAGGTTTGATAGCAGTAATTGTATTTAACTTGTAAGACACAAGGCTATTTATCTTGCGGCTGGGAATTCACAGAGGAGAAAGGAGTTTTGCCTGATAAAACAAAAATTAAAGAAAAAAAATTTGCTAAGCATCCTCTCTCCACTTTCCATCCCCCAAGCAAGAACATTAAACAGTAAAATGCACTTTGATTTAATAAAGCTCTTCCTGTCTGCTTAGATATGGTGCGAGGAGGCATAATGGGATCATGAAAGGAAAGAGGCCACCGGAACCCCGAAAGGGCTCGCCAATGATATGGATAAACACAAATGTCTGTGAATATCCAAGGAAGTGCTAACTTCTAGATTTAGGGGGAAAAAATTAGAGATTTACTCTGAGAGAAAAATTGTAGGGTTTAACTTTAGAGAAAAAAATTCTAAACTACCAAGACTTCAGTTATGGACAGAATTTTGGAGATATGCCCCTGTCCCAAAGTACTAAAGAAAATCTAAGGAAAGATCTAAGGACACAATTAAAATCTAGGGCTCTCAAGTCAGGTGGGTCAAACTAAACCTAAGTAAAGTTTAGCCTAAACTCTCTTGGATAAAACCAACCTTGAGCTTAAGGATATTTCAAGGCCAAGTAGAACGTTGTCCATGAAGTCGGGAGTACTTAGAAATGCTCAACAAATGGTGACCATCACTACCTGGGTGAGTGTGGCTAAGAGAAGGTGGGTATCATTATCTGCCACTTTTTGCACCTCTGGAGCAAAGTGTTCATCAGTGCACACTTTCCTTACTTTGGGACCCTTTCTATGATTGCAGAATTGTGCAGGAAGGATGATGGGAGATGGGAGTTCTCTTTTTGTCCTGTATTCTTCCCTTCCAGGAGAAAACCTCAGTGTAGAAAGTCTTTTCAAGACAAAAGCGAGTCCAAAATGGATCCAAGTGACAAATTATCCTGATAAAACACCTTCCAAGTATGATTATCATTTATGCAATGCTCTATGGTATTCAAAGAACTGTCTGCCTCCTGAGGTAGATCTGTTATCCTAATTCCCATTTTACAGGTAAAATAACAGGTCTCTTAGGGTCAAGACTACCAATGGATTTGTACCACAGCTATGTTGTCAGAGCATAGAAATATAGCTTATGAAAGGATAGATTGTCACTTCTTTTTTGGAAACTTATCTCCAGCCAGTATTAAAAACATTTTTTCTATATTAAATGTCAATCTAAGTCTTCACTTGTTTTTAACAGGACAAAATGCATGATATAGCCTTAGAGATTGAAGCATAGAGAAACTTCTCAACAATGGGAACTTGTTCAAGTCGGTAAGTGACAGGGTGAAGTTATTATCCTTAAGGTTGTATAATAGCAGAACACATTATATGAATTCATGAGGGAAAATGCTCATTATTTTATCAATGATATATGTAAAAATTTTATATGATAGAGAAAAGGTGAAAGGAAATAAGAGATGCCACATTCTAGTCCTGTATGTTCAATAAGAGCCACAACAGTATTGAGGTGAGTATCTGATGAGAAAATGTATTTAAAGCTTTCTGCACTTAGGGCATAATTATTGCAAAATAAAATAAATAAAAAAGTCAGAGCCTCAGTAACATCAGCTACATTGCAAATGCTCAGTAGCTACATATGGTTAGTGGCTACCATTTTGAACAGCACCAGTAGTCAGTGTGAAAGAAGGAAAACAAGTTATTTTTAACTTTCTAAATATCAGTGATTCTCAAACCTAGATGCATATAGAATCACCCTGGGAGTTTTTTAAAAACCAATGCCTAGGCCTGTGCTTCCAAAATTTTGTTGTGTACATGTAGCACCTGGGGATCTTGTTAAAATGCAGATTCTCATTAGTAGTTATGAGTGTCCCCTGAGAGTCTGAATTTTTAAACACTCCCAGGGAATGCTGATCCATGGACTACACCCCAGACTCCTTAAATCGGAAACTGAGCACTGGAAATTATCAAAGTTTGTAAGGGATTCTCATTTGCAACCAGGTTGAAGAGCATTGCTTTATAAATATATATTATAATTTTTCACCAAATTTTCAACAGCAGTCTGTTTCTATTTTCCCTTGAAAATAGAAACTCACCTATTTGTGAATCCTAATTCATTTCTGGCAAATTGTAAAGACTGACTGTTCTGCAGTACAAATATTTGGAATGCATTGGTTTGATCGATTCATTGATATTCTTTGTGACTGAGAAACTTATACATAAGATGGTTTTAAAGTGTACCTAGGAATGAACATGTTCTTTAAGTGAGTCTCTCTCTAGTTGGTGCCATATCTCTGCAATCTTGAACCTGGGTTCAAATGTGACTTTCCCTCCTGATTGCATTGTTACTTCTTACTCCCTATGCAGGACTTCACTATCTATTTTTCCCCCTGTTGAACTGAAATCAACACTAGTGCTGAATGGATGAATGAGCAGGTAGATAGGCTTGTTTTAATGCAAGCTTCAACTCTGGCAAGGCCTCAAATGTTTGCAGGCAAAGATGGAAAGGAAAGGGAAGAAAACCTCTTGGCTAGGAATTAATGAAAACTTAAGGGCTGAGAAATTTTAGTATCATGTCAAATACACAGACTTGCTTTTAACCCTTCAAAGTCTCAGTAATATATAATGAGATCAGATGTGAACCAAAATAATTTTTTTTTTTTTATTGTCTCCAAGCATACCTTCTAAACTACAAAAGGATGGGAAGTATTTGAAATAAAGTACTTGGGGGACTTTCTTTAATCAAGTGGTTCTCAACTCAGGGTGATTTTGCCTCCACCCAAAGATATGTGATATCTGTGGACACATGCTACTGCCATCTGCCAGGGACACTGATAATACCCTACAATATGTAGAACCATCCCCATCCCTTCCCCCCCATACACAGCACCAAACTGTCCAGCCCAAAATGTCAATAACACTAAGGCTAAGAAATCCTACTAACTAAACTAGTCCAGACATTGATTTCTATTCAAAAATATTTTTGTGGAGGAAAAAAAGTGCTGTGAATAAGAAAATAATGACTTAGAAATGTGACGAAGAGTTTGAGGTGCTGCAGGGTGAGGATCAGGATAGGAATCTTGGTTTGCCCCTTAAATTATGTGATGCTGGGAAATTCGTTGAGCTTCTTAGAGACTGCTGTGGTTTGGGTGAGTCCCCCAAATGTCCATATGTTAGAGGCTTATTCCCCAGGGTGCCGCTCTAGGGAAGTATTGTGGGTTATTAGGAGGCAGACCTTATGGGAAGTCACCAGAGGTTCGTAGGTCACTGGGGGTGTATCCTGAAAGAGGATTGTTGGGACCCTCATTTCTTCTTCCTTTCTGTTTCCTGGCTAATGAGGAGAACTTCCTGGCTAATAAGGTTAGTAGTTTGCTCCAATCCTGCCATGATGTGCTGGCCTCACTGGAAGCCCCAAGCAAGTAGGACCACTCAGTCTTAGATTGGAACTTCCAAAATTGAGTCAGAATAAACTTTTCCTTTTTATAAGTTAATTGCCTCAGGTATAAGATAATTGTCTCAAGTATTGATTGTAACCTCCAGAACTGTGAGTCAAAATAAACCTTTTCTCTTTATTAGTTAATTGCCTCAGGTATTTTGTTATCAAGACAGCGAAGTAATACACCATTGAAGAGGAATTCAATCAAGGTGACTTGGGTGAATAGGGTCAAGGTGGTATACAATATCAAGGAAAAATCAGGTGAGGCTCTGCTCTCCTCAGCATCTTCTAGGATGGGAAGATGGAAGTCCCACAGCCTGAAGATGCTTATCAGTCTTCAACTCCTAGGAAGCTTGGCTCTGACCTGAAAAGCCCTTACTGCACCATGCTCAGGGTTCTCACAGCCCTGGCAGCATAACCTGCCACCTGCTCACAGCAGAGAGAGGATCGTGAACAATCTCAGTCAGCTCAGCCTCCCAGGGGGCCCAGAGCTGTGGCTAAAATTAATCCCTCATGTTCAACTCACCTTTCACCTCCCCTCCCCTGCCCTCACCATGGCATTGTATGGAGACAGCAATCAGAGGCTTCACAAGGAACATTTGTCAGTGCCTGGGTGATAGCTCCGGGCTGATTCTTCTTTTATTTCCTCTCCTGTTCCTTAGTCTTTCTATTTTCAGGTTCAAAGAAAGAAGTTGCTTTTGAGTTCTATCTCCCAGAATTAAGTGATATAAGATTCCAATTGCTATAGAACTATTTCCATTTTGGATCCTTACTGATTCACAAAGAGCCAGTGCTACAAGCCCTGTGCCCAGCTGGGCTCTAAATATTTCACAGTGGGATGTTTCAATAGAGCCACATAAAATCCTATAAATGCCCATGAGAAGATTTGAGGGTTGACCCATTCATTCTGGTGCATGGCTGACACATTCAGCCCTGGTGAGCAAGAACAATTCTCCTCAGAATGAGACAACCTAACTGAATATTTTGTAGAAGCTACTCTATATTTCTTTACCATTTAAACCTTAGCAAAAGATGAGAAGCAAGACAGAACTACTCTTTATAGCTCCTATTGGTGTACTGATATCAAAAAACAATGGCTTAGAAAAAAAGAAGATCCATAATTTTTTTGTAGAAGGTATATCAAGATTGTCTATATAAGTTGGTGGCTTTGTACTTTAATGCCTAGATACGGGGACCATTTTTGTATTGTAAGTTAAATCAAATGAATTAAACATTTTCAGATTATTTTAATGGTACTTTAAGCTTAGTTACATAGATCCTTTCAATCAGGAAAGCAGACAGGAGAGAAAATAAGCCATCCAAGACCCTAAAGGTGAGCACTCCCAGGAAGTCTTGGCAAAATAGAACATAAAACTCAAGAGTTGCACTCAACCTAGCATATGGTTACCAGTTTCAAGCAAGGTAACAAAATTGGGAATGACTTCTGTGATGTGTGGATTTCTCCATTGCACCACGAGAGCACACTGCCATTGTGAGGGGGACAGTCTGGAATCACTGGGGTTAATAGAACTTTTTTTTTTTTCTTAAATGAGAATTTTCAACATCTCACAAAAGTCACTTTTGTGTGGTCACTGGAAATTGACCTTTGAAATACGACACCTCAAAAAAAAATGAATCTAAGATGTCACAAGAAGAAGGGTGCTTGTTTCTAGCTATGCAGATTGCCCAAAACATCCCCCAATATGCAACGAAAGTAATAGTAAAAAGTTTTGTGCCCGTTCGGGAATGAAATCTGGTCCTAGGTCTATCCCTCATTTACTATGTGATCTTAGGGAAGAAATAGCATCTCCCTGGGTCTCTGTTTTGAAATGGAGAATGAAAATATCAACTTTAGTCAACATACAGACCACAGTAGTCAAAGGGAAATAATAAGCTTAAGCACATTTGTCATAATTCAAAATGCCACCAGAATGTTTGGTAGTCTTCATAACTAACATTGAGTACTGACTTATGATTACGCAAACGGTGTGACTCTACTTCGTGTACAACCACAAAAACGAAAACTGTACCCCATTTGGGGACAAGGAATCAAAATTAAAAAAAAAAAAAATGTCCAGTATTCTGCTGAGCAGTTCACATGTGCTCATCTCATTATCTTCACTTTAACTCAGAAAAGAATTCTCATTTCCTCATTTTCCAAATTCAGAATCAGAGGTTCAGGGAGATTCAATAACTTAAGTAAGGTTTGGACCTGGATCACCAAATAAGAAAAAGCACTTAGAGAACTAATGAAATAGACACAAAAATGAGACTCTCAGAAGAAAGAACCTGATATAGTCTTACATTTTTATAGTAATCATCAGTGAAGACCATCAGAACTCATAGAATTCTTTCACTTATTTTATGGCTTAGTTTTGTCTTTTGCCTCCTATGTGGGGAGAGGCACCAAATATTTCAGTGCTTAGGGTATTTCAAGGTCTTAATCCTCCTGCCTAGATACAACTGATGAAGCCAAGTTCTCAGGGCACTAGTTGACTTCAAGGCCTACACTTATAACTGCCATACTGTCCCCTGTCCTGAAATAATAACATATGTTATTACTAAATAACAGTTACAATGATAATAACAGTTTTCAGGAGATAGCAATGCCATTAAAGAAAGGTTTATTCTGCTTTGAAAACACACAGGAAGCAACCCATAATTTGGAACTAAAGACACAAAGAAAGAGGTGTATGGCAAGGGTCACTGGTTTTCTTACATATCTGTGGCTTTAAAATGACCCTTAAAAAGCCTTCTCATTGCTGGCAGCAAACTGGTAGATTCTCTATTGGCTCAGGGCAAGTGGTTAACATCAATTTAGAAATCTTTGAAATTCCTAATGGAAACAAAACAAACCCTCCAGCAGCAATTTTAGGGCCAATGATAATATGCATGGAGAGAGAGATTGATTTTTCCTATGAGCAAATGAACAGCTTTTAAGAGCTTGGGCTATTTCGGTTCCTCTCACCTACCCCCACCAACTCCCCCAGGGTTTAAGCAAGAAGCATTTAAAAATCAAGTCTATTAATGTCCAGTGAATTTGGAAGATGATAAGAATTCACAGTAACTGCTAACACCTCTGGCTTGCTTTAAGTATTGAAAGATAACCTCATGAGGTCAATGAGTGCCTTAGTCTAAGCATTGCTAACAGGCCCCCAGCAAGGACTGAGCTGACAGCTTTTTGGAAACTGAGATGGTAGATGAATGGGTAGGTGGGACATTTTACTCCAATCCCTTGAGGCCCTTGTTCTCCCAATTCTTAAACCACACAGAGGGAGACTCTGTATATTACAGAACAACCCAACAGCACAGACACTTCTGATTGGCTTTTAAGGAAAATTAATGATGATTCAGGCATGAAAACACCATCATGGATTTGCAAGTCATTCAAAAGTCTTGGGCTATAAATAGACAATTTTATTTTGAATATTTCTCTCAGGTATGATTATTAGCTAGGTAGCTCTTAGATTTCTAGAAATGTGCTTCCAGTTTCTTTGTTGATGTGCCCATCTCAGTGCATAGGAAGTCAGAGGAAAACAAATTGAGGGGATTCGGAGTACAGGATAGTGAGGTGGATGAGTGTTAGGTTCACATTGCGAGAAGGGCAACATCCTCAGCTATTTTCTTGCGTCCATCTACCTGGTAACAATGCAATTGTGAAATTAAGGGCCCTTGCACTTTTATGACCCGAGATGAGAGGAAAAACTGAGGGATTATTTGAACGATCCCTTTAAAGAAGGCAACCTTTTCTCCCGTTGTCCTTGATTCAGCCATCTGGCTCTGGGAGTTTGCTGCCGGATGCTCCTTGACTGTAAAATTTAAATGGATGATTAACCCCTCTCTCTCCCACAGCAGTATGCTTGCTATTAAAATCACTACCAGGACCAATCTGAAAATCAAGGCAGACTGAGTACAAGTGAGAAAAAAACAAATGACAAAGTCAGCCAAATAATGCAATTCTGCCCTGCTTTTTCTCTCACTGTACCCTTAATGTAATGTCCATGCATTCCAGTTTAGTAAACCTTTTGCTATTTCTGCCATCTCTGGTCATCTGTACCTTTAGTCATACCTGAGTAAATGGTCCCACAAACTCCAGAACTCAAGTTGTTTACCTTGTAAGGATCCACAATCTCTCACAAGAGAGACAGGGTCCCTTTCCTCCAGTGCTATCATTTGTAGTTCTCTGGAAAACCTACAGTAATTGTCTTTGGTATGAACCAGTCAGACAGTATTGGTTAAAGTTAGGGGGAAAAAAATGCAGTGCATAGTTAGTAAGTCTCCAGAAGTTCCCTACACTGATCAAATCCTAAAGAAAGCACTTATCTTCTCAATATAGGAAGCATGAATATGGGCTTCTCTCAGTATTTCATGAGAAAAATCGCCATTTACAAGTGAGAGTGGGCACATGAAAGACAGGGTGGCTATTGAGAGCAAAACAGGTACCTGTAGGATAATGTTCATTCACTGGCCAGTTGTCCACCTGAAGGGTGGCATTGCCCCCATTCCTGGTGAAGCGTACCACATGGTATTTGCCATCATTGACCGGGGTCCTCTCCTCTTTGATGGAGATGTCAACTGTGCCAATATTGAAAACAACTCCAATTTTCCCCTGTTCCTGTAATAAAAAAAAAAAAAAAAAAAAAAAAAGCATAATTATCACTGACCACAAACTTTTCTCCCTTAAAGTTGATCCTCCAACTAGCAATAAACCTGTAGGTGCCCTGAGGGAGCTGTCAGTATGAAGTTAATAATAGTATCCTATATTTCTCCATGGGCTTTCATCCTGAACATAAAAGCCAATGGTATAAAGCCACCCAAATTGCTCTCACAGGCTGCACTGCACAGGTTACCTCATCCATTGCCCTCAACAGATATAAAGGCTGAAACCACAGAACTACCTAACAACGAGGAAGTGACACTGCAAAGTTCATTTCGGTAAGATGGATTAGATCTTTTTTCTAAAAGAAGCTAATACAACATGGGGTTCTAAATCATTTCACGATTCCAATTTGGATTATAAAAGACATATGAGCCTGCCTGCACATTTTGAGGCAATTGAGGCCAAGGGGAGAGGTTCAGAACGGTTCAGAGCCAATGGCAGAGCAATTGGCATTATAGTCCAATTCCCACTGGCATTATAGACCAAATCTGAATGCAACTTTCTACATATCCAAACCACATTTAAAATGGTGTTTTCAGGAAAGAGCAGTGAAACTGAGTCAGGGTTTTCAGAACGAAATGGCTGCCCCTCTTCCCACACCTGGAGCCCTATTCCTCGGGTGAATCCAAAGACAGAGGATTACAGTCAGTGTTGCAGCAGAACATGTCAATGGCTGCAAAAGACTTGCAAGAAGGCAAATCTCAATGAATGTGAGAAGAACGACATTGTAACAAAAATGATAATGGAGATGGTGATGGTTGTGGTGATGAGGTCTTTTCCTGAGAAATGCCAGGAAATACCAAACCATAAATAATACTATTAAAACTCCTCTAATAATTGGTTATGACTAAGAATTGGAATTAGTATTCACAATGAAACAAAGTAAAAGTGACCTCACCCATCATATGCATTCAGCTTTTCTCAACCTCTTGGAATGACATTGCAGCATAGTAAAGCGGAGGAAGGACAGGCCAAGAAGGAAGGGAGGTATCTTATTACATTTCTCTAGTTATCTGAGTTATTGGCACTACATTGGGTGCTCAAAAATAATAAAATGCAGCAGCAATTCTGATGTTCTACAAGAATGAATCACAGCATTTGTTCACTAGCTTTCATTATCCTCTATTTATTGAAGAAGTAGGAGTTTTAAGAAGAAGCAAATGGTTGTGGTTAAAGAAGTCTAGAAACCATATTAACTACATCTAGGAAAGATTTCACTGAATTTCAGATTTAGTAATTCATTCTTTCGATATATAAAGTCAATATTTATTAAGCACCTACTATACTAAAAGTTAATAAATTAAGACTTTTTGTGAAAGGGCACTGGTCTCCATATAGTTTGGTAGATTTCACTTATTTTCCCCAAACACAGGTTTTCTCAACTAGCCATTTGTCCTTTAGTATGCAAATACATCTTATACTCAATCAAAAGAATAAACAAGTACCCAAGAGTCTTGATCTTAGAAGAGAAGAATACAGACTGTTCAAGAAAAGATGCCATCCATATTCAGGGATGCAAAGATACAGGGTGGACATCATTGTTTCCTTTGTGTCTTGACAGCACGGCACACAACATAAACTGATACCCACATTTCCCATCTGCTGTTCTCTAAAAAAATGATCCAAACGTCCACTCAAATGGTAACTAAGCATACTTAGGATTTCTTAAATCTCTGTTGGGACCACCATGTTTTCAGTTTTATTTTGTTTCAACTCTACATCTCCATTCTAAACAAAGTAGTTCACATTGAAAAGAAATGATGAATGGAAACAGGAACCTGACTGTGGGTTCCGTCTTGTACTATCCATGCCCTTAATTAATAATATTATGATCCATTTTATATTTTCCCCTTGATCCTTAAGGAATTTAGAAATGACAATGTGACTTTCCTGTTTTCTCTTAGAGAACCGTCATTTATTTCTGAGGGTGTGTGTGTGTGTGTGTGTGTGTGTGTGTGTATTCAGACCCTCTTTCCTAAATAAGCAAGGCTATGATGGCTTGAGTCATAACCTGCCAAGCAGAATAAAAGGAGTGGAGGAGGCAAGAAACCACGACTACAGACACCGTTCCCCCTTTGCCCACCCACAAACGTGGGGTGTTTATTGCACCCGTGCTCTGCAACGAGAAACCACTACATAAATCCTGGATGCCTGAGAGGGACTGCTGGTGATTCAATTTACCTCTGAGTCACTAATTAATCATGGTTGGAGAACAGTTTTAGGGGGAGAAAGGAGACCTTTACACCAGCCTTCTGCAGCTTTTCAGCAATAGTGGTGGCAAAGTACAGCTCTGGCTCAGTGAGTTGGCTGATCAACAAGATATATTCTTGGGCAGATTTTCTGCAAGATCCATAATAGATCCAGGAAAAGAAAAGATCTAATCTCTGCCAGAATAAATATTTGGTCCTTATCTAAGGCACCACACATTTGCCATTGCAATCACTGTTTCAGAGAGATCTTAATCCTGTTAGCATACTGCCAAATTCAGGGTAGACCCTTACCCAGATGTTTCATTTTGCTTCCTTCAGTGGTAAAAGTGGCTGAACTGGACCTCAGATGTGGTCTCTTTATTCGTAGTAATAAGATTTCATTACCGCAACCTCCTTATCATTTGTCATGGGACCACAGTGGCATTATAATCTGTGGCTAACTGCTTTATTTCAGTTCATTATAAGTCATGGAAGCCTTGTGGCAAATACCCATATAGTTGCCCAGGCTTGAATCCATTGTGTTCAGCTGCCATAAAAATAAACTCTGCTGGCTCATTTTGGCCACAGAAGAGATGATGGTAGGGACGAAAAGCATATTTATTCCAAGGTTTGGTGTCAGCCCTTATTGGGCAAGATACTTAACTATTCTGAATTCATTTCTTAATTCAGAATAGGGCCAAAATACCAGCTTTCTCATCTTCAAAGAGCTTTTTCAAGGATGAAATAATAAGATGAGTATAATAGTCCTTCATTATGCAAGTATAAGAAATAGATGAGCTCAGGAGAAGGGACCATCCAATCATTTGACCATCAAGAATGATCTGTGGGGCTGGGGAGATAGCTCAGTTGGTAAAGTGCTTGCCTTGCAAGCACAAGGCTATGGGTTCGATTCCCAGCACCACAAAAAAAAAAAAAAAAAAAAAAAAAAAAAAAAAAAAAAAAAAGAATGATCTGTGATTACTGAAAAAGTTAACTAGTTCAATAGGAAAAACATGGATTTTTAACATAGCACAGGACAGATAACATCTCTGGCTTTCAACATCCTATGGCCTGGGGCAGGTTATTTAACTTGTAATTTCTCTCCTCTAAAAGGATGCACTGAGGAAGGGAGAGGCCAATTGTTACATTAAAAGTTTGTTGTGAGGTTTACAGTGCATGTGTGTGAAGCACCTGCCATGCGACTGTGTATACTTCTGGAACTCAGGAAATGTCCATCTTCTTTCCTCTTATTAGTTAATTAAAGTATTGGCATGAGCTAAGTTTCGATTGTTTTGGCCGACACTGCCCTCAAGATATATTGTGAAAATAAATGTCAATTTTAGCAAACAGACCATCAAAAGGCTTTTTGTGGTGTTGATTCCCTGTCAACTACAATTTGGTAGCTACTCTCTTTCCACAGTCCTTGGTGCCTTTTATAAGCCTTTCTCAGATAAGCAAAGTGGAGCTGCAGAAACAGCGTGACTATAAATTTTAATAACTCCACACCCATCACCACTGAAGTTGCTACCAAGGCAATCACTTCAATCTATGTTCTTCCTTGATATTAAAAACAAAGACAAGTGGTAAATCAGAAGATGTTACCGAAGGATCCTCAAGTACATTCAGGAAAAAAACTGAAAGGTACAGAAAACAGCTGCCTTTGGATAGCCAGCAAGACCTTCTTTCTCTATAATGACTACTGATGAGCCAACCTGCCTCCTTAGATCATTAAATCATTCCAGCTTTAGCTTTCTGATCCTCCATCAGCCACATTACCATTATTGCACAGGAGGTGACCCCAGAGAACGACCAACACCCGGGTCAGATTTTAGGAGCAGAAATGCACAGTGGTGAGAAAAATCCTCAGGAATAAAGATCTCCCTCAAGGCTACCTCTTCATTTATTCCAGAGTGCCCCCAGGGAAGGCAGAATGCACCATCTGCTATTTCAGAAAATTGCAGCTGACAGGAACAGAACTGAGATTTCAAATGCATGCCAGGGAGATGTGCGATGGAAGCAGTTCTCCATATTGTCACTGCTGGGCTTCCCACAGAATTTGTTAACTCAGTGCTTGACAATAAGACAAGGAAAGCAACGTGTAAATGCTGCCTCCTGGGGCCTAGGCTCCGTGAGACCTTCCATACCCATTTCAAAGTCTGGTTCATTCTACATCAAGTATCCGGTGGTACTGTCTGCCACATTTACTCTGGTTCTGCCCATTCTGGGCTCATAGTAAGAGAGATCGCTTGGGTTCCCTATGAAGTTTAGGGCCAAAAGGCCAGTGTTGAATAACAAAGTGTCATTTTTGAGCAAGGCATTTAATTGTTACTGTGAGACCTTCCCAAGATCTCTCATTGCTGTGAACTTCTATGCCCAGAAAATCCCTTGGTAGAGGCTGGTCTGACAGTCTGGCCACCGTATGAGGATGGAAAGAAACCAACTTGCAATGGACATGGGAGATCTCTAGGAGACAAAGTGTGATTGCTTTATGCCACTGAATGTGAAGGCCGTTTGTTACTACAGCATATCTTGGACTATCTGAATGCTCAGTGAATATTTTTTAATAGAATTATATTCAGTTTTCTCACAATTACCCCTAGGGAATTTGCACACTAAGAGGCTTAAGACAAGCACTGGAGTCTGTCTGACTCTACAGCTTATGAATTTTTCCACTGAGTTACATTTCTGTTACACTTATTACATGTCGTAGCTGAGTTACAGTCCTGTGCTGCTTAAACAGAAGTATGTTCTAAGGTGATTTATTCATTCTGCATACATCATAGTGTATTTACATTATCTAATACAGCTCGATGTCACTTGGTGATAAAATCTTTTTTCCCTGGCTGATTATTTAATTTTTTTTTAAATAACACTTATCATGATACTTCAGTAAAACACATACAAATGCTTATTTTTATTTCCCCTAATGGAATATAAGCTGCATGAAAGTAGGAAGTTTGTCTACTCTGTCTCCCATTTTACCTCTAATGACCAGAACAGGGCCTGGTGCAGTCAATGTTCATTAAGCACTGACTGACCACACAGATGAATGAAGAAACCATGTTCTTGAAAAGTCAAAATATGGAAAGAACTCTCTGTTAAATTATCCACCCTTTTTCTTCATTTCTCTTCTCTTCTTACAACCTCCCTAGTTTCCTCAGTTTCCATGCTCCCAGGGTGATATCTATTTTTTATTTCAGAGATTTAAATATCCTTGTGTGGCCATTACTGATGAGATTTCTCAAAGGTAGAACCCTTGTCCCTCTGATCTAAAGCTTGTGAGCTTTTCAACCTCTAAGTTCATCACATCACTTCGCTTTTTGATCTACCTCTTGGACACTGGAATTCCATACAATGCAACAGGCACAATCCTTTGTAGTGCAATTCTTTGTTTATGTTCTATTGTTTATATTTTTAAAATTTGTTTTAATTAGTTATATATGACAATAGAATGAACTTTGATACAACATATATAAGGGAGTATCATTTCTCATTCTTCTGGTTATACATGATGTAGAACCAGTCATATAGTTATATATGTACATGGGTAATAATGTCTGATTCATTCTACTATCTTTCCTACTCCTATACCCCCTCCCTCCCTTCACTCTTCTCCACCTAAACTAAAGTAACTCTTTTCTTCCCTAGACCTCCCCCATTGTGAATTAGCATCGGCATATCAGAGAAAACATTTGACTTTTGTTTTTGGGGATTGGCTTATTTCTCTTAGCATGATATTCTCCAGCTCCATGCATTTACTGGCAAATGCCATCATTTCATTCTACTTAAAGGCTGATATGTATAAATGTGGTGTATGTATGTGTGTGTGTGTGTGTGTGTGTGTGTGTGTACACATTTATTGAAGGGCACCTAGTTGGTTCCACAGTTAGCTACTGTGATTCGAACTGCTATAAAGACTGATGTGGTACCTTGCTGGTGGGGTTGCAAATTAGTGCAGCCACTCTGGAAAGCAGTGTGGAGATTCCTTAGAAAACTTGGAATGGACCCACCATTTGACCCAGCTATCCCACTCCTCGGCCAATACCCAAGGACATAGAATCAGCGTACTATAGAAATACAGCCACATCAATGTTCATAGCTGCTCAATTCACAATAGCCAGGCTGTGGAACCAACCTAAATGCTCTTCAATTGATGAATGGATAAAGAAACTATGATACACACACACACACACACACACACACACACACACACACACACACACATACATATATATACACGATGGAATATTACTCAGCTATAAAGAATAATAAAATTATGGCATTTGCAGGCAAATGGATGAAACTGGAGAATATCATGCTAAGTGAGATAAGCCAATCTCAAAAAACCAAAGGATGAATGAGCTCACTGATAAGCAGATGATGACACATAGTGGGGAGTGGGAGGGGGGCAAGAATGGAGAAAGGAGGGACTGTATAGAGGGAAAAGAGGGGTGGGAGGGATGGGGGGAAGAAAACAATAACAGAATGAATCAAACATCATTACCCTATGTAAATGTATGATTATGCAAATGGTATGCTGTTACTCCATGTACAAACAGAAACAACATGTATCCCATTTGTTTACAATAAAAATAAATTTTAAAAAATGATAAAAAAAGACTGATGTGGCTGTATCACTGTAATATGCTGATTTTAAATCCTTTGGGTATAAACTGAGAAGTGGGATATCGGGGTCAAATGGTGGTTGCATTCCAGATTTTCTGAGGAATCTTCATATTGCTTTCCATAATGTTTGCACCAATTTGCATCCCCACCAGAAATGTATGAGTATGCCTTTTCCCCCCACATCCTTGCCAACATTTATTGTTTGTATTTTTGATAATTACCATTCTGACTGGGTGAGATGAAATCTTAGTGTTAACTTGCATTTCTCTAATTGCTAAAGATCTTGAACATTTTTTCATATATCTCTTGATCAAGTGTTCTTCTGTGAAGAGCAATTTCTTCCTTCTGTGAAGATCAATTAATTCTGTGAAGTGTCTGCTCAGTTCCTTAGCCCATTTATTGATTGGCTTATTTGTTTTTTTGGTGTTAAATTTTTTGAGTTCTTCATAAAACCTGGAGATTAATGCTCCATCTGAGGTGCATGTGGTAAAGATATCCTCCCATTCTGTAGGATACATTAAAATCCCAATAACATTCTTCATAGAACTAGAAAAAGCAATCATGAAATTCATTTGGAAAAAAAAATAGAATAGCCAAAGCAATGCTTAGCAAGAAGAGTGAAGCAATAAGCATCACAATACCAGACCTCAAACTATACTGCAGAGCCATAGTAACAAAGTGACATGGTATTGGCACCAAAACAGACATGTGGAGAATGATACAATATAGAAGATACAGAGATAAACCCACATAAATATCTCATACTAGACAAGGCACCAAAACATTCACTGGATCAAATTTATCTGTTTTGGTTTGGATGTGAGGTGTCCCCCAGAAGTTCACATATGAGACAAGGAAGGAACAGAGGAGAAAAGATTGGGTTGTGAAAATCTTAATCCAATCAGTGATTTAATCCCCCTGATAGAGATTAATCGAGTGGTAACTAAAGTGGTAGGGTATGGCTGGAGGAGGTGGGAATTGGGGCATGGATTTGGGTATACATTTGTACCTGTTAAATGGAGATTCTCTGCTTCCTGATCTCATGTGAGCTGCTTCCCTCTGCCACACACTCCACCATGATGTCCAGCCTCACCCCAAACTTCAAGGAATAGAGTTGGCCTTCTATGGACTAAGACCTCTGAAACCATGAACCCTCAAATGAACTTTTCCTCCTCTATCATTGTGCTGGTCAGATCATTTAGTTACAGAAGCAAAAAAGCTGACTAAAACAATAGCCTATTCAATAGATGGCGCTGGGAAAATTGGAAATCTGCATGTAACAAAATGAAATTAAACCCCTATCCCTGACCCTACAGGAAACTCAACTCAAAGTGGATCTAAGACTTAGACACCAGACCAGAAACCCTGAGCCTAATAGAAAAAAAGTAGGCCCAATTCTTCACCATGTTGGCTTAGGATCTGACTTCCTTAATGGAACTCCTAAAGTGCAAGAATCAATTAATCAATAAATCAAGAATTAATAATTTTTGCACCTTTGTCTAGTATGAGAAAATTGTATTTATTTGGGTTTGTGTCCATGTTCTCTATTCTGTACCATTGATCTATCTGTCTATTTTGGTATTAATACCATGCCGTTTTTGTTAATATTGCTTTGTAGTAGAGTTGAAGTTCTGGTATTGCAATACCCTCTGTTTCATTCTTCCTGCTAAGGATTGTTTTAGCTATTCTGGGTTTCTTATTCTTCCAGATGAATTTCATGATTGCTTGCTCTTTTTCTGTAAGGTACGTCATTGGGATTTTAATTGGAATTGCATTGAATCTGTATAGCACTTTTGGTAGAATGGCCATTTTGACAATATTAATTCTGACTATCCAAGAACATGGGAGATCTTTCCATCTTCTAAGGTTTTCTTTAATTTCTTCCTTTATTGCTCTGTAGTTCTTATTGTAGAGGTCTTTCACCTCTTTTGTTAGATTGTTAGGGTAGTTTTCCTAACTTCTCTTTCTGAGGATTCATCACTTATGTATAAAAATGCATTAGATTTATGAGCATTGATCTTATATCCTGCTACTTTACTGAATTCACTTATGAGTTCTAAAAGTTTTCTGGTGGAATTTCCCAGTTCCTCTAAAATATATAATCATGTCATCAACAAATAGGGATAGTTTGAGTTCTTCTTTTCCTATTCGTATCCCTTTAATTTCTTTGGTCTGTCTAATTGCTCTGGCTAGAGTTTCAAGGACAGTGTTGGATAGAAGTGATGAAAGAGGGCATCCCTGCCTTGTTCAAGATTTTAGGGGGAATGCTTTCAGTTTATCACCATTTAGAATGATACTGGCCATGGGTTTAGCATAGATGGCCTTTACAATGTTAAGGAATGTCCCCATTATCCCTGTTTTTTCTAGTGTTTTGAGCATGAAGGGGTGCTGTGTTTTATCAAATGCTTTCTCTGCATCTATTGAAATAATCATGTGATTCTTGACTTTAAGTCTGTTGATATGGTGAATAACATTTCTTGATTTCCAGATGTTGAGATTGCATCCCTGGGATGAAACCCACTTGATCGTGGTGCACTATCTTTTTCATATATTTTGTATGTGATTTGCTAAAATTTTGTTGAGAATTTTTGTGTCGATGCTTATTAAGGATATTGGTCTGAAATTTTCTTTCCTCCATGTGTCTCTGTCTAGTTCAAGTATCAGGGTGATATTGGCTTCAGAGAATGAGTTTGGAAGGGTTCTCTCCTCTTCTATGGTTCTCTCCTCTTCTATTTCATGGAATACTTATACTACAAAGCAATAGTAACAAAAACAGCATGGTATTGGTGCCAAAATAGACAGGTAGATCAATGGAACAGAATAGAGGGACATGGACACAAACCCAAATAAATAAAATTTTCTCATACTAGACAAAGGGGCCAAAAATATGCAATGGAGAAAAGATAGCCTCTTCAACAAATGGTGCTGGCAAAACTGGAAATCCATATGCTGCAGAATGAAACTAAACCCTCATCTCTCACCCTGCACAAAACTCAACTCACAATGGATCAAGGACCTTGGACTCAGACCAGAGACCCTGCATCTTATAGAAGAAAAAAGTAGGTCCAAATCTTCAACATGTCGGCTTAGGATCAGACTTCCTTAACAGGACTCCCATAGCACAAGAAATAAAAGCAAGAATCAATAACTGGGATAGATTCAAACTGAAAAGCTTTCTCTTAGCAAAGGAAACTATCAGCAATGTGAAGAGAGAGCCTACAGAGTGGGAGAAAATCTTTGCCACTCATACTTCAGATAGAGTGCTAATTACCAGAATATAAAAAGAACTCAAAAAACTCTACACCGAGAATAGAAATAATACAATCAACAAATGGGCTAAGGAAATGAACAGACACTTCACAGAAGAAGATCTATAAGCAATCAACAGATATATGAAAAATGTTCAACATCTCTAGTAATAAGAGAAACACAAATCAAAACTACCCTAAGATTCCATCTCACCCCAATTAGAATGGCGATTATCAAGAATACAAGCAACAATAGGTGTTAGCAAGGATTTGCGGGAAAATGGTACACTCATACATTCCTGGTGGGGTTGAAAATTAGTGCAGCCACTTTGGAAAGCAGTGTGGAGATTCCTTAGAAAACTTGGAATGGAACCACCATTTGACCCAGCTATCCCACTCCTTCGCCTATACCCAAAGGATTTAAAATCAGCATACTACAGTGATGCAGCCACATCAATGTTCATAGCTGCTCAATTCCCAATAGCCAGATTGTGGAACCAACCTAGAAGCCCTTCAATTGATGAATGGATAAAGAAACTGTGATATACATATATATATATATATATATATATCTATATCTATATATATATATACACACACAATGGAATATTACTCAGTCATAAAGAATAATAAAATTATGGCACTTGCAGGCAAATGGATGAAATTGGAGAATATCATGCTAAGTAAGATAAGCCAATCTCAAAAAACCAGAGGACGAATGATCTCGCTGATAAGTGGATGATGACACTTAATGGGGGTTGGGAGGGAGGCAAGAATGTAGGAAGGAGGGACTGTACAGAGGGAAAAGAGGGGTGGGAGGGGTGAGGGAGAGGAAAAAAATAACAAAATGAATCAAATACCATGACCCTATGTAAATGTATGATTACACATAATACAAATGGTATGCCTCTACTTCATGTACAAACAGAGAATCAAGATGTACCCCATTTGTTTACAATAAAAACATAGATAAATTTAAAAAAAGAATTAATAAATAGGATGAATTCAAACTAAAAATTTTCTTCCCTGCAAAGGAAATAATCAATCATGTGAAGATATAATCTTATAGAACCACCTTTTATAGGCAGTTCATTGTTGAGTGAAATGTCATGCAGTATATGACTCTATTTCTGTAACAAGGTATATACATCATAACATATACTTTATGTCTTCTTAACCCAGCCATCCTGTCTAACCACCTAATCGTGGGTCTTTGAAATGTAGCAATCCTAGCAGGTGCTCAATTAATGTTTGTTAAATTAATGACAAATGAATAAATTGATAATGAATTTGAATATGTGGTTGTGAATAAAAAAAGAAATTGAGAGTTTTTTCCACAGGAGTCTAAATAAGATTTGAATAGGGTAGACTAAAATAGATAATTGGTAATATGTTCAGATATTTTGCAATAAATCTTAGGCAAAGCATATTGTCTCATTATACTTTATAAGTGCAATCTGCAAAATGCAAAGCAATGAGATATAACTTCCTTGATTCATCAGACAGTTTTGATTAGGGAAGGATCTTATTGAAGTCCTTTGAGACAAATGCTCCATAACTTGTAGAGCATAGTTTGGGTTCTTTTCGAGCTTATTAACTATCTTTCAGTGCAGATCACTAGTTTATCCTCTCTGTGTTAGGAATCTCCTCAGTCTACACCCAGGACAATTATTAGTTAATAAGTACTGAGTACACACATTGTGTGTGAGCACCATGCACTACTAAAGGATCAAAGGAATGTAAGAAACCAGGTCTCTTCTTCCAGAAGTCTCAGACAGAGATGCCCTTCAGGATCCACCCAGCTATTCAGATGCCAGCTATAAAGCATAGAAATGGCTTGATCTGAACTTTCATTATCACCTCCTGACAATGTCCTGGTCCCTTTCTCTTGAGAAGTTCAAGTGTGGCTGTGGAAAGAAGGTCAGGGAAGAAGAAAACATCCACTCTGGGTTCTAGAAGGTTTGGGGATTTATCATCAGGAGACCTGGGACCAGGTCAGGCTCCACATCTTTTGGGTCCATGTGCTCTTGAGCAGATTCCTCAACTATCTGAGTCCCAAGCCATCTGTGTAGAAGTGGGAAAAACAGTTCAAAGACAACAATGATCATAATGCCCAAATAACATGACACTTATTAAGGGAAATTAATAAGTGATACTTACTCTGAGAAATAAATGAAAAGAGCAAATTGTGGAGTGTTCTACAAAAAGAGATGTAATGATGATGTTAAGGGTGAGGGCGGAAGTGGCGATAACGCTGGAGATGGCCGGGTGAGGAACACTAATACTGCTGAGGGATGAGTCAGAGGCACTTACACATTCCCTCAGATACTGTTCTATTTGGAATGACTTGCTCTCATTCAAGATCATCCACTCCAGAATCTGTACAGATTGTCCCTAGAAACCTCATGTCAAATGGCTTAGAAATTAATTTTGTTTTCCTAAATCTGTGCAGGTCTCAATGACCTCTGCACCCACCCTGCAAAGTTACAATCACCTCTCCCCTTGGCTGCAGATGCGCTTCTCCTAGTGTTTTGCTGATGCCTGGATGCACGAGGTCAATCAATTAAAGCGGATTAGATCCACAGGCTGAAATACTAACAGAGGGCTGAGAGAGATAAGACTGATAAATAGCTCAAGACAGCTCCATCTCTAACACTAAGCAAATTTAAAACAGGGGAGAGAGCAAGTAGAGATGACAGCTTAGGACAGCAGGGACCCTGACCTGAAGAGGGGGAAATCACGGAAGGATGAGGCAGCTGATGGGAGTGACTGAGACGCAAGTCAAAGTTGCGGTTCCGACGGTCACCTCACAAACTGGCACCCTGAGTCTTCATGTCCTTCAAACCGCTCGACATCTACTTTGCATCCACAGACCTCGGTGTCACACTGGCTGATTTAGTAGTTAAGTTTGACGAAAGGCAAAAATTGAAGCTCATTTTTGTAGGAGCCTCGGTGTTGTGCCAAGACCGGAAGCTGTCTCCTGGCAGAATTCAGGTGACAGCTGGGAGGGCAGTGCTCACTGAAATGCAGCACAGACTAACATATCCTACCAATGCCTTGCTTCTGCCTCACCACCCATTTCTATCACATCCGTGAGGGACCACCTAATGGCCTCAGTAGAGGCCTCACACCCAGTGCTCACAGTAACTAAAGTAGGAAACACATTTCAAATCATCTGAAGTCCTTCCTAACGTCTCACATTTTATCTATGTGCCCAGGTTCTGGGACCAGAAGCATTAGCACCACCTGGGGACTTGCTAGAAATGCAACTTCTTAGGTCTATTACCAGACCCTATGAATCAGAAACTCTGGGCTGCGGTCCGGTAATCTGTATTTGTACAAGCCCTTAAGGGAATTCAGATGCCTGTGAAAATTTGGGACCTACTTCCTTTCACTAATGTTAGGGCTCTGGTTTCCACAGGGGGACTGTTCTGCCCCAGGGACATTGGTAGTACCTGGAAGTATTTTTGGTTCTCTCTAATGTAGTCAGATACTACTTGCATCTAGTGGAATTCTTGTTAAATAACCAACAGTACAGGACAACAAATTATCTGACTCATAATAGTGGCACTATCTTGCACTAAGGAGTATAAAACTTCGTTCACCAACAAATATTCATAAAGCATGTATTGCAAGACAGAAATTGTTCTATCTAGATTTACGCATATGGTCTAATGCATTGTCCAAAATAACACTTCTTTGTAATATGTGTGTACATCCACAAAATGCATGCACACACACAATACCATACATGTACACCAGTGCGCATATGTGTGAATATTGACATATCTGGTACACAATTCTGGTCCAGCCCTAGAGCACAAGGTGAGCAATAGGCAGATGCTGAGACTCTCTGGCTCTTCCCTTTATGGGCTGGTCAAATGTCTATTTTGTAGGTATAAGCTTTGAAATGCAAGTGTTCACAGTCAGAAAGTGGATGGTCTAATACTTTACATGCCTTATGCTTTTTTTTTTTTTTTTTTTCTCTTTATGGTCTTGGTAACCCTCTTGCATACTAACTGATGGCTACAAGTATCTAGGAAAGTCTCCTAGGACATCTCCCCTGGCACCATTACTTCAGCTGATGGTCCCAGTTCCAACTCTAGACCCTATACTTGAAACTAGGAAATTTTAGTCATTTTTCATAAAGATGCATAATCAATTCTGTGTAGTCTGCATAGAAGAAATCCCCTCATAGAAGCCGATATTCTAGGCCAAGGATGAGCAGTAGCTGCCCTGCAAAAGAGACCAGCAAACAGCCAATAACCCTTAAGACCTATTCTGTGGTTACAAAGAAACCTTTAGTGATTCTCCACAGAGCTTTACTATTTACCTAACTTCCAAGTGACAGGCTGTGCTAACATTATGGCCTCAGGGTGAATGGACCCTTGTGGATAATAAACATCCACCAGGAACTCTTGGTTTGATAAGTACAGTATTCTCAGCACTTCCACAAATGAATTCCCTCTCTAAGCTCTATACCACTTTCTACTGAAACAAAAATTTACTATACACATTTCAGAATTGAGAGAGTCAGTATTAGGGTTCATCTGAAAATAGTGTAGATTATAGCAGATTTTATGAGATGTTTAAGGAAGGGATACAAAAATTTCGAGAGGCAAATTAGCCTGGAGCAGAGAACAAATTGTTGGAAAAATCTAATGGCTTCCTGTTTTTGTAAATATAGTGTTATTTAATATTGTTACATTTATCCATTGACATATTATTGCCTTTCGTTGCTTTCATACTATAAGAGTTTAGTAGTTGCAACAGAGATCATGTTGCTTACCAGTCTGAAATATTTACTCTGTGACCCTCTGAAAAAGCTTTCTGATTCCTATTGTGGAACCTTGAACAATTTAAGGCTAGCCATGATTAAATTTTTGACCAATAGTTCATGTTCAAGTGTTCAGAATAACCCAAATAGGAATGCAAGGGGGTGGGGTAGAAAGGCTGTATCCTATCTGCTCATTCTAGTACAGTGGCCTTGGACTGGTGCAGATGGCCCCTTTTCTCACTTGTAATTCTCAAGAATAAATAAAGACTACGCTGGTGATGGAGCATCCAGAGGTCAAGAGGGATTGACTGGGACAACCAGAGATATTTCAGTCCATTCCAGAACAGATGCCCTGCAATCACTTTTGTCCCTTGTGTCAGGTTCTCCTTAGCACAGAAAACCCAGTGTGCAGTGCTTTCTAGGGTCCCTCAGTGGCAGTGCAAGGAGGATGCACACAGATGGGATTCCATCCAACCTGGACCATGTTCCTAAGCCTTAAGAGACTGGCTCACAGTGAAGCGAAGGCTAGCATGATCACTTGTTGCTTTTCTGTAGGTAATAAACCACTTCATGGGACTTGGTGTGGGGGCTATTGTCTCACTGGAATCAGGCAAGTTGGTACACAGTACACAGTGAACATGCCTCACAACTTTTGTCTGGCAAATTGATCTCACTTCTAGTAAGAAAAATTGAGATAAATAAAAACTTATCCAAATGAGAATGAGCCAGTCCATCTTGGACCCCATGAGGGTGGTCTAGATATTAAAAATCAACTCAACATAACACTATTTGAAGGTGGTCAGCTGTGGATGCAGAGAAACAAATTACAGGCTTCTGGCAAAAAATTATGGTAGCTAGTAATAGGCTGATAATGGAGGAGATGGAGTGAAGTTATCAGTTATTAAAATTATAATGATATGACATTTCTTTCTGAAAATTTATCTTGTTCTATGAGAGTAAATCATGTACATCTTAGAGCTTGAGACTCTAAAAGTCAGCACTCATCACTGATGTTAGGGTTTCAGTTTATTATATTAGATGCCAAGTGAGAGACGAGAATAGCATTGCAACCCAATGAATGTGTCAGTTTCTGGTGCTCCAATGCATCTACAAGACAGTTGAGTCCCTTCAGTGATTAATGATGATTAACTGGGTCTTTTGTTTTACCTGCGGGGGGGAATCCACTGTGTCATCATCTGGGGTTGAACACACTGAAATAGGGACTCATTTTTTCTTTCCTAGTTATCATAAACAAAATGGCCAGGAGACTCTAATATATCAGCAGTGCCTGTCTACATGCAGAGACTCTGGTGTGTGTGTGTGCATGTGTGTCCTAGAGATAGTGCCACAGTAAGGCATTTCTTCCAGGTGATATTTTATGGTCCTCCTCTTTGTCAACTATCACCACGATAACATTCTCTCTTGAATCAGATCAGCATCTCTAATTCAAAAGGTTGATTCTGATTTACTGCCAACCACCACAATAAAAGCAACAGAGAGAAAAAAGTGAAATTTAAATGGCTACAGTACATTGAGAGGAGGCAGGCCTGCTGACCTCCATGACAGCATCAAAGTCTCTGCAGGGGACAGTGATTTGGACACTGGAGCAGAAGTACAAAAAGGAAAGTGCTTTCCCTCAGCCATGATGGCATTAGCAAAGGTGACCCAAACCAAACACTTGAAAACATGTCACGGGGAGCTGACTCATACCTTTTGAAAAAAGTCTACCATGCCAGCACTGAGAATTATTTCACAGCTATGTGTTCTTTTGATAGAATAATCAGAGAACACATTTTCTAATTTTAATTTACTTGAATTCAGTCTGCCTACAAATTCTGATTTAGCCAAATGGAGAAAATGTTCCTGGGATACCTATGATGCGGTATGCACTGTGAGTCCTCAGGGAGCTAACCGTAGCATTTAATATATAATTATCCATGGAATCTATAATGACTTTATATACAAGACAAAGAAGCACACCTATTACAGCATCTAGAGGACAAATTCTGTCTTCTCTCTCTTCTTTATGGGTACACTACAATTTTATTCATTACTACAAAGATACTTAATGATTCCATTCAAAAGTTTAAGAACACGGTGCTAGTGAGAGGGTCTTTCATGTGTATGTGTGCCTATGTAAGTGAGTGTGTGTATGTGTGTATATGTGTGTGTGTGTGTGTGTGTGTGTGTGTGTTCACAGGAGATCTTAAAACCTCATCTATTCAAAGACTGGCTCTTCTGATTCTCTCCTTTTCATTTAGTAAAGTAATGAAGGCTCAGGAGAACCTAGATCCTTCTCTGTCCATCAAAAATCATCCATAGTCCAGTTCCAGCCTAGCCCTCGACAGTTGCAGATCAGTTATTGGAAGCCTGTGCTTTTGTTTCTGTGCAACTGAAGGGCTCTCAGGAATGTGAATCACAGAGCTCACTCAGAACCAACCATGGAATCCAGCGTGAACCAAACATCAGGGTGATCTAGAGGCAGAAAAAGCTCTGCAGGATGAAGCTGATCATTAGAGAATTGATCCAGGAATAAACCAATGACAGGACAGATTTCCTGGGCCTGACCTGGTACAAAGCTGAATAAGGTACCCTTTTTTATCTCAAAAGAAGATTTTTCTCTCCTATCCTGCCTTAGCCCATGTGTATAGGTTTGTATAGATGAAACTGTTCTGTATGCATGCCCTCCGAGAGTCACCTTAGACTAACCAGATCATCTCTCTAGTGTCCATTGAACAATGAGATCACTAGTTTGTGTTGATTTCATTTCAATGAGGGTTTTTGATGAAATCATTCCTTCCCCCAGCAGTGCCATGAGAAGTATGAAGGAAGAAAATTCATTTTAATTTTCTAGATCTTCTTCCATATGGTATTACTAAATATTCAGCTGTCACAAGACACAATGGCAAGGGCACATTTGTATTTCTTTGCAAGCCACACTCCAATGTATAGTACAATATCCCCATCCATGATTTGATTTTGCTATGACTTTGTTTTAGGAGAGTGTTTTTAAAATATGGACAACAATTATTAAGCTGTTTCACATAGTCTATGGAGCAATTTTCAAGATAATTGCCAGCAAGCCTCTGCTACCTGAGGAGAACTTGCTCTGTGCACCTGGAAGCAAGAAGTTCAGAGTTCATTACAAGGTCCTCAACCTACCTTTTTTCTTTGTTTGGACTAAATTAAAGCTGAAGTCCTAAAAGTATGTACTGATCCATTCCATTACCAGTTCATTGAATCATTTGATTCTCATTAAACATGACTTTAACCTTTGAAATACACAAGATACCAAGCTCTCAAAACAGTCATTTTCATTGTCCTGCCTACTCCTTTCTCTTTCAGCACAGTGATTGCTGGCCAATGTAGAGCTCAATCAGTGCCCTTAAGGAGGCTATCCCTCCATCAAAGTCTTTTAGGGACACTGTATGTGGGTTATGCTAAAACACCATTTAATTTGCACTGGACTTGCTAACTGAGAGTCTTTTAATAGTTGTGTTTTATTCAGCCCCAGATATTTTTATTTCTCTAAGTCAATGTTGCATAAGTGAGAGTCAAGTCACAGATTTCATACTCCGTATATGGCACTTTGGTAGGCACATCACATCAGGCATTGCTTGGTCCTCTGGGGTAACCTATACTTTGGTGTGCTGGAAAAGGTAATAGCTTAGGAACCAGGAAATTTGACATAAGTTCTAATTGTTCACTTAGTGCAGGTTCTGGGGCATGTCACAAATAGTCCAGGCACAGTTTTCTCATTTCTAAGGATACATCATTGAGCTCCTTGGGAGAGTCACTAAAAATATATATATATATATATATAATATATATATATCATTAAAAAATACATGGACACAAAAGAAAACTGTGAAACAAGCACATAGTTTCCTAAAATAAGATATAAAACATAAAGGATATTCCTGTGTGAAATTAGCAAATTAATGTCCACACTCAGACCTTGATAAATTGTCCAAGCGACTAGAGGCAAAGCTTCATTATGTACCTTTCAGGTCAGAAAATTCTACTGTATTTGGTAAGTCAGGCAAAAGGTTAAAAAAAAAAAAAAAAAAGAAAAGTATGATTAAATGAGTGCTATGAACTGAACGGTTTTGTTCCCCCTTGCTCAATTCATATTTCAAAGCCATAATTCCAAATATGATGGTATTTGGAGTTGGGGGTTTTGAAGTTGGGGGCTAATTAGGTCATGAGGGTGCAGCCCACAGGAATGAGATTAGTGTCTTATAAGAAGGGATCCTAGAGAGATGATCTCTTTCCACAATGAAAAGATACAGCAAGAAGGTCACCATCTGCCAATTAGAAATAAATATTTGTTGTTTTAGCCACCCTATCTATGGTATTCTGTTCTAGCAGACCAAGCTGACCAGACAACAGGATGTATTTAGGTAGCTGCAGCTGAGGAGGTAAAGAGGAATGGGAGAAGTTTAGAAGGTTAAAACTATTGGAATGAAAAATTAAATTTAACTGGTGGAAGGGGAAAATAGGAACTATTTGGCATAGAAAATTCTTACAATATCAACCAGCTGGTCTGCTTTCTAAAACCTCACTAATTTTGCCAAGACAGAAATATTTGAATGTTAAGGTAGACTTTCTTGGCTCAAGATACACAAAAGCAAAGAAATAATTTTTAAAGGTTTGTGAACCTACTAAATCTTAGAGAATATTTTCCCTCTTGCTCCAAAGCCTTCCCCACATCCCTTGCAAATGTTTCCTTGATGATGGAACAGTTGCATTTGTGTAATTTAGAAACTATAGACTAAAAATAAACATAAACAGGTTCTTTATTTTCCAAGCATGCCTGTGGCATCCCTTGCTTGATGCTGCAGGCATCTCTCTTTCAGCAGAAGTGGCTAGGAACTTCAACTACTCAGGAAGGCCATGGTTTGGGATGCACTTACTACTGACCCAAGCCAAAGGCTCAGAGGCCATCAAGAAAGACACCACCCAAATGATGCTTGAGGATCCATGTTTCAGCAGTTAGCAGTCATTTCACTGAAGCTAATTAGTCATATCAATGACAGGCAATACCTGTGAGTTCACAGAGGCAGGTGTGATGATCAGAAGAAAATGAAAACTCAAAAGACAGGAAAGGAAATAATAAGGATACAGATAAGGAGTTAAATTGAGTGGGACTAAGCCTATCCCCCACCTATCCTCATCTGGAAGAATACAGAAATACACCTCTCTGAATCTTCAGACAGACGCATTGCTTGCCACTCTACTTTGTATTGACTCTGAGAAACTTGCATAACCTAGTGGTACACACCTTAGAAGGCTAGTTAGGAACATAGACACCTCCCCTGGGAGACTGCATGCTGCATTTCTGGCTCCATTGCCTGTTGGAGTCATGCCACATCCACTCACCAAACCACCAGGTTCTCCTAGAGAATGCACAGAAATAAGTGCTCAGGGCATCTACACCCAAGTGTCCGTGGTTCAGAGGTCTCAGCTGTGAAGAGCAGATGAAGGACAAGGAGCTATGAGTCTTTCACAAAGAGGCACAGTAAAGAAATGGTACCCAATCTGGAAGGCACGATTTTTACAAAAGTAGTATAAATCATATTTGATTTTTGTTTGTTAATTATTCTTCCCCGCTGCATTATGTAACATAGAACTTACATATTCACAGTCTATAGATATCATCAGATTTTCATGTGTACTTTATTTTTTTTCATAAGGGGGAGGAATACATATAATTTTTATGTTAAATTGTTTTTAATATTTAAAAAGCAGAAGGCCTCTTATGAATAGTTAGACATTTCAGGTTCTTTCAAAAAATAGTGAAATTTAGCAACATGAGACTAACAATTCTGTAGGGCAAATCATCCAGAGCTGACCAGGACAGGAAAACACTAGTTCTCTTCACCAGGTCCCTTCCCATAGCCTATTGCTAATTAGATGCACAGGCTGAGTGTCAGTTGCCATTAATCATCAAGTTTTCTCTACTCTTTTTTTTTTTTTTTTTTTTTTAATGGTAGGGCAAAAAGGAAAGGGAAAAATGTTTGTCACAATGTAAGAAGCAACTTCTCTGAACCACAATAAAAAAATGGGACTTGAGGAAAAATGAGGAAAAGCACATTTTTTCTTATGCTCAATTTCATTTTAATAACCAGTATCATCTCTTTGCATATTTTCCTGGATTTTTAACTCCTAATGTACTATAATAATTCCAGGCTTTTCAGTAAGACAAGTTGGCTTTGAAATTTAACTCCTTCACTTCTTGTGTGGCTTTGAAACTACTACATGGACTCCCTGAGCCAGAAGTTTCTTATGTACAGTATGGGGAAAATATTATCTACTATGAAAGTTTGTTATGAGGATGACAATGTATGTAGGCACCGAGCACATAATAGAAAACGTTCAGTAAATTTTAGTGCCCATCCCTGTTGAAGAGTTGGATTATAAAATCACACACACACACACACACACACACACACACACACACACACACACACACATCTAAAGTGTGTGCCACGATGCAATGATGCAATTTCTTCTTCAGAGAGATGGCCCAGCTCAAGGTTTTAAAGCACCTTTCATGGACTGAGGCTCAACAACAAAATCTATCGCTATTAGGAAGACTCATAAGAAGAACTACATTTAAATAAACTTCCTTGCGAATGTGGAAGTGTGGTAGCTGTCTTCACTTTGACTCAGAGACATTGTAACAGAAAATGCACACTTAGCCAATAAACAATAGGATTAATAGATGCCAGTAAAGATAATGATAAAACACAATAAATGAAAGCTGTGTGACAACAGACTGCTCAGTACAGAAAGGTATATATAAATTACATGCAAACACACTTTTAGTCCTGAGAGTTCATATATCTATATGGCTATAACCATCAAGGAAAATTTAATGAAGGCCACCGCTCTAGAACAACCATTTAATTTTGGGTTGAAACTGATATTGAAAAAAATTATTTTAGTTATATAAGTGACTGTCAAGTAAATAAAAAATGTTCATTGCAATATAAGAGCTAGAAAAACAAAATTGCTACTCTACCACACTGAGGTTTAAGTGGGTCAATAAATCACAACCCTCTCCATTCTGAATTTCAAGCCAATTTAGAAATAGACACAGACTAAAGAGCTAGCAAACTTTACTGCTTACAGAGCTGGATGGAGAATGAGTCTGGGACAAGCCATGGTCTTGGCCACGGATGAGTCTTCCTACTCCATCCTTTTGTCTGTTACCCTCCTGCGAAGGTACAATAAGCCTGGAAACCTTGGCTCAGGCAGCAGTACCCTATGAACAGGAATCAAGAAGGATGGGCTCCCCCAGGCATGTGATCTCCACAACCTCTCTCCCCACCAACTAGATAAGGAATTGGAGAAGCGTTACAGGCTGTGTCCTCACCTCGATAGTTTGTCTTCAGGAAACATCAGTTGTCTTGTAGGTGGGGAAACCCCAAAACCCTCTTCAGATAATCCTACTAACACAGATGGACTCAGAAGAGAACCTGGAAAGCCAACTCTCCCGGCATTTAACAAGGATTTGTTCCTTGAAGCTGGGTCTACTTTAGGGAATCCTGAAATGCTCACTTTAAATCACACAAGGCCCAGTAGATGGCTCTGACTAAACAGTTAAGCAACTGCTACTGTTGATGCTAATTGCTGAAAAAGTCTTAGCAACATGCATCTGATGTCTTAACATTTTGAACACTGGGATACAAGAGAAAATAGTAGAGAGAGGAATATTAAATATGACTTATGGGTGAAGGACAGTCCAGCCCTGATTGGGAAGACTTCAGCGGGCCTGTAGAACTTTGTTTACATCATGAACTTCCACTTCCCTCCTGAGGGGCCTAGAAATCTGCTTTGCTGTCATGTATATCAGTGCACCAGCCAAGACTCCTTAGCACAGCCCAACAATGCTGTCAACCCCAAATCCCAAGGGATGCATATAATCACCATATTTACCGTGATGGCTGAGGCAATAATGATACCACTGCCTCTAATGAAACTAAACTGTATGTGTCATTTTGGAGATGTGATTTGTTCAGGCAGAGTTGCCTGTCAGCTGTCTCTGGCCAAGCAGTACAACCTGCAATTTAGTTAACAAACTGAGACATCATAGAAATCAGTGCTCTTAACGGCCTTCTTTGATTCACTTGGGATTTACTGCCTGTCTTACGTATCTTGAGTCTCCACTAAAGTGGCACTAGTGGGAGGAGGCCCCAACAGAGTTGAAAAGACATGGAAAATAAAAGTCAAGAGTTCGCTAAGTTCTGAAGTGAAATCGGTGCTAGACATAGAAAATCCATGGAAGTTATTTCTTTTATTTTTATTTCTTTTTTTACTTTTAGAGACTGCATTTTGATTCATTGTACACAAATGGGGTACAACTCTTCATTTCTATGGTTGTGCACGATGTAGATTCATACCATTAGTGTAATCATACATGTACATAGGGTAATGATGTCTGTCTCATTCCATCATCTTTCATAGCCCCACCCCTACCCCCCTCATTTCCCTCTACGTAATGAATGGAATTGGAGAATGTCATGCTAAGTAAAATAAGTCAATCCCAAAAAACCAAAGGCTGAATATTTTCCCTGATAAGTAGATGATGATACATAAAGGAAGCTATTTCTTGATGCCAATAATTCTATTGTTGCCAATTGGGCAACTTTCAAACTCTTCAGCCTGGTATGCCAGGTTACCACTATCAGGTGCCAACTTTTATTCTTGGTATTCTCAGCAAAGAGTCCAAACCTCCTACCCCATCCAGAATTGTTGATCAGTCTAGTCATTCATTCAGCTGGTATACACTGAGCACTTACTCTGTGTAAGACATTGTGCTAGGTACTGGTATCAAAATAAACAGAACTCTTTTTACTTTTCAAATTCTCCTTTGATGCTCACTCCCAGCAATGGGATGGGGGATAGCAGCTATGGTTAAATGTCATAAATGGGCTCAATTTCAAGGGCCTACTTTAAGGAAGAACAGAATACAGGAAACACCCCTTACTATGAAAGCCTCCAGGAAGCAATGCATTCAAGGGCAACAAAATATGGAAAAACAGCTGACTTGTGTTATAGAAATATGGGAAGTTTTGTAATGAAAGCAAGATTAAAAGTTTAACTCCAAAAATGGATAGAATGTGGATGGATAAAGAGGAAATGATCAAATATGCCTGCTAAAATTCAATGAAACTGTAGACATACAAGAAACCTGAACTTGGACTTGAAATCCAGGAAATCTGGGTTTAATCCTGAACTATTTCATACAAGAGTCAAGTAGCAATGGAAAAGTCATTTGGCCTCTCGAGCATTAATTTTCTAATTTTAAAAAATGGTAATAAAACTACCTAGTATATGTACTTCATAGAATAATTGTGAGGGCCAACTGAGATAATATATGTAAAAGTGCCTGGTAAATTGCAATGCACAATACACATATCAGAAAATCATTAGGTGCTCTATAATAACTGTTGACTTGATTTTGAATGTGCATGGCTGTTTCTTCCTCTAGCTTTGACTTTGATAATTTTTAAAAGGCTGTTTTCACCCTCTTTAAAACTTTCAATAGAAGCAGGAAATACTTCATTTCATACTTATCCATTTCTTTTATCAGAGAAAATCAAAGTGCTCCTTGGAAATCATCTTATTAATCTCTTAGAGGGAGGTAAGTAAGGGGACACATGTTTTGCACAGTTTTATATGAGTCTTAGTTTCACAAATAGGAAAGACTAAGATAAACTTTCCTAAGTCACCTAGTGAATCAAAGGCAGAGTCAAAAATAGACCTAGGCATCTATTTATCCAGTTCTCTGCTCTCCCCATTATGTGCATCCAAAAACCTTCTCTTAGGCTTCCAAGTACAGATGCAGCTTTCCAACTCTGCAATAAGTAATTCTTTCTCAACTTTTTTTATCTTCTATTTCTTTATTTAAGCAAACAAAATGCTTGCCAAATAGAATTTTTTGAGGGAAAACAGAAAAATCGCATATGTAATATTTATGAAAGAAATCTCATCCTGTATCCACAATACACCAGATAGAAAATAATGGTTAGGGTTTTTGTTTTGTTTTGTTGGTTTTGCAGGAAGAGAATTTGGTTTATATTACTCTCAAAGGTGACTGTCCCCAAACATAGGGAGTTGGGTGAGATTTGGATAAACACTCAGCAATCCTTATCACTGAGCCCCAGAATTAATTATTCTGTAAACACTAGTTGGACACCCTAGGTGCAAAGAATGGTGCTAGATTGTAAAGATATAAAGCTAGGACAGAGTGTAGGTTCTCAACAAGTTTTCAGTGGTGTAGATGAGATGATACATGGTCAAAGAGCTGGGAGAGAAAAATAGAAGGCAGTAAGGCAACAATAGAGAAAAACAAAATTCAACAGGATTTCAGTGAGGATGGTTATAGGGAAGCTGGACAGATTCATGAGATAAGTGAGTCACAGGCTTGCTTATGAAGGACATTTCAGATTTGAACAAATGGAGGGAGTAGAAATACAGTTGAGGAAATAGCATTCTAAGCAGTGGCCTACTGTGCCTACAGCAATGTCTAAAAGGAACATGAAGTTTGATGGTGGATGAGTTTGAACAGAATATAGTACATGCACCGGAAAAAATTAAGCTTGGCTGGATACAAAGGTAGGCTGAAGCCAAAGTAAGCTGGGCTTAGAATGTTATATTAATAAACATAAATTTTTTTCAGCTGGTCATGAAAACCACTGAGTTAAATGAAAAAATGTAATTTTTTTTTTTACATATATTTGAGCATGTTCTTAGCAGATGGGGAAAAGGCAAAGGAGGGGAAATATAACAGAGAAAAGAGAGACGGAGTAACAGATGGCATAATATCCCAGAAGAGGCAAAGGGGCAGGAGGCCAAGGGCCCAGGAAGACTCGAATGTGGAAAGGGCATAAGTAAAATTTTCCTCTGAGACAGAAAGGAAAGTAGAATAGCAGCGGTTACGCTGTGATGTGGTCAGAGCATTGTGAAAAATAAACTTCAAGACCATTTCTCAGGAACATTGTAGGACAGAACCGTTAATGAAGTTGAGACTCAACTGGAGCCTTCACGATCTCTACTAAATCTGAAACGGGGTATACTAATTAATGTGGGCTTCATATTCGATATGAAGAACAATATGAACCCCCTTGAATAGCAGATCAATAAACTGTAGAAGATAGATCATATAATGGCAGGTGAAGTTAACTCACAGAAGAATTTTGTTCTGCTGGCAGCCTCTTCACCTCAAAATACATGTTTCTGTTCACAAAACAACTGATACCCAGCTGCTAATCTAAACATTTATTAGCTGCCTGGCCTTTATGGGCATTTGACTTTGTGACCTCTGGGTTTAAAAACTAAAAAGAGGCAGAATGAGCTAGTATAACTTTGTGGAAAATAAACACACCAAAGTCATCTTCTTGGGAATATTTTTACCAAAGAGGAAGAAGGGGAGAATGATGTAGAAAAAGAGTAAAAATCACTGCCAAAGCAGACATGTTTTTAGTGATATCTCAGTGGAGGAAAAGAGGAGATACTCAACCATCAGGAGGATTTATTGATGGTGCAATTAACAGACAGATTTTTCATGGTTGGCCACAGGACTATGTCCTTAGCCATTACCCACTCAATATTTCCATCAGTGACTTGAGTGAAGAAAGAGAGGTATCATGTGCTAATATAGGTAGAAGGGGAAATTGAATGCTAGAGTGCAAATGCCACAGAGAGACTTGGAAAGCAAAACACAATGAAAATTATTTAAGATACATATAGATTAATTGAGGTAAAAGAAAGAATTGTATAAGTGTATGACTGCAATGACTTGGTCAAAGCAGAATTCAGGAAGAAAAATTAGAGGTATTACATGACCAGGAGCTCATCAGAATCTAGTCAAGGGATAGGCCATCTACAAAAAAGTTTATGTAAACTCTTGATGGATAAATAGAAACATGCTACTCTTGGAAGACAGGAATGGTCTCTGTGCTCTGCAGAAGTCAGAGCATCCTATTCTCTTATACATGTCCTGCTTTAATAAAATCTTTAATAGGCTTTAATGTGTCCATAGTATATGATGAGAATGGTGAAATTTCTAGAATTACTTTCATGTCATCTGAGGAACGATTACAGAAACTAGAAAAGCAAAGTCTTTGAGGGAGAAATGTGATTGCTATCATCATGAAGGACTGTCCCATGAAGGAAAGAGTGTTTATTACCCTTTGGTCCTCAGTGTGGACTTTTAAGGAGTGGGAAAAATGTGTAAGACAGATTTTGAATGAAAATGAGATCACTCTGCTTTGGAATGTTCCTATGACGAAGGACACTGTCTTGCAAAAGCAGGGGAGAACAACGGTGTGAACCCAAGCAGCATCTGTCAGGCCTGCTGTGGAAGGGATTCCTGCATGGGGAGGGAGGCTGACTTCTAACACTTTTTGTCATCATGCTTAACCCTGAAGGTAACTGGAGTTGCTCAATGGTAAATTGGGCTCTTGTCCCAATTCTTTTTCTCCTGGATATCATATAACTTTTCAATGTTTTCCCAGTGTGAAGACAAAACTTTCCCAGGTCATAATGATGGGTTACAAACGTGGCTTATTTGGCCCACGGGATGGTAGTGAATGTGATACAAGTAGAGACTTTAAACATGCTTCCATTATTTGCCTTGCATTTCTGTTCCAGGGATGCATAGGAAAGAAATAAGCCTGGGATAGCCACTGAATCTTCAGCTTGAGCCCCAGAATAAACATGCTCACTATAATCCCACCCCCAAGCCAATCCTAGCTGACCTGTGGCCCAAAGCGAGCTATCTTGCTGTGCTCAGCTGAGTTAAGCCAAACTTTGGTCAATCTGCAGGCTTGTAAATATGGGAATAAATATTTGCTGTGGTAAGCCATTAAAATTTGGTGCCATTCAGTATGCAGCTTTATTAGAAACGTAATTGATTAGTATATTCACTTTTAAGGCACACTCAGTTTTAGAAAGCAAAAGACTCAAAAACTCTTTCTGATTGGTACTAAGATTTCAAAACTGTGGTCCACGTGAAAAGAAATGATCAAACATATACCTCTTTTTCTCCATGTGTATGAAAGAAAAAAGTGCCAAGTTACTGTCTTGACACTTTGTCTTGACAAGTCTTGGAACTTAAAAAATTGGGATATTACAATTCATTTATTACAGCCACTGATAATGTAGAAGGAAACTGATTGCTCAGCTTCCTTTAACCACTAATAGAACCACTTCTCTTATCTGAAAGCCAAGGGTAGCATCTTCTAGAAATGTCATGAGTGTGTAAGTGTCCTTTCCATTTGAGACCATTGGTCTTGCTCTGTTTGAGAATAGATGGACTATATCAAGTAAAATAAAAGCCTCAAAATGCTCCCCATATTTGAACTGTAGCCAAAATGGAGTTCTGGGAATCCTTTTTTATTTTAAATTCAATATCCCAACAAGGTTAAAAACTAGTTTTGTTCATGAAAGCTCTAAAGTATGCAGGTGTTTAAGATACTGCATTAATGATTTTACATATATTGTTGGTTTGGTAATCAACGTAAAACAAAGGTCAAATATTTAATGCTTATGCAAAATCAAGATGATGAGAAGCAAATGGTTTGCACATCACAGGTGTTCAACAAGCATTCCTTGGTAGGGGTCAAGTTAGTGCGGACATTAGAAATGGGAAGACTATTCATTGCCAGTTTGGGAAAAATCATTTACTCTTAATTTCTGTATGTGTTTCTTTGCCTAAATCTAAAAGAAAAAGTCAAAATTAAATGTCTCAGAAGTACTGAAAATAGCTGTATAGAAACATTTTTATTCACTTAAAAGCACATATAATCAATGCTCCCTACCAATTTTGCAGACTTCTTTTAAGACATCATTAAAAGCAAAAAAATCTAACCCACAATGGGAAATGGAAACAGTGCCATTTATTTCAAAATTCAAGGGGAAAAAATCATTTAATTATTATTTTAAAATTTATTTTACACTCTTTTTTTTTGGGGGGGGGGGGTGGGGTTTGAACCCAGGGACTTGAACATGCTAGGCAAGCACTCTACCATGGAGGCACATCCCCAGCCTCCAATTCACCACTTTATAAAATTAATTTGGACTTCCTAGCTTATGCAAATTCTTCATGTATTGGATGAATTATTGCTATTTGCTTTTTACTCCAAAAAATTACACTGCAGGGAGAACAAAATGAATAGCCTCAACAATATCCCTATATGAATAACTGTGCCACTCTAAATGTCCAATTGCAGTACATACTGAAACCATTCCTAGGGAAGTCTCCAAAGGCCCTGATTGATTCGTTTTTCCTTGAGAGGGAGGGGGAGAAGGAGGGATTTATTATCTGAGATGGAAGCCAAAAGGTAGCAGCCTCTATTCAAGGTCAAACCCAAAAGAACACCTGATTCTCTGACTGCAAACGTGCTTTTCTTAGCTACCTTAAAAAAAAAAAAAATTCATGAGCTCAGCTACTTCATGTTATCCAAACTGTTTTCAGCACAAAGCCACTTTGTCATTTCAGCCAAGAAGTTGGTCCTGAATTTGTTTCTCCTCCTATAGCAGAAATAAGTTCATATATTGCTCAAGACTAAAATTCCTCTGTGTTCTTTCCTTGTGTGCATTTCTCCCCTTTATTCCCTCACTGAATTCATTTAATCATGACAAAGTCTTAATGACAACTATAAAAAATGGAGATGTGTAAATTTAAACTCCATAGAAAAAAACCAAAGTCATGTTATTAGTCAACTGCCCAGGTCACAAAGATGCTAATCTATCCAATCTCTCCTTAAATTTTGCCTTGATGAAATATCTGTAAATGCTTCAAAATCATTTCTTCTTCTCTTACCTTTCTGGTTGTGTGCATACATATCTCTGGGTGTAGGTCAGGTAGAGAGGTAGGGGAAATTTGGAAAGAGGAGTATATGTATGTCTACATATAATGAAGGAACCCTGTGATAGAACCATATTACAGAGAGATGAAAGAAGGGCCAGGGAAGGGTTAGTTACCACCTTGCTTGTTCTGCCCCTGGCAATTCAGTTCTGTCCAAATAACTCTCAATTAATGTACAAGCAGAGACAGTTCACATTTCCTCCTTAAGATCATCCTGACAGCTCACCAGCTGTTTCCATGCTATTTTTTGCCACGATGGCATGGGTAAGCCACAGCGCCTTCTCCATCACTCTGCCAATAGCAAAGCTGCCTGCTGTTCCGTCCTCAGAGTCTGTTACCCAACCTGAACACTACCATCTTGTCCTTTTCCCACTCACCTTACACAACAGTGATTTTAAGAGTCATCAATACTCTCTGATGGTTCCTTGATAAAACCTAGACGAAGGTGGCAAGTGAAATGACTGTGAAAAATAGATGTACGTCTGTTTTAATACCAAGCAAGGCACATGATGGAAAAATAAATACTCATATATCACTAACACCTATTTCTTTCTTTAATCATTTCCAATATTTGCAACAAATGTCATAAAGCAGAAAGAACATGGATATGAAAATTGGACAGACCTGGATTTTGAAATTCTCTTCTCTTTTCTAGTTAGATATCCCTGAGTGTTGATTTACTCATCTGTGAATGGTTTGTGGCTTGTTGTTGGTGTTTCATTTTGTTTCCTTTTTGGTTTTATCCAAAAAATTCAACCCCTGAAAACAACCAGAACTTGAACCTAAATTTCATAAACTCGAGTTCTGATTTTTCCTCTCCTTAAAGACTGCATGATGGAGGTAGACAGGAAAGAGCATGGAGCAACATGGAGATTGGTCTGCTGATGAATCTAGTAAGCATGATTATCTGGCTTCCATACTTACAGCCTGTCAGAAGCCACTGACTAGAAAAAAGGGGAGCCAGGTAACAAATGCACTGATAATATAAGAGATGATATTTGACACAGGTATAAAAATGAAGAATTAGTATAGAGGTATGAGTATGTATAACAAATTTTCTCTATCCTTCATCAGTCCCTTAGAACATCACAATTACAGCAAAATAACGTTCATAATTCAAGTCTGAAGTCAGATTCCAAGCAGACCTGAAAGAGCAGTTAGTTTTTGGTCTTTCTTTCTTGCTGTGCCATGTTTACTGCCAGGCCCAGGATTCTTTATCCTAGAGTTACTGAGTACCTCTGCCATGACTAGGGGTTTCTTCAGTAAGACTTACTTATCCCTACACCTCTTAGTGATGGTATGTTTGGCCTGTATTCACTCTTCCGCCACTTTCACTATTTCCACCATAAATATGCCAAGTTTTAGGGGAAGAAAACAGGTTTTTATGACAATGTGGGTCTTTCATCTCTGAACATGTTATGTTCAGGACTTGCAGATTATGATTTCAAGGATGAAAATAATGTCCACCCTTCCTAACACTTAATGCATCGAGGCAATGCTCTAAATACGTTCAAATATTACACGTTATCCTCACATCAACTCTATGACGTTCATACTATTATTATTGCCTATACTCTGGTTATAGCTAATATACCTATATTCTACTCTTAATCCCTGAACCATGGTTATTTGTACATCATTCAAACAAAAACAAAACACAAACAAACAAACAAACAAAAAAACGGAATGCTTTATCATTTAACAGGGTGTTAGTTGGTTATACAGTCTTACCCATGTTCTGTATCCTGTTCATCCACCTCCCAATAAATGGTTTAATCATTTACCTCTTCTGAGCTTCAGTTTTCTCACCTAAAGGATTAATAGCTAAAAAACCATAGGAACCTAGGGTAGTGCCACTTGGCTGTACAGGCTTCTCCTTTATCCCCTCTGTGGTGGGTGATGTTCAGAGGACAGGGTGGCTGTAATGTTCTCCAACATTCCATGCTTAGTCATAGCTGTGTAGAGGTAGTACTTTCCTTAGGGAATATTCACTTCAATTCCTACATCAAGTGTCATTACCCATTATCATTCTGTTCTCTGGTTTACATAATCAAAAGACAATCTCAGGAATAAGATATGATGGTACATGCTTGTAATACCAGCTAATCAGGTGGCTGAGGTAGGAGGATCACAAGTCCAAGGCTAGCCTCAGCAATCTAGCAAGACTCTTATTTTAGAATTAAAAAAAAATATATATATATAATATATATATTTATATACATAAAAATATATGTATATTATATATAATGTATATATATATTAAATGTATATATATTATATATATATATATATAATGTCTTGGTATGTTGCTTAGTGCGTCTAGGTTCAATTTCCAGTTCTGAAGAAAATAGTAAGTATCTCAGAGAAAGTACCTGGGTCTCTGCTTTTTTGCCCTGAATAGGTGCAAACAAGGATGTGGGTTTCACTTCATCAGAAGCAAATTCACACTCTCTGTGGGACACAAAGGTCATTCCAGTTTATGGGAAAATGATAATGGCAATCAGAGTATGATGTGACAGGAAAAGAGAACCAAAGGTCTGTGACTCAGATAAATTAAATAACTGAGTTTTTCCCTGGACCTCAGAATATTGATGACAGCATTTGGTGACCAAGGTCAGTTTCATACCAACATTCTGAAGAGGTACAGTTACAACTTGGTGTTACAGGTCGATTTGTGTTCCCCAAAAAGATATGTTCAAATTCTAATATCCAGACCCTGCGGAAGTGAACTTAGGAAATTTTGTTGATACAATAAACTTCAGGTGATATCATTAGGATACAATTTTTATCTAAAACAAGAGGTGTTTCTACAAGAAGGAAACACTATGTGAAGGTAGAGACACAGGGACAATGTTGCATGATGGAAAAACAGCTCAAAGTGATGTAGTTGCAAGTCAAGGAAGGAACACCAGGGTTTGATTGAAAACACCAGAAGCTATGAAGAGGCAAGGAAGGTGTATACTTGGAACCTTCCGAGGAAACACTGCCCTATCTTGATTTGGGACTTTGGCATCTAGAACTGGGAAACCAATGAATTTCTGTTGTTCTAAGTCTCCCAGTTGGCAATACTTTGTTATGACAGGCCTAGGAAACTCATATATTTGGTGAGCTTCATACCCACTCTTGATTTCTGGATGATTATTGTCTTCCACGTCTGTGGATTCAGGTAAGAGTTGTAACCTAATGATCCCACCACCAAAGTGTGATCAAAAGGCACAAAAGGACAATAGTGATTTTGTCTTTCTTCTCAATTGGATCAGTGGTTTCTTCTTCTTGGTCTAGTCTGAACCCTTAAATATGACTTTGAGATAGAAACAGTCAAAGAAGGAGGAAAGGATGTGAGTGTTAAGCGAATGGATCAAGGCTGATCCAGAGGGGACACAGTGCTTTGTAGAATGACCATGGACACGCTCCTTAATCTTGGTTACTTTGAACCTCCCAGTCTTAATTCATAAGTGGGCAGAATCAAGTCAACTTTCCATTTCCATGAGTTTTAAATTCCTTGCTTTGCAGAAACTGGCCTACTTTCCAACATGATTTCCCAAAAGTAACATGGTACCAAAAAAACAAACCAAAAAAGACTGTCTTCCTCAAAAGAGATGATGAATTTTAAGGATGCATTTTCCTCTGGGCCTAAGTCAGCCCCAGTGTTCATATGGGGTGTTTTCCATATATAACCTATCTTTTCTTATTATTCAATGACAGACACAGAGGATGGAGAGCAGAATACAATATGCAACTGTGAGTCTGCCAGCAGGGATACTAAGGTTAAATCCTTTGTGTTCCCTAGACTGGAGTAGAACATGTTTTACCTTGAATCTCTCCCTGCTCACAGTTGTTTCTGCAGAAAAAAGAGATTTTGTTTTTTTTCTTTTTGTATGAAGGACTCATGTCCTGTTGGAATAATGTACTTTTGTCAGGACAGCATTGGTGACAGGGACCTAAGATCTTTTTTTTTTTCCTTCCCTGACTTGGTTTGATTTTATGTGTGAAGCATATTTGCTAGTACATCAAAAGTGAGACTAGACAGAGTACAAGGTGCTGAGATGGGCAAATGGCAGGGTTTCCTGGGGCAAATTCCATTCTGCAGTGGCCCAATTTTTCTCAGATGAATTCTTAAAGCGGTGGCAGCCCAAACTCAACTAATAGATGTTAAAAATAGGAACAGTTGGTCGATCCCAAGGAGCGAGGGAAGACCTTCGGTTCTACCTTTCTATGAGAACTAGAGGGACACCAGAGGGCAGGAAACAGCATAGTTCTGCCATGCTCCAGTTTGTGTTGCTCTTGTTTCCTCCTGTATCAAAAGACAACCTGAGTATATGTCCCACTTAAAAAATTCCTTTGTGGCTTACCCACCAAATCCTCTTGAATTATTGAATCTAAGGAATAAGGTGTTTCCCATACTTCCTGAAACATCAGTTGCTTTGAGAAGTATTTATTGAGCACCTTCTCTGTGATTGATAGGAGGCAGCTGAGTATTATGTAGGCTGCGACAGTGCAGGAGGTACAGCTCTTGCTTCTTAGGGAGTGAGTTTACCTATGGAAGGTGAGTAGAAAGGATCCTGGAAACATGTACAAGAGTACCTGGAACCAGTTACTAAAAGCCATGGGGGTCTATCAGAAGGTGAGAGTATATGGTGTTGCAACTAATCAAGAAAGAGCTCATAGGGAAATACGTATGTGATAGTGATAAAGAGAAATAGGTAAGATTTTATCTGACTGGGAGCAAGAAATACATTTAAAAAAAAAAAAAAAAAAAAAAAAGCATGGTTTAAATCCTTTCTCTTAACTTGTCCTTATTAAGTGAGCTCTCCTGCAAGTTGCACCTTGGCTTAGTAAGGGAGGCACTGCTGGCATTGGAAGACAGGTGTGTGTAGTGTTTAAGTAAATGGACTTTAGATTCAGATAGAACTCACTCTAAATCAAAACACGGTCAATTTCTAATGTTTGGTCTTGACAAAATCCTTTTAACATTATATTTCTCAGTAGTTTTACTTGAAAAATGATGGTAATATTATCTACTCCCCAGGGTTGTTTTTATATTAAGATCCTTTTTATAAAATATCCTGATTAGTGCTAGCTTATAATAAGAGGATGGTATTAGTGCTAGAAAAACTATATGGTTTGGAAGGAAATCTGTAACTTTGGAAACAAAGGAATGTACAATTGATAGAGATTTTGCAAATTACCAGCTGGGCCAAGTCTTAGGAAAATGGTTAATTTCTTTAAATCTTAGCTTCATCGCTACTTTGCACTATTGTGAGGATAAAATAAGATAATATATGGAAAATATTGAACATACTGATGAGAACATGGAATGGACTTGAATTTTTATTATTTTTTGTTTTTTAATACATATCTGAAGCAGAAACAGATAAAATTTTCTTTTTTGATTATAAAGTGGAGTTTTGTGGAAAAGGGGTGAGATTGCAGTGATTATCATCAGTGAACAATCATGGACTTCAGAAGCAGCCTCTGCTCCCATCCTGGTTTCCCCTCCAACTCTGTGCTGGTAACTCTGGTCCTGTATTCATATGGAAACTCTTGCTCCCTCTGTCCTGAATTCCTTTTTCCAGATCTGTTTCCTTCATCTCTCTCAGGCCTCTGGTGAGATGTCACCTCCAACCACACTACCCAGAGTATCTGTTGCCCTTGTTCTGTTCTCTTCCATTCTAGCCCTTATTGCTATTGGCAACTGACTGATTAACCAATGTGAGTATTATCCTTATGTAGGAAATGGTGTACATGAGGACGAGGACCTTATCTTAGTTGTTTCTTTAGAACCCTCCCTGAAACAGACTAAGCATTAAGTAAATAAATGGATGAGTGAATGGATGATGTGGATACAACAGAAGACACCTCTTTACTCAGTGCAGTTGACAAAGATTGTTTTCCTTGGAAAAAGCTGGGCTGGTATAGAAGACTTCTACCACTGCAGTCTAGAACAGAGACACAGCTCCTTCAAAGGAACTATACAGAGCCTGTCTCAAAGAGAGTGGCTCTCTTTAAATTCAAGCTACTTCAGATCCAATACACGTATACAAGCATACACTAGAGACCCTATTAAAAAGAGACGTTAGTATTGAGAACTTTGAAAATAAGGTTCAAAACATTGAGTAATGAACGTGATTGTCTCTGGTCTCAATTCCTCATTGATGGAAGACTATTTTCTTCTAAAATGGCCTAATACTTAGAATCAAGGGCAGACATATAACATAAGAAGATAAGGGATTTGGAATCCCAAATCAGTCAGAACTGTAAAAATTCCCTAAGCCCTGTGTGGTTAAATTTTTCTCCTATAAGGAAAAACTTATAGAACATACTACGTGTATTGGAATATATAAATATATGTCCATCAGACCTCAACTAACTCAAGTCCCAGGTAGAAGACACTTTTTCATTTTTAAATTGGAACAGGACCAACATGACAAGAAGAATCAAGATTCTAAAGTCAGGTGTGGGAAGACAGGAAGTAGCACCCCTTGGGGAAGTGTTTCCTGAAAGAGTCTTCTATGCTGTGTGAACTAGAGGTTAGCAAGCGACTGCTGGACTTCTTTCTGCTGCTGGACCTCACAAGGAAAGAACATACTAAAAGTGATCCTTGGCTGAGGGCCAAAGATGACAAGAATGTTCGTCTTCACAATTGTGCAGCAACTGGCCTTCTAATAGAGACTAGCAGCTTACACTTCAGCAATGGTGGTACCATTTGTCAAATTACCATTCCAGTGAGCAAAAGAATGCCCCCCCCATAAATAGAAAAAAAGTTAATCTTTTTCCAAAGAGTCCCATTTCCCTCTGAGAAGCAGCTCATTTGCATCCTAGGAGCTGACTCTGTTATGTCTCCACAGCAGCTGAGTTCATAGGTTAACCACATGGTGTGTTAACAGCGATCTATTTTCATCCTTTTAAAGTTATTTTCATTTCATTAGCTACACTCTTGTTCTTTAATTATTCTCTGTTAAGGGTTTTGCTGCTCTCACCATATTTCTATGAAGGAACAGGGCTACTACTTTAAGCTGGTGTGCATACATGTACATGTGTCAAGACAGGCAATATACATTTCCTCTGTGATCATGCCTTCCAAAAGGCTCAGCTGTATCCTGCTGATCTCTTTGTTTTCCTTCTTCCCTACTTAGACCTTTGGATATCATCTTCCTCAGTTATACACTTGCCACCCTGCCTGCCTCCCACCAGCAGCCTCCTTACAACGACTGTCTCCCTCCTGGAATCTGAGACTACACACTCCCCATGTAGCTCCTGCCTTTAATTAAATTCTAGTCCCCAACCACCTTTGCCAAGATTCGCAGATACCCTGAAAGGTTCAGCATTAATTAACCAGTGCTCTGCAAATTCTCCAAGCTGGAATACTAGAAGAATAAGGGTGGTAATATTGTAACTTATAAGAATTTCTAACAGTTCTATATGATGCTCTTGAGGGAGGTGTCTCAGATCCTGCAGAAAGGCAATCTGATGTAAGCGAAGATGAGCTTCATAAGTAACCACAGAAATACACCACTGTGTCACATGTATATTTCAAAATTCAATTTATTTCACAATCATTTTCCATTTGGGAATTGAATATGGTCTTTTCTACCTCTCTCTTTTTTTTTTCTTCTTTATTTTTTTTTTGGCTCCTCCCAACAATTAGATGAAATCAGAATGAAGCTAAAATAAATAAAATCCTCAACACAGTTTTGATCACTTTTCAACCTTATCTGGGGATATTCCTCTGAGAATATTATGCTAATCAGCCATCACCTTCAAATGCTCTGGATTTCTAAAGCTTCTCAGACATTGCAAAGGGGAAAACTGTAGTGTTGCATCAAATAACAATTGTATGAGAGATGGATCAGACTTGAACAATCATTGAATCTCTCAGAGAAGAATTTAGCAGCTAACAAGATCAAAATGTAGCTGATAGGTGCTTTCTTTCAATAACCCCGAAGAGTACCTGTCCATCTTTTTACTTCCTCTCTCCTAAAAAGAGATCATTCATCATCTAACTATTTCTTGGAAGTGCTATGACTTCCACCTATCACAGGGTTTTGAGATCTCAGAACTTTTGCCTGTAAGCCTGATCTCAGGGACCAGGCTCTGTGTATTTCAAGAATAGCCAGCATGCTTAAACTGGAGGTTTGGATCTTCCCAGGTATTCACAAGCTTCTGGAGGGCTATAGAGCATAATTCTAAACCTCAGTCTGCTGTCTGTCCTCCCCATAAGTTCTGCAGAGTTTACAAAGGGCCTATACCAAGTCAGAACCTCACAGTCCACAAACCCAGAAGTATCTTCGGATTGGTTCAATACAGACATCACCTGGAGATACAGATACTTCAAAGACAAACAGAATTGACACATTAGAGAGAAAGTGGATACTTCAAAAAAGATCACAGAAACTGTATGAGAGAAAATAAGGGTCTGAACTTATACCTATCAAAAATCCTGAAAGACACCGAAAGGTGAAAATCTCTCTGACCCATAGAAGAGAAAGAGGGGTCATGGAAATCCAGTCCACAAATTTTGAATAATTTTATAAGAATAAGGTATTATTTTTAATTTTCCCCAAACATGAGACTATTGACTACATTTTTGAACCTCTAAATTGTCCTTTATGGAGAAAAACATGTTTTTCTATTTCAAGCATTTGCCTATGAACTTTTCATTTATTATTCTAAAGAGATCTCAGTGCTAATTTTTTCTCTATTAATGGATCTATTAAAAAGAAACCTACCTTCTTTCCTTTTTAATCTTCTTTTATTTTCCAATATTGTAAGGAGAAAGACAAAATCTAATTGTTAAAGAAATTCAAAAAGCTCACAATAGAATTTCGAAATGCCCCTACTAAGAGTCCACATACACAAATACCATCTACAATGCAAATTGTCGCATCATATACTATCAAAAACTGTAAGGGGCATTTCTTTTTCAGCCACCAGTTTTTGAGCACCTGCTATATTTCAGTGTAGAAGTAGCACGGAGAGTTTCATCCTGGAAGCTTTTACATATGGTACCACATTTAATCTTCTAATAAACTGATGAGTTAGTTTTCATCACTCAAACTTTAAAATGAAGCAATGGAAACTCCATGAGGTTAATCACTGTACCGAATGTCACAGAGTATGTAAGTGGTAAAATCCAGATGTGACCCAATTCTCTCTGATATTCACTGAATAAATTAGTGAATTGATACAGGGATGAAGGAATGAAGCCTGAGCTAGCTATTTAATGACAGATAATACAAATCCCAAAATGCATCAAGCAATCATAATGAAGAAGGTTACTATTTTTTAACCTACTTCACATTCAAAGATGGATGCCTTAGCTGTCTATGACTATTCTTTTGCAGTGGGGTTATAATGTACCAGGATAAAACTCAACAGCTAAGGTTCCCAATGAAGTCAAAGGGGAGGAAAGAAGCAGAGGCACTCCAGGTGGTAAACCAACCGTCCAGAATAGCAAATATGCCTACAGTGAGATTTCAGGCCACACACACCTGCCTTAGTTCTAAGTGGAAAATTGGTCATGGATAATATTGCTGAGGTGGCAGAATCTGGCAGCCAAGAGGAACTCTGGCCAGAACTACCAGAGACGTTTTGTATTTTTTTAATAGGTCCAGTATTTCAATCACCATTGAACTGGTCAGAAATCCACATTAGGAGAAGCCATGGAAAGTCGAAAATTGCCATTTTGAAAACTACAACATGCACTGTTACCAAAGGAGAGGTGGTCTAACTAACTCACGTGCAACATTATTGTACTTTCCATACAGGATTCTACCAATACTAATCATTTTTCCTATTTCTTCCCTAGATTTCTGATCAGAAATCTACTTGCAAAATCTAGGTAGTCTGATAAAGTGTTCAGTCCAACCCATTATTCTTATTTGTCTTTCTACCACCTTGCATCAGTTTTTTTTTTACTTTCCCTATTTATTCAAATATAAAATAATAATCCTTAATCATGATGAGTACAGAAATGTTATTTTAGATAAATAATATGGAAACCTTGGAGGGAAGGAATAATGTCAGCTCTAGCAGTTCTGAGAAAACTTAAAGGCACAAGTCCTCAAGGAAAGTGGCTAGTTCACAGATGGCAGTAAAGCATACAGAAATGAAACCAGGTAAAGGATAACTTTTGATCACATAAACAAAGTTATCAATAAAAGCAAATGTCAGGGCTGGGTATATAGCTCAGATGGTGGAGTGCTTGCCTCCCAAGCATAAGGCCCTGGGTTTAATCCCCAGCACTGCAAAAATAAATAAATAAATAAATAAAAATCAAATTAAATTAAAAAATAAAGCAAATGTCATATGTTAATTCTGTTCTACATTACAAATTGTGTACCTGTTTATTTGCTGAACCAACATCAGCACACAGTAGGAAAGCAATTTCTACTAGGAATACAATTGTTGCTTGTGGGTTGCGGAGGTAAAAAAGTCAATCCTCATCTTTAATACGGGGCAAGTGATCATGATCGGAGGTTAGGTATCCAGGTGAGAGCATCTACCTCATCAGAGCCACCCAAGAGAACTCCACATTGGTGGAATTACACATTCTGAATGAAAACTGCTCGAAAAATGAGTTGGCACTCCCTTAGATGCAGTCGTTTGCGTTTTTTTTTATTTTAAATATGGTGGCTTACCAACAGAATTTACTAAGGGCCAGAAGACCATTCCATGCTCACATCTAATTATATGTAGTCACAGAATGGGAAGACCCTGTGCCAACTTGTCCTTTTCCTCTCAAAGTACTGTAGATAAACTAAATGTCTACATCTGCCATGCCTTAAAAATGGGTTGATGTGCTGCATTTAATTAGATTGTAAAGACATAAAATAAACCAGATATTTGACTAAATATAAATGGAATAAAGGCATTTCCATCCTAAAATGTGTTCCTAGAAAATGCAGAGTAAGACAAATTGGGACAGAGGAGGGTAAATGTATTCCCGCACCGCTGTGCTCATCTGCTCAAAGCCACTTCTGCAGCTGTAAAAGACATCCACATAGCAAGGGAGTGGTGAGCTGGCGGCCTTTCCTTGAGAAAGACTGGGGACATTCCAAATTTTTGCCTCAATTGTAGCAGAAACAAAGGAATAAATAGTTTGGCCACACAATGGAGACTAAAAAGTAGATCCCTAGGTACTCCCTGGATTTCTAATCTCATAATGTTTAGCCACCTAACCTAAAATTATTAAACTTCCCACAAAACATTAAGTAGTATGCTATTTCATTATTCTTGTGAAAAGAATCAGATAATAAATAATAGTAATGAAATAATAAACTAAATAATAATAGATCAGTAGTATTTATGGAGCCTTTCCTAGGTCCCAGGTACTATGCTAACTGTTTTATATACCCTTGTTCGTTTAATCTTCTAGTAACTCTGCAGTATGGATGCAATAATTAAGTATATTTTATGGACAAGAAGGCTGAAACTTCAAGATATTTTTTATATGTATAAAGTCATGTAGTTAGAATGTGACAACAAATTTTATATAAACCATCTATGATGCTTTTGACCAATAGTTCTGATGAAAATTCTCGGTTTTACTTTACAAGTAAAGGACTTCTGCCACTATAAGTCCTTTACAGTGGCAAAATGATCATCTTCTACTTCTACTATGAATGTATCAGAAATACATGCAAACCCATGGCACAGATCTGAGATGGGAAAAGCAGTGGTACCTTGTTTTAATTGTGGCCTCTGCTGCATGGACTGTGAACCACAACCATGTTAAACCATAACCCAGGATTCCTTCATGATGCTCTGATGTCACCCAATGGTATGTGAGGATGGGATGGGAGAGTGGCCATGCTCCTCAGCTGTCATTCAATAGTCTAGCCCCTGCCTGTCAATCTGCACACAGTTTCCCACGAGTTCTTACCAGCATGCAGATTCTGATTTACCAGGTCTGAAATGGGGTCTGACATTCTGCAGCCGATAAGCATTTAAGTGAGGCCCACACTGATGGTCAGAGCACAGCACTTCAAATAGAAAGCTTCATAAAAACTTGGATCCAGCTACTTGTGAAGCAATCTGTTGCTTAAGCAGCAAGTGTTGTAACTGAAAGAAAGCTGTTGGATTGGCTCCAATTCTGTTTTTGACATACAATAAATAATTTATTTGCCTTCCTAATTTGTAAATTGGACCTGAAGATCAACTTCTGCTCAGGATATAGAAAATGGTTATTGTTCACAACCATTCTGATGTACTCGTAAGCAAGAGGTCTGTGCACAAAGGAAAAATGTGACTTGGAACAGTGGCTGTACTTCCCCAGGGTCCATCCCCCCAGGTTTGAGTTGAGGAGCATGACAATTATACAGATTCAATATTCTGAGAAAAGGCTTATCAGCTTCTATGAGTGTAAGAGTAAAAACTATGTATAACTAACCCTAACATTTGTGGCTGGCAAAGGACTCATAAAGTGGTCCCTGTTCCTGCCTGGTCCCTCTCTTTACTGTGTATGCCTCTTTCTTGTAGACCCATTACCACTATCTGTTTATCATTACCATTATCTGTTTTCATCATTATTGTTATCTTAACACCCATCTCTTTGAAGGTGAGAGTTGTCTAATTCAGATGTGTGATTAGAAAAGTGTCCAGCATAGTTGGTACTGATTAGTAATTTATAATATTTACAAGAGCAAAGTTTGGTCTTGTGCCTTGCCAGGTGCAAAATGCTTACCATCCCTTGTTTCATTTAATCAAGAGAAAAACCAGTCCTAATGTTCCTCGTTTTACATTTCCTCCCCAATTCTGATGGTGCTGATCACCTCTTCACTCTTGAAATGCCTTCTTCCCTGAACGTTCATCTTTCCAGTTATTTTAGTCAGCTATTTCGTTGCTGTGACTAAAAGGATCTGACCAGCACAATTGTAGAAGAGAAAAGGTTTATTTGAGGGCTCACGGTTTCAGCAGTCTTAGTCCATAGAAGGCTGGCTCCATTCCTCAGGGATCTAGTTAAGGCAGAACATCATGGAGGAAGAATGTGGCAGAGGGAAGCAGCTCATATCATCAGGAAGCAGAGAGAGAGAGAGACTCTACTCTCCAGATACAAATATATACCCCAAATCTACGCCCCATTTCCAATCTCCTCTAGCTACAACCTGCCACTTCAATTCATAACACCAGGGATTAATTCACAGACTGGGTTAAGACTCTTACAACCCAATCATATCCTCTGAACCTTCCTGCATGTCTCACATGTGAGCTTTTGGGGGACACCTCACATCCAAACCATAACACCAGACTTTTCTCTACTTTAGTTCTTTGTTTTTCTTAACATGCCTTCACTTTTTCCTCCCAAACCCTAAATGTAGATCTCTCCTGAATACTGATCACTACAATTCAACCACTTTTATCTCTTACTATATCCTGTTCCTTTCATATTGCATTCATTCTCAAGAATTCAACTGTTTCCTCCACAGAAAGTTCTCAAAATCTCTCTCTCTGTGTCCTTCTTGGTCTTAGACTCCAATACTACACGTCCAGCTATCTCCCAGATACCTCTAACATCTCACACATCAGGAAAAACCCTCTTTTCTTTACCCCAAAGCCAATTCCTATGAAATAAGATCTCTCTTTTTTGGATATGACACCATTTATTTTCTACTCATTGAGGCAAGAATTCTTTCTTCCGAAGTCCAGTCATGACTTCAGGATTCTTTCTTTACTATGTCATCTTTTTTGCATTCCAGTGTCTACACTCTAATATATGTCTTTATAACCTCAGAGCAGTAGTGTCCTAAATATCTTCTCTTCCATTCTCTATTCCCATCTGTCCTTGTACATGTCCTTAAATGTTTCCCATGAAATCACATTTTTTTAATGGCTTCACATTGCCAGAAAGGCTAAATCCTGACATCAAAATTATTCAACAGTCCAATTTTTTTTTATAATATTAAACTTTTAAATGTATACTTCTTTCAAAATTGTCATGCTTGCTATATTAAGATTTTATTATTAACTACCATTATATAACCCTTCTATTCCAGCCATATACATCATCCTTCAGGACACTCACTATGTTTTCTTATTTTCCTTGAGATCATTCAATTTTACCCTTTGAATATCCCCATTTCCTACTGGTTTATCCAAACTTTCTCTTTTCTTTCAACCCCAGCTCACACCACACTGTGTGAGGACCTCCAGGGTCAACTCCTGGTGGAAGTGGGTCTGGCCCTCCATGAATTTCTCAGACAATAATTCCTTTTCAGTGGTATGTATCCAAATCACTTCTAGAGCCTTTTGAAAATACAAACAAATAGGTCCCAGGTCAAAACTAATGATCGGAATTTTTGTGGGTCAATTTGAAAAGCATCTGAGGTCACTCAAATAAGCACTTTTGATTATGAAAAACTTTATATGGACATTTATATTTTCATATATATGGTGCTTGCTTCTTTAGCCAATTGGGAGGTCTTTGAGGGCAGGAATTATGACCATATTTGACACAAACCTACAAGAGTATCTGACGTACAGTAAAACAACAACAAAAAAAGTTATTGATTGATTCTATATGAATACCATATTCTGTGTGATACTGAGTAAAACATCAAGTAATAGGACATAATTTCATATTGTTTCTATTTGAGACGGCCCTCAACTCAGAGATTTGCTATAAGGAAGAAGTTCATTTTAGATGTAACTAATTAATGGTAGTAAATTTCTTTGGGTAGTTTTGTGTTTTACATCACAAAGAATCTTATGGTCAGGAGTATTACAGGTAAACAAGAATGTTATTTTATTATCTGCTAAAGTAATCTTCAAAACTCATCAGAGAATACAAACAAAAAAAGACTTCAATATTAAAAGCCCAAGTAAACAGTGTAAAGTGAAAACTTAGATCAGTACAATTAAGCAGTAGGCTTTCTTTTTCTTTCACTTCCTGAGACAAGGAGGTGTAATCTCAACAGGCAAATCCTCATAAGCCTCTTCTGTTGCCATTCAGACACTATCTGTAAACTCAAAATTAAAAAATAGTAATAATAATAATACAGCATTAATGTTTTTAGTATATCTAGCTCTAAAAATCCAGAAAACGCTATTGTTGTTTTCTGACTCAGCACTTGGAAAAAGGTAGGTTCACTACGTTTCACCTTTACTAAATTTCTCCCTGTACACCTTTCTCACTCACTGAGTTTTCATCTGGTTAGGAAAAAACCTGACCAGATAATGAAGGGGGAAATCTTTGCTTTTACATGAAACTATTTCAAGTAGAAAAATTGTGAGGTTTGAATGTGGGTCTCCTTCTTTGTTTTGTTCAGTTTTGAACCTCTTTTCTACTGTTAATGTTTGTCATTAATTGCAGGAGATAAATCATTTTAAATATTTATCTTTTAGTGATTCAAAGTTTGTTTGCTTTTTTAACTGCTCTCCTGAATCTGGAATTTGGAAATTCCAAATGAATTATATTCTAAAAGACAGTGAGAGAGTGGTGATATTAATTTTATTAGATATTTCTCTGTGAACATTCACGTATACTTTTGAAAAAAATTAGAAATAGGGGTCAAATACATAAACATTAACAGCATTGAACCAGTAATTCTACCTCTGTGAGTTTATTCTATCAACATGCCTTCCATCCATTGGAACAAATACTCTTGCAAGGATTTTTGCCTTATTTTTCATTTCAGCATTACCTTGAAACAGACAACTTCCTTCAACAGAGAGCAAGTCATGGAGAGGAACTCAGGAATCCATCAATCAACGACCAGTACTCTCAACAGCTGGGGGGACTAGCATGGAGGTTCTGGGGTTAGGGCCAAGGCATCTGACCAGTACACTACAAGACTGTCTTCCAGCCATACTAGGTCAGTACTTGGTATTTAAATATTCCCTCCCAGGGGGAGCAAACTGTTTTCCATTTGAGGGTGTCATGATTCAAAACAAATGCAAATAGCAGGTGTGAATTTAGTTCTATAACAAACTAGCTAAGTGATCTGAGACAAGTCCCTTCAATCTATGCCATATATATCAGCTATAAAATAAGGGAGTTTGACTAACAAAACAGTAAACTCTCTAGATCCCTGTCTTACACTCATGTGTATACTGAGGTCTATGACTTCTATGGCTGAGTCACAGTAAGTCCATGGGATATACTGACACTTGTCTGGACATTTCTCAAACTTAAACTTACCAAGTTCCTCGAAATATTCCAGTTTCTTGAGTCTGTTCTCTTTTAAACTCTCCCCTCCTTTTTCTACCTTTTTTTTTTTTTTTTGCTTCCTAATTGAAGCACTCAGGGTGTTTAGGATAAGGAACAAGGAACGACAGTCAAAGGAGAAGACTTTGACTTCAATCTACCATCCAGTTGAACCAAATGTACTCCTTGAACCATCCCAAATTCTCCTCCTTTCTCCACTGTCATCTCTTGCCAGGATTACTATGAGAACCATGTAACTGTTCACCCAACCTCCAGTCTGCTGTCCTCTAATCAATCCTTCTGCAGATTTCTGCAATATTTCTAAAATGCCAATCTGACCTTATCATTTCTTTTGTATCCTCATTGCCTATTGATTAACTTGAACATCCATGGCATGACTAATATTATCCTTAATGACCTAGATCTGCCTTCCTTGGGTCTGACTGTGTAGCACTGAAGTACTTATTAAACCTTCACTGCCTCAGTTTCATCATTTAAAAGATGAGGATAATACCTCAAAGGATCACTACACAATGTAGATGCTCTAAAACATATAATGAGTTTGAACCAAAATGAGCACAACTTGCTCAGTGAGCTTATCATTAATATTATCCTAAGATGCCCTTCTCTGCAATGACAGCCTAATAAACTTTCATCCATTGAAGTGATCATTTCTCTGCTAAGATTTGGGTGAATATTCCATTCCTGTTCTCTTGTGATCACTAAGTCACTCAGATATCTTGAAGATACATCTACCAGCACACATCAAATAGGAAATCAGCCATTTGTTTACATTTTATCTTTCCTTGTTACCTAGGCTCTGAGATCCTTGAGATTGGGATGGTAGAAACTCCCTACCACAGCCAGGAAACACATTGTCATTGTCACCATGGGCTGATCTCTTGTAATTTTTAGGTACAACCCAGTGACAGCCTGGGGGAATCCTTTGTCACTGCACTCCTAATTGCTTAGAGTGGAGTGAGGCACTTGGCACTCAGTCATCTTCCAAAACAAAAGACCTGCTCTTGCTTTAGTACTAGCACTTCACTCTTATGGACTGCTTCCTCTTTTTTCTCTCTTTGAACCATGAGAGGATACAACCCATCCATACTTCACTAGACAGCTCTGCTTCAGAAAGAAACTTGCTTTCTCCAAAACCAGCCCTATCGAGCCGTTAAGAAAAAGTCACGGGAGTAGATGCTAGGGATTCCGGTAATGAAATCCCACCAGTTTGTTATGGAAATCGAATACAATCTGCTGGCCGTGGCTATTTAATATAACGTTTTGCTGGGTACAGGAGAAGCAATTAGGCTGCTGAAAATTGCGTTTGCATTCCCCATAATTCAATACTGACCACTGTTAGCAGTGCAAGATGTGACAGGACTGATAATTAATTTTGCATGCAATCAGTGTAATAAGAGGGGAGGGAAAAACAAGGAGGGTGAAGCCCAGGGAAGGAAGGGGATCTATATTCAGAAGTAGATCAAATGTTACTTGCAAAGATCTCATAACTTCAGCAGAACCAGCCTCTGGGTAAGAACACAACCCAGACAAAATCAAATACTGAAAATGAGTTTCCATGTGAACCATGGAAAAAAACAAACAAACGAAGACCATCCATGACCACTTCCTCTCCTGTGTCTCTTCCTTGAGAATAATTGGGCTTTGTTTACATTGATAAATAAGTGAGCAGCAAGCTCGTCCAAGTCCAGTAACAAACCCTGGGCTGCCTATTCCCCTTGTGCTCTTCTTTGAAGGGAATTCTTGTTTCAAACATTCTGTGGGCATGTGGTAGACATGTAGAGGTCCCCATTTAGTATTTCCTCTTGGCTTATTATGTTCTCTATCAGATTTTAAGTCTGCATTATATTTTTCATCTAACATAAATTTTTTTAACAACTACAATGGATACTTTTGCAAGTTGTTACATAATTTAGATACAAATTGTTATCAGAAAAATAGAGCATAGAGCTTTTGATATTGATCTAACTAACTACCTGCCTACCTACCTACCTACCTAAGAGAAAACTTAAACCTCCTAATAATGAAGGACAAATGATTTCATCTAAGTCTAAGTTGGGATGACTATAATGTGATATGGACCAGTAAATACCACTGCTGGTCCCCAGCACACTTCAGGCCTGATTTAGTGATTACCTGCTAGACTAAAAGAAAAGGTTGACTTAGGATGGTTTCTGACCCATTTTTGTCTGCTATAAGCCTGCGTGAGTCTTGGCTAGTGTGCTGTTGGTCTCTCTCTTTTAGAATTTGGTGGGCCCATGTGATATATCAGAAGATCTCTGGGTCAGACCTATTCAACTGCTACAATTACTCTTATCAATTACTTGCATAAAGGGGACTGGACTCGGAGGCTAATGTGAGTTTTCTCACTGGTACTTGGAGTTGAGAAGTGGTCTGGCTAAATAGAACCAAACAAAGACAAAGTCTGTGCAGTTGGCAATGCACCTGCTGAAACTCAGAATATCTAGACACCAGATGCAGCTTTGAATTAGACTCTTTTTTTCTTAAAAGCAGAACAATTGATTGGGACCTGAGCTAATTTCTCTCTCTCTCTCTCTCTCTCTCTCTCTCTCTCTCTCTCTCTCTCACATGTGTGCATGTACACACACACAAACTGGGATTTGTGCTCAGAATAACAGTAATGCAAAAACCAGTAGCATAAACATACTGTTTAATTTTTGTTCTAATTAAGAAAGTTTAGCATTAAGTAGCTTAAGGCTGATGTAGAAATTTTCAATCATGTGAAACACAAACTCTTCTATCTTTTGAATCCAGCTGTTCTTAGTCATAACTGCCAACCTTATGGTTTTCTTATAATCCAATGTGGTCACTGGAATTCCAGACTTCATGTCCACGGTCCAGCCCGTAAGAGGGAAAAAGGGGGATCCTTTACACCTGAGTCAGATCCTTTAAGCAGTCTTTCTATACATACCATTCAACACTTTTGCACATATGCCATTTGTCAAACTTAGTTATATACCCATTTAGCTGATAGGGTGCGTGAAAAATGGCTTGTTTTATTTTTCTTAAAACCTGGTGCATTGACATTATAAATAGAAATGAGGATTTGTTACTAAGAAAAAGAGACAGTAAATTTTGGTGGGAATTAGAAATTTCTTTCAATGACTATATAAAGCCTGGTCCCCTTTCTATCCCTTAGCTACCCTATGACCAGCTCTCTTTTTCCCTGAGCTTTCTAGTCACTCAAAGATCAATATTGTATAGAGAAGGGAGATGCCCCAGGAGTAGCACTTCAGCCACCTGAAGTGGTTTGCCTAGGAACACAGACAAGTCCCTAAGAGTCCACAAATCCCCAGTCCATGTTCACCACATTGGTTGGACTTCTGAACCGGGACGTTTCTCTTGAGCACTGAAGAACCACTGAAAGGCCAAAAGAACAGGTGATACAAAAGAAAGCAAGGAACAGAGATGCGAAGTGGCAAAAAAGCATCTAATAGGTTTAGCTGTCTCAGGCTGTATAATTTACAAGGCTTTAGCATCAGGGCTGATTCATGCACATCTCTGGATGCTCTAAATTTATACAGCCCCAAAAAATAGTGTCCAACTTCATTGCCTGTCTATTTATTACTACAGAATATATTTTTTCACAGCCAAGCTCAATTTGCTATATATTAACAAGATTGAAAGTCCCCAAATTTAAAACCACTGAGCAATAGAGCTTCTTGAGAGAGAAGGAATTTTCTCAGAGTTGATTGCTGTTGTCTTGCTTGCTAATCCACTTTAACTTTCAATACACTTGCATCATGGTGCATAATTTGGCCAACATTATCTCTCTAAGTAGTGTTTGTCTACTTTGATTAGTTTTTACATAGCTATTGACCATAAACAATTCCTACTTTGTGAATTAATCTGTAGCATATGCATTTTCTATAATATTTTACTTTCATCTCAACTAGCCCAAAGAGGTTGTCTACATATTTGGATTGATCTTGATGTTCATTTACTTTTTTTTTTTTTTTTTTTTTTTTTGGTAACAGGGATTGAACCCAGGGGCACTTAAGCACTGAGCCACATCTGCAGTCATTTTTTATATTTGAATTAGAGATGGTCTCACTAAGTTGTTTAGGCTCCCACTAAATTGCCAAGGCTGGCTTTAAACTTGCAATCCTCCTGTCTCAGCCTCCTGAGCCCCTGGGACTACAAGCATGCACCACTGTGCCCAGCTTCTTTTACTTCTTAAAAGAAAAATATAATTTTAATACTAATTGAAACTGCACCCTAAATTTATTTCATAACAAAAGAGTCATGCCTCTCAGAAGTGCCAGGTGTTGCCCCGGGTAGTCATCCCACAAATCAATAGACAACTGCGGCCGTCTTTGCCCCTGGTAGAAAACCCCCGTCTGTAGAGGGGCAGCATTACATTCTCCTGGAAAATAACTCTCTCTACCAGGGAAGTTTTACCATTTTCAGGCATTGGTGCCTTCCATGCAGAGCACATAGCATCAAGGATAAACCGTAACTGTGTCTTTAGCGACACAAAGGTTACAAGAAATGACACAGAGGGTCTTAGAATGAAAACAAGTTCTTTGCCCTGCTTTCTCAGGAAGGTGGCATGGCAAGAGCTATTGTGATTACTAAGGAAAGCCTTGAGTCTGTTGGAAAGGCTATACTCTGTTAAAGAAGAAGTTTAAATTACTAATTCTATCAACACAAATATGTATCAGGCACCTTTAAATGTGAAATATCACACTAGACGATGTGGGGGTTCCCAAGTGCTTCCTATTTAAATGACGTAACACAGGTTTAGTGACTCGTATAGTGACTGGCACATAGTAGTATATCAACAATTGCTAGATCTCCTAGCCTCCTTTCCTCCTCCTTTCCCTTAAGAATTTTACAACTTAATTGCAGGAAAAAAAGCTAAAACATGAAAATTGTTCAATGCCAACATAAAATTTAAATAGCCATACAAAGATTTTCACATGTTAATTAGCTAATACCACCACCTGAAGTTTATTAAGCGCTTCCCAGTATTTTCAAACACGCAATGAACTCAGATAACAAGTGCTTCTTTAAGGAGAAGCTGTTAAAGAATACAGCATGCCTTATGTTTATTTGTTTTGAATTTTCTTTGGTATCAGAATCTTGATGCCAACAGTTAGATCATATACACATCATCAATGTACTGTTTGAAACACTATTTGTACATTCTTAATTTAATTTCAAAACATCTCTGCACAGTAAGCACCAAAAGACACTATGTCTGCACTACTCACTTTGTTATTTCTCATGCAATCAAAGTGCATGCTTAATCAACATTTGATGACTATATGAATTAATAAAAATCAACTGAATCCACACTGAGAAGTTATACCATTTACATAGTGATCTATAGGGGTCAATAAGGGATTCTTATCAGTCTCTGTTTCCTTCTGGTTAAAGGTAGTGAAAGTAAATTATCAGTCTTTCTTTCTTGTTAAAGATAGTGATAATCCCTGACTAGTGTTACAGAGTTGATTTGTTTAGTTTTCCTAGTTGTATGCAGTAGTAGTCCTCTTCTTTCTTCAAATCCGATTATAAATATTAAATTTTTCTTCTGCTTGTGATCAAAGTAGTGTCTTTTAGTAGACAGTAACCAATCTATCCATTTATTCCTTCCCCAAACTTCTACCCAATGAGCTCAGGAAGATTTTGATTTGCCATTCTAAGGTTGTAATCTCATGCCCTGCATCTGGATTTTCTCTGAAGGAATCTGTATTCTGGCTTGTGACCATTGCAATGAGCCCCCAAACTCTTTTGCTCACTTCCATTTGGAATGTGGACAATGGATTTTGCATTTGTACCCCTGGGACAGCAATCCCTACTAGTAACTCTTTTGGGTTCAGTGTCACATGGTGGGCACTTTCCCCCAAATAAATTCACCACACTGAGTCATAGTGTAGGGAACCTATAGTTTGAATTAAGTAACCAATATACAGAAAAAGATCAGAAACCAGAACCCAACTCTTTTGATCAGAATTCAATTTTCTTTTTACTATAATGCATTGCTTCTCTTTGAAAGACTGAGCCAAAAAAATATGAGTGCAGAGAAGAGAAAGAGAAGGGGATAGTCATTGGAAGCTGAATTACATAGGAGATCATTTTGTAGGGTATGGATTCTGGACTTGGGTCTTGAAAAGTGAGGCCTAAATTGGAAATGTCTCATCAATAAACTTTTTATTAATGCACTCCCTGACATTCTTACATAGTTTATTTTTGTTGTTGTTCTTGTTGTTTTGTTTTTCTTTTTAAATATATAGAGGAAAAAATAAAGACAAAATCAGGAAGTTTTTCAATTTATATAGTTTGGAATTGTGTTCCATTTGCTTGGCACCTCTATTCACTAACATGTTGCCCCATGACAGAAGACTAGAGGTGACTGAGGCTGGCTGAACATCAACCACTTCCAACCAGGGAAGCACCTGAGCAAGTATCAACAGAAGTTCATGGGTATCAGCTTCCAAGCCTTATCCATAAAAAGCCCCTGCTCATCCCACTATTAAACAGTATACAGTATATATCATAACTGAGAAGCAGCAGAAGGCTGCCTGTACCTCGGTTCTTTTTGTTTGTTTTAATTGAAGAAAGAAAAGATGATAGGGATTATTGTGTAGTGATGCCAGAGATTTACCATCACTAGTACCTTTGCGAGGTTCTGGAACTTCTCCAGTCCTCTTTTCTCCCTTCACCAATTTCACCACTCAATTATCAACAATCCAAATTTAATACAAGATTTTAACAACATTAGGTAGAAAGGAAAAAAGTTAAAAAAAAAAAATTGTAGATTTGCCCAAAGGTCACCAAAGTCTTGAATTTTCCTTTTTACCATTACTTCCGTTGGAATAATTATATTGGTCATACAAAATCAAGAGTCATGGTGTTTCCAGAAGGCTTCTTTAGATCTAGTAGTAACTTACAACAAATGTCAAGGCAATACAGTCACTGAGATGAAACAAAAAGAAAACTCGAAAAATCCAGGAACATCTGTCAATAAAATCAGATGTCAACAACCATAAAATATGATCAGTGTGATCTCATGGGGAAAACATTTTTACAGGATCACAGAACTTCACCTAGTCTGAAAAAGATTTTGTGGATTAATATCAAATTACTCGGCTCTAACTGCCATTTTCCCTGTGGTCTTGAAAAAGTATATTCCCTCTGCTTGAATTACCTCAATTTCTTTTCTAACCAGAAAAGATGAGCTTCCAGAAACTAACTCTCTCTCTCTCTCTCTCTCTCTCTCTCTCTCTCTCTCTCTCTCTCTCACACACACACACACCTAAGTTATAGGCAAATACTGGATATCTCTCCTCTGTGAGTGTTTCTGGCTTCTTGAGTTACATTTTTGCTAGAACAGTTACAATATTTCCTGTAGATCTACACAATGTCTCCTTATCACTCTGGGATGGAAATTCTACACATGCTGAATATTTCCTTTATTTTCCCCAAATGTTAGAAGAGTGAATTGTAGGTCAAGAGGAAGGTTCTCTTTGTCATAAATCCAGTGTTTTCATCTGAAAAGAGTATTTACTCACAGTTGGCTTGTCTCATCAGTGACAGGGTGGGGAGCAGATAGGCATTTTTTTCTCTGGCCTCTCCCCTAGAAGCCACTGGACTTTTGAATTGTCAAGGGCTCCAGAGAGCAGACAGACATCTAAGACTTAGGGAGTTTTGGCCTACCATTTTGGGACATAGGGTCCCCTCTAGTTACAGTTCTTAATTAGTGAGGGCCTCAGACCCTATATAGCAGGATGCCCTGCCTACAGTTGCAATATATGTACTGGGCAGCGGAGATGGACAAGGACTTGCTATGCCTGCAAGAGGGACACCTGGTATTTTGAGAGTGTTGATTTTAAAAAGCTGAATCATTTTTAAAGAATCACAGAGCTTTATCTACTATGAAAAAGTAGTGTTTTGAGAATGTTGATTCAACTTTTTATATCAATGGTTTTAGAAAATAAAATTATAAACTTGCCATATACATATCTACCACTCTGAATTCTGTTGTTTCCCTTACCTGTGTGAACAACTTTCGAACATTCTTTAATGCTAAGTCCAAAAATAGATGTTTTCTTATGACATGATATAAACAAACACAACCATAAGTGTACAAAAATGCAAATGATCTTATGTGTTCATAGACACACACACACACACACACACACACACACACACATCCCTGATCTGGAAATATAGCTCAATGGAATAGGGAAGGACTAGCATGCATAGAGCCCTGGGTTCAATATCCAACACTGCCAAAAAAATTAAAAGAAAAGAAAAGAATAAGTCACATTCATATGTAACTGTTCAAATTTAGATATGAGGTATCCCCCAAAAGCTCATGTGTGAAACAATGCCAGGAAGTTTAGAGGTGAAATGATTGGTGATGAGAACCTTAACCAAATCAGGGCATTATCCACTTGATTGGATTAACTGGGTGGTAACTATAAGCCAGTAGAGTGTAGCTGGAGGCAATCACAGGGGGATTGCCTTTGGTGTATATATTTTGTCCTTAGTGAACAAGAGTTCTCTCTCTGCTTCCTGATTGTTATGTCCTGAGCTGCTTTCCTCTGCCACTCCTGTACACATGATGGTCTGCATCACTTTGGACCCAGATCAATGGAATCAGCCATCTATGGACTGAGACCTCTGAAACCATGAGGGCCAAATACAGTTTTCCTACTCTAAAATTGTTCTTGTCAGGTCTTTTAGTCTCAGGAATGAAAAAGCTGACTAAAATAGTGACTTAAATACTTCATGAATAAAGTTTAACCGTTTTTTCAAAGCAAATTTACTGAACTAGATTACTTATAACAGCATGTTTTATATATATATAAAACATATAACTGCAGGATACCACCTCTGCTAAAATTCTCTTTCTCACTGTTTTATTCTACTAAAACCCTATGAAAGGGTATCTGAGCTGATCATTCCCTTTGTAGCACAATGTGGCTAGAACAGTGGCACACAAATATTGAGTTGTAATTATTTGTTATATGCATGTTTTCCCTACTCCCTGGAATTTCATGAAAACCATGACTCTGTATTACACATCTTATTATCCCCCAATCAGAATATTTTGTGACACCTAGTAAATGCTTAATTAATGCCAACATGAACAAAACTCAGTACAATCAATGAGAAGGTAAAAGTCATGAGAACCATACAGTTACATAGGAGATACGGCACAGGGAAAGGACAGGAAAGGCAGAAGGGGAGGCCGCCACACCTAGGCTCTCAGCCCACCTGACACTCCACCTGAGCCTGTCAGGGAAACTGGACCATTTTGCTGTTAAAGGGAGGAAAATAGACCAGCACAAGCAAAATTCAAGACCCTCAAGTGAAAGTTCAGTTCTTGGATGTCCACAATAGCCCAAGGGGTTTACCTTAAGTAAACCTGTTGTTGGTAACGTGTCATTGCGGTTTGCTCCCACTCTGGACATTTTCAGGGGTCAGGGAAGGAACTTCATGTATGCACAGTAGAAAAGAAATTAAGTCAGGTTCATCTGTCAATCAAGGTGTCAATCAAACTCAGATCCATCCAGGGATGAAGTGGGAGAACTAGCACAGCCCAATAAAAATGAACTCCACTGGGTAGACCCAGCTTTGAAGACTTCTCTTCCACTCGGCCCTCTCTGCTTTACAGAGTGTACTTTCACTTTCAATAAATCTATATGATGGCTGTTTCTCCTGTGTGTCTTCCTCAATTCTTTGTTCCAGGTGCCAAGAACCCAGACCGGGACCACCTGGCAGTAGACTACTTTGTAAAATCTAGTTCATGCGGAGGCTTATTAGTGAAGAGCGTACCTGTGACCCTGAGAGATGGTTCGTCCCAATTGAAATAAGTCAGGTTATTTCCACTGTCCCCACATTCTCAAATTTGGACATGCTGGCAGCTGCTGCTGATCATATATTATGCAATTAGAAATGAATGTATAAATGTGGCAAATTTTGCATATCACCTGAAGGCTATAAACCTCACTGCCATTTCTATCTAGCCATTATTCCTACACTTTTCTTTATTGCTATTTTTTTAAACAAGGAATCAGGGCTTCTACAATTTTTTTTTCTTTTTCTTTTCTTTTTTTTCTTTTTTGGTCTCCACGGTAATTGAGTGTCCACTGGGGAAGAAGGAAGAAGATTGAAGAGGTGGAACGAGTGAGCATTTCATCATGAAGATTTATCCAGAGGTAACAAAAAAGACATTTGTTAATTTCCCTCCCGAGTGGGTTTTGGAGGCTTTCCAATGCTCAAACAAAAAGAATCTCATTAGCTAATTCTGGAGCAAACAACTGCTACAAAGCCACATCCTTGAGTTCAGGCCTCTTCTACTGTAGAAATCATAGAGCCCCTTCATCAGCCTGGCATGATTAACCGGCACTAACCACACAGTGTGCATCCTCCCACATAGCTTTTGATCCATCATTTTGGGTAACAAATGGCCATTTATCTCCTGCTCCTTTTCCTGGCCAATAAAGCGCAGCATCTTAGGCACACAAAAGGAAGTAGTACAGATGATGCCACAATCAATTCTACTCAGGATCTTGACTGCATATGTAAGGACTGCAGGATCAAGTAAAGCCCAGTTTGGGCTCCTGTGCACATATGCCCTCATACTCTTCTCCTACCCCTTAGCAATATGCAAGATGTGACCAGAGATAAATGTGACATATTCTGATAAAAATGTGAAATAACATTTAAGAGCTCATCCTGATATAGGTCCAGATTTTGTCCTGAAAGCAGAGCCCCTGGATGACTCTCCAGGTGGCCATAAAAAGAGCTGTGGTCCCAAATCCTCCCAACTGATTCATACACTCAGGCATGCTTGCCCACCAACCTATGAATGATACTTAAGAAGAGGGATGAATCATCATCATGACCACCAGGAAGGATGGGCTCTGTAGATTCACACTGGCTACAAATCAAAGGATGCATCTGAAGGATAAAATGGGGGTGGTAGGAGTTTCTGAGACACAAAGGATAGAGTAGCCCCTTTACTCCCGTTCCAAATGGTATATAGTTGTCTAGTTAGATAAGGATGAGATTTTAAACTCATATACATCAAATCAGAAAAACTTTCTTTGAATTTACTTTGGATGGTACAAGAAACATAAAAAAATTTCAAATGAAATGTAAAATTGTTCTAAGGATTCTCCATTTCTATTTGTATTCCCTTTCTCCCACTCTCTAGAGCAGGCCATTCTGACACATGTAAGACCAGCGATATCTCAAAGGGTAGTAAATACTGATAATTCACTTTCCCTTGGTTTCAAGAAATCTTATTCATTGGAGAAATTCTCAGCATATTATGAAATTGGGTTTTATTTTCAAACTTTTATTAACTATCTTCTCTTTCTGTGCAAGGTTCTAGATGAACCGAGAGAAGGAAGACTCTAGTCCTAATGACAGAGGAAGAAATGACACAAACAAGGTCAGATTTTAATAAATGCCATAGACATGTGCAAACCAGTATTAAAGACTACAGAAAAAGAAACCAATATTCTGCTTTTGCAGAAAAAGCAACATGTGAAAAAGGCATTAGACCATCCAAGGTAGGTCAAAAGAACTTAACAAGGACAAAGAGCCAGACTGGAAAAAAGGTATGGAGGCCTTCAAGACCAGGAGACATGGGGAATGATAAGACCACAGAGGTGCCAGCTGGGGGATCAAGAGGGGAACACCACAGGAGATGAGGCTCGAAAGATGAATCAGTGCTGAATTCCACAATGAAGAGACTGTGTGCATGTGTGGCTTCCTCCTGCTCCTCCTGGCTGAAGGACTATCCTGACAGTCTTTTAATGAAACGAAGTTAATATGTGATCTAAAGAAAATAACTCTGGAGAATTTGTGAGTAATACATTGAAAAGAAGGCAGTTTAGGGGCAAGAGTAGCAGTTCAGAACCTATTGTAAAAGTTCTTGTAAGAAATCAAAGGGCAGAAAAAGGACTGGATCTCAGATATGTTCGGATGTTGAGGCTTGGCTACTGGTTGGTTAGGAAGTGAGAGATGAGTCAGGACCCATATCTCAAAACTTCCAGTCTCTGTCCAGTGGAAGTAAGCAGTTGTGGAATAAAGGAGAAAACCAACTGGAGCCTCAATAAAATGTCAACAGGTGGATCCTGCAGAGACACATGGCAGGTGATTGAAGATTTGGTTACAAGCGATTTGGACCTTCTTGATGAATGGCAAGATAGTGTTCACCTATGGAAAGGTATATTTTAAAGTTATAAGAATAGGTTTATCTCTACTTTGCAAGTATATTCTAGTTCTTAGTAGAACCATACTTGTAGAATCAGAACTCTTGCAGTAGGTAGATAATATTTTGCTCGAAGGTACATTTAGCCTTATCAGTATTTTAAATAAAAGAAATGTTAAAAATAAGTAATTAATTTGAAGAGTTAACATAGAAATCTTGAGTTCTGGCTATTTTTTAGAAAGGAAGAAAAATTGTGTAGCATTGACTTGGTATTCCTTTCTGGTAGTGATTATCAGTAGCTGAGAAGAGACTGGCCCCTTTAGACCCGGTTCTCCAGTGTGACACAGTCTCCACCATTCTCTGTTGTCTCTTTGACACAGAGTTTAAGAATTACTGCTAATTGGAACTGTTTCCTGACCTCTGGTTCAATGGGCTCATTTATTTTATAAGGCTCCTGCTAGCTGATAACTTCATAATCTCTGCTTTAATATCATGAAGTGAAAGTGACCTCTAAGATTATATTCCAACGAAGATCACCACATTATGATGCTACATTGGCTTTGAGGAGGGGCTTGGCTATATGGTATGCTGGAGCAAACAGTGTATACCCTAGAAAAGAAGGGGCAGCATGGAGCTGTAGAAAGGATAGCTCAATTTGGTACAGCAATGGGGGAGTCCTACCTTGGAAATGGATGGGGTTGAAGTTCAAATGAAAGTATGGTGGACTTAAGCTATTTGCCCAAAATGATGAGGAGTGTAAGGGATGTATTCGTCATGTGAAATCAGCAAACAAAGTAGAAAGGGTAGACAGATTTTTATCCATAGGCTGCTTGGGGAATCATGGACTTTTCTCAGAAACAAAGCAACAACAACAACAACAACAACAAAAAAAAAGAAGCAGAATTCAATTCCTCACAAAAGGACTAGTGAGTAAAGGGTGAGAAATAGATCTTAAACCTATTCATTGGGGTTGTCCCCACCATGTTTCCCTTAACCCTCCATCCCTTCCTTTTTCCCTTCCATCCTTCCTTCTTCCTCCTCTTCTCTTTCTCCACTTTCTGTACTATCTGTCATTATATATGGTCCAGGATCAACTTGTCTATTCCCTATCCAAGCTTTTCTCTAAGGGTCCTGGTCCCCTTTGTTAGAGAATGGCTTAGAAACCATGACCTGGATGCTAATATCCTGGGTTTACAAGTAGCCAGGAGAACTGGGACCCTGTAGCCCACTCTCCCCATCTCTTGCCTAGGGATTTCATCTATCTTCCAGCTTTCCTGTTTGAACTCCATTGGCCTCACATCTCTCCCCTGCTGAAGCATCTGATCCTGCCTCCTTTCTCTTGCTTCATAACCAGGACAGTGACTCCATAGATTCTAGCGTTTGACCTTAGCACATTTTAGATTTTTATCTTCCATTGAATTTTAACATTGTTACTTGTGCTGTGATACTCTCTCCTTCAGGGTCTGACCTCCAACCTTGTGCATCTAAAGACTGGAAAACACTTTCTCTCATTCAGAGACTATTCAAGGACCTAGATAAATTTGGCTGACCACTTTGGAAAATCTCAAAAGATCTCCAAGCTTAAAAAGAAAGAAAAGATAAAATAAGGTTCACAAAACCAGGGAAAAACATCAAAGAGTACATACTCCTATAAGTAGACATATAGCATGACGTGATGGTTAAAGACCAGGGACCCTGACTAAATTCAAACTTTAAATCTCAGCACCAGCCACTTAACTTCTCTGTCAGTTTCCATGATAAAGTGGAGATATTAATTCCAATGTACAGTAATTATTCTTGGTGTCAGCTAAATAAATAAAAGCAAAATACCTAGGACAGTGCTCAGAAGAGAATATATATTTACTATCACTATATTATTTTTTGTTGGTGCTAGGAATAGTGTTAGGTAAATTGAGACTTATACACAAACTTATATACAAACCTAATGACCCACGGAGTGAAGTTTTGTTTTGTTTTGATTTGGGAGTGTGGAACATTCATAATCTGAGGAAGACCAGGGAAGTGTAGGACTGTTGCTTAAAACAGAAAATGTGACCACATGAATTAGAGCCAGGTAACTTTACTTCTCCTCACAAGAGAAATGATCTCCCTTCTAGAAGAATCATCACATATCTTTATTAGGAAAGATAAGCTCATAAGAGAACAGGTAGGACTAGCACAAAAATTAGATTCTGTAAATAAATTCACTGACCAGTCTCAGTTGGGTGCTGTCCTGAGATATGGAGAGGACCTGCATAAATGATTGTGGCATCCTTGTTACGAGTCCTTAAATCATGATGGAAATAGATAAAGAAGTTGGAGAACAGGAAATGATGGCCCAATTTTCAAAAGGGGTGGGGTGGGCAGGGTATAGAGTAGTTGTCCTAAAATATTTAAAAAGCTAACATGGGAGAGAAAGATTAGAACTTTATGTCTATTTCAAGAATTCAGTTAGGATCTATGACTAAGAGACATAGAAGGTTAATTTAAGAAAGAATTTTCTGAGAATGGGAGCTGTCCAAATATAGAAGAGACTGAATTAGGTAATACTGAGATTTAAAGGAGGTGATTCTTGGACTGGGCTTCCCATCTCAGGTCTACCTCTCTACACCAGGGAGGAAGGATTCGATCATCTGATCAAACCTGAAGCCATTCATGTGACCACCTCCACACTGGATGGAGTCACTGGAACTCAGGTGCACAGAACCATGTGTTCTTCCTCTCCAGCTTTCTATATGATGTCAGACTGTGCTCTGCTTCCCTCAACCCTCATGCCACTGGACTCACCCAACTTTCCTGGTGTCAAGAAGCCTGTTTTGAGGGAAACAGAGGGGATTCTGCTTAGGCTTCAAGCCTAAATATAGACTGTTTCAAAAACTCTGCTGTGTGGATAACAGAGGTTTCAGGGCTATTAGTAACATGACCCTCTGACACCCCTTCTGCCATATTGTCAGCTCCCTCAGGAGTCCTGACAAAGCAGAGTATGATGCTGCCTTTCTCAGCATCCTGGCTAACATACCATCAAATTGAGCCAGACCTCACCTTAACCTCTAGTAGGAAACCCAGTCACAGGAGCACAAGATGGATGATTTTCTGTCAGGAACATCCAGGGGAAGATTCCTGCATCGCCCAGGGCTCTTTAAGATTCTACAGCAAGCTATCTGATAACCATGACCTGACTTTCTGAAGATGATGTTGCACACAAAATCCCTGATCACATCTCCGCTGCTACAACTGAATTTCTCCCCTAAATCTTCTGCACCAACGAGACCACACTGCAGAGGAAATAATGACTTTAATCTAGTCTTATGAAATCTCTGCCTTTTCCTACCCTTCCTTCACTTCACGCTTCCAATCATTTAGATGTTGACTCAAAAATTATCTTTTTAAAAATTATATATTCTTGCTTGAGTATTCAAATTTTAAAAGAATGATTTAATGTTTACACTGGGGTTGTGGTGTGAGGGCAGGTTTTGGATAGAGAACCTTCCAATGAACAACCTGGAATTCTTAACCCTTGATGTTCCTGTACATCTTGACATTAGTCTTTATACCTGGGGGTTAATAGGTTTGCTTCAATCTCTTCTCCTACTTATATATTTTATATTCAAAGACTGACTCCAGATGCCATGTCTGGGTCATTTCTTTTATAATCTAAGAGGCTGAGTCAGGCTATGAATCAGTTGTCTAAGTGCCCTGGACAGCACTTTGTCTTCTTAGAGAGGGTCATACTCTGATACTTTCAGGAAGTTTTCTCTAATCATGAAATGACACTAAGGGATAGGAAGATAGGTAATGGGTTTGGTTGGAATCAGTTACTCAAACTGGAAATACAGTTTGCATTTCATGATGATGATGATGATGATGCACTGTGAAAGGAAATGAAGTTTGACTAAAAGCCCTGCACTTCATATTTCCTGCGAATCCCAAGTGATTACCCACACACTAGAAAACAACCAGGTGACCCTTTTTTTTCTGTTCTGAGGAATAAAAAGAGAAATTTGTCCCTGGAGTGACATTTTCTTATGCAAACTAATGTAAATCGCACATCTCAGTGTTGAAAGCCTGTCTGACAACCTTTTCCAAAGCACAAAGCAAATCTCTGCTAACAGGTTATCTTGCACTGGGCTGATTCTGGAGAGGACTTTTAGTACTTCAGAGTGGGCTGCAGAATAATTTCCACACTAGGAACAAAATCGTACCCAAATATCACGCTGTATTAAGGGATTGGTGATAGCTTAAAAGTATTTGGTCCTCTCCACAACAACCAGGGATGATCTTTTGATCTAATCTAAGTGGTAATTTAATTTTAATGAAAATGAAAGAACCAAAAGGTTACATAGAGTATAACAAGAGGGACCAAGGCAGTGGAGAGGTGAAATCTTTTCTTTGCTGGGAAGGGATCTGTCCATCAACTGTTTAGCGTACCCTGCTTGCTACTGTACGTGCTTGAGAGGACTCTTCAAGGGTCCTAAGTAAACATAAAAATTTAAACTCAGGGATGTTAGAAGACATTTGAGGATCTGCTATATACTGCTTACTTTCATATTATTTCTTTTAAGTCTCCTAGAATTTTATACTCAAATCTTCTCTATTGGATACCATTTTCAGATAGGACAAGAAGAAATTGAGAAAGTTGAAATATGTCCCCAAGCAGAAAACCAGAAGAACTAGGATTCAAACTTGCATCTTTTCAACTAAATGATGCTGAATCCTTCACAAATCGATTCTGCGCTCTCAGCCCATCTTTCTTCACCATGCAGTTTTAGTGAATGAAAGAGGAGGAGGGACAAAATGCCCCTCAACTCACTCCCAGAAAGGATGTACTGCTTATAAAACAGAATGGCAAGCCCAGGAGGAAACAATAAGGAATGCCAGGAAGGGCTCAAAACAATAATTAAGGCCTCATTTGTTGAGACAAAAGCCCTTGCATTCCTGCCACCAATTATTAAAAGAACTTCCGTCTTCTGATTTTCATACAGTAGCATCAGCTTTATGAACCTATAGAGGAATAATAGAGGAACTATAAAGGAACATTTCACAATGTACTAGATCAGAAGGTCAATAGAAACATAATATGAACCACATGTCATTATACATTTCCTAGGATCCACATTTAAAAACATCATGAAGAAATTAGCATTATTTCTTCAATTTTAATAATATGTTTTAGATAATCCAATCTATAATCCAACAAGATCATTTTAGGGCTGGAGATACAGCCCAGTGGTAGAGCACTGGCCTAGCATACACAAGGCCCAGGATCGCCCACCCAGCATCTCTCTCTTTCTCTCTCTCTCTCTCTCACACACACACACACACACACACACACACACACACACACACAAATACATACACACTTATAATCATTTTAATATTGAAATACTTCATAAACTATCACTGAAATAATTTATATCTTTTTAGTACTAAGCCTCTGTAATCTAGTGTATATTTTACTCTTAAAATACATTGCAATTCAGATGCTAATTTTTTAGTGTTATTAGTAAAACAGGTCTTCCCAAACAATAAATTCATGTGTAATGAAAAATGTTTTTTACTGCCTTGGTTTTAAAATTCAAATTGATGGTACTCAAATAAATTTTAAAATTCATTTCCCCATTCACACTAGATGTACTTCAAATACTTAATAGTGACAAACGATAGTGGCTATTACATTGAATAGCACAGTTCTGGATGAATGGAAAATACTGCTCAACTTTTCCCATGCTACATCTCAGACTCCATAATGAGCAACTATGATAGTAAATGCTAACTCTCGTGTACCCAAAGCAGACAGAATAGAAGGCATTCACTGTAAGGAAATCTGCCAAATGTCTTTTCATCTTTTACTGATTGTCCACAACATGAACAGAAGAGGGCAGGGACTGCAGGCAGGTGGCCCGTCCTCTACAGCTAGGTGGACAGAGGTGAGGTGGCAGTGGCAATATGCACAGCCTAATGTGAGATGTGCACACTATGTTAACTTCTACAACTGATTAACTCTTGGAAAAGGTCTTTTACATACTGATCTAGAAAACCAAGCACTAATGAACAGCTTCTGGTTTTCAGTTAAAATATACACAATGACTCTTAGAATTGTCTAATGTGGAAATGAAAGAAAGGAGTTAACAAATCGTCATTATGTCTTGGAAGAATATATCTATAAAGAACCATGCCTGTTTCCTAAACACAAACTTGCACCTGAAGGAGGCTCCAAGGCACTTGCATGAGCCCTCAGCTACACTTTATTATGTTTTATGCAAACCCCCCAAGGGCTGGAGGCTGGCTTTTTCTCCTTTTCAGACAACTTTCCTGAACTTTCCTCTTGTAGCCCTTGAGGCTCACTTGGCTCAACACCCAGATTTGACTTGTCTCTACCATGGGAAAATTCTTGACTCCACAAAGTGTTGAGAAATTGATGTACAGCATATCAATTTCCAAAAAAATGTCCAGGGACTTGCATTCTCTAGGAACTATAAATTCCTCTTAGGCATGACTTGGTACTGTACTACTTTTTACTGTCCTTTACTCCATGGATTATCTTTACTTAAAAGGATACAAAACCAAAAGAATATGATATTCATTCAAAAGGATGGAATATTTCTAGGATTTTAATGCTTTATCTTTTCCTTTGCCCCAAATATCTGAAAGATACAGCACATTTTGATTGCCATCAGTGGCTCTCTAAGATACTGATTTTCATCAGAGCAAGGGAAGCATACTTGGTCCCAATGATCCTGAGAGCCCTCACATCCCTTCCCTATACACCAAGAACCTCTAAAATAATGCATTTATGTCCTCTAACAGCCACATTACGTATACTTAGACATTATTTTAAACCCTTTTAAACATTATTTTAAAACCCTTACATTTAGATGAATGTGTCACTTTTCAACAAAACTAGTATGAAAACACCCTAATTTGCAAAACAGATAAGTCAGTATGGGTTTTTGCATTATAAAAGAAAACTTCAAAGGGTTTCTCTAGGCAGTGTGCTGCCCTGAAACATTTAAATGTTGATTCCAGTTTTTAAAAAATGATTTATACACAGCACCTTAGGAGTCATCTATTGTAAAGTTAAGTGCAAATAATTATTTGTTCTAACTGAGGCTATTGCCATTTTGTTATTCAGGACAGTGGTGCTAAAGAGATTAAAGAAGGCATATCATATTGAATATTAGCATCTTATTTTCTAAAATCTGTAATGACTCTGTTAAATTCGGATCCATCAAATTGAAAGTTATTATCTCTACTACCCGAAATAGATCTGTGTGTCATTTTGAAGAGGCACTGGATCAATCAAAAATAATACATCTGTTGTTGCCTTTTTAATTTAGTTTGTTTTTCTCAAAATTAATTTTTAAATGCACTTGTTTAACATGCACGTAAACACAAATACTTTCTAAAATATCATCCCATTTTGTAAATCCTAGAGTTGTATTTTCTTATGGAGGTGAATAAGTGTAATAATAGTTTCTTCTTTTTACTAAATTGAGACTAGGAGTAATCAGTAGTGAGATGAGAAAGTTATCTCAAAAAGAGATCAAAAATAACTTCCAATATTCTATAGAATACTAGTATGATTATGGTTGTCAACAATTAATTGACTACTTCTAAGTAGTTAATAGACAGGGTTTTGAATATTCCCAACACAAAGAAATGATGCATATCTGAGGTGATGGATGTACCAATTACCCTGTCCTGATCAGTACACATTGCTTATGTGAACTGAGATGTCATACTGTACCCCATAATTATTTGTGATTATTTCGTGCTGACTAAAAACAAAACTATTTATAAAAGGGGCTTTCTTCAATGATTCTGTATGAAGGGATGCTGATATACAAATGACCAGCCCAACAAATCCCAATTGGGCCAACATAAGTTGAAATTAAGACAGATGTGTAGTATTAAATAAGCAAAGTCAAAACAAACAACAATAACAAGAAATAAATTCTAAGGAATCAAAATATGTTTTCATGTTAAAGTACTAGAAAGCTAAAAATATATGATGACTTATTTTTCACATAAGATTCTAAATGACATCAGAGGTGTCATTCATTATTGTCTACCAAACCCACAGCTGAAAACTCCAGAGCTTCATTTGCAGGTTGGTGGGCATTTCTCAACTTCTCAACTCCACTGCCTATTTCCACTGAGAGAAAGAAAGAATTCTTATTGTTTGGTGACCAATGACAAAAATCTCTCCTTGACATATAGCTCAAGTTAAATGGCTCTTTAGGTTTTAATCAAATAACCTGATCTTGGGTGCACTGCTTTTCTTTTATTCAAGAAAGTGTAGGCCTTCGAAAATCATGTTAGTCAATTATTTCCAAAAACATACAAGATGGAAATGAGCAACTAACTTATTAGTTGATCTTCACTATTAGTAGAAGTTGATAGAATTCATTAACATCCAAGAGGCTGAGCATGAACATATTGTATTACAAAGAAAAAGTCTTTAATGTTGAATAAGGGATTTAGTATTGCACTGGGGCCACAATTAGGTTGAATAAATTTGCTAATTTATAGAAGAATATTGAAATTTCAAGGTAATAATTAAAGAATGCAAATACAGAGAAGGCTAAAAATATTATATTACAGTGGTTAAAACCACTCAGGGCCTTAAAGCTACAGAAATACATCATTTTGCATTCATGTAGCAAATCATAATGTCTGATTTCATGAGAAATTCTGACTTCTTCAAGTCTACAAGACTCAATTGTATGTAAATTATTAAAAAGCAACTCACTGAATTTCAAAAAACAATATGCCAGGGAAAGAAACTAGACAAAAAGAGTACAGTATATACAATTTCATTTTTATGAAATTTTAGAATAAGTAAACTATGGTAGCAGAAATCAGATTCGTGATTGCTGAAGGAGAATATTGGGATGAACAAGGCCTAACTTCACAGGGGGTTGAGAAGTTTTAGGCCATGTTAGGGGTGTCAGGTCCACAATTGTATATATTTGTCACAACTCATGATTTGTACTTGAGATCTAAGCATGTCACTGTTTGCAAATTATGCCTTAAAACAAGCAAATTGACACCAAAGCAAACCACTGCTCTATCCAAATATCCAAAATGAATTCTAGTGTAAGAAATTGGCTTTCTCATGCAAATGATTGTGAACCAAATAAAGGTACCTTTTATGGAAAGAAGAGTAAAAATAAACTAGAGGGTGCAGATCACACAGAAATGGAAATCCTCTTATCACTGAATTCTTAAAGCACTGAGTTATTTCAGCATCTATAAAACCCAGAAAATGAAAGAAATTTAATAATTCTTTTATTTTAAGTACATGAATCACATTGAATTAAAAAAAACATGAAAATTATAGTTTCTGTAAACACAATATATAGGCTAGTTCTAATGCTCAAATTTGGGCTAATAAATCACGTAACTTAAAATCTATTAAAGTGTCTTGTTGAATTCTTTTGTGTAGATTTTAAACTTAGCCCTCAATTTGTTTTATGTCAATTATCATTCTGTGAAAATATTAAGCTCTGGATGAACCAAAAGAGAACAAAAAGTCATTTTATGCATATTGTAAATAGGTTTTTAAATCCTAAAATGGAGTTAGTTATTAACAAGGATAAAATATAAGGCCATAAATCAAATCAAAGTGAATTAGTGATAACCCGGATTCCTCAACAGGGTTTTTATGGCAATATATTGACTAAAGGATGATACTTCCTAAGAAAAACAGAAAAAAATAAGGAAAAAGTGAATTCCATTAAATTTCATATCTTCTTATATGAATAGTATGTTGCCTATTCAGAAATGTAAATAGCATATATTTCATAAATATTTTTCATCTACATATTGCCCAAAGCCATGAATAAATACTTAACAAACCTCTTCTTGATCAACTGTAGAAGGACTCAGTGCTGTTTGTAAAAGTATTAGCCCAATGTCCTTTTTCTTTTTGCTCCACTAATATTTATAGGAATTTTTTTTTTTTTTTTTTTTTTTATAATGGGAGAAAGGGAAGGGGATTTTGTTGGTGAGAAGGCCCTGAGACCTTAGGAAGATGGAGGGAATGGTGGAGCAAGAGAACTGAAACAATTAAAATTCAAGAGAAAACTTTATAATTTGAGGCACAAGCAGAACTTTTCCTTAGCCCAGGTGATACTGCATAGCAGAGAGGTGAGGAGGAGAACATGGACCCTTCCCCTGGGGGACACTCCACATCTCTCTAATCCACAGAGGGCTGAAGGCTGGGGAGAAACAGGCTCCTATTCCATGATGGATGGTTTTCATGTGGGGACAGCCAAGTGGACTTGAGGTCAGTACTTCATGAACCACCAGCTGATGGAGAAAGAGAAGAGACTAATTTGGATACCAATTATAGTTGACTAGTTTGTGGGTACATGTGACCTGCTCCTAAAGGGTATCCCAGAAATAACTGACCAGCATTTTTGAGTGCTAATTTCTGGCAACCCTTTCAGTATTTACTACTACCATCATAACCTTGATCGTGGTTAGAGTGTGGCAGCACTCTAGGTACTTGGATTACATGTTGATAAGAATCTAGAACTGTCTGACAGTAGAAAGAAAGTTAGGTGCACAAATGAACATGATTTTCTTTTTTGTAGACCACATTATAGCAAAACAAAAGTAAGCTTATCATGTTTTGGTAGATAAATGCTATTGCTTATGTTTCTTCAAACCACATGTCTATGATACATTTTATATTTCATGTTACAAATCTGCTTTCCACCTCACAGCCATTTAATAGCATTTACTTAAATTTTATTACATCCTTATGCAATAGTACTGTTGTTATTTTACAGTAAAGTTTAAGTCAGCTCAATTTTACCATCAGAGACTCATTAACAGTGAGCAATTTGGTGCTTAATGAGTTGTTAACCCTGAGTAAATATATTAAAATAATAGAGTGATAAATTTAAATTGAATTGCATTGGACTTGTTTTTTGTTCAATAATGTCTTCTGCAGAAAGAGAAAGTGCCACTTAAAAAGCAATTTTTGATAAAATATATTCTGAACTGCTTATACTTACTTCTCACTTACTATCCAATCTCTTCCTTACTTGATTCTTTTTCTTAGTTACCCTGTTCCCCATTCTCTCTTAAATACTCATTATTCAGAATATTTTAAATTTTATTTCTAAAAGAAACAACATCTTGGACCCTGAACAAATGGGAATAAAATTGAACAAGTTTCGGATAAAAATAAAAATTCCCTTGAGATAAAGTACACAAATTTGAATAATATTACTAAGGCAGTGAAGAAATTAAAATCCAACACCTCTTTGCTGACAGAGAGTTCATGGATAGGCAACAGTGGGGTCAGAGTTTTCTCTTTCAACATTCTTACCCTTTTAAACTGTGGCCAATATGACTCTTCTTAATCAACAGCTCAAGTCCCTGTAGCCTTCTGAATCAGGCTGTCAATTTTACTGACACAAATAAAGTTCTATTACTGTAAGTCCCACAGAGACTCAGGAACAATTGAAGAGCAAGCCAGAATTTAATCTCTTGCATGGCTCATCAACAAAAACTGTCAGTTTGGTTCAAATAGCAGACATATTTTTTTCCCCCTGATAAGAAACCAACAAGATACAGCTAGGCTAGAAGTTCAGAAGTGGAGTTTGAGATGCTAGTGACACAAAAACTGTCCTTTGACTCAAAAATGAAGATGTGAGTTAGAAGAACAAGAAGAAATATGCACCCACATTAGTCATATACAGACCATAATGGTATTTGGATTTATGAAGCTAGAGAAGTCATTTAGACCACAAGCCCAGGTATAAGATACTGGTGAGTGAAAGTCACTTCTATAATAGAGTGAACAAAATGTTGAAATTGCTCAGAATTGATGCCTTGACAGGTAACACTTTCCTGAGATGAATCTGAAATGGCCTATAATCATATTTGGGAATGACTAAGAGGTGACTCTCACCTACCTAGATATATCATCTAAGGACTTTGCTACCCAAAGAGTAACTGGAATTCAAGGACAAACTAATACCATATATGAGAAGTTAAACATAAATACAATCTGAGAAATTCAAAGCTCAGATCACCTTTGTGTCTTTCCTCACTGAATCCCATACTGGGGATTGAATCCACATCCCATTGAATGCTAGGTAAATATACTGCTGAGCTACCTTCCCATGTTTCTTTTTTCTTTTTTTAAATTTTCCAACAGGGTCCTGCTAAGTTGCCCAGGCTGGCATTAAAATTGTGATCCTCCTCTTTCAGTCTCCCAGGTCCCTGGGATTACAGGCTCCAGATCATCTCTTAAAGTGTTACTCTATTCACAAATGAAAACAGATGAACATTTGAAACTAAAGACCTTTCTCTATTCCAGTTTTAAGAGTTACCATCAATAGTCTACCTACTCTTGCTTACCCAGATTTATTGTTGCTGGGAAAGGAAGTAGGCATGCATCTATGTAAAGAAGTATTGCACATAATTGTGATATTTCTTACTCCAGAAATTTGATACTTATATACAGAGCATTTCCACCTTGAATTTTCCATTTACACGTACAGATTTCTCTCACCCTCTTCTCCCTTGCTCTCTTTGGAATCTATATTTATTTTTAAGGATTGAATGTGTATTTAAAACAATAAAACTACACATAGGTGTCTTAAATAAAATTGCCATCTAACTTTAACACATTGCTAGCCCAATGTTTAAACCCTGCAATTAAGAGAGGTGTTGACAGCTCTCAAAAGAAGCGTCCAGCAGAGACACATCATGGCGGCAATCCAAGGGCTTTCTAGAAAGAAGCATGTAATGCAAATGACAAGAATCTCACAGTGAAAGCTTAAATAAAAGCTTTCCAAGAAGAAATTAAGGGAACAGATACTTACAGTGGAAAAATTATCTTACCAGAACAATTCATCTGGCTTTAGTTTTTTAAAAAAGAGCAATAATCTAAGTTTGCATGACACATTTCAGTCAAAAGAAACTAAAGCATTCTGTCTGCGGTTGAGTGGATCCTACTGCCAATGAATGCTGCCATGTTCTTCAGTGAGGATGGTTGAGGTTCTAAAACATGGCACCCAGTGAGAAAGTCTGGTACAACCATTAAGAGAGGAAAATATAGAAAAGGCTTAGAAAAGGAGAAACTAGCACTGAAATGGAAATCAGTGTGACTATAGGTATTGATCAGAGTAGGACTCATCAGTATTCAATTACTATCAGTTTCACTGGTGACTAGCAATGATAATGAATTAAGAGTTCGATGCGGCCTACAACTATGATTATTAGGCTAGTAATAATCTAGTCTATTCCAATTAATCAAGGACAAGAAACTAAGTTTTAGGGATGTGTGTGAAAAGTTAATGTTGGTATAAATGAAAGTCAGAATAATAAAATTGTCACAAAAATCAGGGATAAAAATGATTTTTACAATATTCTCTCTTGAGAACACAAAAGGGCAATGTCATAACTAATCTTAAATATCCACAGAATTTCAATAGTCATGAAACTAGAATCTGTTGGCATTGTGCCCTCAACCTAAAATATGTTCCAGGTGCATCTCTGCACCATGTCCACAGGCTGAGAAGTCATGAGAAGAAACAAATGGAAAGGAGTGGGAGGAGTAGGCATGAGAGATGACTTAAGGAAGGCTAGAATCTATGATGGAAAAAATGAATTCCATGCTGGTGAATGGTTTGTCTTAAATTCTCTTTGCTAAGTCATGCCACCAGTGCCACCAATAATGTGAACTACATAGTAGACCAGTTTGACTTTTTATTGGTGCTTTATGGACTCATTTCTAAATAAGCATATCAGGCTCAAGAACAAATTCTGAAATCTTCAACAAACTGTCTAACTTCATGGATATCCTTCAACTATGTCCTTTGTCTTTACAAATAAGGAGGTGGAGTTCCAGAGAATTTTTTAGGCTACAGTATTACAGGGACAATGGCTATTATTCATTGAAGATAGCAAGAACAATGGGGACTACATCACAAATGAAAACCTAGTTTATTTATCAAGGACATTTTCTTTTCTTCTCTAAAGTACAGTAGTAGATTTTAAATGAATTCAAGCAGAACATATTTTCATGTTCATCTGCAAAACATTAATGTCCAATGAAACTCAGATCAAATCAGACCCAAAGGAAAATTCAATTGAATGATTTCCTATAACATAATTTTTCATAGCTGACTTCCAGCAAACCTCCCACCCAAGTTTTGATCATATATAACTTCTATAATGGACATTTTTAACATAAAACAAAAAACTATTACTTGAGTAATAGCATATTCTACTTAAAGTAAAATTGTAGATAAATAATTTTATTTTATTTTATTTGCTTTCTCTTTTATCTCATGTTCAGATAAAATAAAACTCCACAACCACAATTATCCATAGAAGTATTCACAATACCTAAGGTATATAAGTAACCAATACATCCATCAGTGGACGAACAGATAGAAGATGTGTGGTAGACACACAATAGAATATTATTCAACCATTTAAAAAGAATAAAATTCTACCATTTTTAGCATGGATGTAACTGAAGGACATTATATTAAGTGAAATAAGGTAGACATATACAAATATTGATATTCTCACTTATTTTTGAACTTAAAAATGTTGACCTCACAGAAATAGACAGTAGACGGGGTCACAAAAGCCTAGAAAGCAAAGAGGAGGAGTAATAGTGAGAGTGTGGTGTTTTAGCTTTTTTGCCACCGTGACCAAAAAGCTGACAAGGGTTTTAGAGAGGAAAAGTTTACTTTGGGATTCATGGTTTCAGAGAACTCAGTCTATAGATAGTTAGCTCCATTGCTCTGCACACAAGGTGTGGCAGAGCATCATGGTGGAAGAATGTGGAGGAGGAAAACAGCTCAGGATATGGCACCAGAAAGCAGAGAGAGAGAGAGCTCGCTCTCCTCACCAAAGGCAAAATATATATCCCAAAGCCATGCCCCCAATGATCCACATCTTTCACCACACCCTAGGTGCCTAAAATCACCAGCCAGTTAATCCCTATCAGGGTATTAATGCACTGATTAGGTTAAGGCTCTCATAATCCTATCATTTCACATCTAAATTTTCTTGCATTGTTTCACACATGCAAGAGGGTTGAGGGACACCTAATATAAATGATAACGAGTGGGTGATGGGAAACAAAACATAGCAGGAATAGTAATTCTAATGTCATACAGCACAACAGGGCAACTATAATCTATTACAACTAATGATACATTTCAGAATAATTTGAGTAGTGTTTAAAGGCTCCTAACACATCAAAATTAGATTTTAAAAGACAGAAATGCTCATTACCCTGAATTGATCATTATATATTACATACATGTATCAGATTATAATATTCTACTCTGTAAACATATGTCCATTAAACACACAAAATTAAAACTCCCAAGATTATTATACATGAAAAATGTGAACTTTACTTATTTCTGTTATTTTGCTGTTTTTTAGGTAATGTTACAATTGTTCAAACAAATAATATAAAACACTACATGCCCTAGTTGGCAGTATACTTTAATTTGGAATTGTAATTATGATTGACTCTGCTATGAAGAATGCCAAGTATTTGGCACATACATCTCCCAGGGCCTGGGGAAAGGAAAAATGAAAAGTCAATTTCTCTGTTGCTCTGATTAGATAAGCAGAGAGGCAGACAGTTTGCTTATTTGAAGTATCACCATATGCTAAGCCACAAGTTTGGCCTTCACTTGCTACAAAATCAATGCTCATACGCAGCTGGGACACAGGGAAATGGGTGGTGTGCTATGTGCTATGTGCTACTGTGATGTCAGTAGCAGTTTGCTATAGACTCTTAGATGGTCTTTAAATGAATCTTGCTGAAACAGAATGTCCATTCTCCTCACTATATCTGGGTTGAACTATCAAGTGTCTTCTAAAAACCAAAAAGAACGTTATACTTCCAGTTAGCCACTATCCACCTTATCAGAGCTATTCAGCCTTTACCTAAATTCTCACAAGATTTCACCCTGGCCTGTTCAGACTGTTAACATCCTTCCAGAAAGTGGCATGTTGTTCCAGTTAGAAGTATCTTAGACATGACACCCTGGAAGTCCACAGCCAAGGAAGATGAGGATTTTTCTGGTTATGGTCTGCCCAACTTCTTCCTTTTGACCTAACTGATGTAGGCATGAAATTACCTGACTACAATTAGCATCCTTGGGCAGTTTCTAACATAAAGGAAGTCATTTGTCATGCTACACCAGTATGATAAATGCAACACATCTATCAAGACCTGAACATCCCATTCCCATAGAGGGCTACACCTGCCCTCAAGTCTTTAGCATTTAAAACTTCCTCTTAATTAGAACGGAAAGGACTTTGGCTCCTTTGCTTGCTTTATTCTCTAATGTAAGCAGACTATCCCAGCTGCAGGGCTTTATTGCTTACATTCCTTCTCAATTTTTGTCTGGGAGGCTACAGAAGGCAGTTCTACACGTTCACCTACCACATAGAGAGCTTGCCTTCTCTCTCCTGTTCATTTATTCCTTCTCTAAATTCCTTTTCTCTCAGGGGGAATACATCGCTTCCTCTGCTGTATACAAACTCAGTGAGAACTCCACTACTCTTGGCTGCTGTAGCCTCTTCTATTTTCATCCCAAGTCGGACAGATATCTTCAGATGACCAGCTCCTGGACCCTGAAGCTGCACCAGCATCACTATTGCTGTGGTGGGTGAAACAGCCTCTTCTGTTCTGAGTCAAACACTGTCCCTTAGGGATCAGACTTGCAGTTTTTATATGTCAAGTCCCACAGGGTTCCCAGCCCACCTACTCCTGCCTATATTCTGTACCCCTTAGTCTCTGAGTGCATGCCCCACTCCTTCCTCAGCTCAGGTCACCTGTGGAGTGTCCTTTCTCCTGGTCTTCTAGCTAAGAAATAAAGCCCACATATCTATGTTCCCATATGTAAAGAGTGCAGTGTTTTCTGTTTGTTTTACTAGAGTCAAGTCTGAATCTTTGGGACACTCCTTAGAACAGCTCATCTGAAGTTTGAATTGACATAATATCCTCTATCCTCAAACTCACTTTTTTCAAGTTGTGCCTGGCTAGAAAATGTATTCATCATACACATGTATTCATCCTTTCTACTTGGGCGAACCCATGAAAGGATGATGAAGGGGATAAAAAGGAGTTTACACCTGGAATACTGTCCTCAATTAGGTTCTCTATAGATCTTAGTGATTGTTACCTGGCTCATAATAATAATCTTGTCCAGAACAAACAACTTGGTTATGACCAGAAATTCTATTACTTCCAAGTTTATGTCCTTAGGTCATCAATTGCAAGTCTATGACAACTTCATGGAGTTGGAACAGATATTGCTTATGGAATACAGAACTCCAAAGATGCATTCAACTTATTCCTCTTACCTAACAGTGATTATCACTGCAGAAGAGGCTGCCTCTCTCCAAACATGAGCAGCCAGTAGTGATCTTAGAATTGTCCACACGACTGTGCATTCTCTGGAGTTCACAGAAGAGGAGGGAGTGAGAGAAGGCAAGAATGGAGGCAGATAGCAATGGCTCACTCTACAATAAGTGCTGTGTGTCCAGGACTGCCTTCTTCTTGCATTAGCCTATCATATTTTTTCTTGACCTTTATTAAACTTTATGAACAATCTGAGTGCAGTTTCACATGCCTATAATCACAGCTACTCAGGAGCCAAGTCAGAAGGATTGCAAGTTTGAGGCCAGCCTCTGCAACTTAGTGAGACTGTCTCATAATAAAAAAAACAGAAAGGGCTCAGGATATAGCTCAGTGGTAAAGAGAACCTGAGTTTAATCCCAGTACCACAAAACAAATTAACAAATCTATAAAGAGATATAAACTATATAGGCAAAATATAAATGCATTAGAAAAAGGAGCATGCTCAGACCAAATGTGGAAAAATATTATGAGAAAAAAAATCATGTATGATTCACTAAATAAAAGCACCCTTCTTCTTGCAATTCTAAGATAACAGAAACTACTTAGCACTCCCGTATCCAAGCACTGTCTAAGGGCTGTACTTAGATACTCTCAACCAAACCAAAACACCTTGGAAAATTATTATTTTCACTGTTTTAAGATGAGAAAACTGAGGCTCAGAGAAATACCAGTCTCACCCTTTCTTACATCTCCTTAGTTTTCTTTTTAACCACTGGAGAATTTAAAGGAACATTGATCTCTTTGGGTTTGTTGCTTTGAAACAAATGTCACTCTTTGAATCAGACTCTATGTTTTTGTGTTTTACCTGTTTTTTATATGGTAATTTAAAATGCAATGAGAGGCAAAGCATTCTATAAATGCTGTGAATCTGCTTTCGAACACATTTGCTTTACATTGGAGTAGGAGCATTACTCCAGTTGGTATATCATCCTTGTCTTGATTTGTATTATTGGTTACAGAAAACAAGGACCACTAACAAAGTTGCTTTGTGTCTCTGGGTCCTGGAAGGTATCCTGAAAATATCATCATGAAATCCTCAGAATGCTCATGTTCATCAATGAGCACAGTGCTGCTGTCATCCATTCATTCATTCATTCACTCATTCCTTTATTCCTTCAGTTAACAAACTCTGTCATCAATTTGTAAAGATCAGAACAGTGCCAGGCATTGTGGTAGGCTTGAAAACTATAAAAGCAGCCATAAGCAATCAAAATAATGAAAAAATTCCAGTATTTTCAAATTTGCATCTAGTACTTTCCAGTCTAATGATTTGGGGCAAATTATTTAACTCCTCCTGAGTTTCTACTACTTTCACTACAGATATTTTATTTTTCATGGAATGCTTTTGAGATCAAATTAGATTATTTGAGAAAATTTTTTCATATGTTCCAAAATACAATGGGTTCAGATTACTTATATTCTTATGAAATGACAATTTTAAAATAGTTTAAAATTAGATGGTGACAAAATAGATATATATATATTCATATATATATATTCATATATATATATTCATATATATATATTCATACATATGTATACATGAATAAAGCTAACTAACTAGCCACTTAGTGCCAAATGAGAAGCTCAGTCACTGAAGTTTTGAGAATTCAGCAGAAGGAAAAAAATAATAATTTTCAGCTGGGCTGAAATTATGATAAGTGAGAGATCAAGGATGATACACCAAGATACAAACAAAGAGATAAACAAAACCAAAGAGGCAATAACTAAAACATCCTTTGTGTTTGGTCAATGTCTGTAATCTCTTTGAACCAAGGAGAACTGGAGAGAGGGTGCATATGTTAGTTAGAAGAGAATCATTGGTTGCCTTAATGAATGTTATAGAATTTGAGAAATTTTTAACAGGTAACTGAGAAACATTGAAAGCTTTTGAAGAGGGGAGATCAAAGCAGCACATCAGTAGATGCATGTGGCATCTTGCAAAGGAAGGGCTGCAGGTGAGGGGAAATGGTACCAGAGTTGCAATAAGGAAGTTTATCAAAAAGCCAAGATTTAGGGCACTATGTCTAAAGGCATTCCCTGTGTTGCAAATGAGTGGTTTGCAAAGGTCAGATGATTGAGGTCAAGTTCAGTTCTGACCACAGCACTGCACCTAGAACTGAACAGGCTCCTACATGCTCCAATATGTAGGAAGAGAAGCCACCAGAGACCCCCAACTCTCTGCAGAAAGCATCCTAACAGGAAGGCAGAAAGTGAAGTTTCCCGACCTCATTCCTCTGCTCTCTGAACAGATTGGTTGATCACATTATGACTGGATGAAGGGAAACAATTTTTCACAGACCTGAAAATAAGATTTATTTATAGTTGTTTTCAGACAAAATGTTGTCAGAAAGAATTAGGCCCTCGTTTTCTTTTCTATTTTTTATTCTTACATTGCTTACACCCCTCCCAACTTTCATTTCATTTCACTTGCCTTATGTCCATATTGTACAGTGACTAAGAGTGATTCCTCTTTGTTTCGTCTTGTTTTGTTTTTCCTCTTTGATCAGCATCAGTTTTTTTTTTTTTTCGTACAGCCAAAGCAGAATAACAAAAGCAGAACACATCCTGACTTAACTGAACTTCAAGGGAGAAGCTCAGCGAAGCTCTTCCCACACACCAGAGAAACAGATAAAATGGACCACACTATTTATAGCTGCCTTCCCATTTCTAATAATCCTCCATTTAATTAGGACTGTAAATAGTACCAGCAAAAACTGCATAGCAATGCATGAGCAATCCCAGCCCCTCCTCACAATATATCCCTCCCTAGGCAAGAAAAGAACATCAGGGCAAGTTCCACAGCTCACAAACACACCCAGTTTTTGGGGAAAAGTCTTAATCTCTCATGCTACAGACAAGACATTACTGAGTTTAAAGGGACAGAAATTTTAGTTCTGTTTTCCCTCTACAATTGTAAATGTGCGTGATAAAATATTCCAGCCACAAAAGAACAAAACCTTGAGTTGGTCAAAGTTCTACACAATTGCTGCAGACAACATTGTGTTTAAGATGATATATGTAGGCTCGGAATTAATAAGCTTTCATTTTGTATTATTTAATAACCATTGCAGTCTACATGAAAGATGATTCTGAGAACTTCCAATTACATAATCAGTCCCCAACCCCCATGGACCAGCTACACGCATCACTTGGAGAGTAATTCTGTAATGTTTCAGACTCATTAGCACTTGATTTAGGTGTGGTGTGTGTCTCTAACACAATGGTACTGTATATCCTTGTGGTTGAATAATAACATTTAGATAAAAAAGTGATGCACAGTGATTGTAAAGGCAAAAGAAAGAATTTGATGTGATAATTTGGATCTTAAGTGTCCCTCCCAAATATCCATGTGGTAAAGGTGTGCTCCCCAGGGGGGCACTATTGGGAGGCGGTGGGGCCTAGTGGGAGTTCTTCAGGTCATTGGGGGCATAGCTTTGAAGGGAATAGTGGAAATCAGCTCCTTCATCTTGCTCTCTTTCCTTTGGGGTCACAAGGTGAGCAGTTCTGCTCTAACACATGCTCCCAGTGGAATAGAAATTCAGTGATACAGAGAAAACACTGAGCCTCCAAAAAGGCTCAGTGTTCCTAAATCATTAGGATGCCATAAACAAATGAAGAGCAACACAGCCTGGGTCCTTGTGCTCACATTCTTGCATGCAGCCTGCCTACTGGCTGGTGAAAAAGCAATAAAACCATGAGGTAATTACAAGGAATCTGAAGGAGTCACTCCTTCAGGGAATATATACATTTAAGATTTTAGTGACTTGGAAATGACTGGAATCTCAATAAAATAGCACAATATACACCTGAGTGGAGATTTAGGATGTTAATAAGACATGCCCTACAGGAAGTAGCATGATTAGGACATGTGAGGACAAGTCTTGGATATAGTTTTGTGGTAGGGCATTTGCCTAGCATGTGTGAGGCTCTGTGTTTGATTCCCAGCACTGTTAAAAAGAAAAAATAAAACAACAAAGAATATGCAAGGACATGCAAGACACAAAGAGGGAAATTGGTATGAAATTGCATAACCCCACCCTGACTTCATCTCTAGCTCAGCTCCCTAACCCAGTGACTCTCCAGGAATGTTAAAACCCCAGACCAAACTCCAAGATGGCGCATCGCTCTCTCTCTCTCTGTCACTCTCTCTCCGTCACTCTCTCTCCCCACCCGAGATTGCCTACACTCCCATTTTAAATTAATTTAATTTATAATATACCTGATGCACCTTTAAATTATTTTCTGCAACATGCTGAAGAAACTAGAAGATCTGATTAGAGATCATCCACTATTGTAGATCTCCTCAGATCCCTGTGCATTAACACTACCATGATAAACTGCCTTACCATAGACCCAAAAGCAATGAGTTGAGTCTGATCATGGACTGAAATCTCTAAAACTGTGGCCCCAAATAAACCTTTTATTTTTATAAGCTGATTGTCTCCAGTATTTATTATAGTGACAGAAAGTTAACACATGAAGTAGTCAACTTAATCATTCTTTGAAACTACTTAGAATTTTTAACCATTTTTCATTTGTGTTCACTTACTTGGTACAACAGAAAAAAACTGTGTTGTATGTTTTTGCTTGGTAAGTTCAAGTTTAGTTCATATATGAAATATTTCTACTGAATTTTAATAATATCTTTAAAATTGAAATGTCTTCTTTGTAAATTGTTTTAAAACTAAATAACAACATAAACATAGTGACAGTTACTAAATTATTAACTGATTATTACTAAAAATAATTTTGTCATAGAGAGCAAGGAAGTAGAGGCAGAGTTTTAAAATGACTTACTTAAGGGCCCACATTGCAGAGATGCAACTGTACATACACATAGGCACTTGACTTAAATTGACTTGAGGGAGCCAAGTGTGGTGGTGCACCCCTGTAGTTCCAGCAACTTGGGAGGCTAAGGCAGGAGGATCACAAGCTCAAGGTCAGTCTGGGCAACTGAGACCCTCAATAACTAAATAAATAAGAAATTTTTAAGAGGGCTGGTTGTGTAGTTCAGTGGTAAAGCACTCCTGGGTTCAATTTCTACTACCAAAGAACAAACAAATAAACTGACCTGAGGGGATTTTATTCCACATATACACACCCATCATGACTATCATAAGAGCTGTGGGAGCAAAATCTTACTTTATTTCTTTCATTTGGACATGATGGGTTTGGTAAGATCTTTGGAGAAGAGCCTAAAGATGAAGTTATGTTTTACAGTATGGAACTTTAATTTTGCCTTAGAGGAGACCTGGACTTTGTCGTTGGCTTCTAGGAGGTAATCTGTAAGTCTATCAGAGTATGTCTGATAGAAACAATTCCATTATTTTAAAGTGGGGGCTGGCATGTCAGCAAGGCTAAGAATGTGAATCATGTTGTAGGAGTGAGTCACACTAACACCGGGTACTTTCAACATAAGGTGTGCAATTTGGGTCACACGTTATCAGCTCCATCTCTAGAGGGGCTAGAGATTGAGATCAGCCATGTGGGCAATTCACCATAATTATGTGATGGAGCCCACTTCCCCACAAAAGAACTCCAGGGACCATTGCTTAGATTGGTTTCTCTGATCAGCAATATTCTATGTCTATGTCTCACATTGTTATCTGGAGAGGTTAGTACTATCTACGACTCCACTGGGAGGAAACTGGGATCTTTACATTCAGAACCCTCCTGGACTCTGCTCCATGTGTCTCCTCCCTTGAATGACTGTAATATGTATCCTGTCCTTAAAATACATGAGCACAACAAATTTCAGTGACAAATTTTCGGCAAATATTTTTAAAATTGAGAGTGATTTTGAATACCCCCTGAACTTGTAATCTGTGTGAGAAGTAACAGTAGTCTCATGGACTGTGAGTACTCAAACTTTCTACATATAGGTCATTCATCCTTCACCCAGAGTAGGTATGGTAACAGTATAGATCGTGGATGTACTTGACTTTTTAAGGCTAAAAGACACCAAGTAAAGAAGCACTTTCAGGCAAGATGACCCTCCTTATATTGGACACTAAGTTAGTGTGGGGCATCTTCTGGTTAGCACAGTACTGTTCTGGTATGCAAAATGAAGTATGACTTATAAATATACACCATGAATTTATCTGCCACCAACATGTCCATTCATTCATTTATTAGCTCACTCAACATACATGCATGGAACATCTACTGTGTGCTAGGTCTTACATCAGAAGATGCACAGATAAATAAGGCAGGATGTCTATAGTTGAAGAGCATTGTCTAATTAGTCAAGAAACTACATACATGTAAATTACACAGGTTTATGGATATACAACCTCTATAAAAGTACACTATTCCCTCCTTACCCATAAATGATACTTTCTAAGACCTCATTTGGATGGCTGAAACTCAATACTACCAATCTCTGTGTATACAGTTTTTCCTACATGCCCTACACCATGGCCACATTGTAGTAGAGTTAATCTATCCTTCCACATTCTGTGCTCTGGTACCTCCTTCACATTACCACTCTTGTGCTTTGGCGATATTTCTAAATAAAATGAGAGATATTTGAACACACAAATTGGAATATTGTAAGAGTTATCTGATAAACCCAGATGACTACTAGATGACTAACGTGAGGGTAGCATACATAGCGTGGACATGCTGACAAAGGGATGGTTCATGTTCTAGGTGGGAAAGAGCAGGCGGCTTGAGATTTCACAAGACTCAGAATGGTGTGCAATTTAAAAGTTATCAACTTTTATTTCCAGAAGTTTCCTTTTAGTATTTTCAGACCACAGGTAACTGAAACCACAGAAAGCAAAACCACAGATAATGGGGGACAGATGTATGTACAAAGTGTGATGATGACAGAACTTCGAAGTATCTGCATGTCTTTAGGGGTGAATCATTCACTTCACACAAGGGACATCTGATGGGATTTTGAACAGTAAATCAGAAAAAGAGAAGGTAAACTTACCAATAGTAGTCCAAACTTAGCAATTTAATAATTGTGAAGGACTGAAAATTAAAAGTTATGGGAAAACTTCAAATAGACTTTTATTAATTACACTGGAGAATGTTAATAGCTGATGTAAGCAAATGCTTTACTGCCATTGAGGATATAGCAGAAAGTAATGACTTTTACTGATATAGAAGGAATTTAGATGCTGGTATTTGGAACAACATCCTTCATGCTAAATATAAAGAACATTAATGAGTACTGAAATCTTTCAAATATTGGTAAATATCATTTTCTGAAAATTTTTAAAAGAATATGAACACTAACATTGGGTTTCTCCTGAATTCTAGGAGCCTACAGGAACAGAAAAGAAAAGATAAAGTCCCAGGAAGAAGGTAGCTTCAGGAGAGGGAGTCTCTAATGTGAGTCAGACCTGATCTATGGGAGGCCAGCGAAAGGAAGCCTGAACAGATAGGAAGTGACAGTGCAGCCAGAAGGCCGCCTTCTGTCCGATGTCAAAATGAGAACAGATGCACCTGCCCATTCGTCTCTTTCCTGGGATGGGAAATATTCTCCTCTACTTAATCGTTTTATAACACGACATTTCAAACCAGCAAATTCATTAACATTTAAGTTTTTGTTTTGCATTTTTTTTTTTAGGAAACTGAACTTCTCCAGTCACCACATTGAGAAGAAACTGTGGTATTATCATGTCTGTACTTAATTTCTCTGTTGTTCTGGTATCTGTCTTTCCACTTGTGCATAAGAAGGTAAACAAATGATCGGGAAAGAAGGTCCAGGAGAGTTTTTGACCTTAGCCTCTTTTCCCTAAATATATATTTACACACTTTTGACAGAGTTGGGTGGAAGAGCGTCTGTATGAATAATGTCCTTGGAGCCTTTGGGAAAATACATTTTTAATTTATTTCTGCTTCTATTCGTACCTAGATCAAATAAATGGATAATGCCAGAGAGACGGGCACCATCCCAACAGCCTGAGAGAGAAGCAATTACACATTCTTTTGCTCTCCCCTTGAAATCAGCACAGATAAGAAGAATACTATTTCAGCAGCACCTGCTGTTTCTGGTTTCTGGTCTTTTTTGTCTTTCTTCTTCCCAGAAATAAAGCCAAATAAGTTTTAAAAAAATAGCATAACTTGGCCTACTGATCAATTTTACAGCAGACACTAGCAGCAGACAGGCTATTGTGCCTGAATTATATCTTCCCAGTTGGATTATAAATGCATGATTGATTGAAAATGTTTATAAATGCATGTGAAAATTAGGAACAGTCTTCCCTCTTTCTGCATGAAAGCAATAGATATAATCCTTAGATATAAATATGCAAACACGTAATGATTGCACTAAGGGATAATGATGGAAATTAGGGATTAAAAACCATCATTGACCTGGAATGGGGGAATAAAAAGAGAAATTCTGCTTCAAAGAGGAAAAAAAAAAAAAACATAAGGTACAAATTCAGCAAAAGTTGGTTCCCAAGAATAAGCAAGCACTTTGAACTTTTTGTTGTTTTGTTAAGTATAACATGAAAACTTTTTTCAGTTACTTTTGTGCTTTTTAAAAAATCCAGGTCATTTAAATTTAACCACTTTATCTTTGTCCTCTCTGGAGCATCTCCTTTTAGTCTGATGTCTCAGCATCTCATTTCATTCTGTTACTCTTTCCTCTCTATCTACCCTCTTTCCTCCATTAAAACCATATTTCAGACCACTTTACTAATGCTATGGGTTCTCATTCTCTTTCCCATTCTTCAGTCTTCTACTGATTTCTTGGATTTCAAGCCCCAAGAGGGTAGGCAGTAGGCTTACAAAGTTTTCTGTTTCAGTAGCAAACTCAGCGCCATGCACAATTAGGTACTTAATTGCTTTGCGATGACTATGATGGATGATGTTTTCTGCATTTACTAATTCCAGGGAGAAATACACTTCCCCTTATCAGATGGATTGCATACAAATGACTACTCCAAAATCATGACTTCGACAAAATAATTCTAGAAAGTAATAAGGTCTTCAAATGTTTACTGTAAGGCACATTTCATACACATACACACATACACAGCATGAGAAGTAAGACTCAATGGGAAACCACCTTTATGATCTACTCAGAAAGTCACCTAGACTGTGGTGTTGGGTAGGGACCTCCAAAGTTATGGAAATTATTAACTGTACTGGGGGTCACATTATCTTAATTCCTCCATCTATAAATTAGGAACAAGGATACTTTGCTTAGTGGTGGTATTAAAATATTTGCAAAGTCTGCAAATTCTTCTTCTTTTTTTTTTCTTTTGTTACTGTGGACTGAACACAGTAATGCTCACCTCTTTTTATCTTTGAGACAGGGTCTAACTAAATTTCCCAATCTGGCCTTGAACTTGCGATCCTTTTGCATCAGCCTCCTGAGTAGCTGGGTTTACAGGTATGTGCCACCATACCCATATAAATTCTTTAACATCTGTTTTCATTCCTCCATACTATGGAGCAGACATAAGGATTCATTACTAAAGAATAAATAGGGCAGAAGTAAAAGCTTCTGCCGGATTTTTTCCTCTCTCTTTCTTTCTCACTGTCTCAGTTCACTCATCCTGGGGGAAGATAGCCACCATTTCTGAGTGTTCAAACAGTTCTGTGGAGAAGCTCAAGGGTAGAGGATCTTTGGCCTCCTGCCAACAACCACAAAGCTAATACCCCAATAGTAATAACAAGCCAATGGCTAGATGATTTACATGACCCATCTCATTGAAGCATACTTGGTAGTATATAAGTTAAGTACTATTACTATGTCCTATTTATAGATGAGAAAATAGCAGCTCGAAGAGGCTAAATATTTTTGGAAGGCTTCATAGATAGAAATGATGGAACTCAGGTAATATGAGCCCAAAGTCTGCACTCTTACTATTTATGCTATACCATCCTCCTTAAAAAAATTCATGTTGGAGGGAAACTATGAGGGATTTCCAAGCAACTATCACACTCTTGGTTGGATGGTGGCTGAATAGCTTCCTTGGTTGGTTATACACTTCAGGGTAAACTCAAAATATGATATATTATTATCGTTGTCTGCTGTTGTTATTAATAATATATCTTGCTATTACTGTGAAGATTCTAACAGATATTGGAGTTGATTTGAAGCCACTTAAAATTCTGTACCATCCCCTCAGCCTGGCCTTCAAGCTGTAGAGGGAATTGATAAAAGATTACAAAATCGGATAAGCAACTACCTCATGGATGTGGCAGCCCTCCAAGACAACTTCATTTTCATCTATAAGCCCATGAATGGCCAAGTAACCACAGAACAGCTGAGAACAGTTGAGTTTCCTTATGGTTTTCTTAAGAAAAAAATGCACCAAAACCACAAAAAGCAAGGGTTGACATCTTTCCTAGAGCCCTTGAGGAAAGCTATAAACTGGATCAGTTAAGACTAGATATGGCCTTCCCAGTGTTGTTGGCCCAGGATCAGTTTGTTAGAATTTTGGATGAGTTTCCAACTTGCATAAATTGAGAGTTTTGTGTAAAATTTCACAGTTCCAGTTTTTTTGTTTTTTTTTAAACTTGAAATACAAAACTGGTCCTGTGTGGTAGTGAGTTAAAGCTGAAAACAGCTGCCCACTTCAGAAGAGCAACATGCTGTCTAGCAAACACATCCTATACCTGCCCCACCCTCACAACTCCCTTATACATCACCCATTGCATCCTGCTATAGTTTGTATCTGGAATGTTCTACAAAGGCCTGTGTGTTAAAACTTGGCCCCCATTCCTCAGCATTACTAGGAGGTGGTGGAACCTATCAGAGGTGGAGCCTAGTGGGAGGAAGTTTGGTTATTGAGGGTGTGACCTTTGAGGGGATATGGGGACCTTGTCCCTTCCTGTCTCTCTTTGCTTCCTGGCTACCCTGAGATGACTAACTTTCTCTACTACATGCTCCTGCCATGATGTACTGCCTCATCACAGGCTCAAAAGCAACAGAGCTAATCAAACATGGACTGAAACCTCTAAAACTAAAATAAATCTATCCTCTTTTTAAGTTTATTAATTCCAATATTTTGTTATAATAACAGAAAGCTAACTCACAACCCTTTAGGCATTTGGAGTTTTGATTCTCAAATAGTTCTGAAAATAGTACAATGACAAAGACTATATCACTTTCAGCATTGGTATTAAATGGATGTAGGTACTTAAGAATGCTAAATGACAATCTATCTCTTTCCCTTTCCTCACTTGTTCTCCTCCTATGATTTTGAGCCAATGGCTCAAGGACTGTAACCGTGTCAAAGTGTTAGAATCAAAAACAAACACATAAACAAAACTAACTGAATAGACCAAAAAAATCCCTAGGGGAATTTCTTTCTGGGGAGAAAATAGTTGAAAATTATCTAACTGCAACTCTTAAGGCAAAACTCATCTAGCTTCATAAAGCCTTGCTCATCTAAAATGCTGACAAAACTAGAACCTTCTTAAACTTTACATTCCAGCCATCTTGAATTATTTATTCAAGTATATGATGTTGGTTCATACCTCTTGACAGTTCTTAGTTGGCAATTTTATTGTGATGAAAAGTAGTAAGGGAGAGTTCTCATGATAACACAACAATCCTCAGACATCAACAACCCAATCTATAGTTTTCATGGATTTTTTCTAGCCTGAATTTCAGACCTTATACCAAAAAACTTCCTCATTCATCTCTCAAGGAAAATCTGTCAGGAGATATTGATATTGTGGTGATCAGCTGAATAGTAGACTAAATCAGAACCATGAAACTGGAGGGCCACAAGACTTTTTTTGAAATTTGGATAAGGATATTCACTAACTGTGAATATTTTTTTTTAATTTTTTTTTTTTTTTTTTGCCCTGGACACATTAACCATGAATTTTCTCCTGCAGAATCAAATATATTCTATCTATACTTCCCACAGTTATGACATATATACACAAATATGCACATACCCATTAAAATTATTTTTTGTAACTAAACGAATTCAGGACTAACAGTACAAACTAACAATATCAATTGCTTCTCCAAAGGTCTGCTCCACTGGGTAAATGATCTTATGATTCACTGGAAAACAGTAGACTGAGGGAGGGTGTAATCAATAGAGCATTCACCTAGCATGTGTGACCCCTGAGTTTGATCCTATCACTGTTGAAAGAAATGCTGGAAACAAGGCCAAAAGCCTGGATGAGCCTCACAGAAGCCCACCTACCAAAGGTGCAGGCTGATCCCAGGCCACCAGTGTATGGATATCTACCTTCCTTTCCACCATCATCCCTGGAGGATACCATTTCCTTTGTCAGCCATATGTCAAGTAGGTAATTTTCTTTAACTTGCCTTACTATACTTTCTAGTTTCCTTTGAGTTTAAATGGGGTATTTTAAATGATTCTATCTTCAAGTGGGGTTATAATCCCTCAATATCAATGCATTTTAGCTTGACTAAGTAAAAATGGAATTGTGTGCATTTTCTTAGGTTGTAAAATAGTCTATTTGATGAATGAAACCTAGTCCAAGCTAATATATCATGCTTCTCGCCATCACTAAGCCATATCACAACTTATCTAACATTTCTAAAACATATTTCCACAGTGGCATAGAGAAGAAAGAATAGGATTATAATAACTGTTCCAAGTGAGTTTAGAGAATTTGTCATCAATTGAATGTACATATCCTCCAAAAGGCAAATGTTAAAAGAGTCTTAACTCACAGTGAGATTGTATTTTGAGATGAGGCCTCTAAACAAAGTAACTAAAGCTAAATGAGACCATAGTGTAGGACCCTGATCTGACAGGATTAGTATCACTACAAGAGACACTGGAAAGCTTTCATGCTCTCTCTATCCATGAGTGCACCTGGGAAAGGCCATGTGAGAACATAACAAGGGAGTGATTGTCTGCAAACCAGAAATGACTCCTTACCAGAAACCAAATCTGGACTTCTAGCTTCCAGAATTGTGAGCAAAGAAATTTCTATTATTTAAAAGCTGCCTGTTATATGGTGTTTTATTATGGCAGGCCAAGCAGTTTAACAAGGATTTAGGGTTCAGTGGGTCTGGGGAGTTTCCCTTACATAGGTTGTTTGACCTAGGGGAAGGGTGGGGAGAAGATTCTGTTAGAGAAGATGAGGGGATGGACAGGGAAAGAAGAAAATCTATCCACCAGGCTGAAGTCCTTGGAGAAGGATATGTTCTCCATATCTGAAAAGCAGTGCTTGGCTTTGGGCAGTTTGCTTTCACTTTGGTTCTTGAAGTTCTTTCATTTGGAGGAGCACAGAAGAAAGCGTTCTGACAGAGGAGCAGTCATACAGCAGATTTGCATCAGCAGTCACACCACACATCCCAGTGGGTCAACAGGCAGTGGACACCAGCAGGAGGCTCCTAAGAAAAACCTCATGAGAGGACCAATGTGGAAAACGCTGAGCCTCCCGGAAATGACTTGATGGCAGTGGAGAACAAGGAGTGGAGAACAAGTTGGAAGAAAGCTTGAATTAAGGGCCAAGTACTTGGGAGTTTGGGTGTAGGAGTGTTAAGTCTGCAAATGGTAAGGATCCATACTTGATTTACTAAAACCAGAGGGGCCTGGGGACATTGGGGATATCTGGTGATACACATAAAAGGTTGTTCTGTTTTTTTCATAAATCAAAATATGTTCTCCTCAGGATTCTCTCTCTCTCTCTCTCTCTCTCTCTCTCTCTCTCTCTCATACACACACATATACACTTGGCCCATTGAAAAGCACATCAATTTCTTCTTTCTTGATCCTCCTCTCATGTTGGAAAACAGAGGGTAGAGTGTCAAATTTGTACATTTCTAAATTTGAATCAAAACTTATCCCCGGAGCTTGCATAGTAACTTTTAATCCAAGATCAGTGTCCACATCCTGATTAGAATGATCAGAGAAAGCCTGGAATGTGTTCACTCAGTGCCTGATTATTGTTTTACTTATGAAAAAGGAAGCCTTTCTCTAATAGTTTTCTCCATTAATGCAGGTAAATTAGGTAAGAAATAGATGTTAGTAGCTCCTAACCATGAAGCTACCAAGACTTTTGCTTCTGAAAGGCAAGAATATATTTCCAATACAGTGGCAATAGGGACTGTTAAGCACAAGGCAAGTGTGTATCTGTGTGTCAACAACACAGGGAGAGTTAAGAAAATAGTTAGTCCCTGTTAAGGTTTGGATGTGAGGTGTCCCCCAAAAGCTCACTTGTGAGACAATGCAAGAAGGTTCAGAGGAGAAATGATTGGGTTGTAAGAATCTTAACCCAAACAGTGATTTAATCCTCTGCTAGGGATTAACTGAATGGTAACTGAAATGGTAGAGTATGGTTGGAGGAGGTGGGAATTGGGGGCACGGCTTTGGAGTATATATTTGTACCTAGTAAGTATAGTCTCTCTCTCTGCTTCCTGATCATCTGCCACTCTCTTCCACCATGATGTTCTGCCTCACCTCAAGCCCCACAGAATGGAGCCAGGCTTCTTGGGACTAAAACTCTGAAACTGTGAGCCTTCAAACAACCTTTTCTCCTCTACAATCGTGCTGGTTGGATCTTTTAGTCACGGTAGTGAAAAAACTGACTAAAACAGCCACATATTAAAAAACCTTATATCTTAGCTCTTTTTTATTTTTTTGTCATTCTGACATCAAAATTTTACCTGACATCTCAAAGTCAGAACATTCTGAAAGTATCCTTTTTTAAAAAGTCTAAGAGACATAGCAATTTTGGGTTCAGGAACTACTCAGGAGATGTTCCACTCCAGGACATGGTTACTTTTACCCTGCCCACCCAATCAAATAGCCATTCTGAGCACAATTATTAGTTAATGTTCTTTTGTTACTATTATTCCTCACTTCCATCTCCAGTGGTATTTGTGACTACATGAAGTTCTTGCACACAATAGAAGTGATTTGTTCCCTCTGATGGTACTAAGTATGAAGAGCATCAGTGGAAGACTGCATGACTGATAAATTGGGTTACTTCCCTGCTATCTGAGTCACGGAGTGGGTATTTGAGTCATGCATCACAGCCCCCACAGGAAACAACAAGTGGTTCATTAATAAAACACACAGAAAGAGTCTCCTAGTGCAGGCTAAGAAAAAAATCATTTAGAAAACAGAGAAAGTGATATTTGAGTCTTTTATACTGGTTAGCTCTGGTGAGTTGATTTAGTGAGACCATCTTTTTGAAAGTGTAGTTTGGTGAACCTCTATAGCACGGATAATATGGAGTTTAAAACCTACATGTTTGGCAGTTGGGAATACATAGTTCAAAATCTTGGCAAGACCTTCATCTAGAAAGTTCTAAGCACTTTCTCACTAAGAAGGCTCAGATTGTAATGACTAATGAGAACCATGCTTTGATTCATCTGACATTGCTAAGGAAGTGATGAAGTCCCAACAAAGTGAGTTCACTAGTGATTTTTAGAGATAATGAAGGTAGATTCCAGATCAAGATTCTGGATATCTTCCCACTTGAACTCTGAGCAATATGTCCCAAATCAATGGCTCAGACATGAACACACTCAGGAGAATTTTTATTTACTTCAGAAGGAAGGTAGCAGAGTGGAAAGCCTGGATAATATTTGACCCTATCTTTGTATGAGTAAAACCTTTGACTCATCTCTTTCATTTGTTTTCCAATTCCATTTCATTGTGAACAAAAGAATCAAAGAAGGTTCTAGCCCCCAAAGAGAGGTATTCATGGGCAAGTTTCTGAATAGCCTGGATCCTTAGGTGGGTCTGCTTGTAGGATAGCTTTCATCTATCTCTGTCCCAAATATTTTGCTTTTACCCCATAACTGAGGACACTGAAATTCTTATTCTGACTGTCCATCACAGAGTGGTAACAAGTTCAGACTATGTATCTCATGGGCCACTGATATAGCCACTATTTCCAGGTTATCCAAAATAGACCCAGAAATTCCATACAATAGATTAACAAAACACAGTTCAGCCTAAGGGGTTAAAAGTAGCTAAGGATTTCATAGGGCTCAGGTTTTCTGTCTGTAGAAATAGTTAGAATAATAATAATAGGAAAATAATAATTATTACCAAAACAACTACATGAAAAGCAGATCATGCCAAACCTAGAAGAAACCAGCAGATGTTCTAACTACCACACACCAAGAGCAAATAGTAGTTAAATATTGCTAAGTGAAGAAAAATAACATTCAATGGCAAGAGCCAGGGGAATTAGATGGACAGATTGTAATTAGCAATTACCTAAACTGGATCATGTCCAGGACATACGGGCTAACATCACCTCTACCATTCTAAAAGGTGTCCTGGGATTCTTAATAAACCAAAGTAATTAGAAGCCCCCTCCCCATTTTTTTCCATTAACATATGGGATTCCAGTTCCATATTGTACCCAGAGATCGACTCTGATCCATGCAGAAATTTTTTTGCATATATGCAAGATATATTATTTTTCATTTGCTGTTTCTAAAATCACTAATTTGAAAATTCATTCCAATTTGAACACAAGCTAGCCTGAACTATGCTTAATAAAATTATGTCATACAAGGGTCAAAAAATGTCACTGTCAAATTAATAGTTAAAACAGAATTACCAGAGAACGACTTAACTATCAAATGTGGATGTAATCTCACAAAGAATGAACGGCACAGGGAACAGGAAGCAGTAAGTGTCAGGAAGGTGTTCTAGTAAGCTAATTACACCCATCATAAGATCCTAAATCAGGACCTCCATATGCAATATTTTATTATGAGCTTAAATTATTTAAAAACAATAATGCCTTATTTCTTTGAAGTTAAAATATAATTATTGTCAATATAAACATGCATGTCTCCTCAACTGAGCCAAATCACTGTGTCTTTTCTGCCCAGGGATAATACCAAAATATCATGAAGACAGAAGGATATTTAACTGAGTTAGCATTGCTGCACAATGAATGAAGTGCTCCAAGGAAGTGAGTTTTACAGAGTACTGAGGGTCCTCTCTATAGCAATCCTGTTTTTCTTTATGCTAGAAGGGATAAAAATAAATTAAAATGTGAAGTCCTTTATTGAACACTTACCACAAAGAAGGCACCAGGTTTGCTGTATCCAAAGGAATTACGTCATTTCATACTAAAAATGATTTAACCCTGGTGATATATAGCTAGAATTTACAGCTATCTAACTGTATAATGCAATTAAATCCCAGGACCTCTTAAGATATAAAGGGTTAGTTGTTTCTGTAATACACATTTCTCCCTGGGGACAAGAAAATCACAGCACGTTTGGCTTTAAAAGTTTATGTCAGTAGAAATTCTACAGGAAACTATGGAGTTTGAAAAAGAAGAGAATTCAGTAATAACTGAGAATTGGTAATGTCAGGGAGAGGAGAAAGAGGGGATAATGAGAGGGGTCCTCAAAGGGAAATAAAAAACAAGGAAAAGTTCCATATTCCTGGAGTTCTCTCCCTGTTCAGCTTTAGCCCAGAGGTAAAAGGGCCAAAAGAAGAGGATTTCTTTCTGTCCACACCTTTCTCCATATAAAGGAAATTTGCTCTATAGAATTAATTACTGGAGTTAAGGTAGCAACTAAATGCCTTTGTTTGAATGAGGGTAAGAGCATGTTGAAGATTTGTTCTCCTAGTCTTATTAAAGCAGAGGAGTGTTAGGCTCCGAAGTCACACAGCTAGAACAGACAGATTTCCCCTCACACCTCCCTGCAGAAGATTTAGAATACATTTGAAACTGAAGTGGGGGAAAGAATTCATGCTAAGTGATTAAATTGTGTGCTTGTGCTTTGGTGCCTATATTCCTTTCATTCTTTCTCTAAATTGAATTACTTTTCTTAAAAATATTAAAGATTGTAATTTGTGTTTAGCAAGTAATTCATGCTGATATTTTCATAAGACTCTAATTATGGAGGAAGCACAACTGGCTGGTTCCTGAACTACCTTCATTCTTTTTCATTAACCTCTCTAAAATCAGTCTCTGCACTTAGCTTTATCCTCAGCACATAGCCTAATCTCTTTCTCTCAAAGAATCAAAGTTTTTAAGGTAGTATTCAGCCTTTGGTTTTATAAAATTCAACCTAATAGGTGCCAATAGAGCTGTCTTTTACTGGCTATTGGTAATTCCCACCACCCTCTTGAAACTATGGAATGACTAACCTAACAGGAACTGAATATGGCCAGAGGGAGGGAAAATCCAAAGTTGGGTATGAACTTCCAATCCATACCCAACAAGAGTAATCATTCCTAAGGACAAAGGGGACAGTAAAATACCCTGTCCCCAAAACCAACCCAGAGCAAGCCTGGGCCAGAGAGTCCAAATATATATTAACTTGAAGGGCACTGACTTTCTCTCCTGCACACTGGAAACTAGGGAGTTTGTGTTATCTGGAGAAAGCTACTTTCTTGCCTATACACCAGGACAGTAACCCCATGGCATATGCTGGTCAGATCAGCAAACTAAGCGAGCTAATGTTGATGATGTCACTGGTTCTGCAGTCTAATATAAAAACCCTGCTCTCCATGATGACTGGACAAAATTCTTTGAAAACATGGAGGCGCTGCTTGGTGCAACACCTTGAAGGCTGGAGAGGTGCTATCTGTTCAGACTATGGCCACTGAATTCTTCCTGGAGAAACCACTGATCTCTTGAAGGCTTACAAGACATATTGACACAAGTCAATATGTCTCACAGTTTTTTTCTTTTTTGATCTTTTAGGAACCTACCCCATTACCCTGGCACAATTGGATGGTAGATGTATAATAGGGTCTAAAGACCTCTTTAACCAGTGACAGGATTTCTCAAATTTGAATTCTTGGGGACCTCTGGCAATCATTCCTATCATTTTTATGCTAATATTACATAAATATAGTATATATAAGCATAAAAATAGCTCCAACGCACTTAGGCTAAAAGTCCTTATACAACCAACCCTGATTTACAAATTAAATACAAATAAATCTAGAAGCTATAAAATTTTAATTAACAACATTAAATTAGCATGGCAGCTGATGTTACTCAGTTTAAATTTAATTACCAGTCCCATAGTAAACATGAATATTCCCTACCTCTCTGGACTAGTACCTTCAGAGCTTGTCATACTAAGTAAAACTTGCTGTGATTCCATTCTCCTCCCACCCCTTCAATCTTCTCCATTTAAAATAGTAGGAAACTTAGTTGTGCTTGTCACAAATGCAGGTCCTACATCGTCAACTTGCCTCTACTATTTTCTCATAAGTCCCTGACAAGTAAATTAGGACATGGTTGGTCCCCATGTTCTCATATACACAACATATTCAAAATTTTGTTGAAGTACCTTGTCATTAGGTGATCAGATGATCATTCAAAATATACTTGTATTATCAATTTTGGGTTATCCTTGAGTTGAAATACACACAGACATTTGCCCCTTAGGGAGAACTCTTGGCTTCTGAGCATGAGCACTTGGAAATTCCTTCCTGTGAGCATAATTTCTTCATGATGTAGCTCAACAAGTTTAACCATCCAGCAACCAAAGTGCAGGTAGTGTAGCAGTTGATGAGTGTTGGTTAGGGTGATGGCCACAATTACTTTTCCCTATATTTAGCATTGAGTTAAGGTTATTATTTTGGATTTTGCATTAACAGATTCTGAACTTTTCTGAAACTTCACCTTGGGTATTAGGCAAGGCAATTTCTACTGAAGAAAGATGCATGGCAAATTGAAATAATGCCAGTTACTATTATATACCCTCACTATTTGAGGGATGATATCTGAACCAAATCACATTTTCTTTTTCTTAACACCCTCCTTTATTACCAATGTTCTTAGAGGTTAAGACCCCCAAACAACTATGCAAAGATTCTTGCCATGTGTTATATCATGAAACATGTACATACACTTATATATAATTTTGCATATTATTAAAAACGATAACTCTCTGGTCTTGCCATACCAAGCATTCTTACCTGAGTCACCTGCCCATACTTTCCATCCTTCCTCTAAGATGGAACCTTTTCATCACTTATTCCTTGAGGCTAGACATCCACTAAGCAGCTGGGTAGCACCTGGATACTTTTTGGACTCATCTGGGCAGCAATTTGGACTCCCTACCCAGAGAAGTCAATAAGGCCCAGCTATTTGCGAGAGGGATAGCTGCTGGGTCCCAGTCAGAATCATTTGAGGCCATTTTCTCTCACTGATAGAGGAGAGAGATCCACTTACAGTAGAAATGCAGTCAGCTTGTAGAACTGAATTCAATTACCAAGCCCTGCAACTGTCCATAGTGTGCCCTGTGGTTAAAAGAAGGGAAACAGGATAAAAGGCTTATCTTGCTTTTCTCCTTGCCTGTTCTAAAGAAAAAGTGTCATTAATTGAGTTTGTTAGTTTTCATAATACTTGTGGGAAGTTCTTCTCTGATAGGATGGGGATTTACTTAATGAGGCTCAATTTTGACAGAATGCACTGTCATGGGGAAAAAAATCCTGCATCTAACTAGTCAAATATGAAGGCTAATCTCAGTCAATTTTATGGTCACATACTCAAAGTTTAGACTAGGATTTTCAGGAAGTTAAATGTTTTAATTACTCGCACAGCATGCTGAAGTCTGGAAACTGATATCCACAAAAATATTTTGCTCCCCATATTAACAACGTATGTCCTTCATGCATTGAGCTCTTGGACATGAGAATATAAGTAAAAAGTGAAAACTCACTGGTATGGGCCCAAGTTAAATATTTGTTTTGACACATGGCACTTGGGTGACTTTTATAGTCCGCAAAATAATTTAGTCCTCCGTTTCCTGCTCCTAAAAGGGGAATGGTAACATTTCAGCTCCTCTCTATAACATTATCCACTATGGATAAGAATTTAGCATTAAAGAAATTCTGTTCTCTACTTCCAAAAAGTCACAATCATGTAGAAAAATGAAAGGGTATTGCAATGAGCTGAACTTTCAGGGTAACTCTGCTGAAGTCCTTAATTACTCTTTAAGAATTTTCAGTAAGTAGAGCTGATTAGAGTGGGTTAAATGTTTTCTTCATATTGTGTTCAAGGCCTCACATACTGTGGATTTTTATGGATATTATTTGCTCTCCAAAGGTTTTTCCATGCTCAATGAAGAATTAACATAGGAGAAAACAGGATGAACTGAGAAGTGATTCTGACTGTCAGTCAAAATGATTAGTAGAAAAAATTTAAGTTCATCAATAAATGTCTTTGTATTCATTTTTTTCCCCCAATTTTTACAGTCCTAGAAATATAGAATGGGAGTTTCTCTGACAGTCAAGCAAAATAAGTTTTTAACTGACTTAAACTAAAACTGTGACTTTTCTAAGCTCTAATTTTGGAAATGAAGGGACCGGAATCTTAAACAAAAGCCAAAATTGTATGATATTTACATGGAAATTGATGAACTTCAAAATACCTCTATCATTGGTTACTGGGCAGGAACTAACAGGGGTGTAGGCGTGGAACTGGCAGAGAGATGATCATTTGGCAGTGCTAGCTGATGTAGCATTTTTGTTGATACATGGTCTGACTGGCATACCAGGCAATATCTTTCTATATGACACAGCAGACCAGTTGATGCCAACTGCCACTGAGATCAATGGTCCAAGTGTCCTCTTTATTTCAATAATAAAGGCAATGCACTTGACATGACAGGCTGGAAGCAACAGAGCGACCACAAGGGGAGACATTACTCATGCATTTAAGTGACAAATAGCATTCATATGCCTCCCACTCCAAAGGTAGGATCTATCATTTGCAGCATTATAGCATTGAATCTGGCTATTAGAGTAGGAGAATGGGAAAAAGAACACCTGGGTTTTATGTCCAACTCTGATGTGTATGACTTCAGGCGAGTCATTTAAACTGGTATTCTAAAATGGGCGTACAGCCACCTGCTTCACTGGGGAGAATCCTATGAACGATCTGACGTTTATATGATACTTAAATATGTTTCAGATCAATTTAACTTCAAAGTCCAATTTGCAATGACTGACATAGACTATTTTTGGAAAATAGGTAAACACAGTGAACTGTCATTACACCCTTTTGGGAAGGTTGATGATAGGGACAAAGCCAGTTTATGCAGGTGAATGTTACCTACTGGGGACAGCATATGGGCAAAATCCTTAAATGAAGCATCGTTTAGGCTTGTGAACAAATGCTCTGAACAAAAGTTATGTGAGTATTAAATTCCTTCAATGCTTCTTAATGCCCCCCTTTCTTTCCTCTTTTTCTTGAAAAGGGATCCTCACTAAGTCTAATTTTCCGAATGGCTCTGAATGGCTCTGCCAATTGCTACCTTTCAATGAAAGCAGAAGGAAATGCAATTAGAAAAATCAATAATAGATGCCAGCAGCTTAAAAAAAAAAAAATGACCCAATTGTGGGGAGAATGCCATCTACAAGCAAAATAACAGTCATATGCATAACTAATCAGGAATTCTGTATTATTTGCCTGAAATTATAGAGCCTGCCAAACTGAATACGCAAAAATAAAATAGAACAAAACATATACCTTTCTCCTCAGTGCCCAAAGTGAGGAAATACCAATATGCCTATAAAAGTGGCAGGATGAGGCAACTGATAGCTGATATTTTAAATAGTTTTCTTTTTCACTTCTTGCTACATTCCTACAACATCATTGCATTTTGTAACCTACCTCACAAAATGGCTTTGCTGTCTATTCTAAGAAAAGCCAGATCCATGTGTGATCTTGCTTTCTCTCTTCCTCTCTTGTCCCTTTTCTTGCACACTTGGGATTTTCTTTTACTTTTTGGTACTATTGAGTAGCATGACTAGTTTTATTCAACAGCTGGAGAGAGACAATTTGACAACACTAATCTATTGCAGAGCCCAGGACAACCTCCTTCTTGCTCTCTTTTCTCCCCAACCAGTAGCAGTAATAAGAGCTCAACAGCTCTAAAAGCAATCGATTCTGAAACGGTGTGGTGCAATTACCAGCCCGGATGGCGGCAAAGACTTCCAGTAAAATAAAGAGAAGATAAATACAGTCTGTGCCGTGGGACCAGCCTCTGTTGCACAAGCAGCCACCTAGTTCACAAAGAGGCACCACACTGTACCCAGTATGATAGAGGAGTTGGCAGCTGAGCAACAGGCCCAGAGAGGAGAAGGTACCTCTAGGAACTTGTGGATAGGCAGGTTGTTCCAAGGCAAATACTACAATTTATTCTGTGGGGGACCTGTGACTTCTTAGTGTATTTTTTTGTGTTGCTTTTCATGTGCTTCTGCTGTACAAAAACTTTCTTATTATTTTCCACCTCCCCTTCCCCAAGAGGCAAAGCTAACAAAACTGAGTCATTAGGGCTTCCATTCATTCAGAGCTTCCAAAGCCCTGGAGGGTCCTTACCTATGTGTCCACTGGATCACATATCTTTAGTAAGATATTTAAAATAAAATATTTTAAGAACAGAAAGTGAAACCCCATTAGCTTTCCCTTGCCTTTTATTTCCTGTCATGTGGACATGGAATGAAGGGACTCTCAATACATCTATTGGGCAGTTGAGTTGGGATACACTTAGTTCTCTGGTGAGATATCTTTAAGTAGGTTACAATCTTGTCCTTGCAGAATTAAGGTATTTCTTGCTGTCCTGGGGGCAGACACCAAGAATGTTCCTCCCCACCCCAGTGCTATCTTTCCCAGTGGTCCATTCGGATCATGCAAGGTCAGAGTTTATAACTTGATAGAGGTGGGACAAAAGCAGAAACGGTCCCTTAGGATTCATTTGAATTTACCAATATAAACTTTCAAAGAGTTATCAATAATGACAAAAACAAAACAAAGCTTGAATCTCCAGGCTAGAGGAAAGTCTGAATTACTTTCCTTTTCTATCAGGAAAACAAGATCGTCCTGTGAAAACACATTCAAAGACAACATGGGGAAAGTGTCACAGTACTGTGTTAAGCAGTTAATTAAAAATGGTTAACTAAAGTTTATCTGCTTTTTTAAATTTATAATTTTTTTATCATTTCTTTCTTAATCAAAACAGTTATTTGGGTTTAATTTTTAATTCTTTTTCTAAAGAAGTTACACACACATTGTCCCAGCTTCATATCCCCAAAAGTGGGAACTTCCTTTCTGTTTAGTCCCATTCTCAGGGATGCTGGCTGACCTGGAAGCCCGTGCAAAGGTTTTGACCTTGTTTACAGAAGGCACAACAAGTACAGAGCATGCCTAGAGTAACAATCTCTAGCTACCATCTCCATACAAAGCATCAAAAGTATTCACAAAAGGGCTGGGTGTGATGGTGCACACCTGTGATCCCAGTTACTTGGGAGGATAAGACTGGAGGATTGCAGGTTCGAGGATGGCCTGGGTAACTTGGCAAAAACCTTTTTCAAAATAGAAAGGACTGGGGTTGTGGCTCAGTGATAGAATATCCCTGAGCTCGAGATACCTACTACTGAAAACCAAAGCAAACAAACAGACCACAAGAACAATAAACTATTCACAATATAAATACTGACTTGAAAGGTCATATTCCCCAAACCATGTTTGAGATTTTTCATTACATGGAATGCTATAGGTTTTCATACATAATATGTTCTGCAAACCAAAGAATCTGAAAACCATTTGGCATATTTTAGGAATCGGGGAGGTGGTCTCCAATTGCCCTTGACCATGCTAATGTGTTTTGATATGACAGCCCAAATAGACTACAAAGTGACAGAAAAATGACCTCAATCTGACAGAGAAAAAGGTGATATGCAGAACAGTTCTATCCCACACTAGAACTCTTTGGAAATCTATGCAGAAGAGTAATGGAGAAGAAAGAAGTCAAGTAGGACTTTGTGTTAGATTTTAAAGATAAAACAAGGCAAATTGAGTTATCAAGGGTGTTGGTGGAGAAGAATCTGAAGGACAGAGAATATTAACATGGGCTTGAGATGATATGTGATTTTTAATATGTATATGTCATGTCTGTCACATAATAGCAAAAACATAATCGATGCTCTAAATGTTTGCTTAACCAAATTCATTTTTCTGTCTATTCATTTGGTCAGCATTTCCTTTGCTTAGTTTTCTCTTTAATAAAATGGGATTACACTTGCTCATGCTTGCCTCACAGAGAATAATAATTAAGAAATACCACTCTGAAGATGAATATGCTAAAGAAATGGAAGATCCGGGCCATGTGGATAGATACTGACTTTAGCAATAGAGGATGTAGAATGAATCCCCCACTCCGCACCCAGTGAAGTTCTTCTGGAAAGGCCAAGCATTTTTCTTCTCCTCTTACTACTGTGGACTAAAACCAAGCCTGTGGGAGATACTGTGATAATGTTCCTAGTCCACCCAAACTGCTGCTGAAGAGAGGGGCCTGCATTTTCTTGGGGGGAAAATTTGTATTTCTCTTTCTAGTCTCCACTGAGGTGGGCTGAAAGGTAAGGACACAAATAGCCAGCGACAGCAGCAGAAGACAGAGTTGACACATTTCTAGGGGTGTTTTAGTAGGGTCATTTGGCTGGAAAACCACTCTAGAGACAAATGGAGAAATTACAGTATGTGAACCAAGCAAGTTGGCAAAGTGAAAATATGTAACATAGAATCCAAATATGTGTGATTCTCAGAAACCATGAAACAGCATTAGCTGAAACAAAGAGAAACGTAATTTAGGGTTATACCATGTCTTTAATCAAGCTAATCATTTTGCCTAGAGTAGCTCCTCTACCTCAGTTGGCAAATTCCTATGCATCCTTCACCACCCAGCTCAAACCTTGCTGCCTCTGTAAAATAGTTCCTGAATCTAGAAGGCAGAGTAAATGATTGTTTTCCATGTTCCTTGGGAAAATGTAGATGTCTCTGTTTTACTAGAATAAAATTGTTTTTGTGACTTTATCAAAGCTTTAGACTCCAAGGTCTCAGAGCAAACATACCTCATCCTTGACTGTATCCCCAGCATCTCATACATTGCCCACTGTCCACATAAACTTTAGTAAATGGAACCAGTAATCACTATCACTTTGCCTGGTAAATCATAGATTATGAAAAGGAGACCAGTTGATTTTCTGACATTACTTCTGTCCTGTAAATTCAACCATACCATACTCTTCCCCAAATGCCATCTCATTAGGTAATTTGTTTTTCCTTCTTGTATTTTAGAGCACATCTTAATTTGACTGAAATACCCTCCTTTCTCTTATCCACTCATTTCAACCTCAGCAATGCTCAAGGCTCAGCTCAGGTCTCAACTCCTATGTGAAGACTACCCTGGCTATTGTGGACCTTCCTGCAGATTTTCTCCACTGGTTGCATAAAAGAGAGATGAGCTGGTGTGGTGGTACATGCCCAAGAATCCTAGCTATTCTGGAAACTTATGTAGGAGAATTGCAAGTTCAAGGACAGACAGGGCAAGTTAGTGAGAACCTGTCCCAAATAAAAAAGGGCTGGAGATACAGTTCAGTGGTAGAGCACCCATGGGTTCAATCCCTAGCTTGGGACTCATGAGATGAGAGTCACCTAATTTCAATAGGACCTGAATTTTTCATTCCTACCCCTCCCCCAAATATTTTACAGCATGTAATTTACATTTAATGGATATCATAGTTATTCTTCCTTGTTAACCAAGCAGACGCCCAAACTACATGGAATATACTCCCTGAAGGAGGAGAGAGTTCCAGGCACATCACTGTATCACTCATAAAAATGAATTACTTTACGATAACTGCCTACAAAGATTGAGAAGCTGGGGATATAATCTACTTTCCCGGTTACCAGTAAAGTCTGAGTAGGAATTCTGTAAACCTTTTCTCTCCCACACCTCAAGCCTAGCCTACCTCTAGAATTCTCCTTAGAGGCACTCTTACACAGGAGGCTGTACCATGAGGGACCCTGCGTCCTTCCACAGCAGAGCCTGTGCTGCTGGCTTCCTCTATGTTCTCATCAAGAGGCTCCAGTTTGACAGCTCCTATGCCTTCCTTTACTGAGTGGCACGTTAATAAGCATTCACTGCTGCAGAATTCTCTGATGGCTTTTAATTTGCCTCCATAGGAAGGACCAAAGTTAACAGATCAATGTGGAAATCATGTTCATTTTTGGTCTCACCTTGAATTGCTGGAGGAAATGCCTAGCTGTTCCAACAAGAAGGAAAGAGGTCTATCTGGATTGTGTCAAGTTCAATAAGGAACTAAAAGCAACATGAATTGTTTGAGAGAGTTAAGAGAGTAGATGCTGTGTTTCAGCAATCCTGGTTTCCACTTCATGAGTCTGTCATGTAAGTTCTGGCACCTTTGCCCCTCTGTTTCCTGCCCTTTCCTCTTCAAGTTTGTGTGCTCACAACTGGTGTCCTATGTCCTATGCTCAGGTGTCTTGGCTTCATTGAACAGTCCTCTCTGTTCTCTTCTTGGAGTTTTCTTTTCCCAGCTTCCAACATCTTAGATCGAACTTCTTCCCTGACTACTTTTCTCCAGATAGAATAGGTAATTTACATCCAAATAGAGGTGATTTGCATCAAAACTGACCTTTCTGGGGTTCATTTCCTCAGATTCTTGCTTTCAGCTGGGAGCCAGAGACACCAGTACAGATAAACCCTCAGCAGAAATCCCAAAATAATGTGTTATCATCTCAGTGGAGAGGTCCCTGCTTAGTGTTAATAAAAACAACCGAAACAGAACACAAGGAGACTATAAAAGCATCTTTCACAGTTCCATCCAGGTGAGACAGAGTAAGGGGGATCTCAGTAGAGGACACTACACTGAGCCTTCAAAGGTGTATCCAGATGTTAGGCCACGGATGTTAGGTCACTTTTGGTGACGTGATATACTCTAAACTTCAGCCTACAATCCAGAGTGGTCAGCATCACTTTCTGCTTCTGTGCGGGTAACATCTGTGCTCTCTGTGGGACATCACAGAAACAGGTCTCCCAGGATTCTGCTCACAGGATGGGTGTGTGAATGTAGCCATCACAAGGTGAAGGTAGGAAGGGGATAGGATTGGGGGTGGAGGTGTGGAATGCACTAAGTTATCGCTTTAGTAAAGAGTAGTATTAAAGTCTTTGAAATCAGACATACCTGGGTGTGAGTTTTGGCAGAACCCTCTACTAGCTGTGTCTTTGAGCAAATTGAATTATTCAACCTCCCTGAGTCCTGTTTTACTTATGTATGTGTGCATGCATTATTTATTTATTTAATAAGAGGAACTCTCATACTGACTGGTTTATGGGCAGCAAGTAAAGAATGCTAACCCTTTATATTACAATCATATTCAGTATTCCTTATGATCCTATTAACTGCTACTGGTGATGTCACTTTGTACAGGGCTGGGTCCTTCTTGAAAACTGAGGCAGCACAAGGAAATCCATCCCCCTTCAATCCTCGATTCTTGTGATGAAGTCAGAAAGATTTTAGACATGCTGCTCAGAGTAACAGTCATGAGTTTATTGAAGGGATAGGAAAAGGGAAAGGGGGTGTAATCAAAGGAGGGAGTGGGTCCTCTCAGAGAGGAGAGGGACAGACAACATGCTTCTCCTGCACCCTAGTTTTATTGGGGATCACAGAGAAGTTTCTAGAAAGTCCTGCCCAGGTCCACTTCTTGAATTTTGACTGACAGCAAGATGACATCAAGACTTTCAAATCCCCACTGCCATGACAACTGTAGTTCCTTTTGCCCATGCTGACCGGTTCTAATTGGATTTTTAACCATAAATTCTTACAGATTTTATGGTTAGAAGGAATTATCCTTATCTTCCTGAGTTTCAGGAACTGGTCTGTGAAAAGGGTCAAAAAGTCTCCCACTTCAAGGTAACTTGGGCTCCTCTTATCAACGTTATTCTAGGCCTGCATTTTCCCTGCAGATAACAGGTGGTTTGCCGAGGAATGTGACATATCCACTTAAGACAGGCAGGGCTGCAGGTAAATTGCTTCTTGGAAAAGAAAGTATGTGGGGGTCAGCATAGTAGACCCATTTTATAGAATTATTTCCTTAACCTCATGTTCCCACCATGCACATCTGTATGTCCTTTATCAACTTTTCAGAGCGAAATGAAACTCAGAGGGTTTAAGTAATTACCCAGATTCACAACTGGTAAGTGGGGACCTGTACTCTCTGCAGAATGTGGGAGTGCGCCACTATATCACGTAGTAACGATACCTGAACACCCTCTGAGGTTGCAGTGAGAAGGCTGTAAAATGGTCTATGTACAGCAGCTCTACCAAGGCCTGGAACAGGCACCAAGAGATGTGAGTTCCTTTCCCTTCTCTTTCCCCTATAGTCAGTGCATTTGGCTCTTTGAATTCACTAGAGAAACGAAAACAGTTAGGAGACCTGTATTTGAATATGAATACACTGCAGCACTTATATCTGGAGAACTGAAGGATGCTGTCTGTTCAGTTTTTCCCTTACTAATGCAGCACTGGAAGGAAGACATGTAACTGTCTACAAGGAACTACAGACTGTCTGTCCAGGAAATGGGGCAGTTGGACTGATGTTAGAGAGCAGTGGAAACCAGGTGTGTCACCTGGATGAAACAGGAAAGCAGAGTTTTCCTCATCCCCTGGTATTCCAACTCCTTCTGAAATCAAATACCAACTATGATCTGGTGCATTTTTTATGAGCTGTGCACTCAGCCATGCCCAGAAACACTAGAAGTTTCCCTAGGGATAAATTAGCAAAACAACTCACCCCTCCCGAACCACCCAGGGTGTAGTATTTCCCCCACCCTCCTGAGCTTCAGTTTCCCTGAGAACAGCTTCTACTCAAAAGCAGGTCCCCAGGGCCTAAGTGAACGCTGGTGTCCGTGCCTGTGCGTGGGAATGAAGACAGACAGCTCCTGGCTGAAGCTGCACTTTAGGTCCCTCCAGGCTCCTAGAGAAGGAAGTGAAATCCTAGAAATACCTCTCCAGTTTTCTTATCAGACAGCAGGAAAGAGAAAAAAACCATTCAGAGGGATGGTGGCCAGAATAATCAGAGCCAATGGTTCATTAAAGCTTGATTTCCACCAACTCCATTAACATAAAATACTGCTTCCCCCTGGTCCCAGCAGGAGACCAGATCATTCCAGGACAGACTATTTGGATTTGCTTTCTTTACAATTGCCATACTTATTTTGGGTTAAAAAAAAAAAAAAAAAAAAAGGAAGAAGAAACAATCCCTTTTGTACACAGTTCTCTAATTCTTACTCTCCCTCCTTCCCTCAGAGAGGTCCCCTGTTCTGAGCAGAGGGTGAAGGGTCAGGAAGTGTGTGCAAGGGAGGTGTAGATGAGATCATATTTATTAAGCACCTCGAAGAGGCCATGCACTGTTCTGAGAGGCTTAAAGGAAACTTTTCTTAATAATAATCCTTTTATTAATAATCCTTAGAACAATCTCTGAAGTACATATAAGATCGTTCCTCATTTTAGAATTGGCAAAACCAATATAAAAAAAAAGCAACTGAATCAAAGCTACAAGGCCAGCAAATGCCTTCCCATAGGGTCCTCTTGTCCAGATGGCTCGTTGCCATGTTCTTTTGCACCCTTTGAGACCTGCCAGCTTCTTCTTTCCTTGACTGACCTTTCTTTGACTCTGCTCTTCCTGACCTTCAGTTGCCCTCCTGTCCAGGATACCTCTGGACTACCCCGAGTATGGAGGTGGCTCTCCACTTCACTGCAATTTGGCTGAGATATATTTGTCAAGAGTTACTTTGGCATAAAATGTCACAGACTCATCTCTAGAAACAAAAATATGGTTCTTCATGAGCAGAGACTAATTTAATGGAAGATATGGATGATTAAGAAGGCAGCAAGCAGGCCCTCTGAGAGGCACTCCTGAGTCTGAAAGAAAGGGAAGTGAGGCAAAGGATGGACCTGGCAATGCAGTTGTGGAAGATCAAGTGTCTTTAGTGAACTCTTAGTAACAAGGGTATCTTTCAACTTAATGGTAAAATACAGCCCTGGATTGCTCACTGTGGAGTCAGAATCTGAGAGCAACTTAGTGGGGCTGCTGAACTGCCCCAGGCCATCTAGGCCCAGGCCTGTGCCTGGCAGCAAGTAGATCTGTCTCACACAGACCAGAGAGCTCCTCAGTAGATAGAAGGAGCCAGACAGGAAGTTGGGAGTTGGCTGGGCCACTGAATAGATTCATGGTAGAGGACATACCAGTCTGTTAGTAATGTTCTGTATGTTGAAAGTACCACAGTAAATGCTGGCCTAAGGGACCCAGGACTAACCTGGATTCTAACAGTCAGTGTGACTCTGTATGCAGAGCACATCCACATCAAGGGCCTGCAACATCTTGCCTCGCACACACCCTGGTATTCACTGAACAGAGGTGCTGATACAGGCTCACTTCCTTCAGGGTCCTGAACTCGGGCACACATAGAGCAGGAGGGCTGATAGAAGGAGTGTGCCTGTTGTTAGAAGGGAGGGACAGGCTCAGGGGCAGAATGGTTGAGTAGCTTCCATGTCCCCATAGGTATGTTGTCTTATTATGCTTGTACCAACGTTGGGAGGTAGGTGCTGTTAATCCCATTTCCACAGACATGGGAATTAGCAACTGCCACAGGTCACACGGCTGTACATGATGACTCTTATGGACACTTACATCCATGCATTTTTCATTATATCAAAGCTCCTCTCATTGGAATATCACAGAGGAAGGCTCAGTTTTAAGTTAAGAGGGTTCCCCTGTGTTTTCTAAGATACATTTACTCCTGCTTGTTGAATAAAGAGAGGGAATTTGCATTAGTTTACAGTTGTATGACTGGAATTAGGGGAAATTAAAGATGGAAAACATTGAATCCAGAGAGAACTCCCCTGACAAAAAGTCACTTCCTATCTGCCAGTTATCCTGTGGCATCACGGTGGAGTTGAGCTTAGGCTGGGGTTGGGTGGTAAGTCAGTGTAGGGGATCACTGAGTCAAAACTGTTTTTGAAATTCTTTTAACTGGTCTGTTAAATAGAGTGCAGGGCCGCACTGCCTTCAATAAGCACGACATTGCTGTTTTGCCATTAGCACATATTTCTCTGTGCCTTTGTTTGGGTACCAGATGAAATGATTTGCCTGTGATTAGGGACCGTGTTGCATGAAAAATATACACTGCATCTTTAAGGACTAGACTTTACTCAAGGAGGAGAGATACTCAAGTCTAGAAAGACCTGCAGGAATGTAGAAATTGAGGGCTTGGCAGATTTAAGCCTCCCATTCTCTCTGACTCCCAGGCATAAGCTCATTGAAACGCAGGCTGTTTAGATATGTCACACCATTTCAATTATTCCTGGGTGTTCTCTGGCACTCCTCACTCAGCCTCTGTGTGCCCCTCCTCCCCTGGGTTGTTGCAGTTGCATAAGTCAAAAGTACACATGGTGTGCTTCTGTTGTGTCTCTGTGCAGAGAGGAGTTCCTGGCCATGCAAATCCAAAATAATACATCATCAAAGACTGTCCAATTAGCTCTGGAAGGCATGAATTGAGTACATATCTCTATTTGAAAACAGGTGACCCTTGTGTTTAGGGAATTTGTAAGTCTTTCAATAAATCAATGAACCTATGCTGTAAATGCCATGAGCTCACCAACCTTCTGAGCAGTTCCTGCCCCACTGTCTTTCATTCTGGTAACTTTATCACCTCTGTACACCAGTATGTAGTTTAACTGGACCCTGCTGTGCTTCCTGGTCCCCATCTTCCCTGGAGAGAAGGGATATCAAATGTGGACACATTAGCTTAAGGTCTTCTCTTTCAGCTTAAGAGGTACCTCATTTAATCAAGAAAAAATGAGGCATATCAACATAATTTGAAGGAAGATTTGGCTTGCTAAGTAGCTGAACTTCGATTCTTCCATATTGATTCAGTTTTCAGTATGTCTAGTGTGTGCGGCAATAGTGGCATTATTACTGTTAGAATGCTAAATTTCTGGAGGTCATGCACAATGTATTTCCTTCACATTGTAGAGTGTTAAAAGAATACAGATGGAGTATTATGGTACTGTTCACAGTGAGGCCCTCAGAAAGAGATGATTGCAGGGTTCTTCATTACAACATATAATTATAAGTACTGATACTCAATAAGAGCACCAGATTTTAAAAGAAATAAAGGCTATTTAATCTCGATGGCCCCAGATAACCGGTGTGGGTGCAGGTATGAATGGGGTGGGCATTGACACAGTATTATCTAGAGCCTTGCATAGCGGCTGGTTAACCGGAGGGTTCAGCTAATGTTTGTTGGATGAATAAATGGGAATTGGGTCATTAAGTGGGAAGTTGGTAAATTAGAGGATTACTTGATCGATATTTGATTTCCAACCATCACTGGAGCTTTTCCTGGTTGTTTTACACTGCTGTATTATTCAGGCATGACTGCGATGAATGGCCATTCCGTGGAGTGCCCTCGATCCTCTGTAGGTCTGAGTCGGCTCCTCTCCCCACGGCAGAAGCAAATGAGCTTCAGCCTTTTAAGAGTGAATAATAAACACACAGCCTGTTGGGTTTCAGCTGGAGTTATCGATGGAAAATGGCTTGATGAATAGTTCTCACTTGAGTGATGACTTGCATATCAGAAAGTAAATCTAGTAGAAAAGAAAATCTATCCACCAATTGCACTAGTAATGGAAGACTTATATCCATAGTAAGGACTCATTTTCTTAATTCTGGGTAACTCGGAACATTCACTCATTATTCCCATCTTATTTTCCCTGTTACTCCTCCAGAAAGGAAGCATTGCCTACATATGAGACATTGTTACCATGTTGTACTTACAAGTCACTTTTTTGTCTTTGAGACTCAAAGATCTTATACCTGCTTAAAACAGATACCCCAGGGAAATGTTATTTGCCACTTACAGTAACACCAAAGTACCAGAGTTGGTTTCTTTAACTGGCTTTACCCAGAGTACTGAGATGAGCACAGGGCTTTAGGAAATGATGCTGCATATTAAATCTCTACTATGTACCTGGTATATTGTTATTATTTAGGCACAGTGATCCTCTAGGGACAGTATTTTCTCTATTTCAGAACAAAGGAATCTATGGACTAAACTTTTGAAAAGTAACCATAGTTGTACAACCAGCACATTCTAGAATAGTGTCTTGAACTCAGGTCTGTGTGATTATAAACCTTGTATCTTGACCATTGATTATATCACCCCTCCAGACCAAAGAAAGCTAACTTGCTGGTGTGGATGAACAGGTCATATATTGACTGCATTTTTATATTTTTTTATATTTTTATCATTTATCAGGCTCCATTTCCTGATGTTAAAAATAATCAAATCTCTTCACACAGAATCATTTGTAATAGGCAGAAAAATGTCCGTGCCATCAAAAAGTTCCTTGTTCTAGTCCTTCAAACCTTCCCGGATGCAGGAGAATTAAAGTTGCTAGTCAGCTGACCTTAAAATAGGAAGCATATTTGGCCTGAATTATCCAAGTGGGCCCATAGAGATGACAAGGTCCAACAAGGAACAATGGGTTAACTATTGTCGGCTTTGAAGTGATGCATTCCAATTTGGGGGTGGGGGAGTCCAAAAACCCAAGAACATTTGTGACTTCCAGAGGCTGGAAAAGGCAAGGATGTGGCTCATCCATCCCCTAGAGCCTACAGGGAGTACTTCAACCTCTGGACACTTCTTTATGTTGTTTTAAGCCCCAAAATTGTTGTAAGTATCATTGGTAAGTACTTTATTGTAGCAGCAGCAAGAAACTAAGGTAGGACTCAGTGGGCCTTAAAGACAAAAGAAAAGCAAATGAAGAACAAATATGCAAATAATAAGACCAAAAACAAAACACTCAAACAAGCAATACCAAGGGTATTCGAACTTGTTGCTCTCCTTTCAGTTCCCCAATGGAAGGAGGAGACTGTGATTGTCTCTTGACCACTGAGCTGTTCCCCATCCCTGCAGTCTTCTGACTGGTTCTCCAGCTCTGGCATGCATCAAGTCAGATATGTTGGGGGCTGTGCCATGTTGGTGGCACCAGGATGGCACCTGATCACATCGGCAGCGAGGAGGTTAATTGACATAAGCACACTCAGGTGATTTATCATCCACGCACACAATGTATGCGCATGTGTTCTCAAGCACTCCTAATTGTGCCTGCTCGGACTTCTAGCGTCCGGAGGTGATATAAGCGTAGGCGGAGCGAGACAGCACAACAGCAGCCAGAAGAAAGGAAAAACACGCGCGGCAGCAGCGAGTAGGGGCAGCGGCGGAAGGCAGATCGCAGAACGGAGAACTGAGACACATCACTAAAGCACCTTAGGTAGACGTACCCTTAGTTCACAGGATGGAGGACGCACCAGTAAGAAGCAGCAGACCTTAAGTGAGGCGTAGCAAGTCTCTCTTCCTCTAAGCAAAGCCTGTCCTTCTCTCAAAGTCTCTAAGCAAAGTCTCTCTTTCTCTCTGATAAGCAGTCTCTCTCTCTCTCCTCTCAAAGCAAGTAAACCTCATTTCCTCTATCCTCTATAAACAAACAAGCAAGAAAGCAGTGCACTAAAGAGAAAGATAGAAGTAGCTCAGTTTCCAGTCCACCACCCATAAGACCTGTGCAAGTTGTTGCTGCAAGCGGTGACAAATATCCACAGATTTTGTACCGCAAAGAGCCAGCGACAAGATAGGGCTTGGTTAATCAAAACACAGACTTCTGGGACTCAACTCCAGGGTTTCTGATTCAATAGCTCTGGAATGAGGATCAACAATATGTATTTGTGACAAATTTCCAGGTGATGCTGGTGACCAGAGACCACACTTCAAGACTGGTCTAAGCAGTAGTTCTTGGGAGGGTGATAGACTATTCAGTCTTTAACATTACTTTATTTTTATTAATTTTTTTTTATTTGTTCTTTTTAGATCTACATGAAAGTAGAGGGTATTTTTACATATTATACATGCAAGGAGTATAACTTATTCTAATTAGGATCCCATTTTTTGTGTTTGTACATGATGTGGAGTTTCATTGGTTGTGTGTTCATATATGAACATAGGAAAGTGATGTTTGATTCATTCTACTGTCTTTCCTACTCCCAACCTTTTCCCTTCCCTTGATTCTCTTTTGTCTAATCCAAAGAACTTCTATTCTTTCCTCCCCACTATTGATTTCAATTCATAGAACTATCAAAACCTACTTCCATTCTTAGAACCAATGGTTCAAAGGAACAATTTTTCCCCCAAAATGCCAACACTTCCAGAATTCCAAGGCCTAAAGGGGCACAACTTGCCTGTTGATATTCATTCTCATCCACCAGAGATGGCATTCATCTGCCAATCATTTTCTACTATCGGCTTCTCTATTTTCTCTCCCTCTGACAGTTATTAAGAAGAGATGCTCAAAGGAAAGAAACTGAATCATCATTCTCACTGAGGGTCCACCCCACACGTAGTCATATGTGATCTTGATATTTTTTCCTAACTATTCCAGTGCATAAGATCATAATATTCTCACTGAACTAATAAACTTTTCCAAAGGCAAGGAGATCTATTTGTGTACCTTGTTACCATGCTATTTCTCTACTAGTACCTGGGCACCATTACTGTTCAGAAATGAAGGCTCAACTGTGTCCCTTAACTAATACCCCTTCCCCCATGGGAGTACTAGACATTTGAAAATTATTTTAATTTTCTTTGATTATATTTTTTATATTTTTTAATTTTAGGAATAAAATTTATAATTGCTTAAAACTCGAGTCCATAAAGGTTCTCTGTATATCGTAAGAAGCAAAGAAACCGGACTTGAGTGCCAGTAGAAAAGGTTACAAAATGGAAGCCTACAAAGCAAACTGTTTGGTTTGGTTTGCTAAAGACTCTATTGAGATGCCAGTATTTAAAATTCAGTGGATTTTTCAGACACACCAGACTCATTCTCTTGATAAGTTGACAAATTTAGACCTATATCCCTGCATGGTCATAATCAGTGAGAACTGAGTGGTCCCACTGTCCTATTTAGTTGGGGACTATACGCTCCAATTTGCCAACTGGTCTGCTTCACTCAAGAATATTACCTGTCCAACCCTTGTAGAAATATGAGTTCGTAATCTTTATTTTCATTGTGTTTATTCACCTCTGCATTAGCTCCAAATTTTTCAAGGTCTGAACTGGCCTGTGCCAACCAAGTCATGCCAAATACAGCCAAGTCTCTCCACCTCATGTTGTGGGTCAGAACAAACCTGAGCCAAATCATCCTGACATACAAGGAGCACACCTGGCTTGCTGGGCATTGCCCAAGGGAAACCACAGGCCATAGCACCTGCTCATATACACATGGAAGCTTCAACCATAAGCAAGTTGACCTGGAACTTGAGAATCCTAGGAAGCTACGACCCTTGATTTTGATTCCCTTAACTGAATATCAGAACAGAAATCTCAATGCTACAACTTGTGTGTGATTAGACGTCTAATCAAGTAAACAGGATACTGAAATGTGTCATTGGAGGTGTCATCCTCCCATGTTACATGGGATAAGAAGTTGATATCTTCGAAAACGACAACTGGCTTGTGTCTATGGTGGCTATCTAGGGTTCACAGGTATGACTGACACCGGCCAAACTCACTGTGTGTGCTCAGCAACTTGCCTTGATAAGTCTATAGAAGCTGGGGTTGCAGGCCAATGACAAGTTAGAGAAGAAAGTATTTCCTTTCAACTGAATATCTCTCTCTTTGATTTTAGAGAGTCTTTTTCTCCTGGAGTAAATCGAAGTTTGGATTGGGAGACCTCTCTTGCCATTTGTCATTCCCAGTAACACCAGCTCTATCATATTTTAATTGTTTATTTATTTATTTGCAAAACTAAAAAATGCACTCAACATTTTGTCTTTCCTCATAGAAACCTGCAGCACATTTTTGTTGGACCTTTCTCATTTCTGCCTTCTTTAAAAGAAACAAATAAATCTCTAACACCAAATCTTGCCTGTATGAAGGGATCTTTGCCAAATGAGTGTTTTTTTTTTAAACATATTTTTCATAAGAACTACATTTGACTCGATTCTAATATTTAAAGAGATGGAACACACTTGGAAGAGAAAAGGGGGAATTTTGAAAAGAGATTGCAGGGTCTCTTTTCACAGGGCTGCTTGTAGTATAGGCCCTACCGGATGGTTGTAGGAAATGCTATTACAACTGTTTGATAAAGTGGCACACAGGACAGGGAATCTTTCGGTTGGCTCCTCTGGTCTTTAAAATAGATGTTGCCCAATGTTGAGCTCAGAAGTCAATTAAATCTGCTCCCATAAGCAGAGGAAGTGTGTTCTTTTAAGAAGACTTTTCAAGATTCATTTTAGTTGATGTACTTCGTTAAGACTGCTGGAATTTTAGGCATGACCACTTTTATAGTTTGGTGTTGAGCAAGATAAACACAAAAAGAGTGAGCATCCCATAAGCTTTGGCATCTCAAACATGACCTGGTGTGGTAGCTGGGATCAGAAACGTTCCCCCAGAACTCATGTGTTGAAGACTTGGTCCCAGATGCAGCAGTCTTCAGAGGTGGGGCCTCTTGGCAGTGATTGGATTGTGAGGCTCTGACCTCATCATTGGGATAATTCCTTGATGGTCTCTAACTTCATGGATGAGTAGGAGGTGATGGAAACTTCAGGAGGTAGGTCCTAAGTAGAAGTAAATCACTGAGGGCTGTGCCCTTGAAGGGTATATTTTGTACCTGACCCCTTCTCTCTCTATTCTTTCTGCTCTTGGCCACTATGAGGTGAAGAGTAAGACTCTACCATGTGCTCCCCACAGTGATGTTCAGCCTCACCACAGGCCCAGAACCATGAAGTCAAGTGACCATGGACTGAAACCTCTCAAATCATGAGCCCAAAATAAAGCTTTTTTTCCTATTAAATTGTTTCTCTCAGATATTTTGTCATAGTAACAGAAAGTTGACTAATATATCCGAATTGCCTAGGTGTCCCTAAATCCACTGAGAGGTGTCCTCAGAAGAAGAGATGATAAGGGAGGAAAAGAAGAATATGGAAGAAAGCAATAGGAAGACAGAAGCAGAGGTGACAGTGATGTGGTGACTGGCTTCCAGAAGCTGGCAGAGAGGCCTGGAGGGGGTTCTCTCGGTTTCCAGAAGGAACCAAACCTGATGATACTTGGATCTTGGAATTTAGCCACTTGCTTACCCATGTTAATTTCTCAGATGAGGAAAGTGTGTTTGTTGCTTGCTTTCCTATCTTCTGTTGGTCTTTAAAACTCAATTCAAAAGCCACCTCTTCCAAGAAGCCCTCTTGGATCCTCAATCTGATTTATGTGCCTTCCCTCATTGTGTCCTCATAGCCTATGCTTTCCTCTACCCAGGCTATTTTACCACAGTACTGTAATTCAGATTTACCTGTTTGTCAACATTACATAGGCTGTGACACCTTTAGGGAGAGGGTCAGGTCACCTATCCCTTCAATTTTATATGCACAGTGTCCTCCGTAATAATCACTTGCACCCATTGACCATGCTCTCCCCACTCCAACATCCTCTACCATCCCTAGCACAATTCTATTTCAGCTTCTATAATATTAACATTTTTATTCCATAAATGGGTGAGATCACTTCAAAAAAATTATAAGTATAGTATCTAGCACATAAAAAATGTGAGCTGAATGAATAAATGAATAAATAATATCCTTTGTTCAAAGAGTTGTTTTATATTTCTTTATCCTTGAAAGTAATTCTTTAAAAACATCTTTCACCCATTTAAGTGTATAGGGACTATACTAGAAGAACAATAGAACATTCCCAGAAGCCTGTATACACTCCTTATAATTTATTAGGATAGCAACTGTTTAACATGAGCCCTGGAGAATTTTCTTCCCTGCCCTCTCACTGCCCCTTACTCATTTTTAGGTGTTTTGCTGATTTCAAGAGAGTTTTAGGAGAAGAAAATGCAAACACTAAGAAAACAGCAAGACCCTGAGCATTAAAGAGAAGAATAAGTGGATCTCAGACAACAATGAGAACTTGAGGAACCAGGGAGCAGGTAAGAAAAGGGGCAGAAGACTGTCCACATAGAGCCATCAAGAAAGGAGAGAGAAAAACATTCCCTGTCTCTCATGTGGCATTTGATTGACATCGTTTTGCCAGAAGGCCTACAATGACAATGGAAAATCTGAGGTGCCTTATAAATTCCTTCACCTTTTCTCTAATCCTTCTAGTAGCAATATAAAAGAAGAGGAAAAGTAAGCAATGTCAGAATGCTTTCCAATGAAGCTGAGAAACAAGGCTAGACAGTATGAATGAGACGTGAATCAGAGTAAAAAACAAATAGTGCCTAGATCATGCCTTTAATATCTATTTGTATAGGTACTGCATTTTCCTAGAAGGAATCAAAGCAGCATGTAAATGAAGTCTACTCAACACCTACAGTTCTGAACAAGCAAAGTTCAGAGTTGAGGGAGAGAGAGAAGAGTGGTAGGTTTTGGAATGAGACAGCCTGGGTCAAAGCCTGCCTCTAGCACTTTCTAGCTGGATGACTGTGGGTATATTATTTAACCTCTCTGTGCTTCAGCCTCGTCAGCTGTAGAATGGGGTGTATTCATAGAGTCGGCCTATGGACAGGATGAACTGACGTATGTTGAGTACTCAGGGATCATCAGCACTGAGTGAGAGGTATTATACATTGTGAAAAATAGAACTCCATCCTCTCACTGTCCTTCAGGAATTGTCCATATTTTGCAGAGGGAGAGACTGACCCTCAGAGAACAAGTAACCTACACAGAGTCACAAAGTTAAAAGGTGCCAGTGACTGATGTGAATCCAATTCCCACTGGCTCCAAAACCAAATGCTCTCTATGACCCTGCTCTGATTCCAGGATTTTCTCTCATCCTTCCCTACAGCTGAAGTCACCGAGTTTTTCCCAGGGGCTGTCTGTAACATAGTCATTGGTCATACAGACATACATTTTCTGTGTTCTCTTTACTTCTCTTTTTCCATTTTATTCTACCTCCCTTTCCATGTAGTATAATACCCAGCCTGACTCTAGGAGAGGTCACAAATGGGCATATGTTTCCTTTCTTTTATTCTCTGCATGTTAATACTTTAAGGAAACCCTTTGGGGAAAGATGTTACAAAACTAAAATGCAAGATCCTCCCCAGGAACACATTCAGCACAGAGCAGTTGATCTTGCACTCACTTGAAGGGCACAGGACCACCCTGCACAGCAGATATGTCCCACCCCCCTGGGTGCTTGAGAGCCTGCAACATGCAGTTGAAGAGGCAACTCCCAGGGCTCAACTCGGGTCGCCTTCTTACAGACACCCCTGACTCAGCACAAGTAGATCTGCCCTAGCCAGACTCTGCAGAGATTGGAAGCTTCAGAGTCAGACCTGGTCTTAAATCCTCCATGTCACCTATAGGAGCTGCTCAATTTTACCTCCATGAGCTTCAGTTTTCTCAAGCCATACTGATTGATACATTTCGTCATGTGATTGCGCTGAGGATAATAAAGCATACAGAGGGCCTGGTGTCTAGAATGTGCTCAAGGTGCCACATGTATTGATTGATATAATTTGTTACAAACAATATGATGCCTACTATGGTAAGTTTGAAATAAATGTTCCCAATGGATCCCAAGAGCAACTGGAGAGAGAACAGAAATTAATTAATTAATTAATTAGTTATTTCCAAAAAACTAAAAATAGGGGAAGAGAAGCTTCCTCCATCTTCAAAACATAAAGCACCGACCAACATTTACTCTGGAGGTTTTGATAATGAATTTCTATTTTAATTGACGCTGCAAACAATCCATGCTTTTGCTCACAACACACTCATTCTCTTGGAGACGCTGTGCAGGAAGGAGCTTTTAAATCAGTCAGCAGGCGTAATGAACTCCAATTTTCCTTCGACAAGGGCAAAATTACAAACGTGCTTTTCACTTCCAGACAATTAATTAATTTGTTTACACGATTTCTTTGCTTTGTTTTATTTCATAATTCTTTCCTCTCCACTTGCCTAATCTCAAGGGTTTATTATTAACTTTTTCAGGTGTGCCTCCAGGGTACAGCGGAGTATAATTTAAGGGGCAGCCTTAGCTTTAATGAATTTCAGAACAGGAGATGAAAGAATAACATAGACCTCAAAAAACTATTCTAGAAGACAGTTTTAACAGTTTTCACAGGTGTAGATTATATTCTTTCTTGAAATGTAAGATTGCCTATCATGGTACACCTCTACTGTCCATGTCTAGGAAGAGACCAGTGTTTTTCCTGGTGTCCAGCAACAGGAAGTTTTACAGTGTATTTTCTGTTCAGGATCTTAAAGCTGCCCCATCAGACCCCAGATTTTTCATCTTTCTGGTGTTCTGGGACATTATGTGATCCATTCTCATGTAAATTGTGTTTTTGCCCAAATGATCATTGCTGCATTTCTATTATACATTCATATCTCTGGATTTTTAACTGCTAACAAACCATCCTTAGCAGGCAAGAGCTTTTCGCATTTTTTCCCTTTCCTTTTTTTTTTGGTGTGTGTGTGTGTGTGTGTGTGTGTGTGTGTGTGTGTGTTTGTTTTTTAGATGTTGCTATGCTTTTGATTGATTTGGCGGTCTCCCATAATTTGATGCTTTTAAACTCTGAATAGAATTCACACAGGATCCCCTGGGAGAGCTTCATTTTAAAGAGCCAATACCAAAAGTCATGAAAAGTTCTGATCTCTGGTCATTCAAAAGGCTCAGAGAGTTTAAAGAGGTTGAGTTTGAACGTTTCCTTATTTTTTCTTTTTTTCCTACAAATATAGTGCCTCCTCTGTGTAAGACATTGTGTTGGGCACTTGAGATATTAACCCATTTTAATGCATTAACTTATGTCATTGTCAGTCTTAGAACTCCCCTTTAAATGAAGTAGCCAGTGGCAGTACTTTACACAGACACATCATCTTTTGTACCACATCATGTCACAGCCTTGGTCATAAACTGGGCAGCTAATCTAAGTATGCCAAATGACATTTATGCCAGGGATGGAAAGGTGACTTGAACAAATCAGTGGTCTTCTTTAAGCTTCAAAATTTTCATCTGCAGTATAATACAACCATACTACAATGATCTCTAAGCTTTCTTCTAGTACAACATGACCTATTCTATGACCTTTACAATTTGCTCAGCAGAAGATGGAAAAGAATGAGAAGAGTCCAAGTGTCCCCAATTCTAAACTTTTTGCTTAATGAAAAATAAAATGCATTCAAAGTAAGGAGCACATTTTCGAATTGAGTACATGTATTAGGTCTTAATTGCTACAAGTTGTTATCAATTACTATTAATTACTGTAAAGCATTAAGTAACCTGAGGATTCTGACTTGAGCTATTTCCCCAGCTCTGGATAATGAGAATGAACTCAGATCATTTGTCCACTCTTTTGTGTCTTTTAACGTGTACAGCTATTATAAGTTAGATATACAATAGACATTACTTCATCATTAATAGTTGGTATCATTATTGGTATACAACAAACTGATTTTGGGGTGATGGAATTTACATATTTTGATCCTCATCAGGATAACCGATATTCCAAGAATTTTTGGAGAGAATACCGAATATGCTGGGAGGATTTTTACTGGTTTTCAGATACTAAATTACTCTCACATGAATGTGAAATCACCTGTCAAATAAAAGAGGGGGTGACACAGTAGGCAATGTATTCAGTAACAAATAGGGGATCTGAGCTAAACCAAGCTAAGCTCTTAAAACTCAAAATCATACCTCCTCTGAATAATTGTAGGTAGTTGGAAAGTCATTTCCTATAAATGATGTTTGGTGCTAGGGTAGAGGGTTACATTGCACTGAATGAAACTAAAATATGCTGGGATCTTTACCATCAGCCTGCTAAAGGAGGTTTAGAAGCCTCGAGTTGACTCACTTGCTTTAATGTGAACTCCCAAACTAATTAGCTACGCAATTATGTGCAGGCTTCTTAAACTCAGTTTTTTCATCTGTAAAATGGGGATAATATCTACCACATAAACCTTTTGTGATAAATAAATAAGTAAAAAATAATAAAACAGTGCATGTCTTATTGTAAGCACTTGAAAAGGATAAGGGATTATTATAATTTTGTTTCTTGTGATAAAGAGACAAATATTGGGCTGATGTGATTGAGACTTGACAGGCCCTAGCAAAGTTCAGTTGCAAATTCTCAGGTTTACTCTTTTGATCATAACAATTCAGAAACACAATTCAAACCTTAATTGGGCAGATTTTGAGGGTTGCTAGGAAACCTTCCCTGTACCGGCAAAGATGTAGTTCCCCGAAAGAAGACATATTGCGATATGTGAATGTCCCAAATGCATGTTTATTTTTTAATTCAGCAAATATTTTATTTATTAACAGTATCAATCATTTCATCAGTTCCTTTTCAATCTTTAGTGAAAATAATAACACAACCAAGAGAAGATTGGGGGGAGAGTGTTATGGTTTGGATGTAAGGTGTCACCAAAAAGTTCATGTGTAAGGCAAAGCAAGGAAGTTTTAGATGAGAAAGGATTGGGTTATGAGACCTCAACCTAATCAGTGAGTTAATCCCCTGATGGGATTAACTGAGTGGTAAATGAAGACTGTGGAGTGTGGCTGGAAAAGATGGGTCATTGGGGTGTGCCTTTAGGGTATATATTTTGTATCTGGCAAGTGGAGTCTCTCTGCTCCCTGATCATCAGGTGAGCCACTTCCCTCTGCCACCTCTTCCGCCATGATGTTCTGCCTCACCTTGAGCCCTGAGGAATGCAACTGGCTATCTATGAACAAAGACCTCTGAAACCATGAGCCCCTGAATAAACTTTTCCTTCTCTACAATTGTTCTGGTTGAGTCTTTTAGCAACAGGAGCAAAAAAGCTGATTAACACAGACAGTGAAGAAATGGACAAAGGGGAAGAAGACCTGGAATTCTGGAATGTAGGCATGGACCCAATGGTCCACTGTGATACTGAGACCTGGGACATTTCTCTGCCTTTTTTACATCATGACACAAAGAAAAGACCTTGCGAGGGGTTCGAAGGCTCAGCACATTGTCTCACACTGACATGTACTGTTTTGGAAGTTCTGGCTCGAGGCTTTTGTACCAGTTCAAGGTATACAGAATGGTACCCAAGAAGGAGAAAAAAAAATTAATATTTCTCACTTATTTCTGTATTAGCATAGTTATTTTGTTTCTCATGGTTTCTAAATATTAAAATTACATGACCAAATTTAAATATTAGAAAAAACCTACTTAATTATTTGCTACAGTTAAGGTAGGTTATACTCTGCTGCAGCAACAAATTAGATGTCTGTATCTCTCTCTCTCTCTCTGTCACACACACACACACACACACACACACACACACACACACACAAAGCACAGAGGCTTATTTCTTCCTCAAGCAAATGCTAATGTGGGAGGTTGTTGTTCTGCCTCCACCTTAAATAAGGTCCTCAAGAATTTAAGACCTCCATAGCACAGAGAAGAGATGGAAAAGAGAGAGAGATAGGAAAAATTTGGTGCTATGGTTTGTATCTGGAAGGTCCCCAAAGGCTCCTGTGTTGAAGGCCCTGTCCCATGTTCAGAGAGAGGACTTTTGAGAAATGTCTGCTTCATGAGGGCTCTGACCTGGTTTGTTCATTAATTCATTGAAGGATTCATAGGTGAGTGGACAATTGAGAAGTGTTGGAAACTTTAGAAGTGGGAACTAGTTGAAGGAGTTAATCCTTTTGGGGCAATGAATGTTCTTGGGGACTATATCTTTCCCCCAGGCCCTTCCTCTTTCTTTATCTCTCTTCTTTCCACTCACAATGAGGTAAGCAACTATTTCCTATATGCCATTACTAAGACTCAAAGAAATGAATCAGAGACCATGGTCTGAAACCTCTGAGACCAAAACCAAAATAAATATTTCCTCCCCTAAGTTGATTTTCTCAGGTATTTTGTCACAGTGATAAAAAAACTGACTAACACACATAGGGATAACTCTAAACTGCCTCAGCCCAGAGTGACACATTTCACTCCCGCTGACAGAACACTGATGAAAATTTGCTTGAAATCTAACAGCAACAGAGACTGGAGAGTATAGGGGACACATGGATAATGGATGTGCATAATTTTTGCCCCACTTGATTAAATTACTCTCAATTTTTGGATGATATATTACTGTCATATTACTGTCTATTATCTCACTAACTTCTGTTGCTTTTCTCTTAGCAAATTACGTCTCAAGCCAACAGAGACTTAACAGATGCCCACTAAGTGCAAAATATTACATCTAATTACTTATGCTCAAAAAATACTTGACTAGCTATCATGGTCTGAGCTCATCTCATGGCTAGAGTGGCATCTTTCATTGTTTCATTGATCATATTCAAGATCCCTAGACAAACACAGCTTGATCATTTTCTTAATCCTGAATTTATATGTTTTTCCTCTGACCTTATTTGTGTTTGACAAACCTTGGTGTAAAATTTTCTCTGACATGTTGGAAATATTTTGCTTTTCCCATGGTATGCTTTATAAAATTAGCATACTCTAAAAGTCTCATCACATTATCCCCACTCACTCTTTCCTTACCTGGATACTGTGACATGTAATACTGTCCTGTTATTAATGAGTCTATCTCAATGTCCTGTCCTTCCTTCTTTAAACTGACAGATGAAATTATTCAAGGTGAATTTGGTGAAAAATGATTGAATGCTTTGACCAAAGTTCAAATCCAAGTCAATAAACTCCATGTCTTGCATTAATAATCTGCTCCTTATGGACCAAGTATCTAGACTTCTTAGAGATCACAAGGTTTCTACAAAACTCAAAAATTAGGGTACAACCATGAAATCAGCTGAACAGTTGCAATGGGACTTAACCACTTCAAAGAGGATTGGAAGGAGGGTGTACTACTAATTAAGCTGTGTATTTAAATACAATTGTAATAAATGAGACTGGAGGGTTGAATTCTTATCTATTTTCTCAATGCAAATGTTGAAAGTCGCAACTTTTCTATTGGGAGATAAATGGTAATGGAGCCTAGAGATAGAAAACATTAATGAAGATACTTTTCATGGTTCTATAAGATAAACAGACTAATTCTAAAGGCAATTTATTTTAGAAGACCAGCTTTGCTCTATATTGTTTCCATGTTTTCTGTGAATTCTCAGGAAAAAAAGGAGGTACAATGAAGAGTTCGATGATGTTGTAGATTTAAGCCCCTGAAGTTCCAGTACAGTCCCAGCACAGAATTGCTTTGCTCACTGACACAAAACCGCTGACTCTGTACCCGAGGAAGTAGCAATCCATTCCCCTTCCTGGGTTTCACTCTAGTTCTGATTGTGCTATTTCTTTTTTCAATCACAGCTGACATTTTTTGACAGTCCATTCAAAAGAAAGGGAAAAGAAAGAAAGAAAGAGAGAGAAGAAAAGAAAGGTCCTCTTTCTTCAAATCCAAATAGGTGAGGGAAACAAGCAAAGAAGAAACCTGCATTGTTCACCTAGAGAGGTGCGGTAAGAAGAGTTTGCTCCCAGACCTTTCCCCCAAGACCTCAGAAGTACCCTTTCACAGAGTCCTGTGTGCTCACCCCTGCCAGTAAGCCCCAATCCTATGATGTACAATTCCAATTTAAAACGTGAAATAACAATAGTTGCCATGTAATTGTTTATAGAGCTTCATTTTTGTTGTGATCATTGATCTAAATCTTCATTTTAAGTTTGCCAATGTGAATGCCCCTGCTCCATCTACATCAGTCTCCTGCTAATTAGACTAAAGCTCTCAGAGCACAGAACTTTGGGCAAATATTTTGGGGTATGGGAGAGTCCAGCTGTTTATGTTTACACTTAGAGATGCTAATGGAACTAACTTGAGAATCTTCCAAACATGCTGCTTTTAAAGGCATATTCAAGACATTTTATTTTAAGGCCTTTTTTCCAACTTATCTCCACTTTAGGCTCTGGAAGAAGAAGGAAGGAAGGAAGGAAGGAAGGAAGGAAGGAAGGAAGGAAGGAAGGAAGGAAGGAAGGAAGGAAGGAAGGAAGGAAACAAAAAACTATAAAAACCTCAGAAAGACTTGATTTCAAAGCAGAATAGAACTTTATGGAGTAAATATAAGTAATTAAAAATCAAACAATTAATTACTAGGATTTCTTTTTTTTTTTAAATCATAAATTTACATAGAGCAATGTTGTTTGATTCATTCTGTTATTTTTTTCCCCTTTCCCCCCCACCCCTCCCACGCCTCTTTTCCCTCTATACAGTCCTTCCTTCCTCCATTCTTACCACCCTCCTTATCCCTAATCCTAAACCTAACCCTAACCCTAATGCTAACCCCTCCTACCCCTCCATTATATCCTTGGCCTCTACCCAAAGGACTTAAAATCAGCATACTACAGAGATACAGCCACATCAATGTTCATAGCTGCTCAATTCACCATAGCCAGATTGTGGAACCAACCTAGATGCCCTTCAGTTGATGAATGGATAAAGAAACTGTGGCATATATGTACAATGGAATATTACTCTGCCATGAAGAATGATAAAATTATGGTATTTGCAGGCAAATGGATGAAATTGAAGGATATCATGCTAAGTGAGATAAGCCAATCTCAAAAAACTAAAGGATGAATGATCTCGCTGATAAGAGGATTTCTGTTTTTAAATGAAAATGAACATCAGTTGGTAGTTTTCAACTTTGCTTGGTGTGATTCTGCATACTGACAAATTAGCTTCATATGTGTTTACATTTGACAAAAGAATGGGAGAGCTGAATACTGATTCACCCCCCACCTCCCATTCTCTCTCTAGAAATCTCATTCCCCTTTATATCCTTTCCTGAAATCATTAAGCATCAAAATTTCAGAAGATAAATTTATTCTTCCAGAAAAGACTAATTGATTTCAATTTATATACTTTTAGCAGTTTTTTTTGAAGCTTGAAAGATTATTTTTATCGCTTGCCGTCAGAGAATTATTTCTTTTAGTGGAACACATGTTTTAATATGCAGTTAACCATGTAACCAAACCATATTTTCTCACCTATGTGTCCTGTGGCGTAAGTGCTGTGACAGTCATGTGACACACGTGTCCCCATTGCCCCCTCATGAACAGAGGACTGGTCTTCACACACATTAAACCCCTTGCTCAGGATCTAGTAGGTTTTGAGAGGTGGAGCTGCAACTCAAACCCAGGTCTGTGTGACACCAAACCACACTTTTTCACTAAGCCACACTTAATTCTCTGATGAGGAAGTTTACTGTGTCACAAGTAAAGTCGAAGAAAGGAAAAAAGAAATTCATTCGTTTTCCACACCACCAAAAGACCTACCATGTTTGAGAACCTGTGATATCATTTGCTCACCTGATTTGCTAAATCATTTTCTAGTCTTACTAAAGATTTTTAAACACAACATTTTCACCATACGAATTTTAGGAAATACTGTTAAACAAAAAGATGGGACTCAAAATACTCACTGTTTACAACTGAGGAGATCTCTCTCTATATACCATTCCATTATGTGGTTGATGCAGATATAATAATAGGTATTACTAAATTGCATCTGTTATAATTCACTCTAATTTTTGCCCCAGATTTTTGGAACATCTATCAATGTAACTAAATATTAGCTTTAAATATTAAATTAATAGTCTTCTAAAATATTACATTGAAGTACCTGATGTGTATTTATAATAACAGAACAGTCAATATCACTCCTTTCTACCTCTCGTTCAAAAATATGACAATAGTAACAACCACTGTCAAGTTCAAGTGTGATGGATGTCCCCGCTAGCCACTTGCCAGCACTTACTGGCATTGGGTATTTATCTGCTTCTAAACAAGAACATTCATGAGAAACTATAACAATCTTTGCTGTAAATAAATCTTTACCTGCTTTCCTGATTATTTTCTATAAGATGAATAGCTTTAAATGGAATTGGTTGGTTAAATTCACAAATAGCTTAAAAGCTTTTGATATGCTTTTCCAAATTTCCTTTTAAGGAAACTACACCAATTTCTAACACCACCTGCAACATATGGAAATAAGTGTTTCCTGGGATTGTTGCCAAAAATAAAAAAAGACTTTATGGTTTACTATCGCACCTCCTCCCCACTCTGCCTCCTTTAGCTATTATTACTATTTTTTTTAGTTTTTTTTTAAAAAATTGTTCTCTTTAGATACACATGACAGTAAAGTATATTTTGACATATTATACATACATGGAGTATAACTTATTTTAATTAGGATCGTGTTCTTGTGTTATATTATTTAAATTTATTTTAATATGATAGGAAGAAAAAAAGAAGGAAATCTCCTTTTTTAATGGTGTCATTTGCTTCCCCAGTACAGTTATTGACATCAGTTTAATATTTTGGGACTTCCCTACCCCGAGTATTTCTCCCATGCTTCCCTTCTTTCCATCCACAATCTGCCTGTCTTTGGGGCTTCTCTAGAAATCCTCTCCTGCCACCATCCCCAACCAGCAGCGTTCCCCCACTTAATCAGAAAGCAGGTATTCTCACTACTATTTATTAGATAATTAATTGTGCACTGCTGCAACAGTTTGCTCTTAAACTCTTTTTAAAATCTAATTGCCATTGTGACAGAATTGGGGCATGGGACCTTTAAGATGTTCTGAGGACAAGAGGGCTCTCCCCTGGCTAACATCATTATCACAGGAGTGGGCTAGTTACTGAGGAAATGGGGTCCGCCCCTCTGTCTATCTCTCCTTCCACCGTGTCTTTCCACCTTCAGGTGACTTCCACCACATTATGTGGCAAGAAGAACCTCACCACGTGCCAGCACCTTGATATTAGACCTCCAGAACTGTGTACAAATGGACTGAAACAACCAGGTTGAAGCATCTCTAGTTCTTGTTTTATTTTGCTGTCTTAAACTGTTGCTTAGTTTTGAATCATTTAATTTTCCCACACGTAGCTTTTCTTTTGCATTTTGTACCCCACACACCAAGGAGATATAGTAGAGTGCCTTGCATTTAAAATTCCTTAAGTATCTACATGTTTGTTTCTTTCCCAGCTTTCGTAGTTATATATTGTTACATGCATCTATTTCCTTGCTTATTATCTCTCTCTCTCATTAGAGTCTAATGAGGACAGCTGGTCTATGTCTGTAAAATCAAGTGCCTAGCTCTGTAGCTGGCAAATGCTAGGCACCTTATAAATATTTGATATTGCTTGAATTGGAAGAGCATATGAATTTTCCAGAGAAAAAGATTTTCCCCTTCTTGGTTCCAACAAATAAATGATCAGGAGCAAAGGTCTTAGACCTAGACAGGGTTAAGTGCTAAAGTTTCATAGACTGGAAAATGTAGGTAGAAAAATTCAATTTTTTCATCATGAACTACGTTAACAGACACCAAGGACCAAGAGATCTGGTGTAGGTTCTTTCATTAAAAGACCCTTTGTCTATTTTCTATGGAACAAAAATAACTTGCAAGTTCAGAGGTATGACCCAGGCCTCAGCCAGAGAAACTTCTGGAGACTGTTTCCTTTCTCACAGTATCCAGACCCTCTGCCCACTTCCCAGTCTATTCATAATATATTTAACTCCTTTTTCAATCTGCATCACCCCAAATTCTTCTTGAGCAACCTGCTTAATTAGAAAGGTAGAAAGCTTTGAATAAGCCTGTACTACTCTCTGCTCAAGATGAGACCAATGTACCATCACCTTAATCTGTCAACCTAGCACATTTTGCCAGCATGACATTGACTTAGAACATTTATAATGTGCAGAAGAGAGAGATTTAAGGCAATAAAACTTCATGTTAATGATGAGAATCTAGCAGTCAACATTGTTCCTTCTCCTCCCTTCACAAATCAAGTACAAGGAAAATGGCCATCAATGCACTGTGACCAGAACACTTAAAAGCTGACCTGGAAGATTCCTCAGTGATGTGGAAAGGGTATATTCTTATCTGAGCTCACCGATTCATTTGTGGAATGGTTGTGGATGCATTTATTTTATGACTGCCAACATTAATAGGTTTGCAGCTAAGGGGAAACCTGAGTTGCTTGAGTGTTCAGTTTCAAGAAGAATGAAATGGGACTCATTATATAACTTGCCAATCACAGAAAATCTTGGTCATGGGTTGTAGACTTGCACCCCACACACATGCAGGTAGGGAATAAGAAGCAGCACATTTTAAGTCTTATATTGGAACCAGCAATAATAATTGAATGTATGTAGAAAAGGAATATTTGTTAAGTGGTCTTCACAAACGTTTCTTGGTAATTTTAATTGATATCCAGGAAGACTGTTTACAGTGGAACTTATTTTGAAAATATCCTCTTGGAAATTATTATTATTATTTTCTTGGTGATAACTGTGAATTCACATTACTCTTTGATTTTTTAACCATCAATCAACATGTTCTCTGCCCACAACTGTTTTGGGTACTGGAGAAGTGTTTGATGAAAATAGAAAATGGAGTTTTCATGCTTCATATGTTTGCCCCCTACTCAGGTAAATGAGATACACTTAGACAAAATGTTTCACACTGAAAATCTAGTTCTAGTATAAGAGATTCTGGAAGCAAAATTATATACTGCTGGAAGATAGGCCTTCAACCTCACTGACTTTCTTAGAAATTCAGGGGAAATGACAAGCAAATGACATTGTTCCTTTCCATCCCATCCCAATTCCTTCTTCCATTGCAAACCCAAAGGGAAATCTATTGCCAAGATCCAGGGGAAACGTGGCACCCTGTTCTCTTTCTTAGGTCTGTATTTGTTTGCTGTAGGAAAAACGTCAGCTCTCATCGGCAAGATGGTTTGTCAAGGATGTTCTCATTTCCAATTATTCATTCATTTATTTTAAAAAATTTGTTCTTTTTAGCTGTACATGATAGTAAAATGTATTTTAACACATTACACATACATGGAATATAACGTATTCTAATTAGAATCCCATTCTTATGGTTGAACATGATGTGGAGTTACACTCGAAAAGGAAAGACAGAGTGAATTGAGCATAACTTTCTTATGTTCATACATAAATTATCAATTATTTAGATGTGCAGCTACCCCTGGCTGACTTCCTAGCCAGTCCCAATTTCAGTCATGTCAGAAGAAGTAGAAGTTCCCACAGCAACTGACCCCCTTGAAACTACAGGAAATACAGAAATAACTGTTTCAGCCGGTAGAGTGCATGCCTTGCATGCACGAGGTCCTGGATTCGACCCCCAGCACCACACACACACAAATAGGAAGGAAGGAAGGAAGGAAGGAAGGAAGGAAGGAAGGAAGGAAGGAAGGAAGGAAGGAAGGAAGGAAGGAAGGAAGGAAGGAAGGAAGGAAGGAAGGAAGGAAGGAAGGAAGGAAGGAGGAAGGCTGGGGAGATAGCTCAGTTGGTAAAGTGATTGCCTTACAAGCACAGAGCCCTGGGTTCGATCCCCAGCACCACCAAAAAAAAAAAAAAAAAAAAAAGAAATTCAGCACTTGAATTTAAAGAGAACCACCATGTGGTAGAAGGCTCCTCCACTTTGGATGAAAAAATGATGACAGAAAGAAAAGGATGATCAGGTTCCTGATCACAATGTCATTGTGATCTTCCTACTAACCTGTTCTGACTCTTAAACAGATTCATGTGAAATTATAGACTTTTCTTGCCCCTGGAAGCCATTAAATTCCAACTCTGCCTTTTTCCCCTTTCTTTACCTAATCAGGTTAAAAATGATTCAACAAATATCAGGGCTTCGAATTCTGATGGTTCTAAAATCTCTCTCTTTCTCCTTCTTTCTTTCCTTACCATTTTGTCAACAATAAAGAATTCCTGAAATGCTAAACGACATCAAGGCTATGCATGTAATGCATCAACTGTCAATCTCAAAAACCAGGAGCAGTGAGTACCATTTTTCCTTTAATGCAAGTGGAAGGGAGGCATTTTACTTATACAGTAATTGGAACAGATTTTTTTTTTTTTTCTGTCTCTACATTTTCAGGGAATTGGCTCGTTAGCCAGCATGGTGGACAGAATCAATTAACATCTTCCCAAACAAAGCTTGGCTTATCTGTTTTATATGCAAACATGGCAAGAGTCAAGCTGAGACCCTATTAAAGCTTTGCTCCTTTAGGTAACAGTTCTCAACATGAGAATGAAGAAATTTTTGACTATTAGCCTGCAACATATTTTATTTTGTACTTACTGAATAATAGCTGCATTGGGGTATTAAGGACCATGTGGCTATTGGAACTAAGAAGATAGCAAAAGATCACTAAAAAAAAAAAAACATGTCTTAATTTCAGACTTTAACCAATGTCAACCCAGCAACTTCTCATACAGTAAACATGATTATTTTTTTCCCTGACTTTCAGTAGAAATCCCACAATGCAATTTCTTAAGAAAATGGTGGAATGAGACAGACATAATTACCCTATGTATATGTATGATACACAAATCTACATCATGAAATCTACATTATGAATCTACATCATGTGAAACCATAGAAATGAAAAGGTGTACCCCATTTTTTACAATGAATCAAAATGCAGTCTGTAAAAATAAAAAAAAATAATTAAAAAGAAGCAGTCTATATGCTATTCAAATAGAAAAGAAAGAACAGGCAAGCAAGAAATTAAACAAGAAAAAATTGAGAAGGGATTGGTTGGGTATCTGATAGTCACTATTTCTGCGATAGAATGCAAACAAAAACAACATGTTTTACATATCATTGACAGAATATTAAAGCGCTACTAGTGGAATTTGACATGATAGTTTTATTTTTTATAATGTTTGATAAAAAACTGTGCTGTACCTAAAACTAGGTAACTCTGGTAATACCAACCTGAGTGAAGTATGCTAAGTCTATAAGAAGCAGCTTAAAACTACTGAGATAACAGAAGACTCCCCATGGAGCAACTGGGAAAGAAAACGTTTTAGAAATATAGTGAATATCAACTAGATTTATAGAGGTTACAATGGGATCCTTGGAAGAAAGACAGTTCACAGATTACAGGGGTACAAGAATATATACCCAAGAACTACATTTTTTTTTCTTCAAAAGACCCACTATCTTCTTTATCTATTAAAATGTTAACTAAGATATCTTTAAGTTTTGCTGTCACAGGCTACACAGAAGGAAATCAGAAATAGATTCCTAGAATAAAAGGAACACCATTATTTTATAGATTTATTTATTTTCCTGTTCAAAATCCATCAGGCTGATGGAGAGGTTAATAGGGTCAATGAGAGAGCTATCAATAGTACTGGTGTGTAAATGATTAACTGGGTCTGCACTATAAGGGCAGAGGTCTGGATTTCCAGACTGCATGGAAATGCATGGAAAGGTAGGTTTACTAGTCCAGTATTCATGAGACCTGGTTTCAATCCCCAGCAACCAGGGGAAAAAAAAAAAGGGGATAGAAAGAAAAGAAACTTCCCCTAAGATGAGTAAGTATGGTGCTACAATGGGATATTTCTGTCTCTCATATTACCATTGTCCCCTGGAAGAAATTAAAGTCTCTTGTTATGTCAAATCCTTCATAATATATTTCTTCGTACTTCTACAGTGTTAACTTGAACAGATCTCTCTTTTCCTTCTATATTATATTATCCTGAACAATGACCTGTTCCATATGAACTCCATAATCTTTTCTTTTCATGGAAATAGATAATGCCTCTTTAAAGACTTTTCTGCCTCACCAGAACTGTATTAGTTTTCAGAAATATTTTCACAATTAGAAGGAAAATATGAGTCAACATCTTATATCCTACTAAACTATACTCAAGTATGAAATCTACAGATAAACATTGTTTAACAATCAAGAACAGTGAGGATCTTCATAAAATTACTAGGAAATGGTATTGATCAACCAAGACACAACTGCAGAAACTATGACAGAAATAATAGAGATAAGCAGGAAATATTCTTCTGAAAAAGGAGGATCATATCTAATCTAATGATCACAGGTGACAGACTAGAGTGAAAGTGTAATATGCCTTGATGGTACAGAATGATACAACTAAAAATATTTGAGAGAGAAAAGAAGGTGGGAAATACAGTATATTCTCTTATTGTAAAGAATTAATGGAAATACAAATTTTTTTCAGTATTAAACACTAAGAAAGATTATGATGCATTGCTTATAGTATAATGCTAATGCATATTCAAAAATTGATAGCTTCAACATATTTCAAATGATGACTCAAAGAGAAAATGATATATTTTCAGGGAATGAGATAAACAGATAAGATTGTTCATGACAAGAGGGCCTGTCCAATCGCCCAAGGCATGTGGTACACTAGATGAGGAGTATTGGTTTAAACATGAAACTAGAATAGTAAATGTATTATAAAACGTTATAATTTTAAAAATAACCATTAGGAAGAAAATACAAACTCTTAAATAACATAAACTGACAGACACACACAACACACAATTAAAACAATCAATCAAACAAAACTATTAGAAAAAGATTTAACATAAAGAAAATGAGAGATCCACAACCAAATTTGTCATATCACTAGAGCAAATCTACTTAATTTACCGGTTAAAAGACAAAGACTTTCACATTAGATCAAAAAGCAGAACCAATTCTATCGATGTTGAGAACCAGAGACTTGCTTTATTATAAAAACAACTAATTTAGAAAATAAAAGGCTGAACTGTGGTTTGCCAGGAGAATACAAATAAAAATCAATCAGCAATGGAAATATTAAAGTCAGAGAAAGTGCTATTCAAATGGTTTGTTTTAAAATGATAAAAGATGCAATCCACAATGAAATAGTTAGAATCATAAACAGTTATGAACCAAAGAGCATAACAATACCATTGAGAAAATATAAAATTCAAAAGTTATCTGAATAAAGGGCAACAAATCAGAGACGCCACATTCTATGCCACTTTGCTTATTCAGTAACTAATGAAGCAGTAGAAAAGAATGTAATTGACCCCCAAACTTCCTTAATCAATTACATCAAGCAATGCATTTGAAGCTTCATGCATTGAAAATTTCTTAAGACTCCATGTGACAATAACAATTGTGACCACATATAATTCAAAAAGATATCTGCAAGTTCTCCTTTCCTAAAAATCAGAAATAGAAGAGGATGTATTTTCTGATCACTGAGCAACACCTGGATAATAACAAAAATATCAGAAAAAGAATTGCCCACTGAAAACATTCTTGGGTCAGATGAAATACAAATAAAATTTATAGGTTGCCTGGAAAAAGCAAAAATATAATAGCACTATATAGCATAATCTAATGGCAACAGTAAAATCAGTTCCTAGGGGAAAATCTCCAGCTTTAAATATTGATGCGCTTAAGAGGAAAGAAACTAAATCAATTCAACATTTGACCACAAATTTTAAAAATATAAAATATACTTAAGAGAAGCATAAGGAACCAATGTACAAAGGTAAAATGAGAATTTAATGTTAGATAGTAGAAAAATGGTAAAATCAACACATTTAAAACTTATATTTTGAAAGAAGAATAAAATATTATTAAAATATCTCATTATAAAAATCATAGATATATAAGATTAAAAATGGTAAAAAAAAAAGCACAGAAGATGAAAAAGAAGTCTTGGTTAATCTATGCAAAAATATCTAGCATGTTCAAGAGCACAGAGAACATTCTAGTAAAATGTAATTTACTAAGAATTAATTCTTAAGAACTAGAAAATCAAAATATATTCATTTCCCTAAATGAAAAAGATGAATTTGTCAGTCACCCAAGCCCCTCTTAGAAAGAGAAACACTAGGCCCAGAAAATTTCACAGAGAAAACCCTCTAAACTTTAAGAGAATAAAGCATTCTACTGCTAAATTAATTGTTCAAGAGCACAGAAAAAAAATATTTGCAAGAAGGATTCAGCCTCACATTATAAAAAATATTCAAGACAAATGAATTTCAGTGGCGTGTTTAAGGATCAGACCATTCAATATTCAGACACCACAGCGATGTATATGTTGCCCAGCGTCAGCTGCCTGAGTATCGTAGAAACATCAGAATCCCTCTTTCCAAGGAAAGCAACTAGGTGAAGTCATACTAGTGTTATGATCAAATTATTAGCCAATGCAATATGGAAACAGAAAAACTGGAAGGGAAACAATCATATTATTTACACTTATATTAATTTGAACTGAATACATGGGATTATCAGAAGAAACAGCTAAACAATGAGGAGTGTGTCAGGTGGCAGAGTGCAGAATTATTATGGCTTAACTCAAGGCCTTCACATATTTACAAACAGCTCATTAGTGGATGTAAGAGAATAGACCATCATTTATAATTAGGTATAAGAAAGAATTTTTTAAAAAATAAACCTAATAACAAAATGTGAGACTCAAATGAAATTATATAAAATAAAATTGTAGTGAAAGAAAAGACATCATATCCCAGAATAGAAAGACCAATAAAAGTCTTAAAGATTACAGTTCTTCTTAATCGAGATATGAACATTAGATCTCTATACCTTTACTAGATTTACTGATTCTAAAGTTATATGGAAACACCAAGAAAAGTCGAAAAAAGGCTCACAGATGAGTTATACCAGACAATCAGTCCTCCTGGATTTTGAAATCTAACATACAGGTTCAAACAATTAGAAAATGCACATGGACAAACAGACCAATGTCATGGGCCTGGGAATGCGCCTGCCTCCACCAAATGTGGATCAACAATTCACATTTTAAATAGAGATAAACTCCAAATCATATTTATAATAAAAACATAATAGTGCTAAAAGGAAATAGGGGGAAATTAGTTTAAAGCTCTGGAATACGGAAAGTTCCCTTTCTAATTAAGCATCAAAATACAGACACTGAAAAAGCAGTTCAATAAATTCAACTTTGTGAAAATCAAAAACTCAGAGGCAAAATCTGTAAGCAAAATCACTAGGAAAACAAAACTGGGGGAGAGAGAAGAGATTTGCAACCCACATCACAGGGAAAGAGTTGTTTTCTCTAGTAGACATCAACTAAAAGTCAAAACCAGAAAACTAATACAATAGTGGGCGATATCACAGATTGACAAATGACATAAAAAAGATGTACAACCTCACTGATAATAAGGAAAACAAAAACTATACTGAAATGCAATTTTCATTTACTAGATTGACGAATTTCCAAGAGTTTGACAACACACTGTTGGGGAGGTGTGGGCTCATTCATCGATGTGGGCTATGGATTTTGTATACTTATCAAGGGCAACTAGGAAAATTAAAAATGCAAATTCCTAATTAAAAAAAAAATTAAAAATGTACTTCCTAATCTAAGATTCTACTTCTGAGAACATTCCCTACACATATTTCCTAAGATGCATAAAAAATGAAGCACATATGTTTTAAGCTGCAATATTATTTTTAATAGCAAACAGCACAGGAATGGTTAAATACAGTATGTTTTGCAGTGACATATATGGAAAAGGATGAGGAAACTATGTTCTAATAGGGAAAGACAAACGAAATAAATAAAAAGAGAAAAACAAGATGCAGAATTACAGGCTCAGTATGCTCCTTTTTTTTGTAAAAGAAGGCGCAATGAGAAAATGAGAGTCTACACTCATATTTGCTTGGACGATATATGTATCAGAAAATTCTGCAAGCACACTGAACCAATAAGTAATGATTTGAGTTCTTGTGGAAATGGAGGGCAGAAATGGAAGGGAGCATTAATCTTTTTTGTTCTTTTCTTTTGCAACTATAGCATTACCAATTCAACAATTTAAGAAAAGAAATGAATCTGAGAACTAGGAATCTCCCATCTTATTAGTTAGGAGAGAGAACTGTAAGAATGCACATTCCCCAAGGTGAAAACACTTTTGGACACCAGTGTCTCACACTTTGCAGCTCTCTGAACATTCCTGTTAGTTGAGCAATCAGTGGCAATTGGATTTTTAAATCACATTTACTCACTCCTGTGACTGGACAACACCCGAGTCCAGTGTCTGCTTTCCATCTGCCCTGGGCAGTAACTGAGGTTGCTGGAAAACAGGCAGCATTAACTGGTAAAAAGCTGGAGGCCTTCTCAACCTAGTGGCATGCTGCCATTTGCTGTAACTCTACTACCCTGGTTGCTTTTGTGCTTCTTGGGGCAGACCAGCTGGCTCAGCCTCCTCATGGAAATCAACCTTCATTAGATGGAGCACTAATGACTTAATTGATCTGTAAAGACCTAAGCTTTGTAGTGTCCCTGAGGAAAAAGAGCCAGAGGCCTGGCTCATTGGAGTTCTGAGATGTCTGTAAATTCAAATAAGTTTCTTTTTCTCCAGGGCCAGTTTAATTTGAAAGGTCATAGTCTATAAGGCACTTTCCCTGTTGATCCTTGCTAATCTTAGCCAAGCTTTCTTTTGCCCAAATGTGTGTTTTGAGTTTTTCAGTCTTGATGCTAAAACAGAAATCCCCCTGCAGGGAAGAGCAAGTCTTTTTGGAAAACATGCGTTTTATACCAGGCTTGACTCTGCTGTCCACTTCCTGCCATATTTATTTTTTTTTCCAGTAAATCAATGAAGAAGCACTCACTTATCTATCAAAGTGTCATCATTCATTAGTGGGAAAAGAACCTCTTTTATTTTCATACTTGGCACACCTCGAGGTACTTTATAAAGGAATAAGTTAGATTCTTGTCATATAGAGCTCTAATTCGAGGAAGTAAAACAAGCCCACAGGACAAAGAAAAGGAAGAACAAGGAGAAGGAAGAGGAGGTGGAGAACAGGATGGATGAGTGAAGGGGTGTGCACCTGTAAGAAACTTAGTATGGGGGATGCTCTGCTAGGCCATCTTCCTTCACTGAGGACCCCTCTCCCTGCTTCCTGGGAGTGCTATCAACAGATCTCCTTTATCAACCTCTTCAAGGGAGCCATTCTTGGCCCTTTCTGCCCAAGGTTACAGCGGGCTTCCTGGACCAGCCTACATTCCATGACTGATTTCTGTAGGAGCATAAAGACATGGCTTTTGGCCCAACATGGGACCATGCTGAAGGGCTAGTCTAACTTCAGAGGTCCTTGTGAGGCTGACTGAGGCTGCCAGTGGGTCTACAGCAGTTCACCTTCTCCCTATGCTCCACCCTGCTTTTTTTGCTACTTTTTTTTACTGGTGTCAATGTTAAGGACACTCTTTCATAAGCATCCTGCATGCCAAACCTGATCAGCATCTGCTTCTTGGGGAGCCTATTCTGTAACCGGGACCAGCATATGCCATCTAACTCCCTCGATCCTCAGAGGCTCTGCTGTACCTGCTGTCCTCCCTCTTTTTTGAATGAGGAAACAAAGATTGATGGAGTGACTTCTCCCTAGAATCTACAATAAGTTATCTGTAGGACTCATTTAAACCTACAAATATGGGGCTCAACAGCACCTACTTTTAATACTCTAGCACATTGTCCCTGACACTGAATGGCAAGGGAAAATCACCATTCCAGATTTCGATATCTCCAGGGGGTCCTGGAACCAATTTCTGAGATAACAAGGGATAACACCATACCCACACACATTTTATATATGTAGATACTTTTTCCTTTCCACTGAACCCTTCATTTTATGTTTCCTGATTCAGCCCTGTGAGATAATTGTTTGTTTAGAACAGGCTTCATGAAGTAATATATTAATTCCCTATATTTGTTTGGATTTTTATGTGTTAATTTGCTCTGTTTATTACTTTATGAATGTGTATTGCCTCTTGGAACGTAAATATTAATTTATTGGCATAATGATGTTTTATATTTTTGAACAGCATTAAACTTAGAAATGTCCCTAGATGCTGCCAGCAGGACAGGTTCCTTGTAACCAAATGACTAAATGGAAGGTCAAATTATTTTGTAGAATTGGCACCCACAGTCCTATGATTTGGTGGCAAGAATGTGATCAGCAGAGCCATTAGTGCCATAGTAACCTCTGTCTTTGCACATTTGCAAATTACAGATTCACATCCTTGCTCTGATTAGCCCCTGAAGTGCTGAACAAGAACTTGTAATTATGCACCGCAGTCCACTCTCCTGACAGACTGACATTACAATTTGTATCCAAGCCCATATAGCTACAGAATGTAAAAGTGCTATTGTATGAAATTGGTTCATTTGGATCCACTTGTATTAATGGAATGTGTCATTTATATTGCAGAACTGGTTTTGTCTTTTATTCACTGCTGTGTTCAGCCTCAAGTACTGAGGACAGATTATTCCCTCAGTGTACCAGACTGAACAATTGCTCTCTTGGAGCTCATGGCAAAGGGTGGTGTAGTGGGTGGGGAAATATCCATGGAGTCTGAAAAATATCTGAGTTCCTGTCCTGAATGTAGCACTGATGCTTTTGAAATTGGATGGCACCTCTCTTACCTATATGCATGAAACAAACAAAATGCCTGATAAGCCTACTCCATCCAGCATTCCTGCAAGAGTCAAGAAAGAGTATATTCTAGGGAAAGCACAAATTTGCAAAAGATCATTTTTTAATGTTTTGAACACATTAGGAAAAATATGGTATATTAATTACTCATGATCCAATGACTTATCTTCTTCATACACCATTCTAGAGGGTTATACCTCAAGCTGCTCAGAAAATCCAGAATTATTTAATTAATTATACTTTTTCTCCTGTGTCATTGTGGCCTCATTCCCTGTTAATAATTTATCTGCAAATACAATTAGCTTTCCTCTTCATTTTGCTAAGACTTTAGGTTGTTCAATGGCAGTTTATTAGATCATTACAGATTTACAGATGTCAATAAATATTTCCTCCATCTTTTTTGGAAAAGTACATAGATGTGACCCTATACAAAACGGGGTGTATAAAGGTAATAGATGCTTCCATTCTAGAGAAGACAGTGTAGCAAATGGAGGTGTAACAGTGCTGGCAAAGAAAGCAATTAGGGACAGTCATGCAGGGATCACAGTAAACATACTTATCCCACTCAAGGTGGTACACATATCATAGCCCTGCTGTAATTTCCCTATTGTGTAATAGCCTTGCTTGGCCAATTTGTCAATCTTGAAATCAATAAACTTCACTATGAAGAACATTGCTTATATTTGGAGTAAGTGCTCATTGTAAGATTATCAAAAGCCATTTTATTATGTTTTTGATCTGAGGCTTCAATATTGATCTATCACTTAAATGATTATAGTCTATTACCATACCTTTGTAACCATAATGATAGATAACATTTGATAGTGTGCTGATCCTATGGTGAGCATAGTGCTGTGAGATTTATGTGTATCATCTCCTCCTAATGGTCACGTCTATAGTAGGTATTATAACTATTCCCATTTTATAGATCAAGAAATAGGGGATTGAACTATTAGGAAAATTTCCTCAAAGTGAGACATAAGATTTTGTTAAGCAGTGGGATTTTGCTGTGTATATTCTTGTCACTCTTGGTGTTATGACTGGTAAGCCACAGTTGACAAAATAATTATTACAAGACTCTTCCTTGGGTCTTGTTTTCAAAACTTGTAGAAAGGTGGTAATGTTTTGATAATTATTTTAAGAAGTTATTTATTCTGAACTTGGAAAGTTTATGCAGTTGAGGCAAAGGGTCAAAGGATTTGGAGCACAGTACAACCATAGTCTTCAATTCATTATGGAATTGACAGAGTAAGTTTACCAACTAGATGGGGACAAGTCTGCAAAGATTTCACAAGAAAGCTCAAGAGTCAGACTGACAGAAACAGAAGGGCATAATTTGGAAATACCGTCACACCTCAACATATGTGGGAGATTGCTCCTAAGACCCCAATGGATACCAATTCCATACCCACGTGCCTTAAATAAAATGACATAGTATTTGCCATTTAACCTATGCACATCCTCTCAAATACACAAAGATTACTTATCATACCTAGTACAATATAAATGCCATGTAAACAGTTATATTCTCAACTATTTTTTAGGAAATACTGATAAGTCTGTACATGTTCAGTAGACACAATTTTTAAAAAAATATTTTCTATCTGTGATTGGTTGAATCCATTGATGTGAAACCCATGAATATAGAGTGCCAGCTGTAATTAGCTCAACATAATTCCAAGGAAACCTAGGCTGAACAGTTTCAAATCAGCACACAAGCCACCTCTGGCTATAGGAGATTGCTTCTGGGAAGGGAATCACTCAGAGATTCCATGTTATTATAACTCAAAGGTAGAGAGAAGGCAGAGTAACAACCCCACAACTTAGCCCTACTTGAGAATAAATACCAGTCTCGGGTTCCCTCCTTGGCTCTCCCGTGCTCACTGGCATAGGCATGAGAGGCTAATATGAGCAGCGGGGATATTCTTGGGCCTCTGTTTACCTCCACAGCAGTTATCCCTTAGCATTTCCCTTGAAGACATGCAGGAGATCTAGAACTTCAATTAAACTTCCCCATCCTATCTCTAGCCTTTTTCCATCATGCTGTGTTTCCAATGAAACCAATGGAACAGCCAAGAAGACGAAGCCACCTGGACACCATTTCTTCCATGAAGTTGATTTGCTTTCCCTGTTTGACAGAATCCTTTGGTTCTTTCCCCTTTCTCTTTCTTTTTAATAAAATCATTAAGAATCCTTCCAAAACCTAGAACCAAATGCTCTCAAATTGGTAACATTCTTTTGTGATCAACTCACAACTGAATACCTCAGACACTGCAGAGTCTCAACAACTCAAGAGTTGGAGACTTGCTGGAGAGTTTAGGAAGAGAAAACAGATGAGGTAGGGCCAGCCCTTGCCAGCTTGAGCTGAGAGTTAATTTTACTCTTAGCCTCCTCCCTACCCAAGGCCATAATGCCTTGGGACACGGCTAAATTGGAACAGCTTTCATTTTTCCAAAGACCTCAGGAATGTATTGCCATTTTGTTTATTTCTCATTCTTAGCCGATTTTTTTTAGGCCAGACCTATCTTCCTCTGTGGCCTTCAGTTTCCTGGTTAATGAGAAGATGAACAACACACACGTGTCCTATCAATTAGGGGTGTGGCAAGGTGTCCTGAATGGGAAAGCCGGGGCTGTTTTCTTTCTGACCTTGTGATACATTTTTTCCCACCTGTGCTGGGTTGCTTGAGTCCCCTATGCATTGTCTTTTCAAGAGCCCATCCACTTCCATGCTTTCAGAAATGCCCTACTGTGCATCTGGCTCAACCCTCACTCAAGGGCTTCTGATCCAACAGCCTATCTCAATGTATCTCCCTCTGTTTTTTCAGCATTTCTTCCAATTCAACTCATCCCAACTACCACAAACCAGATCCCCTGCCTCAGGAGACATTTTTGATAGTGTTATCATTTAATTTTGATTCTCTTCAGCCAACACCCATAAAATGATCTTTGCAAGATGTTTTCTATGGGCACATGTTTGGTTTCACCTCCCTGAGGATGGTGCTTTGCTTTGGTGATCCAATATTTCTGAGCACTCTAAACTCCACAACAGGCTCAGGTGAGTTAAGACCTACTGCAGAGTTGAAACCCTAAAAGCTCACAGAATGGGAGGACCTCACCATGCGGTTCTTCTTCCTCTTTAAACAGGGCGCCATTTCCCAAAATCTTCAGTTCATTGTTAAGTAGAATCTTTATTTTTTTAATAAGATAACACAATTCATATGAGTTTCTCTTCTTTGAATTTCTTTTTAATTAATAAATAGTAATCATATATATTTTTAGAGTACAATGTGATTTTGCTATATATTACATAGTGAAATGATTGAATCAAAGTAACACATTTATAACAATCACACTTTTTATAATGAAATATTTAAAAATCTACTCCTTTGGAAATTTTGAAATATATAGTGCATTATTATTTATAATAGTCACCATTGTATTTTTGATTTTGGATCATTTCTGCAAAGAAGATAATCAGTTCCCTGAAATTTTAATCAAGCAAGCCATGGATCCAATGCTAAGAACACTGAGCTGAGAATAAACCAGAACTCTGCTTTTTTCATCCTTTTTGACTAAAATGATAAATAGTAATGAGTATATTTCCTGAAAAATGGGTTATTATTTTATAAAGAAATGGATAGGATTCATTTCTAAAAAAGATATCCCCAAATGACCACAAGGCTATAGTCAATGAAAGTCACAGAATGCTGAAAAGTATAAAAGCAATAATAGCTATGGTAATAGCAGTCATTTATTGAAGGAACACTAGGTACCCAGTCCAGTGTTGAATATTTCACATAGGTGAGTTCATTAACTCCTATTGGCACCCTTATGAATTCATACAATCCGTCCCATTGAATAGATGGAGACACCGGACTGAGCAGAGCTTCAGCATTCTGCTCAAGGTCATAATGTCCCCACGTGGTAGAGATCAAAAGACCACTCAAATATATTTGACTTCAAATCCAGGGCCCTCAATGATTTCCTAAGGTATGCTGATGACAAAGTATTTTCTCAACCCAGTGCTATGATAAAGAAGAAGACATGCCTATACTGAAATCCAGGTGAATGTGCAGGAGCCCAGGATTCCAACAAGGGATTGCCAACCTTCAAAAGTCAGAGGGGGCTTCATTTTCTACTCAGTAACCTTTTATCTGCACACCTGCCTGCCCTGTTAGGAAAGGAAGATGAGGGTGCAGTAGTCAGGTATGGAAGTACTCTTTGCCCTAGTGATGCAGCATATCCCTGGGCATGACTTGGACTCCAGCCCAGGCAAAGTCAGGTAAAGTCATTGAAGTGTCAGGAGATGCACAGTTAGATACCACATGGTAAGTCTGTGCCTACTCAAGACCTCCAGTGGATGAAATACTTGATCTCTTTATTTTCATCTTGTTAAACAGAGTACAGGCATTAGCATTGAAAGAATAGTTTGTTCTACTTATTAGATTTATGCAAGGGGGACTATTTCCCAATTCACTAATTTGTATATCTGTTTTACCTTGCATTTAAAAATAATTTTAGACATACGAAGTTAGTTGTAGTCTTTCTTTCTTTCTTTCTTTCTTTCTTTCTTTCTTTCTTTCTTTCTTTCTTTCTTTCTTTCTTTCTTTTGTATTAGGGATTGAACCCATGGGTACTCCTCCTCCTCCTCTTCCTCTTCTTCCTCCTCTGTCTTCTTCTTTTTAGTTTTTATTTTGAGACTGGGTCTTGCTAAGCTGTTGAGGGTCTCACTAAGTTGCTTAGCATGACTTCAAACTTGGGAATCACTCCTGCCTCAGTCCCCTGAGTAGCTGGGACTTGAGGTATGCACTACCATGACCAGCCCAACTCTCTAATTTTAAGTCATGTCAAATAGTAAACATTATATGAAACTTGAAGATAGATGGCCTAATCTAGGAATAGATACCTTAAAAAGAGAAGGTACACATTCCATTGATGTCCCTTCTTTTCTTTTCTCATTATAGCTCAGTGTCACTTCTCCTTCTAAGATGGTTTTGGTGTTAAAAGTCTAGGAATGTAGACATGATCATCTTTGTATTTTTAGCTATCTGCAGAGCCAGAAAATATCTTCCAAATTTGGTTTTCCTTTTAGAAATGTGACTTTCTCTATTAGAGTCATTATATCTTTCAGTTTGATGCCCTGAACCTTTATGTTGGTGGGGTTATATCATAGATGTCCTGGAAGAATTAACTACAGAAAGTTACTGCTGAAGTTTCAAAGGCAGGGACATGGGGAGGCAGGAAAGAAGTCTTTCCACAGCTGATGTATAAATAAGCAGCACAGATTCTCTAATATTTTCTCCTGTCTGGAAATCTCACTGGCAAGAGAAGAGGTTAGAAACTACTCTAAGATTTCATCTCACTCTAGTCAGAATGGCAATTATCAAGAATATAAGCAACAATAAATGTTGGCAAGGATGTGGGGAAAAAGGTACACTCAGACACTGCTGATGGGACTGCAAATTAGTGCAACCACTATGGAAAGCAGTATTGAGATTCCTCAGAAAACTTGGAATGGAACCACCATTTGACCCAGCTATCCCACTCCTCAGTTTATACCCAAAGGACTTAAACTCAGCAAACTACAGAGACACAGTCATATCAACGTTTGTAGCAGCTCAACTCACAAAAGCTAAACTATGGAACCAACCTAGGTACCCTTCAACAGGTGAACAGATAAAGAAAATATGGAATGTATACACAATAGAATATTATTCAGCCTTAAAGAATGAAATTATGGCATTTGTCAGTAAATGGATGGAACTGGAGATTATTAGGCTGAGCAAAATAAACCAATCCCAGAAAACCAAATGCTGAATGTTTCCTCTGATATGCAGATACTCATTCACAATAAGTGGGGGTTAGAGAAGAGAAGAGGAACTTTGTATTAGAGTGGAATAAAGAGGGGAGGAGTGGGTATGGAGATAGGAAGGATAGTAGAATGAATTGGACTTTAAAACCCTATATACATGTATGACTACATCACTGGTGTGATCCTACATCACGTACAACCAGAAGAATGAGAAGTTATACTCCATTTATGCATGATGTGTCAGAATACCTTGTATAACTAATTAGAACAAATAAAAAAAGAAGAGGTTAGGAAGTTGTGGGGGTTGTGGTGGCTTATACCATGTCCAGAGCAAATTTAAACATGAAGACTAAAGTTTCATTCTAGACCTTTCCTTTGACCTCTCCCTGAGAAAAGATGCTCTGGTATCGCTTCAAAGACAACTGGAACTAGGAAGGGAGATATCAAACAGGATGATGAAGAAGAGAGAGAGGGAAAAATGTCACATAGAGGAATAGAGTAAAGGCAGTCAAAAGATGCAAATTTAAAATGATAATTGGGTTTCAAAAACATCATGGAGATCCAATGGGATGAGACCTGTCTGTAACAGCTTCAGAGTGGTCTCATCTCACTCTGGACCAGTTCTGAAGAAGAGCATGTGAAGGAAGGTAGATATTTGTGAAGCTTAGCAAACAAGGTTCTGAGTACTTATTTTACCTACATCTTCACTAACTCTCTGCCAATAAGGGTCCCTTTTCTCCTGAGATCTTTAATAATTCTCCACAGTCTTATGTAAAAAGGAATGTTGGGATAATGTGGTGTTGTCCTGGAAAACTCTTCTCTTTTCATTCATTTACTGTGATGGACAGGTCCCAGTGTTGTGCTGAGATATAATGCCTGCCCCTTGAGTGTGGATGCAACCTATAACTTGCTTATAACCAATATTGCAAAGGTGTTGTAAGGTTCCTTCTGTGAATGTCTTACATTATACAAGACTCAGTCTTGTTAGCAGTCTTGACTTAGAGTTTCTTTTTATTTTTAACTTACATTTTTAGTTTTATAGACTGCATTTTGATTCATCATATGCAAATGGGATACAACGTTTCATTTCTATGGTTCTGCACAATGTAAATTCACATCATTCATGTAATCATACATATACATAGGGTAATACTGTCTGTCTCATTCTATCTTTCCTTCCCCCATCCCCTCCTGCCCCACTTTCCTCTACACCATTCAGAGTTCCTTCATTCTTCACACCCCCACACCCGCCATCCCACCTCATTATATATCGTCATCCACTTATCAGAGAAAACATTCAGTCTTTGGTTTTTTAACTTAGCATGATATTCTCCAACTCGACCCATTTACCAGCAAATGCCATAATTGTATTCTTCTTTATGGTTGAGTAATATTCCATTGTGTATATATACCACAGTTTCTTTATCCATTCATCAATTGGCTTAGATTTTCTATTGCTGAATTTTTTTACTTTTTCTTTGGTACTAGGGATTGAATCCAGGGGTGCTTAACCACTGAGCCATGTCCCCAGCCCTTTTTTATATTTTATTTAGAGACAGGGTCTCGCTGAGTTGCTATGTGCCTTGCTAATCTGTTGAGGCTGGCTTTGAACCTGTAGTCCTCCTGCCTCAGCCTTCTGAGTTGCTTGGCTTACAGGCCTGTGCAACTTCACTTGGCTTCTATTGCTGACATTTAAAAAGTAAACTGGCATGAATTCTTGGTTTCAAACAACCAAACTGCCACAGAGAAATCAAATCTGCCAGCAACCTGAGTGATCTTGGAAGCAGACCCTTCCTCAGTTGATGCTCCATGTAACAAGAGGAGAAGACAATCTATACAAATATGGTGATTGCAGCCTTTAAGAGCACTTAGACACTCTGTGCCAAGATTTCTGAACTAAATGTAAAAAAAAAAAAAAAAAAAAAAACATGTTATTTTTTGACACAAACTTTATCTTCATTTGTTACACAGTAATAAAAAACTCACACACATACCATATGCCAAATCTATCTGACCTCTATATCATAGGTTATGGTGCATATAACTGCAATATGAAACATCCTCCCAGAGGTCATTTAAAACCTATTAGGAAAGAAAAAAATCAAGCCAGAAATGCTTTGACAAGTTACATGAGGGATATGTAAAGGACATCCAGCTCTTTAACCGTTTCCTCCTGTTGCTGAGTAAAACCTGGACTGCTTTTCTAGGCCAGCAATAAAGTCTGAGATATCCATGTGGCTTGTGGAATGAGGATTGAATTAGTGTGAACTATTCTTAAATTGAGCCCATAAAATATTCCACATGAATCCATTCATGTTCTCTCCCCATTCAACAGGTATATTTGGCTACCAGGAAGACCTGGGAGGATGCACTGCAGATGACAATATCTCTATTGGCCAAGTCTCAGAGTGACAATGTAGAGACGGACCCCCAACCACACTGCTCACCATCCGGAACTAACTGGATTATGTATGAGTGAGGTGAACTTCTTTTCTGTTTGAGGAACGGCCATTGTGGGATCTATTTGTGACAGTAGAAATTGTCTCTTCTCATTTTCACACCACTCTTTTAATGTGATTTGATCTTTCGAAGTGAATTAAATATTATGAACACAAACAAATCAAAGCAATGATAACTTTATTTTATCCTTTTCAACTTTCAAAGATACAGTCATGCCCCACTGGCAAGGTGGGAGGAGAAGTGGGCTAGCTACTCTCTTGCGAATTTCTGACTTGTAAATCACATAAACCATCATTTTCTATTTGAAGCATTTTTGTTTCATTGTGAACTATACACACACACATACACACACACGTACGCACATGCAGAAGTTAAGTGGTCTATGGACACCAGAGTGAAATCAGAGTTGAAAGCTTCCAACATTTCAAATTCCACTTTTAGTAATATGGTATAAGGAGATGATGGTTCAGAAGTTAGGTTTGTTTTGGTAGCCTTCTTCAGAGAACTAAGTCCATAACCTGGTTGGTAAACTTATATTGTGGTCCCTTATAAGAAAACTGAGGACTCCTTTGGGACTACGAACAATGGCCACTCAGAGAATTCCAATCTGGTTTGGATAGATGTCATGGATAATATTAAGGAGGAAGGAGCATTCAGATGCATGAGACCAGTTGTCTTAAACGCTTGGAGTAGAGGTTTGGTCTTCATCTAACAGCAAAGCCTGTTCTGAATTTCTCCAGAGAGGCAATGTAGTGAGTAGTGAGAATGCAGTTTGAAACAGTTGATTTGGTAGCTGGTAAGAGGGCACGTATATAGGTCAGGAATATATAGAAGATGAATCAACCAAAAGTGAGATGTAAAAGTACCAGATTAGACAGATAGCTATGGAAACAGTATCTTCATATCCACCAAAGGAATAAAAATACAAAAAAATGCTAGTAAAAAACGGCAGTGAAAAGAAAGAAGTGTGTATCGATGTCTATATGTCTTTATCTACATATCTCTATATATCTCTATCTATATATCTCTATCTATATATATTGCATATAGCTTGTTTTAGATTGATGAAAAGTGTAGAAAGGGAAACCAAAGGAGAACACAGGCTGCTTGAGAAGTTCCAGGTGCAGGCAGAGGAGGATTGGTTGATTGGTTCATCACTTCACTCGGTCATGTGGACTGAAAGTGTGCTCTATGTTCCAGGTAGTCTGAGAGACTGGGAATTCGAAGATAGCAAAACTTTGTTCACTCCTTTAAGATATCCCAACTGAGAAGGACAGAATGACAGGAAGCCGTCTCAGGGTGAGCAGTAAAGCACCCTGGGAAAATAGAAGGCTGAACATCTGGCTTTGTTCCTGGGCACCTGGGAAGGCCTATCTGAGTAGATGACATTTATATTAGGTTTAAAGTTTCAGTCTACATTTTTCAGGTGAAGGAGAAAGGAAAAGGAATTCCTGGCTAAGGAATGGCATGTGCAGATAGAGAGGTCTAAAAGAGTGTAATTGACTTGACTGAGGATGTGGTCCAGTGGTAGAGCACTTGCCTAGCCTATGTGATCCCCTGAGTTTATTCCCCAGTAACACACACACACACACACACACACACACACACACACACACACACAAAATAATAATAATAATAATAATAATTATAATAACTGTAGTTGACCCAGCTAGTAATCCTCATGGAGATTAGGATGGGTGGGGAAGGAAGAAATAAAAGTATGGGACCTGGGTGTGGTGGCACCCACTTGTAATCCCAGCAACTTGGGGTGGCGATGAAGCAGGGAGGTTACTAGTTCAAATCCAGCCTCAGCAAAAGTGAGGTGCTAAGCAACTCAGTGAGACCCTGTCTCTAAATAAAATATAAAATAGGGCTGGGGATGTGGCTCAGTGGTTGAGTGCCCCTGAATTCAATCCCTGTCCCTCCCCCCAAAAAAATGAAAAAAAAAAAATAAAAAAGAAAAGGAAAGTATTGGGGGGTAATGAAGACAAAATTGTTCAGAGAGTTGGATTTGCTTAACAAAGTCCTGCAAATTCTATTTATAGTGTGCCAATGAAGTTACAGGATTTGTTTCCAAATGGTGCTAACAGTTAATTTACAGGCAAATGGTTCTATCACTTTTGGAAACTTCTCTACATCTTATGTATATCCAGAAACAAGAAACACAAAACAAGAGTCAACAAAGGGGAAAACTAAACTGGATAAAATAAAAACACAGAGAAAAAAATCAGAAAGAGATAAATAACCCCCGATATTTTCAAAGAAACATATGTACTTGTGAGAGATAACCAAGTCACTTAAACTCTAAAGAGCTGTGACTACAAATAAACAAACTGAAACAAATGGTCTAGCTACCATCATCCCCAAAAGTCATGCCACTTGGCCAGGCACTTTCTTTTGTCATTGCTAATGGGGAAGAGGAAGGAAGTGGCTCCTTTCAGCATGATTATGGGATCCCACTTGATTCATTATTTGGTGCCACAAGTCAGTCAGCCTACACCTGGTCACAAATGAGGAACGTGTGTGAAGGGGGCCCAGTGAACAAAAATGAGAAGGTGGCATGTGTGCCAAGAAGGTAGGAGGAACGGAAGGGCCATCTTAATGGGGTAGGGAAATGAGGTCTAGTCCCTTTTGGGGTCAAACAGTGGAAACCAAAATTAAGAGAAAGAAAGAAACTCAAGTTCCAGGTCTCTTCTGCTTGAGTTTCACGTAAAACAGAGGAGAAAATCAGACTGACTACATAGAAGATAGAGACGGTCAAGGTTTATGTTAGATTCTGATGGTTGAGAGAGAGAGGGAGAGAGAGAACTGCTCTCATTTTCTCTGTTTTCTTAAGGAAAGAGATCTCTTTCTTAGAGCTCTAATATATCCAGAACTCTAATCAGGACTGTCAAACTCTCCCTAAATGCAGAGTAGGCTCAAATAAGAAAAGAATCCTTCATGTGAAAGGCCTGCCCTCTCTGCACTTGACAGGAGAGGAGAGGACAGCATTGGTATGATACCCCTGCCTCAGGAGCAATTTTTAATTAATTTATGTTACAAGAAAATTGTAACTATCTTCAGTAAGAGGGGTTAAACAAGCAGCCTACCTCCAAAGAGCTCGCCTTCCATGGTTCTCTCACTTACGAGAGACCAATTCCTTGAGTGAACCAAGCCTCACATAGAGTTGGTTTGATGAGGAACATGCAAGAATCAGGTTTTATGGGGAATGACAAAGAAGAATGGCAAGGTCCTGGCCTTCACAGAACTCTTTATTTCAGAATCCACAAGAATAAGAATCAGATATGTATTTGTAGATCACTATCTAGTCCTATACCTTCATGACTTTTTTTTAAAGTAGCAATTTTTTTCCTAAACACATTTTTAAATACAACTTCAATATACCAATCAGATAAAAGTAAAACTAGGAGAAAATTGAACTCAACCACGTTGGTCTGTCTTCCCTGTCCATGCCCATTACTGTGGACTTCAACTGAACCCAGCAGTCCAGAGAGGACAGTTTTAGAGTCAATGACCTAATCTAATATGCTTTTGCTTAAAGAGGAAACAGAGGCTCAAGAAGTTGATGGGTGACAGGAGACAAAAATCAATGCCAGAGGCTTGGAATCAGGAGATTTAGTCACACTCTTGCTGTAATTGATCACTTCAATTTGGCAAGAGCTTCTATTTTTTTTTTTCCATAGCTATTAGGCTCTTGCATCCAGGGGTCCTTCCATCTATAATACTTTAGAAACGTTATTCTTATCCTTAGCTTCTATCAAAGTGGCTTCACCAAGTGAGATATTCTAATGCTTCAGGAACAAATTTTTCACAAGATTAGTTGATGAAGCAGCTTTGTTGACAAGAGATCAGCATATGTTCTTATAATAGCAACAAAGAGAAGAATGCACTGGAGACCTTGTTGATTAAATTTCTCAACAAATACGTAGAGAGAGATCATCACGGCATGTCCCACATGGTTGTCCATCTCATCTCCCAAAGCACAGGAAGTAGGTGGTGGGAAGTTCAATGTCAGAAATAGTTTGAGGATTTAAATCAAAGCTTAATAAAGGGAAGAGACCCCAGGCATTACCTGGGGCATCAGGCAGACCTCTAAACAACTCGTAGAATATTGTAAGTACCAGGTTCCTCGGACTTTGATCATTAGATTACCTAGAAAGTTTATAAAATATATAAATGCTTAGGGTCTGTTGAAACCTTTGACTGAGTAAGTCCAAAGCACATTTTTTTTTTTTTTTTCAAGTGCCACAGCTGAATTTACTGATCAGGCAAATATGGGGAAAATCATGTTAGGAGAAATTCTCTTTATCTCTCAGTACTTATGAGAGAGAGAGAGAGTAAGTGGGGGGAGAGCAAGAGAGAGAAAGAGACAGAGAGAGAGAGAGAGAGAGAGAGAGCAATGTAACTCATGTATCAGTCATGATACTAATAGAAGCTATAGTGATTGCCAACAGATACCGGAAAACTGCCAATAACTTCATCTATGGTTATATCGAGAAGTCTCCCTTTGTAAATGAAGTTCACAGATGGTGTATACTTAGTTCTAGGATATATGTATTTTTAATATCTTCTCTGCCATTTGACTGCATCTGATTGACCTCACTGCAACCCACAGAAGAGGCAGATTTAGAAGCAAACCAGTATGACAAGGAAATGGCCCAATTATGCTGAGCCTTGATGTTCTCTTAGCAAAGCAGATATATGCAGTGTGCCAGAGACACAAAGGGAAGTGGGAGGCACTGGGAGAGTGTTGTTGATGGGAAAGATGAAAGGACAGCAATTATTCCAATCATCAATGGTGAGGGTGCAGTAATGCTTCCTTTAATTGCTGAGAGATGCATGAAGTCAAGGATTTTCAACTGGCCTTTAAAAAATTGTTTTTCAATGGAAGCTAATTTTGCTTTTTATCTCCTTGGCTAGTGAAAAATATTAATCACTCTCCTGTGAGCCAGAAGCCAGCCCAGTCTGGTTTGGCATCCTCCACTCAGGTTGAAGATCACTGGCTATCAGAGAACCATGTCTGACTTCTAGAGACCACTATTTTATTTGGGTAAGTGGTTATTAGTCTGCTTGCCCATTCCTATAGTTTCTTTTTTTCCATTTTCTCCATATCTGATATTCTGAAGTCTGTTAACCATCAAATTTGGGAAAACTTACCAGAAGAGAAATTTATCTAAACTTAGAAACAGGAGCAACTTCTGCTATATTTTCAAAGCAAAATGCACATAAGTGTAGATACAACTTGTACTAAAACAAACAAGTGATTTTTACATTGCATAGTTGTTGGTTTACCTCAGTGTCCCTCCAACACACACACACACACACACACACACACACACATACATACACATGCACACCTTGACTAAGATAATAAAGACAAAACATGGGCCTGACATCAATATCTGCTAGGCAAAGAATGATGGAAGAAAGGAAGGAAGGAAGGAAGGAAGGAAGGAAGGAAGGAAGGAAGGAAGGAAGGAAGGAAGGAAGGAAGGAAGGAAGGAAGGAAGGAAAGAATGGATGGTTGGAGGGAGGGTTACTTGTACTCCTTCCTGGACCCAGGACATTCATTTTAACTTAATCATACATACACTGAAACCTCTAGAAGACTAAGGTCAGAGTTAAGGGATCATGATCTGGACTCAGATTACCTGTGTAAGCTCTGCTCTGCTACTTAGGCTGTTGTATGATCATGGATACATTACTTAACCTTTTCTGGCCTGTTTTTTCAACTATCAGAGAGTCCCTACTTTTCAGGTTTATGGCAGTGAATAGGTAAATGAGTATTAATTTATAATTAATTAATCAATGTGTTCAAACAGTCTTTAGCACCTAGCGAGGGCTCGGTTAAGTTCAGCTGCTGTTATTGTTGCCATGTTATTATCATTGAAACACCCTCTTCTCCACAGAACTGTAATTCCTTCAGGGCTTCGTCCAATTTTGTATCTACAGGTCCTAGTCCTGAATCTAACAAGGATTTGGTGCTTAAGAAATGTTAGTTGAACTAATCTGAATTCCACATGGAGCCATGTAGTTAATCCAGTAAACAAATTTACTGATACCGTTTTACCCCTAATTTTAACTCACTGCAGAGTCAACATTTAGATTAAGGAACACTGCTCATTAGGCACATCAATCTAAGTGCAGTATAATTATAGCAAAGGCTGTTTCATCCAGTGGTCTGTAATTGGGGCTTCCTATTCACTAGCACCCCCCCAAATTCTAACAATGATCACTCACGTTCATAATGACAGCCCTGAGGCAGTGCAAAATCCTTCCGAGGAAACCAAGAGTGGTTACACTGTGTTCTGTCAGCTGAGGGCATTTCACTGTGTTCTTGGTCTTTGAAAAGATGTAATCTCTGGATGTTATCCATGGGGATCTCTTTTCACCAGAGATCAGCTTTCTTTTTTAAGACTATATCACCCTTTGATGAGATCAGAGAGCTGCATTTACTGTACTAGAAACTGGAAGACCAAAGATTCATAGCTCATGATACATGTGATACTTAATTAGGCCTTTAAGGAGAATAATTGTCTAATTTTTTCCTTTCCTTTTCTCACTACAAGATTTTGTAAATCAGTCTGTCTAAAAAGCACTTCTTCCAGATTAGTGGATTATGGACATCATTTAATTGACCTCTCAAAACCAAAATCGGTGTGAAGTGATAAAACCCCAGCATTGCTCAATGTTTCTCCACAAACATTTAAATTTCAGTTTACATTTCATTTTTTCATTTGCGTATTTGACTAACTGTGGGGGGGGGGGGGAATGACAGCTTTTAATGAAGGTTTTAAGTAAGTACCATTGATACTGATCATTGATTGCATTTATGGCTCTTTCCTAACATAGTAATGTAATCTGGGATAGGGATGAGATACCACCATCATTGTAAAGGTCTTTATAAATCATCTTAATTATCAAAGAAACTATTACCCAAAGAGAAAAACTTCAGGAAGAGTGCTCTCAATCACTAACTGTTTCTGTAGGCAATTTTCTTATTTCCTATGTGTTTCATTTTTCTCAGTCCTACTACATAGGGTCTTAAGGATTAATGTAAAATGCTTAGAAGAGGGTCTGCTGAATAATAAGCACTCAATAAATATTCACCATTACTTATATAATTTGCTCATGCATTTATGTACTTTAATAGGCTGATGGGTCTTTTGAAAGATCCCTTTATTATTATATGGTAAAAATTCTGAATGCTCAAAGATGTGGACTATTCAAAAAGAAAAAAAAGGGAAAGAGAGAGAGAGAGAAGCATTCCTTCCTGCAGCTGCCCATCTGCCTGCTCCACACTGAGAACCTGGATTCAGAATATGAACCCTGCAACTCATACTTGTTAATAAAGGATAAAATGAAGTGCTTATTCTGATGTTTCAACCCAATCCTCTGTAAAGTGGAGATGGTGCTTCTTTTTCTTCAGAGGGAGCAATTTCAGTTCCTTGGTAACAAAGCAGAATAAAAGTGGCAAGCATGCCTTTGGCAGCCAAGCATATGCTACCCCCTGGCTCTTGTCCTTGGGATGGTCCTTGGCTACCATGTCAGTGTGCAGATTCTTAAAATAAGAAGTCCTAGTGAGTGGGATGCTACTTAGGGGGAAGACAAAGCACAACCTCTTTTTAAAGTTCTTTGGAATAAAAAATGAAATATATAATGCTAATGTGAAAATGAGCTCAGACTCACATCTAGCTCTCCAGGCCCCCACACTGACCCTACTCTTTATCTCTGACCCCTATCAGTATCAACAGAAGTGCATGGAACATTTCCCAGTGAGTTTGTAAGAGGGTAGCACCTGTATTTCTTTTTCTAGTAGTTTTGTATCCCATATTCATACTAATTGTTTGACCAGAAGGACATGGACACATGAACTGGCTAATGCTCGTGACCAACAGAAACAGTTCCGTACACTTATATATCTTCTGCCACTCTCAGGTCTAGGTTGAATGGTCAAGGACCACCCCAGTCCTCCCTATTCTTTTTAAATTTTTTCTTCAGGGCTGGGGATTGAATGCAGGGCTTCTACACATGCGGCAAGTGCTCTACCACTGAGCTACCACCCCAGTGCCAGCCCTTCCTCCTCTAGGTCCACCTTATGCCACAGCATCATTATTGCTCAGATTTGCATTTTACAATTCACATAGTCCTTCCTCATCCCATCCTTAAAGGGACTCCTTGAAAACTACAAAACAGGGATCATTATCTTACATTACATATGATAACGAAACAACCATCTAACATCTATGGAGCCAAGACAGTAACTCAGCATTCTAAGGCACAATCTGATAATCATTCTACTACCCTTTACACATTCCTTTCATTGATATTATGTTCAGTAATGATCTTAATGGGAGCCTATATATTTCACTGAACATTAGATATTTCCTTAGTTATTAACCAATATATGTCTTGAATATTATCCATTGTACATGAATTCAGTTGTATTGTGGGACACACATTATATGGCACTTACTATGAGCCAATTACTGTTCTAAAGAGTCTTCATAGAATACTCATGTTGGTCTTTCATAACTCTCATTTCACAAATATAGAAACCTAGGTACAGAGATACAACCTGATGGAAGATTCAAGTCCAGGCAGTCAGACACCAGTGCCTATACTCTCAACTGCTGCCTTATACAGTCTCTTTATAATTAAAGAGATGATAGTTCAGGGAAGTAAGAAGAGTACTTTTATATACTCTATGTATTTGAGAGTGATGCACATCCCCAATACATGGCCTGCGATACAACTGAAATCATATGCAATAGCAAAATATTCATGATACAGATTAGTTAATGGCCAAGGAAGTATGCAATGCCCAAGTTCAGAAGAGAAAATAATAGGTAGAAAGGATGGCATTGATCTAACAAATTTACTTTCAAATGACTTTTAAAAAAATGACATTAAAAAATGTGGTCTGTCACAGGTTGGAAAAGACTATGGCAAAACAAAGACTACACAAAATGGTTTAAATCCTGGAACATTAGAACATCATTGAAAAAACTGGAAAAATCTGAATAAAGTCTTCAGTTAATAGTCTTGTACAAATGTTAATTTTTTTAGTTTGAAAAATTGTACTTTGGTTATATAATATGTTAACATTAGGAGAAGCTGGGTAAAGGGTATCAAAGAACTTTGAACATAGTCTTTGCATTTTTTCTATAAATCTAAAATTATATCAAAATGAATATTTAAAAATATTTAAAAGTGAAGTGTGTTTCAGATTATAGGTTTGTAAACTATTCCTCCACTGAAGTTGCAGCTTTATTCTGCTTTTACCAAAATAGTCAATTCTTTTCTATTTATGTCTTTCAAATATTACCCTTTTCTGTCCTTTGTATAGAAGATGCCTCCTAACAATATTTCATGCAAGGGCTATAGAAAAAATGGCATTACAGGATGACTGTGTTTAATGACTCAGCAACTCACTTCTCGTTTGTCTTGAATATAACCAGTTTTCAAGTTTCTGGGACATTATTTGAAATTTTGACATAATAGAAATCAACTCCCTAGAGTTTCTGACCCCTAGATGTAGCCATTTCTCAGATGAAACAGGAGGTTAATGAAGATGGCAGAATCCATTAGGGGAAGAGAATGACTCTTCTTCTTTTATTTTTTTATTTTTTTATTTTTTTTGTCAGAACACCAATCTCTTGGTGCTGAAAGAAAGAATTTTGCTTTCTTTTGCTTTAATGATCTACATAATGATCAAAATTTGTAGGTGAACCCTTTCAGGTTCAAGTACAGTTGAATTAAAAAAAATGGTAAGAGGATTAGTACCAGAAACCAAGTATGGATTGAATACATACTTGCTTAGTTTGCAATTACACATCCATTCAAGAAATGTTTATTGAAGCTGGGCACAGTGGAGCATGCCTGCAACCCCACCTACTCAGGAGGCTAAGGCAGGAGGATTGCAAGTACAAGGACACCTGGGGAACTTTGGAAGACCTTATCTCAAAATAAAAATTTAAAGGGGTTGAGGTGTAGCTCAATGGTAGAGTATGCCTAGGTTCAATTGCCAATACCTAAAAACTAAAATACAAAGTGATAAATAAAGTACAAAAAAGAAGAAAGAATAAAAATTTACTGCAAACCTACTACTATGAGCACAAGGCCACTGTATTTGAGGAGTGTGTAGTCTGGCAAAAGAATTGGAATAAATGATCAAAATATGATATTTAGACACAGGCCCTCATATGATGAGCTTCTGCCATTCAGCATAGAGAAGAAATTTGGGGAGACAGGTAACTGAGGATTTATTTCAGAGGTGCTTTATTACTGAGCAACACCCTCAGCCCTTTTTATTACTATTATTATTATTTTTTTTTTTATTTTAAGGCAGGGCTCACTAAAGTGCTTAGGGTCTTACTAAGTTGTTATGGCTGGCCTCAAACTTGCTATCCTCTTGCCTCAGCCTCCCAAGATGCTAGAACTATAGGTAACCACCACCATGCCTGGCAAGATTTTTTTTTTTTTTAATTTGATATAGACCTTGTGAGAACTTTTGTTTGAGCACATTACCAACACTTGCTTTTATAATTTCAAATTTAGTAATGGTGTACTTTGTCTAACCAAATACATTGGAAATTCTAAGGGATGAAGAGGCTTTGAGTTTACATCCTAAGTCCTGTTCTGATGTATTATTGACAGAAGGGGTAGCCCTTTTAAATATTTTTGTTTGCTTGGTTTTTTTTTTTTTTTTTTTGGTGCTGGGAAACCCAGGGCCTTATGCCTGCTAAGCATGTACTGTCCCCCAGTTGTAGTCATACTCTATAGTCAAAGAAAACATGGAATATCATAGTTAGAGGAAAGTCCATACTCCTTTATCCCATGTTGGCATATATTTCAGGCTTCAATTTCTAAACCTTTAGGACAGCTTCAATCGCTGTTCTTTTATTTTTATTTTTTCCCGAAATATTTGACTCTTTTCTGTCTACACAACTCTCCTGTAGGACCTTCCTCATGTGTTCAGATGTTTCTGGATGTTTGCCCAAGAGATGATTTTAACATGCATCTCTCAAGAAGGCATTGTGACCAGTGAAGCTCTGTCTACTTTTGTAGGTGCAGTTCTGAATTAAAGCCCTTGTATACATCTCTAAATCCATTCTGAATGTATGGTTCTCTAGCTTTCAGATTCTATTTTCTTGCCTTGAATTGTCTGTTGTGCTCATTAATTATCTTCTTTTTTTTTGGGGGGGGGAGGGAAAAAAGAAATAAAAGAAATCTCTCTCAATTTCCCTAAAGCCCCAGCCCTTTCTTAGGATTCACCAAGAAAAGCAATTATCTTTTTGTACACTATTGATCTGTCTGGACGTTGCCTCCCAGTGGATCATCCATTTAGTCCTTAAATTTAAAATCTTCACAATGCCAACCTCTGTGTCACCACCTGAATTAATGTCCATTCCTCATCTGCTGGCACCCCACCATTGATCAAATTCACTATCACATTCAGCTTTCTCACATGGGCATTTTACACATGAAGAAAAACACTTTTTTGTTCATGTTTTGGCATTTCTTCATTTAGTACCATTTAAAATCATAAGCATTTACTAGCCAACAAACCTCCAAAATTGAAAGCAGGCTCTTGAAAAGAAGTGTGAGATTATCCAGTGAAGTAGTAGAATAGACTGTCACACCATTTCCAGTATATGATTGATAATATTGAGATGGGAGTATCTGACCATTGAAAGCCAGAAATAATCTGATTACTTTATATAATTCAACATATTAATAAGGATTTTCTGAAAGTTTCATGGATAAATGCATTTTAAAAATGATAAATGAGCATAAAACCTGACTGTTTTGCAAACTCACTTGGAAAAGACATATAACATTAGACAAAAGAAACTTCCTGACAAATTCAAAGTTTTTGGTCTGTAACTTACTGGTGTACAGAATTGTGTTTAGGTTTATTTTTATAGCTGGCCAACTATTTTTTTCTTGGTATTAACATTCAGTTATTGCAATTGATTCTTTTGCAATTTGTGAGTCAAGACCTAAGAATTCTGGATTTTGTGAGTTGACCAAAACAATTTAATAGCAGAAAAAAAGCTTAAATTTAAAAAGTGGCATCTTTCTGATGTGAGCTCCCTTGCTTACCAATACACATTGCAGGAATTCATCTGTGAATAGGCAGGGAGAAGCTTACTTTTAGGTCTTGATCCACAATTGGGTATGTCCACCAGACAATTGATTGTCTCCTGAAATAGAGGTGTCCATAATCCTAAATGGTACAAAAACGGCCAAAATTCTGGGCAGAAGCAATATTTGAATAGAGCTTCTAAATGCTTAAATGCATTTTCTAACTGAACTTTCTATTTACTTAGGACAAAATAGATAACCTTGCACAAATTACAGATATGGTGAAAAAACTTTCTTCTTCTTTATCCTGCTAATTAGCATTTATAGATAGATTCAGATTCATAACCCCCCTACTAATTTTTAAGGTGAGAAAAGCTGTACATTTATAGAGCATAATGATTCCTCCTTAGGAAAAATTTTAGGTTCTGTGAGGAGGATATAAATCACAGAATTTCACAAAGTAAACACCCATGGTCTCCCCAAAGACTACCACTGGCTTCTTCTCTTGCTCGTAAAGGTAGGATCTATTCATGCATAAGAATGGAAAAGCTGATAAAACAATATCTTGGATTTATTTTACCACCTTCCACTCTAGTGGTCAGTATGATTTAAGTGTGCTATAGAATAAAAGGATGTAGAATCAAAGCGATTCAAAGAGAAGATTGTGTAGGCATTAGAAAATCCCAGGAAGAAGAAAAAACCTGGCTGGATTTTGGCTCTAAGCACACCTGAATTTTAAATCTTGTCTCAGTTATTTGTAAATTTGCAGAAATCTTGGAAGTCACTTTACCTCTCTGAGTTTTAGTTCCTACCTTGAAATCACTGAGGGGTTTACAGGGGAAAAAGTCACAAAACAAAAATGAATGCACACACTCTGGCACTCGGTTGATACTTAACACACAAAAGACAGTTTTTATCAGGAAGAAAATCACTCTGTTTCAAAGGTTTATTTTTTGCATTATTATGAAATATTTGTTTTGGGTTTGTTCCCCACTGAGCACACACTCATGAAGAGGAAATTTCTAGTTATTTGAAGGGATATCTAATTGCTTCTTATGAGGTGTCTTCTTCTCTCCTATGTTAATTTTCTCTTCTAATTCATTGGTTTCCATGAATGTTCACAGTTGTTATCATCCACATTAATCATGTAAAATGTAATAAAGAGGAAATCCAATGCCCTCAGAAGAATGGGACTCTATAAACAGGAACTTTATGTTGATTCTTGGACTATCCTTTGAATGAAATGCACCATGCTTGTTCTGTGTTGTGTGGTTCAATACCAATGCAGATGCCATATCACATGGTCTACCTGTGCAGACTCCACAAATATTTTTTTTTTTCCTTCTCAGTCAGGAAGGTGTGGCTTAAGGCTTCCCTGATGGAGTTTATATGCCACTGGTACCAATTCAGGGTAACAGGAAACACATTGCTCAACACTGAGAACTCACTCCCTCTCCTGTCTAAAGGCCATGAGCAGGTAGGGAAGCAGGAGAGGAGAAATTGGAACCATGAAAATCACTGACAGAACTCTAAAAGGGCAGTGTGCATATACCTGTAAAGAACATGTAGTTAATCCTGGTGTAAGCAGAAAGACCAACACAACCCCAATTCTCAAAGGGGAACTCACTTAGCAACCCTGATGTTTCATGCATTGTGTCCCATTAAGTCTTCTTTCCAGAAGTAATCACAAGCTCTTATATGCAGAGTTCACATGTAATATGCACATTACATATATAATCACACTTAATTTTAATAACTTATCTGTAAGATAGAGGTTATAATCCTTAAGTCCAGAAGGAGCAAGTGATAAGCATCTGCTTAGGGGTCTTGGAGGATGAAAAGATAGATCACATAACTATCTATCTCTAGTTCAACCCCAGTTGTTCTGAACTGCAAGTAAGACATTCTTGAAAAGATGTCATGTTGACTTCCTTTGGAATTCCCTAAAGAGATCATTCCCAAGGTTTTATATTTTTCTCAAATCCCTAAATGCACCTGTGTCCTTGTTGTTCGCAGCAGATGCCCATAGAATGTTCTTCATTAAAAAGTTTAATAATAAAACATGCAGAATGTTTTGACTTTCCTTTTCAGAATTTCTATGAAATCATCTGAACCCTGCTCTCTTTCTTGTTCCATAAGAGGGGCAACCTAATATAAAATCTCCACTCTTGTTTTTCTCTCCCCCTGTCCTGTCTTCTTCAGCCTCGGCTTGATCAATTTTGTCCAAATCTTTCCCCAGGCTTTGACAGTCTCTGTCTTTGTACTGGTTCCTTCCTTTCTGCTTAAAAACATACACATTCTTTTCTCATCCTCCTGCCCTGACATAGGTGACGTTTAAGTTTCAACCTCTTGAGATAAGTTGAGTATCTATAGTTCCTATGATTATTGTATCGAAACCTGAATGTCACAAGTTAGGTGGCTCTTAACACCATATAGCTACCTGGTGGCAGAATTAGGAATAAAATTGAGCTCTTCTGCTCCCCAACCCAAACACTCTTCCTCTATTCAATACCACTTGTCAATCAAGTCCCAACAGTGACACTTTTGGAGATGAGCTTTTTCACATAAGGTCACCACAACAAATTCTACTTTTCTTTTGTCTCTGGAGCATGGAGCTTGCCTCATGCTTCTAATAGAGCTGAAAGCCCTGGGTGCTGGGTCTCTGCTTATGATAAGTGACATATCTCTAATTATCGCATCGCCCAGACATAGTAATCTGTCCTCCCAGGTATGAAGGCCCATTAATAATTCTCTGGGGAAGGGAGGCAGCTCCCCATTGCAGTCCTGTCACATGATCTTCTCTCTGATACGGAGTTCCCATAATCAGCTAACATGCCCTCTAACGTGACAGAACACTCATTGTTTCTCAGTCCTCCACAATACACCACCGGCAAGCAAGCCCCTTATCATTGAATAACACTCTCTGATACGAAAGCTGGAGAAAATGGAATCACTCTGAGAGGGTGGGGCCAGCCAGGTAGGGGCCAAAGTTGTGAAGGTTGTAATACAGGCTCTTGTACAGCTGAGAGGTCAGGTCTGTGAAGGGAGAGAGCTTTAAGCCTGCTGCTGCCATCACCTCAAGCAGAGGACAACTCTGGAGGAAAAAGCTCATGTGCAGAAAGGACAGGCTTTGGGGAAATGGGAAGAGAAGGAACATGATGGAGTCTCCCTTCCTGCTCAGCTTTATGGGGTTACAAGTCGTTGCTCTTATCTAGAAAGGAAATGATGCTCAGTATAGGAAACTGGGTCAGGAATCTCTCCTGGGCTGGGGAGATAGCTCAGTTGGTAGAGTGCTCGCTTCGCAAGCACAAGGCCCTGGGTTCGATCCCCAGCACAAAAAAAAAAAAAAAAAGGAATCTCTCCTGGGATTTGGGACTGATTTTGGTCCTACACAGGTTAGTAAAGTGGGTGGGAAAATGTGTTTCTCTATATAGTACAGGGGCATACTAAAAAATAAAAGGCAATGATACCGAGGAACACATTTAAAACATTTAGGAGAAATTATGATAAAGGATAACAACAATAACAGCTAACATTTAAAGGCTCTTAGGATGAGAGAGACCAGGCAGTGTGCTGAGGGGTTGAGGGGTTTAAAGGTATCATCTCATTTAATGCTCACTTGGACACACATATAATTCTACTGCCCCAAGTTTTCAACAGATAGGAAACAGGCAGCTTTTAAGCCACAGAGTCAGAGTCAGCACCTGAACTCAGGTTTTAAGACTCTAGAGCAGTGTTATTGTCAAAAAAATATGTTATTAAAGCAGTTTAAGTTGGGATGTGGGAGTTAGGAGAGGGGAGAAGAGAAGGGAGGAGTGGTGCGGGGTGGGCAGGGGAGAGGGGGAGAAGGGGAGAGAGAGACAGAGAGACAGAGATAGAAAGAACCTGTAGCGAGTGTACTAAAGGGAATATGAAAGGAAAGAGATTACTTAGGCAAAACCATTTCACCTTTAAGACAACCTGTTGTCGATTGATTCACCCTGTCCTAGACATCATCCAGATACAGTCTCCACTTGCCTTAGGCTCCAGCTGGAACAGAAGCCTAATCTTCTTTATATGCATCAGAGCCTGGCACTTACACCCAGTTTTCTCATTATCATTTGACGCTGCAACCTTGGGGATGTCAGTCTCTGACCTCTGTATCGTCATGTCTATAGTGAACATTTGAACTAAACACAATTGGTTCCAGGACCCCAGTAGATGACCAGATCAGCAGATGTCCAAGTCCCATATGTCAAGTGGCATGGGACTTTCATATAACCTATACACAACCTTCTGTATGCATTAAATCATCTCCAGGTTATTTTTATTACCTAGTACCATGTAAATGCTTTATAAATAGGTGTTATATTGTGTTATTTGGGGGATAATGACAAGAAAAATATCTGTACATGTTCTGTAAATGCAAAACTTTTTCCCAACTATTTTCTATTCTGGGTTTCCATGGAACCCATGGATTTAAAAGGCCAATTGCATTATAAAAGATCTAGAAGCATCAGAGATTTATTTAGTCATTTCTTTAGGTACTGTTCTCCGGTCTTTAAGAGCTGATACTGTATTTTCTAGTGGAATCTCTAAGAATGGTGGCTCACACTTTCACCATAGCAATCCCACCTGAGCCATGACCTCAAACGTGTTGGCAGGCATTCCCAGGGGTTACCGACATTAATTCACAAGGGTTTGGACAAAAAAAAATTGAAACATCTCTTTGTTTATCTTTTAAGACCCTAATGTTAGCCAGGCACTGTGCTGCATGCCTGTAATTCCAGCTGCTTGGAAGGCTGAGGTAGGAAGATCACAAGTTTGAGGCCTGCCTCAGCAACCTAGTGAGGTACTGTCTCAAAATAAAAAAATAATAAAAGGACTTGGAATGTAGATCAGAGGTAGGGTGCCCCTGGGTTTAATATCCAACACTACAAAATAAATGAATGAATGAATAAATATATAAATCTCTGATGTTTCTAGATATTTATAATGTAAACTTGTATGCATATGTACGTATATGTGTATATTTAACTGATATTTGCTAAATTTTTTTCCCCAATATGTGTGAACAAGAAAAAGCATTTGTCACTAGATTCATGGCACTAGAGAGTTAAGGTGGCTGTGGATCTTTGCAGTGCCCCCTGAGATCATTCTCAATTTGCCACACTGATGAAATGCTCCCAATGCTGAAACCTGGACTGAAACTTAAAGCAAGTGCTAAGCTGGTGTGTATTGCGATTTGACTTGTTCTTCCTAAAATGAAAAGTTTAATACTGTTTTTTTTTTTTTTTTTCATTTTAAACCACAAAAATAGGAATAGTAATAATAACATAGGTTTAAGAGTTTGTGTACTATGGGAAAACACAAACACCCATCTTATTATATAACCCTATTTGAAGCCTGGATTTTTAAAGAAAATCTTCCACTAAAGGAGAGATTCAAGCAGTTAATGGAACAAAAATTTCCTTCTCAGAAAAATAATTTCTCCCTTAAGCTTCTAGGATGATTCTTGCAGTATGTTAAAATATATGGAAACATGTTGACAGTGCCCTGCGAGCTTTCTCTATCATTTTGTCTATTTTTCTGAGTCACAAAATAGATGAAGCTCAATTTTGAGGTAATCCTCTCCCTTGACTCCTCCCTCTCTGAAATCAGATACTCACAGCTATACCTGGGATATGATGTGCTATTCTGACCTCCCTAGTTTAGGAAGGATATTGAAATATCAGAGCTGCTACAAAGATAGGCACACAAAAAAGGAATACCACAAAGACGAGAAGATAAAACACGAGGAGAGGCGGCGAGAGCTAAATTTATAAAGTCTGCCAAAGCAATGACTGCAGGGGACTTGATCACAGCCTATAAATACCTTCAAGGTAACAATATAATTGAAGGGAACAAATTATTCATAGTCTCAGAAGATGATATGACTTGAAGCAATGGCCTGAAGCAATGGGGGAAAAAAATCAGGTAAAACTGCCAGGAAGTGGGAGAAAAGAAACTCTTCACTATCTGAGGAATGGAGCAGGCAAAGCAATCCCCAGAGGAAGCATCGGAAGCATTTTAACAGAGACAGCTCAAAGCCCTCAAGTAGGAAACCCAGATTGACAGTGGTGTTCCTCCAAGGCTCTTGTCGGAACTCAGAGCTCAGGGCTCTCCAATGCGAATCTGCAGACGGCTTCCCTCAGAGAAGTGCTAAAGAATCAGAGATTTGTGTGGAGATTCCTCATTAGAGAACAATCAGGAAAACCATGGCACACCCATACTGTGAAGTATGAAATGAAATATAGAAAAGGTGTTCTTTCATGTACATTGTATTCAATTTCATGTTAGAATGTTACCCAACTTCTTCCAGAAAAATTAATAAAATGTTCATCTACAAATGACAACGCTATGTTCAATTTGAAAGTGCTTTAAAAGAACACACACATACTGAATGACTGAGTTAGAATGATTTAAGGTCTTATACTAAATAACAAGTTTATATATATATATATATATATATATATATATATATATATATATATATATATACACACTGAATCTGGTAGCCCTAGAGTTTCTGAGTAGGAAAATATAGACCTGTAGGATAGTAATGTAAAAGTGGACTGAGGCAGACATCATAACCCTATATACATGCATGATTACACTAATGGTATGCATCTACATCGTGCACAACCATAGAAATGAAAAGCTGTATCCCATTTGTGTACAATGAATCAAAATGCAGCCTGTAAAAATAAAAATAAAATAAAATAAAAAGTCAACTTTTTACTCTTCTAAACTAAGTATTAAAAATAGCTGTGACTTTGACAATGTTCCAGAATGCTACTTCCTTAACATTTTGCGAAGGTATGACCACAAACTGCTTGTTAGTGCGGCTTTTGTGCAGGAGGAGTCACAAAATCAAATGTCTCTGGCCAGGAGATGGATGAAGGATCTGTGTGATATGCAGGGCATGTTTTGAAGGCATATTCCAAAAAAGAAAAAAAAAAAAAAAAAGCGATGACACCTAATTTCTGGTTAACCAATGCCACCCAAGAATACTGGCCTAATAGAGTCAAACCTTTTAACTTTAAGAAACTGTAAGCATCAATTTGAGACCCAAGGGATACTAGCGAGGCACACTGCCTAAAACCCTTACATCGATGAACAAAAGACAAGAGACACGCTGTGCCCTAAGATTAGGAATGAGGAATGGCACGGTTGGAATTAATCGGAAGAAGTGAGCTCTGCGTGCAGCAGTATTCTCAGACACTTGGGAGAGAGGAAGAAGGAAGGTGTCTTTTCTTGCTGTGTTGTGCAAGGAGCAGGAAGGAGGGAGCTCTGAGAAACTGAAACAGCTCCATTTTTTGACTGCTCCCAGGCAGCTTCCCTGAGCATGCTCAGCAATCCACTTGCACCCATCTGGTTCAAGGCCAGCAGGAATGGCACAGTTGGCTCACCCAGAACGCCAGAAAGTCCCCCTAAGAGAGATTCAAATCTCACAGTCCCCAAAGGACAAAAGCAAGCGGAATAGTGACTTTCTTATGGACAACCTCAGGCTTACTCAAAAAATTTGTTTCCAGGAGGTGAGATGAGGAAAGGAGAGGCTAGGTTTTCAAAGTTCAGCAATTCTAAGTCCATGTTTACAAGGTGGCTTTTGGTGGTCAGCAGCAGTTTGAGTTCACAGAACAGTGTTATGTTTAACTTTTAAAGTGCGTACACACACACACACACACACACACACACTCACACACACACACACATTTTTCTTCCTGCATGTAACTGCTCTGTGTGAATCCTGTGGTCTCAGTCCCTGCTGTATAAAGATACCACAGTGCTCACCGAGCCTCTAGCCAACTCCCATCATGGACAACCACATATATAGCCTTTGGAGTGAAGACTCATTATTTGGCAATGTCAGCTGTTTTCTTGCAGGAAGAAACTAGAGTTCAATCTGCATGTCTCAGAGAGGTTTGGTCTTGCTGCTAAGTTTGGGTTTTATACCACAGAAAAATTCTTTGTGCACATAATAAGCATATCAAAGATTTTTTAACAAAGTAGCCATTTGTAGGAACACTGAGAAAACATCCCTATCATGCCTCCTCTGATTACTCATTCCATTATGTAAAGTGGGTCTTTTTTTTTCCTCATAAATTGATAGTCATGTCTAACGGAAAGAGTTAATGTTAAATATGTTTCCAGTTCCAAATTGGGTATGTTAGAATGTCATGAACACCCAAATTAAGATGAGACACATCTAACAGCTCTTTGGAAAACCACTGCAAGATATTCTTCCAATCTATGATAAGATGTAGTTTAAATAAAAGATGGAAATGCAGAGAAATGAAAGAAAATGACTTGCATGGTTTTCCTCCAGAGCTGACTTACTGTGTCTGTGTTTCAGTCCAATGTTTGCATGTGTTTAACACACACACACAGCTTGAAGCAGGAAGTGCATAAACCATGTTTTGCAGTGTTTGGGTGTGATTCAAAGGGAAGCATGTGGTTCCATTCTGTTTCTTGTAAGCATTCTGTTAAGTAAAGGCAAAACCTAATTCATGCTAATACTGTCACCACATAAGGTGAAGACATGAATGAAGGGGCGAGGAGGGAAAGTTAACTAGGTTGATATATAAATGTGCCGTGTAGGCAGGCTAGGAAAGTAAGCCCAAGATAGTGTGGTCTGTCCCCTAGGCAGGGCAGGTTTTCACTAGGTTGATTAGGGGTTTTGTGTTTTCTTCTTCTGTTAGTACTGTTTCTATGCCTTCTGCAATTTGGTATACGTGAAATATAGACAGGTGTTCAGAAGAAACTCTACACAATTACAAAACAGAACCACGGGAACAGCCACAGTCATATTAAAGAAAAGGGAAGCAGAATTGAAGGTGAGGATGTTATTCCTTTGCGTTTCATTTTGATGCTGAAAACAAACTGTAGTGGTCCTCAAGGTGCTCACAGAAGCGCCAGCTGGGGAGAGGGGCTCCTCGGGTCTGATTTTTGTTTTTACCATAAGACTAGGAAAGGTAATATGGAAATATGGGAACTCCATGAGGATAGGGACTTTGTTTATCTTGTTCATTCTGGTCTCCCAGGTACTTATACCTGCACTTGACATAGTTCTTTGAACAAATGAATGCACAAAGGCTTTTCGCTGAAATAGGTTGCAAATCTCTGATGGTCTGGTTAATTTTAATTTGCAAATTCTGTTCCTCCCAACTGCATTTTACCTAAACTAATTTTGCCACATTGGACTCCTTGCTACATGTTCCTGTATCTCTTCTCAGCTAAGTCTCCTAGAGACTTCTGGGCTCTGTGGATCATTCATTGTGCATCTGCAGTATTCTGGAAAACGACATCATTTTACGTCACACCAAAACTCATTTTTTCCTCTTTCACACTTTCATATTGAATTTGAACTTTGATGTTTAGCCATGCAACAAAACCAGTTCCAGTACTGCTGATCTAAGTGGTGCACATGAAAGCCCGTTCACCTCAGGAATTAGGCATCAAATCAGGAGCAAATTAAACAGAATCTGCTCCCACTTCAATAACATGTGAATTCCAGTACACAGGCCTATCTTTCAAGTTTTTACCACTCCCTGCCACTAGACATTAGAACCTAACAGACCGAAGGATGGCAGTCCGGGTCTGCAATAAAGATACTCATAAATGGCTTGAACTTAGAAATGTAGAAAATTAAATGCTGACTACAGAGAGATAAAATACATTTCTGTATTATTTGAAATCATTTAAGGTTTTCCAGAAAGTGTATTTGAAGATTTCCATTATGACATTTATCATATGCTGAAATGTGAAATTACATTTATCCAACAATTTCTGCTTAGATACACAGAATTTGAAAGGATTTTTGCTGAAATTTGGGAAGTAAATTCACCTTGATCTACCATACTGTATTCAGAAACTCAGATTAGTCTCCAAGCCAAGCTTTTCATTTTGTATAGGGATATTTAAGAAAGTAGTTTGGGGATAGTTGGGTTGATTGATGTCATTGTGAAAGAGAAACAAATACTGGGAAACAAACACATTGGGAGCAGAAAGTAATGTCAAAGGAAGTATCTTCTGAACCAAAAAAGAAAATGACTTAGTTCTAGTTATATATTTTGCTTTAGCCAAAATACTGTGCTCTATTTGTGTGTGTGTGTGTGTGTGTGTTTGGGGATCAAACACAGGGCCTGGTGCATGGTACACAGGGCTTAAACACTGAGTGACATTCCCTGGCCCCTATTTAACATTTTTAATGGAGTGGATTTTTTAAAAATCCATTCACCTAATGCTAAATTCACCCTCTTCTATCCATATTGCCTGTTATTATATTATAGTGAAAAAATAATTATCAAAAGAAGTACATACCTATATTTATGACATTAGAATTAAATTACCAGTATCTAAGTTCTCATTCCTTCCTTTAACATCGTTAACAAATTGGTACTTAATCCTCTGAGACTTGATCTCTTCATTTCTGCAACAAAGCTAATCCCTTCAGTTGATCAGTAATGTAAAGATTAAATGAGCTGATATATACAAAGTGGCTAGCACACTGTCTGGACAATGAATAAATCGTCAAACACAGAAGTGATTGCAAAATTATACAGTTTAGCTCTTATAGTTTAGATATGAGGTCCCCCCCACCCAGCTCCAGTTAATGCTCAGAACTCAGAAGGGAAATAGCTAGTTTGATAGCTATAACCTAATGAGCCCATTTTAGTTTGAATGGACTGACTGTGTAGTAATTTTAGGCCACTGGGGCATGGTTGGAGAAGGTGAGTCACTGCCCTGGAAGGGTACATCTTCCCTATGTCTTCCTTTTGCTTCCTGATCCCACCATGAGCTAAGTAACTTTCCTCTGTGAGGCTAATCCCTTATGATGTAATGCCTCATCTCAGGTTCAGGGCAATAGAACTGGCCATCTTTTTACATAGACCTCTGAAACAGTGAGCTCAAATAAACTTTTTCTCCTCTAAATTGCTCTTGTCAGGTATTTTGGGTTTTAGTGATGAAAAAGCTGACTAAAACAGAAATTGGTACTGAGAAGTGGGGTTGCTGCTGTGACTAACCTGACCATGTGGTTCAGAAGAATTTAGAAATGGTTTAGAGGAAGAATTTTTAAAATTTTAGAGATGCAGGCTAGAAAAGCTTTAGAATATTGTAAGCAGAGCTCAATAGTCAGTGTTCGGGGAGCTCAGAAAACCAGAATGCTGACAGGAATGTAGACTGTGCTTACGAGGTTTCAGAGGAAAATGAGAACTCTTCTAGAAATTAGAATGGAGGCCACTCATGTTATATTCTGGTAAAGAGCTTGCCCAAATTTTTCCCATGTCCTGAGACTTCATGTGAGGCTGAATTTAAAAGTAATAGACTAATTAATCTGGTGGTCGAAAGTTCCAGGCAGCACAGCCAGTGACATGGATGTTGTTGACACATTTAAGAGAGGTGTGCTGTGAGAATTGGGAGCAGAAAGTAGAGTTATGTTTCCAGTTTGCCCAGTGAAGTGCATGTCAAACTGGAGCCAAGAAAGTTGTTTATGTTGAAGAGATTAAAACCCCCAAAGAGATGCTAAGTACTTTGCACAGCGATAATAAGAAAGATGCCTGAGGGGCATCTCTGGAATTTGCAAGAGCATACCCACTACAGGTTCCAGGGTACAGAAAAAAAGAAAAATTTCTTTGAGATGAGATCATGGAATTCTAGTCTGGCACAGGAAGATTTAAAAAGCTGTTTGACCATGCTAAGCCCTGCAGGCATTCCGAGTCTATTGTAGTCATGATTACAGGAGACCCACATATTATACAAGCTGGCAACATATCTTTTCATCATCCATGAGGTACTGATTCAACAGAAAATGCTAGATGTTAAAGTTAGGGGTAATGGAAGTCTCCACCAAGATTTCAAAGGAATGTATGGGAGACCAGGAAAAGTATAGCAAGGTCAGAGTCCCTGTGAACTTCCCCTCATAGGATGATGCATGAAGCTGTGAAGGTGAAGCTAATGTTGGAATGGAGTCCCCAGGAATTAAGAGATGCCAGTAACATGGACTGTCTGCCAAGAAAAACTGGTAGCTGTGAAGACAGCCAGGCTTAAAGAGAACTCATGTATGCTACAAGCAAGGTCAAAGGGGCTAAGATGTCTAAATCCTTTAGAGAGCACATGTCCCCACCATGTGTCCTAGGTACTGTATGTGGATTTGGGGGACCTATTAGCCCAGCTGGGTTTCGGTCTTATTTTGGCTGCACTTTTTTCTCTGACTCTCTTCGTCCCTTTTGAAGTGGAAATGTTTACTCTGTGCTGTTGTGTATTAGACACATGTAACTTGCTTCTGATTTTTACAGGGGCTCACAACAAATAATTTACCTTGAATCTTAGATGAGACTATGCACTTGGACTTTTGAATAATGCTAGAATTATTAAGATTATGGAACTCTTGGAGATAGACTAAATGCATTTTGAGTTATGAGCTTTTGGGGACCAGGGGCAGAATGTTATGCTTTGGATGTGATGTGTTCCTCCAAAGTTCTCATTAACATAGGAGTGTTTGAAGGTGGAATGCTTAGAATATGGGAACTATAACTTGATAATTCTATTGTAGTTTGAATGGCAACTAGAGGCAGGTGGGGCATGGCTGGAGAAGGTGGGCCACTGGGGGTTTGCCCTACATTTTCCCTGTGTGCCTCCCATGACCCTTTCTAACTCTGTCATGAGCTGAGCAGCTCTCCTCTACTGGGCCCTTCCTCCAAGATGTACTGTGTCATCATAGGCCCAGAGCAATGAAGTTGGCCATCTGGGGTCTAAGACCTCTGAAACTGCTCTCCAAATAAATGTTTCCTCTTCTAAATAGTTCTTTTCAAGTACTTTGGTCACAATGATGAAAAATCTGACTAAAATACCAGTAGATAAGAATATAGGTTTTTAACCATGAATAGTCAACCAATAGGGTTATTTCCAAAAGGACTTAGAAATCTAAGGAAAGCAGTTTGCCTTTTCAAAAGCACTAGGTAATTTTCTGACCATTAGTAGCATTTGTAACTATCCAAGCTGAGATAATGATAAGGGTAATTAAATTCTGTACCTTTGCTCATGATCATTGGTGTCATGGAATTTGCTTTTCAGGGAACTTCAGCATGACAATAAATCCAAACTCTCCTCCCAAAAATGAAGCTCCAAAACAACAAGTATAAGATCTGAGAGATGTACGGATGAGAACGTCATTTAAGGACCACAGCAGCTCATGGGGTTCAGTAGTTGAACCATTTGCATTTTGGCTCTGATTTGCCAGTTGCCTCATTGCAAAATTCCTGTTACAAACTAAAACCATGTCAGCATCTCTTTGATCCTTATGTCCCAGACAGCAACCACAATCCCTTTAGCACCAAGAGCTTGTCTAGGTGGTAGTCATATCAATATTATTATAAAAAACAATTTTACTTATTTTATAGGTCTTTCAACAGTGACAGGGCACATTTCCATGTACGCTCTCATTTGATCTACCCCATAATCCTATGAGAATGTCAGAACAGTATCTACATCTCTCCTGTTTGCATAAGATTATTGCTAGTTGGTGGCAGCAATGGGATTAGAAACTGTATCCTCTGGCTCTGGGTTAGAAGCACCCATGCCAACCAAGATAGAAAAAAATGCAGAATTCTGGTGAGCAGAGTGGAATGACCAAGAATACACGCTGTAATAACTGCCAACAAAGACAAAAAGCCATCGCACATGAAAGAGGTGTGACTAAAAGGTATGAAAAGATAGCTGTGCAACTACTCGATTTGAAAATCTCTCAATTGCTTTGATTTCTGTAACACTTAACTATATAGGTCATCTCCTCCCCTCCAGCCATTTCTTTTTAGCTCACCTTTTCCTCCTTGTAAATTTATTTATATATTTCCCAAGTTCCTATTCATTTATCTCTCTGGAGATCTTAACAATCCTCAAAGCTTACACTGTCATTGCCAAGCAGTGAATTCTCCAGCCCCTACTGATAGCACTGATCTCTCAACTGAGTTCATTATACATTTCTAATCGGATGTCTCAAGGGGATGACTTCTTATATTTTGCATCACCAAGGTGAATCTCTTGCCTTATAAACTCTGTATTTTTCATACGTCCCCTGTTTTCTTATTGCTATTAATGACATTATAACCTTCCCAGTCTAGGTATTTCTAATTTCTCTCTCTTTCAATCCATCTAGTTAGCAACATCTATTAATTCTATTTCTGAGATGTCCTTTGATTTCATCTGCATAACTTTCCTGGGATCCTCATTGTTGAATAAATCTTTAAAAACACTTTTCATAGAATTCCTGTTAGTTTACTGTTTTCTTTGTACCCAGTAAAAAGTATTCTTTCAGCAGAGTCAAAATAATCTTCCTAGAAATTAAGCTTTGGATATTATGTCTTTCACTCCAAAACTTGCAATGTCTTCCCCTTGCTTTCAAAATTAATCTGTCATCACTATGGCACCAAAATCCTCCATACTATATCTCTAAAGTCCTTGAGAAGGAAAACAAAACAACAACAAAACAACAACCACTGCTACTGATCATCTACTATGAACCTGATACCTCTTGGGTATTTTCATATATGTTGTTATAAATATTCACATAAACCTAACAAGGTGGCATTATTTTTACCATCTGCATTTTATAGATCAGTCAAACAATTCATCCAAGGCCATAGAGCTCATTGGAAGCAGAGTTAGAGTTTGAATCACAAATCCTCACCTGTGAAATATGTGCTCTATTTCACATTGTCTGCTTTTGCTCTCATGTCATTTATCTGGTCAAACTGAACTCCTCACTAGTTTGAGAACACACCCTCTATTTCCTTCCTTTGATGTTGTTTGTGTTCATGCTCTATATTCACCTGGTGTGTTCCTTCTTGCAGCATCTACTAGCCAAACTCTGATCCACCTTATCTGTGTACACTGAAAGCATCTCAACAACCAATAATATTCTTACCTTCACTGATTTACAACAGTCATATGTATGATGTTCATTTCCCTTCTAGATGTTAATCTTCTTCACATCCCCCAAATTCCAAATAAACTGCTGTTACCCAAATAGGCACAGGATTAAAATGATTACCACTCTATGTTCTATTCTGAAACTTTCATTTTAGGAGAGTAATCATAATAAGCACATTGAAAGCACATTCAGCCATTTATTAGCAGTGCTATCTTGGGAAAATTCTTTAGCTTCATTAAGCATTAGTTGCTTCATTTATAAGATGAAGATATTAATAGTGACTACCTCATGAGTCATTGGGAGCTCCTATAATATAATGTAAACAAAGTTTTTGCACAATGTCCTGAACCTGGTACTTTGTCAATCAATATCAGTAGTAAGTGATCCTAATGGCAGTTATGCAAGATCTCTGAATAATAAATGTATCTTCCACTTTACAGAAAATAGAGTGGGAAAGATAAATTGAATTGCTGAGGTTAACTAAGGAGTCAAAAATAGAATATGAGACCTAATTGCCAATCATTTCTTGTCATCTTGTGTATGAATTGACTTCAGGATGAAGGCTAGCTCTGTCAAATCGACAGGGCTTATCTAAATGTCTTTAAGTGATTCTAGGCTCCAATGGTGTCATCTCAGGCCAGGAAACGACAGGTCTGGCTGTCAGTACTAGCTTTGAGGCTAATCCAGTTGTACACTCGCCTCTGCCATCTATCAGTGAAACACTAACAAGTAGAAACAGCAGTGTTGACAGCACCAGGATCTAAGCATATGATTCTGTGGAGTGGGTGGCTAATGAATTCCCCCATCAATACGCTCAGCTTCTATGCCTTCTGAATGCAGCTGGGGATCTAAAATCCATCATCTATACCTTCAGGGAGTCAATGAGTTATTTCTTGCCCTGCTGCACTGAACAATACCCCAGGAGTAATCAGTGGTAACAGAGTAAGCACTGGGACAATGAGATAATTCATCTAACAGGCAGAGTTAAGACAGCCTTGTCATTAAGTCATGAGTCCCAGCACTCATTTGATGGCACCTAGAGTTTGCTTAGTTTGTTGTGCTTCAGATTTATGTCTAAAAAGCCTTTGCTACTCAAACTTGTTTGGCCACTTTGATGACTACAATTATCTAGGATATGGGCCACCAGATTGGCTTTAAAACAGTAACCACCTCACTCTTTCCTAGAATTTTATATTACTTAATTTGAAAACTCAGGCCTGATTTTTTTAACCATTGTTTAGGAAAATCAAATACAGTATTTTCTCTGAATTAAAAAGTTAATTGAAGAAAAATTTAAAGTACCAATAATATTAGAATCTATGCATGATTGAAAACTCAGTAAGGGTCAGGAACCATGCAGGAGTTTCATATCGTCACCTTGCCGTAGGTAGAAAATGTATTTTCATCTCTTAAGTTTTAAGCCCTTTCAAGTTTGTTAGCTCTATGTAAGCCAAGATTGACACAGCATTGCCAAAACCTAACAGTTTGCCTGGTACAAAATAAGTTCTCAATTTAAATACAATGAACCATGCTTATGAGCTAAATTCTCTTAATCTTACTTTTTCAAAATTCACATTATGTATGCATTGAGGATTCTGAAACATGACAGTGTAAGAGGCACTGATGTAAATGATAAATGAGAAAGATACGGGCATTTCGACTTTGCCTCTCCTAACTGCCTACCAGGCATGATATTTTTATGCACTTTGTCAACTCAATTTTGGTGATGGCATTATTGTACATTTCATCTGCATGCTAAATATATAATTCATTTGCCCTCGTTTTTTTGTGGGGGGAACCAAAATCTACAAAATATTTTCATTTGTATTACCTGATAACCACTTGAGGACCCTGGATCTGTTGAGGTCTTTCTGGGGCTCTATAATCCCAAAGTGTAGAACTGAGTTCTTTGTGTTCAGCTGGTACCCTGCTGGGCCCAAATCAGTTTTATGTTAGCCTATCTAGAAGGGCTTTCCTTTCTCTTTGCTGCTGTTACTGTGGTTGGTTTTGGTTGTTAGTAGTGTTCATGACAGTTATTGTCATCTTGTTCTCCTCTTTTTCCTTCTCCTCTCCTTCATGCAAAGTGGCTTATTACCTTTTTCATGATTAGTACAACAGGAGCAGGAGCTTCAGGCCAAGGTGGGTTACACATTCACTGAAGGGCTTAGGAGTCTTCTTGGAGAGTGATAGACTGAAGGAGAATAGACAGACAGGACATCACCCTGAAACATGGTGTGGAGACCTAACACAGCACAATGAGGCACTGAGAAAGGTTTAATTACCCTGTTGACCTAACCTGGCATAATTAGTAAATCTCAAACATAATTCTGTAAAATTTGTTTTTGACCAAATAAGATGGGAATTTTCTTTGCAAAAGTAGTCACAGAAAACTTAAATACATCCTTAAAATAAAACTTCACTTTTTATTGTAAAACATATTATTCTTTTCACTGATGTGAGTATGCATGTGTGTGTGTGTGTGTGTGTGTGTGTGTGTGTGTGCGCACACATTTACAGTCATTACCCTGAGGCAGTCATTAACTACTGTCTAACTTTTCAAGAAAACTACCACTCTACATTTGCACAGTCCTTTGCTGGTAACAGCTTCTAAATAGTTTATTTCAATTGATCCTCAGCAGAAGCCTGCAACATAATATTTCCATGCCCATTTAAAAGAGGAGGAAGCCAAAGTTCCCAGTGATGGAGTGATTTGCTCAGAGTCAAATAGTGCACTTGGTACTGACAGAAATGGGACCTGAATCTAAGACTTTTGATTTCAAATTAAGGGTCTCCTTCTACTGTGGTATGCTGCCTCTTCAAAACAAGTGTGGATAAAATGAAGAGATTTAGATAGAAATAGCTTGGGAATAATAAAGAACCTGGGAAGAACACACCAACTCCCAGGGGCATAGCTGCCTCTGGTCCAGCTTACATAAGCAATCACATCCTCCCATACTTACTTCCACTGCCTTCTCCCACCTTCTTCTCCAACTCTGCTGGGATGCACAGCTAAGCTGGAAGCTGCAGGGAGGATGCCCAGCAGGCCCTCTCTGCACAAGTGGCTAATGATCTGGAAAAGCTCCTAAGCCCAGAAAACCCAAAGAGGGCTTTTTCACTAAGAACAAATAGCAATGAAAGGAACTACTGAGCCAACCTGCAGTGCACAGCACTCTGTGGGAAATGAAATTGCATCTGTTGGACACCTTTGTTGTTTTCTTGTTCTTTCCCTCTTTACTTACGTTACCAGTATCAAAAACACCACTAACATTTCTCTGTACTCCATTGGAGATTCCCCTAAATACAGTTCCTGTGTCAAATCCAGTTCCGTCAATGGCCGAATCCAGAGATACATCTGAGTTAACAGCAAACTAACTTCACTAAGGACTAACCCAGCAGATGTTGATGGTTTACTGCAAATATCCCATATAAGAGACCAAGATGATGCCTTCAGCCTGGCAATTTTTAGATGCAATAGATGTGAGGAAGCTGCCATTTGTCATGTTTCAGTTCTGTTCCCATTTGTTCTGCAGGAGTCTCTTTGAATGCAATAAATTATGGAAAACAATATTATACAAACGAACTTAATAAATACCCTATTTCTTCACATCTGACGTTGAGAGAATATTACCAGTATCTTTTCTGGAGGGCCAGATTTTTGTAAGGAGAGTATTTTGCCCTTACAATAAAGGGTTCTATCTGGATGACACTCTTTCATCTTCCTAGTTGGTATTAGCCAAGCATGTACATTCTAAGTCAGGACAGAAAGTGTTGAGAAAGGTTACAGATTCTTGTCAAAGAAAGCAGATGCCCTGACACATAAATTTTCACTGTTCCTGAAAGACTCATAATTAAAAAATGAATCTAAGAGGATTTACTGTAAATTACACACAGGGAGAAAGAAATTAATAGGATGTCTTTTTTACACCCAGCATTAACTACATGAAGGGAAGCTAATTGGTGCCCAGCTCTCCCCGACCTTCTATTTTGTAGGTGGTGAAAGGAGGTTGTCAAGAGCTGCATGATAGCAAGAGCACACACTTCATGGTAATCTTTTCTCTGGTCCTATTCAATGTTTCCCTTTTATATAAATGAAGGTGAGTGAAACAGGACACAGCTTTGTGAAGCCTAGATGTAGGGTCAATAAGCAGATGTCACTCTCAAGTAATAGCAGCTGTTCTCCAAATATTAAGCAGATTAACTCCTCAACAATAGATATCAGTGGCAGAAAACTTATATTTGAAAAAATAATTAACAACAACAAAAGAAATCCTGTGCCCTAAAATGCCCTCCCTCCACAGACTCTCATTTCATGTACAAGTACTTCAACAAGGAACATTTTTGCCTTTGTCAAACGTATTCCATTCATGATTTCATTAATATCTTGAGTCACAATTGATAAAGAAAATAGTGCATCATGGAAGCTGAGTCAAAAAGCAAAGAAATGTTAGTTCATTTGAAATATGTAATTTGTAAATTATTTTGATCTCTTGACCTTTTCTGATTTATTTTTCAAACGATCCAGTTCTTATCTTGTTTACTACTGATTGTCAAAGGTCATTTAACCCCATGAGGGACAAATCAATGGGAAGACTTTAGGTTTAAAAGAAAGTATAACAAATGTGAAGGAACTTCACAGGAGCAAGAGATAATCTACTAAATCATGAAATGGGAAAAAACATGCCAACAGCACCTATCCAACTCAGTTTAGTGCCTTTTTCTTTCTTTGTCCCAATTATTTCCCATAAGGCATGAATACCTAAAATTTGTCCAAACTTTCTTCACCCATTCCTACCATCTTACACAATATTGTATGTCCTTAAATTGATCATGGTCATTTACCCTTCATTCTCTCCCTCTCTCCAATTGAAACTCAAATTCTTTCACCTTAGCCTGCTGTGAGAAGGATTATAGTAAGACTGACTGCTTTAAACTAATTAGTCAATGATTCAAGAGGCTTCCAATGAAGCATGAGTTTAAGAAAATACTTACTTTCCTAAATAGGTATTAAAGAGTAGGGATTTCAAGAAGACAGGGAGAGAAGAGGGAAAGTCCAACCATGTGTGGAGGGATAGTGTGTAGCTTAGAAGAGGTGCCATAAGTGTGCACTGTACATCCACAAAGGCCCACTTCATACATGCAGCAGACAAGCCTAGTGGAGGGCAGACCTCAAACTTGCTGGAATCACTGCTGCCTGCACAAACCTTTCCAGTGTAAAGCTCAAAGCAAGAGAGTGAAAGGCCAGCAGGATGAAATTCATCTGCCATTATTGCTGTGGACTATTCTAGGATGGGTGCCACCTCAGAGTCAGGCTCCCTGGTATTCTTGGAAGAGCATTTTCACTTCCTTCAAATAAGCTAACTTGGGAATTAAAATGAATTATTCCAGTGACAATGTGGATACAGCACAGAAAATTTTAAGAATTTCTAGAAGTTGCCAGTTTATAAAACACAAACTTTCTCCTCTGTCTCTCCATCTTGTTTGATTCTCTCTCTCTCTCTCTCTCTCTCTCTCTCTCACACACACACACACACACACACACACACACACACAAACACACACTAATTTTTATTTATACTTTCTTTTTAAAAAACAACCTTATTAGCCTGACCACCATTACAGGTAGCACCAAAGTTCTTTCCACAATTAACATGCATACTCCTCCAAGAATGAAGCTTCACTCTTATATAGTCCCTGCTGGTACTACAGGCAGATACCTGTCCTTTTTCTTTCTCCCTAAACTGGGGATGTAGCTGATTGGTAGAGCACCCTAGGTTCAATCCCCAGTATTTCAAAAAAAAAGGAGGGGGCTTACAGGAGCGGGTTCACTCTTTTCTGCTTTTCTGTTCTCATACTGCATGGGAAAACATGGCAACCTTCCCTCTAGAGGACAGAGGGAAAGCACAGAGACCAAGTTCTAACCTGCTGCCATCTTGATCTTCTTGATCGTCCCTACCTCTCAAATGGAGAAATAAATTTCTATCCTTTATAAGTTATCAAATTGCAGGTATCTGTTAGAACAGCACAAAATAAATTAAGACACAAGCTTGCATCTCCTCTGAATACTGCCATCATTTTTTTGTTTGTTTGTTTTCCCAGAGTTCCCTTCTCCTAAGCAAATGGCAAGGGGGCATGAAAACTTTTGCTTCCTGCCCAATCTTTTTCACTTTTGCTAATAACCCCTAAGCTCTTTTTGTTTCAAGTAATTTTCTTTAGCACAAGAAAACAAACCACTGAACAAACACAACCACATTTTATAGATTGTAAAAGTCTTATAAAAGTACCTTAATAGATATTCATGACTTTATTTCCCTGATATATCTACATACATGTCCAAAACAACAGACTAGTTTTGTATTCAAGCCTTGCAGTCTTCTACTTGGATTCCTTTATTTTCAATTGTGATAAGGAGTATAGAGAAAGAGAGAATCCACTAAGAAATAAAACATTGTTTCAAACAACTAGACCAATGAAGGAGCCCATGCTTGAGAGGGAAATGAATGAGTCAGGTTCACTATAGAATTGTGTGGATTTTTCATATGGTAGGGTCCTTTTGTCTTTTCATCTGAAAAGATCAGGCAGATGATACTACATTCTAAATCAAGCTTTGCAGGAAAATCTACTGGGATGTCCCAGAATGTTTAGGGAGTCAAAGAATCATTGGAACAGATACACAGCACCCCAAGAGGGTTCTACATATTATAATATAATTTTTCTGCTATTTTTGCTTGTTATAAACAAAGCAATATACCATAAAACCTAATGTGTGTTTATACAGAACATACACACTAATTAATACAAACAAATGTATATTACTTGAACCCCAAAGTATGTTTTAGAAGCATTCATTTTCTCAAAACATTCAAGAAAGGACAGAACATTATAATGCCATAATGCAATATACCAGAATATTCTAGTTCCTCCTAGAAGTTCTTAGTATTCACATATCCATTTTATAAAAACATCACTAATTCCAAGTAAGTTGCCAAAAAAATTAAAAAATAAATAAACCTCTTTCTTAATAGCCAGAATGTCCTACAAAACACGAATGGGGAGAATCGGATAAACTAGTAGCATATTAGCTGACTCAAAAAGATGCTCGTGGCTATGCCAAATCATATTTTTCTGAGTAAGTCGCACTGAACAAAAAAAGAAGATAAATCACCATGAAAATGCAAGTGAGCTGGTAATAATATCCTAGTTATAGCTGCCATGAAATCGTCATTAAGTTATATGCAGCATAAATCTCCAAGAGTTCTGTAAATTATGGTGGTTCCTAGAGACCAAATAGAGATAATCTGTAGAACTATGGCTGCCTTTCTCCTTCCTTTTGATATGACTTTTAAAATGTTTATGTTCAAGCTCGTAATACCATATAGTTCTTAAAACATCTAAGAATTAAACATTTTGCATCTTTCTTTAAGACTCCTCTTTCACATTTCAAAGGAAGGACTGATTTCTAACCAGTCCTTTCCAGGGTTTGTAAGTAGTGTCTTTCTCTGCTCTGGCTCCTCCCAGATGAAACAAGCTTCCCGCTCTAATCTCATAATTGAGCTGCTCCCATTTCCAAGGCTGTTGGAGGGACAGGTGCTAGAGATGGGCACTTCCAACTCCAGAGACCAGCAATGAAATCTTAAGTTCTGCTTTTCTCCCTGGACCTGTATATAAGCAAAACTCTGATTCAAGGATTCCCAGTCAGTGTTCCTTTTTCTCCTTTTTACAGATTGGTAGTAATCCCCAGTTGATCTTTTTTCTTAACTGCAGTTTTTCCCCTGCTATTTAAACTAAATTCTTATTGCTCCAAATTAAATCCATTCTTTCTAGCCTTGTCATTGCTAACTAATGAGAACAATTCCTCTCTTTGCTCTTGGAGGCTGCACTTGGGGTACTTATAGATGAGAATCATATCTTTAGCCTACTTTCTTAGCTGCAGACTGTACAGGTGATAAAATGGGTTAATTGTTGCTATAAAAATATTTTCTATCCTCATAACAAAGTCGTTTTTTCCTTCAAATCATTTTAATTTCTTGGACTTGTAATATGTTCTTAAGATCTGCAGGGACTGAAGGTATAGCCCTATTGGGTTCATACATATACAACCTAGAGCAACATTTTAGATATATGATATGCATGAATAAGTAAAATCCTGGTCACTTGCTGTTTCCTTGTGCCCCACCTACTTTGGAGCTCTGCTCAGTTTTTATCCCACATTCCTTACATCTCTACAGTGACATTTGCATCTTAGAACAAGGGTCACCAAGAACAGTTGTGGCCAATTTTGGCAAATAAATTTTTACTGCAATTCAATCTTATTCACTAAAAAGATGTATTCTCTATGGCAAAACTGAGCAGCTCTGATAGAGACTATATGATCCGCCTGTAGAGTCCAAAGTATTTACTCATTGGCCCCTTAAAAGTTTGCCAAACCCCAGCCTAGGAGACCATTTACATTCCAGTTAACCTTGCTATTTGCACCAAGTCAGTGAAGCTACACACTTGTCTACACCCAAGTGATCTGCTAGATGTTTATCTGCGGTCAAACCACAAGGTTGGGAAAGCAAGCTTGATTTTTTTTTTTTTTCCCTCTCTATATTCATGGGACAGAGGGAAGAGTTTTTGATTTTTTAAACAGAAGCATGTATGAGCATGATGGTTCACACAATTGAAGGCAATTCCTGTAAGCATGTGCACCTTTGTTGTATCGGTGTGGAGTGTTCCGCTGCATTTATCTGACTCACCAACTCAGACCACCAGGGAGACAAGGGAATCCAGGCCAAGGCTGGGTACTCACTATGTGAAGCTGCAGGAAGTCACCAAGACCTGGAGCGCTGTCGATGCGTACTAAGATGCCATCCTTCACCGTGGTGCTGAAGCCCACTGCCAAGCGGTCAGAGCGCGTGCTGGGCCTGTCATTTGCTGGCCAGGTGTAGAGGATGAGGCCACCGCTTTTCCCAAAGATGTAAGTAGCGCCAGCTGTGAAGGCAAGGAGAGAGCGAGATGTCAGGGCACTGTATTGCATATTGCCAGTTCTAGCACACTACTGAGACTGCACAGAACAGCTGCAGAGAGGAAACGTCCCCCATAGGACAGGATTTGGTTACTGAGAGGGATGACTTCCAAAGCCTCGGAAGGCATCTGTCACCCCAAATTAAAGTTGCCAGTAAAAGAAGGTAAAAAGAATGAATAACAAAGCAGATGTTAGTGAGAGACATTTCCTATCATCCTTAGTTTCTGCTGCATATTAGTGGAGGGAAAATTACATGCTGTGTCTAAGAGCTTTGGTACATCATGACAAACAACTTCTCTGTCTTTCCCAACAGAGGAATTAATTTTCCATCTTGGCTAGGGCAGACGCGAGATAAAGAACTTGTGCCCTGTCTTTGGCTACCAGAATATTCTGATCATCAGAGCAGGGAAAAGTTCAAGGACTGCCTTACTAACATCAGTGTAATGAGGAAGTCAAAAGGCACCATTGCTCTCACACCTGTACCTTCTCCACCCACAGCAAAGAGAGATGCAGCCTGAGAAAACCAAGTTCTGTAAGGCAGTATCCCTTATCTGAAATGCTTTGGGTCAGAAGTGTTTCTTATTTTAGATTTTTTCTTTAAATTTTGGGATATTTGCATATACTTAAAAAGATATCTTGGGGATAGGACCCAGTGGTAGAAGTTATCTGGTATCAGAGTAACAGTTTCAAATTCCTTTTCCAAACTAAATGAGACATAGCAAAAAAAAAAAAAAAAAAAAAAAAAATCCCTAGAAAATGAGAAGTGGTATCATCAGCTACAACTAGTGGATTTATCAGTATCTTTTATTATTTACTCTTGAATTTCTTCTTATCAGAGTGAAACCAGAGGCTACTAAGAATATATAAATTGAAATTACCTATAAGACAAATAGGAAGAAAAACAAAGAAAAATTTATATTTTGAAAATGTTAAAAGTCTATTTTAAGCAACAAATTTAAATTCCGATTTGGGGAAAAGCATTTCAATTTGGTAGCCAAAATAGACTATGCCATTGTAGCCTTCATGGTTTTCTGCTTGTTACCCATAGCGAGTACTTCCATATGTTACTCAGCTCAAAGTCCAAAGAACATTTGGCACTAGATTTTCTTGTGAATATCCCAGAGAAAGTGTTCCAACCTTTAAAACTATTTTTAAAACACCATTAGACAACCATTCAGATATCTTTAGCAGTTACTAAAAATCTCAAGCACTGGTCTACATTTATTATCAGACCTAGTTTACAGAAAATATTGGGTGGAATTATGTTGGCTGAAGAAGAGATGAGAGCTTGCTAAGAAATAATAAACTATGAGACTAGAATTAGGTGTATATGTCATATGTCATCTTTGTAAAGCAGGAAGCCACATTAAATTCTGAGGTATGTAGAATGTCATTTGTCCTCCTTGAAAGGTCACTATCCAAGTCATTCCAATTTGGTCAGCCTATATATTACATGTCGCATGACATTATTTTGCTTTTATGAATTTCTCAATCCTTAGGCAATGGTCTCTGGAAAACCTCCCACAGTCATCTGGAGAATTTGGAATTGTGGTATGCAAAGTTTATGATGAAGTCTATATGCAAAACAATGTTTGCTCCTCACTATCCACAAACACCCTCAAAGCTTCTTAAAATTAGAAATGTGGGTATAATGATTTACCCTTGATATCTCTCCATCTGTGAAGAATTTAAATAAGCCCCTTTCTGTAGATGATTACAAATGTCATTGCTCCTTTCTTTCTTTATTTGGAAAACTGAAGGTTACTCAGTGATTAATGTATAAAATCACCAAAAATGCAAATCAGCCTGTGACATTTCATAGCAATTTATAAAGTCTTACCCGATTCTATCCCAAATACATAGTGAATTGTGCCACATAGTGGATCCTGCCACAGGGTTATATTCATATTGTATCAGGAAATAATTTTGTCACTACAAATAATCAAGTGAGAAACTCATTGCAAAAAAAATAATACGCAATAGCTTAACAGTTTGCAAAACCTATATCAATTTATTTTATGAAAGTTCCCTACAATTATATGGGATATTTCCATTGTTAATAGTTTTATAGATTTGGGAAGAGAGGCTCATTTAAATCAGTGGTGCTTCCTTCAAATTTCCAGCCTGAGCCACCTGTCACCAAGTCTTTTGTCTCTACCTGCCAATGTAATTGCACGGTAAACTGGATCAATAGGGCAAAAGCTGTCTGTATTTAGTTCTTTTCACTTCTTCTTCTAATACCAAAACAGAGTGAACACAAAGCCATCACCATGAATCTGCATCAAAAGCTTTCTGGCCCTTCTCACCACAAAAACTAACTTTACAAATCTTCTATTCTGCTTATATTATTCACTGCCCTGTCCAGCGAGTCTCAGTGGGAAGAACATATAAAATGATAAATATACAATTTGTTATATATGATGGTGAGGAGTTTGTGGTGATTACTTTTTAAATAAACAAAGAACAAAACCTCATTATGACAATATTAGATGGGATGAATTGATATAAAATCTGATTTAAAAAACTAATGGTTCTGAATTTATGATAGATATATACAGCATATTTTATATATAATATATGTTAGATAATTCTAACTCTATGTGTGAAAAGGGAATAAAAGATAAAAAGTGCTTAGTTTAAGGCTTGTTCTACAATGTAGAAAGTAGTATCAAAACGTGTGTTCTTGGTACTGATCTTACTGCTATTCAGGGTGAATAAGATCCTGTATGTTTCCACAGCCTAATGCTGGCTTTTTAAAGGAAGATAACTAATAGTTGCAATTTTCTACTCTGATAATGTGATTTTTTTCTCTTTATTTTTCATGATTTTCTATCTTGCATGGTTTATAGAAATAAACACACACTTTCTGTTAATTTATATAGAACACCAAAGGGAACACAGAATTATTTCACTTCTATTTTCACATTTAAAAAGCTATTTTTTTTATTTTAAAATGTAGATTACAAATAAATTGGGGGAGGGAACATCTGAGGAATATAAGAGCCATTAAGGATTTTCATTTCCAAACCATGCAATACATCACATACTGTCTCCCGTGAGCCAAGAATTACAGATTTCTGGTTTCTCACTGAGCTCACGATGTCAGGGCTAAGATCATACTACATGTATTAATAATCAGGACCATGCAATTTTCTTTCATGATTGCAAAAATGATCAATTCATCTGAAGAAAAAATGGCACCTGGGCTATTATTTAACACTGCAGCATTTGCAAGTTCACAACAACCCAAGTCACCTTGTTGAGTTCTAAGAGACACAGTATTTCAGGAATGAAATCTCTACACAGTCCCTCCTAACCAGGATTAAGTGGATATAGTTCATCTTCAAAGATGTTAACAAGTATGGCATGTTATTTGACCAACAACCCACAAATAATGGCTTTGACTTATGGTTTCATAATTGACTAGCTACTTGCTGGGATGAAACTGACTGTGAGACTGGCGGAGCCAAGGTTAAGCTGGTGGACATGTGGGTGCTGGTATCTGTTCTCTATGCATGTGTGTGTAGTGAGGAGAGTAGCTGGCAAGAGAAAAGGATCTCCATTATAGTCCTGCAGGACTTCGGGAGGGTCATTTAATTTAGATAGAAATAGGTTGATGAAGCAGATGAACTGTGACTTCTCTAAGAGAATAAGGATACATTTTCTTCCAGGTCACATATTTTCCCAAGATTTTTAAAACTTTGGTACATTTTACAGCTTATCTTACTAGAATTTAACTGCTGATGGCAAATCACCTTTTCCGTGTTTGGGAACTTTTGGATAGTTATTGTTTTTGTTTTGACTTCTAAACTCCCAAGTCCCTACTTTTATGACACTGTTCCTATTTCCAGTCCCATATCTAAACAACATATCACTTTTTTTGGAAAATATTCACAGAAATAGGATTATGGTCTTGTTTAAGATTCACTCTAAATACAAAAATAATAAATACAAGCCCTTGTGTGCATGCATGTACATGTGTACATGTGTGTGTACACATGCATGTGTCCATGTATGAAAAATAAGCACAATTTAAATAGAAAGTAATATTGACTACCTGTAATTCTTTTATTATTTTGCTCATTATATAATTATAGGTTAAATAACTTCATGCAAACATTCAAACATAATAGTGGTTTTAATGTGCCAGAGTTCCCTAAAATGATTTTTTTTAAAATTTTTTTACAGGCTACATTTTTGATTCATTGCAAAATGATTTTCTATTGGCATTAAAATAAGTTTTGGAAGCCCAAGAGGCCTCAATTTAAAAGGAACTAGATAAATTACTTGTAGACAAATATATTAGGTAAAAATAAAATTAATAAAATGAGCGTGATACTTTACAAACTGTGTGGTAGCTCAAACAAGAAAAGAAACAGGATGCCAGACTGAGGCTCTTTGAAGAGAGCCTGAGAACATAGTCTAAAATCTCATGATAGTAACATGTAGGTCGCTTCCTCTGTTATTTCAGGTTCCCTCTTTCTATTTAAGTACTCCTTCATCAAGTTTCTCCAAAATTGTGTTCCTTATTGTTATTGGCAAATCCTTTTGGAATATAAATGGACTGACTATCAGTGACATAAAATATACTGCATTAGTAGATATAGTTATTTGTTATAAAAATTAAAACTATCTTTTATTCATATCAGTTACCATATAACTAATAAAACCGAAATGGAAAGACCTGACTTTGAAACTGACAAATACCTCGTCTAGCTAATGGAGACATAAAGCTACATGACTAATGGCCCAAAGAATACTGTTTTATGATTTATTTCAGTTGGTTTGTTCTATGGTTTCCTTCTACCCCTGTCTCCCTAGCTATTTGGGCTGCATCCTGTGCATTTTCTCATAACAGTGGGAACCAGTAATTCCATACCACTGAATGGTTTTCAAATTGCCTTCTTTAGCTGTATCTTATTTGATGCCTATTTCCTCAATACTTACTGAAGGTTTAGTGGTAAATACTTTTGTTACTATTTTAATAAAAATAGAAAATGGAAGCTCAAAGAAATTCAACTACTCGATGTGGTGCTCAGTGGTGAAGTGGAGAACAGACTCAGACCTCCCTATCTTAACTTTGACCTCTTCTCCCCAGGACAAGCTGGCCTACTCATCCATGGGATGAAGCTCCCTAACAGAAGCCCTAGCTCACCTCTCCAGAGCTCTGCAGGGAGAATAGAAGGGTGAATGACAGCTGGAAAACTGCAAAAGAAGACAGAGGGAGTCACAAGGGAGCTCAGGGTAAGGGATACACATTTTACAAACTGCCGGAATGGATGACTTACTGATCTATTCTGCCTCTCTCTGAATTTTTTTATAATGAATATCAAAATCAATAATAAAGCAGTCTTAAATGAAGGAAAGCTGAAAAAAATTGAATCTTCAAAGAGAAAGTATTTTTTCCCTACTTTTAAGAACATCTTTTTTCTTTGGGAAAGAAATAGTAGTATATTTGCTGTTCAGTAAACTGGTAATCTGACAATACTTGAGAATCAAATACAACATCAGGAATAGCCAAACTCCTTTTCTTAAACAGTGCTCAGGCAAGGTGGGTTCTCCCCCCATTTGGGGCAACCTCTTTCTCTCTCTTGAAGGAAGAATTATTAAAACTAAATGGGCATTAAGCCCAAACCCATTAGCTTCTGAAATTTAGAGAGGCAATATTGCATAGCATATCCTGGGATCCCAGAAATAAGGTTTCAACTCAAAGACTTCCCAGCAGAGCCAGTACTGGTTCAGAGTAGTATTAAGTGTGCTTAATACTTAAATATACCCTGATTCTAAGTCTTTGGGGGTAATGGTGTTATCAGATATACATTACTTCAGAAACATGCTGTACAGGAAAACATGTAAGTCATTGTTATGCATAGATTCCAAGAGACTCCTACTAAGAAAGAAGATGATAGGTGGTAGAGTATGCAATGTTTTAGACACTAAAATTGATCAAAAAATAAAACTTTCAGGGACATTACTAAATTCTGTCTTTCCTGAAGGAATTTTCCTAAGTGTATTGTTTTTTCCTTTGGGACAACTATTTCTTTCACAAATTCTTTGGTTCTGCTTAGCAATAGTAATTCTAATACTAATGTTAATACTACTATCGATATTCACATCAGCTATACATATGAATTATTTACTATGCATTAATTATATCATTCAATATAGTATTTCAAATCCCTTTATCTCTCACTTCAGATATTATTGCTATATTAATAATTTGCTAAAGCTATATAAGGAGATACTACAGCTAGCCTGGGTGGCTTAAACAACAAAAAATTATTTTCTCACAACTCTGGAGGCTAGAAGTCCAAGATCAAAATATCAACAGAGTAACTTTCTTCTGAATACTCTCCTCTTGACTGGTAGAGAGCCATTTTTCCCCTATGTCTAAACATGGACTTCCCTTTGTACCCACCTATGTCCTGATTTTCCTCTTCCTCTAAGGATAGCAGTCATGTTTGTTCAAAGCCCACTCTACTGATCTCACTTAACTTAATTCTGTCTTTAAAGACTGTAGCTCCAGAACACAGTTACTTTTTTTTTTTTTTTTTTTTTTTAAATACTGGGGTATTGAACCCAAGGTTGTTTAACCACTGACCCATATCCTCAGCCCTCTTTTGTATGTTATTTAGAGACAGGTCTTGCTGAGTTGCTTAGGGCTTTGCTAAATTGCTAAGGCTGACTTTGAACTCCTAATCCTCCTGCCTCAGCCTCCTGAGCTGCTGGGATTACAGGCCTGTGCCACCATGCCCAGCTATGGTCACATTCTAAGATATTAAAAACTATATTCCCAATAAGGTTGACCTCAAATATCCATGGGTTCTGTGCTTACAGATTCAACAAAGAGCAAATCAAAATATTTTTTAAAATGATGTGTGTACTGGACATGTGCAGACTTTTTTCTTGCTGTTGTTCTCTAAATAGCACAGCGTAACAATTATTTATAGAGCATTTACTTTTCATTAGATATTATAAATAATCCAGGGAAAATTCAAAGTATAGAGAGGGATGTTCACAGGTTACATGCAAATACCAGGTCATTGTGTGTAGAAGGGGATCCAGCACCTGTGTATTTTGGTATCTACAGTATTTCCTGGAACCAAACCCCACAGAGACCAAGGCATAACTGTATATGAATTTGGGGGTTGGAGAGCACAATGTATCATGTAATAGTTACTATCTGTGTTTTAAAGGTAAGGGAGGTTATAAAATGAGGCAAAATAACTTACCAATATCCTTTACCAAATATCTAGTGAAATCAGGAATTTAATCCAGATCTGTCTGATTTAGCAATCTTCACGCTTTTTATTTGACAATAGTTTCCTTAAAATCCTCAACTCTTTTTTTTTTAATTTTTTTTTAGTTGTCAATGGATCTTTTATTTTTATTTATTTATATGTGGTGCTGAGTATCGAATCTAGGGCCTCATAATACCAGGCAAGCACTCTAACACTGAGTCACAACTCTAGTCCAAATTCTTAAATCTTACATTCACTTTGTGTCTGGGTAAGGAAATGAATAATGGTGGGTTTTTAACATGTGGTCAAAATAAAAATAAAGCCAACAAGCTGGAAATCCCATCTTCTCCCAATAGAAATGGCAGCTTGGGGGTGGGGTGTGGATAACCATTTTATCTTACTTAAACAACAATGATCTTATATGAGGTCGCCTGTTCTCTTATAAAGTGAGTAAAACAAGATCAGGCAGTAAGTTACTCATGAGTAATTACTCCACCCACTGAACACTCTAGAGGGTGAACCCAGTGAGCTTTATGTCAGAGATTACCTCATTGAACTTTCAAGACCAAGTTGGTTTCTTAAATAGCCAAACAGAATAAGTCCTAGGAAATTGCAAAGTTTTCAGGTTTAAGAAAATAAATATTAAGTTTTATCACCAAACAAAATGAAAATCCAGAATCCTGTGTAATACAAGTAACTGGAGCACAAGTCTGTTTAATTTATCTGCCTATACTATGAATGCTCAGAAAATAAACATTGTTGAATTAATCAATGAAATTTACTCACCTATACTTGCATATTTCATACTGCCATTCAGGCAAGAAAATAGGAGAAATAAGAAACTACAGTGCCCATTAATCCAGCTAAGCTTTTTGCCATTTAACCTCATGTGGAAATATTTTATAAATACTCATCAGTTTGGGTTCACAATGTCTCCTATAATGGATAGAACACAGTTTTCAATTTATAAAAGAAACCTAACCACAAAGACATTTGAATGATCTTTCTTCAGTGATTTTTTAGCAGGCTCAGATAAGAAAATCATACTCATTTTGAGTTAAATTGTTTTATATTATCCTTCAGTTCCTAAATCACACTGCAAACTGTTTCCGTAGAAATAAATAAATAAACAAATGCATCTTGAATTTTACTTCAAAGGAATATATGGTACAGAAACAATGTGACAAATTTAAGAATATCAATGTTATCATTTTGTTTGATAGAGTATTAACCAAGAACATGTATACATGTGTCCTTAGGCAATACATAAATATGTGAAAATAAAAATAAAGATGATAGTTTTATAATTACTTGGAAGCCCTTTCTGTAGCATCATTTTTTTTTTCTAAATGCATTCCCTCTGATGACATCTCACAAGACAAGGTAGAAAAAACAGGAAGTTCAGAACACATTTATCTGCTTCCTTTTCCTCCTTTTATTCTGTAGCTTTCAAATTCTTTCTCTAATAAAAGCAATTGAGGGACTTCCAAGTACTGAATATACTCCAAAAAAAAAAAAAAAAAAAAAAAAAATACAGATGAGAAGTAGTTGCCTATTTCCAAGAGCTTTGATTTAAATGCCTGATTTATATGAATGCCACACTTTGAAGGGCCAGGGGCTATACATAGATTAGTTTAGTTATATTTGTGGCTCTAATTCACAAAATGTGATTTTTCTGGAAAAGTTGGCTAATACTTTTGAAGGGTAATGACTCTTGGTTATATGAGGCACATATTTCTTAATCACAGAACCCATCATAGAGTTAGGAGAAAAGGAAGCCATGTCAACTATTGTACCCATGCTCCATAACAACGTAACAAGCATTTATCTTCCTAGTGTCTCAGTTTTTCCATGGTCAATACGATACTGCTTCTCCTGCCTAATCATCTTAAAGGGTTGTACTAAAGATTAAAATAGCTAATATGCATATAATATCAAACTCTAGAAATATTGCAGTATTGTCATTTTTTTATGAGCAACTCAAAGTAAAAGACTGCCCCCATTTTTGGTAACTGTATGGGATTTTATTTTTCCTTCTGAGCACATGTTCTGCCTTCATCTGAAAACACTGAACCTCTTCACACAGAAATTGTGATTTGCTCCCAAATCATTGGATGATGCAAATGTACAATATCCATTGTCAAAGCCTTAAAAGATTCTGTACTCAAGTATAGCAGATTTGCTAAGATATAATAAATTAATCCAATCTTAGCCACTCAGAACACTTCACTGAATTTTTTTGTTTTGTTTTGTTTTAATATGGAGCCAGAGAAAACCTCTTCCACCAGCACCTTTCTGATGATGAAGCTGTGATGTGATATGAGAGGCACATAGTTGCTCTGGCCATACCCCCTACCATGGAAAGGCATTTTGAGAAAATACACATGGACTCAAAGAGTAAAGACAAACTGTCAATCACCAAAAGAGGAAATCTTATCATTCTTCAAGTATTTGGTTTAATGGTCCATACTATTGAGTCATGCCCTTCTCTTATAGTAAATTTTCAATAGCTGATGTGTTTAGTGAAAGCCAGTTCAAATTCATTTTCTTTCATATGTAGAAAATTTCTGGATAGAAAAGAACCCCTGATAACTATGACAGGGCCTGAATCTCACAAGGGCACAATAAGTCCTGGTTAAAGGATCTGACAAGGAATGATAATCATGAATGAGTGATAAGTCAGGAATTTAACCAGAGAAAAGGAGTATACTCAGTAATTTCCGTACAGCGTTTTTTGAACTGATAATATTCTTGCTGACAAAGAAATTCTTAATGGTTTCTATACCTAGGTTATACCAAAACATTGTGAAGTTGAGAAAGAAGATGATGTTCATGAGAATGCAGGCCCTCACCTGACACCAGCAGAATCTGCCCATATTTTAGACTCCCAGGTTCCAGAACTACGAGATATAAATATCTGCTATTTACAGTTTAGGACCTTTTGTTATAGTGGCCCAGATTCAGATGTTCCCTGCCTCTTACGTATCCAATATGGTCTTAATATCAATACCTGATAAATCTATAGCATAAGTGAACACAATAATTTTACTTATAAATAGTCAAAAAAATTCCTGAATAAACACATCAGTGTTACATTAGAAGACTAAATAAAACACTCAAGGAATATGTGAAGTAGTGTATTTCAACATAAAGGTATCTACTTACCAAAATTTGTTAAATCAACTAATTAAAGTAGAATTAGAATATAATTTTATCCAGGATTTAAAAAAATATCCTGAAGCAATCCCTTCAAAAAATTTAATTAAAACAAGAATTGAACAAAATGTTCTAAATAGGATAGTACCTATTGAAAACAAAGTAACATAATATATAGTAAAATTATATATTCTTGTCACTAAAATCAAGAAGATAGAAATGTTCCTTATCACAGTATTGTTCCACATTGTTTTTAGAAATTCTTACTAAAATAGAGCAATTTTCTCATACTAGACAAAGGTGCCAAAAATATGCAATGGAGAAAAGATAGCCTCTTCAACAAATGGTGCTGGGAAAACTGGAAATCCATATGCAACAGAATGAAACTAAATCCCTATCTCTTACCCTGCACAAAACTCAACTCAAAATGGATCAAGGACCTCAGAATCAGACCAGAGACCCTGCATCTTATAGAAGAAAAAGTAGGTCCAAACCTTCAACTTGTTGGCTTAGGATCAGACTTCCTTAACAGGACTCCCATAGCACAAGAAATAAAAGCTAGAATCAACCATTGGGATAGATTCAAACTAAAAAGCTTTCTCTCAGCAAAGGAAACTATCAGTAATGTGAAGAGAGAGCCTACAGAGTGGTAGAATATCTTTGCCACTCATACTTCACATAGAGCGCTAATTTCCAGAATCTATAAAGAACTCAAAAAACTCTACACCAAGAATACAAATAATCCAATCAACAAATGGGCTAAGGAAATGAACAGACACTTCACAGAAGAAGATGTACAAGCAATCAACAGATATATGAAAAAATGTTCAACATCTCTAGTAATAAGAGAAATGCAAATCAAAACTACCCTAAGATTTCATCTCACCCCAATTAGAATGGTGATTATCAAGAACACAAGCAACAATAGGTGTTGGCAAGGATGTGGGGGAAAAGGTACACTCATATATTGCTGGTGGGGTTGCAAATTAGGGCAGCCACTCTGGAAAGCAGTATGGAGTTTCCTCAGAAAGCTTGGAATGGAACCACCATTTGACCCAGCTATCCCACTCCTTGGCCTATACCCAAAGAACTTAAAATCAGCATACTACAGAGATACAGCCACATCAATGTTCATAGCTGCTCAATTCACCATAGCCAGATTGTGGAACCAACCTAGATGCCCTTCAGTTGATGAATGGATAAAGAAACTATGGCATATATATACAATGGAATATTACTCAGCCATGAAGAATGATAAAATTATGGCATTTGAAGGCAAATGGATGAAATTGAAGAATATCATGCTAAGTGAGATAAGCCAATCTCAAAAAACTAAAGGACGAATGATCTAGCTGATAAGTGGATGAGGACATATAAGGGGGGGTAGGAGGGGTTAGCGTTAGGGTTAGGGTTAGGTTTAGGATTAGGGATAAGGAGGGTGGTAAGAATGGAGGAAGGAAGGTCTGTATAGAGGGAAAAGAGAGGTGGGAGGGGTGGGGGGAAGGGAAAAAATAATAGAATGAATCAAACAACAATGCCCTATGTAAATTTATGATTTTTAATTAAAAAAATAGAGCAATAAAATAAAATGAGTTGTAAAATATTGGAAAAGAATACAATTATTTTGAAAACTACATGACTAAATATAGACATGTCCCAAATAACTTGTCTAAAATCCTTAAAATTTGTAAGTTGATCTAAAATAAGAGAAATACATAAAAATTGATATCTTGTCATCCTGCCAAAGATGATGCAATAATTTATGCAAGAATACTAAGACTATTTAATGAAAAGATAGTCTTTTTAACAAATGCTGCTAGGAAAACTAAAAATCAATATGCAAAACAGTCACATTGCATACTTACCTTACATCTTATAAAAAAATTAACTCAACATAGATTAAAGACTTAAACATAAGAATGAAAACCATACACCTCTTAGAAGAAAACTTAGTGGAATCTCTTCATGACATTGGATTTGGTAATAATTTTTTGGACATGACATCAAAAGCAAGGACAACAAAAAACTGAAAAGTGGATAAATTGGGTTTCAAACTGAAGGTCTATTTTGTGCATCAAAAAACCATAAACTGAGTGGAAGAATAATGCATAGATTGGGAGAAAGTATTTGCAAACCACATGTCTGATAAGGAATGAGTATTCAGAATATATAAAGATGCTAACTCAAAAATCAACCCACTTTATGGGTAGGGCTGGGATGTAGAAGATAGAGTTCATGCTTAGCATGCAAAAGGCCCTGAATTTGATACCCAGCACTACCAAAAAATGAAAAATAAATGGACACAGGACTTAAAGTGTATGTTTCTCCAAGTAATGTATACAGATGGCCAATAAGCTCATGAAAAGATACTTAAGGTGACTAATTGATATGGAAATGCAAACCAAAATATCACTAAAATGTCACTTTATATAGTGTAGTATGATTGGTATCAACAACTAGTATTAGCAAGATTGCTAATACTAATAAGGACTATTAGCGAGGATGTGGAGAATTTGGAAAACTTTTGTATTGCTAGTAGGAATTAAAACATTGTTGTCACTGTGGAAAGAGTATGGCAATTTCCCAAATTAACTCTAGAATTATCATATGGTCCAGTAATTTCACTTTTAGCTACATTATCAAATGAATTGAAAGCAGAGACTGAAACAAATATTTGCATACCTACATTCATAGCAGCATTATTCACAACATCTCCAAAGCAAAAAAACCCAAATCTCTACTGATAGATGAATGCATAAACAAAACATTGTCTACTATGCAAAGGAATATTATTCAGCATGACTGCATACTTAAAAATAGTTATGGTAAATTTTTTAATGATGTTTTGTTATAATAAAAAAGTAGCATGGTTTAACCATAGAAATCAACAGGTTGAAATATGAGAAGAAATTCCAAACAAAACAATAAAAATCCATAAAATATCTTGAAATAAATTCAACAAAAAAGTTATGTAAAGATAAACATATAAAGACTGCAACTTTCAAAGGACATAAGACTTTTTCATATATGCACAGATCACTTTATATTACTGGATAGGGAAAATATGAATATGCTTACTATGTTAATCTGTAAGACATCTCTAAACAGAATCTTAACTTTTTGAAAGTTCACAAAGAAAAACAGGTGGACAATTTGTCAAGAAAAATGTACAAGTTAGGATGAAGAAAGATTTGCTTTGAAAGTCATTAAAATATACAAAAGTGATCCTAATCAAAATAATCTTTCCTTAGGAGACAAACAGTATATTCAGTCAGTAAAAATTAAATGTAATAGTATGTGAGATTTAAGAAAGAACACTTGTTGACTTTCTTTATGTGCTAAGATGCATACACAGGTATAATACAATGTGACTTGTTTAGTAATGTTCAAAACGAGATGGGCATCCACAAGCATGAGTCAGAATGTGCATTTTTAACCTGTTCTAAATCTTAAGAGTGAGATAATAGTTTCCTGATTTTAAAGAGGGAAGGACATTCTATTTGGAAGCCATGAGAAAGGATGTGATAGAGCACAGTGTATTTGGAGAACAGAGCATAATCCCTCGTGGGTAGTGTGGAAGTTGAAGAGCTGGGAATAGCAAAGATAGTTCCTGAAATTAGGGTGGTGGGAGGCCTGCAGAGTACTGAACGTCATAGTGAGATACTTGTACCTTAGTAGGTAAGTCATTGCTTTCTGGATAGAGTTGTTGTTTTGGTAACGGAAATACTTCAAGGATCACACCTACGATTTCTACCAGATAATTTTTTTTCATTATTTTCTAAGCACATAAGCTTGTCTATTTTTGGCAGTGCAGAAGCTATAAGCCCGGGAAAGTGCCCTACCACTGAGTTATGCCTCCTGTCCTGAATATATAAGTATGAATTTAGTAAATCTATTATAGTCCAACATCAAATTTTTAACAGAATATTTGTAGCATTGAATGAGTTGGAAAATGACTGCTTTGGTCAGTGGGGAAGCACATACTTACATATTTGAGAAAAACTAACATTGTGCAGTGTGGATCTATGTGGATGAAGAGATAGGCCATTGCAATAACCCAGAGGTAAGAGTGGGAGCTAGGTGGGGCTGGGTCAGTGAGCCTGAGAAATGAAAGGAGGAAACAGATGCTGAGAACATGAAGAATGAAAAGATTTAATAGTCCTTTCGATATCTGGGGAAGAATAAAGGGAGGAGCAGAGGTTGATCCTGTTTTCAAATTTGTGACCATAAAATTGTAGATAGAAACGGAAGCAGACTTTAGTGTTTGAAGATGGTAAGTTTTGCATGGGACCTTTTGAGTTTTCTGTTCTGATGTGATAGTGGTTCAAATGTTCTGTTCAAATTCTACAACTGTGAAAATCCATGATTTCAAACTCCAAGTGAGACCATGTTCCTGTGTCATCACAGAATGCACTTAGATTTTGCACAGCTATTTTCCAAATAGTTATTATTTATTATTTGGAGGACCTGAAAGAATATGAAAATTGATTTCTCTAGGAACACCCATGGAGTTTTTTGCCTTTTTCTCTGGCCTCCATCTACAGAAAAACAGTTGGCACTTAGTTGTAATTATAGTACTTATATAATCTTGAGACCTTTTACCATTTGGGTATTTGAACCTGTCTCTTATCATATTACCTTTTTTATTTTAAGTGCTTGCATAGTATTTCATGAGATGATCAGCTCTAACAACACATCTCTTACTGAGCGCGTAGGTGTTTTTCTGTGAGGCTAACAAGGCAGAGCAGGTAGATTATTTAATACTATGATTGACTACTTAACATATGTAACATTTTCAATTTTTCAAATAAAAACATCTCTAGGAATATTAGGCCACATGGTTTTGTTTTTCAAATCATTCAGAGCCAAGAGTCACATAAGAGATCAAAATGGATCAAAATCAACTCCAGGTTGTCAAAGCCATTTTCATTACTCATTTGGCAAAACTTTATCCCTCACCTCTTATCAATGGACAACCCCTCAGTGCATTATTACACAATAGTTTGGTAATCAGATTATAGTTTACTTTTAAAAGCTGATTTCTCTGAATAGATAAGCTCCTAATTTTTTTCATAGTTTATCCTCTCCAAAGCCTCAGCTTATAACTTTTTTTTTTCCTTTTTGAATTTTAGCAAGGCAATTGCCCTTTGCTAATATTTGGTGATGCTTATCTTTCTTGCCTAATTAAATATATTTCAAACACATCCCCCATCTCAGTCTCTCTGACTCCCCTCAGCATCCTTTCTGAATGATTAAATCAATTTTCTTATTTATTCTTTACCCTAGACTTATAGGAGGTGACTGCATTATCTCTACTTTTAAAAATTGTCCTCTCCCCCTCAGGCCCTGGAGTGAGGCACTTTCTGCTCATAGTCCTGGCCTTGTGCTTTTATTCAGGAAGCCATACCACAGGTCTATAAAATCTCATTTCCTAGGCCCTCGTCTTGCTTCTAATATGATAACTTTAGCATTGATTCAATAGTACAGATATGACATGTTGCAAATAAACAGCAGTCACTTCCATCAAAGCTTGAAGATTTGTTATGATGGATATATTCAGACATACCCGTCTCTTTTTAGAAAATGCAATTTTATGGAAAAATACAAGATAATTGGTCTTTAGCTCTTGCAATAAACTTAGATAGCACCTGCCATATTTAAATTAATACAGTGCTTCTCCTTGTTAGATTAGGCCTTCTGATTAAGTCAATCATGTGAAAAGATTCCTACATAGCCAGCCTGCACTTGGACTGTAGGCTGTTTTTGGATTTTTTTTTTTTTTTTTTATGATGCAATACTTGTCCATCTACTATGAAAAGGAAATTGAAAATTCTTTATTCAGCCATATATCCTGCCTGTCCTTATCTCTCAGCCTCAGCTTTTGCTTCACATTGTGCCACATAGGTAGCAGGTTTTATTGGGCGCTAGAAGATTCTCCAAAGCAACGTCCTAGTATTTGAAGCCTCGGCATGAACACTTGGGTCTGCTTCCCAGAGATCACATGTACATCACTCTCCAGGATTTATTCCCTCTCCCATTGTCCCAATTTCCTCTGATGCTGGCCACCACCATACAGATTAAGAAACTTAGAAAACAGCTTTGCTCCTTTTAATCTCTCATAAGCCAGCAGCAAGAACGAATCAGACTCACATGGCCAGAGCAACAGAATGTAAAGTGCCAAGGCTGGCATTTTAATTGGTCCTCCCATATCCAGAGAAAGCCTGGAGAGTATGGAATGGAGAGATTCCTTCTAGGGAGGACCTACAAAATCAATGTATCTCTCTGAACTGGAGCCATGGTTGACCCAGGAGTATGACTGGTCTGACTTCTTTAGTATTAGAGAACACATTTTGTCTGAAAGGAGTTGGTCCTCTTACTGGTTACACCAAGTGATCATCCAATTTCCATAATCCACCCATTTAACTCCATTCATTAACACACGTCCAGAGTTTTGTTTTCAAGAGAACATTCTAAAGTCATATGCTTTTTGGGAGAAGCCGACAAACTGGGACACATTATGCATATGGTGAGGAAATCACATTCAAAGATCACACAGTATTTTAAAAGTTATCCATCTTTAATAGTGACCCAGCTGGACTGTTTGCAGTTGGACCCATCACATTCAGTTCCTCACAGGTGATAACAGTGTCATGTATTTCTGTTCACCACGATGGCTGATGCACTCATGGACACACATGATCACGTATCAAAAGAGTGGAAAGCAAATCCCTAGAACCACCATTTGTGTCCTTATTTAAACATGCAATTACTGAGTCCCTTAGAGGGTATAGAATCTGCTCAAGGTCACAGTTGATAACTGTCAGAACCAAATTAGAACTCATGGTCTTGATTAGAGTCCTGAGCCCTTGTAATTCTATATTCTTTCTGGTGCCTTTAAAGTGGGGACTAAAATTTTATTTAGATTTTTTGTATTTTAAATTTTAAATTCATTTTTATTTTCAATATACAAATCATAATTATTGGGTATAATGTTATGATATATGTTTACAATGTGTAATTATTAATTGAACTAACACATCCATCAATTGCATACTTATTTTGTGGAGAACTTTCAAATTTTATTCTTTGCCATTTTGAAATGCATAATACATTATTATTTATTATACTGTTCAATAGATCTCAAAATTGTATTCCTCTTACCTAACTGAACTTTGTAACCTCTGTCTGACATCTTCCCCTTTCCCCTCTACCAGCGTCAAGTGTCTGGTAACCACTATTGTAGCTCTTCTGTAGATTCCACATATACATGGACTTAATACATTTTAATTTTTTCATTTATGAATTATCCCTTAATGACACTGTTTGGGAGGCAAGAATCACTATAGGTCATTTTTGGTGTGTATGAGAGAGAAAAAGAGAAAGAAGGTGAAGGTGACAGAGGAGGAGATGTCTATTGACTAGAAAGGGGTGCAGGGGAGAGGACAGAAGTAAAATGACATCTTTTACTCTGTCACATCAGCATATACTCTGCAAGTATATGCTTTGTTGGGTACATAATGATTTGAAGCCTTATATTTTGATGCAAAGCAAATGATATATAAAGTAATCCTGTTCAGATTCAGTATTCTTAGTCCAAGACGAAGTGAAAGGGCAAAGACGAGAAAACAGCTGGAAAAGTTATAGCTTAATAACTTCAGAATCTAAGCTAAGGTTTAGGAAATTTGACACTTCCTGGAAAAAAATGTTCTGTGAGCTTTGTGGCATATTCCCCCAAACCCCAAGGTTTCTACTGCAGGGGAACAAGCAAATGGAAGTGCCAGTGACCAGATCTGCCTGGTCCCAACAAGCAAAGGCTGGAAGGGGTGTGCTACAACCTGAATGGGATTCCTTTAAAACCACTGTGCAGCAGAAAAGACAAGTATAATGGCTATTTAATCATCTTCACTATGAAGTGCCAATTCTTTAGACTCTTATGACACTCATGAATGATGCAGGAGGCGGACATGATGAATGCACAGCAATTCCCTGCGACAGATACTTTCAGGGAATTTATGCCCCCTCCCCCCAGGACAAAAGGGCTCCTGGGCTCAGTTATCATTTGTTCTGGGAGAGAATTTACAGTCTCGCCAGCAACTCCTTTTACCCTACTCAATAAAGTGCTTATTTTGATATACTGCCTGTGATTGTTCAAGAACAACTATATCCTTGGAAATTCGTGCACAGTGAGCAGTCTTGCTGGCTCAGTTGTCTTTACTTCTTGCCTATCTTTTTCAGATCCAAGTTCTGAAATGTTGAAGCCTTGGATGAAGGTATCCAAGTTTTTGTCCACCTGTTTGGTCAGAGATACATGCATATATACGTATAAAATGTGCATGTATATGTTTATATGTATGTGAATATATATGTTTATATAAATGTGTGTGTACAAGTATATATGTATATATGTAGACACAGACACACAGATGGTTCTTTAACATCTGAAAGCTCAAATGCTATTTGCACTCATTTTGAAAAAGAGAATTCTTCAGTGTCTGGCAACATTCACTGTTAAAATCTTATTCTGTATCCTCTTCCCACAGATGATCCTATTTTGGGGATAAATTAGTTGATATGTTACAAACATTTATTTAGCTTCTACTACATGCTAGGAATGTTTCTGGGTGCTGGAGAGACATCAGTGACCATAGCAAGGCCCTTTCCTCAATAGAGATGTTATTCTGGTAACAATGCAAAACTATAGATGAATAAATAGATTTATAATACAATGTCTCGTAGTTATAACTAAGTGCTAACAAGGCATGAGATAAGAGAGTAACCCTCTTTGGGGAGGGTCATTTTCAATTTTTGGGTAGGGAAAGGCCCTGAGGTGATCACTATAGCACCTCAGTGCAGAGAAGGGCCACATTATACTCTCTTGGAGGAGGGCTCAAGGTAGAGGGTAAAAGGGCATAGGGGTGAAATCAGCTGTGCTTTTCTTGCTTAAGGAAATCCAAGGAAAGTACTATGCCTGGACTGGAGAGCACAGGGGAGAGAGTGGGGAGAAAAACCTACTGCAGAGGTCCAAAGAGATGAGATTACATAGGGCCTCACGGGAAGTATATCCTACGAGGGAAGGTGCTCATTGATTCTATTCAGCAATAACTACAGAACTTTCTAAGTATCTCTGTTTGTAATAGTTAAGTAGGACACTGAAAAGCAAGATTGAGAGGAAAGGTAACCAAGATGGGGAAAGACCTAGAAATGCTGATGTATAAGGAACAAATGAAGAAGACTTTGGACAGACCATGTTGGCTGTCTTCAAAAATGTATAAGATGTCACTCAGAAGATGGATTATATTGCTTCAGAAGGCAGAGCCAGGACCAGTGCTTGAAAATGACTGGGCTCAAGATCAGAGGACAAGCTGGGCATGGTGGTGAATGCCTGTAATCCCAGCAACTTGGGTGGCTGAGACAGAAGTATCTTAAATTCAAGGCCAACCTCATCAATTTAGTGAGGCTTTAAGCAACTTAGTGAGACTCTGTCTCAAATTAAAAAACAAAAAGGGTAGATCAATGGAAAAGTCCCCCTGGGTTGAATCTCCAGTACAACCCTCCCCTCCAAAATAGTTCAGTGTTCAAATGTGCAAGGGCATTTTCTGGAGTTATCCAATGACAGACTGGGTCTTCCAAAACTAATAAAAATCTCATCAGTACATGTGTTCCAGCAAAGGCTGAATGGTCATGGTCCAGGCATGTCTGCAGGTCCTTTGCATATGGTTCCAAAGGGAAACATTCTAAGAAAAGAAGAACATATGAAAAGAAAAATATTGGACTCCTATAGAATAAGCATGTCTATCTAAATTAACAACCATAGAAACAAAATTATGTACCCCATTTGAGTACAATGAATCAAAATGCAGTCTATAAAAAATTAAAAGCTAAATAAAAATTTTAAAAAATCATTTTTTCCTTTTTGACAAATTGCTGCTACCTCTTTATTGGGAAAATTAGTAGCCATTTTGGAAAACATGAACATTCTATCAAGCCATATTTTTACTACAAATTCTTTAACACGCTTGGCAGAAACATCCTTGAGGGCTATACCCGTAAGGGTATTTTTGGCATATAGTCTGCTTTCTAGGAAAATCCCACTAATAAAATCGTCTATTTAAAAATATTCCTCTGGCTGTACTGAAATAGTAGCCAGCTACAGCTCCATTCCTTTTATCCTGAAAAAGCCGGAAATGATGATGGAGTGGTAGCAGGTTAAAATTGATCTTTCTAAGTCCTGGTACACTAGAGAGAACATTTCCTCACGACTAATTTTCTGATTTCTTTCTTAATGGAACTTGATTCCAAGACAGCAATAACACCAAGGGTTAAAGGTCATAGGTACGGGAACATATAGCTTATGACATCTTATTTCAAAAGGATCTTCAGTTGCTAATTAATAGGTACAAAATATCAGGTATAACAGATAACTAATTCTATGCAATATGGTAAGCAATAATGCACTGTTCATTTAGAAATCTGTTCAGAGGGTAGATCTCACTTCTGGTGTCCTTAGCATAATAAAATGGGGAAGGTGAAGTGATCTTCAGAAAGGCCTTATTTTTAATGCCCAACTGTTTAACAGGAAAAGAAATACTTATACAAAGAAGTTCATTGTGAAGAAGTTGCTTTTAAAAGTTTTCAAGAAGAAAATATACTGACCTAGTATTTTAGATAAGCAAGGAAGAAAGAAAGGAAGGAAGGAAAGAAGAAAGACAGTATCAATAGGTACCTTATAAAATTATGAAATAATTCCTTTTCTATATGCTGCCTAAAATATATTTGAGTTACTTACTTTTTCCAGAATAATTTTTTTTAACTTTTATGGGACTAGAAGAGGAACAATGAAAATAATGAAACAGATTGAATATGGAAAGTTTTGGAAATCAGTCTCTAGAAATAAAACAAAGGAGACAATCAATTGCTGGTTGAAGAAATGAAGTGTTTTCTTGGTATAAGAATTTCAGAAAAAGACTGTGTACTATATATGAGGATAATGGAATAAAAATCAATAGATAGAAATGAAAGAAGGCAAAATGAGGAAGAATTTCTTGACCATAAGGAGTTAAAAAGACATCAGGAACCCTGAAGTTGAAGTTAGTTACAGAAGGAGTCATGGTGTCTCCAACCCAGCAGAATTTCCAATACCCCATCTTGTCACTCTTCATCACATACACTTTGTGTTTTCTTCAGTCCTTATTCGTTTCTGTCTCTCTCCTCAAGAGAATATAATCTCAGCAAAGGCAGAAACCTGGGTTACTCTCTACATCCCTAGATGGCACAGAGTAAGCTTTCATTTAATATTGTTGAGCCAACAAATAAATCTGTAAGGAGGCCAGTCCTTAAAAACAGAAGCATAGATCAGATTATCTTCCATCACATATTGGCCATCGGTCCTTTCCACTCTCCTGCTAACCATTCTCAAATGGATTCCAATTGTTTTAGAATAAAATCAAACTCTTTAAAAGGGTTCAAAGTCTCCATAATGGGGTCATTGCCAACCTTTCGACCTCACCTGGCACCATAGGTCCCATCTTTCACTGTACTCCAGACACTGGTATTTCTTCTCTCTGTTCAAGGAATAAATACCATTGTGCCTTTGATTACTTTATACAGTCTACCATTGTGCCTTTGATTACTTTATACAGTCTCCCTCCTCTTCCACCAGATTCTTGCATGGTTGGTTCCTTATCAAACTGATCTCCAGTCAAGGGTGACCTGCTGAGAGCCCTTCCTTGGGGCACAACCAAAGGAAACAACTTCCCTTTATCCCTGGTAGTTCTTTATACATGACCACTAATATTTCCTATAAAGAAGTTACCACATTTTTTCATCCCCTTCTACTAGAATGTAAGTCCATGAAAACAGGTATCTCCATCCTGATCACTACTAGATTCTCAGTGATCAGAACAACACCTGGCTCAAAGTAGGCACACAACAATATTCTGGGAACAAATAACTAGAACCCTAAGAAAACCTATTTCTTAAAAGAAGACCTGGTGATTTCCCAAAGTCTCTCCAGTGCTATTTTGATTCATATTCAACCTAAGATATAAATCAAAACTTATTTTCACAATCCCCATCATATGTTCATCTTTTTTTATATGGAAAGAATAACAGTATCTTCTATTTTGTCTATTATTAGAGAGTTTATATATGCAAAATTCTATTGAACTTCTGTAAGGAACAGAAAACCATAAATTCAGAGCAATGGTCTGACTATTGATACTTTGTGAATTCTGCAAGAGAACTTTTTATGAAGAGGATCAAAGACAAGAGAAAACCCAGTTGCGGTGGTGCAGAGCTGTGGTCCCTGCCCTCATTAGGATAAGCAGGGCAATCCAGGAAACCAGGAGTTAGAGGCTAGCCTGGGCAAGATAGTGAGACCTCATTTCTTAAGAAGAAAAGAAAAAACAGAAAAACATTGCTCTTGGCCAGGAGTCATTGGAGCAGCACTCTTTTTAAAGGCACGGCAGCGAAAGAGTCACATTCCAATGGAATCAACATTCTCAGCCCAATAGTTCATCTGGGTGTTTTTTAGAGGAGTTAGATAAATAAACTCTGAAAATCCTTCTCTTTCTCTTTCTCTGCTGTAATGCAATATATTGATTTAGGTCCCACTATTTCATGGCATTCACATGCTTCAGTAATACAGAGGATTTATTTTCATCCCTTCATCTCAAGGAGTTGAGGCTGCTTTTAACCCCAGTGCCAGCAACATTGTTTCTCCATCTCCTCCTGTCCTTCTGTACCCAGTACCCTGACAGGTAGGGAACAGGGTTAACAAGATGACTACTACACAGAACACGCCATTTTGAGGTATGTTATTTTGTTCCTTTTTCCAAGGCCAATGGGGGAAAAAAATCACAAGGAAGAGATTTGCTAGCATTAGATCAGATGAGCTAGGGTGAGTGGAAGGTAGCTAATCTGCTTGTTTACTTTATGAGAGGAATTAGTTGATGTTGAAAAGTGGAAATAGTTAGGAGTTTCTTAAGAATAATAGATCATGACTTTTCTTGCCCTGAAAGATTCCCCATTCAAGACACCAGGGGGAAACTTCTTTATTAAGTAATTTTCAATGCTTCAGAACATTTCCTCTTGGAAAGTAAGCCCCTTGGTTCAAACAGAAAGACTTGTAGACCAGACTGGGATTCACGTTTTACCTTTTCTGTTGGCTGGACTGTAACACTGGCTATTTGCCCCAATCTCTTGTCAATGAGACTGCTTGGCCACCTCCAACCCATTCTACAAGGTCTCCGTCTCTGTGCAGCTTGTTAATCCATTCAGTTGGTCATTTGGCCAACTTTTATTAAACACCTATTACAATTTTTCAATAAATTCTTATTTTGATCTACTATCGACCATACCTAATGTAGTTGCTAGAGATACAGGGGGCCTAGGGAGAGAAAGAAAAAAGGAAAAAGGAAACTTAGCCTTTCCAATCCACCCACCCCTTATGATCTTGAGACTTTTTATCCTTTTTCTACATACTATAACTAAACAAATTTGTGAATGCTATAGACTGAAGAAACTAAAGACAGGAATTTCATAATTCCCTCATTCATTTAATGAGGAAGTGAAGTATGTGAACTTTAAGGATCTCTGTTGCTCTAACACCATAGATTGCCAGTGACTTTCTATCATCTGCTATATTCATATCAAAGATAACTTTGACTAGTTGACAAACACAGCCTGCTATGAATGGATGATCACCAGTCTGCAAACTCTTTGAAGTGGAAATTCTGCACATGAAGCCAGCCCACCCTAGCAAGTCACAGATGCTGCTTTTGGCCTCACCTGCTCATTTCTCTCCCCACTGGGAGAATTGCCATAAACACTAAACTTCATGCAAAGCACAGTGCAGGGATGCAGACCTTTCAGGAAAGACACTGATCACACGAAACAGCTGAAGGTCCAGGGCATCCCTGCTTACCTCCGTGATCTCCTAGAGGATGAAACAATAAACCAAAAGGAAATTCTGTGTTTACTGGACAGTAAAATAACTGGACAAAAGAAAAAGGGAACATCAGAAAATTAGACTCTGTGTGTTGACCCAATAATAGTGTCTTTTCTTTCAGTTGAAGCTGGATACAGCATTTCAAATGCCTACTTCATGGAAACAATATGCAAAATAATTAGGGTTCATCCAGGTTCCTTCTAGTAACTGTATACTGACTGAGTTTCCTCCCCGGCTGCCCCCCAAGTTCTGTCTGTGCTGTGAAGCAGCAACCCTATTTTTCCTGAATAATCAAGAGCATAACAAAACTCCATTTTTCTTTTGCAGAGTTCTATAGGCAAAAGGAGTCCAAAATAGGCAGGCCATAAATTTAGCATCCCATTTAGTGGAACCATTATTATTATGAACCCTGATAGAAGTAGCTTTTTTCTGATAAATCATCTATATGATCTCCTTATGACAAGTACTTGAAGAAACTTGGCTTAGTTTCATGTCTCTGGATTAAAACAAACTTTATTTTGTTTTCCTAAGCGTTTGTTTATAGTTTTCAGCATTCCAGACTATTAAAGACACTAGATAAACTAATTTAAGGAAAACACAATGCTTAGATCATTCAGAGAACTCTGTAAGGGTTAAGTATTTTTATTAGCATCGATATCATTGTTGCCACATTTCTCTCGTTTAAGTCATTATTCACTGAATCCTTAAATCAGCATGAAAAATAATTATTGGAATATTTACAATTCTCTGTCTTCCCTGTACAAAGTTTTTGACCACATATTTTGTGGCTCCTGTCCTGATTCTGAGTTCACTCATTCTGAATAGGGAAAAGAAGCAATGAGGAAAGTATGGAGACAAAATGAGATGGAATAGTGAAAAATAGATTTGGAACACAGGGACTGGTGAAACCCTCTATCCAGGATTTGGAGGAGGAGGAGAACAGTTCTTCTTGAACATTGCACTCATCCCAAGTACTAGTTCACAGGTCATTTCAAACTGGGCTTTGGCTGAAGATTTTTGTATCCTTTTCCTGTTCACAGTCTCCATTCATATGATTTGCTTTGATGCACCTCTAAGATTCTCTATTAGCCAAGGGATATCCTTTCAGCAATTCATTTGGACAGCTATTTATTTCCCTTAGGACATTTGAACCTGGAAATGGAAGACCAAGCTAAGAACTTATTACAGAGAGATTCATTTCTCTCTGCTACTTTCTCAAGTGTGGGGTTTCTATAAAAGAGCTTTGCTGTTTGTTTGAAATCCCATGAGGTTACTTAAAAGGTGATTTTTGCTAACAAGGAAAATTTCAGAACCTGTAACCCATAACAACATTAATTCAGTACCAATCATACTGTTGATTATTTTTGGAACACAATTGCCCTTGCCACATTGGGCAATTATCAGAGTTGTTGGGTTAACATAAGCATTTCTTCCACTTCAATTAATTTTCTTATGCTATTTGATTCTGAAGCAAGGTCACCATATACTAAATGTATCTCCTGAATAGCATATGGATTCAGCAACCTATTACCCTGGAGCCCCACATATTTATTAATAAGGAACTAGAGCCATCTAGGCTAGCACACCAGATGGTGCCTAATTTACCCATAAATATATTACTGTAAATACACATAATTAGTTCTTGTACTATGATGCTGGTTTCTGGAAAAAAAAAAAGATATTTAAAAGCAGCCATTTTGAAAATCAGAAAATTTGCTTTGGAGCACATTTTTTTCTCTTGTTACAATTAAAACAATAACAGATATTTATTAATAACCTGTCATGTGTCAGAATAAGAGCCTAAGTTCTAGAGTTATAGATATTCATGCAATCTGGACCCCTATGCTCAAAAACCATCCCTGGTGCTATTCAACTCATCAGGAAGGATATCAAGACATATAAACTACTAATGTGATATGGTGGGTGTGCTGAGTCAGGAGGAGACTAATCATTTCATTTGTATTAGTTATGCTAATAAATAAATAACTGCCAATTAAGGAGAAGATACCTTTTGCCAGACTCACCATTTATAGGTCTTGTCATTGATCTTTACATTAATAACAGTAACAATGTTACTGGGTAAATATTAGCATTGCTATTTTAAAGAAGAGGAAACTGAGGCTTAGATGGCAAGTGGCTGTTACAATGTCATACAGCTTAAGAGGTCAAACTAGAATTCAAAATCAGTTTCTGCCTCAGTCTCATCATTAAGCTCTTATTCATTATACCAAACTTCTTCCTCATGTTAATTTTATTTTGCTGTCCAGACTATAAGATTCAAAAGGGTAAAGGTTAAAACCATCCACTTCTTTCCCAATGACCCTTACTCCTCTGCTAGGCTTGTGCCCAAAAAATATTTTTTGAAAGGTTTGCGTTCAGCAGTAAACACAGAGCTCATTTCTCTAAGGAACAGTGAACTCTGCAGTGCTCAATACTTGCTTTGTACAATTGATATTGCTCCACTTTCTCACCTTATAACAAAAGCATACATCATTCCTGAACCAGCAGGAGAGTTTACAAAGAACTGAGTGAATTTGAAAAGCTCGCCATTGATGTTTATATATGGATCAGCAATTATTATTATTATTGATGAAGTGTTGTTTACTTAGTCATTACTATTAGCACATATGTTGTAGAGTGGCATAGAATGTAAAAACCCATTTGGGGGGGAAGACAAAGTAGGAATATGATGTAGAAATCACCATAAGTTGACTTCAAAATTTCAGTATGAGTGGCCAGAATGAGAAAATAACTCCCTGAGATATAAAGTTGAGTTAGAAAAAGACTTTTAACTTCTCCACTGAATATTTATTTTTCTTTAAATAAAACATACAAATGATACCTGGCTGGTAGTGTCTCAGGAGACTCTGAGCTAGGAAGCTAAACATAGTTTTGGGTTTTGATTTTCTGAAAATAATACTCAGCTCAATGCAAACAAAAAGTGGTTTCATCTGTGGTCCTGGAGCAACATCATTAGGATGCAAGGCAGGGGATCTGAAACTGTATTTCATTGCAGTGGCCATTTGGAAGTGAATGACTCTGTTTTCCATTTTTAATACCCAGGGCAAAGAAGTATATATGTGTATGTATAGACATACTTATACATATATAGATATATACACATATATGTACACATATACATATATAATACATTTGAATGTATATATTTTAATAAATATATATTTAATTAGTAACGTTTAATTTTTACCTAAGTCTTCTCATTTAATGATGTGTGAATGTAGTGTTCACATTCCAGGTGATAAATGTAGTTTGTACTGTAAGTACGCTGTCGACTGAACATTTCATCACACATAACATCCACACGCCCACCCACATGTTTTCTATAGACAACAGACTGTATAAAAACTCTTTTGTGGGTGGCGTAAAGGTGTTGCATTTCTCAGCAGCTCATAGAATCAAACCTGAGGATTCACAAAAGGAGCCAGGATGGAGCTTGCAGAGAAAATAACAGCATGAAAGCAAGTGGGAAATACCATTCTATTTATTTCAAAACATTGTTTAAATGTGTCTTACAAGACTCATGCCAAACATCAGGCTAGCAACTGTGCACAAGGCTTAGTCTACCATAGATAGCAAGTTGCAAAAAGTGCACTTCTGGGGTGATCAGTTGGGTACCAGTAAAGTAAAGCATCAAGCTCCTGCTCTGAGGCTCCATGACACCCTTCTTTTTTATCTCACACATTTTTATTCCATACATACACAGATGGCATAAGCAAAGTCTTTTGTAGAAATGCATTTTTACAGGTACTCTTAGCTCAAATTCCAATTTACACTTCACAATCCATTGCAATTTAAATAAGAATAATTTTTTAAAATGACTACAGAGGTAAAAACTAGTGGATACTGGCAGAACAGTTCTCTCTCGCTACCTCTCTACCCAGCTAGTTGTGGACGGAACTCCCAGAAACAGTGATAAATGTTATAAAATGCTTACTTTAAAAATTTAGTCCAAACTATTTAAAGGGAGGTAAACATCAGTGACAGAAAATCCATACATTAATAAAAGCAGCTTCTTAGAAGTTATTTCTTTAACTGGAACCACTTCTGAAGCCATCTTTATCAAGCACTTTATCAAACACCACTCAGTAGACAAAGTACATTCTTCCTCCATTTGCCCTAACCAGAACAGTCTTTACAAAGCCAAAGCAAATTTTATAAGCAAACTCAAACGGATAGGTAGACAATATCTTAGGTTAGGCTGAGTCCAAAGAATAACACTGAGCCAAGGGTTCATGTGCAAATGATTTAATAAGGAAGCACTCTCAGGGACAACTATAGAAGCTGGGACAGGGAAGGAGAGGCTATCAATTGAGGGTGTAGTGTAGGACACAGTTACCCTTAAGTGGCAAGAGTCGGTTCTTTGAGAGAACTTTGGTGTGACTTGTACCTGAGTTTTTCCAATCAGAGGCAAGAGTATAGTGAGCTTAGGAAAATTTCCCCAAAATCAAAACACACTTAGGCTGTTGCATAGGAAGGTACAACAAATCTGGGGATATGCTAAAATGGCCAAAAGGGATTGGGATTGAACACTCACATTACTAAACACAGATAGATATTCAACCAAAACATTGGAGAAAAACTGTGAACATTTAAATCTAAAACATCATTTTATATGAGGACAGCATGAAGTCAAATGAGTTTCCCAGGGTCACATCAATTATATGTAGCAAACCTAGGTTGAGGTCCCAGTTCCCCAAACTTTCGGTTCAAGTGGTTTCTCTTGTCTCTAAACTACCAACTAAAGTTCTGAGGTTGGAATCACTCCAGAAATCTACAGAGATTGCCTACTTCAGGATTGTCTGTGGGTCAACAGCTACACCAAGTTGAGGAATACAGTTTTCACCTGCCAGGAACCTTGCATTATCAGGGCCATTACAGCAGGATGCTGCATCCATCTGGCATGACTGTGACCCCATTTGTTACTTGAAAAAGCACTACAGCAAGGACAATGAGAATTCAATTTTTGAGACAGTCTGGGTTTCAAACTCAAGGTTTCATGGGTTCCCAGATGAAGCTTTGTTTTAGAAAGCACTTTTCAGGATTAACACGCAAACTCTGTACTTATAAAATAGCCTGGGAGAAATTGTGGGCGCTATAATTTTATCAAAGTGAAAATTAAGTTTCTGAAGTTAGAATGAAGTTGTTTCTTGAAGAGTCACAGTTAATCCAGAAGATTGTTCCAGATGCTGGGACCCTCATACACCGAGGAGGTGCTTATATGGAAGAACATACAAGTAACTCAGAATTTTGGAAGCAGGAATGAGGAAGAGTAAAGAGCGAAGAGAGGTGATGTGGTGGCAGAGGTAATATGGACAGAGTGAACTGGAGACAGATTCTGTTTATATTTTAGTAAACAATATGGTTTATTGTTCTACAAGGAGCATTGGAGGATTCTCCTGGGGTTGAGATACAATCAGGGTGGCACTTTAGAGAGTTTAATTTGACAACTCTGTGTAGGGTGGATGAGAGAGGTCCTAGAAAGAGAAAATGGTAGTAAAGCTATCTCAATAAGGTCTGGGATATGGATAACAGACCACAGAGTTAGTTTTTGAATGGAAAGTAGATAATACATTAAAAATATTTAGTATTCGAATACAGAAGACTTGACCCAATTAGTAATTAACAGCAATAATTTTAGTTTAGCTTCAGTTCTCACTGTTGTGAAAAATGATGAATTCTAACCAAACCAGACTGTTTTTCAATTCTCTTTTCCTCTAGGATGCTGCCTGTCAAAAATAAATAAATAAATAAAAGAACAGTCTGAGTGCCTTTTCTTAGGCAATCAAGATCACTTACAGATGCACTGTACTTGAAAAGCTCTTGGCCACTCAGAATGTGGAGTTTGGGGAGAGGGAGGGAGGGAGGGAGAAGGAGGAGGAAGAAGAAGAGATCATTACTGAAATAGAAACAAACCAGGGACTTGCAGCTGGGTGAAGAGTCTGAAATAGTTGCAAACAGCTCAGGAATTATTATAATTAGAAAATATGTCCATGGACCTTCACATGGTGATGCTCTAACTGTGTTATAGCTCTCAGCGTATTCCCAGAGGCCACTGAAATGACACTGGAAGGCATTCAGCTCCAGGGAAGAAAAGTGTCTCTTCGAAATCAAGAAGGAAAACGAGGAGCAGGGAGGAAGGGTGAGGTAAGAAAGAGGAAAGAAAGACATAGAAGAAAGAAGTACTTTCTGATTAGTTTCCAAACATAGTCACATACAATGATTTTTATCATGAAGACCCCTTCCTGCCATATATGGTTTTCATCATGACAGTTTAATCTGGTTCCTGACACGTTTTGAAGCAGTGATTCCCAATGGGAAAACATCACCTCTGAGAAATATCATAGGTTACATTAGATTAGACATGTGGAAGCAGTGGTCAGAGGTCACTCTGTGCAGAGCACATTTCACTGGGCAAAAGAAAAAGAAATCCATGACCTACTGCTTCAATCAAGAACAGCCTGTCTCCCTTTATAATAGAACAATTAAATACACTTATCCATTAGTGTTCTACATCTTTTTTAGTCAATTATCAAAGGAAAGGGAAGTATTCATTGACAGGACCAAAATATGGAAAGATAAGTATCCTTTATTTAAGGTTAATAGTTTATTTGAATGTAGCTTTGACTCAATTTTTTAAGTGAAATTCTGTCCTGCAACACCTCTCTTCCAATTCCTCCAGCCACACACAAGAAAGTCCTTTTTCCTTTTAGCAATCTCTGGCAGCTGCAAACTTTCTCTACTTACCACATCACAAACCTCAATTAAAGCAATTGCCTTTTTTGGAGTAAATTTCCTCCTTCCTTCCTTCTGCCCCTACTTTGATTCACCTGTCGATTGACATTCTTGCTTCTTTACTTGCTGACAGCTCAAAATGCTACCCTGGTCCCTTAGCAAATTACTTCTAATCATTTCCTTCCTTAACATTATCACTTCAGTGGACTGTCAGGGACATTCAGCAGCCTGTGGAAGATGAGAAGCTGTTGCAGCTCTGAGCTCCATAATTTTTGGCCATGAATCAGATATTCCATGGTAGTGGTTGTGCTAATGGATTCTGCCTTTAAAATTGGAGGACCCGTTTCTCTAGTTCTTGGGAAGACTGGCTGCTGACTTCTCAAACCTCAGTCCCTCGTTACAACTGGCCTCAACCAAAGTAGTTGCCTTCCACAATGACCAGGTGCTTGGATGGGGATAGAAGAGACAAAAATTTAGATCCCTTTACTCAATTTGGATCATCTCATCAGAAGAGACAATCTCGCTCCGAGCTCACTGTGGGACTGGTTGAGGCTTTAACTGCACATGTGTCCCTGTCCCCATTAACCCTTTACCCCGGCTGCTGCCCTCACTTCCATGCCCAGACTGCTTCACAGGTCATCACCCCTCTCCATGAGCCTCTACAGGGTCTCCATCTGAGTCCATTTCCAGTAACCTGATCCAAAGAAGCAGGGAAAAGTTCTGGCCCTTTCGGTTCTGGGACTCATTTGCATACTGTTCCTCATGAAGAGATTACATTATTATACCCGCATCAGAAGCATGAATTTTTACTTGTTAGATTGATTGTTCATTTTAAAATGCATAACAGTGTCTCTGGCCACAGGCCTTTTTGCTTGCCTGACCCATGCTCTGAGGCCTGGTCATTATTCACCAGATGACAGAGATGACAGGTGTTCATTAAGAGATGGAAAACATGGGGCCAGTTGTAAGGGGATTTACATTTTTATTAAACTTCTTTGACTTTAGCTTCTTTTTTTGTTGTTGAATTGGTCTCATTTCCTCAAATTGTGCACCTGTGCTCATGGCTACCACTGGGCTGAATCCCATTCTTTATATTCTAATCTAGAGCTAAGTGGAGCACATGTGGATATTGGATAACAAGTGCCAGAGATTTCACAGTGTCATATGCCACTTGCTTTGTTTTAGAAAATGTTATTGCATCTTGTTACGATTGTGTACGAGTCTGGCCAGGAGTCGAGTTTTCCCTGATTAATGTCACAAGCTATAGGTGAGCCTACAGTGATCCTGAACCTCTAGCAAACATGCGTGAACTGGAAAGGCTGACAAATGCAGATTCCTGGAATTCCAACCATAAGGACAACTGCACTTCTCTCAGATCACAGCACTTGGGATTAGAAACATAAGTAGGTGTTCAGAGAATTTGCAGTGAAGTTTTTGTTCCTCTTCACTCTCTGATCCACTGTCATGCTCTCTACCATTGCATTTTGAAACACCAGACCCTTTGTTCTATGCTTTCTCTACAAAGGGACCACCCCAGAGTGGCAATTATTCATCCAACTGGTTTTTAGGCTTCCAAATAGTCATGGGCTATGCTGCCCTGAGTGAAGTTCAGCTATACCTTTATAGACCAGTTTTCATGAATAAAGAATGGTATTCACCCAAAGGGCCGGTGCCCTCCCATATAAAATGTTCCCATGTATTAAAATTCTTATTTCTCTGTTTCCCTCACGTCCCTTCCTCAATTTGTGATACCAGCTTTGTGAAAACAGAAAATGTGCACTGTAAAGTGGTGAGATTTTTTTTTTAACTGAATGACAAGTAAAAGAGAATGTGCGTCCCAATGCTGTTTACCTAAACTTTTTTCTTGTTTGTTTGTTTGTTTGTTTGTTTTTAAACAGTGAGATCCTGGAGACAGAACAAAGACTATCCATATCCTCAGAGAGAATGATAGTGGATCAGAGGAGAGAGGAGGGTCAAAATCTCCCATGGCCAATTCTCTAAACACTTTCTTATGCTTACCAAGTGTAATATTTGACATATAGTATAGGTGTCCTTATGATTAGAATCCAGCCTCCAAATGGCTAGAATATCCCAACAAACCTCTTTTTTTTCCTTTTTCGGATTCTTCAAGTTTCTAACAACTATCTCCTTTATAGAAAGAACAAAAACCTGAATTCCCTTTAGGAAGAAAATTGGAAATTCCTCAAAATGTTTCAATTACTGAACACCTGGCCTTCCAGCATTTGTTCCTGTAGACTTCCTTTCCTGTGAATTATGAAGGACAATAGATCCAACTGCTTTCATTTACTGCACTATAAATTTGGAATGTAGCACTGCGTTGTGACGATTACATTATTAAGTGCCAGTGGAAAACCAAAACGTAACAAGAAATATCTGACTCTAAATTAAGAGGAAAGTGAATGGCAAAGGAGGAATAATTCGGGCATCCATAAAACACATCTGCTGACACTCCCCTCGGCTTCAGTCCACACAGTATTTTTAGTTAACTGGAGTTTCAAAACTCAGTCAGCAGGACTGCATGTCTTTGCTTCTCAGCAAAATGTGCCAATCATAAAAGATTCAGAAGTCCACTGGATAAAACATAAGGGCAATCAAAGCCAGAAGAGAAGGACCTCATGATCTTTAAATTTGTATCCTTGAGGTAAAGGCCCACAGTGTAGTATTTGCAGTGTTATCACTAAAATCATATTTATGAGAATAGTAAAGCAAATGTGTCAACAAACTTTGGAATACTAAAGATGTATTATCCAAGTCTATGGAATAATGTGCATGTTTAAAGGGGGAATGGGAGGAGACAGAGTCTTCTCTATTATTCTCCTTCCAGACTGGGAATCTTCTCAAATTAGTACTCTAACCCAATCTATGGACTCTATTTAACTAAAATGAATATCAACAGAAAATGGGGAAAAATGCAGATGTTTCTAGTCACTTCAAGAGAAGAGGTCAGCACCTGACCTCCTGTGACAGGGTAGGTAGCAGCAAAGGAGAGATCAGTTTCTCTTGGTGTCAGGACTAAGGGGAGCTCCCAGGAGGTCCTTCCTAAAGAGAAACATTTGACATTTGAATCTTGTGGATCACTGCACTGGCAGGTGACAGATGAAGTAGGAAAGATGATTTTTTTTCTTTTAAAGAAGATCCTGGGCAAGGTATGGAAATGTGAAAACAGCCATTTCAGGATGCTTGGTCTAAGAGAGTTAAAATGAGTTAAAGACACATTGTTAAGCAATCACCAGTGCTACGTGCAAAAATAAAGAAAATTTGGTAGAGATGAGATATCACACTAACGGATGGCATTCCTTAGGGAATAGTCAATTCTGTAATAGCTGAGAACCACCGGAGGCTTATTTACATGGAATGATATGATATGATCAGATTCAATTCATCAATGATAACTTGGACTGCATGCAGAGGACAAATTGGCAAGATGAGGAAAGTTGTAGGAAGCCATTGATAAGTCACTGTCAGGTGGGAAAGTGGGATCTGCAATTAGATCACTAAAGAAAAAATTAATGGAGGAAAAGGCACATTTCAGATAAAGAGTCAATGTACTTTAGGATAAATTTGAAGTCTATCAGTAGAACTGAAGACAACATGGCTGATTTTCTTCCTTTTTCTTACTTATTTTCAAGTAAAGCTGGCTCATTGGAAGCTATGGACAACAAAAACTTTCAGATTGTGTTTTGCAGAAAGCTCTGTCAAGTTGACCTCCTCTATCCAGTATTTGCAAAATGATATCTTTAACCCAAATATAGGATTTTGCAAGTATTTCCTCTAAAGTTTTTAAATTTTTCTTGATGATTTTTTATCTCTTTGTCCAGGCTGTCAATATCAATTCTAATATTGATGTAGCATGTGTGGTTATTGAAAATTCTAAGTGTAAATTTTAAAAAATGTATTAATTTTATACAATATGGATTAAATGTAAAACCATATATTAACATAAGAATGATCTTTTAAAAGATTATTTTTACAAATAATGAACTGTTCAAATTCATAGTTCAGAGATAGAGCCAGTCCTCTCTTCTCAGACTTAACACTTCTTAGGTAAGTATTCCAGTTTTTTCTTTTATAAGATAAGAAGAATTCACAAAGAGAAAGTCTCTTTTACCTTACAAGTTAAGAATAAAAACTGAAGTCCTCTGTTCATCTAGGTATTTGAAGCCCTTGTTCTAAGTAAAGAGGTGATAGCCAGAGGTCCTAGTCTGTGATTCCAGGGAGAACTCGGTGGCTTCTGTGTGTCCACAACTTAGGAGAGAGGGTCACAGAGCAAGTGTCCTCTTTTGAAGGAGGGAATCTCTGTCTGTAGATTAACAAGGTTTTAAAAAATAAAAGTGGCAGAATTCTAAGGACTCCTAAAAACCAAGAATTATTTATAGGTAAATAATTATGAAGAAAAGCACAGGAGAGGGGTTAAGCTAATTAGTAAAAGAATAAATTATCTCCTTAGATGACATTTTTTAGCAATAAATTTAAAAGACTTCTCAGAATATATTTCAAACATCAGTGACTCTCAATCGAAACCATTCTGTGGTATCTTGAGCACTTTTTTGTTGTAGTGAGCAGAGAATTATCCTTCCAAGCAGCAGAACCAAGTATTGCTAGTGGGTCTTCCATACTAAAGACATTTAGGCAAAGGGATTATTTTTAAGAGAAGAAAGAGAAGGCAGTGCAGGGAGATGTTTGACTCATCAGCTGTTTCTCTGCTTGCACAGCTGCAGGCCAACATTCACCTTGGTTCTAGACTGGTCTCAAGCTGAAACTCTAAAGCAATAATTGCATCTGAGACTGCCCCATGTGCAAATAAGCCTGTTGATTTTTTTAGGCAAGTAAATCTCTCTCCAGGAAGTGAGAAGTCAAACATGACACAAAGAATGTGTCACCTCTACCACTCATCACTGCATTGAGGTGTCGGGACATAGACTACAGAACAGCAAAATTCTCACTAGAAGAATATACCCTGTTTGCAAGATGTAAGGAGGCTTCACAGATGCAGTTTTAAATATCAACCCTGATATAGAAGTGTGGAACTTTTCTTCTTGAACTCTTGCAGTGTTTATATGGTTGAGGTCAATTTCATGAAAAACCAGATTAGGGCTTATTGTTTAGCTTGTAGGTGAAGAATTTTTAAAATGAATTTTTCTTGCATACTGATAGACCTTTTCAATCCTGTTAATGGTGAAAATTATAAAACAAAAACATCTAGATCCTAGGCAGGAAATATTCAATACTGAAGTAAGTACTCTTTTTTTCTAATAAGGAGATAAGGATGCAGAAATGAATGAAGAACCAACCTATCTGCAACCTGATTGCACTATAGCCTTAATTTCCTATATCAAGATTCTTAAAACTCTTCATCTTTCCAAGAATATGGTGCACAAGATAATTTTTCTTATGTGGCATTGCAGTCCCATGGCTCAAGAGCGAACTGTCCTTCTATGGAATGATGTTCATTTCTTTCACTATACTTAGGGTAGGTGTTTTCTGATTACTTCTTCAAGAGGGGATAATGGATCTGTTCTGACCACTCTGTGAATCAATGATCAGAGGTTCTTATGGAGATGTACATACATCTGCAAAGGTCTTAGGGTGTTAGTCTGAGGCTGCTATCACCAGAACATCATAATGACTACTTCAAGCATACATAACACTTAATAAAATATTCAGCTCGATTATAAGACTTACAATGACAAAATCATATTACATGCCATGTACAAGACTAGGTGAGTTCTATTCCACCTTTACATGGTTCATATGAGAAACTCCAGTGATTCTTGTTTTATAGATGAGGAAACTAATGCTGAACAGATTACAAAATTTGGTCGAGACTCTCTGGCAAAGATTCAAACCCAGGAAAATCTCATTTCAGTGGTGTCACTCTTAATCATGACTGCCCATCATTGCTTTAACAAATAATGTGAGTCAGACAACACAGCCCCATTGTTAAATAGGAAAAGTAGGTCACTTTTTACAGAGGGATCAGACCCTGGCCCACCACCCTCCAAGTTGATCTCTCAAAACCAATGCCTGACATCTTAGATATACCAAGAGACCGCATCTATGTTTGCCTATCTTGGATGGAAGAAAAATCAAATTCTGTGATTTCAAACCACCTCTAAGTAGATTGCATCTGGAATTAGAGACACTGGTCAGGGAGGTGCAACAGGTGGGGCTCCAAAATGCACAGATGCAGAGTCCTTCTGTAATATCAGGAATATCCTCCCAGAAAAAAGCTCTTGTCTCTTAAGACTTTATTTAATAGCCTAACCATTTATAAAAGGTAAAAATGAATTTATGAAGAATGTTCTGCATTTAGAATGTTCTAAGGACACATTTGTCCACTCCCATTACAACATCCTTGCTCACTCCTACTGTATTTCTTTTAATCCAGGCTTTTATAGATCTGTTTCTAACTCAAAACTAAGAAGATTTTCAGGAATTAAATTCATACTAAGGAAGCTCGTCTTGTGATTCTAATCCTCAGTGTTGCTTACTTCTCATTTCTCACAGTTTGTACCTCTTAAAGGAAGGATTGACACATTTCCAACTCTTCTCCCCAAGTTGATTTGGTTTGTATGTTTAAAAGAAAGGAAGATGTGAAATACCCAAATAAGTTTAGAAGTGGCATTTCTCCCAAAGAAAATGATTGACAGCTTTACACATTCTGTCTGACTTCTAATGTACCTGGTTAAATATTCAATAAATGGTTTGATTATTTAAAATCAGACTTTAAGCAAAATTAGACATGGAAATGAAGGAGAAAATGAGAACAGAGACATTATCAGATATGAAAGCAATGCCCCCTAATCAGAGTTGGGTACCCCTAACATAGTTTTAGAGAACAATAATCATAGTACTTGCTAAATTTTTAAATAGTTTGCACAGACATGCAACCCACTGACATACTCACATGTGCACACGTGCACACACACACATTCACATTCAGAACACAGGATCTTTGATATATAAAGTGTTTTCCTACTGCAATGGCTGACCCCTCAGTGGAAGTTAGCAATTCCTTGAATAGATGAATTGTTGCTTTAATACTGCAGGGTTTGTTTTTTGTTGTTTTTTTTTTTTTTTCCCATTAATCATGTTTATTTGCATCTGTGTTTCAATTGTTGTGTTTTTGTTTTGTTTTGTTTTTCTGCTAGGCAGACTGAGGCAGAACCGGAAATGTAAAACTTAAAAAATGGAATTTCCTCATGTTTACCACATCAAAGAACAAACCTTTTGAAGAAAGTTTAAAAAATAATCTGGTGAGTTCTTCTGATATTTCTGTTAGGAACATTCAAATGTTTGGCTGAAGTTGATGCTCTTTCACGAAGGACACTGGAGAACCAAACTGAGTTTCAACATTTCTGAGACTGTCTACAGATGTTCCTATCACTTTAGTGAAACCTGTTTGCATCTTCCCTCCAGGCAGTTGACACCAATCTCTCAAAAAGCAGGTCAGTGGGATTGCCAACATCTGTCCCTATCTGACATGAGTCCTAGTTTTAGCAATTTCTGTCAAGTCTCTCACAGAAAGGGAAAATAGTGGATAAATGATAGTGGGAAATACTAAACTCCAAAACTTATAATCAACTAAAATACCCAGTATAAATTTAAAGCATTTGTTGGGGGAAAACCCCAAAGAACAGACACAAACAGAGCAGGCAAAAGAGTAAAACACTCAGGAGAATTTTTACTGACAAGTTTAAAAAACAACACTAATATAGTTTAAGGATTTTTTTTATAGCATTTCTATGTAGAAAAACTATTCCAATATTGCATCCATGCCTTATCTTTTATCTCTTGCCTCCAGCAACTCCAAGACCCAAAAGCCCCCTCTTCAACAACTACTTTCCTCCCCTGAACCCCTACACACGAGCCACACAGAATCCCTTGAAAATTTATTAACAATGACATTTGGAAAACAAAAAGCCATTTCCATTCAATTAAATAAACACACTGGGTTAACCTTCAGTAAAAGAAGTGGCCGTTCGTTTTTATAGGTGGCCGTAAACAGACTTTGAGCTTCACACATCCAAGATCAATAGAGCGTTGGCAAACAATAATAATCTCATGCACACTCTATCGACAGTCACTCAGAAAATATACTTTGATTCTGATGGGCCTGATGATTGGGCTCAGGGCCAGCCGTCCGCCTTTCTCTGAGCGAATGTCAAAATGTCAAGAAAATGCCCTGGAGGGGAGAGAATTCCTCTGCAGAGTCTTCAGAGGAACCAGATAGGCTAAGCTGTGACACCTGCCCAGTGCAGACCCATGGGGGAGGCCAAACCCTGAGAGAGGGGCTGCTTGCAAATATGATGCTGGTGTCATAGCCGGCCATGACGAGGTCAGAGGGCTCCTGATCTGTGGATGTCGCTGTGTTTGCTGCATCACTATTGTCACAGTGGTGACAGAATGGGAACAGGGATAGATGCATCCCCCTTGTTGTCCCTATGGTTACTTCTGCCTCTTCTGACAGGTAAAGATTAGCTCAAAGATGGGGGAGCTCAGGCTCTCCGTACAGACTACCCTGCTCTTGATCCAACTCCACATATGAGTTTTTTCTTTCTCTCTCCCTGACCCTCTCCATCACTCTTCATCCCCTTGTTCTGTGTCCTCCCTCCTTTTCCACCTCTCAGCCCTGTTTCAATTTTTTTTTCTTCTTCTCAGAACATAAAAATCACTGGAAACAACAAAGTAGCCTCTGATGAAAGATCTCTACACCAGAAATGGAGACCCAGGCTGGAGGGTCAGCTCTTCCTCAAGTTTCTGTGTGACCCTCGACAATTCATTTTTCTAGTCTAGAGCTCCACTATCCTGATCTGTAAAATGGACTGGAGCTTGGTCCATAAGGTCTCAAAATCTTTTTGCTTTACAATTGAAACAGGAGGGCTAGGGCAAGACCTGGATTTGTACTGCAGTTTATCTCTTAACTGCCTGGGTGACTTTCTATTTATGGTCTGATTTCCAGTTCCCTCATTTGTAAAAATGGGTATAATAATCTCTAATGCATAAGGTTATAGGGACAATTAAAGGATGTAATGTAAAAGTGCTCAGCTCTTTGGTTATCATTATGAACTTAAGACTGAGGGAAAAGTAAGCAAGGGAGTCATTATCAGCAGCCATAGCCCAGCCATCTTTGAAGGACTGCATTGGAGAACCTGCAGATGATCCAAAATCCAACCTGATTCTCCGCTTTGTGAAAAAGATCTATGAATGATATTTTTGTCACTTTTATCAAATAAATTATTACAGACTAGATTTGTTGAATATTTATCACATTCCAAGCATTGAGTTAGTATTTTACATAACTTAACTGTGTGAATGTTTTCAACAATCTTAAAAAGTAGGTACTATTATTGGTTCTTGTATATAGCTATTTTAAACTATTATATATCATATATTATACTATATTAACAATTACTGGTTCCACTTCACAGAAATCAATCATAGAGGGTTTTAAAATGCACCCAAAGAGCCAGGAACTTGGACCTGAACCCATGTATATATGATTTAAATGTCTGTGTGATTAACCCCTAAACTAAGCCATCTCTGTCATCTAAGGCACATCTGCAAAGTCTCATGGGAGATTTCTGATGTTTTAAAAGCCACCTCACATTTTCCTCTGGAAGCTACATTCACATAAATATACAACAGTTAGTGACTTGCTGCCAATCAGTCACTCAGCTCTTGAGGCTTAATCATACACATGATTATGTTCATCATCAAGGAAAAAGTGGAAAATGAAAAATAATCTAAGGCCAGGGGCTCTGCCTCTGTCAACTGCCTCTATTTATCTCTTTCCAAAAGCAAACTATCACTTGAGTAATCCCAAAGATAACTGAGGAAAGGGAATTAAAAGAGCTAGTATTTCAATATATGCCTTTGAAGAGAAAGATGCAGCTAGAATAATCCAAATCCTGAATTCAGTAGTGTTATCACAAATAAAAGACTCTCAAAATGTACTAAGAATATAGCAATTAAAATCTTGAAAAGAAATTAGAGAAACCTAGGTTCAATTCCCAGTTTTCTTTTTAATGGTTTTGGACCATATGCAAAGGTCCAAATTTCTCTGAGAGATAATATAATTTGGACATTTGTCATGAATTGTACATGATTTAATATGTGAAAGATGCTAAACTTGCACAGCATGGTGGCTGGCACACAGCGCAAATGGATGGCAAATGCTAACCATGATGACTGTTGTCTTCTACTTCCCTTTCTTCTTTCTCTAATCCTTGGAACCTGTTATTAAAGAGATTAGAAAATGAATCATAATTTGTGTCCATCCACAATGGCCTTCTATCTTTACTTTCCAGACTTAAAATTTATTTTAATGAATGATTGTTTTGATTTGTGTATACATATATATGAATCTGCATGAATTAGTGATCTTCCATAACCCCATATGACAGTCTCTATGTGTGCCTGTTTTAAATAACATGTTTCACAAGTGATTCCATTGTCTGAAGGGAAAATAGGCATGTATCTTAACACCTGGGTAAATCTCATTGAATTTCTTATACAATCATCCTGATTCTAATGAGTTCATCCTCTGTGCATGGAGATCTTGTACCAACTTTGAGAGGAGTGTAATTGTGACTAGGCGTCAGTGAAATCAATCATTAAAACAAATTGCTACCTACAGCCTTCCCATAAGAAGCTATGCAGTGAATAGGTTGTTTGGATAAAACTTTAGTTAGCTTCATTTCAACTTCATATTTAACTACCCTGAAAGAGAATATTTCAGAGCCAGTTGAAAGGCAATTTGCTCGTGTCTCCTTTGAGCTGGTGTCCTATCTATCTCTAGTATTGGCCTGTCCATTCAGTGCTTACCACACAGTAGCCACCTCCCATGAATGCAATTTATAGTGAGATAGAGTCTACCAGGAAAACACAGTTGGAGTGATTATGAGGCTGTGAGAGCAACAAACACTCCTATACTGCTAGACAAACACTGAAGGAGACCTGTGGAAGGGAGCTTTCCAATGCAATCTACATTAAAGCAGTATTCTTACTGCAGAAAGAGGCACATTTAAGGTTCACAACCAGTAACTTAATCATACAAGGACTAGACATAGACATCAACTAGTCTTCCAGCCCTTAGGATGCAGTTTCATTAAAGAATTGTGAGTAAAACTTGTGTCAAAGCTATCACCATTAGGTTGGGATAAGGATGGAGACCGGAAAGGGAAAACATAAAGAGGTATAAATCAGAGAAAGGACAGCAACCCAAAAGAAAGACAAAGAAAATTCCTGTTTCTATGCGAAATTTGTTCTGTACTTTCACCAATAATCCTCATGTGACAATCTGAGAGAGTTACTGTGTTTGCTATGACGGCAGAGCATTACATCAGATGGAGGACTTTAACCCCTGGCCCTGACCAAGACTCTGCGGCCCAAGTCTCCAGGAAACCCAAGATAGCTCAAGTGTTCTTTCAGAGTTGGAGTTAACTGGCTGAAGGAACTCATGTGAAAGCCCTTCCCCATGCCATTCTATTTGAAAAAACTAAAGTTATCACCAACTTTAAGATGAAAAATATGTAACCGAAACATCAGAATTTCATGCTTGATCTAGAAATCCATCCCTTTGACTTTCACTCCAATATGGAGAAGTCTTTCTAATGCAAAGTTCACCAGTCTCTTCTCACTGCTGTTAGTTCTATAACCACTCCCAAACTCAAGTTTGATCTTTAGGAACAAAATCTACTCCAAGATTGCCAAATTTAATTCCCCTATAGGCCAACTTTTTATGCAATTCTACAGTACAGATATGAGTGGGCACTCTCAACCCCCTTCAATTACCTTCAGTCTCCTAACTGCTAAGGGCTGCTTCCTAAAGAAGGCAGATGCCACTGAAAGCAAATCCAGGTAGTGAGCATCAAAATGTCTGCTCCCTAATCAAATTGGAAGGAGCAGATGGACTGGTTTTGTCAGGACACCCTGACACCTGCAACTTCACTGTGTGTGGAACTTGAAAATGATAACAGAAACAGAAAGAACAGAACCAAGAAGGATGTGAAGTCTGCATGGGGAAGTTTGAGAGCAAAGCAGTAGTGTCCAGGATTCTTGTTACTAAGAATCGTATTACTAGTGCAAACCCGCTGCAGAAATCACAGAACACGGTGCATAACCCTTCATCCATCAAGCCATCTAAACAGTCACAGGGAAGAAACCATATTCATAGACCACAGACCTAGAGATAACATTTCCCCCTTTTTTATTATTTTACATTTTCTCCTTTAATGCTTTGAAAGATTGATAGCAATTAAAGGTGAAGGGGGACAAATTAAGCTTTTTGTGTATGTTGCAAATGCTTTATCCTCACAATATAAAATACTCCAAGCACAAACTGTCTCAATGTATTTCATTAGGCAACTTTAAAATCTAATATTAAAGGCGAGTGGATATGTCATAATATTGAACTGTTCCTACATTTTGTAGCCAGCAGAAATAAAAATAGAAGCTGCTCACTTCAGCTTCTTATACCTTAGGAATAATTTCTGCCCCTTTTTTCCCCAGAATCAATTTGGGTCCTACACACACTACCACGACATTTTGCCATCTGGCTCCCATATGATGAGAGTAAGCACAATCATAGAAATAAAAGAAATGTGAAAGGTTCAATTCTAAAGGAAACAGAGATAGCTTAGTCAAATTACCACTCTTTATAGATGTGAAAAACTGAGGCTCACAGAAGGAAGTTTGTCATAATTCATATCAGTAGCAAAACTCAAAGCCTCTAGACCAGAACTTTTCCCACTGAAGTTACTAAAATATTTAAATGCAGTAAGACCTACATCTGTCATCCTGAAGAGTGAGCTGGCCTGAAATGACTTGAAGCATACCCATTTAGCATCCAAACTTAAAATCAAATTACTCAGTTCTTGCCAAATCCTTAAAAAATATCATGTATACCTCCTTTACAAAATGGGACAGAATTTATCATTTCTTTAAAAAACTTGAACAAATGCCATTGCATACAGAAGTTCAGGAAAGGCCCAAAGGCCAAAATATCTGGTGACTGCAATGATTACCAAGTTCTTATTTTGTTTAACAATCATTTTTTTTTTTAATCTCAGAAGAGGAGGTGGTCTGTTCCTATTTGTTTACCAAGTTAAAGTAGTCTCTTCTTTCTACTACAAAGTTCACTGGTCTCTTCTCATTGCTGTTAGTTCTACAACCACTCCCAAACGCAAGTGTATTTCTTCTGCTCTCCCTTGAACAGAGAATGAGATGTACATTCTTTTATAACTGAGTACAAAGCTGAAGTATAGGACCTAGGTGAACACCTTAGGCTTTTCTGCACTGGAAAAACCCATGACAATTTGTCCCTAGATTTTTTTTCTTTAATTATCATTTACCACTGTATCTTCTCTTGCTTGCTTTTTGTCTACAAAATTGGAGACACTTAATTTTAACCAAAGCAGGTTAAAATTACTGTAGAGAACCACTCAGTCAACTCCCTCGTTCAGCCCAGGGGTCCCCTTGCCAATATTTATGGCATATAATCATCAGGCTTCCCTTGCATACTTTAGGTCCCCTATAGCAGAAAAGAGAACATATTTAAGAGCCAGATTGTTTAGGTTCAGAGCCCATCTCTGTTGTTTCTAAATTATACACCCTTGGGAAGTTGCTTAATCTCTCACTACATTAGTTTCTTTATCTGTAAAATGGGAATAATTATTACTACTCCTACTTTGCATGGATATTCTGAGAACTAGACAAGAATGCAAATTATTAAGAACAAGAACTCTCCAACAGCTATTTTTATTCTCAAATACTACTGTAACTACTTTCATTGATAGATGGCTCTCTGCCCACTAAGTAAATCTATCCTAATAACTAGAATACCTCCAAATGGAAATTATTATATCAAGGAGACCACTTATAAATAATTTCTAACCACTGGCCCAGGTTCTTCCTTCTAGAAGTAGGCTGATTAATGAGAATCCCTTTTCTGCGTAATAATTATTTGAATAGTTGATGACAGTTGTTATACTCCTCTTAAGCCCCTTTATGCAGATGTAACCCTTCCAGTTTTGCAACTCTTCATCTGGCTACCAACATTCTTTAAAAAATAACAACTCCAAGCTATGAGGTAGGCTGTGTGCTGAGCCATTTACCTGCATTATGTAGTCTAATCCTCAGCTCAAGACAGGGCAGGAGCTTGTACCCTCATTTTATCAGTGATGTAATTAACTTTCCCAAGGACTCAGTGGAACTGGTTTTTGATAACTAGCCCATGGAGCCATATAGACAGATATGTCTATCTCTGTCTCTTTTCTTAAAATGTGGCAGCAGAAGGTGCTGGGGCTCTTGATGGTACCTAACAATAAAAAGTGAGAAAGGTGGTTATCTGACCATACCTAGCAAATTATGTAATTTATAGTTTTTAAAAATTCCTAAGTTACAACATCTTTTTAACCACATAAACATCTATTTAAATGAGGTTTCTTCTATCTGGAATTAAGGTAACAGCTTTTTTTTTTTCTTTTCTTTTCTTTTTTTTTTTTAAACCAAGGGCATGACTTTGTGTGAACTTATTGCAATCCACCCATTTCATTTTGGGATAGTTGTTGCTTCCTTCTGAGATTTTGAATTTTAAATTTGCCATTTACCAGTTGAGCTACTGCAATAACTCTTCACCTTGACCATGTACCTTCAGGAGCATTATAAATAGAGACGTGCAAAGACCCAAGACAGGCAACAGGTCTTCTCCCAAGATGCTAATCAATATTTCTGAAAGTCTGGCACTATATTGAGATTTCATATACATTAGTTTAATTCTCACAGATTAATCTATTCTTATAACTAACTATTATGCTTGTTCTTATAGCTATTTAACAAGTTACAGGATGTCACTGAAAGGTAAATAATCTGCCCACATACAAATGAATGCCAGGCTTTAATACAGTTCCATTTACTTCCAGAACAGTCCCTTCCACGGTTCCACTGTCTCTTACTTGGAGTGAGCAGGTTCCATTTGCATCTCTGCACTGAAAATCTGAATTTCTGCTTCCAGCTTCGTTTTTGTCCTCAGTCAGCATTGAAGAACCTAGAGTTCCACATTGAGAAGGCAATGTCACCAAGGCCAATGTCACCGTGGCAGATCCTGGGTCTTGTCTCAGTTTGGTGCCAGGCAGGGCTTTCCCTCTTACTTGAGATACCCTGCATTCACGACCTGAAGCTCAGTCTGGCACATTCTTGGACATTTGACTCCAACTGCTACCAGGGTGCTTCTGTGATGGCTATGAAGGTCTTTCCTTTAGAATGAAGGCTTCTGATGGCCATCTTGGGGAGGGCTTGTATGTGTCCCCTCATTCTCATTGGTCTCTCTGCTCAAGGGCACATGTTGATGCTGAGGCTTCATTGTTACTTATATCCTTTGAAGGTAAATCTTCGTTGAGGTGACTTTGTCCCAATCTAACATCCCTATCAGTTGCAGCTTCATTCTCCTGTCTAAGAAGACACTTTCTTTGGTGTGTGTGGAAGGTATTCATTGCCCACAGCTTTAATCTACTGAAACTCCTTAACCCCTCATTGAAATGAAACCATGTTTGAAAGACATTTAAAGCTGCCTCGAAAATAAGTCAGATTGTCAGGTCAGGCTCAGTTTCGGCTGCTGTGTATCTAAGCTGGAATTACAATGGAACACGTAAAGAAGCAAAAGGTAATTAGAGACTTTTAATTAATGAGGACATGAAGGTCAGCACCCTCTACTGCAACACAGCACTGGGCTGCCTGACAACTGAGAACAGTCAGGGCGTTGGCCATGCAAACCAAGGCACTATGCGTTTTGCTCATGCCTCGTGTATGTGTCAAAGATGTACCAATGCAAAGAAAATTAACCTATATTTTTCAGTCTTGGTTTAACTCATTAACTGCCTTTACCCACTTCTTCTTACACAATTATAAACCTGTTCTGTTTGGTGTCCTTTTGCCCTGTTTCCCTCTTTCATTCTTGGTACCTCTACCCCACTTTTTCTTTTTCTTTCTTTCTTTTTTTTTTTTTTTTTTGTATTTATTCTCTATGCTTTTAATGGATTCCCTGAGCATCTCCACTCAGTCAAAAGCTAGAAATAAGCAAAACAAAAACAAAAACAATGACAACAACAACAAAAAACCCAAGATTTCTAATAAAACAAACAAACAAAAATAAACTCCACCTGGCATATCATTTCAGAGAACCAGGGTATGCATTTCCTAGCATGGGGATTCAATTTTTCAGTCCCTATTGTATAACGACAGGAAGATGCTGATGGCAAAATAAAATACTGTACTTCTCTGCAATTTGAGCTATCCTCTTCACTTTCAATCAATGTATTATAGGCTTTATTAGCAGAAACTAAAAGGACAAGGGGTGATTAATGAAAGCATCATTATCCTTGCCCAGCCCCAGGATATCACCACCATGGGTTGCAGGGGGGACTACCACACTAGATTGGGTCCACTGGAAAATAAATGAATTGTGTCAGCAGCCTCTAGGAACTGTGGGAGCAGCAGCAGTTTTGGAAGAGCAATAAGAGTGACAATAGGAGTGATATCAGTGATAATGTACAAATACTTTTAGCCTTTGCCATAATCAGGTTCCTAACACAAGAGGTGAATGCAGAACAAAAATAAAGCTTCTTAAGACTACAATGGAGCAAATAAAATTAACAGAATAGGTGACAGTTTTAATTAGTAAAAACTAGATGTTCAGATCTGTAATGAAAATAGCAAATATAATTACAATTATCATAACAGTTAAAATACTATTGATAATTGAGTGCTTAGATATGTTAAAATTGGGCAAGTTCTTTCATTGCATATGCCACCTGTTATTGTTTAGATATGTATCCCCCAAAAGCTCATGTATAAGACAATATAAGATGGTTTAGAGATGAAATGATTGGGTTATGAGAGTCTTAATCCAATCAGTGAATTAATTCCCTAGTAGGGATTGCTGGTAACTGTAGGCAGGTAGGATGTGGCTGAGGAGGTGAGTTCCTGGGGAATGCACTTGGGGTATGTATTTTGTCTTTGTTGAACAGAGCTCTCTCTCTCTGCTTCTTGATAATGTTCTGAACTGCTTTCTTCCTCCACAGTCTTTCACCATGATGTTCTGCCTCACTTCAAGCCCTGAGGAATGGAGCCAACTGTCAATGGACTAAGGCCTCTGAAACCATGAGCCCCAAATAACCTTTTTCTCCTCTAATTGTCTTTGTCAGGTCTTTTGGTCACAGCAATGGAAGAACTGCTAAAATGCCACCTATTCCTAACCTGACCATCATTCCTGGACTACATGTAAGTATACCGAAATACAGAGAAGCTAAAACTTGCCCAGGAGATGCATCCAGTAAGTGCAGCTGCTAGAAATAGATTCTAGATCTTTCTCACTCCAAGGTCATATATATAAGTTCTATTCTCTACAGCTTTCCACTGCATATGGGACAGAACGTGTCATGGGAATATTCTCAGGTGTCTAACAGTGTCTTCACTCTTTTGTCTAATTTTCTGTCTTCTAAAAAATGATTAGGCATATTATGCTGATGATATTCCACTCAATAGCCACCCAAGGGCTGTTGTGTAAAGTTATCTTTGAGTTTGTGCTTGCAATCACATTGGCAGGAATTACTACTTTATTTGATGAAATTTACACAGAAGTGGGCTGAACATGAACAGAGACTGGATTTAGTTGTAGGAAGGGAGGACATTCTGAATGGTATGGATGAAGGTTTGAAGGGTTCAGAGATAAATCATAAGGGAACTGAGAAATCACAGATACATAGCAGTACTAGTTGCTAAAGAACATACATTGTGGCAATCATGCTGCATTCATGTTGCAAATGGATATTTAGTCTACTATTTATCATCTGCCACATTAAAATAACGTTCTTTATTCACATGGTATTGTTTTTACATTCCACTGGTAAACTTGCAAAAACTTTCTAGTCATATAGAATCTATAAGCCTATACAGCATTTGCACTTGGCTTTTTATTTGTATACACTTAGGGAACATCTCAGTATTTATGCTCAATTGTGAGCATGTATGAGAATGTTTGCCCTTAACAAAAGGATACTTGATTCAGTCACATTTGAGATAAACTCTGACAAGAATGGGCTTGGTGGTGAAAAGCTGAGGAAACACCTTAGATAATCTTAGCCTGGCAGCTAAAGGTAGCTGTCAGGGGGTCAAAAGAAAAGAATGACAAAAATGAGGATCCTGAGAACCACTGTAACGTATATCCTTCTCAGATATTGTGTACATCAGAATTGCAGCTGGAATCATTGAAAAAAATAATAGTCCTTGGGTCCTATTCAGATTTAATCTTAGGATTGGATGCCAAACATATTTATTTGTCAAGTTTCATCAGTGATTCTGATATGCTTCCCCCTCTACCCAATTAATCATCATTGCGAAGCCAGCACTAAAAAATGAAGGTATTTCTTAGATGACATTTTCAACTTCTAACATGTAATGAATCACCAAGAGAACTGTTAAAAATGCAGATTGTGATCCAGTATACCTGTTATGAGCCCTCTGGTTTTGCATTTCTAGTACACACCTCAATGGACCAGGGACTATTCTTAGAGTAGCAATAATTTAGGAAGATAGTGTGGTGGATATTTCAAAATACATAGAAACTGGATAAGCCATTAAAATTCAAGATGAAAGTTGTGATTTTTAAGTGTAGTGATGGTTACTTAACCATGTACATGTGATAACATGCCATACCAAGTACAGAAAAACAAATACTGTATGACTTTACTTACAAGTGGAACCTAAAACAATTGAACACATGGAAACAGAGTAGAGGGTAGGTACCAGAGGTCAGCAGGTGGAGGAAATGGGCTGATGTTGGTCTAAGAGGTATAAACTTGTAGCTACAAAATTAATACATCCTAGAGACCTGGTACACAAAAGGGTAGCTGTAGTTAATAATGGATTATATAGTTAAAATTGGCTAGGAGAAGATATTTCAAGTATTCTCACCACCAAAAAAAATAAATAAATAAAGGTAACTATGTGAGGCGATAAATATGTTCCTTAACTACTGGTTTTAATAATAATTTCACAGTGTATATATATATATACATATATATATACACTCACACACATTGAAGGTACACAATTTTTGTTTGTCAATTATACTAGCTGGGGGTGAAAAGGAATCATATCCAAGTCTTTCTTTGCTGCAGATTTGGTTTAGTTTCTTTACTTCACTTGAAGACAAAAAAAAAACCTGAGCATCTCTATTACAATTCAGAATTTAAAGTTATAAAAAATTGATCTCAAGTTTGGAGTGAAAAGACCTAATATCAAAAAAAAAAAAAAAAAAAAAAAAAAAAAAGATTCCCCATTTGACCTGAGTCAAACATTAGGAAATGATAAGAAAAGGAAGAGGAGTCCTAAGAGGAACTGTGAGGTGAACAGCATTGGAACCCAGATGGCATGGTGTTCTGATGATTAAGTCATCAAGTTGTAGGTTACTGACCCTCTCTCCCCTCTCTTACCCTGCCTAAACATATGGTCCTGTTATGCATTTCTTACTCAAACATCAATCCTCTAATCTCCAAGGACAGCATGGCCAAGAAAGGAAACAAGCAGGACCATGTTCTGTACAGGATGGGGAGCATAAAATATGGATCTTCCTGTACACGTTATTTCAAATAAACTTCTGGCATATTCCAGACATATCAATATTATAACCAGCACAGTCCAATCTAGAGGTCAGAAGTCAGCAAAACTTTTTTCTGTAAAAGACAAAATAGTAGTATCTTAGGCTTCTCAGACCATGGACTCTGTCTCAACTACCCTATTCTTCCATGGTTATCATGAAATAGGTCATCAATAATGTGAACTCAAGTGAATGCACGTGCATGGCTATGTTCCCCTCAAATTTGTTTATGAACAGTTTGTCAGTGCTCACTCAAGGGCACCTCTCCTAGTTCCCTTAAACACAAACATTCATTGATCGACTGTGTATTTCAATTTTTGGATTAGGAAATCTGAATGGCACAGATACTGAATGAGACAAACAGGAGATGGCCAGCAGAAGGGGTGAAAGACAGCCCTTAACAATGGCACCTCACCATCATCCTAAACTTCCTCCACACATACTCTGTAGATTTTTGCAAGGGTGGAAGAGGAATGGGGCAGTGACAAAAAGACTAGGCACTGCCAGTAATATGCCACATCTATTGAAGGCCATGGCTGCTGGGTCAGACTGTACTCCCATCTCATGATGGGTTCTCCTCTCATGATGCATGTCCAGGATCAAAAGTTCTGGCATGATCTGCCCCATAAACCCTCGAAGAGTCATGTATCTTATTCTTACAACTTACTGATATCTCTTTACTAATAAGGTATTAAAAAGAGAAAAGAATTATGGGTGAATATTTTGAACCCAGATGGGTTAGGAGCTGCTGTACCTCCTATATAGAAGCATCTGTGCCTGAGGAAGGAGGAACAGGCTGTGACATCCCTGGCAAGCCTCAAAGGCAGGTCTTGGTCTGTGATATCATTTTGGGGACTTGGAGTCCAGCACTTATGGGGTCTGTCTCACTGTGAGACTCTTCCCAAATACATTCACAGCACCAACACTGGTATCAGGCAGCAGAGAACCTAAAACCGTGCAACACTGGCGAGTGAAGAAGCCATGTCAGCCAAGATCCAATATACAGTATGACTGAGTAGTCCAGATGGGAGGGAGGAGGTACCCCTTAGATCGCATGATCTTCTTATTTAGCACCCCTTGCTTGGTTATGTATCCATCATCCTACCGAGGAATCTGCCTCCCAGGTTTATAGAGGAGTGACTCCAGAAGTTAAGGAGGAAGAAGCTTTGATCATGAGAAATACACTGGGAAACCAGCCAAACAAAAGCTAGCAGGAAGTAATCCTGGTGGGTGACCTGCAATGAGCTCCCAAGCAGTAACAACTATCACAGTGGCCACTTTGTCAAATTTGAGAAATGAGTTAGGTCAAGTGCCTATTGGAACATGATGAGAATGGCAAGAACAGTCAAATCAATTGGATTACTCAGAAAGTGATCAGATGATTTTGAAAATCTCCCAACATTTGACTTGCTGGGCCCTACTACCATTTAAATTAAAGACACACCTTCAACTGGTATCTTTTGGTTTCTGCAGTAGGCTTGCAATGCATGATAGTTTTGTTAGCTCCATTTTAGTTTAACTAATAGCAATGATTTTTGCAGCAGAATCTCGATCTGAGCTTACTCAGACTCCCCCAAAACACTATTTTCCCTTAGATTACAGAAACTTTCCACCGCTTCCACTGCTGCCTATGACAGACACAGCTTCTTTGATCACAATACTCTTTATTTAAGTGCAGATGTAGCCTCAAACCTTTCACAGGTTAGTGAGGATTTCTCACCAGTCACACTTATTTTTCTAGCTATAATATTTACTCTCCTTATTTTCTGGTGAAGAGATTTAGGCAAACACTTGACTTTTCAAATATCAAGCAGTAAGAAAGTATCTGAGTCAGGGCTAGAAAATTTGCCTTGATTTCTAAAACAACACTTTCACATTTCACTCTTTTTCTGCTTTTGAAAAGTCCATGATCTTCAGGGGTGGATAGATCAACCACCTCCACCACAAGGAAACCTGGCAGAGTCCTAAGTCAATGATACTGTGCCTTATAATGGTGGAAGTGTCTAAATCACAGACAAAATTAATTGTGTGCTCTTCCATACTCACAAGAAACCTTGGGTATATTCTGTGTGTGTTACAGCACATCTCACAGTACACTCAGAAAAATCCGCTTACCTGTGTTTCCTGAATGGACTGTGGGCTGCTTAAAACCTGGGATCACATCCTTCTCACACATATCAAGCACCTAAGACAGAGTCTGAAATATGTTTGGCATTTATCAATGCTATTTATTTATTGAATTAATATGTGGATAAATAAACAGATGACTGAATGACAGTAGAACTAGTTAGAGAAGAGCACTAGATTTAGAACAAACTGTCCTGGATTCTAATTATAATTCTATTACTAGATGACTGATTTGAGGCAAACCACTATGAAATCAAGAAAGTAACTTAAGACAGGATTGTTTAAAAGTCTTTAGATGCTATAAAGTACATGTGGAATTATTATTATTCATTTCCTTATCCAAGTCATGATCAGTGATAACCATATCCATAGTTTAAGACAAAAGTCAAAAGGCTACTCAGGTGACTGAACAAGAGGATTGCAAGATTGAGGCCAGTCTGAGCATAGTGAGACCCTCTCTCAAAATAAAAACCGAAAGAATTGGTAATAGTGCTCAGTGTTAGAGCTGTTCTGGGTTCAATTCTCAGTACTAAAAAAGAGTCAAAACTCAAATGCCAGACAGGATAAGCCAAAACATGTCAGGGAATAAGAAATATCAATGTATAAGCATAGTGATAAATATAGATAACATGTGTGGGTGGAAAAGGGCATAGTTTGACCATGATGAGTTAGTGCATGTCTCCACCAAAGAGGGCAGTTGCAGCTGGTTGCTACCTGGTGATTACAAAGCCAGTGTTGCCAGATCTTCTGAGATTCCAAGGAAAATTAGAATGTGGAACCAAAAAAACCCTATAATTAAATGCTGAACAACACTGTACTAGTCATACTTGGAGTAAAAGTCATGTGCTTGCAAACTCTGAAGTCCATGTTGGCAACTCAGTAAGACGGGGCAGGACCCTCACAATGACCTCTTGGAGAAAATCCATCTGGGGTAAAACCTAACAGGAGTGGCAAAAGGAGATAGAATGTGGGATTAGACCTTGTCATTACTAACTGGATGGATCTGGGTAAATTTACCGATTGTGTTTGATGAAGCAAAGTTCTTTACTGCCCCCACTCCCAAGAGTTTTAAAATGTACTCTGAAGTTCAAAAGAGATAATGCATGAAAGAATGTATTCAAAACACAAGATGGTATCAACATTACTCAGGACAGTGGCTAAGACTCAACAGTGTTGATAAAGAAGTGAGTAAATACACAGAGCAAATGCCTGACTGGAGATCTTGAATAACATACTCATCCTAAGGGACAATGAGTAAAGTTTGGGCTCTTCGTGCTGAGTAAGGACTGTTTAGCCTCCATGTTACAAATGACAAAGGTGAAGCAAAAATAAGGCTAAATTGTTGAAGGTCACATAACAAGGAAAGCCAGAATCTAAACTGACAGTCTGCAACATTAAGTATGACCTGCTTTTGTCCCTGTGAGTATTGTGGCCATTCTTTTAAGCTCTAGAATTTCTGGGGTGGAAGGGAATACCTCGGTCTTTCTGGAATGGTTTGTGATAATGGTTTAAAATAATATACATTAATTAACAGGCCACATTTTAAACAAACACTTAGAAGCCCCTACAAATAATACATTAATGATGAAGTACTTCGTGCAGTTTCGGACACTTTGGAGTCAGAAAGAACTCAGCAAATTAGTTTTAAAAGGAAAGCAACATTAGGAGGCTAGATGGTTTAATTAATGAGAAGATAAATTAAATTAACATGTGTTCTTACTTGGCTGAGTGTGTGTGTGTGTGTGTGTGTGTGCATGTGCACATGTGCGGCAAATAAGTACTACATTTTATGGTAATAAGGAATAACTGTAAAACTCATGTTGGACAAACTGTACTGAAATCCCTTTCTTCAGTCATTCTGATTATGATAATCAGTAAGGAGCCACTGGAAGTAGTAGGAACCTTAACTAGAACTTAGAAAAATTGAAAAACATTATGAAAATGTCCATTTTTGTTAAATCATAAAGACAAATCTAAAATCCACCCCTCTTCTCCTAAAAACAAAACAAGAAGGGCTGAGAGATGTTCTGTAATTGAACTTCACTTAAAAAGTTAGAAAATGTCCATGTTTCACATAGGACACTTTTGATTCCAAGAGGTCAAATCTAGCAAGGTAGCAAATGGCCATAAGACAGTATGAGGAGTTGGGCAGATGAACAATGGAGAGCTGGGGAATGGAATTGCTCATGGCATTAATGTTTGTCATAGGAATCTTTATATAACTCAGATACTTTGTGTTTTACTTAAAAATTTAGTCCATGCAACATTTTGAGGAGCTTTAAAAGATGTGTGTGTGTGTGTGTGTGTGTGTAGCTTGGTACCCTGAGTTCCTGTTGTCATGTTAATTAAAAAATGTGTTACCTTCTCTTAGCAAGTACTAACATATTAACTAACTTTGAGAAGACTGTAAGCAGTTTACTCACTGGAAGGTGTTAACAGTCTACATGTCCCTACTCCTATCATTCAGAAGAGAAGGAGACACTAGTATTTAGACAGAAAATGATCTAATTACTTCGTTCAAAAGTTCTGAAGAATTTCCTAACCAGAGATGGAAGATTTCTGGTAACTCTTCTAATGGTTGATAGGAATTCTTTCAAATCAAAAGCAAACAAATAAACAAACAAAAACAAAAAGCCATGGATTTATTGGAATTGAATGATGTTCTGAGAAGTAGACACCTACAGAGCCCAAGGAAAATTTCCTCATGTGTGCAGATTATGGAAAGAACAAGAAGTCCCAGGAATTGGACAAAAAAAAGAAAGAAGGGAGTGAAGGAAGGCGAAGATGTTAGGATAAAGACTAAGGGGACAGTGTGCTTCCAGGAGGGAAGAATGTGAAAAGGAAGTTAAAGGCCCAGGAGGCAGAGGAGGAATGAGGCAGTCAGGAGACACAGAACAGGTTTCTGTGTCTGCATTCAGACCATCTTTAATACAAACATTTCCACCTGCTGCAAGTGAACCTACTGCTAAAAATTCTTTTTTAAGTAATGCATCAACAGGAGGTTGCAAATGCTTTAGGTTAGTTCTGCATGACAGATATAGACTCATACTCAGAAATATTAAACATTCCTCCTTTTATAATGTTTTCATAAGACTATAACTTCATAGAGTAGTGGAATATTAGACATATTGTAATAGTTAGAAATCTTTCAAACCATGCATTATCGAAGCTAACCATAGTGATGTTTTCCTTAACTAAGAATTCAGTTAGTTGACCCATGTCCTAGAAAACTTAGGTTGGACCAGGATGCATCAAACATGACTGAATGAAAACTACTATTCTCAGTTGGATGAGTTTGGTTTTAAGGAACAAGAGAATATCAACACTGCTTCTTTGAATATGCTAAACTGTATCATAGCCAAAGAAAAACAGGGTTGAGTGCAGATCTACCAACATTTGTGGACACTAGTTATAATCTGGGCACAGGGACAAAATTTCAGTACTGTGATTCACCAATTGACTAGAGGCATGCTCAGTACCAGCCCAGGACCTGTGAATTCTGAATTGTGTTTCTGGTTCAAGCAAACACTAATCAGGTAGAAGATATAAAATCTGAGAGTTTCAACCCATGATAGACCTAAACGGATGTAACTCTATACACCTGCAATAATAAAATTAGCTAATTCTTGATGTCTTGCTGAGGACAGGGTACTATTCTGAGTAACCCATAAGTGTTCTACTCTTGATTCCCACTTTCTGGAACACAGAGCAGCTAAATCACTTTCTCAAAGTACAGCTAGAAAGTGGCAGTGCCAGAATTTGAATTTGCATAGTTCTGTGCTTTTCTAACTATTTTTATTCATTGTTTTTTACTGTCTCTGTCATTACTATGCCTTGTCTGCAAATCAATAAGAACTACATGAGGGCATAAGAAACACTATGAGGGTAATGTTTAAAAACTGTGGAAGTAGACTAAAAACACAAAATAATAATATCCGCTAATGCTTAATACTGAGTCTTCATCATGTATCCAGCATAATAAGAAGAAAGAACTTAACTTGAAACTAAAGAACATGAGGAGAAAAGGAGGCAGAAAGTCAAATAACCAAATGTGAGGACACACAAAATGTAAAATCCCTCTTTTGTGCCTGGATTGAAAAATCTCCCTATAAATTCACTCAGTGCCTCCTGAGAGGAAACAATGGATTTCAGGCAGAAATTATGAAATCCCAAGGAGAGTCATTATCAGCATGAAGACAGCTGTGATATAGCATCCTTGATCATCTACATTCAAGGCTCAAACTCAGGGGGAAGGTAGAGGTCCCTGTGTTAAAATAAAGCAATCATTTCCAGCTTCATTAAGGAAAATATCATGGCATTATTAATCTACAGCCAAAGTCCCACATGCTATGGAAATAGTAGTGAATATTGCTTTGGGGAGCTGTTATTGATAGCAAATACTTATAAATAAGGCATATATAATGCTTTAATCATATATGATTTAACCATATTCACTGCATAGGTTTACTTTTGTCACTGGAAAACCTTGAATTACCTCATGACAACTGCTAAACATCCTCAATAATACTTCTTTCCTAAATTGCAACTTGAGGACAAATAAATTGAGTAACTGAAAATACACAGATATGAATTTTCTTTTTTGGCAAAATGTTTTAAATGCCCTCTAGGCAGGCTGTTCTCCTCTCTCTCTCTCTCTCTCTCTCTCTCTCTCTCTCTCTCTCTCTCTCTCTCTCTCTCTCTCTCTCTCTCTCTCTCTCTCTCTCTGTCTCACACACACACACACACACACACACACACACACAAGCTGACTATGATGATTTGGATAAGAAAGCTGGCATGAGCTATGGGAATGAGGACTTCTGTAATCTCACCAACATAGAAGAATGTCAGGTGGATAGTACTTCCACAGTCAAATTATGGTTTTAAGAAGATACGGATGAAGTGAAAAGAAGAATTAATATAATTTTTAAAAATTCTGCATTTTGTGTATTTAATGTATTTATAAGTAATTATTTATGTCCTCATTTGCAGTCTGTTCTCCCCAGATGAGCAAGGATTGCATTGATCATATTCCTGGGTGTCTTTCCAGCATTTACTAGATAGACTACATCAGGCACTCAATAAATACTTGAATAAGTGATGAATAATTAACCATTGTACAACAATGGGTCTCTCCTCTCCGTGACTTGGCTTCCAGATTGAGAACTAAGTTTCAGGATCAAAGTGAGACATGGGGAGATTCCTCCTTGCTAGCTTTCCTTTGACCATTGTCTTGAATTTCTATCTAGAGACCTGAAAAACTTCAGTGTCAAAGCTGTTGAATCTGATCTATTCAAAACTCAAATGCACCCGAGAATGGGCCCTTCTTGTGTCTCTGCGACCTGTTTTGCATCATGTGAATTATGCTGCATGTGTTCTTTCCTTGACTATTTCTAAATAGTGTGGTACATTACTAGCCACTAGCCTACTGAATGACAATTGTGGTTCTTGGCCTTTTGTGTGTGTGTCTCTGTGTGTATGTGTGTCTTTAAATCTTCAACTTACCAAAGTAGATTAGATTTCTTTCTATCTATACTAAATGAAAGCATTTGGTCACTTGGGTATATTTCGTGCATCTATTGAATACTATTTTATTTTAAACTTTTGTTTTTATTTCTTAAGTTAGGAATGTAGAAAAATGAAATGTTCTTAAGAAGTTAATCTAACAAATATCTCTAAAGTACTTTGATTAATTCTGTCATAGATATTGAGATATTGAGGTGCCCTTTTGGGTCAGAAGACCCAACATCCTTTTTCTCAATAATAAATCTCATTGATTAGCATTCCTTTTCTTCTCCCTCCTTGGCAAGTTTAATGGAATTGACTATAGTATCATGATCTCAGTCAACATGTCTGAAAATGATGACTTTTCCAAACAGAGGGATGGGACATCTTCTGGAAATGTCCTGTGGGATTATCACCTACTATGTATGGACATCTTACATTACTCCAGACTTATTTCTTCCCTCTCCAGACCACCTTACCCCACACCCACCCCTTGCTCTGCAGATACACACAGTCTTAAGGACAATAGACTTTGTAACAAAGCACTGATAGCACATCCCCATTTAAGCTATACACATCCCCATTTAAGCTAACAGCCTTACTATGCGCTCTACCCCCGAGTATGCTGTTTTAATTAGGAAGATGGATTTGGGAGTTTATATGTTCTGTTGTGCTATAATTCCTGCCTTTACAGTAATTTTCTCCTGCTTTTCACACTATAATGTGCCATAAATCCTAGTTAGGCTGTTTCACTGGCCTGTTGCTAGTCAGAGTCAATATTTCAGGCCTTTTGTTGCCATGGCAACCTTCTGCTGTACGCCCGTTCACTGGAATATGATACAGTCTCCTGGGGAAATAGCTATGAACTTGATCATCGCATGGATTTAGGCCCCCTGATGCACCAATTTTGCCCCATCTCTCTCTACCACCCACTTACTTCTCTCTGTCCCCACTTCACGTGTTTGTATGTGTGTGTGTGCGCGTGTGTGTGCACACACGTGCACCTGCCTACACAGGTCCATGCCTTGCCAAGGCAGATGTGTGAAAGAAGAGAGAGAACTATAGGAAGTGACGTTCTTTTGTCCGTCCCTTTTGAAAGGGTGGGCCTGAAAGATGGTAAACTTAAGACTCTTCAAGCCTAAACAAACCAGGCACACACCTTTCAGCTCTGTTCTGTCTTCACCCTTTGTTCTTGGCTCCTATTTTCTTCCCATACTTCATTCCCATAAGCCCTTCATACATTTTTAAATCACAGTGCATTTCTTTCCAAATTTAATCACAGCGTGTGCTCCTAGTTTAAATCTATTGTCCCTTAACTTTCATTAGAGAAACTCAAAACCTAGCTGCCTTTTATATTCCCAAAACATCTTCCTGATGTCTGTTTACCATCAACCACCTCTTATCTTCACAGTCTTCCTTGGATGTGAAGTAGTGGGGAAAAACATAGACTTACTATCCAATAGCTCTGGGCAAGTCATTTAGTCCCTCTGTGACTCATTTTCCTACTCTATAAAGTAGAAATAATATTATCTATTTCCAAAGGTCATTGTATAACTTAAACCGAATGGAAACAATGGTTTTGAAGAACTATTGTAAAGTAAAGACCCTAAGACATTGAAATTACTATTTTATTTTATTTTATTTTTTTTTACAATACTAGGGATTGAACTCATGGGTGCTTTACCACTGAGCTACATCCCTAGTCCTTTTTATTTAATATTTTTGCAACAAGTCTAAGTAAATTACTGAGGGTCTCACTAAGTTTTGGGGGCTGAACTCAAATTTGCATTCCTCCTGCAATGAACTCCCATGTCATTGGGATTACAGGTGTGCACCACTGTTCCTGACTTTTATAAAGAATTTTAAATAAACTTATGAGATTCTGTTCTTAAAGCAGTACTTTTCCAACAAAAGTTCAAGAGTCCAGTAATGGAAGATAATTGTCTGCAATAAGATTTGAATAAAATTGAGGACATGACAGCAAAAGAAGAAGTTCATCTTCTATCTACCCACGACGTCCTCCAGTTTCAGCTTTGAGGCACAACAAGTACTCTCTAGCACATGGTACCACCTTGAATTTCACACATTTTATAGCTGGGGCAATTCTCAGAACCCCTTCTCAATATCAACCATATGCAGGGTCAAAGTTATTCTAAAACGGAGACTGACTTCTAAAACACTGGGTCTTCTCCCACAGCCTTAGACTGTCAAGCATGGTTAGATCAAGTAGAAACTCTTCAGTTTTTCTCTTATGGTTTGGATCTCAGGTGTTCTCCCAAAGGTCCTGTTGAAGCAGGAATATTCAGAGGTGGAATGATTAGATTATGAAAGTAGTAACCTAATCAGTCCATCCTAGTTTGAATGGACTGACCTGGGTGTTAAATATAGGCAGGTGGGGTATGGCTGCAGGAAGCAGGTCACTGGAGTTATGCCCTGAGACCCCTCCCACTACATTCTTGCTGCCATGAGCTGTGTAGCTTTGCTCTGCTGGACCTTTCTGCTTTGATGGGCTTCCTCAACTCGGGCCCAGAGCAAAGCAGCTGGTCATCTGTAGACTGAGACTTTTGAAACCATGAGCCCAAATAAACTTTTCCTTCTATAAGTTGTTCTTGTCAAATATTTTTGTCACACACAAGCTGACTAAAACACATTCTCTCCATGCAACGAGAACATGGATCATGGTGTCCTTCTGCTACACTGCATCCCAGTTACAGTGGCTACCTTTGGAATAGTCACCAAAAGAGGGAGTGACAGGGATTGACATAATCCACAGACTCATGTTCCAATGGGGTTGGGGGCTTTGCTCTCCCACTCTTAAGCTTCCAACCAGTCAAATGACAATTTCCCAAATCTTACACCTTTCTCCTACACCCAGTCTTTGAAGATGTCCTTTATAATATAATTGTCCTTATCTTTGGGAGAGGCACATCCTCATTCTTAGGCAAAGATGAAGGTGACCTGTACTGGTGTCTATTCACACATCTGCCATTCATTGGAAGTGCCTTTGGATAACTTCTTTTGACTTTTCTGGGTCCCAGGTCCCTCGTTTCCAAACAGAGGGAAAGTTTGGAAAAAGAATAGCTTCCTGTGACTCTTCTGAATCCTACAACCTATTGTTTTCCAACTAATTCCCACAGACTTTGTCCTTTGAACCTACCAAATCAAGCATCTAACAAATAATCTCTTGTCTGATATCCAACTCTCCAAAAGTTTCCAAACCATAGGCTCTAAGTACATCCTGCATTTTTCTTCACAGGTATTGTTAAATAATTACTTTCATGTTATTTATGAAATATTAATTAGCACATTTACTCAGTTTATTAAATTAGTTCTCTGGATGTCTTTCTGTGTAGAAAGTCTCATGATGTTCTGAGTTTATCTTGCTCACAACTCTATCAGCAACTCCTTGCATGGTACATGGAACAGAGTAGGCATTCAACTGACAATTGCCTTGTAAGTGACCAGATGGATGGATGAATGGATGGATTATGAATGGATGAATGGATGATGGATAGTTGGATGGATGGATGGCTATTCAAGACTATGCTGACAATTCATTTACTGTGAATTCTAACTTTCAAATAGTGGCAAATAGCCAATGTATTTATACAAAACTAGTTGAGATATTTCTACCAAATACTCCATCTCACTAATTAAGGGAGATGAGAGGAATTTCTTCCTGGGTCTGCTATAAGATGACATGTACATCTAAGAACTACAATCTAATTGATATTACTTATGCTAATTCATATAATTAAATACGACTTTTCTCAAAATCATTACAGTGTCTTAGACAATATATTACATGCAGTTTTGGGTCCCAATTATGTGATTTTAACAGCAAGAAAATAAGTTGTTGATTACCTTTCAGGAGTTAGAAAGATGGATTTCTGCAATGAATATGCATATGCTGTGCACATTTCTTAGTTTAAAAAATCACTTGACATAGTGCTTGTTATAGAGTTAGCAAGTTTATCTGTTGAATGAGTGAGAAAATAAGTGAATGAAAAAAAATGGCCTGCATCACTTTAGACAGGCCCCTGCATGCTTCTGTGTACGGAAAAGTAGCAGGTCCCCTGTATTGCTGCTATCAAGACCAGGTGAGCAAACAGTATAATAAAATGCACTTGCAGGCCAAGAGGACTGCAGAAATGTTCATTGTTAGAAAAGGAGCAGATGCTATTCCTCTCCAAGAAAAGAGGAGTTTCTCTAAGAAATGGTAACTTACCTCTCTGTCAGTGCTTCTCAAAGTACCATGCATGTGCATATCATCTGGGAAACTTGTCAAACCACAGATTTGTGGGTCATATACCAGAGATTCTGAGACAGTAAGTGTGGGGTGGGACTGCATTTCCCATGTGTTTCCAGGTAAGCAGATGCTGCCTGTCCAGGAACCATACTTTGATTACCACTGTTCTAAATTTAGAGTGGCAAACAGAACTGCTTCCAGGAGCTAGAGAGCTAACATAAATATATAATTCAGATCAAGGGTAAACAATGAGCGAGGCTTACTAGAACCTTCCTTCCTTAAAGTCATTCAAGTCCAAGATATTTTTCAAGATAGTTTACTAAACAAACAACAGTTCAGTGGGTAGGATTTGGCCAATAAGTAATATTCCTGAACCATGCAGTGAGTTTGTGAAGAGATTAGACTGGACACTGTTCCCCTAGATACCTGCTCACTCTGCCTGTGTGTTCCTGGACCAAACCAATATTTGAAAATTTTAAGCAGGACATTGTAAATGGTTCAGTCTATATAATCCAGTGGGTCACTCAAGTGTTCTGTTTACACAAGTGTATTCAGTAACCGTCCCTGTCTAGCTCATAAATTGGAAACACAGGGAATATAGAAAGAATGTAAGAGTGTGCCTATGTAAATATAACCAGGTTTAATACAGCCACTTTCAATCTTCAAAGTGTTTTGGGGTTTAATGAAGATCAGAAGCTCTTATAGTTCCATGATTCTCTTCTTTGCAACAAATACCCAAAGGTAATTGATATGGCAAACTCAGATACAGAAAACACATCTAGTATGATGAATCCATCTGAGCTTCAAGAACGATCATGACAAATGTTTTGCTAAGGTCGAAATCACAAAGAGGGGGCTGGTGTTGTGTGGCTCAGTGGTAGAGAGCTCTCCTAGAATGCATGAGGCACTGGGTTCAATTGTCAGCACCACATAAAAATAAAATAAAGGCATTGTGTACACCAACAACTAAAATATATATAAAGAGGAATGAATTCTCAAAAAAAAAAAAAAAAAGAATCACAAAGTGACCCAGATTCATGCTCATCTTTTTCTATTAGAAATGCAGTTCATTAGAAATACAGAATAGATTTTGAAAATCATTTTGAGTCCCAGTTCTTAGCTAGTAAGTTAGTTAAACTTTCTGAGATAGTTTCCCATCTATGCAATGGAAAGAATTATACTTATTGCAAAGACTGTTGCAAGATTAAATTAAGTAACCAGTCTAGGATATCAAACCAGGCAGAGTGACCTGTAGTCCTATCTACCTGGGAGGCTGAGACTGGAAAATCATGAGTTTGAGTTCATGCTGGGCAACTTAGCTAGATATCACTTGGCAGATTGCTATCTAAAATGTTATTTTAGATTCCACGGATGTAAGAAAATACAGCAATAGTCAGATATATTCCTAGGTAGCCTTTTCTGAGACCGTTCAGGTATACTGACCTTCCTTCTCTGAAAAACCATGGCTACCTTATGAACCCCATAACCTAAGCCCTTATAAGATTTTTAAAGGGGATTACTGGCTTGAAGAGCATCTCCATGGAATCTCAGACTGTGATCTCACTTACAAATAGAATCTCTGCTGATACAATTAGTTAAGATGAAGTCATACTGGATTAGGGTGAACCCTAAATACAATGACTGGTGTCTCTATAAGAAGACCTGGCAAATGTACACACATACCTACACATGAGGAAGAAGTTTAGGGATCCACAGAGACAGAGATTGAACTGATGCTGCTACAAACCAAAGAACACCAAGAATAAATGGCAACTCTCAGAAGTTAGGAAGAGTCAAGGATGGATACTCCACTAGAGTATCTATTACACTAGAGGGAGTATAATAGAGTTAGCACCTTGGTTTTGGACTCCTACTCTATGAACTATGGGAAATTCAATTTCTATTGTTTTAAACCACCATTTTTCCTGCAATCTGTCACAGCATCCCTAGCAAACTAATGTAAGTGATTATATTATAAACTTAGGTACATACCTCATAGCACTGATTCTCAAAGAATAGATTCTCAATAAATACTTGCCTCATGCATTACTATAGTTCTTGAGTTTATACTGATTCACATTATTCTAATAGTTCAGACGATTGCTCCCCACCATGCCCTTTGGACTCCCAAAGACAAAAACCATGCCTCATTAGTCTCCTGTATTTTCAATATCTGACCCAGTAGTACATATTTCATCAATGTTCAATAAATGATTATCAATTTCACTATATACACTATATAATAAAGTACAACAACATCTTGAACTTTTTAAAACTCTTTTACTTTCAGTTTGGGAAAGAAGACTGCCTTCCAAATGGACTAGATAACAATGTGAGTATTTCTGGCAAAGTGTGGTAAAAATATTGTTGGCATAATATAATGAAATATTTTTCAGTGCTGAAGTGTTGGGAACTATGAAGCAGACCAGGAAACTTAAAATCTCAGGAGAATGAATATTATGAGGAAGACATATTTGTATCCAACTGAAGAGTCAAGTTTTATTTGGGTTTAAGGAACATAAGTTCATGAGATAAACTCTGCAGACTACAGAGACCCTTCATGGGACCAGTACACTTGAATGTGGAGAAATTATCAGGGTCTGAGATAGGTGAAAGCATAATTGCTTCTACTAATTTGGAAGATCCATGTACATTATGGTATTCTGAGAAGAATGGGCTTTTTAGGAACATAGTTTGTGAAATCAAGTCAGAGTTGAATTCTTTAAGGATTGAAAAAAACCCAGATTTGATGTCTAAAGTCTTGACCACCGCAGTCCCTCCATCACACACTTCTCTTTAACTTTAAAGGACAGTTGCATTATCTAAATGGACAGAGATTGAGAAAAGGCAAAAAGCCAAGAGTTTTGCTAAGAACAGGATTGTCAAGACTCAAGGGATTTTGAAAAAGTCTTACACTTTGCTTCAGGTTTTCCATTGGTAAAACAAGTGAACATCTTCCATCTGTTGCACTTAGATGTGCAGAGTATTGATAACTTAGTTTTTCTTGGTCATCCTTAGATCAAAGTCATGGTTTGAGTTCAGTGGGTTTCACTTTTGAAACAATTCCTTCCTGTCCTCTTCTTTTGCTGTGCATATTGAGAAAAACTTCCTGATAGGGTATTCTAAGAAGACCCAGCTCTGCACAGGTGATTTTAAAACAGTTTGTAGTCTGGCACTGAAAATTTCACAAGACACCAACCTGGTTTTACTTACTGGAGGTGCGTACAACATGGACACCTACAGCCCTGCTTGAGCCCTTCTCAAGAAATGATTCTTGTCTCCACTCATTTAAGATTGGAAAGGGAAGGGAAAGGATGGCAAAAATATATAGTTCACAGAGTGCTCTTGAGATTGAGCTTCTTGTCATTTTAACTTCCCTGTTTGATACATGATGGAAGTTGATGGATTCAGTTGATGCAAAGGAAGAGAAGAAAATGTTATATATAAGTCAGGGTCCTTATTCGAGACTGTGTCTATAAAGTGAAATGTGACTGGTAAGTCAGATTGCTGACCTGCTAACCAGGCACAAAACCTCATTAAGCAAAAGATACTTGAAATGCTGTCTCAACACTTCATTTAGATTCTATGTAAATCCAAAATTTGATTGACCCAGCTATCAGCCAGTGACTTCTAGCTAAGGATTTTCTGCCTTTTGTCAATCTGCGTTCCTAGAAGACATGAAAGTGCAGGCCCTAATCACTCATAGATTGCAAAACTTGCTATATGCAGTATTCTCTCCCCACACTCTCTCCTGGTCAACCCTTCCTTCATGCCAGGAATGAACTCCAGTATTTAAGCCAAATTCATAGATTCTGGACTTTGATCCCTTATCTCTTCCTTAAATTAAGAAGGTCATTGTTTGTGATTATGTCCAGGTACTAGACATACCTTAAGATTGTTCCTTTTTCAGCTGGAGGTTGTTTAGCTTTATATTAAATTACCTGTTATGTAGAAACTGAACCAGGAAGCTTAGGATAAACGTGAGCAAAGCTCTGTCAAGAAAGAAATATCCAAGTCTCAAAAGATTACTAACCATTATAGTTGTTTTGTTCATTAAAGTGTTCATTAATTCAACAAAAATATATTGATCACCAACAAGGATGATTAAGTCATGGTACCAACATTTCTGCGATTTAATATCAGGCAGCCCAGCAAGGCATACACTAAAGATTAAGCAGATAGAAGACAGTACAAGAGTGTAATGGAGGGAATCGTCCATTTGGGTACAGAGAGAAGCTCTGTGAGCTTTTTTTTTTTTTTTTTTTTTAATCACAAGACACTACTTAACTGAAGAACTATGTAGATTTGAGAAAAGAAAAAATATGTTAAGAAGGAAGCAAATATCCCTCTTTCCAAACTCCCCTATTTTAAATTATGCTCTGTCCCAGTAGCATTTACCTATTACATTCTGAGACAGCTGCCTCTGGCCTTCCTAACAGCTCCCTCCCCATAGAACCAGCTATCTTTTCCTTTTGCATTATACTAGAAGATAAGAAAATGGATTTCTATTTAATTCCCTGAATGCAGGATTTTCCTCCTTTAGTGGGAAAAAAAAAAGTTTAGTAAGTAGTGCATTGACCAATAGGCCATATTTGAAAAGTGACTATTTTCCCTTCAAGATTTCCTCTAGTAGGTTAGATAGCTAGTGTTTGAAAACAAGCAGGGATAAAAAATTAATAATACTCTTCCCTGTGACATTAATGATTACTATTGATGTTTTGTTTGTATAAATCACATGAATAAAGTGAAAGGGTAAGCACAGTACAGACTCAACTGGTTTAACATAAACAAGCAAATGAACTGTCACCCTCTTAGGAGGGATTCTCCTGGCTTCTTCCTCTTTATGTATTTATATGTCTGTCATCTAATATCCTTTCTTCCTCATGTCTTCCTGTGCTCAGACTTCAGAAATGGTTCTCAAGCAAAGCAGCATAGTCATTCAAGGAACTTTCCAAAATACAAGGCCCAGGGCCCACTCAGGACATATTAATCAGAATCGCAGTCTTTTAAAAGGGATTCCTGCCTGCACTTAATTCTGATAAGCAAAAATGAAAATGTTTGCCATACCCCAAATTAGGGGTCTAGCTGGGGGTAGTGGTGCATGCCTGTAATCCCAGCAATTCAGGAAGCTAAAGCAGGAGAATTCCAAGTTTGAGGTTAGCCTCAGCAATTTAGTGAACCCTGTCTAAAAAAAAAAAAAAAAAAAAAAAAAATTGAAAAGACCTGGGAATGTGGCTCAATGGTTAAGTGCCCCTAGGTTCAATCCCCAGTACAAAAAAAAAAAAAATTCAAAATTAAGGGTCTACAGGCACATTCATAAAAATATATTCCATATCAGTAAACATACATACCTTTCATAGATATTTGCAATTTTAGGTTAACACATTAGGAAATACAACATATATTATGGACATATCATCCCTACTATGTTTATATATAAATATCACATTATAGACCTTTTTCCTTTGTTTTTATCAATATTAAAATTATTAATATGGCTTTAAATAATGGATTATGGGAGAAATAGCTATGATATAATGAAATCAACTATTATAATACATGTCAGTATGTACATGTCTACATGTATGTATCACACCTTTTTTTGTTTCTAAACACATACACGACATATAGCAACCTTCCCTAGACAGCTGCAAAAGTTTATTGACAGTGTATCAAATTCAGAAACACCTTGAAAGGATAGGTGTTCTTTTGCCTTCCTGAAGATAATTCAAGGGAAAATGCTGCTGCCTGTGGAATCATGCCCCCTGTATCCAAAGCAAGGCAGAAGTAGTAAAGTGTTTTGGCTTATGGCACTTTGTTATATTCTGATGAAAACTACGAATACCACCCAACAATTTATGGGACCTCTTGGGCCACGCAGAAGTCAGGTCATGGATCCCCAGTTAGAACTCTTTTAGAAATGTAGAGATCTCTCTCAGAGGGGAGAATATTTTAGTATCTTTCCTGTTGGTTGCCACAGCAATTACCATGGTGCTTCACACAGATTGGTTATTCAAAGGCTGCTGTTAACTGGCTCCCTTTGTAGGTGTTCAATAGTGAGAAGAGTAAGGTGAAGCTGAGGCTAAAGTTAAATTCTGCAATAAACGCTAACAAGAACAGGTGAATTTATGGCACCCGCTAAAATGGCTAGACACTGAGGCATCAGGAAGAATGTGGGTCAGAATCACTGCATTTATTCCAGCTGAGCTGTTTGCCAGGTAAGTGACCTTGGTTGAGCAAGTCAGTCAGTTATCATCCTTGAATCTCAGGCTTCATAAATAAAATAGAAATCATACAAATGTATAGATTTTGCATTGAATATTAAATGCATAGTGATTTAAAATCCTGACTCTGTTAAAATCTCCTGGGCTACTTCTTAAAATACCAATATTTATAAATACTAATGTTTATATTTTCAAAACTATCAATGCCAAGTTCTGTCTCTTTTCTCCAGAGGTTGTGAGTTAGCCTGGTGTGGGTCCAGCTTGACAAGCACACCAGGTTAAGAAACACTGAGATAACTAATGTATGTGAATACATCATCTTAATATTTGGGTAGAAACAGTCCTTTAACAAATATTATCTTGAGAATGCCTGGGCAAGAACCCGACTCATTTCTAGCTGCATGACCTAGAGCAAATTCTTTCAGCTCTCAGGACTTCACTGTCTAGATCTGAAAAATTGAGATAATAAGTATGCTATGTATTGTCATGAGAAATAAGAGACAATCCATGCAAACTGCTTACTACAGTGGTATGTGCTCTATACATAGTAAATGTTAGCTGTTATTATTATTGTCATTATCATTATTTCCACTTCCCACTGACCTTGGAACCATGCTCAGTGACATGGGTGTCCACCATACATCTTAATTGAATAATATGTGAATATAAATGGTTATGTCTTTCAACACAATTTTTTAATTACATCATCTATTATTTTTAGATTTCTCTACGTCACACAAAATATAAATCATACCTGATATTATTACTGTTTATTTTTGCAAAATACCCTTATCCAAATTAAGTCCTGATAGCTTAACTCAATCCACTATTTTTTTTTTTTTTTTTGGTAGTTCTGGGGATTGAACCAGTGACCTTCCACACACTAGGCAAAGTATTCTACCACTGAGCTACCCTGAATTCCCTAATTTTTTGTAAAAATTTATGATTTCTATCTTACTCTACTTCTTCATAGTTATTATACAAAAATAGAAGAATTCAGTCAATGTGTATAATGAAAAATTCCAGTAATACTCTTTTATCTAGGTCAACTTTATTTGCTGACTTGTATACAATAAATATTCCGAATTTTAACTGTTGTTTTAATCAATATATGCTTTTTAAAGTCCTTTTTTAACTTCTTAATAGTCTATTATATTTACTTTTCTTTAAAGTAGTCTTTTTATAAAGCATTCAATATTACCAAATCCATTATACACATAATAACATTTATGGGGGGAGGTGATATATTTTAACTCTTCCATCTCTTTAACCTGTAGTAATATGAAAGGCTTTCCATTTCACTGCAATTGTTTCTTCCTGTAAATAGCAAGTGGAATACATTACTTTGATTTCATGCCCTTCCCATTTCTGAGACAGAGCCTTCTGTATGTGCTTTTGCTCTCTATGTTATTCTCTCTCAGAGTATATTAATTTGCTCTGCTGAACTTACAATTTCTATCTGGATACACCAGCATCCTTGCACCATCTACCATCCACCTGGAATGACAATTATCAAGCATATTTCTCATTACTTAATTTATGGCAAAACTATCTACTGAATACTAAAGAAATTCCCCTCTCTAGGAGGGAATATAGGATATGCATTTTTAAGCCCTTTCCTCCAAATATAAAAGCCAGCCTCTATCTTAAAAAAATACTGGAATTCTGAGCTAGACAGATGTATTATGATATAGTTGAAAAAGAGAACCAGCATATGTGATCACTTTGTAGAAACCAATGCAATTTCATGGCAAGTTATTAGACATGACTGATGTGATAATGGAGAAGATTTAGATCTGTGTAATTTTCATTAATTTTTTCTGGTGCCAAACCTCAATGTCCTCCTATCAAAAAATTATATCAGAGACTGCCTACATGTTCGTGTTTGGACATCCTATTATAGATAGTTTGATTTTCACCTCAATTCCTTACAAATTGCAAACATAGCACACTTTTGGTTTTATGATATACATAGCATCCCTCAAAGGCACTAACTACACATGTCTATAGTTTGTTATATAAGACTACTTGTAGAATACTTTACCATTTTCAGGATACTTTTGAAAATATTATTTTACTTAAGATTCACATCTATGCCACAGGTAAAACAGGGTGGAAATGATCAACTTAACTTCATTTTACATCTCCAGCCCTTTTTATGTTTTTATTTTGAGACAGGGTCTTGCTAAGTTGCCCAGGTCGACCTCAAACTTGAAATGCTCCTGCCTCAGCCGCTGGAGTCACTGGAATTACACTTGTGCACAACTGTGCAAGGCTAATTTTATTTTAATGATTAGGAAAATGGTTTCCTAAAATGTCTAAGTGGCTTACCCAGAGTCCCCACATAGTTAATGGTTAGCTGAGGCTAAAAGTCAATTGATGTGCCTGGAGTTCAGAAATCTTTCTACTTAAAAACATTCCCTCTCAAAATGAATCCTATTGAATCTTCAGGATGCATTTGATGGAAAATTTCCAGGGTCTTTAAAGTTCTAGAGTTCACTATGGAATAAGATATTAAAATGCTCTAATTATTTTTTTAAATGTAGAACACTTGGGTCCATTTCACTTGCTCAGTTAAACACAGAGTGATTAAATATAATTTTCTATGCATATATTGACTTCACAAATGCTATATAGTATCCAAAGGAACTGTCATTGTTTCAAGTAATCACCACTGTGGTGTGAAGCTTCACCTAGTGCCATTCCAGTATCTGGAGGAAAGGGCCATTTCTTATGAGGTAGGGGAGGAGCCACAAGTTCACTTGCATTGGGGAACTCTCCCAGTCTTTAAGAGGTAAATCAAGGTTACTGAACCACTGCCTTATTTCTGACTTCCATTTATACAGTTTGGGGAATATGATTCAACTTAGCACTATGGCAGCAGACAGGGTTGGGTAGAGTATGGTGTGGGGATAAGCGGAAAAGTGGAAGATAGAAATGATAAGGAAAGATGAAGGAAGAGGAATACGTCACAAGCAGACCTGTTCAGGTGGAGTTTTTAAAAATTGCCAGTGTCTGCAATCATATTTCCAAGCTCACTTCAACAGTTTGAGTTGATCAGCCCCCATTCCTTTTCCAGCTAATGAAAATAAACAAATCCAACTCCAAAACACTTCTTGTGCTTTTGCTTCCAAGTCCTTTCTGTACACAATTGTTTGAAGCTGACTTTCTCTGGTTCCTTTTTGTTAATCATAGAGAACTTCCATTAATGTAGCATCCTTCAGGGAATTCTCAAGGATAAAACTTAGTGCCTGAACCCTCTGGTGGTCAAGTCTTAGATGAAAGCAACAGGCTTACATAACCTAATGCAAACATATATGATAATGTAACCATTAAGTCAATGATTCCTTGCTGTGTATAAGGCATGGGATTCTTACAACATATTCACAATGTAGGTGCTATTATTTTCACAAATAACACACGTGGAAAGGAAGGCTTGGGTAACTTGCCAGGAAAGAAAGAGGCATCCAGGCAAGACCCAAATAGGTCTTACTACATACAACTCTGCTCTTGTTCACAGGCTTTGATAGAGTTGCTTGCATCCGTGACCCACAATGGAGGAAGAAAAGGGAAGCAAATCATCTTCCACTCAGAGGCTCTGAAAATTCCTTACCACACTTGCTGGCATGAGTACCCCTCTTCCTAAGATAATTGCTTGTCCCTTCAGAATTTCTGAGTACCATGCAAATAGATCTAAGAGAGAGGTCTGATGATAGAGGTGATGGATTGGCAGCCCTGGATGGAGAATGAACTTGGATCTGGCACTGAGCTGAGGGCTGAGAGCCTCCCTGTCACACTCTCATTGGGGACCACAAAACACCATTCAGTGATGGACCCGTGCAATCATCTGAAGAACAGTCTTGGCTTCCTACAGAACTCAGAAGAAGTCCTGCACACTGGAGGAGTCCCACACAGGCTGAAAAGGGCAATCCTTGCCCACAAATCATTTAGAAATAGTAGCAGCAAAATATAAGATACGATACACTTTCTAAAAAGAGTTGCATTAAAAAAAGAATAACCAGTGCAGATGTTGCTGATTCAAACACAACTTAAATAATCATCTAGTGATTCTAACCAAACTCTTAAGCTAGCCAAGTGGGGAAACAGGGGTAGAGAACATTCTAAAATCAAATGTGAAAGGTTAACCAACCAATCAAACAACCAACCAACCAACAATGACAGTAACAAAGGCCAAGAATTACTAAGGGTTTGTCTTATGTCAGGTCTTGTGGCAAGTACTTCACACTTATTATTTTAATCATTCTAAGAATTCTAATAAGTTTCACTCTTATTAGGCTCATTTTATACTTAAGTAAATGGGCTCAATGAGATTAAATAATTTGCCAAAGATCACATTTTGTTTAGGTGAACATTTAAATCCAAGAGTGCCAGCCTCTGAAACCTGTTATGTAAAAGCCCATGGGTCCTAAATAACTTCGTAATTGCAAAGCCAGATGAAGGTGCTTGTTTTCCAAAAGATGTAGTCTCTCATTGAGAAGCAAAGCTAAAACTCCATGTCAACATAGTAATACCTTGTGAATGTCTTTTCATCTCAGCTGAAATAAAATGGTAGACATTCTTTAATCAAATGTCACTTATTTTTTTCCACCTTGTTCTAGTTCACAAGAATAGTACTAAATCTATGATTTAAAGCCAGATTTAGATAGGATGAAATTAATTTATGGATTATTTTTAAAAACTCAATGTCAAGTTTCTGTAAAGTGTCCAGAGGGTCCTTTTTCTACATTTCCACTGAACCTTAGACATTACCCCATATAGCAAAGCAATGGTCTAGAGTGATGTTTTCCAATATCTGTCTCTTCTCTCCCTCTGCCTCTCCCCCACCAACACCCACACAGAAAGCTTATCCAGGGCGAATCATTGATCTTTTCCTGTTTTATACTCCTTTCAAGTACCTCTTTTAAAAATATGTGAAATGGTTACATGAACCAAATCCAGTGGAAATAAGGAGTGGGGGTTGGGGAAGAACCTGGCAATTCCTGGTTTGCAAAAATCTCGAAGAAACATTTGCCAGAAGCGATGCTTCAGGTGAAAGACAATCAAGCTTGATTTTGCAGCTAAGAGGATTTCCAGTGTAATGAAATAAAAACACTGACCTAATTTGAACAGCAATGATGATAAATCTACCAAATGTCAATTTAGAGCTGTTACATTATGAAGGGAAGGGAGGGGAATACTCCAATTCAAGTATCATACTATTAATGAAAAGTCTGGGGAAGATATGAATACTAAGAGGAAGCAAATCTATAAGAAGTTAAATTTATCTAGATGGGTTACATTGGGTAATAAAACGAAGTCTGCAATCCAGCCAGCTTCATTCAGAGATGATAAAGCATGGTGCTCGTTCAGGCAATAGCTAAGGGGTGACTGGTTAAAGCAATTCTTCTCCTCTGTGATTTATTACTCAAATGGTCCCTGCATAAACTTTTCTAAATCATGTTGTAGCCAGGACTGAGGAGCTATGAGTATTGTGGATTTGCACTGCTGAACAATACATTTTACATTTTTGGCTACAGAGCAAGTAAACAGACGAAAAATAGGGAATTTCTTGGAATTTACAAGCTGTGAAAAACAGAAGTTGCCAATTCTGCTTCTTATATGAAAAGAAATGAATGGAAGGCTTTTTAGAGACAAATATTGAGTTTGCCTCCTTGGGACACATGATGGATTCATAGTACAATTACTCCTTTGTTCAGAAGAAAGAGGAGGCTGAGTAGATTTTGAAAATTTGCATGTCCATTTCATCAAAAAGAGGACAGATAAAAATGGGAAGCTTAATGTTCAAAGTAAATGAAAGGCATAGGGGTTTGGATGCCAAGCACACATATGCTCACTTCCACAGCATGGGTCTACCACGTTTCCTGAGGCCCCATGCAGGTATTCTCCTCATCCAATCCTTTTGTCCTCTGAGGTTCAAATTTGAAGTGGAGGACTGGAATGAGGTTTTACTTACACTAGAAATGATAAATAAAAAACCAGGGACTGAGGATATAGCTCAGTTGGTAGAGTGCTTACCTACCAAGCACAAGGCCCTGTGTTCAATCCCCAGCACTGCAAAAAAAAAAAAAAAAAAAAAACAGAGAGAGAGAGAGAAACAGAAAGAAAGAAGCCAGTGCCCAAATCCATATAATTGGATTTTGGATTTTATATTTAAAAAATTCCAAAAATAGCCAATATCACCAGTATCCCCCTACCCTCATCCATATCCACCCCCACACATATTCCTCCTTCTGTCCCTTCTCTTTCAATAAGTAGGAAACAAAAAAAGCACTCTTTTTGGAGTTTGACCTCCTGGTTTAAATTCTGTATTCACATCGGGTGCAGTGGCACATGTCTCTAACCCAGTGCCGAAGCTGAGGCAGGAGGATTGTAAATTCAAAGCCAGACTCAGCAACAGTGAGGTGCTAAGCAACTCAGTGAGACCTTGTCTCTAAATAAAATACAAAATAGGGCTGGGGATGTGGCTCAGTGGTCACATGTCTCTGAGTTCAATCACTGTATCCCCACCCCCCCACACAAAAAAATCTGCATTTAGGATATCCTATTTACATGAACTATGGAAGTTAATCATAAAGTTGAAAATTTAATTTTTCATTTGTAAAGTAGAGCTACTCTACTAATTTTAGTCATTTTTGATTAGATAAAATAAATATGCAACTTTAAAATATTTAACAGTATAAAATCATGTGCAGGAGGCAACCTATCTAGTCCACCCTTCATCCTGTCCTCGATTCCCTTGGTTCATTTTTTTACAAGTGATAATGACTGCTACCAACATCCTATGTGTATTTTCAGAGATATTCTATGTATGGTCATAAGAAGAAAAGCTTATATTTTATGAGAGCTTACTATGTAGGGACAGTTTGTGTTTTCCCCGTATTTATTTAACTAATCCTCATAAATCAATGAGCAGGATTCCATTGCCCTATAGTTCATGGGAAGAAACTGAGACTCCAGGTACAAAGAAGGGAAAAAATCAAATTCCCATTTTTTAGTGGGTATTGAGACAGCAAGCCAGGTCCATTTTCAGAGAAAAAGTCAGATAGCTTAAAATGTGCTGAAACTAAGATGATAACCCACTCATCTTTGTTTTTTGTTTGTTTGTTTCTTGTGGTCCTAGGGATGGAACCCAGGACCTTGTGCATGCTAGGCAAGCATTCTTCCACTGAGCCACATCCCCAACCCCATAACTAATCCTGTATAAATACTGTTAACTAAATACCAGAGGTTTAGAAGATGCTATTTCTCAGCATGAAACTTTATTAATATCCTTTCAGATAATAATCAGAAGATTCCTGGAAGATAAAACAAGAGAAAATATACTGTATTTTTCATAGAAGTGAAGGTGAACCCAGAATCATCATGGACAAACAATGGACTGGTTGCCAGCCTACCATTTCATGTAAGGATACATCATTATTTGAATACATTAAATATTATAGGAACCCAAGTAGGTTATTTCATTCTGGTTATTTTGTAATTATTTGTTTTCCCTAGACGTGATGAAATTGCTTTACTAAACTAACAGATAAAAACTTTTGAGTACTTAAATAAGGAAGTTCCTTTTGACTGACAATGATGAATTATACATAGATTCCAGGTACAAAAGGAAAAAAATCAAATTCCCATTTTTAGGGGGTATTGAGAGGGCAAACAGGGTCCATTTTCAGAGAAAAAGAAGCACAAAAGACAAAGTCTGGCAGGCAGCTAGAGTCCACGCTCCGCAGATGAAGGGCAAAGGCTGGGAAGTGCCAGTTATTCTGATGATAATGGAGAATTCAAGAGCTTTTAGAGATCATAGAGTTCAGGGTTTCACAGTCTTTCAAGGAATACTGGCCTTTGGAGATATTATGTTCCAAAAGCCTCTCATGTTTCAATAAATTTGAGAAATACCACATATCCTACCCCCTTTTGCAAATACATAGACTACATTCGTATATTAACAATTCTGAGGGGTCCTGTTGCCATCCACCCACACACACACACACACATACACACACACACACACCAAAATGAATAAGACTAATTTTTATTTACCCAAAACTCTTCCAACCTGATTTCAATAGGAAATATTGTTTTCCTTGAGACACCTGTTAACAGCTACTTGAAACTTGGAGCACAGTTTGGATACATTGATGTAGCTGAGAAGCAGGTGCCAGCAGCACCCCAGACACATGCATATCCTAGAACCACCTGCCACTGTGTCCAAGGTGGCATATTACCTCTGCCCCACTTTTCCAGCCTGAAAGAGTTAATAGCTGCCTAAGTTGCCATGATGATCAGAAGAGCATAGATTGTGATGGAGCTAATATGCAGGCCTCCTGATCTATGACAATTGCAATGGTAGTTCCTTTCACTGTGCCCTTCAGATAAGTTTGTTCTTCCCTTTTCTGGAAAAAACTACTGAATAACTTTGGAGGCTTAGAAGTTCTTACTTCAGAGTGCATCTAGAAATCCTGATGGCTTTTCTTTTGAGCTCCACAGCACTCCCATCCATATACCTGCCTCCTGCTCAGTGGATGTACTTTGTAGATGTGTTTCTACCTGTTTGGTAGAAATGATAATGGAATATGGAAAAGTACACAGGATCACTATAGAAACAAAAGCTTTTACTGGTAGAAATTGGAAAGTCTGCATTAGAAAGAAAGAAAATGGGAGGAAATTGCCAAAAGGCTAATTAAACTCTCCCAATTTGCTTTACTTTGCCTCCCAATTTGTCTCTCACTTCTACAAGTTCTGAATCTACCCCAATTGACAAAGGAAAATGGTTATGGTTAGAGCTGACATCAGTGGCATTTTAAAAGACAACAGTCCATGAAGCTACAGTGCTGCTATCACAACTCTGAATGCTGTCAGGGGTATTCCAATTTCACAGGAGAGGACTTTTATGTGCAAGCAAGAGTATCCACTTGCAGAAAGTGGGCAGATTCTGCACCATCCACCTGCCATGTTACGGTAGAAGCAGCCGTCACAGGAATACGGGCAGAGAGCTCCAGGAACGGAGGTCAGAACACATTACTGAATGTACCTTAAGCCTAATGCTCACACTCCTGCTCAGCTCAGCAGGAGATCCTCATTCTACCACTTTTCTTCACTCAATAGAAAATGTTGTCACACAGATTGACCACCTTATGCCTAAGGATTCGACAAAACATGCTGGAATCTATAGTGCACTCAGCTTACAGATGATTTTAGGAATAGAAATTGTTCTCAAGTAGGTCAAGGTTTTTGTCCTGAAGTAAAAAGAGAGAAAGAAAAAATTCTAGCTTTTAGGAAAAAATCGAAAGAGGTAGGTTTATTTTCTTTTAGGAGGCTTACAGTTGAATAGCCAGTACCTGAAAATAAAGAAAGGGGATAAACAAAGTACCCGTGTTCTACATATAGAACCTTGAGCAGGAAAAGCAGTGCACTTCTAAAGTCCTTCTTTGGTCCCTGAAATTGGTCCCAAACAAGAGACCACACAGAGCAACTTTGAAGCCCAAAGTATGAGTTAATCTCAATTTTCCAGGGTAATTTTCTGCATTTGTTTATTCTCTCATTCAGCTAATATGTCAGGATGCTAATGGGTTTCTTATGAATTGGACTCCATAATCAAGAGATGCAAACTTTAATTTTAATTTCAAAATGAATGAATAATAATTGTTAAATGTCTACCACCTTTGTTAGCACTGGGACCAAAGAAGAATCACACATGGACTCTGCTTTGCTAAATTCCACAGCTTTAAGGGGAAACTGGCATGTGAACACAACCCCAGTACACTGACATGCATTGTAATCAGACTCCACATAAATCGCTATAGGAACACTCCTATGTACTTCCAGTCCTCCCTCTGTACCACTTCTTTTGAAAATGTACGTTTTTTCTTCCAGTGATGATACACTGACATTTGAACAATAATCCACCGACATCCACCAGTCTCTTTCCCAGACACTCAGTTCTAATCAGGTGCTCAGCAGGAGGGATCAGATGGCGGTCATCCCTGATGACTGGTTTTGGATTCAGTCAGGTTTCCCAATGACTCCCTGTGCACCTGAGCCAGCCTCAGGGTGAATGTGTGAAGGCAGAAAATTGCATGTGTCCTGTGTGCCAGAGTCATCAACATTTTCTCAGAGGAATGTTTGCCTGGCCACTTGATGTTTGGGATGAGCCAAGAAAAATAATCTTTGCATGTCAAATAAATCAAATCAGATAAGCACATTCATAAAAGGGCAGTGGACACACCATGGGGCATCTGGTTTAGTTTGAGAATGAGGAAAATGGAATTCTGTATTAGAAGAGCTCATTAGTACCAATCCATGACAAGGGTATAATCTTTTCTGATCAAAACTGGGCTTTATATAAGCATTTGCATCAACATTTACCATTTACTGAGTTGGGGATGACTTTTTCTTTTTTTTCTTTGTTGTGGTACTGGGCACTCTACCACTGAACTATATCCCCAGCCCTTTTTAATTTTCATTTTGAGACAAAGTCCCACTAAATTAATTTCAAACTTTTAAACCTCCTGACTCAGCCTCCTGAGTCACTGGGATTACAGGTATGTTTTACCATGTCCAGCCTGGGACAATTTTTCAGAGTACAATTAATAAGTCAAAGTCCCAAAGCCACATTTCAAACTGCATAACTAGTCCCCCAGACTAAGTTCATTCTTCAAAATTTCCCACTCCTTTGTGAGTCATCTTTACTTCATGGAATTCACAGACACATGTATACTACTGAGACGTGTTTTTCCTGATATATCACCCTGCAAAATGAACACTTTAAAAACAATACACTCCATACCCGTTGCGACATCAGTCCCTCAAACTAGAAGTACAAAATTGTCATGGCATGTGTATTAATCTTCTAGACATGTCAGAGGTTCCAATAATTACCAGGGTTGCACTTTCCCAAATTTATTTTCTATGCAGTTGCAATGAAAATCTAAGTTGAATATACTCTATGCAAAATTTATTGACAGGAAATACACCATCAGAGACTACTAAGGTAGGAATCTTAAGATAATATGTGAAGCTCAATTTTTTTTTTCATGTGTGTTCTTGTCTGTTTTTCAATAAATGTCGTGATTCTAGAAGCATCTGTTAAGCTTCTACACTATCTCTGGAAAGCTTATCATCATGTTGGGCACAGAGTAAGTACATAATAAACACTTATCAGTCAGCCAATGGAATGTTCAAGCATCTTCCACTTAGCAGTTTTATGTCATATAAGAATTTCATAGCTCAGTATTGGAGATTTAAAGTAACCAGCACTAAGAGGCAGAGTCTGAGTAGTTATAATCTAAAAAAGCAATATGCTAGATTAATAGGATGACATAGCATCAGCATCTTTGCTACTTGGGTATAAATCTGGACAGGCAACTTGCACCCAGAGTGAAACACTTCAGATCCATCTACCCTATTCATCATGGTCACATGCACAGCAAAGAGGAAGCCTACCAAACCTTCGAAAGTTCTTGTCTTCAAACTAAAACATGTATCTAATACATGGGTCATAGTAACTGAATTCTTAAAAATTTGAAATTGATAGTTTTGAAAACAAAAAGGAAATAACCTCAGTTTTCCATTGCTGTTTCTCACATTAGCAATCTCTCCAATGACATCATCTACCCTGGGAACACATCTCCCTTCAAAGGAGCTGTTTGAATTCAAGTAATGAGCTGGGAACTTGTTTCTCCTTCGCTTCTCCTCCTGTGCTTTTCAGAGAAATAGATATGCAGTGGACTTTATATCCAATTAATTGGACGTTGAAGATTTGAAGAGAGAAATAGACTTCATATTTCCATATGACTAAATTCAGTTGTATCAATAAGACATTTATTTGTTTGACATTCACATGATTCAGACTGGGGAAGTTATGAGTTTAGGAAGTGACAATCTGTAGAGAAATGGTTTAGAAGTCACATGCACACACACAAATACCTCGTTAATTAGTTAACTTTTTAAAATAACATTTTCTTGCAATCATGCATCTACATTTTGGAATAGACTAACTTGGTTGGGAATTAGAAACACATGAATGTTTTGTGCCCATCAGATCAAATTCATCTCTTAACCAAGATGTATGGATTTTAAAATCCCTTTTAGATTTTTACATATTGATTAGAAATAATGGCAAACAAACCATTATTAAACTGAATTTTATGCCTGAGGAAGACTGGGAAGTAGATTGCTATGGGATTTGAATTTAGTGGTAAAGTGGGGCACCGTGAAAACTAATCTAATCTTAACATTTAGGCAGTATTTCTCTCCAGGGCAAGCTATTCATATGAAGAGCAACATGGTCACCCTATAAAGAGAAAGAGGAGCTGTGAGATACGATTTCTGACCCACTGGTGTGAAACGAGTGCAAGTGCCGCTGAGGAAACTTCCTCCAGAAGCTTCTACCCACTTTAACTCTTAGGTCTCAAAAAGACAAATCAAGGGCTCTCGTGTGACGAGAGGAGGAAACCTGCAGATATGTGCCCAGGCATCTAATATGCTCTCTTCCTCTGTCTTCCTTTCCATGTTATTTTACTGGTGAAAGAATGGATTTATTTAAAAACCATTTATGCCAAACTGTGCTATATGGGGGTAAAAACAAAAGAGGGGAGTTTGGTGTTTAGGGAAAAAAAAAACATTGAAAATACTAGTTAGTAGTTTAGAAAACTATCAGATGATGATATAATTAGAAGGAAGTAGGTTTAACGAAGTGAATGACTTGCAGGCAATAATTTAACTCTCTGGATATCCATAAAGGCAAAATTAACTTGCATCTTTCTTTTTTTGTTTTGGGGGGCAATACTAGGATTAAATCGAAGGCTTCCCACATGGTAGGCAAGTGCTCTGTCACTGAGCTACATGCTCAGTCCTTTTTAAATTTATTTTGAGGCAAGGTCTTGCTAAATTGCTCAAGTTGACCTCAAACTTGTGGCTCTCCTTCCTTGGACTCCTGAGTAGTTGGGGATCAAGGCATGCATCTAGCTACTCAAATCCTTTAACTTGAAAGGATGGCACAAGTATCTGATAATGTAGTTTTGGGGAATTAGTTTCATGCCTGGCATATTATAGGCAGTGGATAAATGCCTCATAAATGCATATTTTTAATTTTTTGTATGTCACTAAGATTACTATGAAATATTTTGAGAGTTAGAAACATGGTACAATGAAACTTTGTCTAGTATAAATTCACAAAAGAGAATTCACCCTATTTTTATGACATGGTATGGCTTTAGATTGAAATCAAACTTATTTAAACACCTCATATAGTAGGTTGCTGAGTTAGGCTGCTGAGGATAGGTAGAATGATGGATCAAATGATAAATACACCTTGAGGGAAATTTTCCTGGTGTCAGAGTTCTGATACATGACATGTTTTCTTCCACATACTCCAAGTATCTCCTGCCCCCAAAAGGCTCAGAGAGATGAATGAGTTAGAATTAATTTGAAAAAACTATAGATAGTAAGCTCATGGGACCAATCCATTTATGTATTTATTACTTTTATTTTGCTAGAACCACTACCACCAAAAATAAATCTTAGAGAATAAATGCTGCTTTTCGAGTGTATCCTGGCGAGAGCAATATAAAAATAATTTAGAACCAACCATGTAATTATGTGCATTTATTCCAACCTTCCATTACTAGAGATAACAAGATGAATAGTAAAATGTGAACTTTAACAATCCTGTAATTATAGCCACTGAACCGTACATTATTGAAAGAATTTTGCAAAATCCAGATGCAAAAGAATCAACTTGGTATGTAAATAGAAATGAAACAGTAAAATAATCAAGTGATGAAGAACTAATGTAGAAAGCTAAATTGCTTTCCAGAACCTTTTATTGCCATGTTTTCATTTCTTTAACAAATACTCAGTTTATTTTTATCATTTTGCCACACTTCTTACAAGTACATATTGTTTGGTGGCTATAACCAGCCCAGTCAAATATTGCAGGATTGCTTTTCATTCTGTTTCCTTATATTTTTCTTAGAACATAATTGGAATTGATAGAGTGTTTTCCATGATCATTTTGTGTAATGAGGGCAATAATATACACTTCACTGGTATTTCTTGAATGGTAAGAATCTGTGTCCTTGCTTAGAAAATGGAAGTCTCAGAAATATCAACAGCATTCAAGGGAGCCTAGGTATTTTTTCCGTATAGTAATGAACTTGCCACATCAGAATTTATCAAAATCATCTCATTCATCAGTAGATGGTCTGAAATTTGCCACAAGTAATCTGGGGTATTGATGAGAAGTGTCAGATTCATAGAATTAAGAAACAAAGTTTATTCATTTAAAGCAGAGAAAACACTAGGTCTCTTGATATTTGTCAGGGGAATAACTTAATAGGTACCACAATTTTTTTTCCTGAATTGAGTTGTAGATAATGCTCAATTATATCTGCTAATGAAGAAACAGTGATAATGCATGATCAAAATAGTACATAGGAGGAATATTCCAGTTTATTTGAAATGGATGATATGAGGAGTTTCTTTTGGAATAGGGGAGTGAAAAAGGAAAATGAGAATTTCAGAATATTTACTTTCCTAATAATGTTTTGTTTAGGCTAATCTTAAAATCATTCACATATCCAAGTTTAACTTGGCAGACAATAGTGTAGAAGCAAGCAAAGAACTAAAAATCGGTCATTGCATAATCAGGACAATGGGCAATCACGAGGAGAGTATCTGCTCTTTTTTGCTGGTGGTAGACAACGATCTAATGCACATTCAGGTACTCTCTGTATGGTTTTAATTTGTCTTCAGCTTTCCTATGAGAGATCATTATAAGATAATAAATTAAGAAGATGCACGCATCTCTTGGGGAAAAGCTATTGTGAGGTAGAATCTGGCCTTGGACATTATTTTTATTTCATCAGAGAGAAGAGAAAGAATGATGAAGTGAATTGTAGAGGAGGATAAGCTGCCAAGGGGAAAGTTATAAGAATAGAGACCCTGTATGCCCAAATTCATTGCTCTAATCCATCTTGGAGAATGCTTTAAAGGAATTTCAAAATATAAACATTTCCTGCTTCAATAGTGTGGTTTAGTCTCAAGCAGTTCATTTCATCTTCACAATTATAATTTTTCTCTTTCTCTTTGTCCCTGTCTCTCTCTCATGTACATAAATATACACACATACATATACATATATTTGTTTGATTGAATGTGCATGTGTGGATATAAGTGCTTTGTGAATACTCAAAAATGGCCATCTATATTAGCAAATCAATTGTCCAACAAACTAAGTAAAACCAAAAAGGTCAGCTAAAAAGATAATAAGTGAAATGATTCAAAGGGTCATTTTGTTTGACTTGTACTTACTTATTTTATTCTAAAGGGATTCACTTATGAATGTAAGGAATCCACTTTTAAAATACAATTAATTTAATGCCTTGTCTATTTCAAGTGAAATCAAACACAGAATGTCATTGTTGTGTTTTATATTTTCTCAAACCAGTGAGTAATATTATTGCCATTATGACATATAAGATATTTACCTGTGAACATACACTTTCCCTGATAAAAATTGGTCCATACTGTCACTGGTAGATCTTATACCTTCCAGAAAGATTCACCTATTTACTACCTTGATCTATTTATAAAAAACTTGTTAAAACCATGTGAATGGGTTCCTTCTAGATTGGATATAGTGAAAATCCAGAAATTGATATAGATAGCATTCTTTCACCATTTCACCATCCCTTGGGAAAAGATGGCCTTTATTTGAATTAGACCTATCAGATATGAAATCATTTTGATGTGGTGTGATTAGTGGCAATATAAAATGTTAATATGATCAGTTCTGGATTCAAAAAGATATTTTATGCAAATATCTAGTACTATAGACCCACTTAAAGAAATAGCCTGCCATCCACAGAAGACAGGAAGCTGTGTCATGTGACTTGCTATTCTCACTTACTGAGTTTTTACTCTGTATTTTAAAATTACCTGTTACAGTTTAGTAATTTGTTACTTACAAACATATAAGTAAAGAGTAATACAAAATGTGGACAGTGTTAACTTCCTTAGGGGATGGATTATATAACCACCACCTCTGTGAGTTCAGATCTGAAAGTAAAGCCCACCTGATCTGCCATGTTCTTTCCCTCTGCTAGATGATAACTGAACAGGAAGAAAAACATGTATTTAACACCGACATTTTTTTTCACATAATGTGAGAGAAATAACACCAAGCCTCATTAGTTGAAACAATTTCTACTTCTCTGTATGACTTTAAGTTATTTAAACTCTCAAAATCTTGCTTTTTTTTTTTTTTTTTTTTTTTTTGTCTATAAAACAGAGTAACACCTATTTTGCAGGATTGTTACAAGGATTAAAAATAAAGCTTATGAACTACCTGGCAGAGTGCAGAGTACAGAACATATGAGGCTTTTAATACTAAAGTTATCTGTTCTTCTGATCAGCAATTTATACATAATTATGAATGAATTTAAGTCATCTTCCGAGAATACTTTTTTTTTTAATTGAAAAGAAGACAAAAGTGTGTGAGAAAAAGATTCACTTGTTTCTATTGGAAATTGGAGATAGCCTCAAACCAGTAGTCATGATGGTTAAAAGATGGGTGTTAGAGTTAAATATCTCAGCACACATTCTTAGACAAGTCATTTTACATATGCTTCAGGTATTTTTCTTCCATAAAACAGAGATTATAATGGTTACCTCATTCTAAAATGCAGTAACACATTGAACAGATTAAATGCAATAATGCAGCACGAAGAGCTCACAAGGGATCTGGTTCATAGCAACTCGGTAATAGCGAAATATTCTTTCTCACCAAATAGTGGAGACAAAAATGAGGGCAAGTTCGAAGGAAGACAGCAAAGGTGGACTTCTTTTACTTCAGGTTGGTTTTATCTCTCTGATGAATATTGAGATAGATAAGCAATATGTGAATGTGAGCAGGATCAAGAAACTTTCCAAACGAAACCAATGTAATCACTCAATATACAAAAAATGTACTGAAATCTAAATAAGGGGAGGGACAGCAGAGTGACCCCTAAGTTGACAGCAAGCCAGCAGTGCAGTATCATTATTTAACTCACAGTCACTGGGGTACATTATCAGTCAAGTCTTATGTCTTTTAAAATTATTCATGTTCTTGTAAATGCTTCTCACTCAAGCCTCCACTCTTTTCAAAAGTTGGAGAAATACAACTGGTTATAAAGATTATCAAGCAAACTGATTAAAGTGAGAAGCATCAGAAATAATTAGAAAAAAGGAACCTGGAGGATAATGTCTATGATTTTACCATAAGCCAGGGAATCTGATTCAATTGATATTATCATTAGCATCAAAAGAATAAATGAACTTGAACTGTTACAGGATCTAAGGGGGATATTAGGGAAAATTTGTAAATTCAAACTTTGAACCTTTTGTCAATTTAGAATAGCAGCAGCAGGTCAGGGGAGATGAACTCTTCCAGTTCTATTGTTCTATATAAAATTCTTTTAACCTAACCTTGTGAATTTTTATGCTATAATGTGCCATATTAATATTGATTATTCAATGAAAAGTTTAAAGGCACACATAGGATCAGTGAGATGACACAGGCAAATAGTGTGAGTCATTCATTCAGTGGCCAAGCCAGAAATGGAATTTTTATATCTTCAGCTAAGTAATCTTTTCCTCCCCAGGCTATCCCTGATGATCTGTATGAGGAGTTTTACTCCCATTCCAATTAAATGTCCTTATAAGATTTTTATTCGCCTTCTCACGCCTACTATTTCTCAATGTCTTCGTCTTATTCCACCCACTAGATCACTAAACCTTTACCTTTCTGTGAATGTATTTGAAGAGGTTCTTCTTTCGAGTACTTAGTTCCTAGGCAGCATTCATAATAAAAGTTTGCTATACACCATGGACGTTTTCTGAATTTTCCAAATTCTTTACAACACTGAAATAACTACCGTTCATCTTTCCAGAAAACTGTGCACTGAACTAATTGTCATCCTCTTTACATAGAAGGGTTCATTAAATATTCCACTTCCCAAGCCCTATTATCTTTTGCTGTAAGCCAGTTTCTTCCTGAAAGGTCCTTTCTTCCAGACTTGCTTTGTTGTATCCTCTACTTTTTCTCAAAACTTCCTATAGCATCACCCTAGTTCATCATGACTATATGCCTTTTGAAATGACATTAAAAAAAAAAAAAACTCTACTTTGCTTGTATCACATCTTTTTTCTTCTTTTTCTCACTATTATGTTTTCCCAGCCCTTTAGTTGTACTATCCAATGGTGAAAGCATTTATACCTTTTGGTTTGAATGTGATATACAAATTAAGTTTCCTGCCAGAGACTTGACTGATTTGAATGACCTTTTGATATAATTATTTTCCTCTCATTCTAGGAAATGGAATCTACAAAAATTGAAGCTAAGCAAATTCACTAATGGGGCATGGACATTAAATGGAAGGAAAGGTTGGACTCTTCTTATAGGATCATTTTAATTTTAATTCAAGTCTTTCAATCTCCAGCCTGAACTCTCATGGTTAACTGAGAAAAGTTATGAAGTTTCTGCTACTTCTCTTTTTTTCCTTGTGCATCTTCTGATAGAGAAGCAAATATAGAGGAAATAGTCACAAACATAGCTCAGAAGGTAGTACAGGTGGGTAGTTCACAAATTAACTCATTGCCCTTCGATAAATCAGGAATTGCAATGATGCTATGCAGAGTACTGACTCAGTGTGAGCCAAGAACCACGGAATTCAGAGCAGCATGTTGTGTCCAATTATGTCACCAAAAGAGAGAGATTAAAGTTTCTCAAGGCAAAACTTAGAAAGACAAGTTTTCTTTTACACATTCTGAGCTAATTAAAATATAACTCATATGCATTAATAACCTCAATGTCCAGCACCAGCTGTGGCAGGAATAGGTGCTTAATAAATGAAATAATGTAAGTTCATTTCAGGGACTAAGGAGTAATGGAGCCATAAAATGGTCTGCCCTAATCCTCTTAATTTTTTAATAACCAATTTTAGTATTCAGTAACTCAAATTTTTAAGCAGGGATATTTTAAAGAAAGAATATGTCCCTTTATTCAGGTCCCCACAGAAACCCTACTCTTAACATGTCCCTTTATTGCCAAGGATAATGTAATGCTCCAAGTGACAATGGAAATTTTCAGGAGCCCTGTTTTTTCACATTTGATATGTCCAAAAGATGTCCCAGGCTCTCTAAAAGTCACCTCAAGACCTCACTCTGGATTATAGATGTGCAAACCATGATTATAGAAACAGTAGAAACAGGGGCATGATCCTTCTTGAATATGCTCCACACGGTGGGGCTTAAGCCATCAAATCTAGCACCATCATAAGATTTCTGAACTTCTGGTCATGCCCTTTGCTAGGTCAGTGATCTTGATGAGATTTTGATATTTGTCCAATTCCTAGCCCCTTGTCAGCAAAATAAGAAATGTAGAATATTTGCTTGTTTATTTATAAGATGTGAATAAAAATAATGCAAATAAAGATCTTTGGCATTGTGCCTGACAAGAATTAAGTGCAACATCAATGTTTGCTCATATTCTTCCCTTCCCTACTTTTTCCTTTCCATGATGTGATTTTGCAGAAATAGGCCCTGAACCAAGAATTGAGAAATCCAGAATTTTGATGTAGGTCCTGGGCAAGCTTTCTGTCACCTCTTCCTTCCCATTCACGTGTAGACAACAACAACAAAACCTTTTTTTTTTTTTAAATTAGGATTCTATAAGGCATGAAGGCCAAGAACATGCCACACATGCTTCAGCCTGCAGCACATGACAGGACCTCACTGTGTAACATTGTGCCCATTCAATAACCGCATTGCATGTAGCCAGAGAGATCAGAGATCTGAGTTCCTAATTTTACTTAATTTTAATGAATGGAAAATTAGATTTTAAAAAACTACATTATTGGAAGAATTATTTATTCAGATATTGGAAAAAACTGTTTCTTGCTACATTTTTTAACATCGCTACTAGAAACATTACATGATGCATGACTCTCCCAAATGCCTGTTGGACAATACTTCTAGCAAAAGCACATGTATACGCTCCACATCTTCACTGTGCCAGGCAAATGCTTTCTCTTTGCACTGATGATAATGATATTTTAAAAACCATAGTTCTTCAGATTATTTTGAGGAATTATAAATTGTAAGAATGAATGAAGAGCATCAAATGAGGTAAAATAGAGAGGATAGCAAAATTAGTGAGTAGGAAGGAAACAAGACAGAGAAAAGATAAGGGTCTAAATCAGAAGTAAATGCATAAAAAGTGATTAATCAGCAACTACCAGGACAAAACTCTCCAAGAGTTATTCATAGCATTCTGTACATCTTCTGAAAAGATGGGTCCAGTTCTTTTCTGATTCATTTTGAATAATTTTTATCAAACCCTAGTACCTGTCACATAATAGATGTTTAATAAATATTTGTTGAACTGAATTCAATTGTATCCACATAATAAGAAAAAACTGTCTGGTCTTATCCTCCTTTGTGGAAATGTCTTAGCGATTTTAACAAGCATTCACGTTATGAAAATATGGAGGTTCTTTGAAAAGAAAGTTATTAGTGACATATGTGCCCAAACTGAATATCTATGCAAGATGTTTTCATAGATAAAACTCTTCTGTGAGAGGATAACTAAAAAGAAGATAAACAAAATTCATTCTATTTAGTGACTCGGGAGATCAATTATTTGGGGGGTAAGGAATAAAAAGTGAAGCATTGGGACTCTTCCAAAGTAAAGCCCTTTTCTCTGGTTCTTCCCCATCAGCGGGCCAGTAGAAAGGCTGAACTGTGCCTCATTCTCTGTCCTCTACACTCCATCTGCAGTGACACTGCTGCCAGAAATGAAGATGCCCCAGGGAGCAGGGAGGAAGCAAGAGTCCTGGCCTACGGGACTCCAGACCCCAGACCCAGGCCAATCCCAGGCACATAAAAACAGCACCCCCCCCCAACTAAAATGTGGTATTTTGTACTTTTCCTTTTCACATTGTAATGTTTTAAGAAGAGAAAGAAAACGATAATCCGACAGAAAATGTAGCCTTTTTCAGACATCATTTTTAATAAAAATCTCTAATACTGAGGGTAAATGAAAAATGCGGGTGCTATGATTTATAAGAGTAGTGGGCTTTGAGGTTTTTGAATGGCAAGTAGGGGAATTCATTCATCCATGAAGGGCAAAGGTCTCTGCTATTTTACCTAAGCAAATTGCACTTACAATAGCTAAAGAACCCCCATTGCATAGGTCTGCACTTAAAAAATCTTAACAAAAATTATTCTAATGAAGTATTCAAGATATAATGTAAATGTATACAATAAGTACATAATTTTATACCTCTCTTTGCACTTATTTTCTCTATTTCATTTTTACCTAATTGATTCATGGAAAAGGGAATATTATTATGTATTTGTAAATAGACTGCCTAATTAGTCATTTTTCCTTTCTTTGGCTTAATGTAAGTTTATTGCATTTTATTTCCTAAATATATAACTGATTTTGTCTTTGCGCCCTTTCATTATAGAGTCTTCCCTCAAAAAGTTGAAAGCATAAAATTGTTTGCCTTCAAGTGATGAATGAGTTCCTGGAATGAGTTCATGGGAAGCATCCTAGACCTGGGATTGTATTCATAAAGAGTCAAACTTTTAGAAATGAACTATGTAACAAGTTTTCTATATTCTCCTGATGAGGGGTGGACATTGGATTCCATTTCTTTTGCTTCTCAGAGCCTATTCAGTCAGTACCGAACTTCCAATATGGTCAGTACAGCCACTGCTAGCAACATCCCCCCCCCCCCCAAAAAAAAAGGACATTTTAAGGGTTGTCATACTTTGATCTAGAATTATAGAAGACAGCAAAAGCAGCAAGAAATGAAAAGAAATGAAGTGAATTGAAGCAACAAATGAGAGACTGTTGAAGGAAAATAAAAAGAAATGAGAAGAGGAAGAAAGAATGATAGCAAGCCACAGAGAAGAGGGCATAGTGCAAATACACAGGCACCAATCATGGGTCCATGCATACTGATGACTGACATTCCTCTCTAGTGTTGTATCCCAAGCACCCATTATTCTCTACATCTGCTAAAGAGTAAGTGTCAAAATGATAGATGTCAGCTCCCTGTATCAACATTTCCCTACAGCCACAAAGTCCATTATCAACAGAGATAAACCTGTGCCAGGATAAATTTCTTATCAGAATATGGGCAAGGAAGAGTTCAAAATGGTGTTAGATCACGCAGAATTTTATTGTCATAAGCTCCCTAAAGCAATTGGAGAGCACTGAGAAATTCTATGCAGGAATTAGAATCAAAATATCTTCCTTCCAACCTATTTGAATTGGTGCTATAACATCATTGAAATTAAATAAAATAATGATTTTCAAGGAATAATTTATTCTGAGTTTTTTTTTTTTTTTTTAAGTCAGAGAAGGAAATGTAGATGCCACCTAAGACTGTAGCAAATGTCAAATGTGGAAGAAGTTCTTTTAACTATTATGAACTATTGTTGAGCACATGGCTGTTCTTCCAGTTGATCTGCTTCCCCCACCCAAAGGAGCATAATTATAGCTATCATGCTGGAAGGGAGAATATGTAGAGACATTTTAATGTTGAGATCAATCGAACTGGGACATAGCTTCTGACAGATACTTCAATCTAAATGAGCCAGATTGCTCTAGGAAATCCTAAAAAAGATAAATCTAAATGGTCCCTTACCATTTTCATCTATCACATACCTCTCAAAATACCCTTACATATTTTTATCTACTGCCCTAATCCAAACCTTTTTCTGTCAAGATTCTTTAAAAGGATCTGTTATTTGGCATCTTTCTGAAATAAAGGCAGATGCCATTCAACTTAGGAATTCAGTCACAGTAAAATAAAGACGGCTGAGATAAAGGCCAGTTCCAGAGCAGCAATTGGACCTGTAACTGCCACTGTGCTTGTGTCCTGGTATGTGGTGTGACTGGGGCTGATGTCTTGGCATCTGTCTCACATAATCTTCCCTTTCTTCACAATTATATAAAGATAATCTGAGCACATTTCCCAACCTCTCTAAGGAAAGCTTCAGTGTGAAATACAAGTTTCATTTTCTGTTTGGTCCTGTTTGGCAGCAAGTTATTTAGCAAACCTCTGTTCACTTTGTCTATGTCTAATCAATATTTTTTCCTTCGGATTTTAGTATTTAGGTTATATATTTATCTTTCCCTTAACATTTGAACAAATACTTTATTAGTCATTAGCATGGTTGGTGGTCAGTTTAACTGAAAATTTTATTTGGCTGTTGAGATTGACCAACACTATTTCAAATAAACTGAGTTGGAGGGAAGATGAGTGTCTCCAAACATGACTATATAGCAAAAATAATAGTTTAATGTATTGCGTTAAATGATAGAATAGTGTAAAAAGTACAATTTTTGCCTTGTGGGTGTTAGCAGCTGTAACATTGAAAGTTTTAAAACTGAAAGCTTAAAAGCTTGGAACAGGAATGCAAAGTGTTAGATTGGAATTCTCCTAGATTCTTGGAATCTTGTAACTACAATCCAAATGAAAACTTTTTTTTTCTTTCTTTCTTTTATCTGGTTATTGCTCTCAAAGCCAAACATTTTGTTGCACTGAGCATTTCCCATTTGAGCCATTCTTTTGTCCTTCAGTTTAGTCAGGACCAGTACTGGGCACACCCTTTTATCAATTTTATGGGGGGTGGAAGACAGGGTGGCAGGGGAGAAACATCCCGTTTACAGCAAGCAATGCCACCGCCGGACTCAGTATTAATTGATTCTGATAAAATACGAGCGATTGGGAATGAAAAGCCAGGATATAAGAATGGATTGAGACTAGCATACTGGTGCCCCTATGAACTAGCATCAATGATCACAGTTTACTGGATCTCTGTGTGTATTAAACTTCATCTTAGAAGTGAAGAGAGCAAATGGCTCCTTTCCCAGAACCTTATTAACACTTTTGGGCCACTGATGATTTCATTTAGCATATTATCTCTTCAAAGTAATATCTCTGTAATCAAATTACCCTCCAGAGAAGAGCGATCGTCTCTTCACAGTATGATCATGGCTATCAACTTTAATCACACACGTACAAGTGATTCCTCTTCTTCATCCATATTTAAAGGACTAGAGTTTGTGTGGTGTTCTTTTCTATTCCTAAAACCTGAGAAAATCACTAGCATTTATTGAGCAACTACTGTGCCTTGAATTTGCACATAATTATTTTAACCTTATTAATAGGTTGCACCCTGTTTTATAAATAAGAATACTGAAGCTCAAAGAGATACTATATAAATATGCCAAGATCAAGCCCCATAGTAAGACTATAGCCTATCAAATGTTTCTCCCACTCATTTCTTCCCTTGACTCTGATGTTTACCTGGGAAACTAATCAAATTCAGATTGTCTTACATGGAAAGGGGTTTATGGAAAAAATAAATACTAAAAACTCCGTAAATCATGTTGTCTCCAAAGTTTGATTGGGCATTTACCTGTCAGCAAAACTTTAAAAGTTTGATTTGAAGGCCAAGATTATACTTTCACCTCTGTGACATAAGCATATGGTATAGAATTAATGTGCATAGAGCCGACTCACAGATACTGAAACAACCTTCAGTGAAACGAAAGAGAGCAATGCTTTGTGACTATTACAGATGTTTATCCTGATTAAAAGTAACTATTGGCCTCAAATCTAGGAGCAATACTTGTAATCAGTCTAGCAGAACCATGTAGGAAAAAGCCTACAGAATATGCAGATATCAAGACCCCACAGGCAGCCAACCACATGCTGTACTATGATGCTAATTATTAGAGCAAATGACTGCTTTAAAATACACTGCATTTACTTTCTCACCATCTATACCCAGGGGGAAACCACACACAAAATAGCTCTGTAGGGAATTGCTCCCGTAAGCCAGTTACTTAAAAATTGGCAAGGACAATCACCCCTGCCCTTACTCTGAAGGTGACTTCCACAAAACAGAAAAATGGAATATTACTTAATTTCTTTATAGCCAATTAGAATTAAGAAGAACAGGTATGTATTAAAAGAGTCGTGTCTTTGCTACCTAAACCCAAAACACTCAGTTGATGAAAGTAGGCATTTGGCATGTTCAATTATGGATGCTAATACAAATGTTTCCCACTGAGGCTAATATGATTATGCAAAGCATCATATTCTAAACAAATATAGTTAGTTAACTGGAAGTTTCAAATCAAAGTGGTATATTAAGCACACATTAGGGTATTATAGGAATTATAACCTATCTCCTATTAATTTTATGCATCAAAGTGACTTTTTTCCTTTTGCCTTGTTTGAGAAAAATAACAAAGTGTTGTTGTTGTTGTTGTTGTTGTGTTTGTTTATTTTGGTTAATAATGTGAGGATGGGGAACACAGGTTAGAGGGGTGATGGTTGGCCCCATGGTCCCAAGGCAGGATACTAAGGTCAGTCAGAAAAAATAGCTCAGGAAGAATGATGGGAGTTTTGGGGGGAGAGGGCTAATTAAAATAACCTCAGCAAACAAGAATGAGCACCATGACCCTGACATCAAACCTGCCCAAAAGGTCCTGCCACTTCTCTGAGTCCCATTTCCTCTAACAACAATTGGCTGTTTGTTTCAAACCCAGTTTGAGCACCCAGAAACAACATTTTCCATTACTTTTGTTTAATCTGAAGGAAATGCCGAGGCTTGGCTTGAGGAGATGAAAGAGCAGGGCTCACCTCCCAAGGGCCTTTGCTCATTTTAAGAATAACTGACGTGCTGTGTACAGTTGATGCTAGAATAACTATCACACAGCCTCCTGTATATCTGAGACTCGAGCAAACACTTCAAAACCAAGGCACAAACTAACTTCAAAACCCCACTGCTCAGTGTCACCAACCTTCAGCCCTTCATAGTGTGGCAGAGCTGTTTCCATGGTAACTGAACAAGGGTGGGGGAGCAAGGAACAGAGGAAAGGGATGAAATCTCTCTCTCCTTTCTCTCTCTGTCTCTCTCTCTCTCACAAACACACACACACACACACACACACACACACACACACACACACACACACATCCTCTCCTAAAGCAGAGGATGGAAAGTTAAAAATGTGTGCCCTTTATTTGAGTGACATTTACATCTGTGGCAACACAACTGAATTAATGTGGCCATTTTCAATTTTGTGGCCATTTTCACGTTTGAGTATCCTTCTAAAGATTCTATTTTAAGGAAATATACTACTTTATTTTCTTCTGCTTCAAACCTGAAAATGAAGAAATATCAAGCTGAGAAAATGGAACCTTATCTAATATGGCCCTAGGGCACAATAGTTTAAAGGGTCTCAATGGTCTTATTGCAGGGACTTCTTGAGGAAGCCCTTAGGTGATCACCCGGGGATCAATAGTAAGTACACAAAAGAAAAATATCAGTATTGGAACCACTATGAGAAGAGTATTGGAGCCACTCCAATATAGTATTGGAACCACTATGAGAAGAGACAGAGTATCCTAATAGACATCCTTCCCCTCTGCCTCACCATGATGAACCATGTTCTCACCACACACAAATTATTTCTCAATGATATAAATAGTTATATGTATCTTTAAAGATTAACATCAAATTAAAAGAATGTGTCTCCTGTCATTGCTTCTTATGTTAAAGTCAATTAGTATTATCAAATTAAAATTAGTGTGACCAATTCTCCCATATGTCCCAAGAAAGAGGGTTTTCCTAGGACATCAAAGTTTCAGTGCTAATATTGGGATAGTTCCAGGAAATCTGGGATATTCTGTCACCCTAAGATTTACCAAACCAACCCAAATCAAATGGCATTGATTGACACCAGTGTTTATTTGCTTTGCTTTGTCAAAGAAATTAAATTTTGGCCTTCATGAACTTTGTAATAAATAGTGAATACGCATATTTTCAGTCACTAATTTCACTCAGTCATTCTTTATACAGAAAGGAAGATTGACAATAAGAGAGTATAAATCACAAGTCTTTTTGGTGAAAAATCTCTCATATTATTTAATAGAAATATTCATGATATCCCATTATGGTGTTCACACAATCACAAAGACCATTGGAATCAGCCATATTAAACATCATTATCATATACAAACAGGGGTCAATACTTTTTTGGTCTCTTTCCACACTCATTCATCAAACTGAACCTATCACCAAGAACTCTGGTTAAGGGTGTTCAGGGATGGAGATGGCACAAAGACCATCACAATGGGTGAACACTGTCACCCAACAATAGGAAATTGCTACTTGCAATATGATAAATAATAACAGATGTTAATGGATTTCTTTCCTATTCAAATCATTCTATCTTCAGCAATTATTTTTAAGTGAAATGAGATGGTAAATGGCTTTTAAGCATGAACACGCTTTTGAACATGACTTCTGAGGCCTGAGGATGCAGCATCAAGGCGTGATGGCGAGGGCTAAAGTAGGAGCTGGTGACAGTTCTGTGTCACAGAGAAAGCAAGAGCGTGAGCAAGGCACAGCTGGCAGCATTGAGGACAATACACCGGCTCTCCTAGTTCCTAAGATGTAGAACACCACCTGCCCAAATAACACTCCCCACACACACTTCACACAAAAGATGGCAGGAGGAACTAGGGGTTGAGGTGACCTTTTTCTTGAAATGGTAGGAAGTAGTAAAGAAGGGTGTCTTTAATCAGGTCATCTGGTTTTAGATGAAGGTGACATAAAAAAAAAGAGATTTCATATAATTTTGTCTCTTAAAAGACACGCTTCTCTATTGTCAGGGAATTTTGCTATAGAAAAGGGTTGTTAAGAAGGAAACTATCAACAGAATCCTTTTAAAATACACTTCCAATTTCACTTGAGAGTTTTCTTTACCCTATTCTTGTTGAGACTTCACATTTCATAGCACATATAATATAAACAACATCATAAATAAGGGAAAATACTTCCATTTAAATCACCCTCTTTAGCCTCAGTTCCTTCACTCAGGTAGGAGATTTTTGCCACTGTGCAAGTTTCGAACTACAGTCAAAACATGGAATAGAAAATACGCGCATGGGGTTACGAGGCAGAGTTGCCTGAGTCTTGATGGAACTACAAAAAGGAGTGCTTAAGAAAAGAGGAGAAGCCGGGCACAGTGGAATATACCTATAATCTCAGTGGCTCAGGAGTCTGTGACAGGATTGTGAGTTCAAAGCCAGTTTCAGCAAAAGCTAGGTGCTAAGAAACTTAGTGAGAACCTGTCTCCAAATAAAATACAAAATAGGACTGGGGATGTGGCTCAGTGGCCAAGTGCCCCTGAATTCAATCCCCAGTACCATCCCACACCAAAAAAAAAAAAAAAAAAAAAAAAAAGCATAAAATGGCAGAAGCTACCAGAGAAGTTATAGAGAAAAAACAATATCAAAAATGGAGATGAGAAAGTAATTGATATTTATTGAGTGCTTATTTTTTCTCCAGTACTATGGCAAGGAATTTAGTAAAGACCACAAGAATAAAAAGAATAATGGTGGATGATTATTGAGTGCTGGAATGAGTGATTCTCACTTTCTATCAGCCAAAGGGTCTTCCAGGGTAGGGAAAGTTCAGTGCTAAAATTTGGAGATTCTTATAGGGTAAAATGGGTTAATATACTGGAAATGCTTAGCATTGTATCCAAGATGCAGGGGGCCCTTATTTCTTCCTATTTGCCTGAGACTCTCGAGGTTTTAGCACTGAAAATCCCATTATCCCAAGGAACTCATCTAGAGTCTACAAAAAACTTGGGAGATGGTGATATGTACCACTGGCATCCCACATTACAGGTAGTACAAAAGAGGTCCAGGTATTCTAAGTAATTGCCCATCATCACACTGGTAAACATGGGACTGAGCAGAAGACGGAATTGAACAGCTTGTCTCCCACCATGCCCGTGACCTTCTCAATAGCATTATAGCTCTTCCCATTGAAGACTAGGATCACTTGTTATTATCCGTAAAGAAAAATCCAGAAGGAGAAGGAGGCCACACCTCCCTAGCTAGCCTATGGTTGTCTTCCTTACTAGTAAGCGGTGCATTGGTATTAATAGATAATGTTAGTGATTTCTTAGAACCTCAGTTATAAAACCTGAAGGTGTCTTTGTTTGTTGAGGGCATCAGTGGAACTAGAAATCCAAGAACAATGTTGAATTTTATTACCCTCTGCTTCAGAGTAACTACCTTATAGAGTTATAGCAAGGTATAAGGTAATGTTGTAACTAACTATTGATGACATTCAAAATCAGTACTAAGGCCCCCCAAAAATCTAGATTGATATTTTTCTTTTAGCCAGCTACCAAAACTTGACAGTCTCCTTTGGAAAAAAATATCTGATCTAAATTCCTAAGGCAATATTCATAAAATCCCTCTAGAAAAATATTTCTCTATGCTTACTGATCTAACTCTGCAAATCTAATCATCATAAACCAACAACAATCATCTATATCTTGGATGAGATCTGTACTTGAGGAGCAGAAGCCAAATATCACCATTCATCTTGCACATACCTCATATGTCAGCATTTGGTACAATGTTCTATACAACTCAGGCACTTAGCAAAATGTTCTTTGGAGTCACAACACAATTTATGTTATTACATTATTTCTAAGCCAACAAACAAGGGTATTTTGGAGTGAATAGAAAGCCAAGATGAAGTGGTGTTAAATTATAGATTTCTCTGCAGTATTTTAACAACGTAGGCTTACTTTCTTTATCAATTACATTTTTAAACAGAGATGAGAATAACATAGGGAGGTGGTTACTACTTCTTGAGTGAGGAGCATTGAGAAGAACAAAGGCTACATATTTGCATGTGCATGTTTACGTTGTGTGCAATGTGAACAGGAGTCAATGTCAACATGAAACACTGCAGAAAAGACTCAGAAAGAATCTTCTTTTTACTTTGGTTAGGTAACTTCACAGATTTTTATGAACTGAATTTTTTTAAAAACAGTCCATTTTGTTTTTAGAAGGCATTCTTTGATGATACATTTCTTATGTTTTGGAAAAATAACATCGATAGAGACACTAATTTTCTAAGTCCCATTTACTAAATGTTTAGTCTTATTGACAGTACATTTTTTAAGTACAATACTTGCTAGTGTATTTTAGATCTCTAAAATGGTGTATTTTGTAGTTTATTTCTTTGATGAAATCTCATCACCAGTCATTTTCTGCAAAGGGACATCTTCTATTATTTATGTTGCATATCATTAAGGTTTTACTTCCATCTGCTAAATTTTCTCTTGAGATTAAACATTTGACTTTTATGAGGCCACTAAAAGAACAAGAATGTGTTACTTTCATTTTGGATCTGATAACATCATAAGTTTGCAATTTAATCAGTGTGAGTGTTGACAAAAGATGGTTTTGCTGTTATGGAAACCAGTCCAACAGAAAGTTGGTGCACTATGAAAAGTCTCTTTAAAACACATCACCTTTCCCACTTGCCTATCAGACTTGAAGACCAAATTTCCTTCCTGATTATAAATGTGTGCTCCTCATTCAAGAGGAATGGAGGATTTTGAGAAGCAAATCAAACAAGTCAAGGTTACTCTGGACAAAAGTAATGCAAAGAGCTAAGGATTTCAGATGGAATGATAAAATGGTGAATAGGAAGAGCTGCCTACTGACACCCAAATGTCAATCAATCACAGGAACTTCTAGGTCCATCAGAGGTGTCCAACAGTAATGCTTTCATCATTATACCTATTAATACCAGCAGTATTTCATGGCTTGCTGGATAGAACACCAGACCTCAAATCATAAAACAGGCTAAAAGAGTGCATCTCATTTTTATTTATGAGACATGATGCTACTCATTTAAAAATGTGATTCCTGAATTACAAAAGCTACCCACCCTGCAAATAAAATAAATCTGCCAATAGGACTGTTGTGACAATCTAATCATTAAGTGAATATAGGAAAGAAGAAAGGTGGGGAGGAGATGGGATGGTGGAGGGGAAGGGACAGAGCCCAGCACATCCCTTCCTTTAAATTACTACTCAGTAGATGCTGATTGAAGGAAAAAAATGAAAATAATTTCATATTCTTAGCATGTTTTTCTCATTGGAATGAAGCAAAAAAAAATGCATATAACACCTTGAGGACTTGGAACGAAGCAAAAAAAAAAAAATGTATATAACACCTTCAGGGCTTTCAATTATTCTGACAAATAACTTACAACAAGAATTGACCAAACATTCTTAACCTTCTAGGAAGCTTATATCAAGCTTTTAAAAATTTTTTTCTTTTTTCTCTTGTAAGTATTTTCATGAAATGAGATTCTTAGGACATGTTATTCAAATTAAATGTGTGGAGACATTTGGTTGATCACAAATATTACATAAAAGAATAAAAAGAGCTACCTTTATGATACTTAACCTAAATCAACACTGTTAAATGCTTTGCAGGTATTTTCTTGATCTTCATAACAATTAATTATTTTAAGGTAAGTCACAGCTTACAGATAACAAACCCAGACTAGTAATTGATAAAGCCAGAGCTGATTAAATACTTTGGCCTGAGAGAAAGCACACAGGTTAAGAGTACAGCCTCTAGAATGGAAACTTCTGGTTTCAAATATTGACTTCTGATATTGGGTAAGTTGTCAACTCTCCTCTCTGACTGTCATTTCCTTTCATTTATAACATGGGGGAAAAAAAAAAAAACTGTGGCGTTCACTTCACAAGATTCTTTCCAGGTATAAATGCATGCAAAGCAACAATAAAAGTTCTGGACTATATAGTACATACTTGACACATTGTAGCTACTATTATTATTAGTCTAGCTCAAATCTCTGGTAAGAAAGTTTACTTATCTTTATTCCTTTTAAACTTTCTTTCCAGAAGGCAAAAATTGCTTGACCATTGTATGACTAAGTAAAGGAACTAGGATCCTTTTAACAACCCCGGCTTCCCCAATCTATATAATGCTTCTACACATAATCTCAATTGATTCTAATTCTGCCCAAGGCTATATAATTCTTAAAAGGACTAGCAAGGTCTTGTCTGGGACTTCAGACCCAGGATCCTATGATCTTTCTCCTTAAAGAAGAAAGAATCCCGGAGTTTATTCTTTAGTTGTATCTAATAGCACAACACAACATAACTTGACTAAAGAATGTAACATTTAGTTGTATATCCAGATGTTTCCATTAATGTGAGGCCAAACATCTGGCTGATTTATGGGATATTGCAGTTTTTTTTTTTTTTTTTAAACTCTGACATTGGGCGACATATCAAATATGATTGATGTGAAACAGAAGAAAGGAAAGAATACAGAAGGAGCTGTTAACAAGAAAAATTCTTTGCTAAATAAAAGATGGCATGGACTTTGCTATCATCACCTGCACCAGCAATTTATTTGTAACCAACATCAATAGCCCTACTGGGGAATGCAATCTCGCTTAACTTGTTCTACCATTTTGACACCTCCAACTCAGAAATGTAATTTAAAATAAAGATTCATGGAGCTAATATCCTTCTTGCTTCAGACTATTAAAGCGCCTATTGTTCTCACAGCTTGGAGGGGGTGAAAGTCTGCATGCATAAATGAACACATGGATGATCTACTGCTTGATATAAATACTGCCCAGCTTTTAGTGAGATACCAAGGCCTGCAGAATACAAAGTGAAAATATGCACTCTGCCTAAAATACCTTATGACCAAAAACAAAACAAAAAAATCCTCACAATAGGTGCTTTCTCTATAACCCTAAATATACTGCAGTGACCCTGGGGAGATAATAATAGAACTGATCACACCAATTATCATGCTATGAAAGCTGTAGCTACACTTGTCCTTTTTCAGAGATTTTTCTGAGTAGGTATAATGCCAACCCTATGAGGTATATGCTTTTAATATCCCCCTTTTGTGGATGAGAAAACTGAGGCTAAGACCTGTAAGTGACTTGCTCATTATCATATCTACCATGACTTTGTTTCCAGTTACCAACTTATAAAAGTTTCAATAAAGGGCCGTGTATACACATAGGTTGTAAGAAGTTGTGTTTAATATGAAAGAATTATAGAATTTTAAGCCTGGAAGGGATCTTCAGAGAATAGTTAATTTAACTCTGACATTTATAGATGATTAAACTAAAGCTCATGAGGTCATGATTTGTCCAAGATTATACATTTCACCAGAAGAGACGGAATACTTCCCACCATGAGTCTTGTTTCTGTCTGTCATCACATTATTTCATAAACTACCAGTTCGATGAAAAAATCCTTTCTAGAAATAAAGAGATTCCAACTGATAGTATAACCCATTGTTACTCTACCAGGGGTTAGCAGGTCAGACAGACCTGGGAAGGGGACTGCAATTAGAAATCTGACATCTAAGGGTGTTAGGTGAGGCAGTAGGGATCATTATTTAGGAACATCAACTCCTCAGTCAGTCCTGAGATGACTGGCTCCAATATTTATTACTGTGTGATATTGGGAAAGTCATTTAACCTAGTTAAGCCTCAGTTTCTTCTTCTGAAAATTAAGGATAATGTTAGAATTTGTGTCAAAGAACCAATACAAGCATACACATTTATAAAGTTTTGTGCAGCATGTGGTGTCTTATAAGTTCTTACTTAATTCTCTCGTTTCACTGCTCCTGGGGAGGAAGGCCTTGAGGGACACCTGGGTCAGGTATGATTTCACAAAAGGTTTGAGATTGACAGGATCATGGACTCAGAGAAAGGTGCTTCTGACCTTACCATGTGGTTTGAGGTTGGCCCTGATTCTAAATTCAATACCTTACTCCTTATCAATAAGTAAGCAGCTTAATATCCAGAGGAATCAAGGATATGGGTTTTTGATTGTCACTATTGAAAAACCTAGGAAACAAAACACACACCCTTTCCACAGGCATACATCAAAGATTGATCTATGCTGCATTACACATGCTCACAAACTGGGGTATGCAGAATAGAGTTTATGGGCTTCAATATAAAATGACAAATCTGATGGATCACCTTTGGTCTGATGCAAGTCAGTCTAGGATAAATCTCTATGATGTATTTACTGTGCCATTTTATAACTCAAACATCGGAGTCCTACAGTATAACAGATGCTATTTGACTCAATTTCCTATAAATTTTAGTTCCTCACTGTTGGCTTACTTAACATTCAGAATCAAGCTTAGCAAGCTCTGTGACTTGCTCTCATCACTTCAACGAAAGGCGGGCTCCTTTTTAAAAGATGTAGATGGAAATCAATTCTCCCAATCAGAGTACACTTGAATCTTTGATTATAAAATACTTTGATATAACTCTTAGACCCTGAATATGTTTAGATTCCATGTTCTCAAGCTCAGTGAAAATAGTCAATGCAATTCTAACAATTTCAGTATCCTGATGCATGGGAAGCTTTTGTTCAATATGAAACATTAGTCATGCTAGCTGCAGTAGTTTGCTAGGGATGCCTAACAAAGTACCACAAACTCAACAGCTTAAGCAACATAAATGTACTGTCTCGCAGTTCCAGGGACCAGAAGTCTAAAATCAAGATGGTAGGTAGTAGGATTGGTTCCTTCTGCAGTCTATGCAGGCTGATTCTGTTTCAGGGCTTACTCCTCAGTTTATAAATGGTTCTTTCTCCTTGTGTCTCTTCATTCCATCTCTTTCTATATGCCTCTATCCAATTCCTTCTTATAAAGTGCACCAGACCTACTGGATTAGGGTCCACCCTAATGACCTCATCTTAACTGTATTACCTCTGCAAAGACCCTATCTCCAAATAAAATCACATTCAGAGGGACTGGGGTTAGAATGTTAACATTTTGTTGGAGAGGGAGACAAATTTCAATCCATGGTGTGGACTTTTGAAATAAGAGACTGAGAGATATTTGCACTCTTTTCTTTTGGGCTCTTCTTTCTCTCTTTTTATCTCCTTAATGTCAACTCTGATTTCTGGAAACAGGTTCATGGTTTTCTGCTGCCTTCTTCTACTGAGGTTTCCCTATGTGGTGTTCATTGAAATCCCACTGATAATTATGCTATTGTAATATTTCAAAGGCCTCCCTTTTTGTAAAATTTGATCTTTTCAGTATGTCCAGTTGGACTAAAATACCTCTAGACTGCTGGAGAAATTGCAGCATATAAATTGAAACCTGGCACAAAGTGACTCTACTGAAAAGCATGTGAGCTCAGAGGAGTTGAGTGTGTGCAAGGCTGTAGGAAATCCATAAAGCAATTTACTCCTTTCACTTTTCATAGCAATTCATGCTAATTTGGATAATGATAATTAATGATTTGTCACATCAAACGATAGAAATAAATCCATAAAAATTGACCTTATCGATCAACCATTTTCAATTAAATTAAAGCGAGAATTAATCAACTCCATCAGGATAGTAATAGAAGAACATTGTTTCTTAAGTTTTTTTTTTTTTTTTATAAGGAGGCAGAGAAATCACATTTTGAAAAAAAGTGATGGAATATACAGTACAGTTCAAAAAACACTGTTATAACTGATAATGTAGAAGTTTAAGCACTTCTGTATACTTTCTTTGTACAAACCTAACATTACAATCACTTCCCAGTGATACAATAATCCTGGCTCATTTCCATATTTTGGTAATTTCCCTACTCTAAGTGATAAATTAAGAAGATTAACTATAGAGCTAACTACCAAAAATGTACCTAATTTAGGAAATTTCAGCTTCTCTATTATCTACTCTTTATCTAAATTAAAGGAAAATACCTGTCTGTGCTTTAACTCAGTAATAAAACATCAGGGAGAAAAAAATCTACTTACATCACACGGTTGAATAAGAGTCAACTAAATAATTACAAATCCAAGACAGCATTTTCTCATAGATGGGTAATTTCAATATACTAGAAAGATCTCCTGGCTTTGTTGACAAGAATCCTGGAGAAATACTGCAATGAATTGCCTCTCAGCAGGATACTGGCATTTGAGGGATTAAAGGAACAAGGAAGCACAAAGGTTATGTAAAGCTTAAAAGGCCATGAAAGGAGAGAAAAATCTAATTAGAAAATTATATATTTGGTTTTAATCCAAATTATATGCTTAGAAATAAGCCTTGAAAAATTCCATCATCATCTCACTCTTAAAAAAGTTTTTCAGTGAATAATCTTCATTCGGGGGAAAATGTTCTAGAATGCCTTCAACCTGTTGCTAGACTTCTGGGGTAGATGTGGCATCTATACCATAAATGAATCAAGTACTGCCTTCATCACTTTCCTTATCAGCATTTCTGTGTTGACATGGAGATGGTTTTAAGTGAAGCTGAAAAGGGAACTGCTGCCTTCTTCCGAAAGCTTTTCCAGATAATTGTTGACAACCCAAGGAGAGTGACACTGAATAATCACTTTATCATGCAGCCTAATGAGGTCTTTTCTTGGAACTGGATCAAATTAATGCTTTGTTAAGACAGTAAGTACTCTTTCTTTGTACTTTTTTATTTTTAAATTAAACTTCTCTAAATTAAAAAGAAAACACTACCTCAGAAGAATTTAAGAATAACTACGGGCAGATTATTTTTCAATCCCAAAGAAATGTATCCTGTATTTTCTTATTAGAAGTGGTGGGAAAAGCATGGACTCCTCTTCCCTTCTTTGACCCATTAAAATATTCTCTAATTTCAAGAGTTTAACTTGAATTGTCTCAACTCTTTGTGATGCTTAGGGAATAATCAAGACCTGAATGCTTGTAAGTTTGTCTAAAATCCTATAACATTTCAGTACTCTAGCAGGGTATCATCTTATGCTCCTAAGAGCCCACTTTTTAACAGGTGCTACTTTAAGATGTTGGGGATAGAGGACTCAACAGAAACAGACCTCCTGGATATTACATTGAAGTTGAGGAAGCCACTTTGCCCAAATAAGTGAGTTAACAAATATGGTAGTTTTAGACAGGGTAATTGAACCAAATGTCTTCCCAGACATGATATGTAAGTGAAACCTGAATGAAAAGGATTCATTCACCTACATCTACAGAAAAAGTTCATTGCACACAGAAACAAGGGCAAGTTCTAAGATCCTCTCAATAAACAGGAAGGTTGATGGAACCAGAGTGTAGTCATCCCAGGGACAGGGTGCTAGCACATGAGATCTGAGATTTGTGATTTGGGCATTGCTGAATCCAGGAAAACACTTCCAGGTTGAAAGAAAGTGTTTAGATTTATTTTTACTTTAGGTGCTTTGAGATGTCACTGGACCACTTCTTGGCAAGGAAGAGGTCTATGATGTGCTTCAAATCTTAAATAACTCTGGGTGTATGTGGAAGACAAGTTGGTGCAAGATAAGAAACAGAAGCAGGAAGATCAGTTAGGGGAATATAGTTGCAGTCTAGGTAAGAAATGACGGTGGCCTCGGGTAGGCTGACAGAGGCAGAATGAGATTTGTGATGAAATTTGAGATTTATCTGGAGGTGGAGCAGACAGACCTTGCTGACGGATCTGATAAAGAATCAAATTCGTATCAGCCCATCTTTTTTCATCATCACCCTGAGGACAGGAATTGTGGCAGAAGTTTCTGCATCCTCATGTTACTCAGCCCTCTACTGAGGACAGAGTCAGTGTTAAGCAAACATCAAGAGATGTCCTCTACCCTCCTAAGGCATGTCATTTAGCCTGTGCCTGAAACTTTCACGTGAACGTGGGGATAAATTTTCTCATCCACATTTTGACTGTGAATTTTTCTAGAAATACATGAAACACAAAAGTGTGTTCGATCTCCACCAAGCAAGATGCATAAATTTGCTTTTAACTAAGTCTTTCCCTGTCTCATAAGTGTCACAGAGACTGCCTGGCAAAGATTTTAACAAATAATCCCCTGGGTAGTTGAAACCTACAAAGGCTCATCCCATAGAGGAATTTAATAAAAACAGGAAAAATACAGTTGAATTGGAAATGTTTCTTGTCTTCCTAGTGGATAAAGGATATATAGTAGAGTCTTGAAAGTGTGTTGGATGAAGCATCTTCTATGGAGATTACACTCAATCTGATATAATCAAACAGTTCACTTCTATAATGCAAAGTCTCCATGATATGTCCCTCTGAGCTATAAAAATCAGTCCACTCAGGTTAAATTCTGCAATTTACATGACTTATATATTCTGTAACAGTTTCTTTCAACTCTTCTGTCAAAGATTTTCCTGTATATTTTGTATGACAGAACACTGCATTGTTAACCTTATATTCAGGGGAATAGATCAGTTTCAATAGAGAAATTTTTCAGAAATATTTTAAATTAAAAGATAATTTTTGAATTAGAGCTTTTTTTCAAATCTGAATCATCTGTTTCTTATTTTTTCCAAATCTAAAGAACTTGATAAATTTAGTAACAGAAAAGTCGATGCATAATTGTTTTAATTCATTTCAGATCTATGCTCGTGGTACCAACTTTAATGTATCAAGTAACTGAAGAAGAAAACAACATTTTAAAATATTATTTTAGTTCTTTCAAATAAACAAATAATGGCTTTTAATTTTAAGAGAAATTGGGGCTGGGAATATTCTTTTTCTGTATAACAATAGACAAAAATGATTTTTTTTACAGGAATTGAGCATATAATGATGTGGATCTTAATGACCACTGGGTGGGAAAGGAGTCTGCTTCTTGTCTCTCTCACTCCTTTCTCAGTCCTGACCTAAGTACCCTCTGTATAAACCAGAGTTCCTTCATGAAAAGGCCCTGGCAGGATCTGAGACCCACAGACAAATGTCACAATCCCAGCTAATTCATTTCAGGGCTTTGACTCAGAGTTTCCATCTATAGAATAGAGATAATATACCCACCTTGTGGGGTTGATGAGTCTTGAAAGTCTTGTGAGTAAAGTATCAGATGGAACAGGTAGTCAGGACAGGTTAGGTAGCTGGACACTTTACCTCCTTTCTCAGAATATAATCCCTCTGTTTTCTATTTGGGGATCCATGAAGTCCTGGATAAGCTGTCCTAGCTCTAACTAAGTCAACTCTCTCTTACTCTAGCAAAAGCAATATTTTTCATGACTATGCAGGTGTCCTGAGCTTGTCCAATCTCAAGGAATCTCAAAATATTTTTCTGAAATTGATGAGACAAAGATTCTTGTTCTCTGTAACTCAGAATGAATGGGAAAGCAGGTACTGAAGAATTGCTGCCCACCATCTGAGACATGTGAGGATTTAGTCTTGGTAAATTATCTTCTGGAAGATTCAGAAAAGGCATCAAAGAAAAAGGGTAAGAAATAATGCTTTAGGTGACATCTTTGCACCCTGCATTAAATCTCATGTGAAGTGAGCCAGGCTGTTCATTTCAGTTACTTCAGTCAGTGACTTGGTTTGTTTTTGATTTGGGCAATTTAAGTCAGATTTGCTGCTCTTTGCACTCCAAAGCATCCTAACTAATACAGCTGTAGAAATCTGGGTTATAACAAAGCTTAAGAGCACAGCACAGAACTCCCAAGAGGTCCCCTGGGAAAATGAATAGAAATTCACCTATTGGTGGTTCTTAAAATTTTTAGATCTCAAATGCCCCAACACTATGACATAAGCAATAGATCCTCTTCTTGAGAAGCAATAAAATGTACTTGTGCACACACATAAAAACTTTTACCTGTGATTTCAGATAGCTTCACAGTGTCTCTGAAGCCCTTCAGGGTAATAACATATGTCATAAAGTAAAATAAAATATTTGGCTCAGAAAAGTGGTCAGATTCCAATATCAGGTGAGCAAGCCTGGGGACAGCTCTATAATGTTGTTTAGTAGGGTAACACCTGCATCAGTCTACATCTTAGAGATAGACTATTTCAGCCTAGCATCAGACAGGCTGGACTTTGCTCTCAGATCACTTTCTCCAGTGTTGGTACATCACAAAATAACAACAGTCAGCTAGTCAATTGCTTAAGATATGGAAATATTGTTCAGAGGATGAAACTGCTCCCCACGCACAGGACCTACCAATACTCCCACACCCTGCTAAGCCTTGGTTACTGGGACAGAGGCCAATTTTTCCTTTTAGCTTAAGCAAGAGAATGCATTAGATGTATACAAAATCCTTTTGACTGTAGATTGTAAACCTAGGCTCCAAATAGTGGGGAGCCTCATTAATGCTGAGATCAGATTTCCATTATCATTATTTTTTAAAAAATCTCCCATCTCATTTTCAAGCTTAACTCTGCCTTGCAATTTGTTATGGCATTGTCCTTTTTTCAGTTTCTTTGTTGTAACTTTGGGATCTACCTGAATCTGCCACATAGACTGAGGAAGCTTAATCAGACTTCCTGGTCTGAGGTTAACTGTAGAGCACACACTTTACAATAAGAGAATGGAGAACAGACCTCACATTCACATGGATCTTTAGACCTGCAACCATTGAGCAGCTTATAGCTAATTAGTAGCCTTCTATCCTGATACAACAAATGTCATTATCTGAATTTGAAATTCAGATAGTATTAGATGTCTGTCCTGTTCACCTTCCCTCTCTGCAAAGAATCCTTGTTAAAGCAATGCTCCTTGAATGTCAGAATGAACACATAGAGATCTTGTTAAACTGCAGATTATGATTCAGTGGTCTGACATGGGTCCCACGTTCTGCATTTCCAACCAGCCTTCAGGTAATGCTACCATCCGACCTATCACATTTACAGGATTGGCAGCATAAGGTCTTAAAGTTTGCCTCTCCCTCATACCTATCCTCCCTACCAGAGGTCAGCAGGAGAGGTTGGTGAAAAGCTTGGAGTTTTGTTTTTAGAGTGAATGGAGATTGCCTTACATGATAACTTGGCAGTAGAGAGCTCCATTGTCCTACTCAGAAAAGCTGAAATTGAAGGTACAATGCAAGGTTTGCATCTATAATGACCAGCTAGGAGGAGCCTGTTTAGTTTGGAGCCTAGAACTTCCAAAGAGTCCATCTAAGCTGAATACCATTCAGGGCCCAAACCCCTTGATCATCTGTGGAGACCTATGTTGACACCCAGGAGACTTTTCCCATCAATTCTCTCAGATTGCATTAGCACAAACCTCATTTCAGTCTAAGTTCTCTGTAGCCACTCTTTCACTTCCACATACCATAACTTTGAAAGTTTTGAGTTTTGAGTATATAAAATACTGAAAGCAGTTGATCGATTTCTCTATTGATGAGGACATTTAAAAGGTTAAGGTATCTTCTCCCTGCCAAAATACTAGAATTCTAGTTGGTTAGAAAATAAATGAAATGTCACTAAGGGCTATACTTTTAAAAAATAAAAAAAAGAAAAAACTAATGTCCAATAACTAATTTTATATAGCATCTTTCAGAATTCTCAAAACACTTTATTAACTCACATAACCTTCATCTTCATAACACCTTAGTGTCAGTGAGGTTAGAACCTACTAACAGATGTTGTCAGATATTGCAAATATAATTTTATCTTTGAAAATTCATAGTTTATTACTAGGGAGGAAAGGAGATACAGTAGATTTTCCCTCATGTCCCTCCTCCAACAAATTATGTCTGTCTGTCTCTTTCACACACACACACACACACACACACACACACACACACATGCATTTGAATCCTGCTGTAACATGGCAAACTCAATCAACTCAATATCTCTACAGCTGTCACTCACAGACAAAATAACAGTGAGGACAAGCTAATGCTGTACTGTGAAACAGCTTGCTTCACTCAAAACAGGACATATGAAAACACTTCAGAGAGAATTTCAAATACCTCCTTCAAACAGCTGTTTCTAATGGCTTCACAGGACAGATTACACATAAAAAGAAATGAGGACATCATTTAACAACACCACTAATTATCTGCTGTTTACATATATTATCACATTTAATCTTCATAGCAACTTTTTAAGTCTGATCATCTCAATTACTCAGATGTCAGTTGGGAAAAAAAAAAAAAAAAAAAAAAAAAACACACAACAACAACTTCCCCCAAAGTCCCAAAGTCACAGGGACTGGGAAATGGCAGTAGACTTGACGCCACATCTCAATGACTCTGTTTGTGAATTCTCCAAGCCCTTGCCCGTAACCACTAGAATAGTGTTTCCCAAGTTTAACATGCAAATAATCACCTACACAGCATGTTAAAAATACAAGTTCTAGTTTATTAGATCTGGGGTGGGATCTAATACTTTGCAATCCTAACAGTGTTTCAGTCAGGTGATGCTGATGCTGATGTGATGCTGGTAATCCAGGGACAACACTTTGACTAGCAAGGCACTAGGATATATACTTCGAGAGTGTTTTTAAAAATGTGGCTTCTGGAACAGCAGCATCAACGGCACCTGGCAATATGTTAGAGATGCCAATTCTCAGACTTCACCTGAGATCTACACTGAGTAGGATTCCAGCATTCTGTGTCTTAAGTCTTTCTGGAAGTTTTCATGTACATTCAAGGTTGAAAATCAGTAGTTAATGTGTGGTATTGCCATATCTATAAGCAATTTAACTATACACAGACTGGAATGATTCTTAGTTGACTACTTCTTATGTTCCCAGTTGGCATTTTATAATCAATCTGAAAATTTCACCAAATTATTGGTTAAAAACTTGTCTAGTCTGCCAGGTATAATGACACACAACTGTAATCCTACCTCCTGGAGAAACTGAAGCAGAAAGATCACAAGTTTAAGGACAGCCTGGGCAACTTAATGAGACCCTGTCTTAAAATAAAATACAAAATAAAGGGATTCAGCTCAGTAGCAAAGTGCTTGCCTAGCAATTGGGAGGTCCTGGATTTGATTCCCAGTACACACACACACACACACACACACACACCCATGCACAGGCTGGTCAGAGAAAAGCTGTGACTATAAAGGGACCTTAGTCCTTTGCCCTGCAGTAGCACTTCACCACAGACTGTGGTGTGTAATCCCAGATCCCAAAGAGAGATCACTGGAGGAGTGTGTGTGCGGGGTGACATTCACCTCATTAATTCATTAATTTCTCCCTCCAAAATGGGCAGGAGTTTTTCTTTCTGAAATTGATCTCCCTATGCTATGCCCAAACCATTTTTTCCCCTATTCCTCAATTTACAAAGCAAATAGTTAGTTTTCCATTTTCATTCTAAACAGCAACTGACTAAGAAATAAGCATTTTCTCTTAATTTGAAAAGAAACATGTCAAATAATTAACAAACACAAAAAAGATAGTTATCTTAGACCTCCAGTTGGGACGAACACTAAAACTCAGAGGAAAATTATAGTGCTTGGAAGACTCAGATACATGAAAATGAAAGACTTTAATTGGATTCATCTAAATAATTACAATCTTCCATCACCACATTTCTCATAAGTGATAAAATAATTGTACACTGAGCTATGCACTTTACATGAATTATCTCATTTAATCCATACAAAAGTAGTACAAACTTCATCCCCATTTTAAAGATTATAAAATGGGCTTAGAAAGGAGACATTAATTGGTAAGGGTTATAGAGCTAATAAAAGTCAGAGCTGGGATTTCTACCCAGACCTAAGGGATTCTAAAGGTAGACCTCTTGATACACAGGATCTACTCTACTAAGTATGTCAAAGAGAATACAGTGGGAAAATCCAAGCTTAAAGGTATAAATGATTTATTCTACATTCTCCTGAGACCACTGACCTAAATCACTTCCCTGAAGACTGCCACAATGACCCAAAGTTATGCCCAGGGCCAAACCATCCTGGGTGGACTCAGGACTTCCGTTTCTCATTATGGTTCCTGGTTTAACATTTTCTCCCCCCTCACACACAATTACTAGCTTCCTGGCCCCCACGCTCATTTGTTAATTTCACCCAATGTATTCCTCGAAGTCTTCCAGCTCACGTAGGAAAGACCTGGTGTAGGCTGACCTCACTGCCAATCACTTTTGAGCTCTCCACAGCCAGATAACAGGCTCCCTTGGAGAATCATGAAGGGGCAAAAGAAAAAAGTTTCTTGATCCTTTATACTGGAAGAAAGAACATTGAAAGAAAAAACAAGCTTGGGACAAAGTCACATGCCATCCAGTGAAGAATCAGAAGGGAGGAAAATTTAAGAGGAAGTGCCTTAAATATCCAAGAGTTCACAAAAATTACTTAAAGATACAGAACAAATCAGTAACGTAATATGGGAAATTTGATACCAAGAGCCCACATTTCTCCTGTAGGGCACTATAGGAAATCTATTCTATAAGATCATATTTGATCCTCTTGCAATTCCTAGGCATTCCAAGGTGCAGTCATTACACTTATCTCATGGGTACTTAGTTGCGCAGAGATTTCAATATTGCACCAGATTCTGAAGAGATTGGCCCTATAAAGCTTTTTGGGAAAAAAAAATCACTTCCTCTTTTATAATCTCCAGGCAGAAACATCATTTCATTATAACAGATGGAATTTCTCAAAACAATGGGACTTATAATTCTTTTCTCCCTACAATTATAATGGAAGGCCAAGTGAAATGGATTATATTGCACAGAACAAAGCAATATATCTCTGTCCCTTGCCTGGAGTCATCGTTAGAGATACGAGCCCCTTGCATCTGTGAGGGACTTGCATTTGGAGCTGGTTAGTTATGAGTCTACATTCACTTCAAGCCATCTGATTGGTTCAAATAACTTTAATGATTCTAACAAAGATGAAGATATTAAACAGAGAGCTCATTATTAGTCAGAAGTCTGCCATGTTCCCTGCTGTATAATTAACTCCTTTCATTCAACACATTTAAAATAGCATCAATGGAGAATATTTAATTACCTCCCTGCAGAAGAAGGTCCTGACTCAGATTCAGTAGCCAGTTTCACAATGAAGTCCAATTTAAATTGTTCTTAAAGTAATGTGTTCACTAACTATAGGGGAAGCTTAAGTCCCAGAAATTTAAATCTAGGCAATAGAAATGATAGGACAGGACTGGAAGGAAAGCATCTTGTTTAGTTTGTCATTTTTCACAAATTGTGTGAAGCATTTTTAATGGCAACATATTTTCCCAAGGACTTTAAAGTATGTGGGTAAGGTTACAGGAGAAAAAAAGGTAAATCTGGAGTGACGAAAGACAGTGTTATGTGAACATTGGGACCAGGATGTATCATATTGACAGTGAAGTATGAAGATAGTGGTTTCTATACCAGTCTGACCTCGGTTGTTCATAATCCAACTACCAAAGTGTGACATGAGATGGAAATCACAGAAGTGGCAACTGAGATAATGCTTCAATTGTTCCTCCAGGGCTGAATGGGACAGAGCACAGGTGATTCAATTAGGCGTCCTTGTTTTCAAAGCACACAATCTTATTCAGAGAATACAGCACCTGCTCTACAGCACAATACATGTTTATTACCATGGCCTTTGGGAAAGTATCACTGAAATCAAAATGTTCAAAAACAAAGGACAGTTGGTGTATATTAAATTCCGATGTGGACACAACATTTGTTTGCCATTCTGACCGAAAGGACATTTTGTCAAAACAGCAGGGCCATTTATAACTCTTCCTCCTCCTCTTCATCATCATCATCACCACTGCCACCAAACCTTTATAGAGCTCCAACTGTGGATATCAGGAGTGTCTGGTATTGCAGAGGACAGTTATTCAGGGACACACTGTGTCCCAGTATCCTTCGGGAAAATCCCAGCTCCCTCTTGTTGTTCACAGATTCATACAACTGTCAAAAGGTGACATTCTTTCTACTTCTGTAAGGGTAAGCACATGACCAAATATCTTTGAGACTGGCAGATGATTGCAAGAATGGAGAAAAATAATTGGAGTTTATGCATTCAAACAGCAATAAGCCCAAAAAGCTGTAAATTATTCTCTACTTTCTAGACCACTCTAGATACTCTGCCTCTTTTTGGAAATCTATTCCTTCACTCACTGATTCTGTGAACTACCCAAAAGACATTTGAAAAGTTTCTAACTGACTTGAAGTAGACTAATCCAAGTAGAGTCGCTTGTAACCAAAGAGAATCACCTGATGCAAATATGTGGCTTAAGGAGGCACAGATTATGTGTTTTCCATAAAGAAGCTAATGTCCCAGTTGGGTAAAAATGACAAAGTCATGAAAAGAGGGTCTGAGATATGGTAAGAAAGATATTAACTAAATGCAGAAGAGTAGCTATAGGGTTCTATAAGAGAGACTCAGGGAACAAAATACTGAAAAAATAATATATATATAACTATAATATATAATATATAATAATATGATATGTGTGTGTGTATAATTGTATGCACCCTTAATACATGAGTTTAATTATTCATATTTTCTTTAAGCTTCAGATGGAGATTAAATACATATACACATAATATATATATATTATTTTCTAGGATTCCACTCTCTTAATAACAAGAGTAAAAGGAATACAGGATATATTATAATTATAACTTTCTCTCCTGATGCCTACTAAAGAGGAATATGAACACACAGAAATAAATTAGGAAGAATGCATAGGGCAAGCAGAAATTCTGCATTTTTTTATTGCATCTACTCTGAAGTAGAGGCAAACCAACTAATATCAGGACTATCATTCAATTTTCCTCTGAAAGCATTTTCTTTAATGAGAAGGAAAGAAAGCCAAGTCAAACCAACAGTGACCCAGTACAAGAATATCTATGTGCACACACAAATACACACATCCCTCGGTGCCAGCAAATCTTTTTTCTTTAAAATAAAAATGCTTTACGCCATAACCTAAGAGTGCATCCCCTGTAGCTACAATCAACATTTTGAGGGATCAACAACACAGTCCTTTGTATCAATTAGGAGAGCTCATGTTACATGGCTATTTTCTGCCACCACCTAGGAAAGGACAGGTAGGCAAAGTCCCTAGGGCAATGTGGAGGTTAGATCACCTCAGCTGTCAATCACAATTTTGCAGGCAGGGCTGGTAACATTCATTTTGCTATAGAGTCACACAGCCTTATCTCCAGACTAATATTTAATAAATAAATAGAGGCAAAGTGTTATCTCTCCTCCTGCAACATTTTCCATCCATTTATGAGAAAACTAAAAATATTATTTTATGTATCAACTTCAAAGTAAGTATTAAAATAAGTATTATTCATTATTAGGATCAAGTCTCAGATTTCAATGCTGCTAATTCATGAAGCCAACAATGAAAAAAGCAAAGGATATCAAAATACAGTATTGCCACTATCACCTTAAAACGATAGCTTTTCTCTGGATCACTGTGCTAGCCTCTGCAGTGTGTACTTCTACTTTGCTTCTTTACTGTACAATTGGAAATCAACTGCCAGAATGATTCTTTTAAAACATAAGTCAGTCCTTTCATTCACCTGTAAGTCATATACAGCACAGTCCTGGTTATCTCTTTGACCTTGCTTCCCCCACTCCTGCCGGCTCACTGTGTTCTGAACACCAACCTCCAGGCATTCCTCAAATAAAGCCAAATACCTTTCCCTTACAGCATAGTGGACTATACTGTGTACTGTACTGCACTACTTCCACAGGGTAACCTTCTCTTACCTCCATCCACAACAGTGTCCCCAGCAGAGTCTCCATTCCTTCATATGACTTGATTTTTCTTCACCACATGCATCACCCCTTGAAAGTACATATTTATTTCCTTGTTGGTTTGATGTCAGCATCCCTGACTAGAAGACCATTTCCATAAAGGCAAGGACCTTTTATTGTTTTCTGCCTCATTCCCTGGGTGTTGCACAGTGCCTAGCACATAGTATGCTTTTAATAGATGTATGTGAATGAGTGAATAATCATACCATTTTACAAAAGCTCATCGCTCTCAACTCCATACAATTTTGTTTAACTAGTACCTAAAATAATCTTGGAATTGTAGGCTCTTATGGGCCTGAGACAGGCACTCAGCATTACTCATATTTGGTTCAAAAAAATAAGAGAAATACACCAAGTTGAAGACACGAATTCAAATCTTCCTAACGCTTAAAATTCCCTGCATCTGAATTTCAATGTAAAGCTTTTCAAATGTTTATCTTTTCATTTATTTATTTTTTTTACTACCCGAGGATATTTGGAGATGCCTGAAAGTTTCGAAATATTAGGTCCAACTAAGATTGGGACCTCTTTTCCAGAGCCATCATGGATGTTTCCATAAAGAATCCATCATCTGGATTGGACAGAGGAGAAGCAAACGTTTAAAAAGACCAGAGCACTTCGTTTTGTAAAGAGGAGGAAATGAATGGGTATATCTCCCTCTCCCTTCCTTGGTTCCCTCCATAATTCTGATTAGTCCATTAACTGCTGCAGGAGGACTCATTATCACAGCCTTCTGAGGCCTTTCTCCAATAGTGGGAAGGACTCCACCCACTACATCATCTTAACCAGCAACTTAGAACACAGTGTCACATAAAACAGCAGCCAACCTGAAAAAGTGCAGTCATTGCAATAGCGCTGCTTACTAACCATTCAGCTCCACTTCTGCATAATTAAGGAGGTGGTTTATGACAGGCAATTGTGGCATTTAAAACATTAAAAGGAAAAGTAGCAGAACGTGCCACACAGGGAGTCCTACAGTTGCTGAACAGAGAGGAGGTGGAGAGAAATAAGGCTGAACCCAAAGAAAGCAGTCTCTTTTCTTCCTAGAGTCTCTTTTTTCCCCCAGAGTTATTTTTCTTCTCCTCCACAAAATGAGTAGCTGAGGGGATAATTTAGCAACTGGGCTTTTGCAAAGGTAGCTGCTGTGTGCTTAAATTACCAGAGAAACACTTTCAATTGCTCCCCTTTACAATGAAAGCACTGCATGGTATTTTCCAGGATTGGAACTTGGCACACAGCAGGAGGGTCCAAGGGATGCTGGGAAAGCAGGATAGGGATGAAGAAGGATGACTGGTCAGGGTAAACTTTAGTTTATCTAATTTTCGATGCATAGTTAAAGAACAAAGAAAGGCTGGTCATGATATACCTAAGGAAGACACCCCACTTAGTATTTCCAAGGAAGGTCTCTTGATAAAAACATCCTCCTAGTCAACAAACATCGCTGGGCCCTTACTACATTCTGGACATTAGACTGAATGTCGTGAATATGGAAATCAATAAGAAATCAACTCTGACCTCACAAAGACCTCAAAGTCTATTGAGAGTTAAAACCTAGTGGGATAAATAACGACCATGAATACCAAGTGGTGAGAAAAACCAGAAGAAATGTTGAAGTTCATTTATAGAAAGGTTCCCAGAATTCACAGGCATTCAAGAAATATTTCTGAATGAGAGAATTGATATCATTTATAAGGAAGGGGCCATCTGATCCTGGTCTTGAAGGATGACTAGAAGTTTGCTGGACAGTCTTAGCAGAGGAAAGAGCACAAGCAAAGGTATGTGAGATGGAAAGGTCCCGTAAGTGCTGGGTGTGGGCTGGAGCCATCAGAGTAGACTGTGAGCAGCAGGACATGAGAGGGCACAATAAATGTCAGGCTAATTTTTCAGCAGAAATGTGATATGACTATGTTTTAGTCAGTTATATCACTGTGACCAAAATACTGGACAAGAACTACTTAGTGGAGGCCAAGTTTACTTGTGGCTGATGGTTTTAGAGATCTCATTCCATAGGTGACTGACTCCATTGCTCTGGGCCCAAGGTGAGGCACCACACCTGGGGGAAGGGCATGGTGGAGGAAAGCTGCTGAAGTTATGGTAGCAAGGAAGCAGAGAGGTTGGTAACAAGGAGCGACAGAGGAGATGCGCCCTTCTGGAGAAGGTCCCCAGTCACGCGCCTCCTTTCTCCCATACCCCACCAGCCCATACTTACCACCCAGTCAGTCCATTAAAACTAGGACTCACTGATTAGGTCACAGCTCTCATAAGCCAGTCACTTTACCTCTGAACCTCCCTGCATTAACAGGATTTGGAACACAGCTCATATTCAAACCATAACAGACCATAAACCAATCAATTAACCAATAAAAGCTAAAATCAAAGACAAGCAAACTATTTAGAAGCCTTTCATTATAGAAGAGACAGAAAACCTTAAATGATTAAGGTCTCCTTCAGCAATGTAATTCAGAGGTCTACAGATTCTAATGTTGTTAACACATGCCCACCCGTATAAAGTAAATGTGGTTTTATGCACCCATGCAACCAGGTAACAAAACGAAAACCATGCGGAATTGCTATCACTCTAAAATACAGATGTGCTCTGCTCTCTAACCAGCACATTCCCTCATCTGGAAATGGAATGGAATACAAATGTATGTCTGAATCAAATACAGTCTAAATGTCTCAATAATGATAATCAAAAGAAACTATCTAATGTGTGTAGTTCTTATATATAAACACACACAAAAATACACAAAGTCTTAAAAATGTAAAAAAGAAAAAAATGCAATGCTTTGAGGTGTATTTTCTGCACTTTGGAAAGGGGCACATGTTCCTTCATATGCCTTGTTAGAGAACCTGACAGGATGAGGGATAAGGACCAATAATTTAAAGGAGTGAAAAGCATTCTTGTAAATGCCTTTTAACTGTAGTTTCAGCACTTACTTTCTAAATCTTGAGGGTGATGTGAAATTAAAGGAAAATGTCTTGAAAACTGCCTTGGATTTTTCAAATTCATGGTTGCCTGTATAGAAAATGCCAATACCACATTTTAAGTTGAAATTTGAGAGCATAAATTAATTGAAAACCAATAGTGACGATAGAAAGTTTGAGGCAGAACTCTTAAGGTTTGCTGTTCCATTTTACTGTGGGTTTCTATGTCTAAGAGTAACCTACCTAGGACCTCTGAATCCCAGCTGTTCATTCCTGGCCTACAGATGAATTATAGTCAAACAGTGAAAACAAATTGCAGAGCTCAGAGCCCTGAGCCAATGCTCCATGACTAGGCAAGTCTATGGAGAAGTTAAGAAACATAAACAACCCATCTACTCGGTGAGGAGCACAGAGCCATGGTTCAGTGCACTCCCAGTGCATATTTGTAGACAAGCATGTTACAAAGAAATCTCCTTTACATTTCCCCACATATACAAAGTATGCAGCCTAAAGCACAGCATTCTAAATTATTATAAGAAACACATTACAAGGCTTTCGGTATCTGAGAGGGTGCTGTCCTCATCATCCCGAAAATGTATCTTTAAAGAGAACAGTCAATCAGCCAGGCATACCATGTGGGGTAAAACTGAGTGTATGATTTTAGGGAAAACCCAGGATACCAAACTTGTTGAGCCAAAAGGGAAATTTAATTCTGTAAGTGAATTATTACTTGAGTCAACAAATGGTTTTGACATCTGACTCATTTAATGATGAAATGGGATCTTTAATATTATCATGATTTAGCTCACTTCATATTTATTCATTTATTTATTTTATTTTACTCTGGTCAAACAGGCTTCTTGATATTTCCAGAAAAGTTTAAAGAGGAAGGTGTAATATTATCTTCGTTTTCAAAGCAGAAAGAGCAACACCAAGGTATGCAAATTATTCCGGTATTACACCCTCTTTCCCTTCCTTCCAATTCTATGCTTTCTCCATTGGAGGCTACATCTATTGTCACTGGTCCAATCCTTGCAGTGAAGATGGGTTACATGTCTTCACTGCCACCCCTCCTTCTTTCTTCAACATTTGTGACACGTTTTGGAACTCCTGCAATCATTGTGTACCCTCAGCAACCCAACACCAACCCAAATAGCCCCAAGTCCTGCAACTGTCTAAATTCAGCATCTCCCCAGTCATCTGTATTTATGATCAACTTAGCACATAAGAGATGCATGTCCAGAGAATGAAGGAACGCATCTGTTGTACAGCCTCCCAGGAGCAAGACCTTGGTGTTATCTTTTTTTTTTTTTTCTTCTCTCAACCCTACAACTGAATCATTCAGCACACCCCAGTGATCCTTCACAACAAATTATTCCCCCATGGCCAATTCTTTTCTATCACTCCCAGTTCTTGTCATCTCATACCTGGACTCTCACAGTAACTTCCTTGCTAGACTACATGCTGTCAGATTCACCCCTTCCTATCTCTCTGATACAACACTTCTATACTAATTCATGAAGAATAGCCTTTGATCAGTCTTTAAACACATTAACCACTCTTTCACCTAGAGGACAATATTCAAACAATTTAATCTGCTTTTATAATTGGGCTTTTCCTGTCCTTATCAGACTTTCCTCCCATTAGGTAAGCAGTTTGCAAGCAAGTCTCATATTTTCTCACTTCCATGTCCTTACCCAACTAGGGATCACAGGCAACATCCTGGAAGCCATCTGGCTGTGTAAACAAAGTTTTCTGGAACAGAGCCATAATTGTTGAATTACTGAGACAGACTATGTGGGAACAGGCACACAGGGTCCCACATGACCTCTTCTGGTTTAATGCTTTCCTGTCACCATTTGAAAGTCTAATAATTGTATCTTTGAACTTGCATTCTCTAAGTGAAACTTAATAAAATAATTAGGTATTCAAGAGTAAAAGATACACCTATCTTTTTTTTTTTTTTTTTATTTTTTGTTAATGGGGATTGAACCCAGGAGTGCTGTACTACTGAGTTATATCCCCAACCCTTTTTATTTTTTCTTATTTTTTTTATTCTGAGACAGAGTCTTGTTAAGTTGCTGAGACCGACCTCAAACTTGTGATCTCCGGCATCAGCCTCCAGAGTCACTTGGATTATAGGCAGTGCCACCTTGTCTGGCAAAATATTTATATATATATAGATGTACAATAAAAAATACCTACTTTCTTTTCCTTTTTTTACCACTCTGTTCCAAATAGGGTTTGTGATACCTCATGAGCACAGACTCTGGGAGATCAATGAGGCACACTCATTGAGACTCAATGTGAGTGGAGATTTGTTCCATTTGCTGGGTAAACTACATCTCTGACAATCCTTGGAGGCTGTTTCTCACTAGAACTAAAAATTCTTAGGAGAAAGAAAACAGTGACATTCTAAGAAACATAAATGATCAAGAAACCTAATCATACCCTTGCTTACTTGTTACTTCCATGAATCAACCAACTACCTAAGCTGAAAATTAGGACAAAGTAGGAAAAATGCAGATGCAATAATCCATAGGTTTGTGTCTGTTTTAATTTTCCATTCTTTATTACTTACTGGGAAGCCCAAGGAAGATAACATTTGTAGAATGTGTGTATCAAGATGTGAAATAAAAGGAGTTGAGCTAGTTGAAGCAGTGTTTCCACGTGTCTGGTAAGAACAAAATATGTATGCACAGCATGAGCTGTGAAATAAGAAATGTTTCCTATTTTAGTACTTCAGCATGTAAGTTAAAAATTCTTATTTAAAATGTAAGACTAGCATGACACAATGTAAATATAGATGGAAATATTCATGGTAATAACTTAAAATTTAAATAATTCTTTTCCTAGTATGACATTAAATAACAAATGTAAAACACCATGACAAGTTGAGAGAGAGAGAAAGTGGAAGAAAGAAAAATACTTCATGTTTTAGTGTGGTTCATGAAATTTTGTTGTTGCTTTTTGAACAAAGGGTTCTATAATTTCATTTTGCAATGTGTTTTCAAATCATGTAATCTCTGAAAAATGTCTTAAATATTTACTCTATGGCCTTTTATTGCAAATGTATAGATGCCTACCTGGTCCTAATATATAATAAAATTTGCATGGCAAATTTGCCTACTTTCTTTCTGCCTGTAAGACCACGTTTTCCTCAAGTTCTCACCAAAACTTCAGTTTTCTTTCTAAAGCCTTTTATTTTTTAGTCAAGCTGGGGATTGAACCCAGAGTCTCATACACATAAACTAGGTAGGTAAGTGCTCTACCACTGATCTACAACCCAGCTCTCAAAAACTTTTCACATTCACCCCTGGAGCTAGAGTTACTCTTATAAATTTTATTTGTACATTTCATTTAATACTTAAGCACACTTATCTTTGTAATGTTTATTGTAAATCACTCCTAATTACGTAACTTTCCTGATTATTTCTACCACTAATTAAAAGCCATTCAAGATAAGCAACCATAAGTAAGTGAAAAATATGAAGAGAAACCAGACTGGGTCTCTGCTCTTCAACCAAAATTAAAGCTAAAATAAATAAAGACCTTTCTTATCTTTGCACCCATGAACTCATCATTTTTGAAATCAAATACTGCATTGAGAGTGGGTGGTATACATATAAAGGGATCGTAAAGAAAAGTCACTGCCCTCTACGCATATATAAACTAAGAAGGACTGCACACACATTTATACAATATAATAAAGCAAATTAGATTAACATTATAGGAAGTACAGGACAAGGTGCTACGGAAATTCAATGAGTTTCAACTGGAAAAGCGTAAAGGCTCATTGGACTGGCATGGCATTTGGACTAGACTGAAGAGAAGGAAGCTAATTGGCCCTTCAGATGTGGGAAGAATAGTATGGGCAGAGGAAAATGGACAAGGAGAGAATTGGAAGGGTGGATAATTGTGCTTGCTTGGGAATGTACTGATTCAATTGGGCCTTCTAAATTGTGTCACAACCAGCCATTGCTGTGTGGTGTTGCTGAGTTGAGAAGATACACATGGCCATGTTTATAGTACCTTGTGGAGTTAGTAAGGGAAGCAAGTTCTAAAAAGGCTTAAACTCTCGTCTCCCAAGAGTGGTCCTTGAGACAGCAATGTCTTTGATGTTAAAACAAAAAGATAGAATTAATTAATGAGTCCATGTCAAGCACAGTAAAAGATTCTTGCAAGCCACAGAATTGCCAGGAAAGTGGCAAATGAAGTGATACACTCTCTAAAAATAAGACTCCTTCCAGGGACATCAAGAAAACACTATTCAGCTTCAAATGCCTATGTCCCCTGAGCTGTCCTTCAAGTGTACATGGGTGGGAAGTAAGAGGAATCATGAGAAGGAGGAAAAACAGGAGCAAAGTTTTCTTCTAATTCTCCATTTTAAGAGAGATTGAGTAGTTTATTTTACTGATTTTTTAAACAGGAGCTCCAGACTGTTAGGATGATGAAGTATGATGGGTTTTGGGTGGTCAAGAGGAGGTACAGTCAGAAAGAAGACCTGACTAGAAACCATGCAAAGGATGTTATCCCATGCAGGACATTAAAAAGAATTACTTTTCTTTTATTCTGTTTAAAACCTCTGCCCATGGATAAAACTAAGAAGACACACGCTCAGATAAATAAGTGCCAACTGGCAGGGTTCTATAATCTGGCTTCCAACATTGCCATGTAGCTTTATCTCAAGGCAAATATGGATCTTTTATATTCATTTAAAAGAGGGATTTCTGAGCACCTGGAGGAAAGATGGGAATGAAAGAGGCAAAGATGCAACAAGGTCAGAGTCCCCAATATTCTTTCTCTTTATTTCAAATATCATCTCCTGAGAAAGCACAAAAGGCTTCCTGTTTCTCAAATCTGAAAAAAAACAAGTAAGCTATAAGATGGGAGACAGAGTGGCACAGTTTAAAGGGTAAAGCCTCAGAGCAAGATGTCTCTGAATTCACACTTTTGCAAGATGTGAATTTTTCTTACTTTGAGTTTCCTTACTCTATAAAGGGAATAATGGTACCTACCTTCATGCTGTTTTCATGGGGCTAAACAAAAATACAGAGTGATATCTAGCCCAGTTCCAGAGACACTGTTGGAACCTGATAAGCAATACTACCGTTGATATGATTTAGGGAGATGGACTAGGGACTCATTTATGCACTGAGGTCCTTGAGGAGGTAGGGGATGAGATTCAGCACCCTGTGGCCTCTGCTGCCCATCTGAAATACATTATCATCACTTCCAAGTCTTAAATTATGTAAAACACATCCCTGTGGTGCAAATACTAAGCTAATGGTAATGATGTCACTTTGGCAAGGAATGTAAATATCAATGCAAATGGACAGCTCTAGGAAAGGCAACTGCTTTTATCTCCTCATTGCAGCAATCCTCTCTAGAAGATTCAGACATCAAAACCACAATAGTAGAGGGCACACACAGACCCTTCTCTCTGCCATTCCAGCAAGGGTAGTTCTTTTCCCTTTTGGAGGGCAAAGAGCAACTATGTATCTCAAAAAGAAAACTTATTTCACAATTGCTCTGTCCTCTAACAGACAAGACAGCACTGTTCACATAGGCAAATCAGAGTGTGAACTATAACACATATTCAAGGTGCCACATCTAAGTGGCAGGCTGCTTGCAGCACTGGATGCTGATTCTAGGCAACACCTTTGGGGAATGGTTGAAAGTTGCAGTTCTGACAAAAAGAAATCTTCTTGAACAAAATGTGTGTGTATCCACACACCCACATTTTCACCTAGGGCACAAATTCTTAGACTGTCTGCTTACAGAGTGCTACACAAAGCAAGACAAATTGGCAATTGCTATTAGGTCACTAAATGACAGTGGGGATTAGCAAGTTTTTAATATCTGAGTCTTTACCTTCCTGTTTATACATAATTATAGACATTTTATTCATCCACCGTTTGCTATGAGTTTTAGAATCTATTGAGCATATGCCCAGACTCCAAATCAGGAAGCAGCAAAGTTACTCCTCCATCAAGAGTTAATTGGGATGTAGAACTAGAGAGTGACAACAAGTGAGGCTAGTCTGGGCCCTCTGTCACCTTGTCAAGGCAGCATGGCACAATGCTTGTCCTCAGCTTCCTAGTCTAGGTGTGCTAGATCAACACTTCTCATTATCTTTAGCATCAGAAATCCAGGGCCAGGAAATCACAATTCTCCAACAGGTTAAGCAAATATCATAGGTTAAAGGAAAAAAGAAAAGCAATAAAGTAGCTTATTCTAATGTTTTTCTTTCCTTTTTTTTTTTTTTTTTTTTAACAGTTCCATCAAGAAAGAAAAATAGAAAAAGAGGGAGGCAAAGCAAGCCAGTGAATGGGGTGGAGTTGAAAGAAATAAAAAGTCAGAGATAAATGTATACAGACAAATACAGAACTTACATTTCCATGAATAATTCAGGATTCAGACTGCACTGATATGTTTAGACAGGGAGGGCAGCTGGAGCTTTAAAGGACAAAGACCTCTGACAACTTCTTCTTGATTCTTCAGATTTATTTCCTTCTTTTATTATACACACATATATGTGCATGTCCATATATTACAAACCTACATATAATATATATGTACATATTTCATATTAATGTAAGCAAATCTATTTCAAGGATCAAGCAAGACTACTAGATAGTATGAAATTCACATAGAACACCATAAATATGTTCTTTTTCAGGGACAATGACTTGATCGTTTTCTGAATATTTCCTCTATTTATTCCCAAATCTAACTACTCATCATCCCAAATATGCCTGGCCAAATTGACCTACTCATGTATCCCCTGTACTTCCTGATATCACCTAATTACTAATATCTAAACTTCCTGTACAGTTTCTCTGCTCCTGTCCCTAGGAAGCTAAGCAATGCCAACAAACATCACAATCGCCTTTATTTTATGCAAAATTTGTGGAGACACCTGGAATCTCTAAGTCAATGCCATTTATCTAAATGAGTTGAGTATTTTCTCTTCCTGAAAATCTGTTTATTCTTCTGATTAATTGATATTTCGGACTCTGTAGGGACAAATTCTTCTTTCTCTGAAACTGAGTGCAAAAGTCCAGATGTGCATGTGTGTATATTTTCTTCAACATGTTTTATCTGATTTTCAAGAGAAGATAAAAGCCTCCCATATCAGGTACCAAATGTCAAGTTTCCACATAATGCTTCCCTTCTCTAACCTACTGTTCTTATGGACCTGATTCTTCTCACTTTAATTCAGCAGTAGTGGCAAAATCTCTGGCCAAGTTCTTTCTGGGCAAAAGTAAAAGGTGAAATATGGCAAGGGATCCTGTACCTGAACTTAGATCTATCTATTGATTTGTTTTGAGAAATGTTTAGTTTCACATTCAAAAAACACATCCACATTCTTGGTGCTTAACAAAACTTTCTGCATTAATCAGCACTAGAAATGATAAAGATGATTTACTATTTATCTCCATTCTGTTGAAAGGAACACCTGCATATGCAAGTACTTCTGCAAAACATTCCATTATCAGAATTATGATACATACAATATCAATAATATTGTAACATTCTGAAAGTAGTGCCACATAGGTCATTAGCTTCTGATTCAAATTGTTACAAAGAGCTCCATTATATTGAACATTAGTTGACCTTTCTTATTTCTAAGCATGGTTTCTATTTTATTCCACTAAAGATTTATTGACCAAAAGAAATTCTTCATTCAAAATGTTCTATTCAGCATATGCACCACAACCGATTCTTTGAATCCTATACCCCTGCCCTATCATTGCTCTGGTTATTCCTTACCTGGCCTTTTTTCATTCCTATAACTATCATCTGCATCATGGAGGTTCAGAACAGAGCCCTGTCTTCAGGCTTTCCTCTTCAGAATGCTTCCTAGTTTCTGAATGCACCGAGCTGCCTAAATATCATGCCCTCTATGGTGTGGCCTACACTAAGTTAAATGGAAGGACTCACACTGCACATTTCTTTTCATAGCTGATGGTTCACACTGAATCTGTGGTTAGCTGGAGTCCCGGCCCCTCTCCTTCCTTTTCATGAATTTTTGTCAAAATATTTCTTCACTAAACTAATTGTGCTTATTGTTTATTTTAAATGTAAGAAGATAGACCCTAGAATCAGAGAGAATTGAATTCTATTGCCGTTACATCTTCAAACCTAAGATCTTAAACTTAATGTATTTTAGTTTTACTTTTCCTCTTTAGAAAAAAAAAAAAAAAAAAACCAAATAATTCCATATCATCAGTTGTTTCAAAGAATGAAGAAACACAAAATGCCTAGACCTAGCGGGGAGTCTACAAGAAATATTGGCTCCCTTTTCAACATACTTCACAAGTCCAGAGGATCAGAAATTTTTTTTTTTTGATGTGATATCTGTGCCATCTGTAAATTTGGCCAAATGTGTTCAATGCCTTCTCGTGAGCTGTTTAAACCAGAGACTAGGTCAGCACCAAGGACAGTGTTCCCAACGTCCCACCAAAATGTTGCTGAAGCCACTTGAAGGGATTTGGGAGACTTTGAGAAAAAATGGTTGATTTGTTTACTTCTTTCTGAGTTTTTTTAATTACTAAACTATACAGGTAAATAGAATGTGAGAAAGGTGATATTATATCATACAGCTTAAAATCATTTTTATATATTAATTACCATATAGTCTTGATGCACTAAAGAATCATCTTGCAACTACTCTCACAGATAATCATATATATGTTATGTATACGTATATATGAGATAAAAAACTCTGAGATATTCCAAGATACCTTCCAAATATCCATTTGAATTATAACATAATTTAAGTGAACTCAAGAATGTAAGTAGAAAGAAAACTTTTGTCTCAAGGTTGATAATATCATAATGAGGAATAGAATATTCTCACTTTAATAATCTGCTCAATGAAATTCAAGTAGTTCAGAAGAAAGTATTCCATTAGGTTATAAATTGTATCTAAGAATGTGCATTATAGCACCTGGCCAGGAAATGTCTTTTGTTAGAACTGATTTTGAAATCTAAAAAACTCTGCTTTTATCTTCCTGACTAAAAGTGAATAAAACAGTATGCATCTGGACCTCTGCAATATATATTTATGACACTGATGGTGTCAATCCAGGGAACTTAAGACTTAAAGAAAGGGAAAATATTTGATATTATGAGAAATAAAATAAACTGCACTGAAACAAATAACATCAACCTGGATAAAAATCACAAAATCATGTGGATATCATACTTGGATATAAAAAATGTAAATATGCCTTCATTCAACAATGTTCATTGAGTACCAACTAAGCACCAAGTACTGTGATGGGTATTGGCATTTAACAGTAAATAAACCATTCCTGACACTGAGCAATTACATGGGAATATTGTAAAAAAAAAAAAAAAAAAAAAAATCCTGCTGGTGGGTTCAGTGCTGTAATTTATCCAAAGTATTTTTATTTTCCTAGTTATATCCTTAAAACTGAACAAAATAGGCACTGCTCATATATTTATCATTCTTTAGACTGAACAGGAGGAGTATAGAGGGATTCTAATTGCTCTATCATCTTAGGGACATCAATTTACCTCCCTTGAACCTGGTTTATTTATTACCAATGCAGACACTGCTCCAGCAACTCAGAAGGCACTGGCCAGCTATAACATTTTAATATCAAATTGCAGAATAAAATGAGCACTCAATATAGAAAAGTGGAGGACTGATGTCTGAGCTACTGAGAGCACTTCCTATAAGCAAGACAGCATTGTATATTTGCTCATGGGTATTTGCATGTTTAATGACAAGTGAGTCCTGCTTTCATGAACAGCATTTCAAAGGCATGTTTTTACTAGACATGGGGAATTCAAAAATTGTAGTAACTAATTAGACACCTAATTAATTGTGGCAAACCCACAATTCTGAATGTATCTGCCAAAGACCTGAGTTTTACATTTTAAACTGAATTATTTGTTAATGTCTTCCCTCATTGTGTCAGTGTAACTGTGATTTTATATTATTATCTAGGAGCGGAGGCATTTGTCACCCTGGGTACAGAAAAGAAATTCACCTCTTGTGACTAGACAGGCTCTTAAGCAAAATAGAGAGTGATAAAAGAATATACTATGCAAACTTAAGGAATAATACTTTATTACTTGGACATTCCAGGGCTTATCCTAACCAGACAAAATCCTGCCTGATTAGTAAGAAAATCAATTTCTTAAATAAGGACACTTAATAAGAGTGGGTCAAGAGAGAATGCAGTTCAAGCAAAGGGTAATGATATTTCTACACTTTATTGCAATGAAGGCTTTAAATATCCATAATTGATTTGTGCCATGATTATAACCTTGAGCCCACCTAAAAGCAAGACACATAAAATTATATAACATTGACCATAATCATTTGAAAAGACCAAAGTCTGTCTTAGGAAAGGCTCTAGGCTCTGGAGCAGAAGAACACAACTCACAGCTTTATACCTTATCTTACTAATTGGAACACAGTTTTTCTTCCCTATTCCATTACTTCAAATACATCAAGTCCCCTAAAATATCAGATCTGCTCCCACTCAGCAGTTTTTACTGCTGTTAAATACTAATTGTTAATTTATTTTTCTTGACAAAAAGCTTTCCCAGAGCCTGAGCTTTTCTTCATTGAATCAGTCTGTCCTGAGGATACAGCTAAACCTGCCTTTGATCAGTGCTTAATCCTTCTAGATGCTCAGGGTGTAGTTTAGAATCTATGAGAAAGTAATTATAAAGGATGGAGAACAGGCATATTACAGAGCTTGCTAGCACAAGGAGCCACCAATCAAAATTCTCTGTCCCTTCTTCTATCTTCACAGAAAAGGGATCATGCTAAGGAATATAAAACTTGAAAGCCTAGTCATATTTTTAATTAAATAGGAAGGTGTGGAGAGCAAGACCAGTAGATTTCACTCTATTTATATTAGAGGGTCTTTCAGAAACAGAACAGTAATGTAGATGAGATGGGAAAATACATGCTCTTTGAACCCCATGTATGGAAAGGTGACCTTGCTCTAGCATACATTCTGGGCAACTATGAGAAAATGTTACCTGAGAGTCAAATAGTTATGTAACTTGATCAAAATAAACTGAGCAGAAAGAAAGAAATAGGATGTCAGTATTCAGTGATTAGGGGATAAACCACAAGGAGGAGAAGATAATGCTTAGAGAGGTGGAAGCTAACATAAATGGGAGTAATGAGGCAAGAAATTATAAAATAAAAATGTAATATGAATATTAGAAAATGTTCCCTGGTGGACAATCACAGGAATAGGCAAAAATAATGATAGAAATGCTAAAATGTTCAATGATGATTTAAAATTAACCCCAAAGAACATTCCACAGAAATTAAAAAAAAAAAAAATGTGAGGCCAGCAAGCTCACCTCTAGTTCTAATTTCCTGGACTTTATCTTACAGTGCATCCTAATAGATACTGTATCACTGAGCATCAGGGCTGCCTGACTACAAAGGGACAACTGCTTGGGAATGGCTCCAGGTTCCCAATTGTTACTGCTTTGTTGTGGAAGCTGGGTTTTAATGCGATGTGGGAAGGGAACATTTGGGTGGCATTCCAATGACAGCATGTCACAACTTTCCTCACCTGATGGACACAGTAAGCATTTTGACATTGGATATAGAAAAGCAAGTCATAGATCCATGTGGTATTGTTCTGAAACAGGATCATGAATTGAAATCACCCCTTCCTTCCCTAACCACTGCTCATCCCAGGTCCTGCCTTCAATTTTGCAAGTATTAAGGCTCCAGAGCTGGGGATCTAGGGAGCTGGTACTATTACTCATGCTTCAAAGAAAGCATGTTTCAAATTGTGGGTGAATTGAGTTTTTATGCTTTTTTTTTTTCCTTTTACTTTCTTTTTTTTTTTTAATTTTTTTTTGGCCTTAGTAATCTCACTGTTTGCCCAATGTTCCTTAAATTGAATCTGTGAAAATCCTCCATGAAGATTTTCTCTGACACTGTGATGTCATGAACACATCACATCTTCCTAGCACCATTAATGCTTGAAAACCATTTTGCTCATGTTGCCCCAACCACCATCAGTAAAACATTCTAAGGACTTACCACCCGCATGATGTGTATGCATCCACTTATTTATAACAAGTAGACATTTACTACTATACTGATGCATTGACTAAAGCATACCATAAACAAAATGCAAAATAATAGAATAAAAAATACAAATCAACATTGTAAAACTTTCACTACACGTGCCCTCTCATGTACACACCCCACTTTGAAGCAATTTCTCTTCATATTCAGTTCTCATCAGTCAAATAGGGTGATGCAATTCTGTTTCTTAGATTTTTTTTCCTCCATGTTATAAGCTGAATTTTGTTATCCCACAAAAGTCACAGTGGAAATACCAAAACCCAGTGCCTTAGGATGTGACCTTACTTGGAAACAGGGTAAATGCAGAGGTAATTGTTAAGATGAGGTCAGGCTGGAGTAGGAAAGACCACTGGTGTCTTTTTAGGAGGAGGCATGAGTGGGGACAATGCCATGTGACAGTGAGGCAGACATTGAAGTACTGCTGCTACAAACCACAGAATTTCAAAGAAGGACAGAAAGTCGAATAAAATTAGGGGTAGACAGGAAATGAACCCCCCTAGAGCCTGCAGAGGGAGTGTGGCCCTGCTCACATATTGATATTAGGCTTTCAGCTTCCAGAACCGTAATACAATAAATTTTTGATCATCTGGGATGGCATCCTTAGAAAACTAAAAACTTTCTAGGCAGAAAACTTCCTAGTTCCATCCAAATAGGCTGTGGTGAATACTGCCTAAGTTGAATGTTCCCATCCCAACAGTTGAACTACTGGTGAAAGAAAAGGAGCAAGGGAGGAAGAGAGGGGAGGAGAGAGGGTGGGGGAAAGAGACAAAGTAGCTTACATGATGATAAGGGCCCATATAATAGAACAGTTATCTTGGAAGACAAATCTGCATCTTACCAACATGCAGGGCCAATAGCAATTGGTGTGCACTCAGCTAGTTTTATCAATTATTAATATGTTAAAGTATTTTCATAAATAAATGGCAAAAGGTCACTGCTTCAAGCATACCCCAACCACAGATTATCCTGCCCCTTCTCCCTCTTTCTAAACAGTAAATGTTTATCTCAGCAGAAGACCCAATGCAACTGATAATGATTGACCCGAGATCCTATTGGTTGTTTAATATCTTTAATATCATCCCTGCCAAGATGACCAACAGAAACTGGGTTTCTTTCTTTTTTGGGAGGGTAGTTGGGATTAAACTCAGGGGCACTAGACCCCTAAGCCACATCTTCAGCCCTATTTTGTATTTTATTTAAAGACAGGGTCTCATCGAGTTGCTTAGCACCTTGCTTTAGCTGAGGCTGGCTTTGAACTTATGATCCTTCTGCCTCAGCCTCCCAAGCCGCTGGGTTTACAGGTGTGTACCACCACCCTCAGGTGAGACTGGAATTCTTGTTGTCTAACCAAGCTTCACTACTAGGACCCACATGGAAAGTAATGATGGAATCCCTTTTCTATGTACATTCTTTTCTCAGCATCGTCACTGAATGTTCATTTTGGAGTCAAAAAGGAAATACATATATAAAGTGTTAGAGGACATTTGTATGGTTCCCTTGTAATGTAGATAAATATGACATTTTCTTTCAGGGTTTTCCATCATATTCATGTTTTAAGAATACAGAGGATGGGAGATAAAATAGAAACCATACTTTCCTCTTAATTCAGAAGTCACTCTTCCAAGCACTGCCTAAGTTCAGAGATTTACACCCAACAAAGCAATGGATTCAGCCTAATTAATTTGATGTCTAGTGATTTTAGAGTGCTATTTGCATGTGATATCATCTGGAAATGTATTTCTTATTTAACCATCTCCCCAAAGGGCCATATCTTGCTCTGCTTTCTTTCCAGTAACAAATAATAGCCCATATTAAGAAATAAAGCTTTGTGTAGCATTGAAATGTACTAAATAAATTGTTTTCCAAGGCATGACTTCCTTCTATTGTAGCTCGTTCTGGCTGGGATAACACAATGGATGGAGTTACCAAGAATATGCTCAGGTTTTATTTCTTGTGTCTTTTTTTTATATTGAAGGATAATAAGACCAGGAATATGATAAACTTGGTAGGCAATGAAAACTTCATGAATTTTTTCTGACTGGGAAAACAATCTGATTTATTACTTTTTATAATACTTTTCTGCATTTTGGCAATTGGGTACTCTGGTATGTGTTTTACCCAATGATCAATGAACATTCCTTTGATTATAATCAATTTTATTTTGACTTCTTTTTTTTTTTTTTTTTTTTTTTTTTTGCCACTTCTGGTGAACTTTGCAAGGGGAAAATGGTCTCTCTTTCTTTGTCACCAAACCACATGATGGTCAAAATCTTTTAATCTTTTAAATAGTTTCTTCACAGAGATCCCCTTTCTTCCCCTAAGAGAACAGTGTTCCTACATTTAGAACAACATGTAGTATAGTTTGAATATTGCAATCCTTGAGATGATTATTTCCAAAAGCCTATCAAACTTCACTCAAGAAAAAGACCAATAAAATTGTCCTGAGGACCTGTAAGCTTTCCCTATTTTTACTATAGCATTAATTGACTGAATAATGCCATTACAATATTAGAATTTCAACTGTTTCCCATCATGTTCAGACAATTGGAATCAACAGCACAGATTAAGAGAGGTACAACAAGGGAAATTGGACATGTTACAATGACCTGGGAGTTCTGACATGACTCACTGGCAGCCAAGTTCCAAAGAAAGACGAGGCTATGGAGGCAGCCACAGAGACAGGTAATAAGCTGTTATTCTAACAAAAGATTTGAATGCTTCTCTCATGCTATGAGGAACAAACACCAGCAACTGCACACAGTCAGTGCATATTCTTGATATGTTTCTACCACCTTCTTAGTAATAACCTTGTCTTTCTTCTAAGACAAGAGAGATATATTTGATTTTCTTTCTTACCAAGCTCCCACCTGGTTCTCTGATATCATTCCATATGGTATTGAATTTTTTTTCCTCTTGTAAACATTTTCAGGTTTATTTGCATTGGGATCCAAATAAGGTACATTGCAACTAAGAAATATGTCTTTTTGAGCTTAACCTATAGGTTTCTCTTAAAACCTATCTTTTCCCTTGAAGTTTTTTTGTTAAAAAAAAATATCAAGTTGATCAGCCTGGTGTTTCCCATAAGCAATACTTGCTATAGTGTCATTAAATGACACTAGGATAGATTCTCTGTAAATCATTAGTTGGGATCTAAAGGCATAAACAGATTCAAGTTCAAGGTCTTTTGTTCATTTCTTTTGTCAAGATGTGTAGCAAAGAATTTAATTGTTCCCCAAAAGCAGTCTGGCCTTTGACCTCAATTCTAGGAGGTAACCTCTACACTCTTGGAATACCATGCCTGATGGGAGTAGTTCTGTTTGCTTACTGGCTTTGGGTCAAGCTGGATTATATAACACATGATATAGTGTGCGAGCTTTGTGTCACATATAATCTGACTTCTATAGGGCTGGAGACTGAGAAGTCATGTGGGCAGTCAGCCAAATAAAATCTCCGGATAGGAAAGCTCAGGTGAGTTTCCTAGCTTGGCAATAATCTGTATAGATTATCTCACATCAAATATCAGAAAAGTAATGGTTTCTACAATTCCATAGTGAGAGGACTACTGGACATCCATATTTGAAATTTTTCTGGATTCTGCTTTATGTACTTTTTTCCTTGGCGACTTTTTTTTTTTTTAACTTCCCCTAAACTTCCCACAAGACCGCTATATCATGATGGTGTCCATCAGGTGGTACATGATAACTGGCTATTTCCTTTTTGGCTGTTATCAGCCACCAATAATCATTGCTTAAGTTCATTAACTCTTCAGGGACTACAAAACGGTGATATTCTATAATTTCTTCTTTATTAACTTGAGTCTTGCCTCTCATCAACTGTTTGATTATTTATGTAAGTAATATAGAAGAGAGACAGGAAACAATAATTCTTTTGTTTATCAATTTTCAAAATCAAGAGGTAGTTTCTTGTATCTTCTAAGGAACTTCTTTTTCTCCATGTTATCAAGTTAAACACCAATCCACTGAATTATCATTCTTACTGTTCATCTTTGACTATACTTCAGATAGAGCGCTAATCTCCAGAATCCATAAGGAACTCAAAAAACTCTACACCAAGAATACAAATAACACAATCAACAAATGGGCTAAGGATATGAACAGACACTTCACAGAAGAAGATCTACACAATCAACAGATATATGAAAAAATGTTCAAGATCTCTAGTAATAAGAGAAATGCAAATCAAAACTACCCTAAGATTCCATCTCACCCCAATTAGAATGGTGATCATCAAGAATACAAGCAACAACAGGTGTTGGCGAGGATGTCGGGAAAAAGGTACACTCATACATTGCTGGTGGGGTTGCAAATTAGTGCAGCCACTCTGGAAAGCAGTATGGAGATTCCCTAGAAAACTTGGAATGGAACCACCATTTGACCCAGCTATCCCACTCCTTGGCCCATACCCAAAGGACTTAAAATCATCATACTACAGAGATGCAGCCACATCAATGTTCATAGCTGCTCAATTCACAATAGCTAGATTGTGGAACTAACCTAGATGCCCTTCAATTGATGAATGGATAAAGAAACTGTGGTATATATATACACAATGGAATATTACTCAGCCATAAAGAAGAATAAAATTATGGCATTTGCAGGCAAATGGATGAAATTGGAGAATATCATGCTAAGTGAGATAAGTCAATCTCAAAAATCCAAAGGACAAATGATCTCCCTGATCAGTGGATGATGACACATAGTGGGGGGTTGGAAGGAGGTAAGAATGGAGGAAAGAGGAACTGTATAGAGGGAAAAGAGTGGTGGGAGGGGTGGGGGGAGGGAAAAAATAACAGAATGAATCAAACACTATTATCCTATGTAAAAGTATGAATACACAAATGGTATGCCTTTACTTCATGTACAAACAGAGAAACAGTATGTATCCCATTTGTGTACAATTAAAAAAAAAACAGCAACAACAGCAAAAACACTAATTAGGAGTCAATTTATATAAATTCTCAATGGTATTGTATTTTTTAAGTAATATCTACAAAGCATTCAAGACAAAGACTGAGAAAGAGGTACAGGTTTAACCCTCCATCCCTTAAAAATAGGAAAGACTACTTTCTTAGCACTTATATAGGCTTAAAAAGTAGTTTTTCCAAGCAAGTCTGAGTATAGTTATAACTTTTTTGGAAGAACACCACATACAAGCTTCAAACTTTTTAGAGAACACATTAGAAGCCCTAAGTCAACTTTTGCCTTCAAAGACATTAAGGTGTGGCAGTTGAATTCCTACCCATGTAATGGCGAGCAACTCACTGTTGAGGTTGGCTACACAATGGAACTGAGGGCGTGGGGAAAAGAGACGTTAAGGGTGCAGAAATAAAACCTGGGCTACAGGTTAGAAAATGTTGAAGGAAATTCCCAACATACATAAAGGATAAAATGTCATTGTGGGGCAGAACTGTCCCCCTCCAGCGTTCACAGCTTGAGCATGAACCTTGGAAAGTGACTGCTGGAGATGGGACCTGTGGACCTCAATCCAATATGATTCATATTTTTATAAGAGGAGGAGGTTGAAATGCAGATACACACAGAGGAGGGACCATGTGAAGACAGAGGTATAAGACAGCCATCTACAAAGCAGAAAAAGGAGACTCAGAGAAAACCTGCTCTCCCAACACCTTACATCAGATTTCCAGACTCCACAATTGTTAGAAAATCATTTCCATTGTTTCAGCCACTCAACCTGATGCTTTATTATGGCAGCCATAGAAAATTAATACAGACGGCCCAATCTGAAAAAGAAGACTGCAGGCAAAACAAACAAAAGAGATAGAGAGAAACACACACACACACACACACACACACACACAGATAAAACTTCAAGTCAAGACTGAACTGACCTATGAGAAAATAAAGTTAGAACCAGAAATTGCTGGAGGTGTTGAAGAACTAAGGCCTCCTATCAATAACCAGCACTAACCTGCCAGGTTAATGTGCGTGCTCTTGGAAGTATGTCCACTAGCCTCAGAGGAGCCCTCAGATGACTGCAGCCCTGGTCAGACCTACACTATGCCTCCTGAAAGGCCTTGCACCAGAACCACCCAGCTAGGCTGGATTTGTGACTGACAGAACTAAAGGACATAATCACTCTCTATTGTCTTATGCTGCTAGGTGTAGGGATAAGGTTTTGTGAAACAACGAACTACAAAGATACCTGATAAAATCAGAATGAACTCATAGATTTTAAAGGTTGGCAATCAAGGGGAAATCCTCAAATATACTCAAGGCACTGTGAAGAAGGCGAAACAGAAGAAGAAAACTCAAGCTTTCAAATCAGACTTCTTAAACTCAAATCTCAGTTCTGTCACTTTAATGAGACCCAAAGCAACCGACTTTATCTTTTTTCTTTCTTTTCTTTCATATTTTTATTGGAGCATTAGGGTTGAACATCATGGTGGGATTCATTGTTATGTATTCATACATGCACAAAATATAACAATATAATTTGGCCAGTATTTCCCCTTTCCCTCCTCTCCCTCCTCCCTCTGATCCTTTTCTTCTATTCTACTGATCTCCCTTTGATTGTCATGGACTCAGTTTCCTGATGAGGAAATGAGAACGATAATAATAATACCTGTGCATAAGAAGGAATAAACAAGATCAATTCCCAGGGCACAGTGCACTATAAACATTTGATTAATGATGGGGATCATAATTAGGAAGGCAAAAGAATACTAAAAGCTGAATTGAGTTGTTTACCAAAATCAACTACTTTTTGGAAGTAGAAAGACTAGTCCCCTCCTAAGTGACCCTTCTTAAGGAGATAGCTCTTGATAAGGGTCAGTGAATAGAGGTTCACCCTATCTGGAGAGTAAAATGGCTGCCAAGTTTAATGAATCCAATCATGGAGGAAACTGGAATCTGTTCATCAACCACAACTCTCCATGTGGTGAGGTCTGGCTCTTCCCAAAGCCTGAGTCCCCAAGTGTTAATGGAAGGTGCAGAGAAGAGTCAGACAAGATGCTATCTTGCAGACCTGATGAGATTGCAATTTGCAGACATCTGGGGCTTATCTCTGATGATGAACTAGGTGTCAGGGCTGAGAGGAATGTAAGAAGCAAGCCTCCTGGAGACCTTGGAAAGCTGGTGGCAGGGAACATGATCATCACCTACAGACCTCTGTGCAGAGGAAATGAGTTTTCTGGATAAGATAATGGTATTAATGAAAAGCCATTAAAAATAGCCAAACAAATGACCTTGTATTAAAGTACACACACACACACATGCATGCATTTATCTTACACACACACATGCACAAACTCTCACACCTATGTTTATATCTGCCAAACAGCAAGCACTAGCTTTAAAGTTAAAGATACTCTCTCTCAACAGGTTCCTTATATTAACAAGGGAGAAACTAGATTTAAATTGAATTTGATCTTACACATAACAACAGAATGCAACTGACAGGTGTGAATTAAAGTTCATCATGTCAAGAGGGACAGGAAGAGGTATTAAAATGAAGTATAAAAAGAAAAGTTGTAAAAACAAGTCTTCCACAGGAATTTCTGCATTGTCTTTGGAGGGAAGATAGAGTCTAGCGTGGCCATAATGTCTGGTTTGTAATCCCCCACCTATGGCTAGAATAACACAGTACTCATACGCATTGAGCTGACAAAGCATCCCAGCTCACAGAGAAGCTCTGCAGGGTGTAGAAGCCTCCGGAGAAATAGAAAACCACCTAAGTTCAACACTCGCTCATTTCAGTGATGGAATCACATTGCATGTGTTTGTCAGGCCTAGTGACTTACTCCACACTGGAATACAACTGTGCTTTCTGGTTTAAATAAATGGCTGTTCTCAAACTTTCTGTAGATTTGGAATTACCATGACATTAATAACATTCCACACCATCGCACTTGTGAAGATAGTATCTTATCTGACCTGGAAGCCACCTTAGGGATATTTAATAAAAGGAGAGTAAGTTCCCCTGAATGGGTGAGGAAACTGAAGGCAGGAGAAGTAAAACCAATGGACTTGGGTCACAAGGCAACTTCATTTATTTGATGACGGTGGCCAGTAGTGTCTTTAAAAACTCACAAAAATGTGAGGAAGTTATTAGGGGAAACAGAATAACTGAAAAATGGCTAAAGAAGGAGTTTTGAGTCCAGAAACACACACACACACACACACACACACACACACAATCACTGAGCTTTGAGGCTTCTTTCTGCCCTGATTGTATTACTTTGACAAAGTCATTTACTTTCTGTAAGCCTCAGTTCCTTATCATGAAAATGTGTTACTGGCTTAGATAAACTCTAGGCTTCCTTCTATCGTGAAATGTCAGGGGACAAATGCTGCTTACATAATTTAACTTTGTTTGTCAACAAGTTTTAAAAGGCTTATTGGCTATGGAATCTCTAGATACTGGGAAAAATGCCCTCCAAATCAAGTAGCTAGGATTCTACAAAGGCATTTTGTTCACAGTGAAAACAGAAAGTCCCGCATGGAACTTCCTGAGATAGCTCTTCTTTACCAGCAATTACAGTGGAATAATAATAACAACAAAGACCAGCATTTATTTGAGCACGTATAAAAGGCTTTATAAGCACTTTACACATATTAGCTCTTAAATCCTGACCACACATAATTTTTTAAAAATCCCCATTTCACAAATGAAGAACATGATGAAGAGTTTAGAGAAAGGAACTTGCCCAAGGTTACATGGCTATCAAGTGGCAGAGCCAGAAGTCAGTCCCAGACATCTACCAGCTGAGCCAAGCAGCAATGTTCTGCTTCTGGAACGCTGCAGAGCAGAGGGCCATGTTCTGCAGTTTGCTTATATACATGTGTTTGCAGAGCTGAAGATGCTTTAGGGCCAGAGTATCATTTACCTGTTAACCTTAGCACCAAGCAAAGACCTGTAAGTATTAAATGAATGCTTATTAAACAAATGATATTAACAACAGTGTTAAAGTACAAGCCTGAAGAATCCCTGAGCAAATAAAGCCATTTAGGTCTCATAAATGACCTTAACCTTGCCTGTTTTGCAAGCAGAAGCAGACTAATTTGATATATTTCTTCTAAGTGCTTATAATAAAGAAAAACAGAATTTAAGCTCACTCAACTAATCAGAGGTAGCCAACAAACATATAATTCTATAACTTTGGACTTTGTGTGGGACAGAGCAGTAATGTTATAACTCTAATCAATCAAAATATTTTTTGCATTTTTTTCTGCATACTTTACAAAAGTCTAGCCCTCATGCTTCTTCAGTGGAGTCCCTATGCCCCTGCTGGTTTGGAGCTGCCTGATTTCCTGAACTGCTGTTTGCTCAAATTCTTTTTCCTATGCCTCAGTTTACCTTTTAAACACAGGTCACATTCCACAGCTACTCACTTACATACTGGAATTCAAAAAGATGATGGGTAGAGGTGAAGGACTCTTCTCATGCCACAACCTCTAAGCTCTCACCTGTTCACTGGACAGGTTTAACTGCAAAATGCCTGCAGGTTGAGACTGACTAGCAGGCACGTATTGGGGGATCTTTGACAGTCACCCAGCAGGTGAATGGACTGGGCCCTAATGGGCCAGAAAACACACAACTGTTCTCCCTTGGCATTTTCATCTCACACATCCTATTTCATTCCCTAAACACACTTTATCTCATTCTCCTTTCGTACTACACTTCTCAGAAGGTACATCTTCCTTGCTCATTTAGATTGTCAGCAAGAGTTATAAAGGATTACAAGAAATGATCATTGTGAAAATACTATGCATACCCTAAACCAGGAAGCAGGTGTAAAGCACTTGCATCGTTCCTGGTGATACTTCCTGCTGCTGTTGTGACTACTAGCAGTGTTCCTATCCTTCTACTACTGTATTATACTCCTAGACCCTAAGTCCCAGGTGGGCAGAGTGCCATTTCCCCCAGGACAACTATACCTCTAAAGACCTCAGGCAGTGCCAAATACTGACCTAAGTTGATCACAAGTGAATTTCTTTAACCTTAGTCCTTGATATAATATCTGATAAGCAGTAAATGATTCCACAAAGGACATGCAGTGTCAGGAAGAGAAAAGGCCGGGAGCAGAGGAGGCATTCCCCTTTAGCTACATTGCTCTGGTCGTGACCTATCCAGACCTCATTTTCTGTACCATGAGAAACAGTGGTCAGATAATATATTAAATTAGAATCACTTGATGATCTAGGAAGTTCCTTCTGAGTCAAAAAGTCTTCACTCCTTCATGGTCTTTAGCTTCTTCCTGACAACACCTGTCAGATCAGGTAGCTGCCGATTTGATCTGTCAATGATTGAGATTTTCCAAGGAGGACTTGGGCAGTAGCAGAATTAAAACCCCCTTAACAAATCTTTAAAACACTCAGAAAGGGTACCCCTTATTACCGTCAGCCTTGGAAAAGCAGGCTGGTATAGTAGCAGGGCATAGGCTTTGGAGTTTGGATGCCTGTGCTGTGTGTTTTTGATCAACTTAACATCCCTGAGCCTTAGTTTCTTGGGGCTAATTTTATATATATATATATATATATATATATATATATATATATATATATATATATATATCTCACAGGAAATTTTATCCAAATTAGATGCTGCACTTATGTAAAGCACCTGGCAAGGGATCAGTGATAACTACTGCCATTATTATTATAACCTGTGGGGTGTGAAATATTACACTGAAACACCAAGGAGCCACAGGATTGGACAGAAATGCCCATACAGGTTGACATTTGAAATGCTTGATTGTTAGAAGAAAATGACATGTTTTCCTGCCTCCTTTCAGTAAATATGTCTGGAGCGAAAGAGCTCATGGCCATAAATCTGGGAGATTGACTATTCACCTGCTCATTTCAAGATCATCCTAATCAGAACTAGATTCTCTTTTCGACTTCCCTACTTCAACTTCACGTTCACAAACACATTCTTGCACATACACAGAGAGCACATTCCAAGTCTTCAAATGAGAAGCCACAGTTTTCACCACATATGCACACAGGCTCCACCACACACTGATATTAATCCTACATTGTCTTCTGTGAACTCAAATAATTTGTTCGAACCCTGCTTTAGAGAATCAGGTGCTGTCACCTCTAAGGGATGATGTGCAAAGGTTTGATTTGCAGCTAATAGAAAAATCTATTTCTTTCAGTTTCACTTCTGTCACACAAGGACCGTTGTGTTCCCTACAGGAGACTCCTTCTTCTTCTTCTGCAATAACCACAGAGATGACAGATCTGAGGCGGCAATATGAGCTGTCTAGGTTGAGTGGCGCCTATTAGTTTTATGAGCACTGGTTCAGAATGGCCTTGCAGTGTCCACAACCCAACTTAATGAAGATGGGTAAGACAGCTGCCGATGAAATCAAATTTCTCTTCTTCCTTCCTTTCCATCTTAAAGTCCATCAAACTTTCATCTTCGGCAACAAAATAGCTGCTGGGGCAAACACTCAGCGAGTCAATCACTGCAGATGGTCCACAAGATTGTCTTTGAAAAGTGAGCTGGGAACCTGGGCTTTGCTGCGGTGATGATGCCAAATGGCAGAGAAGGAAGGAGTGGAGAGCTTAACAATCTTACTCTGAGTAAGAAAAGGCAACAAAATCATATTGCATGCTTAATGCAATGTAACAAAAGTAAAAATCCTCTGAAAAGTATCACATGTGGAAAACATTCTTGTAATTATGTCCTTACAAAGAACAACAGCTATTTTCTGGTTAGATAAAAGCAAACAGAAATTTCCCAGGTAATTTAGTTCAGGTATAAGGCCCCATTCTCAGCTAATCTGAACTATTGCTCTTTATTATTCCTGCTCTAGCAAAGTCCAGACTTTCCGAATCTTTATATTTATGTTAAGGTCCAACTTAATTATCACTTCCGTATAGATTGCAAAATATGACTAGAAATCCTCCGATCCTTGCATGCCTACCCTGATGTAATGTGACTTTGGTGTTCCTTCTGCTAAGAGAAGTAATCTAATTTCCTTCATTGAAACTGGACTGGCTCTGAGACTTGCTTTGACCAACAGATTGCAGCAAAAGTGCTACTGTGTGACTTCTAAGCTCTCCAGAGTTCTTGCTGCTCCTATTACATCACTCTTTTGGAAGACAGCCTAGAGGCCACTGTGTGCAGAAGCCTGGGCTAGCCAAATGGAAGATAAGTGCACCTATGGAGCAGTGATCACCATCCCACCTGCAGCATCCCAGACCAATGACCAGAACCAGTCACCAGATATGTGAGTGAGACCATCAGGCAGACTACCTGCAGTGACATAACAGATCCCACGTGAGACCACCAGAACTTCCCAGGCTAGTCAAGCTTACATTGTTGACCCACAGACTCATGAGCAGCTAACATGTCTGCTGCAAACACAACTTTTTAGAGCAGGTAATGTAGCAATAGCCATCTGAACTACACTTCATCCATGAGGTCTTCCCCAAAGACTGGCGGAAAGCACACTGTGCAATTAGAGAAGTTCAAATCTTTGCTCCAGCACTTACTAACTCCTGACCTTAAGCGGACACCATAACATTTGCATCTCAGTGCCTTTGAGGATAAAATGCTTCAAATTAAACTATTGAGGGGATCAGATGAGATAACACATTTAAGCATCTAAGTACACTACTTGGCAGGCAGGAAGTACTCAGTCTTCTGATACTTGTCACTTTCTACTTCAGTAGTTATTTGGGTAACTATAAGCTGTTAGATCTTCAAAGGCAAGAACTTTATTGATCTTTTTATCACTTGAAATTTACCGCATAGTGTCTTATATAGGGTTGATATTCAGAGCATACATATTGAATGAATGTTCAAATATCCCCAAGATACCAGCTTGGCTTCATGCTGCCATAGTTATTGAGCATTTCGGAAGTGGTATCCAAACAGGATTGTGAGAAAACAAACTGCAGGAACTTTGGTTAAGTTTCAGTATGTCTTGAATCTTTAGGCATTTAAAAGGGAGAAATTTTCCCCAATGATCCCCAAGATTCCTTGCAGCCTTACAATTTATTTATTATACTTATGATATCAGTTAGCATTTGCTGAATACTTAGGAGTGTGTACTCTGTGCTAAGTTCTTTGTGTGTGTTAATCAACCACTGGGATAGATTCAAACTAAAAAGCTTTCTCTCAGCAAAGGAAACTATCAGCAATGCGAAGAAAGAGCCTACAGAGTGGGAGAATATCTTTGCCAATCATACTTCAGATAGAGCACTAATCTCCAGAATCTATAAAGAACTCAAAAAACTCTACTCCAAGAATTCAAACAGTCCAGTCAACAAATGGGCTAAGGAAATGAATAGACACTTCACAGAAGAAGATCTACAAGCAATCAACAAACATATGGAAAAATGTTCAACATCTCTAGTAATAAGAGAAATGCAAATCAAAACCACCCTAAGATTCCATCTCACCCCAATTAGAATGGCGATTATCAAGAATACGAGCAACAAAGGTGTTGGCGAGGATGTGGGGAGAAAGGTACACTCATACACTGCTGGTGGGGCTGCAAATTAGTGCAGCCACTGTGGAAAGCAGTGTGGAGATTCCTTAGAAAACTTGGAATGGAACCACCATTTGACCCAGCTATCCCACTCCTTGGCCTATACCCAAAGGACTTAAAATCTGCATACTACAGAAATACAGCCACATCAATGTTCATAGCTGCTCAATTCACAATAGCCAGACTGTGGAACCAACCTAGATGTCCTTCAATAGATGAGTGGATAAAGAAACTGTGGTATATATATACTATGGAATATTACTCAGCCATAAAGAATGATAAAATTATGACATTTGCAGGCAAATGGATGAAATTGGAGAATATCATGCTAAGTGAGATAAGCCAATCTCAAAAAGCCAAAGGACAAATGATATCGCTAATAAGTGGAGGTTGACACATAATGGGGGGGAGGGAAGGGTTAGAGTTAGGGTTAGGGAGGGGGGCAAGTATGGAGGAAGGAACTACTGTATAGAGGGTAAAGAGGGGTGGGAGGGGTGGGGGGAAGGGAAAAAAATAAGAGAATGAATCAAACAACATTGCTCTATGTAAATTTATGATTACACAAATGGTATGCCTTTACGCCATGTACAAACAGAGAAACAACATGTATCCCATTTGTTTACAATAAAAAAAAATAAAATAAAAAAAAAAAGTTTTTCAACACAACAAACTTGGCATATGGGTTTTATTATGGTCAAAGGAATCAGAAAACTCAAGTCAAGAGCAGGAGTTTGGGAATTTGGCCCATCTGTTTTTACAAATAAAATTTTACTGCAATATAGGTGCACTCATTTGTCTACCTGTTCTCTGTGAATTTGCTCAACAAAGAGTGAGTGTTGGTGGTGAGGCAGTGGAACTGACCCATAAGCCAAAGACATTTACAGTCTGGCTCCTTAGGAGCAAAGTCTATTGACCTCTGGCCTCCTGTCATCTGCTGAGAACACAGTGTTCAGCCATGCTCAGGTGTACACAGTTAAAAGTCCCACCTTGGATCTGCCAGTATCTGCTGCCTTTCCATCACCTCACTCAGCTAATCATACCCTCCTTACATGTGATCTTTCAGATAGCTGCTCACAGGCAAGAAGTGCTAAGGAAGAATTCTCCAGACCTCTGTGAGGGCAGCTGAGGAAATATCAACCACTGCACCAGCATCTCTGTTCAGACATCTGGTTAAGCCTCCTGTAGCTACAGGCCATGGAGCCATGCTCTGCACTAATTGAAAACTAAGGAATGAAAAGATTTGCTTTCAACACAAACTCGAATGGACTGAAATTACATCTTTATTATCTGAAGTGGGTGCTTGTGACTTGTCTGTCTTCTCCTGTTCTGGCATCAAGAAGAGATACCACAGAAATTAGCCTCCGGCTGGTCATCTCATTATAGGCCAGTTATAGCCCATTTTTAGAAAATCTGAAGGATATAAAATCAACCTGCTAATACAAATACATCTGAGGTTTGCAATGCATAATGCAAAATTACCTGGTGCTTCAGAAGTACTGGGTACAGCAGAAATATGTGGGCCTTAAATAAAAGGAACCCATTAAAAATTCACAGAAATGAAGACAAACATCTCTGAACTGAGAAACTACATTGACTGGGAAATGTAATTGAATTTACAAAGAGAAGTGATAATTAAATGGCCATCTTTTCAGAACAAGCCTTTCCTACAGAGGGGCATGATGTAAGCTATGTAGAACTTTCAAAGTTGTGAAGCTCTATATAAGTGAGAGGGACTATGTTAATTTTTCTTTGTCATTATTTAAGATCCTGGTCACTAGTGATTTGAAATGGTCCCTTTGCTGACTTTTCACTGTACTGGTTTGCTATAGTCTCACCTCCAGAAGTTCTGATATCCCCTTGGAAATGTTGCTCTTACATACCTCCATCTTTTCAGTCTTAATATCATAACCTGTCTTTATTACCTTTTCCTTTGATAGTTTTGAAAATCCATTCAAATTCAGTCTTCTCATCCAAATTCAGCCCACAGAGAACTGCCAGGACAGTTTTTAAATTGATTTTACTTATTTATCAAACATTGAAAGATGACCTATTTGTTACAGCCCAGCTATTGGGCACAACCACAAACAGATGTGGTCCCTTACATGGGTTGCCAAACAAGGCACAGGATGTCCAGTTAAATTTGAGCTTTGGATAAAAGGAAAATATTATGAAATACAAGTACATAACAAATATTGCATGGGGCATTATTTGTACTGAACACAAGTACGAGGTTGATCTCAATATCAAATTGAACTGGGTGTCTTTTATTTATTTGTTCAGTCTGGTTTTAAGGGGATCTACTTAGAAAATAGATGATAGGCAGTCTCAAAACCAAATATAAAGTAGCAACTCTAAAATGTGCAATGAGGGAGAGTTATCAAAGGTTAGGAGAACCTGTATTCTGGGGATCTGAATTTCTAAAGGAAGTTGAAGGGTGGTTTCCTGGAGCAGTGATAAACAGGAGACGATAGGTGTGGTAGGTGCCAACCAGTGGGTGCAGTGAGGAGGCTGCTTAAATGTAATGGGCAAAGGCTTCTGCAGCAGGAAATCTTTGTCATTATCAGAAGGACAGTGGAAATCTATGGAGAAAGAAGTTTGGGTTTGGTTTCTTTGCTTTTGTTTTGTTTTTATTAAGCAAAAGGGAGTTACAAAACCTGATTTAGATTTTGCAAAATTACAGCACCCTCCTGTGAGACTTACAAGTCACCTTCTCAGACTTGATCCTTTTCCTGTCTTGTAAATGCTTATAATTGTGAAATAATTGCAGGATGATTGAAAGGAGCAGATCATGTAGTGAAGTAGTACTGATTCCTAGACAGGCAGATGCCAAAGGTGCTATTGTTCTCATGATGCTTGTTCATTATCCTCCATCAAAGAACCCCAACTCCCTTGCCAGACCCTCTCACCATATTCCCCTATATGCCCATGGTTCAGCAGACTGAGTCACTACCCATGAACAACTCTCTGATTTCTTTTTCCTAAATATATTCCACCCTACCTTCTGCATACCTGTGGAAATCATTTTACAAAAAAGATATAAAATTTATCTCTTCCACAAAGCACTTTTTAATGACCTAATTGGTTTTGACATTTTCCCCTTTTAAAGTCCCATAGTAGTTCCTACTTATGTTTGTCATACCATAATGTTGATTAAAATATTTTCTGTTCTTACATCTTCAATTCATTCACTAGATTCTTCCACTGACTATCATCAAGTACATCTTTTAGAAAAGTAGAACTATTTCAGCCATTCAAAATAGAGGAACAAACAACTCATTCCTTAACCTTAAGAAAGTCAGAGGCTAGTGAGAAAAAAATCTCTCACCATCAGTAAATGATCCCAACACAATATGGTGTGTTTCATAAAAAAAAAAAAAAAAAAAAAAAAAAAAAAAAAAAAAAAAAAAGAGAGAGAGAGAGAGAGAACTCTTCCATCAAGGCATGTACCTCTTGTAGGCAGGACCCAAATCTTACTCATAGTAAAGTACTTGGCAACCTAGGACAGTGCCTAGCAAGGGTATAAATCTTAGTATATGTTTAATGATTTTAGTTAGTCAATGAGAAAACATTATGGAGGAAAAATACAGAAGGCTAAAAAATCTCACTCTGCAGATGTGAGGTAAAGAAAATTTTGTAAACCAAATACTATGGAGTAAGTTGGAAAGTGAGCAATTAGTAGAATTTGATCTAATAGAAGTGTTCAATCAAGGGCATGGTATATTCGAAGTCATAGAGTTTGAAAGAGTCTAGTGAGTATTGGTGTTAACATGCTGGATGGGAGTCAGATGAGGGGCATATAGGTCAATTTTTCATCCATCTCTTCATTCAGCATATGTTTGCTGAAATCCACTCTTTGCTAGTCACATTTTTAGGTACTGGAGAAATAATCATGAACAAGAGAGAAGAAGTCTTTGCTCTCAGAGCTCACAGTCTAACAGGCCAACAGAAGTAACACATTCACAAGGAACATCATGGAGATTTCCAAGTTACAGTGAAAAGAAAACAAAGTGGTACAATGGAGAGAGAGAGATTTCAAAGAGTGCTTTTTAGACTGGGTCATTAAGAGAGGCTCCTGAGGAAATGACTTCAAAGTTGAGTCGGATGTTAGAATAAGAATGTAAGTATGTGGCAATATGGATGGGAAAACAATTAGACAAAAGGAACAGGTAAAATAAAGGCAAGACAGTGGGGAAAATATGGACATGTTCCTGGAATAAAAGAAAAAGTTGCATACAAAGGTCAAGCTAGGAGATGAAGACAGAGATAGAAGAGACCAGTCCATGCAGGTAAAGGAGTTAGCTTTTGTTCTGGGTACAGAAAAGTAGCATAAACTGATTGAACTTCCTCTGGTGGACCAAGGGGAGCCCATGAGGATAAACCAAGATCAGGTGGGTAGAGCATGAGCAGGAGGGCAAACAGAGATTTAGGAATGTCCTTTAAGGGGGGTTGTTGCAACTGCCCAGGTGCTGCAGTTGCAGATGCTGCGGAGACAGAGTGGGTAGATCTAAGCATTACTTTAAGCAATTTGTAACTACAATGGAAGTCTTTGAGGGCAAAGTCCACATTCCACTTCCCACTGAAGAACACAGTCCAGAGTCTTGCACTGCTCATTAAAAGGATTCAATACTTAGGTGTGAGGTTCAGTGCATTTTCTCTGCAAACACTATTCTCTACTACTGAAGAGCCAAGAAATTCTACACAAGGTACTAGGTCATACAAGGTGAAGCAGTGGACATAAGTTGTGTATCAGTTCTGCTCTGTCACTTAATACTTGAATGATTTGTTCAAGTCATCTTTGGTTTTGATTACATCAGCTTAAAAAAGGTAGGATGAATAATCATCTCACATGTTCTTCTAATGTACAGGGTCAGGGTATAGAGGATCAAGAAAGATTATACGTTTTATCTGTAGTCCTGTAAAATATTCTACAAATAGCAGTAATCTTAAAGGAATCTACCTAATCTACATTAACCACAAAAGAAAACCAGTTGAATTTTTGAATATTGATTTCAGGTGCAATGTCTTATACTGAATGAATGGAAAGCACTTTCCTATATAACAATATAATTACTCCAGCTGCACATGCATATTTACCAAATCACTGATTTATAGCATATATTGAGAATATCATAAAGGATGCAAGAAACTGTGCTAGCCCTCTAGCAGAATGAGCCAAAATAGTCACAGGACAACCAGCCACCTTACAACTGAGTGCCATCCTCTTAAATTGCTACACAACCTTCAGATACTTCCTTTTTTGGAGAAATTGTACATTTTCCTTTTCATGACAAACCATCTTCAGTCAAGAGCTCCTTGGGTAGTTAATGGTGTCTTGTGATGATCCTTAAAACTCTCCTCTCATTTTACTCTTGATTAAAAAGAAAGAAAGCGCGGGATCTAAGCCCTTGACTGATTTACACTTCAATTTAATTTCTCCCTTTCTCTTTCCTCTTTCCTTTCACTGGAAGAAACCTTCCATGTAATTAGGCTCGAAAGCTCTCATCAAACAGTTTGATTGAACTGTAGCACACTGAATTTCCCTCCTAGGCTGTCGGGGCAGAGAGAAAGTGGGACCCTCTAAGGGAGGGACATGCCTGGCATGGAGTGGCACTGCACTCAGGGGTGGCAATTAGGGGAAGTGAAGTGTGGGTTGGAATCTTGGCTTCCACACTGCTCTCAGAGAGCTGCTTTCTGCTCCTCTTGTGCTGATTTGTCCCTCAGATTGTGCTGGAGAACGTCCCCATCTCCCAGACCCCAGCAAGCTTGGGGACATGGAGAGGTAGAACACAAACAATGTGGTGTGATAGAGGACTAGACAGAAAATCTGAAAATGTGTGCAAACCTTAATTTGCTACTAGTTTGAAAGGGGTGATTTGGGAACAATTCACAAACTCCTGGTTTGTTGGTTTCTTCACAGGAAAATAATTTGATTGGAAAAGGTCTTTAAAGACCTCATCCATATTTGGCGCTTGGTGAGGCTGCAGAGGCAAAGCAGCTTTTGGTCTAATGGGTGTCCTTCACTGGAACATTCTTAGCAGCATCACTCAGGACCTGAGGAATGTGGTGATGAGTTTGTGAATCTTTTACTGGATTACCATGATGGAGTCACCTTCTGCCCAGAAATAAAGAGGTGTGATCTCAGGCCTGTCTGAGAAAGTTCTTTATGGCAAAAAGTCAAATAGTTATTTAAGGACTGGCCGAGGATGGCACTTGCAGTACCTATTTGTAGAGTGACCCCGGGCTGGAAAAAAATAAGAGACATGAACCATCACAAAGAGAGGAATTGACTGGGGAGGGCCAGCTCTAGGTTAATGTTCCTATTTTACATAAAATCTGTCCCTACTGAGATGAATATTGACATGGTACATGAGTCTATGACAAAACTGAACAGTGACATCAAAGCAGGAAGAAAAACTTACTGAAGCATTACTACATCAGGCTTAATCCTCATGTCTGATCTTTTCATCCCAGGCCAGGAGCTAATTGGGATGCTGTCAAGGCCTTTATGCCAATTGTTCTTTTCCAGCTCATACATTCACCCACATGTGCATGTAGGCACACCTGTTGGCCCAAATTGCAAAACTATTGCCAATGTAGAAATAGTCAAGTCATTATCTTTACCATCACAATTAATGAACTGCATATATTTATGTGTGTGTGTGTGTGTGTGTGTGTGTGTGTGTGCATGTGTGTGTGTGTAGAGAGAGAGAGAGATAGAGTCAAGAATAAAAGTAGATTCAAGGTGATTTCATAAGAACCAACAGTATTTGAGAAAGCATCAGGATTTTACCTCTGAGCCCTGCTAGAAAGATTAATATCAAATTCACAAAGACAAAGCTGGAAGGCCACTTACAGATTATGAATTCCCTTAGTTTGCAAGTGAGAGAACTATAACCAGGAAGATTTGGTAGTTTGTCTAAAATTATGGGTTGAGGTGAAAGCCTATAACAACTGTTAGAAACTAAGTTTCCTGAGAAAAAGTATTTCTTACAGTAGATCAAAAATGGGGAGTGAGTCACCAATGGGATCTCTTGTCAATGCAAGGAATCTCATGCTTCGATCCTTGATTGAATATGCCACCATTCTTTGCCAGCTGACTTGGAACAAGCAAGTGTTAGCAAAGGCTGTTTCAGAAAGTCTTTCCCAGAATACAATAGGACTTGTGAATATAGGAAAGAATTCTAATCCATTGTCCTCAGTATTTGGGAACAGGTCTACATTTGCACAGATGTGTGTTTAGCAAAGTTCAAGACAAGCAATGGGCCAACTGCTAGAAAGTGAAACTTGCAACCAGTCTTGGTGTTTTACTTAACACCTGTTTGCTTTGTTCCTTTGTCATTTGATGGTGTCATAGATGGAGGGGAAGGGAGGAGTCAGGAGGATCTTCAACAAGGGAATTACTTTCTGAGGCTCCATTTTTTTTCTTGTAAATTCACAGTAACCATAGTACCTACCTTGGAGGGTTGCGAGAAAAGATTAAAACAGGAAAACTAAAGTATTTTATTCAATGCTTGACACAAAGTAGAAGTGTACTGTTAGTTGCTAAGTGCAAAAGATACCATAGTCCTTACAATCTGTTTCTGCTCTAGGTAGAACATAAACAAGGTTTTTGCAAAAATGGTACAGTATTCCACTTGAGAAATCTACTTTGAGAATTTAAATACTAAGAACATTGGTCTGGATTCAAATTGTTTGGATGTTCAAACTAGTTCTGCCATGTTTTATCCACATAACCTTAGGCAAATGACTCAAACCTTCCATACCTCAATGTTGGCATCCTTAAAGTGGGACAACAACTGCACCTACCCCATAGGAGAATTCAATGAACTAAACCCTTTAGAAAACTCTCAGGTACACTGAAAAAATTAAAAGAAAAAGTGGTATATTTCAATATATCACTATTAATATTTTAATAGTCTAGTGAGTAAAGTAAATATTGTCATTCTTATGAAAGCAGAGTATCCTTTCTTGGATTTATTTTATCTAAGAAGTTTGAATTAATATATAAGGGAACATCCAAAGATGCTCTGCAATCATGCAGAGATATTGTTTCATCAAAAAGGATGTATGATATTTGTCTTATGGGAAAAAGGTATACAATGAAATTCTGGCTATCTAATCTCTAAGATCCTCCACCCACCCAATTGTTCAGGAAGCCAAATTCTCCCAATAAATGAGATTTAACCCTTTAATCTTTTTTGTTTTTCTAACTTTTAAAATGATCAGAGTGCTACTAAACTTGTCCTCAAGAATCTGAGAAGGCTTTGTTTTATCTGAGATCTAATTGCTTTCCAAGGCCTTGGGGCTTTTATTAAAACTAGAGTTTCAAAGCAATTGGAGTTATTCTATTAGTTATCAATTATAAAGAAGCCCCAAAGCCCTTTGCTGCCTATTACCACTTGCACGCGATAAGTCTGGAATTTCAGGCTAGAAATTAAATGAACTATGGAAGCAGGCTGAACATTTTTAACCAGCTCCTTTTATCTGGAGCTACTAAGGCCAGCTCCAGCCTGGGGACACCAGTTTGCTCGACTTGTTGGCTATGGCTCCTACTCTGAAGATAAGTTCCCACCCAAAACCACATCCCTTGAGATGCCCCCTGCACCTGTGCCCTGCTTCAAGTCTTGCTTGTTCTTCATAAGAACAGCTCTCTGCACAGCAATCTCAGATTTTTGAAAATGCTCATTTCACATGGGTGTTTGGGTCCATTTCTTACTCCTTGTTTAAGTTTCTACTGACAACCAGACCTTCCTGTCTCCTCCCCCTGCCCCCTTCTATGACACCACCAAATGACAAAGGTACAAAGCAAACAGGTGTTAAGTAAAGCGCCAACGCTGGCTCCGTTTGATATTGTGCTCTGTCAACCTGCTTTACTGCCTAGCAACCATGGTGGCTCACCCCGAGTTGGTTTTCATTTTAATGTGCCACACAGAAAAGCAGCCTAAATATATATCCCCAGTTCCAAAGCATATAATCTGTAAACTACAGGAACAGGCGGATCATTTCCATTAGTTTCTTATGTAGCAAAAACCACAATTTGCACCCAAAGCGTGTAATTATATTCAAATTCTGAAAGACTGCCTTGGAAATAGTTGAAATTCATAGTTTGGGGGAAAGTCACTCAGGAGTACACACGTTAGCTTGAATGCAGGGGGTGAGAGGTGTATTTCAAAACAGTAAAAGAAGGAGGATGAGGACAGTGTCTCAGAAATTGTGGCTTGCTGTTTTCTAGGTGCTTTATGTGTATAGGTGTTCAACAGCTGACGAGCAAGGGATCAGGACTGGTGCTAGGGACAAGTCCTTAAATAATAACTGGGTCATGGCTTCCAGATGCAGAGCAATGGCACTTGCATAAAAAGGTTATTTCCCACAATAAGGGTGGGAGAGAATAGGAGTTTATTGGATTAGACAAAGGGGAATGAAAGGAAGGGAGGGGAGATGGGATTAGGAAAGACAGTGGAATGAATTGGACATAGCTTTTCTATGTTCATGTATGACTACACCACCAGCGTAAGGCCACATCATGTACAACCACAAGAATGCGATCCTAATTAGAATGATTTACATTCTATCTACAGTATGTCAGAATATACTCTACTGTCATGTATATCTAAAAAGAAGAAAGAAAAAAAATTTTAAAAAAAGAAAAAGATTCTTTCTTTCTTATTCTCTGTTGGGTAAGACCCGATCAGGATAGGAAGTGACTTAGTGCACAGGACTCTGAATCTGAGCACTTTTTCACACTGGGATCTCCTATACAGAGGAAGCCTTCGGCACATTCCAAGAAATCCTATCCCTTAGCACATGCCAGGCACCTATTAGAGGAAGCTCATGATGAATATTTTAAGCTTAAGGCCACAAAAATTCAATGCTGACTGAATCCAAATCTGCAGGACTTCATCTAGTTAGGAGGAGATTGCTATACAGAAAGAGAGATAGGGGACTAGGCTGTCATTTGAGAAAGCCTTGAAAGAATGAAAGTTGGGGAGAAAAATAAAAGCTCTGGATTCGGCATCCCACGGTCCAGACTCCTCACTGAGTCTAACATGAACTGAATGCCCTTGGCCAGGTGTTCACTTGGACCATGTGGCAAACTGACATCTCTTAAATTTATCCCCAGAGTTCTACAACACTGTTAGTGTGCTGGGCAGGGATCTGTACTTTATCAGCGCTTTGCCTCTTCTGTGATGAGCTCACATCCCTCATCTCCTGGCATCAGAGAGAGTCAATCATGTGGTACCTCCTACCTTACTGCATTACAATATGAATGGATTCTCTTATGGATTCTTTGGAAAAGTATGTCAAAGGCATCATCAGAACATGTCAGTAACCTGTGTGCCCTATTCCTAAGAAAAGAGTTTGGTGTGTTTATTTTCTGTCATTTGCTTGAGCTGATGCTCCAGGTGGCACAGGAGAAAGACCAGGAGCTTAGTGGTCAGCATCGGGTTTGAATCCTGGCTTTTAACACCATATTACTTCCGTCAAGTCATTTAACCTCTCTGGGTTTCAGTGTTTGGATTTGTTAAATAGCAGTAGCCTCATCAATTTCAGAGCATGTGAGGATTAAATGAAATCATATATGTAAATGTCCACAAGAGTGTCTGGCACACAGCAGGTGTGCATTTTGTGTTGGTGCAGGATCCAAGCAAGCCTCCCTCAAAACCCTAACCCAAATAGAAAGAAACAGCTGGCTGTTTATAAACTTCATGGCTGCTCTGCCTCCTGCCCCGAGATTGCTAAACACAGCAGAGCTTTTTAAACATAACACACAACTCCTTTCTCCTATTAATCAGATGTGTTTAAACTAAAGCGGCATTCTTCCCATCTCAGCATGACACTGAGGTAAGGTTGGATTGTGGGCTTTATAGCATCGCAGTGTGCCACTCCTGTACATTATGCTGCTTCTCTCTGAGGGAAAAAGAGAAAACCTGGCTTGTGGCTTTGGTAAAGTTACTACGATAGTCAAGAAAATAGACCTATAAAGCATTGGCAAACCTGTGGAACTCAGACAGGTTTAAGATGAACACAGTGGTGTCCTTTAAGACACGCGGATCACAGAATCGTGAAATTCTAGTGCCAAGAAAGGTCTGGAGAGATCATTTCTCTCAGCACTCTCATTGTGCAAATGAGAAAGCAATGAAAAAGGAAGTTTCCCCCATTGTTGGAATAAGGCAGGCAGGCGCGTGCATGCACGTACGCACATGTGCGCGCGCGCACACACACACACACACACACACACACACACACACACACACTCCATCCCAACAGGAAACTACAGGTAAAGAAAGAGGATAGAAAAAAAGATCAAGATATCATTGAATGCAAAAAGTTAAGAGTAACACAATAAAAAGATATAATGTCACATCCAAAGCCACAGCGTTGATCAGAAAGAAAAAACAGAGTAAAATCTGCATTCTATTGTCTCCATAAGAAATCTGGATTTAAATTCAAGTTCCACAAAATTAGTTCTGCAGGTAGCACATAATTATGTGGTTCCTATCTCCTCTATAATTTTCAAGTCCTAGAAAGTAAAACTATAAAAAATGACCTTAAAAGTAGGTCTCCATTTCTAGAGCTAAAGATTGTTGTCCTAAAAATGACTTGATTCTTCTCAGTATAAACCAGATTAAAAATTCTAGTTTCTGGTGGACACTGAGCATAGAAATGTTTGAATTGTATACAACTCATTTACTACCAATGGGATCTAATTCTGAATTTCTAAAGGGTCTCAGAATATTTCTTGGAAACCTCTCCATGTTTATTTCATAAGATCTCTGAGATTCTAAGTGGTTTGTTATAATCTGTGCTCCCTGGTTAAAATTTGCCTGGCATGGGTTTCTAGCTAAGGAGACACTTATCTTAAGTCATAAGCTGACTGTCACAGGCTATCTTCTTCTAGTGCACGAACAAAAAAATATTCATTAAAGTTTTCTCATCGACATTTTCCCAAAGAAGTAGTAGTTGAATGCAGCAGCCCCAGGAAGACTACTATCTATCCACAGATAGAGAAATGTGAGGACCAATTGATACACATCTTTTTAACCCCAATCTACCACCTAGGAACATTGCAGGAGGTGTTCGAAGAGGGCAGCATTGTCATTAAAATATTTCTCATAACATATTTAACCTGTACACAGTGATTCACAAGGGGCAAAGCACAACTGGTTTAAGCTTCCATACAATTCTGTGTATATGTATGGTATTATTATCACTATTCCCAGTTTGAAGATGAAGTTGAGTCTTAAGTCAAGTGACTTGCCCAGGTTCACAAACCACAAAGATTAAGGCTATTTCCTCCACTTGTAAATCCTGTGGTTGATTGGTCCCACCCCTCCAACGCTACCCTATCCATTAGAACTCCATTATTATTCATCTTTTATTCTCATTAGCACACATTCTCATAACTATTTATTTAGAAGTAACTGAACATAGAAACAAACAAAAACATTCATTCTTTCCCCAAAGAGTTAAAGAACTTACTTTGGATTTATAATAACCAGAGCTCCATAATTTACAATGTTTTCTCAATCATCTCACCTAAGCATTATGATTCTATCATGAAGGAGACAAGCTGCTGCCTGTTGATATTTTAAAATGAACTTCTATAAGATGTATATATTTTAAGATGAACTTCTATATATTTTAAGATGAACTTCTAAAAATCCAAGAGAAAAATAATAAAACTGACACTTTTTTAAAGGACTTATATATTTTTTTTAACCTGCCCAAAAATGTAGTCATTTGTACTTACTCTGTTTTTCTTTAGTTGAGAATGGAAAGAGAAAAAAGTTGGTGGTGTGTGACTCAGGAAAGGAAAAGAACCTGCAACTGCAAGTCCTAAAGGAAATCAGTGGGAGGGCGGGGAGGGCTGAGAGGGGTGTCAGAATTTAGGTAAGGAAGCCCTGGGGTAGGGACCGGAGACTGTCCGCAGAGCTCCTGTATAGACAGGATTCACCTACATGCACCTTGAGTCAGGACTCCATCACAGCACATGAACTGAGATGAAAGAAACATAAATTTTAACCAAATCTACTGTTGCTGTTAACCTAGATATATGTAAATGGGATTTTTCTTATTGAGGCACCATTTTATAATTTCAAAAAATGCTTCCATAGTCACTGAGGTTTCATTTTGCCATTCTGGAGATTTAGCAGATATTCACTGAATGGTACAGATTTACTTTTGTCACAAGCAGTGAGTTCCTGGATCAAGGGGAGGGTTAGGATGGTATATCCTCAAAATTCACATGTTGAAGCCCTATACTCTGGTGCCTCAATATGTGACTATATTTGGAAACAGGACTTTTAAGGAGATTATTAAAAGAAAAATAAGCCCTTAGGAAGGGTCCTAATCCAATTGCATGTATGTCCATCTAAGAAGAGAAAATTCAGATACACAAAGACACCAGGGATGCAAAAACACAGAGGAAAGATAACATAAAGACCCAGTGAGAAATGACCATCTATGAACCAAGGAGACAGGTCTCAGAAGAAACCAAACTTGCTGATACCTTGATCTTGGACTTCCAGCCTTCAGACCCAGGACTAAATAAATCTCTCCTATTTAAACCAACCAATGTGTGGTATTTTGTAACTGCAGTGCTAGAAAAATAATACTAGGAGAAAACTATAAGTCCAAGGTTCATCTTCCAAGACTTGCCTCCCTCCCAGGTCACCCAGGGTCCTCGAGAAGCAAACTCTCCCAGATTTGATAAACCAATTCACATGTAAAATGAAATATATTAACCTGTTCCAGATTAAAAACTGATATTAAAGGAATAAAGTTCTTACTAGGCAATTCTCTCCATCAGCCAGTTTGGTGAAGGGTTTTATTCCCCACCTTAAAGGAAATTGTTCTATCTCCTCTCCTCCCCCCTGTGCTATGGAAGCCTTCACCTCTACCCTACCCAAGCACACGCTAGGAATCCTAAAGAAACTACACTAGGATATTATAATCTTCCCATAAGGGCCTTTCCAGAACAAGATTATCTCCAGACCCACCACTTGCCAGCAAATTTTAGAGAAGAAAAACAATGCGGAGAAAGGACAGAGAGAGAAGGAGAAACCAATTTAATTAATTCATCACCAAGGCCAAAGACATATAAATCTTATCATTTTATCTGTCTACCAACACTCTGAATTATTCAATGTACCAAATCCCCAGAAGGAAAGCAGAGAAAAAGTGGCTAGAAAGCAGCTGGCTGAAAGAAGAAAGTGCTCAAGAGATCAGAACAGAACAAGCAACCCGGCTGAGAACACTCTGAGGAGGGTCTTTGTGATAAGGAATGGAACACAAAATTTCTTCCAAGGATTCCTGACTCCTGTGCACACGCAGGATAACCACCACCACTTCTGCTAAGATGGTGTGAGGGGACTTCTTCTGCCCCACCCCATCCCTAGACATGCACACACTCTAGTTTCTGAGCAAAAGGCCTTCCTCCAAATTTAGACCACATGTTCCCTTTCAAAGTAAGTTTTCCAAGAGTTCTATATCCTCACTTAGTTCCACCAAATGTCTGAAGTAGTCAGGAAAGTATGCTATTTTGTGGAAGATAAAAATAGAAGGTACATACAAAACCTAGAATCCTCAGAGAAGCCTCCTTTTAAAATGATAAATATTAAATTATTTTTCAGGCAAATGAATACTGGAGTTCCAAAAGCTGAGAGAGAAGGGGGAAAAATAATAATAAGAAAAAAAAAATTCCTTTAACAAAGTGAAGGCTGGTGAACAAACTTTACTATTTATGATTTCTACCACTTAACTACTTATCACTTTGATAAACATGGAAGTGTGGAAAGTATGGAAACAAAGCATATAGAATTAAAACCGAGGATCAAAAATACTCTGGAGGAATATTTTGAATACCAGGAGAAAATAAATTGCATTTTACAAAGAACATTTTTTATTTTACAGTTATATTAATTAATTTGACTTGGTATGTGGATTCCCCCTCCCCTTGTACTTTTTGAAAATATAGAAGCACTTGTGTGTCTCATCATAACCCACATGCTTCTAAAATGATTCCTAACTGAATACCCAATATCATATTTGGTTCTGGATCCTTTGCAGATAGGAAGTGCTCAATCAGTGTTAACTGAGTGACAGTAGAAGACAGCATGAAGGGCTAGGGGACCTACGAGAAGGGAATGCACAATGAGGAAATGGGTACTAGATTTCTGTTGGGAAGGAGGTTTATTCTATCCTGAAACACAGTCCTAACCCAAGACTGTTGGGCATACACCAGGCAGGTGTGATCTTTTTTAATTCCCAACTCACCAAGGAATTCAGCTTCCTCTAGGCCATCCTGGGACAGACTTTGGGCAAATCCATAACAATCAATTTTCTAAAGATCAGCACCAAGTGTGGGTTAGAGAAGGGGTGAAATGCAGCTGTTTTAGCCTGGTGAATCTCATTATAGAATGGGACGGCTAGGAAGGGGGGATGATGGTGATCAACAGCAGCTCTGAGGATTTTTGGCCTCTCGGGAAATGAGCAACAGGAGAAACAGTAGTTTAAAAAACTCTCCAGTCCAAAGAAGGTTCTTGGATTCCAGACTCTAGTTTTAGTTTTATACCAGAATGAAGGGCAGACAATAGAAAGCATTGCCTTTGAGTGAAGTTCCTGGTAAAGCAACAGAAACGACCCTGTCTCCTGGAGCTGTGCCTCCTACCACCTCCACCAAAAGATTTTCCAAAACAATTGCTATTAACTAGGCCTTTGTCTTGGACTAAGGGAGAGCAAGTGCACTCCAAGAAAGACTGAAAGGTGCATTAGCAAAGCTCTGTGGGGCCTCTGGGTCTTTTTAGTTAGAGATGCAAAAGGTCACAGCTGGGATGCGGGAAGGCAGCCAGAGGTTGGGGCATCTTGTTAATTGCTGCTGGTCTTGATTTCAAACTCAAAAACATTAATTAAATATGCACGGAGACTACTTAATATAGATGCATTCACTCTCCAAGCCCCAAATCAATGGGGTAGGACTTACTGAAAGAGGATACTGAAGAGTTGAATTCATGAGCTTTCTTATCTTAGCCATGCCAGACTCTGGAGTTCACTGCATTCTGCAGCTCTGGTGGATCTGAGGGCCCCTTCTGGGGTATATGCCCATTTGCTTAGTTTGTTCTCCTTTTCCATCACACTGAATCTCATCAGTTGCAGGTTAATGAGAAAGTAGAATAAAACACAGTCAAAAAAGATTTACAGGATGCTGAGCAACCAATCCTTAAAGAAATCATGTAAGTGTTCAACCCCTTTAGGAGAGGTGGGGAGAAGCATGGAGAGAGACTGACCTAGGAATCCCAGGGAAGTACTGTTCTGCAAATTCCATCACTTACTAGTAGCTGCCTTTAACTGTGTACATGCTGAACAAAACCCAGCAAGACCCTGCCAGCCTATAACCTCTAACTAATGCATAATCTTCATCTCCCTGCTGATCATTTACACTAATTAGCAAAATTTAGCTAATTATCGCTAAGCGTTTCCGTGTTTAATTATGGCTATTAGTAATAGCCTGTCTGGCTTCCCCATCTCCCTCTTTTTCTTTCCTACCCCCTCCCCCAACCTGTTTTCCTAAGTTTCCATTTCAATGAAATTGCTTTTTTCGTGGACCTGTTCCTTTCCTACATTACTTATTCTATTCTATTTTTATTTTATTTTTTTGAGAGAAAGAGTCTACACCAGACCCAGTAGGAGTCACAGATAATAGTCACCAGATCAGTATCAAGCCTTTGAGTAGTCCCTCTTCCCCATGAACCCATTCTACCAACCGTACAAGCTCTGAGCTGCCTGACCAATGCATCAAATAAAATTTAAAGAAAGAGCCAGAGTATGCATTGGCATTTTTCTCAGGGTGCTTCTACTTCATACTACAGATAGCACAGAGCAGCAGCCCACAGCTCGGAGGCAGTGGAAAGAATCAACTTTGGAACAGGGTTTGCATACTACAGGTCTTCAATATACAAGCAAGGCAGGGACCCTAGTGTGGTCCTACTCATGCTCTCTGGAGACTGCCCCTGCAGTCTCTCTCTGTTTCCTATTCCCCTCATCATCAGAATGTAGTGCATAGTAAACAAATGAAGCTAGCTCCTTTCTTTAGAACAGTTTACTACAGCAAGCTCCTACCTCAACCGCAGACATCACCCTTTTAGAGGCAACCTGCTCAGAGCTGAATATATTTTTAAGAACCACAGACCTCTTCCTTTCATAGCTATGCAGGACAGTTCAGAGCAAAACAGGGCATACCTGTGTTGTGGGGAGGAGCCCATTCATTCTGCCTTTAATTGAAAGACCATTTGCATAAATGGTGGAATCAAAGTTACTATCATTTACACTTGGGTGAAGTATAAATGGACAGCCTTATACATATTGCTTCCTATCTGGTAGCTAGCAATATTAGATGCTCAGTTTTAGAGATCCCTGCTTTTTCAACTGACATGGGCAAACATGAAGCTGCCAAATTGAACAATAATGGCCTCTGGTTATTAATTACATTTTCTGCCTTCCTATACTCAGCTACTTTCCCCTGACCTTTACCACACAGACAACTTCACAGCAGTTCAATCAACTTCAGACTGAAGACTGAACGATGCCTGCTATCTGCTATTTCTCCACAACTAGCTCTCCAACGAGACCAGAGAAAGGAAGGGTAAAAGCAAGGTGAATGAATGATTTCTCAACGTGTAGCACAGGAACTTGTCTAAGTTGTGTGTCATCAAGCGGGGTGAGGGTTGCAAAGGAGAGGGGGGTGTTTGTGCAGTTATGCTGGAAGGAGCTAAGGAGAGGAGAACCCTTCAGAGAAGAGTGGGCAACGCCAGCCTTTAAGAGAAAGTGGAAATTTTCTTCCCTCATGCACATGCGATGCTATTTATCATTCTAAATTCAATTTTGTATGCTTTTCCCACCCTTGACACTACTGAAAGACGAGTGGGTTAAGGAATTGCTATGCCCCATTAAAAGGATAAAGAGCAGAGAGACCCACCGTGCCCTCCTCGAAGGGAAACAGGGGAGCGATAGATAGAAATAGGCACTGAGTGATGCTTGCTGCCATGGAAATGGTGCTCGTGCTGTGAGTGAGACCCCGGCGAGGAAGAGGAGGAGGAGGAAGCTACATTAGAGGAACTCCACACAGAGCTGACGATACATCCCCAGAAGAGGGACCAGATTCCAAGCGTCCAGGCTGGCCGGCGGGGAGGGCTCCGTCTCGCGTGGATTCTCAGGTGCATGGTCAACGCACTGGACCACTACAGATGGGCAGTTTAAATTCCAGCCAGTGACGAATAATGAAGTTCATGATGCCCAGGGGCCCATCATACTGAGAGGAAGAGTTGCCCGATTTGGGGAAAAGGGAAACAATAAGAGCTTTCAAGAAAACTGATGATGAATCAGTTAAAAAAAAAAAAAAAAAAAGATAAAAGACAAAGCCCCCTTTCCTGGAGCTGAAATTAGGACGCCAGAGTCCACCCAGGTAGAGCAAACCTCCTAGGGAGCCCCTGCATGCCACACATGTCAGGGGAGGACCGACGAGGCTTCCTCCTGATCTCTAGGCACCTTGGGTCTGATGACTTAACTGCACACTCCGAGAAGCCACACAGGAAAGGTGGAAACGAAGAAAGAGGAGGAAGCAGCAGGAGACCCAAGTAGGTTCAAGCTAGTTTATCCCAACATCCAAGGAGTTTGAACATTTTTTTTTCCTCTTTCGACTTCCATGAGATGCAATGCAGAACTGCCAGGCAAACGGGGGCTGCAGGTAGAAGAGTTCTCGTGTTCCTGAGAGTCGAGGCGGAAGGGCGCGGAGGCTGTTAACCCTGCGCTTTCTGGAGGAGCGCCACGGAGCAACCGCCTGCTTCCTGGGTTCCCAACTGGATGAAAAGAAGACAGCAGCAGCAGCAGCCAGAGGAAGAGAACAAGAAGGACCGGAGGGAAAGAGCGCGGAGCAGCCACCCAAACCAATGTGGCACGAGGCGGAGGGAGGTGGGTGGGCGCAATCAGGGGAAGCGAGAGAGGAGGTGCCCTGCAGGCGGCAGAGGTGGCCCAAAGGCGGGCGGGAGCCTGCAAAGTACGCGGAACAGGGAGGCACAGGTGAAGTGAAGCGAGGAGTTGGGGAGCCAAATTCACAAATGGGCAAGTCATATGCAAATAGCGCACTCCTGAGAGCAAATCAGTGCAGCCCGAGCGCTCTGCCGAGGGACTGGCTGGCTCGGAGGAGGGAGGGGCCCGAGCGACCCGGAATCCCGGCCCTCCCCATTCAAGTACACGCTCGTACACGCCTGCTAGCCTCCAGCGCACACCGCACGCCCTCTTCTCACTTTGCTCCCGCCTGGTAGTGTGTGTGTGTGCGTGCTCCTGCGCGGGTGTGAGTGAGACCCACAGGACTGACTGCACCTTCTTTATCACCCTTCCTCTGCCCCTTTGCCAGGCGCATGCAACCAAACTCGCGCGGTTAAGGCGCCTTTCACAATTTTAAAAGAAAAATACAGGCGGCGGCTGCTAAGGCAGAAGTGGCACCAAACGGAAGTAAAAATAACCCCCTTAAGTCAGCAGGAGCGCCGAGCTGCTGCAGGCTATTGGGCCGCGTGCACACTCCTCCCCGCCTGGTGGCCGGCTGGGGCAGACAATTTTCAGGCGTGTGTCTCTCTGAACCGAGATACTCAAGGCCCCACCAGCGGGGTGAAAGGAGGGAATCCGATCTGTGTCCTGGTTCTCGAAAGTGAAGTTGATGGGGTAGCCCAGAGACCCCGGAGTGAAGGGGTCGGAGACTGGCGGCCCTTTGATCGTAGAAGGAGACTTTCACCCCAGATGGTCATGAAACTCTTGGAATTCAAGACTCAGGGGTTGGTGCTGGAGCTGGTAATGCTGGTCAAAGTACTTAAGGAGGGGCGAGGGTCCTAGGTCGGTGGATGGGAAGAGGGATGGCTGGTCTGTCCAGGATCTGTCACGGAGGTACTGCCCCAGGGGGGTGAATTATCTACGGGCGCTGGGCACCAAATAGAGCATGGTGTTTGCATTGAGGCTGAACCTGCAGAGCCCCAGTGGCAGCGCCTGCCCTGGCCATCTGTGACTCCAGGATGGAGCAAGGATATTCTGGACAGGAGGTTTTCACCTCTCCACTAGGCGTGCTGAGTGAGAGAAGCGAACTGAAGGCGCATCCCTGGCCTGGTGCTTTTCTACTTGGTTCTTGCTGGCTTTGATTTCCACCTAAGCACTTATCTTCATTCAAAGTCCATTAAGTCTGGGGGGAGGTAGGGATAGATGCTGGAGGAATACTTGCTAGATACATCAAATCCAGTATATTTAAGTGGCATCTTTAAAAACAATGCTTATAGCACCAATTATATGCTTACAACACCTGTTATGTAATTCCTGCTCTCATTTCAACACCCGCCCCAACCACCACCAAGAACAGAGATTAAGGCAGTCCTATGCACCCTTGGGACACCCCACAGAGATGATAAGGAAGTAGCTTTATGTCTCTCAAATATATCAAGATACCAAATCTATTGATGATTTGTCCTCAAAGTCAAATATCAAGTTCATTTGTAAATTTATGGTACTGCTTTAGCATGCTGGTTCTGAAGTTGATGTTCTCCTAACACTCCATGATGCCCATGGTAAATGCTGCACTGTCATCCTACCTGCCCTGGCTCTGAGCTCTAGGGTGATTCAGGATGCACAGCCTTCCATGGAGGTGGCCCTCTGGCAAGGTCTCTCTTGTCTGTGGGTGGAGACTTATATATTCAATGTCTTAAACCAGCAACGTGTAATCAGGAACATCACAGCAAGGGTGGGGGTGGTATAAGGACATTCAAACCTCAGTTTCCTCCTCTGCAAAGTGTGGATAATTCGTCCCTCCTGAGGAAGGAGTGGCTGGAGATTTTACATGAAAAAAAAAAAAAAAAAAAAAAAATATATATATATATATATATATATAACTCTGGCATAGCTCCTGACAAATATTATCAATATTCTTTGTTTATTAGGAAAATAACCTGAAGCTCCAAGAAAGTTAAGTACATGTTTAGGGTCTTGTGTTGTTATTGGTATAGTAATTAAAAAAAAAAAAAAAAAAAAAAACAATACCTTAAACATCCTCCACTAAGGCACATAATAGTTCCCATTCAACTCAGCTTTTTTTTTATTTAGTTCCCCAGAAGGGTTCCCACTGCACTTGGAACTTACTCTGATTCTATATCATGGCCTTAAAGAAATCTAGATGGCAGACTTCTGCCTAACTCTGCAGCTCCAGCTCCCACCAGACTACCCTCTAGTCACCCAGACCTTCTTTCTGCTGTTTGAATGTACCTAGCTTTTTTCCAACTCAAGGCCTCTATGGCATTACCGGTCCATCTCATCTGGAAGTATTCCCCCATTATTTTCATATGTTTAGTCCATTTTCAAATGCCACTTTCTCAGAGGTCTTCTCTGGCCCTCACTTACAATTACCCACTGCCAGTCCAGAAGGGCATTCCTCCCCTTTACTCTGTTTTCTTTCCTTCATGGCATCTGGCCATTCTGAAATTGTTTTACCTGTGTATTTATTCAGGGTCTATCTCCTTTAAACAGAAAGTAAGTATCCTGTTAAGTGAAATAAGCCGGACTCCGAGAGGCAAGCAACATACATTTTCTCTCATATGTGGAAGCTAGAGAAAAAAAAAAAAAAAAAAGAAAAAGAAAACAAAGGATTTCTTGCAAATACAAGGAAGACCAGGAGATAAAGGAGGGGGATGAGGAGGTACTGTGGATTGTGATTGATCGAATTGTGTTATATGCATGTACAAATATGCCACAATGAAACCCACTGTTTTGTGTATTTACGTATGAATTAAACAAAAAAAGATGGTAAGCTCCCGATGGCTGCATCTTTGTCTCACTATCCCCTATATCCTCTGTGTGTGGGACAATGGGTAGCATGTAGTAGGAACTCAGTATATATTTTGCTGAATGAATGAATCCAGTTAACCAATTGCCAACCTTATAATGACATGTTCTTATACTGTTTCATGGACCCATTTATCTGCCTTCAGTGACATTAATCCCCAGAGAAAAACTCTCCAAACTTGATATGTAGAACATCTACCTACTTAATGCGTTTTTTTTTCTTTCCTAAATTGGACTGAGCATTGGAGATTCTGTTTTGACTTCATCCCAAGGAATCATGGGAAGCTTAGATGGCCCTTCCAATTAATTCTCTGCTAAATAATAAAGTGAAAATAAATCCTTAATGCAGCACAAAATCTGCAAATGCTGCCGGTGTGTCACAGTTGGAACTATTCATTTTACTTGTCATACTTATAATTTATTTACTTACTTTCCACCAAATGTCAAAAGAAGTAGGTATGAATTCCAGTAAGTCAGATTCCATGTGTGGATACAGCTGACGATTGAGACCAATCAGAGGACAGATACAAAACTGGTTTATTTTACTTTTTTTCCAGTCTAAAAAACTAACCCATAATCATCCTGATAAACTGCATGTCATTCCCCCATATGTCTTATTAATAGTTTCATATGCCCCCTGTCCCTCACTCTAGTCAACACATTCCTATTTAGATTTCATTTCTAACTCCCATTCTCCTCAGGTCTATTAGACTTTACATTCCGCTGACATTTTAAATATATTTGTTTGAGATTTTTATCTCCAGTGATACCTCCTAAACACTGCCTGCAGCTAGAATCGTAGAGGAAGGATTGTCCTCACCCTTCAGCAACTGCCCTCACTCCTCCTGAGTTCTCTTCTCTAGTGTGTCCCTCAGTGACAGCACTTGGGGATCAAGTGCGCAACTACAGGATAAAGATGAGAGTCCACTTTTAACATAGAAGAGAAGCAGATTTAGAAACGTTATGCTTTGCACAGATTTAGTTGAAAAGCATAAATAATTTCACAGGAACAAGTAGGCTTTGCCCCACTTGAACAAACCCCGTTGAAATCCAAACCGGAGTCTTTGAAACCTTAAATTTCTGAATGGAATGCAGATTGTAAAAATCCACATAGCTGGATCAACTAGGTTAAAAATTGGGTTTCTCTGTTACTTGAGACTTCAGAATTTGGCATCAGAGACTTCTTTTTATGCCTCTTTTAATCTCCCTATTTTTCCCCCCTGGGGAGACTATCCCAAGGTAAAGTATGAGAATCTTGACCCTCTGCTTCTTTGCCTTGTTTTGTTCTCTGCCTCAGCTATAAAGTAGCCTAAGGAATCTTTTGGCTTCTAAAATAAGCCTCGTGCTGCATTTAAATGTGTCAGGCATCAGGAACCTAATGCAAAGATGCCCTGTCCGTCATCTCTCACAATACACTCTATCTCTGCCCATGGCTCTTCGCACTTGGACAGGCACTGACTTGCCACTTTGCTGTCAGCAGGAGATACCTGTCAAGTTCATCATTGCAGATACATCTAATATGACTGCACAGACCCAGGAAGGACAGAAAGACTGGGATAGTCTGTTCACCTGAGCCGTTAGGTGAGGACCCTCTCTTTCTCAAATTAAAGAGTAGAAATCCAGAAATCCTTACTTTCTCTATGCAGGGCTCCAAAAAGCAATTTAGGGGGAAGGACAAAAAAACCACACAACTAAACTCTCATAATGTGAAATGAAATAAAAGTCCTGAAAAAATACAGGTGACTGTTAACATGACTATAAATATATCCATGAGTTTCAGAGACACCATAAAACAGTCGAACTTTGCTTTATTAGATGTCAGTATTTTTATTTATAGCCACATAATTCATCCTTCTCCTCATTTATTTAAGAAAGCCTTTCTGCAAAAAAGCAGATTTTGATTATATTTCCATTGGGGGTATAAAATAGAAGCTTTATTCTTCTAAACATCATTCCTACACATATTTGATTTGTTTAAGAAAGGGACAATGACATCTTTGTATTACTTTGTAGTTTAGAGAATGCATATATTGCTTCTGTTTCCTTAACTTATCCTTCTTATAAACATCGATAGTTATTACTTTGTCCTCCTTGTGGCTGAAATAGGAATATCAGCAGTTTGAATGTTCAGAAAAATCTCTGCAGGAGATTTTCCAGATCTTTTGTGTTTGATCAGTGGGGTTGGGATATTTACTGCATTAGAATTTTTACACATTTCTTCAAGGACAAGAAAAATGTGATATGTTCCTTAACCAGGTTTGTTACGCCACCTGCAATTCCCCTCAGTGCTTGACAAGGATTCCACTGAGTAATAAAGGTGTTCGCAAGGTCTCATCTCATTGGGAATTTGGGTTGTGGGCTTTCCTTCCTTGCTTGCTTAATATGTGTAAGTTTACTATAAATATTTTATGTGTTTTCCCTGAAAACAGGGGTTAAAACATAAAAAAACAGACTTCTAATGGAACAGTGATTTCAGATTTAGTCATTTGTAATGAAACTTTGAGTAACCAAGAATGTTATGAGAAAATACAAAAATAGATTCTAGCTGCCCATCCCCTGTTGACTATTCTCAGATGACCTGAAGTATGTAGGCAAATAATTCCAACCCCATCAGGAAGGAATAACAGAAACAGAAGAAATAAAGTGTTCCTCAATATTAATTTCACACAGTATAAGATGATATCATATATTTGTTAGCTTAAAATGTCTAGCATTTATTAACTACAGCAGTAGTCACACGACTGATGTTTATGCAACCCTACTGAACTTGCTTTAACCTTTATGATCAGTTAAATATTAATATGTCTTATTGTTTAGTTATAGGTTATCACATGTAAACAATTACTAGAATAATTAGAATATTTCATTGTCTAGTCTAGTAATGATCATACAAAATAATTTTGTTTTTCTCCTTGTGACTTTTTCCTGTTCTGCAAAAACATGTGTAACTGCCTACCTTTTAATGTATAAAAAGCTGGCTGGGAAAAAATAAAATTTAGAACTTAGCATCCATTCCTTGAGTTTGTGTTGCTTTGTTCTCCACCTCGCCGACGCCTAGTCCATCACCTGTGACCTCTACGACCCCTGCTAGGGCTGGACCCCGGCACAGGTTCCTTTGAAGTCCAAGGGAAATTATTTTAATACGGAAGTGGATTTTTTTTCTTACACTCAAAGACAGGGCTCAATTAGTTCCTCATAGAGATTTACACTCCTGTTAGTCTCCACTAAACTTAACATTGGATATCAGAGATCTAAATTATCCATCCTCAGCACCATAACAAATCTCTATCCAGTTTTTAAGAAGCAAATAAAATGAATTATTGTTATATAATGATATAAAAAATACTTGCATTTATATACTTATAGTATAAATTGTCTAATCAAAGATTTAAAGGACATTTTGAGGGTACATAAAGATTTAGATCTTGGACTCTGGTTCTCCACTGCATAGGTTCAAATCCTCATTCCATTTATTAGCTGCTGTCAGATCCTTACTTTCTTTGCACTTTAGTTTCATCATTGTTAGGCAGAAATAATCATGCACTCTATCTAATAACTTTTTATGAGGATTTAAACAACAATATCACGCAAAGCGCACATAAACAGTACCTAGAACGTAGAAAGTAATCAATAACTGTGAATAATGATTATTGTAATTATTATCATATGATTATCCTTTTTTTTTTTGCAGATGACTGCTTTAGAGTTATCCCTGCAGATGGTATTCTCTTCTTCTTTATATAGATCTCCAGGAGAATGATTAAAGACAAAACTCCCCCAGCAGTTTCAAAGCAGAGAGTGGGAAAGCTACCCAACTCATTGGATTCTCTTTGCTCATCTTCTACAGAAGAAGGGACAGCTTCTTTATAGTCTCATTACAAGTATCCTTTAATCCAATGTCAAAATAAATTGGTCCCAGAACCAGAAAAGGTGGACTACCAAAACCCAGCATTATTTTATAATTGTTTTCCAGAATAGAGTGGAACTCTAAGGATCCAAATTTGCTTTGGGGTCTGGAAAGGCTGGCTGGTTACTTCTTGTTTCTATTTCATCATTTTCTCACTTTATTCTCTTAAAAAATAAAGTCTAATGAACTAGCCTTCCCTCCTGGAAGATGCCTTCCAAATCCTTAATAATTTCCATTGGATTTTTAGGATTCCATCATTTTTAAACAGTTTTTTTAAATTATCAAGAATGTAATTCTGAACTAACTTCTGCTCAGTACTGAAAAAAAGCAACAGCCTCTGCCCTTCTCTTGGGTGCATTTAATTCATTCCTTCCATGGATACAACATTTATGCTTACTGTGGGCAAGACACTGGGTGAAGTCCAGGAGACTCAAGTGATGAAAAAGAGATTTCAGGCCTTAGGAAGTACATGCTTTAGCAGAGGAAAAACCCCATTTAACTCACCTAAAAAGAAAAAGAAAAACATATATCCCATTCATATATACAATTTCCCAGAAACAATACGTGCTAGAATAAAGGTTAAAAAAATCACACGCACACAGAATAGATACAGAATTAGTCTGCTATAGGAAAGGAAGGAGTTGTGGGGAGGGATTCACAGACAAAGTGACATGTGAATGGAGTGTCAGAGGACTGGAGTTCAAATTCTGGGTCCACAACTCATTGGCTGTATGGTCTTGGGCAACTTACCTTCAACTCTAAGCATGCTTCCTCAAGAGTGTGATAATGAATAATCCTTACATCATGGGATGATTTTAAGGATGCAATTTAAAAGGTCTATTTGAAAAGAAGACTATATATTGATGTTCACTGTTACTATGAACCAGACTTTGAATGCTTTCAAATATGAAAAGAGGAACCTAAGCAAGGAAATCATCAAGGTGGAGAGCAATCTTCCACAGAGAGCTCCCATAAAGGGCAGGCCTTACTCTACTTTCCTCTTGTTACTTGACTTGTGAGAGCCTGAGGAACTTGAGAAGGGGTCAACCAAAAGAAAAATTTCATGGAATAAAGAAAAGCCAGAAAAGGCAAGGGAGAGAAAGAGTAAGGAAAGTGAGGAGAGAAGTGGGGAGGGGAGAAATTCATCCATTGAAATCCATTTTAATTTCTAATGCCTGAGTTTTCATACTCAGAGATGTGAAATAGATACCATAATTAATTTTTAAAAAGTTAAATTATGGCATACATAGGAAATTACCTTTGTTTTATTAATTCCATGCAGTTATTTTTCAGTTACTAAAATACCTGTTGGATCCAATTTCACAAGACTTGCTAAATTCTAGAAATATCCTAGTTCAAGCATTCACCTCATGCAAGTGTCTCCCTCACTCACTCTCCATGAAGAGTGCACACTCTAAGGTAGAGGAACAGAGATCTAAAATATATGATCACTTTCTCCTTAATAACATATGGCCTTAAATTCACCGAACAGAGAAATCTGGAAGGGGAGGAAGAAGAATGTTCGCTGATAGAAGGTACAACATATTATCTAAGCAGTTTCAGATATGTTTGCAAAATGGGTAATAAGGGCATTTCTCAGTGGTACTGAGGATTTAGCACTTTTCAAAACTAATGGTGCGGTCAGGGGTTGCTGACATGTCAGTTTATATCAAAGGTAGGAGCAAGAGGCTGTTAATAAAAATAGATAATGAAACAACATTAAGATAATATTTTAGATTGATTACATCCATGTCTTTAAAATCTACCACTTCCAATTGGACAGGCAGAATCAGTTGGTCTTTTGTGTCTTAATAAACACTGTTCTTTTAACACTTGTCACATTGCATTTACGTGATTCATAGAAAAATTAGGTAGGGAGCCAGGATCTGATCCTAAGACCAGACAGATTGAGTTCAAATCCACTATTCAGTAGCTGTGTGACCTGGGACAAGTGACCTACTCTCTGAAAAACTTTATTCTCATAAAAAAGATGCATATGATAATGTCCCACATCTTAAACTTACTACGAGTGCCAGGACCAGAAGAGATATTAAATGGGAGGTTTGTGGAATAGTATTGGGATGCATTTAATGGATGATGGAGAGAACATTTCTTCTACACCTTGGGGAAGAAGGGGGACTTCAAAATATGCAAGCATTACTTAAAAAGAAGAATTTTCCAACTTTTGGAGCCTATATAAAAATCAGAAGGGATGCCTTACAAGGAATTGAGCCTTCCATCACAGGAAATATTCAAGCAATAGATTTCTGTTTTTTTTTTTTTTAAAAAAAAACTTTGAAGTGAGAGGATAGGGTATACGACTTCTAATTTTACTTTCACATTTAAAATGTGATTGATTAAGTTTCCTTTTGGAATTTATCTCTGCCCTCTACATTTGCATTTACTCAAATATTATCTCTTGGGCTTATTTTGAAGTCCAAATACAAATCCTGGATGTTATAAAGAATAAAACCTGCCTCCATCTATTGAAACTTCATGCACTGTGGCTAGGAAACTTAGGCTTCTGTAAAATCAATCCAAATTAAGCAATATTGTTGTACTAGAACTCCATTTTTTCATTATTGCATGCAGTACAAGTTATCTCTAGACTTATTAACAATTCCATGTTTCTATTTTAAATACCACAACTCTTTTTTTTTTTTTCCTACTAGCAACACCTACACAACTGCTGTTCTTGTGATCTAAGAGGGCAGTTTTCATTGGTGAAGAGTTCATAGCTATGGGAAGAATATGATGACTTGCTTACCCTATTGTCCCCTACCACTCCACAGGAAATCTTGGTGGACTAAACATAAATAAAAATGTATTGCTTTAAATACAGATATGTAGCTTGAAAAACCTGGGACAGAAAGAAGAACTTCTTTCCTCTTTCTAACCAACACAAGGCCACCCCTCCCCAGTTGCTGATACAGACAAGAAATAGAACTACCATACCCTGAAATCAGTCAGTATTCTAATTAATGTACATCACAAATGTTAACCAATGTAAAAACAATATGAAAAAGTTATTTTCAGACAAAATGAACCTTTCTACCAAAAACATCATTACATCCTCAGGAAAATGATTAACATAAGAGACACAATGATCCTGGACATGTATGCAACTAATAATACAGTCTCCAGATATATAAAGCCCAGATTGATAGATTGAAAAAAGAAAAGACAAAGCCATGATAAAAAGAACTCCACAGTGCTGCGTGCCTGTAATCCCAGTTGCTTGGGAGGCTGAGGCATAAGGATCACAAATTCAAAGTCAGTCTCAGCGATGGCAAGGTGCTAAGCAACTCTGTGAGACCCTGTCTCTAAATAAAATATAAAATAGGGCTGGGGATATAGCTCAGTGGTTGAGTGCCCCTGAGTTTAATCCCCAGTACCAAAACAAAACAAAACAAAACAAAACAAAAAAACCAACAACAAAACTCCACTAAAATATATAAATATATGCTCCCTTAGAATAGATGTTTTGGTTCTTTGATCATTCATTCACTGCTCATTCTCCAGGATGTAGAATAATGTTTAATCCATGTTAAACATGTATTAAAATTTGTTGAATAAATTTACTATATTCCCTTTAAAGCTAATAGGATAAATTGGGAAAATAAGTAGCAAGGCCATAGCTAATTTAAATAGCATAATTAGCGGGCCAAAAATAATGGATTTATCTGTAACCCTGAATAGAAAACTTTCAGTTCCATCCTTTCAAGGACACATGGAACATAAGGCAAAAAGGACAAATACTGAGGAATCAATAATTACATTCCATCATCTGCCTACAATGAATACCAATTTAAGACAGTTACAAAAAAAAAAAACATAAAATTTGTGATTAAAAAAACTAAATGACAACTCATCAATGAAATGAGATTCTTTCTCTTAAATATACGTTCATATGTGCTTGCAAAACAGTTCTATGCACTTAATTATAACCCCCAGTATACAATGGAATATTAGTGTGATATTTCTAGAAAGGAAACTATAACCTAATTATTCTCTGGTTCTCTCCTTTTGTTTTCCTATAACTGTATTCCTCACAGGTTCCCCTACATCCATGCAAAAATACTTGGTCTGTGATGAAATGTAACATGACATGCAAACAATGGTCTCAGTGTTGGCTAGTAGATAACAGGTTACCGATCCCTTGTGCTGCCCTGTATAACACTGAAAGTAAAAAAGAAAAGTTTCACATAGCTTTCATTTGCATATATGAACATGAAATGATACCCAAAGCATTTTCATGAGATATTGGTATTTATTACATTGAGCAATTTAGACTTTGGAAATTATAAAAACCTTGACTTCACTAACTGAAAATAAGAAATTCAACAGAGGATTACGTTAAATTAGTGGTTAATACATAATACATTCCATATTCAGATACCATGTTGCTGTTCATAAAGCTGTTAGAGTCTTAGAAGATACAAATAAAAAAAGTTTACTCATGCGTTCCTGTTACAAATGAAGCCAAAATTCTGTTTTTCCCAGAAGCTTCTCCTTTCCTTTTGGAGGTCACGGTGACTCCTTGAAACATTTACACTATCCTTGTTACTATTTGATAAATAGAAACAATATCCATTTCCTAAGATTTCTAGTCTTCACTCCCAAAACCATGATCCTGACAAAACCAATTATAATTTTAAAATGTACCACCCAACCTGGGAACTGAAATAGCACGAAAATGCATCTGTGTTCTTTGAGTTTTGATCCTCTGAAAGTGAAACTCCTAGAAACAATATCCCATAAGAGAACTTTGATATGATCACTACCATCTGTAACAATGAGGAGCATGAAAGCTTTCCTTTCAACTACAAGAGAAAGTCACAGAAGGAGAAGAAAAACACATGTATATAAGGCTTACAGCCAGAGAGAAATCAGAGGGAAAGTTACATCGTAATGTTGTCCCTTTAAATCAGATTTTGAACTAATAAAGAAGGGCCTCTGTTATGTAGGGTTTCCAGTGAAGGTTTACTATAGAGTGGATGGAAGACACATTCACAGTCAACTTTATAAATAAAAATACCTGGATTTCAGTCCTTGGATCTACTATTAATTGTCAGGCATGAGGTAACTCACTTAACCAAAGGCTGTCTCAGATAGTCTCATATTTTTAAAATTTTAATGTTTATAGTAGAAATTGAAGCTAAAGAACTGCATGACTTTGCAATAAGAATTGCCTTTAGGAGTACTTGTACCTCCTGTTTATTTCCCCACCACACCTTTGTCCTGCCTGACTTGACCAATCACCCACTTGTTGATTTCAAGTAAATGAATACATATGACCAAGTATTTACTGTGGATTCCCAGGGAATCAAAAAGAGTTCCCAAGGGAAGGATGAAAGAGGAAAGGGAGAGCAGAAGTCTCTAGCAGTAAATGTCTGAGCCCAATTCAGGCACAGAGTGAGCCTTTTCATCCCGGGGAGTATGGAGTGGGAGTGAAGCATCACAGAGGGAGTCATTGTGCCTGATAGATGTAATTTCCTAAAATGCATACCTTGCCAGTGTGCAGGAGATGAGTGGAAAGAAAGGTCAGTGCCTCACAAGCAAAAAGGACAAAAGTATGCTGCCGGGCGACGCTGTACATTCCTAGTAGGTCTGAAACATCACTAACTCACAGACTTACTCATTACTAGGTTAATTAAACAGCCATAGTGCCATGTTGAAGCCTTAGGAATAAGAACATCCAGCAATTTTCTAATCCTCCTCCTGACATGTCTCTCCTTGAGCTCCGGATGGTACTAGGGAGCTGGGGTGAGGTGTCGAATGGCTCTTGCTTTGGAAGTTACTCAGCAGGTGGTGGTTACTAAATGTGGCACTGGGGGAGCAATAATAAATAAACACACAAAAACTACAAGAAAGTCTTGGCCTTTTCTTCTCAGCCCCCGCTCTCCCACCACAATTAAAGAACATTCAGAAATAGCAGAAATAGCAATCCCCAATGGCCCCCACCCCACTTACCAGATGTGGAAGAGGCTCATGGTTGCTTACATCATGAGAAGATGGTTACATGCATGACTCAAAGGAAAATACAAACGAAGAACACTTATAAGTTATTAAAATGTCTTGTCCCCTAACTCACTCCATCGCCCAGGAAGTACACTTGATCCAGTGCCCTTGATAACGAATTTCAGAGTAACTCTATAAGGAGATAGGGTTGTTAAAGATGTAACTGAGGTTAAATGTGATCATGAGAGCAGGCCCCAATCCAACAGTGTTAGTGTCCTTATAGGAAGAGGAAGAGACACAAGCTAGATATAGACTCAGGAAAATAAATAAATAAGGGCCATGTGAGGACGCAGAGTGGTAGTCACCTGCGAGTAAATGGTGAAGACACCTAAGGGGCAACCTAAACTTCTAGCTCCTTATCTTGGGCTTCTAGTCTCCAAAGTTTAAATTCAGATTTTTTTAAGCCACCTTGTCTGTAGTAGTTTTGTAATTACAGTTCAACAATGACTTTTTTGAAATTAGAGAAATTCAGATCCAAAAAGAATCTAAGAACTCATGTGGCCCAAGGGTTCTTAGCTTGGAGCTTAAGGAACAGCTAAAATGAAGGCTGCCTCTTGGTCCCCCTCCATGGGGATGTCATTTGCTTTGAGGCCTGTGTGAATGGCACCCCTCAGAGTTGTGTAGTGCATAACTTCTATGCTCTGAAAACGGTCTGTGAAACTTCTTCCTAAAGATATATTCAATTTCATTGGCAAATGTACTTTTTCCGCAAAGAAGATCCAAAGGTTTTGAGATTATGAAACAGGTTTGTGACACCCAGAAATTTAAGAACCATTTATAACTTCAAGTTCCTCATTTTATAGATCCCATTTATGGAACCCAGGGTAAACTGAATCCTAGAAAAGAATATTGGTCCCAAAAGATCCGAATTTCTTGCCTACTAATAAGTTATCAAACCGTGTTTTCATAGGAATTCAGCATTATAGCTGAGCTCAGCTTGGACAGAGATGTTTTTCAACTTTCCAAAGTGTGTCGATATATACATGATATACAAATTTTAGCATCTTCATTTAGATATTTGGATTGGTAATGTTTGTTTAGCTTATGAGTTACTTAGTATATGTTATATAGATGTGGGACTCTAGGGATGACAGGATGGAGTTGATAAGAGAATCCACAAAGGATGCTATTTAAAGCTCTAAATTATAGCTTCTAAATTGCTAGGAAAGTCAATATGAAGTCTTTGTGTCCTTTCACTTGAGGAATGGTCAAAAGGCAGTGAGGGACTTGAATTCCATTTCCTAGTAGATGATCATTTAGACTGACTTCCAGCAAATAGGCCAGAGAAAGCACAATACACACACTCACATACACATAGTCAAAGTGTCAATCTTCTAACCTCCAAGTGCAGAGATCTAGCAGACTGAGCCCTGGCAATAGCTACATAGGCAGACCCTAAGAGCAGACAGGAAGTGGAGGCTGAGTGCTTGCCCCCTCCTCCCTCGTTTCATACCTAGTAGTGCTGATATCGACCCAGGAATCTCCACTTTCTCCAAGCCTCTGTAAATGTCAATAGTCATTTGCCTTTGAAACACGGACTTGCTTTGAAGGGCCTCTACATGCGTAATTCCAGGTTAATGTGGCCACCCCCCTGTCTGCACTTTTGGTCTCCTTTAATTCCTAAAACAGAAATAGGCATTTCAAACTTTAATACAAACTCTATGCTTTTGATGAGCATTTGGAAAAATGATTTTTCTTCCTCTTCTTTCCCTCTTCTCCTTTTTCTTCCTTTTCTTTTCTTTTCTTTTTTTTTTTTTTTTTTTTTTTTTCCTTGTATCTCAGAATTCAGGGAGCAGAAATCAGCCCCAACCTTACCATCGATATGTCAGGGCTTTACAAGCTTAGGAAGAAATTTAAGAATTGGTCATTTCACTTTTTCTTTTAAGGAAAGTTGTGGGCCAGGCGCAGGGGTCAGAGAACAGGGGCTTATGATTGCTTTATGAAATACGGACTGACCCCAGACTTTTACACAATCTACTTTATATGATGTATGAACCAACACTGTGAGCCTCCTCATTTCCTCTAAAACTCACTAGCTTGAGTTTCCTCCTTCTGATGCCTGAGATACCTAGAAACACACCTGAGCTCCAAAGACCTGCTTCCCTCCTCCCTCCCACCTCTGAGAGTCATATAATGAATGAGTGGGGTGCATTTGGGCAAGGGAGCAGCAAAAAAGGGGAAAGTAAGACTCATGATGACTAGCCCCAAAACCATAGACCACTCCTTCTGACCACTAGAGCTACAACTTGCCCACAGGTTTGGGTCTCAGTAGCAGCCAAGGAGAAGATGATTATTCTGAAAGGTATACCATTGCTTCTCATCCCCTTCTAACTTTCTCTTCTATAGGCTCTTCTCTCATATTTCTCTGGCATTCTCCCTACCTCTGATTTTGATCTCACCTCTTAGACTACAGTTATGCTTCTCTTTCCTACGTATCAACATCAACATCATCAGGCCTGACTTACATACTTCCTCCTCCACGGAACAGCCCCAGATTCCTCGTCAGAACAAATCTCTCCTTTGCTGTGCTCTTTCTGACTCTTTAGTCTGGGACCCCACTGATGTGCTGCATGAAGGCAAATCTGCAATGTGCACCTGTCTCTTTTCCATACAGGGTACCTTGACTAGGGAGATAGCAGGTCATTCAACTTTGCTCACTTTTCTGGTTCATATGGAACTGGATACTTAGTAAAGTGTGTTGAACTGAGTTGAATTGTTCTGTTTCCTCTTTAGTAACCACCAGAGCCCTATTTCAGCTTCTATCCCTTCTCTCCTTTTGCCTTGATCCCCAGTGCTTGTATTATTTGCCTCATATATGTCTAACCCTCCTTCACCTTCTCCTAGCTGTCCACTCTAGCACTTTACCATATCCTTTTCCAGTTGAGTCATGCCCCCATCTTTTTTCTTGGCCCATGAGTTCCCTCTTAAACTCTATTGTGATCTAGAATATCAGAACAACTCTGGCAAGATAGGTGGAGGAGGAGGAGATAGGTGGTTGGGTATCCCAGACCTTGGTATCATATCTGGAATGGTGATAAATGTGTTGATGGTATCCTAAGCTAGAATTTCAAATATACCTCCCTTTATAAAACCTTACCTCTGTGACCAGGCACTCCACAATAGTAACTTTAGGCTCAGACATTGAGAACATTCTGGGTTAGTAGGCACTTGAGTTCTGGAAATAGAATGTACCATCTCTCTGGAAAAACATAACCTGAGCTCTGAGAATCTATAAAGTAGCTTTGAAACACAACCCTTTTGAAAACCGGGGCCTGCCTGCTCTTCTGTTACGCTGTGGGCGGCAAGTGGGGCGGTGGTATGACTATGATATCGGGCTTTCTATTTCTGTAATGTGTCAAGGATGCTGAGGAACTCAGCCCCCAAACTGAGAAATGCAGAATAGCACCAGATACTAAATCATGCAGAGACAATATACACCTATGTTGTGGGAGGTAGTGGGGGTGGGGTGAGGGATTTGTCAAAAACATTCTCCAACATAGGCCTCGGTGCTTTCTAACTGAGCCTAGCTTTATAGGCCTTAAAAGGGAGAGTCTCCTTTTCCTTCTTTTAAATCAATTTTTAAAATTAATATCCTTATTTTACTGTTTTATTCAGGACATGTCATCCTTCCCACCTGCCAGCACCCCAGACTTGTCTGTCATTTTATTCATTCTTACCTTATTACTGAATTGTAGCTAAAGTCTGATCAACTAGAATACAGAGAGAATACAGAGAGTTGGACTCTGAAAATATTAAGTGAATGAGTATTTGTTTATGAATAACGTAACTTGCATCTCTCTAAGGATATACTTGAGTTAGATACTTTTACACATCACCAAGGTTAGACAAGTGTGTAATAGGAAATACATTTACAAGGCATGAGGAAATTCAGGGCAACTGATGACCTGTATCATTCTACACAGAAGAGAGTTCATGCTTCATCCAAAGATACCAGAATATCAGTCTTGGACTCCATTTTTACTTGATTTTATGACTCAAGGTTGAAGAAGAAAAGCTAAGTATAAATACATAAAGGAAAAGCTAAAGCATTATTCTCTGGATGCTAGAGCCACCGTGATGTCCCCTGCAGAGAAAAGTCTTAGAAAACAGTAGAGAAGCTATAAATACTGGCAATAGAACAAAGTCTACTCTTGAAAGACAGAAGTTTTCTGCATGGGATCATGGAAAATAGAAGGTTGGAAGAAAATCCAATGCCCCCTCTCCCACAGCTGTAAATAGTAGATGAGGACGTCTGGTCCTTTGACACTGTGTTCCTTATTCAACGTCATGAACAAAAGCTCACCATCTCTGTCTCTGGTGTCCTATCAAGGCACACACTAGCACTAGGATGCTGGCCCCTTTCACAAGTGGCCACACAGTGACTACACAGGCTGTTCTTCTCTATACTGTGGCCTCTTGTCTCTTTCTGCAAAATGTCTTCACCTGGAATGCCTACAGAAAGAAAAGGTGAGGAAGAAATAAAACTCATGACCACACTGACTCTCAAGGTCAATTTGTCTGAAGGACAGCTGATCCCAGTATGTTTGACAAAACCTCTCTACTTTGTTCTGTTCCTCAAAAGGGAGAGGTGTGGGGGTTGAAGAACATACCACATCTTTTCTAGAAATGCAACCTTCACTTAATCACAAACCCTCTGTTCTCTGCCTGTTTCTCCCTGAGGTAAGCCTGATTCACACAAGATCCTAGGATGAGGAAAGCCCAATGTCATCTTCAACCAGGATGAAAGAGCTAGTTAACTAAGTTTACCCACAATGAGTCTAGAACAGAGTCCTCTTATATCATCTCCTCTGGAAGAACTGACCCTCAGAGAAATTATGACATTACATCCTTTGGAGATCCTCTAGTTACTAAGTAACTTAGTACAGCTAAGATTTAAGAAAAGGAATCAAGTCTGGGATTGTAAAAGCTGATGGAGAATAGATTTTTTTTCCAAAAATATGAGAAATCATAGTACACAAATTGATGACCCTAACATAGAAGTTTTAAGCATGATCATGGTAAGAGAACATTGTATTAGCTGGTGGGTGGGAGTAATTTACTATAAGACAGCTAAAGCGATTGATGCTACAAATTCTGAAAACTGTAAGCAAAATTTATCCTACCATTGTCTCCTAGGTATTGCTATTTAAATAGGTCAATTTAGTATGTACTTTAAGAAATGCTTCACCACTGTAATTCAAAAAACATAACAAAATAGTCATGTTTTTTTTTTTTTTTCTAATCTATTTTAGGAAAAACTGCAGAGAAAAGTTTAACATTAAACTTGAAATACTGTACCCTTTCTTGACCTGTATGTCAATTTCTCAAGCACAATATGATTATGTTATTGGGACTGCAGGTTCCTGATGTCCATCTTGCTTCATACATTTAAAATAAAATGTTACTTGTACTGAGTTTAATATAATGGCCTTTCTGAGTTATTAGGTCATATCTTTGCCTGTCTAATTTTTTCTTATTCCCTAAATGCATGAACTTATTCCCACACTTACTTTCTGAGTTTCTGAGACGCATCAGCCTCCCAATATCACACCACCACCACCTCCAACACCATCACCACCACTATCACTACCTCCACCATCACACCACCACCACCACCACTGGAGATTTAGACAATCACAGTCCAAGGAACTTGGAGCATGAGCCTCTTTAAATAGCTGACATCTGGAGGAACTATCTGATACTTGTTACTTATACTCCACTCAGCATGAACGGAGGTTGGCAGGGAATTTAGCAGCATGTCTTATTTTTAAAACATCTCACACCTCCCCCTCACCCTCCCTGACTTCAGAGAGCAGTTCCAGCAGTACACACTTAGCTCCTGCTGCATGAGCCTACCACCTTCTCCCCAGACACGCAAATGCTTTAAAAGGAGGGCCCAAGCTTTGATCTAATGCCAAGGTGAGCCACCCAAATTAAATACAAATAAAACAGCTGCCAAAAATCTCTTTATTTCATGGATAAATCAAGAAGTAAACCTCATAAACCTAAAATCAGTCAAACAGGTGTTTTCTCTCTCTCTCTCTCTCTCTCTCTCTCTCTCTCTCTCTCTCTCTCTCTCTCTCTCTCTCTCTCTCGCACACACCACATGAACCACAACATACAGGAGCACACACACATATAATGAAGCTTTAAACGTTGCTTTATAAAACTCTTCCAAACAGTTGTAACTGCTCCTCTTCTACAGGACCATCATTAGCAGGTTAAGAGAATTAAGCTGCCTTGACAAAATAATGGTATTTTTCATTCAGTTGTGACCTGAGAGAAAGACACACCTGCTTTGCTTCCAGTGAAACAGGTTGGCCAAAGATCTCCTTCTCTATTTATTCCAGCTGCAGTGAAATCAGATGAACAATCTCAGGAGCTTAGTGCTGAACATGTATGTGCTTGGAGAGCCTATGTCCCTACAGAGTAAAATATGATCTCTAATATTTGGTAGTTTTCTTGGGGCCTCAAAGACCAAATGAAACTAAGTGGACTGTGGAAATGCCAGGGGGCGCCCTACTACAGGAAATGGCACTGGTGATTTAGCACAGAGCCAGCAGAATTGGGGAGTTCCCTGAAATTGTTAACAATTGTGATAAGTGGTATTATAGAAAGTAGTGATACCCAACACTGACGAATGACAGCAGTATTATTAGGAGGAGTGCTAATGAAAACGAGTCCAACAGTTTGAGAATATTACCTTTCCTTGAAACAACTCATCGTGTTTTATGCAAATTATGTAATTCCTTATAACATTCTTTTAGGTAGCCAAACTACTATCCTGAGAGGGGTGTGTATGTGTGTGTGTGTGTGTGTGTGTGTGTGTGTATGAGAGAGAAAGAAAGAGAAGGAGAGGGGGTATAGACCAACATAAAGGAGCATGTAATACACTCTACATCCTCAAGCAATCCTGAGATGAAGCAGTATCTTTCCCTGTTTCAAAGTAGGATGTTTCCCTGTTCCAAGTGTTGGATGTGGTATTTTCTTTAATTTTTTTTTTTCAATTTGTTCTATGATGTGGTATTTTTAAAGTCTCACTTATTATGGGTTCCCACTCTCCAAGTCAGTATTCAACCCTAGAGAGTCCCAAATATTAAAAGAAATCCAACAGAATTACCCTCTGCCTCAAGTACAGAGGTTACCAATCTGAGGCAGCACTACCAATTAGCTTCTTGAGCAGAGACTTCAAATCCATCTTCTGCATAAGCAAATGTGATGCTCATTACCACAATTCCCATCTCATTGGTTTTCAGTCACCAGTCTCATTGTTCATCAATTTCATGATCCTTGCTAAATAATACAATGTTGAAAATTACATATGAGCATTCGGAGATAAACAAAGGCTAATAAGAATAATAATTAGTCTTACTTTTTACTATCTTAACTTTTACCTGTCTTAACTCTGAGAACAATTTACAGTAGCTATAATTATATACATATTGCAAAGAAGGAAACTGTGATTGAGAAGAATTAAGTAGCAAGTGTTACATAGGGTACATGGCAGGATTTGAATCTAATATCTCATCCTTTTAAGATATCACCCCCTTAACTTGTGCCCTATATTGTCTTTTAATCATGACCTATAAAACACAGATCTTGATAAGCAATCAGAATATACTAGCTGTCATCAGCTAGTCTTGTTCCTTATTGCTATGAAGACCTGGCTTATGATGGGGAAAGTTCAGAGTGCCTCCTGAATGTGGTGGAAAATTCCTTTCCAGCATTATAGAGGCTGGCAGCATTGTAGAACCAGATGGCCTGGGCCACTTCCCAATACTGTGACTTTGTGATTGTTTCTGTGCAATGAGCTTAGGAACTGAAAGAAGAGTTCAATTTCAGAGTAGGGTCAAGGAATCCAGGAAAGCTTCCAGAAAGAAGAAATAATTGAGTTGTATCTTTAAATGGTCAGTTCTGAAAGGAAGAACACCATAATTCCCTTCAGTAAAACCGGTCTTAAATCAACATTGTCCTTCTAAGACATTTTGCAACTGGCGACAAACTTGCCAAGACAAAGTACAAGAGTAAAATGAAAGAGAGGTGATATCAAAAGAAGAGAGAGAGAGAGAGAAGGAAAGAGAGAGGCAGGAAGGAGGAAGGAGGGAGGAAAGGAGCCTGTGGCAGCTAAGACAGTCTGAAGCCAGTGTGAAAATAAGCTTTGCTTGAGAGAAGGGCCCAAGTAACCTAGCTCCTCCTTGGCCTGCCTGTGTGCTCAGCCCATTTAGCACAACTTGAGCAAAGCCTGGTCAGGAAAAAAAATAAAAGAAACATGTTTAAGGTTTCACCTTATTTCTGTTTGAGTCTATAGAGCAGAAGGAGGAGGTAAAATATTGCTTTTCAATGTCTAAAATTGTTTCTGAAAAAAAAAGTCACCAAGGAACCTCATTAAGTAATGGTTTTTGCAAATGAGCTGGTTTTCCACATTACTCAAGACCAATTGCTCTGTTTTTTTTCCTTTAACAGATAACAGACGGCTGAAAGTGAGTTTCTGCCACACAATCCTTAGGATCAACTGGAATTAACAAAGTATTCTTGGCACGTCACTGCATGCCATACATTCCTGTTGACAGTGTGCTACAATAGCATGAGCCATCTTGCCAGGTCTTTTCTGTGAGCATGGCAGAGGGCACTTTGGGAACGGGGTCTTCAGATTTCCCCTAGGAGGTCATGGGGACACACATGGCTCCCAGGCCTTATTTCTCTTCTTGATTACAGGACAGGGTGGGCCAAGAGAAAATGTAGACATGAAATGTAAATAATGAGTGGTATGTTCATTCATTTTACTATTTTATATACATTATCTCATGCTGACCAAATGAGACGCAGTCCGTGAGTTGAAACTATGAATTCGACAGTGCAGTCCACATGGAGGAAAGCCACAATTTGCTTCAATGCTTGGAGCACCCACCCTGCTGATTTGAAAGAAATCTAACTTTATCCTGGGTGCTCCATTCCTAGTCTTCTTCTGTAGAATGCTCTGGGTGGGAGAAAGGCTTCTCACATCTACCGGGTTTCCAGTCTCATTCTCTGGAGGTCATGCATTACTATCCTTAAAAGAGTTTATTCTGTCCCCCATGCAGCCCCCACATCTAGACTACATCTTTAAAGGTCTTGTCCCTCTATAGTCAGTAGTAAAATATCCTCTTGTCACAATGCAGTCCTTCTGGAGACTTTTCCCATGGGAGAGCAGTAAGGCCCAAATATAAAGGTTATTTCCTTTGCAAATAACCTCTTTCCAAAAACACACTGAATGCAGTTAAAGAAGAGCCTGAGCTGTACAAACCAGACTTGAAGTCAACTCCTTTTCCTCCACAAGCTACTTCATCTAGCCAATGTGTCAGGTTGTATCTTCACTCATGGGGTTTTCTTTTAGGAATCCCAGCTTCTCTTCTTCTGGTCTAAGTTCTCTGGAGACTTTGAGTCTGTGTTATGGGACCTCAGGGGTCCCACATAAATCAGTGGCTGTGGCTGGGAAACTCTTGTGGTGTGTCCTGAACATTATCTTCACAGTTAAGGAGTTCTAATGTTCTGTGACAGGGAGGAGGCTCATCTTTCCCGAGCACAGAGGAAATGTATGTTCTAGTTCCACAAGTACATGGAAGAGTCTTGTTGTTGACTTCACCAGCCTGCAATCCTCTGAGCATTTGTCACTGCATTGAGAGGTCTCATTCACTTCTTTGGGTGAATCTTAGTTTTTTCATACCCTCTGCAATCCTATCAACTCCCCTCTTAGATCTGAAACAGTTCCTGGATACCTCTGTACACACAAATATCCTCTTTCTATTTACCTTCCCCTTTCTTCCAATCTCCAAATTGATTTTTAGGAAGCCATATATGTTAAAAGGAGATTCTGCTGCAACCTCAATAATTGACATGATAGGAATCAAGATGTCAACCACAAGATCTGACAGAAATAAGAGAAGGAATCCTGTTTTCCACATAAATATCCCTGGTAATTAAAAAGTAAAATGGCAGAAATAGATGGGGAAAAATACACACACAAATGAAAAGTAAATATATTTCAGGTTTAAGCCTGATAAGTCTGAAAGGTTCCCTCCTGAGGAGAATCCTCTATTAAGATCTTGAGAGACAAATTCAATTTCTGGTTATTATGCATTAGTGTTATGCCAATCACCTTGACATTCGGATGTACCTCATTGAAACGGAGGTGCAGGCATCTGATTTACAAACTGTAATAGACAAGACCTCTAGTCAATACAGTAGGATATGGAGTAGTCCTTGTCTTGGTTGAAGGGATTGACTACCTAGTGATATAAATTCTGGATAAGGGTGTTGTCAGGTAAGTAAAAATGAAGGTACTAGTGCAAAGAACCTGAAAAATTTCCCTTTCTCAAATTTTATCTTCCATCATCTACCACTTAAAAATGTGTTCTCCACAAGACTTTACCCTCAGTGATATTGTTTCACATTCTCTCCCTTGATGAGCCCTTGTGAATCATCCTATGGAATCAGCTATTACTTCTAAGTAAGGACCCCTGAATCAATACCTCAAATCTCATTTGTTCATCTGAGCTATAATGACCTACTGGACCTCTTCTCTATATGACCCAAACTCACCATTTTCTTTATTACTTTCCACCACTCATTATACCCCAAAACTTATTTGTGTGTTCCATACCTTAGTCACTGATGACATAATTTTTTCATTTACTCAGGCTCCAAGGTCTAAATTTGAAGTCATTGTTTGGTAGTCTCCTTCACTCTACTTATCTAAACTGTAGCATGGACTCTAGATAGCAGCACCTAAGCTCTGGCTCCTTTTTCCCATTCTCAAAGGTAGAATGCTGAGACTCTCTCAGACTAATGCAATTCTTAGCTGCCAACCCTTTTTCCTGAACAAGGACTGTTACATGCTTCCTCAGAGAAGTGTTCCTAGTGCACCGTTCACGTAATTTCAGTCCATTGAAAAAAGTCCTTACCCACTGGGTGCATAGATATAGAAAGTTCTCATTCTGCTCTATAGTTTTTCAAAATCTTCTGCAACCTAGTCCTTCCTTGTCATTTCAGCTATAGCCCTTACTGTAACTCCCCCATACTTACCATCAGAGCAGAACAAATTCCCACTTCTAGGAATTTACCCTCTGGTCTTTTCCCCCATCTTTATGCTTTGGTTGCATTATCAGAATTTACTATTTAATGGACACTGTGTCAAGTGCCAGATGTCAAAGATAAAGAAAATGATTCTTTTCTTTAAACCACATTAAGTCTATCACATATACAAATGGTTGGAAGTCTCTCAAGGACTTGCTCAAATGTTACCACCTGTGTGGAGCTGTATCATAATTCTTGGTCAGGATTTCTCTTTTCTCTGTCTTCCCTTAGCATATCGTACCTCTGTGACAGCATTTTTATGCTCTTTCTTAAACAATATATTTTTTCTGTAGTACTGAGGTTTGAATCCAGACCCTTAGGCATACTAGGCAAGTGTTCTAACACTAAGCAATAACCCCAGCCCTCTTAATTTTATGTAGAAATAGGTTTTTGCTAAATTTCCCAGACTGGCATCCAACATAAGATTGCCCTGCCTCAGCTGCCCAGGTAGCTGCAATTATAGGTATGCATCATCATGCCCAGCACCATGAGCAATATAATCACTGATAGACAAGTTGTCCCCTCCATGGGATACGTTAAAATGTATGGTGCATGGATGGGGCATGGAATCTTGAGAGATAAATTTGAGATCATTACCACTAACCAGTGAGTTCAGGGTTTTCCTAAACTGAATGAATGGATAAGGAAAATGTGACAGTGACAAAGTTTAGGAAAACCCTACCATCCATTTTCCTAAAATTCACCTCAAATTTCCCAACCTTCTCATTTTCTAGTCACTTTACCCAACTACCTTAGCTCATTTACCCACTCAGTGTTTCACATTTACCTAGTGCCTACTTTAGTTAAGATTCTTTAATACTTGACTCACAGAAGAAGGGGGATATGACAGCCCTTTTAATGTTGGTGCATAATTTATGCTTTTCACTAACTAGAAATTTTTGCCTAAGGAACAACAATAATTTAAGTGAAAAAATATTGTTATTTATTAATTCAAAATTTAAAAACAAAAAAAAAATTTATAGGCCAAGATTCCCCTCTGTTTCTGTGCATGCTTAGTGGGTTGCATATTCTTGTTTTTCTTCCAGATCCTTATTCTTCCCTTCTTTGCCCTGTTGGAGAGACTGATCCCTATAAACTATATTGACCACATCATAAAGTGGTCTTGGTCTCTGGATTCTGGTGTATTTGGGCAGAGGGCTCAGTAAGACATTGGGCATTTATTCTTCTTCCTTCTAGATTCTTCTCTGACACATTACAATGGTGCAAGTAGCTGGATTATTTTATGTAGGTTCAAAAAAATGATTGAGCCTATCCTTGTTTCTATAATCCCACTCCCTTCTTTGGCCAGGCAAAGATAAGGAAAATTAACACTTCTCAACTTCTCACATTTTCTCACCACCAAATGTTTCACTAATCCCTGCTAATGTTCTGGTCTTTGAAAATTTCCCTTCATTAACTACTTTTAATTCTTAGGGTAGACCATTTTTACTTTGGAACCCTCATGCTTTCAATTATTTTTTAATCTTTTAATTTTATTTGTTCTAATTTGTTGTACATGACAGGAGAATGCATTTATACATTTTTATAGATTATACATAAATGGAAAATAATCTCTCATTTTTCTGATTATACATATTGTAGGGTCACATTGGCCATACAGTCATATATGTACATGATGTCCTTCCCCCATTCTCCTTCCTCTCCCTTCACTCCCCTCTACCTAATATAAATTAACTCTATTCTTCCCTATCCATGACCCCCCATTTGTGAATTAGCAATGGCATATATGAGAAAATATTCATTCTTTTTGGGGGGAGGTTTGGTTTATTTTGCTTAGCATGATATTCTCTAACTCCATCCATTTACCAGCAAATGCCACAATTTCATTCTTTTTTAAAGCTGAGTAATAAAACCTGCGATATATATATATCACATTTTCTGTATCCATTCATCTATTGAAGGGTATCTAGGTTAGTTCCATAATTTAGCTACTGTGAATTGAGCTACTATAAACATTGAGGTAGCTGTGTCACTATAGCATGTTGATCTGAAGTCCTCTGGGTCATTTTCAAGTTTTTGATTTGTAATTTCTTTGGTCAGTCAACATTACTGAACCCCTACTCCATGCCAGACAGTTTAAAAGGCATTGGTTATCCATTGATGAGTGATACTTTCAGAAGGCAAGGAGAGTGTGTAACTATGGTCCACTGGAAAGGGAATGAAATGGAACAAAAGACAGCATGCCATGATGAGCCTCTTCAGTCATAGGGCATTGAATGCAACCTGAGGTATTTGAAGGGTCATTGGAAGTTTTATCTGAAGGCAGAAACTTAACCACTGGAACTTACAGACATCATTAGATCATGTGGGCTCTAGGAAGTCTACTCTGGGGACTGAAGACTTTGTTAGCACTTGAAAACATCACATGCTATGAGGAAGGTTTAGTAGTTTCATAAAACCCAATACACACACACACACACACACACACACCCCTTAAGATTTTGAAATGCAAAATAACAGGTGGAAAAATTCCCAGGTTTTGTGGGAATGAAAGACATGGGACTGAAGAGCATTGTAAATGCAAGTCAAAAAATTGAAAGTAGCTTGTTTGTATAAATAAATTAATATCATAGAAAATTATGTATATAATGTGAAAAGGGGTAGGAAATGAATGCAAAGAAAATGAAAGACAGTGAGACATCTAGATTTTTTTTTTTTTTTTTGCTGTTTTCATCTCAAATAAGACTGAGAAAGGTAAAAGAAAAAAATATTTATTTTTAAAATGGAAGAAAAAATAAGGTGATAATTTTCTGCCAGAGAAAATGTGGGAAACCTTGTTGGTCTTTCCTCGCAGAAAAATAACTGATGTGGAAAGTTGCACAGATGGAAGAGTTTGAGGAATTTGGGGAAAAAGGACTTGGGAAGTGGGAACACACACAGATTGTTACATTACTGCCTGTAAGTATGGAGATAGATATTTTGCTAATTTCTTCTTAACATCTTGTTGATTTTGTGACTTTCAATGCAGAAATGAAAAGTTAGACTGCAAGTCTTAAAGGTACAATTTTCCTCTTGGTCCATAAGTGCCATCCATTGGTAATGCATCTTCCACTGGGGATGGAGATACATAGGAAACAAGGGGAGCAGTGTTAAGTAGGAAGTATGAAAGGAAGGAAAAGACACATTATAATAAAATGTCATTGTATTACAATAGTTAACTTGTTATTTCCTTTTCATTTACTTTAGAGCATGGTTTGCAATATAGAATAGCTCCAGAATTTAATCAGTTAATAAAAAATTAAAGGAGTAGGCTGGTTCAAGAATTCAAGCATGTGCACATTTAATTGTTATTACTAGAATTGGTTATCGGCATTGGTGTGGTGGGATGATAGAAAAGGGTGGGACTGTAGCTACCCAAAGAATGTCCAAAATAATTACTAATGATCTATAGCAAGTTCTTGCCACATGGGAATGCAGGTTTGCTATTTCTATGTTTTCTTATTTTTCAAGAACAACTCATTATTTTCATTTTAATGGGACTATCCCACTTTAAAATGTTGTCTCAAAATTATTTTCCAGGCTTCTTGCTAAACAAAACTCAATCCTGTACTTCTGTGTATGCATTTATGGCATCAGACTTCAGAATGAAGCTAACTTGTGTCCTTTATGTTTTATGACCTCTATGTTGTTTGAAAATAGCTGTCATCAAAAGAAGGCCATGAGGTGAAAAAAGTCAGAAGATTGTGTGTCAAGAAAGGCTGTCCATGTACTAGAAATCACAAGGGAAACGTGAGGTCTATGCTAGATAAAGGCAAGGCTAGCCAGGTGCAGTCCACACCTGTAACCCAAAAACTCAGGAGGGAAGCAGGAGGATTATGAGTTCAAACCAAGCCTGGGCAACTTAGTAAGACCCTGTCTCAAAATAAAAATTACAAAGGGCTGGAGGTGTAACTCAGAGGTAGGGTGCCACTGGGTCCAGTCCCTAATGCCAAAATGAAAAATAAAAAAAAAAAAAATAAAATAAAATAAAGAGGAAGAAGAAGAGGAAGAGGAATGAGGAGAAGGAGGAAGCTGGATGTTTCTGGGTGGAGAGGATGGGTTTGTGTCCTCAGCACAGAGACTCATAGAGCCCCTGGACAGAGTGGATTCTATCACCTTTTGTATTAAATGCTCTCACTAAAGGTATTTTATTTGGCTTCTTGAAACTATTTCATGAGTGAGTAAAGAAGGCATGTGGAAAATTCTGGAATTGGGACTCAGCCAGTATGGCTGGATTAGATACCTAAGCTTCCTAGGCCAAAACTATCTCTGACTGGGCCAAATCGTTTTAGCAGAATGAGCAATGGAAGAAATTCAACTTTCTTTGCACTGTTGACTTTTTTATTCTAGTACCAAGAATATGCTAATTTTTGAAATGCTTCCCTTAGAGTGTCAATTGTACACTTTAAGGAAGAAAGGAATGGGAAAGATATGCCCATATTCACATACAATAATATGCAGAAAAAAATTTAAATTTGTTTTCCTCTTCTGGTTTTTGTGAACTGCTTTCAGAGGCAGGACTGTTACTTACAACAGGAATGGCAATGTTATGGGAAAACAGCTGGCTAGAACCAGAGGACTATCTGCCCTACAGCACTTCCTGTGACAGTTCCCCTGTGGGAAGCACTTTTCTCCCTCCTCCTTCCTGTCACTCCTCCCCTTTTCCCTTCTAAAATGATTCACGAACACTTTTGTGGAATGAATACTGTCCAGAGATGAAAAACCATGTACTCCAGTCTCTAGTGCTGACTAGTTCAGGTGTAGAAATTAAAGTGAACAAGGGCCAATCCGAGGAGGCAATCTGTAACACCAAGGCAATCTGTACCAGGCATGCATGCAACAGAAACAAAACTCACACCATCATCAGAAACCATGGTGTTACTCAATTCTGTTAATCAGGCATCTGTTAGATGCCAGGCACTGTGGGTTGCACAGAGCTAAGTCATTGAACTCACTCAGTTAAGATGTAGGCTTTAGCATTTGTTGTTTTACTGATGAGGAATCTGGGGTTGGGAAAGGATGGATATCCTGACCCAAATTAATGGGAGACTTTCATTCTTTCTTCTCTTCCATCTCTCTCCTTTCTCTCTCCTCTCTTATCCTTTCTTTCTCTTATAATCTCTCTGTCTTTCTCACTCTTGCACAGTCTCTCACCCTGTCTCTGCAGATTCTGATGATTTAATGATATGAAATAGGGAAAGCATGATACAAATTTTGTGGCACTATCATAACTTCTCAGTAGTTGGTGTCTGTTACTTTCTAGGCATATCAGGAAGAGCTTTTTAGGGGAGGTAGTGCCTGAACTGGAAATAACCAACATTTTTCATTTCATATAATACCTACTAGGAATTCTGTGAGACATGCATCATTAACCTCACCTTTAAAAAAAAAAAAAGAAAAGAAAAAGAAAACCCAAAGCTCTGTAAGTTTAAGTAACTAACCCAAGGCCAAAGAGATGGCAGGCTGAAGATGTGAGACTGGGACCCAGTATCCTAATTCAAAACCTAACCTCTATCCACTATTACATCTCTGCCTTGATGGTTATTAGACTCAATGGTTGAAACCCCTCAATCTTTAGTAAAATTAGAGTCAGACACAGAACAGATACCAGCTTCTTGTAAACTCTTATTCCCTGGAGAGTAAATTTCCCTTGGAGACTTAAAAGATACATAAAAATGCATAAGAATCATTTCCTATTCAACATTGCTTCCAATATGTGCTTGTGTCTCCTCAAGTAACTGGAATAATTATATGAAAGAAAGGACAGAAAGAGAAACCTGGCGCAAAGAGTGTTTGCAGGGAGGTCTTCTTAATGAGCTCTCTGCTCAGTACATTCTGTTGTCTGTAAAGGCAGGGTGTGAACAGAGCCAGTGTGGATCTGCTAAGAACTAGTCCAACTTACTCCCATCAATTATACCAAATTTTCTGACAAACCTCTACTGCTCGTATGAAACTTCTTGACAAGACACTAATAAATCTACCTAACCTTGTCACCCCCCCTCAATATGCCAAATTTGCAGCATTCAAGATAAATAACATTCATGCATTATGAGACTGAACTTGACTTCTCAGAATTTCCATAAGGCTCAGGCAGGTTAATGAGAGAAAAAAAAATTTTTTTTTCTCAGAATATAAAAGAAAATGCTTGTCTTCAGTAAATGCACTAAATTGGCAGGTGGTATTTTGCTATTGTATACAATTTAGATTCCAGGGAGCATGGGATGGAGGAAGAGCACATCGTGGCCCATATGTTACATGCATGACACAGCGCCATGCTGGGCAAGTCTATTCCTGGCAAGATAGAGCTCCAGACAGATACCCTTACAACGTCCAGTGCTGAGATATTAGATTGTCCTATCATCACCAAAGCCACTCTCCATGAACTTATTTACTGCCCAAACCATTAACTTCCAGTTGTAGAAATGAAAATACCAACCACTAGACCCAAGTTCTTTGCCCAAAGGCAAACATAATTACTGAGTCTAAGATCTAGTAATATTGCTTGGTGATGTTTCTACACAATAAACCATAGTTAAGGACACCCTGTCATCTTTTTTTTTTATTTATTTATTTTTATTGTAAACAAATGGGATATATGTTGTTTCTGTTTGTACATGGAGTAACAGCATACCATTTGCATAATCATACATTTACATAGGGTAATGATGTTTGATTCATTCAGTTATTTTTTCCTTCCCCCCACCCCTCCTACCCCTCTTTTCACTCTATACAATCCTTCCTTCCTCCATTCTTGCCCCCTTCCCTAACCCTAACACTAGCCCCTCTCACCCCCCATTATGTGTCATCATCCGCTTATCAGAGGGATCATTCATCCTTTGGTTTTTTGAGATTGGCTTATCTCACTTAGCATGATATTCTCCAATTTCATCCATTTGCCTGCAAATACCATAATTTTATTATTCTTTATAGCTGAGTAATATTCCATTGTATACATACACCACAGTTTCTTTATCCATTCATCAGTTGAAGGACATCTAGGTTGGTTCCACAGTCTGGATATTGTGAATTGAGCAGCTATGAATATTGATGTGGCTGTATCTCTGTAGTATGCTGATTTTAAGTCCTTTGGGTATAGGCCGAGGAGTGGGATTGCTGCGTCAAATGGTGGCTCCATTCCAAGCTTTCTGAGGAATCTCCACACTGCTTTCCAGAGTGGCTGCACTAATTTGCAACCCCACCAGCAATGTATGAGTGTACCTTTTTCCCCACATCCTCACCAACACCTATTGCTGCTTGTATTCTTGATAATTGCCATTCTAATTGGGGTGAGATGGAATCTTAGTGTAGTTTTGATTTGCATTTTTTTAAATTTTTTTTATTAAAAATCATAAATTTACATAGGGCAGTGTTGTTTGATTCATTCTATTATTTTTTCCCCTTCCCCCCACCCCTCCCACCCCTCTTTTCCCTCTATACAGTCCTTCCTTCCTCCATTCTTACCACCCTCCTTATCCCTAACCCTAAACCTAACCCTAACCCTAACGCTAACCCCTCCTACCCCCGCTTATATGTCCTCATCCGCTTATCAGGGAGATCATTCGTCCTTTAGTTTTTTGAGATTGGCTTATCTCACTTAGCATGATATTCCCTGTCATCTTTATTAAGAAATGATTTCTGGACCAAAAGTCATGAGTTCAAATCTCTGTTCTGTCACTTGCCAGGCTTAGAGTTTGGAGATAATAACAGTACACATTCCCCATTGAGTTGTTTTAAGCACAGGATTATTTGTGACAGTATACTTAGGCACTCAGTCCAACACATAAGAGACCCTCCAAAAGATCACGCCTACGTAGATTCTACTCTTAGGCAGTTCTTCACTCAGGTGTTCCAGCTCCTGAAATCCGTGACCTCCTGAGTCCAGCTGGGTTGGGTGTTCATCTGCTCTGCTCTCATGATATCCCCCATGTTCCTCTACCAACACACTTAGCAAATTATATTATAGACTGTCATTCTGTTTGCTGCTTCCAATAGATTATGAAATTCAAAAAAGTAATGACTCCATAGTTTAACATTTGTATTCTATTGTATTTATCTCCCAGAACTATATAGTACCTAGCATAGGGGAGTCATCATCAATGTTTGCTGAATTGATATACAAATGCATTGTCTCATTTTGTTCATATGAACACAATAAAGACTGAAAATTCTCTTGGCTTCCAGGTTGAAAGGCCAGTTGAATAAATTGTGTCATATTAACATCAACTGAGATTTTTTTCTGGTTTATTATATTGTGTTTTTCTCAATGAAATCACAGGAAGAGATACTCTTAAGGGTCCTATGTGAATAGTATAGTTCCCAACAGTAGATACAAAGGTGTCACAAGTCATCAGAAAATATCCTCCATTGCTCTTTCGGCAGAGATGATATGTAGTGAATGAATCACAGGTCCCTTCGTAGGAGGTTCTTGCTGTGAAATGAGACTGGACTCTTGCAGGACCCTGTAAGATCTGACTGATGCAACTGAATGGGGCTCTGGTCCTCATTTGTCTACTGCACACTTCCTAATGACCTTGTCAGATAGCAGCCCCCACTCCTCCCCAGCCCTGTAGCCCCTAAGAAAAAGCACAGTACAAAAAGGACATGCCACTAGCACCCTGGAACAAAACCGCAGGTACCTCTGGGGGAAAAAATGGTAAGTACTTGTCACCTGGAACTGACAATCCCTACTCCAGCTTTAGGTCTAGCATAGAATAAGTAAATTCTATCAATGGAATCTAGAGGCCCCCAGTTAAAAAACCCCAAAGAGCTGCTGCAGGTATTTATCTGAATGATTTTGAATATTCACAATAGTGAGCAAACAGTAGATTGACAATACTCCAGGCCCATACAAATGCCTTGATGAGCCAGCACTCATGCTGACCCACCTGGTTCCTCTTGCTGTTGTCAGCCTGGCCTCAAATCTGGCTTGCCTACCTGATGCTTTCATTTCTCTAGCTCATCCTATAGGATCTGGCTTTAGCTCTTCATAGAAAATTTCAAAAAGTGAAGAGGCACTGGGGAGTGAAATGGACCAAATCACATTGTTTTATTGTATGCACATACAAATATGTAACAATGAATCCCATCACTAAGTATAATTAAAGTGCATCAATAAAAAGAAAACAAATAAAGAGCATCATGGAGAATAAAAATTTCAGTAGCCCACACTTTGTGCTTAGACAGTTGTGGGCTCAAATTACTGGCCATGTTACCTTGGAAAAGTTATATGACCCTTGTTTTTCTCATCTAGTACATAATTATAGTTATTGACTTCATAGGCTTACTATCAGAATTGTGAACATAAATGTAAAGTATATGTACGTTTCCAACACAAGATAAATTCTCAAGTAGTGTTACCTTTTTAATATTGTTTTCATTAGTAGAGACTCTTGATCATACAGTTTGGCCATGATTCTTTCTGATGAAACCATGCTACCTAGCAACTCATGCTGAAGGACTAATTGACTTTCTGATTGTATTCTTGATCTTTCCATAGCAATCTTTTAACTTGCCCTATCTCAGAGATGTCCTCACAGCTGCCCAGGAGATCCGCCAATCATAAAAACCCTAGTCTGCCAAAAAGCAACTATTTGTACTATAGTTTCTCTGGAATTTGTGTCATCACTAAAAGTAAATTCAGATATGAATTTATAAAGAGGTTGTGGATTTTAGAAAGATAAATACATAGAGAGGGAAGAACACATACAAACATACACACATATTTTAAAGTTTCATTGCATAGACTCAATTGGGGGAAATGAGATTTCACTTCTAGATTCTCCACCTTCAGAGCATGGGTGTAATGAAAATGTCTGTCAGGGAAAGTAATGCGTTTAATACTGCACCAGTCTTAAACATCCACAGAGATTTCTGTGAATTGCAAATAATTCCATCACCTGCCCCTATTACACTGCTGTGTTTTATCTGTGGTGGGATGATATCAATATGTCAAGCATGAGGAAAAGGATGCTTCATGAGATTGATGTACGGAAGCACAATGACAAGCACATTAAGAGGGCAGTCAAAAGATGCCACCAAGTTGTCAGAAGAAAAGGCCGTGAACTTACTGGTGTGCAATGAGTTTATTCTTTTCTCACCAAGGGTCTAGAGACTGTCAAGTTCCTTTGGTCTTGATCAAGGATTTTAAAGACAATAAAACAACAGTTATTTACAAAAGACCTTTCAGCAATCAGTAAGTGTCTGAGAGTTGAATAATAGATGAAGGCTCTTGGGGACACTAAGGGACCCAAACTTCAGTATGCTAAGATGAACTCATGAGTAATTCCCAAGACAGGCAACTTTTTAAAGAATCATGGAGAAAAACTTCTTTGGGACCTAGAGTGAGATGGGAGGCAATGGAAATGAACTTTTCCACTTATTTTTCTACCTATTAAATAAAATGAATTTGCATATGAGGATGAAAGAAGTGATCTTCCATACTGTTCTTTTTTTTTTTTTTTCTTTGTTCTGGTGATTGAACCCATTATTATGAAAACAATATTAGAAAAGAGGGCTTAGAGATCAATTTTCTTAATTCTTACTCATAAGGTACTTTGGTGTTCATCACCTCTTCTTTACTTTTTCATAAGAACATGTAAGTGATCTTTCTGTCTTCTACCTCTTCCTCCTTTATTTCACCCTATTTAACCAAAGGCTCCCTGTGGCCGTCTGAAAAAAGTCTCAACTCCTATATATAACACTTAAATCCCTCAAACTAAATTCTCCTTCTTATTATCCACAGTGACTTCTCTATGTATGAGTATGCATGAAATCAGCTGACCTGCTTCATGTTCCCAGTACTTAGCCCACACCTCTCACCTCTGGGTGCTGGTCCTGCTAGTCCCATTACTAGGGATGTCTATGCATCTTTACTTATAAGACCACTTCTTATTCTTTAAGGGTCAGCTCTAATAAAATGTTCCCCATGAAACCTTTTTTTGAACACTTTCAATTTAAGGATTTATTACCTCTGAAATTCAATGACTCTGGACCTATATCTCGTTGATTTATTTTAATTTTTGGGGGGGGTTGCTGGGGATCGAACCCAGGGCCTTGTGCTTGCAAGGCAAGCACTCTACCAACTGAGCTATCTCCCAGCCCCCATTTTAATTTTTTATTATAGGAGCTTGCATAGAGGATGGAAACTACATGAGGGTAGGGCCTACCTCCTTAGCCCTGGTCAGAAAATGAACCCAGCACTGAGTAGATCCCAGTAAATATGTGTTATAGAATGTATATGGTAGGTGCTTAATAAATCATTGTCAATGGAATCAGTAGATGAATTTGAGGCAGACCCAAATTTCTAGGAAGAGTTTTATTATTTTCTGTAAAAGCAGAAAAAGAACAGGAAGAAGAAGAGGAGGAGAAGAAAATTTCTAATAGGCACCATAAAAGAATCTAACTTCTGAAGTCAGGACATATCAGTACAAATAAAAACTTCTGAATCTCCAGTGAATGATCTTATTATAAATAAATATGCTATTCTAACTCCCTTTTCATTCAGGAATCTCTGGTAGGGAGTAGGGGTGTAATAGGACACATTTGCAGAAATTATTTCCAACATAAGCTTGCCTTTGGTGGGTCAGCTGCATTTGTGAACTCTATGACTTAACAGTCACCTGACACCCAATAGGGTCTCATCTGGAGGTGGAATATTTCTTAAAGAAGGAAACATCTTACAGCAATTTTAAATGGGGCTCCAAATAACACAGTGAACAGCAGGGTATGCCAGCTCTATGGCTGAGCAACACTTCAACGTGAGGCCAGCCAGTCACTTCTCCCTGCAGGGCCCTGTGTGCCTGCGCAGGTTGCATACCCAGGAATCTGACCCTCTCTACAACCATATACTGTTCTTCCTTTGTTTATCATTCTTTCCATACTTCAAACATCTTTCTCTCATTCTTTCGTACTCTGATTCTACTATCAAATTTGAATTAATCAAGAGCTCTCATTCAAACTGGGTCATTGTAGAATCCTGATTATTTTGAGGATATACCAGTTAACCAACACATTTAATCATCACAGTGTCCCCATGAGGCAGGAATGATCGCTATCTCCATTTTAGAGTTAAGATACCTGATGTTCAGACATTAATGTGCAAGACCACAGCTATTAAAGGACAGGTTAATAATTTTAATCCATGCATAAAACTTGAGTCTCCTTAATCCAAATCTCACCCTCATTCCTTCACCCTACATTTGGCCATGTTTTCTGTAGGTTCCTCTAGGAGAGGGTGGACAGGCTCTATCTCTTTGCTTTCTCCAATGCTTAACACCTGGTCCATAAAAAAAAAAAAGAGAGAGAGAAGCCTGTGAAAAAAGGCACTTCTTAGTGGAGTGAATAAATGAGGGGTCTGGTGTCTTCTGATTTCCAAGTGAAAAAAGAGGGAAAGGGGACAAAAACATCTTTTCAGCAGGATGCTCTGCCCTGCAGCCACACTCTGCCTCTCTAACCATATCACCTAACGGAGTCTGCTTCTCAAAATACTATTTCCCCCTTTGGCTGTCTTCATTTGCATTCTCTTGGGTTGGGTTGAACTGAGAAAGCTCTCTGTTTCTAATATCTCCAGTTAGCTGTCATCTTTCCTGTTATCTTCAACCACCAATTTTGCAACTTCTAATCTCAATAAATGTATCACTGTAGCTGGCTATTAAGCCCTTATAATACTCTAAATAGAATCTGGACAAGTCCTGCTCCTTTTCTAAAACAAGTGTCTGCCTCTCTTCCAGTCAGCTCATTGCTATTCTCCTATCCCCTCTTCTGCATTTCTCTACTGCAATGAAATGTGGAGATACAAGGTGATTTTAATTAATTTTTCCAGCTTCCTCTGAAATTTAACAAAACATTACAAGTAAAAAAAAAAAATAACAATACCCTTGTGGTACCAGGCAGTACAATTAGTATACAGTGAAACACACACACACACACACACACACACAGTTATGGTTTAGACAAGAGGTATCCCCCATAAGCTCACATGGGAGACAATGCAAGAAAGATTAGAGGTGAAATCAGTAGGTTATGAGAATCTTAACCTTATCAGTATGTTAAGCCCTGATACGGACTAATTGGGTGGTAACTGTGGACAGGTAGAGTAGAGTATGGCTGGAGAAGGGGGGTCCCTAGGGGTGTGCCTTTGGGGTATATATTTTATACTTGTTGATTCCAGATTTCTCTTTCTCTCTTTCTCTCTCTCTCTCTCTCTCTCTCTCTCTCTCTCTCTCTCTCTCTCTCTCTCTCTCTCTCTCTCTCTTTTTCCCTGATTTCTGGTGTCATGTTCCCAGCTGGTCTTCTTTGCCACTTTCTCCCATTATGATGTTCTGCCTCACCTAGAGGCCCAAGGAGGAATGGACCTTGGCATTTACAGACTGAGACCTCTGAAACTGAGAGTCACAAAATAAGCTTTTCCTCCTCTAATTGTTCTTACCAGATTTTTTGGTTACAGCAGTGAAAAAGCCAACACACACATTTTCAAGCAGTAATTCTTTTTAATAGAAACAGGTGGAAGAGGAAGACTCATGGTTCATGTCATTTTATGACATGTAGGTTTCACACACTTTAATAAAAAGAAGTAACCTCCAGGCAAAAAGATAGGTATAATTAATTGACGACAGGTAATGGTTAATATGCAGTTTAATGCTATCATCAATGCTGATGGGTATTGAGAGCTCGCGTATACTTGGAAATTTTCTGCTAGTTTGTGAGTTAAGGAAAAATGATAGTCATAGTTGCTAGCACTTATCAGCAAATTATGTACAGACACAAAAATATATAAACCTCATGTGCTCTATTTTACATAGTGTCCAGCACATCTCATGGAGTGGTTTCTGTGAGTCTAGGAATGTGAAGGTGAATGTGAGCATATGCATATAATATCTGAATTTAAAACTACCTTGGAAAGTCAACATCTCAGATTTATAAATATATCTTATTTTTTGTACCTTTGGTCAGATTTTCTTTGCCACTTTTTCCTCATGACATAAGATTATATTCAAAGAGAATAAATATTCTTTCAGCAGGTCATATGTACAGCAAATTTCTAGTTACCAAGTTGTAGAAATGTTGGAATATCAGAGAGACCATTATTTTGGAGGAGTTGGTCTTTGGTATCCTCAAACAGTAATTAGATATGATAATTCTCCAGGGAAATTAATAAAAAGAGGAAGAATTACATGTTAACTGTATAGCATCATATGACTGAACTTCAAATGATCTTAAGCAATTCTTTGCTTCACCCAAGGCATGCAGTCTATTGGGAAATTTGGTGATTTTAAGTTTTACTTCTAGATATTCATTACAATTTGACACTTTCATACCTAATCATTTCACCACATGATTATTTTTCAATATGGCTTAAAGAAATCAACTCCAGATCAATGATTCACTATGGATCTTTATTTTTCTCTTGATTTATGTTTTTATTTCTACAATTATTTTTCACCCCGATACAACCAATGTTGATGATGTCCTAACTGTACAGAGAAAAATGGTTGACAGGCCAGGGTAAGAATGACAAAATCAAATTAGAGTTGGTTAGTAAACAGGATCAGACACAGATAAAAGATATTGGTTAGAAATGAGGGTACAGGAGGAGGTTTGTTTAACCATCAGACTTTAATTCCCACATCACTCACTCCTAGATGTTATGAGGTCATTTCAATTATACAGTAAGGATCAGATGGGTTGCTTGTTGACCAAATTTCACATCAAGTCAAAGAAGATAAAGGTTGCCTCTATTTTTTTTCTAGTATTTTGTTCATATTATTACTCTCCAATGTCACAGAGCTTTTATTAAATACTAAGAAGTATGTTTTTCCCCCTTTTTAAACAAATGTATATATGCTGTCTTTCTTATTACATAAGAAATGTCCTGAGTAGTTGGAGATAAATTGGTGTCTTACAAATCCAATACTGAAGAGAAGAACTGCTGAACTGGAAGACAAAGTAGGGAGAAATCGGTACAGTTTGAATAGTTAAAAACATTTACTATTTTTTCAAAAGTGATTTTTAAAAGATCACCTAAATAATATTTCAATGTACTTGAGAAACTCATGTTGAAAGAAACTGAATAAAATAAAATAGAAAATAACTTAATAATGCAAATAAGCACTCTGCTGAAGAGCTAAATCTCCCTCCCATCTTAGAGTTTTTGGCTCTAAGTGTAGTATTTGCCAAAGTGTGTTCCCAGGAGCTGGGTTTTAATAAGTATTCTATTAATTAATGTTATACTAGTAAATGGTCAAATGCATTTGGGAAGCCTTGAATTAAATAAAATTAAAAGGTATATTTGCTACGAAACTTCAAAGAACCTTTAATTTACTAATATGCACTGTGAATATCTAAGAGAGAGGGAGCAGAATTAAAAAGCTTCTTAATTTTTTCCAGGTGAATATCTCCCCTGCTTTTTATTCCCAAGGGAATAAAAATACCATGCAACACCATGGGACTTGCATTTAAGGAAATGTAATTTAGGAAATAGGAGTCTAATGACATTTTTCATCAAGTAAGACAATCAATATATCAGAATCTCTTGCAGGGTGAGGGGAAGGAAGAATAGAAGTACTTTGGATTAGACAAAGGGGAATAAAGGGAAGGGAGGGGGATATAAACAGGAAGGACAGTAGAATGAATCAAAAGTTACTTTCCTATGTTCATTTATGAATACACGACCAGTGGAACTCCACATCATGTACAACCACAAGAATGGGATTATACTCCATGTGTGTATGATATGTCAAAATACACTCTATTTTCATGTATAACTAACAGAACAAATTTTAAAAATCTAACTATAAAAGAATCTCTCTCTCTCTCTCTCTCTCTCTCTCTCTCTCTCTCTCTTTTTGGTACCAGGGATTGAACCCAGGGGCATTTGACCACTGAGCCACATTCCCCGCCTTTTTATTTTTTGTTTTTATACAGGGTCTCACTAAGTTGCTTAGGGTCTCACACTCACACACACCTACACTATGATTATACTAGAGTAGAAATCTCTGGACCATCTCAGTTTTCAAAGGAGCCATAGTTATCCCAAGGGTTTCCTAAGGTAGAACATGACTAGGTTTCTCTGAATGTCAACTAAACTAGCTGGAATCCATTATAGGGTCTTAGGATCTCATTATAAATTGGACTTGATTTACCTGTGTCAAAGCCTACAAGATAAGAAGATCTGTCCTATAAGAAGTTGACAGCAGATGAAGAGGGATCTTGCTGATCTACACAGGGCTAGGCATCTTGAACTGTGCCGCAGTACGTCTGAAGAAACCCCCAGCTCTCTCCCACTGGAATTTGAGCACTAAATACTTTTTTATATTGAATACTTTGCACACAGTTTTCTCTTACCTTATATTTGTTCAAGGGATGAATGTTGCGAGTAAAATGGGGATGAAAAATTTCTACTTCATTTAACAGTTTTAGAAGTTGAATCTTTACTGCTAAAATGTCTGACTGATTAATAAGATAGACATGTGTTTTCAGAATGGACCTGTCTAACAGAATTTATGTGACAGAATATTCATGAGGATTAATGAGCTCATCTTAGGAAGGTATTTTGAGATTCCTAGTGGAAACATGAAAGGATTTTATGTAGTTTATCTTTCATGAATTACTATCTCCATTATCTAAACAGAATTCTATCTCAACTGCTATAGTATTTATTTTGCTGTATATTAGATATCCATGTAAGATTACCATTATACATAGTACATTTTTTCATAGGTTCATATTTTATACCCTGTATTTTATACCTAATGAGGTTCTACAAGACAACTTTATGATAGTAGAAAGTTGGATCCTGCACTTGGCTTGTATATCTATAGGATGCTAATAGGGAAAATTCCTTCCTGACCATCACAGGTAATCAGTTTATTCCCTGAAGCATGAGATCTGATTATCCTTATCTGTACTTCACACACATGCAGAATATTGGATCTGTCATCCTAACTGAAAGACATTCTGATGTGGTACCCATGATTTTAAATTTTTCTTCAACTAGAAAATAGGTGTCACTGAAAGTGAGCAACCCACAGGGAGTTGTAGGAAGAGATGCACTCTATGTTGAGAAGCTCAATAGCCAAGAAATATGAAGCATTTTTCTATAATATGTGAAAGAGAAAAAAAATCTATTTGAGGATGTATAAATGATATAGATTTTCAAGTTTTTGAGAATGAGGTACTCTTCTGAATGTAAATTCAAGGTAGTAGGTAAATTAGATATCATTCAGTATTTTGTGTCTTCATAATGATCTTAAATAGTTTTTAAAAACTATACTAAAGAGGTGGGATGTCATGAAATAAAAACTAATTCCCTTTCCAGGGCCATAGTCAGACAAACACAGGCTCTGACCCAGATTGTCATATTCTTCTGCCCCATGACCTGGGCCAAATTACTTAAGCTTTTAAAGCACAGTTTTCACCTTACAGCATATAAAATAACTTTTATGTTTCTTCTATTTCCAATTACTCCCCTGGGTATTCATGTCCATCTCCAAGATCTATAAAACAGTAATCAATTTGGAGGTTTTTTTGGTCCTGGGATTGAATCCAGGGGCACTTAACCACTGAGTCACATCCTCAACCTTTGTATTTTATTTAGAGACAGTGTCTCACTGAATCACTTAGGGCCTCGTTAAGTTGCTGAGGCTGGTTTTGAACTCACAATCCTCCTGCCTCTGCTGCCTCTGTAGTCACTAGAATTACAGGTATGCGCCACTGGCACCAGGCTAATAACTAGTATTTTAATGCTAAGTATCTTTTTGTTTTCCTTTAGCTGCTGCTATCTCAACTTTCTTCTATTACCCTCTCTATCTTCAACCTACCACTACTAGTTTAACATTTTCTTTGCAGTGGAATAGTAATTGAAATTGTATCAAATAGAGCACTACCTTTTCATAAAACGAAAGCCTGCTAGTTTATGCTTCAAGGGTAGTTTATCACTTCAAATCAAAACATACTTCTAAGACAAGCTGAATGGCTGCTAGTGACAACGTCGAGGAGTTACTCTTTGGTAAATTAACAGAGAAGTCAGACATATTGATCACCTAATCACTGAAACTCTCAACTTTCAAATCTGAGCTGTATGAAGCCACAGTTTCTAGTGTGAGGCAGCATACTTAGAGAAACAAATTAGCATTGCTGTTGTCCATCTATGAGATGGAAGACCACCTAGCCATCCTATGGAAATGCTGGGACACTTTGATATCAAAGTTGACCAGTACATGGGTGTGAGGTAGGGTATGGAGAGCATATTTGGCTTTCCTTGACTATCAGATTGCCCTTCTCTGCCACCCATCACCATAATGCCAACGAGCACCATGTTGGCATAGAATGAAATTTAGGAGAAACAAATGCTATCCAAGTCTTCTACAATTAGGAAAGTGTGAAACAGATTGAAATTTGTGGCCACTCCCTCTCTGAATTGAGAATGAATGTCTCTGACTGAGAGAAGGAAGTCTGTCTCAGTGCAGGCTACCTAAATCTACATTTCTGCCTTTTGTCACTTACCTGCCTCTAGTTCTGCTATTTTTCAGGGATTTTGGAAATGGACCTTGCGCTGCCTGGTAACAGTTTTGGTGAACCAGTTGGGAGGAAAATCTTTCCTTTAATGGAGATAGCTCAGGCTGGGAGCTACCTCTGAGGAGAAGAGGGATCAGGCAGAGATGCTCTTGCAACTAGCTGATGTTGGGATGATGGGTAAGGGTCCTGCAACTGTTTGAGAATATTAAATCCTGAGGATTTGTCTTTTTCTTCCTGCTGAAAATTCAGCTACTAGAAACTGCTTAATTGGTGAGGAAAAATAAGGATTTTAGAAATGGCCAATAGGTCACTTTTGGTTGTCCTGCCAGGATGCACAATAAGGATTTTTATCTCCACTGATTTAGATTTTTACCATGAGTGGGTTATTTTGTGGTACCAGCTCCATGGTCTGGGTTGAGGTCCAGTGAGCCATTTGGAACTCAAACTACCTGGAGTTTGAATGAACTGTTCTAAGCCACTTGGTTTTGGGGTGGCAGTCAATTCGACAAAATTTAGAGGTCATAAAAATTTTCCAATAATTACATTGATTTGGTGAGTGCTTCTTTCTTTGTTTTTGTTTTGAAAGAAGATAACAAATATCTGAACGTGCATGCTGATTTAGTACAACTGTTTCATACGTTCATTAACCTGACAATGGGCTTTACCAGGCTTTTTGAGATTGTTTCATACTAGCATAGGGAAGCCATTTCAGAATATACCTTTTTCCTGGTTTGGAAGGAACTTTGATAAACTGGAACAGAAGATACATAATAATAAACTGGTCAATCGTTGCCTCTAGCAACTCTATCACCCTTTGGTGTGTGTGGGTTTTCCTATGACCCATAAAAATGGTTTCTCCAAGGCAGCACCTTTTACTGACCCCAAACATTTCTACATCACAGTCCTTGGCTTGAGTCATCTAATGGGCTTCTTCCAAAAAAAAAAAAATGAAATGAATTTATCTGTGATTGCATTATTTTGAGGTCATGATCCCCCCCCACCATGGTGAATTTACATTCTTTTTGATTCTGTACACTTGAATTGAATTTTTTTGTTGTTGTTTTATCTGATTAAGGCTTTTAATTTTCTCTATCTGAAGCTTCTTTTGTCTGTCTCTAGATATGAAACTCACTATTCAAGTTTTCCTAACCTGTCTTTAAGATGTAAATTTTCTACCAGCCTCAACTTTGGAAATGCAAATTTAAGACTTAACAGACTTCTTTCAATATCAGGTCAAAAGTGTAACTTTTAGAACCTGCAAATATTAAAACTAAGCTTTAAAATCTTTCTTTCATGAGTTTATATATTTATATGGCTTACATACTGCCTGTTTGCTTGGCATTAAATTGACTTAAAATGTAACCCAAATGCCTTTTGATTCATATGTCTTTAGTGAATCTGTAATAAATAATTTAAACTTATTTTTAATAAGAATATCTTTAAAATTTAGTAACTCATTTTTTCTGGCCTGCTAATCAATTGGGATATTTGTTTTTAGATATTTGAAATACTGAATTCAATGTTTTCTATACAAAATGAGCTCTTAGGACCTTTATGGCAAAGAAATAAAGTGTTCACTATGCTTGTATTTCATGACTAATCTAAAGATAGCTATTAAAATGATTAAATTAAATAGGACAGGTATTTTGAATTCTTAAAAAGGTAGGCTTTTAAATCTTTTTACTTTTACAAGAAAACCTTAATCAAGAGTTAAAAATCTTAGTATTTTCACACTTAATGTTCTCTTTTCTTCTAATAAGTGATATTTATAAGTATCTGTGACATTCATGATTTGTCTAAAATATTAATTTCTCAATAGATTTGGAAATTAACAAGTGAGCCTATACTTTCTTTGTCCCATACCTCAGATAAGCCAAATAAAAAAAAAATAAATGATATAAAATGTTAATAACCCATGTCTAGTTTATTTCTGATTTCTGAAATGACTTCATTTTATAATAAGCTACAATTGTGTAATTCTTATTGATGTTGTTGTTAATTGATCATAAATCTAAATAGAACTTTCAAAAATTAACTATCAGTCTACAAGATGCTTTAGTACCTTCTTAAAATATTAAATGGATTTTATGCTATCATGTCTGCTATCACAAATCTAGCAATGCTTAAATTCTAGAACTAAAAATAATTTTTAAAATGCATTTTTAAATAATCCAAGAGTCTGGCAATGTCTAGTTATTCTTAGTAAAGTTTACAAAGAATTGACTTAAAGAACAAAGATTTTGTTTCCCAAGATAATTTCTTAAATTTGCAGCTGATTTTTTTAAATGGTCTTATTGCTTAAAGGAAAATTAAGACCTTCCATAGTTAAGAGTTATTCACATCTTCATTTGTAATATTTTTGATTTTGTAACTATTTAAAAAAGCTACTATTTTTGCAATGATATCATGTTTTATTGAATCAAATGCTTTAAAGCTTTAGAAACTGACAGAATTTAAATATAATTCTGTTAATCATGATTTTTGTCTTAATATACTCTAGAGGTAACTACATTGCTTTACTAAGTTGCTGAGTTCTCTAAGTAATAATAATACTTTCTATCTTGTTTGTAGTCATTTTTATATAATGTGAGCTCTGTCTCTATAGTTACTAAGGGGCAGTTCTGTTTTGCTCACATTGTATTGCAGGACAAATTTGAAGTTAAAGATATTAATATAAGATATGTGTAAGATCGGGAATTTTTAAAAGGAGTCTCCTCATTTAAACTGTTTACATTATGTTGTAACTAACTACAATGTATAGTCAGTATAAGTGTATATTCGTAACTTATAGAATGACAACATTAATTCTTGTAACCTTTGTTCAAAGTCTTTACTGTTCTGCAAAATGTACTTCAATTCTAAAGATGCTTTTTACCCATTAGGTGGATTTTCCTGGATTTACATAAAAAGGGCTCTAGCTGAGAAGCATTCTTCCAGTTCAGATCTGACAGGATTGCTGTTTTTTTATAGATACATTGCCATTCTTTGGGTAAAGGTGATAAAACTAAAGAGATCGTGTTTATTAGTTCAAATCTATTATACAGAACAGATTGCTTTGCTTTTATATAGTATTTTGTATTTTTCTGGCCTGAAAGTTAATCTTTCAAGAAACTTCTGTTGCTTAAAATTGGCTAAAAGGGCAGTGGGTGGGGGAGGGGTGTCTACTGATGCTCTTTCCCTCCAATGTGGGACCATTCTGATCAAAAAATGGGAAAAGTTCCAGCAACATGGAAGCCAAGATGCTTGGCAAATGTTCAACAGATACTTCAGAGAAAACCATTCAGAGACAGGGAAAAATGAAGTACAGTCACTTATCAAACCAAAACAATAAATAGCCGGGAGGTTGTGGAAAGAGAATTCTCACGCAAGCCTTTGTTAAAGTCTTTCTCTTACACAGAGCTATTAAATATTTCAGAATTTGCCTCCTTCAGGAATAAGCATCTGACCTCTTATGTTCCAGTTCTGCTCACTGATCCAAGAGTGGACTGCCAGTCAGATGACACGGAAGCACTACTCCCTCAAGATTGAGGGTATGAAATAAACAAAGGGATTTGAAACAGACTGAATTTGAGGGCCAACCCACATCTGAACTGAGAACACATTTTTCCTGCTGAGGAAAGGAAGCTGGAGGGCTTATGACCCCAAAAATGATGGACAAAGAAGGGAATAGCAGTTGCCCACTTGGGCTTGTCTAACTGCAGGCTAACTAAATCTACATTAAATCCGTCTCCTGCTTTATGTCACTTCCCTGTCATCCCCCCTTTAAAAGTTTTTCTAATTTTCAGGGACTTCAGAATTGTCATTTTTGAATAAATAAGTTTCTTCCATCTTCCTTCAAAATTGGCTTTGAATAAAACTTCTTTGCCTACCAACCTGATTCTGAATATTTCTGGAGCAGAGAGCATTATGACCCAATCTCTTCCCTTCCTGGGGGGCGGGGAGCGGGATCTTGTGCCACTGGGAAACTAGTAATGGTGTTAAAAGAATGAATGGCAACTGGCCTATTCATATCCTTGAAGTCATTTTAAAGATGTCTGTTTAAACTCAGGACAAAATTTTGCCTGGTTCTTTTACCCAATGATATAAGGATACTGCAAGCAGTCACAGACTCTATACAGCCCAATGATATAATCTAGGGAATCAATTGTTTGGTCTTGCTTTTGGGTACCCTGCTCTGAAGAAAACATAACATACATAACTAAGGAGTGAGAAAGTCCTTATGTCATTAGCCAGGAATCACAAAATACCTTAGAATATTTAAAAGTACAAGTCAAATGACTTAAATAAATCTAGTCGACCCTGCAATGGCTCATTATAATGTATAACACTTCTTAATATCTCTTGAATACTAAAGAAAGTGCTAAAGACAGGACAACTATTGCCATTTCCATTTTACAAATGAGTAAAATGAGACTCTGAAATATTAATAGGAGGAGCTCACCTTGCTAGCAAGGGGGCCCCCTTGGGCACTCAAACTTTTGCTTCTAAGGTGAGAGTACTCCTTACACTTCAGCATCATGGGGAAGAAAGTGGGCAGCAGAGGAGAGAATCAAAGATGCTGGTGCCTTGATATGAATAACTAGAATGATTCACTAAGTAATTCTCCCTTATGGATCACCAAGACCAGTGAGTTTTTTTTAATGGACTGAGCTACTGGGCCACAGCTGCTCCCATGGCAGATTTAAAATACTGTAAACAACAGCAGATGGTGGTAACTAAGGTTGTCATTTTCAACCTGTGGGCCTTGCTTTGTGTGTCTAACTTAAGAGGTGGAAGGTAGATTTGTACCCCACTTACCCCTGTAGAGAATGCAATGGCTGGGGCTCCAACCTTCCTCACAAATCTCAGTTCAGGAAGCTTATAGGTAGTGCTAGAATGCTTGGCCAGCCACCCCTCCCGGTTTTAAAGAGGTAGGCAGTGACCCTTGGGGGATTCAGCCTCCAACAGAGACTGGAGAGAGACTGGATCTGTGAGGTTGTTGTGCCCCTCCACACACAATTCCCTCTCACACCAGGCTTCCTTCTTCAAAACTGTTACCCAGGAATCTGCCCTTAAATTCCCCGTGGGGGAAAAAGAACTATTTCTAGTCTATTGTGTGGTTTTTCCCCAGAGCCTTTTTCTTTCCCAGATACCACTTTAAAATGCTCAGGCTCCAGTCCAGATACAAAGTGCAGCAATTGCTTCATTTAGTTATTCGGGCCTCACCGCGGCTCACCTCTGGGTATGTAATCAGCCTTTTATTCACCTAACTGGATCATTCTCTAATATGGTGCTCATTTAAAGAGATTTCCCCATGGGGTCAGGCTCTCAGAGAGTTCCTGGGAGTGCTGATAGGGAGAACAGCAGCTGCTGAATATTCACAGCTGCAAGCAGTTCCCCTCCCCTTTAGGTCCAGCAGCTCTTTAGCTCCTCTGAAGGCTCTGTGGCTGCCTGAGATCTACACCGCACAGGCTGGTTGCTGGCAGTGCACTGGAGGAACCACATAGAGACACTAGGACAAGACAGACAGCTGGCAAATTGTATCCAAGAGGGCTGCTACCCATGGGGAGAGCAGTCCTGGCTTCCTGGGGTAATCCATCTTCCTGACACATCCCCTGCCCAGGAGTTAGTTTTCTCCAACACACTTTCTGTTCCTGACAAACAGGACGGATCTGTCCTTACTCCTCCCTCCTGCTGACAAGCAGAAAGAGTCACCCCTAGAGTGCCTTCAGTATTTCCCTTTGCTCATGACACTGCTATTTATCTACCACGCAATTTATTGATAATTATCAGAGACTTCAGGTACTGCAGTGATTAGATAAAAGCATCTGGCTAGGGCTGGATGCCACTTCACATTGAAGTTTCCCAGGGCCGTTTGCCCCCTTCAACCTCACTTTAAATCAAACAAATGGGAAATGCATAAGCTAAGCATCAGAACAGAATGGATGTCTGATCCGGGAGAAGCATGATCCATTAAGTGTTAAATTTCATTCAAATTCAACAGATTTCAAAAGCACAGAAATGTCACACTATGCTAAATGGAGATTAGAGAACACACTATTTTATATGACCTCTTGGGAAAAAGGAGGAATTATTCTGTATTTAAGATGTTTATTCATGCCACTATGATGTCAATGTAAAAAGGAAAAAAAACACTGTAATAGAAATGAATCTTGGCCTCAGTCCTGGCCAGGCTGTTAAATATTGGTGTGATTTCCAAGTCTCTTCCTTATCTGCTCTGGGGTTTAGTTTGCTAATCTATGAGAAGGGGGCTGTGCTAGATGATCTCTTTGCTCCATTCTAGGGTTAAAGCTCCATCCGGAATCTCATTTCCAAAGAAATGTGCATGAAGAGTGTAGCATGCATGTTAATACTGCTCATTTCTAAATAAGTAAAAAGGTGAACTTCAGCAAATGAGTAATCCAGAAAGAAATATGGTATATTTACATTTCTAAATGTCTACCTAAGTTTTGTTAGAAGAGCTTTCAAAGACTCAAGGCTCAACCAAAGTGTAAATCTCCTGTCTTTGGAGACTTTGGGTAGGTACCAGGGCAAATCAAGTACCAGGGCAAAATATCTAATGTATTTTGTTAATGAGCCCAAGGTGCCTATTTCTTGATCTCTCTCTCTCTCTCTCTCTCTCTCTCTCCATATATATAAACATATATATATATATATATATATATGTGTGTGTGTGTGTGTGTGTGTGTGTGTGTGTATATTTTTTTTTGAAGAAAGAACACAAACACTATTGAATGTCTCAATTTTAATTCCTTTTACTTATCAACCATCTCTTTTAAGACTTTTGTTCGAAGAAGTATTCTCTGTTGCAGCATGAAAAGCTATTTGAGAAGCAGTGTGGCATTAAATCTTCATCTTAGTCAAACACCTGATTGGCACTGGAACATCAAATATTTTGTTCCTTCATCTTGTCTACAATTAATGTTCATTTTTACATTTAACTGAGTTCCTCAAAACAATTGTTAAGTCTTCCAAGTGCTCACAACTCGTGTCCACCCACAAAAATTCACATAAAAAGTTATATTAGTGAGATGCATGTAACTGAGTCCCTAAAAGAGTAGGCTACATCAGGGATTGGGCACATTCCTTGATCCCTTTCCACTGAGAAGATCCTCACCTAAACAGGCATTTAATTTGAGATATGGAATGGTGGAACAGCCAAATGTATCTAAATCCATAGGCCTTCCTGAAATATGCAATTCCTTTTCCTAATTTAAGTATACACTGTTTGCTTTGACCTACTTAAGTCATTGGGAAGATGGCATTTGGGGGAAGATGTCACTGGCATCTGCTTAACTGTCACATTTGAGATCAGGGATTGTCTTACCATTTGAGAGATTAGGAGATGAGAATTGAAAAGGAGAAGTCAGAGGAGAGCTAGGAAGGGATTCTAACAAAATGCATTTTGCTGAAATGCATACTGCTGGTTCAAGGTCTGGTTAGGATGGCTGCAATTCTACCCATAGAATGTCTTTCGTTTGGGTTAAAGTGAAATCCCTTGACAATGAACAAATATAGAGATAATGTATTTAACTCTTTGGGGACATTTTCTTAATCACCTTCCAGCTAAAAAGTTGAGCCATGGTCAAATGAGATTCAGGATACAGGACTTAGATAATGCAACAGGTTCAAAAAGTGGATAGATGCTAAGACAAAGACACACCAATCTACATAGGCAAACATTGCCATGAAGATATGAGGAGGGAAATTGTAGACTCACTAAAAGCAATCATGAACTGAAGGAGGCCCCCCCAACAAGGCCCTGATAATCAGTCTCTGCTGTATTTCCAGTACCTAGAATGTATCTAGTACACAGTTGGTGCTCAATAATAATTACTACATGAATTAATACACTTTTCAAATTAGTTTTAAAATATATTTTGTGTTGTTTAATTTAAAAATAGATATATGGAAAAAATTCAAAAAATGATTAAAACATGCATTGAAAAACTAGAAATAAATATGTGTCCACATTTGGTATTAAAGTCATTAAACAGAGCTGGAACTAACACAGGAAACAATAACTGTTGATCCTGAGGCTTTATCCAAATGTGCCTGTTAGGTTATTTCTTCAGAGCAAGAAAATCGAAGGTAATATGTAAATGGTACAACAAAATATATGATATGAAGCAGTTCTAGTGGTAACCAGGTAGAATTAAGAATGGAAAAATTAAGTTAAAATAACTTGTCTCTGTTAAGATTCAGTGGGATTAAATGTACAATCAGAAGAAAAACAGGAGGGACTTAACATCTAATATGCTCAAAGTTAAGGCCAGAAAACAGTTCTGAAGATAGAACACCAATTCTCCATTGTCTTTCTAGAAAGTAATTTCATGCCTTCAGACAGAGGTCTGATGTTCTTAAACATCAAATATTAACATTAATATTAAAAGGTTTGACTTTTAATTTTAAAATTAACAGGTTGATAAAAGAATAACAAAACCACATGGCACATATCATATGTGACTTGATTTCCTTTTATTGCTTTCTCTTGGTATTTGCTATGTTTTATAAAGTTCTCTTTTCTTCCTCACAGGTTAACTTCTACTTCCACTCAGTCCTTTAGGGAAGTCATATTGCTCAACTGCAGATAACCTGTGGTAGGCAGAAAAATGATTCCCCGAAGATGTCCACATTCTAGTCTCCAGAACCCGTGAAGATTCTAGGTTATGTGGCAAAAGGGAAGTATGGGTGTAGATGGAACTGAAGTTGCTGATCAGCTGACCTGAAGAAAGGAGATCATCCAGGTAGGCCCAATTCGATCATGTGTGTCTTTATGAGTAGACATGGAGGCAGAAGAAAGGGTTAGAATGATTTGCTGTGAGAAAGACTTGCTTTGAAGATGGAGAAAAGAGACCATGAGCCAAGGGATATGGTGGCCTCTAGAATCTAGCAGGTTATAATCTGCAGGTTATAGCCAGCAAAAAAAAATCAAATATTTTGTTCCTTCACATTTGAGAAACTACATTCTGCCACCAACCCAAGTGCTCAAGAAACAGATTCATCCCTAGAGCCTCAGAAAGAAATGCAGTGCTGACACTTATATTTCAGACCAGTGCAACCCATAATGAACTTTTCACCACAGAACTGTATGATAATAATTTTGTGCCATTTTAAGTGATGATTTGTTACAGCAGCAATAGGAAAGTAAAACATACCCTACCACGTCCAAGATAATTTCTGGGAATGCTGAACTTTCAGGATTATTTCAAGAAGGATGGAGCAGGCAGAAGCCTGGAATAACACTATGTCAATGTACACGAGGAGGTTATCTGTGCTGAGGAAGAAAGCCACAGGATCAGGAACCGTTGCTTCCTTTGTCAGTGTAAAGAAAGAAACTACATGGTGGTTATCTGACTTTATTATTTTTTTTTTCTTTTTCAAACTAGAACCAGTCCAACCCATTTCAGTGCACTAAAGTGCTTTGGATGGAGAACAGATAGAATTTGGCAGGAACACTGACATCTGGAAGAGGTGAATGCCAACAACTCTTTTTTTATGACTATTCCTCATTACTCTCCCTGGCTCTTGGATCCCTACACCTCCATATCTGGCTTCTAAGATCTAGTTATGGCCGCTCTATGTTGGTGACCTCTGTAGAGATTCCTCAGTGGCCAGCAGGACTTTGCAATTTTCTAAGCTGTTGTAACAAAGAATCATAAACTGTATAGTTTAAAACAACAGAAATCAATTTTTTTACTGTTTTGAAGGCTTATATTCTGAAATCAAGATGTAAGCAAGACTGAAGTCTCTCTCCTAGCTTTTGGCAGCTTCTGGAAATCGTTGGTACCCTTCAGCTTGTCCCTATGTAACTCCAACTTGTGCCTTTATAATCACATAGCAGGTCAGTGCCTACACACAGTGTGCTCCTCCTCTGTCTGTCTCATGTCTCTTCTGATTGAAAGGACACCCATCATATGGGATTCAGAATCTACCCTGCTCCAGTGTGACCTCATCTTAACTAATTATATCATTAAGGACCTATCTAAACAAGATCATATTTGGAGTTTCAGAGACAGACATGAATTTTGGAAAGGACACTAACCAGCTACAACTCCTAAATCTGAACAATTCCTACATTTTGGCATCTTATATCAGGAAAGCGATTCCCTCCACCTACCACTGTCTGGCCACTCAATGCTGCTTTGACTGCCAAGTAGTAAGACTATGTAGAATACCACAGGAAAGAAACAAGATTGAACAAATAATTATTTTCTTGCATTGTGATTAATTATTAAAGTTAAAAATGACTTTCTGTATCCACAACTGAGTCACAGGACCTCATTCTTGTCTTATGTTAACAATGGCAATTCAAATTTCATTATCTACATTTTACAGTGAGATAAACTGAAATGTACTAAAAGGGAAGGCATTTTCTGAAATTCTATAGTCAGCTGAGAACCAAGTCAGGCTAAAGACTTCCTGACCTCCAGTCCCAATTCCTGGGTCTTCTTTATGCAGTCATAATATGAAAAAAAAAAAAAAAAAGTCACCCTTGCATCTACAACTGTTTTATAGTGTTCCCAGAAGTTCAAAAGGGCATCATGATGTCCGCAGACTCTTATTACTGCCATAGTATCTTCATGTCTTCTCTGAGCTATCCTACTGCTGATGATTCCATTCTTTTTATCCAAACAAAAGTAAAAGAAAATATAATCCAGAACCAATATAGGGCAACAGCATTACTCTTTTTCTTTCATACATGAATATATCTGGGCATATATAATTTGTTATTAAAAAGACATTGTTACTTAAAAAGACATTCATTATGAAAAATGCAAACTTCTATGTTTGCCAAGGCTCTGAGAAGCAATCCCTTTCATGTTTTAGAGTACTTGGATGTATTGTTGATATTGATCATCTATAACCAGTTAAAATGCTAAACAATGTATTAACCATGGGTTTGATTTTTGCAAGACACAGAGAGCTAGTTGTTCTTTATTCACCTCCAAGATCTCAACTACTGCTAATAGATCAGACCAACCATTAGTCCACATTCAATTGGGTAAAAATCATTCTGTATTTTTTTCCCCATTATAAGAAAGTGACTCAGAGACGTGACAGTCCCAGTATTTACTTGCTCATAGAGATAAAAAAACTGCATCTCTTTGAATTCAAAATAATTCCTAAAATAGAAGATAGTATAGTAAATTTCTAAAAAGGAAAAAAATAAGTGTAGAAGGAACAGTGTATGAGAATATTAAAATAAAATAAAATAAAATAAAATAAAATAAAAACTTAGAATTGCCCAGTAGGAACCTATACTTCAAAAACACATCCTAGGTCATTGAAATCTTCACATGGGGCTGCAAGGTGGGGAATCCACAATATGGATTCTATAGTTGTAATAAACGATGTCACTAGCTTCAAGTTATAGTTAGATAAATTCTTTGCATTAGTTTCTGCCTTACATTTTTAAGTAGAGAATTGAGATGTAAGTCTCTCAGCTCTAATGTTTGGTGAGTTTGCTAGTACTTTCTAGTTTCTTTCATTTTATTTTGCTGGAATTATTATGACAGAGAAAGTCGGGAAAGGTCAGTTTTATATATCAGATAAAACCCAGAAAATAGAAGATAATATACTCTTTAAATAAGATTACTAAGGCTTTGGTTATGCCTTTGTTTAATTCTTTAATTAAAAGAATAATGTGATTGTCAAAAGATTAAAAAGACAAGCCAAAAACTGGGAGAAATACTTGCAAGACATATCTGATGAAGGATCCTTAGCCAAAATATACAAAAACTCTTAAAATTCAATAATAAGAAAACAAACAATTTAATTTAAAATGGATCAAAGACCTGAACAGATACCTCACTGAAGAAAACATATAGATGGCAAATAATCATATGAAAAGATTTCTGCATTTCATCTGTCATTAGGGAAGTGCAAATTTAAAAAATAATGAAATACCTCTGTATATCTATTAGGATGACAAATCCAAAACCCTGATAATACTATATGCCAGTGAGGATATGGAGCAACAGAACTCTCAACTCTTGCCAGTGGAAGTCACTTTGGAAGAGTTTGGCAGTTTCTTACAAAACTACACATAACTTCAGCAATCATTGTCCTTGATATTTTTTCAAAGGACTTAAAAACTCAAAAACATGCACATAGATGTTTATAATGCTCTTTAAATAGCTATAGATGCAAGAATGGTTTTTTCTCTATTATTATTGCAAAACAGAAGATCTGGAAATTGGTACTAGAGGTCAGGAAATCATTATTCTTAATGTCCTCAAACTTATAACCAACTAAGATGTCCTTCAGCAGGTGAATAGATTGGGAAAAAAAATACTGTGGCGTATCTACACAATAGAATGTTACTCAACATTCAAAAGAAATGAACTCTCAAGTCATGAAATGGCTTGGAGGAAAACTAAATGCATATTAGAAAGCCAAGGAATCCAATCTAAAATGTCTATATACTGTGTAATTCTAACTATATGACATTCTAGACAAGGAAAACTATAAAGAGAGTAAAAAGATTTCTGGTTGTCAGGGATTTAGTGAATGGAAGGGTAAACATGCAGAGAACAGAAGATTTTTAGGGCAATGAAACTATTCTATACAGTACTATAATAGTGGAAAAATGGATACACATTACTATGTATTCATTCAAACCCATAGAAGGTAAACACCATGGATGAACCCAAATGTAAGCTTTGGGTAATAACTATGTGTCAGTACTGATTCATCACTTGTAGAAAATGTATAACTATGTCCTGATGTTGTTAATGGGTAATGCATATTGCTGTGCACGTCTATTAGCATGGGGATTTATGAGAATACTTTGTAATTTCTGCTAGATTTTATTGTGTATCTAAAATAGTCTATTAGAAAGGGTGGGGGAAACATAATGAACAAAATATTATTTCTGCCTGGGACACTTCTCATTTCAAAGTCTCCTAAGTACCAAAGGATAGTTTCTTTGATGCAGACAACATTCATTAAACGGGATGACAGATATTAACCTCAGTTTATAGGAATGAAACTATAAAGATAGCAAGTCTTTTTCCAATAGAAAATAAAAGGTAGAGATATTTGGGCTGGGTATGTAAACTACCCCTAGTGTACAGCCACTGTCTTAGGTATAAATTAATTTTCAGTTATATGGCCTATAAAATAGTTTCTCATGAGTATGCTGATGAGACAAGGCTATAAGGATTTGTGTCACTCTTAAGACCAATACCACTTAAAAGCAACCAACTATTTACTGTGACAAAAAATTATCTTGCTTTTGCATACTTGTCCTATTTCGATGGGAAAATAATTCTACCTGGATAACATCATTAAACTAATTTGGGTGAAGTGGTTTGTAATGAAACATAATCATAGAACCATACCATTAAAAAATAAAACTGTGCTGGAATGCTAAAATATAATTATTCAACCTTCAGAAGAAATAAAAATAGCCACCTTTTAAAAGTTTTGAAGTTTTACATTTTCTTATAGAATCCTCAAATCAGGAAGTAGCCTCCCTCAGAAGAGACCCTCAGTTATCCAAGCTCTCTTTGTATCAGTGTGCTTCCAAAGACAGTCTTTGAAGATAATAAATACAATTTTGAGAAACCTGTCTGCTTCATTTATTAAACTTTTCTGCCAAAGCAATGTTGATGATAGAACAAGATCTTGCCTCTAGGTTTAACAATACCAATGATAACAAATATCATGGCATGTACTTAGTGTTCAAAATGTAAAGCTATTGAAGAGTTCCCCCAACAGTCTTTACTTTTTAAAATAATTCATTTTTAGAGCAGTCTTAGCTTCCTAGAAAACTGAAGTATATATTTTTTCACTTTCACTAGCACCACTCCAACACAAAATCATCATCTCTCCTGGAACAATTAGAGAAGCCTCCTAACTGGGCTGCCCTTTTCTCTCTTTTCTCCAGATCCATGAAATTAGGTAATTTATCCCCTTGGTTAAAATTCCATAAATCAGACTTATAAATGATGGATCTCAAGTCCTTCCCCTAAATTACATGATCAGGCCCCTGCTGACTTGCTCAATTTAATCCTTCTTACTTTTATTTTACTGTCTTCAGTGCTGATTACATCTGGATTTTTTTTTATTGTTTTGTTTTGTCTTGTTATGTTTTTGTATTCTGCTTTTTGTTTGGTTATCAAATAAGCCAAGTCTATCTTTTCCATAGTTTTTGCATTAACAGTTTGTATGACTTAGACGTGTTTCTTCTGGTCTTTGCAGAGCTGTCTTTTACCACTTGGGTCTCAGGCTTTTCCTTTTCATAAGAATTAAAGTATTTCCCAATCACACTCTTTTGTTTCATTCATTTTTCTTCCAACTTCTTTCAGAAACTGACATTTTCCTCCTCCTTAACCCACTTCTTGCTTCTTTCTCCTAAGAGTATGCTAAGTGGAGTTGTCTTGCTCATCACTATTTACTCCAGAAACAGAAAAAAATCTGGGGTGTTACAGTTTGGATATGAGGTGTTCCCTGGAGGTTCCTGTTAATGTAAGGGGGTTCGTAGGTGAAAATATTAATTATGAGAGCTATAAACTATTCAGTGGAATAACCCATCTGATGGATTAATAAATTTGAATGGACTAACTAGGTGACACTGTAGGCAAGAGGGGCATAGAGGAAATGAGATCACTGGGGGCATGTCTTTGAGGTTTATATTTTATCCCTGGCTTCTCTCTCTCTCTCTCTCTCTCTCTCTCTCCCCCTCCCTCCACCCTCCCTTCCTCCCTCTCCCTCTTCTGCCCTCCTTCTCCCTCTCCCTCTCTTTCTCTCCTTCCTTTCTTCCTGGCTGCCATGAACTGAGCAGTTTTTCTCCATCATGCACTTTCATCCAAGGTTCTGATTCATCTGAGACCTAACTATGGACTGAATATCTGCAACCACAAGTCCACATAAACTTTTCCTCCTCTAAGTTGTTCTTTACAGGTATTTTAGTCACAGCTGACTAATCACAAATTGGTACCAGGAGTGAGCTCATTGCTGTGACTAACCTGACCATGTAGTTCAGAAACTTTTGAACCAGTTTGCAGCAGTTTTGAAAGTTTGGATATACAGACTAGAAAAGTCATAGAATGTTGTAATCAGAGCTTAATGGATGATTTTGTGGGAGTGCAGAAGATCAGAATGCTAAAAGGAATGCAGACAGTAAAGACGGTGCTTATAAGGTTTCAGAGGAGAATGGAGACTATGGGAAATTGTATTAGAGGTCATCCATGTTACATTCTGGCAAAGAACTTGTTTACATTTTGTCCATTTCTTGAGACTTTCTGTGAGGCTAAATTTAAAGATGATGAACTAATTAATGTAGTAGAGGAAATCTTAAGATGGCACAGTATTCAGGCAGTAGCTTGAGTTTTGCTGGCAGCGTTTAGCCAGGTTTACTATGACAAGAGGGAGTAGAAAGCAGAACAGAAGGACTTTTAAAACTTGCAGTTTGGTTAGAAAAGTGCATTGAAGTGTGGGACCATAGAAAGTGTGGTTGTTGAAGAAATTGCCACCAGTACATGGAAACAGAGTATTTCATACAGATATGATATAAAATAAACTTTTAGGGCACCTTGAAAATCAGTGAGACCATGCCTATGGCAGGCTTAAGGGTGTAAAACTGAAAACTCTTTTGAGAAGTGAACTTGGGGACACTCAGCTCACAAAGAAGTATCCAGAAAGTTGTTTCCCTAGGATTCCTTTCACTGTGCTCAGCTTCACAGGCACTCAGAGAATGCTGCAGCTCTGGTCCAAGGTGGCTCAGTTACTGACCATCTGATGGCACACCTTGGCATCATCCATGTAACACTGGTTCCGCAGAAATGCAGGATACCAAAATTAAGGGGTCATGAAGACTATCACTGAGATTTCATAGGAAGGTGTGGGAGGCTAGGAAAAGTGTATCAGGGTTGGAATCCCTGAAGGCAACCCCTGAATGGGCAATATGTGAAGCTGTGAGAAGGAAGGTGAAGATCCTAGGGATTAAGAAATCCCAGGAATATGAAACATCTGCCAAGCAAAGCTGCTAGGTCCAAACAGAGCCAGCCTAAGAGAGAGGATAGGTGGTCTATACACAGCTAGGTCCAAGGGGCAGGGCTGCCCAAGTTCTTTGGAGATCACATCTCTCCACCACATGCCTCAGATACCAGATATGGAATTACAGCTGGGTTTTGATCTTGCTTTGGTCTTATCCACTCTTTCTATGTCTCCCCTTTGGAACAGAAATATTTACTTTATGCCACTGTATATTGGGTAAATGTAACTTGTTTTTGATCTTCCCAGGGTCTCACAACCAAGTTTGCCTTGAGTTTCAGAAGAGAGTTTGAACTTAGATTTTTGGACAATACTGGAACTGCTAATACTATGGAGACTCTTAGAGATGGATTTTCCATTATGAGATGGGCATGAGCTTTTCGAGGCCACAGGCAGAATGTTATGGTATAGAGTTTAGGTATCCCCCCAAAGTTCCTGTTAATCTAGAAATTTTCAGAGGTAAAAATGATTATTAAAACCTTAAACTAATGAGCAGATTAATCTACTTAATGGACTAATAATTTAATGGACTAATGGGTGATAGCTATAGGCAACTGGAGCATGGTTGGAGGAAGTTAGGTCACTGGGGGATGTTTAAGGGGTCTATATTTTATTCCTGGCTCCTTTAATTTTCTCTCTCTGCTTCCTTGTTACCATGTCATGAGCAACTTTACTCTGCTATACCCTTCTGCCATGATATTCTGCCTCATTTCAAACCTAGAGTCAGCCAGCCATATACAAAAATCTTCAACTGTGAGCCCAGATATACTTTTCCTCCCTTAAATTGTTCTTGTCAAATATTTCAGTCATAGTGACAAAAAAAAAAAAAAAAAAAAAAAAAAAAACAACTAAGACATGGAGATAATCACATACTCAGTAAAAGTTTTCTGAGTGAAACAATCATCAATTCTAACAACCATTTTCTAAACAGGTATTCTATTTTCTCCCAATTTATGGTAGCATATCAAGAAACAAAGATCATTCATGGTCACTCAGTTATTAAAAGGTAGTAGAAACAGGATTCAAACCTAGACCCATCTAATTTCATAGAGGATCTGTCCTGCAGATTGGCCAGGCAACCACAAAAGAAGATGTTATAGGTAAGAATGTACAGATGTTTTCTTTTGCAAATAAAAGGAAAACCTTATCCCACATTATTATAAATTAAAAATAGAGCAACTAGGTCACTGATATCAAAGAAACAAAGTTTCTTTCGGTTTTTTACTCAAATACTGGTGCATGGGCTTTGTTTACATGTATACATGTCAGAGTAAATCCTATAGGGCCCACTGTGGAATAATCTTTAAAAGAATGAAGAGGTAAATGACTCATTTGTATGAAAATTTAGATCTTCTTGAAAATAATTTTCTATGGCAACTCAACATTACAATTATACATTTTTCCTTGTCCAGTTAAAGAGGATTTAGAGAAATGTTTCTCAAGATTGGCTGCACATGAGAATCACTTCAGCAGATTTTACATTTTGATGAGTGATGCCTATCACTGACCAATGAAATCAGTGTTTCTGGGGTAGAACTCAACCCCAGGAGGAAGTGTGTTTTGTTTTTAACTTTGTAAATGATTCCATCATGCAGTAAGAGTTTGAGAACTTCTAGAACACCATTTGTGCAGGCTATGCTGCTCTAATTTAAACATTTATATGTCTTGATTGTTCATTAATTTCTCTTCTCACTTGTATGTATCAGTTTACTTCTTACTTTCTCCTCTGTAATGCTGTTCTAATAATATTTACTAAATAACAGTTATCATTAAATGAGCTGTACAAATGAAGACAGAAATGTTGATTGGTTTCCCCATGTTTTCTTTCAGTATTTTTAGTATATTCTGGGATCAGGTTGGCCTGAATGATTCACCTATAAGCATGAAATATTATGCAAGTGTTTCTGTGCATTTCTAAGGCTAGGTCAGAGAAAGCAAGGCAGCTCCCACTTGGGCCCTGAGACTGCACACTTTTCCAAACTTTTCTCTGAGAATTTCCCTCTCAGGAACCCAGTAACCTTGCATGAAAAGCGTAAGCCATGTGGAAAAGGCTTATAGACAATCCCAGCTAAATTCAGCCTTCAAATCACCCCATTTTAGGCCCAGACTATTAGAAAAGAAGCCTCCTGATAATTTCAAGTCCTGCCCATCAGTCCTCCCAGCTGTTCCCAGTTGAGATCCTACATATCAGAGAACAAAGACAAGCCATCCCCATTGAGACATGTCCAAATTCCTGACCCATAGAATCCTGACATCATACAATGCTTGCCACTTTTAAGGCATTCGATGTGGGATGTCTTGTTATGTAGGGATAGATGACCAGAACAGGAAAAGTACTGGAGAAAACAATGATCTTGAGTTTATCTATTTCATTGTTTTTATTTTTCAACTTCACAAAAGATTTTTCTAAGCATCACTACTGAAAAATTTTAAGCCAGTCTGACCCTTTTATACATACACAAATGTACAATTCCATTTTCCATTTCTGTTATTTCTAAGAGTTATTGAATTTATTTAATCACTGAAAATATTATTTGAGTGAGGTGTTGGCATGATAAAAAATATAACGAAGTTCTCCCCTCAAAAGGTACTAGGACAGACCTCAATACTGTGGAGGATCTGTATCTGAAGAGATATAATAACCAAAAGAGAAGTTTCTTTTGAGAAGAATTTTGTGTGTGTAGGTGTATGGTGCTGGGAATTAAACCCAGCCAGGTCTTTGAGCATGCTTAGCAGGTATTGTACCACTGAGATATACTCCCAACCCCAAAAGGGATCTAACTTCTTAATAAAAGATACAACTTTCTGCACATTCTATTGAATATGTAGTTATACCAGTGCCAGTCTCAGGAAGGCATGAAAACACATCTACAGTTCAACATGCAGCTTCTCCTAATGTTACTGGAACTTGAGCTCACAATATATCCTCTCAACTATTTGCAGAGTGGTCCTCCTTCTCCTAAATTTGGGAAAATTATGTAGGAGGAAAAATAAAAGGATTAAAATTGAATGCAAATAGAAAATTAAAAAGATCAAAAACCCAGAAAAACCTTATATAAACAAATTTAGACTTCTTAGATGAAAATGTCACCAAGTTATAAAGCCATGACAGAGACTCTTTCATCTCCTCACTAGACTAGGGATGACGACAAGGAAAAGTATAGGCATACACACCATGGAAACCAAGACTGACATCCCATTGCCACTATATGGAGGCGACTACATTCAGTAGGATCTGGATCTGGTTAAGAAAAAACAGTAAATTTAGACTTGCAGCATATTCCCCAGAGTCTGCTTTCTGAAACAGAGACCTCATTAGAATAGGCAGAAAAGCAATTTGAATGTCTTCCATGTTTGGCATCTACTCAAACACTGGGCTCTTGATCAACCAGAAAAGGGTCAGCTTTCTTTCATGTGTCCATGGAAGCCTTCCCAGGTGACCACAGAATTGTCCTCACTGCTGCCTTCTCTAAACATATGCTAGGAGACAGCAATACTCAGAGCATAGTGGGGCTGTAACCCATGACTTTCACAATAAGAAATGTTCTTCAAAAAATAAATGGAAATGAGGGACTCCTGAAAATGAATAGCAGACAGAGCTGTGTGGTTATGAGTATACCAAATTCAGCAATAAAGATTTTTTTCATTTCATCACTTTTCAATGAAATTAATTGACTTGAAGGGAATAAAAACATGTCTTTATGACTGATCCCTTAAAACAAAATAGCACTGTTTTCCAAGAATGGAGGGATGCTTATGTACTTAGTTTACATCAGGACAGTCACAGGGCCAGTCTTTCCTTCTGGAACCAGTGTGGACACACTGAGATATGATCTGGGACAGCACTCGTGTAGCCCAGCTGGGAAGCACTGGGCCCTTGTCACATGGGCTCTAGAATGTGCTACCTACCATTGCAAGTGTCTCCTTTTAAGCAGTTCCTTTTGATTTTCATTGATTCTTTAATTTTTGACTTACTATATTGATAATACTGCATTAAAAATAAATTTCATTGCATTTTTACTGTATTATGTCTTGACTCCATAAGTTATGTTGATTCCATGAAAGTAACAAATTCAATTGTTAGTAGAAAAGGAAAAATAACTTCAAAACAGGCACAAAGAGAAATCCAGGGTATGTTCACCTTGCATGCAATTTCTTGTGATCTCATTAAGAAGGCCTACCTACAATGACTTGCATACAATACAACTCACACACCTGTCCATCTACAGAAGCATGTACCTATACTGTTTGCTTTCTTCTTTTTAGGTTGTAGTCCTGGTTTTATAAGAACAGGAGGAAAAGGCAGGTAAGAAGGAAAATAGGGTATCTATGAGATAAAGCCCTTGTATCTTTTTAGAACCACAACTTCTGGTAGTTACTATAAAATTACACTTGCAACCTGAAGAGATACATTATGTTTCACCTGATCTAGTAAGTTAATTTATTCAAGTGACAAGATAACTTTTTAAGCTAAGCTAAACTGCAACAGTGCAATGAAGATAATGTAACCCAATTCTCTGCAAAGTGTGTTCTATAAATCTTTAGCTTCTCAAGATGCTCCTATAAAAAGGCCTGCCTTTTATCAAAGAAATTTGGGGAATACTGCATACTGCATGTCCTTCTTAAAGATGCATAATATGAATGGTTTGGTTTTATTTTTAAGGCCCTGAGAAGGACTGTAGTACAAAGATCTGCGTAGTTTTGCTTTATCCAATTTCCCAAGCTTGTTTGAGCACCAAACCATTTGTATGTGTGCCTATGTGTCTGTCTTCTTTTGATGGGAATATAGGAAGGTAGGTAAAGTACCCATTATATCCATACAGTAAGAAAGAACTGGTCTCCTTTAAAATATCATGTACCAAGTAGAGCTATTAATAGGTCCTGCTTCCTGTAAATGAATTCCCAGGAGCAGATGGGAACAGAGAAGAAGAGGCAGTAGTTGGGTTTGGATTTTTTTGAGATGCTTCTCATCTCTGTTTTCATAACACCTTCATCCATCTTCCCTGTCCCTTTTCCCCAGGCAAGTTAATGGATTAACCTAAGAACATGGAGTATCAGAGGCCAAAACTCTGCACCTGAGAATACATTGTAGCTTCATATGTACAGAAGAATAAATCATTCCGCAGTCTTTCTCCAATGAAGCCGAGAAAGAAAAATCACAGTCAGGGGGATTTGTCCTTTAGATGGTTATTACCCTTAGCAGGTGGCAGAAATGCCAATGGTAAAAACTGCGCTTGGGCAACAAAGCAGCAGCCCAAACACAATGACACTCACAGGGGCTCTGTCTGTTTTCCTGGCTGGTGAGACACAGTATTAACATCCAAGACAAGTTATTGTGCTTGTTCCCTTTGCCTTCAGTTTCTGAACATGCCTAGAAAGTTAGCTTGCAAGCCAAGAAAAAGTAGAACAAAGAGAAGAGGAAAATACCAGAAAAATAGCTATTAAAACAAAATAAAACAAAAATTTCTCTTGACATAAGCAGCCTCAAGTGTTTTAGTTCCCTAGCACTTAGAGCAGGGAAAATTATTAAGTTTGCATATCATTGGTGGTGGGCAGGTGTGTGTGCATAGGGGGAGTGTTCTTAGCTGCACATGTCATTAAAAGGAATTGTCTACTTTGGGATTATACTGATGGCATTCACAAAAAAAAAAAAAAAAACAAAACTTTTTTTTCAGGATTTGGATTGCCTTTGAAAGTGATAAAGGTAAGGATTTTGAGTATTTCTGGAAACACCATTGGAATTTACCTATGAAAATTACTAAGACTCAGGGAAATCATTGTGAAAGTGACATAACATAAGAGAACAGCTACTGAAATCAGGAACTGGATTCAAAGCTGAAATCTACCAAGTAAGAGCAGTTTAACTTTGGACGAATATTCAGTTTGGGGAATTTCCTGCTTTCTCATTGATACATAGTATAATGATTCATTTTTGTTTTTTGTTTTTAGTTATATAAGCTGAACAAAGCATTTAGTTCAGTGCCTGAAATATGGTGGCATATAATAAGTGTTGACTGCAATTATTACCAGCATCGTTATCTTACAGTTGGAAGGCACTGGTGGTTCTTTTCCTAACTCCACACTAGAATTTATATCCCATTCCAATAAAAACAACTTAACATGGAGAATGTGTGAAATGTTCACTCCATTAAGTTCATTTTGTGTATTAACTCATAACTTACAGTGTCAATATAGGGAAGTTGCTTTCAGTCCCATTTAAAAGATAAGGAAACTGGAGCACAAAGAAGTTAAGTGTCTTGTCCCAGGTCAACTATAGTAAGTAAATAGTGGGGAAAAGACATAAATCAAGGCTGTTTGGTTCTGAAGCCTGGGCCCTTTTCATAAGATACAGAAAAATTTACTCATATAAAGAATTGAAAATATAATTACTGTTCGAAGGGAGACTAGAGATCATATTTCCTACTTATTTTAGTCCAGGAGTACTAGGGATAGGTAAGTGCAGAATCAGATCAGATGGCAAAGATAGTCAACTGAAAAACTTGAAATCAACAGAGGGAGCCCGGTGTTACTCCAAGCTACATAGAGCTGAGCAGCCCACCAAAGAACACTGTGATCCTACCAAAGTGCTAAGAGCTTCTACAGCATCAGACTGGCTCTACTGTTTTATACTGCCTAACCAAATAAACCAAAATAATGAATAGGAATGTGAAAAAAGAAGTACCTTTAACCATATACATTTACTGGGTAAAGAGCAAATACACAGGTGTCAGGAATGTTTATTATGAGTTAGGAGCTCTACTAAGATCTCACTGAAGACATGAACTTCTGAGAGATTCAGCGACTTTGCCTCATTTTTCCCAATGAGATAAATCACATCTCATAAATCCAAGTTGGTTAAGTGAACTCATTTCTATTGCACACACTCAGCAGTTCAAAGGAGACAGGCAAGAAAGCTGGTCTTCCAGATTAAGGAATTGCCCAGGAAACATAATGGATCCTGATTAGGTTTCTTGAGAGGACAGACTGATTATCTTTCCCCTGTATTTGACATTTTTTGGAATGCTTCCAATGCATAGTCACTGTACTAGGGGACCACAAGGAATCCATACCTGTCCTGCTGAAACAAGCATGTTCTCCTACTGAAGCTGCATATGGCAAAACTTTAGATACTGGTTCTTGAAACATCATCTCTCAGAATGCCACTTATTGGACAAAGTAATTTTAAAGGAAGTTGACATTAGGATTTTTAATAGCTCTGCTGAAGCTTTATCCATGGAAAAGAGGGACTGAGGAAACTCATCAAGATGACCTCCCAAAGAGCATATACCTTAAAAGAGAGATAAAAGTCTTCCAAACTCAATACCATTATAACAACTCAATGCCATTAGAAAGCAACTTGTAGGGCAAAGCCAAGGGAAAATTCACATCTGTTGGCAACCAAAAGGCCAGTGATATAAACACTCTGATACGTGATCTTTCCCTGCTCATCTTCATCTGCAAGAGTGGGTATATTAGAGAAGATCACAAAAAATTCTTTGCCCCAAATGCATATTTGTCTATTAGTGTTTTACTGAGGATTAAAGGCTGTGCATACAAGGTATACAGCACACTCTGGAATTTAAAAGGACCAATTTCCATCCATTCATATTAATTCACTTATTCACTAATTTGTCATATGGGGAAGACCTCTATATATCAAGCATTATTTTAAGTCTCAGGGACAATATGTCCAGTAGAAGAAGAATCTCTATACTCCAGGAAGCTTATTCTATAATGGGGACAGACATAATCAAGCAATGAGCAAATACACAGCAAAGTGGGCTATGAAAAAATAAGAGCAAAAAGACAGAAGTCAGTGAGAGGACTAGAGACAGGACAGGAGGAAACACTATTCTCTGAAAGCAACATTTGAACTTAAGGATCTAACAGATGACAGGAATGAGTCTCTCAAATACTCAGAATTCATTAGCATCAAGGAATTTATAATGTTTTACCCCACGTGTTTTTTGTAGAATTTTTCCTAGTATTTATAAAACAGTGCATTACAGACAACTCAAAACATACCTTTGGTTCCCTTTACAGAGGAAATAGGTAATTGGACATCATGGTCTTGATCAAAACTGCTAAATAGCACTTAAAAAGAGCTCAGAGGTTGTTAATTAGCAATTTATTTCTTTAAAAACTTTCACAAAAATCTTTCTTATGTTGTTGATGGGGATACAAATTGGTGCAATATTCCTGGTAGGAAGCCTGGCAAAATGTACTGAAAATTTAAAAATATACATACATATACATATATGCAATGCATGTGCATGCATGAGTGTGTTTGTGTGTGTGTGTGTGTGTGTGTGTGTGTGTATCCATATACATATGCTTTTTATACAGGCAATTCAGCTTCTGAAAATGTTATCTATGGATATGACTAATAAAATTTTATATGGCTTAGCTATAGGTATTATTGCAACATTGTTTACAATAGAAAAAATTGGAGAACAAGCATTATGTCTAATAAATCAGGTTAATCAGTTAATCAGAGAAAAGTGTGACATTTTATACAACAGCATAGGGGTGAAGCATTGGAAATAGGGGTCACACAGAGGCAAAGCTCAGTGAATGCCAACTGTTGAGTATCATTGTTATTCAGCCAGAAAATAAAATATTAAATAACTAATAATTGATTCAGAAAGATGCTTTGGAGGCATTAAGATAAAAAATATTCTTGGCTTAAAAATCTTTATTAAATATCTTTGAATTCTCATTGCCAGTTGAGTCCTTTGGGCTGCCAATGTTCTTGGCCCAACTTTAGAAAAAATGAAGCTTAATGGCATAGTCGTGTGGGTGAATTCTTATTCTCTGATCCTACCTTATAGGTCTACTCTCATTAATCTAGGAACTGTCTTCAACCCATTTGGGACATCCAATTTATTATTATAAGAAGCAAATCTCCCAGAGAGTGATCTTTGCTGCCAGAATTGTGCCTGTTTGGGGTTGTGGGTTCCAATTCTTGCAAAGTCATGAAGTCTAATCCACATAGCATCTTTAGGATGATCTCAAAATGTAGTTTCCCTGTCTACAAAAGTGATAATCTGTCTCTCTTGCAAACTATGGTACCATTGCCTTGATACCTCTACTTTATGTCATTTGGATAATTACCATACTTCTTAGTCTCCTCCCTGAAATACTAGAGCATTAATTTCAGCTACCTCACAAACTAGTTATGACAATTAAGCAAATTATTTTTAAAGCTCATAGAACAGTGTTTAATAAGTGTTTCTTAGGTAAAATTTAAAATATGTGTTCAATAGAACTCTAAAACAGCATATCCTGTATTTCCTGCTCCTTAAAAAAAAAGATCCCACTTACTCCTTCTCTTATACAATTGTATGTGTGTGTTGAAATAGGTACTCAGAAGCTTCCGAGCACAATGAACATCACCTTCCTTTTGTCTGTATGCAACAATCCTACAGGACCCTGATCCATTCTCAGCAGGATCTTCAGTGGGTCTCTAGTGGTTGCTTGGGGCTGGAGATGGACCAAAGAAATAGAGGAAGTAGAAAGGAGTAAGTTTGAGTGATTTTCCTTTGTTCATTGTGATTTGCCACTTGCTCATCTTCAGAGTGGTCTCCGTCTTTGTGTTTCCAGTTTCAACACCATCCCTTCACTGTCCTTTCTGAACTCTTATAAAAAATCCAACCCTGGCACCAATTATTCATGTGGATGCCTGGACAGAGATAGCTTCATTTTCTTTTGAAATATTTGTTATTCTTACTTCTGTGTCCTTTTGTCATAATATGCCTCAATTGTCATTCATGTTCACCCTTTGTTTTTCTCTACAATCTAACCTGAGTTCTCTCAAAGAGAAGTTTGCACTCTGGCTACAACAATGCCACCTGGGGTGGGGTAGAAGGCTAAGAGTCCTGACTTCCATTTCAGATTTACTGAATGCAAGTCTAGTGCTCAGGAATTTACACTTATATAAGAAAACCTGGTGAAGATAATGTATGCTAAGTACTGAGAACCATAGCCCAAGCAAAAAACAGATGAAATGAATACAGGAAGGGGAATCTCGGGTGATTTCCCAAGGACACGGGCGAGAGGTAGAAAGGCTCTGAGTCCTCCAATGTCTCAATTAATCTGGTATAGAAAGGGGTATAATCAGAACTACCATTTCACCCAGTTATCCCACTCCTTGGCTTATGCCCAAAGGACTTAAAATCAACATACTACAGGGACACCACCACATCAATGTTTATAGCAGCTCAATTCCCCCTAGGTAAAATATGAGATTAACCTAGATGCCTTTCAACAGATGAATGGATAAAGAAAATGTGATATATACACACACACACATATATATATATATATACACACACACACGTGCACATACCCACACATATATGATGGAATATTATTTAGCTTTAAAGAAGAATGAAATTATGGCATTTGCTGGTAAATGGATGGAGTTAGAGAATATCATGCTAAGGGAAATAAGCCAAACCCAAAAAACAAAGGCCAAATATCTTCTCTGATATTGGAATGTTAATTCACAAATGGGGGGTGTGGATAGGGAAGAATAGTTACTTTATATTAGGTAGAAGGGAGTGAAGAAGGGGAAGGGGTATGGGGGAAGGAATGACAGTAGAGTGAAATAGACATTATTACCTCATGTACATGTATGATTGAATGACCAATGTGATCCTACAATATGTATAATCAGAAAAATGAGAGATTACACTCGGTTTATGTATGATCTACCAAAATGTGTAAATGCATTCTACTGTTATGCACAACGAATTCGAACAAATAAAAAATAAAAAAGAAAGGAGCATAATCTGTTTTTCTTCTTTTTTCTATTAAAAATGAGAATATATTATATATTTAGAGAATAATACATTAATGTCCTAGTTATGTGCATTGTATTTTGTCTAATTAGATAATGCTTATTAATTATGCCTACTATTTGTGCATGCCTATTAAAATTGACGACCAAATGTTTTTCAATGATCAAAACTGAAAGAAAAAAGAAAAAGAATATACTTCTGACCAACTGAAGGCAGTTACAACCCAGAAAGCTACACTGAGGCTGGGAAAGCAGAGTGTTCTCCATCAAACTGAGGTGATGATAGTTCAGGTTTCCAGAGCAGGGACCACTCTCCAGGTAACCTTTGAACACAGGTGCATTTCAGTGCCTATAACTCTCACCACCACTCTGTGGTGTCCTGCTTTTAAGTAGTCAGGCAGAGGAGGAGAACCTCCGTCAATGCCGCGCAGTCAGTAAGTGGCAAAGGCAGACAATCAGTTCAAATCATCTGATTCTAGAACTTGTTCTCTTTCTCTGTGACTGTGCCCAACTGCCTCCAGAAGAAACTTCTCATCTAGAGAATTAGTGAATAGCACTACCTGCCTCAAAAGGCCATTTGAGGATTAATACATACAAATTCCTTAGAAGAGTGTCTGGCATAGCAAGCATTATAAATGCACCTGCTACCATTCTTTATTACTATTATTATGAAACGTTATTAGCCAGCATAATTTGGTCCATTGTAACTCTAGTAATTTGAATCATAGTTGCAATGATTATTTATTGATAGTTTTCACTGGACAGTGATATAACAAGAAAACAGGTAGAAATGTTAATGCCTTTATGAGGGAAGAGTGTGTTCTTCTAGAATACCTATTAGAAGCATCTGAGAGGTTTGTCATAAACAGAGCCAAACCAGTGACCTACAATGATAAGGTCCCCAAATTTGTATATTCAGCAAAGACTTTAAGTGATTCTTCTAAACACTAAAGTTTAAGATCCTTGATAAAGTGATTTTAAAAATGTAGAAATGTGGAGAAATAGAAGAAAAGTCAGCTGTCAGAGAATCTACATATTTCTTTGAGTGTGTAAGACAACTCTCTCAAAGGCACATGTGGCCAATTCTTCCAGCAGGTGGTATTTCTGTCATAAAGCTCAATGATTTCTGACTTGATAAGTTTGCACTTATAATGTAATTAAATAATTTCCATACCATTATGCTCTATTAAGACTGGATTAATCCAAGCAATAAAAATACAATAATAATGGTGATGGAGGATGGCAAAACAAGATAGATGACGATGATAACTACGAAGTGTTTGATGTTTTACATCAAAATTATATAAGTCATATTTTCATTAACTTTGTTCTCAACTACAATGGCAAGACTGGCTAACAAACTTTTGAACAGGAATTGAGGAATTACACCATTTAAATTGTTTTACTTAGAGTATACTCTCGCATATCTCTGCTTACTTTTGATGGTCTCCGTGTCAAGGTCCTTTAGCTAAAAAATTACAGCTATATGGTTTATGTTTTAAAAAATCAGCATTAACAAGTACTGAACAAGAAAAATTATTTGATAAATGAATTGAATAGAACACTATAAAGATGAACTATAAAATTGGGTTTCCAAATTACTTGGTGTTTGATTTTTCAACTGTAGAAAAAAGGAAAAGTTACTATTAATGGGAAATATATATCCTAACTGCTTGTCCAGTATCCACCTGGATATTATGCCTTTCCCAAATAAATGACAGTAATGTGTCAAGGGAGAAAAATTTTCCAACCATTGAAGCATAAAAGGAAACATTGCTAACACAACCTACAAAGCCTAAATATTTACTAAACACAAAGGGAAATCTCAGTTGGTAATGCTGTTCAGAGAGAGGAATTTGATGCCACCTGCCAAAGGCTTGCCAGAAGGAAACAACCAGCAAAATAATATATGAGGCTGTGTGTGCGTCTATACCAAGTCTCAGCTGTCTCAGGCTTTGAGGACTGTCCAAAAAAAAAAAAGCAGCAGTGCTTTCTAAGGAGACAGCAAGAAAGAAACCTGGATGCATGCCCTTCATTTCCTTCCCTGTACATAAATATCTCCACCTGTGCCGGGAGAAGAAAACAGGAGGGCAGCAGCTAGGGTCTGTTCCTCAATATCTATCCACAGCTGCTTGGTTTTCACTGACAACCACTGGAAGCAGCTCACAAGAACTGAGCCTGCAAATCTATAATTGGTGATGACTTTAAATATGAAAATGAGCATATTCAGATATTTGTCCTTACAAGCAAAGAGTAAACAGCTAAATATTTAACAAGTCCATTTCTCTTATGCCAAGATTTTGATGCTAATGTCGTTGGGTTACCAAGTGTTTCTTTTTCTGCCCAATTCTTAGCTGGATGCTACCTGTATTGATAAAATATGGGCATTTTGTGTTCATTTTTCCGCCTGAACCTAGGAATTTCTCATAAAATCTATCGCTTTCCTTGGCGACTATTGCCATATAAAGCATGGCTTAGAAGAGGACAGCAGAGGGGGAAGGTAAGTTAAATACAAGTAATGAAAGACAAGAAGTAAGTAAATTTAAAGAGAATGACTGGTGCCCTTATGCCAGAGCAAGCAAAAGAGTTTTCATATTTATAAATGTAGCTTAAATGGTCACTTCTCTTTTTTAAGCAATATCTGCACCTGATGGGAGCTCCTTATAATTAAAATTTTTTTCCTGTGTAATTTTTTACCTATATGTTAAGTTGAAAATCTTGCTTGTGAGTAGGAGTAGGCCACACAGGGGCTGCTGGACTGGCCTCATGCTGGTTTTCAGGAGCCGTTCTATCCCTTCCCACCTCTGTGTTCCATGATGCCACAATAGTAGCTTGAATGTAACTTTGGTGGGAAGGTTTGAATCACAAAAATCAGCAAATGCTACAAATTAGAGTTTTCCCCCAGAAAACCAATTATTAAACTCTTATCAGTACTCTACTGGTCAGGATGGTCCTTCTGGACATAAACCTACAGTCATAACTGAGCATCTACCTGTGTACTAAGTACTAAGAATGTGTACCATATTTAATCTCTTCTACAATCCTTAAAAACAGGCATAGTACCTATCAATTTCCCTGCTAGACAAGGAGACTTTGAAGCTATAGAAAATAAGTTGTCCAACATTGCGAACTTTAAATGAAAACATAATTGGATCCAAAATCCACATCCATATAACTCTATAATGCTATGAGGTTCTGGAGAAAAATACAGCCACAGGAAATCTTGGTATAAACATGCCAAATCACAATTACCATTATAACTAGAGTGTGAATATGCATGTTGATATTTAAGGAATCCTGGAGTGGCAGGGCAAGCCTGGGGGTGTGCTGCAGGGATCTGCATGCTGTTCTGTCCTAACCTGTTTTCCTATCACTCAAGGACACAAGAAGCATGTTTATCAGATCTATAGATACCACAAAACTTGGCAGTATTGACTATCTTGCTTGTCTATTGTACATATTTGTGTGAACTGTCTCATATTCTTTGTGGAATAGACAAGTTTCATAAAGCTAAATGAATAATACAAATGTCATATGTAACAGTTGAAAGACAGAATATTAACCCTGAAGAAGAGATATTTTTTGGAGAACTTTAAAGGCTGTCTTCAGACCTTGGATTTGCTCGATTGAAAGTCTCTGTCTGCAGCCAGGAGTAAAACTCCACCAACAAAGAGAGGTATGGAAAGGAAAACTGCATTTCAACTGGTGGAGGGATTTGTTAGTGAAACCCAGTGCACTTATCTTTCTCCCTGGAAAGCTACTCTCAGGGAGCATTGGATAAGTGCACAGGATTTGGACCCAGGTTCAAATCCCACTAACTATATGACCTCAGGCATAGGGTACATCTTTTTGTTTCTATGGTTGCGCATGATGTAGATTCATACCATTAGTGTAATCATACATGTACATAGGGTTATAATGTCTGTCTCATTTCACCATTTTTCATACCCCCCATTTCCCTCTACATACTCTAAAGTTCTTCTATTCTTCTCTCACGCCACCCCACCCCCATTTTATATCATCATCCACTTTTCATTCAAACATGAATTGAGTGGTATGTGCCAGGCCTTGAGAAGAAGCGATAAACTACCTTTCTTCCCCTTTGTTCATAAGTTTTGATTTTTAAGATTTACTATGAACCTATTAATTTTGATAAGTGCTCTTAGGACAGGAGCAATGCAAAAGGAGTTATTCCCCCAAAAAAGTTATAATTTCATTGTTTTCTTCCCCCCTTTGGTACCTGAGATTGAACCCAGGGTTGCTTACCGACTGAAGAACATCCCCAGATCTTTTTATTTTTTATTTTGATACAAGGTCTCAAAATATTTATTTTTGTAATTTTGATTTTGAGACTCAGATTCTTGTTACATTACCGAGACTGGCTTTGTACTTGAGATCTTCCTGCCTCAGCCTCCCAAGTCACTGGCATTATAGGTATGCCCTACCACAGCCAGCATCATTTCATTCTTGAATTTCTACTGATCAGGCAAACTTGACTCACACAATGCTCACTGACACAAAGTAGTGACTTCAATAAAAATTTATCCAAATCCTAGAAGTGGATTCTTAACTCAGCCTGGCCACTGTCTTAGAAAGAAATATCCACAAAGAAAGGATGAATTTCTTAGTATTCTTTAGTCTGAAGAACAGAAAGTTAGAGAGGAAAAAATCTTGTGTAATACCCATTTCAAAAAAGTGAAGGATTATTACTTGAGAGATAACTACCGTATGTTCATGTGCCCCAACGACAAAGGAAAATCAGAAAAAAAAATACAGCTTAAATGAGAACAATGGTGGTTTTGAATAATGATCTAAAAATGAACTCCTAAATAACAAATGACTTGGAGTTTCAAAAAGGTTGACCAAAGACAATATGAAATCTCTTTCTCCAACTATTTTCTAATTCTTTTCATCGCCTGCCTTTTTATTTGTATTAAAGAAGAAGGAACAATAAAATGCTAATTCATTGCTTCCCAGGAATATAACTCTATAGAGAAACATGATCTCTACAAAACACATTTAGGTCTGCATTTGTTCTGCATCTCAGTTGATTCCTGTTTTCTTCTCTGAGTCTCAAGATGACCCAGAGCTTCCATTGGTTCTTAGCCCCTAGCTGTTCTGTATGCCACCTGGGTCCTCCAGTTTTTCTCACTGACCCTTTCCTCTTCAAAGGTTCTTCATTCCCTTACTGTACGCTCATTGTGGATATGCCCAACTCTCCAAATACACGTCTTCTTTGAAAGAATCCATTTTCATGGACTCATCTGTCATCATTACGTGGTTAACTCACACATGTGCCACTTTAACTCAGTACTCACTCCTAAACTCTAGTTCAAGACCTTATACTGATGAATGGATAGTTTCACTTGATTATTATGTATCCATCAAGATCTCAAAAAACTATCACCTTCAAAACTCAGAACTCTTAAAACTATCACCTTCATCTCCTTCTCTTGGACTTTAAAAATATTTTTGATTGACACTTTCTTTTTTTGTTGTCGTTGATGTGTGAGTCTTTAAAATGTATCCCTCTTTTGCTCCTTTAGAGGTCTAGGTAATTTCCCACTCCCAGTTTTCCACCCCTGCCCCAGGGACTTCCCACTTTCTGTTCTCACATATGCTTTCTTACAGTTACTTAGGGTTTCTTATGGCTCTTAAATATATGCTGAACAGAGTTCATGCTTTGGATGCTAGCTTTCAGAGCCTTTCACAAGCTATTCCCAAATCACTTTCCTGCAGTTACCTGCTATTTGCAATTTTTCTACTAGGGTCAACATTACCAATCACATGCCTAGAACAGTGCTGCCTCTGATCCTCTGCTTAATCTTGGCCCCAGCTATGGTTTGTCTGTTAGGAGCTTATATAGTAATACACAAATTCCAGTTCTATACCAGTTTACTTTGCCAGCCCCAATAAATGGTGGTTGTCTTCCTCATCCATACTTCTATCTGTACCAGTTCATTTGCCTTCCAGATATTATTTTAATATATCACCTGCTTTTTTAAAATCTATTTTTTAACAGATAGCTTTTATTTTTTACCTTTCAATTTTAAAGCACAAATTCATACACCTTTGTATCTTCTTCCTTAAAAAACACCTGTGAACGAACACTGACCTTGACTAACTTTTTCACCTTTGACTCTAGGTGTTCCCTCTTTTACTGGGTCATCAGCATAGCCACATACAAAATCCAACACACAGACTAATAGCATTTCATCAATCTTCTTGTTCTAAGTCCTTTATAATCCCTGATTTGAAAATTGAGAGAAGTTCAAGGAAAAGAAGTAAAGATAGAAAGAGGAAAGAGGAAGTAGGAAGAAAAGACGGAATGAGAATAATAACAAGGGAAAGGACCCTCAGGCTTTGGCTTCCTCTAAGTTTGATAGCTCAGATCCTTCTCACAGATTAATTCTCATCTTGGAGAATTGGTCAAGGAGGATGGTAACTCACATCACTTATTCTCTAGGGACTATTCCTCAGTTTCAAGACTTCTAAGTAAAACATCTAACAGTTTTACTTCTACAATGAAACAAGCTCCTGGCCCACTTCACTGACCTCCTGGAATGGAATTAATGGCTGTCCAATTGTCACACACCATAGTTGAATTTCTGTCTGTTGATGGAACGTGGCCTCTTTGACTACCTTCTCTTTTTCTATGATTAAATTTCTCTCTCCTTATCTTCAAATAAAGAGTCATGTCTATCTTTCAGCTGTGGCATTGTTGTCTAGTGAAGCAAATTATGTCATTCTCACTGAATCCATCAAATATAAATTCTAAAAATGAATCCCTCCTGGTGGTGTAAACAAACTGGTCTTTAATACGCAGAATATCATAACAGATTGTCCTTGGCTGTTCACTATACTGTATGTTCTGACACTTGTTGGTGTATTTACAGTGCTTCTACTAAAAAAAGAACTGATCAAGGGGAAAACAGCCAAGTTCAGAATGTTTTAAATCTACATTACATACTGTCAAAATAACTTTTAAATATACGTGAAGCTGAATATTTGCAATTCAAAACAAGGACACATATGGGGGAAATAGAAAATGCCTCCATTTCATATAAATCACATTAGAAAGACATTATTGGATCATCCATATTTTACCAGACTCACAGGGAAATATATGGCCTAGTAAAAGAAGTCTATCCCACGCCCAGAACTTGCCCTTAGAGTGAAAAATCATCTCTAGAAAGAAAGAAACAAAGACTGAGTACAGAAACTTGAGTAAGCAATGTGATAATTCAGAGAACAATGACAGATGGCCTTCTGATTTTAGAATAACCATCACTTTGATATTCTAACGAGGACACTAGAATCAGGTGATTAGTGTGCATTTATTAAACACCTACTCTTGGAATGGCTATCTTTGGATCTTTATGGGAAACATAAAAGAAGCACAACATTTGGGGCCTCTGATAAAGGAGTAAGGAGTCTAGTAGTCTACAGAAGCCGTGCAAAAGAGAAAGAGAGAGAAGCATCCAAGGCAACCTGGGGTTAAATGCAGTCATTGACTTTGAAAGGATAATGGCAAAAATTCAGAGAAGGAAGATATAGTGGTTAATGGACTAGTCAAAGTACTTTGGTAAAGGAGTCATAGAAAATATGGGACAGAGATGAAGTCTTCAGGAATTGATACATCTTGATTCAGTGATCAGAAGTAATGAGGAAATATTTTTGATAGGAATCCTCCAGAAAAGCAAGGCGACAGGACTGATTCATGGGAAAAACTGACAGGCCATCCCAAATAGAGAAGAGGCCTGTGTGTTGTCCAGAAGAGAGATATCAATGTCGGGAAGTCAATTTGGGGTGAACTTGAAGACAATAACTTGAGGGACCATGTGACACTGAGGTTAGAGTCACCAACCTGAATCTGAAGCCTGGCTTATCATTAGTTCATTTAGGCATCCTTTGCAAATTCTAATAAATCATGAAATGAGGAAAAAATACATTGCAGACCTAGCAAGGTAATAGAATATGGAAAGAAAAAGCTCTAGATAAACTGTCCGAAGTCTTTCTATCAAGAAGCAGTTTCAAAGGACTACCCTGATCAACTTACCAAGAGTCTTATTCTGTGAAAGCTGCTAGTGTGGACCAACCCCTCATTATCTCCACGCTTAGCAAATTAACTAATTCATAAAATCAGTATGTCATGAATATATGCTATACTATTTTTGTCTCTTTCCTATTCTCTCATTTTCCAGATGGTTACAGAAGGTCTACATGAGCACCTTTGCCTAATATGACCTCATGCTCTGACTAAGTGTATGCTCTATCTGGATTTTAGAATGGAACTTCGGCATATCAACCTCACTGTTCTCATAAATTGATATGGGAAACCTGAGATTTAGAATTGCCCCCTAGCCATTTGGGCCAGAAAAAAGCAAAGAATAATCTGCAAAAACAAAGAAAATATGTATGACCTTGCTGGCTGCACACAGGAAGAGAAGGCGAGATGTACAGTTGGGGTGAGAAATACCTCTATCACCTGAGCTGCAGCTGAATCCCAGGCCCACGAGTGACCCAGAAGAGGGAGCAAAGCCTGAAGTTTCCAACCCTCCACCAACCCACAGCTCCAGGAAAAATAAATGTTTACTCCCATGCTGCTGAGATATTGTTGCTGTATGTTAATAAGGCATGTTTGTGTAAACAGCTAATTGAATTGAATTAATAACATTCCTGACCTAATGTGAATTTCACAAGACACTTGTGTATTCTTAAAATATATTTCCTTTTTTTCATAAAACAGTTCAGACAAGCAAAGAAAATCCAACTAGTACACCACGATAAACTGAGAATTCTTGTGCAAATCAAAGACAGATGGGATTCAGGCTCCAAAGTCATCCACTTCATCAGCCTGCCTCAGTCTGCCAATGGGCCCTTCACTGCTTCGTTGTTCTTTCCATGGTAGAGAGCAATGCTGCCAGAGATGGTGTTGTCCTTTCTGAGATATTACTTTCACTTCCAACCCATTTCAGGTTAATTATTTTTTTTCTACTCCTTCAGGCCCATGCTGTGGACCAGCAATCTACATACCAAGTGATCTACTAAAGGAATGCATAGAAAGGCAGGAAGGATACAGGTCTCACTGCATCATCCATTCTACCTGGAATCGCTTCTGTTCTCTTGGGGCCTCTTGGAGATGTCACATCTTAACCCAAAGGCATGAATGTTCAATAGCAGAATTGTAGACCCTGCCATAGGTGCGGAAGTAGTCCTTTTAATCTCCACCATTCAATAAGAGGATAGACTGGATCTTAAGGTGTCCAGAGACATAAAGCAATCTCACGAGGGAAAATAATATTTTGTCAATTTTTTTCAAAGTGTGTTTTTTCCATTTCCCTCCAAAGACTTGGAAAAAAATCAAAACCGGAGAAAGAGTAAAGAGCAAAATTGTGCCTACACCTGTGCTTTCAGGCTGGCAGGTTTCTAAAGCTTAGGAAACACTCAAGACTCATCACTTTCTAGTGCCATTGCATAGGTCCCTGCAGGTTTCTCATGGTGCTAAGACCTAGGTCATCATGAGAAGTGAAATCAGGGATGAGAACTTTTTCTTTGCAGTTTGCTTCTGCTTTCCCCTAAGGCCTCCTGACATGGAGAGATGGATGGTGTCCACTGTTAGGGATCAAGAGATCCACCCCTGAATGCCCAGGCTCTGAGAGTCACATTTGTCATTCTCAGTGCTTTCTATCCCTGGAACTTCTCATCATGGGGCCTGACTTGAGTGTCCCCAGAAAGGGAACTGGGGGTACAAGACATGAGGCATCATCCTTCATTACTCAGGTAGAAAAAGGATGGAATAAGAAGGGGAGGGAGAAAGAGCCACCCGTGACTGAGTCTTGATTAATTACCAGTCTTGACAGTGATGAGGAATGTGGAAAACAGCAGAAAGGCAAAAAATAAAAATAAAAATAAAAAAAGTAAAAAGAAGAAAAATAGGGGGAAAGGCAATTTTATAGCCTCTTCCTACACAGAAAATAACTATATATTCTTAAAATAGAAAAATCAGTTCATCACATCAGATGTCTGAGAATTTGGAAACTATAAATAAACAAACAGAGCTCAAGATGTGTTTTCTGGAAGGTTCATCACATTTGGAGACCTGGAGGTTTGGGAAGACTGTCTCTGAAAATCAAAGTCAGGTTTAAGCATAGACATTTCATTTGTATCCTGTGCACTTTCTTTCTGTGCCTATGATGTAAAGAAATTGCAGCCAACACACAGAAACACTGAGACCTCTTGGGAATAAAACTGCACAACCCCTGGTTTGTTTTGTGGGAGTCTTTTAAAGGCTATCTTTGCGTTTCCCTTATTTTCTCCCACAGCATCAGCTGGCTTCCAAACTACCCACACAAAAATATCCTGCAGCTACCTTCTGGTGTGCTAGAAATTCCCAGAAGTAGAACTGCTCTTCAGGTCAGAGAACCCAATTCCTGGGATGCCTCAGTGAAACACCAAATATGTTTCCTTGGAAGATGCCAAAACAAATGTTGTCAGCTTCACAGTTTAGCCCAAGGCTAGGCAGTGCCTTCTTCTCTAGGGTAACAGGAGGGGAAAAGATGGTTTGGTATTTTTGCATGTCAAAGAAAGTAAAGACATGCCATTACTTGAGAAAATCTGAGCAATCACTGGAAAAAGCACAAGGGGAGGGTAAGCAGAATTTGGGAAGAAATGTAGTATCAGCGTCTTGAGTCCAGTTGATGGTCTGATTATCTAAGGATCCTAAACACCTCTCCCGTTTCTCCCACAGGTATATGGTTGAGCTAAGCATAGTCTCTGAAAATTATACTCATCACTTCAGATTATCATTTAGATATCATTGTCTAAAGGTTTGAGAAAAGTTAAAATACTTCTGATTTTAGTCTGCAACTAGATATTCCTGTTAATACACTTACAGGATTGTATCTGCTGGGTTAGATTAATTACATCTGTCTTCTGAAAAACAAAGTCCTAGAATGAATGAACATCACAAACATGTTCCTGTGCAGCAGTGTTACTCAGGGTTCAACAGGGCCCCATAGTGTAGGAATTCCAGGATACACTATCATTCAAGGAAAATGCATTAGAAAACTTTTTACTCATTTGGGGGCTCCCATTCCTCCAATGTACCATATATCATCATCATCCACTTCATTTATTTATAATTCTTTTCTACACTAATCTTCTCAAGGTATTTCCATAAAACTGTGATTAACTGAATGTTTAAACAGATATTATTTGCCTACCCATTAGGCACTTTGGTCACTAAGAACTTCAATTTCATTTGATTAATAAATGATTTTTGCTTTAAAAATGTTCAAAGCTTGTGATAATTAATAAACAATGCTAAAAATTTGCAAAATTGAAAACATACTGTAAATTAAGCTTCCTTAAAATGCTTAGGACTATGATTTATGCAAACATTAGCACAATAGTGATATAATCTCAAGCTAAATAAATTAGACTCCAAAGCATTCTTTTGCTTGTTCATATTTCTTCCCTCCTCCTTTTAACCATATCCTTTGTTCTATGGCACTGCTAATACACAACTAAAGGTTGGAATAAATCTCCCTAACCAATCTCTTGCCTGTGCAATTTAAAACCAAAGTCAGATCCAGAGGGTAAAATCCATCTCTCTTTTCCCTTTAGTGTTCTCTTTAATTTACGTTCCTTTAAACATCACTATTCTTTAGAGTTATAACATATTTATGTTATCACCATTCTTCCCAGAAGCTGAACTCTTTTCATGTGCCTTTTTTATTATTTTACACATAACCTTCTCTGAAGAAGCCAAAAGGTAAGTTTATCATTTTAGCTAATTCTATAAACAAAATGTATGCAAGTTTTTTTTATATTGCTTCTCCAAATGTATCCACTCCTTCTGCCCAGTGACAGACTTTTCACAGAGTAGGTGGGTTTTGTGTGTATGCATGTATTTGTGTGTGTGTGTGTGTGTGTGTGTGTGTGTGTGTTGCTGGGGATCAAATCCAGGGCCTTATGCACTTGAGGCAAGCACTCTACCAACTGAGCTATATCCCCAGCCCAAGAGTAGGTAGTCAACAAGAATAAGTTCCAAATTGTCAGAGCTGGAAAAACTACTTTTGGGGACATCTGTGTGATTCTGAAAGCCAGGGAAGCAAAGTGACATTTATCTTTTAGTTTCCTTTCATTGTAACGAATTAGGGGTTGGATGTCACTGGTTTGGTAAATATTATATAATACTGTATGTGTGTACTAGAAAATATACTTAAACCATCCCCACTTCCTGTGGGGTCCACTATACCACCTCCAATGTTCTACCTCAAGGTTACATATGACCAACACCTCCTGCTTAGCTCCTTGTTGGGATGACAACAATGAACATGATTTTGACTACTATTCAGTTTTTATCCTGTGGTAAGCCCCCAAACTGAGAGCTCTAATATCTGTAACTGTCTTTCAAATAGGCATTTTTATTATCCCTAGTATTTTAACATCTTAAAGAATAAGAATCACAGATGTAGTGAGAGAGGCTCAGTAACTACATCAAGTAAATGACAGGACTTCCAACCCAGACCAACTATTTGACTTCAGCATCTGGATCTTACTCAATGTACCTTCAGGTAGAAGGTCACCAGGGCCTTGAGAATGCTGTCCTTTCTGGGGTCACCTTAGGTTTGTCAACTGCCTGAACACCTTTATGAGAGATTCTTTTAAGGGTCCACTATTCTCTCTGCTAAGTGGGAAAAGTCTTACTCATGCCAGAGGAATATTAATATGCAGCATAACAAGTGAGAAAGTCAGGGGCCTTATGTGGAAACACATTAGCAGCCAAATATACATTCTACTAACAGGCTTCTGTGTAATTTTAGGCAAATTGGACTTCTTTGAGTCTCAGTAGGTTGTTCTGAGTTGCTTCAAAGTTTCAAGGTCTTAGGTCAATTTCTTGGCAAATAAGAAGCTATTGATAGTGTTTGTTATTATTGTTGCTAAAGGGAAAGTTCTTATCTTTGCCCACCTGTGGCACAAAGCTTCAATGTTCAGGCATTTTCTAATTTTTTCTCTGTTAGCAGACACATTATGCCAAGACCCCAATGTAAGTAAGTACGTGGAGATGCAGAAAGTGAGAACCCATACTGACCCCTCCCCCCAATCATACTATGACTTATGACTCCTTTAAGATTAGGCTGGAGGGTACCCAATCATAGGGCAGTCCTGAAGCACTGCCTCTGAATTGCTGCCATCAGGCCAACAGGCACACAAATTGTCTTTATCTGTTATGAATCTCTGACCTGCCCTTGCTCTGGCTCTGGGCTATGCCTTTGTATTTCAATTTGCTTCTTGCTTCCAAAATTTGTGTTATTGGTATCTGGGCTGTGTTCTTATGTCAGTTTCTGAAATACAGGTATGATGACTTCCCCATTCTTCACGTGTCTCTCATGATGGGGCACGGCAACTCTACTCACACTGACACACAGGTCTTTGCTCAAGAGTCACAGGAAAGTACTTACTGCTAGATGCTCTCAGCTGACAATTGTTCTTGCCTAGTTACTATTCCCAAAGTTCAAAGTGACCTTAGCTCACTGTGTTAGTCTGCTTTTCACCATTGTTACTAAAATACCTGACATAAACGACTTAAAGGAGGAAGATTTATTTTGGCTTATGGTTTTAGAGGTAAAAGTCCATGGTCAGAGGGATCCTTTGTTCTGGGCCTAAGATGGTGGAGGAAAGTTACTCAGCTCATGACAGCCTGGGAGCAGAAAGAGAAGAAGGGGCTTGAGAGAAGATAAACCCTTCAGTGGCCTACCTACGTCCCATCTCTAGATAGGTCCTACTTCCCATTAGGCCATTCAGCCATCAGTGGATTAATCCACTGATGAGATCAGAACCCTCACGATCCAATTATTTACCCAAAGATTCAACTTTAAATACACGAGACTGGAGACATACCAAAACGTAATACTCACAGAAGATGGGAAGCTCAGTGGGGAAATCATGCATGTGAAAGTCTAATTCATGCTAAACTGTTCTGGCTGTGATGCAGTTCATTATGTGCAGGGTTTACAAAGACCCTGAGAACTTCAGGCATATTGCTAGAACATGGTTCCTTCATAATGCCTACTGGTACTCATTCTCAACAGTTTCTAAGCCACACAGTAGAAAGCTGAGAAAGAAAACATTTACAACAAACCAGATCAAATTTCGCTTTCCCCTTCCATGCATCTCCACTAAGAGGTTCAGAATTCCAGCGGAACTACAGAATAATTTGCTGTTTTCAAAAACTCTCTCAATTGGTAACTGCAATGACTATGACTTCTTTCAGTCTATAACCATGGAGTATATAGAGAAACTAAATCTTATCAGAATTTGAACATTCACCTTTAGTAGCACATCAGAATCATGAAGATAGTCATATGCCAGCAATGACCCTAATGCATTCTGCATTAAAAAAAAAAAAAGACCACTAAACATTCATAAGACAATAAATGGAGGTTAACCCCACATTTTAAAATGCTTAATGTCTTTAAAATAAGCAGATTTTATAAGTATGGATAAGTAAGATTTTAATTGAATCATTTTTTTTCAACAAGTGTTGAGCACTGGGGAGAGAATGGGTAGAGAGGAGAAAGAAAGAAAAACGGAAATGTGTCAGTGAAATGAGAAAGAGTTTTTGTTTTACTGACTGTCAAGAATAGCAGCATGAAAATAAAGTAAATGTTCAATAAGGATTATGGGCCTTTTCGACTTAATCTGAAAATGTCTCCATGACAAAAGTATTTCCTCCCTCCCTTTTGATGCAATCTCTGGTTCATCAAGCACTACTGGAGTAACCATCACTGAAAATTATAGGGAAATCTGAGTAAATCAGCAAATGAAATACTACTTCCATTCAGAGGATTTTTTCAGGGAATGTCCAATATAGTCCAACTCTAAATGCAATGTGCTTCCTAGTCAGAACATATACCCAAGTGTAATGTAAATATTTGCTCCTGCCATAAATTGTCTTCAGGGAAATTTTCTCAAGGAAGAGAAAAATCACAGTGTAATATATTTGAATAGACACAACAAACCTGTCTCCCTTTTGATGAATCGATAAATACGTTTTTATTGTTACTGTGAAATAGGTTATGTATGCATAGTTATATGACTCTTCTCTTCCATGTACGAAATAATGTGGGATTGTACTCACAATGAATGGACTTACATTTTCGACTGTTCTGAGTCACTACACAAAAATCATATTCACAGGCCTACCTTGCATATATCTTGCTAGGACAGGAATTTTTCAAAAGTCTGCTACCAAAGTAAAATCTCTACATGACTTGAACTTTGCTTTGGAAATTCTTTGATTTTCAGGTTACTGGGACAGCAGCTTGGCCCTTGCCTCTTTTAGCTCTTCTTCCTCACTCATTCACTGTGCCCATCAAAACAAATCACATGACCCTGAATAAAGAGCAAAGGATGCTTACCAAAGCCAGGTGGAACATCATGTCCTCCTGCAGTAATTCAACTGTTGCAGATTTAAGGGTGGCAAGTGCGCCTCTGGACAGTTTGCAGTTATTTGACTCAATTGCCTTAATGGCTTTGTTTGGGGGAATAAATTGCCTTTTTTCCTGTAGATCCATTAACCATAGGTACATGGACATCTTGTGAAGAGGAAACATTTCTATGAAGGCCAACTTTGTGGTAAGATACCTACTAGAGAGTCTACCTTCCACACATATTCTATGGAACAAAAGAATATGTGGTACAGGCTAAGGGGTTAGCATCTTCATCAGAAATGAAGGAATTAGAAATATGTCTAATTTAGAAAGACTCCCCACCACCACTACCAATTTTGAAAAAGAATACTTTAATTCATTAGCAAAGGCATTGAATTTAACAATTTCATGCTAATTTTCAACTTTATGTAATTTCTCTTAATTGTGACTCAAGGCATGTTACAGGTATTTTCTTTGCAATGTTGAATGAAGGAATAAGGAGGCATATGTAATCACAGAAACCCTAGATGATTTCTTATGGTAAAAACCTTGAGCAAAGGCAAGCTAAATCTACCAATACTTCACCAAGGCACAGTCTGCTGGAGTACAGAAGAAGTGGTCATCTGTGTGCTCGGCAGACAGTTCCTGAGGTCCTGCTTTATGCAAAGCACTGTGCGAAGAGATTGGGGGAATGGCACACATACAGGGCATGAGCCAGATCCTCAGGAACAACAGCTCTGTACCACCAGCTGAGATGATTTTCAGCCCCATCCCAGAAGTGTCAGTTATTGAAATGTTTGGAACGATTTTGTTGGAATATTTCATCACTTATAAAAATCTAGTGTGTACATAAGAAAATATATGCTATTTCCCCTCATGCCTTCACACCCTTTAGAATATATAATCCCTAAAACTGCCATTACCAGGGCACAAATGTGGCATTTACTCAGAACCCAAGGAGAAAGTTCATTTGATCTATTTTAGCTCCAGATACTTCTTCTATATGATGGAAATAGCCATAATTTCTATCTCATAGGTATATTGTGAGGATTAAATGAGTTAATGGATTTGAACTATTTAGCCCTAGTCCCCAAACCAAATGTTAGCTATTAATAATAAAAGTAATAATGCAATGTCTCCTGCCACCTAGGAAAACTGCTAAGCAGCTCTAAAAATTTGCCTATCTGCTTCAAAGAGATTCTCCCACTCTGCTCATGAACACTGCTTTGGAATTACTCAAGAAGAAATTATTTACAGGCTTGATAACTGCAACCACCATTCTTTGGTACCCCAGCTGACATCCTCAATTTCATCATGGTTCTAGGCCAATGAAGCCTGTGGCCTTAGTTCACCATCTAGGCAGAAAAACAGACGGAAACTTGATCACAGGAAATCTGTCCAAGCATTTATTTCCCTTCATTTAGGTCTATATAACATATAGATCAAATGCTCAAAGCTATTAGGAGCAGAGAAAAATGCCAGAATCGATGTCACAACGCATTTTGCGTTTACCTTGAATTAATGCTTCTATATCAGCGTTGTTCCTGATTTAACTTCTTGTTAATGGCCTTAAACGTTTGATCTATATTTTTTGCCAGTTGGAATACAGAAAAGTCTACATCATGGATTCCCCATAGAGTCACCAGGAAAGGAACCTGCAATGCCTTTAGAGATGGCTAGGAAATGTAGCAGGTTTAAGTGGCCCTTTCCTTGTTGGGAGGTTATCATTAAAGAATTCTGATGTCTTCCTATCACAGAAATGCAATTCTCACATGTGAGAGGTTTTACTGTTTACATACAAGTGGAATTTGTTTTTTCTTTAATGGACAAAGAAATTTTGAAGAGTTGAATTCTTCTCTTATTCTCTTCTCTAGAAATACACCTTATCATAACTGTTCTAGTGCTTTCCAAACATGATTCCCTGGAGATGTTAGTAGCTGGTACATTAAAAAAGAAAGCTACTCTGATAAAATAATACAGAGAAACATGGCATATAAACTATGTTGAATATGCCCAATGTATTCCTGTACAGTAAAATGTCTGAGAAATCCCACAGTAATACAAGTTTTTTAAAAAATACTCCATTCACCCCGTATTTATGAAACACAAATAAGAAATATTTTTTGGGGGGGTAATATCTTTGATATCTTAGTAGAATTGTCTACTGTGAATTTTTTTTCGATTTCAGGTTGAAGCACTATAATGGAATGGAATAAAATAGTGTTTACTGAGTACTTAATGCGCCAGCCAAATATCATTCCATGTTTCATGGAATAGCACCATTTTTCCAGACAGAAACCCTATTACACATGAGAATTCTATTAGAATTTATTAGAATCCCCGCTTTATGAGGCCATACAAGGATAGATAGTAAGTGGCGGGTCCAATCTTCAACTCAAGTAGTCTGGTTCCAGGTGATTTGGAACCAGAATTCAGTTGGAAAACTTAGAGGAGTGCCAGAAATTAACTGACAAAATCTCGAAAGGAAATAAAAAGTGAATTTCTAAATCCAGGTAAGAGTGAAGTCCCAAAGATGACATGTTCCTTTGAACATGAAAGTTGCCCTCAACCTGTTGTTCCTACACCACATTTTCCTGGCTCTCCCGGTTAGCAGGACCTCACTGTTGAGATCTTCTTCATTGTCCTCCAGAGAACTCGGGTTAGCATATGTGGGGAATGTGCCTTAAATGAATGTCTGCGAAGAGCCTGGAATCTGTTGTTAGATTTCAGCTTGAGGACTATCTTTGCATCCAATAAAGACACTATTGGCAGAGTGCCAACTTTCATAAAATTAGAGATGATACAGGTTTCCTAAATTTGACTCTCATAATGAAAACTTTTTAAAGCTACTTTCCATCTCTGCCAAATGTTACCTTGGAATCTTTTTTCCTTTGATCTCTTTTTTATCCCCCCACAGATAAGTATAAATCATCTTTTCTTGCTGTTTCCTTTTCTTTTCTTTTTTATTATAAAATTAAAATTATTGGCCTGTAGCCCAAATCGCCATAGATTTCACATCTTGTTTGGGCTAATTATATCATCCAGCCTGCAAAATGGTTTCATCAATGAGCTTGCATTGCAGGAACTTTCCTAATCAATTCTTTGACACTTAATTAAAGACTCTGCACATATTTGAGGATCTGAAGGCTGAAATGGAGTTTCTGAGTGTAGGTAGGTGGTCTGAGCTCTGGCACTCAGAAGCCCCATCTGTCACCTCGGCAACTCTGGCTGCTTTGATATTTCTTTGAATTTAAGGAGAGACTATCACTAGCTTGCTAGCCTCAAGTTTCTTCTCAGTTACTACAATCTCAGACCTGCTGCTGGTAATGGCCTCAAAAACACTGAAGGGTTTCAGATCTATCCACACACAGATGTGTCAGGCCAGACTACTGAAGCCAACCTGTGGGTTTTAAGCTGGAATCCCTCTGGTTTCCATGGAATCTCAGGAAGTAAAGGAAAAACAAGTTAATAAACAGAGAGCTATGGCACAGAGTGAGATGAGCTTTGGTGGTAGCAGACATGATCATCATGTGAGCTTAAAGCATTCCGTGATTATAGAGAAGAGTTGGTCCAAATGAGAACTTTGCTGGAATTCTGAACAAGTTTGATTTTGTGGATATCAAATTTATTAATTTAAGTAAATATTATTTAAAGAGAATAAAATCACAATTTCACACTGCAAGCATTTACTGAACATTTATGGATTATATGGAACGTTACTCATTGCTGTGGGTTCATGTAGGATTTGGTCCTTTGCAACCATGTTACATTCGGATGAAGACAAAAGAAGTCCACACGTGAAATAAAGAGTCACTGAATTTTATGTGAGGGTTGAGGCAAGACTATACAAAGGGAGATGTGATGGGTTAAACTGGCAAATCCTAGTGCAAATCTTACTGTAACGTATGAAAAACATTTTGACCTAAATAAATACAAAATATGAATTTTAAAGTTTAGTAAAATCTAAAAGGTTTAGAATTACGAGTATGGAATAAAAGCATATTGAGGCTAAAACAATAATTGTATCATAGAAATACATGCTTGACAAACCTGACAGAGAGTAAAATTTGAATGGAGACTTTGGGTCATAACTACTCTGATGATATCAGGATACTTGCTCATTCATTCTGTTTCAGATTTATCTTAATGCTTTTATTTGTATTGAGTTTGTTTTTTAAAGTCAGTTCCCATTTTAAAATTTATTTAATCAATATCGGATTTTAGTGGTGAGTAAATTATTTGATAACACTGAAGAATTTGGTAGATTTTAGAGGTCTCTTGTAGAATGTAGCATTCCTCTCCAACATATCAATCTTCAAATTTTACTGGACTGTAGGCTCCATGAAGATTAATAGATTGCCTTCACACAGTTTAGGTACTCAGTAAGTGTTAATAAGGGAATTAAAATGAATAAACATTACATTTATGACCTCACCAATGTCATAATTCTTAAGAGCACCATGAGAAATAAGGATAGCAGCAATGATTGGTAATATCAGTGAAGGATTTTTGCTTTTGTAGTAATCCAACCAACAAGAAACACCTCCAATAAGAACCCACCTCTATAGAAGGGGGTCATCTAATTCTCTAGTCATGTTATACCTTCTAAAAACTGAACTTTGCAATTCATGCTTCACATGCTTTCCACATGAGATACCTCACCAATGTGGATATCTCCAGGAGTGGGAACACACATTTTCTGGGGTCACATCATCAAAACTAAGTTATCATTTAATGGTAAACATTTTAAGGAGAGCCTATGGCCCTGATGCACTTGGTTAAAGTTTCTTCCTCCCTTAGTTCAATCTTAGCCATCCACCACCTCTAAGGGTGTCAGCCTGTCCTATGTATGAGGATACCTTCCTCAGGATCCAGGGAAACAAAACTTCCTACTGACTTCCAGGGTTCTAGTAGGAAAGGGAAATCATGATTTCAGGAGAAAGAAGGTAGGCGTCATCAAGTTAGAATTTTTATTTTTCAAAAGGTAACCAGGGAGAAATAAAATAATAAGACCATTTTATCAGATTAGGTAAAAGACTGCAAAAGTAAAAAAGTCAAAGGTGAACGTAAGATTTGACCCATTCTTCCACTGACAAATTTAGAAGTTTTAGGTCAAATTCATATATGCATTTTTATTTACATCGTGTTATATATAATTTACACATTTACCTTTAGGACTTTTGCCTATAATTGTTGTTAGTTACTAACTTATACATCTTCATTTTAATATCTGGTTGGTTTGTTTTCTGTATTAAATTTGTTATAATTTTTTTTGATGCAGAATCTCCTTACATCTGGGCACAAAATTATCTCCTTCTATTTGCTACACGGAACATTATAGGTTGTGTATTACTATAATATGTTGTTGTGCCACCACATAAAGATTATTAGATCTAAGACATTGAAGAGGCACTGGCACAGAAGTGGGACCATATGTGGATAAACATTTCTTCTTATTGTTGTTTCTCAATTATGCAAAGCTTTCACAGTGCCCTGTGATGTTAATTTTAAAACCCCTTACAATATCTGCTGTGAGGTTTTAGGTATAAACTACACTCAGCAAGTAAATCTATTAAAGATTCTATTATGTAAGATACAACATTTAGGACAGGCTGTTAGGATGAAAGACTTGTAGAAAATGAATGTAGCAGTTAATTAAGAATTCAAAGACATGAGAGCTAATTCAATTTCTATTCAACAAAATATCACTCTTCATTTGTTTCCAGAAACTAGAGGAAAACATATTCTCAAAAATCTGATGTTTACCTTTAAGAAAATACTTAAATATTTCTTGCTTGTGTTTGTGTGACTAGGGGGAAAATGGGCAGTGAATTCATTTACTTTTTCCTAGAGACTATAATTTCATATTTCAATTAAAATGAAGTGAGCAGCACGTTTATCGCTGTATAGCAGGCTGTAGGTAGCAGCCGTAGAACTGCTTTCATTGCTATGGCAACTGCACTACATTGTCACGACTACCTTGGCGCTACATGTAATTGTCAGTGTGTGAGCTAAACTGATAATGCACAATCAATACTCCATAAACCACAAACCACATGTTGAGCTTGAAAGAAAAGCTAGAGAAAGAGAGGTAATTTATTACTATTTTTATAATTGTGGTCTGGGGCAAACACAGGCTATTGTAGCAAGCTATAAATTCTACTTGAAGGGAAGGCAAGCAAACCTGAATGTACTCTCCCCACTAAACACCTTACCCAACTAGGGATAAGCCTCAAATGGCCAGGAGTACTGACTGAACATGGAACAGAACAGAATGCAATGGTAGTTATTATTGGGTGGTGGAAAAAACAAACACACACACAAACTGGTCCTTCACCTGAGGATTACCCATGTGGAAGTTTAGAATAAAGTCTCTAGGACTCTGGGGGTTTGAGTAGCAGAGTATGTATGTGCAATGCTCTCCGGGTATCCTCTTTACTACTAGCCATTTGCAAAAATGAAATGCAAATGTCTTACGCAGACACCAAGTTCAGCTGGGGCTAAGTCAGTAGCAAACATAAGGAATTAGATGACTTCATATTCTCCACCCAGTCCTGCCCTTTTCCCAAGACTTTCCGAATCCTTAAATAAAGTAGTTCTCAAACTTTCAGTGTACCTGAGAATCACTAGAAGAACTTGTTAAAATGCAATTTCTGGGCCCTCTCTAGGGTGTCTGACTCAGGAGGTTTGAGATGGGGCCTGGGAATTTGTTAACCACACTTTAACAATCACTGCCTGACACTAATTTCAACAGATAATTCTTAATTTAAAAATAACAATAACAGCCAGGAGCAGTGGCGCATGACTATAATCCCGGCAACTAGGGAGATTGAGGCAGGAGGATCAAGATTTTGAAGCCAGTCTCAGCAACTTAGTGAGGCCCTAACAACTCAGCAAGACCCTGATTCTAAATTAGATATTAAAAAGGACTGGAGATGTGGCTCAGGGGTTAATGCTTCTGGATTCAATCCCCAGTACCAAAAAAAAAAAAAAAAAAAAAAGAAAAAAAGAAAAGAAAGAAAGAAAAAAAAAAAAGAAAAGTAACATAACAACAACAAAGATAACCTCTCTTCCAAGTAGATGCACAATATACCTCAAATCTATATTGGAGAAGAACAGGGAAATGTTGCAAAATTATTCCACAGCAATGAGATGATTCCATTGGTGCCTTCCATCCTAGCAAAGAGAGCTTGTTGCATTGTGTTCTTACTCATTGTATATGTCTTATTTAGGAACTTCAGAACTGAGAAGCCTTTCTGAAAATAAGCGATGAATGAACCACAGCAGACATGATGGAACAAAACCTATTGGGATCGTAGAGAAATAGATTCAGGTCTACAGAGAAGAGTGAATACAATTGGCAGATGAAAGAAGAAAATAAAGCTCAGATAGGTTTCTTCACCTATAAATCCTTACCTTGGGCCCCATTTTGGAAGCAGACTCAATAGAGTAGAAAAAGAGGAGAAAGAAGCCTGAAGCCTTAGGTGTAAAGGATCTTTCACTGAGGAAAATGCTGAGTGGTAAAAAAATTGCTGAAGCAGTTTGGGCCTGGGTGGAGATTAATGATTTAGCAGGAAACTGCAGATTTAATGGCATTCATGTTACCAGAAAAAAAAAAAAAAAAAAGAAGTCATTGCCTCTGTTGGTTTCCAGTGTCTGGAATGGTTTGACTGAAGTCAAAACATGTATGTTTTGGAGTGATATCAATAAAAAGCATGCACGTGAACATTTTCATACCCATAAATGATCATGCTGTCTTGTGCTTTATCTTTAATGTATCCCAAAGGATAGATTCTGACAGCATCTCCTTAAATCAGGTTTCATCTATTCAAATTTACTACCAATCTGAACCATGGAGAAAAATCACAGGTAGGTTTCAAATAATAGCAATAAATTAGTGACAAAAGCTACAACTCAGTCAAGAGCTAGACAACAATTTTATGAAAGTAAGCATTGTTTTTCCATTCCTCTGAAACGATGTCTGTCCCATACTGCCAGAGAAAATGCACAGTAGTTTAACAATAACTTAGTGAATATAATAGAACTCCAACCTCTACAAGAGTAGGCTAATAAAATGGTATTTTAAATTATCATCAATTAAAAATGAGAAAAAAAGAGAAACTCACCAAGATCCCTAATATTTACCAAAGAACCCAGCATGTAACCATAGGTGGTCATTGTGTATTTTTTTAATTTAATCTTATTTAAGAATTGGAACAGAGCAGTGTTCTTCAAAATATGGTCTCTGGGTCAGCAATATCTGCCAGGATCTCCCTTGAACTTGTTGGAAATGCATTTAGTCCTGTTCTACTCTAGATCTACTGCATCAAGAACCCTGGAAGTGAGGGTTGAATGGAGTCCACCAGGTAGGTGATGCTGAAGCACTCGAGGTTCAGGACTGCGAGCATTGCTCTCTTATTCCTGTTCTCAATTACTGGCCTTGATGACAACAAAACAGCCATTTTTTTAGCCACACAATTTCCTGAAATGAATGACTATTCTTCAAACTAACTGGTGATAAAAAATAAAGAAGATCTCAGATCATCATCATCCTTAATTTTATCAATTACGATCTTCCTCTATATTCACACTCAATTCAATCTTGATCTCCTTAAAAAATCAAGAGTAACAACAGTAAATGCATTTTCCAGAAACTTGAAACAGCAAACTATACTATTTCTTTTCATTTTGTTGTTCAAATTTAGCAATTTAAGATGCAAGTGCCTCTTTCCAGAAATTCACCCACTCCTCAAATGCTCCAAGATTATTTTTCAAATGCAAGTGTATTAGAAGAAAAGACACCTGTGAGAGTTTCTTTCCTTAGTAAAGTGATTTGCTTGTGTCTTATGGCTTAAATAATCCCTCAGAAACCCTAGATTGCAGCATTGGGTACTCAGGCTGTTTTAGAAGATATATGTTTTCCACACTCATTAAAATTAATTTGTGCGTTATATGACAAAAACTTATCAAAGCATTTTAGCTGTGAAACTAACTAAATAAATATCCCCAGCATTCCCCACATTTAAAGAGATTATTTATTTTCTCTGAGGGCTGATAAAAGTTCTGATGGCACATTTTCTAATTTTAAAACCATTTTCATTTCACACTTCTGAAAAACTTGAAGTCAGGAGTGAGCGGGTGGGTCTGTTTGAAGTGTGATTCACACTTTATGCTCTCTTCCCCCAACAACTCATGCATATTTATAATGCCAACCAGACTTCAGGTTTTAAACATGCCAAAGGAAGGGACAATTTTAGAGGATAATAAATAAGTGTGCTGTAGTTATGCAGCACTTTCTGTCCAAAATATCCACCCTGTTTACAAATGTTAACTCACATTTTCTAAAGATGAAAGGTTAAACAAGTCATCCTCACCTTCATCTTAGCCTACAAAATTCTAAATAAAAAAATATTTTTTTTTCTCTTGAGCCATCTCAACAGTACATTTCCTTTTTCCAGGTCTATAATATTCCTGAGTTCATTTAATGATTCATTCATCTTTATCATCCAGTTCATCCATCCATCTTTCAGTCAGTCAAGAAACCATTACAAGGCTCCTGTGACATAAAGTCAATGATAGTCTAAAGGATTTCAAAGAGAGAACTCCATAAATCTCATGGAGCAAGTATCAATATATAGGAAGATAGGTATCAATATGAAAATTGCTACAATTCATAAGTTGGTAGAATAATGAAGAAGTGAATGCCAAACTTTTTCAAGATGAGTTTAAAACAAACATGATTAGTGCAGTGATGTTTTACAAACATGAAAGGATGGAATAGAGTTCTCTAGGCTAATGGGACAGAATCAGCAACTCAATAGAAAGAAACAGTAGGAACTGTCTCAGAGAACTGGTCCAGTTCAGTAAAGTGGCAAATCCTGGAAAGAGCAGATGACCCAGCATATGCTGGTTGCACATGACAACATGGAAAGACTTAAGATGAAATAATAAGCAAGGGACAAAGTGGAAAGAACCTGCTACACCACACTGAAAAGTTGGGTTCTTAGCCTATGGATGGGGCTCTCTACTTAACGCCTTGGGCCAGGGACTTCCTCCAGGAGAGCTAGGGATTATGTGTTTTGCTCAAAGGCATTCTTATTTAGTTATTGAAAGTATCATGCAAGGCCAGCAAAGCACAATCTCAAGTTCATATTCAGTGTCTCTTTCTCATTCCTAAAGCTAACTTGGAATCCTGAGGAACGAATGAAAGGGTTCCTATTATCGGATATGCATCCAACTAGATGGAGGATAGAGGATAGATGGAGTGAGGCAAGAGGCAAAACGGCTGCTGTTGACTTTCCAGTTCCCATCAATCAAGTTGGTTCATTCATTCATTCACTCAATTGATTTCACTGAGTATTTAAAATGTGCAAGGCCCTAAGTTAAGCTCAGAATCAGATAATGTGATTGTCATAATTATCATACTGGGCAGTCTACTGGCTTATTTTTGGTGGTTTTTGTTTTGTTTTTATCTTCCTTTAATTGGTAAACTTCCTACATGAAGCAACACCACTTATTTTAAATGCAATCATGAGCTTGCCTAGAGCGCTACTACCACACTATGCATGCTCTGTACATGCCACAAATGTGTGCTGATGACATTCAGTTTCACAACTACAACACTGTTTTGTAACTTAGCCAGGAAACAGAGAAGTGCTGTGATTTAAACAACACATCATCCCACTTCCTCACTGCCAGCAACAGAGCCCAGAAGCCAAAATTCTGGGCTTGGGAATCAGATGGCTGGGAAAATTCTGGGAAAGAATTATAAGCACTGCAGAGTCTTTCCCCTTTCTGCAAGAGCCTACACCCTTCAAGTATGCATGCAATTTGTTCATGTCATTCAATGTCTTGTAGCCTTCTTGTTATTCCTCTTGTAGACTGAATCCATTTTCTTGTTGGAAAATGCACACTAACCACCTGCTTAAAAAAAAAAAAAACCAAGATATTTATTATAAAGGAGAATTCTACAGAGTTTACTACTTATATTTATAGTCAACAAACGTAAAGCACATACAATGGATCTTTTTAAGTTTATAAATTGTCCTCTGAAAAGTATTGGAGATAACCCAAATCATCTTACATCTAATCAGGAACAGCTGTGAGCAAATGTGTTTTCTGTTCTTTATCTTACACTGACCTTGTACACCCAGGTCATGCTGTGACTTGTCTTCTTCACATCAGCTTTTTTTTTTTTTAAGCTGAATTCTAAATTATTTTACTTATGCACATATTTAAAATTGGTTTATTTTGCTTTCTTCATTCCACATCACCCAATGCTTCCTTCTCCCCAACCCTTAGAAATACAAATAATAACTTGCATCATTTTGATCTCTTCCCATTATTATCTTGTTTCCATACTTCATAATATATTGTAAAAATTATTCTAAGTCATCCAGTTTAGATAAAGTAGATTAAGACTCTTTTTTCTAAATGAAAGCATGATTACTACAGTGTACTTAATTCTATGTCCCTATTTATCAACATTTACTTATTCTTTCCTCTTTTGGGGAACCACTACAAAAAATGCAATAAAATCCTCAGGTATATGTTTGAACACTGATATTTTTTATTTCAGTGAAACATTATCATAACTTGGATTTCTGAGTCAAAGGGAATACCTATATCTATATATACATATATAAGTATAAACATTAAAAATATATTATGCATCATATAATATACAATATTGTGTATTATTTTATTATATCATATAAATATATTGAGTTTTAAAACTAAATATATATATATTTTTAAAAAATTTTAATAGAAATTGACAACCAAAAGTTGATCTTTTTAAAAAATGAAGCCTAATATTGGTTTTCTGTATGTCAAATAGCAGGAGGGATTACCACTTTTAAATCTGTGTCGATGGTAAATATAAAAGATATTTCATTGTCTTTTAAATTTACAAATTCTATTGGCCACTAATGAGATTGGACATCTTTTCATTTGCTTAAGGGCTGTTCATATTTTCTTCTGTGAATTCTTCATACAGGCTTACCACTTATTTTCTTTTGAGTTGTGTTTCCATTAGTTATCAGTATGCAGAAGTTCTATGGAGAGCACAGAGGTGGCTTCATCTTTTCATCTGCTACCACCTATCCAGAATTAAGGTTGCCCTTCTCTCCAGAGCAAAAGAATGTTAATGTTGAACATATTTCAAGGTTAAGAAAACAAAGGTAATTACAAAATACATGTTGTTAACCAGTCTCCCTTGCAAATGGACAGACACAATGATGGCTGAAGTGTAGAGCCTAAATCCAGGCAGGCCTTTGGGTCCCTTCCTTTGAAAGGTGAAAACTTAGTCAATAGTGTATTTCTTGCTTTCACTTTCCTATTTTTTTTTTCTTTCCTTGCATTGGATCTGATAGTAAAGGTGGGACAGCCTTTTGGTGAACATTAAGTGACAAATGTGAAAATGAAAATTGATTATCAGTAGCACTAGGTGGATAGAGAGAGAGTACACACAGCTTTCTGTCAATGAATGGAGAAGAGTGTTGGTCTGCTTCCCTTCTGGCTTCTTAGTACATGAGAACAATTAACATACTTATTTTAGGGCACTGTTTGTGGGTGCTTGGTTATAACTATTTGTATAACTACACGGACACATTTCACTAACACATTTCCCAAATATATCATTTACATATTACATTTCATATCTTTTATTATAAAAGTAAATAAATTTTATAATTGAAAATTTTTTTCTTTAATTTTTTAAATTTATCTTTGAATTTTTTACAGATTGCATTTTGATTCATTGTACACAAATGGGGTACATAATTTCGTTTCTATGGTTGTACACAATGCAGATTCATACCATTCATGTAATCATACATGTACATAGGGCAATGATGTCTACGTTTTTGTTTTTCTTTTCTATTACAGCTTAGGGGATTCTTGTTTTGGTTAGAAATGTGGCAACTAATGCCTAGGTTGTTCAACTGGTCTAAATATATATAGATATATATTTATATATACACATACATATATAAAATCTTTCATATGGATGACTAGTGGTGCTTCTATCATTTATCAAATAATGACTTCCCACCACTTTACTAAATTATAACAGCTTTGTAAATGATTCAATTCCCACATATGCTAGGGACAATTTCTGAATTACTATTCTCTTCCTTTAATCTATTTGCCTATTTCTATGCCAGGATCATGCATTGTTTTTTATTATAATGCTTCATTTTAGAATTGTATGGTATGGTCCTTTCTCAAAACCTTCTTTCTTATATTCTTTATCCATATTCATTCCTTTCTTCCCCTCCCTCATTGGTTTCTTTTGGGGATATTCAATATTGTCAAACATAAAAGCAATAGGACAGGAAAAAAAGATAAACTGATCCAAATAAATATGACAGGAAAAATACAATACCTCTTTACTGAAGCCTTGAAAGTAAGTGTTTATCTATTCTGTATACATAAGGCAATGGCAGCTCAAGTTTGGGGATCTACTAAGTATCACAGTTAAAAGTCACAGTTAAAACTTGGGAGTGTGTGGCTCTAGAGCTGTGTGTGTGTGTGTGTGTGTTTTTTTTTCCTATCAAATAATTTCTTCTCTACAGTAATTTTCCCCAAGTACTTTTACATTTAATATTTGTCTCCTACATAGATACATTAATAATAATTAGCTCAAATGCTAAAAGCAAGAAGATATTTTAAAATATGCTCCTATCCATAACCAAGGTGTTTCTTATGCCCACTGTGTCATATATAGAATGTGTCCTTTTGTTTATTTGTTTACGATTGTTGCTGGATAACGTCAAGCATTTCCTCCTGGTCACAGACTTTCTGGGAATGCTACATTTATCTTCCTTTTACTCCTGGAAGTTGGAGTTGCACACAGTAGAGCCCTTTGACTTTTCCTTCAATTGAAATTATTTTCCCAATGGGACAGAAAATAAAGCTAAATAAACAAATAAACAACAATGAAAATAAAACACCAGTTTTCTCTCTAGAATGCAGAAACTTAAAGTTCAGATGTGGAATCTATTTCTCCTGAATAGAATTCTGTTTCCATATACTTTCGACAAAAACCTAAAAGGAAGGGAGATAAAATATTTTTTTAAAAAATGGCTGACAATCCCCAAATTGACTGGTATCATCAGGTGTGTTTAAAAGCCTTGTCCATGTTTTAGATGGGTCCATTTGGAATTCACTTCTCTCTATTCTAAAGGATGGTGTCATGATGCATGGTATTGAAATTGTTGGGTAAGGGTCAGTTATACTGTTGATTATGGCCCATTGAAAGCCTCTTTCAGTGACTTTGCTTTTGTCAAGCTCAAGGAAAAGGAGAGGTACAGAAGAAAGCAGAATGATCTTCTGGTATTCATTTCAACTACTTACACAATAAGCTAAAATACCTCCCCATGACCTTACCTCAAAATTCAATTCCCCTATTCCAAGAGGTAGAGAAAATTTGAGGCACCCTACTCTCAGGGAAGAGAAGAGAGCAAAAACACTTCACTGCCTCCCTTCCCCCTCCCACCTGCCCTTTCCTCACTGCAGAGCTGATTACACAGCTTGTGTAAAGGTTTAATTAAGGTCAAAATTAAAACATGGAACCTACTTCTGTGCCTGGGGGGAAGTCAGTGAATATGTTTTTGAAGTATAATTTCAAGGGTAGAATGAAACCTTGTAGAGTGGGGTTTTCTTACTAATTGGGCCCTAAGTGAGGAGACTGTGAGTTTTAAGGGGTCCTCAAAGGTTATTTGCATTCTCTACCTTCTCAGAAACATACTTGAAAAGAGAAATAATTCTCCTCCTGAAAAAGCATTTTGAGATATGACAGTCCTTGATTTGTGATACTAAGGTTCAGAGTGTCAATCTAGGAAGTCCCTGATTAGTATCCCAAATCCATGATGCAGGTTAATTTAGGCACCAAGGAAGTATAATTTCTCTTGAAATTCTAACTACCTCATATTCCTGTATGGATTATATCACAATGAATACAGGTTCTTTTGAGACATTTGGTACTACTAAAATAGTTAGGTTCTGAAAATGTACAGACAGGAGAAAGCTAGAAAAAGAATTTTTGAAAAGCATGCAATTCTAGACACCTTTTTGTTGAAACCATTCTTCCACAGAAATGTTCAAGTGGTATACTCCCCATGTATATTCATCTATGCTCTTCATTGATGGAGAACGAGTTTTCCGTCCAAATCTATCCTTTTCCGGCTCAGTTTATATTGCACCTCCTCTATGAATACCTTCCTTCCCCATTTCCAGATCTCTCTTTGCTGCATATCTGTAGCACCTAGTATGGATAACACCCACCTGACATAAATATGCAGGCATAAATATATAGTTTAGTTGGAGTTCTAAGATTATAAGAAAACTGAAAGGCCAACTATAATATTCCATTTTGCATAGTAAAAGCTACTTTTTAAAAATATTAAATAATTTGTCTAAGTCATACCAACTTTTACTGAATACTTCTTCTCCTTAGCTGCATCACAGACTCCTAGAATGCAGAATAAAGGTCTTACCCTTCCTTAGATTCCCTGTAGGTTCTCACTCAATAACTTTTCCATAATAGATACTTCATAGATAGCATGTTGTTTGAAAGATTAACATGGTACTTTGAAGAAAAATTCGATTTAACCCACTGCAACCAAAAAAATCTATTAAATATGTAATTTAAAAATCACCACACTGAGTGAGGAAGACTACTACTTCCAGGGAGTTTTCAAGCAAGTTCTGAAACAGTAATTTTAACATAAAATACTCAGTATCTCATGTTTGCCAGGATTTAAGAGTGAGAATGCTATAAACAGCCATTAACATTTTATCATGCAGTCTCCTGAATTGAGCAGAACTGAAAGAAATTAATATTTTCTGAGCACCTACTGTGTGCTGGGCACTTAACATAGATAGCTTTCTATAAGTTTTACAGCAAATTTGAGTCTCCAGATTAATGTACTCTTTACAAATGAAAAAAAAAAAAAAATGCAACCTCAGATGGGTGTAACATCCAGCTCAAAGTTCTGTACTTTGATAAGTAACAGAAGCAAGAATGAAAATTAAGGATATCTCGCTTCAAAGATTATTGTTCTTTTAAAAAATCTATTCTATACATAATTCCTAAGAAAAGTTGCAATAAGTCAACACTAAAAATAGGCAATCACCTTAATATTTAGACCAATATCAATTTTCACTCTTGTGGGCTAAAAAATGTCAAATAGACAAAAATAAGCATTTACAACATACAGAAGATTAATGTCCCAGTTATTATAATCAAATATCAAGGTCATTATTTGTGATGTGTGACTCACAATACTTGAGAAATTTTCTGGTTCTAACCACAGTAACAATACAAGTAAAGAGGGAAGAAGAGACTGTTGAGATGGATGTGTCCATGATTAAATTGACACGCAAACCAGGAATGAGACAACTTAATGAAGGAGTACTTGTACTACCTCTTAACTGCTCCAGAATTCTAGGCAGTTTCCCCCTCCCTTTTAAATGAATGAACTTTTGAGACCAATCTAGAATCAGCAGCACATTCCTTGAATTTTTTCCACATATACATAATTGAAGAGGAAATATTTCAGTATATTACTTGACAAAGAAGTTCAAGAAAAAATAATAAACCAATGCTGGAATTAAAGGAAGTTGCAGAAAGACCTGTTGAAGGGCATATGTTTTTAATATTGCAGCACATAGAACATTTTCTCCTTGATTCCCAGTTGCATTGCAATGGCCATTTGTAAATCATTTTTAATTGTCTTATTAAGCAGCTTAGAATGCAGCAATCAAAAGTGTGTGGTGTTGTGAGACCTGGCATTGCCATCAGGCACGGATCAGCAGGCAGGATAATAGAAGATGCAGGATTATATAACCATTTATGGTCAGTAGGGAAGGAGGTCTGGAGAGAAAGTGGTACATGACTGGTTTGGAAGAGATGCTGATTTCAGACAATATGAAACCTGACATTATGGTTCCAGGGAATGAAAACCCTTCCCCCACATGCACACATCAGTCATGTGCAGATGGATGACTGCATTGGGAAAATCAAACTCTCAAAAGTTGTGATCTCTTTTCAAGGAGAAACTTCTCATGCAATTTTCTGAGTCATGACATACAGGCTATTTGCGAAATAGTCCTCAAAGGTCGAATTCTGTTTGTGTGTGTGAATTCCCAATAACTAAATCAGGAAGTTGAATTACTTCTTTGATGAAGCCATACAAAAGTGCATGAGAATGGAATCTTCCTTTGAGGTGAAATGCAACTGTAATTCCATAAAGACAATTTTCAGAGGTGAATGCATGTGTCACCACTCTGTGATTCATAGTTATGACATCTTTAGACCCAAAATAGATAAAAGATTCCTTCTCATTCCTCTACAGACTTAATTGTCTTGCACTGCCCGAAAGCATCCTAGGGAAAAGCAGCAAACTCCTGAATTAATTATTATGCCACTTCAGGCAGTAGCAAGAGCCAACAGTCAGTGGTCATCAAAAGAGGGGTTGGGCAAACGCATGCAGAATTCCTATCTGAGGAATCACATCAAATCTATTGTTCTTCATAGACCATCTCTTCCTAGACAATAGCCATTTCAATTCAACCATCAAGAGTTCAGTCAAAAATTGAGCATGTTCAAAGAATAATTTATATAATTAATGCCAATGTATTTGTAAATACTTGAAGAGAATTTCATTTTAATACATTAGTGCAGAATAGTTTCTGACTTCTTAGGTTTATAGATCTCAAATATGCACTGAAACATAAATAATACATAGTTTTTCATTTTTTCTCTTGATTTTCTAGCTATAGGCAAGACTATTTTAAGTCTGTTTTCATATGCATCTGGCCATATCCAGAGGAAACAATATAAAAATTTTAATAAGGACACTATTGATCAAATATTGTAACAGTCTTAGGAAGCTCATTATTACTATGCATTTTCTGTGTAATGATTCATTAATTTTTCTTAGTTTTAGACTGAAATCAGTTTAATCAACAATATGGTATAATCTCATTTATGGGAAATGACATGCAAAAAGAGGGGAAATGAGAAGAATTTCTTATATGTGTGTTATTTCTCATTTCCATAAGTGATAGTTCCTTTTCCCCAAATAAATCCCTTTAGTTATCATGAATATAATATTTCAGATATATTTTGGTAAACAATCCACAAAGTTTCTCAATGGAAATCATAACCATCTTGTAAGTGGACATATTCTATACTTTTCCCAAAAGGATTAATCGAATAAAAGTAAACCAATTTAATCAGATTCATAAAGAGACTGATTAAATATTTACCTTTATAATGAAAATGGAAGAAACAAAGAAAGATCTATGTAGGCATAAATGCCACTTAGTTTTATGTCTAGGATTTATATATGTCTTACATGAGAGGCCATGATAACACAACTTGTTGACTATAGTCAAGGTACAGCATTGTTGAACTCAGCCTTACTTTATCAGAATTCTGTATCTACACTAAAGAGTTCCAAGATATAGGTAGATCAGACATATAAATTACTGTTGAGGGGATGGAGTATTCTAAGGAAAAAGTGACAAATGACAGGTCTAAATAATTATAAAAACATTATATAGAAAATTTATTTACAGGATTTGTAACGAGAAGCTCAGAAGCAAATTGGTAAGTAAAGAATCAGACAGGTCAAGGTAAAATGTTCAATACAAGGCTACAAATAATGTGTACATTCAAAGGAAGTACTTCATGTAATGCTGGCTAACTATGCATAATACAGGCCAAAAATGTAAAGGACCCACATAGGACTAGACAAGGAAGGAAATATTATTGTTGTTTATACTATTTTTATTATAACAATTATTTTTAGACAAGGTGTACTATTAAGAAGGGATGGTAAAAGGGGCATGATTTTATCCTCATTGTGCCATTTTCTGCAGTTCATTAAATGAAAGAAATTGATTCAGCAAAGCTAATTTTGTAATTAAAAAGCTTATCATGGTTTTCTGTAATGAGTTAAGTAAACAGACAGTAATTCAGTTACAATATTTACACAGCTTATACCAAGGGATATTTGCTTACTAAATTAAATAATATGGGAGAGTGAGGAAGAGATAAATTAAAATGGGGGTGCATAAAGTGTACCAAGGGCAAGAAAGAATTCTGTCTTGGTAGGTCATCACTGCATTTCTTATATTTGTGTCAGGACAAGAATTTAGCTATTTGAATTTCCCCTGAGATAGAAGACACTATGGTCAGGGACTTCATTAGATTGTTGCTCTATTTAGAATTCTGGCTCATCTCTCTTGGAGGAGAGTAAATAGTCTACTTGAAGACTAAAAGAGACCAGGTTTTCCTTCCCCTTAAACGTTCTATTTGCCTGTTCTTACAGAGGACCAGGTATGTCCTGAGCTCCTCATGGATGTGAGAGGAGTGAGTTTAAATTGCAGAAAGCTTGCCATCTTCTGGGGAAGCAGAGTGCAAGTGTTCCATGACAGTCTTTCAACATCCTCATAAGTTTATTTTTGCAAAATGTATCAAAGTAAGTCTAAGGTCTACCATGATCAGAAAATGTCTTTTTGAAATGTCCTTCCAAAGGTGAAGGCCATAAACACCATATCAATTAATTACAAATTTTGAATTTTAACTCAGATTTAGAGAGAGACAAACAAAGATAAAAAGATACAGAGAAAGAAGAAGAGAAGTGAATGGAAGAGAAAGAACAGGACAAAGAAGAGATAAAAGGAGGGAGGACAGGGGAGAGAAGAGAAAGTAAAAGAGGAAAAGAGAGATCAAGAGAGGCAGAAAATGAATGGGAGGAGAAAAATGACAGGCTCCAGAACCAACAGCACCTACTTTGGCATGGGGTTAGATCATTCAAGTAACCACCAAATGCAACTCTTCCCTTAACAACTGGCAAAATTTTGCCACAGGAAAAATTGCTGACATCAAAAAAACTGTGGAAAACACCCTTTGGAAATTTTTGCTCTGAGATTTGCATTCAGGCTCTCATTTTGTAGATCAACATGAAGTTTAGATATTGGACTTTGAACCAAAGACCAAAAAACACCCTTTCTCACTTTTTTACTCATTTACTAATTCAGTGGGATCTCACTATTTCAGGGATTTCATTATTGTATGTCAGTGCAAGTTAGCGGATCTCAATCACTTTCTGTGGAACCCTGATATCTTCATTAAATTGTAAGTCATTCAGCACCGCGGACAGTTCTCTTTCTCCAAAGGAAAGTAGACCTACAGGTTATATGGCTTAGGTTTGTTGTATTAATCACACATGGGATGCACCATGGAACAAAGCAAGTATTTAATTCAATTGAGAAATTTTCAGCAGTGAGCACACCCATATCCTGAAAGGTTAAATGTATTTCGAAGTACATACTGAAAATACTTGACCACACATTCATTCACATTTGTCCCTCCTTTCAATCTTTCTAAATGGAACTTTGTTCAAATCAATACAAGTTACTATGTGTCAAAGATATACTGTCAGTATATTGATGCCTATTGATATTTATTGGTAATGCTAATTGAAGAAATCAATGTCAAGTGTCTTGGACCTTCATAGTAAAACTGACAGAGTCAAATTCTCTAAAGAGACAACTTTCAGAAATTTGTAGAGTCTGGGATTAAGAAAAATATGTAAATTCTTCCCAGTATCAATTTTATAAATGTTTCCTGAACATCTATGATGTTAGGTGTCACAGCTGAATAGGAATAAACCCTAGGAAAACAAAATTTTGAGAAATGCTCCACTTATCCTCTTTGTTCCTGTAACTGCAGGCAAATTACGGTGTCATTTAAAAGAGAAAAGTCAAATTTCAGATGTAGAAATCCAAGGATCTGCACTATACAAAGAGGAAGAATAAGAATATTACATCAAGTAAGCATTTCGAGATGAATGGCTTAAAATCTAATGTTAGAACAGTCCTTTAAGCAAGACACAAATGAAACCCCCTTGCATCATTAATTATAGGTTTTCTACCCATAGATGCACTCCAATATGTTACAGAGTTTATTGGCATTTTATATAAAAATGGAGATCATAGGAAATAATTATTGTCTCTGGTTAAAAAGTGGTCATGACCCTATTCTAAGATGTTCTTCCACACCTTTGTCTATTTGCCTTCTTCCTATGCTGTACCAACCTACAACCATGTGCCATCTGTTAGCTTCTGCCTGCAACACGTGAAGCCTCTTAAGTATCTGAGTATCATTTTAGATTCTATTTTTCAGGTTAAAAGCAGTAAATTGCAGATGGCAATTTTTTTTTTTTTTTTTTTTTTTTTTTTCCTCCTTGAGATTACTGAAAGCTGGGGTAATTTTGTCGTGAGTCACATTAAAAAAAGAACAAGTGATGTTACACAGCACCTACTCAACATGAACATGTGCAAAATACAGCCATCCACCCAGCCATCCATTCAGCAAAGGAGGGAAGGATTTTGCTTTGCTTTATGGTGACATATCTTGGAGTGAGAGAATTGTGTGTAGTTCAACGTGCCCTGTAAGCACAATCACACCATGTGTGAGAATGCAGTTTGAATAAAGAAACAAAACCAGGGCTGGTGGTATAGCTCAGTGGTGGAGCAAGTGCTTCGCATGCAAAAGACTCTGGGTTATATTCCTAGTTATATTCCTAGCATGCACAAAGAAGTAAAGAAAAGCATATAGCAAGAAAGGACACTGGTACCCCTACAGTTGATTTATGATAGGCTCTACATTGAGTGGACTCATTCAAAAAGCTAGGGTGGGGAATCCAGGTCAAAGAATTCATTATGCAATAACAATTTCACTTACAGACTAAGTAAAATTAAGAATTTCTGTAAAGAGTCTCTGTTCATTTTAAAGTTTAGACATCAAACCTCTTAATGTGTTGAAATTTAAGAAGTTCCTGAAATACATATTTGTTGAAATTTAAGAAGTTGATGAAATACCTTCCATTCTTTGAAATGAGAAACAATTTTGAAGGCATAGTATGGCAACAGAGGTTGCAGAAGGCTGAGGAGGAGGTAGGTGATTTGGGTGACGCTGGAGCCCAGGAGGGGAAGAGTTTGCCTCAACTTCTTTTAGCCTTCTGTGGGAATATCCTCCAAGTCAAGCCACTTCAGTGAGTATTAGTATGCTCTGAAGAGATGGCAGCCATAACCCTGTGGTTCCCTGAGGCATTATATTCTAAAATCCATATCTTTTATAGGGGTTTATATTGAAACCATTAGTAGATGACATTTCAAAGTTTCTGCAACTTTGAACTGTTCAACTTACTTAAAATTTCTCATGGATGATTCTTCACTGCAGTAAACCTGTGTCCTCAATTCCCATTGTAAGTCTGAAAACACAGCATAGTACTTATATGTGGATGATTATAGCATTCTCCAAGTTGAGCACTGATAAGAATAAATCCACATGCCTAAGATTATGAAAGCAAGTGGTTGCAACACAGAGTTCTTCTGCAGCAGGCAGTAAAACAAGCACATTTTAATAAATAATATCATTAAATTGCATTGTCCAATGAATATTTCTTTGAAGTGCACCAGTGAAGATTTAAATCAACCCTTCACATCATTAAAGTAGGCATTATAATATATGAAATTATTTTTGCCACATTATTTATACCACATTAACTGGTTCATTAATCTCACCATTTAGATATTTATGAGTAGTACCTTAAAGAAAATATATCGAATTATCAATTGGTAATAACTGATGTGCCTTAGAAAGGTAGGAAATATCATATCAGAGCCTCTCCTACACGACTTGAACTAACTGCTGCTCTGATTTTAGGGGTATAAAAATACTTCCAAGAGAAAAAATTATGTATATATGTACACATGTATATACCTGTCCTCCAGACATGAAGGAAATGGGTAGATCATGCTGCACCTGAACAAAGGTGAAGCACAGTGATGGAAAGAAGAGAATGCAATGGAAACAAAGACAAAAATTATTTTTTTAATGTACACAAAAGCACAACTTACAAATGAGGACCTTCTTAGGGTGGATCTTTACTCAGCTGCAGCCCACCTCTCTTCCTAGACTTGGCACCACAGCATTTCAGGTGCTCAGCACACAAACAGGCAATTTTCAAGTAGCAATGAATGAAAAGTGGGACTCAACTAGGTTCTATCACAAACACCTTTCCTTTACAAAATATATCTCAAGCCTCAAATAGTTCTTACCTATGTGTTGTAAGTCCTCCTTTGTATATTCACTTCTTTCTTTTCCAACATGCTTCCCAATGAACTACTTAGAGTCATTTTACCAGTCTAATATGTAAGAATTTATAATAATGCTGCTGATGGGAATTTTGAATCACTATCACTTATTTGTCAAATGATGGCATCCAGTTCTTGCTACTCTACTAATTTTCAGAAGTGCCTTCCTCAAATAGCGATGGGGAAGCTATTGCTGTCTGGATGGGGAATCTGTGGGTATGATCAATCCCAGCTTAGCTCATGGCAGGGCAGTCCAAGATGAGCATCTGCTTCCTTCACTAATGGTAACAGACACAAAATCAAGGCACAGGTTCAACTTACACTGATGAGAAAGGCCCCTGAGATTCTGGATGTGTCATTCACTTAGTCACTGGTTTCCAGGGTGACCCTGAGCTGGTGAGGTTCTTACCCACTTTTGTGGTCACTATGTTTGATGAACACCTTTAGAAAACATCCTTCCTTAACAATAAGTGGGTAGATTCTGATTTAATTCTGGAATCTAAGTGACCTATATGCTGAGATACAATCACTTTTCTCTCTCATCGCTAGTGTGAAAATCAAGAGAGGGTTCATTAAGACCCAAAAGGCTCTAAGCATGCCCTCTCTCCAAGCAGAGAAAAAAACCTTCATTAAAGAACCAAGAGTACTAACATCACCACCAGCAACAATAGCAAATACCAGAAAACAGGAAAACAGGCAGAGAAGTAAAAGCTTAGATAATCCCTACCTTGGTTAACCTGAAGTGATTTTTCAAAGTCTTGGAACATTGTTTTAATTGTTTCAACTTGGGGGCTGCTAATGGCAACTAGTGGGTGCAGCCCAGGAATGTTCATCCTACCATGCATAGGACAACCATTTAACTCACCCTGGATGCCAACAGTACTGAGGATGAGAAGCCCAATGAAAAAGGAAGTGGAAATGGGAATGAAGTGTGGTAACAGGGTATGTGCCGAGATCTGGTGGGGGTCATCACTGCCGATTTTAAGCTCAGTCTTCTTCACCTGAGTTCTGTAGACTTCAGGAATATTCTATTTTTTTCTGGCTCTAAGGAATCCCTCAGACTCTTATTCCCAAACTTGTCTTCAAAGTCTTGGAAATAAAATAGGATCACATTACAGAATTAAAATAAACCAATGTACTAGGAGGAAGGAATTTGAACATTTATCATAAAAATGGTAAAATTCCAGAATGGTCAGTAAAAGGTTTTGATTTTCTTATGATTTATTTGCTTAACCTTGATTCCTTAACATAAACCCATATTTCAGGAGATTCAGAATTCTGATCTTAATTTCAGTGGCATAAGTCATTAACATACTTTTCCAAAAATAATGATACATACCCTCTTATCAAATTAGTAATATTTTTTAAGCAAACAGATTATTTCATCCCAGCAACTTATGGGTGTTGAGGCAGAAGGATTGTGAGTTCAAAGCCAGTCTCAAAAAAGTGAGGTGCTAAGCAACTCAGTGAGACCCTGTCTCTAAATAAAATACAAAAAGGACTGGGGATGTGGCTCAGTGGTCAAGTGCCCCTGAGTTCAATCCCTGCTACCAAAAAAAAAAAAAAAAAAAAAAGATTATTTCAGTAAAGGTAAAGATTACAAGCTCCAGAACAAGATTGTCTGACTGTGTGATCATAGCAAACTAACGAATGCATACAAACTGTGTCACATCTGTGAAATGGGTACTTTAATAGCATTTCCTTTACAAAGCTTTATGAGGACTGAATTTGAACATACATCAAAAGTACTTCCACAGGTAACTGAATAATAATCATTTGGTAATTGTTTGTTGTAGTGGTTGTTTTGTCATGTACATTAAAGAACTTGGCTTAAATAAAATCTCCTGTTCTTTTAATAAAGAAGTAGTTCAAAGATATTTTTGAAGATAACACTTCAGAGCTGTAACTTCTCACGAGTTTAGGTCACATTATTGAAAACACTTGTGGGTAGAGACAATCTCCACAACTTTATTGGGATATGTGAGTTCTGTAATATTTGAAACTACTATGTTTGAGACATTAAGTGACATTAAATAAAAATGAAGAAAATACTAAATCATAGCAAATCACACATATGCAAAGTTACTGATTTTTACGCTTTCATTGAATTCTTATTTCCTTATTGAGAAAACAGGTACTTATAGACTTTTAAAAGACTGAATATTTGTCAGTCTCATTTATTTTTATGTTATTTATTTTAATGAAAAAGAATAAACCTTGGCTTTTTGTCACTCTGCAATATATAGCTAAATATAATAACACCATTTGTTCTTATTGCTTTTACTTTTACCACTATCTTTTATTTATGAGAAAGGAAACTGACTTTCCATTTACCTTAGGGTTATATAGTTTGCTTTTAAAATAAATGTATTTATTTTTAAGAAAAATAAATCAACTTAGGGAATACTTTTAAATAAATAATGGCACAGGTGATTGGTCGCTATGACAGAAACAGTGCAGTTGGTATTTGGATGACATCGGGATAGATAATACTGCATGACCCTTTTCATGGCTTACCTTTGAGTACTAGAACCATGTCAGTTAATTCCATAAGTTCTTACATATAAGCTATATTTTATCCATCATTTTGCTTAGCATTTTACCAAGAACTGTAGGTACAGTTCTTTATTTTTTAGTCATTTTATTATGTAAGTGATACATGCATTTTGTAGAAAATATTAAATAAAGAAAAGCACAAAGAAAAAACATAGTCTATAATCTCACTACCTAGAGATAAGCATTAATGCCTGGGTATCTCCTCGTATATTCTTTTGTTCACACATATTCTTATTTTTTTTTTTGTTCTTTTTAGATATACATGATAGAGAAGTATATTTTGACATATTATACATACATGGAGTAAACTTATTTTAATTGGGATCCCATTTTTATGGTTGCACATGATGTGGAGTTTCACTGGTGGTGTATTCATATATGAACATAGGAGAGTTATGTCTGATTAATTCTACTGTCCTTCCTATCCCTACACCCCTCCCTTCCTTCAATTTCCCTTTGTCTAATCACTGCACTTCTCTTCTTCCCCTCCCCACTTTGTTGTGTGTTAACATCTGCATATCAGAGAGAACATTTGACCTTTGGTGTTTTGGAATTGGCTTATTTTACTAGCATCATAGTCTCTAGATCTATCCATTTACTGACAAAATTCATCAAGTCATTCTTTTTATGGCTGAGTAATATTCCATGGTGTCTATATACCACATTTTTTTTTATTCATTCATCTGTTGAAGGTCATCTAAGTTGGTTCCATAGCTTAGCTATTGTGAATTGAGCTGCTATAAACGTCAATGTGACTGCATCTCTGTAGTATACTGGTTTTAAGTCCTTTGGGCATAAATTAAGGAGTGGGATAACTGGGTCAAATGGTGATTCCATTCCAAGTTTTCTGAGGAATCTTCATACTGCTTTCCAGAGTGGTTGTACAAATTTGCAGTCCCACCAGCAACATCCCCTACATCCTCACCAACATTTATTGTTGCTTGTATTCTTTTTTTTTCCTGTTTTTGAGCCTTTATTTTTTTCTTTTTTAAATGTTTATTTATTTATTAGGGAAGGATGAAGGAACATTGGATTGTACAGAGGGGAGTGAGGGGAGGGTTGGGATGGATGAGGAGGGGAAGGAAAGTAAATTGTGAGACAGACATTATTACCCTATACACATGTATGAAAAGAATTTTAAAAAAATATTTATCACTGTCCAAAAAAAAAGTTAATAAAAATAAATGGAGGTATGGTTCTTTATGTTCAAAACTTAAATTTGTTTTAAGGTTTGAAAATTTCTTGTGATGGGTCCCTTCATTCTAAGATATATAGTTTCAGAATTCTATTCTCTGGGTTTCACAGGATAGTCCACTATGGAAGAAGCAGGTCAGGAGTAAAGAAGGAATGTTCCATGTGACACCAATTTTCTATGATGAGGAGGGAATTGTCAAGCACTTGACAATGAATAGGATGCCACAACCTCTTCAGCAGAAGGTGGCCTGTGGGTGGCCTCTCAATCTTTGTGCACTCACAAGAGATCCACAGGGGAACACAGAGAAAGGAGTGAAAACATGTTCCAAAACTTAAGATTCTCCAAGTTTTATTTTGCTGGTCAGCAAATCAGTCAAAGGATAAAGATTTGGCTTTACAAAATGAAACTCAGGAAGTTTTAATTGCATATACAAAATTGAATTTGAGCACATTTCATTACCATCAATATATAATGACCATGACTATTAATTAAAGATAAAATTGCCTATTTTGGTTGTAGTTTGTAATGTTTGCAGTTGTTTTTTTTTTTTTTTTTTTTTTTTTTCCCAAATTTTCTCTTTGGGTCCTCACAAGACTGTGTGATGTAGGCAGGGCAGTTATGATGGCAATCTTACAGACGAGAAAACTGCAGACAAGAGAGGTGAAATGAGGTACGGAAAGGCCAACCCCACATCAAGATACTTCCAGTGCCCGACAGGTATATAAATGTGTGAATAAGCTTGTCATAATAAAATAAGAAATAAAGGGGCCTGAGGCAAAAATCTCAGAACATATGACCCACTGGAAACCATTGCAGTTCCAAATGTTTTAAGATACATGTTGCCAAACTGTACATGTTTACAGGGCAGATTTTACCTGAGAAACCAATTTGCTTTTTCTGGTAGTCAGTGGAATTGGAACTAGGCTCCTGTCAGTTCAATTGGATTCTTTGAACACTTGCTGAACTCTTTCTTTGTTCCATCATGTCTCTCCTTGAAATGGCTAGCTTCTAGTTAGGCCTGGACAATAGGCTGTCAGTTATGGTTAAGCAGGTTGGGTTTGAAGACCTCTGGGGGAGTCATTCACCTTCCAAAAGAAGTGAATTGAGTTGGGCAGTGCACAACTGCCCCTAAAACAACCTAGTTTATATTCTGATATGGAACCACCATTTGACCCAGCTATCCCACTCCTTGGCCTATACCCAAAGGACTTAAAAATCAGCATACTACAGAGATACAGCCACATCAGTGTTCATAGCTGCTCAATTCACCATAGCCAGAGTGTGGAACCAACCTAGATGCCCTTCAGTTGATGAATGGATAAAGAAACTGTGGCATATATACACAATGGAATATTACTCCGCCATGAAGAATGATAAAATTATGGCATTTGCAGGCAAATGGATGAAATTGGAGGATATCATGCTAAGTGAGATAAGCCAATCTCAAAAAACTAAAGGATGAATGATCTCGCTGATAAGGAGATGAGGACATATAATGAGGGGTAGGAGGGGTTAGCGTTAGGGCTAGGGTTAGGTTTAGGGTTAGGGATAAGGAGGGTGGGAAGAATGAAGGAAGGAAGGACTGTATAGAGGGAAAAGAGGGGTGGGAGGGGTGGGGGGAAGGGAAAAAAATAACAGAATGAATCAAACAACATTGCCCTATGTAAATTTATGATTTTTAATAAAAAAATGGAAAAAAAAAAAGAAAATATGGAATAATCAAGTGAGGTAAGATGGATAGGAGACTACTAACTGCTAGAGGAGCCAAAGAGGAAAAGTTCACAGGTGAATGTTGAGTCCTAGGCTCTCTGCACAAAGCTAACCCTGCATGAAGAATTTCCTTTCAGAAAACCCCAGGCAATTCCATCAGATTTTCCTCTGTGAGCCTGTTACTCCTTCCAAGTCTGAATTTCAGAACTTCACAGTCTTAGGCTTTCCTTTCTTCTGGATTTCTATCAGGTTTGGGCTTCCACATTTCAAATACAGGACAAACTAAAAGATCCATTGAGAAGACTGGGTGTGGGAGAAGGTAAAGCACTGAGAAATTAACAGTGAGTCATTTATCATAACACCCTGGAGAAGGTCAAGTGGAAGAGTCCACCAAGGAAAGGGATTAGAAGTTTTCAGATGTAAGTGTCCCTAAGAAATCTTACAACCCAAGAATCAGAGGTGAGCCCACTGGAGCTTAGAGTTTCTATCTGACAAAATTTCAGTAAAGGTGAATGATGAACTTCAGTACAAAATTCCTAGGATAAGGAACCACTGATACATTATTTAGCTTTTGCACAGAGGTTAAAGAGGATTGATGGGTGGGGCAATGTTATTTATTATTATATCTAGTTGCATATTATAGTCTGAAAAAAAAAGCCAAGGTTTATTCTTTTTCATTAAAATAATTAAAATAAAATAAATGAAACTGCAAGTATTAAAAGTCTTTTAAAAGCCTATAAGTACCTATTTTCTTAATAAGGACATAAGAAATTACAAAATACAACCTAATTAAGCAATATTATCTTGAATTTAATTAATAGTCGTGATCATGATCCTTTGACTGATTAGCTGACCAACAAAATAATAATTACTGTATTCCTAATATGGTTAGGAAAATTCTGCTCTGGCTGCTTCGAAATTTACCTTCTCTTAAGTAAATGCTTATTATTAAAAATCTACTACTTAATCATTTCTCCTCCTCAGATGCATACATAATATTGTTATATGCATTTTTTCAAGTAAAGGAAGAAAACAGCTTTAATTTTGAAAATCATTTTACGAAGATGAAGAAATATTTTCAGAATGGTTGTTCCAATAATTTTAGATAGAAACATTGAAGGCAGGCTGTTATAAGCCAGTTGTGGGGTTGTGTGGTAAGTGAGATGACCAATTTTCAGAAGATAAGTTTTCCTGGCAAATCATAACAGCCCTGGGAGTACATTCTCCACCTCCCTACCTCCCTCTCCAAATCCAGAAGGCTTCCTGTCACAGGGGCCATCCGTCAGCTTGCCCAATCTTGCTGCTTTCTGAACTCTTGAGTTTTAGGTATAGTGTGAGAGAGGGAAATGGAAAATGTCCTAGTCACGGTCAAGAGAAAGCTGTAAGCTCACAGGACCATTTTAGGGTCTTTGACCTCTCCCCCACTTACAAGACTGGCACTGCACTTTTTATGTGAAGTTTCCTATCATTGCCTCTTCTAAAACATAAGATTGTGTGTATCCACATCTGAGAGTGTGTGTGTGTGTGTGTGTGTGTGTGTGTGCGCGCGCGCACACACATGTGTGGAAAAGGCTCATTTATGTCATCACACACAGACTGCTAGAAACTCCAAGATGATTCAAATTCTCCCCTGAGGTCCATTTTGTTTCCACTTGGTTACCAGAAAAATAATGTGAATGTCTAACTGCAACTTTGTATCTATGGCCTATCCATCATTTCCCAATATATACATGTATCAAAACATCACATGGTAACCCATAAATAGATAGTATTATTTGTTAATTAAAAATAAAATAAAAAACAAGTGTGGATCTCTTGAGAGAAGGGATCTTAATAGCTCAAATAATAAGATAATGAGATACAAGATAGCTATTGCTGAGTGCTACAGGCTTAATAGCCTGGTACCTGCAATTGAGAATAAATCAAATCCTGACATCAATCAATCAGGCCCAGTTCACCTCTATGTGATAAAATATTTTAGGAAATGCACATCTTCTGCTAATTAATAGCAAAGACTAAAGATTCTTTTAGAGCCTGATCACATTTTAAACCAAGGACTTTCAGAAGAATATTCTCCCTTTTCAAGAAGAAGGTAACCTCATTCTACTTAATTTTGCCTTTGCAAGAGACATTTGTCCATGTATCACTACACTGGAATCTTGGACTTCTGATTTTCTGTCTTGTACAATGGCTGTCATGCAGCTTCTGCCTTCAGTTAAGTGCTAGGTTGTTTCAAATTATTTTGATTTTTGAGTATAGTTTGAAATTGTATAATTGATTTAGTTTGCCATATTGGAGTTCATCCTGCTCACATTTAATGAGGCTGTAATTTCTATTAATTTTTTGCTCTAATTGGGTTAATGGTATCTGCAGAGAAATAACAGTCCTTATTTTTAGCTCATGTGGTGGATTCCCAGCAGCGAGGCTGCATCTCCTCCTAGCCAGGTCAGATGTCAACTTCACATGGAAAGTGGAGAATCTGACCAGCATTGGAAGTGTGAAGTACAAAGTGATGGCTTTGGTTAGACTCTGAGTAACACTTGTGACTTTCCCTGCGTATAACTCTATTTGGGAACACATACAGTAATGAGTTAGGGGTGTCAGTCACATTTTCTCTCACCCTGTTTCTGCTCAATTTCTCTGCCTAAATTTCACCCCCCACCCACAACACACTAAAAAAAATTCTGATAGAGGTGGTAGAGGAAATGCAGGTAGAGAAGATAGTTACTAGTAAGTACCAGAGTGAAGAATGCACAATTTTCATTATTTATTTCATCTCAGGAGTTGGACTTGACCTTTCCTAATATGGAAACTTGTCTCTGTTACCTGGCAGTAGAGCTCAATAAGAAAACTTTAGAGTTGATTCAGGAGTACTCTGTACACATCAGACTACAGTCTATAATACTCATTTTCAAATGAGTATGAGTCCTCATATTCATTTTCAACCATATGCAAGGGCAAGATTTAAAATGATCCAAATAGTATACCTACATGTCAGTGTCCTATGTGAGAACCTTCCTACCAGTAATATAAAAAGAAGTGGAAAGAGGGAGATATTATATTACGGTGCTTGATTTCCTCTGGAAGATGGGTATCAGAAACAAATAATCACCAATCACCATGCTCTAACCCATTCTTCTCCCCAAAGCAAATCAGGGTCCTAAGAAAGCTAGTATTGACTCAGACCTACCTTTTGTCCCTTTCTGTTAGCTACTGCACCAACATTTGAAAAAAGCAAAATCTGTTACTTTCCCCATATCCAGGATTTTGACACCAACATATGGCTACAGGTAATGCCAAATCAAATGTGGATCAAACTAAGTCTCAGTGTGAGGGTCTGTACTTTGGGAACTTGAAATTTCTCTGTTCTTACTGAACCCCAGCTTTCCCCCTTAAAAAGTTTCCCATCATTTCCTATGCAGCTGACTTCCCAGGAATTTTATGACACTCACATGAATTAATATTTATAGAAACACATAAAACTATAGTACATTATCATAAAATATACACGTGAAGTTTTCACATGTATCAGTATAGCAAGGGCAGGGAAAATACTGAGCAAGATATGAGGGAGCTGAGAAAAGGAATTTAGGTGTTTCACTCTTTACTTATAAAGTATTTGTTTTAAAATTATATTATTATTTTCTTATTTTGAGACAGGGTCTTGCTAAATTGCTGAGGACGGCCTGGAACTTGTCCTCCTGCTGCAGACTCCTGAGTTGCTGGGATTACAGGAACCCAGCCAGACCATCTATTTACCTTTTCCATTCATGGTACAGTGGCACAAAGAAGGTTCTAGTTCAGGGAGGAAACTGAACAGCGAGCTATCTCTTTGGAATTAATTTAGGGCAACTATACTTAATGTCCACTCTACAGGACTTTGATTCTTACAGAAAACAAAAGGTGTCATTTGGAAACCAAACATGCTCCCTGTCTGCATTCATCCTTGGCCAGGTCAGAAGGACTCCACTGTCACCTCTCTCCCACAGATGGATGAGAAACCCTGGACACAAAACAGGGTGTGCCATTGCTTCTGAAGCCTTCTGGGCAACTTCAGACTGTCCTTGCTTCTAGATTCTGCTGAGAATCACTCCCTGATATAAAGTGAAAAAGGAGGAAGGTTCTGAGTATCATCTCTCCAGGAGAAAAGAGTTTCCAGGTGTTTAAGCTTATTCTCACCTATCTAAAAATGGACAAAATTAAACAGAGCACCATGGGAGCGAGGCTCTCCTAAGATCACCCACTTCTAGCATCAAACTCTGCAACCTTCAAAACGTCACTTCCACCTCCTCCCAGGTGATGAAGTGCAGTCACTCGACTTAAGTTGTTCCCCATTTGTCAATAGAAAAGCTGCTAAATTGCTACTCTGAGCAAATTTACATAGAAATTACCAATGATACTCAGCAAACGAAGAAAGGAATTACAAGGAAGAGGAGCATACGCATTCAATCTCAGCTCCTTGTGAGCTGCGGGATCTGTGCGCAGCAGTGGTGCCAGGGTTATAGTGAAAGCAGAGGAAATGGAGACTGGGAAAGAGGGGAATTAATTGGTCAGGGATCCCCTTCTTTGCTCTCACCCTCTTCCACTCATGTGGATGCATTTTAAATCAGGCTTGCTAACATGCTGGTCTGTTTCATCCCTCTCATAGATCTTTCTACAGTTCCCCCTCCCACATGACAGAAGAGACTCTGCTCTTAATTAGAGTTTCACACCCATCACCAGAGGTTAATTGCTCAGGTGTCTCTACTCCCTTCAGTCTCAGCAGTTGCTGGTGCTTACTGGTATTCAACTGATAGCTGTGTTCAGTGAAGCATGTTGGGGAGGAACCTCTCCCAGAGTTCCTAAGGACTCAGGTCACCTCTCTTCCTTCTTCTGCAGTCCCTTTTCTCCTCTTTCTCTCAGGGTCCAGGGAGCTACATCCCTAGGTTCATATAAGGATTTTTTTTTTGAGACTTTGCTCAACGAAATAGATCTTGCTTTGCAATCATGGATTCCCTTCTCATTTCAAGACTAGGCTGCAGTCTCAGTTTACCTGGGTGTTAGCTCTGCTGTCTACACAGGGTTTGCTAAGCATATTCTCTCCCAGACTCTTCAAGGCCTGTCCCCCAAAACCTTCTGCTCCCCATGATTCTCAACCTTGCCAAAGTCCATTCCTGCCAACTCCATATTCCTTTCCATGTTGACATATCAGCAGGACCTGGAGCTTGTGTGGTGGTCCCATTACTAGAGCACTCTGTCCTTTTCCCACATGTATAGCAGAGTCCAGGTGATTCTTTAAGAGACTTCCCAACCTTTCCTGCTCTACCCATTTGTCTTACTATCTAGACTCCATTGCCATAAGATAGGACTTGCCTTGTCATTAGGTTATGTGCTTAGTGGTTAAGGGCACTAACTTGGGGGTTCCATTGCCTGAGTTCTGATCTTGAATCTACCATTAACTGTGAGGCAACAGGTATGTATCTTTATTTCTCAGAATCATCATTTACCAGCAAATTGGAGACAGTCAGTATGAGCATCATAAGGCTACGAGGGCTTCATGAAATAATGTGTGTTAACTTCCATCATAATAAAAGCTCACCAAATATTAAGTCTTGTGGTTGTTCCATTCTATTACCCATAATTCCCAGTTTAGTGACAGGCATGTGCTAGGAAGTAAATATTTGTTGTTTAATTCTTACATATATGCACACACACACATATACACATAGGTACACACACACAGATAAAAATGGCAGAGGATCATCTCCATAAAGGTGCTGACAAATTCCTAATTTTCTTCAATCCAAAAGACAGCCTCTGGAAAATGAAATTATACCACAAAGAGATGCTGGACAGATCTGAATAGGTAATGTACATGAGCATCTTTTAAAGTTATAAAGTATTCTGTAAGTCATGCATGTAAGAACAAGCCATCATTTGTGGCTGGTGAATCTTGTTCAACACAGGAATTGCAAATTTCATAGGAGCTTGATAAGGCAACCTACTGTGCAAAGAACACAGGCTTCAGAGTATTAAAAATTAGGTTTGGATTGTGCCTCTGTTGTTTATTAGCTAGGAGAACTTGTACCACTTAAGTAACTGTGGTGTGCCTCAGTTTCCTTATCTGGAACATTTTGAAAAGAACTTGCTAGTTCATTGGGGTAACCAGCACTGTAACAGTACTCAGTAATCTTGACTGGCTGCCCCTTAACCTTCTGCCACATGATTTCAAGGGAAAGTTTGGGACTACAGAACAAAATGACCCTCATTAATGCTTAACTACAAAGCAATGGATATGGAAGTACAGGGGTGATGTCCGTCACAACAACTGAGTCCCTTTTAATTTTATCTTATTAAAAAGAGTACCATAAAGAAGAATAATATGATGGCATTTTCAAAGAAATGGATGAAATTGGAGAATATCATGCTAAGTGAAATAAGCCAAGCCCAAAAAAACCAAAGGCCGAATGTTTGCCCTGATAAGTGGAGGATGATATATAATAGGGGTGGGGGTGGGGAATGAGAGAATAATGGGGGAACTTTAGCATATGTAGAAGAAAATGAGAGGGAGGGGGGTATGAAAAATGGTGGACATCATTGCCCTATGTACATGTATGATTACACGAATGGTATGAATCTGCATTGTGTACAACCACAGAAATGAAATTATGTACCCCATTTGTGTACAATGAATCAAAATGCAGTCTGTAAAAAAATAAAAGCTAAATAAAAATAATTTTTAAAAAAAGGAGTCCCAAAAAATTGAGAGCTTCTTTTTTGTAAGAAAAAAGAATTGTGAGCAGAGTTAAAAATACCATAGAACGACAAAGGTGAAGATGACAGATTGACAGATGATCCCTTTTTGCTTTGTTTTCAGCACTGAGGATTGAACTCAGGGGTGATTTACCACTGGGCCACATCCCCAAACCCATTTACTTTTTCTTATTATTATTATTTTGAGACAAAGTCTCACTAAATTGTGCAGTCAGGCCTCAAACTTGCAATCCCCCTACCTCAGCCTCCCAAGTCACTGAGATTACAAAACTGTACCACCAAACCTCCCTATAGATTATTTTTTTATGTGCGACCTTTCTGACTTTTTCTAGAGTCATTTGAGGTTGGTATAAAAAGAATTCAGCACATAAATGTGCCCCTGAAGACCTCACGATGGCTTATTAAAAACTCCACAGTACTAAGTTGATCAGAGCATTCCTAACAGTCTGTGGATTTGGGGGTGAAAAATAGTCCTTTGGGTAGTTCATCTATTCTGAGTGTCCACAATGGACTAGGGATTGCAGAATTGAATGAGAAAAACTTTTGGTCTGGTAATAAAGTTAGGTCTGAGGTCTTCCACGAAAAGTTCTGGTACAGAATGAAACAAGGAGAGGCAAGTTTTCAGTGACCTAAGGGAAATTTTTGAAAGAGGTCTAAAGATGCCACATGGCAGTTATGCCCTTCGTCTAAATCACAGCACATGAATCAAGACTTCATAAAGAGTGAGACACGTGGTTGCCTTCCGTGTCTTAGTGTTTATACTAAGTGTGCATATAATACTCAGGAGAACTCTAAATCGTGCCCCTTGATGAGCAGACAAGACTTTCAATTTAAATGATTCATCTAAAAAGAGTCTCCCACACAGGAAATTGCATGAGACTTAATTCATTTACCTAAAATGGATAAAGGATTGACTCAAGCCAAGGAGAATTCAAACATCAATTCTCTAGGCTTTGTGACAGAGATTTCTAATAATCTAATTTTTAGATCAAAAGTCCATTAACTCTTGCTAAGGTATTCAAAAGAAAGGAAGAAGAGGGGAAGGAGGAAAGGAAGAAATGAGAACGAAAGAAGAGGAAGAGGAAAAAGGGAGAGACAGAAGAAGAATAAATAGAAGTAAAAAGAAAACAATCGAGGAGATACCATATTCCAAGTTCAGGAGAAGACTGGAGCAGTTAGAACTAAACTGGTGAAGAAAATGCATATGCTTTCGAGACTGGCTCCAAAGGGGACCATTTCAGAAGCATCCCTGGTGCTGTACTTTGACAGCATCTTCACTAGCCATGACTCCACCAAACAACTTCACATCACAAGATGCCTCATAAAGCAGAAGTCAACTGGACAGAGGGGGTGTTGGTTCAATGCCATGGGAGATGGAGAATACACTGGCAATTATCCTATTTGGGATAAGAGTTTTGAAACATCTAAGGCAATTTAGGGAGATGGGCTAAGGCAGCCTGAAACAAGTATTTTGCTCTTTGTCTACTCTACTCTCAGGGGCCTCATGTCTGGCTTCATTGTGAGGCAGCAAAGTACAGAATTGCGCTAAAAACCTTTAGCAAGACGGTCAAACTCTGCTCTTCCAGGAGCTCAGAAGTTGACAAATGTGTGAGTTAGGGAAGCTATTACATAAAGGTGGCACTGAGGCCTGTCTTAGAATGGCAAAGGCTCTCCACCTGAGATCAGTTAAGTATTGCCTAGTGTGTTCTTAGGGTTCCATGGTTTGCTCTAGAGGATGCTAGTTTGCAGTTTCTACAAGAGAAAATGAATCCTACATTTGTCTTCTAGAAGGATGGATGTCTCTCACTGGAGGTATCTCCTGGCCTCCTTCTAAAAGATGAAATGTTCTCTACACGAGCAACATCAGGGGACTGTGACATCACCATTTTGCATTCATCCACTCCACTTTTATGAATTTAAATCTATTTTCTTCCAATACAGAAAACACCAGTCAACTGCAATTTTTAAGGTTTTAATAGAAAAGTGAAATATATTTGTTTATTCCCTGTCTGGAGGAATGAATACTTTAGTAGAAACATTCAAATGCACATCAAAATATCTGCAAGAGTTATCATGTATTTAAATCTACTTAATACAAGTACTCTCTTAGGAAGAAAGGTAACCCAAACCTATGTATCTAATGTCTCCAAAATGGAGGGAAACCTGCAAAGAGTGAGCAAAACCATCATGACTCCTCCAGGCTGCTAGATCTTAAAGCAATCAGCCAGCTAATATTTATTCTACAGTATAGACAAAAGTCTACCTTCTGTCAGGGGGAAGAGAATGAATTGTTTTCCCATAATGGTGTTTTCTTTTCAATCAATTTCCTTTCAAGCTTGATTTAAGAAGGTACCATGTCAGAACCTCAGCCTGGTGGATGAAATTTGGGACAGTTCCCCATCAAAGGTGAAAATTATGAGAGAGGCAAACCTGCAGAGTTCAATCTGCAGTTGCAATGCCCCCTCCTCCTCTGCACTCATCCACTCTCTTTTTCTTTCTTGTCAGCTAGAAGTGTTTGCAGCTCTGCCAAAAGCTCACAGGAGCAAAAATGAAAAGACTGAGCTAAACCCAAGAATTAGAACAGGGGTAAGGAAATCATTTAAGTATTTTTCTCATCATCATTAAGTATATTTAAATTTAATCCAATTCATCAGTTATGTTCTGAGCTCTACTCTGTGTTGGGCACCAAGACACTGGGGTTTTTCAAAGGATGAATAAGATAGCGGTGGTGGTCTTTGCCCTCAAAAAACTTCCTCTTGAGGAGAGTACAGATACTACTTACTAAAAGATAGGGTAAGAACCATAAATTCTTTTACATGAAATTGCAAGATGAATTTCTATAGCAAAGAAGGCAAATTAATGAAGGTATTCTTATGCTATAATCTCATTTTTATTGAAAAGAGGAGCTTAACCTACTTTCATTAGTTATGGCAACAGTCATCAACCCCATCAACCCATCAACTAATTTTCTGTCTCTTCAATTTCATTTATTCTGTATATTTCATTGGACCCTAAGCCACACTGAATATATCCACAACATTTTGTTGACATTTGCCCCCTCTTCCTCACTTCTATGCTAACTCCTTAGTTTCAATTCTCATCATTTCCCTCCTGCAAGTGAGAAATAGTTGGGCAGCAGCCTCAACTCTTGGCATTGGTTCCACATACAGCTGCCAGTTATCTTTCTAAATCACCTATCTGGTCATGACATAGTTCTTCCTAAAAACTGTAACAGCAACTTCAATACCACCAAGTTGTCTTGCAACTCCTCAACCTGGCATACCGGCACTTCACACAATGACAACGACTACTTTTGCCACCATTCAGTCAGGCTATGCTGGATCCTTCCATATTTCTTCTTCCTTCATATCTTTGTTCAAAGGCTCACTCAGCCTGAAACAGTCCACCTTACCTCCCCACATCTGTCTGTCTATCCATCACTTAATACCAAGTTCAGATGGCACCCTGGGGGCTTTCCCTGAACTCCCAAAAGCTTTTTTCTTCTGCATCTGTGCTCACCTGGAACTTTACATGTGTTTTATCACCTAGTTCTTGGATATTTTGATTGCTGAGATTCTTAATAGATGTTGATGTTGGCTGAAAATTAAGTGAAAAGCGATCGGTTTGTTTATGAGACTCATGTAAGATTGTAGCTAGTAGAACATAGTGACTATATAGAAAGGATCTTGAGGTCGGCAACAGAAGTTCTGTAAAACTATGCTTTGGCTGTTACCTCAGCTAAGATGCATTTAAAAATATTAAATAAATGCATGGCCTTTACATTAAGACAAGGCATGGATTTAACAACAGAGAAAAGATGTAAGATAATTCCATGGGTGGGGTGGGTGGGGAGTAGACTACTTTTAATATGGAGCAATCACTGGCCTAAAAGAATGGAGCTCTTAGTTCAAGTACCTATAATAATGTTCACTAATCCTGAGGCCTAAGAAAATTCAGGTAGCCTCCTCACCTCCATTAGTCTCAGTTTTCTTTTAATAAAATGGGGATTAAATTATTTGCACTAAATACATCCAGGGGATATGGTAGGACTCTAAGTGTAATAACTATAGCTTGCCTTTATCAAGTGCCTATAAGGAGACAGACACAGTGCTTAGCACATTTTATGAATAAACTCATTTATTAGTGACATTAAGGAAGGTAGCCAACAGTGATGTGGGGTCAAAAGAACACTAACAGAAAGAGAAGATGGAAAAGCAAAGGCTCTTGGGAAAAGTAGGTATAATCTACTTAGGAATCAATTCAGAAAGTTTGGATATTCTGGTGGTTGTAGGTAGGCATATAGTGCAGCAATGGACTCTACTGCCACTTCATTTATCATTGAGCCCATCACACGGAGGAAAGCTGTCCAAATGAAAGGCATCAACTAAAATTGCAAAATGTGCCTGATTTATATGATCAGGTAAGATTGCTACATCTTACATAAGTTTTCTAATTTTTCTTTTCCCACTCATTGTTTCTTAATGTATTTTAAAATATGTGCATACACACAGGTGGTGCATATTACAGAAAATATATACATAATTGCATGTGTGCTTTGTGTTTATGTATATGTGGGTTTATATTTTCAGGGCACACAAGAAAACACTTGTCTATAGGTTAAACATCAAGAAGTTGACACTGTAAAAGGAGTAGTAGCAAGAACAAGCTTTTACTTACTAAAACTGGCCATCCATTGTGGAATTAAAGGAGGGAAAGAATCAAATATCAACTTTTCTGATATTCTCACATATTTTTGAGATATTTGCCTCCTTCTTACATGGTAGTCTTTCTACTTAGGCGATCTGTGCTTACACTGATTTTTTGGTCAACAAACTACTACTACAGCTTATTTAACTTCACACACACACACACACACACACACACACACAGATGTGATAATAAGATTTGAAACATGGTACTCTTACAACTAAAGAAAATTATCATCCACTTATATTCAGGAGTGGGATGGGAATGATCCAACATTAAGAATGGCCCTGGTGGTTGCCACTTCTCTCACCCCATTAGAAGATATTCTTCCAGGGTACAAAGACAAACGGCATACTTCTTCACTTGGCCCAGAAAAGGAAATGAAAAGACCATGTTTTCCAAATCTCTCAAACCTCATCTACCTGTATTTCAAGTATATGTATGTAAGGATGTGTATTAAAATTTGAATTAGCTCAAATCAAAGTTTTCCAGTTCATAGAAGCACCATCTGTCCAAACCAAGCATCTATCATTAATTTCTCAATTCCGTTAGACAGAGAATGCACAGGAACTATTTTCCCATGGCATTTTCATGGCCTGTTTCCTCTGTCTTCAATCCAAGCAATGTGAAGAGGCAGAAACTAATAGATAATGAAACAAATGGATTTGGTTTGAATAACAAACAATTTGAGTGTCATTTTAAAAATGACAACAAATATAGCTTTCAAATATGAGCAAAAGAGTTTTTTCACATCATTTCCTGTGCTCCTATTGCCAATTGCACATATGCATATGTCATTTGTAGAAGTCGTACTTCCAAGAAAGTCTCAGAGTATGCAGTCCTGGCAGTATTTACCTTAAAGATGAACTTAAATTCAAATTATGACTTGAAATCATATCAATATCCATTTTTTTATTTTTATTTTTATTTTGAAGGTTAGCTAGAGTTTTGTTAAAAATCTCAGGACATTTAGCATCCATCACTGAAAACTCTTAAAAATTTAATTAGTAATTAAGAACTTCCAAAAATAATGTGAAATTCCTGCAATCTGAAATAGAGGGTAAAGATGCACATAGTTAATGAGAGGATTAAGTGACCCACTATAATGACCCAAAGATTTCATTTGATATTTATGAAGTGATAGACCAGGCATAACACTCTAATCTTTTGCCTTTATGTTAAGAATAACATGAGAATAAAATTTTATTTAAAAATTTTAATTGATACAAGTGAAATCCATTAAACTCATGTCTGTAATGTGGATGGCCTTATATTAGGACTTCTTTTTTTCTTTTTAGATGTCAAGGGACAGGATGCATGCATATGTTTCAGGCAGGCCTAGATGTGCTTGTCTCCATTAATTTGCAGGCCAAAAGAACTCCTGAAGTGTGCTGTGGCCAGATTGAACTGCATTTTGAAAAGGCAAAATGAAATTTTGTCTTTTCTTTTTTGAGTCATTAGATAACCCTATGAGAGAGAACAGTGGTTAGACATCTACCCCTCCAAGTAGATCCATAGTCAAAGATTACTGGACAGCCAACTTAAAATGTTCTAATGTATACATTTCAATTTTGCCATTGCTTATTGAAAAGCACAATTCAGTTATTATTGGCAAAGCCATTGGCTTTGAAAATGAAAAAAAAAGTAAGATATTATGGAGTTTGACAGAACTTTGAGAAAATGGGTACTTCGCCTAAAATTCCCCATTAGGTCACCCCTGGTCCTCATGATGACTTTTCTAATTGCTTCTGCTTTGGGAGCAACCCAATGGTTTTGCTCACTCTCATTAGCTTGTATATACTGTTCTCTGAAGAAAAGAAAAAACAATGTTTGAGCTTGAGTTGCTGCTTTGCAACATCAATTTTGCTTCATTTTTCATACCATTTTCAAAAATCTAAAACTATTTTTATCCTGATGTTTCAGACGAGTTCTAATTTCAGTTATTACCTTCTGCCTCCTTAAGTTCCCTAGTGATTTTAACAGGATAGGCAGTGAGTCATTCATTTTCTGACTGATAATTTCTGTCCAAAAATTTATAACTCAGGTCAGGTCTTGATTCTGTAAATCACAATTAGGCAATGACCATGGATGAAGGAGCCTATAAAAAGTTTCACACTTCTGCCATACCCCACCTTTCAGGAGTCACCGCGCTTCATAGTAACTCATTTTCAATAACCTTTGTACCCCAGAACAGAGTCGTCCTGATTCTTAGAAAACAGTCCAATAATCCATCCAAGCTTTATTCTTCTTCCCATGTTTTATTCAGAGAATATTTTCTATGATAATATTTAAAACAATATCATTTAAAGATTTTTTAATGATTTCTAGATTTTTAAAAGTATCTGCCTAGCAAAGCCTTTTGCTTCTTAGAAATACTTCTTTACCATTTTCTAGAAAAATGCTCAGGGGTTTTTTCCTGGTACAGGACAAGCCTGGATATCACCCCATTCTCTCCAAGGACAAGGGAGTGGAACAGTGAACTTCTTACAAGAAAAAAATCTTCCATGCTCCTTTTTTTTTTTTTTTTTTTTTTGATGGGGTAGGGGAAAGTGCCAGTAATCGAACCTAGGGGAGCTTAACCACTGAATCACATCCCCAGTCCTTTTTTAATATTTTCTTTTGAGACAGGGTCTTACTAAGTTGCTCAGGGTCTTGCTAAGTTGCTGAGGCTGGCCTTGAACTTGCAGTTCTCCTGCCTTGGCCTCTTGAGTTACTGGGATTACAGACGTGTACACCATGCCCAGCCCATGGTCCCTCTTTGAACTAATCTTTGGAAGGCCTTAACTTATCCCTTATCCCATCTTATATCAGAGAGAAAAAAGTGTCAGATAATTTTAAAAAGGAGAAAAAAATAACTTAAAATATGAATTAAATATTTCTACCATTTTTTATACTATGATATCCTGGGCCAAACCTCTGAACCTCATTTTCTTTATCTAGGAAATAAACGTGAATAAATGTCCAGATGGTATTTATAGAATGGGAAGAGAAAATGAGTATGAAAGCACCATTATAAAATTGTGAAGTTCCAAAGGTATCTGAATTATGTTATTAGAACAAGTTTTATGTAACCCTAAACTTCTGTCATTACTCACTCTTCACAACTGGCTGAATTTTAATATTGTTTGAAGTGCTGTGCCTGAGCGTTTGCAATTCTAGACATCCGTGTTATGTCTCAGGTTTTCAGGTGGGGTGTGCGTGTGTGTGAGTGCAGGGGTGGCGTGCATCACTTTTCATAATTGATTCACACCAAAACGCTGACTTTCAAGAGGCAGAGCAATGTAGGCAGTAGCTTTTTCAACAGTACACAGTTACTCTGATGACAAGCAAATTTTCTGTAGGAACAGAACACCCTCCTGTCACCTTCCTCCAGATGAAGGCCAAAATACTGCAGAAGTAACAGATGGCTAGAAGCTGGAACCTAATTGAAAACCTACCTATGGAGAAAACAAATGCCTGAGAACTTCAGAGCAGGGCCTCTTTCTCCAAGCAGGCACCGTGACATATAGGAACAAAAGAAAATTATTTCTCATTTGTTTGAGGGAATATTTTTCACCGGTTCTTGGAATTTGGACGTCCCCAAATGGCCCTAATGACCACAGAAGACTAAAGACTTGTGATGAGAACATATCCCCATCAAGGTTCTCCTGCATGGGAATTCCTCTGTGGTCCTTGGATATCTCCTAGGATCTTAGATCTCTTCTGTATCCCAATTCCTGGCATGTCACTGAAGCCAATATTACAGGTGATCATGCCCAATTGAGGAAATGGAGGCCAATTTGGATCCAGGAAGTTGGAGACCATCCCTGGGAGATTGGAATGTCAGTGTCTCCAAAGCCCTTTCAACACCAAGTTTACCTGTCTCCTCTCAAAAGGCTGTAGGCAGGGAATTGCTAATTAATGCCCCAGGGGCCCCTACCTGCCTGAATCACTCCATTTGGCCCTTCCCCCTGCTCATCTGCTTCTCACCTTTTTGTCACCTCATTGGCATCTCCTGGGCCTAGTCACATAGGCAGGATGGAGAGAGATAAGGGTAGAGAGAGCAGGAGAAGAAAGGAAACATTGGTCTATAAGAGGGGCAGGGCACGCTCACTTCTTGGGATACCAGAACACCAGTCATGGCCCCTTCTCCCTCCTGGGAGAAATCTATGTTACCACCTTTAAATAAAACCTGCCTCATATGCTTGCCTTGGCGTGTTTCTCTGGTGTTGTACTTCAGCATTTGAGGAAACAGAACTCGTCCCGGTAACTGGGTATCATCACAACAGTATTAGTGACCAAGTTAGGGGATTAAGACTCTACTGACAGCTTGTTTTCGTTTGTGTTTTAAAGTGCCCATTTTTGCCCTTGAATTGTTAGGAATTGTTTTCTAATCTTGGTGAGGCACAGCCATCCCTAGGGAACATGACATTGACTGGAAATTCTGCATATATGACCCTCAATTTCTCTTTTTACCAGACCATATCAGGTGCTCTGTGATGCTGCACAAATCCTGGCCCCAGTGTGAGAGGAGCAGGCCTGAACTCTGCAGTTGAAACAACTGTGAACACAATCAATTTGTGATTTTGTAGGTCCTGTTTTTCAAATCCTATTATTATTGTTTTTTAATCTATGTGACTTCTCCTAATGGATTTCCCCTTTTTACTTGTAAATTATCATGGAAAGCAAGGGGTGAAGAAGAAAAACCCCATCATTTATTCATTTTGAGGGCTTATCAAATTGGTCATTAAGGGGACAAAAGGAAAGAAGAGACACTGCTGATGAGTTCTAGTTTAGCAGCACACTGGTCTGTAGAGGGCAGTTGAGATATTGGCTGACAGCCCTTGATCTAGGTCCTGGTCCTGTTTGATTGAAGGGTCTCTGGAAAAGGCAAGAGTGGCCTGTTTTAGAACATGTGAACAAATGTGTGCAGGGACTATGGGATAAATTATTGCTTTAGGGAGTATCAAAGAGGCCACTGATAGACCCATGGACACCATCCTTCAGTGATTTTATGTGGGATATTACTAATTCCTAGGATTTATGACTCGAAACCCATTGGCTTAGAAGCAAAATCTTCCTGCCTTTATCTTCTATAAATTTAACTCTAGACAGGAATTGTGAGTGTACTCTTGGGGGAAAAGAAAGACACAAACAATCAGATGATATGTGATAAAGAAAAAAAGAAGAAGACAAAGGAGTAAGAAACAGATACAAGGAGGCAGGATAATATCATAGAAATAGCTCAGGCTTTAAATATACCTCTGGTTTCAAATCCAGGCTGTGCTATCTTGTGGAATTGACATGCCTTTCCTGGTTCTCTATTTCCTCACACATGATACCTACCTCAGAAGAGTCAAAAGAAGTAATTTATGTAGAGTACCTGTACAATTGAATTATCTCTACAAATGATTAATGATTGTTCAGATCTTTAAAAATTTGACAACCATTCATTTTGGTTGAGTAATTCAGATTTGGAGTCATTAATTGTCCACTTGATACTAAAAGGGTTTCTTTAAGAGAAAGAAGGGATACTGTGGATGGTCAAAAAACAAACAAACAAACAAAAGACCTTTGTAATGCTCTGAGTTATTCCTCTACGTGAATCTAGGCATTTACACCAAAGTTAGCCTGAAGTTTACCCTGGGATATTGTTGAGCAAGCTCCTAGAGGGCAGGGATAATAGGACCATGTTTATATTCATATTGCACCAATTTTTAAAGAGTTTACCTTCCAAAACTTCATGGGAGTTATCCATAGGGTGTACCCAGGATATAATTATTACACTCATCTGAGCAGGACAGAAGAGAGACAGACAGGCAAATTGACAGACAACAAGAATGAGAGATTTTGTGACTTTGCTGAAGTCAAAAAGTCTTGCAGGTGAAACTTGAAGCCTCCTTATCCCAGGCTCTGTGCTTTCATGGGGCTATATATTCAAACACATAAATCCTATGGATAACTGTGATCAGGGACAAATTTGTTCTAAACTCTCCCAGTGCTGACATATTTTAGGCAAGATATGTCCCATTTCACATGTATCTCCTATATCCCTTTCTATTGTATTTCAATTCCTTACATATATGCAAGATGAAGTAACAATTATTAGTGCTGTGTTAGAAGAGTGGCAAAAAATGTTCACCAGGCATTCTGAAGGAAATATTTCATATTAAGTTTAATCTTAGTCAGTAGTGAAAGGCAGGGATTCAGTAATTGCTAATGAAATCTGTGAAATTTCAAATTTCTCATATATGCACCAAATATTTGATATTTTATTAACAGTCAGAGAGAAGCTAGAATATGGTCTGGGAAAGAGAGGAGGCAAAATCCTGTTCTCATTTCTGCAAAGGGATAACTTGAAGCAAGACAACAAACCTCATTGGAACAGTTTAATTATCTCCAAAATAGAGATGAATAGATTATTCTTTTACATCTCCCGCAAAAAGGATAATTTGAAAATGGAGAAAAAAATTGATAAAGTGCCTAGAATTTTCTGGACACCAGCAACACATAATTCAAGTCACTGTTGTTTCACTAAAGTCTCAAAGCAGCTGCAACTTCTCTATGGCAATGAGGAGAGCATTATGTAAACTTGCAACTGCCCGGATGGTCCATTTCTAAAAAGAGCCCCGCAAAAGTACCAGGCCAGTCTAGCTCCAAAACATCGCCATGCCTTTGTTCTCCCTTTTAATTGAAATCAAATTGCTGCCTGAAGAACTAAGGATATATTTAGAAGACAGTCTCTTTCCAGTTTTTTTTTTTTTTTTCTTTTTCAGTTTTTGCTAAAGTTTCCTAACTGAGAATCATATTCCATAAAATTACACAGCACTGTAAAGAATTGGGGAAACAGGCAGGCAGGTTGTAGGGGGAGAAATCCTCATCTTTCTATCCCAAACCTTTCCATATTTTCTCTCCACAACAAATACAAAATCGACTTTATGCTGTTCAGTACATTTTCCTCCCCCCAATTCCATTTAGATATTCTCTTCCAAACCAACTGTTGACAAAAGTACATTATTTGCTTATTATTATTATTTATTATTATTATTATTATTTTTATTCATCTCAACATTTTGGTCTCTGGTAGGGATGGTGAGGGGGAAATGGTGATGAATGCAGAAGACAGTCACCAGTAATTGTCACACGTAGTCATATTTTTAGTGAATAATCTGTTAATATAGCTTCTTCCTAATATGAACCAATCTTTCCATGAGGTCTTGAGAATACAAACACACCACACACCACACACACCCACCATCCCAATCTTCAAAGAGATTACAAGTAGTAATGAGAGTTAAATCAACAACTACAAAAGCTCCTTTTTTCATAGACTTTCATGAGTAAGGATAAAGTCTGACCCGTGTTGCCTGCCACCAATGAGAACACTAAATGTGGCCCCCAGACAGGGTTTGACTCAAATGAGGCTGAGTGGAATCCAATCTGTGACAATTGGCAATGGATAGCTTGCTTTACTTTTATTATTATTAATGTGATGGAGACCAAATAGAATATGTGCAAATTTGCATTATGTAGCCTAAATCAATAAACTCTAGAGGCCTACAGAATCCAATGGGAATATAAAAAAACAAGGAAAACGTAATTTAAAATTTTCTAGTGGTTTTGCCAAAAACAAAAGAAACAGATAAAATTAACTTTAATAATATATTTATTTAGCCCATTATAGTCAAAACGTTATTTTCAAATATGATCAAATTTGAAATTAAAGACATTGCAAAATCTATTTGCTACAGTGTCTTTAAAATCTGGGGGGAAAGTCTTCAAAATCTGGTATATGGGCTGGTGTTGTGGCTCAGTGGTAAAGCACTTGCCTGGCATGTGTGAGGCACGGGGGTCAATGCTTGGCACCACATAAAAATAAATAAATAAAAATAAGGTATTATGTCCATCTACAACTTAAATTTTTTTAAAAAAATCTGGTATATATTTTATACTTAACAACACATCTCAATTGTCACTAAATTCTTATTAGAAATATATATCTGAATGGAAATTTTATGAAATTTACAATTAAAAAAATAATTCATATACCCAACTGTATACTTAGGTGTTTTCCAATAACTGAATTGAATATCAATTTTTAAAGTTAAATGTAAGTAAAACAAATTAGATTGATTAGAAATTCAGTCTCTCAATTGTACTAACCACATTTCAAGTGCTCATTACCTGAATGTGGCTAGTTAGAGGCTTCTGGGTCAGACAGTGCAGATATATACTGTGGCTCATTTTTTAGGTTATTTCTGAACATTTGAATCCTGCAATTTCCAATGACTATAAAAGCAGTGAGTGAGATAATTGAAAAAAGAGTTATGTTAATAATGGAAACGAAGTGCAAAGACATGTTTTTAAGGAAAGGAGTTATACAAGCATATGAAATCATTCATTTGATAACAAGAACAATTCTGAATGACAACACATAAATCATGCAGTGAATAAAACACTCTGTCTTTGCAGTTGACAATCAATGACAAGAGATGAAAAAGACATAAGAGGGGATTTGTGTGTATGTATATGTGTGCATATTTGTGTGTATGCATGTAAATGTATGTATGTATATATATAAGTATATATATATAAAATTTACTTGCATGACCAGAAGATCAACACTGGCACAGGATGCTACCAGGCTAAGGTTAATTCAGGATAAGACTAAGCATACAGGCAAAATTTGGCGAAAAGTGTGCTGATGAAACCATATTGCAAGATGTGGTTGAGTTTATGTTCAAGGGCTTTGAGGCTGCATCACATACTTCTGGTAGTGAGGTGGAGACAGATAGTTGTCTACTTAGTTTCAAGAACCATGAAGGGAGAGAGAAGTGAACATCTGCTGTGAAAGATGTTCAGTAAGGACAGAATGTGATCCATTTTCCTCTAGTTCATACAATAAGCATCCATTTATTGAATACCTAACGTATCTCTACAGGTTTGTAAGTCTGGAGATGAACTATTATTGAACAAGACAGGCAGAACTATTATCCTTAATTTGCTGCATTATATTGAGGAATGTATGCCATGACTGCATTGCAAATCAATAACTGTAAATACTAATATACGCTAAGAAAATAACGTAAGGACATGGGGTTGAGCACAACAGGGGGCAATGAGTCCCATTAGCTATGGTGGCCAGGAAAGGTGTCTCTAAGGAGGAGACATTGAATCAAGATTCACAAATTAAGAAGCAGCAGCCAGATGAAGACTTACTGCCTTATTTATAATATTTACAATAGTTCAAGTATTTAAAAAAATAGAGCATGAAACAATCACATTGAGAACTGTCTGTGCATATGTGTTTTATCCTGAATCATGATTTGTTTAAAAAGATGACCACAGCTTGCTTTCTAGGGATTGCATATAATTCTGATATTCCTGTGGAAAGACCCTTTTTTAAATTTATTGTAATTAAAAATCATAAATTTACATAGGGCAATATTGTTTGATTCATTCTGTTATTTTTTCCCTTCCCCCCACCCCTCCCACCCCTCTTTTCCCTCTGTATAGTCCTTCCTTCCTCCATTCTTACCACCCTCCTTATCCCTAATCCTAACCCTAACCCTAACCCTAATGCTAACCCCTCATACCCCCCCGTTATATGTCCTCATCCGCTTATCAGTGAGATCATTCGTCCTTTAGTTTTTTGAGATTGACTTATCTCACTTAGCATGATATCCTCCAATTTCATCCATTTGCCTACAAATGCCATAATTTTATCATTCTTCATGGCAGAGTAATATTCCATTGTATATATATGCCACAGTTTCTTTATCCATTCATCAACTGAAGGGCATCTAGGGAAGACCCTTTAAATGAGAAAGACAACTACCTATCTCAGAGAAAATTTTTTTGGAATCATTGCTCACACTTGAAACTTTCCACAAACTATAAACTTATAAACTGAGAGAAGAACTAAGTCCCTATGGTCTAAGCCTGCTCCCAGGGTCATATTCTACATAGTAATTGTATTGTTTTGAAATTTCCCTTTGGACAGCGCAAATGGGAAGGTGATCACACATTTCAGAAGAGCTACAGTTTGCCCCAGGATATTCCAGTGTTCACCTTGTTATACAGGTGTGATTATTATTTTTTTTTTTTTTTTTCATTCTCCAAGGTGTCCTGGTTGGAAAATAAACTCTAGTTACTCTAGGTGGTACCTCACAGCTTGTACTGGGATGGTAGAGGTTAATTCTCCTAGCAAACATTTCTGGCAAGCAAGCACACACATAGGGGTATTCTGTACTCTTTTTGTGCTTCTAACCAGTTTCCACCTACCAGAGTAAAGATAAATAATGAACACTATAAGCAAACACTGTGATTTATACTAGATACCAGAACAGGCTCTCAAGCAGGACAACATAATATCTCTCAGTTTTCCCATCCTGCCACATCGCCTTCTGATCTTATCAGCAAGAGAGCCTGGTTTGATGATGCCTGAGAACAGGCATGGAAGACTTCTAGTTTTCTTCTTTTAAATTTCTTTATTTGCTCTAATTAGTTATACATGACAGTAGAATGCATTTATACCTTTTGAGAAATCATATATAAATGGAGTGCAATTTCTCATTTTCATGAGTGTAAATATAGTAGTATCACATCAGTCATGCAGTCATATATGTGTAATGAGTTAAGCTTTTTGATTCTACATTCACCTCTTTAGTTCACTTAGCTTAGCAAACAGCATAACCCTTTGGGCAATATATTTAGAGCTAAGTCAATCAATGTGAGTTTGATGTAATAAGGAAAAGCCCCCAGACCCATATCTGAGCTGTGAGCATAACTTTTCATGGGTGCATTTTTCAGGCTTGAATCTGGAACAACCCCCAACAGTTCATGTGTTGAAAGCAATGTCCCCAAGGATAGGAGACAGGACTCTTAAGAAATGATTAGATCTGATCATTGATAGCTGCATGGACTAGTGGAAGACAGAACCTAGTTGGAAGGAGTAGGTATTAAGGCATGCTGGGAAGGTTTTATCTTCTCCCCGCTCCCATCCTCTCTCCCTTTCTCTCTGCTTCCCAGCTTCCATAAACCAAGCAGCTTTCTTCTGCTCTGTGTTTCCACCATGATGTTCTCCCTCACTTGAGATCTAAGCAATGGAGCACATCACTGTGAACTGAATCCTCTGAAATCCTGGATCAAAATAAAGTTTTTCTCTTCTCAGTTGTTCTTGTCAAGTATTTTGTTCACAGTAACACTAAGATGACTAACACAGGCACAGAGATGTATTGCTCAGGTAGTGGAGAGGTACAGGAGCGGAGTGGGGAAGGAGGGAGCCATCCCAGTTCACTAAATAGATCTCTCGGACACAAATAGTAATAGTTAAAAATGAAGATAGGAACAAGCAGAGGGTGCCAAGGATGAGAAAAAATAGTATTTCAAATAAGCAAAGAGTTTTCCTGCAATCTCATCCAAAACTTTGCTTATCTAGCCTATTCTACTTATTTTTATGCCCACTATAAGCATAATCTCCTTATGCTTTAACACCTTCCCTGAATTTACCCCAACTCCTGAGATAGAACCAAATCCTCCTCACTATCCGTTTCCACAACACCAAAGGGCATTCTATAAAAAATGACACCAAATATTGTCAACTGTCTATTTATACACCTGGATCTCTTCTAAATTTCCAGCTACTTTAGAAGGGGCAGTTTCTTATTCAACTCAATAGTTTCAGTTTTGCAGCTTGCATGCAGTAGTCACTCAATAACCATCCTCTGAATTTAATTGAAATCCACACATACTGTTGCATTTTTGGTCCTTTGTTGAGGGAGAGAAGGAATGAATAACTTGGTGAATTATGGCACTATTATATGGCTGTTTTATTATATAGCTATTTCCTAGCAGACAGACCAGCTCTAAACTCTACATGAGAGATTCAATTTAGGAGAAACAATAGAAAATTGGAAAACTCATCTTGACAGTAAACATTGGGATGAATAATGGGCAAAGTGTGGGGGCTCTTCTTTCCTAGGCATTCTCTCTCTATCTCTCTCACACATGCATACGCACTCACAGCCATACAAAATCACCTTGTTGTATTCCTAATCTAAAAGGAGAGGAGAGGACCACAGGGCTAACCATGAGTCTACCCTCTAATTAGCTTTTTCTTTTTTTTTTCCATTACTAGAGATTGAACCCTGGGGCTTATTCTCTACCACTGAGCCACACCCCTACCCTTGACTGACATCTTAAAGGTAAATTACTGTACACCCCTTGCCCCTGTACTTGATGAGTTGATGGTATCAGTAGAAGATAAGCTGAAAAATAATTTGCTCTCTCCTCAATTGTGAACTTCATCATCAAAAATTATGTCTACTATTTGCATGAAATAATGTTAGAGTCACTTACGTCTTTAAAAGAAAATAGAGGAGGCACATGAATGTTTTCAAACTATAGAGCTGCCTTTGAACCAGGTGTGCTTTTTTTAAACAGATTTCAGAAAAGTCTAAGAATTTCACAGGTGAGAAAACTGAAGTGATGTAGTCATTTGACCCTGATTGAATACAGCCTGGTGTGGTGGCTGACATGTTAGGCATGTGTAAATATTTATAAGGAAATAAATGAATTTGTTCAAAGCAATGGTCAAGTACAGTCAGTAACTCCCAGAGCTGAGAGTTAAACCCAAGTACTGCCTATTCCAAGTAAAAGGCTATTTACACTGTATACATACAGATACAGTATATATATATATATATATATATATATATATATATATATATATATATATGTAAAAAGGATATTTATCTATGTTTAGTTTCCAAATATTAGAATCTGTCTTCAAGATGCTATTCCTAATCCTTCTACTGGTGCATTCTGTTTAATGTCTGGAAATGGAAGCTCAGACTGAATCAGCATTGTGTGGGACTATGAGAGCATAGTTCTAGTCTCCCAATATTTGCACATTGTTGTTAATAGTTCTGCCATTCTTTCCAAGTCATCCAAAGTCAGAGCATGCCTCTGGCCAGTTTCTTTCAGCCAAGCTTCCCTCGGGCTGCAGTGATGTGTAAGGATACTCGTCAGAATGTCAGAGGTGTTCCCATGTATCCCTGTCTGCTACTCATTATTCTGTTCCCTCTACCAGTGCCTCCAAGCCCCTAGAAAACAATCACATTAGCCACTATAGTGACATTTTCTTTCTGCTTTTGCGCATGACCATTGCACGTATTTCTCAGCCATTATGGGTCAAAATGTCTCACCAGAACACAGAATATATAGCAGGATAAAAAGCCATAGTGGAAGAAATTGGCCAAACAGGAAAGTGCATAATACTCCTTTTAGAACATACTCAACCTTGTCATTAGAAAGCACTAGGTTTGTGACATGGTGTGATAAAGTTACAATAGAAAAAAAATTCTAAATACACATACATGGACAGGTAGTCCTTATTTGGCATGGTTCTTATATTCATAAATTTCACTTACCAAACTTTAGTTAAAAAGTCTAGTCTCCTCTAACAATAGGGTTTAAATTTCAGTTACTATGCTATGTTGACTGCATGAAGTATAAACCTTGCTGCCAGTTTTCAGTGTACACGTAACTGCATAAATGATAAATGTCTATGACGATCAATGGCCAATCAGATTGTTATTTCATAGTGCGTCAATGAATGGTAACTGAGCATCTGTTATTCAATTCATGTACAGAGAGCAAAACATGTAGGTGTTGTCTCTCTTTTTCCAAGTGATGAACCCAAGTGACATTTTATAAACCTGGATAATTAAGAGAATTGGCCAAAAAAGAAACAAACAATGAAAATGCCAAAAATGAAACTTAAGATGGGAATAGAGAGTTATACAAGAAATAGCTGACCATGAAAATGTTGAAACTGCTGAAAACAGGCTGCAAGGTATGCCTGTGGATAGAAACTTCTAAATCTCCAATTTGATTCCTCACTGATAAGTAAACACTGGCACATCTATCATTTATACTAGCAAGGAGGCATGTTGCTTTCTTGATGCATATTTCATCCAAGGATCATGATCCCATGACTTATGACACACACATCAACAATGGCAGAAGGAGGCTTGGGAGCAGATGCCCTCCATTGCCTTGAAAAGTCACTTGGAGTAGAGTCCTGTTCCTCACTTGGGGTTCCAGTGTTCTTAATGATGACTCAAACATGGTAAATGGGTTACTTGCTCTAACAATCACTGGAAAGCTTTTCTCCTAACTTTGTATCAAAGGATCTATGAGTTCACATACTGCTGTAATTGTTTCTGCTCTTTGCTGCATTCTACCTATGATCTTACACTGGAGAAGTTCATGCATAGAACTCAAGTGACACCTCTTCCACTAGAAATTTCCCAGAAACCAATTCAATGAAGCAGAAATATGATACAAAAACATTACCTAGAATCTTCCTCAAACTAAAGGGAAAGTATAGAGGCAGAAAGCAAAATATATCCTATTTAGTAAGATGAAGCAAATTTTTGAGATTTTCCTAATGCTATGTATACAAGATTTGATATGCGTATTAAACAATATGTAGAGTTAATTCCTGCTGGAAATGTTTTTCATTATTTCAAAATTTAACATTTTTGTTCTGTTCTTATTACATTACAAAAATAAAACATGCTCAAAGAAGAAAAGGTGGAAAATAGAAAAAAATTTAAAAAGTGTAGTGAGGAGGATAAATCAATACAGTAAATCCCTTTAGGCTTTCCTTTGGGGCTATGTGTGTATATTTTGTCAATATAATCTCACTTCTACTTTGCTTTTCTACAGTTTGATTTTTCCTTTAGTCCTAAAGAAAATCTAGTGATACTTATAATATACAGGCCATCCAGATAAAAATTGTAAGCTGCAATGAGCAACAAGTCAAGAAACTCCCTAAAAAGTTATACCTTCCTCATGGGCAAAAGTCAATATGAACTCATGACCCTGGAAGGAAATATTATTTTCAATCTCATTATCACTTAAGGTGTGGGAGCCTCATGGTCACTATTAACACATGCTAAATTCTCTGGAGTTTGGTTGATTTCATATTTTGGGCCAAGAAGATATCTCTGTGAGTCTAGAATGTCTGTTTCAAGAACACAAGTATATGTCCAAAAATATCAACAGGAATTGCTAAAAGGTAAGGAGCCCAGTTAAAGAGGATTGATCCAGTCATTTGGTGGCAATTTGAACACTAAATAAGACTGCTAACAACATAACAACTCATTATTCTTCTGATTAATTAAAATAAGTCTATGAAAGTTTATGATGCTTATTATGGTTAGAATGTGAGGTATACCCCAAAAGTTCACATGGGAGACAATGTAAGAAAGTTCAGAGGAGAAATGATTGGGTTAGAAGAGTCTTAACCCAATCAATGAATTAATCCCTGATGGGATTAATTGAGGTGGTAGGGTGTCGCTGGAGGAGGTGGGAACTGGGATGTGGTTTTGGGGTATATATATTTGTATCTGGGAAGTGGAGTCTCTCTCTCTCTGCTTTCTGATGATGTGAGCTGCTTCCCCCTGCCACGCTCTCCTTCCATGATGTTCTGCCTCACCTTGAGCCCCAAGGAATGGAACTGGCTTTCTATGGACTAAGACCTCTGAAATCATGAGCCCTCAAAGAAACCTTTCCTCCTTTACGGTTGTGCTGGTCAGTTCCTTTAGTCACTGAAGTGATAAAGCTGACTAAAACAATGCTCAAGAGAAATTTACTATATAGTATATTGTAACATAAAATAGTATAAAAGAAATATGAACAAAATAAAATATATTTCTTACTTATTTCAATAGGTGAGTGCTAAAATATACAAATATGTATGATGCCTTTAGTTCTTAGGTATCTGTAAAGTATTGGAAAAATAAAGAGGAGTGAATAAAAGTAGCAGAAAGTACATCAAGCAATCTTTTAAAATTTTTCTTTCTTTTTTTTAAAGAGGTTTATCAAGAACATATAAGCCTGGTGATAATCTTGACTGCATACTTACTAACCTCATAGGATGGGGTTTAATGGTGTCTTTAAAGAGAACATATTAGTGTAACATGCTAAGACGTGAGATAATTACTTGGATTCATCCTCATCTCTAGGGAGGTAAAATAGACAACCCTTGACTATTAGTGAGTTGTTTATAAGAATATATGTTTTTATCAATACTAAATTGCAGTATCTAATAATGATAATGGGTGATTATTAATGTCACCAAGTGTGACTTTATAAAATACATTATTTTTCTGAGAGAGAAAGCAAGTTGTAGAAAAAAACTTTGACTTTTGTAAAGACAATTATGTCTTGATACATGAATTTAATGATTACAATAAAAAAACTCAGCAAGAATCAACAACTGGGATAGATTCAAACTAAAAAGCTTTCTTTCAGCAAAGGAAACTATCAGTAATGTGAAGAGAGCACCTACAGAGTGGGAGAATATCTTTGCCACTCATACTTCAGATAGAGCGCTAATTTCCAGAATCTATAAAGAACTCAAAAAACTCTACACCAAGAATACAAATAATCCAATCAACAAATGGGCTAAGGAAATGAACAAACACTTCACAGAAGAAGATCTACAAGCAATCAACAGATATATGAAAAAATGTTCAACATCTCTAGTAATAAGAGAAATGCAAATCAAAACTACCTTAAGATTTCATCTCAACCCAATTAGAATGGCGATTACCAAGAACACAAGCAACAATAGGTGTTGGCGAGGATGTGGGGAAAAAAGTACATTCATACATTGCTGGTGGGGTTGCAAATTAGTGCAGCCACTCTGGAAAGCAGTATGGAGATTCCTCAGAAAGCTTGGAATGGAACCACCATTTGACCCAGCTATCCCACTCCTTGGCCTATACCCAAAGGACTTAAAATCAGCATACTACAGAGATACAGCCACATCAATGTTCACAGCTGCTCAATTCACCATAGCCAGAGTGTGGAACTAACCTAGATGCCCTTCAGTTGATGAATGGATAAAGAAACTGTGGTATATATATATATATATATATATATATATATATGATGGAATATTACTCCGCCATGAAGAATGATAAAATTATGGCATGATATTGGATGATATTGGAGGATATCATGCTAAGTGAGGTAAGCCAACCTCAAAAAACTAAAGGACGAATGATCTTGCTGATAAGCGGATGAGGACATATAAGGCGGGGTAGGAAGAGTTAGGGTTAGGGTTAGGTTTAGGGTTAGGGATAAGGAGGGTGGTAAGAATGGAGGAAGGAAAGACTGTATAGAGTGAAAAGAGGGGTGGGAGTGGTGGGGGGAAGGGAAAAATAACAGAATGAATCAAACATTTATTTGATTCAAAAAATAACAGAATGAATCAAACGTTTATTGCCCTATGTAAATTTATGATTTTTAATTAACAAAATGGAAAAAAAACAATAAACAGATAATCAGAAATGGATGCAGGTCTGTCTGACTCACAAGCCTGTACACTACAGGTAAAGGGAATGGGCTTTGGAATAAGGCCCAAATATAAAGTCTTCAGCCATGTACCTTGAGCAAGCATGTTTGTCTCTGAAACTCATTCTCTCATCTGTAAAAATGAGTTTCAAATATCTACTTACAATATTGTTCCGGGAATTAAATGGGAGAGTATTGCAGTATTTGGTGTAAGCAGGTGGCTGATGTCATATTAAACTTGGCTGTTGTAACAGAGGGAACAAAGAATAGACTGATTAAAGACTTCTCTGTGTCACAAAAAAAAAAAAAAAAGAGTAAATGGGAGTTAACTGTACTATACTTGCATGTTTTCTCCACATGTGAAATGATTTCTAAATAATAAGTTAAAACAATAATTTTTATGAAATATTGATAAGCTGAAGTTAAATTGCTCAAATAAACATTTAATTTTGAAAAAAAAGACAAAAGCATATTTAAGATAAGAAAAAGGTGCAAAATAACTGTATGTCAAAAGGAACATTAAAGTTTATGATTCAAAGAGGTGAGGCAAGTATTTGAAGCAGTTATCCTGTGTTTTCATATTGGGAAAAGTTTATATATTATGTAAATGAATATAAAATGCATTAAAATAGATTTAAACACACACACACACACACACACACAAAAAAAAACTCAACATACTGGCCAGTAGCTCCAATATGATTCCAATACCTTATTTACATATTGATAAAAATATCAGGAAAACATAAAAATCAGCATAAAATAATGGTAAAAATGAATCAAACCTGTGATTTTCATTAAATATAAGTACAAAATTTTGAGCATAAAAGGTATGTATTTTAAAGTATCTGAAATGTTCTAAGAAACCAGCCATGCTGCATTTGGAATTGTTTAAAAATTTAAGAGGAATTTATAACCTTTTGTAAAGTTTTAAATGAAGAAATTTGGGTTTTTGAAGTTTTGCTTTTGTAATATATGATTTAAATAGAGCATTAAACAAGGTGTGTATATATATATATATATATATATATATATATATATATATGGATAATTGTTCCTCTCCCTGCACAAAGGACTTGAGACACAAAAGCACCCATTAAATAAGTTTCTCCATTTTGTCATGACTGTATTGCATTTTAAAAGTCAGACTTATATCTTCCAAGACTAAAATAAAATGGAATGTCTTTGTGGAAATGGCTGTTCATGGATAGGACTCTGGGTAGAATGGGGTGGTAATTATGTATTGTGAAAGAGGTTTGTGATATTATTTAAAGTCCCAGTACTTAAAAAAAAAAATTGAAACTTTTTACACGTTCATCTAAGAGACACATTATGCTATGGTAACAAACAGGTCCCAAAAGCTTAAAACAATAAAGGTCTACTTTTGACTGCTGGGGATGGGCTGACTGTTACCACGGCTCCCCACTGCAGGACGAGGTAATGGAATGGCCAATGTGCAAACTGCTGTTAACTGAGGCAAAGGGAAGAGACAGTGCTCCAGGGAGTCTCTTGTTGGCACCTAGATGCTGGCCTGGAAGAAACACATGTCACTCCCCTTCATGGCTCATTGACTGGAAGTAATCACATGACCCCAGCCCCATACAAGAAGTTGGAGATACAGGCTTATTACATGCTCAGAACATGGAAAGTCAGAAATACTTAACACACTTTGTTTTTGCTAGAACTTTCCTCAGTAAAATAAAGCTATAAAATAACCTATGCCCTCTTTAAATATGATGCCAAATTCAGAGATCAGGACATGATTTTCTTGAGGAAAGAATTATTACCATATTTTTTTTTCCATCTAATATATGTGGATGATTTGTGTTCCCCACTGAGAAGATATTCTCCATTTCTCTACTGAAGTGCCAGGGTCTCAGCATGGGTCAGTTCTGAATTTTTTCACTAGGATCTGTGCCCTGCTTCTTTCAAATGGTTGTTTTTTACAAGCAAATACAGAGCAAGCTTTCCTTATTCACTGCTACTCCTACCTCCACATCCCTACTCTTCCACACACTCAGGCTTAGTATCATTTCCTCTCCATGCATAGCTCAGACCTTGGTTGGATCATTTCTTTGTCAAACCCAACAATGACTTTTTCTTATTTTCCTTTTCTTAAGGGCTCACCTTGAAAGGAGGTGTCTGCTTCAATCTGTCAGATGTTGACAGGTTAATAACTGGAGTCTGATGAATGCAGGAAAAGGCTGCCCAAGACTAGAATTTTTTTTATCCCTACTCGTCCTTCCCCATCCCAACTCATCAGCTACCTCGACCCATAACATCTCTCTGCATAGCTTTAGAAAAAGATTTTACAAATTCATTGTTATGTATAATTTTCTGGGGCACAACTCAAACAACAAAGTCCATGATTTGAGGAAATGTGATAAAAACTTCTTTAGGGACAGCTAATGATGATTTTGTATAGGTATCTAGGACTCTGAATATGTCCATGTGCCCATAATTCTTCTTATCAAATTAGCAAATGAAATGTAAGTATGTTCTGGTCACTGATATCACTATTCTTGCAATTACTTTAAAAAGCAAAACCGTCTGTTCCTTTCTGCAGTACCTTATTTCCATTTAAGTCCTTTCCTCCATGAAGATAATGTCATAGGTAAAAAATTATACATTGAGGTTTTTTTATGAAATACATAAAATAGTGGAGGAAGATAAAAAGTGAAGTAGACAATATATGGGAAAAATCTATCAATACACGTGTCTGCTTTCTAACAAGTATTACTAAAATGTAAGCTCTAAGATAGGTATCGTGTTTGTCTTATTCCCTGATACATGTCTAAATCTTAGAATGGTACCTAGTGCAAAGGAAGCATATGAATTGTTATTACATAAATATTAGAATCTCCCAATAGATAAAGCTATATAAGTTATTACCAAAACCAATTTGTTCATGCTCAAATAAAGTTTATCACTGAGCATCGTGGAATGGAAGTCGCAGAAATCTTTGGAAAGCCATGGAGAAGAGAAAGATTGAGGATAACTAAATTTGAAAATCTCTCCCATCCTGAAGTCTTATTTCCTAGTAACTATAGTATTTCATCCTGGTATATCTTTTGCTATATCTTAACAAAATATTATCAAGATAATGGGATGTTGGCATGAAACTAGTCTCCCCAAGTTTCTGTAACTACTGCATGTGAAATAATGCTTTCCTGATATCTCTGACCTGGCATTCATTTGAGGCCTTTTAACACATCAGAGGAACATTATATTTAGGGGTAAAATAAGAAGGAATTACTCTATCAGCAATCAAAACAATATCCACTCTGGCAAGGAGTCAGGTTTCCTAGTTTTTACAAGGAAGTAGCCACTCACTCTGATTGGTGTGTTCCAAAACTCACACCTCCCTGTCTCATAGGAGTCTTGAACATGCAAATCATAACTAAGTCAGAGTTCTATGACTATGGGTATCTGTAATGGGGTCAGCCTGGCTGAACAAAATGCTGCCGTAATTTTGCATCCATTACAGCTTAGAAATGGAAGCTATGAAAGAGAAAGGTATGCAGGAGAGAGTTAGAGGTCTGCAGATGTCTCTGTTATGAACCCCCACAAAGAAAATCTCTCTCCTGTGTCTCCTTCCATTAGTCAGCTGCACGGCTTCTGGAGGACTGGTACAGCTGCACAATAATGGAGGGACTACCCAACATTCCCTGGAGGCACAGCCAGTCATCAGGATACTCTTTCCTTCCTGTCAGTCTTAGATTCCAAGGAGAATAGTTTTAGGTATTTGAGAAGACCAGATTCTGAAAACTGTGTCCCAACAGCAACTTAATTTTGTGCTATTTGACTAGTATTTGAAAGTATCACTTTGGTTGTCGAACGGCCTGTCTTTACAACTAAACTGTAATGGTCACAGTCTAGGTCCTGTTGATTGTATCCTTCATCTTCTTTAATTATTAGTCCATGTATTCATAATGGGTACCATAAAAAAATCTGCCAGGTAGGGTTACTGCACTTAAGATAGCAGCAAAGTACTTGCTAGGGCATTTAGTAAGTGCTCAAAAAGTGATCTCTTTTTGTATTACTATTAGTAACAGAAACAAGGACAACACACATGGCATTGTATCGAGAAATAAATACATGGTGGCTTCTTACAAAATAAACCTAATGAAGAGACATCGTACTTGTGAGATCAGATTCTTATATGCTTTTTTATGTGTGTGTGTGAAGTACAAAGCATCAGGTTAGTATTTTCTCCATGCATTACTGGACTAAGCTCTAGTCAGGCAGAGAAATTGGCTTTTACTTAAAATAAAAGGGAATAATTTTCCTTGGCCAATCAAAATGCCAGTTAATCTCATATGGGATGAAGGGTTTCTTTTTTTAATTTTCCTGAATATCTGTGAATTCCTCAAATTGCTACCCAAATCATATTTCTAAACCATATATTGATTTCATACTTCTTAAAAGAATCACTTTAAGCATTTGTACAAGTTATAAAAGTATGATTAGTAGACACTCACCTTATCAACTAATTGTCACTAATAGAAATAAACTCACTTACTGTACAAATCAGCTTAGTATGGGCACTTAGGGGACTGGGGATGTAGCTCCATGATAGAGTCTTGTCTGATATTTGCAAGGCCCTTGATTTAACCCCCAATACCACAAAAAAGAAAAATAAAGCAATACTTTGGGCACATTAATCTTATAATGCTGGTGGCTCATTCAGCTGGCATTTTATCAAGGCAGTTAGAAATGTAGGCCATACACAAAAGTAGCATCATATTTAAAGATAATATCTCTGGGAGTCACTTTCAGAGATCTGAGTTCAAACTCTTAGCACATATGAGATCAATAAGAGAGGCACAGTTCCTGAAGTGAACATAGGAAGACCATTCTCCCTGGAGAATACCTGTATTCAGAGAAGCATCTTTCTGTCTTGGCACTGTTGACATTTTGGTAAGCATGATTCTTTGTTGTAAGGGCTGCCTGTGCATGTAGGAAGTACCACAGCATCCCTGGCCTCTACCCACTAAATTTGAGGAGCAACAGATCCCATTCCTCCTCTTCTGTTTCCTGTTCCTCCATTATTTGTGATAACTTAAAACACATACCGATATTGTCAAATGGTCTTGAGGGGTTGGTGACAACATGGCCCAAGTTGGAACCACTGATTTAGAGGTAAGGAGTAAAAAACCAGAAAATGTCAGTAAATGACTGCAAATATCAGTGGGAATGAAGAACAGGAACCCATGGTATCTTAAAAGCCAGCCTCAGATCTCATGATGAAGGACAGAAATGGCTTTGAAAACCATGATCTTCAGGCCAGCAGAGCTTGGTCATCAACTGTGAACTTGTTAAAAACTCAGATGGATTCTCAGTCATTACATCAAACTGACAGAATTAGCAACTTCAGGTTGTGGGACCCAGAAATCTGTGTTTCAACAAGTCATCCAATGATTCAGATTCATGATATAGAGAGCCACTGATCAAGAGTATCATTAGGTTGCATGGAAATTAAAGAAGAGTTTAGGAAAGGTTCATTCATGTGATTATGGTGATCCTGGTTTATAGCTTTAAAGGTCCTTTTAGTATTGCAATAAGAAAGAAAGGCAAGTTGGAAGTGTTCCAGAAAGTGAGCAGGGAGAAGATGGAGACAGAGACTGAAAAATCTCTATCTTTTTGAAAAGTTAGCTATGACATAAAGAGAGAAAATCTAGTAATTTAAAAATTTTGCATTGTCAGGAGAAATTTTGATTTGCTTTAGGAAAGAGGAGACAATTGACTTTATGACCAAGGAACATATAGAGGGGATAATGATGGAGGATTGTTGTGCTGGGTGATGGGCCACTCTCCTTTACTCACTCTTGGCTCACACGGTTGAGACATTCAACAGGTTCAATGAACAATGAGGTCCCAAGTCAGGCTTCTCTGTACAACTGGTGGATGCGGTACAAATAATAAATATATCTTTTAAGAGTATAGAACTTCCTTTCTGTCAGTATGGGTCATACCTTGTTCTACTATGGTGATTCTCAACTGGGGGTGATTTTTGACTTATAGGGGACACTTGGTAATATCTGGAAATATTCTGAGTTTTTGCAAGTGGAAAGGGAATCCTACTGGTGTCTAATGGATGCAAGTCAAGGATGCTGCTAAATATTTTATAATTCCCAGAATGGTCCCTTAGAGGAAAAAAATAGTTAAAATGACAATATCGCTGAGGTGGAAAAAGACAGGTCTATGAGAAACAACTCAGTCATCTCTCCATTGTACCACATGAATTTTAGGTAACAATAATTGTCCTCTCCAGGTGGGGAAATTTCTATCTCAACTCTAACTTTTGCCTAATCTTTACATCACAGTCTTTCTACTACAAAGACATGCACACCTAGTTCAGCAGTAAATCCTAGATATTTCAGCTCAAGAAATTTATTTTTAATTTCATTTCCTCATATTGTGGTCTAAATCTGGTCTATTCATTTTCTCATATGTGGTCCACATGTGAACAGGTGTGCATGCTATATGCAATCGCTTTTATTTTATTACTTAAGTTCAATAGGATATCTTCATTCAGAAAGTAAACTTTGCAGAGACCAGAAACTAGCCTGGTTCTTTCCCAATGCATTGCATTTTACATTGTTTAAACTCTAAAAACACAGGCCAACAACACTTCTGAAAGTGCTTATTTCTCTTTCCTGTGTACACATAGTCTGCCGAGTAAGTCAACAAAGATGCCAGTTCTTTACATTAATGCTGTGTCCTAGTTTATTCATTCAAAGTTTCAAGAAACAAGGCACACAACCAAGAACTCTGCCAATAATTACAGAAGGAAGGGAACAGACAAGGGCCTATTTGTTTGAAAGACCTATTGTCCATAGTACTGCTGCCAGCCAGGCTTCAAGGCTGATGGACAACTGAATGCAAAGTGCATTCCGCTCCCCTTCTCCCACCAGTCCCCTCCCACATACTTACATAGTCATAACTGCAAGGTGGCAAGGGAGATAAAACGAAGGATGACAGTAGGTGGTTAGGAAAAGAGGCTCAGAGCCCCAAGGAGAAAGACTAGTTCTGCAAAGGGTTACTTTTTAAATATCTTCCCTTGGAACATTTAAGATTAATGGTTATGCGTAGGAAGAAAGAATCTGTTGATATTTTAGTCATTTTTATGTACTCAGCGTATTTTTTAAAAATAAAATGATAAAATACCACAATTAAAGGATTACTCAGAAGTGGACTATATTAGGTTTGGTGGATATTGCTTAAAATGGACTGTAACTTCTGTAGGCTTCTGGCTTTGCAAGTTTTGAATAGAAAACTTAGTCATGCACATGCTGGATTGGTTGTCCATTATGGACAGGCTGTTGAGAACACTGAGTATAGTTTAACTTGCAGATATATATTTTTTTCCTTCACAAAATGATCCTGATGGCTGTCTATATATTTCTCTCCAAAGCTTTCCTTCTTTCCTCCCACAATATTCTTTTGCATCTTCTGATTTTATAAGAAGTTACCCAGCTCAGTTCTGATATCTTAGTGTCAGTCAACAGAACTTTAAGCAGATGAGAGGGTATAGACTATGGGACTGTGTGCAGTTGGCACCAGCAGCAATTGGAGTAGATGAAGGAGACACAGGTGAAAGTCAGTGACTGATGAAACTTCCTGGTGGACAATGAGTATTTGAGATTCCAACTCAAGGTTTCCTGGGGGCTTCAGAAAAATTTAGATAGTCGAAGTCTATTTCTCTGAAATACATATTAGTTCTTTCTTGTCCCTTTACCCAGACTTCTCTTGTGGTACTATCTAAGAGTTACTGGTTCTCGTTATTTCATTCATATTCCTTTTTCCTTCTCAATTCTTGCTCCCTTTTCCTTTTCAATTCTTACTCCTCCTTCTTTCTCAATTGCCCACATAACATTTTTTAGATCATTTCTGATTTAAAGAAGATGTGAACAAGAACAGTTTCTATATACCCTTCCATCTTATGTTTACATCATACATAACTATAGAAAGAAGATCCTAACCAGGAAATTGACCTTAATGCAATGCTGTCAGTTGAACTCCATACCATGTCACTGGCCATCAAAACAATTAATACTCAGTCCTTTCACCTATTTAGCAAATAATTTTTGAGGCCCTGCTGTATGGTATACACCATGCTAAGCATTTGGAACAAATCAGTGAATAAAGAAGCAAAAAGGACATTGATGCCCTCATGAAACTTACATAATTCATTTCATTTTGAAGGCAGCTTCATAATTGCATGCAATTTCAGATGACATACAAATGTATCTAGAGAGTCTAGTGGACAGTGCTAGATGAAAGTTTGCCCACACTATGAGTTCATGTGACTGGTCCCCTCACACTTTCTGCAGTTCCATATTTGAATTCCTTCAAACCTATTGGAACTTATAATTGTTTCACTCTATGCCATGAATGGATCATGAAAATGGGTGTTTTCAAGACACTGTTATTTTTTTTTTTTCATTAAAACAAAACTGGGTAAACCAAAATTAAGTAATATTAATCAAGTAATTATCACCTAAAAGTTGAAATTCTTCAAAGTTACTCACAATGACAAATGAAAGAAGGGTAGAAATTTTTTTTTTGCATATTTTATTAGTCATGCAGCCTAATTTTCAATACCCTTTCATATCTTATTTGTTATAGAAAACTACAGCCTCATGGAGATTTGGCATTGTGTGCTTTTTCATAGGCAGTGGAAATGTGGGCCACTGTTCATTTTCAAGGTCAAGTTAGCATTTGCATGATGAATGATATTTGCAAACATATCTAATATTCTCCTTAAATCTTCCTTATAAGAAATTAGGGCTAAGTGATTGAATGCTTAAAATATTTGGTGCAATTGCTAAAGTGATCACCTGAAAAAATGTGTAATACGCCAAAAAAAGAGATATAAATGGAAATTCTTAATGAATTGAGGAAGGGACTCAGTTAGATTTTTATCATAGATAGAGCATAGTGTTGCTTTGTAAATCCCCACAATCCTGGGAAGAAAATCTACTTTAACACTCATTTCTTTACTGTGAGATTAAAAGCAGGGTTCACCAATATGGTGATCATGAGTTACTTTATGCCAAATTTCTAAACTTTTCTGCCTCTTCTGCAGAGTTTTCCCTTTATTCTCACAGCCTTTTGACAAAAATAACATCCAGAGTGTTGTTCATAAGAATATAATTAAGATGGATCAGAAAGAGGGAAAAATATTTACTCCTTTAAAATTTGGTTAATGAAACATCATCTTTGGGTAAATTGATGAGGTTAATTTTCTTAGTTTACAAACACCATGGCAATGCAAATCCAATCTGAGGTTGACAATGAACAGATACCCCAGAAAGCTTTGACAAAATGACCCATCAGTTTTCAAGATGCTGAAAAATAAGCAACAGAGGAAAGTCAATTAAAATCATTGTAACATTCATTGAGCATCTATTATGTAAAAGAACATTGTCTTGAAGCATTGAATAGTATGCTCTATCTGAAAGAGATTTTCATGCTGCTCAACCTAAACAGCACCTTGCTTTTTGCAGTGGTTATGAAGAAAATGGTCTGCTTCTATGGCACCAATCTTAAAAACTCAGGGATTCAGGAGAGATTTTATATCCTCTAACAACGATGCCTCCTTATTAGTTCTCTCCAGGTTTCCTTCCAGTTTCTCACAGCAGGGGAGAGAATCTAATTCTCCCATTTCTCTTCCTTCTACTCTAGATTACAAATTATCTTCCCTTCCTCAGAGCAGAAAATAACAGTTTATTTTTTTCCCTCTAAGTGATTTTGAAGTATGTGTGTATTATTATGCTGTATTAAACTAAAAGCAGGGAACCAATTCATTTTAGGAAAAATTTTATCCCATTTGATGTCATTCAAAAAATATGCTGTATTGCTTTGTGATTATCATGGATGTGGACAGTTTAAGATTATCACTTATTAGTTTGATTTCAAGTTTCAGACAGGTCTCCTTAAGGTTTAGACTGATAAGTGAAACTCTGCCCTTCATAGCTATTATATAACCTTTCAGCTGCATGTCCTACATATCTGGCTAATATATGATTCTCTATTGAGTGCTTTACTCTATCTGTCAGGCAGGCAGCAAAGTCTGAGACTAGCATGGGTAATTTCCTTTTTTTTTTATGCCAAAACCTGGGATGATGAATATATTCTTGAAATTCACAAAACATTCACTGATGATAAAAGCATAACAGACTATTTTCATTCTAAGCAAAAGAGAATTGGTCTGTCTGTAATTTATGAGTATTCACACAAAGTACTGTTTTTGAAAATAGTCTGGAGAAAAATGATTAGGATTTCCTAAAGATCAACTTTGAAAATATTGGACTACCTTAAACTACCACCTAACCCACAGGCACCCAATTATATAAGCTTATAGGGGCATTTCTCTCTCTCTCTCTCTCTCTCTCTCTCTCTCTCTCTCTCTCTCTCTCTCTCACACACACACACACACACACACACACACGCACGCACACATGCTGCAGTGACACACACCCACTATCCCTTCCACAGTCACAAATTTTACTTCACATTGTTCCAAGATGGCCTTCAACCACTATGAAAATTATTATTTTGTTTGTCATATAAGGAGAAGATATCATCCATATTTCACTATTTCCTTTGGCACATACATATTGGTATGACCAAAATAAAATACGTATTTGGCTCCAGGTGAGGATTAATCTTTTTTTGAGTTGGATTAAACAACCCAAGTCAAATAAAAGATAAATGCTAGTCTAATAAAGCATAGCTGTGTTTCTAACCTAGTCTTCCCCACATTAGGAGACGATGATCATCTTACTCAACCTCTCAGGTCAGAAAGAAAGCAGACATCCTCAAATTCTCCATTCTCATTAATCCTTCCCCATCTCTCTGTCCATGAACCATTGGCAAATTTTGTTATCCCCCTCCTCCAAATACATCTAACACATCCACATCTCTCCAATCCTCCAACTAAAGTCTCCTTACTGATTTTCCTTATTTCTTTCTATCCCCCTTCCCTGGAATCCATTTTTCACAGAGAAGCTAGAGTGCTTCTCCAAAGGATAAATTAGGTTATGTCATTTCCTCCATTGAAATCCCACCAGGACTTCCTATTGCTTTTAAAATTATATCTTAATTGCTTTCTTTGGTTTTTAAATGCTTTGCAGAGTCTGGCCATTGACCTCACCAATTCTGTCTCTAATCCTCTAATGCTTTGCCAAGAATTAATTCCCCTTAAAGCCCATATACTCATCATATAGCTAGCCTTCACCTCTCAACTTCAATGTCCTCAGAGAACACCATAGGAAAGATTTCTCCTCCACACCAGGCATCATTTATCATGTCAGCCTGTTTTCCACTGTAGTGTTAGTGATCATCTATAATTATTTTATTTGCATTTCTGTGTACTTATATATCATTAGACTCTAATATAAGAATATAAAGTTCTTGATGTGAGGGACCTGGTCTGATTGTTTACTGTAGGATCCCCATTACCTATCATAGTGCCTTATTATATAGTAAGGTCCTCAATGAACTATGGAAAAATGAAAAGAGTTCCTCTGCTGTTTGTGTTAGCATTAGAAATCACCTTCAAACTTGCTTTAGCAAGTGGGTGTACTTGACTGTTTTCTAAGACTTTTAGTATTCCCATTTCTAAGACTGCTATTGTACTCCTCTCATTACAATAAGAAATCTGCACTAAATAGTCTTTACAGTGACTTTAAGCTGAAGATAACTAGCAAGTTCAGTAAAATAAAGAATTAATAGTAGTTATTCATGAAATACAGAGTTCATCTTCCATTTTTGAAATTTTATTACTATACATTTGCTTTACTTTCTATATCTGTATAATCAATTTATATAGATATTTATGCATTATAAAGGTATATATTTATCTACCTATGTACTTAAACTATCTCTACCTCTATTTATACACATATTCATCTATTTTATTGAAAGTTTGATAAGCCTTAGACATCAGAATCCAATTTTATTTGGGGACAAATAAAAATTCACTACATTAGGTAATTATATTGACAAAAAAAAAGATCATGGCTACAGACCTTCACTTGAGACTCAGTCATTGTGCATAAAGAGGTTCTATTTGGTGAATTTTGTAAGACTTCAAAAAACTTTTTAAAAATAAGACTTCAAGTTATTCTTATTAAAAGAATGCTCTACAAACTGAATTACTAAATACACTCGATTATGATAAAATTCATGTGATATTCCAAAATTTAAATAAAAATTATCCAAAGATAGTGAGTATTTTAAAATTCATTCCTTTTAAGTATAGGATGTGTTCAGAGGAGTGTAAGGTAAAGTACAAATGTGGCAGGATAAAATAGGAATGCAGTTTGGTGGAGTTCAACTATACTATTTTTTTCCTTTTGCTTTTTTTTAATTTTATTTCTCTTTTTTCTTATATACTTAACTTTTTATCTTAGAAATGCACCATATTAATAGACTTAAAGTCAAGAATCACATGATTATTTCAATAGATGCAGAAAAAGCATTTGATAAAATACAGTACCCCTTCATGCTCAAAACACTAGAAAAAACAGGGATAGTGGGAACACTCCTTAACATTGTAAAGGCCATTTATGCTAAGCCCATGGCTAATATCATTCTAAATGGTGAAAAACTGAAAGCATTCCCCCTAAAAACTGGAACAAGGCAGGGATGCCCTCTTTCACCACTTCTATTCAACATCGTTCTTGAGACTCTGGCCAGAGCAATTAGACAAACCAAAGAAATTAAAGGGATACGAATTGGAAAAGAAGAACTCAAACTATCCCTGTTCGCTGATGACATGATTATATATTTAGAGGAACCTGGAAATTCCACCAGAAAACTCTTAGAACTCATAAGTGAATTCAGTAAAGTAGCAGGTTACAAGATCAATGCCCATAAATCCAACGCATTTTTATACATAAGTGATGAATCTTCAGAAAGAGAAATTAGGAAAACTACCCCATTCAAAATAGCCTCGAAAAAAAATAAAATACTTGGGAATCAATCTCACAAAAGAGGTGAAAGACCTCTACAATGAGAACTATACAACACTAAAGAAAGAAATTAAAGAACACCTTAGAAGATGGAAAGATCTTCCATGTTCTTGGATAGGAAGAATTAATATTGTCAAAATGGCCATACTACCTAAAGTGCTATACAAATTCATTGCAATTCCAATTAAAATCCCAATGACGTACCTTACAGAAATAGAGCAAGCAATTATGAAATTCATCTGGAAGAATAAGAAACCCAGAATAGCTAAAGCAATCCTTAGCAGGAAGAGTGAAGCAGGGGGTATCACAATACCAGATCTTCAACTCTACTACAAAGCAATAGTAACAAAAATGGCATGGTATTGGTACCAAAATAGAAAGGTAGATCAATGGTACAGAATAGAGGACATGGACACAACCCAAATAAATACAATTTTCTCATATTAGACAAAGGGGCCAAAAATATGCAATGGAGAAAAGATAGCCTCTTCAACAAATGGTGCTGGGAGAATTGGAAATCCATATGCAACAGAATGAAAGTAAACCCATATCTCTCACCATGCACGAAACTAAACTCAAAATGGATTAAGGACCTCGGAATCAGACCAGAGACCCTGCAGATTATAGAAGAAAAAGTAGGTCCTAATCTTCACCTTGTTGGTCTAGGATCAGACTTCCTTAACAGGACTCCCATAGCACAAGAAATAAAAGCTAGAATCAACCACTGGGATAGATTCAAACTAAAAAGCTTTCACTCAGCAAAGGAAACTATCAGCAATGCGAAGAAAGAGCCTACAGAGTGGGAGAATATCTTTGCCAATCATACTTCAGATAGAGCACTAATTTCCAGAATCTATAAAGAACTCAAAAAACTCTACTCCAAGAATTCAAACAATCCAGTGGACAAATGGGCTAAGGAAATGAATAGACACTTCACAGAAGAAGATCTACAAGCAATCAACAAACATATGGAAAAATGTTCAACATCTCTAGTAATAAGAGAAATGCAAATCAAAACCACCCTAAGATTCCATCTCACCACAATTAGAATGGCGATTATCAAGAATACGAGCAACAACAGGTGTTGGCGAGGATGTGGGGAGAAAGGTACACTCATACATTGCTGGTGGGGCTGCAAATTAGTGCAGCCACTCTGGAAAGCAGTGTGGAGATTCCTTAGAAAACTCGGAATGGAACCTCCATTTAACCCAGCTATCCCACTCCTTGGCCTATACCCAAAGGACTTAAAATCAGCATACTACAGAGATACAGCCACATCCATGTTCATAGCTGCTCAATTCACAATAGCCAGACTGTGGAACCAACCTAGATGCCCTTCAATTGATGAGTGGATAAAGAAACTGTGGTATATATATATACAATGGAATATTACTCAGCCATAAAGAATGATAAAATTATGGCATTTGCAGGCAAATGGATGAAATTGGAGAATATCATGCTAAGTGAGATAAGCCAATCTTAAAAAGCCAAAGGACGAATGATATCGCTAATAAGTGGAGGATGACACATAATGGGGGGGAGGGAAGGGTTAGTGTTAGGGTTAGAGTTAGGGTTAGGGAGGGGGGCAAGTATGGAGGAAGGAAGTACTGTATAGAGGGTAAGGAGGGGTGGGAGGGGTGGGGGGAAGGGAAAAAATAACAGAATGAATCAAACAACATTACTCTATGTAAATTTATGATTACACAAATGATATGCCTTTACGCCATGTACAAACAGAGAAACAACATGTATCCCATTTGTTTACAATAAAAAAAATAAAAAATAAAAAATAAAAAAAAAGAACATAATAAAAAAAAAAAAGAAATGCAGAATTCATACCTAGTATCTTTTGATGGGAGTGAAAAAAAACAGAAAACACATTTGAAAGATCTGGGCTTGAGTATAAGTGGTTTTGGCTGCTTCTCATTTATTCCATAGAAAGAAAGACATATTTCCATGGTAAAATATCTACAGTCACAAAATAAGTTTGAAATCTTGGGACTAAACCCTCATTTGGTATATAGCCTTACTCCATGACCTTCAGTTTTCTAGGGTCATTGTTGGAAAATTATGAACTATTACATTTTGCCATTCTTAGGTGCCCTCTAGAGACAATAGACCTGAAACATTCTAACCTCTAGGACTCAGAGGTTTACATTGCCTTTTGAAAGGGAAGATGGGAAGGTAGAGGCCAGAAAAGGGAGAGGATAATTCAAAATGATTATAGTCTGTCTCCAGAAATTTATTTGGTATTTATTATGTGCTAGTTATTGTATATATGGTAGTAATCAAGACAAAACTGACCCTTGAGCCAGGCAGGCTGACACATGCCTATAATTCCAACTACTCATAAGGCTGAGGCAGAAGGATCCTAAGTCTGAGACCAGCCTGGGCAACTTAGTGAGATCTTGTCTCAAATATATATATATATATTTTTTAAACAAATCAGCTGGGGCTATATCTCAGTGGTAAGTGCCCCTGAACTAAATTCCAAGCACTAAAAACAAAACAAAGAAACTAAAAAGGTTGACTCCTGACCCTTGACTTCATGGTGCTAAAAATCTGGCTGGTTAGGAAAATAAGACAGGAAGCAATAGTGGTAAACATCATCATCATCATCATCATCATAGAAGAAAATACAAAAGCTAAAGAAATGAGCATTCTATAGTCATGTATAACTAATTAGAACAAATAAAATTTTGTTTTAAAACTGAGTTCACATGGTGTCACTTAGGAGGAACTTACTTTATATTCCTTAAGATCACCATTGTGGGCCTGCCTCCCCCACATCCCCTAGTCTATTACCTTTGGTATTCTCTCCATGTTTTATTATTGGAAATGGTGTTCTTCAACTGTTTCCCTGATACAGCCTTTTCTGTTACCTTCTTTTTAAATTGTATTTTATTTATTGGCTCCTTTTAGTTATATATGACAGCAGAATCCATAATTTGATATAATTATGCAAGCATGGAATATATTTTATTCTAGTTAGGATCCCAGCCTATGGATGTACATGGTGGTGAGATTCACTGTGTTGTTTTCATATCCTGTTAGCTTCTTAAGTAGCTTTGCCCTTTAGCGATCTTCTCTTTCACTCAGTGCTTAAGGAAAGTCCTATGTTTGCCCAGCCCTGCCTGAGCCTGAATAAGAACTAAGGGTGGGAAGAAACATGGGGAGACACTTGAGAAAAACAATGAATTCCAAGTTGATGAATATATTGAACTAGATGGTCTATTTTCAAATAATTTTATCATCAGGTGAAGCAGAAGCTAGGAGAGTGAAATGAATGATCACTAAAATCTCAATGTAAGAAGTGTATGAATGTGTTTTGGGGTATATGTTACTTTAATACACTTTCTTCACACAGACATCATGTTTAAAATAAAGAAAACAACACGAGACATTTGAAAAACCATGCTCTCTTATTTAGATTAGATATTCAACAGTGACTAAGTTCTTTCTTTGGCTGAGGTGGTAGAGAAGATAACCATGTTAATAAGACATTAATGTGGCATTTGTTCATATGAAAATGATGTGACAGATCTGACTGTAGGTTATTTTTTCTGATGCTGGCATAATTTGTACCATGATCAACTCATGCTTTTCTTTCTAGTTTGCTTATAGTTAAAAGCACATAGAAGTGACTATCTGGGATTAAATAAAAAGTTCCTGTGGTCACATTTGCAGACAAAACCATATTACTTAAATTGGAAATAAACCACCAGTTTGGTCTCAGTGAGCGACTGGGCCCAGACAAAGAATACCGTGAAAACCATTTAAATCTTCCATGCAATGAATGAGCACTGCCAAAATAAAATCTTGATAAATGGTTACCTCTTTTCACTAAAATAAAACTTTTGAAATGCTGGATGGAGCAATTGCTAAAGGCTTACCAAAGGAGGGGGAAAAACCCTATTGTAATATTAAAGTTTCCACAAAACCTAAAAAAATCAAGATGTGATATAATTTGGGGGAAGTTGAATATCCTTTAAGTGATAAACAGAAAAGAGATGATAAAGTAAATGTTCTGAACTCCATGCCACCAGGTAAAAGAGAAATGGCCATTTAATGAGAAGTCGGTTATTCCAGCATTGGCATCAGCTAATGAGATTGTTCCGGCAGTACTAGAAAGGGCTGCCTAATTTTCCCCTTGTATTTTCAATACAGCTTGATCGAGGCCATAAATGGAAACTCCATCTTCCTTTCAGAGGTGAAGATGATTGCTATAAAGACTTTAATGCTTACCAAAGCCATAATCATTAGAGAAGACAGTGTGAGTTGGAAGTCTACTGTGAAGAGGGCACCCCTGTGTCTTGACTATTTTTCCTTTGCATGACCATTCTGTGCATCTCATGTCAAGCCTAATGCACTCATCTATTCCCTGGCTTTCCATTCATCCATTCACCTTTCCAGCCCACCAGTCATCCAGCCATCCATGTGTTCCATAGTCTACCAATGGTATAATCCACTCATGACAGGTAATGTGCTAGAGGACAGTGAAGGATGTGTATAGCTTCTGCTGACATAGAGCTTCTAACAGGGGAAAAACTAATTTTACACAAATAACATGATTCGATAACTACTATGGTAGAAAAGGAACAAGGAAGTTGACTTTACTGTGAAGTCATGGAAGACATTCCTGATTAAAAACAGTAATGTTTCAAGTGAGTATCTATGAAATAAGTTTGAACTGACTAGGTGAAAGTTATGCATGTGTGTGCATTATGCATATATGCACACTTCTTATGTGTGTACAGAGATTCACATGTGTTGCTGGAGTGTAAACACCTGTGTGTGCATGCATTTGTATACAGGTTTACATGTATATTGGAGTTATGTTCTGAGCTGAAGTACATGACTCAGAACTTAGCCCTACATGTGTCTGACAGCTGAAATACAGAGCCTGAGCTTCAGAGAGAAGATAGCTCAGGATGAGGCTAGAAACTTGGCAGAACCATGCCAAACAGTGCCCCAAAAGCCTTGTCAAGGATGCAGGTCTTCCCCCCAAAGAGCTCCAGGTAATTGTTGCCAGGACTTAGGCAACAAATAACAAGAATGAGATTTCTTTTTCACAAAATGTCACTCCACCTGTGCTACCATGTTGATGAATCACAAATGGATCTCTGACTGCAGTTTTCCTCTTTAACTCCAGACCAGCATTTAAAATTGCCTGCTGGGAAAGTCCACCAGTATTTAAAACTTAAAGCAACTTAAAAAAAATAAGATAAACTCATTCTTTTAAAAATGTGTTGTTCTTATTTCTAACCTACTACTCTCAAACATTTACTCAAATCAGAACTCTTAGAGTGAATACTCTTTTTCTCATTCTCTCTAACCATCAGCTGATGAACTGATCATCAACTTTGGACACAGATGTTCCCTCCCATCCTTCTTTTTCAGTTCCATATCAATTTTTTTTCTATTTTGCCACAGCTGCTCTATATGCAGTCTCTGAAGTGCAATGAAGCCTCTGCTAGTGGCATACCACGGCCACTCTTTCTCAAGAGCCGACCCCCATTACACACACACACACACACACACACACACACACACGTAGTACAGGGCCTGGCCCATGCCAAGCACTCCTAAATGTTAACATTCTGACCTTAATTCATTTTTTCTCAGCTGCTACTATTTTTTCACCTACCTTATAACTAAATCATGCATACTAATTCACTCTTTTTCAAAGTCACCATGTAATTTATCATAATATCCCCATGTACTAGAATATCATTTCCTAATCTGCTGATAAAATCCTGCCCGTCTTTGAAGATGTAGCTCAATATGACCTTTAAGTACTGGCTTTTATGACTGCTGCCCATTCCTATACCCTTACAAGTTATACCTTTGGTGAGCTCCTATAACACTTTATAAATATGTCCACATAACTCTTCGTGTCCCTCTGGATAGTTGGCTCTTTGAAGACTAAGACTATCTCTTCCCATGGTCTGGCACATGGGAGGAATTCAGTCAACATTTGCTGAAAAATAACTGACAAATCTAAGTCCTAACAGCAGCTCTCTGAAGGACATGCCAATGTGAACAAATCAGAAGGCTTGAATCTTTAACTATGGGAAGTGCTAACACCTTCTTGCCTCCCCAGTGTAAGGGCAGCAAGGTGAGATATTAAAAACAAACAAACAAACAAACAAAACTGATAAAAACCATAATGGTATTTTTTTTCATCCTCTAAAATCCCAAGAAAATTGACCAGACTTGTTTTTCCAAGTGCTTAATGGAGAAAGACGATGGGAAATGATCCCACTGGGAAATAGTTGTAGAGAAAAGGCCTTTGGGTAAAAGAGACAAAAACATCTATGGGAAGGATGGGAGGGAAAGGGACTGTATTACTTTCCTAGGATTTCATTGACTAACTAAGTGGTTTAAAATAGCAGAAAATTATTTTTTCATAGTTCTTGAGATCAGACACCCAATATCAAGACATCATTAGCAGGACCATGTTCTCAGAGAGCTCCAGGGCAGAATTTGTCCCATGCCCTTCTCTTTACTTCAGAAACTGCTGGCAATCCTTGGCACATGTTGACTTATAGACGCACCACTCCAATCTTGCCTCTGATGACACAGGGCATTTTCCCTACGTTAGTCTGTATCACCTCTTGGTATTCTCTTCTCTGTGCATGTCTGCCTCTGTGTCTCTTCTCTTCTTATAAGATCACCAGTCTTATCATATTAGGAGCCCATGATACTTCCCATCATATGCATGCCTCTATCTTAACTTATATTTTAATCACATCTGCAAAGACTCTATTTCTACATCAGATCACATCACAGGTACTGGTGTTTTGGATTTCACTATATCTTTTTCAGGACTCAATTCAACCCCCAACAGGGATGAAGGTGGCAGAGACCAGGCTATTACCATGCAGCACTGAGAAACGGTCTGACTGGTGTCAGTGGGTACAGTATGGCACAGGTGTCATGGAATACACCTGGAGCAACACTGCTTGAGACAGAGGGCACAGTCAAAAGAAATCAGAACTAACAGAGTCACAGTAAAGATGATTCCACTGTGAACAAAGTACAATCCTACTCTCCGAGATTTTCTGCAATCTCTAGAAACTCATATATGAATCCAGTAAAAGATAAGCAAATCTTTGAATTTCTTGCTGTTCCAGAAGGTGGGGGAATTGAAGATCATTTTAGAAGAATGGATCAAGTGACATAGCAATTCTTAGACGTAATTGGTATGACAACTTCAGACTCATTCCACGAATATGATAATGGAGAACTCACTATGAAGAAGAAAGTCAACAAAACCTACTACCTTTGAGTCCTTCCCTTCCTTTTTATATGACTACTGGCTGGACTATGGGGGGTATATCAGGACCAAAGTGTCAGAAATTGTAGTTCTTCTATGTATGGATTTTAGGGAGCTAGATCAGTTATGTTCTACCAGAGTATTAAGTTTGCTCAGTACCCATTTTCTTATCTGCCCTTAAGGAAACAAATGTAAAGATCAGGGAATAATTCATTATGGATTCCTGTGGAGGTTTCAGTAGTACAGCTTCTCTTTTGACATTCACATTTCTCTGCAGTTTTAGATCAAACAAGTTTCCTTGGGAACAACAAAAACCTATAGGTTATGAGCCCAGAAATGGCAGAAACATGACATGATTTAACACAGCAACCTCTAATTGTGCCCAAAGGTGAGGGGTTTCATGTCTTCATTTTGGGGTGTTGAGCTCTGTGACAGGGTATTTCATGCCTTGTTTGCCAACTAAATGACAATAGTGTCATCAAGTCCCAGGGGTGACCTGTTCTTCCTGGTAGCCTAGACTAATGTAACCCACAGATCAGCAGCTCTGCAGACCAAGAAATGGCCCCTTTTCAAGGCAATGGAAGCTTGCTCAGAAATTTGAGGTTTCTCTTACACTTTCAAAAGAAAGCTGATCTTTATTATCAGCTGGAGGACACCATGTTAGTGACATAAATCAGGCAGAAAAAGGCATATGCTGCATATCCTATCTGAAAACTGAAAAAATTTAGGTCAAAGAAGAAAATGGAATGACGAGAGGTTAGGAAGTGTAGGGTGAAGGAGGAGTCAAGGGGTTGCATAATGGTTACTATAATACTGTTAGAAGGAGTAAGTTCCAGTGTTCTAAAGCATAAAAGAATGACTAGAGTTTACAACAACCTGTTTTATGTACATATAAAACAAATATATATACACATATATATACAAATATATTTATCTATATATATATAGATATATATATTTGTAAAGAACTAGAAGAGGAGAGCAAGATAGAAGACTCTAAGAAAGGATCATTTAAGGAGACAAAAATGCTAATTATCTCAATTTGATTGAATCCATGTATTGAATTATCAGTCTGGGCTCCATAAATATGTACAATTATTATGTGTTAATTAAAAAGAAAATCTCATTTCTAAGATCTAGACTCTCACACTAGAATTCAGAGTAGTGTTTCAGTATCAAGTACTGTTTCTTAGGTGATTTCATAAATGACAGAATGGACCGAAGGGCAAGAAACTGAATTTTATTTTTAGGTAGCCTGCAAGACTGACTAAAGATTGCAAAGCTAAGGAAGTACAAGTCTCTACTATCCATAAAAGTTTAGCCTTCACATTATCTTGAAATCAAGTGGAAGAAAAAAATGATTTGAGGTTTTCAAAGTAACTCCTCTTAGAGTGTCAGCATCAACATTCAATTTTGAAAATACCTACCCAAGATATAAATGTGTTTAGGATTCTTTTTACACCCTTCATTCTTTCAGACACATACAGACTATCAGCTGTAGTCACTAAAACAGATTCAATGGTCTGTTTCAATGGAAAGGTTTTATTTTATTGTGATTGACAGAGAACATTCCAAGAGTATAGGAGCAAAATACAAATTTAAACTACATATAGAAAAGAAAACACCCCATGTTCTCTGTGCAGGAAAAACCAGTGGTTTTCCTCTTCCACAAGCATACCATTCAGATGTTTAGCTCCTGAACTTGAACACATTTTGTCTATGGAAAATTGTACTTCTGCTTTGGTTATTCATTGTGAAAAGTGGTTTTTTAGACTTCCAGCACAGCCAAGACCCAAAAGATCCTTACTACAAAAATATCACTGACAGTTAAGCCTTGGCAGGCTAGAACAAATTAGAGGAAGACTTGGCAGAGGCATTGGATAAAATAAAATATAAACATTTGTACTTTCTTTGGTGAACAAAAACCAATAAGCAATATTGTGATTTTATAATACTAATTTTTCCCAAAATTCATCCTAGAAAATATGCAGAATCTGAGGGGTTAAAAATGTTATGGAACTTTTGTCTCATGAAACTCATGAGAACTCTTGTCTCATAAAACTGAGGAATTAAACAAAACTAAACGTAAGAAAGTTTTCATATAAATTTGGAATTTCTGTGAGTCTAAATAAATGTGCCCAAGGACTCCCTTCCATTTTCCCAAGCCTCTTCTCGTGAAGTGACAGAATCAGGATACAAAATGCTATTTGCAACACAAAAATAACACAGTTAATAGGAAAAAATCTCAGACACCATAGTAAACTGTTTACACACTTGTAAATGACACTCAAAAGTACCCAGAAACCCATCCACAAGTCTTCATATGCCAAATGCAATTTATTGTGTGATTGCTTATTCCACATCTATTCTTCTCTATTAACTAATATAATTCTGATTTTTCTCAGGAATTGTATATACTAGACAAATTCTATGTTCAAGAAGATGAACCAGCTCCAGAGATGCATAGTGATTGAACCATACTAATTATAAAAAGTTCATTCTGCTGCTGTTGATTGATCTAGGGGTAACCATGAACCCAATTTTGACCAATAAGAATAGGGGCACCATTGCTGGGAGTTAGGGTGGAGTGGGTTAGAGACTTCAGGAAAAATCTTTTCTCATAACAAATAGAGAGATAGATGAGAAAAATCTATTTTTTCCCTTTGGACTTTGATTGTCAAGTTGTGAAGCTCTCTGGAGCAGCAAGTCATAGAGGTCGCTTGCTGTTGAGAGCACTGTTAATGTGCTTTTTATGCCAGTAACAACTGTGGTGTCCAGAAATCTCAATGGAGAACAACACTCTAAGCCCTAAAACTCAACAGCTCTGTGAGCATATTCGATATTCTCAACCTGAATTAAATGAAAGCAACTTAAATTAGAGAAAGGAACTAAATTGGCCAGACTCAGCAACATTACAAGGGAAGTGTGGTAGGGTGAGAATGTGTGGGAAGGCGTGCAGACACCCAGAGCCAGAGCAACGCCATGAGCTCCATCCCTCGGAAGCCACCCAATGAGGAAGAAGATAATACCTCCTTATCACCAAGAGATGATGCACATATCTGCTAATTAGAGAAGAAAATGCAATGAGGCTGCAAGCAAAACTGCCAAGTAAACAGTTTTAGAAAGCATATGCAATAAAGTATGTACTTTTTAGGGGTTTAAGGTACAAGTTTAAAACAAGGGGATACAGATTTAGATTATTCTCAAACTGTAAACCTGAGATCAGCTAGAGCTGATCAGGGTGCATCCAGAGTAGGATGACAAGGGTGCTTTCATTCAGTAATAACAAAGTTATTTTAAGTCCCAGCTAAAGTGAGTATTATGGGCTGTCCTCTTCCCAGGTAACTTTGCCAAGTGCTCATTATTTTAGTTTTCTCTACAATCTAGGTTTAGATATCGACTCAGGAGTGCTCCCCAGAGATGGGGGCATTAACAAACTCCTTGTAGAGGTCTCCCTTCCTGAGAGACAGCTGCAGGAGGGTTATATAAACCCAAACAACTCACTGAGCACTTGCAAAGACCTTGCATGTATATCCTTTATTTGATCTTCAGGGTAGGCTTTGCAGCCAACTACTGGGATTTTGTACAGCATTTCAGACATGGAACACAAACTGTGAATCCTATATATTAGCACCATGGGTACCTATTGCATTGAGTGGCAGGAGATACCACATTCACACAAAGCATATACACAAGCCTCACCTTCTAAAGTGAGAAGGGTATAGTGAAACAACTAGGTATGGAGAGTTATTTATTTCTAGCACATCCACTGAATGCAATTTAGAAATAAGAGGAAAGAGAGATGTGCCAGAGTCACAAATTCTAGTTGAGGAATGCTAGTAGTTCACAGAGTTCAGTCACAAATTACTCATTCAGTGATGGTTTCCTTCTGGACTTTGCACTCATCCACATGGTCTGCCTAGTCAAAAATCTATTCTTGAAACTCAATGTAAATTCACTCCCTAATTTTCACCATAATGTTCCAAGATGCACCAACAAACTACGTTGTCCATGTTCACTGTTGAAAAGTAGGCAGAAAAAAACTATGTCTCTTCCTCAGCCAAACTATACAGAGCCAGGACGTTTTTAGACACTAGCGATAGCCAGACCCCCAGGGCTACAGTAGGCCAGCTCTTGGCAAGCCTGAGATATGAGACTGTCTTTGCTCCTGGGGCTTCTTCTCTTGTTTTCTATGTTCTCAAACTCCAGGTTAGGTTCCATTTATGGAAGACCTTGATCCAGTTTACCCTTCTCAGGTTCCATCTGCTGATCATTGAAGGTGCTAACAAAGAGGACTTGATAGAAGAAAATTCTAGAAATATTTAAAGAGCCAAGGAATGAGACCAGATTGAAGAAATTGCAGGAACCAGGGCAGAAGGTGAAATAAATCATTGATCTGCTGATGGGGTCATTGGAAAGTTGCTATAAGACTGAGGTGCTCATCACCATATATCAAAATTATCTTAAATATCTAAATCTGTCAGGATCATGCTGACTTATTATCAGACTAAAATGGTAAGTGGCATAATGGGGTCAATCTAAGAGGTCAGGAATACCTGAAGAGAAGTTAGACCCACGAGATATGAAAAGTCAAAGAGAAGGCTTGAACAATAGGCTCCAGGAGAAAGGAGATCAAGATATCCTGAGGCTGATGGGAGCCAGCATGGACAAGTAAACAATATAATAACAGTTTTTCCCCACATCTTATCTCACTATTCACAGGAAGTATTACCTGATTCTAAAGGCAAAGAGTGTCACGGCTCAAAAGAATGGAGGAACTTTAAATTATGTAGAGGGAAATGAGAGGGAGGAGGCAGGTATGAAAAATGGTGGAATGAGACAGACATCACTACCCTATGTACATGTATGATTTCACGAATGGTATGAATCTCATCATGCACAACCATAGAAATGAAAAGACATACCCCATTTGTGTACAATGAATCAAAATGCACTCTGTAAAAATAAAAAATAATAAAAAAAAAATAAAATAAAATGTTTGGAACCAGAAAAAAAAAATGTTAGCAAGTGCTGTGTTCACATAGTTACTCAGTGGTAGAACACACATGAAATCATTACTTACATGATAGTTGAGAGAGAGCTAGAGAGAAACAAAAAAAGCCAACCATCCAAAAACTGCAACTAGAGAAATGGTAAGAAATTGCAAAAAATCTCTAAAATCTACAATCCAGAACAGAAAGTATTCCTTTGCTCATCCAGATGTACACGCATTTTTACAAGATTTTCACATTTAGGTTTCCAGTGATCATTTTCCCATTCCAGAACAATCATCTGTAGGAAGTAAGGAAATGGTTTTCCTAAGGTATGAGAAAGAAAGTATTGAAAGTAAAGACAACTTCTTGAAATCCAGAAGACAGACTTAAGGAGTAATAAAAATAAAACTGCAAGGGTTCCCATGGAGATGTATTGACAGTTTGGGAGGAAAAACTACACTGAGAATATCAGCATGGAGGAGGCATTTTTCTCAAACCTGTTTAGTATTTTCCAGACATTTCTGGTAATATCTGTCCCCAATAAACCATATAGTTAACTTTTTGTCTTTAATACCTAAAACATTACCTGGTATAAATTAGGAGCTCAATAAATATTTATTGCACACAAAGATGAATGAATGCCGCATGTGTGAGTGAATGAGTAAAGTTCCTTGATACCTTAGCAGTCTATCTTAAGGGGGCTACAAATGTTTAGCATCTAAAATTTAGATTATTGCAAATGACATGTTGGAATTATAAGAAAGAAGCATAGCTAACTTAGACATAAGCCTATAACTATATTTTACAGAACATGAAGGAAAGAAATAAATTGTAGATTCAAGTGCTAAATAAGAATAATAATTTATAATGGCCTGTGGTGGCAGCCAGTTAAATTGGTAAAAGCTGACTATAGCTACCCAAGCCCCTACCACTACCATTAGGGAGAAAATTAAGCAGGAGTAAAGTGGCTGCCTCAGCAGAAGCAGACAACAGGGGACAGCCACATTAGCATAAAGCATGGCAGCCAAAAATTATGACTGCTTCTAATCTCTGAATGCTCAGGAGTTCCTTAAAGCCAACAAAATGGCATGCCTATTCTGATGGATTGGTATTTTTCCTCATTTCATATACACACATGCACACACACACACAGAGTACAGTCATGAACATACACACTTAAACACATACACCCTATCACCATCTTTTCAAAACCAAAAGTTTAAGTTGGAAATTTGTTAGGCTCATTTTTGACTATCACTCTATTCACCTACCATCTTCTTTAGTATTTTTTAACTCTTAGTACTTTTCCCCTCAATATTTGATCTCTACAAAGAATTCAGTGAGGTTTGTTAGAGCTAACCATCAGGACATGCATAACTACAGTTTTCTAGTGGATATTAACTGTCTGTGCTTTGCCTTTATTTATTTCTTTTTCTTTTCTTTTTTTTTTTTTTTTCTTTTTTTTTAAGAAATCTCAGATCTCCTTTAAAACCTTAACAGGTCTATGTTTCTTTGAGGATGAAGAATTCACCTATGTTGGAAGGATTGTTTGGTGTAGAGATCCTAATGCTTTAGAACTGTATCAATGAACAGGATGAAATTAGAATTTCATAAGGTTTGAAAAGAGAATAAGAAGTTTTGCAGCACAGAGGTACAGTAAGCTGAAAAAGTAGCATGGATTTCATTGTGATTCAATTCCATTCACTGTGCCAAATCCACTTATCCTTACAAAACGTTGTTTTGCAAACACATGCATGCACAAACACACATGCACACGAGCGCGCACACACACACACACACAGAACTTCACACAACTCTTAAATCTGCATATTTCTGCTTTAATAAAAAATGAATGTTTATACTTTGGGAATCTCTGCCTTTGGAGTGGCACTAAGGAGAATGGAAGCTAAAAGAGAAAACATGGCTGGAGGCAAATCTGAGAATCAGAAGCAACAAGAGCTTTGGTGGACAATTAAGGACTTAGCTGTATCCCACTGCTCAGGACACTGGCTGGACATCCCATTTCTCTGCTATGTCCCTTTCTTACTATTCCCCTCCAGCAGAGTTGGAACACTTGCAGACTCTGCTGCTTATCTGTTTTCTCTGTCCTTTACCAATTGTCTGACCCCATTTGACCCTTTCTTTCTTTATTTAAGCTCTGAGAAGACAAAACAAGAGGAGGACAGGAGCTCTAGACTCACCAGAGTTGGGGGAATCTCCTGATAATTCATATTTGAGTTGAGTTGCCCTGATGTTTCATAGCAATCTCTATTTCACCACCCCCTCTTTATTGGCAAAGGAAAAGAAAAAGAAATAAAGAAAAAAATCAATCAGAATGATATATGACTCGTCAGTTCTGAAGTAAAGACCAGTCATGTAGAAAATAGACCAGGCACCGTACACTGAGTCCAAAAGATAGGGTGAGCAAGCTCCAGCCTCGGGTGCAATTATCTCTTGAAAACAAGACAAAATAAAAAATGCACATGTGTATGTCCCCCAGAGACAAATATTTATCTAACCTCTGCAGCATGCACATTCAGCTTTGCAATGTCAGAGTTAACTGCTTCACCCACGGCTTAAGCAGTTTCTCAAAGTTGCCAGACTCAACTTCGGTGCCTAAGCCATTGCACAGGCTTGATCAGGAAATACAGAGAAGACTGATGAGAATATGCACACTTTTCCAGCACCACTGCCACTCCCCTGGTTAACACCCCTATCTTCTCTCACCCAGGCATCCTCAGCAGCACCCTAATGGTGTCTCTGTCCCTTTCCATCCATTATCCACCTTATAAACTTCATTAAATCAGACAACTTGCTTCTCAAAATTTCTCATGACTCTCAGAATGACACACTCCTTTATGAGGCCTTCAGGTCGAAATGATGCTCTGCTATTACCTCTTCCAGGCAGCACGTGCTCTATGCTGCCAGCCCCTGTCAAGCTCTCTAGGACCTTTGGCATGTGGCTTCTGCTTTCTCTACATCCCTCTTCCTAATACCTCTGTTCAGTTGGCACATTTCGAAGCATCCTTCAGTTTTTGGATTTGATGTCTTCTTGTCCAGGGAGCTCCTTTTCACCCTCTCAGGTCTGCTTCAGAAGCCTCTACAATTGGCTGGTAAATGTTGGACTTATATCCTCATTTAATTTCCTGTTTCCTCATTTGTACACATCACTGATTCTTAAAGTCCTTTGGCAAAGAATGGGTATGACTATTTGTTTTGCTTTTCTATGCTCAGTGCCTGCCATAAGGTTAATGGTAAATAAATATTTATTTAGTATGAATAAATGAATGTGTGAATGAGTCAATGAACCCAGTTGACCCACTCTAGCTTTCTGAACACACATTAATCTTCAACTCCAAGCCCTATAAAGCCCCAGGTAGGTAGAAGTAGGTACCTCAGAAGGTTCTAGAGTAGGAACCCAGCTGGAAAGGGCCTTTGGGGAATATCTTTTATCTGTTTAAAAAAGGGAAGAAAGAAACCCCAAGGGTTTGACACTCTGAAAGATCTTCAAGAAGGATGGAGCCATGTGGAAATTTGCTATACTCCCTCACAGATTTCATTAAACTGTGGAATCAAGCTACCATGCTATCGCAGAAACTGGATGGCTAATTTTCTTCACTTCTCATTTACCTCAATCTGGAAGCCAATATCAGGAAACTACTTCAACAAAACTTTAACACCTATCTGACTTTAAGTGGAAGCTACACATTTCTACACATACAGAGAAGGAGGGATATCTAGGACATTTATTTATTGTCTACTCTGCTCATGAAAACATTTTGGGGAATGGGCCTATTTATGTATCTGTACAGGTTCCTGCTTATAAAGACAGAGCAAAAGGTTATATTAGCTGCACCCTGAAACATTAAAGTGTTTCCATAGAAAGGAGAGCCGGGCTAGAATAATCAGAGGACTTCTACTCAATCATGTGATTAAAAGAAGATTGAGAGAAAATGATTAGGGACATGACCATCTCTTTAGTCCCCAGGCAAGCTGAGTCCTGTGTCCAGATACTCTGCTAACAGAGTATCTGTTAGGGAGTTTCACCAATTCCCTATATTTTAGGACTGGTGACCACAATTGGGACACAAGCCATGAATATTTAACACTTTTAGTTTCATCTCAAACTAAATTAGATGCAGAATTAGGTTTTGTAAATAATCTTAAAATAGAGAAAAATTTTCTAAAATTGAAAGACAAAGAGAAATAGAGCTAATTTATTGCCCTTCATATTTCCTTTTTTAAAGTAACTTTAATCAGTGCTTTTATTAAAGATCATCAGGGGAAGCCACATTCATTTCTAATGATTTGGTTTAGTTCCATTTTAAGTGAACAAAGAAACTTAACAAAAATATAAATGGAACCAAAAGGACATATTAGAAAAGATTAACTGGAGTTTTTTCTTCATGAAGCACTGGAACACACAGTCCCCCTTAATCATTCACTTTTGTTCCTACTTGGTAAGTAGAGCCACCTTAGTTTAGAATGTACCATTGCAAAAGTACAGGAAGAGGCCCTGTCTCGGCCTCCTGGGGCACCAACTAGGTCTTTAAGATCACACATCACCTGGCTATAATTACCCTGACACCATCACCCACTGACTCAAACAATCACCTTTATAGTAATACCCTCAGCACGCAGAACAGTCTGATTACATAAGCTACAAGCAGGAACACCTGGGACAAAGTGCCCTGTGGGGAACCTCTCAGATAAGCTACTTGATTTCTTAATCCTTCTGTCCTTCTGTCAAATCAGCTGGAAAGCAGGAATAGGAGAATGGGTGTGAAAACCTCCTGAGGAATCGGAAGCTGAATCTGAGCCAGGTGCAACTTATATTTCAGTTATAAAATGCTACCGTTACCAATTCTTCCTGCCTTTTATATGTGGGTTAAAAAAAAAAAAAAAAAAAAAAACAGAGCATGTTACGTTCAGGAATATTGTATGGAGCTTCTTATTCTCTATTGTATTAATGCAAACTCTGTGTCCTTACATGTAAGGCCTGTGCAATATGCCCAGATTTCTTTGGCCTTTTCATGGTCAATGTTTATCCATTACCAACTATGTGTACTGGGAAATGGGCAAGGTACTTTTATAAAATGAAGCACACCCAGACACAAGAACAACGCTGATCAAGACAGAATTTTGTTAGGAGCCAAGGATTAAGAATATTAAATCCCTCTTATCTGCTTTGGGCCAGTTCTTTTAGTGAGATAAAATGATGGGATGCTACTGTTTTCCCACTGGAAAGGATTTGGGGTACAAATTCCCTGTATTCCCAGGAATACAGGGAATGTGTTTTTACACAAATGGTTTGTCTGCTTTTGAACTTTTGCTTTTTCCCTCCAGGTTCTTTGTCTCTAAATCTTGGGCTTTAAGTTCCTGCTAAAAATGTCAGGTCTTAAGTGTAGGGAAATTATCCATCAATTACCACAACAGGCCTAGTTTCTGTCATATACCATGTGTGGCTAGATGTAATCTGCAGGTTTTTTGTTGTTGAACACCTACTATGTACTCTGGAGTGTGATGGATAAAACCTATCTCCTAAAAAGGGTCAGGTGTTCTGATTTTCTTCTCTTGACAATGGGAAGAGGCTTGGGAGTGAAGAGTGGACATTGGGTAAGAAAAAGCAATAGAAAGCAAAGAGGTACCAGGGTGGAATTGGGCCCAGATAAAAGTCATGAGAATAGCAGAATTTGGCAGGGAGAATAGAACAACTAAGAGAGGCCTGTGGGTCAAGGTGAAAGAAGATACATGATGCTCTGGTGAAATTGTATGTCAAGCAGGGGAGCAAAAAACAAAGGAAAAAGAGAAAAGACAGAGCTAAAACCCAGAATTGAATGCAACTGGAAGACTGGGATTCCAGGGTGAGGAAGGAACATGTCTTACATGAGAACTTCAATACGTGGTAGCCAGGATAATATCCTCTTATCTAAAGGCAAGGCAGGAACTGCCAAATGCCTGGTGCTATGAATGGCAAATAGTTGTTTCTCAACTGTGTTGAAGGGTTGGTCCCCAGCTCCTGGTACTATTGGGAGGTGGGACCTACCTGGTCAATGGAGGTGTGCACTTGAAGGGGATATTGAAACTCCAGCCTATCTGTTTACCTCTCTGCTTTCTGGCTACATGAGGTGAGCAACTTCCCCTGCCCTGCACTCCTACCATGCCACTGTCTTCCCACTGGCCAAAAAGCAATGGAGCCAACTGACCATAAGCTGAAATTATCAAGATAGTTTTAAGTTGTGTATTGTGTTAGAATAATGGAAAGATAATTGAAAATATTCATCTCATGTCATACACATTCAGAAGTACATATTCAAAGACCTTAATAATCACCATCATACATTAACTGGAAAGCAGTTCCAGTAGATTTTCCACATAAGATGATGATTCTCTTACCAATCTAGAACCAGGCAACATTAGATCCCTAGCCCAAATTTCTTGATATTTTTTTTTAATTTTTTTTTAAATTTTTTTATTTTATTTTATTGTAAACAAATGGGATACATGTTGCCTCTCTGTACATGGCGCAAAGGCATACCATTTGTGTAATCATAAATCCACATACAATAATGTTGTTTGATTCATTCTGTTATTTTTTCCCCTTCCCCCCACCCCTCCCATCCCTCTTTACCCTCTATACAATACTTTCTTCCTCCATACTTGCCCCCCTCCCTAACCCTAACTCTAACCCTAACACTAACCCTTCCCTCCCCCCCATTATGTGTCATCCTCCACTTATTAGCGATATCATTCGTCCCTTGTCTTTTTGAGATTGGCTTATCTCACTTAGCATGATATTCTCCAATTTCATCCATTTGCCTGCAAATGCCATAATTTTGTCATTCTTTATGGCTGAGTAATATTCCATTGTGTATATATACCACAGTTTCTTTATCCACTCGTCAATTGAAGGGCATCTAGGTTGGTTCCATAGTCTGGCTATTGTGAATTGAGCAGCTATGAACATTGATGTGGCTGTATCTCTGTAGTATGCTGATTTTAGATCCTTTGGGTATAGGCCAAGGAGTGGGATAGCTGGGTCAAATGGAGGGTCCATTCCAAGTTTTCTAAGGAATCTCCACACTGCTTTCCAGAGTGGCTGCACTAATTTGCAGCCCCACCAGCAATGTATGAGTGTACCTTTCTCCCCACATCCTTGCCAACACCTGTTTATGCAACAGAATGAAACTAAACCCATATCTCTCACCATGCACGAAACTAAACTCAAAATGGATTAAGGACCTCGGAATCAGACCAGAGACCCTGCAGATTATAGAAGAAAAATTAGGTCCAAATCTTCACCTTGTTGGTCTAGGATCAGATTTCCTTAACAGGACTCCCATAGCACAAGAAATAAAAGCTAGAATCAACCACTGGGATAGATTCAAACTAAAAAGCTTTCTCTCAGCAAAGGAAACTATCATCAATGTGAAGAAAGAGCCTACAGAGTGGGAGAATATCTTTGCCAATCATACTTCAGATAGAGCACTAATCTCCAGAATCTATAAAGAACTCAAAAAACTCTACACCAAGAATACAAATAATCCAATCGACAAATGGGCTAAGGAAATGAACAGACACTTCACAGAAGAAGATGTACAAGCAATCAATAAACATATGAAAAAATGTTCAACATCTCTAGTAATAAGAGAAATGCAAACCAAATTTCTTGATATTTACAGGAGAAAATGTTTCTAAAGTTGTAGTTAGCCTTCTATAAAACTGTTAATATGGGGTGGGGAGGGTCCCTGCTAACATGGATAGGACTCTTTGATATATCACAGGAAATGTAGTTTAATGACTAAAGCAATCACAAATGTGTTAGTCCCAAGACTTGAGCTAAGGAAGTACTTCAATATTTTTATGATGATTTTAAAAATTAAAGCATAATGCAAAATTTCCACTTAATTTCTGCCTCAAAATGAGAAATAAAACGTTGTTATCTTAACTCAGGTCAAATAAGTGTTCTTAAAACAAGACATGTGGTGTGATGAGTTCAAGCAGTTCCCTTCAGGGAGTTCTGTGTGCTTCCTTCAAGTCAACTGAATGGTGCAGAAAATGTGCAGAAGGAGGAAAGATCTTGGCTGCTCTCTGCATGAGTTTAAGAGTGTGAATGAAAAGTTCTCTAGTCATCAACTCCATGGGAAAAAAAATCCAATTTTAGTAACATCTTGCCATGCACAAGAGTTATTTTTTGAAAAAGTTTCTAAGCTTGTCAAAATATTCCTAGGTGTGAATTTAGTGTTTCTTGAAAAATTGAAGAGGCAGAAAGTAAAAAGCAAAAACCCATGACTACGTTTGGCCTTTTCCTTTCATGTATGAAATATCTATAGTAAAAAGGAGAGAGATAGAATTCCTATCTGTAGAGATAAGTGTCTGCCTGCTTTTGTTTATGATGCTATTCTCATCTATTGCTTTTTCTATTCCTCCTCTCTGATTATTTGATTTCTTCTCATCCATGGAAACTCAAAGCAAATAATACTAAGGCAACTTCTTTGTTTGCTGTCAACTAAGTTTCTCAGAAACTCAAAGCAGGTTTTTTTTTTTTTTTTAATTATTTTACTCATTTGGTATTTAAAGTGTCAACATACTGTTTGGCAATAAAATTATATTTTTCAATAATTAATAATAATCATTTCGATTAACAATTATTAATACTTTGAAGTAATGGTGCCTACCTGTATGCTTCCCTCCTAGAGCTTTATGTTTGGCAATAGCTCAATAAGCTTCCATTGACCCATCTCCTTTGAGGCAGAACAGATAGAAGACAAGGAGAATTATAAAAGAGTTTTGAGAAGGAGTTGAACCCTCTACCCCTGCCCCTTCCTGCTACTAGTCCATATCCCAAGAAGATGGACAGTGATTTTTGGAACCATGAAATCATGTTTTTTCTGGTCAATGTCACAGAGTCATGCATAAAGTGGTCAGTTCTGCAGATGGTCCTTACTTTCTAAATTTCATTGAAATGTCCTGCAGGTGTTAAATTATTAAGAAGTACATAGGTTATGAGAGACATCTTTTAAAATTAAGCAACTCCACCATGATTAAGCTGTCTTGTTTCTAAATACCTAGCTATTATCAGGAATTCACATTTTTCAACACAATGTTCAAAAACACATGAGAAAGAGAAATCAAGAAGTATGAAAACCAACACAGTAAAATAAATAAGTAAATAAATAACTTTGCATTTAAATAACTAACTTACCCTTTTCTACATAAACCTTGAGTATATTCTAATTTACTCTTTCTCTTCCATAGGTGCTGCATTTGAGGAACTGATACTTTCAAAAAAATTTGTTTTCAGATTTAGATGGACACAATACCTTTATTTTATTTTATTTTATTTTCATGTGGTACTGAGGTTTGAACCCACTACCTCACATATGCTAGGCAAGTGCTCTATCACTTTGTGGCCTAAGCCCAGGTTATGGGGCAAATCCAACACATTTGCTTTTCTGAAAGAGTATCATTATTTACAGTACAGAAATATTCAAGAATATATTATACTGTTTTAGTCACCTTTTTGCTGCTGTGACAAAAGGACCTGACCAGAACAACTGTAGAGGAGGAAAAGTTTATTTAAGAACTCACAGTTTCAGAGGACTTAGTACATAGAAGACTGGCTCCATTCCTTGGGGCTTGGCAGAACATCATGGCAGAAGAGTATGGTGTAGGGAAGCACCTCACTTAATGATCAGGAAGCAGAGAGAGAGGTCTCCACTTGTAAGATACAAATACATATCCCCAGGTCATACCCCAATGCCCACCTCCTCCGGCCACATCCTACCACTTCAGTTATCACTCAGTTAATCCCTATCAGGGGATGGATTTGCTGATTGGGTTAAGATTCTTATAACACAATCATTTCTCCTCTGAACCTTCCTGCATTGTCTCAGAGGTATGCTTCTGTGGTACACCTCACAACCAAACCATAACATACACACATATACATGGATATGGGAGAACTTCAGGGAAAGGAAAGGCTTTTAGGAGATTCAAATCCCCGCTGCCCTCCTTCTCCCTCTTAGCTGTATCTGGAGGGATGTTGATAACTGAAGGAGGAGGGCATTGGTCACCATCTTTTACCACCTGTATCAGGAGCTAGTAATGGGCTTCCATTTTGCCATAGGCTTCAGGTCACATCATGCTGACATTTAGAGAAGTGCAAGAAGGTGAGCAGAATGAGAGAGGTTCAAGCAATGTTTCTTATTAAGTGTAAGCTGAGGCATTTCAGAGCTCAGAGGGATAAAATTATTTATCTGAAACACTGCAAAGGTGGGCAGAAGATCTCAAAATCCTCTTTTCCCTGACCTACCAAGCACTATTGCCCTTGTGTAACAAGGGAAAAATTCTGCTTTGTTCCTGAGGGGATTCAACATCTCATTTCAAGTGCAGTTAGCCTTGGGCAATTTCCAGTTACTCTAAATCTGCTTCAACTCACCTGAGTACCAAAGTTGCTTTAAACAGAGAATGGCTAGTTGTTATTTCTCAAACACACAGGTGACCTAGCAGCACATATTCTTCTCTAGTGCAACTAAAAGCATCTTCTAATCTTCTCTCCAGAGGACTCTTTCAGAAAATTTCTCAAAACTAAAAGTTTTTTAGTTGTGATGGCAGTGGTTACCTGATATTTCTCATTCAAGGAGTTGTATGTAGACTTCTTTAAAAGAATGTGGTGAAGATGTGAAGGAAAGGAAATGTTGGGTTTTTTTATTTTTTTCAGTACTGGAGGTTTAACCCAGGGGTGCTCTACCACCGAGTTATATCCCTAGCACTTTTAATTTTTTATTTTGAGACAGGGCCTTACTAAGTTGCTCAGACTGGCCTCGAACTTGCAATCCTCCCTTCTCTACCAGGAAGTCTGCATTCCTCAAAACTTCCTAAACATCACCAACAACAGCTCCACTAGCTGCCCAGGTGTAACTGGTTCTATGTTCCCATAGAGCTTTGTTCAGACAAAGCACAAGCCTTACCAAGTTGTTGTTCTAAATATTAATTTCCCTTTCTAGAATAGCATTTTTTTCTGGGAAGGTATGCAAACTCTTTTTCATCTGAAATTGTACAGATAATTGCTTGCTTTCATTCACATTAAATTTTGCCAGGAGCTGTTTATATTTATAGATCTATAAGGAAGGCCTCTGTCTATGGCTCTTGAAATTCCTGCTCATCTCCATGAAGAATATCTGATATTTTGTAATTAATTACAGATGAAGTATTTGACTTTCCATGCATAAAAGTTTTAATGTTTTTCATGTTATAGTTAAATTTAGTTACTTTTCCATTTATTAGGAAAACAGATAAAAAAAAAAAACATTGAATATAAATTACCTCTATAGGTCCCTGAAATTTCAGTTTACATCCTTTCATTAAATGCTGACATCATATTTCAAGAATATGTGATGATTCTCCAAAGTTCATCAGATCAAGTATAGCGTGGTCAACTGGGAACTTCCATGTTTCCTACGCAAACTGACAACTCTGCAACACAAGCTTTCAATTTAAAATGGGACCAGTGATTCAAGATGGGTTGTTACTCTATGTTGCCCTTTTAGCTTTCCCCAGTGTATGGCTTCTAGAATAGATAGGAAGGTTAAAACCTACTTCTCAAGAGATTTCAAAGAGAGCTAAGATCCCAAGTTGCAGAGACGATTGAGGGCCTCGTGGAGGTAACAGTGGTCCAGGAATGGAGGGCGAGGGTATCTGTCTTGCCTCTTCCTCTGATCAGATGCATAACTTTGGGAATCTTGTTTTTCCTCAGGAGTGCTCAGCTTCCACCCCGTGTAATAAAGGAAACAGGCTGAGTGAAGTGTAGAATGTCATCCAGACTAAGAGGCATGCTTCCACTCAGATTCTCTCTTGGTCTTGACCCTGTAGCTCAATGATTCTACTTTCTATTGTACCTCTCATCATCCTCCCACCAGCTCCTCGCCCCTCACTCTTAAGCTGCCCAGAGTCCACAGTGTGAGAACCACAAAAAGGGTCTTGTAAAATAAGTAGTGGAAAAAGTCTCAAGGAAGAAATCAGAGTCTTCATCCCTTATCACTACTCCACAGTGATCTTAATTATGCATTAATCAACTTCAGTTCATAGGAGAGATGAGAAAATGGGACTCTTTGTTGATCTCAAAGGACAAGCTTCAGAGGCAGAATCATAAGAGACATTCCAGCTAAACAGGTATTATCTACCCCAAGGGAAACCATGCAAATTGTAATCACTGTTTTACCTCATCAAACTCAGAGGTTTCTAGAAAACAAAACCCAATATGAATCCTAGTTAAAACAAGAATTTTATTCAGTTATTTGAATAAAACTATTTATAGTCTCACATCATGTTATTCTTATCTCTCCTTCATTTATTCTCTCCCTCTGATTATGCTCATTTTCTGCACTTTGTTTCACCTGGGTGAGTCAGCAGTGGAACATAAAACCTTCTATAAGTACAAGTCATTAAATTAGTAGGTCAAATCAGAAATGACAATTATTGATTTATAACTACTATGTGAATTTGATTTTCCCTTTTGAAGAAGAGCATTTTCCTATCACCAGTAAAGAGATTTTACTTAATTTTTTTCTTCAATGATGTATTTCCAAGGGTTAAAAATAAAATGAGCACTTTTAAGCATCTCTTTTCTATTTTAAGACTGTCAGAAATTTCTGATATAATTCAAGAAGCTTTAATGGGGATCTCAACACCAATTCATTCATTTTCTAAATTATTTATATCTTGATTGACACTGAAAACCTAAAGTACAGTACAGTGTTTTACTTTCTAATACTGAAGATAACAAATGTAGGTGTTTATAAATTATAAGTAGTCATATAAATGTATTGAATTTAAATGCTGTAAAACACCACAGAAAACTGACAGAGCTCCTAATTTTTACCATTTAACTCAGTTACTTTAAAGTAAAATTCAAGTAAGTGCTTAAGATTCTGTCCCAGGAAATGAATATCAGCAGATAAGGAGTAAAACTCAACTACTGAGTTTAACCAGGAACCCTCTAGACTGAGGCAGGAACCAGGTTTAATCCCAAAGGCAGGAGGCAAATAAAATGTCTCGTCAGCTCTTAAGCCTTAATGCATTTTACCTTAAACATTTACATTAACAGATGGTCCCCGGCAGTGCTATAAACTTACTTCTGAGTTCATTTCTATGTCACTTTCAACCCCATTTATCACTATCCATGCAGTAGAAAATGCCACAAGGGGTTTAAATCAGAACAGTAAGGAGAAGGGACAAACTCCCTGAAGCAATTGGTGTCACCTACAAACATGTGCTTGACCTTTGTTTTAAAAAAAATCAATAGGAGAATTGATGACTAGAGAAAGACAAGGATAAGAACCAACCAAAGTCACCACATTTGACCCCTCAGAAGGCACCCCAGAGACTCTCTCCCATCACCCTGAATCCTTGCAGACCTGATTTTCTGATTCTTCAAGAAGTCTAGAGGGACAGGCAATGAAATAGCCCCGTGATTACTACAGATACCAAGAAAGAATAATTTTAAGAAACAGATGTGAAAAGATGACAATTTTATCTTGTGTAAGGAGTGGTACCTTTTTTTAAATTAAGTTTTAAAAATCAGTTAACAACATCATCGAATGATATAACTTTGTTCAACATACACTGACATACAATTGGCTTCGAATTGGCAATGGATTATTGGCGTTTTTTAAAATCTTATTTTTTAAATTATCAAGACATGAAATTGAACTGTTTTCCTTTTGATGTTCAGTTCAATAAATTCTGACATGTGTAAGTTCATGCAACCACCACAACAGGGTACAGAACATTCCTGTACTTCCCTGAATCCCCCATGCTGTCCTTGAAGGAGTCACTGCAGTTCAATCATCTATAACTTAGCTCTGATAGTTAAAATTCCCCATTGGAAAGGAGGTTTTAAAACAGATATATATAAGAACCCTAATAACTTTTCCTATACCTCCCTATGCTTTTACTTATTAATGCCATCAAGATTCTAGGCATCGTCTAGCACTCCATATTCTACTGGGATATTAAAGGAACATCCTTTAATAGCAACAGTCACATTAGCCTAGTTTTACATAGGGAAAAACAATAACGACAACGACAAAACTTTTCTGTACACTGTAGTCCCCATCCTCTGGCCCCACTCCCAAATATATAGAGTAGTGCTGGTAGAAAAAGAAAAAGAAAGAAGAAGAAAGATGAAGTCAGTGTACTGCTGCCTCAATGCTGGGAACATTACAAGAGTTCAATAAAAGTTCCCTTCATCCTTTGCTGCATTTCCAGGGCTCTATTTTCGATCTAGTGTTTTTACATGACCTTTGTTTTGAGAATGTACAAAAACCATTGCTGCCGGCAGCATCCTTTCCGCATGTGAGGTTCCCATCCAGATTTACAGATCAGAGTTTCAAACTAATAGCTTAGTGAAATCAAATAAGTCTTCTTCAATCTGCCAATACTCCTGACAAACCGACTGGCAATGGGACAGTTATTTTTATAGGAGCTCCATGGTGCTGTGGAAATAAAACTTCTGCACCTGGGGAGCACCAAGCTCCGACTCAGTCCAACCTCTTGCACAGAGCCACTGATGGAAAACAAATGGGAATTTGTCATCTTTTGTTTGGAGATGCTGCTGTGAAGCATGTCACCACCCATTTAAAAATGAAAGAGGCAGAAAAAAAATGTTCTGTCACTGTCTTCCTCCCCGCCTGTGTCATGAATGCAGATGGCAGCGGTGTAGTGTGACTGCCCCCAGAGGGAACCCTCATTTACCTGGGACTGAGGATCTCCACCTGAATCCATGCTAAAAGGTACCTGGCCTTTATCAGGCTCTTCTGTAATATCAGGGACTTCTTTTATTTAGCTGAGTTTGAATTCCTATAAAGGAATTTGCAAGGAGCAAATCTGAATTTCTCTTGTCTTGTGTACCCTTAAGTGTTCAACTTTTCTAGCCTGGACTTCCCTCTAAATAGTCTATGTGAGAAAGACTCCCAGTATTTACATCCAGTGTGAAATGCTTCATGAGGTAGGAAAAGGACCCTTTTGTGAAACAGAAGCTCTGAATACTAAGTATGTTTCCATTATTCTTTGTTCAAGTCATTTAACTTACCTGGGCTTAGACTTTATGGGTAGAAGAGACTCAGACTACAGTTAATCCACAATTCTTTCAATTCTAAATTTCTTGCTGCCTTCTCCATGACTCTGATTATAGAAAACTCACAACCTTTTGGTGACCTGATACTGAGAACAACATCTAGTTCCTGTTCTATTCTTACCAAAATGGTACTGGGTCCTAACACACACACACAACACAAAAACACATACCCAGAGACACAATTAGTTTAAAAATATAGACGTTCATAAAATACAAACCTATTTCAGTCTTCTTAGAAGTATAAAATCAAAGATAACCTTATATCATACAATGTACAGTATGTGTGGTGAGGTATATATATTAAAGTTTTGTTATTGCTGTTAAGTTTATTCAACACTTAAATTTTTACTATTAAATTATTATTGCTGCTGCTGTTGTTGTTGTTGTTATTATTATTATTTGGTACTGGGACTTGAACCCATAGACACTTTACCAATGAGCTACATCCCCAGCCCTTTTTAGACAGGGTCTCACTAACTTGCTGAGACTGGCCTCAAACTTTCCATCCTCCTTCCTCAGCCTCTGGAAGCACTGTAATTACATGCATGTGCCACTGTACCCAAAAACACTGGGCATATTATGTATATTAAGATGCTGACAGAAAACAACTTTGTGAAATGTGTGATATACATGTATAGAAACATATGTATAGATATGTGTGCATATGTTTTATATACAGATAGGTTTATGTATATTTGTGCATATGTATATGTATATATAAATATGAATTAAAACACACATGTACATATACAGGTTGAATATCCCTTATCTGAAATGCTTGAGACCAGAAGGATTTCAGTTTTATGATTTTTTCAGGTTTTAGAATATTTATATTCACCTCTTGAGGATGAGACCCCAGGGTGAACACGAAAATAATTTGTTTTATATCTACCTTATAAACATAGCCTGAAGATAATTTTATACTTTTTGTATACCTGTATTTTGACTATGCCCTGTCACATGAGGTTACCTGTGTAAATTACCACTTGCTGGTTCGATATTGACAATCAAATAGCTTTGGATTTTAGAGCATTTCAGATTTTGAATTTTCAGAAGTATATTCCCCTCTCAAACACTAAATCCAAATCCAGAGATCTTTGGATTTAGCAGCAGAAGTAGGAGGCTGTCCTGCCCTTTTGTCTTTTCAAACTATTCTTCCCACCTCTACAGCATTCGTATCAACAACTCATGCAGGCAAACCACAGTGCCTGGCAGGAACCACAAACACCCTGCTTTTAAAACTAACCTGGAGTGTTTGAGAACACCCTTAGTTTTCAGTGAGGAAAACCAGTGTCTTTGCCCTTACTGTTGCTCACCATAAAGCATTGCTCATAAGCATTTTTATGTCATATACTTATTTCTCTTTTGACTTCTAGCTCCTTCATTAGGTGGAGACCTTGGACAAATTTTTTACTTTTTCTGTTTTCATTAACAAACACAATATCTCACACAGAATAGGGAAGTATTCTGAGTAAATATGAACCCCATGGGATTTCAAGTCAGCAGACTTCCTTTTAATGCACATACTTGTACTTGCTAACTATAGTAATTATGAGCCTCAATTTCCACATTTACAAAATGGGGATCATGATGGAATGAAGTTCAATGATGGCTCTGCAGAGTTAAAGAGGCAACAGATTCAAAATACTTATAGCACAGTGCCAAGCCCATATGTACTAAATGCTGAAAGAATCATTGATTATTCTTTTGCTTAGGAAATGGATAAATGAAGCAGTCTCATAAAACAAGGAAAGCAAGTTTGTGCTGGAGGAAAAGAAGATAAACTACTGGACTATAGGATCAATATTCCTTTTCAGCCAAATGATGACAGTATTTGGGTCACCAGATCTTCACTAGTGAGGAAATCCAGCTGTGGTTGGGGAACATACCCCCAAAAGAGACAAGACAAAGATCACAACACATACACGGAGGACAAGCAGAACAGGAATTTGCAAGCCTTGTTTGGGAGCCAGGCTTCCTTGTGTTCATTTATAAAACTCTTATAGGATATAGGGCTTAAGAAAATGACCTGCATGATTTGGTGGATCAAAGCAAAGGAAGCTAGAGACATGCCTGAAATGCATAAAGATACAGGGGAAAGGATCCATGTGAGATATCCAGGGATCTTGAAAAAAGGAGAGCTGGAGAAAGAGGTAAGAAGGAATTGTATACTTCCATGTATGCTCTGGGGAAAAACTCTACTGTAGGAATCAAACTATTAGAATGTGACCTAAACCAATTTCCTTTAGCTATGGATTCTAAGTGATTAGACTTACCCTCACTTTGCAAACTGCCATTATTTGGGGGACTCACAAAGTGAAACTCCTCCTCAAATAGGGCCTGTCTATCTTAAAACAATGTACCCCACTTAGTAACTCCAGTTCAAACAAAATGATTATTTATACTGCATTCATATCTTTGTACCATTTTTAAAATCCTTCATATCACTGCTTCTTCCCCATGTTAGTCCTTAGGGGGGAAAAATTGACTTTTTTCCTAAGATGAGAGAGTCGAGGCTTTTTGAGGCTTAGCCTCAGGAGAAGGGAAGGGACTCACAGTGGTCAGGTTCAGATTTCCTTCCAAAGCAAACCACAATTCCCTCCTGCTTCTTGCCTCTGGATTCCCTTGGCTGTCTGCCCACCCACTTCCACATCTCCTATGGGACTGATTAGGAAGAGCTTCTACTTTTCCTTTGGGTGGTTAATCAGACTGAATGGCACAATGATCTTAATAAACTAATGACTCTCAGGTAGTGAATAAAGAGTCAGTTTGGCTTTCTCTTCTTCTCATGCGTTTCTTTTCATTCTGTGGTACCTGTTCCCAAAAGGAAAATAGGCAGAAATATTTTTATTTCCTCTATTATTCCTTGAAGAATATTTCTGGGTGAAATTTTAGAGAAGATTGAAACAAACAGGTATAATAGACTTCAAAACATATATTTGAGCCAGGCGTGGTGGTGCACACCTGTAATCCCAGAAGCTTGGGAGGCTGAGACAGGAGGATTTTGAGTTCAATGCCAATCTCAGCTACAGTGAGGCCCTAAGCAACTCAGTGAGACCCCGTCTCTAAATAAAATACAAAATAGGGCTAGGGATGTGGCTCAGTGGGAAGTGCCTCTGAGTTCAATCCCTAGTACCCGTTTCCCGCAAAAAAAAACATATATTTGAGGATTTAAATTATCCGTACAATCTTTTCTCTCATTGAGAGATAGAATCAAGTTTGAACTTGAACACAGGATTTACTACATCCAATAATATCTTCTCTTGATTTATCCTTTTGTGAACCAACCATAATGTCAGTGATCTATATTATCTTCCAAGTCATCACTGTACAGTGGAGGAAAGGATATTTTTAAAATTGATATGTTTAGTAAGGTGGTTTTCAGTAAGTCCAATGATTCATGAACAATTTAATTTGTTTACAAAAATTCCAAGATTCCATTTCTTCTTATTGTTTAGCTTTGCATGGGTAAAAACTTGCCTGGGAACTGAGATACAGTGTCTTTCTACAGCCAGAGACATCCCCACAAGAAAGGAGATGTAAAACTGAATACAGGAGCAGGGCTGGGGAGAGTGTTATTTGGTTCTGAGTAGCACAATTGCCTCTATGAGAGACAGGAATACAGGCTTGTTTTTGTCATTAAAATAAAGAACATTAACTCAAGGACAAATGTATAGTGCTGTGAATCATAGATATTGATGACAAAAAGGAAGTGAGGTCCTCTTTCATCACCTCCCAAGATCCCTACAAGAATCATGGTAAAAGGAAGTTAGAGGCTGAAAGAAGCCTTATACATCATCCAGTGCAATCTCCTCCTTTACAGGTGTTGGAAGTGAAGAAGTCATTTGCCTAACTTGTGGCAATGCTGCAGAAAAACAACTCAGATTCTTTATTTCTTAAGCCTTCCCAGGAACAATCGTTCATCTGTTACAAATATATGTGTAGGTGTAAATAAAATTACATCCAAGGGGGTTTTTAATCTGACAAAACTATACATTACATGGCAGGGACAAACATTAACAATCAGAGCCAAGTTGTTACTATATTCAATGAATTGAATAATATCTTATTTTACCACCTCTTGTTCTCCTACTTGTTTAAAAAAGAATATATGTAATGAAACAAGCTTTGTTGTATTTAGTTCTTTGCACGTGGATCAGTTATAAAATGGCTCAGGTACCATTTTGCATTTGGGATGTGGAAAGTGTGCAGAGCAAGCCTGAATGGAGTTTTAATCACAGAAGTCACTAAGCAGTGGGTAATGCAAACTGACCTCTGCCACTCACAACCAATGAAATAGTGGAAAACATGGCATCTGCCACCATGGATTGGCTGTCAAAATAGAAAACTTCAACTGTTAGCATGTACATACTTTATTCTTCCCTTGGATGCTACCTTGACCACTTGCTTACCTTCAGTGGTCATCAGTTTAACTAAAAGACCTTTATGGTTATTTGAACTCCACGATCTCTAAAGTTGGATTTTATCCTGAGATTCCAAGGGAGCAACAGAAATCCTGGGCATCTTTCAAGTGTCATTCTTAACAAAGCACATCAGAAAAAAAAAATATTTTAGTCTCATTACCCTGCCATTTTCCACCAATGCAATAACCAGCTTTATTTCCTAAAGGCTTTGGAGTGTCTACATATGTCTCCATATATTTCTAAAAAGTTTTCTCAAGCTAGCATCCCTCTCTATAAAACAACTCAAATTAAACAAAAAGCCCCTTTCCCAGCCTTGGTAAACCCTACCTAGACATCCCAACCAACAGGGTTAAATTCTCCCTGACTGCATAATAGGGACCTTGTCTTCTATTTAGTGAATCTCTGGGACACCCAAATTATCAGAGAAGATGTTTTCAAGGTCACGAAGAAATTTAATTATTATCATCTGTTGGATGAATATCCCTGGCCTAGTGAAAAAACTTCTAATTATGGCTAAAAAGGTCATTCAAACAAGGTAATTCTAGGCCTCCTTTAGTTATTCCTTTTTTAAAATTATTTCATTTCAGATCTTAATCTATTCCCTTGATAGTCACTAGGGAAATGAAACACAGAAAGGAAACTGCCTGAATAGGATAATACCAAACATTAATCTTCTTGGAACAGGGAGACTCATCTTTTTAACACAAGAGATATAATTTCATGGGCATGTAAGTACTTGAGTGCCCACTATACCACAGGCAATGTGTCAGGGTGAGGGGGAAATACATAAAATGCTGTCTGCCTTGTGGGAGACCTGGTTATAGTGCTTATTATGTACCATCTCACCAAACCTGCAATGCAGGCCTCTGAATTTTCATTTCAAGCTATTTACACCTGTCTGCAGTTTGTGCAATGACCCTTAATTATCCCAGCTTTCTGGTATCCATGCCCTTATATCATTCTCTTCCCCTTGATGTGTGCTGAACTTATTAGCTCACTTCCTAGGGATGATAGAATACGGCAGGAGTGATAGGCTATCACTTGCAGGATCAGATTGGAATGTGGCAGTGGTTTCTGTCATGGCTGCTCATGTCTGCATCCTCTTTCTGCCTGAAAGAAGATAGCTATCGTGCTCTGAGTGATCCTATGAAGAGGCCCATGGGGCAAGGAATTGATATCTCTGGTGGTCAACAGCCTGCAGAAGCCTAAGTTCTGCCAACTTCCTTGGGAATGAACTTGGAAGTAGATTCATCCCAAATTAGGCCTTGAGATGGCTAAAGCCTGGCTGTCTCCTTGGTCTCAGCTTTGTGAGAAATCCAGCTAAATCACCCCAGAATTCCTGACTTATAGAAACTGAGAAATGAGGCATTCTCATTGTTTTGAGCTGCTAGGTTTTAGAATAAGTTGTTAGTCAACAATAGGTATCTGATTTAACACTATTTCCTCCTCCCAAGTCACAATAGTCTAGGAAGGTATTCCAGGAATGAGGAGGAATTGGAAGTTGGAACTTGAGAGTTGAGTCAAGTGATGAATGAGGCAATAGCATGACCTTGGGCACCTGAGTGCCCAGAGGCTGCTCCTGTTTGCATAAGATTTGAGATTGGCTCTCACCACAAAGCAGCAGCAGATACTTGGCTAGCGCCAGAGCCTAGTTAAAAAGGCCCAGCAGACCAAGTCTTCCATATTGATCATGTCTCAGCTAACACTACCATAGCTCAGTTTGGCAAAGAGCCAGTGGTATCTCATCTTCTGTTTTCCATTTCCCTCATAAATTAGTAAAGGCCTGGGAAAGACGTCTACCTCATTTCCCTCACCTGCCTGCCCTTCTGCCATACATGTGGCCAAGAATGGCTCTTTGTAACACTACCTGAAATAAAAGTCATACCCTCATCCTCTTTGCAAAAAACATCTGGAAGAAATGCATTCAAACAGCATGCATTTGACATCAACTGATATCTGAACATCTCAGGAATAAAAGTGAAACTATGTTTTGGCAAAAAGGAGGATTTAATTAAAGATCTGAAATGTACACCATTGGAACCAATGAGGAGATCAGAAAAGGAAGGACAGTAATAGAGTCTGCAAAGTCAAAACTGTAGATAAAAGAAGAAATTAAAACCACCCACTTCTGAAGCTCTAAATGAGTAAAAAACACATATCTTTCTACCTAATATCTGCCCAATATCTAAGGCCTACTAGCCTCAAGAAATTTTGGTTTTTTTTTTCTTTTTTTTTTATTGTAAACAAATGGGATACATGTTATTTCTCTGTACATGGAGTAAAGGCATACCATTTGTGTAATCATAAATTTACATAGGGTAATGTTGTTTGATTCATTTTGTTATTTTTTTCCCTTCCCCCCACCCCTTCCACTCCTCTTTTCACTCTATACAGTCCTTCCTTCCTCCATTCTTGACCCCCTCCCTAACCCTAACCCTAACACTAGCCCTAACACTAACCCCTCTCATCCCCCATTATGTGTCATCATCTGCATATCAGCAAGATCATTCGTCCTTTGGTTTTTTGAGATTGGCTTATCTCACTTAGCATGATATTCTCCAATTTCATCCATTTGCCTGCAAATGCCATAATTTTATCATTCTTTATGGCTGAGTAATATTCCATTTATATATATATATACCACAGTTTCTTTATCCATTCATCAATTGAAGGACATCTAGGTTGGTTCCACAATCTGGCTATAGCGAATTGAGTAGCTATGAACATTGATGCGGCTGTATCTCTATAGTATGCTGATTTTAAATCCTTTGGGTATAGGCCAAGTAGTGGGATAGCTGGGTCAAATGGTGGTTCCATTCCAAGCTTTATGAGGAATCTCCATACTGCTTTCCAGAGTGGCTGCACTAATTTGCAACCCCACCAGCAATGTATGAGTGTACCTTTTCCCCACATCCTTGCCAACACCTATTGTTGCTTGTATTCTTGATAATCACCATTCTAATTGGGTGAGATGGAATCTTAGGGTAGTTTTGATTTGCATTTCTCTTATTACTAGAGATGTTGAACATTTTTTCATATATCTGTTGATTGCTTGTAGATCTTCTTCTGTGAAGTGTCTGTTCATTTCCTTAGCCCATTTGTTGATTGGATTATTTGTATTCTTGGTGTAGAGTTTTTTGAGTTCTTTATAGATTCTGGAAATTAGCACTATATCTAAAGTATGAGTGGCAAAGATATTCTCCCAATCTGTAGGCTCTCTCTTCGCATTACTGATAGTTTCCTTTGCTGAGAGAAATCTCTTTAGTTTGAATCTATCCCAGTTGTTGATTCTTGCTTTTATTACTTGTGCTATGGGAGTCCTGTTAAGGAAGTCTGATCCTAAGCTGACCAACGTTGGACCAATGTTTTCTTCTATAAGATGAAAGGTCTCTGGTCTGATTCCGAGATCCTTGATCCATTTTGAGTTGAGTTTTGTGCAGGGTGAGAGATAGGGGTTTAATTTCATTCTGTTGCATATGGATTTCCAGTTTTCCCATCACCATTTGTTGAAGAGGCTATCTTTTTTCCATTGCATATTTTTGGTCCCTTTGTCTAGTATGAGAAAATTGCATTTATTTGGGTTTGTGTCCATGTCCTCTATTCTGTACCATTGATCTATCTGTCTATTTTGGTACCAATACCATGCCGTTTCTGTTACTATTGCTTTGTAGTAGAGTTGAAGATCTGGTATTGTGATACCCCCTGCTTCGTTCTTTCTGCTATATGGATAACAGAAGACATCAGGAGGGAAATAAAAAAATTCTTAGAAGTAAACGAGAACAAAGACACATCATATCAAAATCTCTGGGACACTATGAAAGCAGTACTTAGAGGAAGATTTATTTCATGGAGCGCATTCAACAAAAGAAGAAAAAAATCAACAAATAAACAACTTATTTGCTCAAAGCCCTAGAAAAAGAAGAACAGACCAACACCAAAAGTAGTAGAAGACAGGAAATAGTTAAAATCAGAGCTGAAATCAACGAAATTGGAACAAAAGAAACAATAAAAAAAAATTAACAAAATAAAGAGTTGGTTCTTTGAAAAAATAAACAAAATTGATAAACCCTTAGCCACACTAACAAAGAGAGAGAAAACCCAAATTACTAAAATTTGGAAGAAGTTTTTTATGTAACTGGAAAATAATGATATTCAAACCATGATTATGAATATGCAATAATAATAATAAGTCAATAAAAATAATCACAATGAAAAACAATAAAATAAGTCCTGACACCTATTGCTGGTCCTATCAAACCCACTGGGGCATATGAGACAGGGGAGGCATTTACAAGACCAAGCACAGAGCAAGGAATTGTTCACAGAAATACCCCAGATCCTACATGACCTGTTTTATCCCACCTGCCATCCCCTCGTCCTCTCCATTAATTGGGAACCAATCCACGAGGATCCACTCTTAACACAGATAGTTGCCACCACACACCACATACTCAGTTTAACTAACCCTCTCATGGCACAGGGATGTTGGGTGTGCGTGAGAGCGGGGCTCTCTCATCTCCTGGCCACCGCCACAACTTTTAACAGCTCCTTGACTTTCAACAGCACCCCTTCGGAGGAGGCAGATATCAATCACCCCAAAATTATCAGGAGTGCCTCTCTTCCAATCTGCTTCCAGGTGCATATCCTCCAGTGGAAACCACTCTGTGGGTTCACTAGGAAAAGGGGAGTGTTCACAGGCAGAGTACCATGCACCCTCTACAAATGCTCTTTGCCCCCCATCAGCCGAAGCCCCTCTTCTTCGTGGAACAACTATCTATCACTGCCTTCCTCCAGGCTGGCAGGGCATCTGTGCTCTTGTTCTCTTATTTCCTGCTGTAGACCTAGTCCCTGGAGATGGGGCAGTCCCAATACCCCTCACAATCAACATGAGACCCAGACCTAAGAGAGCCATACAATCCATACCCTTGCTAGCTACCCTTGGGGTGACTGCTGGTGTAGCAACTGGGACAGCAGGAATAACCAGCCCTGTAACATACTATCAACAGCTTTCCAATCAGCTCATTGAGGATATTCAAAGGGTGGCAGAGTCCATTCTTACCCTCCAAAATCAGGTAGACTCACTGGCAGCGCGGTTCTCCAAAATTGTCGTGGGCTAGACCTCCTAACAGCCGAAAAGGGGGGCCTCTGTCTTTTCCTACAGGAAGAGTGCTGCTTCTGTGTCAACCAATCAGGTATCATTAAGGACAAGATCAAACAGCTACAGGAGGACTTGGAGAGGAGAAGGAATGAACTTACTCGAGGATTCTCATGGCCCATTTCAGTCCAATTTTGGCAACTTGTTCTCCCATTTATATCCCCACTCCTTGTAATTGCCATTATACTGGCCTTTGCCCCCTGTGCATTAAAATTTGTACAAAATCAAATTCAAAAAAATTCTAATCAGACTATTAATCAGCTTGTATTACAGGAATATCAGGATCCCGCAGGAAAAGAATAAGAGACTGGCTACAAGAGCACTCCCCAGAGGAACTATCCAGTCCCCAACAACCGCCTGCCACAATGACATCTCTCTCCCCTGAATCAGCTCTATGCCCACACCCAGCAGGAAGAAGTTACTAAAGATGAACCTTCATCCCTGTGCACCTCCCCCGCAAAAAAACAAAAATGGGAGAATATAATATAAAGCTGCCCCCCCACCCTTTACACTGCACCCATTTCTCCCTCTCCCATCTTACCACCTAGATCGTCAGTCTATGAACATCCTAGCCAGTTATTGGTCCACTAGTCAGCCTGCGAGCCCCCTTCTCAGCAATTGGCCTGATTGTTGTTACCCCGTGAAATTCTACTACTTAGGAGAGGCTCCTGCACCATTCTCTCTCTCTCTCTGTTCCAGCCCTGAGAACAGACACTCTGGTCATCTGCCTAATAAAATCTCTAGTGTTGAGTTCCCGTGTCCAGAGTGGCTTTCTGGGTGCTGTTGCTGAACCGCAACTCAGACCGGGCACCCCAGAGTGCTTGATCCCCTGGATTCAAGGGTCTGAGCTGCCTTGGGACCTGAACTGAGCAGCATTTTTCTTACAATAAGTGCATCAAACTCATTGGAATCACCCAGTCTCCATCCACCAGCCTGTAGGTATACTTATATCATCTCTATTCAATTAGGAAATGCTTTGATTCCATGAGAATTTGGTGATCAACTTAAATGGATACACTTTACACATGGGTAAATTGAATGGAAAAGTAAAAATACAGAAAGATCACAAAGCAAACGAAGTGAGAGATTTTACGCTCTAACACTACTTAAAGGTCAAAAGCAAATGAAGTGAAGAATTTAAGCTCTGACACTATTTGACTTTCAAATTTCTTTATAACAAAATCCATCAAAATATAGTGGCAGTAGTTTAAGAAATAAAAATAAATTATTTAGTGATTAATTAATTGCTAATTAATTTAGGTTCACTGAGACAGGCAGAAGTCTTGAGTACACATGGTTTGCAAACTGGAGTGCCCAAGGGGGATCTGATCTTATTCTGGCTGTTTCAGACCAAGTGGAAATCAATGCAGGGTTTTCTGCCACTTGCTTACTTTGTTCCCAGTCAAGCAAAACAAGGGGCTTATCTCCCTCACAGATCAGCATATGAGATATGCCTCAGATATGCTTGCCTGTCAGACTCATAAACACAGCAAGATGTAGCAGTAGCAATGGAAGAAGAGCTTGTTTCGGTTCAAGGATTACAGACTGCAACATCCATCAGCATAAAAACAAACAGCTCTAAGCCACTGTCCTTGGATCCTGGTCTAACAGACAGGAGGAATGTTGCAAAGAAAAACTGAATTCCTCCAGTTTGCTCAGGTTCCCTTTCATAACAAGAAGTAGCCAAATACAGCTGAGTAGGTTGGGTAGGCAAAGAGGAGGCCTCCTTCTTGACTGGTAAGGGGTCCTTAAAACATTTCGGTATATTCTTATAATAACTGATACAGGCTGCTGGTTACTAGATCTTAGTGCATATGATGGCTGTCAATTCTGGACCAATTGTGGCAGTTGAACCTTAACTACTTAACTAAGTTTGGTTCCACTGGAGTTGATTAATTCATTGATAAAAATAAATTTTATAAGACCTTATACATGTTCAGAAAACTTATTGGACAATACCTTATAACTTTGATAATTATAATTACCCTTTGAAATACATTTTGTTATTTTTATTTTACAGATGAGATAATAGTTCCAAAGAAGCTTACACTGGATATGAAAGATCACAGAGCTGTTTAATAAATATTAAATATTTAATAAATTAATGTATCCTCTGTCCCATTCCAGTGTATTGACTTATTTAGTTACCAAATATTCATGGAATACCTACTGTGTAAAAATAAAGGTGTTAAATCATACTAGCAGTACAGATCATATACTAAATATTATTTTATTTAATAAAAACATGTGTAGAATTAATCAGATATAACTTTCCCTGGCCTTTTATTTGAATACACAACCAGGACAACTCCACATCATGTACCACCACAAGAATAGGATTCTAAATAGAATAAGCTATACTCTATATGTATAATTTGCCAAAATGTATTCTACTGTCATGTATAACTAAAAAATAAATAAATAAAAAATAGCACCAAAAAATATATAGGATTCACCATGTGCCAGGTACATCCCTAAACATATTACAGAAATACAATTGTTCTACAAAACCATTCCATGAAATGAATACTGAGGCCCAGAAAAAAATAAATAACTTGTCCATGATCACACAGCAAGTAAGTGGCAAAGCTCAAGTTTGAACGAATGCAGTTTGGCTGAAAATAATGTTCTCTGAATGCTTTCCTACACAACCTTAAAAAAGATGAATCCAAGAGAGTGAATTAGTATCAAAAGCAATGTGTAGATAGAAAGAAATGGTGCAAACAGAGCCCTTTGGTACATCCTTCACTTAACTTTTAAAGAAAGGTAAAGAATAATTGCAAAAGGAAGGGACTGAGAAGAAGAGGCTGTTGTTAACACTCTGCATTGCAAAGACATCTCCAGTTTCTTTAAGGACCCAAGGCACCTAACATTGGTTCTGGTAACCTCTATCACATAGATAAACAAGGACTCCCATTTCAGCATTGATTTAATTACACCTAGCAGGAGGAAAATGCTGATTTAATCTGAAATTTCCTTACATAGGCCAATTCAATGTCTGTAAGAAGAATAAATGCCAATTTGTCTCTAAGATACACATCTGGAGCAAGTTCCTATGGGAAATAGCTGGAGGCTTGTCTATATTCTTTGCATTCTAAAATCAATCTGTAGAATTAACACTTAGGGTTCTTGAAGTTGCTTCTCTAGTTCAGAAGAAGGCCTGTTGTTGCAGGTAGCATGACCACTAGCTCAGAAAACAACATATAGATGCACCATGGTGGAAGACCAATGTGTCTTGAGTGTACTGGAAAAATGAGGGAGGGAGCTGAGGTGGGAGTTTGAGCACAAGGGGTGGCCGTCTTAGTCATGCCATTATCAAGTGGCACCACCTGAAGGAACTCTCCAATCCAGTGACCAGAGTGAGCATTTTACAGTCCTTTAGAATAGGCATTTGCACAAGGTTTATTTCACTGGTTTCTCATAACTAACCTATGAAATAAGTCTAATTACCAACTAAGTCAAATTGCTTGACACAATCAAGTTTATAAGGGATTTTGTTTTAGAAGTGAGATTTATTTATTTAAAATCACAGAAAGTGTGTTCTCTCCATTAGGTTATACTGCAGTATTACTTTCTTATTCTAAACCAAACCATTCGATTTTTGATTGAGGCTCAAATGTTCGTGACCTGCTCAATTGCTTAAAAAACAGCAAGAAAAACAAAACCAGCATTTATTGTCAGGCTATCTATCTACTCAGTTGCAAAAATCTGGGAGGTTGAAGAGAAGACTAGCACAATGCTGATAACCACTTTACCAATAGTGTACCCAGGTGTCTGTCCAGGTTCCTCCTCCATGGAATCTTTGAGATGGGCAATCTGTCCAGACTGGCTAGTGGAAGCATGTATTGGTAGTTATGTTAGCCATGTTACAGATGTTTGCCAGTTTCATAGACATTCACAAAATCAGAAAAATGTTTTCCACTGCATTGGGACTGAACGGGTTGGGCAGAAACCAGGAATCAGCAAGCCCTCAAGAATAGTACACACACATTCCCCAAACACAAATGGAGTATGTCTCAATGGAATGGTAACCAGGCACTGTCAAGATCATTTGAAAGCAGAAAGAAAATCGTAACAGTAGTTTCTTCATTGTTCTCTACCTATTTAGAAATCCATTCATAAACCCATCTACCCATCTGATGTTGCTTTTTCTGATTACCAATTCAGTGGTTGGATCAACTTCTAATGAAGAAATATGGGGAAAAGTTCACTTTATCTCTTTGAGTTTAGTTATTTCTTCCACTGAATTGTAACAGTCAAGCTCTGTGTCATTCAACACTGGATATCACAATCAAGCAGCCATCAGAAATGTGCTTTGAGATATTTGATAGGTGATACAGTTCGGGTCACAAATGTCCCCCAAAGACCTACATGTTGAAGGGTCACTCCTCAGTCTGTGGTGCTACTGAAAGGTGGTAGAACTTTTAGGAGGTAGGGCAAATTGGAAGGAATTTGGGTCACTGGGGAGTATGCCCTTGAAAAGGATATTGGGATACTGGTCTCTTCCTCTTGTTCTCTTTGCTTCCTTGGACCCATGAAGTGAACAGTCTTCTTCAACATATACTCCCACCATGATGTACTGTGCCACCAAGGGATCAAAGTAAGAGGACAAAACCATCACAGACCAAAACCCATGCAACTGTGAGCCAAAACTAATCTTGTCTTTTATTAAGTATTTGGTCATAGTGATGGAATGTTTACACAATTGAATTTTTAAGGAGTACCTCTCCAATGATGCTCAAGTTCTTCCAAGGAATAATAAAGAATCCTTGGAGCTAATAAATATGCTTAGAATATTTGACAGCTGAATACAACTGCTACATTATTACACTGAGTACCAACTATGTTTTTGCTCCATTCCAGAAACTATACAACATGTCTGCTCACCTTGAAAAGGAATGTTGAAAACAAAACTTGTAAATAAGTGTGATTTATTTTTTCCAGGACAAGTTATAAATTTTCCAACTATAAATGTAAGTGTGGTAGTAGCTATAATAATTGCTCTTACTGAGAAGATTTATTTAAATCTGATTAGGTTTTGTTATTTTTCTTTGTGTTTGCATTTTGGTGAACTTATTTTGCCTGTTAGAAAACAAGAAGATAAAAAAGGGAGGATAGTATTAAGGTGCAGAATAATAGCAAAATATGGGCAAACCCATTAACTCTATCTTGATTACATGCAAATTTTCTAAAAGGGAAAACAATAAAGAAACACACAAGGCAAGGAATTTTAAGTTATTAAAGAAACACTGCCTATGACAGAAAGATTGGCAGAGTCTCCAAAAGACTTTCTGGGATCTTTAACTACTCAAGACTATCAAATATCATGGAGCTGTAATGTTTCTTTCCACAGATACAGGTGACAAAGAGTGGCTTCAGTGAAAAGCAGGAACTTGGTGGCATATTATTGAAAGTGCTCCTAAATTTTTAATTTGCTTCTCACTCCTCATTCCTTTCTGAGTAGAAAGAAATCTCACCCCTTCCTTTTACAACAGTCTGAAGATTGTTTCATAACAGAATCACATAGAGTTGTGTCTGTTTGATGGCCAAGGGTGTTTGACAGTTAAATCACCAAGATACAAAACTCCTGGTATTAACCTGAACAAACACAGGAGTCTGTGCACCATGCAATGGTCAAGCAGAAGGTCAGCACGTTCTCCCTAATTTGGCGAGACATGGTTTCCCAAATCATGAGACCCCCAAACCTACAAAATTCTGAGACTGGAGCAAAGAACAGAGGCAGAAAAAGAAGAAAAAGCAGAGAAGAAAGAAGCCAGCTGTTATAACCTGTTTGTCTTATAAATTCTCCTACTGCACTTCTCTTGTCAAAGCACTTACAATTATGGCAATTCCAGGCACTGTTCCTGAAGGGGTTCCAAGGATGCCTGTACTGAGATTATTGTCCTAAAATTATTAGACTGCTATAAATCTATCACATTGCCTGGGTTGGAAGTAAAATACTTTGCAAGTTATACATTATGATAAAATTTGTAAAAATGATCATAATATATCACAGGATAGTCACCAAGGACAGATATTAGGATTCATATGTCACTTACAAAGAAAGTTCCTTCAAGTTTTAATGGCCACAGAATCAACATATAAAGAGTATGAAGGTCACAGTTCTGTAATTCATCATAGAAGTGGCATTTTCCTTGACCATTTTTTAATAAAATTTTAAACCCCAAATCCCTGTCCTTTCCCCCTACTTTCCTTTGTAGCACTTCTCACCATACAATAAATTATATCTTTTCCTTACTTTGTTTACAATTCTCAAGACCTTCCCTAAAGAAAACTGCATGAAGTCACAACTTCTTTGTCCATTTTGCTCAGTCCCGTGAATGGAATGAATTAATGAATATCATAATACCAACTAGGTGTGAATTTTGTATTAAAATCATAGCAAGAGGCCAGTTTGGGCAAAGGGAGAAGACAGGCAATCAGGCAAAGAGAAGAGCAGAAGAGATAAATGAGGTGGTGACAGAGAAGAGTTGGTCCACCTACAGACTGCTCATGGATGTCTGGCCCTGGCCCTGTTCTCTTGAAGTCATTTCTTCTCATAACCTTGTTAGGCATCAATCCCAGAAAAAGGAGTTCTGTGCCCTGGAGGGAATTTCAGTGCATGTGGCCATTCATTTTCCCTTTATCACTCAGAATCACGTCATATAAGATGATGCCATGTTGGAATCCCCAAGAACGAAGGAAGCAAGGGTACATTAGTATTAACATGTTAACAAATATTAAGGTACTGAGAATCTACACTGTACCAACTTCTCCCCTTTCCTTTCCCCGAAACCTCCCACCAAACTGAATAGCATAACTGAGAAGCCCAATGAAATGGGCAACATCTAATCATTCTTCGTTGGAGTATGCTTGTTTGGACTCTTTCCACTGTGCAAATGTATTCACTGAATATTAAATTGAGTGTTTACTGGATTGTGCCATTCTTTCCTCTCTTTTGAGTTCCATTTTAAACGACCCAACAACTCTAACACAAATAAAACAAACACACAAAAAAATAAAACATCTGGTACCCTCAGGAAATTAAATGCTAAAATACTATGTTAATTCAACCAACAAGTAGGAACTTAGAATGTGAAGAAATAAAAAAAAAAAATCAAATTTATGCTCCCCACTGTCCCCATAGGAGCTAGGCTGCATATGTACATGTTATTAAGACATAAATATAAGGTAGCAGGCCTGGTCTAGAAAATTAAGCAGGCAGCTAGGAAATCAGTGCTGCCTTTGACTCAGATGTGACCATGATAAAATGTGGTCTCTGGTCCTGCCCTTTCCTCAAAGTCTCTCTTTTTTTTTTGTTTGTTTGTTTGTTTGTTTTGTTTGCAGGAGTATGTTTTCCTAAGTAATTGTGGAAGTTATAAACCTTTTTGTCCAATATTTTAACAATTAAAATTGTTTTCTTTGGTAATAAAACCACTTCCTAGGTGGTTACTTAAAATTTACATTCCTCCATTAGTGTAGTGTATGCATAGAAAACCTGCCTCTGAGAGTAAAATAATGGAACAGAAACAGATGAGAGATAACCCCTTGTACTTTACTACCAGAGATCAACAGATGTTTCCCCAAGTCTTTGTTCTCCTTTGGGTTCTTTCTGGAGTAAGAAGCCTAGCAGGGGTAAGGATGTGGGAACAGTTCGGGTGGCATCTGAATGGCTTCCAACCCTTCAGTATGTTTATTCACTGCCACACATCTATGTCCTCCTCCTTGCCTCTTCAGCTTACCTTGAACAAGAGCTAGAAATCCTCCTCTGAATGAAATGTACTCATCATAGCAAGCTATGGGTTCAGTTGTGTCCCCCTCAAATTCATAAATGAATTCCTAACTCTGACTACCTCAGACTGTGACACTATTTAGAGGCAGAGGCATTACAGAGGTAATAATGTTAAAATGAGGTCATCAGGCCCAAATCCATCATGACTGGTGTCCTTACAAGAAGGGGAATTCCGGATAGAGACATGAATGCAAGGAGGTCCCTAAGGGAGGTTGGTGGTACTTTTTCACAGTGGCCCTAGCTAACTGTGTAGCTCCCCTTCACTTTACATATCCCCGCCTCTCATGAAAATTCAAACCCTCTCGTCTAGGCCACATTGTCTCCCTAACTGGATATACTTAATCTCCTTTCTTGTCTCTCACCAATTTCCCCCTGCATTCTAGAAATCTTGATATTGCAAAGTCTATTCCTATGGGATGATATCAAGGGTTAAGACACATAGGGTTGCTCTACCTGCCCTTCTCCTGTCTCTGCCTGGTATGATCTCACACATCTCTCAGGATCTCAATCAAATGCCATCCTTCTGAAGAACAGCCAGGCTATCGTGGACTCAGACATCAGAAACATAATGTTGGAAGAAAGAAGTAAGATGTAGGATGGGTGCAAAGAGCATTGGACTACGTAAGTAAACTGAAGAAGTCACAAGACAGCAAATGCTGGGTTTCCCTACATGTGTGCATATGTATAAAACACACATTTGAAAAATCTGAAGAATCTGTACCTAACTCAAAAGAATGATCTGCTTTGGAAGAAGAGGATCTGAACGAAAGGAAGGCACATGAGGAAGTTTCTAGCTATACATATATTTTAGAGCAGAAAAATATATCTATATGTTATTTTTGTAATTCAGAAAAGACTGAAGGAAGTAGACCAAATTATTAACAGTGGTTCATTCTGAGTTATGGGCCAAGATATGAATCAACCAAAGTGCCCAGCAACAGATGCATGGGTAAAGAAAATGTACAGATTCAGAGTTGAATACTATTCAGCCATGAAAAGGAATTAAGTCCTGTAATTTTCAGCAAGTTGGATGGAATGGGAGAAAGTTATAAGTCATATAAGCCAGCACAGAAAGACAAATACTATATGCTTTATTTAGATATTGAAGCTAAAAATGTTGGTTTCATAAAAGTAGAAATTAGAATACAGGTCACCAGAGGCTAGGAAGGGAGGATGGAACACAGGTTGAAAAACAGGCACTAAAATACAACTGGACAGAAGGAATAAGTTCTGGTGTTCGTAGTACAGTAAAGTGATGATAGTTTATGAAAATACATTACCAATTTCTAAATAACTCAAAGAAAGGAGTTTGAAGGTTTCCAACACAAAGAAATGCTAATGACCCCAATTTGATCATTACACATTCTATATGTGCATCAAATTACCAAATTATAACTGATAAATATGCACATTATGGGTCAATTAAAAACTTCAAAAAAAGGAAACCCTTCTCTGCCCCAATGTTATGAAGATTTTTTATGATAATTAAACTTCAAATATCATTTTTCATAAGGAGAAACAAAAATAGTAGAATTGTGGGTCCCTGTCCCTGAAGCAGGAGTAGGAGATACAGGGAGATTTAGGGAACTGACTGGAGACTAAGAAACAGTTTTAGGTACATGGCCAGCTGGAGACAGCACCTTTTTTCAGTGTCCCTGTTGTTATTCTTGGCAAGCATTCCACAAGACACTCTTTTTGAGAAGTTGGGTACGACCTCTTTCAACCCTGGAAACTGAAGTGGTTCCCTGGATACTTGTGTCTTTTCCAGTTAATGGAAAGGCATTGGTAGCAGACTGCCCTCTTAAACCAGATTTTTATTAAGACATCACATCTCCTTCCCTGCTGGCACTGTGCTGCTATGGAACATTCTACAAAAAAGAAGACCGGGGTTCCGTCCATGACCATGCTACTATCTCCGTATTTGATGATGTAAATCTCTTCCAGATAAAAACAACCCATGATTATGGAAAATTGATTTAAATAGGTTAAGATGGCTCATGAGCTTATATAAATACAAGCAATTTTCCTTTAATCCATTAGGAATTAACACACCAATGATCACAATATTTGTACAGTGATATGGACTTCTTCACCCACCTTGGTTTTTATGAATATATAGATACACAAATACAAGAAACATGTGAACCAAGATAAATAATAACATGTACATTCTTGAATTTTCGTGAATAAAATTTAAGTGATAGTTTTCTTAGAACAATATTTTCATTTTGTTCAAGTCAAAAGACAAAAAGGACCTACTAATCCAGGACATTAAACTGTTTTATTTGGTTCTTTCCTGTTATGATTTTAGGAGTCATCCCTCTGTCGTAACACAAACAGGTTGCTAAACCCTAAACAGTTTCCCACTCTTTATTTTTTTCCTCCTCTTTTCATCTTCTGGTTGTATTAAAAAAATGGCATAACCTTGCTTGTGACACATCACTTTGTCACCATGGAAATGCCTGTGATGATGTGGCAAAATATCCCTCAAACAATATTTCCTATGGTTTCTGAAGTACAAAAAAGTTTTGTTAATAGAAAAGGGAGAATAATTGTCAAGTGATTGTTTGCTTAGCCCTTTTACCTCTAAAGGATAACTGCATTTGGGCACCTTTCCTTTCAAGAATGCTTAAATTCTGAACAAAAGAATTCAGTGTTTGGAGGCTGGGAGATTAATTTGTCATTCAAACCAAAATCTATTCAGCAGAGACAAATCATATGCAAATTCACATCTTTCGTCCAATGCACCAACAGTTTGCTTCCTCATTTATCACAAAATATAAGGATGAACTCTGTTAAAATTCACCTAAATTATCACTCAGTACTCCCCACCTTTCTCAAAATTTGGTACTATACAAATTATGACCCTTAAGGGAGTAATTTCAGGTTGTTCATCTAAGAATTATTGCTGCCAATTGCTATTATGGTAAAACCAATTTTCCCTGCAAGAATTCACAAAACCCAGAGACTTGGGGTTTTGTTTTGTGTTTTATATTTTTCTCTTGCATGGAAAAAAAATTTTAATAGAGACCAAGAAATAAAACACATAAGTGTTACAAACCCTTTGATTACTTTAATTACACTTAAAAGGAAAACAAGACCCCTCTCTTGGTAACAGAGGTATGAATAATTAACAGGGAAAAGGAAGGAAGATAGAAAAAACTATAAACCATTGTCAGCTGATCTCCATGACCACCAGGCAAGCATGTGGTACCCTGAGAAAAATTAGTCACCATGGCAATTTCACCCCCAACCCTAAAAAGAAAACCTCCTCCCTCTCTTGTGTCCCTGGTCTTATAACTCACTGTGAAGTTGTTTTTAAATGTATTAATTCCATTCTAGGGGGCTGAGTCAATACAGAAGAAATTCCTGGCAACTTTGTCATTATGCTGTATTTGGGGCAAAAATTAATTGTGAATGTTCAGTCTTAAGGGCAGTCACTGAGAAAGCCTTGTAAATGTTTTAATTACAATTTCCCTCACTGAATTGAACCCATTGAGCATAATGAAAGAAAGAAGGGGTGTAGGTGTGCAGGCAGGAACAAGCCCAGAAGGGAACTGGCCAGAGACTTCAGCCTGGCCCCTGCAGGAATGAGCTGCTTGCTGCTCCAAGCAATGGAATTCTTTGCACGTAATTAATTCCAGTGATCAACAGCCTGCTTTGTTTTTTCAGGTAATGGTGAAGTACTGCTCCTGATGGGGACCCCTTGAAGACACCAAATAGCCGGTGGCTAAATCAAGCAATTTAAAAATTATGGACATTTTGCTAAATAAATGAGCATGCTTCAGTAGTGACAAAGAGGATTTCCAAACAGTTCCCTACTTATTTATTTGCTTGTGTGTTTCACCTCAGGACAGAGAATGCCCAGAGAATGGATCTGGAGTCTCTGGGTGAGGTGTGATAGATTAACTATGGCAAAATGAAACAACAGCAATTACTCTTTCTGCCCACTCTGGCACCAGGCATGCTGAGCCGGTGCATGGATATGGGGGATGGGGCCCTCCTCATCCTTCTCCTAAGGTGATACAGGGAGATGGGACAAGGACACAGAAAACTCATGGGCAACCCAGTTCATTTAGTAAAAAGAGAAGGAGTAATTCTTGGTGACATCAGTCTTGTCATGGGAGTTGGAGGTCCTCAAGAAGGCAGGCTGAGCCAGCTCCTACAATGCTAGATCATTCTTCAGGTGACATCACCATTGCCTGGCTTTACACTGCAGCAAGAATAGGCCCCCTTGCACATCTTACCTGGAACCTTGTTCACTATGCTCCAACCATGGTTCACACGCTTTTCTCTGTGACCGTGATTCTCATTCCTCCCTTCCCCAGTTGACTCTACCCATCCCTAGTATCTCCGGCCACAGTCACTTCCTGACCTTCAAGATTCGGACACACCTCTGGATGGGCAACATCAATACATGAGTACTACTTTCTTATATTCATTATTGCTGAAGTGTACATTTGTTTAGTATGTGTGTCTCTCTACAACAGATGCTCCAGGTGCACAAAGATGATAGCTCTTATTGTGCACAGTCATTTCTCCAGTGCTTATCACATCGGAGAGGCTTAATAAATTCTTATTAAATGAATGAATAAATTAGGAAATTCCTCCAGACTGTGGACCACTTGTAAATTTCTGGTTTCAAAAGGAGAGCTAACTCCATATGTGAGCCTTGAGGTATAAGCCTGAGTATCTGTCATGAATTATTGTAACCCGATGATGGAAATCGGTACAGAGACAAGGCCACAGCATGTCACAAAACGTGACATATGATCACTGATGCATGGTGAGCACTGACTTTACCCCTGGTTCTCTGTGAATGGTTACAGCTATGTCCTTGATCCTATTTTAGTAGAGGGATTCTATAAGTAACTGTAATGCAACCTACCCATAGAGATATGGGGAAAGTGTAGAGGAGGTTGGGGCTAAAAGAAGGAATAATTTTCATCCTATTTCAATCTGAGTTATGAGTAAGAACTCAAAACTCTAGTTTTACAAGAAGCAGGGCACAGAGAGGTTAAAAAAAAAATGTACCCTTATGAAATTAATATTTAGTTGAGCCAGAAATCAAAAGTGGATTTTTCAAATGTGGAAACTCCTTTTGGTGGTGGAATTCCTTAGTACTTTATGCCAAAAGGAACCTAAAGTCCTTTGCCTACACATGCAAAGCAAAAGAGATTTTACCACCCATCAGTCACTGGAATAGAGCTGAAGAATGAAATCTGACATCTTGACATTGGGTTAATTTCCACCCAGATTTAAGGAGCATGTATTATGGGACAGGGACTATGCTAAAGGAGAGTTGTATCCTTAAAAGATGCAGCACTTACCCTCAATGAATGCTCAGGAAAAGATGGTCCACTAGGGAAAGAGGCTTAAATGCAACAAAATCAAAGTTCTTATGGACATTGCCTGCTGTTAAATCTCTTGCTCTCATTTCAAGGCTATTTGGCTTTTGTTCTTGAGATCTCACTGAAGATTCTCTCCTCCAATAGAACCTCAGTTGGGACTTTGATCTACCTCAGAAGTACTCTGACAGTACTAAAGTCCTGGCAAGAACTCAAACCCCCTGGTTCCACAGAGTCTGGGGCATATTTCAAATGTGCTGCTTACTGCATTTAGCTGTCTCAACAGCAAGGGCGCTGGTCTCCAGGGTGAAATTTTTGTGTTCATTGAAGAAAAAAACCCATTGACCTTTAGTTTCCCAAAACTCACAAGCCAGAGCCAAAGGAAAATAAAACAGGTTTACTGGTATCTGTATGGAAATTGGGAAGTGAACAAAAGTGATTTTGAATCTGAGACATGGGATTTAGAATAAGGGAACACCTTGTGTTGAGTGTCTGTCTCAGGACTGCTAACTAACCTCATTTTTTAAATTTCTCTTCCCCATCCTATCACCTACTGTCCAGCTCAAATTACAAAACTGGCAACATTGAATGAAAAATTGAATTGTCTTGTGACTTGAGTCAGAAAGGCCAAAAAGAAGACTTCAGGGTGAAGCTCCTTGAAGCTACCATAAAATGAGAACAAATAACTGGAGACCCTATTTGGACCCACAGAGAAGCAGAACAAGTATCCACAAGAGACTTCATCTGAACAAGGATAGCTTTACTATCAGAGACCTTTGCTGGTCTGATCTACTAGGAGTAAAATGAGTGGATGGAAGATGGTGCTATCACAGGACCTGAGGCATGCAAGTGAGAAACTAGAAAGGCCACCTTAGAAGATTCCCTAAGGCCAACCTTGGGAGATGCACTGTGGGGTATCCAGGGCTGCCTCTTATACACCTTAACAAATAGGACAATAGAACCAATCCTGCCTGTTTCCTCATATCTAGAATCAGTGAATCTTAGAATTAGAAGGCACATCAGAGGTCCTTCCAGTTCAAGTCCCACCTAGTGCAAGCCTTCCTCATCCCAAGAGCAATTAAAAAAAAAAAAAAGAAAGAAAGAAAAGAAAAAAAAAAAAAAAAAGAAAAACGTTGTCCCAGGGACTTCCTCTTTGCTCTCAGCAACTCAATCTTCTCCTGACTCCTTCAGCTTCCCTCTGGAGCCTGTGTTCCATGTTCATTTCTCCATTTACATGTTGCTCAAACATTTTTCTGCTGAGTGTAGCTTGGCATTCTCTGGTGTTGGGACTACACAGGCCCCTGTTCTCACTTCCTCTCCCTGGCCTCCCTGGTCCTGCTGGAGAGATGCCCACAGCTGTGTTGATCATCACTACATAATGGTTCCCAGCCTCGATTTGAACCTTGGCGATCCTCTCCTTTGCCCTCATGTTCCCTGCAGTAATTGTTCTGAACTTGCTTCTAGGTTTTCCTTATACACCCCTCTCTACTAAACCCTTCCCTCATATGCAACTTCAGGGAAAATGTGCATTCATCAGCCATAAACTCCCTCAATTTCCTCTCTGCTACCTCCAAAGATTCATATTTTTACCTGTCTAAAAAGAAAAAAAAAAACTTCTCAATTGTTCTAATTCTGGCCTCTCCATTTGTTGTCTCACTCCATACCTTGCTTCATCAATTATCACTCTCCTCATTTCAACCTATTGTCATTTCTACTCCACTAGAAACAAAAGTGAAACCTTTCTTTAACCTTGCCATCTCCTTTGACTATAACTTCCTGTCTGTATCCCTTCACTTGCTAAACTCACCAAAAGAGCAGTCCACAGTGACTCCATTTGCTGCTCAAGGCATAGCAACCTGGATTCTTGCCACCTTTTTTTCTTGGAGTTCCCTCTCAAAGGTCACCAGAGGCCTCTACATTTTAAACCCAATGGACTTGCCATTATCCATCTGTATAAAATATCAAAATTGCTATTTCTCCCCAAAGCTCTCTCCTTGCTTGGGTTTGATGACACGGTCCCTGACTCATCCTAAAACCTGCTGTCCTCAGTCATCTTCCTCACTCATCAAAGTGCTGTGACTCAGGCTTCTACCTTTGCTTCCTGTTCCCCACAACAGTTCCTAAATCATTATGTTTGCAGTATCATTTTGAACACTAGGATATGGATAGCGCATTTGTAGGGATGAAGAGGCTAAGGATAACACAAAAGAAAGCCATGTTAATTACAACAGGGGCACTACTACAGTAAGACAAAGTGCTGATGTCTAAGCACACAGCCACGGTTATCATTGTATAACCTCGATTGCTCTTTGTACACACGTGAATCTTATTTGGTTCCAGATTAATATCAGGTTTCTATCTTTCATCGCCTTTTGTGCCTTGCTTGGTAATGTGCTATAAGACTTCTTCAAATATCCCTGCAGCAGCTTCAATCCTCAGGTGCAGAAAAAGAAAAGGTTATGTGTCAAATAAAATTTAGTTGCCCAATTGAGAAAGATTAACCAGCATATACATACCAGTGTTATACTCTCTAGGAAAAATCTTATTCATACCCATACCTTCAACAATCATTATAAGATATAAGGCAACCTGACCAGCTTTGGGCCATCATTGGATCAAAGATATATTGTATGAAAAAATTAATTAGAAACATAACATAAGCCACTCATGGTGGCACACGCCTGTAATCCCAGCAGCTCCAGATGTTGAGGCAGGAGAAATGTGAGTTCAAAGCCAGGCACAGCAACATAGCGAGGCCCTGAGCAACTTAGCAAGACCCTATCTCAAATAAAAAGACCTGGGGATGTGTGGCTCAGTGGTTAAGTGCCCCTGGATTCAATAACTGGTATAAAAATTAAAATAAAATAAAACAAGCATTCAACTTTTTGTTTACATTTAGAACTTGTGGAGACCTGGGAACACAGGACTAGCCCTCACATGGCAACAATAAACTGGAGAACAACTACAGCGGTGTCACTTGGAAAGAGCACTTGCTTTTCAACTTTCCATTGGATGTTGTCCCTGATGGCATTATGCCTTGTGCATTTTGCATGTTTGTATTGCCTATTTATCCTTTGCAGACATTTGCTTTTATGGCCTTGCTTATGCTGAAAACTCCCCAATACATTTCTGCAGCCCTGTTTTCTGAGCTCTAGACACAGTTCCAAAGGTGCCTGGCAACTCCACCTAAATGTCCTCCAAACACCATAGAACTTCTTCCTCTAACCAACCTCTTACAGTTTCTAGCATCACAATTAAGAAGTCCCCTGGGACCCAGGTATAATTAATTTCTATAATCCCTGGCTCATATTGATAATATATATTTCACTGATCTTAGCTGTTAAGAGTCTTTTACATTGTTACTCAGTCTACAGCATATGCAGATCATTTAGAAAATGTATCTTGAATTAAAATACTTGGGTACATTCAGTGATGGGTGGTAACTATATGTTTTTAGTTTTCAATCTTATTGCATTGAAGCTAAAATAAGTCTCCCTGTGACTTTCTCCCATTAGTCCTTACTATGTCCTCTGAAAATACACAGAATAAATCACCCCTCTCTTCCACATGACAGCCCTCCAATACTTCTGTAACTGCTAGTCATCCCTACATATCCTTGCTTCCAGTTGTCTGCTATACAAAATATTTTCACATGTGCTCTGCTAGCTATTCCTACTGCCACATTAAGATTGCCATCATTTCCTAGCCAGAAAAACCTCCCAAACTCTCCCTCACCACCCACACTACTGTCCATATTGAAGTTCAGTGGACTTACACGACACTGCTGCTTTAAACAATTCACTTCTTCAGTATCTACACAATAAGTTACAAACTCCTTAACATTTCAAGGTACTTCCTGACTTAGTCTTTGCTCACATCCCCAGTACTGTCTTTCTGTTCCCTGTTTTGTGCACTATTCTTTAGTGACTCTATCTAAAAGATCTGTAAATCTCCAAAGTTGCCTCTCTGAGTCCTTGTACATGTTCATTGAGTCTAAAATGCCCTCAATCCCAGGCCACATCTCCTTGCCTAAAATCAATTTATCCAGGACCCGGTTATTATTTCTCGGCTAGGTATGATGGTCTTTACAGGTATTCTCACAGCATTCTTTATTTTTTTTTTCTGTAGATAAGAATGTTAATGCATTTATATTGACTGCTTTATCTCTCCCAATGAACTGTGTGATTTTTCAAGTCTGTCATATGGTATGTGAGAAATGTGCATAAGTTCAATTCAATCACCTTGGATGTTTTTCTATGACCTTTTTAATTTGCCAGTGTTTCTCTTAAAGCATATTGTACAGATCCTAACACAATTCTCCCTCTGTGATTAGACCTCTGCAGGGCATGATGAGGCAATTATATCACTTGCCCCAGTCTCCACAAGCCAAGATTGCTTTAACTTCCATTCCTTGGTCTGTACAGCAGGAGTAATATTATCCTCCTTTAAAGCTGTGAGGACTGAACAAGATAATGCACATGGCAAACAGTAGATGTTCAATGAATAGCAATTATTATAGTGGGGTACAGCATGACCATGATCCACCTGTCTTGGAATCTCATTTAAAAGTTATCTTGTTATGAATAAAAGGGAAGGTGAAAGGATAATAAAATTCTATTTTGGTGGAATGGAAACAGAGGCAACTAATAGCCAAGCTGTCTGTAGAGGTCCTGAAGGAATAAAAACAGAAGGAGCCCAGAGAAAGTCACAGCAGTGGGCATCCGGTAGTGGAATCCCACATCCCAAGGCAACATGGGGCATACAGGGCTACTTATCAGAGACATCTGCAGCTTACCAGTCATCACTGTTATTTACATACAACATTCACTTCAGTTGAACCCTGTTGCTCACAAAAGGTAATCAAGTTCACATCTGTTTAGACTTCTAGCAAATATTTTTTCCCTACTTCAATAGCCTTTAGAAGGTAGGAGACTCTTTCAGAAAGGGATTATTATTATTGTTTTTGTGGCAGCCCAAACTGTTGCTGTCAGGTATCCATATGTAAGAAAATAAGAAGAAAAATACTGTCAAAAAGCCCACAGTGCCCAAAAGAAAACATGTAAGTGGCAATGACTCAACAGGCAAGTGGCCAGAATGAATTCTCCATGCTGTGCACAAAGAAGCCACACTCTGTCTTTCCAGTTGGGGTCAATTCTCAGCATTTCAAATGGCATGTTCTGACCAAGAGGTTTGCTAGATTCCTTGCACAGGGCTGAAGCCCTAAATAGGACAAATTGGTATGAAAAGTTTTTGCTTAAGTCAAAATGCTCTTGGAGGGAGAGCAAGCTGAGGAGATGGTCATCCAGGAAGCTTTTAGAATCTTACACCACATGCAACCTTACCATCAATCAAGACCAAGCCTCCTTTGTGTCTTGCCTGGACCACTATAAGAGTCACCAGTTCTTATGTCCTAATAGCAAGAATAATCTTTTTAAAAAATCTATATTGAATTAGGTAACATTTTTATTTAAAATCTTATAATGAATTTTCATTCCCAAATTTACATATGGACCTTGCATGATTTGCCTTACCTCACCCCACCCACACCTCACATTTCTCTTCACCGCTACCATAGCTGCTGGCCTTTTAACTGTTTAGAATTGTCCAAGACTCCATCCTTTAGGAACACTGTTAGTTTCCTTTTGCATCTCAAACACAAAAATGCACATATATGCAAAACATAAACCACACCGGATCACACACAATACTTACATACAACACACATACACGTATACTCCTTCCACCCAGAAGACTTTCTTATCTTTCAGGTTTCAACTCTAATTACCTTTCCTTTGAGAGTCACTTTCTGACCATCCAAGATAAAGTCAATAACCCCTTTTATTTAATGCATTATGGTATCATGACTAAAATCATGAACTCTGGAGACAGATAGACCTGTTTCAAAACCCAACTCTGTCACTTCCTACCTGTGTAACCTGAGAAAAGTGACCTTAAATAGCTATTCCTTGATTTCCTTATCTCTAAAAGGGGACACTAGTACTGTGTGGCCTATAGGATTGTTAGGAGTATTAAATGAGTTAATATTGCAGAGCCTTAAAATTAGTCCTCATAGGTGCTAGGTACTGGGTAAATGTCAGCTTTTATTCTCAATGAGTTTAGTTGCTTTTATTTCATATCTGCAACTAGATGCAATGCACATGAGTAACACCCTTGTTACTTTTCTTTGTCAATCATCCCCAGGGCCAGGGTGGGAAGAAGCAAATGGTGACAACAGGATGACTTATGAATTAATGAATGAATTTCATTAAACAGTTGATGACTGAAACGCAACAGAATCTGAACCTTAGCACTTCTTGAAAGAGCAGGATCCATCACATATTTCCCACTTTCTTTTACCACCCAGTACCCAAAGACCCACTGGCTATTATACATTTCTGAAAGGCAGATACATTCAGCAACAACAACAACAACAACAAAAAAAAAATGACACAGAGGGGGCGGGAGCCAAGGCAAGGACAGAAAGCTAGAGAACATCACAGTTATGGGCTTCAACAGACAACCTCTGATCCTTCATGGGCAATCTCTGAGAACCTCATCTTATCTAGGGATTTCTGCATGTTGATATGGGGAGTGGCATTTCTTGGGAAGAATTACTCACAAGATGACAGTCTATGAAACTAGACTATGGGACTACACATTTTCCTTTTTGCATCTTAAAGATAGAGAAGCCTTGTGCTGTCGGCAGGGAGAAAGTGCCCTTTGGGAGAAACAGGTATTGCTAATTCCAGGGATGTGGAAGCTTGGACTGAGCTCTCTGTCACAACCCCTCAGGATAAAGGCTTACACAGAATGTAGACTTATATCTTTAAAAGACAAAAATCAGTCTGGGACAACCATGATAGGATTTGAAGTCTTCACGTGGGATTCACAGTCTCAGATCTTCTAGGAAGCTGGCATTCTGAAAAATCAGCATTATTTTTTTTTTTTTGAGTTTCCCAACTCAAGGTTTATCTGAATTTTATCCTAGAAACCACTTCCTGTCCCTACAAATGGTCTGAATTCCTTAGAAAAACTTGCCATGATTTTGAAGTTCCAACAAAAGAATAGACCTAGTTTTGGATGAGTGGAATCCAAGTTTTCAATATGATTCAGAGTTACCAGTAGAACTGGAATAGAATAGGTATGTGGTAGCTACTTTTATCTTTGTTTAATTCAGTTTTCATAAACTTAAAAACTGTGCTTCTCAGAAGCAAGTTATCATGCTTTTATGAGGCATTAAAAATTAAGTAAATTAAAAACTGTGCTAAGTACAAATCAAAACAAAACCAATTTCAGGGGGGAAAAAAAAAAAAAAAGCTTTTCTTCTTCCAAACCCAAGATACCAATGTGGATGCTGACTCTGCTTGTCTGATGTACTTGTCCATCCCAAAGAAGGTAGGAGAAGTAATTCCTGGGTCAAGCTGAAAATCAATTCTCTAGCACTGTCTTATTTTCAGAACATGCAGTCCCCTACTCTCTTCCATATGTTGACATCTCCCCCAGGAAGGTGCCTCTATCTCTCCTAATTCTGCCTTTCCTGGAGAATTACTGATTTAAACCAAGAACATGTCAGGTCATGCTGACCAGGGAAACCTTGGAGAGAAGCCAGTTCTTTCTAAAATCTGTTCAATGCCAGTTCTATAAAACTGAAGGCAGTCTGTATCAAACCAGAGAGGCTTTCTAGCTCTGAAATAGCTAAGCAAAAATGTTTCTCCAATGAAACTTTATTTAGTGCTGACTCTGTTTTAGTATCTCATCAATTAAAACCAGAATGAGCAAATGTTATTTTATTACAATATTCCTGCAGTCCCCAGAGCCATTTTGACTGGGTTAATACTGTTTAAATCTATAAAACTATAGGTACATTCCTTTAACACTGTACTGCATGCCTCAGTTTTCTCATGTGTAACAGAGCAATGGTAACACACTTTCTTACTGGGTTTTCAAAATTCTAATGCAATAAACCAATCTGCATAGTGACAAGTGCCCACTTACTATCAACTGTTATTATGCACATTCATTAGCTACTCATATGATGTCATTGTTGAGATTTTTGCTCTTTTTCCATAGAGGAGGGAAGCCTTACCCGCTCCCCTACACAAAGAAAGCTGGTCAGTGTAGCTGCTGTGTGACTGCTAGAACCAGCAGCCTACATTCTGATTCTGGCTCTAACACTTGCTAACTGCATAATCAGAGGCAGGTATTTTAACCTTACTATATTTCAGTATCCACCATGATAAAATGAGAGCAAGGATAAGTACTCCCTTATAGAATGTTAAGAGGATTAAATGAATGAATTCATGTAAAACCCTTCAAGAATACTGGGCACAGAGTGCTCACTCTGTTATTGTCAGCTACCATGATCATAAGAGAATTGTCATTATATCCTTTATTCCACATGCCCAAGAGACACAATGCAGATGCATTCAAATGCTCCTGATATGGAAACCTAAGAGACTCCAAGGAATAAGGAAATTTATGTGGCTCTAGACCACAGTGGCAATGCTATGGCAATGGCTTAGGGCTTCAGGTCAGGAAATCTGGGAAAGAACAAGTTATGTGACCTTGGACAAGTGGCTTCATTGATCTGAGTTTCAATTAAGTCAATGATAAAATGACTAAGACACAAATGGCCCTGAAATTCTATGAATGAATGTGTAAATATTCTTTTGTCGATGCCCTTGTGGCCGTTTCAATGTGTGATGCATATGGCCAATCGGACTCTCATGTAGTCCACACACATGCCTGCTGGTCCCTTCTCACTGCAGACCCCTGTGCCACGTGCAACATAGCATGTTCCATAAGCAGGGACTGGGGTTTTACTCTGGCTTCACTGCTGTTCTGCCAATCTGAAACTAGGAAGAGGGAGGTATCAATTCATGGTTCAGTGTTTGTGTTGACAATGATTTGATGTGTGACTACAGAAGACTGTTTTAATTGGTGCCATCACCTCTTTCTTTCACAGGATGTTACCATTAACGATGATGTTAATGACTTAGAGTTTATAATGCACATGGAAAAATCTGAATGAAGAGTCCAACTGATGTGGCAAGGACCATCAATTCCATTCTGTAGGACATAACTCAGGATAAAACAGGGACAGGAAGTCCAAAGAGTAGAAGTCTAGATATGAAGGCGGATATAAGAGAATCTCTCTGGAGATGATTCATAATGGAATACTTAATGCACAGGAAATGGTACAGGCTTTTGAAAGATGCACACAATTAACTAAAGGGCTTTGTTTACTGTCAGGGTATTGCAACTTCTCTTTCTGTAGATGATCATCAGCTATCTATCCATCTAATAGAGGAAAAAGAGCCTAATGCATACCAACTTTCAGAGCAGAATAATTCAAAATTCTTTTTAAATTGTGGCACAATTTACATAAAAAAGAATGCTGATTATACACTTGGATGAATTTTAACAAATAAATATATTCCAGAAAACAACAGTCCCATCAGGATATAGAACATTTCTATCAACCCAGGAAGCTCCTTCATACCTGTTCCTGCCCAATATCTTTTATGGATAATTAATATTCTCATTTCTAATATTTAATTTTGCTTGGTCTTGAACTTTATATAAATACAATTATATGGTATGTACTCTTTTGTCTTTTCCCCTTACAAAACATACTGCTTCTTTTAGTTTTTTTATTTGTTCTTTTTTTTTTTTTTTTTTTTGGTGCTGGGGATCGAACTCAGGGCCTTGTGATTGCGAGGCAAGCACTCTACCAGCTGAGCTCTCTCCCCAGCCCTTATTTGTTCATTTTAATTGTACATGATAATAGAATGTATTTTGACATATTACACATACATGGAGTATAAATTCCCATTCTTGTATTTGTACATGATGTGGAGTTCCTCTGTTCATGTATTCATATATGAACATAGGAAAGTTATGTCTGATTCATTCTATCTTTCCTATTCCTGTCCCCACTCCCTTCCCTTTGTCTAATCCAATGAGCTTCTATTCTTCCCTCCCATGCCCTATTATGTGTTAACATCCACATATCAGAGAGAATATTTGGCCTTTGGTTTGTGGGGATTGGTTTATTTCCTCAGCATGATAGTCTTCAGTTCCATCCATTTTCTGGCAAATGCCACAATTTCATTCTTCTTTATAGCTAAATAATATTTATTTGTATATATACAACATTTTCTTTATCCATTCATCTGTTGAAGGGCACCTAGGTTGGATCTATAGCTTAACTATTGTGAATTGAGCTGCTATAGACATTGATGTGGCTGCATCACTATAATAAGCTGACTATAAGTTCTTTGGGTTTATGATGAGTGGGATAATTGAGTCAAACGGTGGTTCCATTCCAAGTTTTCTGAGAAATCCCCATACTGCTTTCCAGAGTGGTTGCATCAATTTGCAGTCCCATCAGCAATGTATGAGTGTGCCTTTTACCCTACATCCTCACTAACATTTATTATTACTTTTATTCTTGAAAATTGCCATTCTGACAGGAGTGAGATGAAATCTCAGTGTAGTTTTAATTTGCACAAAATATACCATTTTGAGATGCATATATATAGTTGTATTTATTCATACTTATTTCCTCTTATTGAATATTAGTATTCTATTGTAGCAGTATGTCATATTTTATCCACTCTTATTTGATGGACACTTGTCCTGTTCTCAGTTTGAGACTATTATAAAACCATTATGTATATTTTTTCATAAGTCTGCTTCTGTAAATGTTTCCATTTCTCTTAAACAAACACCTAAAAGTAAACTTGCTGGACCTTAGTCTGGATATTTGTTTAACTATATTAGAAGCTGCCAGTTTTCCAAAGTGGTTGTACCATCTTACACTTGAGCGCAAAGAATGAGAACCCCAGTAGTCTTGAAGTTCTACAACTTGTAATACTGTCAGCCTTTTAAATTTTAGCCATGTTAGAGGATTTGAAGTGATATCTCACTGGGATTTTAATATTTCCTTGACTACTACAGACAGGAAGCATTTTTTCATGAATCTGTTAGTCATTAACACATCTTCTTTTGTGAAGTGTTAATTTAAGTCTGTCCTCTTTTTCTTGCTATTGATTTAGAGGTAATTTTTTACATATTTTTATTTGTGGATCTCTTTCAGATATGCATTGAAAGCATTTTCTACTAGTCTCTGGCTAATCTTTTAATTTTATTAAAGATAAATTTCAATAAGTAGAAAATTTTAGTTTTGATCAAATTCGATCTACTGACATTTTCTTTTATGCTCAGTGCTTTTGTATTCTCTCCAAGAAATCATTATCTATCTCAAGGTTCCAAAGATATGTTCCTATATTTTTCCTAGAAGCCTTATACTCTTAGTTATTGCATTTAGGTTTATGATCCATCTCAAATTAGTTTTTGTCAAGGCTATAACTCAAAACTTTTATCTTAGGTCATGTCTGAACTACTTTAAGTATTCTAAGGGAATGGCTCCTTAGATATCTCACCAAAAGTAGGTTGTCAGTAATGACAACAGTGATATTTTTGGCTTTTGTTTGTTTTGTTCTGGTCTGTTCTGTTTTAGGAGGGCCACTTGATTGTTCAGCTTGCTATTCTCTAAATACAAATGGATAAGTTAAAATCTACGCCATCATAGTAGGAACTCTTATTAAGCGCCAGGGATTCTCCTAAGTGTTTTACAAGTACTAACTCATTTAATCCTCAAAATCCAGAAAACTGAGGCCTAGAGAAACTAAATCATTGGTCACACAACCAGGAAGCAGTTGAACTAGGATTCAAACATGCAAAAATGAACTGTAGAGCTCACAGAAATAGTGACCATACATTGCTCAATTATATCAAACTTAATTGTAAACAACCTGGTTCAAGGTAGAACAGGATTAAAATTTTTGATCAACTCATGTTTCTGATATTGTACTAGGTGTTTTTATGTTATCTCTAATAATCTTCAAAAATACCCTCATAAGTGCACATTAGCCGTGAAGAGGATATTTATCCTCATAAAGTTAAGCAGCTTGGCCCAAACCACTCAATCAACAGTTGAGCTGAGAGTTAATCCCGGGTCGTCTGATTCAAACCCCAAGTATTTTCCACAAGTCACGTATCATTGGATGTGTATAGAGAGGGATTTGATGGAGGACCAAAAGTCAGTTTAGGTACATGCACACCCAGCACATTTCCTTACCAGCACATTTCATTACAGCTATCAGATCAGGGGAATGGGCCCGAAGGTCAAGATCCTTGAGGTAAGCATGCTCACTTCTGGCTGACTTCAACTTTTAGGTCCTGCTGATGGAAGATATTGGCTCCTTCCAAATCTTATGTACGTATTCAGATTGCTTCTTCTACATTTGTCCTTTAATAGGGACCATGGTAGATCTTGACAGCTTACTTCAAACCTAAAGCACAGATTGTGGCTACTACTGTCGGATCCACAAAGAAAATGAAGGAAAGAGAAGGGAGCTTCCAAAAATGTAGGAAGTGCTACATTGATATTGTGTTGCTTCATTGCCTAAACCTATATCAGTGGTAGAAACAGTTTGACATGTTATAAGTATTGTATTAACTTGGAGTTAAACAACAAAAGGACCAGCTGTTTCATGCATTGCTGGGTTGAGATCCCTCAATGGTAGCAGGGATCTAAAGAAAACATGGAAGACCATTTATCATTTATTATTTATTTAATAATAAGTATCACTTATTATTTTAAAAGTGCTCCTATTCAGGGAAGGAGACTAAACCCAATAATAAGTGTATATCTCTAGTGTTATGGTTTGGATGTGAGGTGCCCCCCACAAGCCCATGTATGTGACAATGCAAGAAAGTTTAGGAGATGAATGATCGGCTTATGAGAACCTTCACCCAACCAATGAATTAATCCCCTGATAGGGATTAACTGGGTTGTAACTAAAGACAGTTAGGGTGTGGCTAGAGGAGGTGGGTCACTGGGGCATGGGCTTTGGCGTATATATTTGGTATCTGCCAAGTGAAGCTCTCCTTCTTTCTCTCTGCTTCCTGATCATCATGTCAGCTGCTTCCCTACACCACACTCATCCACCATGAGGTTCAGCCTCACCTCTAGCCCCAAGGAATGGAGCTGTCTATATACTCAGACCTCTGAAACTGTGAGCCCTCAAATAAACTTTTCCTCCACTCAAATTGTTCTCTGCCAGGTCTTTTACTCACAGCAGGGAAAAAGCTGATTAAAACACTCGAGTTTCCAGAGTTTGTAATATTTCATGGGCATAAAGGAAATTAGTTTTTCCCCAAACCAACTAGCTACATTACTGCTATCTACCTAGTAAAAGTTAGGTAGATCCTCTGTTAAAGCTGACAAATGCCACTCCAAGAGAAACAAAGGATGAGTGAAGAAGGAAGTAGGAGGGAAAAGCAAGTTCTGAAACACTTTATCAATTCACTATCCAAAATGTGCTTGAAAGACTAGCACCATCAGCAGCAGCATCACCAGGGAATTTGTTTAAAAGCAAGTGCAAACACTCAGGACTGAGGGTGTAGCTCAGTGGCAGAGTGTTTGCTTAGCATGCATGAAGCCCTGGGTTTGATCCCCACCACTGCGAAATGAATGAATGAGTGAGTAAATATATAAATATATCAAACTTTCAGACCTCAACCCGATCACCTGAATTATAAGCTGAACAAAATCATACAATGATTCCCATGCACTGTGGGATTTCAGAAGCACTGGCTAATAACATAGACACTAAGAAGAAACTACAGGTTTAAAAGGCATGAAAGGTGCAAGTTCAGTTCCCAAACACTTCTTGTAGAAGACTTGCAGAGCACCTTCATAACTCTCTGACTATCCATAAATAGGAGTAGCCGTCACCAATTCACATGGATTATGGGAAAAATAAATTCCTGATCCCTAAGGATCTGAGTTGGAGTTATTGCAAACTGCAAGCCACACCACCAGAGGACATCCACAGGAATCCTTGGAGCTGGGCAGTTTAGGGGAAGCCCTTGCCTGGGGCTGAGTCACCTGCAGCAGCCCTTACTTGTCATCATGGTGGGGCATGATTCATGGGGCTCCTGCAAGGCGGGCTTATTCTTTACAGCCCCATCAAGCTGTCGCACCTCTGGCAAACAGGAAGGTGCAGTGCTGGGGAATGCGATTGGCCCTCTCTGTTTATGGCCTGTTCTTGGTCATAAATTTGGAGCAGTAGGGTAGAGTGATCGGTGGTTGTTGAGAACCTGAATGGGGAGCAGGAGGAGGTGAAGACGGAGGGGTGTGGGCGATATCAGGAAAAGGGAACACTAAGCTGGTGCTCCCTCAAGGTCACTTTGCTTCTGCAGCAAACAAAAAAACAAAAAAGGATTTTTCTCATCTTTCATATTCTGTGCCATTGTAGACACAGATTTGAAGTTCCAGCCAAAAGGGTTTGTTTTCTTTTTGAAGATACCATGATGTCCATGACAAGGTCTAAGCAATGCAGCAAAGGAATTTTCCGATTGGTGCCGAGGCTGCAAATCAGGAAAATGATCTGTATTTCATTGGATGGTGATTCTGGGAGTAAAAATCTTGAGAAAAAGCTAGGAATAGCAATAGTAAAATCAGGATAAACAAGAGGGCTAATGAGAATGGCCAGGATTTATCCAAAGGTAGCATGTAGAACCAGACAGCTCTTGGACTGGGTAGGGGGGATGTGTGAGAGGGTGTGTGTGTATGTGTGTGTCTGTGTGTCTGTGTATGTGCACACATGTTCTTTGTGAGTCTATTTCTAGAGATTTTTAAAAAAGTGGAAAATATTTGGTTAAAAAATTAACGACAGCAAGTTAATTAATTTTTTAAAATATTAAAATCAATAATGATAACTGCCAACTAACACTATGGAACACTCTACATGTGCTGTGAGCTTTCACTACTTTATCTCTTGTCATCTTCACACAACAGCATGAACAAGATACAGTCACCAAGTCACAAAGTAAAGGGGACATGGGACTGTGCTGTTCTTTTCACTTGGCCAAGGCTACACAGTCTGTTGGTAAAAAATTTCTAACTCAACATCAGCAAATATTGGCTCAAAAATTATGTATAGAACTAGTGCCTTCTTCAACTTCCTATTTCACATTTGGAGACCAGCAGCCACTAAAAGATTAAAATGCAATATGTCTTGTCAAAACAAATCAGAGATTTGTGTTGGAAGTCTCCTAAAAAATGTGACCATAATCAGAAGGAAGGAGAACAAATAAGCGGTCTTATTTCAAAAAGTATAAAACCTAAGTCAGTGGCCCTCACCTGTTGTGATTTTGCCCACAAGAAGACATTTGGTAATGTTTGGAGATAGTTTAGTTATCCCAACTGGGAAAATGTTCTGTTGGTATCTGGTGGGGAGAGTCCAGCAGCATCCTACAATGTAAGGGCCAGTCCTTACAATGAAGAACCAGTCCACGTGGCAACAGTGTCAAGCTTGAACAGACCTGAGAGCAGATTTCATGCTGCATTCAGAAATGAACATAAAATTTTCGCTGATATGCAATGTTTCTCTCAACAATACTCTGTCATCCTATCACACAACAAAATGGCCCTCAGACTGACACTTTGTAGAAACAGAAACCTGGTGAGTCAGCCCATGCCAGTGCACACACAAAGCCCCACTGTCCACACTTCTGTCCCTGCAGGAAAGCAGCCTGCTTTAACCTCATAGGAGAGGAGCCTGCTTAAGACTAACACATCAGCAGCTGCCCCAGACCACAAGCCCCAAGGTGATATGAGCCAAATGAACTCTATGGTGAAACAATCCTCAGAAATAAAAGGCTTGGGGAAACTGGGTGAGTGTGTACTTTCAAATTTTCCAGTTTTTTTTTCACCAAGGATCACAGAATAAACAGACCTCATGCAAGCAGTTTGTCAACCTTTAAAATCCTTGATCCTAATGCATATCAACCCATATCCTTCTAACCTCCAGGCTGATGTCACAGGCTTGCTTGCTCTCAAATCCACTGGTCACTCCCTGTATCTAAAACAGATTTTTGTCCAGGATTATAAGCAAGTGGCACTGAAGGCAGCAAAATGATGAACCGGAAAGTCACTAGTGAAAAGGGAACCCAGAGGGTAGTTCAGGTGCTTACTACCCAATTCACTCGGAAGGGTTTTGACAGAATTCAATATCTGTATGATAATTCCCACTATTTCACTTTCTTTAATTCCCATTTCAGTGTCTGGCTACTTGATTTAATAAAGGATTATTCTAAAAAAAGGAATTCTTGATTAACAGTTTTAAGAGATGGAGAAAAATGAAATGGTGTTGTTTGTGCTATGAGTTCGGAAGCTTTATTGGGCAGCTCACTGAATGGAAATAAAAAATTTCTGACTTTGGCCTGTCATTCTATTGCATTGATAATTAAGTAAAATCTTACCAAAAGAGAAAAATTTCCTCTGCTGCATTTTGAATCCTTTGTATTTTGCCCCCTTTCTACAACAACAGGACAAAATGTTCCAGGAGAATTTGCAATAGTCCAGATGACAGAACTATACTATTCAAGCCAGCAAGTTTAACTCTCCCAGCACAAGTGCATACTCACCATTCTCCACTATTATAATTTTCAAGCTAACATTAAGAATTGAATGGAAGGAAAAGTTTCTCTGAAGATAATCTTATATTTCAAAATTAGCCCTTAATACTACATATTCCCGTCCTACTTATTAAGTATACTTGCTACATGTTGTAAAAGAAAAATGCATTAGAAAATGCCCCAACCAGGCCAAAGTAATCTGCCAGACAGAGTCTGAACTAAAAAATAAGCATAAAATTCAAATCCAGTTCCATCCTCCACAAGTCATGTGACCCCAGGCAGACTCTATAGCTAGCCTTCTTCTCTGAAATGAAGCTAATAGGAGGACCATGTGTTAAAACTTCATCCAGTGGTATTGTGGGTGGTATCCAACTAGAATTTCAGAGTTTTTGCCCCTCACAAGATGCCTCTTCCTGAATCTGAAACAAGCTCATGTACTGTTACTGCTTAATGGAGAAAAACCCTCAAAGAAGGCTTACAAGTTTGCATGTAGGTATTCTCGAGATGAGATGCAATAGTCAGGGAGCTGTGTGCATACAAGGAATACTGAAAGGCCCCCAACACAACTGTTTTCAGGTCAAATAAAGAACCACAACACCCAGAGGAGTGGAATGTATTGTCAGACAGAAGAGAAGCCACTTCCCCTTTTGCCGCTATATCCTACCCGATTTCTTTGATTTCTTCTTGCTATGCCAATCTTTCTCCACTTTCTGTCTCCTTGTTCCCTCTTCCCCTTTGCTCTCCTCTCCAGGCTTTCCTCACATTTTCTAGTTGCTAGTTCACTGTTCAAATGTCCCCTCCCCTCTCGTTCTTCTCCTTAAGCAGGTATTTGCTAAGTGACACCACAATTCACAGTGACAAGCCATAGGACATTAGGCGAACTGGCTAACCCCAGCATCATTAGTTGATTCTTAGAGATCTTTGTATTAGAATTATGACTTGCGGTAGCACCTTTGCCTTGTGAAATGATTAAGTGGCTGGCTTTTCTTTTCACATTACTTCCATTATAATACTTTACAAGGCACCTTTCTGCTTAAGCATAATGTTCTAGAAAGGAGATCTTTACTTTCCTCATGGAAACCTCACAAAGAGGTTATGTTAACATTCAGGTATCTTTATAATAATAATAATTTTAAGGACAAGAATCCTGAGACATCGAAGTGGAATTTTTTTTTTTTAGTGTATACCAGAACCCAAGGTTATATTAAGACTAGCACTTATCTCCCCTGACCAAAGGTCCAGCACTTCATGAATAAACGGCATTTACTCATCGTATAGTCCATTTTCTGCAAATGTGATTATCCATTCTTTATTATGGTATTGTAATGGATCTGCTCCTTGACTTTAAATAACCCATTTCCAAATTTAGCAGGTCGCCTAAACTCAGCTATCATCATTCTGAATGAAAGTACCAGCTAAAACTCAGGTTCCTTGACATATGTTATTTCTCATAAACCTCTGAACCATGGATTAATATACTTACTCAGCAGTCAAGGAAACTGAGAGTCAGGGAGAAATCATGATGGTAATGTGCCTGGAATTTAGCATCTTAAAAAATGTTTATTAAATACATGGTCCAAAATCCACAGCTATTAAGAGGAAAAGTCAGGACCTGAACTCTGGTCTTTTTATGGTTTTGTCCTTGTTTCTCCAGGCCTATCTATCTTTGATCATGCTTCCAGGAATGCTCTTCCTACTGTGTCTGTATGGGATGTCCTCCACTAGGTTCATCTCTGCGTTCCTCCAGGGATATTCTAATGTCCTCCTGCAGTCTGCTCATCCTTCTTCACCCACTACTTTCTGTGTAGTCACAACATTTTGCTGAAAGTAGGATTGGAACATTAAATAAACATTTTGTAGCATTAGAATTATTTGTTAGCTATTCTGTCTCTCCATGGACATTTTTTCAATCAGGTATTCATTCATTTAAAGAACATTATTGTGGCCTACTGTGATCAGGACACTGTTGGTTATGGGGGAGAACGAGTCAGGCAGGATTTCTACTCTTGTGTAGTTTTACATTCTGGTGGAGGGAGATGAGAGGGACAGACATCTAATAAGTCAATCAGTAACAAAATTAATCATAAATATAACCAACAACCATTGCTATAAAGGAAATCATCTGGGTAATGAGGTAGAGGGTAATGGGGAAGGTCATTTGAGATTAACAGCACACCTGTAGGGAGTGCCATACGATTTGAGAACTAAAAAGGAAGATAAAGAACCTACAAAAACAACATGGAAAGTGGCTATGTGAATGAAGGTCAGAATGATGAGTGAGGTCAGAGGGGGCATGGCAAGACCCAAGCCCAGAAGGGGGAGTGGACAGACAAGTGTTTTATATCCTAAACAAAGCAACTGGCCAAGTGGCAAGGTGGAAAGACTGTTTGGGAAGTCAAGCTCAACTGGGACAAAGACCACCTTCGGACAGCTTTCTTGTTCTTTCTGATTCTAGACATTCTCATAGGAAGAAAAAAAATGGGGCTAAAGAAAGAAATCAATACAAGTGTGGAGTGGAAACTGCGTTCCATTAGTCTAGAGTTGGGAACCAGTGGAACCAAGAGGCCAACAAAACAGTGGTGGGTTCCATTAACAGAGATAAAGAGAACCTTCCAAAATGAGAATGGAGCAAACAGAATTTTCTCAGTTGGTGATGTCACCCAGAGATGAAAAGGTGGAAGGGGACAACTCTGTGCTACCCTAAGGACCACCTCTAAGAGGGGGCCACCTCTATATTTCACAAAGACAGTGTCAAGGGTTGCGATCAGCTGGTGCCCCTCCTCAGAAGGGAAGGCTTGGTTTCGGCTATCTCACTCCACAGCATGCTGACAAATGAGCACAACACTCTCAGATGCTGACTCTTGCTTTTTTGGCTCTAAAAATAGAACATACTGAACCACAGGTTTTATTCTTCTCTAAACCCATTTTATCCTTCTCCCCACACCCATTAAGGATGTTGTTCCAGGATTCTCAATCACTGAAATAAAGAAATGCATTAGGCCAAAGGAAGGTGGAGAATTTGCCCAGACCTCAATATAGACCCAGGGAAGAGAAGGCCAGGTAGCCAAGAATTCCTGCTGGGCACTCCTCTCCTTGCAAACTATTTTGATGTAAATAGGGCTTCTTCTTGCAAAGGAAAACTATAAAGCTCAAAGAAATAACTGATGTTTTGCAACACTTTTGGAAGATGAAATCAGTCTTCTTGCTCAAAAATAAAATGAAACTATAAGCAGTCAACAATAATTAACTGGGAATAAAAACAGAAAGAAAAGCATGCTTATTGTGAGAAGCAAATTCAGAAATTTAGGGGCAACTTTACATGCAAAAGAAATCCGTTAAACATCATGGTCCTATAAAGAAATCTAAACCTTATTATTTTTAACCAAATAAACACATTCAACAAAATCAGATAACACTGTTTTTCTTCATAATTGAAAATGGTCCATCTATTTAATCTTTGGTTTAGTGGTCTAACGCAAACCTACTATCACACAAAGCGAAAATTCTCTCTTCACTGTTTTATGAAATTTATTTACTAAATTTTTTTTCAGGATACAATAAATTGTTTATCTGTTCTCTGTCTTTTCTTTATGTATTTTTATGCCTTTAGTCTCTGCTTGTTGGCTCAGGGTGTAGAAGAGGAAATAATATTCTCAATAGTATTTCACAGATAAATATTCTATAAATTGCAAGTAATATTTCCCATATTCAATGGGGATTCAATATATCACATGCTCTCAAGTCTGGGTTTTACACAGTGGTATTTACTAATATTAGTTATTATACCAATTTATACATATCCATACCCCCCATAGAGTGCCTTAATTAACTTGTCCAAGATTTGGAATCACAACAGTCTGTGAAGTCAACAGGATCATTAAACCCAATCATATTTTCAGCCTCACCTGATATTTCACTAGAGCTATTCAAATCAATTTACCCAACAGAGACATTTGTCCCTGGCCTGTCACCACAGCCCGTACCAAGCGTCCTACACTTCTTTATCTTTTGGCAGGGCCATCATAAGCGAGCGACACAGAAGGTGATGTATGAGAACTCAAATAAGTCATAAATCCCACAGCCCTTCATCTCCTGTCAGGCGGACTGAATTTACGCCCACTGGCCTTGGCAATGGCTCTTAGCTCAGCTCCAAGAAAGTCAACTTAAAATGACACACTCTTTTAGGAGTGAATCTCCTCTCAATGTGGCACCAGGGAACCAGAGAACACCAAAGAGAAAAGAGGGAGGAAAGATGTCAGGATACTTTATTCTCTACCACAGGTGGAGGCAGGAGCCCTTTTACCTTCAGAGCTATGATTCTTTGTAGGACAACAGCATCCTTACTTCATTCTTCCTTCATCCCCATTCTAAGTGACCAGAAGACGTTCATTTTATTTTTATTTTATTTCTCATAGGTTTGAATGTGTAGATTAAGAAGGTGTAGAAAGTGAGGCTCAGAGAACACTGGATATGGGGTAAATGATTTCGTTTCTATGGTTGTACACAATGCAGATTCATACCATTCATGTAATCATACACGTACATAGGGCAATGATATCTTTCTCATTCCACCATTTTTCATACTCCCCTCCCTCTCATTTACTTCTAAAGTTCCCCCATTATTCTCTCATTCCCCACCCCCACCCCCAATATATATCATCCTCTACTTATCGGGGGAAAACTTTCAGCCTTTGGATTTTGGGCTTGGCTTATTTCACTTAGCATGATATTCTCCAATTCCACCCATTTATTTGCAAATGCCATATTATTATTCTTCTTTATGGCTGAATAGTATTTCATTGTGTATATATACCAGAGTTTCATTATCCATTCACCCGTTGAAGGGCATCTAGGTTAGTTCCACAAACTAGCTATGTGAACTGAGCTGCTATAAGCATTGATGTGGCTGTGTTACTATAGTTTGCTGATTTTAGGTCCTTTGGGTATAAACCGAGGAGTGGGATAACTGGGTCAAAAGGTGGGTCCATTCCAAGTTTTCTTAGGATTCTCCATACTGCTTTCCAGAGTGGCTGCACCAATTCGCAACTCTACCAGCAATGTAAAAGTGTGCCTTTTCCCCCACATCCACGCCAACATCTATTATTGTTTGTGTTCTTGATAAAATCCATTCTAATTGGAGTAAGATGAAATCTTAGAGTTGTTTTAATTTGCATTTCTCTAATTACTAGAGATGTTGAACACTTTTTCATATATTTATTAATTGCCTGTGAGTCTTCTTCTGATTGCATGTCTTAAAGCACCTAACAGTGCAGAGTAAAATACAACTTTATATATACTTTTTTTAACATGGGAAGTCTACCAGTAAAAACTTCAACACATTTCAGATTTCAAAAAGGAACTGATTTCATCGAGAAAGAACAAAATTGTGGATGACTGATTTTTTTCCCTCCTGGAAAGATTTAAATTCAGATTGAGGAAATTATGATCAAGATACAAAAATCCCACTATCACAATAAAACACACATGTATGCAAACATGTGCACATGCATGCACAGGTGCCTATAGTTTATAAAGTATCAGGGGAACAATTAATTCCATCCATCCAATGTCAAAAAAAAGAAAAACTAGAAGGATAAATTCTACTTTAAAAATAAAGGTAACAAAGTTTAGACATATTACTAAAGAGAAAAAGAGAAGCAGAAAGTCTCTGACAAGAATTTGAAGTGAATGTACTCCAGGCTAGTGATTATTTCATGTGTACCTATTCCCCTTTGTAGAAGTGGAAAGTATATAATTTAGATTGTGTTATATTGGGGATTTAGGGCCCTCGACCATATATGACACTCGACAGAGAAAAACAGGAATGTGATACAGTTATTGACCTAAATGCTTTGGTTTTCTGGGATTAAGATGCTCAATAAGCATAAAGTATATTTTACTAGGGAAAAATCTATGATTTCTATGAATATGTACATGTAGGCGATGGACAGAAATAGGACTTGTTCTTTTCACATGAATGGTTGTCAAAGGAGAATATCAGATACATTTTCATAAAAAGGCCAAATACGGCATGTTTTATATAATGAAAAGAATACATTAAGAGCTTCATGAAAATGAAAAATGAGACAGAGTCAGTGAGTGAGGCCTATTAAAAGGACAGTCCTCACTTAAAATAATTTATCTCAATATCTTCATTCTTAGCCTCTGTACATGGATATAACTTCAACTTTACCTATTTTCTGTCAAATTTATCTTGTCTGCTGGCTTTTGCCCATTTTCCTTTCATAGAGTGAATTTAGCAAATTTACTTCCATTGGAAAAAAATGGTTGCTATCAATAAGAGATAAGGGTCCTTTTCTTAAAGATGTAAAGCAGCTAAAGTTAATAAATTTTGTTATTGTTTGTGAGTTTCACTCAGTTACTTAATTTTATTAATTAATTCATTTATTTTGCAGTGCTGGGAAGCAAACTCTGGGCTTCATGCCTCCTAGGCGAGAGTTCTACCACTGAGCTACACCCAAGTCCCACCCATTTATTTTAAGGTACTCTGTACATCTGAGGTGAAATTTTTAGACATGAGATGACTTGATAATCTTCCCCCGCATGACTTTAGGAAAAGGATTAGTTTCATAAATGAATCTTCTATTCATTTTCCAGAGCATTTGCTTAGAATGAGGAATCATTTAGAATAGTTTAAAATAATGATTCCTAATAGTTAGCTTTTGTCAGATTCTAAGCAAATGCTCTATAAAATTCAGTTCTACACAATCCCATAAGTTTCCTCTACCTCTAACAGTTGTGTTCAATTTTTAATAAATCTGAAATTATTTTGTGTTCTAAAGTCTCAGTCATCAAAATGTACTCTGAAACCCTATAGAACAATAAACCAAAGTTGAAAAATGCTATTATATATAACAAGACAACAGTACCACCAAATTAGTATACAGCATCACATAACCTTGTTTCCACAGTACCTGATACTTCACACCCGCTTTTCTTTCTCATTTGACTTTCTCAGTCCTATATGCAGAGGAAGGGCAGATGCCATATTCCTATCTCACAGATGGTATGGTAAGGTTCACACAGTTAAGCAAATTGCCTAATAATTGTTCTTGCAAAACAAAACATCTCCTTCTTCAAACTTTTAACTATCTTTCTTAACATGTGTATTCCATATACAGTGTGTTTATATGTGTATATGTATAAGGTAAGGGCAATACTGATAGTAAAAGTTCTACATGCGATGGTTTATGACTTCATAGAAATAACTTTGGGCTATGGTTTGGATGGGTATCCCCTAAAGGTCCAAATCTTTAAAGGCTTGGTCCCCAGGGTGGTGCCAGAGTGCAGTGGTGAAACCTGTAGTTGGGGCCTAATGGAAGGTCCTTAGATCACTGGCAGAATATACTTCATAGAGATTATGGCACCCCAACCTCTTCCTCTCTGTTTCCTGGTTCATGATATAAGTGGTTTTGCTCTGCCCCATGCTCCCTCCATGATATGCTGCCTCATCAGAGACCCAAAGTCATACTCCCTGCCCCCTTCTGGATTAGAAATACTGTGGTAAGTCTTTTCCTCTGTATAAGTTAATTTTCTCAGGTATTTTGTTAAAGTACTGGGAAACTGACTAGCTCACCTTGTAAACCATGGACCCATTCAAACATTTCTATTTCTGAAGTGCCCTCTACTCAGAATCAAACAGTAAACTTTTTCTTAAACTCCAGGAAGTATAAAAATCACAGTGGGCCTCAACACAAATGTTGGTTCCAAGTCTCTCACTCAAGGACTGAATGATTTAGTAGGTCCAGGTTGAGGGCCCAGCAACCAGTAATTTTAACAAGCAACCCAGATAATAAATACTAAAATTTCATATCACATCCATAAACACAAGCTTACCATGGCCCATCTCCTCTATTCAGAGAATACTACTAAAGAGGGGAAAAGAAATACTTGTATGGTCTTCAATTCTAGGAACTAAAGCAATTCTATATTGCCGAATGTCTTCAACTTGCTAGAGTTAATGCCCAGTAAAAACTTCAGCTGAAACTAGTCTCTATCCAGAGCTAAAGGCCTCACTGGGCCTCTGACAACTTCCTGAAATAATCTTAAGGCCAAGTAGGAAAATGAAAAGTCTTGGTTACAGCAGCTCTTATATCTTGGACTTTTTCCCCAAAACTGGGTACCTTAAGACAGTATATTGGGGCTTTCAAGCATATTAATAAAATCAGGTTCTATAATTGAACTGTTTAATTCTAAGTAGCTATTACTCATCCACTGCAGTTAAAGAGGGGTTAATTAGAAGTACAACTCTTCAAAAAGAGGTATGTCCCCAAGCCCCTTATATTACTTGACCACATATACACTGTTCCCAAGAAAATTAAGAACATCTGGAATTTACCAGTGTTCTGTGGCAATAACAGCCTACTCATAAGCATCTAAGCCCAATGTCCAGATATATGGGAATGCGACCTGCATAAGGTTGAACCTTTCAGTAGATTCTCACTCTGGGTTCACTCATTCAATGGAGACAGGATTCCACAGTACCTCCTCTGAGCTAGGCACTATGCCAGGGAACAAAGCTGCAAAGACAATTTATTCTAAACTATAAGTCAGAGTGTTTCTGCCTTCAAGGTGTCTGCAGTGTGAGAGAAGAGGAGAGAAGTAAAAAAGTAAATCCAGAGTGTGAAATGTTAGCATGGAGGCTAAATCAGCACCTACCCACAGTGCAGGGGTGGTGAAAGATGATTCCTGGCAGAGGTCAAAGTCTGAGCCCTGAAGATCAAGTGTGAGTTAGCACAGGAAAGGAGACAAAGAGAACATGTGCAGGTACTCAGAACTCAGCAATCCTGGAAAGAAAAGCAGTGTGAAGAGATGGTGACAAAAATAGAGGACAGCTATTTCAGATCACCTCCCTGGCTTTCACTAACAGCAAACCTACTGTAGGTGACATTATCATCTCCATTTCATAGATGAAATAACTTGACCCTGGAGTGCTAAAATCAACACAAAGAAGGATAATTAAGATTTGAACTCCAGTTCCAGCACTTAATTTCCTAACAGTGAATTACATTTTACCTCCCCAGGTAAGTATAGTACAGAAAAAGCACCAAAGGTCATGAGTCAGGGTGTGGATTTTTCTGAAAGATATGAAGAGCCATTGACTAGTTTTAAACCAGTAAGTTCTAGTAAAGCTCAGTAACTATCAGAAAAAATTAGCTACTGTGTAGAGAATGAATTTAATGGAGGAAGAGTGAAAGTTGAGAACCCAGTTGTGATGTTGCTGAGCCCCAGGGAGTGGGTAGATTTGAAAAATATCAGTGGAACTAAAGAACAAGGGAACTAGTAGATGTCACCTTCCTCTCCAAGACTCTGGCAGGTTAGAGCAATTTGCAATTTTTTTTTTTTTTTTTTTTTTTTTTTTTTTTTTTTTTTTTTTTTTTTTTTTTTTTTTTTGCCACTTTGGGTCAATTCTGTTGAGGGTAGAAACAGTGTGACCAGAGTCAGTGACATTTGACAATATGTAGGATTTCTAATCAGCTGAGAGCTCTATAAAGGTAGGGATTTTGTTGGGGTAATATTCTTCTCCCCAGAGAATTTACTATAGATAAATGACCATGGAAATAAGCATTCAATGACTATTTGATGCTTGAAACTTGGGGGAATTAAATTGAATTCCACTTTATCACTGGGAATGTCATTAAGCTTCAGGCTGATGAAGACATGTATGATTTTTTTCAGAGAAAACAGATTTCCCATCTATATATCAAGTGCCCTCCAAATACTAATTGCCTCAAGTTGACTTTTTAATGCTATATCATTAAGGTTAATGACATTCAAAAGGGTGCTAAAGAAACTTATCCTAAACTACAGGGAAGAGAAACATTTCCTCCATTTAATGTTTTCTTACTTGGTTTTTAATTTTTTTTTTTTCAGGTTTTCATTTTGGATGGTTCTGGGGGGAAGCCAGTGCTCAGAAACCTATATGAACCCTCTTCACATAGCTTTGCAGACTCAGCAGCCATTACTTTCCTCAGAACCATGATTACCAACAATGACCATAAAAATTGGAGATACAATTTGATTTATTTACATATGGTCCAATTAAGATGCATGTTTTTAACATGTCTATGCTATAAAATAAATTTTGTTCTGTTTGCAATTCCCTCTTGTTTTGGTAAGTGCAAATGATTATAAATTGTAATTGATTAACTCTTGATACTGAGTTTGATTCTGGATATACAATATAAACAATCATTAAAGGAGGATTAATTTGGCTACACCAGATGGATTCCAATCTGTTTTGCAAGTTTATTACAACTCTCATTTTCTTACAGAATTGAGAAGATGGGATAGTTCTCCCTGTCCTTGTGAACCCTGTGGTGCTCTTGTTCTTGGCTTGGGCTTTCTTCAGGAGCCAAGGAAGAGGGAAGTAATTTGCAAATCCCTAAATCCTATTTGTATAGTTTCTTATTCTGGAACTTCATATGACATCTTCTCTACAAATCACTGATTTTATTTCAAACAGGATTAGAAGAGTAGATGACTTCAGGTATATTACATGAGTTTTCAAAGATAATTGCTTATGATATAGAATCATTTAAAATGTATTTCTGTGGTGCTGATTTTACAAAATTTTAAATATTTAAACTTTCCTGGATTTAACATTCTAGATGTATATTTTATAAAATTTAAATTCTATGAAATAAAACAACAAAAAAATTGCCTCTGAGGAGTTAACTGAGCAGTCCACTCCCTATCTTTCTTTTAGGATTACCACTTAACAGAAATAAAAGCTTCCATCATATGCCTGAGGAAATTCCTAGCCAGAGAAAGAGATCCTGATAGAAACTTAGTCCAGATGGGCCATTTCCAAAAGAAAGACAGAAATGGGAAAAGATGGTAATTGAGTAAAAAGCAATCCCAAAAAAAGCACCATGAAAATGTACCATCGTTCTCCAAAAGTGGGAGGGGGTAACAAAAATAGTTAAATTGAAACAAGCAAAAAGGACAGACCAAAAGAAAAGTGGCCACATACACAAAAGTCCAGACAGGAACCAGAAACACAATCAGTAAATGAACTATGAGGATTGGGGAGATATCTACCAAGTCTAACCCATAAAATGAAATATAGACATCGGTAGCAAGATATTAATACAGGCAGAGATAGACAGTCTCCCCACCAAAATGGGATCAAAAAGACACAGAAACACAAAAAGCAACAAAAATGCAAAGAAAAAATCTTTAAAGCCCTAGAAGAGAAAGTTTTAAAAACTAACAGAGGTAAATAGATAAATAGACAAAAAGCCATGTACCATGCAGTTTGAGGTATTGGAAATCTGTAAGAGTCTTTTGAAAGTAAATAAATAAAAAGATATCTATAAGAAAAAGGACCAAACTGTGAAAGCTACAGGTGTCTGGGGAGGCTATAAATCAATGATACCTTACCCTTAAGGACTTATGGGAGAATCTGAGCTGCTGCCCAGGCTCATCTCTGGGGTCAGCAGGATACCTGGCTGCTGAGTGTGGAAGGTCCTTCCCGGGCCTCTGAATCAATGGGTAAATCAGCAGTAGTCTGTCCAGAAGTAATGATTTTGCACTGAGGATGATCTGGGTCCCTCCAAGGTACAGTAGACAATGTCTGGAGATATGTTTATTGTGGCCATCAGTATTGGGGGGGGGGGGATGCCACTTACATCTAGTGTGTAAAGGATAGGGATGCTTCTGAATAGCCTATAACATGTAGCACAAACCCCTCCCCAAAAGAATCACCCAGTCCAAAATGTCAATAGTGTGGCTGTTGAGAAATACTGCCCTACAGTCTGTTCACGCAGGGAGAAAATCCTTTCCGTCCATCTGCAAACTGGAATTTGCCCTCCCTGAAACAGAACCAAGAATGTTCAAGTCAAAAGTCTCAAAATCAACCCCTTCTATCTTCATGGTTTTGAGGTTTGGGAGTAAACACTCAAAAAGACCCAGGGGAAGTCTGTTAGGAGACCCAGGTCCTGCTGCCTGTCAATTAGCTGAGTGGTTTGCGACATACAACTGTCCCTATTTGGATTCCCTTTTGTCATTAGTAAAATTGAGAGATGTGCTAAATCAGCTTTCCTCAAGCTTTCTGCATTTAACAGTCACTTTTAAGGAAAAAAAAGAAAAAAAGAGAACCAATTCAAAGAAATTATACTTTAAGAATGCTAACTGAGAAAATGCAGACTATTAAAATTTAGTAAGATTAATACACACACACACACACACACACACATACAGTTATTGGTACGTACATTAATTGGACTTACAGACAATACTTGAGTTATTTATGAGTTTATACATTGCTTACAGTAATCCTGAGGTCCCTGCCCCCTTGACTCAGAGGGAACCACCTTCATGACTCTACTGCCTCTTTCTAAGTCTGCCTCTTAGAGAATGGAAATGCCATCAGGGCCATGCAGGGAACAGGGATGGGAGGAAGGGGTAGGCTCGGGTTGTAAGGAACTGGAGAGTTGTCTTCCCCTGGTGAAAAGAGCGATTGGCCCTCAGTTCCTGCAGGATGCCTGCCTCCATGGGAATGGCTGTTCTTTACTCCAAATCTTGTACATTCTCAAAATTCAGACGTCTGGATTTTTAAATGTTGACTTGAATAATTTCAAACTCTATGAGCCAAGCATAGCATGTTTGTAGAAAGAGTTTAGCCCAAAATACGAGTCCATTTTTTTTTTTATCTTTGGGTAACTATCATTTGATTTAATTCAATTTGTAACTTAATATGATCGCCTTAAAGCCTAATTTTTAAAAGCCCATCAAATAACTAAGAGAACTAAGAGCTAAACATAAAAGAAATATTTTTAAAATATAAGTACATATATACTTTTAAAATCATCTCTCACCTCTACTCCATAAAAAAATTATATCAGATCTACCTTTGAAATACATACTGAATCCAAAACTACTGTCTAAGTCCAAGTTGCCAACATCACCAGCTTGGCTCCCTGTCACTCCCTATCCATCTACATTCACTCTGGCTGCCTCCCCCACCAACTATGTCCCATATGGCAGCAAGAACTGTACTTTAATATAATTATTTTGCTGCCTTTAAAAAAAAATACTCCAACTTACTATTCTAAAAGTTCCTGCAGTATCCAGCTTCTATGTATTTCTGTCCTCATTTCTACTCTCCCATTTACTTCCTATCTCAGGATGTACTGGTATCCTTTGACATTCCTCTACCTTCTCACCTCAGGGCCTTTGCACTTGCTCTTCCATTCAGATGAAATGCTTCTCCCCATATATCTACATAAGCATCAGTTCTCTTTACTCAGGGCTTTTCAGAGATGCCTGCCAAACATCTTATCAAAATAGCACACATAGTTTTCCTCTTCCTGTCACTCTCTATCACTTTATAACAATTTAGTTTCCACTCTCATTGTTTTATATAATTTAATAGGATATCACACATATTGTACATTCTCTCCAGTATATGTGCAAGTTCCATGAGGGCAGGCATTTTTGTCTGTTCATTGCCCCAGCAATAGAGCTGTCCCAAAATAGATGCTTCATCAATATTTGTAAGAGAAACGAATATATGAACATAAAACCTCTGTCAAAGCAGAAGGCAGACACAAGTCATGTGATATGTTCCAAGTTACAGCTGGTGATATTTTGCAAAGAATGAGTCTACAACCTACAGGCTCAACTGGAGGCTCCTTATGATCTTCTGATGCAATCATCACAAAATCATTCAGGTAATGCATCAGCTGCAAATTAAATGACATGCTAGATTCTCTCCTCCCTTTCTGCTTCCCTCTCTCCTTCTCCCCCACCCCACCCTTCATTCTCCTGCTCCTCTCTTTCCTTGCTTTCATGCCTTATTTTGAGCACACATCGCTGTTTTCCCCCATGTCATCTTCCTCTGGGGATCTCCCTGCTGGGCCGAGCATAGCTCCCTGCCTGTCCCTGTGCTTGCTGTCTGGGGAGACCGCTGCACTTGGCCTGGAATGAGTAACATTTGCAGTGGATCAGATAGTGAGAAAGCAGCAAGAGAACGGGACCCCTTTATAGCACCTTGTTTATGTGGCACAAAAAGCTTTGGCAGCTCCTGGATCACTGGACTAACCGGAAAGTCATCTCCACACGCTCCTCGTGGCCCTGAAACTCCCACCAAGGACTCCTCCCACCCCCATCAACTCCCCAGCCAACTATGCCTCTCCTCCACTGTAGAAATCCGGAAACCACTTAAGTCTGTACTTGTGTTCTCTCTCATCTATCATTTCCCAAACACCAGTCATTTATACTGCAGTAAACAGTACATTAGCCACCAGACAGTTCCTAATCTGTCATCCCTTTTGTTTGATCCACTCTATTCAATATAGGAGCTGCTCACAAAGACTTCCCCTTGCTAATGAGGAGTCAGACTCTACCCTCACTCACAGTTTGCTATTGGCAAAGTGGGTGGAGGATGCTGCAGAACCAAACTGAGACCTCCTTGCACTTGGTGACTTCCTGTTCCATACTCCAGTTTAGGTAAGACATTTAAGGAATGCTGAAGGATTGCTCCAAATGCAGGAATAGCCCATTTGTTCAAGCTCGGATAGAGCTAATCATTTGATACCAGTATCTTAACATGGCCTGCCTCGCCCTGTCAGAATGCAAAGGGCATAACGAATATGAAAATCAAAGGGGGTCATGTTTTCCAATGCCAGAGTAGTGAATTAGCCCTCAGGGTTCTAGTCCTGTTCCTGCTGTTAACTGAGCTTACTTCAATCTAACAAGAGTTAACATTTATCAGACATCTAGCATATGTTTTAGTAAAAACATTAATATCTATCATCTTTAATTTTCTTCATAAAAACTCTATGAAGTAGATAACAACATCATGTCTATTGTGGAAATTATAAAAAGAAGTTGAGTAAGTAGTAAGCCCAAAACGTACCCTAGTCTACCCAACTCCAAAGATAAGGTCTGAAGGAAGCTCTTCACTTATTTATTTAGTTTGGTGGGCAGGGGTAGGCGAGAAAGCAGTTAGGCTCACATCTTCCTTTGGATTTGTTGTTACATACGCTTCTTTTTTCTTAAAATGTAGCACTCAAAAAGAAAGATCACATGCAACCTCAAGTAGTTCACAGACTTTGGACTTGGCAGAATTGGCTGTGACATGATTTCCAAAGCCAAGGTCCTACAACCCTGTGATTCTCACACCTGACCTTCTTGCTTGTGTAGTTAATCTGGTGACTTGGACCCTAACTGAAGAGGACATTACATTCAAGGAACCTAAATCCAGGCTGCCTTATACGTGCTGTGGTCATATTTCAGGCAAGTGACATCTACCTGCTGTCACCCAGCAGCAACCTTCAATTCCTACTAACCTGCACTAGTGTGGTAACCAGCAACTGGAGGTAACAGATTCTTTATTCTAGGTCCAATTCTGCATCCCCAAGCCATCCCGTCTCCCAGCTGTTCCCTTTTCTGTTTTGCTTTGTTTCATAAAGACAGTCATTTAACTTCCCGTCATTTTCAGCTCCTAATTGCCACAACCAGATGGAATAACTCACTGCTGGGTGAATCGGAGACTATTGCATTCTGTGACATTGACTGAGCGGGTCCGTGTCCCCACAGGAGAATTCTGATTGAATCACTTGGTTACTATTCCTCTTAACACCTGGCAAGATTTTGCTTTTCCTTTTATCAAAATCAAAGAAGAATTTATGACTTTTTAACACATCCCAAATAAATATACATATCAGTAAAGTTTTTAATTAAAAAATCCACAGATAGAAGCTTCTGTACCCAAAAGCTTTTGTTTGGTCATTGTGGTTATTTGTTTTGTTTTTTTGTTAAGTGCTTCAGTAAAGTCCATGGAAAGTCTTGTTCTGCTTTGATGAAGCGTGGAAAGTGGGGGAACTAAGCATGTGCTTTGTAATAAGTACACACATATATTTTTTTTTCTGGACTCATGCACGACTCTTGCACACCTTGCTAATTGAATATTGCGCTGTTATTCACTCCCACCAAGTGTCACTTTTCAGAAGCAAGGCTCCTGTGTGTGATTTGAGGTGATGGGACTGTTGAGCAGATGGGCCCAGAAATTTTTATTGATCCTCATTAAACACCCGAGACTTGTGAGTTATTTTCACCTACCTCAGTATCCATGGGTCAACACTTTCACAAACATTCAGAGAAGATTTCCTTCCCTCTCTTAATTACGAGATAAATAAATCTTAAACACTGCTGCCATTCTGTTAGTGGGGTGATATCTTCCCCTACTGCAAAGAGTTTATGGGATTAGCTGGTAGGAGATATCATCTCTCTCAATTAAATTCTTATTTTTTAAAAAAATATTTTTGGTATTTTCTCTACTCCAACACAGGTTCAAATGGGAAGAGGGAACAACTAATGGGTACTGAGCTCATCCTGTGTGCCACATATTAGGCTGTGGGCTTCGCCTCATGTACTTATCACAGTGACTTTAAGAGGCAGCGTTTGTATTCTATTAAATGTTTGATGACGAAGTCCACCTTAGAAATATAAGTAACGTACTCAAGACCCCATAGGCACCCAGAGACAGTGCTGCTATTCAATCAAAATATTCATGTCATCTTTTTTTCACTTTAATCTCTCTCTGTGAAAAAAAGAACGAAGCATTGTGTGCATGTGAGAACTCATTCACTAAACTTTGCTGTGGCAGACATTATATACTGCTCAGTGAAGACCATTTATTGACCCAAACCCAATTCACTAGCTTCCATCACAGCTAAAGGAGGCATGTTAATTCTGACCAATGGTGATCAAGGTGAGATCCATGGATTTCTACTGTCCTGTCCCTTCTCCTTGGGAGTACAGCTACTACACAGTGACCAAGAGGCTAGAAATAGGAGGCTGAAAGCCAATGACAAAGGGTCATAAAGCTGAACTATGGGGAGTGTGTCTCCCAGGTGGTGAATGAGCAGCTGAACTACCCTGGCCTGCACTCTCCTGGTCATTATGACCGTCAACCTCCAGCTGGTTAAGCCAATGTGAGTTGTTTTCTGTTAGCTGAAGCTAAACACAGTCACCTGTCACTAAAGAAAGTAACCTAGCCTCAGTAAGCAGCATCTTCTGTGAGATAAACTGTTTGTCTTGAAGTACTATATAAAAATGGACCATTTTATAGTCCTTTTGAGTTTAAAGAAAGTGTTCAAGAAAGAAAAGATCAATACACCAGGAGAAGGGAGGATAAATTTCATGGAGGAGGAAGAAATTGATCTGGATCTTGTAGAAAGTATAGAAAGGAGGGGGCCGTTTCTGTGAGGCCTGGAGCGTGAGAAAAGGTATTGAGAGCAAGCACCTGGCGTGCTCCAGGGACATGAAGTTAGCCACACAGTCAAAATAAGGTTGGGTAATTGAGGTAGGGTAGATTCTGTGTGCTGGGAAGCCTATGTTCAAAGCCTGTTACACTGCAAACAGTCAAGAGTCTGAACAGTGAAATAGAAAATGTGTCAAAATGGTGCTTAAATTTAAAAAAAATCTTATAGGAGATTGGTTGAGGTGGGCAGCAACTGGAGGATGGAAGACCAGCAGAAAAGTACAACGGTGGAGATGGAAAAGGATAAAGACTCCATCAGAAGAAAGCTGGAGGAATGAACTCTAAGGAATAGACGGCAGAGACTTTGTTGAAGGGTATGAGAGAACTGGCTTTGCAGAAGGTCAGGCCAGGGCCCAGCCAGCTTTCTTTCCATTGGCACAGTGGGACTCTATGCCTCTTTGCACCCCAATGTCTTCATCTATGGAGCACAGGGACTTAATCCTATCTCCTTTGACCTTAGTGCTAGAGGTAGCATTATTTAATAGTTACTCAATAAATACTTTGTTCAAATGTTATTATCATCAAGCGGAGCAAGTTGAAAAGGTATCTTGTTTGCAGAGCAAGATTTCACTAATGAGTATGATTTTTCAGTGTTTTGGAGAAACTGACAAGAGTACTGATATCAGAAATCCAAACATAAGTACAGGTTTGGAGATAATTATAGCATTATATAAACTGTAGCATTTTACCAACCCTTGGGAAGGTACTATTGCCATTATACCTCTGCAGATGATTAGCAACAATGACCAACCCCCTTGTGGCAATATGAAGCTCCAAAGTGCCAGGTGTTACAAAAATCTCATTTGCTTACAAATCTGACCCCTTTCTATTTCTATATAATTCTGATACCTAATTGAGATGTCTCTCACTCCTGTGTGTGTGTGTGTGTGTGTGTGTGTGTGTGGTTTGTTTAAGGAATATGAGATAGAATATGTGGATGTGACATAATGTTACTGCATGTTATGGATTGGATGTGAGGTGTCCCTAGAAGCTCCTGTCGATGGAGGAATGTTCAGAGGTGGCATGATTAGATTATGAAAGCTATAACCTAGTCAGTCCTTCCTAAGTCAAGTAGGCTGAGTGAACTGAAGTCAAGTGAGGCATGACTGGAGAAGGGGGGTTACTGTGAACTGTTAGGGTGCATCTACCCCAAGGCCCCTTCCCTTTCTCTCTGCCTCCTTGTTCCCATGAGGCGAGCAGCTTTCCTACACCCTGTTCTTCAGCCATGATGTTCTGCCTCATCTCAGGCCCAGAACAACGGAGCCAGAATGGAGACTGAAACTGTGAGCCCCAAATAAGCTCTTCCTCCTCTAAGTCATTCTTATAGGGTAATTTGGTCACAGCGATGCAAAATCTGACTAAAGCACTGCAGTCGTCAGCACTGCAATCTGACTTGTGGATTTCATTTCATTTCTTTTCATTTTGTTAAACCCTTGAGGCGCTTGTGTTTCAGGAAGGGGTGGGGGGGAGGGCGGGTGCCTCTGTGACTTGCTTGAAGCCATAGGATACGGTGTATAAGTGTAAATGGGTACACTCCTGTGTGTATAGTGATAAACCCTAAGTCGTATGCTTGGGTTCCAACTGGAGAAGCAGCAGCTCACTCTTTTGAAAACTGGTAGTGTGCCTGACACTGTTCTAATGATTCACCTACTTCAGTTCACTTAACATCACCTGAGCATGCTGAATGATTCCTGATAGGTGCCAAATTATATAAAATGAAAGAACCATAGTCCACTTGAAACATGAAATTTTGTGCTAGTTTTTCTCTCTGCTAGACAGCCCCTCTCACAACCACAGGCATCCCTTGCTTTGCTTTATTCCTACTCAAATCTCTTCCTCAGAGAAGTTTTCCTTTCCTGGCCATCCTTTGTCCTGCTCTTTCTCTCCTTACCCATTTTTTAAATTTTTTCTTTAGAAGACCATTATATTTCATTACATTGTCTATGCTCATTTGCTTATTATCTGTCTCTCCCACTCACGGTACTCGTCCAAAGTGCAGGGCTTGGTCTCTTGTGCTTTGCCAGTATTCTGAATATTACTAGGCATAAAGATCTAAATTGCTATTTAAAGAAATGCATCTAACTCCCAAAGATATTAAGAATCCATCCTCCACCTTTAGAGAACCACATTCCCAGTTTTAATCCCTAGGGTCAGATGTAATCCATGAAACAAAGACCCTGGCAAAAGTACCTTTGCCAAGTGTCCATTCCCATTATCTCAGAGCTGCTGACAGCACTCCATCAACCAGAGTGCTTAGCAGGAGAAGTGCCCGGGACCACACGCCACCTTTAATTCCTTCCCTATGGATCCTTGGCAGCCGGGATTCCTCTCATTTTCCTTTCCAAATGGACTTTATGCAGTCGACACTTGCTCAAAAGGCCTCTACCCTCAGCTCCACAGCAAATCACTGGTTATCTAATCTGAGGTAGTGTGGTCTCTGATTAAGGCTAATGAAGACATGGTGGCCAAAGCCCTGTTTGCATCACACAGCACTATTAGAGAAGATTAATCACCTTTTAACTGGCACTTCTGTATTCTGGCTCCAAGCAGCCGGAGAGGAGAGAAAAGCATCCATCACTTCATCCAAGCGACACCAAATGCTGCTGCAGTCATCCATCAGGGAAGCACTGACCGACTGCAGCCGGGGAGCGTGGCAAGCACAACCATGAGGGTGCCCAAGTAAATGTGTGGTGGTGGAGAATAGTACCATGTTGCAAAGTTATGGAACAACCCATCACTCTTGCAATCAGGCATGTGTTCCCAATAATGTCGCACCAGAAATCTTGCTTCTGACTTATCAGTAGACCACTCCCTGATCCTTCCTCTTCAGATATAAATTCTGGAAAGATGGAAGCCGTGTGTCTTTGAGCTGTGTGTTTTGGAAATGACTATCACAGAACCCAGGGTGTAAATGGAGCATCAGGAAGCATTTGAAGTTTCTATTGACACATTGTGTGTTGTACTAGTTCACGTTCTTCACTCAGATTCCTTTCTTCCAAAAGCTTGCAATACACCTGAAAAGAAATGTTATGGCAGTATCTATTGCCCTACTTTTAAATCCCCAAGAAAACAATTGTTTACTCAGAATATGTAGGACTTGACCTGCTCACAGGACTTTTAGAGTTCAGATTCCTCAACTCTGAAACACCCTAAAAAAGTAAAAAACAACAATTTCACATAAGATATTTTTGTACAATTGCAGTGTGATGTCTTGAATACCTGTTGCCTGCCAAAAATCATAACCAACCAAGAACTACTGTGGGTCAGGCACCCCCAATGAGATTGTTATCTTCCTGCCTCACCCCTGCATTTGAACCACCAGTGTCCATGGCAGAAACTGGGTCCAAGGCTCTGATGTCATCACCACCAACACATTCTTCACTCACTGTATGTCATAGATTCAAGCAAAGGGATGATCACATTTAAAATAAAGACCTTTAAAAGAGTTCTATTTCATGATGATTCTGGTGTTTAGGCACTAGTGGGTCAATTTTCTAATTATTCACATAACCTTGCATTTCTGAATTAAGAGCCCATTGTTGGTGCCACTTCTCTGGTGCTTATCACATTCAATCTGGGATTGGAGCAAATTGCACATTGCTGTCCTCTCCACTAGATTGGAAGCTCTTGAAGCATGGACCGAAAATCATACTCAACCATAGATCCCCTGAAGTGCCCTGCACTTTCCAAGTGAATAGAGGCACTTAATAAACATCAGCAGAATTGGATTTTTTTGAAGAGACCATACATCAAAAGAAGTAAAATGAAATTAATTTAATTGAAGCTTATTAAAATGCACTTTTCCCTCTCCCTCCACTACACAGGAAATTCAAGCCAGCATGAGCTGAAGAGCATCTTCTGTATCAAAATTAAAGACTATTATTCTTCAACCTCTTGCTATAGCAGGGTGACGTGGTATGTCTTAGGCCAGGCAAGCTAGCATTTGCAATCTCAAAGCTCCCCTTTGCTAAGGTGGCCCTGAACAAATTCCTCAAATGTCACTGAACCTTGATTTCCCACTCCACTAAGGCATGGGGGCAGGAATAAAAATATCCAATGGAATATTCCAGCAATTCGTACTCCAGATCTGAAGGGAAGTTATACTTGCCACTATGTTCAGACTTACTATGAGTTGTGAAGGATATAGAGTGGCATGTGTGTTTTTGTGTGCACATGCATGCATGCATGAAGGGTGTACAGATAGGCCAAGGGCACTGTCTCAACAGAGGTTGGTTCCTTGATGTATTATTTCATGAAAGCCTGTGATGTGGAGAGTGGGGTTCAGGCTTGTTTCTGTGGAGACAGATGCTTTTGTGGACCAATGGAGTAAGTGGTTTCCTTCTCCCAAGATCAAAACAAACAAACTTTGTGTTCTAAATGTTCTTGGCTGTGCTTCCTCTCCTGTATGACCGAACTCAAATTTACACGTCTTACTGCCCAGCTCCCTCATTCTCAGCAGAAAATTCCCTCGAATTACCCACACCCAAGTTTTCCCTCCACCTGCCTTTGCTTTCATCAGCCACAGCCCCTCACAGCTGGGCTGCTGTGCTCCATCAATTTTTTCTCTCCTGAATAACAGAATTCTCTCTTCTCCCTCTGCCTTGATGCATAATTGAGTCTTTGGATGGAACTAGCATCTTCCACTCACTCCACCCTCTGCTGCAAGGCAGCCTGTCTCCCCTTACTGCTTTGCTCAGCACATCCCTGAGTCTGCTGCTCTCCCACTCCCTAGACTCCACTCCTGCTTTGTCACCAATACAACCTCCTGGGAGGCGCACAGTTGTTCTCCCAGTCCCCGCAGCTATATTTGTCACTGATCATATCCCTCTTGGTAAAACTGTATTCCACTTGCCTCTGTCAGGAGGTGCTGATTCTTCTATACCTTTCTGAGCATCCTTCCCTGTATCCAGTATGTCATTCAATCTCTATTCAAATGTCCCAGCCTCACAGAAGCCTTCCTCAACCACCTTATTCCTGGTCCTATTGGTTTCTCTGCTTTATTCATCATCATAGCAATTATCAGTGTCTTTCATTATTTATGTTTATTTATTTACCTACTGTCTGTCTTTTCCACTAAAAGCAAATAAGTTAGATATTAAGGTATTTGAAAAGATACATAATCCTTAAATGCAATCTAGGCAATGGGATAAGGATACTAAGAGCAATTGAATTTTATGCAACCTGTAATAAATGCCAGATATTATAATGAGTGTTTCATATACATAGCCTCATGTCACTCTCTAGATCACAGATCCTATCACATGGGCTTATTATCAGTGTGAGTGAACTCAGGGTCACAGGAGTTAAATGGCCATCACTGAATAGCAAAGGCAGCACCTTAACCAGGGTTTCTCTTTCCAAAGGGTTTCCCCCTTCCTCCTCTGTGCTGTGAGCAGCAATTAATTGTAATAGAAATCAGAAAAAGAAATTTTCTTTCTCTAGTACAGAAAGTTTTTACTGATTGAAGAGGTAAGAAATTAAGCTAGTCTTGAAGGATGAACAGGATTTTGATAAGTGGAGTAAAGATGGGGAAACAGATGTTTGATTAGCAGTTACAATTCTAGAGAACCAGAGCAGGAATGCTCAGTAGCCTGGAAGCACCTGGATATTTTTCCATACTTGATTTAAACAAAGATAATTTTTATTCTTAAAAAGATCATTTAGTCTCTTGGAGGCAAGTATGAGACACTAGCAATAGGTTTATTGTACTACTTTAAAAAAAAAGCTAAGAGAAGGAAGAGAATCAAGACGACTGGATAAGTGTGTTTACTACAGCTTCATGTTTGATTCACTTATTCGTTTCTGTGCATTTATTAAGGGTTTACTCTGTAAAAGAAATAGGAAGATGAATAACACACTATCAAGAGGAGCCGATAATTCTGTAGCAATAAGATAAATTAGTATGAAAAGATGATAACAGTAAAGCTATTATCAGAGGGATGTGACTGAAGTCCTTAAGATCCCAGGAAATGGAGAAATCACCGCTTAGGCACACAGAGGTGGCAAGGCTAAGGAAGAGGCGAGGGCAAGAGGTGCTATAGAAAAATCCAGTCCAACCATCTGGGCGTTTGGTTTGCTTTTCATATCCATTTACTTCCCACTTTCTCTTTACCAAATCTTTCACTCTACAAGGAAACTTCTATAGGGTCATTAAAAGGTTCTCTGTCCTGGTCGGGACTCCTGATTTTTTTTTTCCCCTCATTTCTTTGCTCTAGAAGTTGATTTGCAATGCAGGATGCTAAGCAGGTGTCACCAAAGAGGAAATGCCTGCAGACTGGGTTTCAGGTGCTTCTGTGGAGAATAGTTTCAGTTTCTCCCGTCTTTTTCCTGCAGTCCATCCTTAAATTTCTAGTATTAGCCCACTATTGACAGAGAACATGCCAACCACGTCTCCTTCATCTCACCATGACATAGAATGTCTACATTACCTTAGCTACAGTGACAATTTTCACTGTTGCAGGTGACTCTAGCACAAGATGGACCAGAACACTTCTTGACCCTGTGACTTCCCTGTCTCCACTCCAAGCCACCTGAATAAGTTCCCAGACTCCAGATCCTACAGGCAAAAGTAGCAGTGCCTAAGCTCCATGATGGAATTCAACACATAAAGTAGGTAATGGGGAATGGGTGATGGAGAAAAACAATGAGATGAAAAACTGTGAAGGAGAGGAGGGTAAGGCAGGTCAACTTTCATCGAAGAAGAATCCGAGTGGAGGGGCATGGTGGCAGCTTTAGAGACCGAGGCAGGAGGATCATGAGTTTGAAGCCAGCCTCAGCAAAACTGAAGTGCTAAGCCCAGCAGCCTTAAATAAAACACAAAATAGGGCTGGGGATGTGGCTCACTGGCTAAGTGCCCCTGGATTCAATCCCCAGTACTCCCCTGCCAAAGAAAAGATGAGTTCAAGTAGATAATGTAAGCTCATATTTTGTTGGAGCCCCACGGCATGATGAACAGCTAGTTGTCATGACAGGTTAAAGAAACTTGCATAAAGGGTAAATGAACTGTGCCTGGTGGTCCATGGGGTGATCCCCAGGAGGGAGGCAGCCATCAGCAGGTCCACCAGTTCACAATTGAGTCCATTGGTGGAGTCATCTGCTCTTTGCTATTTTCCCATGAGGGCTCAACCCTAACCTCAAGGACAGGCATTCATGCACAGATATTGACAGGGATCAGTATTTCACTTATTACATGAATATTTGCGGGTCAGGTGTATTAAAAGAACCAGACAGATGGAATGTCTATCATGAAGTTTACTGGCTGCCTGCAAGCCTTTTCCCCATTCTGTACTCCAAATTGGCTGGATGCCCTGCAGTCAATTCTATGCCTCCCCTGTCACTTGCTCCAGGTGTTTGCTGCTATAGCTAGGCTTACTGCTTTCAACAGCATTCTCCTTTGTCCTTACTGTTAACAGACCCAGGAGCTTTGGCTAGAGCAGAGAGGGCTTGGAAGGTAAGAAGAAATGCTATTAATTATAGAAAGGTTAAATTGTTTGTTCAGGGTCATTCAGTTAGACAATGACCGAGTTCAACAAATCCCAAATCCCCCAGATTAGGTTAAATCCTTTTGCTGAATGTACCTGGAGCACCTTGAACCTCTTCTTTCACAACATTCATCACTCTTGTAGCTATTTATTTAGTGTCTGTGTTCTCCATGGATTACAGACTACCAGAACTGATTCAATGTCGATCATTTTCACAGTGCTAACCCTCACATCTAGCACACTTCTTGACCTAAGGAAGGTGGACAATTTTGAGGCGTATTTATTAAAATTCTTTAGGAATGCTTACTAGCAATTTTACCTGGTTTTTCTAAATCTAAAGCTGTTTCCCTTGCAGAAAAAGCCTTTTGAACCTGGAGATCAGGCATTACTAGGAAAAAATGAAAAACCTAGGATCCAAAGCACACTGTAGGGAGATGGAAATCTCCTAAACCAACAAACAGACTGAGCCAGAAGTGTGGCTAAAGGAATCCTAGGTATGTAATAAAGAAGGGAAGACGTGTGTACTCAGAAGCCCTGGGTGTGCAATAACATGGATATTTCCTCCCACTGCATGAAGCTGTCCATGTTTTGGTCCCCAATTCATAGCAAGCTCCCTTGGCTTGTGGCTGCTGCATCAGACAGAAAGAGCAAAGAAAGGGCACAAGGGTAACAGAAGAAGAGAAAAGATGCTCACTTTAGAAAACCACCAGCTGCTCAGAAGGCCACTCGTTCAGACCTGGACACATACACTGGGAGCTACTTAAAAGCATTTAGGAGGATGAGTAGAAGGCAAATGAGATTTTAAGGAACAGCAGCTAAATACATTAGAGAGGTTGGAAATTCTGAGGTTGAATAGAATTTACATCACGTCCAGAGAACCAAAAAAAAAAAAAAAAAAAAAAAAAAACTTGTTCTCTGTTTTAAAAGCATCCTTTATTAGTATTGGATTAACATGCTTAAATGTGCATCAGCATTCACAACCCAGGGCAAAGGATGTTCTTCTACCCTTGGGGAAGAAGAACAGGATCTCTCTATTATGATTCCAAGTGCCAGTCTTCTTAGGATGAACAACTTTGGGATAGAAATTAAAGTCCAGAGAGGCGGGCATTAGAATGAAAAGAGGGAAGACTTCTCTGAACTTTGCTCTCTTTGCTTGGCTTATAATTTTAGTCAATCTAGTCAGTGATGGAGGAAACAGGTGGGAATCCCAGAAGGAAGGAGGAAGGTTCACAGGCATGCTCTCTGAGCAACCATAGCTAATACCAGTGTGTCTCCCTTCCATATCTCTATTCCCTCAGTCTCAAATACTGCTGCCTGTCTCAACTCTGGTTTGCAGAACTGAAGAAAAGAATCTATTGCTCATACCTAGGTCACAAGGAAGGAGGCAGGAGCCCTGTTTTCCACAGCTGGCACAGCGGTGGCCATGTAGAAGGGGATTCAATGACCCTTCACCACATTGAGATTTGAACTTCTTCAGCTCACTTCAGAGAATGACGGTGCTGACCACAATCAATTTTGACTAAAGGTCTTGGAGGGGAACTTTTGATTCAATGACCTATAAGAAGTTCATGTAAATTCTATGAGGGTAAGGAAGATTCTTGTCATTTCCTTTTTCATCACTACTGCCAAATACAGCATCTGCTACACAGTAGGAATTTTATAAATCATTTGATGAATTAGTTCATGAACTTTATATTTTGTATAGCAGTAAAAAGAATAGGTATAAATAGAATAATTGACTTTATGGGTAATCTAAGGTTGTTGCTTACAGATTGTCATGGGTTTGATGGTCAACCAAGTATTGGTTGGAAAAATATGTAAATTCTGTAACCACTAAATTATTAAGGAAAAAGCAAAGTCTGTTTAATGAAGACTATGATTTAGCTTTTAGTAATCAACAGGCAGTTGGCAAAATCTAATGTGAATAGAAATGCATTCAGCATTTCAAAGACAAAAGCTTCTTTGGAAGAAGTTAATAATCCCTTGGAGAGCACTGCCTTCCCACAGAAACTGAAGTGGGCTGTTACTGGGATTTTGGTTTTGTTTTAGCAGGTACTAAATACCAACATTGTGTAAGTAGCTTTGGTGCACATAAAAATCAGGCATGAAACTGGTTTGCTTTAAGTCCTATCCTTCCAATAAAGCACAGGAAACCAGAGATGCATACACCAAGAATAGAATAAATTCACAATGGTTAGGATCTAAGGAGTGTTGGATAAGCCATTATTGTATTCATGCGATAAGGACATTTCTAATCTCCTTTAAAATAATATTTCAGTTTGGAAAGTGTTCACAAGCAGTGATGGGCTTTAAAACAATTCAGGAACACTTTCTGACTTGCAGGAAATTTGACTGTACATATTCTTATTAAGTGAATTTTATACAAGCAAAGCTGAAAAGTCCCTGAGCTAAATCTCTGCCACCAGCCTTCTTCCTTCCCATACAATCACATACACTCTGTGTTTCCCCTCCACCTTCAAATACAGTAAGACAGGCAGAGAAGACAGAACTCTGAATTAGTGTCAGAAACATCACTATGAATTTCTTCTTGAAAAATGCTGAAGGAGGGGCTGGGTTGTAGCACAGTGGTAGAGTACTGGCTTAGCATGTATAAGGCCTTGGGTTCAAATCTCAGAACAGCATATAAATAAACAAATAAAAATAAAGGTCCATTGACAATTAAAAAATATATTTTAAAGATGCTGAAGGAAATATACTTAGCAAATGTTAAATGAGTATGATCATAGCTGAAGCCTTACAAGACCTCTCTGTTCAAAATTTGAGGGGAGAAAATATTGAAAACATCAAGCAGTTCTTAAATAATTCAGCCAAGGAGCTCATCTGCTCTTGCAAAATCAATTCTTCAGTAGTTTGAGAAGTTCAAGAAGGAGAGTCAACCTCTAACATTCCCAAGGGGAAGACCATGACAAATGTTTGACCCACTCAGGCTCTGGATGTGGAAGGTCACCCCATCTGCTTTCTGGGGTACCCTCATGGCTTCTATAAAGTAGGGATGAATGATATACTTTTTATGAGATTATTTGGGGAGCAAGTAAGAGCCTCCTTCAAAGTCTGTCCTATAGCTTTTAGAAAATAACTCAAACTCAGGTTGGTCTCAAAGTCTCTCTGATTCTGGCCCTTAACTATTTCCCCAATTTCCAATTCCCTCATACCTGAACATTATTCTTCTCCAGATCACTGGATTCTTGTAATTTCCCACATTTATGATGAGTCTCCAGATTTTTCACATTCTATTCCCTCTGCCTATCCCTCTCCTTTTTTCTACCTCTTTCATCTACCACTATAGTCATTTTTCGAGTCTTCATTTGCCCTTATCTTATTAGCTGCAGCATCTTCAATAAATGTTCCTTCAGTGCTCTCCCAGTCCACCTGCCTCCTTGTGAAAATCTGCACGCCCCTTCAGGGACTGTATATTTCATCTTAGTATCCCTAGTGCCTAACACTTTGTTCAGCTCACAGCACCCACTCAAAAGCCAGTACACAAATAATATTTCATAGCTAAACCATCTGGCAGACTTCTTTGTTCACATCACCCACTAACTCATGTTGTATCCTTCTCTCAGAAAATCAATCCCTGATGACAGGAATTTGTTAACAAATAAAGTCCTTGCCTGGTAAGGGAAATGGGAGAATTTGATCCAGCTGCAAGGAATGAGCTTGGTTGAATTTGAACTAATGGTATTTATTTCCCCATCCAGCCGCTTGTTTCAAACTCCAGTCCTTTCTAATATCAAAGGGTTTAAATCACTGTCCCTCCGCATTTTGTCTCCACTGATATTAAAATGAAGAAGTAGAAATCACATGTCAGGCTGTGTACATGTCCTCAAGCCATCTCAGCAGCTAGAGTATGTATTGTGGATACCCAAGTGACAAACTCAGTTGAGCATGGTTTTAGTCACTTCCCATCACACACCCCACTATGGAGGGGGAAAGACTTGTCACAAGTGCAGCCTGTTGAGATTATATGCTGATAAAATAACTTAGTGGGTTCCACCTACTGAGTTTCTTTTCCAAAATGAGTGAATATGATTTATGGCAAAAAAGTTGAAAAAGAAAAGTCCAAGATTTTCAAATGTGTTAATTATCTTGGTTATAAAGAGAGGTAATGATGGAAGAAAAGTCAAACAAATCCTACTGACCCACTCCTCTTAATGAAACTTGAACTGGGCTTTTTTTATCCCTGAACCAACAACAGGCAGGGGGGATAAAATACTTCAGTCCATTAAAATCGACCTGCAAGACCAAAGCACCACCTAGTGGGAAGAAAGGAAAATAATGGTTTCTGCTTAGGATTTCCTGCAGAAACCCAGCAGATATTTTGTTGGATCACCAGTCTCTCAGTGTCTAGTGAATTTATAAATTCCTGTTTTAAATGTATGCTAAAAATTAATTGCAGACTTACAAAGAAAGAACAAACAACAACTTCTTTTATAATCTCCCAAACCTGTTAACACAAACACGTAGGGCCTCTACGTAAATAGAGGCGTGTGGGTTGCCCACCATCTGTGTGCCTGCAGTTTGCCAAGTGTCCTCACGTAGCAACCGGCACTGCCGTTACTTCTGACCATACAGACCTCTCTGGACTCTGTCTGTTCCCTCCCTGGGAAGGTGGTAAGGTTGCAGTTCTATTTTGTGCCACAGCATATGGAAAGACAATATGGCAGAGAGAAAGAGAGGATGGATTCATAACAGACAAACCTGGATTGAAACCCAGTTTCCTACTTCCTAGCTTTGTGCCTTCTGGGCCAAATATCTCAATTATTATCTCTCCATTTCCTTTGTCCTCATAAATGAGGGTAATAAAAATATCTCTTTGCTGGGATAATGGCGAGAGCCAATTTAAAAAATTGATATAAAAATCAACAATACGATAAATTATCATTGTGTGTAAAATTAGAAGAGTTTCCATGAAGCTTTCTTATAAGTTTTGTTATTATATATATCAACTTATTCTATCTAAATTCTACCTGTTTCAATAATGCAGAACAAAATCCATAAAATGGAATTCCACAAAGGTGGGTACAGCCTTCTTTTTTTGGATTGTATGATTCTTTAGTCAACAGATATATTTCAGCAAACAACCTTGACATATCTACTATCAATCCAGGAATGAGTTAAACTATTAGTTCTGGAAAAACTCCTTCGAGGTCAAGTGTAAATGTAACTCAGACAGGGATTATTTTGTAGGTGGGTGGATGTCTGTTTTCTAGGCACAAAGCTCCTGAACTAACATAGAAGACAACTGTATACCCAAGTCACCATGCCCAAATATACAGCTAATGTGCTTCCTAAATTTGGTTTTCTGTAATCAAATTTAGAAGTTACATTGAAACAGTAAAGCAATTCATTATGACATAAACTAAAAGTGAAACATTTAAATGGGTTAAACTAAATGAAGTATTGATAAATATGACATTATAAATTCTGAATACTTTCTTTCGTTTTTACAAATTGCCTAATACTTGAGATAACCTGAAAAGACCAAATTTAAAATTCATTATGCTAGATGAAGGTTTAAAGATACAAACCAAAGGAATGCACAATCTTTTCAATGAAATAATATCAGAAAATTTGCAAAACCTAAAGAATGAAAGGGAAAATCAAACATGGGTGGCTTACAGGAACACAAATATACTAAATTTCAACAGACCCCACCAAGGCACATTGTTTAACATATAGAATAAGGATAGAATTTTACAGGTTGCCAGAGAAAGACAACAGGTTGCATTTAGAGGGAAACTAACCCAACTGCTTTCTTTACCCAGACCCTCAAAGCTAGGTGGCCTTGGAATACTAAATGCCAAGTTCTGAAAGAAAATGAATGCCAGACAAGAACATTATACTCAGCAAAATTAAGCTTCAGAATTGTCAATGGTTGTAGTTTTTACATTTAGGTCTTGGATCCATTTCTAGGTTCTTACCTATGCTATGAGGTAAGGGCCCAAATTCATTCTTTTGCAAGTGGTTATCTGTTTGTTTCCATGTAATTTGTTGAAAATATTATTCTTTCCCCATTGAATTCTCACAGCAACCTTGTTAAAAATCAATTGACAATAAACATGAGAATTTATTTTGGGAAAGAAAAAAAGAAAGAAAAACTTTCCACAATGAAAGTTAAAAGAATTCACAACTAGAAAGTCTGCACTACAAAATACAATATTCCAAATTACCTAATATTGAGAATAGGTATTTTGTTTTAATGATACATATGCATCAGACCCATTAAGAAATCTATGAATTTGAGTCAGAGTAAAAAAAGATTCTTTAATCCTCAAAATAAAAGTTATAATAGGAATATTTAACAGTTTCCCAGCATTTGCTGGCTTACATAATTCTCTTGCCCAAAGAAGCCTTCATTTAACTCCAAGGCAGAAGGGACTGGACCTACCACAGACATGTGTAATAAAGAGACAGATGGCCAAACTGGTCACCTGTCTGCAGAAATTATTCACAGAGGACAAAATGAGCAACAGAGACTGAATAATTCTTATGTGTATTGCTTTAATAACCTCAACCCATCCTCTCTGTTTATAAGATGAATTTCAATCATAAGAGCCAAAAAAAAAGGGGGGGGGGAGAGAATATTTACTAGTGTCCTCACTAGAGATGGATGATATGAAACACTCTTGTTTGATCATGATGGATGATCCTTGCTCTGTATTCTGGAAAACGAGCAACCTCTCCCACAAAGCACCTCCCTATAGACCTCTTGAGGAAAAAGAGGGCTCTCTCCTGTCCAAACCTGACAACCGGATTTAATCATGCATAGAAGTAACAAGTCCCCGAGGTTTAGCATCACACTGACTCAGAGCTGCCGGCACCAACAGCAAATGATTTCAGCTGGCTCCCTGCACTCTGAGTAGAGACAAGCAAGGAAAATATCTTGTTTTTAAGAATTCCTTTGATCATATTTTTAATCCAGATCTGCATGCCAGATTATTATTTATTTTTTCTGGAATGTATTCCTCTGCCCACCTGGCTCTCAAAACCATTATCAAGAAGGATGGTGCTATTTCAGATATTGATGAACTTTCACCTGAATATTATAAAGAGTATGAACCAATTCTTAATCAGCATTTAAAATATCCCTACTGACCATGCATTTAAAATATGGGCAGATGAGAGTGACTTTCTCAGATATAAATTGGAAGGATTAACAAGGTAAGAAAAGAGACCAGATAGGCCAGTATATTCTACTGGTTAATTCCTGAAACCTCTTTCTAGCAAGCAGCATTGTTCATATCACCTAACTTCAAGTGCAATAAGAAAATTCTCAGATTCAGTACACTTATATAAATGTAAACTCTGGAGTTTCCTTTTGTATACCACTGTCAATATTTTTTGAAGAGAGAAATAATAGAAGACTTGAACTAGCAAGCTCAAAGCAATTATGATTTTTTGGTAAAGGAATCTTGGACTAGGGGTGTAGCTTGGTAGTAGAGCACATGCTTATCATGTACAAGGCCCTGGATTTACTCCCCAGCAAATACACACACACACACACACACCCCATACACACATGTGCAAATAATCATTAGGTAGAAGGAATATAAATATTTGTTTTGTTATTTTATACTTTATACATACTAACATATTAGAATATAATTTGCATGTGTTTAATAATTAACACAAGCTTGTAAAAAGAAATGAAAAAGTAAATTACAATGTTCTGCAAAAGTAAAATGCTTACTCCTAATAATAAAGACACACAAATATGTAACATTTTCCATACTTTGTTTGAAATTTTCTATAATATTAAAATTAAATTGGACCTTTAAAAAATGAGGTACTGACTGCTGCTTTTCTTTCTAAATAGATTTTACTTAACAATGTTTAACAGAGTTGATCCAGAGGAATAATTTTCTAATTTCTCAAAGGGAAAGAGATATTGAGTTTCTACAACACCAAATAACTCTTACTTGTATGGATACCTACACACATTACAAAGAAGTGGTAGGGTTTTTATTTCCTAAAAGGCAAAACAAAATCATAAACAATCTGAGTAACCTTGGATTGTCCCATTTTAGCCACTTGACAGAGCCTAAACTTTCTGAACCAAGGAACCAGAAAATCATAGGATTAACAGAAGCAAATAGGAACTGCCCCTTCACCTACATTCTCAGGGGTGGTAAATGACCATGACTTCTAAGTTTCCCTCACTTAATCCTACCATCAGTGTGTTTTATTTTGTTTTGTTTTCTGTTGTCCTTCAAAAAGATTTCAAGGCTTCCTTTTGAGAAATAATCCCAGGTATATAAAATGACTGAGTTGTACCCAAACACCACTATACCTTAGGTTTCCCTTCTACTCAGAGTTCACAGAAAACAACCCCAGGCAATGGAAAGCAGTGATGTAATGATATAAAGGAGTTCCATGTTTTAACATGTGCACCCCAAACACAACTGTCACAAATGGGGTGCATCTTACAGATGCCTTGGTAAGTTGCACACCAAACTGCAGGAAAAAAAAAGAATAGAAACCTCAAGTATTTGATATAAATCAAGACTTTGCTACATGAAATTTCTGATGTGCAAATACATGTGTAAATATGTATACATACATGTGTTATGTATCCATATGTATGTGTTATGTATACCTATATTATATATACATGTTTTTGTATATGTACACATATATACACATACACACACAAACATATTCTCCTATTGCAGGAGAGGTTATCCCCACACTCCAAACATTTAGAATCTATCCTTTTAAAAATTAAAAAGTGGACATTTTCGAAATGAGGCAGGAAATAACAGTTGTGAATGCCTCGGCATTTCAGTTTAGTGGTAGGAAGGATTCTAAGGGAGGAAGAATCAGAGGTCTCTGATACGTCTTTTGGCTCGATGCCAACAGCCTGGGTACAATGGTAGAATTTTGCTAAATTTAATTTTCCTAAATTTTCAGGGGAAAAAATGAATTTGGGGTTCTCCACCATTCATAATCAATAGTATTTAAATTATAATTCAATCATATAGACCATAACAATTCATCCCATTGGAAATCATACAACAAATACAATCTTAGACCTATGAAAACACTGCATGACTAGAATACAACGCACTGTTTGAGCAACAGAAAAACAAGGTTTTAATATATAGGTGGGAATTTTTAGCTTTAAAACTATCTTTAATTGTAAAACCCTAAAAAATTATAAGGAATAATAATTAAAGTACATAAAGTTACAAATGGAGATTTCTTAAATGTTTGCCACTTCACCAATTCCATGAATACTGCAATTGGCTGCCTGCTCCTGTATTTTTTAAGTTGAGACCAACCCCAAATTTCTCAGTGCTAATATGCTAGTTCATCCTTTTTGTTTTCTTAACCACTGATTCCAGAGCCTTTCAATAGTTTTCTTGCTTTCACTCATGATTTCCAAAAACATTCATGGTCTCCTCACTGTGTGTCAGACACTGTACTTGGGTTGGGTTGTTTGGTGGTGAACAAATGAAGATGGTGTCAGCTCTCAGCAAGGCTTACAATCTTCTTCCAACCTACCCCCCTCACTCTGCCAGGAGGGCTCTTTCTAAGACATAGCCATGTGCATATCATGTGCAAAAATTTCCATTGGTTCTTTTCTTCTCAGATCTTTTGCTTCCTCACGCTCTGAATCTCATTTATGGCACTTCTTACCCTCTCTCAATGATAACCTGATTTTCCATTCCCCCCAAAATTCCTGATTTCTCCCACCAATCTGACTTGTCACCTTGTTCCCTCTGTGTGACCCTGAGCTTGAGCAGAAGGGGTCATGCAGTATAATGATAGAGGAAATGACATCTTTGGATCCTGTAAAAGAGGTATACAGGTATACTGGCTATGTAGACTACCTTGGGATGGGATTCACTTTTAGTGAAGTTAAGAAAAGAAAGGATAGAGGAACATTTTAAAAATAAAGTTGTTTATAAGATTACTATAAGAATTAAATAATTTCCTTATAAGATACCAAGAATCACCTAACCCATATATTCTGTTGTTTATACTCTTTAGGATACAGCATAATGATTTTTACAATAGGGTCATACATTTGTCTTTCTAGTACTCAGAGTTTCTCTTCTGATGTGCTCCTTCTTTACTTCAGGGAGACCTAGTACCTCCGCCATCTGTGCCTGGTCCTTCCCCTTAGTTTCAATAAGTACATGCAAGGGAGGATGAGAGCTGGTGGGAGACACTTCTACAAAATGCTATTTAGAAATATTGACTTAGGAACATGGGCTGAGGGACCTTGGAAATGTCAGTGCTTTCCTCAGAGGCTTATTTTTTTTTACCTAAAGTGAAGATGAATTAGGTATTTATAAATAAATATTAAATTATTCACAAACTAGCAGTAATGAATAAACATAATAAATTAATGGTTTTGTGCCTTTCATTTCATATTACAATAGTTTAATCTACACTCTATATTTTTCCAAAGAGAGCTTTTGGTTAGTACCCAAGCTATGATTAAGATTTGTATAGACACCAAGGCCCAAGTGTGGAAGGCTTGATCCATAGCCTAGGGTGCTATTGGGAGGTGGTGGAACCTGGAAGAGGTGGATCCTACTAAAAGGAAATTAGGTCATGGGGGTATGCCCTTGAAGGGGATATTAAAATCCAGGCCCTCCTCTTTTTCTCTTTTCTTCCCAACTACCATAAGGTGAATTGGCCTCCTCTGTCACATGCTTCCATGATGATGTACTGTGCTGCCACAGAGTCAAAGAAAAAGGTCAATGAAACCAGACAGAAGTCTCTGGAACTATAAGCCAAGAAAAACAAAAAACTTCTCCTTTTATAGTTTTATTATCTCAGGCATTTTGTTGCAGTGACACAAAAGTAATTAACACAATTTTTGGTTTCAATTAGTAACAATATTTTATATACTCATCAAAAATGCATTCACTATCTATAATCTGGTAGAGACTATATATGATGAATGCATTTTGTTGGGAATATAAAGATAAATAAGCCATTGAACCTACCTTATAGAATTAATTTAATAGTGAGTCAGAAAAATTAACAAATTCTTGGTTATAGCAATAAAGAAATATTTAGTAAAAAGAAAAAAAAGCAAGAAAGCCATTCTTTCAATGACTTACTATTAAGCAATGTACAAAGAAGATAATCACATAGCATTGATCCAAATTATAGAAAAAAAAAAAGATCCCACATAGGTGAATATGTTGTTTAAACACATAAACTCCACACAAATATTCAATCAGTTACAAGTCCCCATTGAACCAAGGGCACAGTTATAAGGATGATCAAGGAAGAAGAGTGGGTCAGAACAGATAGGAGAAGGACATGTTTGGAAAAGAGAGTTTTCTTACAAGTGTTCAGATTCATGAAAGTTCTAGAGGACTTGAAATGAAATATTGTGTTTGGAACAAGGTCCTAGAAAGTGTTAACTGCAAGCTATAGAGATTCAAGGTGTTTAAACACCAATATTTTGACATGAAGAAATATGAAGAAAGGTGCATAGTAGATAGCACCTACTACCATAGAGAAGAGAATAGGATATCATCGAATAGAAGAGAAAATGGATAAAACTTAAGAAGAAAGCTTGGATGGCTACAGAAAGGATCACATTGAAGGCATAAGGTAGGAGGATATGCATTTTCAGGAGAACCAGGGGACAAGCAAATGCTGTTTCCAGCCAGAAAGCAGGAACCAAGAAATCAAGTAGAGGGATTTACCTGGAATGCAGGTGGCGGGTGGCAGGCCGTGAGGCAAGGACTCTAGGGTATCATAGGAATATCCTTCCTAGAAACTCTAGACACTGTGTGGAGGCAAGCAAACCTTGAAGACTATTGGGCATAGAAGGTAGAGTCAAGGACTCAAGGGAGGAGAGAGGTGAGAATTCAGGACGTGGGAACAACAAAGGACTTCTCTTTGTTGGGCGGTCAGGCATTTGAGGAGATCTGGCCTTCGGGAAGAAACACAACATGAAAACTAAAGTCACTAGGAAAATTAAGTGACAATGTGGACGAAGAAGGGGACCAGGAGGGAGGAAGTCAGTTTAGAATGTTCTTCACATACCAGAGATCAATAGATGCTGAGGAGGAGGATAGCAGAAATATTAAAAAAAAAAAAAAAAAAAGTGAACTTTAGAAGAAGAAATATCTCTGAATAATGATTGCAGAATCATGATCTAATTCCAGGAAGAGAGGGATTAGGGAAAAAATCCTTTACTGAAGAAGTCTTCTAAATATACTGTCCAAATATTATGGCAGGCATAGATGTTGAAGCTGTATGGAATGTTGTTCATATTTAGAAAATATGTATTATGAAACAATAGTGTGCCTGTGGATGGTAATTATTTAATCATTTGCAGCCTACTTCTTATTTGTCATAAAAAGTAAATGCTATTTATATAAACACATGTCTACTGTACAAAGACTCAGAAGTAAACTAATCACACTTTCTTCTAATTAATAAACTGATTAGAAAGAGAAAAATCATCCTCAGGTGAGAACATTTTTACCATGAATTTAAATCTTCATTATCTAAGCAGTCTAGCTAAATTCTGAAGTTCTCAGGAAAAACTAGAGACAAGAAGTGCAGATTTCCAACCTAATTATTCTCACAAGTGCCAGTGCTTAAGATGGCTAAATTTCCCCCTCGGATTCCCTCTCCACTGATCCCCTCCAGCGCATTCAGCCATCACACTCGGCATATTTCCTTTTCTCAAACACTATCAGCATCACAGTTTCCAAAGAGCTAGCAGCATTGTGCTTGCTGGAAATGATTATCAAAATCACCATGATTAAGATTTGGGTCTAATCCCCCAGTGTTTGCTGCTGAGCCCATTATAGAGAACTCCGGGTAACAGGGATGTGATAATGTCTCTGAGACAGGGTTTCTTATTCAGTCAAACTCTGCTGGAGATCAATACATAGCCATCTTCCCATGGTAGGCAATAATTAGCACATTAGGTCACTTAAATAATAAATCAGAAGCCCCATCGTTCTGGGTTTTTCTATGAAGGATTTTAGCTGTGAATCAGGAATAAGGGTTTCATTATAGGTCTTCCACTCCGTGGCCTTGTGTTTCAAGTTAAAGCAGATCAATATTGAACTTGGACTGGTCTGGTTTTAGAGACTGGGGAGAGGTGGCTGTGAAATTATCATTTGTAAATGATCCATCCTGAAAAACCAAGTTAGGTTACATTTTACTGCTTTAAATTTGTGGATCTCAAAATACTATATATACAGATAAGATTATCTATTAAGATTTCCCACAAGAGCAGAGGCTGCAAGGATTGTCTCTTAAAAGGGACAAGAGCCAAAAGATTCACTAGTCAGTAATTCTGTGTTCAAGGCAAGGACCAAAAAATAGGATCTGAGATCACTGAAGGTACCAGAAGCCCTTGCCATGCTTTTGGAAGCTATGGAATCACTGTACCACATTTAAAACTTCAGGGAGATTTTAGGAAAGGTAGTAGGTCATCCAAAATCTATTTAGGACTTGGTTGAATTATATGGACTCATAATCAGGAATATGTTTAAACTTAAAATTAGAATACACAGAACATTTGTGCTATTCGAATAATCTAATTACAGTATCCCTACCACCCACGCACACCCTCACAGTCAAATTAAATCCAAAAGGAAACCAGAGTCAGCACATGGAGGAAAATCATGTCTCTGAGGAACACAGTAAAGGTAAAACAGCAGTGATAATTGATCTACTCAAAATTCTACTAGCTATTTATTGGTGATATTTTTCTTCAACAGAAGTTTTTCCTTTGTAACATAAACTGCTACCTAGAAACTCCCAGGTCTAAAATTTTGCTTTCCGTCCATTATTTCTAAGCCTGTCCACATAGATGGGACTCTTGCAAGCTTGTATTGTGAGGTTGCACAATATTCATGGCCAAAGGTCACAGAGTTAAAAGGAAAGGAGCCAGGATTAAAATCCACCTTTTACTCTCACCTCCAAAGTAATCCGCTTTGGATGCTGAGCCAAGTTGTTGCTCTGATTCAAAAATAAATGCAGTGGGATTTAGGAGAAGAGATCAATATGATGTTAAGTGGTGAGAGAAGACTCAAGGGGATAGGTGAGATTGGTGTTGAGCTCTCAAGGTCCAGAGGGAATGTTCCAGGCTCCAAGGAGGAAGAACTGTAGCAGCAAGGGCATGGGTCATAGTGACCACAGAATATGCTGGTGACTGTTGAGAAAAATGGCCTCACTGGAGGGCACAGAAAGTCATGAATATCAGAGACACCATTGAAGAGTCAGATTTTAAAAACAAGATTATAGAAGCTCCTGAAAGTCAAGGGGTGGGTTTGTAGTCTTTTGAGAGAAGGTCACTAACACTTCATAAGCAAAGGAGTAAAACTCAAAACTGGTGTTTGGGGAAGATTTATCTGGAACTTGAAAACAGTGTAGGGCTCAGAAATAAAAGCATAGAGACAAACAATGGGGGACTTAAAGATTGTCAAGGTAAATAAAAGGGAGAATCATTCTGAATATACTCTTGCTGATTTTCACTACATGACCTCATGGAATTTCAAAGTGATTTTTCTCCTTTCTCCCTTGCTGTAGGTCCGAAGAATCACCACCAAAACACTCCAAGTGACAAGAGAGGCAATTTTAGGAATTATAGCCACAAATCACATATTACCTAGAAACCAAATATAACTAAATGTAAAATGTTACCCCACACTGAGAAAGAGCTGTGAAATTTGGTTATAGCTGTGTTTATTGTTCATTAAGCTTTATATAATAGGAAAATATGCTAAATTAATCCAAATGCAAATTAGTTAGATGTTGTAAATGTATGTGGTATATTGCAGAGATTGGAATAAAGCCTCTAACACCACTGAAAGTTTATTTGGCTAAACACACTTCTTCTAATACATTCTTTTAAATTTGTTCTCAGGATCTTGCATGAGGTAGGACAATAGTTATATGTGCATGAAGTATAAGCTGAACTACAGGTCTTTTTCCAAAGCCTTCCTCCCAGTCTCCTAATGCCAGGGCACTGATGTGGACACTAACTGAATGATATACTCAAATGCCAGCATAGGAAGCCATATGGGAACTTTAGGTAAGAAAGCTCTTTTTCAAGGATAAATCCCAGATGCCATCTTCCTGCCTAAATCCTTTTTCAGAGATAAAATTATACCCCACATATTGAGAATTCAGATAGGATCAAGTGACTTTCTGCCAAACATCCTCAAAGGCAGACAGATACCTGATTGGGGACCCAGGCAAATACATTATACCTTCACAATTACAGAAATACATGACTTTCCAGTTGCTTGAGATTCAATTAAAAGTTCACCTGTGATTTTGTGAGAAACAGAGGTATTTGGATAGAGAACTATTTCAGAAGTTGGAAAAAATCCTAAAGGAAATTATACTTATTTATAACATATATATGGACACGCACACATATATATACACACATTATTTTAAATATATGTATATATATATATTTGCATGTAATTATTTTTCTTTATACAAACATGTGCTTGATTTTACTCCTGTAAGGCTCCTTGGGTAAAACTGCAATTTTAGATTTAGTTGAGGGCTGAACTCCAACAATATCCAGTGAATTTTCTGGGAAATAATGCCTTAGAGTCAATGTCATTGCTATTGTTTCCTCTCATGACAATTACAAAAGATTTTATAAGGTTTGGTTGGCTTCTCCCACACAGATGTGAAAATTTTGCAGTTCAAGGTAAAAAGGAAGCCTTGTGTTTTAAATTTGACACCGTCCCCAATTGTATAGCATTGGTTTGATCAATGTGCAAATCAGAGGGTATTGATGAATGGCATTCGGGTTGAAGAGCTCTAATGTCTCACAAGATCCCAAGGGTACTAGACCATTATAAGACATATCACCAAGTGAAATAAAGCACAGTGTCTCTTTGAGTGAGTGTCACATGGGGGGAAAAGAGCTGTTAAGGATCACAAGGGGTTTTGCCCATATACATTATAAGGATCACTAGAAAACCATTTCACTTGTGTGAAAATGTGTCTATGTAAAACTGTTCAGAAATTGTAAGGATTTCCATGAGAAGAAAGTCAAGAGAGGAAAAATGAAAACATCTTGACATTTTCATTTTTCATTTGAAGAAGAAAATTACATATTGGCATGCTCATTATAACTCTTGTATGCCTAAATGCATTCCTTCTGGCAAGCAATCACCCAGCCCTGGTGGAAATACTATTCATTTCATGAAAAGAACACTAGCACCTTTTCACAACTCAGACTTGGAAAACATGCAAGACTCAGTCATTTATCCAACAAATGTATTTTGAATGTCTATTTTGTGCTTGACACTATACATGTTCTAAAGAAAGTCATATTAATAATTGATAAAATTATGTTATGTTTTTATACTGCTTTGGACTTTTATTTGTGTTCCAAGTTTTCAACAGTGGGCTTGTATAATTTTATTATTTAAAAAAAAAAAAAAAAAACTTGGTTACTAATAGAAAGCAATAACAATGTGGTCCCTTTACTTCCATAGACACAAGCAAAAGAATGTGCCTGGAGATCAAAATAAGGAGAAATCAATGCCCAAAACATTACCTAGCACAGAAACATTTCCATTTTCCCAAAGTCTCTAAATTCTTTGTTTGAAAACATTTCCTAATTTCATTTGGCAAAGAGACATGGATCAGGTGGCAAAGATCCACAGGATAAAAGTAGGTGAGAAAACAAACCATAATTCTAAGTAAAAAAAAAGAAGAAGAAGAAGAAGAAGAAAGACTAACTACACAAGCCAAATCCATCCTAGCACCCACTGAGCTTAATCAAGTGTTATCAGAGGATTGAATAGAGAAAGCAACGGGGACCTCATAACAGACACTCAAATGAAGAAATGCTTGATAGAGACACATTTACACGTACTTAACCAACTTCTTACAGCATGTTATTTGGCTACAGAAGGTTTTCTGGTCTCACAAGGCCTGTAATTAGAATTGAAGTACTTTCCAATAAATCAATCAATCAGATCTCAGAATATTCCATACCACCAGGGCCATCATTTTGGGACTCATGTAAAGTCACAGATCATTCTGAAAATGTATGCTTGAAGCGGAGAACCTTGTGGGTTATGTCTTTCCCCTCTACCTTTCCCCTGATCTCACAGTGCAAAGGCAAAGTCCATTAGAAAGGATCAGGTTGGCATTCACTTGTTACCTAGATGAGATAATAGAATTTGAACCTGTAAGACTTATTACAATGAGGAAAAGGACAACTCATGAAATAATAGCTTGTAAGACACTTGACATCAGCAAAGAAAGGTGGTTATGGATGGAAGAGAGAAGATAAACAAGGTAAACCGTAAGGTTTTCCCAGCTTACTGCCTTGAGAGAATTTCTGCACCATGGATCCCATAGGAGAACACTCCAGAAGGAGCCCAGCTCTTCTGGGCTGTAGGTGGCACCTACATTTGAGGAGATGGGACTGAGAGTCAGGAGAGACTCAGGTGGCTAGATTCAGGTGGCATGGATGAATCTTAAAAACATTACACAGATCTAGAGAAAACAGACATAATGGATCACATGTTGCATTATACCAGACGAAAATAATGTATGGTGATACAAATTCAAATAATGGTGGCCTCAGAGTGAAAGGGACTAACTGGACAGGACATGGAGTAATTGTCAGGGAAGATGGAACCACACTTTATCTTCACTGGATTATTGGTTACATGAGTATAAAACTTTGAGGTAATACATGTAAGATCTAAGTATCTTGCTGAATACAAATTTTACCTTAATCACAAGATTCTTTGCCCCTCCCTTAAAAAGAAATAAAGGAGGAAAATGAGGGAACGAAACCAAATTATATTTATTAGGCCTATTTTACAAGACAAGATTAAGTAGTTTGCACCTTTTTTGCCTTTACATGTGGAAATAAATGTAGGAAATTATGAGTCTATATTGAAAAATACATTAAAATTGTACCTGTATGTGACTAACAAGGTAATATAAAAAATATCTTTTGTAAACCAAAAGTCTCTCAGCAGATTATTGCCATCACCATCAATAAGTAACTAGCCAAGTACATGAGAAATAAATGGGCTATAATTAAACATAAGCAATAAAAATGGTCTACAAATACAGCATGATGAAGATGGCTAAAATTAAATTAGTGAGGCCACAAATTCCATCAGCTCATAATCCCTGACAAGCTATAAGACCCTGAATTGTTGAGACTATTTCTCCTCGAACCACAGGCCCGAGTGCCACTTGGGATCTATGGAAACTAATGGTTCACATGTGAGTCTCATTGCATGTTCATGGAAGGCTGTGCAAAATGAAAGCTGAAAACTATTCTAAGCTTGCTGAATCTGTTTGATATAGCATGCATGTAAATCAGCTGTCAGTTTAGCTTGAGGTTACCCCCAAAATCCCCAGATTATCAGGGAATCTATAAGCAAGAATGATTCTCCTAGACAACAAAATAAAACCCACCTCTATGGAACTATTCCTGGGAGTGATTGTACCTTCATTCTTGCTCTTTGAAGACCCTGGGTTGAAATACCATTCTTTGGCTACCGTGAATATGTGTCAGGAATAAAAAGCAGGTGCAAATAAATACCTCTGGGCATTACTTTTGATGCTGGCCACACATGAATGCTTCTCTTATACCTGACTTACCTTTCAGATCTTACCCACCATGGTTTCCTGCAGCTCAGTCTAGTCTTTCTGACTTTTCTACACTCAGCCCTCTGCCTGCCTAAATGTACCAAACTTACAAAATGATACTTATTAAATTCTATTAAGAATTTCTGGTCTTGTCACCTGAACCAATCAGTACTAATGAGGCCCTTTTTTAAAATACATGAAGTAACAAGTGAAAATACATAGCACCTCCTCAAAAAACAGTACAGACACTAGAAACTACAGTGCCAACAAAGGTAAGTTCTGTGGCTAATGTGGCTCTAAACACCTGTGCTTTCAGACAGGTTTCTGAGACAGTCAAGTCCCCACACTTGAAACCAAACATTACTCTGAACCTTAGTGCGCCCCACCTGATAGTTTTGTCACATTGAGCTAATCACTTGACTTGTCCATGTATTCATTCTTCCTTCTGTGAAACGTGGATTACAGAAGTACCTATTTTGGGGTACTGTTGTGAGGTTTGAATGACACAATGACAATGAAGTCAGCACAGTGACTGGGCACAGATAAGTGATTAAAAGTAAAAGATAATTGCATAAAAGAGGAAATTGAGGTAAAAAGGAATTTGAAACCGAATAGATGGTAACACTCTAAATAAAAATTGCCCATAACTTAGAAAAAAATTGAGAATAAACATGTGCCCTTTCAATGTCATATAAGGACATTGTTTAACAGACCCACTTGGGAAATATTTAATTCCATAGGAGGGTATTACTTGTTCAACACCGATATTTACTATCTTCAAGATGCTCCATAAATGTTTTTTCAGCTGAGCTATATATGTTCAGCAGAAAGAGAACATCAAAGGCTAAGAGGTTCCTGCCCTTTGGAACATGTACCAATCTTATATCTTTCCAAAATTTGTATTCCAATAATTTTTAATATTTTTTTTACCCATAAATATCTAGTTCTTCAAGTGTTCATTTACTATCTTATTTATATTTCTACCATCTTATTGTTTCCCTTGGTAAGGAATTAAACCAATTTTCCCAAGGTAACAGATGTTAAGTGATAGAGTCACTCAACTCTATCATAGTATGGACTAAGAGAGGCCAGTGATAGATTTGAACACAGACTCTCTTCCCATCAGTGGTCTCATTTCACTATGCTTGTCCATGACAAATATTAGAATCATAATAATATAAACACATGAAAACCAGATGATCTGGGTCCACAGGTAATGAAAACACAGTCAGAAATAAAGGAGAATATTCAAATTCTATTATAATGAAATATATTCTGATTCTAAATGGCTTCACCTGAGTATTAATACAGAATCACTTAATGTTCAGAATTCCCAATCCTGTGTCTTATGTGATTTGGTTGGCCAACAGGACTTGCCTGCCTGGAATTAAGCATCCTGGTCTAATAATTAATGCAGATGTTAAACTTTTATTATTTCTCATAATGGTTAAGAATTAGCAAAACTAATAAGAATGTGGACTTTCACATAACATAGACAGGTCCCAAGTCCTCACTCAGCTAGTTCCTGTGACCTCAGTTTTCTCATTGTTAATATCAGGACCATAGTAATGTCATATTACTGAGGGATTTGGAGATGGTTAAAGGGATTTAAGCATCTTTATAAATGCCCTAGTACAGTCTCAAGAACATGGTAAGGATTTAATGAATGTCAAATATTATTGCTAACAATAAAAATTACCACCATGCCTAATTATTAAGTACCTATTATCTTCTGTGTGTTATACCAAAGTTTCAAGAGGCTAAGTAAATAATTCAATATTACAATATTTGAAAGAGTTGGAACTGTTATCTAAATCACTTTGATTCAAAAGCCAATTGTATTAATGACTATGCTTAGGATAGCGCTTATAATTTAATAAGATGTTTTAAAATTTTGGTTCATTATAAATAAATTTCCAAGATCACCAATAAATCAATGAGATCAACCAAGATTTGGGTTCCATTAGGCCTCCACCCAGGACAGCAATGGATTTAGTGTTGGGGAAGAGGAATTCTACCCCAAGACTTGGTCACTTTGATGTGCATTCTACTAAAGGAGATTAGGAAATCTAATATTTTTTAAAAAATATTTTAAAATGCATGCATTGTCAAACCAAATAAAGTACAAATTTTAAAGATCTTAACCATACAAATGCTTAAAACAGGCTGGAAGGAAGATGCCAGAACGTTAACAGTGGCTGAAACATATTTCTACTTGCTTGTTAGAATATAACCTTTCCTCCCAAAACCTCTTCTGTTTCATATTTGCTCAGAAGGTACTTACAAATTTTTCAAGGCTCGTTCTTCAAAGGAAACTGTCCTAAGAGCAGCTGTGCTTCTTCCTGGTGCTTCAACCCTAGGGACAGCTGCTGTTACTCCACTTTATGACTCTTCACTCTACACTGCTCATATTTCTGTTGAAACACCTTCATATGTATCTTCCCCCCTTAGATGGTAATGTCTTTGAGAACAGAACCATATCTTATTCATGATTATATCTACAAATAACAATATCTGGTAAGTGAATAAATAATAGAGTATGTTCTAAGCCACAAACAACTGCCTCACAAGTCAACTCCAATAGCATCTGTTTGCTGGACAAGCAACATGAAAACAGAGGTGAGGAATAAATACTTGGCCAAAAATGTGGATATATTATAACAGCATAATGCTTTTGTACATATATGGAACCAAGAGAGAGAATTAGCATACGCACATCTGCCCCCTTGTTTTTACACTAAGTAATGCATATCTTGCTTATTTTTTCTGAAGCCTGAATGGGAAATGTGTTTTTAACAGATTTAATCAATACGCCAACCTACATTAAAAAAAATAAATAAACCCACACAATAAATAAAAAGCAAAAGGCCAATCAATAGCCAACAGTGCAGCTTAACAGCCACTCTAGCAGAAAACTGTCTGAAAAGGCGCTTCACACTCCACTATCTGCACAATCCACAGCTGCTCGCTATTGATTTGTTGCAAGCAAAAAACATCTATTATCACATGCCAGTGTGAGCCCAGCAATTTCTCCAACACATAGACTGCAACGCACGACTAGCAACATAGCACAGGATAGCTGTCTGCTGATGGTGGTCTGAGACCCACATAGATTCCCTCATCCTCATTCAACAAAGCCAATATCAACATTGGATTCATAAACCCAGAAACCTGACACATGTTAAGAATTCATGTGCCATGCATGGGCTGTTCTTGTAGACATGTGCTTTTCCCGACACAAAAGCAATAATGAGATTCCCAAATTATTGTGCAACTCAGAGCAGTTGTCATGAACAGTTAAAGGTAACAGTACTCTTATTGGATCATTATGTGTTGTTTAAAACTGATATTTTCACAAAGCCCCTAAAAAGTGATAACCCTTTCTGTATGTGTGGATGCATGCAGCAGAGATGGATTTTGTGCAATGCTTTTCAATACTGTGGAGAGAAGAATTCAACAACAGGCTGCCCGAGAGAGTGGTGTTGTCACACAGCATGGAGAAGAGATTCTGGATTCTTCTGATGGTGAGTAATGGCTGCCATAATATGGAATTTCTAAGGTTCTAAGTCCTGACTTAAAATGCCAATAAGAATCTGATATCCAGAAAGAATGTCTCCATAATAACTCTTATAAGGTCCCATTTGCTTTGTCATTCTTCAAAGGCGGCCCTGCACATACCATTAGGTTGGCTCTCAGGTAGTGCTCATCCACTGAGAAGTCAGACCCTTTGTTTTGAATTTTTCAGAAAAACTGAAGATTACCTTTGGAGAATGTAACTTATGTGTCCTTCCACACAGCTTGGGTACTATGTTAACTCAAAATTGCTTCTAGGATGATGATGTCCACTGTAGTATCAAGACAGCCCTGAAAGTTAACCTGATGGGAAGAAACACCCCAGGGTTTTACCATTACATAAAATGGTGGACAGTCATATCTAAAACTATGTAAAACTATTAGTAAATCAATTATACTTGAGTTTCTAATCAGATAATTCTTATTTTCTAACCCACTCGAGTGAGTCACTCTTACACAAAGTAATCAGCTCCCAAGAATATGTGTCACATCTTCAAAACCATGACAGCTTTGTAAGAGTAAACCTGAAATTCACCCAGCTGCATCCATCAACCCAACCTGCTCACACAAAGAATAATGGAATGAACTGAAAGTCATTGTGGCCTACTCACACTAAACCAAGTTTTAAAAAATACAGGTTTCTTCTGGAGATATCATCTATGGGACAGCATCTTAAAATTGTCAAGCAAACTCCAGATTTGATAAGCAAGAAGAAAGAATAGGTCATGAGTAATTAAACCAACACCAGAGTGAGTGAGAAAGACTCTAAACTGCCCACACACTTCCTCAGAGCCTTCCAAGTTACACCAGATACAATTAACTTTTTTACACATGATGGAATAAATACCTACTTTTGAAAACATAAAGCCTAGTCATTCACCTATTAAACAAGTTTCTATTCTTAGATGTGCAGTAATAAATTGATGTGTTTTCATTTCCTTTATTTGAGAGTCAATCTGCTTCCCTGAGAAACAACTTCATAGATAGAGATTCAAAACATTTTCCCCCAAAACATCTTTGCCATTAGATTTCATCTTAACCAATTTGCGTGGTCTTATGACATTTTATGAAAAATCTATAATTATAGATATATGCAATATTCTGCCAATATTCCTTTTCAAGAATGAGGTCAAGGCCAGATTCCATCAATGACATTCTATTCACAATGTCATGACATGTGTTATTTGGGTAAAAGGAAAGCCACTTAAGGTATGTAGGATACCAAAGCAATAATTAGTGATTTTATGCCACTACTTCCACATAAGGGTCAGCCCCTGATCCTCTCTATAGAGGATCCTTTCTTCCTATTCCCTGTTTCTCTCCCATTAACTTATTCCATTCCTTCTCCTTTATTTGTAATTACCCTCACGCTTTTTCTAATGCTAAGCGTGAACCTGTTCAACTCTGCTAGTGACACTGAAGATACTTATTCAATTCTTTATACAGACTAAACTACCAAGAACTTATGAGCACAGAATATCAGAGAGGTAACTTTATTTTGAATACATTTGTGAGATGAAATAACAAATTACAACTCTAAGAGTTAATATAGGAAATAATGATCAATTATGTAAAGTAGTAAGACTGATTGTCTTTGTGGAATAAACTGGTTTTGATGCTAGTTCCAAAAGAGAAGCACCCCCCACCAAATACCTTGAACGCCAATTGCATATAGGGACCATCCACTGTAACATTTTAAGTAATCTATCATTTAAGTATATGTAGTTGAGTTTTGTTAAAAATTTATATCTGAACTTGATAGTCACATCCTGCATATCTGAATTCTTTACATTTATTACATTCTAGAATTAAAATGTACTTGCTTCATTTCAATGACCACCATCCAATAACAGAAGCCAAGGTATACTCTCCAGGAGAGGATCAGGCAAACGGATTCTGATAGCAATTTGTGCTGTTAGGTCCTCTTAAACAAAAGACTCATTTACATTGCTTAGAGAATAAATTCCAAAATGCATTTCCCTAAACCTGGATATCTTAGAGTTTTTGAAGCCTGAGAAGCTAGTGTCACAAAGGAAAGCTGACATTTTTCCAATCCTCATCCCAATACTTCATTTTATACCAACAAATTGCCAGAGTTAGATAATGCAGTAGTCTGCATCCTCAACAGAGACACAATCTGCTCTTGACAAAATCAGAAGCAATCATTGAAAGCTGGGAAGAACACTGGTTGAATTTTACCACAAAACATCTGACTCTGAGTGACAGAGGTGTTTGTCAATGATAGAAAAATGCATACATACCTTCTGAAGATTGTGCACATTTGCTGCAGTTGTTGACTTACCTTTCTGCCTTTTCTGTGTGCAGTCTCTTCCTGATCATTTTTTTTTACCCAAAATGGGATGTATGTATGATAAAGAGCAAGGTTGTGAGGATAAAGAAGCATTATCCTAGAGAGTCCCAGACAGACAAATTGGAGGGAAAGGAAAGAGCATATAGCACAATTCCCCGGGCACCCTGGATTGGTTCATAATTGTCTGTTTCAGAGTGAAATAGTGTTTCCTAATCATAAATATGGAAACAAGATTTTCAACAACACCAAACTACTTGGCAAGAGCAATCTGATGCCAAAACCTTCTGTGGGAATGGTACCATTCGCATGACAGAAATGGAGTCATATGCTTATATTTAGATGAATGGGTATCACATAATTTTCTCTCTAGATTGCCAGGTTCCCCATTTGCTTCTTAATGTATCTTAAGAGAATGAAAGAACATATGGAGCGAAAAGCTACTAAGGAAAATGGAAACAAGAACCACATGAGACACCTACACATATGAAAGAAGTTGAGAAATAAGGATCAGGGGTAAAAAGGAGACATGAGAGACATAGCATTGTAATTGGCAGCTGCACCCATATGGACACACTATACTCTGACTTCCTTATTTGCTCTAATAAAATCATGCATCCTTTTATAAAATGAAGAAGTCAAATGAGTTTGGATTATAAGACAAATATCTACCATGAAGACAGCATTTAGAAAATCAGCAGGACGCAGGACTCTTCAACAAATTGTGTTTGCTTGTCTTTGAAATAGCCATGATGGGGAAATAATGTGAGAAGGAAATGGAGACTCAGGTTATAGATTCTCACAGCACTGAAGTCTCTCCACCATCAGAGCCAGAATTACCTCCATGAAATCAATCCTCTCAGGATTAAATCAACAGATGCACCCAAAGCATCACTAATGTGTGGGAATAGCAATCACCAGATTCTCTTCCTCAAATACACAGATAAATACCTGGAACAAACTCACAGAGTAGAAATGTATTTCAAACAGGAAAGCAATATATATATATGCAAAGATACCAATAAGTTTAGCTATTAGGAATCTCTGTTTTATATTTGAAAGACACCTTCAATATGCTATAAAAGTTTCTAAATGGAAAAAAAAAAAAAACCTCCAAATGCCTTCTACATTTGGGAGACCTTAAGAAGTCCTCTAAACTCAGACGTTTTGAGACAACAGCTGTATTTTTTAAATACCCTCCAAATTCTAGGCAATGTAAATGGACAGAGTCTCAAAACTATTACCCAAGGAGTTAATTCATGGAGAATTGAACTCCTTACATAAAAATATACTCTGAACTGTTCCTTTGCTTCTCAGTCACAAGTATTCAAACCTAAAGGAAAAGCAGAGGGGAAGAATACTGGAGAACAGCTAGCATCATTAAGCAACAAATGTCTCTTTTGCTCTTCCCATGAGAACACTAGTTGATTATTTTCCATGTTTCTGGAGGACAGAATTACTTGAGTCCTTTAGAAAAGCTATTTCTTTACACATTGTCTCAAGATTTCTCCAAACCTCTGAATCTCTTGAAAAAGTTCCCAGTAAGAAAAGGTTGCACTCACGGTCATTGCACTGGTTTCCAGAATAGGACGTCATAGAGCAATCACAGGTGAAGCCTTCCCACTGCTGCATGCAGACCCCCTGGTTGGCACAGGAATCTTCCTGGCAAGTGGTACTGGGTCCTAGACATTCACAATAATAGAAGAAAAGGAGAAGAGAGAGAAGAAACGTTGAACATTAGTCAAATTCCAAAGAAATCACCTGAAATCACCAATCTCATGCCCCCCAAATATTCAAAATCACAACCACCAAAAATGTCAACTCAATTACATGCAACAAGAATTCCGTATATACAAAAGATGACAGAAATACACACTTAGCCACAAACTATCAACAATTACACATAGAAGGGAGAGGGCTGAACACACTGTTCTCCTTTAGGCAGACTTTGCAAAAGAGCTTCATCTCTACCATTCAACTCAAAAGATGTCTCACTTAGAGCATGGTCTTTCTTAATGCATAATGCTGAAGTAGAAAAAAATATATACATTTTCATGATGTAGTGAAATAAGGTACAACATTTTATCCTGAAACTCGGAGTCCCTATGTCCACTTTGTGACATTAGAAAGGTGTTTTATGATAATGATGATGATGGGGAAGAGGAAAAAGGGGAGGGGAAACCCAATGTAGCTTGGTGTTTTATAGGTGATCAGCACTGAGTGCTAGGCAATTTATCTACATTACCTCATTAAGATTTCTAGTGACTCTAAGATGACTATAATTATGATTGCGTTCATTTTACAGATTTAAAAAACCAAATTCAGAGAGATAACATAATTTTCCCAAGGCCACACATTTTGTCAAGAATGCTGTTGTCTGTTCAACTTAGGGAAACAAACTTGGAGACCAAGCTCTTAATTACACAGTGGTTCTCAAAGTTTAGTCCTCAGACCAGCATCACCTGAGAATTTGTTAGAAATGCAAATTTTGGGCCCCCTATCAGAACTACGGACTTTGGGGTGGAAGCAGAAAACTGTTTTTACAAACTTCCAGAAAATTCTGACGCAGCCTAACGTTTAAGAACCATTATACTACACTGCTGCTTTGGTATTTGAGCAGTGTGTCCCCTCAAATAGAGGGTGCATACACCAGAGGATACAAAAGGGAAATACTTGCATATAGGAAGAAATATTAGATGTTGTGCTAATTTTCCATTCTTTATTATTTCTATTTTCTGTGTATTTTACATGCTAATAATACATAGGCATAATAGCACGTGTGCATAGTTATAAATAGGCCTATTCTGGAAGCATTCTCAGAATCTTTTACTGACAGGCAGGACTGAAAAACCAAAACAGTTTTACCTTTCTCTACCTTGCAGATTGTCATTAAAATCTCCCTTTAGGTCAGTCTGGCACCTCTCTTCAATCATTCTCTCTTTTTAAATCCAAATTTCTGCTTTAACCTTGGGATTAAAAATAAACCTATACCTTTGTTAATATTTGTGCTAGTAGGAAATAATCTTCATATTCAGGATAATTCCATGGATTTCCCAGGAAGCCTCAGCCAAGGAGGTGAGACCCTTGACTCATCAAATGTATTAGTCAGGAACTAAGACATAAAAGCACTTAGCAAAGTTAAAAAAATATCAATTGCAATAACTGCATAGTTGGCAATCTTCAAGCTAAGCCTCATACAGGGACAGAATATTAAAACGTAAGCATGTGGGATCCTAAAGATGCATGTTCAAAAGAGATACGGGATTACAAAGGGTTCACCTTCTGGGTGGCAAAACATTTTGTATTTATTTATGAAGGGTGGAAGCTGTATACGCTGTCACTCAGAAGACAAAGCTATTAGGATATGACATAAGAAAGTTCAGGACAATTACTGCCACTGGGGGAACAGCACTGCTGCTGGGTTTCTGCAGCTTCTATTTGCCATGTGGTTCCCCCATGTCGAGATGAAAGGAAGAACATGGTCATGTTCTCAGTGGGCCTTAAACTGGAGCATTGTGTCATACAAGTTTCATTAACAATGGCAAATCAGGACAGCTTCTTTCAAAGGATAAAAGCTTCTGAGAAGTCCACAGGGCTCCCTGACCAAACAGCTCTCACCAGACAATGGACTGGTAATTCAATTGTACTCAAGAATCAGAAACACATGGAAAACTTTCCCTTGAAAGGCAGCAGAACAGCAAAAACTTCAGGGAAGCACAGTAATTCTTTGCATGTTGATTGAATCTGAAGACAAAGTCTTGTCCAAGCCTCTTCCCTCCCTTCTAACTGCCATATTTGAACCATTTTCTAAGTACCAGCCTAAGCATCTCCCGGAGACAAAACATTCCCCAGTAACTTCAAACAGTAATTCTCCCCCCTTCTTAGCAGTCACAGCACTTATTATCTGCATCATTAATTTTTGCATAGATAATGTTCAATTTAGCACTTTGTTACACATTGCACCAACCTCTGCTTATATAATCCTCTAATTGTTTCATATTTTTACTGTTTATCATCAAAAGATTGCAGCTTGCTGTTAGAAATCCTGTAATATGCTTTGCTAAGGTCTTTCTGCACTGATTGTACTCTACAGATTCAGTCAAGTATTTCAGTAGATGTTGGGCTGATCTGAACTGTAGCCATCCCTGTTAGCCCTTATGTCATACTTCCAAAACCTAAGTGTAGGAGCACATCTTTGTCCTACAAAGTGAACAGAAGTAAGTCTTTTTCATTTATCAGAGGTTGATCAGAAATCAATTATAGAAGGTTTTTTTTTCCCAAATTCCTCTGAATTCATTCCTCACATGCACTATTGAGTGTACACCCCATAGATGCAGATAATCTTCGACCACTAACTGTATTGTAACCACCCAAGAACAAGAGGGGTGTCATGGGGACCATCAGAACCTTCAACGACTTCTTGTCAACCTGGGATTAACCACATACCTCCTTTCAAGCCTGTGATCACAGGGCTCCCACCTCACTTGGTACTACCTGTCCCCAGTACCTGGCCAGGTACTACCTGGCCAACTCTTTCTCATTTTTTTCCTCTCTAGCACACTGATGCTCAGAAGGTCACCACCAAACCAGTGGCATCTGAATCACCTGGGAACTTGTGACAAAAGACATTTTCAGGCTCCACCCAGACTTCCTAACTGAGAGTAGGATTGGGAATCTGAGTTGCAACAAGGCCTTCAGGTGATTAGACACCTGCTCACATCCCAGGACCACCACTCCAACACTTGGAGACCATCCCTGTTTTCAAGTTCCATTGCTCTTGCCAAACCCATGTCCTGAAATGTCCATCCTCCAGATTTCCAAATGACCAAGTTTCAGCTGAAAATGAGCTTTCTCAAATTATTCTATTTAAACAAGTCCCCACCAGCATTATTGACTCTTTGTCATGTCCCCCTATTTGTTTAATTCATAACAATTACATGACCTATAATTAAATAGCTCAAGCTATTTTGTTAATTAATGAACAATAATTATTTGTGACTATGAGGTACAAAGTGATGTTTTGATATATGTTAACAATATTAATTATGTTGATATATGTTATGTGAACTGATTAATTCAGGCTAACCAACAGATCTATTGGCTCACACACTTCACATTTAAAAGACACTCTTAATAATTTTAACATTCATAAAGCATTATAAGATATTGTAGTCACCATTCTGTGCAACAGAGCAGTAATCTTAGTCCTCTTGTCTGAAATTTTAGACCCTATGATCCACATCTACTTTCTCCCCTTCCACTCCTTCTCCCAGCCTCTGGTGAATACCATTCTATTCTATTTCTACAAGTTTGCTTTTTGTTGTTGATTATTTTAGAGCTACATAAGAAGTTCATGCAGTTTCTCTGTGCCTGCCTCACTTTATGTAGCATAATGTCCTCCAGGTTCACACACGATGTGGCAGTTCCAGAGTCTCACACTTTTTAAAAGGCAGGCTAGTATTCCACTGCGTATATGCACCACATTGTCACTATCCATTAATCCAAGGATGGACACCTAGGTTGTTTCCATGTCTTAGGTATCGTGAATAATGTAGCAATCAACATAGGGATTCAGATGTCTCTGATGTATGGAAGTCCTTTGGAAACATACCCACTAGTGAGAGAGTTTGATCATATAGTCATTCTGTTTTAAGTTTTCTAAGAAACTTCCACACTGTCTTCCATATTGGCTGTGCTAACTTACATTCCCACTAACAATACATAAGGGTTCCCTTTTCTCTACCCTCTTGCCAACCCTTCCCTTTATATTTTTATCATAGCCATTCTTACAGGGTGAGATGGTATCTCTGTGTAGTTTAGTTTGATTTCACTGATGATTGCTGATGATAAACATTTTTTTTAATTTATCTGTTGACCATTTGTATGTCTTCTTTTGAGAACTAATTCAGTATTTTGCCCATTTTTTTTAAATTGGGTTATTTGTTTTTGGTTTTGTTTTCTACTTAACTGAATTCCTTATATTTTTTATATAAGCCCTTTATTGGAAGTATGGTTTGCAATTATTTTTCCTCAATCAATGGGTTGGCTCTTCACTAAACAGCTTCCTTTCCTTGGCAGAAGCTTCTTGGTTTGGTGCAATTCCATTGGTTAATTTTTGCTTTTGTTGCCTGTGCTTTTGGAGTCATATTCAAAAACTATTTTCCCAGACAAATGTTGTGAATTACCCATTTCTTCTAGTACTTTTATAGTTTTGGGTCTTAGGCTTAAATTTTTAGTCAATTTAGAGTAGATTTTTATATTTGACATAAGAATCCAACTTTATTCTTTCTTCTCCTCATGGCTGTCCACTTTCCCTAACACTATTTTTTGAAAGATTATCGTTTCTCCATTATGTGTTCTTAGAACTTTTGTCAAAAAGCAATTGACCATAAATTCATGGGCTTATTTCTGGGCTCTTCATGCTATTCCATTAGTCAATATTTCTGCTTTTTTACAGTACCATTAACTTCTCATCTGTCATATCCTACTGGAATGTAAGCCACTGGAAAGCTGAAGTCTTGCCTGTCTTGTCCATCTTTACATCTTTCTGACATGGTATTTGGTATAAGGTGAGGGTTCAGAGATACAATTAAATAAATGAGAGAATAAAAGATACAAAGGAAGGAAGAAATGGAAGGAGGGAGGGAGAAAGGAAAAGTGTATTTTCCTTTTATGTTTATTTAGGACTCAAAGCAAAGTGATTTTCCTAACAGTTTACCCCTTTATTTATCAATAAAAGCTCATATAAGCTTCTACTTGAAACCACACATTATTCAAAATGACGTGGGATGGTGGTGTTTAGTGAACTACATTTCCTCCTCTGATCAAATGATGAGGCACATTCCCTCCCACCTGATGTTAAGACAAGGACTCCCTTGTGTCTCCAATCCCAGGTCAGTATGTAATAACTGTGTTGAATGAATAAAAGTTTGGGTTAGACTCTAGAACACTCTCTAGCCAGTCCAAGTGGCAAGGTGAGGTCCCAAACCCAAGCTTGCTAATTCTGCAGCCCACCACTTAGCCTCTTATGGATATAGGTAAACCAGATGGGAAGTGGGGGTACATGTGTAGTAACATTGGCTCAGTCAAAGCAATTTAAGCCTTTTCTAACCTACAAACCGGAGAGATGATATTTAATATAAGAATTTGGGTTTTCATACAAGGAAATTTTCAAATGACATTTCCATTCAAGATTTGATTAAAATAGATGGGAAGATATAGTTTTGTCCAATTATTCAAACATAAATCTGCATCAAATGCATGTGTTTATAAGCATAACAGACATCCTAAGGAGCAAATAATCATACTTTTCTAAAGCACTCTTCTCAACCAACATAAAATTCCAGATGTTCTAAGGTAACACAAGCCTTTGGAATTACATATTTACAAAGTCTTTTCTATCCTTTTTATTGGCAGCTTAAAACTGTACTTAGGCCTTAGGAAATCCCTCCATGTAGGCATGCTGCACATTATTTCTGCATTTGATATTTAACCAATGCTCACAAACAGAGCACATTTCTTCTTGATTTTCTCAGCATATTTTCAACAGTGACTTCATCTACTGGAGAAAGTGACAAGGCAACCAAACTGTCCCTGAAAATATTAACAAATTGTCAATAGGTAAGTACTTTTTGGTTTCTATCGCTCAGCTCTTTTTTCACTCCACTGGAAAACATAAAATTTTGTCTTGTTTCTTTTTTTTTTTTTTTTTAAGATGATAATCTGATAGCCGCAACACATTTCCCATCATTCTTCAACCTGGCACTGGTTTTCTCTTTAAGAACTATCCCATACTGTCATTTTCATGTCTGGTACTGTTCAAATTCACCTCTGCAGGCCATGCACCCTGGCTTAGTCAAGTCCTTTTCATGTTCTAGAAAAAAATCAAAAATTGACAGACTATCTTTTATTATTTATACTGCCTAAAGCACGGGACACCACTCTCAGTATATTTTTCCTGTTATTTCCTTTCCCAAGAAAGACTTAACCAAACCTGTGCCTCAAATGCTCCAATTTAAAATGCATACATATCACTAAACCAGCACCAGCTTGTTGTCTTGAGGACAGAACCCATACCATGTCAGTGTTCAGCAAGGTACCCAAACTCCTCTTATCAGGCATGCTCAGCAGTTTATGGCTTCCTCTTCTTCAACAGGAATTCAAAATTGAAAGTCAAATAACTAGGGTGAGGCATGAAGATGAACAGTAAGATCTAACATTACTGGCAGTTTCAGTAAGACCTCAGTTCTCTTCAATCACTTCAGTCCTTTCACAGTGTGAATATTGGATTTAAAACAGGTGAAGATGGACAAGGGAACTGGCTAAAACCCAGAGGCCATCATAAAGTTTTTATTCCCAGTAGCCTTTGGTTAGTGGTATATGTTTAAAACAGCAGCACTCCAGGGGAAAAAAAAATTCCTGATTTGTCACATGTTTGTTTTACTTGTATAAAATGCTCCCACGATTGCAAATTTCAAACAATCACATGTCCCATCTGTAAACTGGCTTACACAATTCCTGAAAATTATTGTGTTAGTGCCACTCCAGCACAGCACTGCCCTCAAAGGTCAATAACTGCAAAATATAATTGTATCTTAGGAGTAAAACAATTTACCCACCGAGTATTTCCATGATAGAAAAGAGGTAGAAGTTGATGCTGACCTAGTTAGGGCATTTGAAAGGAGGTTAATATCCTAAAGCTTTTTTGCTCTGTCCACCCTACTTTGACAGGAGTCTCTAGCTCATAAAGGCCAAATAATAAAATCACTCCTTGTTTTAAAACCATGGACAAGCCCTCATAGGTCAATGTGTTTTAGAAAATGTAGACTCATTTTCAGCTTTTCCTTTTTTTTTTTTTTTTTTTTATTTTTATTTTTTGTATCAGCACTGATGTAATGGTCTATTGGGGCAATAAAGGGTAGGTTAAAATAAAGAAGAAGTAAAGAGAAAAAGGGTTTCAAATGCCAGTCTTAACAAAAAGAAGGTAACTTAAAATACTTAAATGAACATTGTGAAAATACCACCTAGAAATTATTGAAACAATATTCATATGAAAACTGTCTACCATAAAATCAGAGTTGAGTACACTCTTTGAGACATTCTGGTCAGCTATGTATTGTTTCTGCTTTGGAAATTGGAAAATACACAATCATGCCATATGACTCAGGGGAGCAATTATGGACTTCAAAATCCAGTTTTATCACTTATTAGCAACATGACCTTTGCCTGGCTACTCGGACCTCAATTTCCCCATTTTTTATGATGGAGATATAAATCATCATCATCTCACTGGTGTGAGTATTAAGGGAGATGACATGCACAAAACTTGTAAAATCATTCAGGAAATAGAGAGTACTGTATCTGCCATACAAAGTCATTGTCAAGATGCAGATACAACCTGCCCAGTCCTCAGCATGTGCCAATACCAAGCAGCCTCTCAGTCAAGAGTATTATCAGTTCTGCTGGTAAGGAAAAACAGGTTTCCTCCTCCCACTTAAGCTGAGGCATAGTTGCTGAGGAGTCCAGAAACAAGACCCAGGAAGGCAGTGAGCCATGTCTGCACAGTTCTCTTGAGGTAAATCACAGTCATGCAATATCAAGGGACAAAAGCAAGAGGTACTGTGGGACATTCAGTATAATTCCTGTCCCTCTTATTGTTTACCACAGGACAAACCACTTTTGAGAGTTAAATTCTATTATGTCAAGTGCTACATTGTATTACATAAAATACAATGGAGAATGTGACTCAGTCCTTAGCTCTGGAGAAAATGAGGTGCAGAACTAACTGCATTCCTCATAGTAAAGAAAGTTGGAGAATTAAAATTCCCTCTACCTCCTAAAGGCTGAGGCCAATGCTCAACCACAATGCCTTAAGAGAATCCTCAGGTTCTTAAGACATTCAAGCCCAAAAAATTGACTTTCTCAAAATAGCCATCTCTTAGACCCCGGAGCCAATCAATCTTGTACCCCCCACCTGCCTGTTCCCCATCAGGGCACAGGGCAACTTAAAAAAGAAACAGTCAAGTCTAGAAATAAAACAGCTAAGGGGATTTATAATGAAAAGTGAGGAGATGGTCTTCTGATTAATCACCTAACTGAATAAAGAGTTATTCTTTGATGCCTCATCCTTTTTGTCATCTGCCTGGCTCCAAACATATGTCACCTCATGTTTCTTTTACAGTTTACGCCTTCCTTATATGGACAAGTGTTTAGAAAGTCTTTTAATCTCCAGGCGTACCCTTCTTGAAAACCAAAAATAATTAGAAAGTTACTACTGAACATTCTTTAGAAATTGTCTCTCTGTGCAAGGAACCCTCATAAAGAGAAGGCACCTCTCAGCCCTGTAGAATTTCCCAGTATATCCAGTGAGTACCATGGAGAGCTCCCAAAACCTCACCTAATGTGGTGAAGTGCCATCTGGCCCCAAACTGGGATGGTCCATACAGTTCTTCGTTGACATCTGTTGTCATAATATGTAGCTGTATCTGTTATTAACCATTATCTAGAAAAACAGTACAGTAGGGAGGGTGGAGCAAGCAGGAGCAACAGCTCATTTGCCTCCTATATTCTTGGAGTTTCCATGTAAGAGGGAGACTTGTTTTTCTCCTTGGCCAGGAATGTAAGGGGCCTCAGGGAGATACCTTTTCTCTCTGTTTTAACTATGGGGCTTCCCTAACGACTATGTTCTATGTTTCCAGTTCCTATCCTTCTCATCTGCCACCCTGATGCAGAGCATAAAATGAAAATAAGACCCAAATCTCTGTCTCCCTTACAGTACCCTCAGAATAAATCCAACTCCTGGTATGAAGAGTCTGTTAACACCTGTCTCCATCTGACTGTCCCTGCTTCACCTTCTCTCACATCTTCAGATGTACATTATTTCACCTCAACTTATGCATCTAAAACACACTTGTTCTTCAGCCCAAACTTGCCTGAGAAGATGTGCAGTGATCTCCCTCACCCCACTGTCCAGCCACCCTTGTCCATGCTCAAATGGTAGGATGCATATCTCCAGGACAGCAGTCTTCACTCTGCAGTGTAATTATTGGCTGATCTTTGCAGAGACTGAGGTCATATGCAGCTCATCTGCATCCCTGGTACCTAGCCAAGTACCTGATACCCAGGAGTACCTGCCACTTAGCTGCTAAAGTGAAACACACAATCACTGGAGAACTTTAAAACTTAAAAGAAAAATAAAACTACCCAACAACACAATAACAAAAGGACTCAATCTATTGACCCATCCAGACTCAAGATAGCACTTTCAACAGCTCATTGTTATATCTCCTTCTGAATACATTTGTCTCTATACCTCAGACTCTATATCTCTTTATTATATGTTTTTACTGGTCTTTACACTTCATGGTAATTAGTACTATCTATGCCCACAGGTTATAACTGAAAAAGTCAGCTTATGAGTAATGGTCTATATCCAAAAGTCTGGAAAATAAAAACTGAAAGCATTTTCATTCAAAATCCCATTTGCCCTAATACAGGGAAAGAGTGAGATGATCCAAAATAATTATAAAGGATAGCAGCTTCTGCCACAAACAGAATGTCAAGTCATTATGGGAATAGAAGAAAGATTATGTCGATGGAATAATAACTTGAAGCTCATACCGTTGACAGTTAAGGGGAAGTTAAGATACTCCAAACCATCTCCCTCAATCTGTATTTACCTTTTGGTAAACAATTTATGAAAGGCATGGCAATCAATTGCTTCTTTCTATGATGACTATAAACCATTTTTCCTTTGGATGGAAATTTGAACATTATTTTGCCACATGTTGAGTCCCTACGTGGGCCCCTGTGCTGGATTCTGGAATTTCAAAATGCAAGTCGTTATTGCCTGAAGAACAGTAAAGTTGAGGAGGATATATAATTCCCCAGTGTTAACTACTAAATCTCATCCTAAGGAGGTTCAACAGTCTTGGATTGCCTAGTTGCCTAGCATTGTAGAAAAAATCCTGCCCACGACCTACTCCCCTCCAATTACAGAGTAGAATGAACTGTATCTCTTTTGACAATTGAACACAACACCTTTTAAGTATCACGGCCTTTGTAATTGAATGTTATTGTAAAGCTTCTTTAGACTTTAAAGTATTAACCCATTGCACGTTCTTTTTCTTTTCATCAATTTTAATATATGTCAGAATATATGTGAATCCAAGAAGAGGTGAAGAAAAAAGCATTACATATGGTCAAATGACTAGAGTGAGGCCTTATTAGTGGATGTCCTCCTGAGAGATACCTGTGCTGGTTGTCTGTATGGCACATAACAAGACAGTTACAGCAAAGTAAATGGTCTTTTAGATGAAAAGTCACTTTTTTGAAGTTACCTTTGCCTTAGCCACTTCAAAGAAATTCTGCTGATTGCAAACTATGGAGGCCTTCAGAAACTCAGTTCCCTACTTAAGAATCAGCCACAAGATACACAAAAGCCTGTTCCTCCTTTGCTATTCTGAGTAAAAGAAGCCTGACATGCCAAGACCAATGGCCTATTATGGAATTTATAAGGTTCCCCTTTGAATGGTAGAAAAAGCAGCTTCTGCAGCAGATATTCACTGATATCTCACATGCAGGTATTTTATAGGGTATTCAGGATAAAACTGACAGATCCTTTTTCCCCCAAGAGTGCTTTTCCCTTAGATCACAAAACAGGAAATTAAAATGCTTAACCAAAATCCCCAATAGGAAATATAAATCTCTGGAATGCTTTAATGACATTAATATCTCCCAAATGCCTAAAATTATTTCTTTAAAATGAGTTGAGAGAAAATGATATGCTTTTCATAAGGCCCAAGCAGTTAGATATGCTGCTCTAGAAAGTGACCTTCCTGACCTACAAAATAATAAATTAAGACTCAAGTGGCCTTTTTTTTCCCCTTCTTCAAAGTTCTGCCTTCTGTCTATGGTAAATAGATTACAAGGAGCCAGTCTCTCTGTGGCAAACACTGAGAGGCATTAACCATTTCTGGAAAAGATGAACGTGTTTGTGGATAGTCACAGATGTAGGATGTTGTCAAATCTCTGTGGTTCCGCCCAAATGAAATTGTGTTCTTACTCCCATGAGATCTCCTTTGTACAGTTACTTTCCATGCACCAATACTGGTTTTCAGTCACCCTTTTAGAAGAACACTGGTTTCAGCCCCCTCCCCACATGACTGCTGTCTAAGAGATGTGACAGCTTGAAGCCCTCTAAAGCCCAGATACCAAGGTTTACACAGGGCATCTTTCAGTCCAAAGTGGTAATGGGAACAAGAGCCTTCTCTACCTTGCAGGTCAGCTTTGGTCAACGCAACTTTGTTAGCAAAAGAACAGAAAAAGCGAAAACAATAACCAGAGGTTAGTAAGAGGTAGAATAAACCAGGGTCACATTACAGAAACGAAAACGCAGTCTGCATGACCAACATCACTCAGACAAGACAAGGAGATGCTCTACAGGTTCACCAGAGACAGCACAGACGAGGGGACAAGGGGACGCACAGACCAGGGTCAGAGCAGGCCTCCTCAGAGCCAAGTCAGCACAGCAGGGCAGGGAAGTTGTGAACTTTACAAAGCACAAGCAATGAGCACACAGAGGCTTCACACATTTGCACAGCAAGCCCCAAGGTGTATATGGTCCAGAAACAAGGGTAGCCAGACTGAAAGACACGTGTGCACAGACAGAGCCCACAAATATAATTCTGAATGCTCAGGACTTGAGCATGGAAGAGTCACTTGGGAATCACCCCGGGTACCCTCTTGCAAATGTCACCATGAAACATGGAGCATTTCTATCAAGCTGATTCATTTGGGAATACCACTACCGCTCAATTTCCTCAATTTATAAGAATATAGCCAAACCCAAATGTTTGTGGGCAAAAAGGCACCAAATCAGTGTCCTTTTTATTTATTCATGCCAGTCTCAAAACAATGCACGTGTGTTTCTCTCAGATGTTTACCATCTGCAACTGTGGAACAGCACTTCTAGACGGTAATGCCTGAGTCTCAATAGCAAAAGTCACCCCAAGATGGAAAGAGATGTTTACCAGCCAATAATTAACATGGGCATTATTTTAAGAAATCTTTGCCCAAACAGACAGGTATAAAGTCACAGCTAAATGTTGGCTAGGAAGGGTACTTAAAATTTCTAAATTTTACACAATGCATTAATTACAGACAGAAAATCAAAATCTGATTCAATTTTATTTTTATTTCCAACAAAAATGGAGAGTCAAAGAATATTGGATTAATAAGTTTTTAAAATGATTTTGGACTCTTTTGCCTTTTGTTTGATCTGCTGTTGTGAGTCAATATAATTGGGAAATACTACCTTTAGTACTCAGGGATCTTGAAATGTCATTGTCAATGACTTTAACAGGAACATATGATGTATGCTGCTCTGTGGACCCTAGACGTATGATAATGAAGCACATTCTCCATCTTAAAGACATCCAGATTTTACTTTTGAGTAATGAAACCTCCTCCCCCACCTGTTTTCTATTCTGTATGCAGAAATGATCAGTGAGAAATGTGTTCTTTCCTGCCTCACACCCAAAGCCCTCTAGGGAGTCACACAGTACGTACAAAAGATTCAGAAGGAGACGACACCTTTCACAGCAGTCGCTCCAAGGTTCGAGGCCCTTCATTTTCCTCCCCACTATCTTCCACAGCCTCATTTCCACAGAACCCTAAAAAGCTCCTGGGACCTTTTATGAGGGCTTATTCACAATGGTGCAAACTTTCAATGACAGTAATTTATGCCTTAACCCACTTTGGGGCCATTTTTCCTGGCCACTTAGGCTCATTATCAATGTCATCTGTGTACAATAAACAAGAGCCTCCTTCCCTGGCACTCGTCCTCCACTCTGTCCCACCCAGTAGGGCAGTCACAATGCGCCATGGGGAACCATCGTCATTATCTCCATGGCAATAGAGTGCAGCATGATTAGGCCCGTGGGCTTTGCCATAGATTAGGATGGGAGAGCCATCAAGTCACAATATCCGGCTGGAAACAATCACCCGTACTTAGAGGAAGCTCTGAACCCACTACAATGCATGTGATGAGTCACGCTGAACTGCATATGGAGCTTCAGATAGGGCAAGGATGTTCCCCAGCGCCATGGGTCACTTCCTCCTGCTGCTTCCCTTGAAGCTTGCTTAGGTGGGATCCACTCTCCCTTATACTATACATTTTATAAAAGTTAGTTTAGACATCCTTTTAATCCAATACTATAGCTTTATTCCTTCACACCCCAATTTTTATATTGAATAGAACTGTGCTTCCTGTGCAGCATCCAGAGACACAGGCAGCTATAGAACCCTTTAAATGAGTGCAGACTGAACTGAGATGTACTATAGATAGAAAAGGCACAATTTTGCAGGCTTAATATCATAAAAAAGAATGTGATACTGATAATCTATTGAAGAACAAAAAAAATCTAAGAATCTATTAATAATTTTATATTAATTACATGTTGAAATGATAATATTTTGTATGCATTAGAGCTAGCATATAAAATTAAAATTAATTTTACCAATTACTTAACACCTTTTAAAAAATGTAGCTACTGGGAAATTTAAAACCACATATGTGACATATTATGATTCTATTGAGCAACATTAGAGTAAAATGAATGATTCCTCTTGACTTTTCAAGCTGAAGTGATGGCATGATAAAGTATTTGAATAGAGAGTGCCTTATGCTTTTTAATATGTGCTTTCAGGACTTAGCTTGATATGATTAATAATTCCAGGATACTTGGAAGTATGGTCATGCCACAATTTTCTAAACTAAGATACTCAATTTAATTCCAAATGCTGCATCTATATCAGGGTTATCTTTTAACACTTAAAAATTAAGAATAAGCAGTAGGATAAAAAAAAAAATTTGAGATGAATGAAATTGTACATTTCTAGGAGAATACAAAGTGACTACTTTAAGTGCTCGGTGATTCTGAACCTCCTGGCCCCCTCTACACACACACACACCAAATATGACCAACAGCATTTAGGAAAAGTTTCTGGCTAAAGAAAGATGGAGTAGGTTGTAGGGATGATGAGTCTTAACACTAGTGCAGCCCAGGCAGCCATCTCTTAGGCAAAGGGAAACAACTTGCATAAATACAAGTCAGAATGACAAGCTGATGAGAAGCTTTGACAAAAAGGTCCTTTAAGGTGGTGGGTGGACTCAAATGAAGGCTGATTAAAAACCAGAGTGATGTATGAAGTTGAACACAGGAAATGAATGAACCCGTTTGATGCAGTAACTTAACAAGAGGTACAAGAAAACATTATACTGTGCACAAAGGACCATGAGGCTCAACCGTGGGAAAGAACACATGAATCTTGGTGACTGGTCAGGCAAACTTTTTGCCTGGCAATTAGGTGTAATCAGTCACCTTTTCAGCCAAACCAAGGCTGCTAGGGAACCCAGAATGTGTTCACTGCTGCCCTCTGCCGGCTAAAACAAGATTGCTTTTATTGTAAAGCACTTGGATTCAGAAAAACTTGCAAAATTCAATTAATGTCTCAAAAGAAAGAGGATCATCTTTAGAAACAGGCTGAGCATGGTTTGTTGTGCTGTAGAGGTGGGTATGCAGTTGTTATTAGATTCCTTGCATGAGATAATGTTTGTAAACAATAATCCCATGTTTATTGAGTGTCTACTATGTACCAGGCATTTTTATCACTCAGATTTATTTATATTATCTTTCAAGGTAATTTTTTTACCCCATTTTATAGGACAAAAAGAAGGAAGGAAGATGTAGCTCAGAGAGGTTCAGTAATTTGCCAGATGTCACTCAGCTGACAGGAGCTACTACCCAGAACTTAATCTAGGTCTTTCCAACATGGAAGCCCATCATGTTCCACTATTCCACACTAAGGGACTGCCTCGCAATGCCTGATTTCTAGCAAGCACTCAATAAGTATTAGTTCTTTTCCATCATCATGGCATTTTGACATCATTTCCCTATTTTCTGGTGAATTTATGTTAAATAATGCAGTCCTTATTAGCCAGATAAAAAGCATCTTATTGACACTGACACCTATGTAAAGCCTGTTTGGCTCCTCATCGTGTATTAAAATGTAAATAAAGATCTCTGATGTCCTTCAGCCATTCTGGAAGCAAAGGTACAAACTGGAAGACTGATGTCAATGCCAGGGAAGGTTCTCTGTGGGCAAGTATGTGATCCTGGGGGACATCTGCCAAGACACACTCCTGGAGCCTGTGGCACATGTCCAGACATACTCAGCCAAGGACAAGGGGGCAATGCTGATGGTACAATGTCAGGTGTCAATGGGATGAGAAAGGATTGATCAATCGAGGAAAGAGGCCTTGGCAGAGGCAGCAGAGAGGCATGGTGCTTGCCACAAGGCTGGAGCTTCAAAAGAAAGCTGGTACCTTCACAGCCACGCTCGATCTGTCCACTCCGGTGGAGGGCATCATTGATGAGGTCAGGCAGCCGCCCATTCAAGTCCACAGATGCCAGACAGCCCTGGAAACCATCCCGAGAGGCCACAAGCTTTGGGAGGTTGCTGTACATGCCTTGGGCCAGGCCAGCCATGTAGAGGTCACCTAGACAGGATGAGTAGGTGGAAAATGAGATGGAGTAAAGGATATTTAGCCACATCAGCAGCTGCCCCAGCACTTCAGACTGTTTGGCAGATCTGAAACATAAGAGGAACAAGACAAGCTAAAAACCAAATAATTACCAGGGTCTCTGAATTGTTAAAAGAAGAAGCCAATATTTCTTATATGACATTCATTTGCTACACAAAGTTTAATCACCATATCGATCCTATGAAGTAGGAGTTGTCCCCATGACATGATGAAGTAAAAATAAACTGTATTTTCAGCAGAACATGTTATTGAGCACTTCTTATGCACTTGTCACCAACAATAGGCTTAAGGGCTTTACCAACAGTCATCAGAACTCCTAACAATCCATAAAAGGAGTAAAACTTATTATTCTTGTTTTCCAAAAAAATATATATACACAAGCTGAATATGACTAAGAAATATTTACCAATGTCATCTAGGCAGTAAATGACTCAACTGAAATTCCAAAGACTATGTTCCTTCCTTTTTATTATGGACCCTCCCACATGTTGACATTTATCAACTCCGCAGTACCCACAGCAAGACATTCCTGAGATTATAAGAAAAGGAACCATTCTTTGAACATGGTATACATAAAGACAGGATCAGTTGCATTATGGGGTAATTCAACTTTGCTTAAATAGGAAATGCACAATGCCTCAAAAATACATGGCACTCCTAACCTGGAGTTTGCCTCTGGAAACAGTGCTTCTAGTGTAGGAAATGCTCTAAGAAGGATAAACTTATTGACAAGGTTTACCTTTCAAATCCAGATTTTTGGCACCATTGATAACTTGTGTGACCACCTTGGTGTCCACCTTCAGGCTGTGCGTGTTACTGTTGTCCCGAGTGATGACGACATTGTGCCACTGGTTATCATTCAGGGGGCGGTCGCTGTTACCTTTGATCACATTGGGGCCATTTCCGAGATCAAACACATAGTGAATGTACCTGTGAGGAACAACCACCTCTGATGACTAGCAATTCCCTGCTGCACTACTGGCAATGTACAAGTCAAGGTGCAGGGAGTTTGAGTCTCCCAGCTACACTGGTATAACATGGCAATCATTAAAGCCTGGTTTATGAGAAGGGTCAGTTCCTACTCTATTATACTTGGTTCTTGTTTTATTCTTATAGAATCTCCTTTTTTAACACTGCATAGGAATACTATCTAGAGCCAAGGAGTAGCACAAGCAGTTCACTATAAAACACTGGGGCAGCATTTACATTCAGTCAGTCAAGGATCTGGTTCTGATTTTGTATTTGTTTGACTATTTTCCAATATGTGGTAGTAAAATATTTTGAAGAAAGGACAGCTTTTAAAAATAATTTATATATGAGCTGATGGTAGGGTTGCAAATATCTGTATTTCATTTCCAGGCATAAAGTTGGTGATTACAGTTAGTATTACTAAAGAGATGGATGCAAAGTGTGCCTTAGCCCTCTTTTGCAAAAATAAGCTTTTGTCCCCACAGTTTTAAAGGACTATATTTCAGAGTAAGTAGCTATGGCACTCCCTGCCAAATAATGGAAAATCTTAAATAGTCTTATGAATCTCCTTTCCATCCCGAATCATTTTGTGGCTCTTTGTAATCTTTGAGGATGTTCACGTGCCAAAGGAACAGAGGTTAGAGAACAGAATGGACATAATTTTTTTCATGTCTAAGTTTTACGTAGGGCTTGTGCAAAGATAACTAGCATAAACCACGGGGTCCCTTCTCCTTACCCCTTGACTAGCTCCACTGCAATGAAGTCATTGCCATCTCCGCTGTTGAAGAGAATGAAGCCGTCGGCTGAGGTGGTCTTGAACTGGAAGAACAGGTGCATGGAGGTGTAGGCCTGGAGGGTGGCAAGACTCAGGTAGCTGCTCTTGGTCTTGAAGGTGACAGGGTCAGCAATAATGTTCCTCAGTCCAAAACGAGCCTTCAGCTCACAGTAATCAATGTCACCATTTTTGCATAAGTCAATGTAGAGCAAGCCATTAAACATCAGGCTCTGCAGGTGCCCAATGAAACTGGAGGGGACGACGGAGATGTATCGTTTCTCCGTCATGATACCAGTTTCAATATTATGGAACTCCAAGCGAGTGTGGTCTCCCACCATTGTACCTATGAAAACCAGACATGAGGTACAAACAGGAAGAGTTACGTTCTGTCACAGTATCCTTACTATGTCTTTTAGTGTAACTTGAAACCTGATTGAATACAAATGATTCAATTTCCTTGATTCAGTTCAAGAAAACAAAATACACATTATAGGATATACCTGATTTGGTCCCAATTGAAGAGCTGAATTCTGACCCAGCCCAAGTCCTATGTCCTTCATCCAGATGCCCACACAGCTGCTCAGAATGCTTTGTCATGAAAAGAAGAATGTGAGATTAAGGGGAACCCGATTAAAGGCTAAAACTATGAGTTCTCTATGTTCAAGAAAATAATTGAGTACCAATGCCCAGGATAAGAAGAAAGGTCTTTACTGCCCTACCTCTTGTCAAAGATATAACAGGTAAGCCTTATGCCTTCACTACCAAATATTTCTTGCTATAATAACTCACCACCTAGTACTTGGAGAAAAATTTCTACTTTAGGACATCTATTGGTTTATCTTCCTAGCAACTTATTATTTTCTAATAATAATGCCTAATTTCCCTTTGGGAAAATATCGTTTACTCTTGAACCTTATCGATGGAATGAAGTGGACCCTACTCAAACTACCCTCTATTCCATATATTTTATTCCCCAACCATAAACTTTTTTTTTCTTTTCTTTTCTTTTTTTCTTTTTTAGTCTAAAGACTAAAAACATGATCCTCAAATGTCGATACTCATCAGAATCATTGATAGGGCTTTGGTCCCACACTAAGAGTTTATCAGTTCAAAAGTCTAGGTTGAGGTCTGGCATTTCTAGCAAGGTTCAAGGTGATGTCTGATCTAGGAGCCACCTCAGGGCACTGGATTAGGAACAACCTAAACTGAAACTGGGATAATAAACTCTATAGCTTTTGCTGGCACCCTGATGAAAGTCATATTTGCAAGCAAGGTTTGCTCAAAGAGCAAGAGGGAAGTTCCTGGTGGCCATGCAACAGCCAGCGGGGTTGGGTCTGCCTGGAGAGAACACCAACCCCAAAGCAACATGCATTCACATGTGCTACAGCCATGAGCTGACTGAAATAAACCCCAGATATTAACTTGGCTATAGCTGTTCATACAGGAGTAGGGGCTGGAGCTAGAGAATCAGTGAGAATCACAACCAACCTGCATGGGCTCAGAGGAACAGAATTACAACTATGCTTATAGGCATGCTAATGTGTATTTTTTTTTTAAATGCACTATGAGAACTAAGAAGTGAGAATGGTGATCCCTGGTGATCCAAAAGCTAGATCCCTGGCTTCTAAAAGGAAATCTACAGAGACAGTTTTCAAGTCATTTGGGAGCTTTGAAGGAAAATCTGAATGGAAAGCTTATGAAATTCTGCTCACCAGAAAATCAGTGGTATAAAGCAAAAATGTTGGGAAGGAAAATGGAGAGAGACTGAACAAGGGCTTGGATTCGGTGGGGCAGAAGCCAAGATGGGCAGGAGGGAATCCCAGAGCTGAGCCAGGGACATAGCCTGAGTCAGGGTTTAGGAACTCAGAGTACAGCTTCAAATCTAAGGGAGGAGAAAGGAGAAGGCAATGGAGGGCCCGATTTAAAAAGGTACTAGGTTCGGTACTTGCTAAAGGAACTTACTCCTCTGTGGATGAAGATTTTAAAAATAAAGTATGCTGCACCAAGTAAAGCATGAAAAAAAAAACTGCCTAAAATTTAAAACCTATGCCCATCTAACCAAATACTCTAAAAAATGAATCTATTTGTGTCAGCTAGTCCATTTTAGTGACCTAGAACCCCTTCACTCCCATCCTCCTAATTTGGTCTGTGCACTAAACCTCTCTTCCATCTAAGGAGTGAGCAAATAAATGCATACCTCATAGTAGCTGTTTTCAAATTTGAGAGGACAGAGAAGTAACTTGGGTGGAAGACAACAAAGAAAAGTCAAGATTCTGACTACTCCCTGTATGCCAAACACCGCACTAAGTTCTGCCTACCAAACATCATTATTACAATAAATTTGTAAATGGGCATCATTATCTTGCTTTAGAGGTGATGGCAGTTAGCTACAGAAGTTAAGCAATGTGATCAAGGGTCAAACAGGTGGTAAAAGGTAAACCCTCAAATTGAATCCAGGTGTGTAAGTACCAAAGCCCACATCTTTACCTTTATACTATACAGTATTGTTTAAAAAAGTAAAAAACCTGACTCGTTCCCCACACTCATTCCAAGAAAAGCAGCAGGTGGAATTTAGCAGGTGAAATTTCCAGGCAGAAGCTGTTGTAATGAGTTCACACTCCTTCCCCATGGCCAAGTACCACAATGCCATTCCATTTGATTCAGGAGTAATACATTCAGCAACTTTTCCCAAAGCAACCTCATTGCCTTGGCTCCTTATTCACACATTCACTTCCATATTTCATGGACAGCCACGAAGCCGTCTGCAGATCAATCCTCAGAGCAAGGAAGAACTTAAACCTGTGGAAACTACTGGACATCTTCACTGTAACTTCCCATGAGGTCATGGCAGACAGTGGATGAGCATATAAATTCAAGGGCTGTACAGCCTGGATTTGCATTCTAACTCCACAAGTTCTTAACTGGGTTGCCATGGGAGAGTTACCTAACTTTAGTGTGCCCCACTGCCCCATTTGTGAAATAGGTATGAAGTTGCCAGGGCTAAATGTGTCCCTTCATATAAAGTACTTAGAATGGTTCATAGGACTTAAATCGTTAGATATTCCTAAATGATGTAGTGCCTTTTTCCTTTTCTCTGAAATGCTTTAACAATTTTCCACTTATTTATTTTGCTCTGTTATGAGAATACAAGTACTTTTAAAGTAGGGACCACTTCTTTGGGTCCCATAGCATTCTTCAGGGGCCTGAGTACTTCAAAAGTCCCTACACAGAGGGGCAGAAAATTGTATGTGGGATTTCTACACAGTGGTCAGAGTTCATATCTTCATTTCTACCTGAGGTTCCTGGCCAACATGAAGGCTTAGCAAATAACAATAATAACAACAACAACAAGAACAGGAATACAGGAGCTCCCTGACTCCACGACACAGGAAGAGAAATTGAAATGAAGGCCATATTTTGCCCACAATTCTCTAGCTGCATTGGTCTTTCTGTGATATCAGCGCTTTTCAAAAGTGTGTGCTATAAAATGCTTTATTTAAAAAAAAAAAAAGTTTCTGGAGCCAAATACATTTGGCAAATACTGCATATTTAATTATTGATGATTAGCAATGTACATTAGCTCATTAAACGTTCAGCATAAGTAAGTCTTGGCAATACAGAACTTCATGATTTTGATCTAATATTTCCCAATCCAATTTAATCAGGTTTTTTATTAGCACAGGAACATGTCTTTAATGGAAAACTGAAAAAATGACTTTTTACAGCATGAATGATGGAGGGAGAAATCAACTTGAAAAAAGTAGTGAAACAATGGGGTGAAATTTTATATTAGCATAAAGTTCTAGATGGAGTGGGGAGTTCATGCAGCATTAGATCCCCATTCTGAAAGGCATAACCCAACAGTTATATTCTTTTAATTTATTCTTAATAACAGAAATCCAGCCCAATCAATCAATCAATCCTTATTAACTGTCAACTGAACTTACTTTTCCAAGAACACAATTATACCGTTAATAAATGAAAAACACCGGGTTGAGGACTATTTCTTTTTTTGCTTTTGATTTCTTGTGAGTCTGGTCTATTCTTTGCATCATTTCTATAAAGTAGTTGAAAATTTGGCACACTGGGGGATCTTAAACAGCATGAATGCGATTACTAAATAAGCCAATAAGACACCACTTAATAACCTGGGGACTGTGTGGTATTTTAATTTCATTGCCTGATTTTATGACTTCCATAAACTAAAATTAAAATTCCCAAACCCGTTATCACTGAAAAAAGCAACCCAAGGTTATAGCTCATAAGCAAAATAACTCTTTTCCTCTCTCAAATCTCCCTATCCAAATGGCTGCTTTGTTCCATCAGCAGTGAAGTAGGGGGTAAGGCTGAAAGTGAAGGAGCTTTGTTAATTTCAAGTATCAAATGACTGCACAACCTGAGTATTCCATGGTTTAGCCCTGTGTTCTAATTATTACCAGAAACAGAAAGCACAATTTACAGTTACCTTTATTCCAAAGGTTCTATCAGAGAATTATGATTGAGAGAGGGAATTACAGTCCCCTCAGTTCTGCTGCTGTTGAAGCTTTCAGGGGTGCATTTCCCAAGGAAACTGAAAAGAACTCAGGGCTAGAATCGGACTGAGGGTGCCATCTAGTGGTTGCTATTTCAAAATATGCTGTGAATCTCCTTCACTGGGATTTAACCAGCCAAGTCCAGTTTAGCAAGGCCAGTCTGTGCATCCTTTCACCACAGCCTTTGTGTGCTCCTGCCTGCACTAATAGTTTGTGGTGATTTCTGGGACAAATAATGCAGACTGGCTGCACATTTTAAACAGCAGAAATATTTTTGCATCACATTTTTTACATTCATTGCATAAAGCAAAGTTACCCTCAGGAATGTAGATCAGTAACAATATTTTCTCTACTCACTTAATGTCTGTGTGTATTGAAAAGTCCCTGTGGTTCTGTTTGTCTTTGTTACCCTGTGGGGAAGACAGTTGATACGTGTCTTCCTCCTGAAATGCATTCCCCACCCCTGCCCTGTTTATTCTTTCAATTTCTCCTCTGTTAAAAAACAAAAGTGTTTGTTTTTTTTTTTTTTTGGGGGGGGGGGCAGGGTATGGGGGATTTAACCCAGGGGCACTCAACCACTGAGACATATCCCAAGCCCTTTTTATTTTTTATTTAGAGACAGGGCCTTGCTAAATTGCTGAGGTTGGCTTTGAACTCATGATCCTCCTGTCTCGGTCTCAGGAGCTGCTAGGATTACAGGCATGTGCCATCATACCTGCAGATAAATCATTTTCTTACCATGGTTTGGAGGAAAAGCAAGCAACATGATTTTGTAGAATCAAGAAGACATGGATTTGAAGCTTTCTTATAGAATTCTAAATCTCATGTTACCTTTCTGACAATATGAACGTTTATCTTGAAAGACTATGTTGAATTATAGAAGATTAAAGGAGTTGATACATGTAGGATAGACAATTTAATGCCACCTGAATATATGCTACCTGTTCTTCCACAGTCCACAGACTGGTTTTCTTAACCTACACACTCACACACACACACACACACACCTGCACTCCTGCTTCACTATAATTCCTGACTCCAGAAATACAGAAACTCAGGCTCATGAATATAAAATTAAATTATGGGACCCAAAATCGCAGAACATTTCCTTAGGAATAACAGGAGTTCAAGTTTAAAAATGAGGAAATGAAGAAAGAGAGGCTTAGTATATCTATCCCAAAGGCATAAAGCAATTTAGTAGCAATGATTGTTTTAAACTCCAGGGCTCCAGACTAACCGGCTGTCTTATCCACAGAAAACCCTGTAGAGATGGCTTAGCCTCTGACTGTACTTATCAAGGCCCAGGAACGGGGAGTAACTTTCCCAATACCCTGCAGAGTTAATGTCAGGACCCAGACCAGATGGCAGCAGTATTCCATGTGATTCCCAGTGCTACCCGAGTTTTCTTTTACCAATGGACAAGAATTCTACGTACTGCTCTAGAATACGAGAGCACAGAATTACAGGGGGCAAATGTGTAAAACAGCACTTGAACATGCTTTCTTTCTTCCACCCTAGACCTCATCGATGACAACCACCCATTGAATTTGGGCCAATAATCTACTTTCATAAAGAACTCCTAATCATCCCACTCCCACCTGTCATTTTCCCTTCTGATTGACAAATATAATTTCATCTATCCAGATTAGAATCTCATGATATATTCCTGTCTTGTTTTCAAGTACCAGAGTCCTATATAATATGCTAGACCGACTGACTATTTGAGGCAATAGGCAATCTCTGCACATCCTTCTTATCTTCTGCAAGTTGAGCACATGCTGACATGCAGCAGGCTCTCAGGAACTGCTTATGTGTTGTGTGGGACTCTAAATGATCCTTTACATATGTATGGGGTCATTCATTTCTTCATTGCCCTCGAAAAGCAAATTCCACCCAGCAGAGGATATGCCTGGTTTTATATCACCATATTCCAAGTTCCTTCTAAAACAGTTCTGGGTATAAAATAGGTACTCAGAAAATAATGATTAAATAAATGAATAATTCATTAAACCAAACCTTATTCAGCAACGCCTAAGTATCATGCACTGTCCTAGATATTTACATGTCCCGAAAATATTCTGAACACCTGGATTATCCACCTCCCTCTATTAAAGTACAACCCATTCACTAACCAAAGGAACTGGCCCTTGGAGGATGATTGATAAGTGATATTTGATTTATTGGATACTAGAAGGATTCCTAGGACTCTACACCTGTCCTTCAGTTGTATACTCTGTGCCTAGAGAGAGAGATCCCAAAATACAGAATTGTAGCTATAGGTAAATTCTATAACATAGATAGATAAAAAGGAAATTTGAAAATATAGAAGCAACTATTTCTTAGCCTTGCCTGAGTTTGTCCTCAGAGAACATAATTTCTGACTTCTATGCAGCCTCTGATTTAAAAGATGGAATGATGGAGGAATCGTTAGGAGCAAAGGTCTGGACACACTTGCACTCACCCTCGGCCACATCATCGTCCACGGTCAACTTCAGGCTCTTTCCTCTCCGCACCACCCGAACAGTGTGCCACTCGTTGTCGTTGAGCTTCTGCCCTGCATACAGGGTCTCGGGTCCTTTGCCTGAGGATGGTGGTGAGGACCAGAGTCAGAACCAGTTCTCCAAGTAGTGCTCACAGCATCAGGGTGTCAAAGCCACACTGGTGCACATGACCCAGTAATATTCAAGGGATTGTGTCCCTCCCCCAGATCCAAGAGGATCCTCCTTAATAGTCCCCAGAAGCAAAAGTCTCCATTCTAACTGAAAGGACAATCACAAAGGAATAAAAGAAATAAGTGCCCTCCTTTGTAGATACAAGGCGTTACAATACCAATGGCTCTAGGACATGATTCACAGGAATCAATAGTCAGCCGTCATTTGTTTCTCAAAGTCTTAGAATTCAAATGAATTTCTTGAAGATACAGGAAATTCATCACAATTGTTTTCAGAATCATTAGGTGATTTAGGCATAATACACCAGTCTGGCTTCTAGAGAATATCCACCGATTGGATGAGAAAAGAATTCCATAATATATGCTGCCTTAACATGGCATTTCCATTAACCACAAGGTCGCATCAGAAGTAAGTGACCACAGAAATCACCACGGTAAACAGCCCAATAGAAATAATGTCAAGGCTCCCCCACCCCCCACCGTTATAAATAATGCTCCTGAAGGGAATGTGGGGGCCCTGGAATTATCTCATTGTTCATCCTCCTCCAAAAAGATCTAAAGACTTACAACATGAAATAACATAAAATCCAAAGATGATCCTTTTAGGTCAAGAGAATGTTTCCAATAAGGAAAAGAATAAATGATGTTGTCTCAAGAGATCCATGTTCAAGACACTCAAGATGAAATTCAAGTGCACACCATGAAGAATCAGGGGCAATAGACAATTATGCAAAAGATGGAGACACGGAGGCATTAAAACAATCCAGTCAGCAAGGAGAAAAACTGCCATGTTACATGAGAATGTGTGTCATCACTAAACTGAGCTAGAAATTTGCAAAGAATATTGCCTAGAATCAGAGGACTTAGACCAAGTTTCCTCTTTCTAAGTGGATAACTGAGCCCATATGAAAGATACTGATTAAATATTTCTGAATTAATAAATCAACATGCAGAAAGTCCTATCTCTGAAAGTGACTTAAATGCAGAACATATAAACAGTCAATATTTCTCTACAGATATCATGTATCTAAGATACTTTGGCTGAGTTTATCTGCTCTACCATATGCTAAGCACAGGACCAGACACATAATGGGTGTTTTAATTAGTGCTTTTTGAATACTTAATGCACACATAGGGGTCTTTGTAATCATTAATAAAACTCAATATATTTTTATCTAAGTAATTTTGGAAGCTTTATATACCTTTCACTAGCTATTCCCCCATTCCTCTACCCAAAGACTGAAGGTATTATATACTATTTAGGAAAGAAAAAAAAAAGAGTATCTCCTGCTCTAGGTAATTTTCAATTGACCCTTTCAATTTTGAGTAATGAGTATTTGTACTTTTGCTGGTTATTAGGATTTGAAACTTGGGGTTATTATTATTTGAAACTTGGGGAAAATTATTTCCCAAAAATAATTAATTAATTAATTAATTAATTAACTAACAGAAATTTAAAATGAAAAAAAATTATTTTAAGTACAATGTATTACAGCTAGTAATTTACATTCAGTTTTTTTCAAGTGCAATCCAAATTGACAAGAATTCTAAGCATTCAGTGAAGAAATGTAGAGAGGACCCAATGTACCCAAAACTGGATACAGATGACATGAAATCATTCAAGGAATCTTAGGGGGAAATAATTCTATAATAAACCATTTTGTAGTCAACCTCAGCTTCCCTTACTTTATGAGAATGTTTATCTTTAATATCACCTAAAATTTAAACCTTATCATAATATTTTCCCTACATTTCAACTTATTAAGGAACACTGTGCAGAATCTCTTTAAATTCGACTCTAAGACTGATGTAACAATTGCCTTTACAACTGCAAACCAAGAGGGCATTGGAAGAAAATGGACCACATCATTTGGTTGCTTTATAACAAGAACAGATGTTCTCAGAACAAACAAATCTGCCTTTGTGTTTTTATGTTTTTATTCTCTTTGTTCTACATGCAAATGTTTGAATAGAAAAGAAGAAAGTAAAGAAGGCTGAAGAGACTATTGGCTATGGTGACAGAACTGTTACAGATACAGGCTATTTAAAACATTTCTTCCAAGATAGCATCTGTTCTTCAGGCAATCTTTTGCACATCACTTAATTTTTATGATTAGGGACAAGATAGGAGGGAGAATAATGAACACAAATACCATAAGTTTGGGGACACTACTATATAAGTATCATATTAGCTAGAGTTGTAAAACAAGTTTTGCCTCTGTCAGTCATGTTTTAAATGATGCTAACATTGTACAGGCACTTGACACATACAGTATTCTGGGAATGTCCATGGAGTCAGATTTAAGCAAGTATTTAACAGTCTTCTAAAACAAATGTTTGACTCTAAAACTTTAATATGTGGTGGTCTTTGACTAAACATGCAAAAAAAAAAATTACTACTAGTTATATTCTATACCTCCAAACACCAATAATGCTCTTCAAGAGTAGGAGAAACAGCCATGCCTATCTTACTGAAATGGAAGGCAATATTACTCAGTATTTATTTTCAAACAATAAGCAAATAAATTTCAGTGAGCTTTTGTAAGACTCTCAGTATCTATAAGAACAGAATTAACATTTATCCTTAATCAAGCCAAAAGCTCAACTCTTCCTACCAGAGGAAAAATGATTTTTACATTCAGTCGGAAATCCAGGCAAATGGAAGGAATAAAACTGATCTGTGACCCAGAATGAAACTGGTTTGGTAAGTGCTAAAAGAGGTGGACCCAGTTGATGACTGAAGCACGCAACCTGCTACATTTTCAGAGTGGAAGGATGCAGTCCAGGGAAGACGTCCCTGGAAGATTTGAGCAAAAAGTCAGTGAAGCAGCATCAGTGGAACAATGAACATAAGAAGTTCTCCTTGTGAATTCAGGCACAAGAAAACACTTTGATTCTCTTTAGACTGATGGATTTAATTTCAGTTTCCCAGGAAATGATACTCATACTAGATAACAAAGAAGCAAAATCACAGATGGTGATTTTAAGATGCAGAAGTTTGTAGGAGTGGAATGTTGAATTCTTTAAGGTTGTAGAACCAAGAGCCTTGACTGCATGCTTGGAGAAATACATGGAACCACTCAATCCAGCCTGGCTGAAACCCAAACAGCGCCATCTTGTGGAAGGGAGGCTGTCTCCAAGAAGGCGGACTAATTCCCCAATGAATGGGAGAACATGGGCAAGATTATTTCCTTGACTAACCCCAAGAGCTCTATGAAAGTCCTACTTCCTTAAGAATCCAGAAATAATAATAAAATCAAAATGAAACGTTCTTGAGAAAAGTTTACTTTGAGAGAAAAATCATTACTGATTACTTGGAGGAAGATAATAGATTTTGAGCAGATTTTTTCCTTCTTTGGGCTGATAGGAAATGGGAATATATAGTAAAAATTATAGTTGAGCATTTCTAAATGCACACACCTTCACGAGATGGATTTTGGATTTTAATTATTTCTAACCTATTTAGACTTTTTGAAAGGAGACTGATCATATTATGTGAATTTGCTATTCCCCCCAGGAGCAATAGAACCAGCAAAATTGTAAGTTACACCTACTATACGTTTGTTTGTCAATATATTTCTAAGACCTGACCACACCAACTAAATCAGATGATTTTGCTCATATGCAGGAAGTAGAAATTCCTTCCATCTGCCATAAGGTTGTTTCCAAAAGTGGCCAGTGAACATTCAGAAACTTCCTCGCTCGGGAAGGGATAGGGCAGGAGAGGGGGGACACCTGGAGTATAATCATTTTGCCTTACCTTAACATCTTTTTATTTGTGCAAAAGGGGAAAAAGAGCAGTAACTTGATTTCCCTTTAAACTGTTTCACATGAATCAAAATTTCAACAATGTATAAAAAAATTACATACAAATGATACAGTAAATAGATGCTCAGAGTGATTGTGTTAGATTTAAAGAACAGCAAAGATATTTATAAAAAGAAAACTTACCTTTATTTCCACCTGCACCCGCCAGTAGACTATTTGAACTGTGACTTGCATTTTACTAAGTCCATAGCACCATAAATTTTAATAGGTACCCTCCCCAGAGACAACGGATCAGATGAGGAAAAGCAGGGGTGGGAGGAAAAAGAGCAGGGCTAAAGGAGGAAGAGGAAGACAAGGAGGTGGGAAGAAAGCTTTTCATTTTCTGCCCACAAAATTTTAGGTTCTAGTTGGTTTCTTTGGATTCATTACCCAGAAGTGTTGAGTTTGATTTGGATAGATTTTTTTTTTTTACAAACTTATTTTTAAAGATATGTTTTCATCATTTATAATGCTTGTTTGGCAAAGCACCTCAACTAGATTATTTCATTCCCACTGGAGTCCTCTGGTGGCAAAAAGTACTAATGTTCCTACAACAGGGGTGGAAGGCACCATGAGTCTTTGGAGGGTCTTGTACTGAGTCTCCCAGTCAGTGTGAGAAAGACCAGAGACCTGGTTATTCAGCCTGAGCACATGCAGCCTCCTGGAGACCCTGCTTCTGCTTGAAACTCACTAAAAACACCACCACTGTTTATCAGGACTGAATAAGAAACTAGCCATTGAGATGACACATGTAACATACCACTACAGACTGCCCAGCCCCCTCCCTGTGGCTCACCTTCACCAGGTCTTCTAGAGTACAGAGAGCACACTTACCCACCTGTGGCAGGATGTGACAGAGACTGTCTACTCATGTATTTAAAACAGGGCTATTGAGCATGATTTGGGGAACAACAGACAAAAAGACAAACAGGAGAGGTGCCTGCCTTTATGAGTTTATAGTCTAGTGTGGGGTGAGGAAATATGAAGGGTAAGACACAAATTAAGGAATGTGACATAAGTATAGATAGTGTTGCCTTCTAGGAGGAAAATAAAACAGGGTATTTAAGGAAAAGCAGTTGGGGTATGAAGTGGGGATAGGAAATGGGCTACTTTATAGAATGTTCTGGAAAGGGATCTCTGGAGTGACTTCTCTAATCAATGTGAGTACCTGGTTGGGTGGAGAGCTATTAAAGGAGGTGGTCAGAGAAGAGTTCTCTGAGGAAGTACATCATAGAGGAACCAAACATGCAAATACCTGAGGCTGTGGGGACAGCAGGAGCATGCCACAATGAGCTCGGCATGATGGAGGAATGAAAAGAAGCACCTTATGGTCAGAGTCTGTGCCCCAGGCAGAGACTGGGAGCAAGAAAAGCGGCAATGTAGGCAGAGGGCAGATCACTTGAGGTCCCAGATGACTTAGTACAGAACCTGAATGCTGTTCTAAAGGCAATTAGAAGCTCTTGGAAGGTTTAAGCAAGGGAATCATATGACCTGGCTTAAGTTTTAAAAATCACTCTGGCTCTTCTGGGTTTATTGGACCAAAAGAGGCCAATAATGGAAACAGGGAGATCTATTAGGAGGCTGTTAAAGGCAGGAGGTGAAAGTGACTTAAAAAGTACAGCAGTAGTAATGGTAAAATTTGGAGTGTATTTTAGAAGCAGAGTCAACTGCACTTGGAGACTGTTTTGAGAGGTGGATTTGGAATGGGAGAGGGAACAAGAGAGGGAGGAAAAGACAGAAATCAATTTTGACTTCTAGGTTTTAGTCTGAGCACCAGGGTAGATATAGGAAAACTCAACAAGAAAGGGAAAGATTCCAGAAAATGTAAGGCACTATTGATCCTATCAGCCAAAGGAGTTTAATTCTGTTACTGTGTCTTTTCTATCCAACATCAGTCACAGTTCATGCCAGCTCCAGGCAGCTTCCTGCAGCTGAGACGTGTGAGTCTTAGGTTCACTGCTCACCTGATTTTCATAATATAGTGTTAATTTGTGCCTTCGGCCTGCATTGTCCAGAGATGACACTGATGACACTGGATTGCTGCTAACTTCCTCCTCCCCTGGCTTCCTTTCCCTCTCCTTCCCTTCCTTTCTACTTTAGTTCTCAGGCACTCTAGACCATGCCTTAGAACTAGAACAAGGACTGCCCCTACGATAACTAAGCTAACCCCAGCCACCCCATCCAAAGGATCTCTAAATTGTGATCACAGTATAAATGAACTTATTCATCCCAGCTAAGAAAAAAGAGCATCTCAATTTTGAAATGGAGTGAATCTGGGGAGACATATTTCCAAAGAAATAAATGGCTCCACCGGAGATGAGAAGGAAACTTGCCCCCAATTTACTGCCCAACCTCTACCTTAAGCCATAAATTTCCAGCATGCTCAGCAGTGGTGCACTGAGGGCAGTCTCAAGATTTCCTGCAATGATCTCTCTCCATGAAGCCACTTTTTAAGAGATGAGGGCAATTTGCTCAGGGATCAGAATGAAAATCCTCTTTTATAGATATTGTTTCTACACCTATTTAGAAGAAAAAATCTTTAATATAAGAGAGCTTGTCCCACTTTTGCTATCGAATGATCATATATACGTGGTATGATACCAATTAGACCTTACTGATGATTTAAGATACTCTAGTGCTTTAGGTCTTTCTATGTATGTGATCTTTTTTTTTTTTTTTTTTTTTTTTTTTTTTTTTTTTTTTTAGCACTAAAGACAGATTTCAAAGCTGAAGGAGGTTGAACCAAAGAAATTCCAACAAGGACAAGTTCTAGAATCTTCCACCCTACAACCTCCCAATAACTTTCCAACTTAAGTCTGTTTCCTTGTGAAGTGACTCCTTTGTTCAAGAAAGAATACACATACATGCACACACATACACACACACAAATATATAAATTATGAATGGAAAGGCCTAGTAAATACTTAATTTTCTCCCTTATATTGCAGGTTTGGTTTGTTTGCATGAACTTCTACACCCTTCAAGGAGAATATGCTACCTTTGTAATCTCCAACCACTAAGCATAGTACTTTGCACCAAGAAGGTGCTCTGTGTATTAGAAACAAATGCACACAAACACAGAAACCAACCGTATTTTTAGCAATAGGATAGATTGGATGAATCCAGGAATGTATTCAATACAGTTATAAACACATGTAAATTAATTGATAAGTGAATCCTGAGAAATAGATGAATAAATTAATGACAGTAAATTTGTTGAGTGTGGAAGAAGAAACGGGAAGGGGAGCAGAGGAGAGTTACATGGTGCATTTTGGTAATAGAATTAGTCAAATTTGGAGTTCAAATATACCAGACATCTTAAAAGAAATTAACTTGCTACTTTTTCTTTTAAGTATATATTTAAAAGAAGAAAATGCAGCTTTTTCAGAAACTAACCAAGAAGTGACAGTAACATGCACAGCTGCTTTGCACATATGATCTTATTTAGTTTTATGAAGCTAGTATATTACACCCCAGTGCTATAAACCAAGGGAAAGAGCAAGTTCTGCAACTGCCAGGTCACACAATAATGTGTGGTCACACAGTCAGTCTGTCTGCAAACAGTCCTCATTGTGCCCTGTTGCCTCTCCACCTTTAAGCCGCTGGGTTGTCCAGTCTAAGAATGTGAGAACAGTAAGGTGAAGCTGGAAAAAACAAAGAGAAAATGGAAGAATATTGCTAGGCATTAAATAGAAAATCTAATTTTGGGGTGTTAATGAAGAGTAGGACATGGTCTGGTTTTGTTCTTAATGTATTTGCAAGACTAGGATACAGGCTTAGCATATGGGACCTATTAATAAATCCAAAAGAAGTTAAATGTGTATGTTTGAAACAAAAGTGAATGTTTTAAAATACTGCCATATTTGTGTGCCCATGTGTCAGATGCTTTTGATGTCTGGCATCACGTCCCTACAGTCAACCTCAGATTTCAGACACAGCAGCAGGTGATAGTTACTGCGAGCTCAGGCACAATCTGATGGTCCCTCATCTCCAACGGCCATCCCACAGGCTTTCTGTAGGTGAAGGCACCTGTCCTGCCTGCATGAAAGAGCAACCCAAAAGTGAGGGCAGGGGCCACAGGGGAGATTGGCAAAGAACTGGGGGAGGGATAAGTATGCCAATTTCTGTGTTTTAGGTATGCAATTCTCAAGGGCACTCACTAGAACACCTCCAACCCCCACTTCTTCAGTGCTCACTATAGAAATCTTGGGGATGGGCCAGTACATCCGTGCATCTTCCTGAACTGCTCACTCTCTCTCCTGTTACACTCGTGATTTTAGAGTCCGCTCCCAAATACACCCTGACCCAAGGCTTTGTCTCTCATTCTGCTCTCAAGGGAAATCAAATTAAGATCACTGTCACAACACTGTTTCCCATGCAGAAACTCAAATGTTCCAATAACCCTAGGTAACATCAATTGCTAGAATGAGATTGTGTGTGTGTGTATGTGTGTGTGTGTGTGTGGTGTCAGGGATGGAACCCAGCACTTTGCACAAGGTAGGCAAGAGCTCTAACACTGAGCTACACCCTCAACCCTAGGATGAGATTCAGAGAGATTAAGTGATTTGCAAAAGGTCACAAAGACACTAAATTGTTCTGGAAATAAAATTCAGAATATAGGCTTCCTGACTCCAGGATGATGTTCTTCCCATTCATCTATATATTAGCTGCCTGAAGTTGATGAAGTCCACATGGACAGAGGAAAGTAATGTGATATTAGCGTTCAGTGCCTAATGTGGGGTGAGGTTCCGTGGTTGTGCGTCACCTCTAACTGATCAGCTCCTGAGGTTGTGAGGAAGTGGCCTGGTCTCTGAGGGCAATCACAGGACTCTCCACCATAAACCATGCAGGACTTCTGAGAACATGTGGTGACCACTGTTCTTAAATAGCTTAGGTCTATTCAAGATAGAGTTTAAGAGATAATGGTCTCTTCACCCACAGTCCCTTCAGGCTCTGTATATGTCTAAACAATTACCACTTTCTGAAAAGAGAACTCTATTTTCAGTACAAAAATAAAATTGGTGCATTTGGAAAATATTCCAGGGCAAATAGTTCTGTGAAGAGGGCATTTCCATATCAATCCTCGGGTTCCAGCATCTCCTTTCCTCAACAGATATACTAAACTTTAAGCAAAAATGGGAAAAGACAGATATTTGCACCCTGCCTCTTTGGAATGATAACGACATGGCCTATGGGCTTATAAACTTGATGACACTAACTGATCACCCACTGTGGACAGAGGCAGTTGCTGCATGAAATCATTTTCTCACCTGGATAGACTCTTATCTTCTTAATAGTTGGCTTAAGCAACTGGGTTATCCAGGAGACTGGATTAGCAGAAATATTACTCTTTTCTGGTCCTAGTTCACTAAAGGATGATTTTTCTCCTTTATAAAATAATGTGTATGAAGGTTTAAAAAGAAATTATAGCTCTTCGTCGCACTAGAAATATCATCTCTTTATAGTACCCACTAAAATAAAACTTGCAAGACAGCACATAGAAAAATTAAAACCAGAACATTAACCAAACTACATCAAGAATGTTTTAATTCAAATGTATTTGTCTCCTTTTCATACTGAAATGCAACTGACTCAAAGGCAGCAAGTGTGGCCATAGGCAAGGTATGCCAACCAGCTACCTTGGCAAACATGGCTAATTTCCATGTGCTGTCCTTGTCTCTTTGTGCAAAGGTGTGAGCACAGCATAGAGGTAAACTTCAGGATGTTGACTGTTTTATTCATGTACCCTAAATTCCTCAATAAACCAAGGTCATCCAGCAGAAGGAAACTCTTCTTATTAAAGAGGGTAAAATATCACCCCACTTCAGGGTTATAGTAAAGAAGATCAGTTTAATAGTACAGGAGCAGACTGTGGATGTTGCTTAGTGGAAGATCATGTACTGAGCATGTGTGAAGCCCTGGGATTTAATCCACAGCATCACTCACACACACAAACACACACACACACACACACACACACACATGCAGGGGCTGCTTTGTAGGCATTGTGGAAGGTTCTGGGATTGTAACCATTAAAAAGACATACTACTGCTCTCAAGGGATTTACAGTCCACTGGCGGTATTGCACAAATACCAACTGAGCAGGAGCAATGGGGATAGAGGTGCCTGGCTAATGGAGACTTGGTCCATCTATAAGCCTGAGCCATCAACTCTCCTTTTCTCTTCACATTTTCATTTAGGATTACATAGTAACTGTAAGTCATAGGCCAAGACATACATTTCTGCATCCTTTTCAGCTCTTAACAGTTAACATATGCACACTGGATTCTCAAAGTTGAAAAGTGAATGAATAATTGTAGTTTCTTATACTTGCATTAGATCCTTTTAAAACTAGAAAATATGCACAACTTACTGAGCACTGATCATAGTCACCTTTCTGGGTGATTGATGTACGATCTTGTTTATTATTCACATGAACCCCACAAGGATGTCATAATTAGTTGCACTTTTTTTTTTTAACAATGTTTTCTGTTGCATCCAATCCATCCTTCCTAACAGGTTCTTCCTTTCTGAAGAATTATATTTCCTAGCTCATTATGTCAAGCATTTTGTGTGACTTGCTTCATAGTCAAAAACATGTAAGCAGAAAAAGTTGGGTCACTTAGAAGAGTTCTCTTTATACTGTGTCACAAATCCACAATGTCAGAGATTGGGGTGGCTTCTTAAGTCAGGATCCAGAAATAAAGAGAACATGAAATAGCTTTGCAGCAGAATTATGATGAATATTAATCTAGGTGGAAACACATCTCTGCTTTTTTCAAGTGCTGGGATTTCAGGGAGGTATTTATCACTGCAGCATAACCAAACTGATACATAGGTCATATTAATGTCAATTTTGTACATTTGAGGAAATTAAGACAGAAAGAAGTCCAGTTAATTGTCAGAGGTCACATAAGTAATAATTGGAAATTGAACCTAAAAAAGGCAAAGATTAAACCTCACAATGAAATAGTCTATACATGACCCACAGGATAAAGAATATAAACTATTAAATCAATGTATACAATAGATAGAACTGTAATTTCTGAATGGACAGGAGATGAAAAAAGGCAGAGAACAAAAGAAAGGCTAAAAATTGGGAGAAGAGAGAAACCTACAAAGAAAATGACAGGGGAGAAAGAGATTAAGAGAAATCTGATTATTTGTCAAATTGCTCAGAGTTCAGTCTCCTGGAAAAATGAAACTCTGAAGATTTTTATCATTAAAATGCTTCCAGAGCATAGAACAAATACCACAAAAATGTTTAGAAGCATGTACTTTGGAAACAATCTAATTACTTTTTCACTAATAAAGTCCTCTGGGATCTACACAGGATCACAAGTGACTCAAGTCATTCATGAGAGCAAAGGATGCCATCTATGTTTGGTCTTTCCATAAGTTTTCAAATTTTTCAGGCTTTCAAAGAGTAATTTAGGGCAGTGTTTCTCACATGTCAGAAGAAACATATATGGATAATGTTGAGATTTGGATTCTAGAGCTCCAGTCTCAGGAGGTTTGACTCAGAAGATCTGAGATGGACTCTATGAAATATCCCATTAATAAGATCACATATATTCCTGATGCAGATTGCATTCATTTCCTGGGGTTGCTGCAGCAAAGACACATGGATTTGGTGGCTTATGATAAGAGAAGCGTATTTCTCACTGCTCTGGAGGTCAGAATCTGAATTCAAGGTGTCAGCAGGGACATGAAGGCTCAAGGTACTAGAGCCTTTCCTTGCCACTTCCTGCTTTTTGGTGGCTTCTGACAATGCTTGGTGTTCCTTGGCATGTAGCTGCAACACTCCAATCTCCATCTTTGCCTTAACATGGCATCCTCCTCTGTGTGTCCTCTTCTCATGAGGACACCAGGCATTCCAGTAAGTCTCACTCTAATTCAGCCTGAGGTCCTCCTAACTGACATTTGCAAAGACCCTGCTTCCAAATAAGGTGACATTCTGAGGTTTCAGGTGGACAGGAGTGTTTAGGGAACACCATCCAATCCACCATATGGTGTTTTTCAGACCATACTTTGGAAAAATACTTCATTTTACTGAAGTAAGTTCTAAAGTCCTACATCTTAGAATTTCCCATGGTCATATAAGTAGAATCTGGTCCTGACTCCCACTCCAGAAATCTTTTTACTGTCAACTGTTGCCTGTGGTGCTACTGGAGGATTTCATTGTCCTTGATTTTTGAAGCCAGAAGTGAAAATATCACTTTTAAATACTTTTGGTCTATATCCCAGAAGAAATTAAGACAAGAGTTTTATTGAGTTCCACTCCACTGGCAAATATTCACTCAAGTTTCCCACATTGGATACTTCTGAAATAGACTTGATCATTTTCTATTAGCCTATAGTAGTTCTACTTCCTTCCCACCCAACCTGTAACTCACAGGGAAACTCTTGAACTTATCATCACCATCTCCTATTCTCTCACCCTTGACTCCCTGCTAAAGCACCCTCAAGGATTATCTCAAGGTTTGATAAATTGCTTCTTCAGTTATCTATATTCCTAACTATATTTGAGGTACCTTGAAAATTGGAGTAAAACTTCCATCTCTACATCTATGTACTCAGGGGATACTTGTTGAATGCATGAATGAAATCATTTCCTTACATCCAAAAACTTAATCAAAGCTTTCCTTCCATTATTCAAGTAGGGATTCTCACCCTAAGACTCAATTTTCCTCTCACATCCTCTTTCTTCTTTGGAATATCAATAATCTTCTGCCCTCAGATATCTCTGTAAACTCTTCCCTTTAGGTACCCTCAAATTTCACCCATTCATGGAAGCCCTCCTCTTCACAGAGCCTCTCCTGCCTGGCTTGCTCTCTTCATTTCCAGTGACACTGTGGAGTGGTCCACAGCAGGGAACTCATCCTCCCAGAATCCACTTGATCTCAGTTGCTACTACTGGGCATTGCTCTCTCCTGCCCTCCTAAGTCACCCCAACAATATTTCAGCAATTAGTTCTTCTCTCTACTTCTCTACACTAATAGTAGTACTCTGAAAATTGCCAAAGCCTTCCAGTCCTTTCTGTCACCATTAAAGTTCAGCCACCACCCCCACATCAGTGCCATGATACTCATGGGTTTCCCACAATTTTGAACTTTGATATGAAGCTCCCACTCCTGCCTCTCCTTCTGCTCATTATTTAATTCTAGTGTTCCTCAAAGTTCCATCTTCTGTTTTCTTTCTTTTCACATCATTACTCCCTGAACCACCCATCATAAGACATCAACTATAATTTGATCTTTGATTTATCTTTTGCAACCTGTTTCTTTCCTCGATTCTATTTTGGTATTTAAAATTTTTCCAGTTTATTTTCTAGACACCTTTATTTAGACAGCCTGCTCTGTCCTCCAGTATCTCCCTTAACATCATTCCCTCAAGATATTCTGTTACGTTTTCTTTTTATATGCTACTGGGACTACTCTCCCGTTGTATATTTGGCAGATTGCTAGGTCTCAATCCTACTTGGAAAAAAAATGATTTCAAATGCATAATTCAGTGAACTGTAGTCAACTTGCTATTGCTAATTTCCAAACCTTTCATATCTAACATGAGAACCAGAGTTTCTCCAGTCCTGGATCACTCATTGTGGTTCCTGTGTTTAGAAGCAGAGGCTCAGTTTTAAGATAGAAAGAAGTGAAACAGGGGTGCTTCTAGTCATAGGAAAGAGTAGAATGAATCAAGAACGGGACTTAGCAAGCTTGAAGATTGGTGATAATTTAGTTGGTGGGGAGGAGGAAGGAGCATTCTGAGCAGATCAATTGGGAGGCACTTTTAAAAGGTTTGAAGTGTATATGGTAGGTCCACACTTGAAGGAAACAGCTTTATGTAACCTGTTGGGTTGATTCACCTTGGACAAGCTCACACATTGGCTACTGAGCCTATATTTTGAATTGCTGTGCTCTATTGGCTCCTCAGAGCACTATCTACTAACGTGAACTATTACCGCCGAACCCAACATTAGTCCACTGTGGATAGAACACAACCTCAGTTTTTTCTATACTCTGACCCAGAAGCAAGCTTTTTCCAATTTTCTGAAACCTCCTCTCTTTTTTCTAATAGTAGGTCTTTTGAAAGCAAACTCTAAAATAGGATCCTCATCCATATCAGAGAACTGGACAGTCCCAGAGATGGCACAGAGATGCCACCTTCTTGATTCATGATGAATGTGTCCATGACAGGTAGGACTTCAGACAAGGGCTATGTGACCAGGGCTACTTCTGAGGAACAAAAGGGAAGGTTTGGGAAAACAACCTGGTAAAGGAACTAGAGGTGCTTCTTCTTTGAACCAATACTCAGGTTAAGTGTCAATGAGGGGTGAACGTGTGAGGAAGTAGGAGAATTCCAAAGAGTACTATGAGGAAAACATGTGTCCTCATGACACTAAGGGAGGGAAAATTTATATATCAGGGTATTTGGTTATGCAGTGAGTTCATATTGACTGAACTAGCTAATGTCTGGGGGAACTCAGTATCCACCAGTGAGATTCAAGGTAGGTCATCCTTGTATTTACAACCTATCTCCCCTTGATTTTGAATTGATGCTGGCTGAGAACTTCATGAGGCCAAATCTGGTCTGAGACCTAGATAAGATAAACACTCAACCTGTATTTATATGAATGTATATAAAAGTACTTATGGACATTTCAACTGAAATTCAAATTGGGAATCAACCAATATCCTCTAATATGAAAAGAGGGAGAGAAGAACATTATGTGCTTCTTGCCTCTAAGTATCCTGTTTGAGGCTGTTCCTTGAGAACCATAATCCTAACAACCATTCATGCAATATGGTGAACTGATATAGCACCCTTAGAATATGCAGCATGGAACACAGTGCCCAACAGATTAGCAATATTTGTTATTACAAAAACATTCAGTGATAAAAAAATTTTAGTAATGAGAATAAATGGTAGATTGGAGGGGAGGAGTTCAAAGGAATGAATGATGGGGAATTAATATCCATAGAACTGAATTTTAAGATGACAAGTGAAAAAATCCTTACTTTAAGAACAAATATCCACTCAATGGTTACACAGTAACATTCATTTATTTGTTTTTAAATACTCAATAACTCATCAAATGACTATTGCTCATTTATAACATGCTTAACTTTGGCTAATAGCTGGATATAGTTATCATCCTGGATCAAAGTTCCTTAGAGTCTAATGAAGGAGATATCATGTAGGTGATGTTATACAGTGTTTTAAGTATTCTAATAGTAGTGTGCATTCTTTATACCTTAGGAACATAGTGAAAAGGAATACATGTGTGCACATGTGACCGTTGGTCTGGTTTGGGGTAGGAAGAGATAGTGGTATTGGAATAATACTTTATAGACACAGCAAGATTACTCTCCTCCAGGGATGAGCAGGATCTAGTGATCCAGGTAGATGAGACAAGGAAGAACACTCCCTGCCATGATTAAGAAAGCCCAGCAAGCTTGGGGATGGTGAGAAGTTCTACTTGGTACAAAGTGGAGGAAATTTTGAAGAGAGGTAAGAGATGAGCCTAGAAAAGAAGCCAAGGTCTTGGTACACTATTGTAAATGTTCTGGTCTCCCCTACTTCTCTTTGCCTTTTGTTCTGTGCTTTAAACTGATTTAAGGAACCACATAGGTTTGCATCTCAATTTGGACTATGAGCCTCTCTGCTCTGTGACCTCTGGGGCAGCCTGTTTGTACTTGGACTGCCATGTGATTTCCCACATGCTACCAAGAAGGACACAATCAAATTATTATTGTCTTAGAAAACAAGTCACTCTGGCCCTTTAGGTATAAATCTTACAAGCTGAGGAGTGAGGTTGGGGTCAGAGAAACCAACTACTGCCAGCCTCATCCAGTCAAAGATATGTAATATACATTTCTCAAGGGAGGTTTAAGATAAGAGCTAAGAGCTCCAGGCATGCACAGGAGAAAACTGTCCTGGGGAACTGAATTCTTTACTGTTAAACCTAAATAAATTTACGAAATTCCCCACACTCAATGTGATAACTGCCTAGAGGTAAAAAATAAACCCTAATGTCAAACAAAGAAAGGCTGAGATTTCTGCATGTCCACCTAGGATTATCTACTAGTCCTGGAGCCCTGGAGTTTGTAGAGATAACGGGCCACTAGGATTATAACACAGTTTATAATCTCTCATGAAGACCCTCAGGGTACCCTTAAGAAATAGAAACCAGTACATTAAAAACACCAGGTGGAAAATAGGTATATGATAATTCAAATGCCTCATGATCCATAGTGAGCCAGCAGGGTTTGAGAGAACACAGGATTTTAAACAAGCCAGACCTGGTTTCAAATTTCTGCTCCAGTAGGTAATAGCTACATGACCCTGGACAAGTGCCTAAATTTCTCTCAACCTCAGTCCAAGTTGCAAAATGAGGTACAGAGAGGGATAATTAACATAGAAATTGTCTAGTACAGAGTCTCCTCTAATTTGCCCTTTCTATATTCAATTCCATGTACATTGATAAAGGAATAATTAGCAACTCCTTTTCTGGCTATTTCAACAGTCTACCTGGGTGCCAGTAATAATTGATTGTCCAAATGTAACTGTTTTTTCTATTTCTTTAGTCTCTAGTTTACACCAATGTTCAAGACACATTCCTTCAAGTAACTTAATAAAAATGCTATGTTGCTAAGGATAATTCCCTAGAGATAAGCAATGGGGTCATTTGGATTTTAAGCAGTCAGGTTTAGGAGAAATTCCAGAAAATTCTACTCTCAAGGGAAACTTGCTTGACCATGAGTTTTAGGCTGTCTTATATAAGCTTACAAAATTCCAGTAACAGTGAACTCAACCTTAATACCACTGTATAAAGTCAGTGTCACTTTTATGGTACTATGAGGTGGAGAATTTTCCAGTGATAGCTTCCCTTCTAATTTTGTTATATTCTCACATGACATCTTTCTATTTCTCATTTTTCATTCATTCTTTTTAAAAATCATATATTTTTTCAACCTAACCGAATAATCCTATTAGTGTTAGATTTTGAAAATGGGAACATGAATTTGGGAGGCTATTATCATGCCATGTGCAATTTAGATGGGTAATTTGCCCAAACAATAAAATTGAACAGTCCTATTTCTCTTCTATTATAAAGGAATATTTTCTTAGATGGTTCCCTGCTGTTTCAAAGAGTGATGCAAGCAAAGAAGAATGTTTTAACACTAGCAGCATCATCTCCTACAAGTGTAGGGTTGGTCAATTTACATGCCCTTAATATATCGCCTGAATAAGTGCACATATCTCCAAAATACTTATGAAATGAACCTTCAAAATGGAGATCATAGGAACTCCAGAAATTTAGAGGGTACCTTGAAAATGACTGACTACTTGAACCCTTCTGTATCTTAGATGAAGGACCTAAGTGATGGGGTCAAATTTTTAGAACTAGCAACAGAATGGGAATTCCAGATTCTGGGATATAATTTTAGTGACCTTAAAAGACACAAAAAATTCTTCAGGCTAACAGGCCGAGCTCATGAGGTACCTGGTATTGAATGTTATATATAATGTCTTCTTTTAAATTGAACTGCAATTGACATAGGATGAGTTACTTATTTTTAAAGTACATAATTTGTTAAGTTTAGATAGGTGGATAGACTCATGAAACCATCACAAAAGTCAAAATAAGGAATATATCCATCACTCACCAAAGTTTTCTAATGTCACTTTGCTATCCCTTCCTCTGTACCCTCTCCAGGCAACCAGTGGTCTGTTTTCAGCTGTCTACTCTAGATGAAACAAAGGAGGGGGTTTGGAGACACACACACACACACACTGATGACCTCTATTTTAAATATCCCCTGAATATTTCTTTCTTTGGGGAAAAAAAAAAAAAAACTAATTAAAAAAGTCAGGACAGAAAGGGCTTTTCTTTTTTTTTTTTTTTTTTTTTTTTTTCCTTTTTTGGTACCAGGATTGAACTCAGGGGTACTCTGCCACTGAGCCACATCCCAGCCCTATTTTGTATTTTATTTAGAGACAGAGTCTCACTGAGTTGCTCAGTGTTTTGCTTTTGCTGAGGCTGGCTTTGAACTTGTGATCCTCCTGCTTCAGCCTCCTGAGCCACTATTGCTTTTTGATTGTAACAAAATAACAACAAAAACCTCAAAACAAAAATTCTGAATTCGAGATGTTGGTGGGATATACACACAGAAATGTCCAGATAATCAGAAATATGTACTTAGGATTCCAGAGTCAGCAGGGACAGTATTAGACATATATTTCAAATGGACACATTCATAGCCCTTTGAATCTAAGGAAAAGGATTTTCATTGATCACTGTCACTTACAAACTGCCACAACCTCTCAGTGATATCATGAGTTATGTCACGGAAGCCAGGTTTGAAAGTTCTCGAATTCTAATCATAATTCAGTACCTGTGTCTGATACCTTTCCCATGTGCCCTTGAGCCAATTTCTTGGGCCAAGAGAAGCACATTGAAGAAAATCAATGATTAAGTCCATTATCTTCTCAAATCACACTTGGGTATCCACCTTCAGGGAGACCTGTTGTGTGCCCAGGGGCCTGAAGGAGAGACACCACTAGGTGAACTGGAGAGGCAGTAGGTTTGTCTCCTCAGGGGAATGGTTCCTCTCCAGAAAGAATGCTCTGACTGTGCCAAGGGACTGGGCCATGTTTTAGACCACATGTCCAAGGCTACCCCCTGGATTGTCTTTACTCATGTCCCCTCTGCTCTTGCACACACATCTGTTGGAGCTTGAAACATGGCTTGGAAAATGAGCGTTTGGTAAGTTCTGTATATTTAAAAATACCTTATAGCATTTAAAGAATAAACTTAATAGAAACAGACTACAAAGTGATTATAAATTTAACAAGTCTATTCCAGAGTCAGAAGTTCAGAGTTCAGTGTTTCAATTTTTTTTTGCATTGATTTGTTTTTTCTTGTTCTCTGCTGCCCTCCTGTGTTCTTTTCTCAAATAACACTTGATTTACAAGACAACTAAAGTAAACTCAAATAGTGACACTTTGAAAGAGTAAAATGGCCCTATTACAATATCACAATCCTCAGGATGTTTCAACAGATAAATGCATTTCCATGCAAATAGTAGGTATTTTTAAATGGTTGAAGATGGTTGAAGACAATAGACATTTAGTTCATTGACTACCAGACAGTAGATACTCAAAAAGTAAAAAAAAAAAAAAAAAAAAAAAAAAAAGCAAAACCCCGTGAAATGACTAAAGATCCATTAGAATTAGATGCAAATAGGAAAGTTCATTGTGTCTTTCTGGCATATTCTATCATACATACATTAAATGTACATAACATTTCCAAAATGCTTTATTATCTTGGATTATCTTGAATCTAATTTATAAACTATAACGATAACTATAAAAAAGTCTTCCATTGATTTTTTTCATTTATTCTTTCATTCAAATGTCTATCAGCCTTGAACTATGAGCCACAATCTGTTTTAAGTGCCAGGAAGTCAAAAAGGATGGCACAACTTCTCCTCCAAGGAAACACATGGTCTAGTCATGGAGACATTAAAGTGGCCCCACCACATCAGCATCAGATGAAACTCACTTTAAAAGAGATATGCGTTGTGCATCATTGGATCATCAAAGAGGGCCAAAAAATCCTTGAAGACCTCTATTTATACATCCTTTGACTATTCCTTTCTTATGGGGAAAAAAAAAAAACTAATTAAAAAAGTCAGAACAAAAAGAGCCTTGTTTCCAATTATAACAAAAACAACAAAAAATGGCAAATAATCATCCTAAATTTGAGAAAATTTGAATAAAAAAATTCCAGCTACAAACACTGGAATTGCCTGTAAAATACCTTCTTGCCCCATGCCTAGATTCAGAGTCCCTTCAGGATATGTGGGTATCTCATATTTATACAATCCAACACCTTCGAGAACTCTACCACACAGATGGTAGCCCAGTTTTTAAATTGAGTCTCTGATCTCTTCCTTATATTGGTTTCTACCGCATTAACCAGTTAAAAAAGGAGAAGTCTAGAAGAAATATGTAAAATACCTTTCCCACTCTCCTAAGCACAGGGGAGATAGAGCTGGACATTCAGAAGTAATGACAAATGCTCCCTCTATGTCTGAGTGGGTAGCAGAGCATGCTAGAGATGCCAACTCCAAACACCACATCTTGGGCACATTGCACAAAGGTGCCCGTTTCTTTTTGCCACTTCCCAGCTGCCTTACACCTCATTGTGACAGCATTCATTCCGTGGAAATGGCATTATCTAGAGACCTTGGAATATTTTATCCATTGCAATCAAATTCCCATATTGGGTACTTCAGTCATGCTTATTAAACCTCATCCTTCAGGATTCTTCTAAATCAAACACAGAAGTTGGATTGCTTTTCAAACATCCTTGAGCCAAAATCTAAGTCAATGGACTATCATCTCTTTGAGGATGGAAACTTGCCTTTCCTTGTTCCCTAACATATAACTTAGAAATAAGAGGAGTTCAAAAATACTGTTGCATTAACTGAACCCAGTGGGGGCTACAAACCCCTCCTCTTGCCGGAGTCCTAGAGTGACCTCCCCCATTTCTACCTAATACCCAACTTCACACTCTTCCTTCTCCTCAAATGGTTTCCTTGATTCCCAGCATCATGATCTCTTTTTGCTCCAAGAATTGACCCTTGAACTTTGTGATTCTGAGACAATCTCCCATCACCTGATTACAATATTGCCTTCCTCTTCTCCTCGGAATTACAGCAACACCAGAACCTTTGGGGTGCTTTTATCATGATAAAGAGAACAGTTTTCTCAGAGTTGAGCACTGACCTTGGTTTCTACTTCCACTTCTGCCACTTCAAGTAAAGCACTGAACACTATTTGGGTCTTGACCTATGAAGAGTACTACTAGCACTACTAGTACTACTGCAGAGCCTTCAAGGCACTTAATGGATGCTGGTTTCCATCTGATCAACCCCATCCATTTTCTTAATATCACAAAGTCCTGTGGTCACTATATGCAAACTAATTATGTCCTTGTTTTTATTTTTCTCTTATTTTCTTATTTAACATTCTAAGGACAGTGGCCATTATTTATTTATGGTAGGATAAGTATTAGTATTTTAGACATTCCACTGTGATTGATTCTTTAGATCATTTCTCCCAACAACCGATTCATTCACCCAAGTCTGTTTGACAACCCATGATCTTGACTTGTTCAGATGCAAACCTCATTAGTTCCATATCCAAATAATCTGAAAACTCACAAGAGGTGATGAATTCTGCCTTACAGTGAAGGCTACCTTAAAAATTAGATGATTTCAAGCTATGAGTCAATGACAGGGTAAAAGTCAAAACTCTGTGTATGTGATTTGTGGCGAGAATGTCATCACCCTATGCCCTTGATCTTATGAAAATATTTTCCTTTAACCACTTTAAATGGGTCATCAAAATGCCTCTCCCCTCTTTTTTTTTTATTGATACTCAACTCACAAGTTATGAATTGCCCGGTTTTGACATTATTTTCTATGCAGGGCATTTAAAAAAAATTCTAAACATGGTATGCCCCGGAGCTCTATGACCACCTGGTAATCAAGAGCATCACCAGGATCTGCTGCTGTAAACCAAAGTAGAGCTAACTGTGCCTTTCCTTCTGAAGCCACGGGGACAGGCAGTTAGTGTAGAAATAGGGGATCCGGTCAAATCCAGGAAATGGAGGCCATGAAAGCCATCAGCATCTGGAAGTTGAAGACTGCCCCTGGGAGAATGGAATGTCAAGGATCTCTGGAGTCCATTGATTACCAAATGTACCTGCCCTCCTCAAGGACTATAGGCAGGGAACTGCTAATTAATGCCCCCTGGGCCCTTACCTGCCTGAATCATTTTGGCCCTCCCCTTGCCATCTGCAGCTCACCTTTTTTGCTATGTCACAGGCAACTCCTGGGCTGGGCCTAGTCACTTAAGCAGGAAGGAGAGATAAGGGGGAAGAGAACAGAACTTACAGACCCTACTCTGTAAGAATTGCAGGGCACAGCTCACTTCTCTGGGACTCTAGAACATCATCCATGGCCCCCTTCTCCCTCCGGGGAGAAGTCTGTATTATTACCTTTAAATAAATCCTGCTTAATATACTTGCCTTGGCGTGCTTCTCCAATGTTCAAACTTCAACATTTGAGGAAGCAGAACTTATCACCAGTAAATGGTGGTATCGCTTCCATCATGGTAAGATGGTAAGAGCTTTAGATGAAGAATGCTTTGGCTTAAATGCTGGCTCCCCACCTGGCAGTTGAATGCCTTAGTTAACTTACATACCTTCTTTGAGATTTGAGATTCTCATTGCAAAACTTCCACTACGTAGAATAAGTATCTAAAAATCTGCTTCTTTCTTCCCTGCCTCAGCTTAAATGAGTGCTTTGCCCTTCTTGGTGTGGCAATAGCACTTTGTACTATAATATATATGTTTCCACATCTGTCTCCCCCACCCAGATTGAGAACAGGGACCAAGCTTTTAAGACATTTGTCTTAATTACTGAGTATATACAGAGAATGTCTGGGACACAATAGACACTTAATAAATGCTTGTTAAACTATTCCTTCCTAACATACCATATTATATTTGAGCACAGGCACTACCAATGGAATTTTTCAAAATTTTATCAAAGCTCTAAAAAAACATTTACCTGTCACCTTTGTGTGCCAGGAGCATGAATTTTCATGCTAATCCACTTTACTTCTATTCATGATCTTCTCTCTCACTGCCTGTATCAGACCATCCTCTTAGGCATGGGAAGCCTGTTTTTATGCTACTAGCTTAGTCTCTTCTTAATATCTTTCTCCTCCGCTGACACAGTTATAACTTATAGGCCAGCAGGAACTCAAAAGAGTATTTACTTCAAAGAGAGTAAACAAGTGTGAGAAAGCCATCAGGATTTTTAAATTCTGCAATTATCTATAACTGTTCATGCCATCTATTTAGAAAAGATTTATATAGATGGGCATTACTAAAAAAAAAAAAAAATGAAAGCTAACACTCGTTGAACACTCACAATGACCCAAAAGTACTTGACACATCTAGACTCATCTCTGAGAGACAAATTCCAGCCCTAAGTTATATAACAGTTTGGTCCACCTTTTTGGCACTGTGGCCCATCTTGAGCATGGGCAGGCAAGTTGCACTGATCAAGGAACACACTCAGGTACACAGACCTCAGGTACAGAGACCCAGCTTTGCAAACTTTCCATAGGTAACCTCAACACAGGCTGAGGGGACACAAGTGGGGTAAGAATCTACAGCATTAAATAGGATGCCTTTAACCATTTAAGCTATTCTGCAGAGGGGAAAGCACACAAAGATATGTCTGAATGCACCAAAGAAATAACTCAGTTTCTCACTGCATAGGAAATTCCAGCCACCAAGTTCCTAAGAAATCAATGGTATGATGATCCTGGCCTTACAGATGAGGAATCAGAGGTACAGGCAGCTTAAGTAACACACACACACAATTGTGTAATTTATAAGCAACATAGGCAGAGATTCAGTTCAAGAGCCCAAGGTCTAAAAAGTTCACTCATTTGAAATAATGATATTATAGAGAGTGTGATATGCCAAAGCTGCCCTGCTCTTTTGGCCAAGCTACTTCGGTTTCAATGGGCACTGCCTTCTCAGATAGCAGGAGACACAAACCTTTTGCTCTTAAAACCTCCCCACAATGTCTACCTAAAGCAGCCTCACAATTTCCATGTCACAGAAGAGCCTAGAGCATGGAGGAGACATGCGTTTCAGAGCTCCAGGGACTGTGTGACATAGGAGCTATGTTCTCAGTGGCATCAGAAGGTGGGCTCTGTGAGGAAAGGAGCTGAGTCTATCTGCTGATGGGCACCCAACAATGCACCTGGCACATCGTCAGACTTTAGAAAATTTAAGCAATTCCATATTAGCAAAAGGGATTGATCTGGAGTCAGAAAGAGCTAAGTTCAAATTTCACCTCTTCTAGTACTAACTCTGTGATCTTAGGAATTTCCTCAACTACATAAGGGGCCCAATGTAAGCAAAATAATTTTTGCATGATTTGATTATCCATTATCTTATTACTTCTTCCACTGAAGGGTGAGTATTATTATATCCTTCTCAGAGATGAAAAAAATTGAAATTTTTGAAGCATATGTCACTTTCATAAAGTCACACAGTTGGGAAATTAAGGCACCTGTACTGCTAACATGGATGATATTTATTGCTCTCTTTGGAGGGCTTTTCCAAGGCCCAGTCTGGTACTTGGCATACAGAGAAAGTTCAAAATGGAAGCTGTGAGTGAGTCCATTTGTACAGCCCCCTTCAGTGAGGATGTTTGCACACTGCAGTTCAGTTTAAAACCATCTCTCAAAATTGCACCAAGGCCCTCTGTCAATAATCATTTCAGAGGCACCTGCGGAGGGCTTGGCAAAAAGCACTGACCCACATCAGGTGTGTAGGAGGTAAATCATCATATATGGCATTAAATTTTCACATTTTTCCAGCTTTGCACATGTGTAAATCAATTTCCTATAGGAGGATTCTTTGGCAATTACATTTCTACCTGGCTACAGTTAAACCTTTGTTTCTTTCATATAGCCATGTGCATACAAGAAGTACATAATCAGTGTTCCCACTAGCCCAATGCACCTGGAGCATATATCCTTTATCACTAGAAACCACTACAGAAACTTACTTCATTTTACAGACTTTTCTGCTTTAAACTCCATAGGTAGCTTAACAATTGATTTCTAGACAGACTTTCACAGCTTCTGGGGATATTATCTCTGTTTGTTGGAATCTTTCTTCATTTAGAAGACAACCAAAGAGGTCCTGAAATGACTTTGAACTTGCCAGTATGCTCAAATAAATCAACTGATTAGAAACACAACTCTCTGTCCTGGAGTCTTACTGCTATTAGAATTAAGAAAATGAAGTATTGCTAAAGCTGCAGGCTCTGAACTTTTTAAAAAGGGCACTTTTAAACTTTTTTAAAAAGGGCACTTCTGCTTTCCTGTAAGTACTCAAATGCAAATGTGTACCTGTAAGTACTTGAATGCAAATGTGTGCCTCAATCTCCCTTATTTCTGAGACTAACCTAGGCAATTACCTGTGAATTGCCTATGAGCAACATCTAATTTTAACAAGTGTTATTCGACTTCCAGGTAGTACATTAAATTTTGTTGTCCAGTCCAAAAACTTGTTAAGTTTTTTATTTACATTCTATAGAATGATGCATTTTACTGCATCACTGTTTTTGGAATTCAACACAATTAAAAAGCTAAAAATTGTAGAGTAGACTGCTAAGGGAAAGGTATGCTACCATCAAGACAAGACAGGAAGTTCTTGAGTACAGCTTGAGTTCAGTGGAAATGCTCTCTCTAGCCTTATAATAAGCCACCAAGAAAGCTAGCAGAACAGAGTTAAAGCCTTGGCTCTGGGTCAGATGGGCCCAGGTCACGTCCTAGCATCTGTAGTTTCTATCTATGTGATCTTAGGGAGACCCCTTATCCTCTCTTCATCAGTTTTTAAAACTGGGGCTCATGATATTAATCTTACTTGCTCATTTGAGGACTACTTAACATGAAAACTAGCACCTATCAAACCAAACCCATAATAATTGTAGCTATTATATTCATATTCAATAAAGATCTTAATAATGCACTTAAATACTTTCAAAGATCTTTTCTGAGATGTGGCACAATTAATATGAAAAGCCAGAAGGAGTTGGCTGGTGACATAGTGGCAATCTGGTCAGGGGTTTCCACTAGTGCTTTTATTCTAACAGCACCTCTCACCTGAGGTTTTTTATGAGCATTAAGCAGCAGGAAGCTTACACGATCCCTAGCACAGTATCTGGTATACAATCCACCCATTAAATGACCTCACGAATCTGGCGATCTAAAGGTGAGAAATGGGGCAAAGCAAGAATTCCACCTAAGATCCTGGATGTTCTTCCTCCCGTGTGCATTTCTTTGATACTTTCTTCCTAAAGAATGCCTTCTTTATGGGCCTACTCGTTAATGTACAAAATAGCACATCACAGCCTTCCCCTCTAGGTGAACTCTCAGCCTCTGCGGGATGCCACTAAATGGTGAAACAATCAAAATTCTTCAGAGGTTTGGAAAGAATATTTGAATACAATTTACCAATCTCCTTTATCATTTCCATGCTGATGCCTTTAGTGTATCTAACACACTCAGACCTTCAACACAGCTGTTCAGGAGATAAATTGCCACATTCAACATCAAGAAGAGGAACTATAAAAATATATTATACTTCCTTGTCTTTCTTTCTGCAGTCAATCTCAGGGCAGTGAGAAAGGCACCAGCAAAAAGGATTTAGCAAGATGCTAAATGTCAATCAATGGGTCAGGCAATCAGGTGTGCGGGCCCATGACCAGATGCTGGTGGGCTTGGGTCAGAGCTCAGAGTCAGCCAGACAGTTCCTCTGAGGGGGTCCTCAGGGAAAGAGTGGAGGGGAGGTCACAACGAGTCTGCTCCTTGCTTTCTGCAAAGGCAAATACCACTTAGGCAGAAATCATCACATAAACCATGTATGGAACAGACTAAAGTAGAGCAAGTCTGGGACATTTTGCCCACAAGATGAGACACCACTCTTTAAAAGCCAACAGGAGAAGGACTGCTGTAACTGCATTTGCAAAACTCCCATCTCATGGAAGATGCTAACGAACACTTACTGGAGAAGCCAGATGGATTCTAATGCAGCACATTGAAAGTCCCTATTCCAGCTATGTCTTAAAGGGATAAAGGGCCATCAACAGAGAGGAACTTTATCTAAAAAACAGCCTTCTTTACCATACTCTGAAACACAAGGGTTTTTGTTTTGTTTTGTTTTGTTTTTTTGCATTTGTGACCTTAGCCTCAAAAATGGAGGTGATATTTTAGAAAGTAGAGCAATAATTCAAGAAGTTCACGAGGTAAGATTTTGAGATAAGTATATTCAGAACCTAAATTACATTCTGGGAAATTCAAACTGTTCAGAACCACAAATTGGAACATTCTGTTTTACCCACAAAATTGGCTAACTCAGTCCCAAACTCATCATAACTCTTCATGTTTTTTAAAAGTGGGAAGTATTCACTCAAAAATTGTAAAATATTTATATAAGGTAACCGTGCTTGTTGGTTTTCTGGGACTGTGACATAAAAATCTGAGATTGAAAAAAAAATCTTAGGGGAAGAAAGGTTAATTTTGGCTCACAGTTTCAGAGGTTTGAGTCCATGATCACTTGGCCCTATTGCTTTTGGTCTAGTGGCAGCACAAGTACATCATGGTGGCAGAAGCACCTGGCAGAGGTCATTTCAAGGTGGGAAGAAAAAAGGAGAGAGACAGAGGAGCCAGGGATCCAATACCCCCTTCAAGGGCATGCCCCAACTTCCTTTTTCTAGGCCCCTCTCCTTAGTTTCTACCTCCTCCTAATAGCACCACAAGCTGATAACAAAGCCTTTAGCACATAAGACTTTGGGAAATTTAAGCTCCAAATCATAACAACAGTGAAATATTCTAGATACACTACTCCTTACTGAGAGAATGGAAAACCCCCATGGTCCAACATGTTGGGTCATATGTAAAAATATTACTTATGCATGGATCAATTCAGTGAAAACACCAGTATCACAACTTCAGCAGAACTAAGTAAATGTAGAGAAGTCAAGGAGAATGAAATGAACCAGAACTAAAGGAACAGAATATGCACATTCCTGACAAATAGGCTTGTTCGAAGATATTGTTAATGGTTCCTAAAGGAAGTATTAATGTTTATATAAGAAATTTCTACCACAAATTTCCCAAATTTAAAATTCAAAGGAAGAATAGAAAGCAACATGATATAACCCTACATATAGCTACTTTACACTTAATGATCCATTCATTTACATATTTGTTTATCAGTTCAGGTACTCATGAATCCATGTGTATACTGTTGTATGCATGCATTATTCTCCATTAATTGTAAAACCCAGATTAAACCCTGAGGTAGGGATTTAAAGCATCTTTTCTATTTGGCTCAACCATCCTGGCCCTTCCACCCTGCACCTTGTCTTATCCTTTGATTAGAAAAATGTACCAACGTTTGGCCATGTCAAAGAAGTGGGATCAAGGTGATTCAGGTATTCAGAAATTCAGTGGTGACTTCTCCAGTTTTCATCTCTATCCCACACCTAGCACCTCATTCCTGTTCCAAATTAGTTTACTAACTGATCATTATTTGCCCATGGAGGTAAATACTTATGGAAAAGATGGTCATGTTTTATTTATCTTTGTTTAAACTTCCACTGACTTCTCTAAACTGAACTCTCCTTCAGAAAGTGCCTAACTTGAAGTTCCATGAGGACAGGGACCATATCTACTCCATCCGTCACTGTATTCTCAGTGCCCATACCAAGCATGGGGACATCCGGTTGTTCATGGTATAATAAATAAATAATGAATATTTGCTCTTTCTCCAAAGTTCCTAGCACAGAAATTCTAAAACCTGGAAATTTACTGACCTTTTAGATCACTAAAGAAATGACTCACAAGTGCAGAGGGACAGCTTTTAGCTGCAGGGTGGGGGATGGCTGCTAGAAAACCTATTAATTTTAAGCATTAGAATTTTCAGCCCCAGCCTTTGGCCTCCAGATCAGGGAGAGGGACTAGAGATCGAATTCAATCACCAATGTTCTAATCAATTGTGCCTACATGATGAATTCTGGATACAAACCTCTAAATTAGCAGGGTTTGAGGAGTTTCTGGGGGTGGTGAACACATTAATGTGCTATAGGGTGGTATGCCCAGCACCCTCTCCTTGCTCATTACCTTATGCATCTTTGTGCATGCCTACTTGAATAAAGGATTACATGAATAAAGAGTTGAACAAGAAACATCAAATCTATGCCCTTTTAGAATTAAAATTAGTTTAAGATTCTATTTTTTTTCTTTGTAGACCTTTACATTCTGCTGTTTTACAATTCCTTGCATAGTGAGCACGCAATAAAGAGCTGCTTAATGATCAAGACCTTCTAAAGAAAGATAAATTAAATGTCTATTTCTTATAAACAATGTGATATCAGAAATGACAAGTGCTGTCTTGTCTTGTTATTGCATTGCCCACCTACTTGACGCATTACAGCTTGCCAGTCAAATAGTTCCCACACTTTTGGGCACATGGTAAGGGTTCACTTTCCACTTCCTTAGTATTTGGAAGAGCCATGTGCTGTGATTTGAATGTGTCCTCTGAAGTTCATGTGTTAGAAATTTAAACCCCAATGTAACAATGGTAAGAAAGAGAATCTTTAAGAAGTAGTTAGATCATAAGGAACACAGCCCTCATGATGGATTCATGTTGTTAGGGTAGGAGTGGGTTTGCTTTAAGAGTGAGTTGGACTCTCTCTCTCTCTCTCTCTCTCTCTCTCTCTCTCTCTCTCTCTATATATATATATATATATATATATACATATATATGTATATATATGCATATATTACATTTATTATATATATGCATTATACATAGGTGTGTGTGTACGTATATACATATGTGTGTATATACACACACACACACACGTATATACGCACACACACACACACAAAGTCTTTGGCACACTCTCTTGCATTTCCACCTTCCACCATGTTATGATGCAGCCAGAAGGCCCTCACTAGATTCAACCTCATGTTCTTGGACTTTGCAACCTCTAGAACTAGAAGAAGTCAATCTCTGTTCTTTACAACTTACCCAATCTCTAGTATTCTATTACAGCAGCACAAAATGGACTAAGGTACCATGTGACTAGCTTTGCTCAAAATGTTGTCATCGTGTCTGGGAAGAAGGACTAGGGACAAGTGAAAGACTCATCATTTTGTCTGTCCCTTAACCACGGTGGCCAGCAATGTTCTAGATGAAAGCCGCTCCATCAGCCTAAATCCCTGCATGAAGACAACAAGGAGTAGAACTCCCGGTATTCCAAAGATAGATATTTAATATAAGTAATTTTTTTTGTTGTTTTAAACTACAGGCTTTGGGTAGTGATTGTCATAAAGAATTGCTATGGTTTGGATACAAGGGGTCCCCTGAAAGATCAAGTGTGAGACAATGCAGGAATGTTCAGAGTTGAAATGATTAGTTTATGAGAGCTGTGACCAAATCAGTGGATCAATCCATTTGATGAATTAATAATCTGAAAGGATTATTATCCCAGGTGATAATTATAGGCAGGTAAGGTGTGGATAAAGTAAGTCACTGTGGGGTCCTGACTTTGGGTTTATATTTTGTCCCTGGTGACCCCACCCCATCTCTGCTTTCTGACTGAGCAGCTTTTCCTCTACCACACATTTCCATCATGATGTTCTGACTTACATGGGGCCCAGAAAAAAGAGAGTCAGCTGACCATGAACTGAGACCTTTGAAACTGTGATCTCCAAATTAGGTTTGTGTCCTCATCAGATCTTTTGGTCACGGCAACAAGAAATCGAATAATACAAGATGCTAGTTTAACCTCACTGACACAGAAAATTTCCACTTCATTTCATTATTTCAACATAGAATGCTATGTTGCAAACAATTAAAATTGTACAATGCCCTTTCAGAGAATAGCATGCATTCAAAGTGAATAAATCAGATGATGAATATGCAGTGTTTAGCAACATGACTGAAATAAGCACCTAATAAAATTAGCTATTATTATTAATAGAGTTGATTTTGAAAGCTCCAAATAAAAAATTACATGATATATGTCAACTGTAACAAAACTAAAATTTAAAGGAATTCTAAAGACCAGTATAATAAGGTCAAATAAGCTATGTTCAACATGGTTTCATATATGTTGTTTAGCAAATTACTTAACCTCTCTAATTCATTTACTCACCTATCAAACATATATTAGAAAACCCCATTGTAAAAATTAAATAAGATATATAAGTAATCTCTAAAACACTCATTATGATGAGAAGGAATTTTTTTTATCATTTATGGCTCTCATCTAGCAAAATCCACAGGGACTGAACTCAGCTAAAATATTCATTTGATAGTCTAGTACAAAACTTTTACCTAAAACCCATTATTCTTTAGTTGTATAATCTTATAATATCAACAACTCTCCTTCCATGGGAAGTAGATATTGGATGTAATTGCCAATATTAAGGAAAATGGACATATTATTTATTTGAGATAGTTATTTCCATGAAGGTATTTCAAAATGTCTATATTTCTATAAATTGATTCAAGTGACTCTGTTTCCAGGAAGTTGCTCAGTTACGTTAGTACATAACATCACCGATATTAGCACTAGATGGAAATTTAGAGGATATCTATATCTCTTCAATGTAATGGAAAATTAATAGTTGATCTATTTGAGATGAAATGAGCATTTCTCATATAACAACTACATTGTTGATTTTAATAAAAATCTGTCAACTATATTTGACATTACATGCTTTCTTCTGATGGAAATTATGTGTTGTCATATTCTTGATGTTTATAATAGTCTTTTTCCTGTGAAATTGATATTATCTGGGATAATTGCTGGTCACCATCTGTGAGACAGCCCTGACACTGAAATAGTGGGTGGTGGTGATCAACTGAGCCAGGTAAGCCAGGTCAGTCATTGAGCTAGAGCCACAACAGCTGACCACTTAGCCTTTGCAATGGTCTATGAACACTAGAGAGGTCCTTCAAAGCAGAAATAGGAACTTAGGTGTGAGTCTTGTTGAGAATCTTCATCTTATACCACAGGAGGGCATTTAGGCAAAGGCAGCTTCAGAGGCAAACAGATGAGCACAGACAACTTCAACCTTAGCCCCATGATTCCTTCATTTGTATCTAAAATACAAGTGACTTTTGTAAAAATTGCCCCTTCCATTTTTCCCCTCCTGATACTAACTCACACTATTTCTTTTAGCTACAGTTTTGTGCCTCCACCTCTTTCCAATAGGGTTTACCCTAACGGTTCCTACTCCATGAAATCTCATTTTTGATATTTGTTCATAAAATCACTGTTTTGTTTTAAACTGGAGTGTTTAAGATAAAGTTCCAGTTAAATGCATTACCCTTGTTTTCTATCACCTGTTCATACCATGTCATCTTTTCTGAACTACTTATTTACTCCTTCAGTTCATTATTCTTTATTATTCAAAATCTATGTCTAAATTAATTTAGACAATTTTGCAATTTTTTACTGCCTTTTATCAAAACATGACTTATTTGGAATTTTGGTTCTTCTTTTTTCTAGTTGAATAATCCCACGCTTCGCTCTTGTTCACTGTCCCATTTCTTTTCTTCTTCCTGGAGAATTTTTGGTACCATGCCTTCTCCAGTCGCGGCCTCTTCCCTAGTGAGGTTATTCACCACCATATGATTGGAGGTCAGATTCTAGATTTGTCCCTTTTCCATCATCTGGAGTCTACATCTGGGTAAATGGGGAGTCCACAACTCTACATGAGTTGGAGCTCCAGCACACAGAAGCGTGGAGCTTGGGATGGCATGAAGGTAGAGCCCAGAGGAAGGGAAAACTGCAGACAGACTCTGGAAAGAGCTTGGGTACTCCAGAGGCAGCTCAAAACATCAGTTCAAAAGGATAAATATAAATGAAGGAAAATAGCATTTAAGTTCCTGAGTAGAAAACAGAATCAAGAGAAAGAATATAAATCAGCTGAACTCTGAAGGAAGGGACTGTTTTATGTTACTTGTATGCTCTGTAGTTTAGTTTATGGTCTACAGTCATAATATTCTATCTGTGCCCTAAAGTGATCTTAGACACTTTAAAGTTTAAGGCATCCAGCTCAGCAGTTTCTTTATTACTTATACAAACTCCAAGAAGCCATGGTTACTTTTATCCAAGGTCCCTCTGTGCTTCCACGTCTCACTCCTCTATCTTTATGCATCAATTTTTTTTTTCAGGAATAGCTATTTGCTTCATCACTCTCTTTATCAAGAAATGACTAGGATTTAGCTTTCATGAGATTTCAAGAATTGAAGGTAATAAATGTTCTGTACTTGTTCCTTCTAACGCAGTTATTTTTATTTTTGCAGAATTGTATACCCAGAAAACATTCAGATACTGCAAGGCAGCCATCGCTTTTTCCTGGTTCCGGACTTTGTAATGCATTAGGAACACATCTGGTATAAAATGCATCCCAGAGGGTTGATGCTCTTAAGTTTGTGCTTTTACACTCAGATATCTGGATTTCTGAAAAGCAGGTGACCCTTCCTCATGTCTCTGTGTATGACTATTTGTTCTATTTTACTTCTCACCTATGAACAAAGCAGCAGCATCCTCAGCCATTTCTAGTCAAGATCCTGCCACTGCAGACCCTGATGCTGCTGGGAGCTCCAACACACAGTCTTTCATCAACAGTCCAAGACTGTGTGTGTGCCATGCACATACTCTGTTTTGATGTCTAGACACCTGAGACCTAAATGACCTCTCAAAAGCATTCTTAATGCAGCCTTCAATATAAGGCTATACATGGTCTATAGAAAGCTTCTTTCTATTTGGCACCATGACCCCTACACTGGAAACAGATATAAAGCTTCTTTTTATTCCTTCTTCCTTCAAAATTGGGTTTAAATACCTTTTATTCAGTTAACAAAATATTCCTACAGTTCTTTCAAGGTTTACTGAGGTATTATGGGCTGAACTGTGTCCCTCTAAAAACTCATGCTGAAGTTTTCATCCCAAAGGCCTCAGAATGTGACAGTATTTGGAGACAGGGTCATTAAAGAAGTAAGTTGAAATTGGGTCATTAGGGTGGATCCAATCCAATATGACTTAGAAGAGGAAGTGTGGACATAGATGTAGACAGAAGGTAGACAATATGAAGAGGAGATGGCTATCTTCAAGCCAAGGAGAAAATTCTGGAAAAGATCATACCCATGTTGTCCTCAAAAGAACAAACCCAGCTGACATTTGAACTTGGACTACTATCTCCGGAACCATGAGAAAATACATTTCTTTTGATCTGTGTTTCTTTGTTCTGGTCCCTGAATAAACTATGATGTTTGTTCCACCACTAGCCATGCTTCTTACCACTTAGAATAAAATCCAAATGCCCCACCATAGCTACATGCCTGAATGTGAATTAGCCTCTCCTTGTATGGAGAACTCATCTCCTTCCAAGCTTCCCTGGCTTTTCATTCTCCACTCTGCTGGGTCTTTTCTAACAGGCCGGGCTGACTCCCGTGGTGGAGTGTTTGTGCTTCCCTCCCTGGAGTACTGCCATGGATCATCCCGAGACTGGATCTGTGTCATTCAGGTCTCAGCTCAGAAGTCTCACACAGAGAAGATTTCCTTTACTTGCTATCTAGAAGTAGTCCCCCCTTCTACCAAAACTCTGTGTTGACTATTTTGTTTAATTTTCTTCATGATTTTTTTCTATCAGGGAACTCGGTTTGCAACATCAATAAGCATAATTATGAGTACTTTGTGCAGGAAAAGAGAAATCATTAAGTTGAGCATATGCCCAAGTTTGTCATGAAAGTTCTCATATACACCAATTCCAATGCAATTATTAATAATACCCTTTTCACTGTCAAAAATGTCCTGGTTTGGGTAACAAGTGGTATCAAATGCATTCTAAAGATTATTGAAATTTTTGAGTTATTTTCTATACTAGATAATAGTGCTGGTGTCTGGCAGTATCTTTGGGCTAGCAGAGAGACAATCAATAAGAAAATATTAGACACAATTGAGACTTCTAGACTAGTGGTTTTCAAGCTAGTACCACATATGTCACGAAGAAGTGAGCCCAGAATTTTCCAGCGTAGGGAAAGTCTAAGGAACCAGGGCTCCCACCACCCTGTACCCCATTCCCAACAACAGCAGTTCAGATTTTTATCAGTTTCCTATTTATGGACTCCAAATAAGTTTTGTCTTTTTCAATAAAAGTTCCACTGCTAAAACAAAGGCCCTCAAAAAACTTGGAAAAGCATAGCATATCATGCTGCTGAGGATAAATGTTCGTAAAGATCAGACAAGGCCACTGAACTTAGTGATTGGAAGGAAGACTGTCAATACCTCAGAGAGAACAGCTCCCATTACGCAAGAAAGCTGTACGCAAAACAGAAGGTACAAAAATGTGAATTGGGTCTCCCATCTATATGCTTTTTTGCCCTGTTCTTGACTTCAATAGATTTTACCAAAATTCCCACAACTATATAATTAGCATTTTTTCAAGTCTGCTTTCCCCACACACTCCTGAGAGAGGAACCACACCTGTTTTATTCATTGCTGCAGACTAGGTGACTACGGCAGAGTAGGTATTCCAAAAATCATTGAAAGCTGAAGGAACAAGGATGATTATGTGAACAGTAGCCACATCAGGTAAAGCCAGTTTCTATCTTGATGTAGAAATGGAAGTAGCCATTGAATTAAAAATTGAAAACATGGTTAGGTTTTTAATTTCTAAAAAATTAATTTCTAAAAAATTAAAAACCAAAATGTCATCTTCCACATTTTCTTATTCATTTTCTAAAGTCCATGAATCCAACAGTAAACCACTCCAACATCCTCCAGAAATATTACTTTGAGCTTTCTGAAGCCCAAATTTATTCCAAATCCCAGTTAAAATAAATGTTTAGAGGGACTACAGAAGATTACTTAGCCTTCCAAGTTCTGCCTATTCTTTGCATATCATCAGGGGTTTCCATCCCTTACAGATTTTCTTTCCTTCAATCATGTTTCAGTGCCACATTTCTAGAGTTTTCCAAAGAACAATAAAAGAAGAAATAATCCCCTAAAACTGAGTGGTTCACTGTAGCTGAGTCACTGAGTACTTCTTATAAAAGAGCCCTTGGAGAAAAACATTACCAAGTCATGGAATAGGGAAATTGTGGTTTTTTTGAATAACTGGTATTGATTTTTCTCACTAATAAGAACCCATGTATCCATTTTTTTTTATTGGCCACCAGGAGGATTTTAAAAAACACAAATTTGAGGTTCACCTAAGGCAATGGTGTTTAGTTCCTGAACGTTTAAATATTAATCTCTTTCAGCTCATCTTCTACCCCACAGTCTTGGATTTTACTCTTATTTATTTCTCTTTCTCCTGGATTCTTTATTCTTACTTATATCACACCAGTATTTTAGTATGTGTTACTGCAATACGTTGTTTCCAATTCTCTGGGAAATACGGTGAAATGTGAACACAAAGGAAAGAATATACTTTTAAAGTATGGTGAAACAGGTTTGGCAAATCTATATTTCTGTTAGGAATTCTAGTTTGTATTTTACAGAAATCTTATTTTGTCTGAGCTGCTTTTAAGAAACACTTCCCGCCTTCCTCCCAACACCCTTATCCTGTGTTCAGCCTTATGGGCACTGAGCTGATTGACAACATGACCAAAATTGATTGTTGGCTCAATATTAAGTAGAATGGAAGGTACTGGTGTGTTAGAGGCTTAGCGTTATATTGAGACATTTATTGTCAGTTGTCAAATTTGCAGTTACAAAAAGCTCAGAAGAAGGTTACTGATAATGCTGGTGAGTTTATGCAGGCTAAGAAGCCAGGTTTCTAATCCTAAGTCTATGTCACACTAGCCATGGGACTTCAGCCAATTAGTTACCTGCCTTTTGTGCCTCAACAGTCTCCATTAAGAATGTAAATAAAATGATATTTATCCCACAGAATTGTTTTAAGTATAAAATGAGATAATGTGTAAAGATTGATAAGAACACTTCTGTATTGTAATCAATCAATGGATGCATAATGCTATTGCTACCATAAAATGATCATAATTACTCTCATGTCCAGCATCATGTTCAAAACAATATGTAAATACCAGAACTCTAAGTGGATAGTGAGAAATCAAATTTATTTAGAAGTCCTGGTTCTGGAATTAGGTTTTAAGAATCTACTGATATGGAAATGGGATAGCTGTCTTGGGAAAAGAAAATCATCTGAAAAGTATCTGGAAGACTTCCTGGGTCCATGACTTTATTTGACCAGGTTTTCTATCTGTTTGCAGGTGCCAGACATGATTCATGATGCTATTAATATTACTAAATAAAACTATGAAATTTTTTGGTCACATGTGACTTATGTTCAGTGGGGAGTGAGAGCAAATAATCAAACATTAATGGAGAAGATCATTTTAGATACTATAGTGATAAGATATTGATCTTATGACACACTATGGCCAGAGGTCAAGATTTCCCAGGGCAAGACAGGCTATTTGCAATAGCAGATAAGGGGAGACTTCTCTGAGGAATGGTTTTAGAGCTTCTGAAAGATGAGAGGTAGACAAACACTTGACCATCTTGGGGAAGAATGCTGTAGGTAGGGGAAGCAGCAGATATAAAGGCCTGCAGGTAATAACAAGCGGTCATGATCTGGTTGTAAACTAGCAACGAGTATGGCTGATAATGACAGCAGGAAACGTTAATGACAGAGGGGGCTCTGCTGACTTAAGATGTGCCCCTGTTCATAAGCCTGCAGGACAGTTACCCCACCACTGTGCTCTATCGATGAGAAAACCCACAGACAGGGCACAGGTGATTTGGCCAAAGTTACCTGTCATAGGTGAAGCCAGAGTGTGAATCCAGGCCTGTCCACCATATTAAAAAAATGGAAGTAAACATCTGTATCACAGCAAGATCATGCCCAAGAATGCCTTCTAAGTATAATAGGATGTTCACTTTGTTTTTTTTTTTATTGTAAACAAATGGGATACATGTTGTTTCTCTGTTTGTACATGGCGTAAAGGCATACCATTTGTGTAATCATAAATTTACATAGAGTAATGTTGTTTGATTCATTCTGTTATTTTTTCCCTTCCCCCCACCCCAGGATGTTCACTTTGAATGACTTGTTTTTAAAAGATCCCAAACACCTAGAACATGGCACAGGAACAGCCAGAAGCAAGGAAATGATCCCACCAGGACTGACTGAAATATCTAAGTATGGTTCAGCAACATGGAGAGAGCAGGCAGGAGGAAGATATGGCAGTTTTCTTCGGATGTCTGAAGGAATTTTTTTTTTTTACATAAATAGCAAGCAGTAGATAAGTGGATGGATAGATATAAAAGTGTAAAGGTAAATGTTTTTATAAAATTCTAAATGAAATAATCAATGGAAGAACAATGAGTGATAGCAGACTATGACAAAGACTAATGGTAGAGGGAGGCCCAAGGATCACCTCGATATGTGACTACTGACAGCTTGCTTTCCTGTTCACGTCTTCAAGAAGAAAAGCATGTCTGAAGGACAGAGGCCATGTCTATGTTTCAGAAAGTAAACATTTTGACAAGAAAGAACCTAATGCAAATAGCTGAGAGCATTTCTTTGTTGACACCCCTGTGGCTTAATACCCTTCTGACTAATTCTATTCCTCTTATATTTTCTCCAAAGTCAAAGGGTGAAGTAGTGGGCCTCCCCAAACCTGTAAGTGGATGAATTTAAGCCAAGGTAACACGACTGACTGCTGTGGGATCACAGATGGAGCTTCGGTAAGGTCTGAAATATCAGAAGGGATAAATGCAGTCCTACTCTCCTTGGTTTCGTAATGGAAAAGATAAGACTAGATTTAGCCAGAAATATTATTAAGAAGGATATTAAGCCACAGAGGGTGTCAATAAAGAAATGCTCCCAGCTGTTTGCATGAGGTTATTTCTTATCAAAATGTTCACTTTCTGTAACATAGACATGGCTTGTGTCCTTAAGACATGCTTTTCATCTTGAATATGGGGATTGGAAAGCAAGCTCTTGATAGGCACATTTTGAACTCTATATGGCCTGGAAAGCATGTTGCAAGTTGAAAGCATACTCCAGAAAATAAGGACTAAGAAAATGTTGCTTAGGATCACATGGTTCAGCTTAATTTTCCCGTTAGTCACTCTCCAGTCTGACCAGTTACAAAAATTGTGCTGTGAAGTGGATGGAAAAGTGGTTAAATGTGTTTCTTGGTCACATCTCTGGAATGTTTAGGAGATACTATTCCCAAAGCATTGCATGTAGGACAATGTGAACTTTATAATGATAAATTAAGAAAACTATCAAACATTGAATACATGGTATAATTTAGACCATAGGGAAAATGAGTAGAAATCTAAAGTACATAAAGAAAATGTCAGGTATGACCATCTGCTCTTGGTGAGACCACGAAAGGCTTTTTCTCTCTACTTTCAGGGTGCATTGCTTTGATCTGTCAGCATTATTTTCCTACCTCTGGTCCCAGACCAGCTTTCCTGATTCTGAGGAGGGCCTGGGACTCAGGCTGAGCTCATAGCTACATCATGTCATTTTGGCCCCAGTTATTGTTCCAGGAATGAGCACATGCTCCAAGCCAATGTTATCCAAGTCCTTCCCAGTTTTTCAAAGAAGATTTGAATGAGAAAACCTTTCTTTCATCTTTGGACATGTGGCTGAAGGTATGGAAGCCTGAATCTGCCAAGATCATAGTTCCAGCCATGTAGACACAGCAAGGCTAAAAGAAAGAAGTCAATATGTAAAGAAAGAGAGAGAGAGAGAGAGAATATGAATGAATGAGTATTGAAAGGAGATCCTGGCTCCTGAATTCAGTCACTGAGGCCAGTTCAAATCTGTTCTTTCTTGTAGCTATTATCATGGGCTTTTACAAGGACAGGCAAACAAAGATGCCCCCCAGAGGGAATTCTTCCTGAAAGAAATCTAACTTGATAGAAAAATTATGTCATGCCCATCTGTACAGGAAGGACAGATAAAAATAAGGACAGAATAAAAAGGTGAGTGTTATGAAAGAAAAAATCATGATGAATAGTCAAAGGAGTTCAGAAAATTATTCTAGAGATCAAAGAAGTTAGTGGTGCCGGAGGTGACGTTTGAGTGGAATGTCAGGAAGGGGTTTAGGCATGGGGAAAACTATGGAAAGGGTCACTCTGGCTGGGAGAAAAAAATGGAGGCAGTGGGGATGGGAAACAGGGATGTGATCAGTGTTGTTTGGTTGTAGCACAGGACACAGAGTGAAGAGAAATCCTAGGAAATAAAGCTGGAAAACCTGACTGGGGCCAGAAGAAAAATAGCCTTCAATGAATTTACATTCGATTCACTGAGATTATAATTACACAATGTAAAGGAGGGATTCCTGCTCCATTTTTACTATTATAAATATCCTAGCTTCTAAAGGCAAGTAGAATTGTACCAGAACCAAGAAAACTCTTTAGACTTTAATTTCCTTATTTCCATGTATTCTCTACTCACTTTATAAATTATAGATTGTCTTTCAAACTGGGGAAATAGTGATTTGCTTTATAGAAGAATAGCATGTGATTTTGATCATTCTATACACAACTCTCAAAATACTCACATTTTACCCAGATTACACAGTTAGACTTTCATTAAAATATGTTATGCTATCAGGTAGTGGGAAAGATAATGAAAAATCCATTAGTTATCTTTTGGAAAAAAATCAACTATCCAGCTGGGGTGATAAAATATGTACTTAGAAAATATTTATATTAAAGTATAAAAGAATAGCATGTGATTAGCACCAAGGTGAATGGCATTGATAAAGGAATGTGGAGGGTCCAGGTCTGGTCTTAGGACTATGAAGTCTTGGGTACAGGTGGAAAGAAGGTAATCCATCAGGAAAGAGGCAGGAGCAGAGCAGCATGTGTATTAGCAAAAGGTGAGGAGGCACTTCGAGTGCAAATGACAAGACTGGAAGACAGGTATGGTCATGTCCCAAAGGAGCTGGAGAGCTAGGTGTAGTCTGCACTCGGCTCAGGGGTAGAAGGGTATTACCAAAGGACCAAGAGAGTTAGTTTAGGGAGACTGCATGGATGGTTGAACAGGGTATTATGGAAAGAGGAAGATAAAGGAGTCGGGGAGACCTGGCAGAGTGCTACCATAGTGATACTGTAACAGGAGAAGGAGACCTGGGGAGGCAGGGGAATAGGAATAAATCCTGACACACAGTTAAGGGAAGGGTCATCAGTGTACAGCAAGCAATTGGAGAGAGGGAATCAGGAAGAGAAGATGAATTCAAGTTTCCATGCTAGCCAATGAGAAGAACAGTACCTGGGATGTAAGAGAAGACACCAGAGAGAGGAAAGTGAGAGTAGCAGGTGCTGTGAATTCAAAGATCCTATGTTGGAACTGTTGATAAAAATGGTGTCCTGAGAATTATAAGTGAGAAGTCAGAATTCAAGGGAGAGGTCAGGATTCTCTCTAGAAATTACGTATTTTAGATTTTTGGAAATCAACTCCATGCAGATAGTAGCCAGACCTAGGAGAATAAATGACCCTGTAAAGAAAGACAAAGGGTGACAATAGCAAAGGTCAAGAATAGTTAGTGTATAAAGTCAGTCACCATGAATGTATGCCCAGTCTATTCCTATAAAACAGGCTTTCTCAACCTCAGAATACTAATAAATTGGACTGGATAATTCTTTGCAGTGGTGACTGTCCTTGAGCACCCTTGACCTCTATCATTAGAGGCCAGTAATACACCCTCCCCCAGGTGTGATAATCAAAAAAATGTCTCCAGACATTGCTAAATGTCCCCCTGGGAGGCAAAATTGGACCCCAGGTAAAAATCACTGCTCTAAAGAACGGTCAGGCTCTGTGATCCCAGTGTCTGGTTTTGAGGTCCACACTCTGGGTTTTATGTTTTGAATAATCTTCACATGTCACTTAATCTCTCTGAGTCACAGTTCATCTGTGAACAGAAGTTTCTCAAGGCTCATCCCCATTTGTTGAGGTGTGCACAGTGGCCCGATGACCATCAACCAGACGAGGAATCCGGGTTTTCCTGTCAATATTACTTCATCCAAGCCTAATGTAAAATCGGGACACTGGACAAAACAGCTTCCATTGGATGTTAACACATGAGTTACACATTCCCAGGGCCCCTAAGGTCACATGACCTGACATAAGGCTCTTCTTCTGTGATATCCATAATAATGATCGTCTCAAAGAAGAAAGACTGACATGTGTAATGACTTAAAAGGCAAAGCTATACTGAAAAGTTAATTTTTAGATGAGGTACAAATCTCAGCAGACCGGAAAATATTTAATAACATTTGTTAACCTTGTGTCAGCTCAACATTTCAAAAAATGGGAAAGATGCCTCAGTCCCTGTTCAGGGGCCCTAAACTAAAGGGCCACATATACCAGGTATGGCACTAAGACGGACCAGAAAAATGAATTTTCATATGTTCAGTCCCAAGAACATAGGCCTAGCGAGGAGAAAGAAAATGATTAATGCAATATAAGAGTTCAACACAAAGTGCTGTGGGAACTCAGGGGAAAGCAGGGTCACACACTTTCCAAGGAAATCGAGGACAAGCTTCACAGAAGGAATAAATATTATAAATAAAGGAATAATAAAATAACTAAATACATCAGGCAAAAATATTAAAGCCCATCCTACAGTCAATTGGAAACCATTAAAGAACTTGGAGTTCATCATCCACGCTTTAGAACAAAGTTCTAAATTTGATTTGTTTTAACATTTGAACAATTCCTCCTTCTCCCCCATCGAGTCTTCTATTTCTCCTCTTTCTCCTCCACCTTTTCTTCCTTCTCCTTCTTCTGTTACTCCTCTTCCCCCTCCTCCTTATTCATCTGCCTCCTGCTTCACCTTCTTTTCCTCCTCCTTCCCTTTCTCTTTCAAGTACTCCTATAACTTCAAAGCTGTCCAAGAAAAGATTAAATGACCATTTTAAAGATCACATTTTAAAATAACTTTATAAAATGCATATTACCATGGTAGATAATTAGAAATTAAATAAATATTCAAGATAAATAAATACAAAAGGGGTGGCCAAACACATCCATGTTAGAAGGCAAATTGAAAATAAGGTCTCACTTAAATTATTCCTCAGTGGAATAACTTGGACACACAAAAGGAGGTGTGTCTATATGTGGCCACCAGAGGGCGCTCAAGTGTAGGATTCTGCTCAGGCCCCATTGCCAGCAGGCCTGTGCCAGAGAACAGTTCTTTTGCAAATCCCTTTGCTTGCTTGTCCGTTTTGATCAAAATACTTCACTCCGGCAGAAATAATTTAGTTGATGCCAGGCTCTATTTAACGCACTACAGGGTGGATCAGTACTGACACCTAGCCTTCATGCTGAAATCATTCTCAGTCGTCTCTATTTCTAGTCCCTTTACATAGGAGACAATCTTCAAATAGGCTTCAAGCAAGATGGATTGCTGGCTCAGTCTCATGTTTCACCTTCATCCTGAATATTTAAGAGGAGTATGCAGTGAGGAAAAGAAAAAAGATGAAGTCATGGGCTAGGAAGTTCTTAGCCTGGATTCCTAATAGGCAGTGAGGATCCAGAGAGTACCTGGTGCTAAGGAGGCACCCTGGGACAGTCAAGGATGCCCAAAGGCAACTGGTACCTGTGGGGGGAAGGCAGCAGGTCCCATCCCCTTTCCCACCCTAGACCTGGGTCTGAAACAAAGGGGAGGCTGTCCAGGCACTCCCCCACTTGTCTCTTCTACTGTCGAATGCCAATTCAGAAGCATGAGGCTGAGGTAGATGTGGGACTCTGAATTATTGACCATTACATATAGAAATAACAATGGAATGACTGCCATTAGCAATTACCTTGGTAGCAATCATTTCATTAAGTCTCAGAATGATTACTTTTTACCCAGATCACATAGGCATTCATTTCATAAGCTTTGCTTTCTTCAGGCCCTGAGAAAGGAAGTGGAAATTTTATTGATCCTCCCTTGAAAACGTTAACTGACCAGGTAGGGTGGATAAAACCCATATCTGTAAAATACTTAAATATAAATACAGAAGTATGAGAGTTAGGATCCAGGCCTTCAGTACTGAAGAGGGAGAATGAACGATTTCAAGGGTGAAGTCAGTCTTCTGATTGGGTCCATAGAAATGGACACCATACAGAGAAAGATGGTTCTTGAAATACCCAGAACATTAGATACAAGTCTTCCCCTGGAAGGGTTACCGAGCTCAAAATAGAGGACTGAGCACAGAGATACATGCCAGTAATCACAGCAACCTGGGAGGATGAAGAAGGAGGATTGCAAGTTCAAGGTCAGCTTCCGCAACTTTGTGAGGTTCTAAGTAACTTAGTGAGACCTCTATCTCAAAGTAAAATATAAAAAAAGAGCTAGTGATGTAGATCAGTGAGTGGCAAAGCATCCCTGGGTTTAATCCCCTCCGATACCAACAAAAAGCAAACAAAAGAGGTAGAGACAGAGGATGAAAAATCATTCCTTTTGAGATGTGCCTAGGAGATTGTTGAGAGAAGGAACAGAATATTCATTCTAAGTCACAAGGTAAGTGACTGAAGGAGCAGATTTAGACACAGCCAGGCTTGAAGCCCCCTCCCAGCCTACATGTTTCCACAACTTTGGGAAAGTCACTGACCTCCTTAGGCTTGCGCATCTGTAAAAGAGGAAATCAAGCCCACTGGCAGACTTATTTGAGGGCAATGAAGAAATCTCTGAGGACAGCCTAGCAAGAGAAAGCACTCAAAGAACAGAGCAGTTTAATTTACCATTATAATGTCAGGGGAAGATATTTTCAATCATCCATTTCTCAGACTTTCTCCTTCTCTCTGAACCAATCACAACTTGGATAATGGTATTATTATTCTTAGATCTCAGGAAATTTTTCTTTCCAATGAAGGGTGGCCATAAAAAAAACCAGAAATGTAGAAAATACCATTTTACTTCTTAGAAATTTATGAAGGTTTAATGACATTACATATGTTCATCGTGTCCCAGACTTGAAGACCCACCTATAGAATAAAAAAGAGGAAGGATTTCCAGGAATGTGGCACTTTAAGCTCATGTTTTGAGTCCTCAACTCTACCAAGCACATAGTAATGACAATTATTAAGAAAAGAAAAAGAAAGAATGAAGGTCCATACTGTCTTCAGAGCAAAATAAACCTCTTTATAAATGAGAAACAGGACAGAAAGTCATGAAAGTCTATGAAAGGTGAGTCTAAGGCATATAGAAGCAGGCATGGGCTTCAAGAGGACAAATTCTCCTGGCTTCACATGTAGACATCTTGTACCGACAGCTTAGCCTCACACTACATACCTACTTTGAGCAGTTTCCTCATGTGCAATAAAAGAAATAATAAGATGACCCACTCCTGGGGCTGTTGTTAAAAAAAAAAAATAAGGTGGGGGTTAGGGCTGGGAGTGTAGCTCAGTGGAAGAGCTGAAGCACCTGCCTCATATGCATGAGGCCCTGTGTTGTATCCCCAGCACCAGAAAAAGAAATTGTTACTACATTCAGAGACCTAAGATTGAAAGCTGGCCTAGATTAAATGTTCAAAATGATTGTGTTCCTTGTAGTTTTTCTACGTGGAAGAAGATAAAAGTTAGGTCATACCTATAGGTGGAGAAGAATTTAGTGTATTTTATTTTCAAAATAAAACTTGAAGAATCAGTACTTTTATAAGATCATTTAAAAGGGATTTTTAAAAACATTTAAATTCATAAAAAGGACTGTACTAAGCAGAATGTATTTATATGACATCCAGAAAGTTACTGTTGTCAGCTAAAATTCTTTTTCTTCATACATGTGAACATGCTGCATCAATTCTCTCAAGATTATGTAATATTTTTAAATGACACGTATCCATAAAGTATAATAAACTGTCAGTCTCCCAATTCTTAAAGGGCCACAGAGACCAATAAGGAAAACAGTGACCTGGACCTTGGGGAACCTGCCTCCCTGGAGATCACACAAACCATACAGTCTAGTAGAGAATTTCTGTGTCCCTTGAGGTGGATGTCAGGTTTCCCATCTGATCGTTGTGACTGAGGCATATAAAATCTTTCCAGATAAAATACTCTATGGCACAAGGAGGAATCAAGAATTGTGACCGGGGTGGGGGAAACCAGGGCCCCAGGTTTCCGAGCACATGACGGATTCTTCTCCTTACCTAGATTGCTGCAGAAGTGCAAACCCTCCCGAAGTGCTCTTTGTTTTCAGCCTCTTTGCGCTCTCCTCCTCCCTCTTTGCTCTTTTTTTCTCTTCCCTGTTTTCCCAAAGCAGATGATTAGGGAAAGTGCCATTAAGGGCTGAACATTTCCCATGTCTGTATGGCCAACTCAGGTTTTTGTTGCTGTTGTTGTTTTGGTACTGGGGACTGAATCCAACCCGGGGTGCTCCACAACTGAGCTACATTTCCAGCCCTTTATACTTTTTTATTTTGAAACGAGATCTTTATAAGTTTCCCAGGCTGAACTTGCCATCTCCCAGCCTCAGCCTGCCCAGTCACAGGGATGACACCACTGTGCCCAGACCCCAACTCTGCGGCAGTCTGTCTGACTCTGGGTCCTGTCTTGACAGAGGAAAGGGTCCCACTGCTGTCCTCTCTGGCTCCTGAAGAATGAGGCTCACAGGCTGGATGTGCTCAGACAAAGCCTGGGCTCCGCTGGCCCCTCGCTCTCCTGGTTCTGCTAAAGATGTGTGCTGGGCTATGAAAGCATGCGGGACTGCGGACCTGTTTTGACTTTTAAAATCATTTCTAAACGTTTCTCAGAGAACCCACACCTTCTCTCACACAATGTTGAGCAGACCCACATTAGGCCAGAATGTTCCCACAAAATTCTATGATAAATGTACAGGTCAAAGCACTTGAGCTTTTATGGAATTATCAATCCTTTTGATGATTTCCTATTGGGAAAATGTGCGTACAAAAACAGGGGGTCAAAGTGAATAATTTGTTTAAAAAGATAAAAGAGACAATAAGGAAAGAAGAAGAAACCATGAATCTATATGACATGACTTTCAGCACGATGTCTCAGCCACATTTCTTTTTTCTCTCTCTCTTACACACTCACACACCCCAGATGTTTATGCACTTCTACTCTAAGCAAACAATTCCTGCCCCCTACCCTTTTTCTTTTCTCATTCTTGCTAAAATGGAATAAAATGTCCAAAACCATACCATTCTTCCACCTGGGGGATGCTCACTGCTGTAGCTACAAATTCCCTGAGGATTTGTAGCCATTTTGAGTCATCCTTCAAATGGGCCTTTTTTAAAACAAAGGCTAATTTTGGGGGGGGGGGGTACCAGGGATTGAACTCAGGGACTCTAGACCACTGAGCCACATCCCCAGCCCTATTTTGTATTTTATTTAGGCACAAGGTCTCAATGAGTTGCTTAGTGCCTCATCTTTTCTGAGGCTGGCTTTGAACTCTCAGTCCTCCTGCCTCAGCCTTCTGAGCCACTGGGATTCCAAGCATGAGCCACCGCACCTGACACAGCTATATTTTAAAAATGCCATCTCAAGTTCTCTTCATTGAGAATCTGTGCTCCTGAACCAGAGCTACCAATTAACTTAGGAGCTCTCTTGTACATACCTTGTACCTTCTGTATACTTTTTTCTCCATGTACTTTTAACTTCTATGTACTTTTTTCACATCACCAACTTTTTGTACTGTCATGCTGAATCCATTAGGAAGTCTTGTGGTTAGTTCAATTATAAGCACCAGATTAACTAAAAAGCAGGGAGGGAAGGAGAGAATAGGTGTTCATTTGTAGCTCTCTCCCGCAATCAGGGGGCACAGACCTCACGTGAGACCTCTGGATCACAGTGCTACAGCAAGGAAAGACAGACTATGGTCCCTGACACTAACAACTGGCAAAGACGTATTATGTGAGGCAAATGCCATAGCATTTGACTTAACCACGCAGAAATCTTTTTTTTAAAGATTATTAAGGATAAACTAACAAACGATGCCTTTCATTGAAAACCAAAGAAATTGTCAATGATGAAACAAAATCAAATAAGGATTTTCTATATGTGAAGTCACCCTGGGTTAAAGAAGTGCTCCTCTGTTCACACACGCCTACAACTAGCAAATAAGGGATGGGTGTGTTACCTGTAACGTGTGCGGTGCTTCAGGACTTGGTGTTGGCTAGCACAGAGTGGAAGTGGGGAGTTACTGCAAATGAGGCTGTCATGACCAAAGTCCACCAGGGTCATTCCCAGGGTCACCCTACACTGTGTCTCACCGTGGAATTTATTTATTTCTCCAAAGTGGCCATCCTTACAACTGAAGCTTTGTCCTCTGTGAATAAATTCTAGTGATAAACTCTCCCAGGCAATTTTAGAAAAACAGAAGGGGTTCAGACAGGACGCTGCTCTCTGATTACTCCCACCTAGGTCTTTTGTCCTCAAAAGTAAGTGGCAGCCCCCACTGTTGGCATAATATCTTAACAGAAATACATGTTCAGTCATGCATTCAAATACTTGACCCCTTAGGTACAAACTAGTGTTCTAGAAACATCTGTGTTCCCAAACTATGTCTGGCCACGTCCTATAGTCTCCAGGTCCTCAGCAATCTGTAGAGTCCTCACCCTGTATATTCTTGCATCTCTGTATTTATTCTGCCCACAATGTCCTTTCTTCTATCAGTATCCACTCAATTCTTCATACTTCCTCTAATTGGATTCTCTCTTCTCTTTTCTACCAACACATTTTGGGCCTCTATATAAGCTCCTGGTAGGACCCTCTGCCATGTAAGCACACACTCACACCCACACACACACACATATACTCACTCTCTCTCTCTCTCTCTCTCTCTCTCTCTCACACACACACACACACACACACACACACACACACACACACACACACAGCCCATTTTTCTCTCTCTTCCCTCAATCTTCAGCTGACCTCTGGAAGCTAGTAATCATATCTACAGTTGCCTTAATTAACTCAGCATCTAACATAAAACCTCAGGCATAGCTATTGAACTGAATACATAAGAAGAGTTTATAAAATAGTGACTTTGCTTGAATTATTGAAATTATAAAATGCTGTCATAATCACCATATTTAACTGATCTTTATCATCATCATCATCATCATCATCATTTTATTGGGTAGAAAAGAGAAGTTTCATACACCCAACCAAGATGTTTTGCAACCTCTAATGGACATCAAATGCCCTATTGAAAGATTATATAATTCCATATTCATTGAAAAGACTAGTAGGCAGTCTCATACAATCACTGTATTCTAAAAGGCTCCTCAAGTGATATGAAAGAAATCTAGTATCCAAATCACTTAAAACTATGATGGAAAAGAAACATTTAAGTTCTTAATAAAATAAATTCACACAATCACCCCAAAAAAGTCCCAAATTGAGGAAATCAAATGATAAAGTTACCAAAGTGTCAGATGAAACATGCCCAAGAAAACTTAGTGGTCTTGCCATGAAATCCTCTGTAATTATATTAGGATGCAAACAGGATGAACAGGTTTGTTAAATCGGGGCCTAAAGGGGTTTTTCAGCTGATGAGCTAAGTGACAATCAGTACTTCTGGCCTTCATGACTCAATCCCTCCCCCACCTGAACATTATGAACTTGAACACTATGAATCACAGCTACTTTGTCAATGGGCTTTCACAGTCCTCACTCAGCAGCAGACCCACTGCAGACTGCCCACCACCATCACGACAGACACAGAGCAATTAGTCAACAGAGGGAGAAAGAGCTGAACTGGTGTTTGACTAACAATTGGTACAATAAAAGAAACAAGTTTTTTTTTTTTTTTTTTTTTTTTAAAGCAATGAACCCATTCATCTGCCTGCTCTTGCAAAGGAGAGGATCAATTATGCCAACAAAAGGAGGGAGGCTGAGAATTGCAGGGAGAAGTCAGAGAATGAATGAGCTCATCCAGGGTGTGGATGGACTGAAATTTACAGGCTGACCCAGGAAAGGGGAACGATGACACAAGCGGATATAGTGAAGAAAAGGAAGGTGGGTGGCCAACCAGGTGCCCACCATGCTGGACAAATAGAAGCAATCAGAGGTAGGAACAGAATTATTTCTCTTCCAAAGAAGTTCCTTAGGATGCTGAGCTGGTCGAGATGCTGGGGTTAGTACTGGGACAGGCCACCTGCACTACTTCAGAGCACAGTCAGCCTTCTGATTGCCAATAACAAAGGAAACACTAGCAGGCAGCAATATTTCTTGTTGCACTGTTTTTGTGTGGCTTCCCAAAGCCCAGCTGAATTCAAAAGCAGCTGTGTGACTCCCAATTAGCAAGGAGCACATATGTACGCGCGCCCACCTGCATACGCGTGCCCGCACACACACACACACACACACACACACACACACACACACACACACAGAAAATCACAGGACTTGAGCATTGCCAAGTTACTAAAATTAATTTCCAGGCTGCATCTGAGCTGTTGATAGACCAGAGAGATCATTGACTCACCACAACATATTAATAATTCTTAATGTTGAAGTATTAATAAGGGTGAGATTCATTTATGATTATGAAACTTAGTGTATCTGTTGAATTACATTCATTCAGCACAAAAAAGAAAAAAAAAATGGAAAGCGGTTTTGATCATACTTTGGCTCTACTCAAAAACCTCTGATGGGCTCCACACTGCTTTTGAAACAGTGTCCAAACTCATAAGCATGTCAGTTAAAGCCATCCATTCTAGGGTACCTGACCTCAAACTAGGTTTTCAGTACATGGGCAACCTGCACTCCAACCCAACTAAGCTAATTTTGACTTCCTCTTCACTCTTGATTTATTCTCCCTCTTCTTTATTTCTGTTCACTAAAGTCTACTTGTTCTCCCAGACTGGTTCCATAACGCCTCCTTCAAATCTTCTCTAAGTGTCCTAAATGGAAGCAGTCTTGAGCTACCTTTAGGACATTAAGTTTTCCTGCAGCCCAATGGTTCTGACACTATGTACAATAGTATCCCTGCAAGACTATTAAAATGTAAATTGGCTGGGGGTGTAGCCTAGTGGTAGAGCCCTTGCCTAGTGTGGAAGAGACCCTGGGTTCAATCCCTAGCACTGCAAAGAGAAAGAGAGACAGAAAGAAAACTTAAATGACTGAACCTCATCCATAGAGTTTCTTAGAGTGTGGCACAAGAATTTGCATTTCTAAAAAGTTCCCAAAGCCCCCATGTAATGCCAATAGTACCAGGCCAGAGACTACACTTTAAGAACCAGTACTAGAACATGAGCAGGGCTCTTCTCTCCTTATAAAGTTGCCTAGGGACAGAAAAGCATTTTATCCCAGTAGTACTTCCATCACTCTTCAGTCCAAATTTATATTCAGTATATACTCAACAAATATTTGTCAAATTTAATGCATGTATGCATGTTGCTTCATATATGTTTGTGTACATACATTTATATTCATTTAACAAATATTTATTGCAGACACATACATTTGAAATATGCATAGATGTGGTAAGAATATTTTAAGTATGAGCAGGTTTCTTAATCATCACACACTTGGCAAGCTAAAGGGAAATATGAATATGCTATGATTCATTTTGCAAATGTGCTGTGCAGAACGGCACCATTAAAATTCAATAGGAATCTCTTTGAAGAGTGTCCATCTGTGTTCATTTCTGGTAAATATGAATCTCTCATTCTGCCTGAATATTCAGTTAACCCATGTCTATATTGCTTCCATTTCAACACAAGGAAGCATGGGATTTTCATTTTCCATTTCCTGAATTTATAGTCAACTTCCTGACATCAGTGTAGATATTACTCATCTTCTAGATACTCAGAAAATCTTTAAAAATTGACCACTCCTACCCACAAGTAATGCATAAGAGTTCAGATGCTGGGTCTTCTAGTCAGTTTTTGTTTCTTTTTTTTTTTTTTTTTTTTTTTCCTGCTGTGAACAAAAGATCTCAAAAGAACAACAAGAGGAGGAAAAGTTTATTTGGGGGCTCATGATTTTAGAGGTCTTTATCCATGGACACTGACTCCATTTCTTTTGGCCTGAGGTGAGGCAGAAGATGGCAGAGGAGTGTGGGAGAGAAAAGTAGGTCAGGACATGGCCACCAAGAAGCACAGTCTCCACTCCACACACACAAAATAAATTCCCCAAAAGCACACCCCCAATGACCCACCTTGTCTCGCCACACCCTACCTGCCTACAGTTATCACCCAGTTAATCCCTACAGGGGACTAATGCACTGGATTAGGCTAAGGCTCTCATAACCAAATCACTTTACCTCTCAAGTTTTCTTGCATTGTGTCACACATGAGCATTTGGGGGACACCTCAATCCTAACACTAGGGTCATTCTGTGGGATTCAAAGCCAGCCTGTGCCCATTTCTAGAGTATCATCTTGGACATACTGCTTAACCTTTCTAAAATTCAGTTATTTCATTAGTAAAATATGGACAAGAATCATAACCCTGTTTCCTGATTGTAATGAAGACCAAAGGAGCAAATGGAGATGATTTACCTGGTCCAACCCGTAAGTCACAACTGGTACTGATGTATCAACATCTGACAGACCTGGCAACCTCCCAAATAGTGCCAATGAGCCTATCTATTCCAGGGCCACAACTCTTGCTCAGTTTCCATCTGTAATCACCATCCTCTAAGTCAGAGAAAAGTAGATAATGGAAATGCTAATGGAAATATTATCAGCTTAAATATTACCTATACTACTCATTAACATTGGTACTTAACATGCAACCTATTTTGACAACTAAATGGAGTAGTGACAACATTTTCAACAGGGGTGACAGTGCTGCCTCAGTCACTGAGATAACTGTCACCAGGCAAATCCCACGGGAGCAGCACCAACAATGCTCATTTTAGGCCCCCTCTAACCTGTGAAACTAAAATTGTGGGTGCTCCAAGACAATATTGCTTTTTCAATCTGTGAGACTAGATTTCACTTCCTCCAAATTCCCTGATCCATCCTCTTTAATGTTGCAGTGGGATCCATATGACAGGGTCTGCCCCTTCTGTAAGCTTTTAATATTTAGACCTATGTTTGTATGTAGATGATGTCAAATGTGTAAACATTTATGTCCCAATAAGAAAAGAAGAGACTGTGGAAATGACACTTTATTTCTCTTTGGAGTGTTCGTCCTGTTGCAGACCAATGTAGAAAAGAAGTTGTATTTCTCTTGTTTTAAGAAAATTGTTCTGTGAAACATTGGCAATTTAATTTTCAAATCAACTAGTGAAAATTAAGTCTTAACATAGGATACTGTGGAGTAAAAATAAAATTATAGGAATTGACTTATGCTTAGGTTGCTGTTTGCAATTATATTGTCTTACATATAATGATACACACTAGGCAATTGTATTTTCCTAAATTAATACTTCTGAGTACTTAAGTAGTAGAGATCACTCATACACTAAACTTTCACGGAACTCTGATCCTGTTGCAAAATTTTATGCATTGTAGAGATTATTCTGTTTCTTATTGTATTAAGTTTCCTAGGGATGCCCCACAAATTAACTCCAATATGGTGGTTTAAGAAAAAAAAAAAAAAAAAAAAAAAAAGGTCTCTCACAGTCCTAGAGGTCAGAGATATTAAGTCTAAGTGTCAGCAGGATCATACTGCTTCTGAAAGATTGAGAGTTACAACTCCAACCCTTGCCTTCTTCCTGCCTGCTAGCATCATTGCAGCTTTGTCCCTGCCTCTGTCTTCACAGGCCTTCTCCATTTGTCTCTGAGCCCTCTCCTCTTCTGTCTCTTGTTAAGACAGTTTCAATGTGCTCAGCACCCACCTGGAAAGCCAAGATGATCACATCACAAGATGCTTTACTTAAATATATACAAAGAATTTTTTCCTAAATAAGGTCACATTCACAGGTAATGGGGAGCATATCTTTACCCACATCCCCACACACTGTCATGAAAGTGTGTGTTTGTGTTCTACCTCCTTGCTATACTGCCGAATCCTGGAGGCTAGTAATCTGTCATCTGTATCAATGATTCTAGCATATACTCAGGGCTCAGAGCACCAACTTAAACCAGGTGCTCTTTAAAGTTCTGTTGTTGATTGAATGTAAACATAATTTAAGGCATCATAGAAACTTCTACATTGTAGTAACAAGTACTATTCATAAAGCAAAAGAGTATCCATTCCCAATATCATAAAAAGAGCCAGACACAGATTGGTCAGAAGCCACAATGGAGGTGGTAAAGGAAAGCAATCAAGTGCAAAGGAAATAAGGTCATGATCCCAAACTCAAGCATAATGCTTCTCTGAAAGCAAACTGCTCTCAGCAGCTCAATGGCCATGTACAGAAAGAGAGGACCACTCAGGAAAATCATCCAGACATTTTTTCCAATGGAGAAATGGATAATAAAACTGTTAAGGGTTAACAGAAAGTTAGTCTTTTTATCTTTTCCTTTTAAACAAGATCTTTGGCTTGTCATATTAGATATCATAAAAATGAAATTGGTTATGTGAAAATCAGATTCTCAGAATGAAAACAATGAAACTAGTCCTCCTGCATCTCTGTATATGATCCAGATAATAACATTTAACATTTCATCATACTTCACAGACTTCAAAATATTTTCACAGGTGTGATTCCATTTGACATAACCAATAAATGTACGAAATAAGTCATCTCAACCTGTCTTACCCATGAGAAAATACTTGCTGAGAAATTAAGTGACTTGTGCAAGGTCATACAAGGTCAAAAGCCATATCCTGACTTGAACATTGTTTCTCTGGTGCCAAATATGATGTGTGTGTGTGCATTTGTTTATGCACACACACACATACACACACACACACACACACACACACAAATGCACACATGCACCCATGAGTGTGCGTTTGTGTGAGATTTCTTTCCCAGCGAAACTAATTCTTATAGGGTTCTGCTATCTGTCAGCAAATCCTGTCAGGTACATTCTGATGCCCCATTGTATAATTATATTTCAAAATACTTCTTAAATCCAATTCTAAAGACTTAGTTTTCTTCACAAGAGAAGATACTGAGAATAATGACAGAAACTTTGTGGATTCCAATAAAGATGACTATGAAGAAAAATAGTTGTGGGTGAGGAGGAAGTGAGGAATAGAGAGAAGAACACATAACTTACCACCTGTGTATGTCTTCAAGGAAAGGGAAAATTGTCTCTGTTCTTAGAACGAGGAAAAATGTTGTTTTGAAAGATTGTTACCTCGAATTGTACAAAGTCAAAACTCTACTTATCATTTGGTAACAAACTGTTTAATACTGCCCCAAGGACATCTATACTATTCTAAAGGGCAGGGGCTATATCTTCTATTGGGAGATGTTTACTATATACCCTTAATTCATCTTACTTTCAAAACAAAATCTGGATACTCAGAATTTAATAACTCCCTATTGACTTGAAACATATTTGTTTAATTGGTAGGGGTGTCCAGGAAAATCTCTATCTGTGGACATAGATGCCTGTACCTAACTATTTTGTGAATTGTAAACCCATTGCACACCAAGGTTCCCTAAATTAGTCAAAGTCTGAGGGCCTTAAATATAGAGTTCAATGATGAACTATGATATAGCATGTGGAAATTAGGCAGAAATGTTCTTTCTAAAATATTGGTGCATACCTAGCTTTTAGAAGCACCTCTCTAAAGGACTATTGACTATTGACTATTGAACCCAGCCTTATCCTCCTGAATACCAAGATGGAAGAGCTGGACTATGAGCTGACATCATAAGTAAGGGGGCCCAGAGGTCATCTTTCCCAGGAATCCAGGGATAATAAGAGGATTATCCAGTCTTGGGCTCTGCAGGGCACATCCTGAAACCTCAGCAGAAGAGTTTCCAGTCACCCCACTGAGAAACCATTTCTGGTTCTCTTGAACATGTACAGATATAAAACAATCCTGTGATGGACGCCCACACTACTTCCTCCACTGAGAAGCCTGAATCAGCAAGAAGTCTTAAGTGCTACTCTCCCCTTTGTTAGACACCATCTGTTATGGTTTAGATAGAGGGTGTTCCCCAAAATTTCACGTGTGAGACAAAGTAAGAAATTTCAGAGATGAAATGATCAGCCCATGATAGCCCTAAACTAATCAGTGCATTAATCCACTGATGGATTAACTAAGTGATAACTGTAAGCTAGTAGGGTGTAACTAGAGGAGATAAGTCACTGGAGACATACCTTTGGGGTATATATTGTGTCCCTGGTGATGGAGCTCTCTTTGCTTTCCAATTCCCAAGTCCTGCGCTGCTTACTTCCTCAAAGCACTTCCACCACAATCTTCTACCTCATCTCTGGCCCAGAGCAATAAAGTCAGCCATCTATGAACCGAGACCTCTGGAACTATGAGCCCCAAATTAACTTGTCCTCCTCTGAAATAGTTCTTTTCAGGTCTTTTGGTCACAGAGGTGAAAAAGTTCACTAAAATGCCATCTCTGACTTCTTTCCAGGATATGTAAAGACAGGGAGTTCACAGTAGGCCCTACTTTTAAAAAATTGTTTTCCTTATACACTATGAGTCTGTGTGATATCTGTATAAACCTCCTTGTTGCAGGGGAGAAAAATCTGTTCTCCATTGAAAATCTGGGATTAGAAAATCCACCTTCAAATGAATGAATTCTTGCATGTTTGGGAAGAGAAATTATAGACTAGGATATAATGGTCTACAACCTTCTTGGGTTCATAAATCTAGAAAATCTGACACAAACAATGTACCAAATATTCATAATCATGGAATGCTCAAAAAGTAAGTGGTCCCTGGAATTCCTATAGCATATCTGGATTCCCCAGGGGAACACTCTGGGATCCTTGAAATGTAGGCACCCATATGCATGTGTTCTAGTCAACTTCATCATACCTTTTGAAAGGTTTCTATAAACTTCTATGTAAATATTTCCAGAAAAAAAGGATTGATTTTTTCTTCTTTCAACAGCTTAAATAATCAATGATCAATTTAACTGGCTGATCACTTGCATATTGGGTTCAGGAAAATCTGCACCAGAATTTTGGTTCTGCTCCTTATAAGGGATCTAACTTTGGCAAGATACCAAATCTATCTGGACATGATTTTCCAGATCTCTAAATAGCTATCGTGGGCAACATGAGGAATAAAAGAAATAATATCCATAATTTGATGCATCTAGTACCAAACCCATAATTCTAGTGCTTAATAAATGACTGGTACCTTCATCACCATTACCAACAGAAAGAAGACCGTTGGGATGCAATTAGAATTGGAGCATATTACATCAATAAAGACACGAAGTGCCTTACAGGAAAATGCTTCAAAACTCTATGAAAAATAAAATAAAGCCAGACATGTTCTACATTAGACTGTCAAGTTTACCATGATGTATATTTTAAAGTATGACTTATGGCAAATCCTGAGACAACTGTCATCAGGATGTGTTCTCCTGCATACAAGATCCCCCAGTCTGGGGCCTGAGGGCAGCGTTCCGTCAAAGTTGGGGTCTTATTAGCACAAGCTGAACCCAACTGAAAGTTTGAACTGAATGTCAACTTCCTAGACTGCCTTACCCATGACTGACAAACTCAAAATGATTCTTTAATCCTTCCTAAAACTATGAAACATTTTAATGAAAGAATTTTTGAAATATTTATTAATTCTTTGTAGTAATATATTTGTCTTTATTCTTGTTATGCCTTTTCCTAAGGTTTAATTTGTCTTTCCTCTTCTATCATCTATCACAGTACCTGAAAAAAAAAAAAACAAAAAAACCACTGTGAAAGTGTTTGGAATCTGAAGAAAAAGGAAGGAAGAAACAAGGGAGGGAAGGAAGGAGAAAAAGGGAAGGGAAGAGGCAGGGATCAATATCTACTGATTCTCTAAAATGTGCTAAATTTAAACAGTGTCAGCCTCAGTAATAAGAGTGTGACAGATCAGTAACTGCCCACCAGACATGTGTGCTCCCCTTCCACTGGATGAGTTGTTACAACAGACTAAAATCAGCCAGGGACTACATTTCCCAGCTTCCCTTGCAACCAGGGGAGACCTGGTACCTACTTCCTGGGTGATGAAATGTAACCAAAAATGATTTCTGCCACTTGCAGCAATGTCGGTCAGATGGATTTTGACACTTAGGACCACCTTGAAAGACCACAGTCTGTCACAGGAGGTCCTGTGTGACCTTTGTAGAGTGAAATCCCACATTCCTTCCTCTGCTCCTAACTTTATGTAAACTTTATGTAATATTGAAAGTAAGATAAAAATTCTGCTGGATTGCTGAGATTTAGGGGGTTATTCACATAGTTTGTGTTTATCTTAGATAACATAAAAAGTTAGAAATCTATATTCAATGTTTAAATGCCCTGAGATATATCTAATGTACAATAATGATAAAATCAAAGCAACTGTCCAAACTGTCAAGATTCCTTGCTCTCCAGCTAGAATTATACCAATTCAGCATAGTAATGCTTCTTATCAAGTGTTGATTGATAGTCTTTCAAGCAGTCAATGACAGTAAGGAAATCTGGAAGCACAACTGTTGCACACACATGTAAGGTGGTCAAAAAAGTGTCATTGACTTTAAAATACTTATTTTCATGGGAGAATAATGTAATAATTAAATATTAAGAACAATTTGTTAGTTAAAAATCCACTCCAAACCCCTTGAATTTAGCCTCATTTGCAGATTTCAATCTAAGACTTCAATTAATACTCCTTACACACAACCATGAAAGTCTGTTTCCTACCTATTCTTGGCATGTTTATTATTGATAACATTCTGACCATTTCTTCAAAAAAATATTTTGACATTTAATGAATACTCTCTATGAGTCAAAACCTAGTTGTGTGTTCTTCAAATTCACAATTTATATTTGTATACTTGTCATATGACTATTTTGCCACCAAGCCCTCTGAAAGATCCATCATCATCTCCATTTGTGAATATGAAAACTGTTTTGTTTATAGAAGTCAAATAACCTGATCCAGTTCACCTGCCCAGCAGGAGGACCAGCAGGAATATTGGAATACTTACTGTCAGACACTTTTCTGAAAATACCAGGGATTTGTTAGTTGATTTCATCTTCAGAACAATTCTAAGAAATAAGTGGTATTATTGCCCTTTTTTTTTTGTAGAAATCAGGAAACTGTGACCCAGAGAGTTTTCAGTGACTTGTCCAAAATCAGATGGTTGATAAGTGGTTGAGTTGGAATTCAGCCTTAATGTTCTTTCCACCTCTCTGCCAACCACAGTGGGATGGGCTAATTGATCTTTGATGAAAGAGAACATATACACTCAGTTATGGTTTAGAAAGATGCAGTGTGAGTGACGTCATCTCTGTCACCATGAAATGAAAAGTCTTCTTTTTAATGTACAAATTAACAGGAAAAATAAGGGCCTCAGATCGTAGTTAGGTGGGTAGATTATCTAAACACAACCAGAAATCTAGACAGACTATGTAGGAACATCAGAATCAGAAAGGGCAGGGAATGAGTTTGGTCTCAGAAGGAAGTTGAAATGGTTACCAGGAAATGATGGGGGCAGGAGTGTGAAAAGTTCACAGGCCATCCGCCCACGAGATAGATTGCTGTTGGTAATGTCTACCTGCCCACACTGTTGTTGAACTTATCTTCCATCCCAAGAACAAAACTCAATTTGACTCATTTAAAATATATATATATATATGACTAATAACTGCTTTCTGATTATGAAAGGCAGTGAAGGAAGGGAAGTTAGGTGACATACAACACAAAGATTTATCCTAGGGCTCAAATAGAGCATTAAGAGAAATAAGAAATCATCTGGAATACAATATTCTTAAAATAACAATGTCATGATTAAATGGACTGAAGAAAAATAAAGCCAGTTCCTATTTTAAAGGACACATTTACATTATACAAAAAAAAAAAAAAAAAAGAATTTGGATTTAATCATGGAATTTTCCATCTGAATGATCTGACACTTAATCATTATCAATCCATCATCTTTACACCGGGAAAATAAAGGATGAGCCTAACTATAAAAAGATATACTACATATTTACCATGTTTTAAAGATACCCTGCCCCACCAAACTGTGTTGTTCAACAAATTCAGTGAAGGTGAGCTCAGCCAAAGCTGAATTGACACTAATGGATCTGAAGCCAACAGAACTGGGCTAAAGCAAGGACTGTATCTCCTGAATCTGTCACCCTAGGCAAGGCATCTGACCTCATTAATCCTCAATTAAATAAATGTCAAGTGATGGAACCCTAATAAATGTGAAGACCATATACCTCAGTCTTGAAAGTACTTGAAAGTCTTGAAAGTCTCAACTTGAAAGTACAGTTCAATTCCAATAGAAATATACAAACTAATTACATCTGCACCCAAGTTTCCTAAAGAACATGGCAAACAATTCCATGCACAGTCTAGATGAACACTATTTTTCGACATCTGTTTTCCCACCCTGTTTCTACTTCCTTTATACTCTTAAACTACCATGGTACCTTTCGTCTGAGAATTGATTGCTAAGAGATCCCTGTCCCACTTTCAGTCTGTGTACTGTGGGTTTCTCCCTAACTCATTCATGCTCTTATTTATTGTTTACACTAAATTCTCTCTTCCAGTAAGAAAGAGTCACTCTTCCATACAAAAGTGGAAAAGAGGGAAATTGGGCTGGTAAGCTGGCATAAGGAAGGTATCCATGAACACCTCCACCTTAGTATCTTTTTGTTATATTGCATTAGAACAATAATGCTCATCTTGAAAAGACTTCATGAATATTAAACCATGCCTGTAAACTTGAACAAGTGGGAGCGCTTCATAGCAAGCATGCATGCCCCTAGTTACACAAGGCATACTAGACATTGTTCAGCCCTCTGGGTTCATTCAACACTCAACTCCGCTCTCTAGGAAGCTCATCTTACTGGACTGCATCCAATGGCAGTCATTGGCAGGAGGCCAGGGTGTGGGAAATGTGGAATGGGCATATCAACTCCCCTGGTTTCCTCCTGCCAAGTCAGGTGACAGCACTTAGATTTCTCTTCTGAAGTTTACAGCCTGCTCCCAATTATAGCCTCAGCTGTCTGTCCTGCTTTCGGTAACATTCCATGTTATGATCTGAATATGGTTTGAGTGTCCCCCAGGGCTTCATGCATTGAAATTTAATCCCTGTTGTGAGAGATTTTGTCCGTGGTGTTTAAAAGTGAGACCTTTAGAAAGTGATAAGGGAAGGTACTGGGGAAAGAGATTGATCAAATTATGCTATGTGCATGTGCAAATATAGCATAATAAATCCAATGATATATAATAATAATGCACAGAAAAAATAAAAAATAAAAGAAAGTGGTTAGGATTAGTTAAGGGCATTATGAGGGTAGAACCCTCATAAATAAATGCTTTATAAGAAGAGGGAGCGAGATCAGAAGAGACACATACACATGTACAATCCCCGTCTCTTGCCGTGTGACATGCTGTGCTGCTTTAGAACTCTGCCAACAGGAATGTCATAATCAAATAAAGCCCTTGCACCCCAGAAATTGAGCTAAAATAAGGCTGTTTTTCTTTGTAAAGTAACCTGCCTTAGCTATTTTGTTATAGAAACAAAAAGACTAAGCCATTGCTTTTCTTCCTTCAGGCCCAGGAGTGGGAATGGCTAGAGGGGTGCTTCACCATCCCTTGTTAGAGTCCCTGCTCACACCCCTGTAAATAGGTCAACTCTAATCATGCTGTCCAATTGGAGAGTGTTGCCATGATTTTTACCACAACCCAGATACCATAGGGAAGTCATTTTGGGGCCTTTCCATCCGTGAATCTAACCTAAGGTGGAAAAATGAGCACAAAGGTGCTCTAAGCCTCATCTGGATTTACTCCTAAGCTCCCACTGGCACTGAGGAGCCAAAGGAGTGTAGAGGTGACGGGTGCGTATGTAGAGGGGTGGGATCTGAAGGTGACAGGGGAGAATGGAGAGTGAGCTACCTTGAGGAGCCACTCCTCATCCTTAAAATGTGACATTCCATGATAAGGGGCTCATACCAAACTATATCAAGAACTCAAACAATTCAATACCAGAAGACAAACAACTCAATTAAAAAATGGGCAAAGAACCGAAAAAGAAGACATATAGATAGTCAATGGGTATATGAAAAAGTAGTGGCCCCAAATCACTGATCATGAGGGAAGTGCAAATCAAAACCATAAATAGATTATCACCTCACACCTGTTAGAATGACCAGTGCCAAAAGACAAAAGATTAAGTGTTGGAAAGGATATGGAGAAAACTCTGGCATACTGTTGATAGGTATGTAAATCAGCATAGCCATCGTAGACAACTGCATGCAGGCTTCTCAAAAAATTAAAAATAGAACTACCATCTGGGCCAGTGATCACACTACTGGATATACATAGCCAATAAAAATTAAATTGGTATGTCAAAGAGACATCTGAGGCCCCATGGTCATTGCAGCATCATTATTCACAATGGCCAAGGTGTGAAATCAACCTCAGCATCCAATGATGCATAAATTGATACAGTAAATACGGTATGTGTATACAATGGAATACTCTTCAGCCCTGATAGAGAAGGGAATCCTTTGATTTGGAACAGTATGGTTGAATCTAAAGGTCATTATGCTAAGTGAAATAATCCCAAGTTCAAAAATACAAATAACACATGATTAACACTCATAGATGGTATGTTAAAAAAAAAAAAAAAAGAATGAATTCCTAGAAGTAGAGGATATAACGGTGGTTGCCAGGGGCTAGAAGGGAGAGGATGGTAAAATTATGGGGTTGTTGGTCAAGGAGTATAAACTTTGTTAGGATGAATGAATTCTAGAGACCCATTGTATAACATGGTAAGCCTTAGTTACTAACAATGGATTTACATAAAAATTACTGAGAGAGTAGATAGAACATCTTAAATGTTCTATCACAAAAAGTATGTGAAGTCATGTATGTGTTATAGTTTGATTTAACCATTCCATTTAAATATACATATTTAAAATCATTTGGTTATATACCATAAATATGTAAATTTTGTTTGAGTTAAAAATAAAGAATAAGATAAAATGTGGCATTCTAGTGGCTCCTGCTGTTTTGGAGGTAACAATAAATTAGTCTCTGTATAACAGAACAGTTTTTCTGTCTCTCAAAATTATCTACACGCAGTAGAGTAACTGAGACATTCATTTTGTATAATATTGGGTTAGATCCATGTCAGTATAAAATCGCTCATGATTCTTTAATTAAAATGAATGTCCAGGAATTTCATTAACTAATTTTGTCTTGTTATGTGAAAATATTCTCTAAAGGTTACTTGTTCTCTCATGGACTTTTTATTTTTTCAACTATTTTTCTTTTTTAATTTTTTTTATTTGTTCTAATCAGTTGTACATGACAGTAGAATGCATTTATACATTTTGATAAATCATACATAAATGGAGTATATTTTCTTATTTTTCTGGTTGTACATAATGTAGGATCACATCGGTCATGCAGTCTTGGACTTTTTAATAAGTGAAGAAAAGTACATTTAAGTAACATAGTTATGGTTTTCAAAACTCATTATCAAAGAAAGTAGATCAATGCACTTTGGTATATTTACTTATAACTCAGGAGGACATGCCCAATTACTTGTGATTATGAAAAATAATTTTTTAAAAAATTCACTTAGCAGCTATAGGATTTTGTTGTTTTCCCAGAATAATGATCTGCTGACCTACTCTCAGTAACCAAGTTAATTTTACTAGTGAACAGTGATCACATTGTTGGAATTAATAATGGATAGAAAAAGCTGTTGAAAATTCTTTATTGACCTCTTTTAATAAAGAAAGGTCTAAATGTTTAGTCTGCAAAAACAAGCTTTGCAATTATTTTCTTACTGTTTCTTATTACTTGTAAACTGCAAATTCCATGGTGTAGAACTATTTGTTTTATTGAATTGATTTCCAAGCACCCACCATAGCATCTCTTATCTGGAAGTAGACCAACATAGGTTTAGTTATTGAATAAGGATGAATAAAGGATGAATTTGTTTGTTTGTTTGTTTGTTGGTAGCACTGGGGATTGAACCTAGGAAATTCTACCTGTTAGGCAAGTACTCTACCACTGAGTTGCCTTTCAAACTCAAGTACGAATTAATTTTAAATTAAATTCTAAGCATAAAAGATTTGATCATCTTTTTGAAAAGAAAATTGTAAATAAGTCTTCATTTGCTTTGACTATGTTTACATAATTTCACAGAATCAAGTATTGTATATGGGTTCATAAAAGCTTGTTTATTCATTAATCAAATATTTTTGAGTACCACTTGGTCATGTACTATGGGGACAAGGAAAGCCACTAGGTACAGATGCTTCCTTCTGCAAGTATGAAGTAGGAAAAATGTATATATACATCAATGCTCTTCCAGGTAGTATGCTCTTTGAGTACCAAGGAGGATCCACTGTACGAGAATGAGAGTGAGACAGAAGGAAAGTTAACATCTAGCTGGAGGTTGGGGAAGTCTTCTGAGAAGAGATGAATTTCCCTGGGGCTGTGGAGAAGGAATTGAATGTAGACCTTCAGAGAATATCCATCACCAACACTCATTCAACAGCATGGAGATCACAAGTGGGCACTTTTTCTATGAGCTCTCATTTGATCTCCCTAGCAACCCAGGGGAATGGGTAGGAGTACTTTTATTTTAGAGAACATTAAATGACTTTAAGAATATTTAAGAGAATATAAGTTCACTCAGCCTGAAATTGATCAAATTAATGAACCTCGCCTTCCTGAAAAGACTAGAATAAATAGTACAAATTGCACTCGTGAACTCTGGATTTGAACCAAATGTTCTAAATACCAAGTAAAGAGGGATCTTTCAATGACATGTCATTGTTCTTTTGGGGAAGGTTTGTGGGGTAGAAATATCCACAAATTGTATAGTAGACCAGTGGGGGGAAAAAACAATGATTTACTGAGGCTTCAGTGCAATAGCATGGAAATATGGCTTCTTACAGAATAGCTCCCTGGGGTGGCTGACAACAGTAATAACAGCTAACATTTATTGAGTGCTTTTTATGTGAATACACTATGCAAAACTTCACCTGCATGCTCTCATTTAGTCCTCACAACAACCCCATGTGGTAGGTGCCATTATAAACCTATCTGTACAAATGAGAAACATGAGGCTTAGAATAATAAAACTTAGGCAAGATCATACATCTGGTAAGTAACTGCACCATTATTATTATTATTAACAACTCTCGGGTAATTCAACCAAACCTTTAATTAAGGAGACAAACAATTCACAGCCACTTCTTAATAAATTCCACGAGTGAGTGAATGTTACCTGGTCTCCGAGTCATTAGTGGTATTGCTGAGATTCAACTTTCATCTACTTAGTTCCATCTTCATCAAAATTCCTCCGCCACAAAAATTACTATGCAATATCTAAGGATGCTATGAGTCTAATTAGGGTGTTTCAGTTACCATTGCAAGTGATAAATAAATCTGCAGATACAGGAACTTCTATCGATTCACTGCAGGAGGAAATCTGCCTTTATGTTTTATGCAGTTCAGTTCCTTGGGGCTGGCTTCCCCCTTTATATTAAGTCTGACATTCAGATTTTCAAATTAAGTCCATGCCAGAGTCTCCGCTTGTTTCCCCCTTTCTCTGCCTTTGAAAATATCACTCCTGAATAAAACTAAACACACCAATTACTTTGGCTTTTTTTTTTTTTTTTTTTTTGGTTTGTTTTAAAAAAGATGCTTTAGTTTTGTCACTCTGCACTTGAGGCTTTAACAAAGCCAGGCTTTGCTGATATAATGTGATTCTGGTCAGAATCAGCCCTGCAGAAGTAATTTATTCTTAAGTGAAATGAAAATAAGCTTAGGATAAAAAGAGTGTTGGCCTGATTGACACCAGACACGGATCTCAGGCCTGGTTCTGCCACTAACCAGATGTGAGACCCTGAGAGAAGTTCCTTGTCTTCTCTATCTCAGTTTTCTCATCAGAACAATGGAAGGGAACAAGTTGTCCCTTACTGCTCTTTAAAATGTGAAATCTTGTCATCCTAAAGCATGTGAAGTTTTATGCACGTGTTCATATACTCATTCTCTCATTCTTTCTACAAACATTTACTGAGCGCCCATAATAAATGCTACAGCTGCGTGAAAAGTGGAGAAAAATTCTTTAAGGATGTTTCTTCTTTCCCAAATATAACTGGGTTCAAACAGCATTTTCAGGAACTAGGGAGAAACTCAGCATTTAGAATAAAGCACATTTAAAAATCTTTTTTCAGCTTTTTTATTGGGGAAATGTTAAAAAATGGGCTGAGAAATGGTATTCACGTGGACAGTTGGTGTTTTTAAGGCAAAATCTTTAGTATACGTTCCTAACCTAGAGTAACATATATTCTATAATTTCTCATCTAACAGTCTAAGAAAAGAATGTATAATTGACTTCCAAAGTGTATTTTTATTAATAGTAGTATATGCTTTCAGTTTAAGAACTACAGACTATTTTTAAAGTCCATAAAGCCTATATCCCAAAGGCCATTTTATACTATATTCAAGAAACTATCATACTGTTATTTTTGTCTGTAGAGCAAGCTGCTATTTTAGCAATTAGCAGTCCATAAAATGTGGGCAATTGGCTTCCTCTAGACTAATTAGCAAGTTTGCTATGTTCCTGTCCCAGCTGGTCACACTATGTCTTTTCACTTAGCTCAGACCTAGTTGTTTTGCCAGTTCTAGAACCTTTTAAAGTTTGTCAGTAATAACAGACATCTCATCTGGGTTCTGATTTAAATGCTTAGAAGACCCTCGCTGCTCGGCAACCTGGCTGAACTTCCCCAACTCTCACATCATATCCTCTTGAGAGTTCCCCTGCTGTGTTCACCTGGCTGTTGTGCCACAATTGGTATCCTGACAACTGAACAGATAAATCTCAAGGGTATATGTGACTTGGGGCACAGATGGGGAAAATGGGGACAAATATGGTAGTGATAGTTGGTAGGGATTAAAGGGGTAGGGATTAAAGCGGTGGGGGTGCACAGCAAAGGGAAGACATTAGGTCTTTGAGAGACATGATCGAGAGGGTTGAAGTTTTTCCATGGTGACTCCCAAATTTGAATGATTATGCCTTAGGAGCTCTAAAAACAGATATCTAGCCCTACTTCACACCTATGGAATGAGAGTTATGAAAGAGTAAATTAGCTTCCACATATCAGAGAAAAAATTCAGCCTTTGATTTTTTTGGGTTTGGCTTATATCACTTAGCATGATATTCTGTAACTTCAATTTACCAACAAGTGCCAGAATTTCATTCTTTAAAGTTGAGTAACATTCCATCATGTATGTATGTGTGTGTGTGTATCACACACCACATTTTCTTTATCCGTCCATTTGTCGAAGGTCAAAGGGGACGGATAGGGAAGAACAGAGTTGCTTTATATCAGGTAGAGGGGACTGAAGGGGAGGGAAGGGGTGTGGGGAAAGGAATGATAGTAGAGTGAAACAGACGTTATTACCTCTGTACGTGTATGATTGCATAACCAATGTGACCCTGCAATATATATAAGCAGAAAAATGAGACATTACACTCTATTTAAGTGTGATCTATCAAAATGTATAAATGCATTCTACTGTCATGTACAACTAATTAGAACAAATAAATTTTAAAAAATTAAAAAAGAGCAAAAGGAAGATTCTACATTTGAAAAAAAATCTACCTTCAGGTTTCTTGTGATTAGTTACATTTGAAAAATATCATATGACATTTATAATCTCAACCTTGAATGATGAAACTGCTCTGTATTGACCCTAGCTGGGATAGTAGAAGATTCATGTTCTTTCCATGTTTTTCTTTGAATCAATTATAGTAATCACCTGGGGACCTTATTAAAATGTAGATTATGTTTTTGCATGTCACCTGGAAGGGATCTGAATATTTGCATTTCCAATAGGCTCCCCAGGTGTAGAATTTTGTACATCTATATGACCATCTCTTCTTCTTTAAATAATACACTTTTGCTATTGTTTTTGTTTTACAACCTCAAATTTCCTGTGAAGGACTGAAGAAGGGAGATCACTAAGAATATTATTGTATTTGACCTTTGGTTCCCTTAAATGATGTTCATTGGGAATGGCATTCTGATGATGTGCCAGTGATAATGTTCTGTTCCTGTTAAACAAATGAACAATGGACACACTCATGTCTTACTTCTGTATTTTCATTAAGCCAAACATGGTACTGACATCATGAACACATTCTGCACTACACACCAAAGCTTAGAAAATGTTATGGCAATTTACCACTAAGCATGGTGAATTAAATACAAGCTTTTAACTGTATTTCCTTTCAGAGTCCCAGAAAAAGGGCAGTGAAGGAATAAGGTTCATGTAAATTCACAGTGACAGAGAAGATGGGAATACAACACTAAGGAAAAATGTCAAAGGTCATTGAAAAGGGAATCTGTATGATGAACAATGGACATCAGGATGGAGAAAATTGAAAGTTGAATGGCTGGAGAGGAAGAAGTCGTAGTAAAGAAAGGTACTCTGTTGCAGAACCCTAGGAAAATACAGAAATTGGAGGGATCGTGTGTTTTTGGAGGGATCATATGTTTCTGGAGGTATCATGTGTTTTTGAAGGCAGGGTGAGGGATAGGGCTGAAGACAGGACTGATTAGTGGCCAGTATAGGAACAAGTAAATCCACTGATACCTGCAGTGCTGTGTCAAGACTCAGGAATGACACACCCAGGGAATCAGACCAAGGAGGGATTTGGAATTTGAGGTGAGGAGGCTCAGGTGGTGACAGCGATGTGAAGTCATGGGGAAAACAACACAATCATGTGTGAGTGTACATACTGACCCCACGGCCTACCTGTTCCTCGTACTTCTCAGCTCCAAGACAATTCCCTGCCTACCTACACACAGCACACAACGATTCAGTGAGACAAACTCAATTCCTGGGGAAACTGAATGACTTAAAAGGAAAGATCCAAAGATGCTGACCCTATACAGAACAGTCCCTGCATAGAGTGGCTAGGTGCTCACTTAGGTAGACCACTGTGAACTTTACCAACTCATAATAATGAAAAACAAGACCTGCCATAGCCAGGCAACCTCTGCCATAAGTGACAACAGCAAACAGGCTAGATTCACCAGACATTGGGACAGCCTCTCATGAAAATATGAACAGCAGAGACCAATAAATAGGAAGAAAAAAAGGGAGAAAAGTTGAATAAGAAAAAGATGTAATGTAGGTAATAGAAAGCTAATTTTAAAGCCCTATTCTTGACATGTTAACAGAGGTCACATTTGATAGACTGATATTAAAGGGAAAAGTAATGAAACACATAAAGACTTTAGAAAATTATACACACACACACACTTACACACACACAATTTATTCAAAAGAATGAGAAATGAAATCAAGAATATGTAGAAAATGAAGGTGAAAATGAATATTAATGTATTAAATGTTAAGGAATCAAGACAAATATTGCACTGAAATCACATTACTTAGAAATATAGAAGTAAAAACAGGAAAGAGACAACAAAAGTTGAAAATAGTATCTCTAGATTGAGAGGGGTTTTTCTGTTTCATTATTTTCATTGTAAATTTACAGAAATATTTAAATTTGTATGTATTTTTATCTGGTAATCAAATAATAAGAACTATAACTTTTTCACTTAAAAGTGGCATTAAAGATTTAATAGAACCTAGTAATATACAACTGCAGTCAGTGTCAATGGACAATAGAAAATGGATGCAGTCTTTTTTTTTTTTTTTTTTTTGGTATCTGGGATTGAACTCAGGGGCACTTAACCACTGAGCCACATCCCCAGCCCTATGTTGTGTTTTATTTAGTGACAGGGTCTCACTGAGTTGTTTAGGGACTCACTTAAGTTGCTAAGGCTGGCTTTGAACTTTCAATCCTCCTGTCTCAGCCTCCAGAGCCTCTGGGATTATAAGTATGCGCCACCACACCCAGGTAGGGTGCAGCTTTTGAAGAGATTTCGGCTTAACAGGGAGAACTAATCTAACACTGAAAGTCTGATGAAAACCATGGGAAGCATACCCCTGAATAAGTAAGGAGTGGATGTTCATAAATCCAAGCTAAGATTTCCAGTGGAGAGGAAGTCTGGGCTTCTACTTTCAAAGTTCCTCAGTTTTATTTGGATGCTTTTTGCAGACTGACATATTTCTTTAATACTAAATATTCAAAAGGCACAAATGGGTGCACACAAATTTTAATGAATTAAATAATGTAACACACATTTAAGAAAAACAACAAAGTAGCACCCCAGGCAAAATGTCAATCCCTAAACTAAAGGTTTACATCAACCAAAGGGGATTCTAACTGGACATAGGGACTTGAAATTGGTGACAAAACACTTGAATGGGAGGGCTGCAAATTTGCATCATGTAATTATTTAAGAAAAGAGAAGATAATCATCTCACCTGATAAATTTTCCCATGATCAATTTTTTTCCCATGTCAAGGTAGAAACATAAAAGAATAACTAAGAGATTTCTAGAAATATCAACTTGTAGATTGCAAAGATGACCAGCATTTACTGAGAAGATACGGAGAGAAAAAGATAAACGGGTTTTTGCCTGTCCTGAGATGGAGTCCGGCACTGTGCATTCAGTTCCTTATTTAATCATGTTAAACATATAAATGTCCTAGATTCAAAACTGCCCAAGTTATGATATAATGGAACCAAATCAGAATTGGGGCTGTAGGTTGAATCACTGCCCTTTTAAACTGCTGCCAACCTCATGGATTCAGATAATTTTAGAAAATATAATTTGGTCTCATGTAACATTTAAAAATAAAACATTTCTCCCTAAGGGCATTATGGTATGCCATTGCAAACTGGTGTGTATACAGCAGAAGTCTACTGGCAAGTCATTTTACAATCCTCCTGGAAGAAGCAAACTGAGAGAAGAACAGGATCTTATGATTCACAGGATCTTATGATCTTATGATAACAGGATCTTATGCCAGGATCTTGCCAACTCCAAGTTGTTCAGGAATACTCAGAACCAACTTCCTTTTGGGTCACTCAGCTAATAACTTTTGTTTTACATGTCCCTTCATGCCCTGCTTAATTATCAGCCATCGAGTTCTCTCTATTCTTAACCCATCCCCATTTTCCATCTGCCTCTTCAAATACCCCTTAGACCCCATATTTCTATTTTCTTCCTCATCCAATTCTCTCGGTCTTTTATCTTTGCAGTAAAGAGAGTAATTTCTGTACACTATAAGCTTTCCCTTGTGATTCCCAAAATGATAGTGCATAAATTCCTTACAAGGCCACGAAAGGTACTTTTTGATAGAACCTTTGTAACAATGTTACGATTGTCTTCAAATGGGCCTGCAAATGTCTAAAGGGTAACTAAAACCAGGATAAAAAGTTGGCATCTCTGCCTCCATTTTGCATCTGTCTCCTTTACTCTTTGTCAGTCACCTTGGATTTCAGAACAATAGATCTGATTGCTAAATGTCTTGTGATAAGTCAAAATGATCCCCTAACCCCCACCCAGGTAATGGCAATGATATTACAACTGTGGACAAGGCCCTGCCTGGTCAGTTCTGAGATAATGATCAACCAGACAACAGTTTGACCAAGACTGCTTGGTTACATATATCTGGTCTCCTTTGTATAACCTGTAAGTTCATGTCAGTACCCACTCTCCCACCAGGACAAGGCTAGAAATGCTGGGACCCTTTGTTCTTGTGGTATACTATATCCATTAAAGTTCCTTTCCTGTTTTCCACCATTAATCTTTCCATTTAGGTTTTAGAGTGAGTAGGCTGGACCCAGGACGCTGGTAGCATCTTTTTTCCTATCCTCATATTTCTCAGTTTACACTGGTTAATCTGTTTTTTAGATTAATGAGTGTGTGACTCCTTAATCTATTTCTCAGATTCATTAATCTATTTTTGACTCATTAATCTATTTTTCAGATTAATGAGAGAGTGCGTGGGTGAGTGTGTGCATCGCGTGCACGCGCGTGTGTGTGTGTGTTTGTGTGCATGTTATGGGCAGAATTCTAACACTGGCACTAAGATTCCTGCCCTCTAGAATACATTCTCTTGAATAATCTCCTTCCCTGGAGTGCAGACAGATCCTGGTCTTTCTTTCAGTCATTGGCATATGGCCAAGTTAATGGCATATTACTCTCATGATTCTGTTATGGTATATGACAAAGATTAAAGGATTCTGCAGAAGTCATTAGAGTCCTAATCAGTTGATTTCAAGTTAGGCAGAAAAAACAGTATACTGGATAGGCTGACCTAGTCAGGCAAGCTCTTTAAAGGTGTCCTAAATCTTCGTGAATTCCAAACACTTAAAGAAGCAGAGAAGTCTCTTTCTCTCCCACCCTCCCCTCCCTGCCTCTCTCCATTGCCAGCTTTGAAGAAGCATGTTGCCATGAATTCCACTGCCACAAAAAATTAACTAACTCTGTGAACTAACCAATAAAGTGTAGGAAGAGGCTCCTAGCACATCAAGCCTGCAAATAATAATTCATCCCATAAACAGTTTAATTTCAGCCTCAAATTCAAGGTAAGACACTAAGCCAGAAAACCCACCTGAGCCCACCTGAACTTGTGACCCATAGAGTGTTGTTTTAAGCCATGAAATTAGCAGTAATTTGTTGCTTAGCAATAGTAAATACTCTTACTTCATTTGACATTTTATCTTCTTGTCTTTGCACATGACAATATCACTTCTTTATCTGTTGGTCTAATAACTAACTACATGCATTTCTTTCTATCCATTTTATTCTTACCAGATCAACATTTGTTGAGCAACTATTATATGCCAAGCATTGGACTTAGTGGGAAATAACAAGGATTGACAAAGACTTTTTTACTTGACCCCATTTTAGTCAGACCCTGGAAACTTCTCCTGGACCCATCTGAAATTCCTTGTAAAGCATGGCCTGATTAAGAACACTTCCAGGTTGATTTAGCAAAAACTCGCCACCCTTGATATCTGATTAACATCAATATCTGATCAGGTTTGATACTACCCCCCCCCCCCAGGTGATATCTGGTCATCTTGGTCAACGTTCAGCAATAATTCTGTCAAGTCCTTTTGGTTCAGAATATCCCTGACTCCTGATTTTACCTCTTGGTAATTTTCTATCCACTGAGCACTGTCCTGCTGTTTGGCTACACATTCTTCCTAGTCCATGCTGTATTTGAAGTCAAACCCAATCTCTCCCCGACTGCAAAAATTCCATTGAAGAGGTTCCTATATCTATGGTGGGGTCCTGAATAACATCTCCCCTACCATGCTTTAACAAGAATCTTGTATGGAATAATTTTTTTTCATAAGAGGAAGTACAAACAGGTACTCCCAACTCAATGGAGATTCGTGATGGAAGCAGAACTGTAACATCACCCTGGATAAGAGACACTGAATAGAATTTATTCTGTTAGAGAAGGATGGGAAAAGGTATTATGAGAAGAGGAGAAGGCAGGGAGGCATGAAATGATGTGTAATGTTTTAAAAACTACAAACAATCTTACAGTTGAAGGTGGCTTCAGGGAATGGGCTTAAGCATGAGAGGAAGCAGCAGATGCAGGGAGAAGCCAGACCACAGAGAAGCATAAACTGAGACATGACCCTACAGGCAGCAAGAATCCTTGGAAGGATTTTATGCAAGGGGAAGTATGGTCAGATTTGAACTTTTAAATAATCTGGATGATGTGTCTAGAAATGGGACTACCAAGTAAACCAGCTTATTCTAAAAAGGGTTGATTAGTGCTCCACTAGTTCCATGATGATTGAAGAGAAAGATGGAGAAATAATTAGAGGTAAAGGGGCAATCAACTGACAACTGATTGGACATTTGCAGGACAATGGGGAGCAAGTGCCAGGGATAATTCCAGGGCCCTTGGTTTCTTTAATTTGATGTTCAAAAGTCCCTTTCACTCTCCCAGGACAGGGTTGTTTTTTTACCTGTATCCTAGCATGTCATAGCTTATTATCCAGACTCTTTGTACCATGTATTTCATTGTACTACAATGATTCATTTCTTGATTTATCTTCCCCCAAGGACCTAATCTGTCACATGCCACTCAGGACCTGTAGGACTCCTGTAACTTTGAATCTTTGGTACTGATTGCCCTAAATTGAAGCTATTCACAGAATGCTATTATGATGCTAATATTTGGAGGCCAGAGATGCCATTCAACTGTAAAGCTGTGTTTCAAGTAGAAGCATAGGGCTTTGAAAGAAAACAAAATGCTGACATTCTGGTATTGTTTTTGCTTTTTTGTTTGTTTGTTTGTTTATTTTCCTTCCTGGTACTGGGAATTGAACCCAGTGGCACTCTGCCACTGAACTGTATCTCTGGCACCACGGCCACTACCCCCCTTTATTTTAATTTCTTTAAATTTTGAGACAAGGTCTCCCTAAATTTTTAATTTGGCCTTCCACAAACTTGCCATCCTCCTGCCTAAGACTCCCAAGTAGGTATCCCAAGTGGGATTACAGGCAGGAGCCACTATGCCAGGCTCTTTCACTAATTTTTAAACTTTTTAGCTTTGACCTAAGTTTCAGTGATAAAATTATGCAGGTCATCAACCTAGCTTTGAGGTCAGTTAAGAATCTTAAAAATTGCCAGGTGTGGTGGCTCACGCCTGTAATCCCAGGGCCTCAGGGGGCTGAGGCAGGAGAATTGTGAGTTCAAAGCCAGTCTCAGCAAGAGCAAGGCGTTAAGAACTCAGTGAGACCCTATCTCTAAATAAAATACAAAAAAACAGAGCTAGGGATATGGCTCAGTGGCCAGGTGCTCCTGAGTTCAGTCCCCAGTACCCCCCTGCCCCAAAAAAAGAGAATCTTAAAAATTGAATGGGACAAGGTGGCACACACCAGTTATCCCAGCAGCTAGGGAGGCTGAGGCAGGAGGATCAAAAGTGCAATGTGGCCTAACAATTTAGTGAGGCCCTAAGCAACTTAGCAAGACCATGTCTCAAAATAAAAAATAAAAAGGAACGGGAGTGTGGCTCAGGGGTTAAGTGCTTCTAAATTCAATCCCTGATACTTGCCCCCTCCCTCTCCAAAAAAAAAGAAATATTAAAAATTCCTTCTTTGGGTCAGAGAAGGTCACAGCAGCATTCTGGTGGGAATAAGAAAAAAGGCAACTATTAATATCCATCAAGTTACTACTGAATGTCAGATGGCTCCACTGAGATCAGAACTTCTCCAGAAACTCCTAGAGATTTTAGGAAACAATTTTGCTTTCCATTCCAAGACTCACAGATGAGGCACCAATCACAAATGACAGAGTAACAACAGGAAAGCATTCAAATGTATTGATAGAAGATTCCCATGACTTAGAAGGCTTCAGAAATGAAGAAGCAGAAATATCTGTGTAGTTTTATACTTGGATTTGATGAAGACTACATAGCTCTGGGGAAACATGATTGGACAAAACTGTGGTCTGATTCAATGGTACGAAGTAGGGGACTCACATTCTCCTAGTGTCTGTATCATCAGGCACCGATGAACCTGCCTTTTCTCCAGGTATAGGGAGAACCCTCTGGAATAAGGGTCTTAGGATCCATTTTCAGGAGGTTAGTTATCTTTTATACTTGACTTCAGGGGAGAAGGTGTGAGAAGAACTCTTTGTAGTTTGCTTTGTTATTTCCTCAAATACCAAGGTAGCATCTTTTGGGATAGACTATCCTGAACCTTATAACCTAGCACTAAAATTAAACCATGTAGATGATCAATTTGCTCAAAAAGCATTTCTAATATCATTTAGGAATAAGGAACAGATATTTTTAAGAATGTCAAGGAAGGAAAAATATCTATTTTCAAGAAATAGATGTATTTTGAAAGAGAGTGTCAATAGAATACATTGACTTGGAAGGCATAGTTAAATCTGGTCTCAGACAAGTCCAGAGCTGAACTTTTAATGGGGCAGGAGACAGCCCACCACCGGCTCCTCATGTAAACTGACCTTTGGACTAGAACAAGTTGCAGTTTCATGAAACACTGATAACTTCTGCTGACCTGTACAATGGGCGCATTTCTCAAAATGAACCCTAGACCGTAACTGCTCCTAATCCCTTTCTTACAAGACAGTTTTAACTTTTTCCAGCACTAATCCTAACACTGACTGATAATCAGTGATGTAATTTCCAAACCCATCCTCTGGCAGTTAAAGTTATTAAATAAAGCCACCATTGTTTGAGCCCTGGAGCACATTTTTAAGACTGCTTACATCTGTGTTTTTCTGGATTGTACTTCTGAATAGCCCCCAAATAAATGTAATTCTTTTTATTCTCCACTAGGTTGATTTTTTTTTTTTTCTTGGTCAACAAGGGAATGGAAGATAACAGCAGCAAATAATTAATTATACCTGTAATTATATCTGTAATTATAAAATTAACTTTCTACTGAGCTCAAAACTGAGCTATGTATTAGACTCAGAACCAAGACACTGAGGTTACAATGTTGTTGTTATTGTTATTTTTCTGACAATCCATGTGACTTCAACCATATTGTGCTTTAGTATTCTTATTAATAAAGCCAGTGATAAAAATTCTAGCTCATACTAATAGTTACTGTGATGATAAATCCATAAAATATCTGTGAGAATATTTATAAAGATAAGAGCAATATGTAGTCGTATCTTTTTTTCTTGTACCTCTGAATCTAGGAATGCATGCTCTTTGGGATATCGCTGAATAATATCTTTGATCATGCAAAGATAACCCATTCCTGTGCGTTTGGGGAGCTATGACATGTTAATCAATCAGCAGGAACACTATTTCATTAAGTAGCATTCCTTATGAGCTTCTCTGTAGTACTTTGCAGTCTAATCAAGAAAATGAATGCAGACTTCTTATTTTCCCCACCAAGTGCTAAAATATGCTAAACTGTGTTCATTCATCATAAAATTACAATATGGCCCTGTCATTAGTGGGTTAAAGATAGCTTGTGTCACTGCTTCCAGATTTAATCAGACTTACTAATAATCATTCCTGAGCTCAAGGGTAATGATACATATTTCTCACAAAATAATGCTGAATTTTCATTAATGCCTCAGGGATCAAATGATTATAGCCATCACTATTCTAATTTAGTATAATCAACACAAAATTATTTAGGGTTTGTTGACACTTTTTCAGTGCAATGACTTTTTCTGTGTGATAAAAAAAAAATACCCTTTTTTCTTCTCTTTCCCCCAGAACATTTTCCCCTTAGAGTCATGTGACCTGAGCACACAAAAGAACAACTTGGTCTCAACTTTAAAGTTAGCACAGACTATACGATTCAGCAATCCAAATGTCTGCCTGATCAAAAATGTTTCAGATAGTATTTCTCATTTTGAGAATCAGGCCTGAACAGTTTGAATCTTTTGGTAATTTAGTTATAAATCTGGTGATAAGTTAGTTGCTATTTGGCTTTTTTCTCCCAATTCTGACATTGTACACTGTCATTAAAGAACAAGGGTCATTACAGGAGCAAGGACTGTGACATCCTTGACAATTTAACACTGATGTGCTGGTTTTAGGGGCTCTGAAATCTCCCCACTGCGGAAGTAATGCCGCTCTAATCGATATTACTGGTTGATTGAATAAATGCTAGTTCTGGCCATAAAACAAAACCTCTGCATAGTGATTGCCTTATTTGTCTTGTTATAAAGAGACATCTATAGCAGTCCCTGGAAAAAGCAGAGTCCTTTTCATTTAATTCCAAAGGAACCTAATTTCGGAAATATCCACTTTAATATATTTTAAGCCAGGAATATTTTACTGGAGATTATGGTGGCAAGACATGATTTGAGGACATCATAATGTATAAATCTAGTTTCCTTCCAATAGCAGTTTTGATAGATATTCAAATTAGAAAGGTACATTTATTAGACATACTTACATTGCTGTAGTCTGTAGTCTGCAACAATGACTAGGCCCCGAGTTCAATTCTACATGCAGAGCCAGGATCAAATTGTCACATTTTGTTCATCAGTATTTCTTATCTCTTGTACTTTTCAAAATTCTGTGACTTTCAAGCACATTGAACCTTTTTTACTTTTACAACTTCACTATCAATCATTATTGTACTCATTATGCCAATATGGCATTATCTGCCTACAGAATATTAACTACCACATTAAGAGAAATGGTAATATAATATATTCCAAAGGGCACCACAATACCACGGTCAACAGATCAATTGTAATCAGCAGCTGACTGTGAGTTAAGAATGGTTGTTCAAGGATGAGTAAGCACTATGTCCTGTCTTTCCTTGTAGCTCACCACTTTTTATGTTGATTCATTAACAGGTGCATGAATGGAACTGCTACCAACTTACTCTTCCAAATGTAAAATACCTGATGGGATTCAGGATAGGCTACCCCAAAATATGACACCTTGACTTTTGAGAAAACAGCAAAAAGCAAGGTCAGAGAGCTGAACTTCTCCCGGTCTTTTTCCCCGAAGCAAGTCGTAACAGAATTTTCTGATATTCCTCCAGAGCAGGTCATGAAACCCAAATTGGAAATGTGTCTTCTCTATCCCCAAGAAAAGCAGATGAAGACACAGGGACACCAAGAGGAATCTACACGACAGGCCTTGCTAAGTTCCCCCAGTCAATTAGCTTTTCAGCACTCTCCTCCCTTCTCCTAATGGCATGTCCCCTGGACTGTCCACTCTTCTTCACACCTAAGCATAGAGGGACAGAGCTATCTCTGTTTCTCTGGGTCTTCATTTTTGAGGACACTAGTCTCACAAAAAACTAAAAGTTAATAAGCTTCCGTACTTTTCTTTTGTTAATCTGTCTTTTGATATAAATGTATCAGCTAAAAACCTAGCAATGGGTAAGAAAATAAATATTCTGCCTCCTACATGCCTAGGTCAAGTATTCATGGGAAACAGAGTACCTTAAAATGTCTGGACAGGTAAAGCACAGAAAGATTAGGTTAAGGATCACAGTAATTTTGCTAATTCTCTTTTATTGAATGTTTACTAGGTTTCAGTTTCTGTACTAAACTTTGGGTATGAATAATCTCATAATCCTTATAGCAGTCTTCAATGTAAGTTTGTTTGATTATCCCCAATCTACAAATAAAAATATAGGGATCCATATGGTTGAAGATTTACCTAAGATCACATGGTTAGGGATTGGTAGATCTAAGAAAATAATCTAGACCATTTACCCAAGGATTTATATGCTTCACTACTGTATACATGTTAGTCTTAAATAATAATGGTGACATTATCAAAGGATGCAGAAGTGGGATTCATGTAACATCCTTGCTTTTAATCATTGACTCTCAATACAACCAACTCTTTGAATGTATGTTAAGTCTTCAAATCAGCCAGGAAGAGGCCCATCCTTAAAAGAAGACAGAGATAGCTAATAAGGAGTGGTCTCTATTTTATTTCCAAGTTCAAAGATAAGATATTCATCAGAAACTACAAATACTTATTTTTTCTAGTTTTTTTTATCTGAAGTTAATCATCATAAAATTTTTTTATGCCTACACTTTACCAAGATCTTTACTTTTCATGTAAATTCAATATTTTTATTGAACATTAAACATTTAAATATTTAACACTTAATATTTGAAATATCCTTATTGATTCCATTTATAAAGATAAGAGGAAAAGGAAGAAGAAGGAAAGGGGGAAGAAGGTGACACTAAGAAAAAATGCTCTGCTTAAATTTTTACCTTATTTGGGTTTATTCTATCAAATAAATGTTTTAGATATTTTAAAGTATTTTATATCTTCTATTTATAGACTGAAATAAAATTGCTTGTGATTACTTAAAAATTATAAATAAAAAGAATAAGCTCATTATTGCAGGAAGCAGCATTGAGAGCCAAGGCAATTGTGGAAGGAAGCTCTGGGTATAGACTTTCATTGAAATCTGGTTAAACATGGACTAAGAAATGTACTAAGCTAGAAGACAGGACAAAGCAGAAGTCAGGACAGGAATGTGTCACATGTGACTGAAAAGACTATACAAAGAGCAATCAGGGTAGGTAATGTGGGTAGGCAAATGTAGGAAATAAAGACTGAGACCCTACGTCAAGGACAGAGACTACCATTACTAAGAAATCTTTGTTGTAAACACTCTCAACTTCACTGACCAATCTATTCTTCAGAAGTGCACAAATGAGCTGCCAGCACCTTGGATAGATCTTTGGGGACTCCAGCTCTACACTTCTAACCTCAAAATCTCAGATTATCTCAGGACTTGTTTTCTTTGGGGGACTTTTTAATATTATGAGTATGCAATCTATTTGAGACAAGGGTTCGTTCATATAAATTCAGAAAATCAGTTAATTTCGTTCTTAGAAGTTGTTGTATCCTGGCCTGGCCTGTGCACCTGTGGGGATACTCATGATCTTAATAGGTCTGGAAAGCTAAATAAAGGAGTTCATCATCTTGCATCTTGGCTGGGAGTTTAGCTTAGCTCTGTGGCCCTATATGCATATCACAAATGTATTATCTGAAGAGGGTGAAGTAATAGCAATTTCCATTAATTTAAATTTATAAATTTCTCCACCATGACAGAAGTCATCACATAGGCATTTATCCAATATTTCAAGTAAATGTCAAGTGGCTTTTTAGACCTTTGAAATGGTATTTTAACCTCCTCCACATCAGCTGTGTCTGCCTATATTTATCAACGCTACTCAGCTGAAGTACTGCTTTTTATTTTCCATGTTTTTAATTGAGAAAATATATCTTCCAGTAAATATACCCAAATCCTATATCACATACATTGCTGAACATGTTTTTCATGACATAAAAGTCCTATTAACTTTGTATAACCAGCACCTAACACTCTACCTGCTATAAGCTAAGACATTAGTAAATGGTCATTTGGTAGAAGAACTATTGAACAGATGACCATTCTGCATAAGCAGTAAGTTATAATGAGATTTAATCACCCAACCACACAACAAAAGTTAACTGGCATGACTGTTAATACATTTTATCCAAGTTCTGTAATTCTAAAGAGTGTCTATTAGGGACATACTACTGGCATAGAACATTTTACTAACTTAAGTAAAATTTACTGATCCTCTTAAGGTATGTGAACATTTATCAAACTACCATTGTGGAGGCGCCTGGGAACCCAACCAGTGCTTGACAAGGATACACTGGGGGAATGATGTTTGCAAGGACTCATCGTCCCGGGAGATGCCAGATGCTTGCCTCCGGGCTCTGGTGCTTTTTCTGCATTATGTTTCTAATATTATATTACTCATACTATTCCTTGATAGTAATCACTGAGGGTGAAGGGAATACTACAGAATTTCCCAAGCATATTAATAAAACATTAGGGATTATAACTCCTTCTCAGCCACAAGTAGTAAAAAACTTTTACCACTGTGTGATGTGTCTTCTTCCTGGGGTGTTTGTTATGAACATGTAATGCAGTACATAAATTTGGCCACAGAACCGTCTGTCTTTCCAACCATGAGTATGCAAAAAGTACCTCCCACAGTAGCTACTAGATATGGACTAGCTTATTTTATCCATGGCAAGCCCTGCTACCCCCCTAAAGGCAAGCCCTTAGAGAAGGTAGATATAGATCTCCCCCTGTCTCCTACAGGGTGGTTTAATCCAGATGATGGTTTTGTTTATGTGTGGTGGTAAGGTAAAAGAATAAGGTTTCACAACATTCCTTCCTTCCTACAAAGAATAGTTCACTCCTATTATAAACATTGGTACACAATGCCTTGTTCTGGGAAAAGGAGCTACATAAGACAAGGTAATTTATTTAGTAAAAAAAACTTAGACGTGGGAACCATTGGGACTGTTGCCTTCCTGTAACTTAGCAATTTAGATATTAATCAGATGGACCTAGTAGAAATGGTCATGTGAGATTATTTGTCTATCGCTTTAACCGTGAGAATAATAATAGTCTTAGGTCACATAGAGTTTAGATATTAAGGAAATAAACATTGTATTAGCTCATTGAATTAATTAAATATTTGTAATCTGTACGGTTACTGATTTCGGTAAAAACAATTTCTGCCTATACCTTGGAAACTTCTTTGATTTTATTAATCATAAGCTTGTCATCATAGCCTGAAGAAAAGTGTATATAAACCCAGCCTTCCCCAGAATAAATTGGGATTGTTTGCACCAGAACTAGAGTCTGTGTCTTTCATTCTCCATCCATCGCTGACGCTGTCTCCCCGCGCCCCGTTTGCCAGTGTGGAACCCATGGACTCCTGCTAGGGCTGGACCCCGGCATACCATCACTAATAAATTTTTGTCTGCAAATATTCACTCTCTAAACTAGCTAAAATATTATTCTAATATGCCAAACCTTTTCTTATTTTAGGGCCTTTGCTATCCATCTGTTTATCTATCTATGCTATCTATCTCTGTATACTTGTGGCTACCTACTTCTCATTGAGGCCTATGACCAGTGTCATGAGCTAGAAATATCTTCTTAAATACCCAATATAAAATAGTATGTGCACCCCACCACAGTATCACATTTATTTTCTCTGATCTACTTAATTTATTTTCTCTGATCTATTTTCCTCAGGGCATCCATTCATTGCCTTATTAACACCAGATTAACATCACTATCTTATGTGGTTTACTTGTTTAGTATTTTAACTAGAACACAAACATGCAAATACTAGTATGCATGGAAATGGGGACTGACAGACCTATTTTGTTCACTGTGGTATCTTTAATATCTATAACGGTGCTGGACAAAAAAAAAAAAAAAATCACTGGGGTCAGAATGTAGCTCAGTGGTACAGCACTTGCTAGTATATGACTTTGATTCAATTCCTAATGTGTGCATTTGTTAAGTAAATGAATAAGTAAAGCTACATTATATTGGCTTTACATATTGATAAGTAAGTCAGGAGCCTAGAAAAAATAGAGAAATGAAAGTGGGTTGAACTAATAGGAAGCCTAAGATAGACCTTGGTTATTTATGGAGATAATTGACACCGGGTTTCATTGATGACAGATGTAAGTGCATATTCAAAACAGAGTTGAATAGTTATTACCTACTCAGAACACACATGTGTACTTAAGCATGCACACAAAGTAGATTCCTTTAAGCACTGATCACAGACTCTTTCTCCATGATAGCACCAAATCACACATCTCTACGTACAACATGAACATGAAATAATAGGGACACATATGACAGGGTTCTTAGAAGTTAGCTGATAGTTAAGTGTCTGTCTTAAGAGTTTGTATTACTTTGATGCTCTTCTTAACATTGTCAAAACGCATTGGAGCAAACTCTAAGAAGGCATGAACTTCATTTATTTGACAAGGAGATTCAGCATGACTCCAAGAATGAAAGGAAAAGAAACAAAGAAACAATATTTTTTGAAAGCTTCATTCAGTTAAGATCAACAATTTTAGTGCTTAAATATCTGTTAGTATTTACTGATCATATATTATATATATTCAAATATGCATATATAATGCATATGATGCATATAGGGTGCAGACACAGAAGTTCTCAGGATAAATCTTTGTTTTACTAATGAAACTTCATGTTCAGAATAATGAAGCCTGTAATTCTATGATTCCAAATAATATAGGCTATAGGACAACTTACAAAATTTACATTTCACACAATGTAATTTGTATTTTCTGTTGTGAGCCCCCTCTATAGTTACAGTTAATATAACTACCAATCAGGCCTTTAGCTTGGTGGGGATTTTTATGCCAATAAGTGGGAACTGTTAACAGGAATCTATCTGACAAATACACAAAGCACATCTGTAATGATCACCTAGAACAATATCATTCAGTTCCAAAATTTAAATGCATCATAATTGTCATAACCCAATGTGACAATTCTAAGACATTCATAGTAGACTTAAACTCCAAACTCTGAAATTTATTACAACAGGATACTAGAGAATGTGATTTAAAAATATCTCTCCATCTCTACTACCAAATATTTGGCTGTTAGAAGATGAAAGATCAATTTTTCCAAGAATTAAGTATTAAAGAAATAGGTCATATAGGGTAAGATTTAAGCATGAATTTGAAAGCTGGATTTACCACTTAATTGCTGGCAAATCACTTGGACTCTTAAAGCCTCATTCTCCATGTATATAAAAAGAGATGACAGTTATACTGACATAATAGCAAGTACATAGTTGAAATGAGAATTAAATGTGATAACACATGCAAAACTCAGTGCAGTAAATATTTGCACATGAAACACTTTTATACAACAATTTAAGAAGTGTTAAATATTTTGCTAATGATATTATTTTGGCCCTGAAATTTTCATCTCTAGGCTAATAATAAAATATTGCTCTTGAGCATCTAATTGGGTCAGGATGTCAAAGAGAAAGGAAGTACACTGAAGTTTTCCTACCAAGAAGTTCTGAGTTAGGATCTTCATATTAGAATGTGGTTCAGTAGCTCTTGCTTCTCAGGGACTCTAGATCTTCAGTGGGAGGATGACTAGTAGGAGACTTAATGGATGGGGGAGAGGATTGATGAAGACAAATGTCCAAACTGACTTATACTCTGCTGACCGAAGTGTGAAGAAAAGAAAGTGATTCTCTGCTGTGTTTTAAGGAAATCCAATAGCATTCTAGCATGTTGGGAAATGACATATATATGAAAGCACCACAGTCCCCAAGTAAGCTTTAGATTTAATTGGGGAAAAGCACTAATAATTAGATCAACAAACAGTTGGAAATGGTGAATAGGTGCTATGGTATGGGCAAGGTTCCCAAATGTCCCCTGGGACTGGGAGCTTGGTCTCCAAGGTGGCAGTATAAGGATGTAGTAGAACTTTTAAGATGTGGGGGCTAGTGCAAGGTCCTTAGGTCATTGGAAGCTTGCTCTCAGAAAGTAGTTCTTTTTTTTTTTTTAATTTTTTATAGTTGCAAATGGACAGCATGGTTTTATTTTATTTGTTTAATTTTCTTTTTTATGTGGTGCTGAGGATCGAACCCAGTGCCTCACATGTGCTAGGCAAGAACTCTACCGCTACCTCTTGAGTGCTCTTAATGGGCTGTTATAAAAAGGGTCAGCCTGGCCCATCCTGGTTCCAGGTTTGAGATTTGATCACTCACTCCTGCAAGTCCAAGCATTGTTGCTATCCATGCATGTGATGAATAGCAAGGCAGGTGATGCAGACAAAGGGCAGCCCTTACTGTAAAACCTGTGCTGTGCCATTTAGACTTTGAACCTCCAAACTTGTGAGCTAAATAAACCTCCTCTGCTGGAGAGCAAAATCTTGAGCAGAGAAAGAAGGGTGGGTGATTTAACTTGTCATCATCTAGTAGGTTCCCTTACACTGTATTCCAGAATTACATACCAAGATTTGATTCTCTGGGTCATCTTCACCTATGAAAAATGTAAGAAAGTATACAGAATTATAAATTTAAAAAAAGACAAAAACAACATCATAAGTGAGAAATACTGAACACTGGGAATAACCCTGATATCTTGGTTAATAGAGAGAAAATGAGCTCACATATTTGATTTTAACTTTCCCCTGGGAACAAACACTTCAAATGTGCTGGCTAAGGAGTCATGTGGAGGAGAATAAAGGCTCAATCAAAAGTTAACAAAAAAGACCTCTAGAGATTTGAGTCAATCAAGACCTTAAGTGTATATGAAACCAGATTTCAAATGCAAAGATCAAATGTCAGGGTGAAGTAGGACAGAATTCCTCAGTAGCTAAGGAATTCTTGAGAGCTCACTGAAGTCCTGTCTTCTGTTAATTAGCTTCACCTAAGTCCTGGTGGCATCAAGGATGTAAATGTCCTACTGAAGGGACGCTGGCATTCTTCTCCCTATGCAATCTTTATCTTTACCTCTCTTTTTAGAAGGGAATAGATTAAAGTTGTTCTGGTGAAGGCAGAATGTAATTCTAGTAGCTAGCCCACCAGGCTGAAAATCCACACACAAACACATTCCCTACCATCTGTTCTCTTACTCTTACAGTTCTCCATTTAGCACTCCCAACCAAGAGAATTACTCCATGTCCACATGGCAGATTGAAGACTGTCATTAAGGTCTAAATTGTCAGGGCCACAGTTAGAAGTTGCCCATTGTTGGCATTTACTATCTTACTGCATCCACCCAGACTCCCCAAACAACACGGGCCAGTCTCTAGCCTTCTGCTGCTGGAACTCCCTATTTACCTTTCATGGACAGGAAGGGTGACCCATGGTACACTCTCTACCAGCAAGGGGACTCCCTTCACAAGTTTATTTCTGGAAAGCTTACCTCACAAGCTTACCTTCTTTTTATAGCATTCTACCTCCCAATGATAGAAATCCTAACCATCCCCAAGAACGCTGAGTGGAAGAAACTAATTCAGAACACTAGTAACTGTATTACTAAGGGTTGAATTCTCTGGGCCTGGGCATTCCATAAATGGCACTATATATACTTTACTCCTTTTCCCTTTCCACCCTTTCTACCTACCATACATTGACATGCCTTTGGTTGTTTTCCCTATCACCTTTAATGGATGCCACGTTAGTCTTTCTTTTCACACACTAGTATACTGTTTTTTTCTGCCTAACTCAAAATCAACTGATTAGGACTGTAATGACTTCGGCAGAATCCTTTAATCTTTGTCATATACCATAACAGAATCATGAGAGTAATATGCCATTACCTTGGCCATATGCCAATGACTGAAAGCAAGACCAGGATCTGTCTGCACTCCAGGAAAGGAGATTATTCAAGAGAATGTATTCTAGAGGGCAGGAATCTTCGTGCCAGTGTTAGAATTCTGCCCATAACATGCACACAAATGCACAAACGCGCGCGCACACACACACACACACACACACACACACACACATACTGACTTTTCCTAATTGTGGATTTTTCTCTAGCACTGGGAATGGTACTTCCCATCCAGATCCATTCAAATGCATTCCCCCAGTAATTTACACTATTTATTCATCCTAGGTGAATTATTTGAGTACATATCCACATCCTTCAAGATATTTTGCACATAGTAGTTGCTTATTTGTGGATTTGAATTACACTCACAATGAAATTTTAATTATACTTTTCTAACTGTAGAGAGTTTGGATTTCCTTAAAGTAAATATAGAGTTTGGGCCACAAGACTTCTAACACTTCCAATCTTTGTAGACCTTCATTCAAGGCTCAACAGCTTTTAGACCAGAAACTGCCAGAAAACTTCCTGCAACACCGTCTTCTTTTTCTGCTTAACCTGATTATGTTCATTTCCCAAGATAAATATTGAAAAAGAGGGGAAATCTACATATTTAGAAGTCTTAAATAGTGACAAAAGCATCTTGGTAAAGACAACAAATATCCTAACCTATTCTTCCCGGGGTGAGGGAAGCAACACATGTTGTTATATTCCATGTGGGAGCACAAGTTTTGCCTAAGTTGTTATTTACTTGATAAGTAACATGGAAACATTTGTTATTCTTTAACATATAGAGCCACAAGAATGAAAATGAAAACAAAATGCACCCCAATGAGAATTGAATCCCCCTTTAGAGACAGTCTTGCTTATCTACAAGACATGCTGCAGAGCAGAAAAAAAGATGTGTGCATACCTTAAAAGTCTACAGACATTTTTTCAGCATATTCCTATACTGAACTTCATCTTCTGAATAAACTTGAAAGAGTTTTTGAGATTGTTTGAGAGGATACAAAAAAGAGTAACCAGGCAACAGTAAGCTTGCCTTGGTGTAGACTGATAAAAAAGAGTTTATCAAATAACAGGTATTTCAAGTTCCCAGGTACTCGAAATGTACCTTAAAACATGCACCTTAAAACATTCATAAGAGATTCAGGAAGGCTTTAGATTAATTACTTCATAAGAGGTTATTTACTTTATGGGAGTAATATTTTGGATATATCCTCTGAATGCTTGAGGTTGATGTCATAAAGAACATCTATGATTTCTCCTGCCCCTCTGTGTTGTTATCAGTATAAGGAAAAACACACTGTACCAAAATGGTATTTAAGTCCAATTTTCCATAGAGATAAATTTACTTGGCCACCATTAAAAAACTCACGAATCACTAATGGAATATGTATAGGTCCAATGTGGCTGGAATTATTGTATGAAGCAGCTCTAAATAGTATATTAGGGTTGTGCTTCAAAACATTGCTGGGAGTTAAAAAAGACTGTAAGGTTCAAAGATTCTGGCCCTTTCCTGGTACCAATGAGGAAAGAAGACTCAGAAAAATGGTGAAGTGGTTTAGCCAAGTCACAGCTACAGAGTGATTGAATCTTGCCTAGAAACACAGATTCCATTTTACAGACCAAACTTTGTATCCTATTTCATAAGGAAAGATCTCAGATAAAATAATGTTGACTACAGAGTCCTATGGAATCCAGAACAAGCTGTTCTTGATATGGCTCTATTTGGAGAAGTCTATGTATCCTAGGAAAGAGTGTAATAGTGAATGAGCCTACATAGGTGCAGTTCCCCAAGTAAAATCTAAATGGCTGCTAAATTTGAAAGACAATACAAGGTACACTATCTTCAGATTATTTTTGACATTGACATTCATTGCCTCTGGAATCTTGGAATAGGGTAGAAAACAGACTTTGTTTTTCCTGTACTGAAATAGTCCTTTTTGTGATCTCAATTTCTAGCAGTAAATGTTTTAGATTGAAACTCCACATGGAGAGTTGGTACACAGACATACTATTCAGAAAAACAGGTATAGTATGTAGAACTGGCTTTAGGATTATAGTTTGTACTGTAAGATGAAAGCTCAACTTTTTCCAGGTGCTTTCATATGGATGTTTCCTTCAAAACATGCTTTTCAGAAGAGATTAACAAACTTTTGAAAGCTACATTCCATCAGGCAAGTTTTTATTGTGTTTGTTTCATATACTTTTACCAAAGTACAACATCATCACATTTGTCTCTACAGAACTTTGAACCCTCTGGTAGGAAACGATGGTCACTCTATCCCCAAAATTCACAAACCATGTGATGAACACGAGGCTGAAGGAATTTTTTTTTTTTTTTAGTTTCTCATTTTACTTAAACCAGGCTCAGTAAAAATCTAGCCTAAGGGAAAAGCAAGAATACATAATCCAGAAAACTTTTAAGGTAATTCACAGCTCTTACACCTACTGACTATAGGACCTTGAACTGATTATATAAGTTCTATGAGACTGAATGAAGCCATCTTAAAAGATCAAGACAGGATTGTCCAGAGGATTAGATGAACTCATTTACATATGTAATCAAATAAGTAAGCAAATGACTAACATTATAGTGGCTTGATAAATGTTAATTTAATTTATTCATTGTTGGCATTCCAAATTTATCTATTGGATTTAGTAAAACCAAATTCACCTACCACGAAAATGCAGCCCATTCTGGGATGGAAACTAGAAGGCCTTTTTTTTTTCTGATTGATTGATGAGTTGCATAGAATTTTATAAAATGAAGAAAAAGTGAATCTAGGAAAGGTATCTGAACACTTGCAGAGATCACCTGTGGTAGAAAGTGGCCACCAGCTCATTAAGATGAGGCCCCTGAGATGATGACTATCTCAGCTGCAGCAGAGCCTGTTTGACAAGCCTGAAGCATGTGTTACAAAAACTCAGGACAGAATGAGAGCCACTCAAAATTAGAAAGACCAAATTTGGCTGGTGACAGCTGCCAAGGATATATGACAACTAGGAAATAACAACAGAGCATGTAATCAGAGGATGTTTGACCTTGGTTAAGTGGATTATTCCAACAGGTACAATTAAAGCTGCCATATGGACTGCAGAGTAAATAGCTACAAATGTGACAGTGACTTCAGAGGCATTCAAAGGAATTGACTGCCAAGCAAACACCACTTGTACCCATAGCCTAAATACTGAAATTGTACTTTTAGTGTAAATCTGCTCTGCAATGCCTTTAGAAGACCAACATATTCTCTACTGTGAAAGAGCTTAGCATATCCCTTTCCTAGATTAAACTTTGACATGGGGAAGTGTGGGGAAGGAAGGACTTTGGGCCATAGGAAGACAAGAAGAGGTGGTAGACATCAGGATAGTGATAAAAAAAAAAAATAGTGTGGACCTAAGTCATAGAAAAGAAAGACAAATGGCTTACTTCATTGGGAGGAGTTGGTTTGGGAGAAAGAGTACTCCATAATTCTGGAGAGGGAGTGAGCCCTTAAACATAGACTAATAATAGTTGTGTATTAAATGTAATACATGTATTTTATAAAGCTGACATGTTATAATGACCAACATATTACTATACACTTGGCTTTGTACAACATGTGTTATATACTCATCCCACTTAACCTTCATTAAAGCCCTTTGAGGTAGGCTTAGGTTTGGAAGGATTAGCTACCTGGCTAAATGGCAGAGCCAGGACTGAAAGTCACCTCCACAACCTCAGAAATGGTATCTTAATCACCACAACTGGTCAGAAATTATAAGATAGGGAAGTACATTCAGAAACGTATGAACATGAAGTTCGTGTCTATTCAATGTCATAGGCAACAGAATAAGGTAGGTTTTTGTAGAACTGAGAATTTATCTTCTAGCAAGGAGATAACAGTAAAATACTTTCAGACCCTGACTTAAAACCACAATTTTCACACTCAAAAATCACCTATCAATATGGTCACTTAGGCCCATGCTATGGTAAGCTAATGCATAATCATTGTTAATTATGAAATCATCACATATTAAATAATAGCACACCAACAGCAACAAGGATAATAAGAAACTGACCCAAGCAACGAATTTCAGGTTTATATCATCAGAGTATTGGCATACTAACAATGATGGATGTGCAAGTAAAAAGCTACAAATCTGGGTTCAGGGACTTTTGAACATCAACTAGATGAAGGTATGATGATCTAGCATTCTGTTTTCACCAGATAACATTTTATATATTCACTAAAATAGTCCATCATCTTCTCTGAGGCAATTAAGTTGTTTAAGTAAATTTCCTATATCTGCTCTGTTTTTCACAGTTATACCCCAGCCGGAAAAATAAGCTAATTTGAAGGTACTAAATATAAATCTATTATCTGTATCTTCCTACAAAATAAAGGCAACACAATATATTACTATTTTAAATGCAAACTAAAAAAAACTTTTTTTTTCCCAACAACCAAAAAGTCTTACCACTTGACTTCCTCAAGATGATTTTGCTATGAACATCTATATACCAAAATGATAGAGACTCAAAGTTCTGTCTCCAATTTTCTTCTTGACACTCACCCTGCAAACTTTCACTAGGAATCATTCTGAATTGTGATTCTGCTTAGAGGTGACATTCATTCCCCACTTTCATTGTTTCCTTCCGGTGCCTATGGAAGCTCACTTTTTCCTTTGCTTTTTCTGGTTGGAAGTTTCACAGGTGCAAAACCCTGATTTAAGAATGCCTGATTCTGACAAGCAGCATTACCAAAGCTGCATTATCAGGACATCCAGGCCACATTTTCCACCACAGCCTCAGCGAGTGCTGCTCTTAGCAGTGGTGCTCAAAGCCTGCGCACTGGATCCCAAGAGTCAACTATCAGGCCAAGTCCAAAGTTAGTGATTTTATATTGGTACTTTGAATTTGACCAAGGTTGGAGTATTTCCACCACAGAAACCTGAATCAGGTTCCCCTCTCATTAAAAAAAAAAAAAGAAAGAAAGAAAGAAAAAAAAAGAAACATTTACCAACATTTACCAGTTGCCACTGAACAGTGGCTCCATTTGGTTTTCCATGATCTCTCTCCTGTGTTTATCTTAATTGTTAATGAATGCTGCAGAGGGACACCATCTATTGCCCTCTCTCAATACCAACAGTGACCAAAGAATTTCCTCATTCTTACTTCTCCCAACTGTCAGGGAAACAAAAGGTTTTCCAAAGGGCATCTGTCTAGTCCTATTGCTACAGCTCAAAAAGAGAAGAAAAAGCCTTAAACAATTGTCAAGTTATAAGGCAAAATAAAATCTATGACTGCTTTAAAACACTTCTGGAAATTGTTCATGAAACCTTTTTCCATGAAATGAGGAAAAGAAGAAAAGAAAGTTAATTTTCTTTATATCCTTTTATTCTTTTCTATAATATGTTCTGTGACTTTCTAATTTTAATGCATAGGTTCCTGTTTTTATAAGTGGGTTGTTCACCCGTGAAAAATCTGAAGCTGCAGTTTAAGCAGCTTCTATCCAGCGGTGGTGGTATTTCAGTTACATAATCTAAATGCTAAGATAAGTGGAGGAATTTTGGATTACATAGAGGGAAATGAGAGAGGAGAGGGCAGGGATAGGAAAGATGGTGGACTTAGATATCATTACCCTATGTACAGGTATAATTGCATGAATGGTGTGAATCTACATCATGTACAACCATAGAAATGAAAAGTTGTTCACCATTTGTGTACAATGAATCAAAATGTACAATGTAAAAATTTTTTAAAAAATTTTTAAAGATTCCCATTCTACCTACAATTCTAATGGCTTCCCTGCCCTCTCTCTTACAGGGTTATCCCTAGAACTTTTCATCACTTTATTTATAAAAATCATATAATATTCAAATTAAAATAGCCAGTGGTTTTAATACTAATATTCTAAAGTAACTTCAAAAAATAAAGATTGTTTAAAGGAAATGTAATTAGATAACTTTCTAAATTTTACCTGTTTTCATATCATATTCAAATGTGCTATGGTCAGTTTTACCCCTTGGGCTGGCTTGAAACCACTGTGGATTCCATAGTACACAGTGTCTTGGAGAGAATTCTAAACTGGTTAAAAACCTGAGGTCTAATGTTAGCTTTGCCACCAAGGGACCACATAACCTTGGACGAGCTCTGTAATTTTGATAAGTTTGTTCTTTCATCTGTAAAATTAATCTGTGAGGTTTCCGGGCCTTCCTGCTCTGTCACAGCAGGATTCTCTCTCTTTGAGGTCTTAGTGGTGGCCACCACCTCTGTCTCAGCTGTGGGCATGTTCGCATAACTTGCCATGTGTTGTTTGAGTTAATGAAAGGGAAGTCATTACATTTTGCCTTTTAAACCTTGCTAAACTCCATCTTCTGCCTCCCTTCTCCATGTGAGGTGCATAGAAGGGCAGGGTGCTCTGGCACTGAGCATTCTTATACCTGTTCTCTGAGGAATATTTGCTGTCAACATTCCTTCCCACCTTCACAATTTAAATGGGGTGAAATCCACTACAAGCCTTGTATTCTTCAAAGTCAGACTTTAGCACTCAGACTGGGATCTGTGTTCGGTTTCGAACAGTGACTTTGAAGAACCAACATATTGGCTGTGAATAACCGTGTCACCCTGCTGCTTTCTCTCCACCAGCCCCATCCCCAACTCCACTCCTTTCCTCAAGGAACTGGACAGAAACAGTTTAAGACCATTGTTTCAATGGTAGACGTCATTAATTAAAGTGATATTTATTTATTTTACACAGAATATTTCAAACCACATTTAAGATGGTTTTAGCATGGAATATATTTAATATATATTTATGTTATTACTACCCTGAATCTCAGATTTCTGTGGATCCTGATGGACTTCTGAGAATCACTAAATCTCTAGGTTGGAGGTCTTGGCTGACATCTGCCCCAATCACCCACTTAATTCTTAGATTTCTTCCAGAATGCCTCTGCCAACACCCTTTCAGTCCATACAGACCAAGCAGCTGGAAACTCTGGAAACACCAGAGTGAGAGAGAAACTGACGACCTTGACTTTCCCTTGCACACATCTTCTACTTGTAGACTTAGGCAGTGTTTGTGTATCTCTGAGTCTATAGCTACATTCTGTTCTTACCTAAGTTTGACAGGGCAAAAGGGTCATAGGGAGGCTACATAAATTACCTGAGGACTCACATAGGTGTCAGACCTGGGATCTGAACCTACACCCCTCCCCTAGCCTCATCATGGGTTCCTAAAATGCCCCTGTGACTCAGCTTATGTTAAACTACCTTAAATATTTATACAAGTCCTTTCTTTTCTATTGGTCAAGTTATCTCTGTATATTATTATTTACCTCTAACCCATTACTCTTGCTTGATGCTAACTTCAAAAATTGAACCCAATCCTGCCCATTCCATGGCCCTCACATTCCCAACATTTACCTGCATTTCTCTGATCTACTCTCATCTCACCTCTCCTTCAAAGCCTGTCTTAATTCATCACCTCCAAGGACTCCTCCTGGCTATTCAGCTCAGCAAGGAGGGGTCTCCCTTCTTGGATGTTCATGAATGACCAGTTCACTGCTGCCAATTCTTTAGATATAGAACATTCTTTAGATCTGAGTCCTGCAAAGTAACTGATAGCTTAAGATTATATTAGTGCCTCACTAGACCCATAGAAGAAGTTTCATAAGTTGTATGGAACAATTTCAGAAGATGATCCTAATACTTTGAAGAGTCTTCCCCCTTATTTCCTTTGAAAATGTTTGGAATGACAGATACATACATAAGCTCATTTATTAAGTTACCATAAATGGATTATTCTAAAATTCACCTGACAAATGTGGACATCTCTCTACCTGATGGCCTGGCCTGTACTACAGCTCAGTATGAGTATTTCTGTATGCTCACCACCAGAGGGCTTGCTTTCCTTCCTTTTCAAGGCTATCCAGCCTCTGAAATGGGGTCTTCGGCAATCTGGAAAATCAACTTTACAAAAATGACTTTGGTGGTATTCCTCCATCTGTGTCACTCATGCCATAGTATGGTGTAATACTAACCTAGTCTCCAGACAGGAGAGGAAACTCCCTGAGTACCCTGCCATCTTTTCTGTTCACTATACAGATAGGATTCCAGGGACATGACGGGATGGGAGGATAGTGACAACAGTGGTTATAGGTACAAAGTGCTCATTTGCTCTTCTAACACCTTCATGCTGCCGTGGTATGAGTGCTGGGGAACCCTTTCAGTGCCTTTCCTCCTGGGATTGTAGGCAGATCACTTCTTAGCCAGAGAGGCTGGGAATGGAATTCTATTAATATCTCCTTATTCACTGCAGTGCCCCAAATATCTTGAGAACCAGATTTCCCTTCCATGCAGAAAGACAGCCTACCTTAGTTCTTTCCGAAATCCTCTGACAGCTTTACAAGTAGGGTGGTGAGTGACCTTTCTTTCTTTGAAAAAGTGTATATAGATGCGCCTATTCATAGCAATCTGACAGAGCTGACACCTGGTTCTCCAAAACTGTAACTTCTCTCTAGCCATATTCCACTGACATTTATAGAATATGATTATTTTTGATAGTAAGGAACAAAAGGGGAAGGGTATTCAGAATTGTAAAGCACAAGCTTTTATCCAAAATTTCTCCACTGAAAAGTGACTCTTATTTTCAGGATGGATGAGCAGCATACCCAAATGCAGAATATCATTCTCTTCTCTTTTCCTTGGAAGAGATGGCTTTGCCTTTCCCTAGAGAGCTCAGGCATCCTCCACATACTCTCACTTCACCAGACTTTCTTCTCTTCCCAGAGCTACAGATGCTGGTGTCCAGACAAGCACACAAAGTTAATGGTTCTTGGAGAAGTGACAAAGTGCTTTTTGAGAAGCACCCTGGCCTGCTTTCCTAAGTGCTGGGGGAAGGCCATCAAATTTTGTACAAGATGAAATTCAAGTCAAATTTGACATGTTGAAAGTTAATGACTTTATTATGCTTCATGGTTTATAATTCAGTCATAAGCCGTGACAGGTTGGGCACATTTTTTTTCAGACAGTTAAGAATTAGGAGAACTAAGGGCTGTCAACTTTACCAGATGGTCATTAACTGGAAATGTGTTGTTTAAGCAGGATACACTTGGGAGAAAGGCTCTTGTACAGAGCTGCAGTGGCCATGAACTTCTTTGAACCTACCTTTCAGGCCCAGGCAAGAGCTGCAGAGAAGGAAGGTGTGCTGAAAGAAAGAGATTACCTTACCTATTTCCAGCTCTCTGGTCACTGATGAGCTGATAACACATACACTGTGTGGATTCAACTTACAACATCGGAAATAAATGAACTGATTCAACGACATATAAACACATGTCCACATTCAATAGTCTTAACATGCCTGAGACTAAATGGTGAGGAAAAACTAGGAACAGTACTTTTCTGGAGCAAAATTGCAAAAGTGGGGGTTAAGGAAGGATAGAAAATAATAGGGAGGAATTGGAGGGAGGAGGAAGAAGTCTTTAAAAATCAACTGAATTTATCTTAGCTATTTCCACCAACCATAAGTGGTTTCCTGTTCATTGCAACATGTTCAAGGACACTGGCCAGGACCTGAGATCACCTTAGAGTTGCTAGGAAACTCGACACTTGCATTTAGTGACACACCAGAGAAACCAGGTTAGGAGATAGGTAAGATAAATGAATTCATGGAAGGATTTCATCATATAACCACCTGTTTATGAGCAAAACCCAATCATAAAAGCATCTGTAAGCAGAAAACATAGAAACATTATTTTGTCCTTTTGATATACATTATGGTATTTAAATCCCATAGCAGCAGCAAAGATTGTAAAGAACTGATTGTAATTGTCATAATTAACCGTATGCACTTCTCCACTACATGGTATAGTTTTGCAACTGGCAGACCTGATCAGGTATAAAGGAAACAGAGCTTTTAGAGTCCCAGGAGATGGAGGAAATGACCCTTATCCGATTCCTCTCATTCTCAATTACTCTGGTTAGATGCACAAGAATTCCCCAGCCATTTCGAATATGGAAAACAGTCACAAAGAGGACACAACTGGCATCTAAATTCATATTAGCTTTGTTTTTCTTGCCATTTTGGATGTGATTTGGAAGGAGGGTGTTGTAAAAGAATGGAAATGATGAGCGGGTAAGATGCTTATAAGTACTAAAGCAGATGTTCATGAAGTAATTTCTTAGAAGACGTGGAATGGCTGTATGAAAGAAGGCAGAAGTGTCTTAAACTTACCTGGAAACTCTGAAGACCTCTTAAATGGTGGTTGAGTAAAAACAAAACTCTCAGTTACACACACACACACACACACACACACACACACACACACACACACCCCAACATGCTTCTTCTGTCGTATAGTATCTAGATTTAACATATGCATTATTTATCTTTTAACAACTTAAAGTAACTCCAAAACATACAAAGATATGACAATAATAAAAACATGTTTTAGATAGGAGAAGGGGAAGAATAGGCAGAGTAGTTGTGGAATTCTACTAACTCAACTATGATGTTAAATATAGAGTTATTATGTACAAGTGTGACTGACTGTGGAACAAAGAATTGGATAGCAAACATGGCTCATTACTCTGCCTCCTGCCTTCTCTAATTATCACCTACACATCAACTTTACCTTAGCTTACTGAATGGAAAATAATGCACATACAAGGTCAATGGATTTCCATAAGAAGGAAGAGGGAGCAGAAGACAGGGCCAAAGTATGTAAGTGGCAAACCAGAGAGAATTAAAACAGAAGATATTACAAAGTATGACTGTAGGAATTGAAATGACTAAAAATAAGAATTTATAGGGGGATGCATTCAATGGTTATGGTTTTGAAAAAACAGATTGATTTAAATTAGGTTATGGGTACCTGTGAATGTTCACAACATTTCTTCAGTTGTCTCCTCATGCAGAGTTATTTCAAACCATTAAAAACCTCTATAAAATCAATATTTTATACTAACACAATAGTTGGATATCATATTTGTAATATTTTGTGGTGAATGTTTTGACTTCCAGATACAGAAAGCACAGTTCATTGAAGAAATAGCCTGGAATATGAGTCCTTAATTAAATAACTTGAACAAGAATTCTATAAAACGTAGATGATAACTTCTAGACTTCCCTTCCTATTTTCATTCAGCCTGAGAAGGCTGTTTCAATAAATTCTTTTCAGGCCTGTGACATCATAAACATTGCTGGTTTGTTACTCAAACTATTACTTATTATTTAAGGAATTTTAAATTACCTAGTAATATGTTAGAAAATGTGCTAGTGCATAGGAAGCAAAAAGTAGACAGAAAGAAATTATTATTAAATGAGGCATGGCCAACATATAATGGTTATCTGAATATAAAACCATTTTGTGGCTGCCTATGTGTAATGATGAACTAAACATAAAACCATTTTGTGGTTGCTCAAGAATATTTTTTCAACCAAATCATCAAATGTTAACAAATTCTTCAGCAAATTTAGGTCAACTTTACACTTTCCTTTAAAAGTAGAGTAGTTTAAAATCTGTTGTATACTCTAAGTATCTGCAACTATGGCCACAAATTATGCCAAGAACTGAGTCTGGTTAAAAAAATGTACACATGCGCGCACACACACACACACACACACACACACACACACACATACACAGAGTTTTACTCTTTCATTTATAATTCTGTAAATTAGGTATAATTATTCTCATTTTGCAGATGAGAAGCCTGAATTTCAAAGAAATGTGATAACTTGCCCAATCATGAAAAATTAAAAACAAGGAGTTGAATTCAGGTATTGTGAATCGAATAGCAGCCCCCTCCAAAAGATAGGCCATTATCCTAAACCTTGGAACCTCTGATTATTACCTCAAGTGGCAAAAAAAGTGAATATTATCCTATATAGTAAAAAATGTGATTCAGTTAAGTATCTTTGAGAGGTGGAGCTTTTCCTGGACAAGCCAGGTGGGCCTTCAATGTAATCAACCATGTGTTCGTACAAGATTGACAGAGGAACAGGTACACAGAGTAGACAAGACATGTGAATATGGAGGCAGAGACTGGAGGGATGCAGCCATAAGCCAAGAAGTGCTGCAGCCACCAGAAGCTAGAAGAGACAAGAATCTCCCTGGGACCCCATAAAGGAAACACATCTTTGCCAGCACACTTGACTTCAGACCTCCAGCCTCCAGAACAGGAAGAGAATAAGTGTGTTGCTGTAACTCCCTGGCATCCGTGGGAAACTGACACACAAGATCTTCTGGAACCCTTTCTGCTACACTGGCCAAAGTTCCTGACATATGAATACCAGCATGCAGATCTCAGAACATCGTACCCCAGGGATTCTTCAGGGCAACCCAGGGATCACTCACACAGACTTACAGTTCTTCAGCTTTTAAGAATATGTGAATTACTATTCTTCAAGCTTGATTCAAAATATTTCAATTAACACTAAAGAAAACCTACATGAGCACAAACTCCAACTTTCACAGGAATGGCTCCTTTGTTTCCTTTGTCTATTCAGGTGAATGGGACTACTTCGGAAGGAATAAAAGATAAATGCTCCTTTGCTTGCTGCTCTCATTGAGTCAACTTTGACATCAAAGAAGCCAATTCCCCTTCTGATCCTTTTATAAGATTAGTATTAAATTTGTAGGAGCGAGGGTTGATTTGGCCTAAAAGATTTTAAGATTCTTTCTAGCTCTAAGAGTCTCTATAATTATCTTTCTGTTTCTCAATAAATATGTGTTGAAATGAATAAAGGAATAAATCAGCGAATGAAAATGTTGCTATGCATGGAGCCAAAATAATCAAGCCTCATTGTATCTCAGTAATGAGTCCTAAAGCCAAGAAGAATTAATGTCATACCAAAATATCACTCTCTAGGACAATAACTTGAACCGATTATAAATGATCAGATTAAAGGGAATTAATAACTAACTCTATGGTAATGGTGCAACCAGACTTGCAAGGCTAAACTCTCATAAGAGGCAAAAAAAAAACAGGGAGTATGATTCAGTGTAAGAATAAAAACTGAGAAGTGAAACTTGAGTGAAAATCTTGATTCCCAAGACAAGGACAAAGAGACTGTATCAAATAGTATTCTAAGTTCTTCTCAGCATGAAATTATTTAATCCTCACTCCAATTCTTAGAGGTAGGGGCCAGGCCACAGTTGAGAAAACAGGTTACAAAACTCATTAAAATCACATCAGAAGGAATGAAGTCACCAAGAGTGGTCAATACCGCACTAAGTGTCAAAACATTGGTGAGAAAGATACTCAGGAAGAACAATGGCTCTGACCATGAAATCTGCCAGGGTGCTCATTTATTCTTTTATTCTTAAGATATATTTGGACAAGGAATACGTGTTAGGTATTTTGCTAAGAACGAGAGACAGTACAGAAAACGAAACAATGAATTAGAAAAATACTCTGAAGCAAAAGGGAGAGGCAATTCACACAGGAGAGAAAAATAAAACAAGATTCTTAAAAAAATGATTTAGGGAAACATAACTAGAGGTGAATTTGAAAGAAAGCACTATGTTTTCTTACAGAATTCCTCATGTACAAGCCTTTCCTAACAGTATTTCAGGGGGCATGATCACAAGACATTCTAGGTCCTTGTAATCCAAGATGGCACCAGAAAGACAGGAGTTTGTTATGTCAATTCTCAAGGAGCTCCAGGAACCCATATTAAGGAAAGGGTTATTCACCAATAATAAAAACAAAAAACTAAGCAGAAAACAGCTGGAGAACAGTTTATAAAATAATTCATTTGGTTCTAAATACCAAAAAAGTCAGAGATAATTTCTAGCAAAGCAGAGACACTTTTCCGTGATTCTAAGTGACCAGATTCAGAATTCACTCTAGTCTGTTCTTCCCACCTCCATGCTAAATAAGTCAGTGGACTTCTGTTACATGATAGGAATCTGAGAGGAATGTTCAGATTTAATATCAGAGGAATAGGGTGTGATTAGCAGCTTTGATAAATGCCATCTGTGTGGCCTTACGCAAGTTACTTAAAGACTCCCAATTTTAATTTCATCTTCTTTATAGGTTGTTAAAAAAATTATGTAACAGTATACATGAATTGCTTAACAAAACATTTGGTACATAGTAAGTGCCATAGTTTATTTGAGTGTCCCCCTAAAGGTACATGAAGTAAGGGATTGCTCTCTAGAGTAGTGCTATTGGAATACAGGGGAACTTTTGAGAGTTAGGGTGGAGTGTGTTGTCCTTGGTTAACTGGGCATGTGTCCTTGAAGGGGATTGTGGGCCGCAGCTGCTCAGTCTCTTTCTGATTCCTAGCTCAAGATGTGAGTGGATGGCTCTGCCATGTACTCCTGCCATGATACACTACCTTTGCCAGAAGCCCAAAGCAATAGACCGCCCAATCTTGGACTGGAATTTCTAGAACCACGAGATAAAATAAACCTTTGCTCCTTATAGGTTAATTGCCTTAGTGTATTTTGTTATAGTAATATGAAGCTGCCAAACACAGTAGAAGTTCCATTACTGATAAGTGGTAGTAATCTTATCATTTGATTAGTAGACAAATCAATTATTGTGGCTAGAATAATTGTTAATTATTTTTTACTGTTTCACTAATATTCCGGTTCTTTTAGGACACATGGTAACATTGGACTTCTGTATGCTTCTGTAGTCATGCATCACCATATGACTTGTCTGAGCCAATAGAATGTAGGTAAAAGTTGCTGGACCTGGTGGCATAAGCCTGTAATCCCAGTGACTAGGGAGGCTAAGGCAGGAGGATCACAAGTTCCAGGCCAACCTCAACAACTTAGAGAGTCCCTAAGCAATTTAGCAAGATCCTATCTCAAACTAAAAAGTACAAAGGGCTGGGAATGAGCCTCAGTGGTTGAGTGGCTCTGGGTTCAATCACAAGTTCCAGGAAAAAAAAAAAAAAGGCAGGAGGAAGTGCCACAACATTATAAATCCAGTCACCAAGTCCTTATTTCTTTCCTCCTTCCAGGGCGACCAGCAAACATTACAGATTGTAAAGGCTCCCGCAGTCTAGTTCCTTGAAAAATGATGAGACAAAGAGGAAACCCTGCCCAACTTGTGATGAATGTGAAGAATGAAGATATAAAGATTGTACCAAGCTATGGAGGTAGAGGGTTTATTTGTTACTGCAGCCCAACCTAACCTTTCCTGATTAAACAATATCATTCCACATTTGTTCTGACCTTTAGCTTATAAATAATGTGAATGCCTTCAGTCCAAATATATATGAATCTAATCTCTTGGTTTGGTTCTTGTTACCCTCATGCCCTTTTCAATTGTTCATACATCAAGTCTGTCTCATAGACTAAAATTCCCACAAGACAAAAACTGTGACTTTGTAATTCTCTTCATATAACAGAACTTTAAGCAGTATTAAACAGGATTTGGCATTCCATAAATGCCTCTTTGACAATGAAAATAACAGTGATGATCATAAAACCATCTTCATGATAATCCATTAATGTCCATTCCTGTTTGCTTCTCTCTACTCAAATAGCTCTCTTAGAAGGGCAGACAGATATTTTGGAAATAGCTGTCACCAAAGGAAACATGTTAGTAGACATTTCCTCTGCTTCAAGCCCATTTTGAGAGAAAAAAAAAATTTGCAAAGCTGATGTTCCTGAGCTTTGCATTAACGCTCCAAAATTAGTAACAAAAACTCAAATGTGTTCATGTTCTATAAAGAAACCATAAAAACAATTAGTCTTTATGCAGATTTTCCTTATTGGAACACTGATATGTACAAACACTTAAAGACTACTTTCATGTCTCAGAAAGCAGCCAGAACTAGCCCAGGATCTCTATGCATGCAGATATTGTGGTCTGTATTTTTTTTTTGGTTAAACCCTTCAACATCCTAAGACATGAAAGACCTATTGATTCATCAGGCTAATTAGTGGCCAGAGTAACAAGCCTGGTCAGCATACTTTAGACGAGAGGCAGATGGCAAGGGATAGGTGAACAGAGAGGACAGCGGACTTGTGAGTGAAGGAGGCCATGTGCTCACCAGTTCCACTTGTGTCCTTTGCTCACACAAAGGATGGCCAATGGAGCCAGCCCTGGCAGAGCTGTGCTCCTCTCAGGATCCACACCCCCTGCCTGTCAGTACCTTCTCACTCAGATGGCACACAAGAAAGGCTCAGGTGAGTGGCAGGGCCAGGTGCAAAACAGAGAAGGTAAAAAGAAGACTAAAGAAGGTGGGCAGATCAGGGTGTAAGGACACAGGCCCAGTTGCCTTTAAAATAAAGAGCAGAATCCTTACCATGACTGTCTATGGTTGGCACCACCTGACGCTTCCCCACTCTCCAGCCTCATTACTTGCCTCTTGGTTCATCCTTCACCTCTCTCACCACATCCACTTTAAGATCCTTAATGGCCTTAGACACTCCTCTCTATCCATCCAGGTAGCTCCCACCCATTATTCTAAGTGATCCACTGTCATTTTCTCAGCATGGCCTTCCCTGACATTCCACAGTCACCCAGGACAGAGCAAGTCTTCTGGTCATAAACCTTCATGCCCTGAAACTTTCCTTCATGGTACTGGTGAAGTTAAGTTTTTCACTTTGCACTAGTATGTGCATTTGTTTAGTGTCTATACCTAGCACAAACTAGTAAGTTACATGAAAAAAGAAGTGGCACCTACTCCCCAGGCACCCACTGCTCTCTCTGAAGCAAGCACTGTGTTCAGCAGGTAACTATTAAGTGAATGAAGCTAGTGAAGTGTTCAGAGCACAGCATGCCCGGAAGCTTCATGTTTTTGGACAGAGCCACCTCCTATCCCTTCCAGCATCTGCTTCTCTTGAGGCCTTTCCCTGGAGGGAAATACTCACCTGTCCCTGGACAACTCTTGATTGGGAAGAATCCCAGCTGAACAACACATTAGATAGAGCATCCACTTAAAAGGCACTGAACCAGAACTGGCACGTGGCTGGAGAGAGAAACTGATCTTTAACCCTCCAAGAAAGCCAAAAATTTCTTTCATGCTTCTCTAGCCAGAGCTTCTGGAATTTGATGAGCCTAACATTTGATGGATTATAAAATCCTCCTGGAGGCATTTAAGCAAGTTTAGGATCCCCAAATCCCCAAGACACGCACATGCACACAATTACTTTCAGGTGTTTTTTCATGATCAATCAGGCCTGAGAATCTCTGGGTTAGGGAATATTTTCAAGAAACAGTTCTTTCATTCCAAGTGTCAGGTTAAGGTTCTGAGAACTGTGTAACTCTCTCCAGAAAGAGAATAGCAAGCATGTATCTAATTTCAATTTCTAGAGGTAACAAGGTCTGGGGTTTCCAGGTCCTTAACCACAAGGAGCACTGGCACAGGACAATGCCACAGAAGTGAGGAATAAACTTCTGTATAACTTGTTACCCTCACCCCACAGAGCTAGGTCTTTCGGGACTGAGCTGTGACCACATTGGAGTCTCTGGGCAGGATAGCATAAAACAGAACTGGAGATGAAACTCAGTATTAGAGCACATGTTTAGCATGTGCAAGGCCCTGGATTTGATCCCCAACATGTGTAGTGAAAAAGAGGGTGGAAGGAAGGAGAGGGGGAGGAAGAAGGGAGGAAGGGATGAGAAAAGGCACAAACAAAACAGGGCTTCCGCTTCCTGTTGGAATAGGGCTTACAATAACAGAGCAACCCCAGAACCACAGCTAAACCATGGCAATTGCTTACTGAGCAAGAAAGCAACCCTTCACCCCTGATAATGATTATCCACCATTCTAATACTGGCAATTATAGTTCTTCTATCCTTCCTGGAGAAAGAATAAAAGATTATAAATCAAAACTGGAATCTTGGGGAAAAAAAGCTCTTTAGCTACGGACATTTATTTCTGGAGGAAGAAAGGAACAGCAACACGGGAGACAAAAACCCTCACATGTGAGCAGAGATAAAATTGTGAATGAAGCAAAGATTTAGTGCTGAATGAGTTTGACCTTTGTGTTGAAGATCATGGTCTTTGGAATAAGACTGACCCTGCATTCAAGTTCATTTTCTGCCAATTCCTAAATGTATGTTTTTGGCTAAGTTACTTAATCTCTGTGTGTCTCAATTTCCTCATCTGTAAAATGGAAATAATAATAATACCAAACCCCATAAAGTTATTTTGAGAATTAATAAAATAAATCATGCAACAGTATTTGTCAAAGGCCCTGCAGAGAGCGAGTACTCAGTAAATGGCAGCTATAATTAACATAATGATTTAACATGCATGATTTCAACTCTGAATTATAGAAACATTTTTCAGGAATAACTGTGTACCCATATTTTCTAGACAGTAAGGAAGCACATAGGAATTCATGTTGTAAGAGTGAAGAAATACTTCTAAGTGAGGTTGTTGGTCTATAAAGTTAATTTTTATCATAGATTGAAAACCATAGCATTATTTAAGCTAGGCTTTCTGAGGAACTGTGAAAATAGAGAGGTACTTCAAAGACTTTATTAGAAAAAAATTGCTAGAGAAAGATGAGCATTAACAACTTGATGATAAAACCTATTTTATACTCTCTAGATAGCAGAGTTGAAGGGGGAATAAAGAAAGGGATCTCACGAGTCCTATTTTATTTTCCTTGAGAATCACTCTGTATCTGATATCTAATATCAAAATTCTAATTATATTATTAATATGTAATCTACATCTAAGATCACTCTAATATTGCTCCATGAAAACTGTTTAATCTTCCCTGGACTTTATTATTTATTTATTTATTGTAGATTTTCTTCCTTAGGTCCAAAGGAATCAACTTGAAAACTTGCTACCTAGCCCAATACAAGTGCAAAATTTTTGCATCCTATTTATATCTGCTTTCTGGATTATTATCATATTCTGACATAATATGCAAAGTCGTCTTCATGAAACATGGAGGCTCAAAAAACTGGTATATTTCAATAGAAGACTAAATGAAGAACACAGAGTAGGAAACATCCAACCCAAAGGATGACTCCTCTTTGCGGTTCTGGAGATGGCCCGGACAGGAGCAAAGGTCCAATAACCACTAGCAAGTGTTTCTCTAGGGCATGTGCTTTTTCTGATAGGATCAGAGAAAGCTGTCATAGGAGAGTACTCCTCACTCCAGTCAAGTAGGAAACAGTCTCAAGGAGCGGGAGGGAACCCCCACAAAAATAAAGACAAAGGTGTAAGACTGGGGTATAGCATTTTCAGGTTGACAACCACCAGGAGCACTCAAAAGGATCAAAGTGGCCATTATTCACACTTGGACCCACATTGAATCCCCAAATCAATAAACATATTAAAGTCAAAGAGGACATTGACAGGGGGGAGAGAGAGGTTTGTTTTCATCTTAGTAGGAATGTGGCTGCTATTTCAAAGGTAATTTGCTTCTGAATTGAAAGAAAGCAAGGCTTTAGAATTAAGGCTAGAAATGTCCTAATTCTGAATGACTTGGAATCCAGCATCTTAAACAGGGGTGTTCAAGATCTCCCTTTGCCTTCCTGCGGGAGCCTCCTTCCTGTGCCTAATCTCCACCCGACCCTCAGGCAAGCTTCTTGGTTAGGGATGGGGTGGACAGCAGGGGGCGATGCAGGTTAAGAAGTGAACTTGAACACTCTTCACACAAGCCAGACTTCTGAGAAGGGACCCACTGACCTTGCGGCCCCTCTATGGCTCAGTACAAAGGAAGAAGACATGGATCTTCTCTGGATGCCACTAAGGAAACGCCCAGCGCTGACACACTGTGGAACTTCAGCCCCGGCCTTGCCAGTCCTAGTCCATTTTCTCCCAACCTTCTGTAAATGTCAAAACCCTTTCCACTAATGTAAACCATCTCACTCACACCTTCACATGGATTATACATAAAAGACCGCAACTGGCAACGAAAGGAAACAACACAAAAATACGTGTATGAAATAAAGTAATACCAGAGCCCACTAAACTATCGTGGAATATATGCATTAGGCACTTTTCTTATTTCCCCCCAGTTTACTCTCCTTCTGAGAGTTCCAAATTATAGCACACAGGTATAAAAAAAGAAATTATTTAAAAAGCTAGGGTTTCTCCAGTTGTGGTCCCAAGACAGCCTACAGCAGAAGTACTGAATGTACTTATTAAAATGAATGTTCTCAGTCCCGTCTCACACTGTAAGTATGGAGCTGAGGAAATTCCCTTTTAGCCGGCCCCTTACTTAGGCAATCAAATTGCCTTTCATATCTTATACTTCAGTGAATTGCCTACAAAAAGTAGTAGAAAGGTTTTTTTTTTTTTTTTTTTTTTTTTTTTTTTATTTAAATGGGGGGTGTACCAGAGATTGAACTCAGGGGCACTTGACCACTGAGCCACATCCCCAGTCCTATTTTGTATTTTTATTTAGAGACAGGGTCTCACTGAGTTGCTCAGTGCCTTCCATTTGCTGAGGCTGGCTTTGAACTCTAGATCCTCTTGCCTCAGCCTCCCAAGTTGCTGGGATTACAAGTGTGTGACACCGTACCCCATGCCCCGCAAGGTGAAAGCCTTTTTGAATAACAATATTTATATTTAGGTCAGCAGTAGAAGCTTGGATTTATAAGGAGAAACTCATTTTTCTCTCTTTCCTCCCCTCATCATGTCAGGTGATAGAATAAACAACACTCCATTTGCTTTTATTTCCTAAGAATCCCTGGGTGGGAAAGTTTGAACATCTTAACTCTTTCAAGTATGTACAATTTTAAATACCAGAGGGTTTTGGGTGAAGTGTCACATTTGAAAGAGATCTTAAAACTTGATTTGACACATTCTGTGTGTTAGTGCAAGACTACAAGTTGACAGACTATAGGGATATTTCCTTGACTGTTTGAAGGACAATCTGGATGCAAAAAACAAAAACATAAACAAAAACAAAAGAACCAAAAAAACCCCTATAATTAGAGGTATAATGGCTAACAAAAACTTTGAGTATAAAATCTAAGAGCATGCATATGATGTTTGCTTTCTAAGAAGGTGTCCTTCCCTCGAGATAAGATCAGGAAGAGGAACAGCATTTTCCACCTGACACAGCCTTAGCCGCCGTAGCACAGGGCGCTTTATCAAACTTGCATTTATTTATATTCCATTATTAGCCAGCAATATGGCAGCGGTGACTTGGCAAAGGAACATCCTAGATAAGACCAAAGGGTCATTATCAGGTTTTGACCTTTAGGTGGCTGAATATCCTAACAGAAGCTGCAGCCGAGGGAAAACTCATGCATACTATAAAACAGCAACAACAAAAGAAGACAGTGGATAGAAGATAGAGCCATTTCTTTTCATTTATCCACCCCACCTCTGGCATTAAAAATGATAGTTAAAAGAAAAAAGAGCTAGATGACAAGTGGGCAGATCAAAGTGTAAAAAGGGCACAGATGCCCTGCAACCTGGGAAGTCCTAACAGGCTCTGCCAAGTCTCATCCCCCACATGGGAGTCTGCATTGCCCCAAACCTACTGCTTCCAATTCCTTCTCCCCAAGGTGTAGCCAGCCCACTGCTGCCACCACCAGCCACCACCAACTGCAGAAGCAGCTGGTCGAATACATTTCGGCAGAGAATCTCAGTGAAGTGCGTAAATCCATATGGGGTGGCTGCAAGCAGAGCTATCATGAGCCTGGCTGAGCTATTTTTGGAACCATCTTAACTGATTGTCCACCGCCTGCCGCTGTTCTCCACTCTGCTTTCCTTTCCCAACCCTTTCTCTCTCCCCACCTGAGCTGCCCAAGATTGACTGATCAATAATATGATAAAGAGCAGACAGCAGAAGGGAACTGGTAAACAACTGCCATAAGTAGATAGATTCAGGAGGGATACACAATACAGAGTATGTGATTAAGGCTGGGGCTTATTTAGACAGAGAGCCGCATAAGAATTCAGGCTTCACAGATGGACTGGGGGTGGGATGGGAGGAGGGAGGGCAGTTTGCAACACTTGCAAAAAAATTCTCAAGGAGCCTTCTCTCCCTCTCCCCCACCCACCCCGCCCCACATGCTGTATACAGGTTCTTGACACAGCCATGCGGGATCAAGAATTTGTTATACAACTTGCTTTCTAGCCTTTCAAAGCTTGTTGCTTTCCATGCTGTTTAGTATGTGGTGGCCAGCGCAGCAGGGTAGACAGTTCCAGTTACAAGCAAGAAGGAAGAGAACATTCAGTGACAGTTTCAGAGGAGCTAAACCCACTGGCCCTTCTTGCGCCTGAGGACTGAGAAACAGAGCTTTTACTTTTCTCGAAGGCAAGTTTAGAAAGGAGATTCTTCACTGTGACCCGGTCACCAGGGTTCAAATGCCACTGCAAGGGCCACACAGGACTGCCCTTCAATGATAAGCTGACACCCAGATTCCCAGGAGTGGCACTAACTGCCCTGATGAATTTTTTCTAAGATAATGGAGACTTTGGCTTTAGCTTGTTACAGTCTGCTTGTCTCCCTTGGCTGTTTGCTCACTTTCTTCCTATCTTCCCCACCTTTTGATATTGGCAGTCAAGCCAAACAACGTGCTCCAGGAGTGGGTCTGAAGGCAGCGCCCAAGTCCCAGGTGAGCCAGTGAGCCCCACCCCCTTCCTCTTTGTACCTGCCTGGTCTTTACCAAGGAATCTACCTCTGGGCTGCCAGGGGAAACGGTGGATCCCGCCACTCATCTACTTAAAACATTCCCATAGCTTCCTGCTGCTCCTAGAATAAGATGCAGCCTCCTGCCTTTGCTGGCAAGACCCTCCCTGGTCCTGGCCTCTCTCCTAACACAACCCATCCAGTGGTCCCCTTTTAGTCACAGGCTCTTCCTCTCTGTCCTGTGAATGCAGCTACTATGTTCCCGTCTTAGCACCAACCTGATCCTCTTCCTGAAGTGCTTTTCCTCAGATCTGCAGGAGGCAATCTCCTGTTTCTGCTTCAGACCTCAGCTCAGTGGCGCCTCCTAGGGGATAGCCTTTCTGGTCACTCTCCTGTTCTTGGAGTGCTGCTGTTACTTAGCCTGGCCTTGATAACATGTTGCCCCAGGAAAATCATGCTGTTTGTTTATTAACTTGCAAATTGCCTTATTTTTCCTCTAAAATATAAGCTGTTTTGTTTGTGGCCACAACAAGAATATTGTTGTCTACACTTATGACTCCTTACCTTGAAGGAGAAGAATAATAAATACCCTTTTTGTCAGGGTTGTTGAAAGGACTCCATAACCAAATGAACATAAGTTTTAACCACAGTGCCTGGAACACAGTGGGTCTTTAAATATTTGGATTCTTTGTTCCAGATTCAAAGGGTACTTTCTGTAGTTCTAACCATCCAAAATAACTTTCTTCTATCCTGATTATTCAAAATCTTTGAATCATTTTCAAATGCTGTTCCCAAATAAATATCTAAGTTTTCCTAGCCTCAAATTCCCCTCCTTGATCAAGCTGCTTTCACACTTTTCTTATTAAACTGTTCTTAAGAAAAGCAGGAATCATTTGAATTTTTTAGATTACGTATGGGAATGAGGCCATATGTTCATTCTTCAATTCAAAGGCTGACCATCTTGCCTTGCCTCAAGGGTAGATGACACAGGATGATTGCTCTTGTGAAAACAGGAGCTCATGGAAATGAGTGTTCTGTAAACCCCACAGGCTGGGAATCCGGAAGCTTCTGGACATTCACAGGTTAGCAAGACCAGAGCTGCAAGGGTTCCTGAAGGAACGAGGTCCCTCACAAGACATGAAGGTGTAGGCAAACATGAAAATTAAGACAATCAGCAGCACTGAACAATTTACAAGGTACTAACTGCAGAAATTGTTAAAGAGTCCTGAATACAAATCATTTTATTTATCAAGCAATAGAAATTGGAGAACTTGGGGGAGAGAAGCAAAGTCACAGCTAAGAATGCCAGCTACAGTGGCTCTCCTACAGCAGGGGAGACAGGGGAAAATTACCCCTTACAAGTTCACTTCAACCTCTTGTTGCAAATCCTCAGGGGCAATATTTTTATCTTTTCCCTAGGGAGTTATTTTGTGTGTAAAAACTCAACTGCAAGATCCACATGGACCTGGGGGTGACTCTACCACTCTTGTGTCTTACAGGGTACCTGATACAGCTTCAACAGAACCATCACTTCCCAGCTACAGGGGAACTCCCTTCAAAGTCCTACATATTATACGGTCAAAGGGATGCTGATAATACTCAATTTTCTGTGCTCCTGATTTGACATCATATTGTTTAAGCCATAACTGAGAGCCATTTGATTTTAAGACTTGGGAGAAAATGTCTAAGGGTGTGCCTTTTGCATACAGTCATGCCTCTTTTTGATCTGAGTGCTCTTATGCATTCATTAATCTTCCTGTCCTCTTTTACCCAGTGAGCACCCACTGCTATACATCAAGACACAGGATTTATCCAAAGCAAACAGCAACTAGGGAACAAAGATTCAGCTACAGCTTTATTCTTTCTTAGACCAGTTGCAAAATCTCATGCCATGTGTTATCTTATAATCAGCTGTTAGTTTAATTATGAAATACCTGAACGCTGTGTAATTACAGCTGTTTTTCATGAATGGCTGCTTCCTTGTAAAGTAGAGCATTTGGCTAAGTGGTAACACCTGGAATCTGGAATGATCATCTCTTCTTGGCAAAACTAAACAGAGTAGTTGATTGTGTCAACACCTTATGTGGACTCCTAGAAGCAGCCACCTATAACTGTTTAACAGGTATCTTTGTATACAATCAGAAAACTCTGTAGCCTTTTTGATCCAGGAGACAAAGCCAAACCTTTGAGTTAGAAACAATTTTGTAAAATATATATTCTGAAAGAATTTCTCATTTCCAGGCTAAGAGAAGTAGAGAGCCATCTTGCAGAAAAGCATTTTCATATGTGATTCTGAATAAAGACAAAGAATAAGAACAATTTTATCTACACCAGTGATGCTGTCCCTATTTATAAGGAAAATGTAAAGTATAATAGAGATTACATTGGTTTTTGCTGATTATTACTAAAGTGAAAGAGAATGCCAATTGGGAAAATGCTGGCATTCCATGCCACAGGACTTTCCAGGAAAGCAGTGAGTGAAGCAACGAGTGTGACTATTTACTCCTAAAAACTGATAAAATTACAAATAAGTAAAAGCACTATTGTCTTATCCTTCAGCAGTGAGAACTGAGGTTTGCTTCATCAATTTTCTGACTCTTGTATATTATAGTTTGACATTAGAAGTCCAAGTTTTATCACAGGTTTAAGAGATGAGAGTAGTCTCATGGCCTCCATCTTGCAAATAGTTCAGTGGAAAAATAGCATTTCTACATCCTGTTTTATAAGAATGTCACAAGTGTTAAGTTAGCAGCTTACTCAATTTCATGTCAGGCCAAGAAACATTTTTCACCGTTTTTTATTGCATTAACATTTCCACACCAGGAAATGCTCTTCCGTGTGTGATTCCTGCTTATAAGAATATGTGAAATATCTTAAATATTTGTTGAGCATTTGATGTTATTCAATAAAACTTCCACAGATGTCTAAAGTAGCATTATTTCACCGGTGTCAGATGAATGGGGTTGAATGTGGCATATAAAACGGAACCTCTGATGGATATGGCACTAGAAATGATTAAGATCTATATTTCAAAAATGTTCCCTTTATATTTGCTGCTGCTGACTCCTAGAGAAGAGATTCAGGATGTTTAAGTGAAAGATTTCTACCTTCTTAGAAAGTGGAAAAGAATTAAATGTCATCACCAAATACTAGTTTATTATTAAATAATTTTCTTGAACGTTCCCAGGCCTATAGTATTAAACTAATTACACACAGGAAACACTAGGAAAAAGGGGTATGCTAATTCTGACTAAAAATTTTAAACACTAAAAATAAAAAAATAAAGAAAAAAATATCCCCACGATATCTTGTGCTAAGACAAAGTAGAATAAAGTACTCCATGCTACATAATATAATCTCTTACTACTCATCCCCCTAGCCAATTGAACTGTAGGAAATCCTATATTATGCTATCAAAAAGCTGCATTTAGATTTCTACCCTCAATAAAGGTTTATTAATTCAGAACCAAACACAAATTCAGAATTTAACAGAATCTAGGCTGATAAGTTCCTTTATAGTGTCCATAAAAAATGGGAAGGAAAAGCAAATTAAGATACCTAGCCAGTCAGCTAAGCCTATTTACCTTGCTCATAAACGTAAAATATGTTAAGCATGATACTCGTAACTTAGAAGAAATATTTTATTCTAATCAACTGAAATGGTAATAAGCCAGGCCCATATATTCCCTACGATCATTAATTAGGACACAAGTAAATAGTAAATGTGTGTGTATGCATACATACACATACACACACGCACCTTGGTTGCTGTATGTATTTGAAAGCAATTTAATTATTTTTAAAAAATCCATGATATACTCTTTAATTAATTCAGGTTGACTTCTCCGTCTATCTGAAATTGTAATAGTTTACTTGCTCATGGTATTATAGTCTCTTCCAACTATTCTTCACAGAGCACAGAATTCTTTAGTATTCATCTGAAGCACTGTTATTAAATACCATTGCCTAGAAAACTAACTTTTCTTTCCAGGCAAGACATTCTAATTAACTTTCCTGAGTTGGACTTAATTCTGTTACAAGAATTTCCTCTAGTTCTGCTTAATTGAGGTAAAGGACTTGATTTTTTTTGAGTCAAATTAACTCAAGGCATTTTATTTGGATACAGTCAATTCTCCTTGGATTAGTGTTTTTACAAGCCCAAACAGAGGATTAAAAAGAAATTATCCCCAAAGCTTCAGAAAATTATCATAGAATATAGGATCAGATGCAGTAACAGTTTATTTTCTGTTAAACAAACTGAGTTGATTCTTTTGTGGTAGAACAAGGTTTTTCCCCTAGTCCACAGTATCCCATTAACTGATGAGTTTGGGGCTTCTAGGAATTCATAGTGAAACCAAAGTCTGAGCTACTTTAGCCAATTTTGCAACTGAAGATCATTGTGACTTGAAGACTATTATGAATCCTCACTATTGCTCAAATGATTAGACATGCAGATCTGACACATGACTTTCTTAACCCCACATTATTTATCTCTGATAATCTGGTCTCATCATTTCTTTCAATATACTTATACAGTGACTTAACAATCCCTTAACCAAGCTCCGGCATGCTTCCAGCTTAATAATAGTGGATTTGAATTCATGAAAATTATATTTTGACATCAAACACTGCAGATACCTGTGAATTCACCTCCATAAGTGAATAACCAAGAAGAAAATGAAGGACAATTGGGAATCACTTCAATTTTGACTATATATCCATCTAATGGGGACAGTTCAAGATAGAGATAAACAGGCCCACTCCATCTCCAACCACACTAGTGTTTTCCTGCCCCTCAAACACACCAGGTATGTTCCTTCCATAAGCCCTTAACTTTTGTGAATGACTGCACAGAATATTTGTCCCCTAAGACAGAAAGCTTGTCTTCCTAATACAGGATCCTCCTCTTCATGCAGGCATCAAATGTCCAAACTCTAAATACCATTTTCTCAGAAAGGATTCCCAGACAGTCCCTCCTAAAGGTGTACTTATTTCCATCTCAAGGTAGTTACTCTTCCCCCTTTAATTTTATTAGTTGCATCTGGCATTCTCTGAACTCAACTTACGTGTTTATATATTCACAAATATCCCAAATAGAAGGCAAATCTCACATAAATTGAAACAGGGTGGGTCTCGTTTGGCACTGTATTACCAACCCTTAGAATACAAATCACTGTGAGAAAATAGTTCTCCAAACTTTCATATTCCCTACACTGTGGAACACTGGATAATTTAATCTACTTCTCGAACATATTTTCCACAAATGCATCTCTCTTACTGTCCTACTGTAGGAATCAGCAAACTATGGACCTAGGCTATATCTGGCTATCACCTATTTTGGTTGATAAAGTTTTATTGGAACTCAGCCTTGTGCATTAGCTCACTTATTGTCTAGGTTACTCTTGTGCTACAATACCAAAGTAAGTAGTTGTGACAAGATCACGTGTCTCTGAAGCCCACAATATTTATTATCTGGCCATTTATAGAAAAAGAGAGTCAATCCTTGTATGGGCTCCTTAGAGTGAACCATCGGGTCTCCAATCTAAATAGAAATATTCAGAGATGAAGTTAATTCAATATCATTGACTCATGTGTGAGATAAAATTTAAGTGAGAGCTTGGTTATGTCTAATTGAAGTAACGTTTTCTCCAAAAAAATGTCAGTTTGAAAGTCAACCTGCCTCCCAAACATATAACCTGTCATCTGTACAATTGTTCATTGGTAGCACTTGGATCAATAATAATCGAACTATAAACTAAGTGGTGATTTAGAAGATAAAGCTGAACCAACATGATACTGCATAAAAACAGAATGACATCCTTTTTTAATGAACACTTGCTGCCTGCAGGCAATTATGACATGAACTGACACTCAGGATACAGAGGGTCCAAATACAGCAGTTCTCTAGTACAAATCAGTTCGAAGGGGAGTATATTACCACACCATAGGAGGGTAAACGTATGCTTTCAAAGACTGTGGCAATAAAATCAGACACAACCAAGTATGGCGTTCTATAAGATGAAGTGTACTGTAAGTACAGGGAAGGGACATGCTCTCTCCCATGAATACAAATACTAGGTGAGCTCCTGTTCTCTGTGGCGGGGGAGGCGGGGATTGTCATTTTCCTCTGACATTGTTTTGAATAAGAACAGGCCATGAGGGTTGAGAGAGTCACATAGTTTAGCATATCAGCTCCCAATGCAGTGCTCCAAATTAGAAGGAAACCAGGGACAAGAAAGCCAGCACAGCTGCTCAGTAGAAACCTGCATCAATTATTCTAACCAGCAAACACTGAAAAACGGTCTAGTCCCCCAGCCCTGAGGCATGGAGGCATCATGACCGCAGCAACTCTTTCCCTTTCACTAATTATCTGGAAAACATTTTGCTCTTGCTCTCTTCCAAACAGTTTGTGGAATTTGTTGCAAGGGACAGTGCTTTTCCTTTAAAACATCTTAATGGAATTGAATCATTTTCCCATTATCCGTTCACTTTGAAGTGAAATTCACTTTATTAAATTTTCAATGAGGTAAAGGCAAGAATAGACTAACAAACCAGAAACCCAGTCTTTGGGCAGCATTGTTCTAAAGATAGTGAATCGGCAATTATTCCTGGAATATTCCTCTTTCCCCTCTCTCTCACCCCAAAGGATTTCTGCAGCAATGGTGCATTAGTGTGATAATGTCCTAATTCTGTTTTCTAGTGGACAGCGATCCTCTAGAGAAAGGAAATGGTAATATAGGCCCTTGAAGGCTGAGGTTTGTAAAAATGGACAAGGAGTTTGACTTTCCATTCATACTGGGCTCTTGCGAAGGAAAAGAGAAGATAACAATGACATGGACACAGTGGCTATTGAAGATCACAATCACTTGGGAGAACTGATTTTTGCTAGGAAAATTACACTAGTCATAGACTTCAATCTCTTCAACACTGGCATTCAGAAATACAGCATGTTTCCATCGGCCAAAAATGTGATGGGCTGTTCTACATCATTGTGTGAAACTTTATGGGATAAATATGGATTCATAGGACTCAAAATTTATCTTTGGCCATGAGGGAAGACACCCAGGAGCAATTAGAAAATTATGCAATACTGTATTAAAAGTATATAAAACTTTAGAACAAGCCAAGCTGCATATGATAGGCATAATAGATTTCAGTGATTATATGGTAGACAAATATCTCACCAAAATCCGCCCCCCCCCAAAAAAAAAAAGAAAGAAAGAAAAAAAAAAAAACCAGAAAAACAAACAAAAATCTCTGTTCTTTGGTATATAAAATTTAGATAACAATAGTACCATTTTCTAGGGCCAGCTTCATTGATACTGAACCAGGACAAGTGCACAGAACTCTGTGGGTTTGGAGTTCAGTACCTTGCAGTTGCCTTCTGGAAATGTTTAAGGATTTTACCTGAATTTGTGTTTTACAAGTGAAAGTTCAATGGGACACTGGAGACATTGAGGTCTCACATCCTGGCATGGGCCTTGGCCACCATTCTTTCCTCCTCCACTCCTGAAGTCATGTGATGGGGTCCTGGGTGCCTGTGAGGGCCTACACTTGCTCCCTGAGTATCCTCAGATTTGTCAGGTTGAGAAAGACTGAGAAAGAAAGGAAGAAGCTTCTTTCCTGCTTTTTGCATAAAGGGCTTGCATTTTCATCTTATACTGGGGCCCACAAACTATGTAGATAGTCCTGCCAACTGAATATAGCCTGTGTGAGGTTAAAGGATGCGATCCACATAGAAACTGAAAATATTACCCGGCATAAAGCCAGTGCTCATTCAAAAGCAGATCATATTATATGATTTATATTGCTTTTGTTTCTTCTGCCTATAGTACATCATGGCAAACACATACAGGCGTGTCATTCATCCCACTTTACTTTCTCAGAGATGGTTTAACCCTTCTAAGAGTGAAATGAATGATTGGTCCCCATGATTTTGATTGAGGAGAATCCTCATTCTTGATAACGGAATGGTACTTGGAGTGAGACAAAAAGCCCTGAATTTATTTCACACAAGATTCTAAACCAGCTACCTTCTGTTAAAACCCTAGAAATTATCTCAGGTACACTCAACCTCTTCAAACGCTCATTCTTGTCCTGTCTCCTATGAAGCATTTTACAAAAGAAGTCACTCCCTTTAACAAATCAGAAAGGTCAGACAAGTACCCAAGAGGCCTGGGGAAACTGATGTTTCTATTGTTATAAGTTCAAATGATCAATGAGCAGTTTAAGCGGTGAGGTCCAGGGCTGCAAGAGCACCCCAGGTTTCAGTGCCTGCTTAAATGCTGGGAGGGAAATCACAGGGTTGGCAGCTATGTTTCCATTCAGACATTTTTCCTCTTCATCAAATGACAGCATAGCTCTTACCACTAAGAATGAGGACTCAGGGAAACTGCCCCATGACTAAGAACTAATTAGTAGTGTGCAGGTTTAACTGGACCTGAAGGTTCAGTTCTTTCCACTGAGATATTTTCACCCATGTTGCCATCACTGTGTTTTATTTTTCTGCTCTGAGTCATCTCAACTCTCTTTAAGGATCAGTGTGAAGCTTACAGAGGTCTTTTTGATCAAAAATAATACAGGACTGGATATAGGTTTCTATTCAGGTTGGGTAAAAAAAATGAAACCTTAAAACTTGACGTGTACAGAACAAAACTGTACAAAAGTGATCTGTGCCTTAAATGTCTCTTTGAATAACCACCATTTGGGTGAAAGATAGATTAGACTGGTTTGAAAGCACATTTCCTCCTATTTAAATTTAGCCTTCTAACATAGTGGTATTTAGTAAGGAGTTCTAAAGCATATTTCTTTTCAGGAGGTAGACAAATGTCCTTAACATGGTAAGTAATGGTATTTTCATCTGATCTACTGAGATTTCCCACTTTGTGGATATGGAATAATTTCCCTTTTATTAAGCAATCTATATTTATCCTCATAGACTTCTCCCATGACCCAAAGTTTCAAGTCATTAAACATCTAATTATTAATTAATTCAGTAAATGTGCATTAATGCCTACTATGTCTGGCCCTGTGTTGGACAGTGATGCTATAATGATGTTTGTGCAGTTTACCAAACTATAAAGGGTCCAGAGATTGGTTCTGAGGATGCATGGGTCAGCAAATAAAGCAAGAGAGCCCTGAAAGATATGCAAAGTCCTAGGAGACCTTAGAGTGGACAAAGCTAGACCTACGTGGATAGAAGTGAAGGCTTCAAAGAGGTGGTGACTGCAGAGCTGCCACAGAAAAATGTCAGCAGGTGACTATGCAGGCACAGAGAGGAATGGTATATAGTGCATAAAGTAAACCGACGCTAACATACCGAAGTGTAGAGCCAAGGAGGTCTGACTGGGTAAGTCACGGGTTCAGAAGGACTACTAAAAGAGTCCTTAAAGTAGGATTTATTAGTGGCTCAAGGTGGCCACTTTCATGGGGACTATGGTCACAGTCTAGAGGTGGTGGGTGGCATTCATTAAGCTTAACTTTTCTGTCATATTAGAGGAGATATCAGGTGCAGTGGTGAGGAGCTGGGACTTTGGAACAAGATGGGCTGAATCAGCCTAGGCTTCTGAATGACTCATTTCTAAAAGAGGATAATATCTTATAAGACCATGAAAGACACTGAAAAAAGTAATGCAGGCAGACTCCTTATCCTAGAGCATGGTATGCAGGTAAGTAACACACAAAGCTTGCTATTATTTTTTGACTGTACTTACTAGTCATCTGTTAAGTCCGTGTACTTTATATAACAATAGCAAATATTGTCAAAATTTTTTCACATATGCCTTTATGTATGGACTTAGTAGCATCCATTTTTGCTATGACAAAGAAAGAAAAAGTTCCAGTAAAAATTTGGAGAGGAAAAAGAATGAGGAAGTATCTTTGTGTTCAATTCCATGCCTCTGAAAGGTTAACCATGATTTTCCTACCCCTTTGAATTTTTTACCAGGTACGGAAGAGCGTGAGTGTTATGGTTTGGATGTGAGGTGTCCCCCAAAAGCTCATGTGTAAGTCAATACAAGAAGGTTTGGAGGAGAAACGATTGGGTTATAGCCTTGACCTACATAGTGGGTTAATCTCTGATGGGATTAACTGGGGGGTAACTGGAGGTAGGTGGGTGTGGCTAGAGGAAGTGGTTCATGGGGGGCGTGTCTACAGTGTATGTATTTTGTATCTGGAGAGTGGAGTCTCTCTGCTCTCTGATCATGATATGAACTGCTTCCCTCCACCACACTCTTCCTCCATGATGTTCTGCCTCACCTGGAGCCCTGAGGAATGGAGCTGGCTTTCTATGGACTAAGACCTCTAAAACTGAGCCCTCAAATAGTTTTTCTCCTCTACAGTTGTTCAGGTTGGGTCCTTTTAGTGAAAAGCTGACTGAAACAATGAGTAAGCCAAGTCACACAAAAGGAGCTGGGAGATTAATTCATCATTCATTAGGGAGACTCAATGTCTAGTTTTTTGGTTTTTTTTTTTTTTTTTTTTCCATTTTTTGACCATCAGAATTAAATTGATTTTATTATCAAAAGGAGTTTCCTTGTCTATAACAATAAGTTAATTATGTAGTTTAAACATTGACAGGCACACTTATGCAGTGTCAGTTTAATTTTAATTATCAATTTTTCTCATGAAGAAATGAGTATCCTCTACTGGGGGATGACTAGCTCAGTCTTCGTTGTATTTTCTTTATCCATCTTCCATTGTGTTCTCCTTTGCTAAGAAGGGAAACTATAGAACCACCTACAGGAAATAAGCATGGCTTCCTGTCCCCAGCTTTTGTTTCTAATGTTCTTGCTTTTCATTATCCCTGGAACAGAGGAGTAGCCCTCTGTTCATTGCTTTAGAATCCTGCCTACACTTGTGAATGGCACCCATTTCAACTGTCATCTTCTAGATTTCAGAACTAAATTTCAATCCATTGCCAATCATCCTCTGTCCAAGAGTTTAGCTGGTAATATCCTTTCTAATTTGGTACCTTTCTGGTGGGTCTTTTTTCTTTTGCTCAGTATGAAAGAAAAATGTCCTGTGTCATCATTTAAAGACAGGCTGATATAGATGACAAAAGAATACTCATTTAGAATCAGAAAATTAAATTTACAAAGATTCGATCACTGCACTTAAGCACTGGGCACTTGGCGTCCCCAAGCCTTGGCTTCCCCATTGTTAATATTAAAAATATGCCCTCCAGGCCAGGAGGAGGATCCTGAGCTCATCTTCACTCAGACTTGGCTTCGGAGGACATGCTTTCTCAATCATTTTGCCTCCCTTTTGGAACACACATGAAGCTTGACTTTTTTGCTACTGCTATATAATGTCAAACATTCAGGAAGATGGAAACTTAGTTTATTGTACTCCAACCCTCTTGTTTGCACACAACAAGACCCTCTCTTGTTTCCCATCTCCTAACAGGCTCTTCCAGTAGCCTGAAACGGCTGGAATGGGGTTTGGGGATGACATAATGATTTTACATACAGAAATCACATTTTCAGATATCCTTTGAAACAGCTTTGTTTTGAGAAGGAAAGGCAGATGCTTTTTATCTAAGATTCATTTCTCTAACTTCTAATGAAAACTAAACTCTTTCCCTTACTTCAATTCAGAGTTAAAAAGTGATGTGATCCTTACCACTTAGGTAATAAAATAGTCAGAAAACTTACATCCCCTAGTCTGTAAGCTTTGTTACCAAAATTCACTCTAAAATTGAAAACTGTTTTTGGAGAAGCTCTGAATCAGTAAACCAACTTCCACTGTGTGGCTAGTTGTTTCAGAATATTTTTTTAGAATTCAAATTATAATCTTCTATCCTCTATGATAAGGATAAAACCAGCTATAATTTAAATATATGAAATATATGTATATAAAACTTATAATCTTTTTCCTTTATATAATTTTTATGTATATTAGAATGAAAAGGAAATATACCCACTAATATATTTATTTTATTACCAACAGGAATGGGGAATTTGTTAAGCTTGGCTTGAACACATCACTGTATATAACTAAATCTCATTGATAAAGTGGCAGTCTGTTAAAAAGGTAAACTGAGGCACAATAAAGCTTTAACAAGGCTTTGGAACCAGGCAGTTCCAATCCAGAAATTATTTAGGAGCTCCATTGAAGGAATGAAAGGAGAAGCATTCTATGGAGGGAACACAGAAATAAAGCAAAGAAAGCATTTAATTGACCACGATTATATAGTAGCCTAAGCTGGTCTATTCCATTGAAAAGTCCCTAGTTATATATGTTAGCTGCCTGAGTCTCAACTGTTGAACTTATGATTTTTTAAACATAGACATTTACAAGAAATAACCCAAGTTAAGTGTTGCTTAGGTTTACAAGTCAAACAAGGATAAGGTCACTTAGGTAGCCTAATTGGCCTTGCCTGCTCAGGGATTCGTTGGGTCCAGCCTCCATTTAGATGTACTTTAACCTCTCTTAATCTCCAAAACATAAACTGTGCCTAAAATTAACACTTACCTGAATTCATCACCTTGCAAATCTGATTATGTACTATAGTACATCAAGAAAACTTCAAAAGGTAAATGGAAACAAAAACTGTATTTTTGCTCAAAATTACAGTGCCTGAAATCTCAGCTGTTGAAAGAAGAGCAGGTGCCAGCTTGCATGGCTCCAGGCAGGTGGTCAGAGGATAGAGGGTAAGTCCAACAGAGCAGAGCAGACAAAACCAAACCACGTAAGGCAAGAAAAAAGCCCTGACAAGTGAACCAGGCTCCTCACCAGAAATCTGTACACAGTAGGAAACCAAACCAAACAAAAGGCCCATTCTGTTGATCTGAATGTTGAAGTAGCTTTGAAAAAAAAAAAAAAATCTGAGACTCCTATATGGATTTTAGAGACAGAGACAGAGGAATCCGAAGAACCCCTAAGAGAAACAAGAAATGGAAAGAAATTGCCCAGTTAATGAGAATTTCTACTGCATTTTCCTTGGGAATCCACATTATAAATCCCTAAAGCTGACATCCAGCACCTGAAATCCTGTTAATTCTCAGCAAATGTTCAGAGAATAAGTAAATGAGGAATGAGAAAGAGTGACATATAATATTCACAGATTCATATTCATCTTCCCTCATGAAATTATCCTTACTTTAACCCAAACCTGGCCAAATCAGACTTCATGAAAAATTCTTCATTTTGCCCTACGTCTCATATTTTACAGAGAAAGGAATATATATTCTTTCAGGATATTAGGGATAAAAGGACAAATTCACCCTTCAGTTAATTTTCTTCCTTTCAGAATGACAAAAAGATAAAAAGTTTTAGTGTGCTTTTTTTTTTTAATGCTGATTCCTAAGAGAATTTCTGTAAATAATCAGTCAAGGTGAAGGGACAGATACATTGAATTAATGACTTTGTATACTGAGCATATACTATATCCAGGGTAGTTTTAGGTAATACAACTCACAGTGACAGACAGCAATGTAGAAATTTTAAGATATTTTGGCATATACCTGCAACATAAATGTATCTCCAAACCAACACAGTCTCTTTCCACAATATATCCAAACCATGTACATGAATTGTATAGTATTTTAAGCTGTGGTTAACAAGCAGTTCTGAGTCTTCTTACTGCCTCTCTTCCCTGATAGCTCACAATACAATGTTAACAAATTGAAAAGGTATTAGCCTGTTTTAAGATGTTCAGATAGGGAAATCTCACTCCTTTATTTAGCAATCTTTCCTAAAATTCAGCAATTTCCTTTATATCTGCATATCTTGGGAGGGCTTGTGCTTTCAACTGAAATCTATTTTCTTTTGCCATTTCTGCTGCTTCTTCCTTTGAGGAGACAAAGTGGACTGTTTCAGAAGCTGTTTATGTATAATTTAACTCCTCAAGCTCACATCCCATCCACTCCTTAATTAGGTGCTCAATCCCAATCCCTAAATCCCTTTAAATTCCATATGAACTGCAGATATTAAAGTATCATCTTGAGCAGACTTTTCGATACTACGTGCTCACTGCACATAGAGAAATTAAACAAAAGATAACGTCTTTGCATCTTAGAGCCCAGGGATTATTTTAAAAACATAGAAAGAGTGTTTTAGCTAAAGCAACTCAAGGAGAAATTTGTTCTTCTGTTAATGTCTATTTTAACCTGTTCTCAGAAAAGGACATCCCCAGGAGTTGCAGATAGATGGTATTGTAGTTCTAATTTCTAAATAATCATTAATTTTCTACTTCTCTGGACATCAGGTATGGATCTGATGAGGACAAAGCCACCAGCCCATGACATATGTGTCATTTCAATTACCCAAAGGGCCAGGTGTGAATATAGGACTTGTCGACTCAAGACACTATGCTTCAACAAACCAAATGAAACTGAAATACAACTCTTCTCTCCTCCTGGCAAACTAGCCCTACTTTCTCACTACTTAAATGTGGTGAATTTCAAAGGTGCAAAAAAGTATACCAAGGGACCCACATAGTGATTTTTCCAGGCAGAAATCTATACTCTTGCAGCAAAATCCCTTATTTATGACTCTATTTTGTTTTAGTTCTTTTTTATATTATATAAAATTGATATTAGAAGATATTACAAGTATGATATCATCTAATCAGATCTGTGCATTTTCAAGAGAATATTTTCATTTTAGCACACTATCAAGTTTTTATTACAATGATATCAGGGTCCCAAAACCACATGCAGAAGAACTCATGAAGTCAAATGTTTTCATCAGTTCTGAATTAACATCAAGTATTTGCTCAAAATAATGCATAGTGGGGGAAAAGAACTCCAATGTAACCTAAAGATGGTCTCATAAAAAGTCTTATTAGTAATGTTATTGATTCAGAATCCAGTGCAAATCTGTGATTTTGGAAGAGAGTTTATTATTGCCCAGGGTAATTGACCAGAGAAAATAGGAACACTCATTTCATAGGCATCTATTAAGCTACTGAAAAGTATGTTTTAAGAATATATGGCTACGCGGTCTTGCTCATGTGCGGTTCTCAGAAAACCATCTTTTTGTTTGAGATGCTATGAGAGAGTATCTATCATGACTGTCATCATTTTGTACTTAGCATATGTGCCTCATTCTATTCTTAGAGAGGTAGGCACTATGACTACCCCAGGTTACAACTAGTTTACAACTGAGAACACTGAGGGTCGAAGTAACTTGCCTAAAGACACACAACTTAGGGGTAAAGATAAGAATTGCTCTCAAGCACTAGGCTCCCGACAGCCCCTCACTCTTGGCAATTGCATTAAAGTGCCTTTCTCTGATGAGATTCCAACACAGATCAATAGTGATACACAGGAGAGAAATCATACAAGATCAGTATAGCATCTTGCCACTTTTCTACAACATCCTTGTTGATTAAGTTAGGAAATGCTTCTTTAGCAAATTTCTATTAAAATATTTCTGGTAAGAGGAATCACCAAAATTTTGAACGGCAATGGTCCCTACATATACCTGAGGAAGAGAAAGGATAGAAGGAAAGGATCTTAAGTGATAACAAGCTGTCATTGGAATATGTGACAGCAACATTTTGGAGAGGTTTTTGTTTTGTTTTGTTTTGTTTTTTAGCAAATGAATAAAAAATTTGATAATATTTTGCAAGGGTGAGGAGAAACAAACACTCATATTACTGGTAGGAGCATAAATTTAGACAACCTCTTTGTAATGCAACAACAATATCCTTTGATATTTACAATGTACTTAACTTTTGACATAGCAATTTCACTTTTAGGGATTTATCAAATAGATATTCCTGTATATATGTGCAAAGACTAATGAACAAAAATGTACATTTTCTTACTTTTTATAGTATTTTGTAAAAAGGTGAAATTTTCAAATGTACATCAATAGGGCACTTATTTAATAAAATATACTGCCACAAAATGGAATATTATATAATATTTTTCATGGAATATTCCCTAAGAAAGTTGAAGTGGAAAAGAAAAGTGGAGGGTTTTGTTAATATTTATGTCAAGGAGGAGGAGTAGGGAAACATTATTAAAACTATATGTTACATTGAAACCGTCTCTGTAGAAATACACAAAAAAAGCTGGTAATTTTTGTTCCTTTTGAGAAAGGTGTTGGAGGACTAGCATTAAGAGCAGGAGGGAGAAATTTTACATTTTCTTTTGTTCTGTGTATAATTTTAACTGAGAAGAACAGAGTTACTTTAGATTAGGAAGAGGGGAGGGAAAAGAGGGGAAGGTGTATGGGGGTAGGAACGATAGTAGAGTGAAACAGACATTATCACCTCATGTACATATATGACTGCATGACCGATGTGATCCTGCAATATGTACAATCAGAAAAATGAGAAATTACATGCCATTTATGTATGATTTACCAAAATGTATAAATGCATTATACTGTCATGTACAACTAATGAACAAATTTTAAAATTTTATAAAAAACCAATTGGAATTAATATTTATTAAGAAACTATATTATGCACTCTTTTAAGTATCAGGCTTTGAGAAATGTAGGAGTATAATCAAGTGGGAAGATGGAAATTTTAGAGTGATGCTCATAATCTAACAGACAGATAATACACTATTATACATGAGCTCTTACTGTGTGATTTGCCATCTCCACTAAACCTCTAATAAGATAAGTGCCTGACTCTTGGAATGGATACCAAATGGAGGTCTATAATTTCCTTCCAGGAAGATTTTCAAGGGTGAAGAAATCAGGTTTTAGGTTGGTCTGTCGTAAGTATTTCTAAGTTAGAAGGATGAACTCAACAATTCAGGTCTGGAAGTCTCAGATAAACCAGGCCTAAAGATGAAATCACATGTTCTGATAATGTAGAGAGGTTGAAAAGAGAAAAAGAAAGAGAAGAAAATCTAAAGAAACTGGAGCTCACCAAATTATGCCTAAACAAAGCTAGAGTCACACAGACACAATTGACTTTGCCAAAGCCCTGGAGACAGTCTGCCCAGAACCTAAAGGCAGAGTGTGAAAGACAGGCAGGAGGCAAGCAGGTACAAAAGGAAAAATACTCAAGCACCTCTAGTAGACGCAGAAATATGTGAGACATCAAATCCCAGCATACATATGTCTCTGAGGTGGTCCCCTGTGATGATATAAAGCTATCAGAATTTATAGAAAGCAGAGAGAATCACTGAAGCTACAATCAGCTCCACCATGGCACCTGAATGTCTTCAGGTCTGTATATTTTTAATGGCATTCTATTTCTTTTGTCACTCATGTCTAAGAAGGAAAAATGAGCCTAGTTACGGAAGGATTAGTTAAGACTTCAAGGTCAAAGTGATTCATGTGAGTGGTGGGGTTTGTACATATCCCTAAACAATAAAGCATATGCACTAACTCAACTCCCATGTTATATATACATGTCCCTTTTTAGGGACACTCGGAAAATATCCATACTATGGAGGAGTTAGCCTTTGAGAGAAGGGAGAGTTGACAAAAGAGAGGGAAAATTGGTACTCATTAATGTGTGTTTACTGTATTTATTCACACAGTAGCCACATTGAGTTAATATGAGCTTGTTACTTTCATTCACTCATTCATACTGGTCATTCATACATTCCTTCATACTGTTCATTCATTCATTCACTCATGCCATTTCCTGAATGAAACACATGAAGGGGCCAGGAATAGTCACAGGGCAGGGCCCCAATCAGACAAGCAAACCATTGTCCATGCTTCCATTTCAGCAAACACCTGGGATCAACACAGACAGCCTTACCTGTTTTCAGTACTGGATGCCTCAGAGGTTACTGTCAGCCTCCTGTGACTAGAACCATGGGAAGAGGTGATTTCCTCCAGGAATTCTCTAGAAAGCAGCCCTGTTTTTGTTAGAGAGTTCCAGGTCAACCTGGAGTTCAGTGTACCATGATGACTGCCAAATCTTGGGTCTTTTCCATTTTAAAGATAAACTCTAAGCAGAAACCTTTTTTATTAAATATATTTAAGTACATTCTTGCCAGCAGTGGCCTCAACTCAAAGACCTTGCTTTGCCCAGTCTCTGATATGTCTGATGATGGGAGTGAAGGAGGAATTTATGGTGTGTTATTCTTGGAGAATTTGGAAAGCAAGAGCAGGAAGATTTGGAGTGAATAATGATAAATATGCATCAAAACCGCCCTGTACCATGGCCAGTCATTTTCTCCCTATCCTGAGCTCCTTGTCCTTCTTCATGCTCTTCTCTTCATTAAAGAAGTCACATTAATCCCTTAGAAATAGCCATTTTCCAGAACAACACTGTGATAGATGAACAGGAAAAAAGCAGCTGATGTCATTCAGTATTTTATCAGAGTGATTTTTGAGAGGACAGGCATCCTACAAAAGAGTTACTAAAAAAGTTTACAAACTTACATTCAGACTTTACCTGGGTTTAATCCAGTATGTCCCTCAAGGGAAGGGGGTGAAGCTATGTTTAAAAATTTGAGCAATGACACACTCTGATTTCTGTTGAAATGACAGCAGGAGGCAAGGCTGAAGGGTGAGAAGAAAGCTGCTCCCTCTCAAACCCAGGTTGCAAATCAGTCTTATTTCTTCTATGCTCACAGATAACAATCTGGTAAGTGCAAGGACTTGCATTCCTATTGTAGAGACATCTTGAGTTTGTACCATAGACCAAGCTATGAATTCTAAGAGTCAATGAGAAGAGGGATTAAGACATTCTAATCATTTCTACCCATTTTCTCTCTTAATTTAGACTTCTCAAAATTTTCCACCCAAGTGACAGTAATGCCAGGAATGGAATAGAGAAGATAAGCAACTAAAAGAAAATGTCTTTGAAATTTTCCTTCCCCCCCCTTAAAGATCCATGCTTGTTTGCATTCTTATGCATAATATATTACTTTGGTTTCAATTTAAGCTTTTACTCCGAGTCAACAATTAAAGTTGACTTTAGGAAAATATATCTATTTCATGACTCCACATAACCTATGTTGATATATTTCTGCACTACAGGTCTTTGATTAATTTGAAGGACTGAGATTGTTTTTTTCTTTCTATAGCTGACCACTGTTGAACCAATAGAAACAGAGCCACTTCTCTAATGCCCTCAACAAAATTAACTTTCTTAGCAAGTTAAATGTCTATCATGAGAATTTTAAAAAGTGATTTCCAACATCTAATCTTAACCGTCTACCTTGAATTAAAACCAGGTACAGTGTGAACTGTGGTCAAGTTTAGCTAACATATCTGTGCTGACAGATTTTTCTTCTCAATGTTGTCTAGAAAATCCTGGGTCAGGTTCAGGAACCCCGCTGTCATCTGTCACTGTCTTCTCAGGAGGGGGAATCCTGCAATGTGTCTTTGATGACTTTCCATGGTGGATCATGTGGAGAGTGTGGAAGTGACTCCCTGAGTAGTTGTGGTAAGAGAAGCAGAAGCAAGTCCCACCATCTTGATCAAGTCACCCCGGGTTCTCTGCTCTCCGCGTCAGTCTCTGAAGCCAGAGAGGCTGCCCAGCGACTCCCCACCTTCATCTCAACTTGCCTCTGGTTTCCTTCTGAAACCCAATGTAAAAGGAAAGGAGAAAGCTTTCCATAGAAATGCTGTCATATTTTTTTTTTTAAAGAAGCCAGGCACAAATGACCATGTTTACATGAACTACCCACAAAAGGCCAATTTACAAAAATAAATCACAGCAGTCGTTGAATAGGGCGAAGGGTAGGAGCAGGGCTAACTACAAATGAGCAGAGGGAAATCAGAGGGTGATGGCGATGTTCTAACACGACTGTGGTTATGTTTGGACAACTCTATACATGGCAGGCTTATGATGGATGAATTTTGTGGTATGAAAATTGTACCTCAAAGCTGCATAACACGAAAACAAAATCCCCCAAAATAGAAAACTCCAGGCTTTGGAGAGAAAGGATGTTTCAGTTAGGCTTTTAATGATCTAATTATCATGAGAAATTTCAGGCTAATTAGAAATATTTAAACACAGCAAAATAAGACAATGCTTCAAATAGCTGAAAGTAATGCCAACACATGCATAAAGCACTCTAGGAAAGGTTGCTTTACAGATTTTCAATTTTTCTTTTCTTTTCTTTTTTTTGTTAATTTATATGGAACATTTTCCCAGAACAAATAGAGTTGGGTTTTAATAGTTTGTCATTCTGAAAACATATCTTCTACCAAGAAAAAAGTCTGAACTACCTCCTGTGAAAACTCTAATAGGATGGAATTAACAAAGTAAATGAAATACAGAAGTTGGAATATTTTATTATTTTTCCTCAGCTTTTGTTCCTACAAAACGACCCTAGTAAGGAAAAAACAATTCAAAGATGATGAGCTAATACTAAGAATTCTGTGCACTCTATGTCCACTTAACATGATTTTCTTTTCCTATGTATAATAAGAGTACTTCTCTCAGCTTTCTTTATATCAAATGGTAGTCACGCCTGATAAATATAATGGGAAGAGGGATGTATGTCACTTCTGGGCAAGGCACTTAACCATGCTGCCTGTCTGCCCATGCTCTCTCTATCCTATGGATGTAGCAGGAAGTGAAGATCTATGAAGTGGCAGACCAACCTCATGGAAGGATCCTGGATCCCTTTGTCACTTTTGAAGGAAGTTATTTGGTAGGATTCTACAATTGGCAATTGTTGCCTTAACAACAAAGAAATCTGTCTTTCATTAAGCCATTGGAATTTTGTGGTTGCTTGTTACAGCAGTTAGTAGTAATTAGCCTAACTAGTCCCCTCTAGCACCAAGCATGGTCCTTACTTTTCTCCTTGCATGATCTAGGCCTGTTCTTCCCTCATTCCTCTTTCCTATTTATCTTCTTCCCCTTTTTTTCTCAACTTCGGTTAACATTCATTTCTAAGGCCAAGGAAGAAATAATATGAATAGTTTCCAGCCTGTATCTTATTAGGAGCCTTCTTCAAGAACCAGGACATCTGGATGGGCTGAGATGAAAGTGGCAGTTAGCAATTTCTCCTTTAGTAGAACATGTCTGAGTCTTTGGTTAAAATGTCACACCAAGGGCAGTTGCTTTGACCACCCACCTAAGAACCCCTGCAGCTATAAATGCCAGGAAGGAAATGTCAGAGTTGGCAGCCACTTCTGGGTCATGAACTCTGCTTTTATCACCTGAAGCTTTTGGTAGTGGAGAAGTGCATGCTGGTTGCTCTAAAGCTTTCTGTTCAACCCAGGGGGTTATTTCCCAAAGATAACACATTACCATTTCAATTCATTTTCCAGTCATTTTGTTATCCATGGGCCCTTTTCTCCTTTTCTGCATAAAGATCAAATGCCAGGAAAGAAGAGAGGACCTACCCCAATTCAGAAACCACACCCCAGTCATACTCAGCCCCCTACCATCAGCCCAGCCCTCCATCTTGCCAACCCCAGTGCCCCCCCAACTCCATTGTCAAAAAATAAAATAATTCAAAGAAAAAACAGCTCATAAAATAGTAAACAAAATAAAGTCAGTTTTCTTTCTTTTTTTTTTTTTAAGAACAAAATGAAACTTGAGGGAAAACTTACTGGAGTTACAGTTTATCCTGATACAGTCTAGATGGGGAAAAATAAATGAAAGATGAAATTGCATCCTTCAAGGTAACAGCTGCAGACATCCAAAAACAATCAGTCCACCCTTCCGGGGACAGACACACGCAAGAAATGTGGCCATTTTATATATATATATAGTTTGTACAAGTTTAAGGGTGGGTGTATATGTACAGTATATTATTTAGTAAAGTTGGATACATATATATATACACACACACACATATATATATATACACATATGTATAGAGATATATACTGGTATACATATATATCCACAATAGACACCAAGCATGTTTGTTTTTTTTTCCAAAAGCCTATTCATTTATAGAAACTATTCCAAACCTGCACTTTGAAATATTAATTTGTTAAACTTGGAAATTAGGCAAAATTTCCCCCACCAAATGCAGATGATATTCTATTTTCCCCTATAATTTATGTTCTTAAAATTTAACTTTAGAAGTACCATTAATGCAATTTTGGTTATTAGTGTTCCAAAGAGACATCTCACTGGTCTGACACATTGTATCATTTTTAAAAAATCGGTCCTTGAATTTTCCCAGTGCAGTATTTAACCCCTTCTCTTTATCTAAAAACAAATCCCTTCCACCCTCTCCTTAGGTCCCGAATGCTACAGAAATTTGCAAAGGCAGACTTGCCATCACCCGTAGAGGCAAGGAAAGGGTTAACACCACCTGGTCATTTCCTGTCATAAAATGGCCACTTGCAAACAGCTAACCGCACAAACACCCATCCCAGATTTTAGAGAGGTGGGGTCATTGGGTATAGGGCAAGAGGAGTTGTAGGATGTTGTCATAATCAATTGGCTTCTCTGATCACTACTGTTTCAAAGGCTCCCAGACCAACCCACTCACGAAGCCCATCTCTGTCTTCAGGCCTGAATGCCCAGGTTAAATCAGATGCCTACGGCATTCAGGGAGAAGGCAGGGCAGGCTCGTGTGGAGGAGGTCCTGGGCACCTTTGACCTCCTGCCTATGTATGTCACTCTCTGCATCTTGAGGAGAGAAAATTCTTTAGTTTTGGTTTTATTTCTTCAAATGGGAAAGAGAGGGAAGAAAAGTCTAATTGTCTTGATAACCAGGCAAGAATTCCATGCCAGTGGTCAGAGTATTCATCATTTTATTAACCACTACTTAAGAGTCACAGGCACACCCCATAAAAATTCCTGAGTAGAGTCAGTGGGTGTTGGTAGGGGCTTGGGCAGGAATGGCTGGAGAAATTTCTCTGTTGACAGTACCAGCCTGTAAGACTGGATTGCAATTTGGTTTATGATGCTGGGAATTCCAACAAGAATTTGTGTAAAGCCAGACATTAAAAGGTAGAAATTAAATGATAGACAAAAGGCAGATTGGTACAAGGAAAAGTACAGGTGCCAACTGTGCTCTCCTGCTGGTGAAGGTTGATCCAGTACATTTTAGAGGAGTTGTGGAGGATAATGCCACCATTTGAATGTCCCAAAGCAAACTATTCTAATAGAGCAAGTGAAAATGGAACCAGTGGCCACCAGCAGGGAAGAGTGAAACCATGTGAAAATCCAGATAGGAACAGTTCACAATACCCAGTCATTCTGAGGGAGGAGGAGGGCAGCTTATCTGTTCCCCAGAAGAACATCTCTTGAGAAAAATCTGGGTTTGGTTTCGTGCGGTTAGGTTTGTCATGTGTCGTCAACCGCAACAGAAAAGTGGGAGCAAACAGCCCTGGAGCAACCGGTACGATCACCAGACAGGGGAGGCCATGCCCCTGGGAGGACAAGGGAGAAGGGAGGGCAGGCACAGGGAGCAGGTGGGACCTCAGCTATTGGCTGCATCTACCATCACCCAAAGCTGGAGCAAGGCCCCTTCCTGGAGTATTGAAGAGGCAGGAGAAAGAGGTGACTGGGCATGCTCAGGAGAGAGGACCCAAGGAGGAGTGGGCCCCAGGCCACAAACTTAAGTTATGGCTTTCTTCTTTGGTTTCTGTGCAGCTGAGTATTTTATTGTCAGATAAGAATGTTGTGTAGGGGGAGGTGCGAGGCTGGCCTCATCCTTCTAGATCATCCAAATGGTTTCATGAGATGTGAACAGTATCTTTAAACCATGAGAGGACCTGGGTTCCTGAGACAGCAGTCAATTTGTTTAAGTCAAGACAAGAAGAATTATTCTTATTATGATTTTTTACTTTACCTGAAGAATAAATGGTTTGGGGAGAAAAATCTACCCTGGTCTCTTTTTTACGAGTTCTGAGGCTATGGTCTTATTAGTGAGGACATGTATTTTAATGAAAAATAAGCTGGGAGAATTTGCTCAAGATGGCCTTTTCCTTTAGATCTATCTTTGATAGCAGCCAGACTTAACTCTCTGCCTTTAAAAATCCTGCCTGAGTCTTGGCATAACATTTGAGGTGTGTGTCTATGTATGCATTTGTGTGTGTGTGTGTGCATATGTAGTGTCTGTTTTGTTTAAATCAGCTTGTTTAGTTTAGCAAATGAAGAAAAATGATCATTTTCCATATTGGTGATCTTTGGGCTGAGTGTGGAAAAGATGAGTGTTTCTAAAAGTTTTGTTTTCAATAATGCATGAAACAGTAGTCAGCAAGGCTAGAGGGAGAATATCTGGAGAATTTCAATGCAGTTAACCAAACTGCATAACACTGCCCCAGAGCCTCCATCATGGAAGAAGTATTTCTGGCTTTCTGCTAAGGATCCTGAAGACTGTACCCCATATAGGCTGCCTTTTCTGTAGTGTGGCTCAATTAACTTGAGCCTAGGAAAAAGGAGATCTCTCTCTAGCAGGTTACAAAGGTGACCATCATGAAAGTTGTTTGAAGTCATTAAGAACATCATGTCATTGATCCACAATATAGACCTGTAGAGGTAACAGATAATCTATGATGATCTAGCAGCTTAGAGACAGGAGTTATAGTCCCTGTACCAACTTTTTACATAAGCTTTAAAAAGTCATATTTCTTGCTTTGTTTCACATCTGTAAAAGTAAACATAAAAACACTTTTGTGATTTATCTCACAAAATTATTAAGATATTAAAATAAGACAAGGTCTCTTAAATCTTTAAATATACTATAATAATGAAATACTGTTATTGTATTTTTTAATAATCAAGGAGCAAAATATGGTTGATCAGAACCATATTTTGAACCAACCTCACAACTTCTAAAAACGGGTTGTGTGATGCAGGATACTCGTTCTTTGGTATATGCTATTATCATATATGGCTGTTTTCAGAAAACAAAGTCCTTAGAAAACCCTCGTTATCTTGGTAGGTAGCAGATAAGTTATATCAAAGGAACATATACTAGGCTTTTTTATATGAGCTTGTATAGGTAAGCAATTTGAAATAAATAGGAGTATCATCTGTACATGTGCTATAAAACCAAGATATCTTAAATGCAGTAAGAGAACAAGGTGAACAAAATGATCATTTGAAGTTTGGGGGGCTGCTTGTGAATGCAAACTTTGCTTGCAGATGTTTTCTTTCATAACCAAGGAAGAAGGAAATGTGAATTTGTGGCAGAAAGAAAGAAAAAACTTATGAAATTGTATCTTTAGGAGACAGAGTAGAACAACATTTGGACCAAGCCTGAATATGAGAAGGTACAGGTTCACAGGCACAAACAATTTAAATTTAACTTCCCAATGTAAGGTTTGAAATAAAGTTAAACTCTAAACAGCAATTGTGATGAACCATACCCTTCAGGGAAAAAGGAAATCACGACTGCTTTTGGAGGAACACTGTGCTCTCCAGGGAGAGACTAACTCTCTTTTGCCCAAGATGTTTTAACTTTGGATGAGTTAGATGGATAGTGTGCTGAAAGAAACCAAAAGACCAACTTCTTTAAGAAAAGCACATCTCCCAGATTTTGGTCACAGTTTAAAATAGAAAAGTTATGATTCTAGGAATACACATGGAGTCTGTGACTAACTCTGATGTGCGTGAGTGTGAGGGTGTGAGATTCCATCTCTTCCTCTGGTGGCACATCCCTTTTATCCCTCCCTTTATCCTGTTTTTTTTTTTTTTTTTCCTCCTAAGATGTGAGACTTGTCACGGTTGACTTTCTAATCTTTACAAAACAACATCTAATAAGGAAAAACAAGTTGTGTTTCGTGGCACAGGGTTACTCCCCCAGGGTCCCATGCGGCTGAATCATCCTCATGGGCACATCCCTCTTTGACTTTGAACTAGCGGCAGAGATAAAAATTGTCTTCATCTTCTTTTACTATGAGCTATGTAGGGGATTTGTCTGTCTGTTTTGTGATTCTGGTTTTGCTTTTGTGTTTTATCTCTTCTGCTGTTTTCCAGAGTAGTAGGTGATCGGTAGCTAGTGGTTGGTTTTAGGTAATATGCACCTAAGCTGGTCTGTATAAGGTGGGGAGGATGGTGTACAGAAGGGAAGGTTGGAGGGACAGGGGTATGCCAGCCCCTGTAGGCTGCTCAGTACTCTCTGTTCACAAGGCTGTTTGCAATGCGGGCCGCAGGCTTTGGGCCTTTGAAGGGTTGAATACCATCTTTTGATTTACCATGGTTGATGATTGGGAGGATTGGAAACTCAAGAGCACACATGAAAAGATCCAGCAAAAGAGAATGACAGAACCTAAAATAACCAAACACATATGTACACAAACAAAAGAAAACCAAGAAACACAGTGACAACCAAAATCAAATGAGGTTGGGCAAGGAAAAGGGCACAGTATTGTAAAAGCTGCAAATGAGAAGGAGACAACAACAACAAAAAGACATAACTAGATAAGCCACTTCTCAAAACAGTCCTCTGTGCACTAGAGATTTCAGAATTACAGTGTAGGTATTTTGCAAGTATGAGGAGTTGACCTGACAGCAGACAGGACTGGTATGAATTCAAAGTCCCATCTTCCCACCAGGCTGTCTTGGACTTCCAGGGTCTTGAATCTAGTACATTTGTCCATCATGTCACCCCTGGACCTTTAGCAAGCTGCTCCACTAAAATCTTTATAAAGATTATATATCCAAACATATACTACACAGACAAATAAATCCATTAGCTTGGAAAGTTTAGACTCAGCTATAACACTAATCCTCTCAGCACTGGGCATTGACTTTCTGCTGAGTTGAAAGAGCAGAAATAATGGTTGGTGGGTTGTTCCTTTCCAAACCCCAGGCCCCCATTCTCCACTGAAGATCCATTAAAATCCAGTAAAGAGAGTAAATAGCAGGAGAGAATATGAGGCCACAGAAGAATTTCTACAATATTAATCACAGGTATCTGTAGTGAAAGAATAGATCCTGTCCCAAGAGAACTACAAATCTGAGGTTGTCATAGTTTTTCAATTCTATGGTAAAATTGATATTCTTTGTACAGAATTTATGGGTAATAATGTGAGGTCATGACCTTTACCAAAAAGGCTACTGAGATGTGGTTCAGAGTGTCAGGAAGGAAAGTGGGTTCATTATCAGAGGGCACATTTTCCTTCCACATGTCAGAGTCTCTCAACTTAGGGAACCATATTTTCAATGAGACCAAAGAAACAATCTGACTTGTCTCTCTAGGAAAAAGAATCAGGAGACCTCATTATCTCTAGGGCTAACAGAATTCTTAGTCTGAACAGTTTTCTGGAGCTAGTGGGTCGTGCCTCTCATCCTGTGCCTGTCCTTCATCCTCTTAAACCCCACCCCCTCACTTTGCCTCTTCTCCTGGCCCATTTGTGCCCTTGGTGTTGACTGTTTTGAGTGGTGACCAAGGAATTGGACTTAATGGGAATATGATTGATCAAAAGATGGACCAAAGTAGCGTGTTTTACACAAAGCTAAACGATTTCAAAAAACCAAGAACGGAAACTTAAAAACAAATAATCTAGTAAAGAAATCACCACTGTCAGAAACCAGAAATCGACATCAAAACCTCATGCAGAAACAAGGAGAAGGTTTTTGTTGCTGTTGGGTTTTATCCTTCGTCTATTAAACAAGAGGTGAGCAGCTAACTTTCAAGAAACACAAAGAATTCAATCAAACCAATGAAAATCAGAAAAGAAAGGGAAGACAAGCCCAAACAGAGTAGCAGAGGGTCCTTCATACGATACCTAAGTTAACCATGAGCTTGACGCGACCCCCATCGAGCTCCAGGCGCAGAGTATCAGCAGAGTCCCTGGAGGTAGTAGCCACCAGGAGCCCGTAGGCTCGCTGGGACATGAAGCGGAAGGACACGTCCTCAGCCTCGGTGTGCATGACCATGGGCATGATGATCTTCATGTACATGCTGCCGTCATAGCTCAGGATGGACGCCTCTGCCAAAGAAGAGGGGAGCAGACTGTTAACATGAGGGATGCTACATTTTCACATATCCCTTTGCATCCAAGTTGAGGAGAGAGGTACCAAATTTGCAGCCAGGGGATGAGTGTTTGATAGACTTCCATTGTCGCTATCTTTCACCTGTGTGACCTTGGCCAGACGGCCTAATTTCTGAGGCTCTGTTTACTCATTTGCAAAAGGCGTTTGACAGCTCTAGTATCTGTGTTAGGATGCTCACAGACTTGCCCAGGGGACCAAATTGAATGGTGGATGTGAAGGTATTTTGCAAAAGAGAAAATACACCCACAAATAGTAGTAATTGTAATGCTGGATGTTGTGGTTGAAGGAAAAACATGCTCAGCGAAATAAGCCAATCCCCAAAAAACAAAGGCCGAATGTTTGCCCAGATAAGTGGATGATGATTCATAATGGGGGTCAGGGGGTGGGAGGGCTGGAGAAGAATGGAGGAGCTTTAGATTACGTAGAGGGAAATGAGAGAAAGGAGGGGGGTGGGGATAAGAAAGATGGTGGAATGAGACAGACATCATTGCCTATGTACATGTATGACTACATGAATGATAGGAATCTACATAGATGTATGCCCAACCATAGAAATGAAAAGTTGTACCCCATTTGTGTACAATGAATCAAAATGCAGTCTTAATAAAAAAAAATTAAAACATTTTCTATACAGTTATGTCTAATGGCTACCTACTATTTCACTTTCATGGTCTAAGTAACTATTCTTATTGTTGAACATTATAAAATTAAGAGTAAGTTGGCATCAGTGAATGTGAGTATCTGTAGTAGTTCAGATATAATGGCCAGAGGCTTACTCATTCGTACTTCTGCTTACAAGAACTATTTATAATGTGAAATTTCACATCTCTGGAGTGAATTTTTTTTTTTTTTTGGTTATAAAGTAACACTCATTAAAATAAAAGTCTATATTTCTTAAAAATAAACTCTGCAAATCCCTGTAAGTATTTTCATCAAGAATAGGAGGAGAGCAGACATTTATAACCACTTGAGCAAACAGATATTGGCCAGAGAGCTTCTGGAGGGAGGAACAGGCAGCAGCAGCAGGCTGGTGCACATAACATCCCTCATGACCAGGCCCTGTGAGAGATGCTCAGCCCATTCAGAGAAGATTGAGAGAGCTGGAGCTAGAGCAAGAACAATAAAAAGTTAATGGTACCCATGGGAAACTCATTTTGCTTGTATTCAAACAGAACTTCTGTAAGTAATAGAAGGAACACTTGTACTTGATATATCCTTCAGTACTAGCATGTTGTTTAGAAGACTTCCACCCCCACCCTCATAGGTTATTGCAGTACTATCGTGTGGGTTTATTGTTTCCATTTTCAAACAAGAAAATCAAAACTCTTAGAAGGATGTGTTATCATTCCAAAATCACACGGCATAGATTGTAACCTATAATACCTGATGCCAAGTCTGTTTTATAACACCATGATGCTCAAAATGTAAAGTTTAAAATTTAATCATCCATTCAGCAAATATCTTCAGAGAACCAGGAAGAAACTATCATTCCAGTCCCATGAAGCCAGCCTGTCACTGGGCTCAACATCTGGCCCTGAGTATGTTCTTTATTAAATATTTGCTGCTGTCAAATAATTGCTACCTACATGTACTGTAGTGAAAACACAGATGAAACAAAGTCCTTGTGCTAAAGATAGACATATCATGAACAAATAACTTTATGAACACAAAAATAGTTAAATAACAGAGGAGAGGTATAAAATGTCAGTGATGGCATTCAGAAGAGTCTGAGCAGGTCTTGGGAGATGGGTGGGATTTGTGATGAGAGAAATGAGGGCATCACATTTGACAGGAAGACTAGATATCACCTCTACAGGCATAAAGAAAGAAAGAAGGGGGATTCTCAGATAATATCAAACAATTCAATTTAACACAAACATAAGGTGTATATTTGGAGAAGTAGAGCTGGCTTTCTGTATTCACAGATTCCACACTGTGGATTCAACCAGCCTTGGAATAAAATTATTTGTAAAAATTTTACATGTGCTTAGTGTGTATAGGCTTTTTCTTATTATTATTTCCTAAAAAATATAGTACAATAACTATTTACATAGAATTTACAGTATAAGTGGTATTATAAGCAATATAATCTATAAGAGGATATGTGATGGTTATATGCAAATACTCTGTCATTTTATATAAATACTTGAGCATCTGTTGATTTTGGTATCCACTAGGGTTCTGGAGACAATCCTCATGGATACAGAAGAGAAATCATCTGTGACAGTAGTTACAGAGGTCATCAGAGATTGGAATAAAATTAATGGGCTTTGGGAGACCCTGGGAAGTAAGGGAGTAGTTGAGATTTTGAGAAGGTACTATGATACATTCATTTGTATACTGTGGGCCAGGCACTCTTTTAGGTGTTGAGGACATAACAATGAAGAAAGAAATATCCCTGACCGAAAGTACAGAAGGAATTGAAACAGGAGGAGAGAGGAGGCAGAGAGACGACACGGAGGTTCCTGAAACAGCCTATACCATCACCACACCCTGCCCTATTTACATAACACACAAAAGGTTCATGAAAAGTAATGTAAAGGCATCTGTTCAAATTCCTGGAAAGCAACCATCTCTAGGGTGAAACCCAGGCCATGCTAATAGATGTACATTACAGTTTACAAACTCTAAGGGGAAAACAGATAACAGTTGTAGGCATTTTCACAATAAAAGGCATATCATGAAGATCTGTTCTTAGATGGGAAACATAATCTAAATTTAACACATGCTCCAGATGTGAAAGAAACAATTTTACTTAGTGGAAGAGCAGAATCAAAAGAAGGTTAAAAATGGTACCTAACATTTATTGAACACCTGCTGTTTTCTTGGTGCTTTCTAGAACTTAACATGCATTAGTCTGAGGGTGTTTTTCAAGATGGCAGCATAGAGGAGGTTGCATTCCTGGTTGCTCCATGGCATGAAACCAAGAAAGCAGACAGCTTCTTTGCAAGGTAGGTGAACAAAAAATGGGGGAGGGACTTTACCGGAATTTTAAACTGGATTTTCAAAGCAGAACAAGGGACAGAGAACGTTGGATGTAATAAAATAAGAAAAAAAAATCCCCAGCAGCACAGCTGTTGCTGTGACTGGGCCAGAAGCATAAGCCAAAGCAGTCCCTCTATGAGCATAGGAGAGGAATAAGGGAATTAAAGAAACCTGTATTTTTGGGAGGCCCAAGACATGTCTGGGTGAGGAGCATTTACAGATCAGGAACATTGTCCAACAAACCTAAAAGATGCACTCCATGATATCTGTGTGCAGGTAGAGAAGCCACCATCTCTCCTGGCAGCATTCAGAGGACAAAGGAAAGGATTATTTGGAAGTAGTGGCATGGGGGCTGGCAGCTGAGGGAGCCAATTCCTGGCAAACCCAAGTTGAGCCTGAAATACAGGCCCAGTAAATACACACCGCATGACATAAAATGTGCTTCAGTGAACAGGAGAAAATTAAATGTGGAGAGAGGTTTATGCAAGGGACAACTGGTCACAATCCCCCCCACCACCTTGCCAATCCACCTGCTTGCAAGACCAGCTTGGAGAGACACATCTAGATGGGAAATCAGAAGATTTGGAGACGGAACCTGAGACCAGGAAACCTGGGGTATGAAGGTGACATAAGGACTAAGAATTGGTTCCACCACCACATGAGTGGAAACCAAGGAAGATCCCTGGGGTACAGTCTTCCAGCGTGGACCAGCAACTACCGAGTACTAGAGTTCAAATCAGATGAACTGACTTAAAATCTCCAGACCAATTGGTATTCAATGAAGAGCCTGAAGCCTGCCTAAGCCTAAACCTTGCATCCAGAAATTGTGCCTCTGGGATTACCTCTCTTACTCCAGCAATCCAGAGTTTAGAGCACACTCTCCCGATAACCCTACCTAAACTGCTGAAAAGAGAAGCTGAGAATATTTTGAACTCCAACAGAAAGAATTCTTTAACTTCTCATCAAGACTTTTTTCTTTTTTTTTTTTTTTTAATTCTTTTTCTCTGTTTAATTGTGACCTTGGTGGTATATGGACAGTTACACATTTTCATAGTTATCTTTTTTCTCATTTGTAGCATTTTTGAAACCAGTTATTTTTCATGGATTAGTTTTTTTGTGAACTTGGTTGTTTTATTAGTATATTTTAGTTTTGTTTTATATGCCTTTACTTTTATTTTTAATTTCTAAATTTTTTTACTCTATATATATGTGTTTGTATATATATGTATCTATATTTCTCTTACCTGTTTCCTGTGATTCTCTCTTTTCTTTGACTAACAGCCAATCTCTATTGTTCTATCTTTAACTCTTCCTTTAATTTTTTACATCTGTTTTCTCTCCTCCTCCCTCACCATCATCACTTCCCTCCTGCATCACTTCTGTTATCTCCCTGACTACCATTTGAACTTGTAAACCCTTTTCCAAACATGTTGTTTTTATTGTAGGCCATAACTTATCATATAATTTCTGTTTATTGTGGTAATTAATATTGTAGACATCATAGTGGAACTATTTGGTTTAATGCTGTTAATTGTTTGTGTTGGTTTTTGTTATTATTTTTCTCCCCATAAACAGTGAGGTACTAGAAACATAAGAGACACTATAAGTCCACAGGGTAGAAACTTGACTGTCTCAGATTCATAGTGTTAGATGGGCAGACACACAAACAACATGAAAAAACAAGGAAACAAATCGCTCCATACAAACCAAGATACTCCAATAACAGAATCCATCAATACCATAGTGGAAGAAATGTCAGAGAAGGAGTTTAGAATGTGCAACATTAAACTGATCTGCAAAGTAAAGGATGGTATAAAGAATGAAATCAGAGAAAAAGTACAAGAAGTGAACGATCACTTCAATGAAGAGGCAGAGATTCTGAAAAAATACCAAACAGAAATCCTGGAAATGAAGGAAACAATAAACCAAATTAAAAATTCAGTAGAAAGCATTATCAATAGACTAGACCATGTGGAAGACAGAACCTCAGGCAATAAAGACAAAATATATAAATACTGAAAATAGAGTTGACTACAGAGAGAAGATTTTAAGATGTTAAGAATTATGAGACAACATGAAAAGACCAAATTTAAGATTTATCAGAATAAATGAAGACTTGGAGATACAAACAAAAGCATGTACAATCTTTTCAATGACACAATATCTGAAAAATTCCCAAAATCTAAACAATCAAATGGAAAATCAAATATAAGAGGCTTACAGGACCACAAATGTACAAAATTACAACAGACCCTCAACCAAATCATATTATAATGGAAATGTCTAGCATACAGACTAAGGGAGAATGTTAGAGGCTGCGAAAGAAAAATATAGAATTATGTATGGGGGAAACCAATTTGGATATCAGCTGATTTCTCAATTCAGACCCTCAAAGCTAGGAGGTGTTGGAATAACATACACCAAGCTCTAAAAGAAAATGAATGCCAACCAAGAATCCTACATCCAGAAAAATTAAGCTTCAGATTTGAAGATGAAATAAAAACCTTCCATGATAAACAAAAGTTAAAAGAATTCACAACTAGAAAGCCTGCACTAAAGTATATTCTCAAAAAAAATATTCTATGAATATGAAATGAAAAAAAAGTGAAAACCAGCAAAGGGAGTAACTACATTAAAGGAATAGTCAAAGGAGAAACTAATTAAAATTAAACACTAGAAATAAACCCAAATGTCCAGAAATACAAATCATATCTCAGTAATTACCATGAACATTAATGGTCTCAACTTATCAATCAAAAGACATAGACTGGCAGATTGGATTAAAAAACAAGACCCAACAATATGCTGTCTCCAAGAAACTCACCTCATAGGCAAAGACTTCCACAGACTGAAGATGAAAGGATGGAAGAAAGCACATCACTCACATGGATCACATAAACGAGCAGAGATTTCCATCCTCATATCAGATAAAGTAGACTAGAAGCCAAAGTTAATTAGAATGGACAAAGAAGGGCATTTCTTACTGTTTAAGGGAATTATACATCAACAAGTACATAACAATCATATATTTATGCACCATTGGAGCATCTAAGTACATCAAACAATTCCTTCTAAACTTCAAGAATCAAATAGACCACAACACAAAAAATACTGAGTGACTTTAACATACCTCTCTTACTACTGGATAGGTTCTCCAAACAAAGACCAAACAAAGAAACTATAGAACTAAATAATACAATCAATAACTTTGACTTAACAGATAATATAGACTATGTCATTCATCAACGAGAGAATACACTTTCTTCTCAGTAGTACATGGATCCTTCTCTAAAATAGCCCATATCTTGTGCCACAAAACAACTCTTAATAAATACAAAAAAAATAGAAATACCCTGCATTCCATCAGATCATAATGGAATGAAATTAGAAATTGATGATAAAATAAAAAATAGAAGATACTCTAATACCTGGAGATTAAATAATACACTATTGAATGAAGAATGAATAGCAGAAGAAATCAGGGATGAAATTTAAAAAATACTCAGAGGTAAATGAGAATAGTGATATAACGTATCAAAATCTCTGGAATGCTATGAAGGCAGTGCTAACAGGAAAGTTCATTGCATTGAGTTCATTCATTAAAAAAATAGAAAGTTAATGAATAAATGACCTAATATTACATCTCAAAGTCCTAGATAAAGAAGAACAAATCAACACCAAAAGCAGTAGAGGACAGGAAATAATTAATATAAGAACTGAAATCAATGAAATTGAAAGAAAAGAAACAATTTTAAGAATTGACAAGACAAATAGTTGGTTTTTGAAAAAAAAATTAAAACTGATAAACCCTTAATCACACTAACAAAGAGAAAGTAAACTCAAAAGTACTAAAATTCATGATGAAAAAGGAAATATAATGGATACTTCTGAAATAAAGAAGATAATCAAACTATTTTGAAAATTTATACTCCAATAAAATAGAAAATATTGAAGACATTGACAAATTTCTTGAGACATATGACCTACTCATACTAAATCAGGAGGACATACACCATTTAAACAGATCAGTTTCAAGCAGTGAAATAGAAGACACCATCAAAAGTCTACCAATTAAGAAAAGTCCAGAACCAGACAGATTCTCAGCTGAGTTCTATAAGAGGTTCAAAGAAGAATTAACATATTGTTAATTGTTAATACTCCTCAAAGTATTCCATGATATAGGAAAATGAGGGAATACCTCCAAACGCATTATATGAAGCTAATATCACCCTGATACCAAAACTGGACAAAGACACATCAAGGAAAGAAAACTTTAGACCAATATCCCTGATGAATGTAGACACAAAAATCCTCAATAGAATTCTGGAAAGTCACACACAAAAACATTATAACAACCCCAACATGACCAACTGGGGTTCCTCCCAGGGATACAGGTTGGTTCAACACATGAAAATTAACAAATATAATTAATCACATCAACAGACTTAAAGACAAGAATCATATGATCATCTCAATAGATACAGAAAAAAACATTTGAGAAAATACAGCACCCTTTCATGTTGAAAACACTAGAAAAACTAGGAATTGTAGGAACATACCTCAACATTTTAAAAGCTATATATGCTAAACTCAAGGCCGATATCATTCTAAATGGAAAAAAAAAATGAAAGCATTCCCTCTAAGAACTGGAAAAGACAAAGATGCCCTCTTTTGCCACTTTTATTCAACATTGTCCTTGAAACTCTAGCCAGAGCAATTAGACAGAAGAAAGAAATTCAAGGGATACCAATAGGAAAAGAACTCAAACTATCACTATTTGCTGACAACATGATTCCATATTTAGAAGATTCAAAAAATTCCACCAAAAAACTTCTAGAACTAATAAATGAATTCAGCAAAGTCACAGGATATAAAATAAACACCCATAAATCAAATGCTTTCCTATATATCAGTGATGAATCCACTGAAAGAGAAATTAGGAAAACTATCCCATTCACAATAGTCTTAAAAAATTTTGGGGAATCAATCTAACAAGTGTGAAATACCTCTACAATGAAAACTACAGAACACTAAAGAAAGAAATTGAAGAATAGCTTTGAAGATGGAAAGATCTCCCATGTTCTTGGTTAGACAGAATTAACATTGTCAAAATGGCCATACTACCAAGAGCTCTATACAGATTTAATGTAGTTCCTATTAAAATCCCAATGACATTCTTCATAGAAATAGAAAAAAGCAATCATGAAAATTTATTTAGAAAAATAAGAAACCCAGAATTTCCCAAGCAATCCTTAGCAAGAAAAGTGAAGCAGGAGGTATCACAATACTATACCTTATATTATACTACAGAGCCATAGTAACAAAAAAATGGCATGGGGTTGTCACCAAAAGAGACACATAGACCAATAACGCAGAAAAGAAGACACAGAGACAAACCCACATAAATACAATTACCTCATACTAGACAAAGGCACCAAAATCATAAATTGCAGAAAAGATAGCCACTTCAACAAATGGTGCTGGGAAACTGGAAATCCATATGCAGTAAAATGAAATTAAATCCCTATCTCTCACCAAACATGAAACTCAATTTAAAGTAGATCAAAGCCTTAGGCACTAAAACAGAGATCCTGCACCTAATAGAAGGAAAAATAGGCCCAAATCTCCACCATGTCAGCTTAGGAACTGACTTCCTTAACAAGACTCCTAATGCACAAGAAGTAAAATCAAGAATCGATTAATGGGATGGAATCAAACCAAAACGCTTCTTCTCAGCAAAGAAAACAATCAATAACATGAAAAGAGCCTATAGAACGGGAGAAAAGCTTTACCTCAGATACAGCATGAATCTTCAGGATATATAAAGAACTCAAAACACCTATCACCAAAAAACCAAATAACCCAGTCAATACAAGGGCTAAGGAACTGAACAGACACTTCACAGAAGAAATATAACCAATCAACAAATACATGAAAAAAAATGTTCAACCTCTCTTGCATTTAGAGAAATGCAAATCAAAACCCCACCGAGATTTCATCTCATTCTAGTCAGAGTGGCAAATATCAAGAATACAAGCAACAATAAATGTTGGCAAGGACATGGGCAAAAAAGTACACTCATACATTGTTGGTGGAGTAGGGGATTGGTGCTACCACTATGGAGATTCCTCAGACAACTTGGAATGGAACCACCATTTGACCCAGCTATCCCATGCCTCAGTTTATACCCAAAGGTCTTAAAGTTAGCATACCACCATGACACAGTCACATCAATGTTTATAGCAGCTCGATTCACAACAGCTAAACTATGGAACCAACCTAGGTGCCCTTCAACAGATGAATGATAAAGAAACTCTGGTATATTTACACAGTGGAAGATTACTCAACTTTAAATAAGAATGAAATTATGGCTTTTTCTAGTAAATGAATGGAAATGGAGACTATCATGCTAAGTGAAATAAGTCAATCCCAAAGAATCAAAGGCTGAATGTTTTCTTTGACATGTGGATGCTAATTCACAAAGTGGGGTGGTGCCTAGGGAAGAATCCAGGTACTTTGGATTATACAAAGGGGAGTAAAGGGAGGGGAGTGTATAAGGGGATAGGAATGATAGATTGAATCAGACATTATTACCTGATGTGCAAATATGATTACAGGACCTATGTAAATCTTTATCATGTACAACCAGAAGAATGAGAAGTTATACTTCATTTATGTATGATGTGTCAAAATGCATTCTACTGTCATGTATAACTAATGAAAATAAATTTAAAAATTTAAAAAAAAAGGTCACTTATTCCTCAAGAAGATCATGAGGAAGACATTACTATTTTACTTTATAAATACCAGGTCAGACAGCTAATTATTGGCAGACATGAGAACTGAATGCAGGCAGTGTGATTCTCAAGACTGTCTGCTTAATCATCTACCCAAGTATGGGAGAGCTATGCCAGGAATGTGGCCATGTTTCTATCAGCAATGCACATCAATAATGCTTAGGGAGGGGGGTGTATGTGTGCATAGATAGACACAGATGCCATTATTTAAACTTGTATAATTTTTATAAACATATAAATCATCACAAACACCATAATGCATATATTCCTATCATTTCATATAAATATGCACAAGATCTGTGAATTTGTGTAATTACATATGCCACCAGTTGTCATTATACACCTTCTCCCATACACAATCACACATATGTAGACCCCTCTTCAAGAGATATTAGGATAACAAATGTGCCATGAAATTGTTTTGATGTATTCAACTTAAATACATCCACAATTAATGTCTATTTTTGTTCTTTCTGAATATGTGTAGTCCAGAACATACATATAAATGAATGCATCATTTTTATTTTATTGGAAGTATTAGAGAATAAATATAAGGTGAGTATGAAGTTAAACAGTTAATGGTTTGAAATCAAGTGTGTATCCCAATGTGTGCATCGCTGGGCATTCTATTATTAACCCAATATTTTTAAGGGAAGGGTGATGAAGCAGAAAATTTAATATAGGAGTCAGCTGACACAAAATCCATTCTTTGAATTCATATGAATTTGCTTAAAAGATGTCAAATGCAAGGATTGCCATGAATAGAATCCTGCATTTAGTGGAAAAATAAGCCTCATAAGGAGAAGTTATTCAATATAAATCTATCAGAGTGTTGACTACTGATAGTCCACATCATGGGATGTCCATACCATGGTACCTAGTAACTACCTGATGTTGTTCATCTTTTTATTCTTAATGCTTACAACATGTTTCTTAATTTTTCAGAATCCATTTTATCTTATACCAATTCCACTTTTCTTTACTCTTCGGTACTGGGGATCAAACTAACTACCACTGAGCTATGTCCCCAACCTAAAATATAGAAACTATACTCCTACACAGCTCTCTTCCTTTCCTCCTTTTTTGTGTTATTATTTATATTATACATTACAAACCAAATAATATATATTGCTATAATGATTACCTTGGAAAAACATGTCTTTTTAAAAAGCTAAGAGGAGGAAGGAGATCTCTGCTTACCGAGTTTATTTTTTAATTAAGCTTATTATTTGCCATCTCTGACATTCTTAATTTCTTCTTGTGGTTTCAAGTTACCATCTGGTATTATTTCCTTTTTCCAATATAGCTTCATTCATTTGGGTTTTATTGCCAAATATATGACAATTCTATATGTTATCAGCACAATACAATTTTATAGATATTGTTTTATGCATTTGCTTTTAAAATCATTTAAGGAAAAAAACAGGTAATTATACTGTCTTTTATCATTACCTACACAGTTACCTTTACTGGAGTTCTTTGGCTTTTTTTTTTTTTTTTTGTATAAATTAAAATTAATGTGTGCTGTCATTTCCTTTAAAAAAGCTTGAAGTTCTTTCAGTAGTTCTTGTAAGGTAAGTGTGCTTGCAATGTGTTCTCTGTTTTGGTTTGTTTGGGGATGTCTTTATTTCATCTTCATTTTTTTGAAAGACAGTTTTGCTGGATATAGGCTTACTTTACTGATAGTTATTTTTCTTTCATCACGTTGATCATCATCCCATTGCCTTTGGCTCCATGGTTCCTGAAGAGATGTCAGCTGTTAGTTGCATTGTGGTGCCGTTGGATATGATGAATATTTTTTTTCCTGCTGCTGCTTTCAAGACTTTGTAATTTACTTTCAACATCTTTATTATAATATATCTGGATGTGGATCTCTTTGGTTGGACTTCTTGGATGTCAAGTTAGTGTTTTTCATCAAATTTGGGAAGTCTTCAGACATAATTTGAACATTTCCTCTGCCCCTTTCTCTCTCTCTCCTTTCTCCCAGGTTTTCCCATTATACGGGCATTGGCACACTTAAAGGTACCCCCACATTTCTCAGAAACTCTATATTTATTAATTATTTCTTTCTTTCATTCAGATTACATGATCTATTGATGTATCTCCAAATTGATTCTTTTGCCAATTCAAATCTACTGTTGAGCCCCTCTAGTGAATTTTTCATTATACACACACGCACACACCAGTGATTGAACCCAGGGGTGCTTAACCACTGATCCACAACCCCAGCCCTTTTTAAAAATTTTTAAAAATTTTATTTAAAGACATGGTCTTGCTGAGATACTTAGGGCCTAAGTTGCTGAGGTTGGCTTTGAACTCATAATCCTCCTGCTTCAGGCTCCCAATCATTTATACATCTTAACCTCAAAACTTCCATTTAAAGGTAGACATACTTCGTGAATAATTTTATACTTTATTAATATTATTGATTTGATGAGTCATTATTTCATTTTCCTTTCATTCTTTGAGCATAGTTTCCCTTAGTTCTTTGAACAACATTTATAATAGCTATATTAAAGTTTTTGTCAGTTAGGTCCAATATATATGCCCCCTAAAAGACAGTTTCTATTGCATATTTTTCTATGCATGAATCATACTTCCCTAATTATTTGCAAGCCATATAATTTTTTAATGAAAATTGAACTTTTAGATCAGACATTGTAACATTATGAATCTTGACTCTCACCCCCACCAAGTCTTTCTTATTTGTTCATATGTTTATTTACTTAGGGATCTGACAGAGCTAATTCTGTGACTTGCATTTCCCCCAACAATGTTAAGGCTCTGATGTTGCCGCTGATGTTTCTCTTTTTTGTTCTACTTTCCTAGATGCTGCCCCTGGATCAATAGGAACCACTTATTGGTCAAATAATATACCTAAATGTGCTTATTCAGTTAAATTTTTACCTGTTGGATATGTATGACTTGGAGTTTGCTTTAAGAGAATTAATAATTTTCTCTCTTGGTCATCCAGAAACTAGAGGCTTGAAAATTATTTCCCTGTCACTCTGATAGTTGTACCCTTGAGAAAAAGAAGTCTTCCAGACCACCAAGGATGGGTATGGTTTTATTTTTAAGCATGGCTTCTGAGGAACAGTGCCTAAGAGGAGTTTGTTGTTCAGCTAGTGCTTCTTGAAAGGTCATGCTTAAGCCCCTTGAATCCAAAAGGCTTCTTTTCCCTAACTGATAGATCTCTATGTGACTTGAGAATGCATTCAAATATGTCCCTATGTCCTGCTCTAATTACCCCTGAGTATGTGCACACTAGCAAATGTGCACAACTTTCTCCACCCAGAGGGATGAATGTAATTGCAGGAGGATCCTTCCCCAGATTCTCTTTACTAAATCTCTGGATGGTTTTGCATTTTCTCATTGCTTCTGCCACCATAGAATTACCTGCTCATTCAGAATTACTTGCCAGCAAGATCGCTATCATTTCAAGAAGCCCTTACCATAAATTTCTCTACACATTATTCTAGACAGTCTGTCCCCTGAGGCAGTGTGGAGCTCTCCATTCTTACAGCCTTCATCTTCTGCTCCATTGCACCTTATTTGGCCACAAAAACGTGGCCCACTTTTGAGGGATGCTCCCTTCATATTAGTAGGCACCAGGGGAAGATGGTAGAGTCTAATCTTCTCAGCTTGCCTTTCGTGACATAGAACCTCTGCCTATGGGTAAGCTGGGGCAGGAAAAATTGGAGCCCTAATATTGGCATGTCAGAATTTCTCTGTGAATGGGGGTGGAGTAGAACAAGTGAGCCCCATCTATTTTTAGGGGTGCCTTCCCAAAACACTGCTTCTGCAACACAGAGCTGGAGGAAAGTTGAGAGGCAACAGTGAGCTGTCCCTTCTCCACTGAAACTGTAGCCCTGGAAACGGCAGACCAGATAAAAGAGCTCTTGTCTTCTTAGCTACATTCGCCTGAAATAAAACTTTCATAACAAAGCAGGACATGGGGAGCAAGTTGCGGTTTAAATGCCATAGCTCTCACTGTTATTAATGAGATTGAGTAGATCTCTTCAATAAACACTTCTTTGCTTACTATTTGTACAATTTTCATAGATTTTAACTGTGTGTGTGTGAGAGAGAGAGAGAGAGAGAAAGAGAGAGAGAGAGAGAGAGAGAGAGAGAGAGATTAAAATTTTTTCATCCATTAAATGGTTGTTTCACAGGGAAGATGATCTGCTGAGCTCCTTGACCAGCAATTCCAGAGTTACCCTATTTCTGGATATTCCAAATGTTTCACATATCTTTCTCCTTAAAATTTTTCTTAGCTCCTAGTGATAATTATCTGCATTTGTCCTAGTAGACTGATTTCTCTTTGCCGTAAGTATATAACAATACTACTTCATCATTGTGACACTTAAAAACACATTATAGCACTAACATTTTCCTCATTTTCTGAATATCCTTCAGCCTCAATGATCAATGGTTTCGAGAGGGGAAAAGTTTCCTTCCCATTGACAAACAGAGGTTCCCCCACAGGGAAGGCAGGGGTTGGCACAGGAACGTTGAGCCATGTGAATAATTCAGAACAAAAAGCATTTTGATGGAATTCTTGTTTTACACAAGATACAATCCAGGAACAAAGAAAATGACAGTATCAACCTACTGTATGTTTCTTTAATCTGCACAATGCTTGAGTTCCCTGGGAAGTGGCATCCACTCTTTCCAGAGTATTTCAAACTAGTCTCCAAGAACCATGATTTCCTAAGTCTTTTATTTTCTTCTCCTCTTCTTATAGAAAAATTAAATTAAGGTTAATATTTTTAAATCACACAGTCACCACTTTAAAAAATCTAAGAGATGTAGACTTATGTAAAGAAAAAAAAACTTAAACTTTCCAAATCATATCCTCAAGGAATAACCATCACTAGCAGTAAAGGAATGGTAGTGGAGTGAAACAGACATTATTACCTGCATGACCCATGTGATCCTGCAATACGTATAATCAGAAAAATGAGAGATTATACTCTATGCATGATCTATCAAAATGTATAAATGCATTCTACTGTCATGTACAACACATTAGAATAAAATTTAAAGTATTTTTAAAAAAGAAAACTACTTCTAGATATTTTTCTGAAAATATATACAAATAGCAAATAAGTAGATAAATAAATACAAGCTCTTTGAATGATGGAAAAATTCTATATGTACTCCTTTAAATTTAACTTTAATTTTATATTCGACTAACAAAATTAAAAAATCAGAATTCAAATAATTTTTATAAGTGATATTATTTTCCAAGAGAACTCACTAAAATTTACAAAAGATACTAATAAAAAATTTTTAGTGTGAAATGATTGATTATTCAAACTCTCTGCTCCTAATTTAAAACCATGAAAAATGAGAACATTATTACATTTTCTCCTTCACCTCTGAATTTGTTTGTTGTTATTTTTATCACATGTTGTGTAAGAAAGGATTAACTCAACAAATTTGGGTCATTCAAACAGTATGCTTTCTCAAGAAGGATCTATTTTGATGCCTGATCCTTCACCAGACCCTGGGATTTTGGTTCATGAGTGTTGCCTGCTGGGTTATCTAGGACCTTGACTTACACTCTACCCTTTGATCTAGACAGTTGATAGCTAGCAATGTAATTTATGTTAAACACCTGCTTGCTCTCCGGGATCTGGAGCATCAGTAACCGAAGTTAGCCGTGTAAGCTTTATATGCATATGTACTGACCTTTACTGAGACCTCTGGTCTCCAGAGCTCTTCCCTGGCTGGAAACAGTTTGAATAGAATCATATAACATAGCTGGAGAAATTAAGCATATTCTTCATGTCTCAACTGGAGGGGACTCTTGGAAACTTGCATCTACGATCTTCTAGCCTTTGCCCTAGGTACCTTTTCCCTTTGCTGATTTAACTATTTAACTTTTGCTGTAACAAACCCTAGTCATAAATACAAAGCTAATGGGTCCTATGAATCCTTCCAGAGAAAAATTCAGGTTGAGGGTGATTTGAAGGACCTGTCATACAAGTAGACTTTGTTACACATTCTTAATGTATACAATTTTCATTTTTTGTTGTATTTTAAAAATTGTCACTATTCTCACCAAGTTTTTGTTTTTTAAATCACAGCTTCTCCACTTCTAAATAATTTTGTTTTGTTCCTTAAATGTTTGGATTTTGCAGTAACACCTTTTTAAAATGGCACTTGCTTGTGTTACCTTACCTAAATTGATTCATGTTTGTGAATGTCTGCTTTTGCTCTTTACTTCTAGGTTACACTGGGGTAGTACATAATTCCTGACACATTTTATTTTATGGAGAATTTTATAGACATTGTTTTGTTGTACTTGAGATTATGTGGTGCCAGCATTCTACCTCATCAGTGGTGAGTGATGTAAATTTTATCCATATACCTGAGAATATAAGTTTAATCCACAGACATAATCAATCAATATACATCTCAGGAGGAGCACACTATGAAATGTTCTTAGAATCAAGTGTTCTTAGAACTTAGCATGCTATTTTGAACTTCAGAATCAGTTCTTTATATTAAGAAAAAAATCCAGTTTGAACTTTTGGACAATTTCTTTTTTAAAGTATTCAGTTTTACTATTTCGGGGATGCAATGATCCTATCTGTCCTCCTGTCTTAGTCAGCTTTTTCACAGTTGTGAATAAGAGACCTGCCAAGGACAATTTTAAGGAGGAAAAGTTTATTTGGGGGCTCACAGTTTCAGAGGTCTCAGTCCTAGATGAGTCATAGATGGCCAACTCCATTCCTTGGGGCCCAAGGTGAGGCAGAACATCATGGCAGAATGGTATGGCAGAGGTAAGTGGCTCAGACATCACACTAGGAAGCAGAGAGACTCCAGTCTCCAAAAGTGCATCCCCAATGACTTACCTCCTCCAGCCACACCTTACCTGTTTCCAGTTACTACTCAGTTAATCCCTATCAGGGTATTAATGCAAAGATTGGGTTAAGGTTCTCATAACCCAATCATCTTACATCTAACCCTTCTTGCATTGTCTCATATATGAGTTTTTGAGGGATACCTCATATCTAAACCATAATACCTCCACATCTCTTAGTTTTTCTATGATGAACCTAATCTCTTTGATCTTTTCATTAACATTCACTGTGACGATCTTTCACATTTTCTCTCTGGACCTATTTCAATTTTTAGTCATATCTTCTCCACCTCTTATTACAAATGATTTCAAATTACTTATATGGTTGTATTGTTTTGGCTCTCATTTTCCCCTTAAGTCTATAATTTTCTTTTCCTTTCAATTGTCTAATTATCTTTATTTGAATTTTTGTGGCATTAATTCAATTTTCTTAAGTTATTCTATAGTGTAAATGTAACATAGGATATAGCTCAAAGGAAATTTTTCTACTCTAATTTTTTCTAGATCACATCTTTTACATTTCTAAGCTATTTTCCTTTTTAAATTTTTATCTTATTATTTGGTTGTTTTGTGCTTGTATGGCCACATCACTGCCTCTTCTCTTGCTCAGACTCAGGTGGTTCTGTTCTGTTCCAACAGATACAACTTTGGTGACTTGTTGACTCCATCTGTATCTTACTGGTGTAGTATGGAGTTCCATGTACTTTTCAGCTCTATTGTGAGAGATGGAAGACTGTGTGAAGGATAGGATGGGGATTGATGAAAAGCCCAGTCAAGGCTGCATGTGACCTTCACTCAGCTACCTTGATGGTGTGTATGTTTTTGAAACTCTGTAAGTGCCCATCACCAGAGGTCACCCGACCTGGTTAAAGAGTGCATCCCAAGGAAATAGAGTTGGCACATTAGAATTTCTGATCTATATAACCCTGGTATCTTCCCTTTTGAGTTTCAGTTCCATCTTTTGTTTCTGTTACATGTGTTTCCCTTGCACAGCCATTTCTACTACCCTTTGGTGTAAGGTAGAAGAGAAAAGATGTCTAGAAAATGTACTTCTTTTCATATGTAAAGTTTCAGAGATAACTGGCAGTTTTTCAACTGCACAGACTTCATCAATGCTCAGCCTCATCATGCCTGGTCATTTTTCTTGGTTTGGCTTTAGAATCATTTGTTTTGCTCCCACTTCTTAGCATTTTTGACAGTGGGTCATGCCCCTTTGCCTACTTAGGGTTAATAATTACTTGGTTTTTATGCTCCTTTTAACTTGAAAGTGGACATTTCTGATTAGCAACTGTTCCTGCACCCTCTTCCCACTCCTTTTTTCTAATTAAAGTAGTACATCTGGATACCAGAGAAAGAGGAGATAATCAAAACTTAGAGTTCTAAATTCTTTAATCATTCTAAAAGCATGTGTTGTCCTAGGTGTGATGAAGTTCTGATCAAGAAGAAAAGTGAAGATCAAAGGACAGATGGGCTGTGGGAACTGATGGCATAGAGATTCTCCTTGCCTCCACATACTAGGAGGTGACATCACTTGTATGTCCTATAGTTTTCAAGGAGAAAGCCAGATTGACAGGCAGCAATGAAAAGAGGAAAAAACATTATTGTACCACACAATCAATGTGCTATTAACAAATGAAGCCCATTGGAATTGATATTATACTATGAGAAATTAGTTCCAGGCTTTCATGAAGTGGGCTTCCCTGTCTTTATTTTGCTCTTAGCTCACCAAGCAGATTTCTCCCCTAGCACCAAACTCTCACCAGTCCTTAATCCATCTTCTATGGTGAGAAGGCACACTCATGGTCACCATGGTGAGCAAGATAACACTGCCTAACCATGCTCTTCACTCTCTTCTCTTTTAGTATCTTCAAGACAACCTCATGCTCCCTCATGTAGCTACCAGCTCACACACATCTTACGAGTGTTTTATTCTGACAAAACTTCCAAAATACACAGATTGTTTCCTTTCCACCCAAACTGGGCTGATCTTGAACAGTGTGAGAATCTATGTAGGAATTCCTGCCAGGTTCTAAATCTGTACTTTGCAACAGCAGGAGCAACATAAATCCCCAGTTCTGAACAGACCCAACAGTGGCTAACAGTTGCAAAGAATCAATGAAATAGTTGTGGGGCATTGTCCCCCCTCTTATGGATCAGGTTGGGAGCTAACTATACACATTCTGTCATGATGTCACATAATGCTGTCATGATATCCAGTCATACTGGTTTCTCCTTCCAAAGAACTAGAGATCTCTACGGAGAAGACAAAAATATTGATTGACATTTTTTACTTTAAGAAAAGTAGGTAGGTACTTTTCCATATTTTTTAATATTCAAGTGAGAAACAAAAGAACATGGGATAGAGAAGTAGTCCTAGTATATAAATGTATACTTTTTCAGATAATGTTCATTTGACCAAAGAATTCATGCAGCTTTTTCTTAAATTAAAAGAAAATTTAAAGAATTTTTAAAATGTGACTAAATTATGAAAATTAAATGTAACACAAGTCTTTGGAGATCTGTCCACTGCTTGCCATAATATTTGCTCATTCAAATGATGAATATCTAATCATTTAGCTTAGCCAGATGCAGAGCTAAAATAGGGGGGGTACAAATAAACATGATTTCTGTCTTTAATAAGTGTTTAGCAAGTGATAGATTAAAATAGGTAAACTGTTATATTTGAAAGATGAACACAGTGTTGTGTGAATTCAGTTCAGCATCTATACCTTTGGCAACAGTTGTTAAGGAGTGTTTATAACTTGTACTTCAAGGATAAGAAAAAGAGTCACAAAAAATGTCTTGGTAAGACATTCCTGCCGGAGGGACAGCATGTGCAGAGGCACAGAGTTGTCAAGGCTGGGAATTAAGTCATGTTAAGCATGGTGCTTGGCACAGAATCTGGTGTATAACAGTTATAGTGCAGCCAATTCCAGAGACAGAAAGAGTTCCATGGTTGACAGCAATATTGCTGGACAATTTGAACCAAGTAAACATTGTGGAGGCTGCTTGTGCATTGTGGGATATTTATCAGTATCCCTGACCTCTGCCCACTAGATGCCAGTAACATCCCCTTTTTCATTATAACCAAAATGTGTTTAGTCTCTGACAAGTGCTCATTGAGGGAAAAGTCACCCCCAGTTGAGAACTACTGGAGTAGAATTTATGGATGACAGAGGTAAAATTGAGACTGGAGGAACAGGTAGAGGGCCATTATAAGCAACCTTACAAGCATAGTGAGAAGGTTAAATAGTCCACATATAGGATTTTTAGCCAGGTGATGACATGATTCTCAGGTTTCCTGCCCCTGGAAGTATATACAATACCCTAAGTGTAATTCCAGATGTCAGTAGTTCAACTATGAAATCTTACTCAAACTCAGTTTCCCCATTCATAACATGCATCATAATAATAACAATATTAAGACAGTCCAGATACTAATAGGAAGCAGATGACTCATTCAAATTGTGCCATTTAATGTAATTTAGAATTTACAGGCAGGAAATAGTAAGGTTTCTAGGAGCAATGCAGAATTCAGTGCTATAATAAACAAACACCTTTACCACCTTTAAGTGTGATAGCAAAGTGGTGGTGATAGGGGGTGTCAATAACCAGAAACCAGAAGCAGAAGAAGGGTGGAGGGGGAATGCCAAAGCAGCGACCTTGGGTCAAGGGCAAGTCAGTTAGCAGTCTTTCCACAATTTGAGAACCAGGAAATTAAATACTCAGGCTTATTCTCATCCTTCTTTCTCATATCCCAAAGCTTCTCATTGATCAATCTCAACTGGAAGACAGAGGGAAAAAGTACCTGCTAATGTCAGGTTCCGTGCTGGACCACCTTCCAGGATGTAAAGCTGAGTACTTCAGGGTGAAGAGTACAGAATGGATCCAGAGGTGCGAAGTGTCCACCATGAAGGTGGGCCATGATTCACGATTGTGAAACTACCCAATTAATGCCTAAACCATCATGGATGATCAATAAGTTTCATGTGTGTGTATATGCCTGGACATTACATTTTTGAGGTCTAGAGATGGCCCACTGCTTCCACATGGTGACGACACTTCCATGTTAGAGGTGGTATTGGTCAAGAGAGAGTCTCCATGTCGGGAGGCCCAAGTTCCATCCCCAGCTCCGCCTCTCACAGGTGTGCAACTGCAGGAAAGCCACATATGGCTTTTTGTCATAATCTTGAATAACACTGAATAACATTTAAAAATGATGTAAGAAAATATACTTGAAAGAGCTATGCAAACTTCAAGGTGCAATGTAATTATATAAGAGCAATTACAAAGCTCTGTTAGTCTTGCTTTTTATGATGAAGTATATTTTGATTAAATGGAGCTATCAGGTGGACATTTTGCTTTATTTTGTTCTTAAATTCTTCACACAATGGATCTACTTTAAAAATTACAATCAGTTGCAACCATAGAGTAAGGTCTTTTATACTTATTATTTTAGACATGGTATAGAGCAGTCATGGACAGACTACATTCAGTGAATCAATCTTCTGTCATTTTATCAGAAAAAAAATAGAAGTCATTAGATTTCTTGCTCTGAACTGCACAGAAATTTTGAGTTAGAAGGAAATTTAAAATTCACCTGCGTCCAAACTTTTTATTTCATAACATTACTCTATGATAATGTTTTAAAAACTCATTTTTATAGAGTTATTAAAAACTTTGTTTCTTCTGCCTCCTATTTTGTACAATCTACTTTCACAATCATCAGAGAAACTGTACTCAATTACATAGCCCACTTGCAAATTCAGATTACTTAAAATCAATGACGTTCTGAAATGGATGATGCAATAGATCCATACATAATATAATACTTATAGATCTATTGAGTAACCAGGTTTAAACACTGAGCTTTCTCCTTCTCCATTTCTAACACATGGGCACGCACACACACACACACACACACACACACACACACACACACATTAGATATACTATTTCCAATACTTCTAAAACACAGTTAGATATGGAATGAAAATACAAAAGAATTATGACAGATATGACAGATATCTGACAACCCATATGGCATATGAAATAAAATATATCCCTTCAAGTGGATGTGGCTAAAAGCAAATGAAGAATTAAAGGGAGGGAATGTTAAAACACTACCTTAGGGCACAGTAGAATCTAGAGTCACCAAGCTAATAAACTGCCCCCTAAATTGAAATATCTAGTTTTTCACTTCTTTGAATGTTACTAGAAATGAATATTGGATTCTGTGTTATTTCTCAGGGCTGATAATCAGTTTATCATCTGAATACAGAATAGAACATGATTTTGGGGGGAAACTATTATTTGTAGTATTAATTTTCAATCATTAGAGTAGATTTCCTATGCCAATATTTGAGTTCATTCAACATAAAGTTTTTGAGTACACACTATGTGTGTTCTGGGCTCTGTTCAAGACCCCAGGGATTTAGCAATGGATAAAACAAATTTCCGACTTTATGTAGCTTTAATTGTAACTGCAGTCACCTAGGGTAACAACTGATGAAAATTAACAATATTAACCTAAAAATATGAAATACAAATAGCTATAATAGTACACTGGCGCGGGGAGGGAAGCAACAGCAATAGGAAGATAATCATTTGACTGCACTGACCGGGATGGCATATCTCAAATCTTCCATTCTCAAGCCTTTTATCATATTCATTTTACAGGAACTTTATTTAGGAATCAGAGAATTCCATCAAGAAATAAGCCATGCTTCAGAGTATTCAACTATTATGTCTCAATTCCTTTGTCTTAAATATGGAGGTGCATGCTGCAGTCATCACTGGCTCAGGCAATAGGATCCTGGGATGGATGTTAAGCAGAGCCTGTTCTTGTGTTTAGCTTGCCAAACACAAGGACAAAGTTGTGACTGTCTGGCAGGTGACGAGGAGGCATCATAGACAGGCTGTTGCTGCAGAAACAATGGAGAACACAGCTCAAATTAAGCCATAAACATTTCTTCTTGTCAGGGCTCCACTTCTCTGCAAACAGAAAGTTGTTTTATAGGGCTGGCAAAGTGTATTGTAAATTATATTACCAGCCCACAGCCGATGAGCTTCTAAGTCTGCTTGGAACAAGATATCTGGCTCCATCGCCATGCTTAGCTTGCCAAATTTACACGTGAGGCACACCAGCCAAGCCAGAGGGATACCACTAAAACTTAGAAATGAGTGGGCCAAGAACAGCACTGGAGCAGACGAGGGAAGTGCGGGGCGCATGATACAAATTGGGTCTGTCTTGGGTCTGTCTCTCAGAACCAGAGCCCTGTTCAGCAGTCACCGAGTCAGTAATGAATTTCACTGGGAGCCAACAGATGGCTCAGGGTGTGGCTCATGAATGGGCGGACGGTTTCCAGAAAAAAGCTCCCCTGCTTTCTTGTACCACCCCCGAAATGTTTCTGGTTTCTTGTTTACTTTTCTAACTAGCAAAAGCTGCCTCTGTTCTCGGTGTACTCTGTTTTTCCTTTCATCTTTTTAATTTTCCTCTTAGAGTTGGATTAGAGTCCATTTTCTAAAACAAATCAAATCATGTCACTTCCATAGGCCCTGAATTCTATATTTTAGATGCTTGGGTGTGGGTCAAGCTAGACTACCTGCCCCTGCTGAACCCCTTCACCTTCGCCAGCAAATATGCTGTTGGCTCTTGGAATGTGCCCTCACTCTGTGAACTGGCTCAGGCTACTGCCTTTGTATAGAATGTTCTCTATCTGCCAAAAATAAGCGAAGCTTATGGACTCTACCTTCAGAACAGAATGGATCCATCCTGTTTTTTCCTTTCCAAGTCTACATATTTAGCACAAGCCTCATCCTCTGCCTTCTAACAAGATTTCTAAAATCATCTCCTGCTACTTAGGCTCTTTGCTCTCTCTCCTTGGTCTCTTGACATGGTAGCCAAAAGGATCCTTTTCCTCCCTTGTTAGACACTCCCCACCATCCTCCCAAAAGCACCGCAAATAAATTCATACTCCTGGACTGGCTCACAAAATCCTACAGGATTCATTTCCTTTGTAGAAAAGATCAAATTGTCCAGGTTGGTCCCAGCCAACACATTTCGCTTCTGATGTTCTAGGATAATTATTGACAACGTCAATTTTACTCAAAAGTGCACCATGTTTGAATTGCAGCCACCCAGTAACCCTACTTCATGGCTCACTTTCTGCCACCCTCCCTTGTCCACTAGAGCCCAGCATGCTCAATTTCTTTTTCTTTCTTGAAAACAAACACATAACGTGTTCCTGAATTTGAGCATTCAGCCAGCCTGTTCGTCAGGGGAGTTAGCTGCTCCCTGTTTACTTTATAGAGCTGGTTCTTTTTCATGGAAGCCCTCCCCCAAAGAACTTAACTCTCATCTTAGAAAGGTAACCCATCATCACTTTGTCTAACTGCCTCCATCTCCAGGCACATTCTATCACATCAGTTTATGTACTTTTCATGAAAGCATTTAAATTATCTGATTTCTTTGTTCATGCGTTTATCTGCCTCCTACTTCTAGAATAAATGTTCCATGAATACAGATATCTTCTCTTTTTCATTTCCTACTAGGTATCTCTTCCCCAGAAGAGTGGCCAAGAGTAGGTGCTCAATAAAACAGATAGTGGATGACAAGACGACCTTGAGCATCACCTTCTCCATGAAACTAAACCTGGCTACCAGGGTTCTCTTTCCCAGGTAAGACTTAGCTACCCAAACGCCATGGCCTGCTACCTGGTAAATACATTTATTATCAACAATGCCTACAAGACTATTTTTGTGTTTGTTTTATTTTAGTTTACATATTTGCCTCTCTCTTGACTTTGCAAATAAACTAGAGGTCAAAATATATTTTATGTTATAGTTTGGATATGAGGTATCCCTCAAAGGCTCATGTGTGAGGTTTAGGGGAGAAGTGATGAGGTTGTAAGAGCCTTAATACAATCACTGAATTAATCCCATGATGGGATTAACTGAGCAGAAACTAGAGGTAGGGAGGTGCAGCTGGAGGAGGTGGGAATTGGGGGCATGCCTTTGGGGTATATATTTTATATCTGGCAAGTGGATTCTGATTTCTGATCATCATGTGAGTTGCTTCTCTCCACCACACTCTTCCACCATGATATTCTGTCTCATCTCAAACCCTGAGGAATGGAGCTGGCTGTCAATTAATTGAGATCTCTAAAACAGAGAGATCTCCAAGAAAATTTTCCTCCTCTACAATTAATTGTTCTGGTCAGGTCTTATAGTCATAGCAGTGAAAAAGCAGACTAAAACATTTTCTGATTTTTTTGTTGTTGTTGTTCTGGTTGTTGTTTAAAATTTGTTATTTTAAATTTACAGAGTTATGGAAATGTTGAGAAAATTGTGCCAAGAATTCTTGTGACTGGAGTGGGGTTGTGCTGTTCTGGGACAGTGCAGGTGCATGGTGTCTCTCTCAAAACATTGTATCAGGATGTTGATCTATTTTGTTCCCAGTGATATTTTCTTAAATACTTGTTAAGTTGATGTCTTCCAGCTCTCTTCACCCTTTAAGTTACTGTTTTTTTCTCTGTAGTTGATAAGTATCTTGGAGACGATGCTCTAAGACTCTACAAATCTTGTTTCTCCTCAATCTTTTACTTAGTGATTTCAGTATCCATCAGTGGATCTTGCCTACGACATTTATTTCTGTGTTGCTGATCTCCTGGGGATGCTTTTTGCCTCTGTCCTAATTAACATCTATTAATTGGAACTCTATTGTATTATGATTCTTTTTTAACTTTCCTTGTGAGCACTGACCATATAATTCTATAACCGTAGATCATAGCAAAGCAATTAAATTTTCAGTCCGTATATGAGGCCTGCCATTTATTTGCTTTGAGACTGGACAAGACAATGTCTCTGAAACTTCATTTCTCTATTGCTAAAATAAGGATGATATCAGCATGTGACTCCTTGGGCTTCTGGGTGGATTCTCAGTTTATTTCCTCTTGCATTGATTCAGGCACTAGAGATGCATGTGACAGAGATCACGTACCTGACTTCTTAAATGTCCTCAAATCTGGTCCTATCACATATTTAGCACAGCTAGGCCCCCAAAATGCAAATCTACTGTTAGGAGAATTCCCTGGTCAATCCTGATTTCTTAAGGATTCTAAAAAGCTTTCGGTAAAATCTCAGATTCAATTCTTTACCAACCTAAGGCAGTCTTTGCAGTTTCCCCTGACATGAGCACAGTCAAAGGTGGGCTCCCCTTAGCCCCAGGTATGAGATTTTAGTAATTAATTTTTCCCAAACATATCAGAATCCTAGAGGGGAAGATTGATTAAAACACAAGTGAAATCTTTAATGAAAGGTAAATGTTAAAAGTTCTTAAAGGAGGGCTCTCCTCTCTCTAAACCATTCTCCTTAGGTCTTAGTCTATAGAGGAGCTGGATGTTCATGGTCACATGGGTCAGAGGAAATATTTGAAAATGGAGAAAACTGTAGCTGGTAAATGTTATTGCTAGCTCTGGGAGGTGAGGCCCGCAAGGCTAATACCGACTTGCTGGAGCCTGGCAGGCCCCAGGGGAAGGCCAGACTAGCAGGCGAGCTGATCACACAAGCCAAGTCCAAATGTCACTCTAACATTTGCAGAGCTGTGTGTAACTGCTTAAGGAGAGGTTTGCAAGGAGAAGGTCAAGGACGGGGAAAGCCGTTTGGGGAACAGGAGGTGTGTGGGGAAGGTGTATCCAGGGTGTGGAGTACTCTTCCATTCCAGCCTGCAGGTTTTGCTTCCTTTTCTGTTAACCTGTGTGGTTTTTCCTGCCAGCTATCCCTCACACAGACAGATAATCCTTCAAGAAGGCAAAGGCCAGTCTTTGGCCTGAGTGTAGCAGGGAAGACGAGATTCTCTGTTGTTCTGAACTCTATGTCAAACATCTATTTTGTTTTCATTTTTATTCTTCAAGTCCCCAGTTGGTTTTGTTTGTCTGCAGTTGACCCTTGCTATTTCAGCATTTAACAATCACAGTCTTGACATTTTCCCCAAAGAGTCTGAAGAGGTTCACTGTGTGGTCATATGTAATTTTGCTGAGTCATAAATTTCAGCCTCCCTGAGAGCCAGGAATAGAAGAATTTGGTGAACTATACAAGCTGAGCCTTTAACGTTCACATTCTGGTGAGACTGAGTATTGCTGTTTAATTTTGAAATGTTTCAAATATTCAAACAAGTGGAAATAATAATACCATAAGCACCTGTGAACTACCTGTATTCTGGCTTTTATTAATCCCTAACATACTGGTATGTTCATTTCAGGTATTTTTTGAAGAAATAAAATAATACAGGCATAGATAAATATTCTTGTAGCAGTTCTTTCCTTCCTAGAAATAACCTATTTCATGGGATACTTATGTCCATCATTTTTAGACTCTTTATATATGGCTTTATACAGAAAATACTTTGGATTATTTTTCATGTTTATAAATTTATGTAAACAGTATTATTTTGTACATATTATCCCATAATTTGCTTTAAGATTTTCCTAATGTAGTTTGTTTTGCTCCTGTTAGATGATATTCTATTATATAGAGATGCCATAATTAATATATTCTCTTGTTAATTTAGATTGTACCTATTTTTTTTAGCATTACAAGTAGTATACATTCTAGTGACTACCTCAATGTGAACTTACTTGTTTCTCTAAAGCATGTATATAGAAGGCAATTGCTAGACCAAATGCCACGTGTGACTTCAAAGCTAAATTGCTTTCCAAAGTCCTTGACTCAGTTTACTTTCCCACTCTTTATGATATGAGGGTTCCTACTTCTCCTCCTCTTTGCCAACACTAATATCATCAGAATTATTAACTCCTGCTGCTCTGGTTGTTTGCAGTAATATCTCAATGCCGTTTGCACTTGCAGTCTCAAAATTATTAGTGTGTCTGTATGTGCTTTTATGTTTACCATTCATTTTGGTTTTGGCACCTGCCATTTACTTATTCATATCTGGGTTAATTGTCTTTCTCTTGTTGATTTGTAGGAATTCATTATAAAACATATGATACCAATTCTTTGTATATTGCATGTATTGCCAATATTTTCTCAAACTGTGGCTTTCCTTTGCTTATCATCTTTTCTTGAATATAAGTTTTAAATATAACTGTAATTAAATTTGCCAATATTTTACTTCTTTCTGGCACTTTCTATCTTTCTCACCTAAAGTTCAAAAAATTGTCCATATTTTTGCTCAAATTTTTAAAAGTTTGCATTTACATTTAAGGTGTAAATGCACATTTATATTCTTAAATTTATATTCTTAAATTTATTTATGTTTGATATGAAGATGAACTCTTATGTTTTCTCATTTGGGTAACAATTTATCCCAGCCACTATTTTTTCACTAGTTTATTCATTAACTATTGATTTGTAATAATGTCTGGTCATGTATCCATTTTCACATTGCATGGACTAGTTACTCAGGTCAATTCTGCTCTACAGGTCCATGTGTTTATCTTATACCAATGTCACACTCTCTTAAATATTTGGGGCATAAGATACATTCTGGTAAAGCATGTCTTTTGTTTTATTTATTTTGCTAGAACATTTCTTGGCTATTTTTGGTACCTTGCTTTTACATATTACTTATAGGCAAGATCTGATTTGGTTTCATGAAAAATTCTGTTCAGATTTTGAATGGAAATGTATTATATTTATAGACCAATTTAGGAAGAATTGGAACTGTTGTATTAGTGAGTCTACCTATGCTTGAATTCAATAGACATTGATGATTTATTCAGGTCTTTATTTTATAACCTTCAATAATATTTTGCCATTTTTTCCATAAAGGTCTTGAATATTTTATTATTTTATCCTTTGCTGCCTTATATTTAGCTATTTCATATGGTAATTTTTCTGTTCTGCACTTTAATTGGTAATTATAATTATAGAGAAAGGCTAATTAGTTTTATATATTTATATTCTATCCAATAAACTTGCTGACATAATAGTTTGTGATATAATAGTTACCCTGTAGATCCCATGACTTTTTAAAAAATTATTTATTCATTTATTATTTATTTATTTTTTACAGACTCCTTTTTGATTCATTGTACTCAAATGGGGTACATCATTTTGTTTCTATGGTTGTGCACGATGTAGATTCATTCCATTTGTGTAATCATACATGTAGATAGGGTAATCATGTCTGTCTCTTTCCACCATTTTTCATACCCCCCTCCCTCTCATTTCTTTCTACATAATCTAATGTTCCTGCATTCATCTCTCACTCCCCACTCCCCCAACCCCGTTATATATCAGGACCCCATGACTTTTGACAGAGAACTGTTCACTGTATTCTTCACTAATCTTTATACTTCTGATACATTTTTTGGGTGGGGTTCATTGGCTAGTTCCTCCATTTTGAAAATCAACAGAAACAATGATGGTGTTCATTCTTGCTTTGTTCCTAATCTAAATAAACATGTTTGTTTTAGGTTCTTGATAGCTTTCCCTTTTCAAGTTACAAAAATTCATCTCAGCCTAAGTTTATGACTTTTTACATAATAAAATACATTGACTCTATCAAGTATTTCTGCATAATTTAAATGATTTCTTTTTCTTCCTTCCTCTTTAATATCATTATCATCTTATATTAAATTTAATATCTCTTCTAAAATGGTATCATCCTCACATTCCTGAAAAAAAAAAACCTCCTTGTTTTTGATAGATATATTTTTAAATGCTGAATTAAATTCAGTTGTGTCCTTTTTTTAGAAATTTTATTAGAAGCATACATTTAAAAATACATGCAGTTGAAGTCAAAGGTCAAATGTTTTCTCTGATATGCAGAAGTTAATCCAAAATAAGGGGGGTAGGAATTAAATTTAAAAAAAAAAAAAACAGAGAAAAGAAATAGAAAAAGGAAGAGGGAATTCCATCAAAATAGAGGAGAGTTCAGTAGAGCAGAGGAGGGACATTGAGGAAGAGGAAGAATGGAGGGGAAGGACCATGGAATGAATCTGACAGAATTTTCACAGGTGCATGCATGGATGTGGCACTGTGGGTTCTGGCATGGGGTGCATCCACAGGACACTAATTTTTTAAAAAATTAAACTATAAATGGATTGGAGAGGGATCAGTGGTATGGAGGGAGCAGGGTAGGGGAGTGTTGGGCATTGCATTGGAGCAGGTTGTATTCCATGCTTTTGTGATCACTTCAGGGTGTATCCTGGTGTTGTATATAACTAAGGAGAATACATTTTAAAACAGAGTTAAGAACAACAACAACAACAACAACAAAACAGTTGATCTTCAGAATGGAAAAATGATATAAAGGAATGATTTGGGGCATGTGCTGGTTTCCCTGCAAGTCGACTGCATTTTTTAACGTACCCAGGGTCTTCCTGACAGGTGGACTCTTCACTTTAGAGGTCTCATATTAGGACCTAGAGGGTGTCAATATTTTTAAGAAATATTCTGGGCATATTGTAAGTGGGAGCCAACTCTATGCAGAAGTAACAAAGGCATTGATGCTTAAATGGGAGAAAATTAGAATGGGGCAGGAGAAGAAAGGAAGGGAAGAAAGATTCGTGTTTTATGGTAAAATTTCATAATATACTCATACTTTCTGGTAAAATACTTTAAGAGGAAATAAAATGCTGCAAGAATTAATTTGTATAAAATTTGTCATATTTCAGACCCACTTTAAGAGGAAAAAAACCAATTGCTCCAAATTTTTCTGACCCTTAAGAGATATAATCTGTGTCCTAATCAATGATTGTGTTTTGACCCTGAAATAACTTCACTGAGTTAATGTTCTTTTGTAAGGTCTAACTTGAGGTGGTCCTGTTATTGTCATCCAGGCACCACGGCCTGTGGGATGACACCTTAACCCTCACAGGTAATGTCTCAGCCCATTAGACTTCTCTAACATGAGAACATAATAAGCATAAACCACTCTCATTTGTAATATAGATGTGAATAATATTTACTTATATAGCCTTCATGAAGATTAAATGTGATGTTGTTTGTTAATGCTTGGCATGATAGCTAGAATGTTGCTAATCAATAAATACTAGCTATTATTATAATAAGGATCAAATTTTCTGCCTGATCTAATTTGGGGAGAAACTAAGATGGACTCGTCCATGGAAGTGTGCACTAAGAAACAGCCAAGCATGAGGCTCATGTTAGTTATCTGGAGTCCTGAGAAAACAGCACAAATTGAAAAAGAGGATAAAAGTCTCTGTAAGTCAAATCTTCACACCTTCCATGATGCTGTGTGCATGTGTTAGTGATTTTTCATGCTGAAATAGGAACATGTCCATTGAATAATGGGAGTGAAGATCAATAAGCCTTTATGGCTTATTGATGTGGAGGGATGGCACCAGGCATGCAGGATCTTCTGGATAATAAAAATTTAGGATTTTGTTCTAAGCGCAACAGGAAATCATATGAGGGCTTTTAGTAGGGAAATAATAGGCTTTGATTAATACATGCACATGGGTGACCTCTCTCAGAGTCTCATTTCCCTCTTCTGTAAAAATAAGGTCATACACTATCTGAGTTCATCTAGAGCCTCAAAGTACAGGTCCTAGGCCAGCAATATCAGCCTCACTTGGAAGACTATTATAATGCACATTCTCACAGGACCTAAGTCCTAACGGTAGAATCCAGAAATCTGTGTATTAACATCCTTCGAGTAGATTCTGATGCACACTGGACTTTGAGAACTTCTGTATTTGACAAGTTCAGATGTTCCTTTGAGCACCAGAGTACAAGGTTTCTTGTCAAGTCCTTTGTGAAGCAGGTTGCAACCCTCAGCAAAATTCTTTGTGAGACAGGTCTCCAATCCTAGCAAATAAGACTATCTTTCTAATTATCATTACCTCCTCAGGCCAATATTTTGTTTTAGAGAGGAATTATCCAAAGAAAGAGAAATAACTAATACACACATTTTTAGAACCTGAACCAAATATGTAATAAGATGAAACAGGATTAATATAATGCCACACTGACCTATAAATTTCTTCTCATAGTTATCAGAATGAATTTCCCTAAATCTTATATCCCCCTATATGATTATTTGCCTGAGTTTATAAAAAATTATGAGACCATTAGAAGGATTATATCTGAATCTATGTTACATAAGGATTGGCACAAAAAAGGTATTTATTTGTTGACCGGACAGTATGATGAAAGGGCAGGCCCTTTGCAGTTGCATAAAGTAATGTAAAATTCTAGTTTCATAATGGTCTAAGATTTGGAGTTAAAATGTGGAAACAATGTGTCAGGTGATTGGCACAATCCAAACATAGCCAACATGACATTTACATATGCCCTAAGAACTACTATTTAAAACACAGCCCCATGGCTACATTCCATAAAATAATACTCAGAGTGTACTTTACATAGTCATCTTTCAAAATCTGGTATGGGTGTGTGATTATCTGAAATGAACTTAAGTGTAATGTATAATATTGGTTCTTGGCATGTTACCAGTCTAATAACTATCCAAACAGAATGATTTTAAAATAAAGATATTAAACAGATTAAATAAAGATTACTTAGCAAAATGAGACATACCAAAATGAGGGAACATTTCTTTGTATTAAAAAAAGAATATTTCATGATAAGTAGTACTTAGAATTCTCTGTCTCAGAGATACTTATTGACCTGGTAGAATATTTCAGGCTACCCCATTCCACAATGCCATTTCCTTCCTCTGAGCCATAATACTAATTTGGCCATTGTTTCTGTACTACTATGGGACAAATCCTACTAACTTGTATGAATGCTTAACTCTTTTATTATTCTTTGAACATATTTACACACTGCACTCCTAATGAGATTACAAGAAGCTCTTAAGTATGTGCCGTTGCTTTGAACTCCATGTATTTTTTCAACAGAAGTGAGCATGTGCAGTATATACAATAGGGATGTAATAAAAGTATTAATTATGAATCATGTTATTCAGTAGGTATGGGGCTAAAAAGCAATACATTCAGGAAAGACACACATGAATCTGTGGATACAATAAATGGGTGCAGTGTAGTGGCTGGGGGCAAGGAGGGTGAAATTAGACAGTAGTTGAGGTCTCAGTTTAGTCACTCACTCACTAGTCATGGGTTATGTAACCTCTACTTTTCACTGTTTCCTCAACTACAAAGTGGAGATTCTAGTATCCACCTCAAGAGAGGTTGTGAATATTAACTAGATAAAGTACATGATGTTTAATACTTACAGATCAATATGTGATAGCTATTAACAGATACTTGTAGCATGGGATCTATTTAAGAGAATATTTGAGATGTACAATATGAAAGGAACCATGTTACCTCTCAATCAATTAAAATATTCCCTTTGCTCAGACACAGGATACAGGTGGTTGGATGAGTTCTTGGGCTCATTTGCCTTGCAGTTTTAGATTTTTATGATTATCAATTCACATATAATTCTATTATGTGAATTCCATATTATGAAGTCACTTGAAATCATTTGAAGAACATTTATTAATACAGGGAAAGCTCATGATAAAATTTAGGTGGAAACAATAATTCCAATATTGTAAATGCAATATGATTCATCTTTGTTGGAAATTACTAAATTTCATTTATATGTAGATATAGATATCTAAAGACATATTATATATTTTTTATGTCTGTATATCTATCCATGAATAAAATGTAATAAAGGATAATAGTTATCAACTGTAAGAAATAGAATTATGGATTATTTTTCTTTTATATTTACTATAATTTTCTATAGTAAATATCCATTACTTTGATGATCAAAGGAAAGAATATATGTAATTTAAAACCGGAGAACCAAAAACTTTTAACAAAGCAGGTAATCGTAACAGAATACTAAATTCAAATCAGAAATATAGAAAAAAATCAATGTGCTCTTGCCTATGTGTAGGAAAAAGTTTACAATACTTGAATGTATATATTGTAGTTCTTTCTAGTTGATAAATTTTGAATAATAGTTACATTTTCCTTTTTTATTAAATACTGACCAATCTTTTCAAAACGAGCATGTTATTTATGCACAATACATAGGCACATGTACATATATACAAACAGACACATGGGAGTCCAATGTGCACAAGTACTCTGAAAAGGTATATGTGTGAATTCATATGCATTTCTAGAGGAACACAAAGAAATATCATCCAAGGGAGCTCAAGTCCAGGTCCTTTATCTTGGTGACCTCCCCACCTCTAAGGCTCAGATTTTAGCTCCAATGTTGAACTACTAGAATGCTGTGTGATGTCTGAGTCCTGAATGTAAGATCTGTCACAGCAAATTTCATATTTCTTGGAAACCTCCCAAGAACTAATAGCAGACATAAAGCATGCAAATGAGAAAATGAGAAAGAATAACACAGGAATTATTAAAAGTTGATTGAAGAAGACCAGTCTAGAATAAATAAATAACTGAGTGTTGTTTTTTCAGACTGGCAAAGACGTCAACACGGAGGAAGGGTGTTAGGCGGTAATTACAGCCTAGCAACGACACATGTGCTGGCAGATTCTAGAGCGCACAACTTAATTTGTGGTTCCTGACTGAAGCTTCTAAACTTAAAATAAGAATTTTAAAAAATAAGATAAAGCTAAGCAAGGTTTATAACCAGAGGGGAGGGAGGGAACTGAATCCTGCTTTAGTTCCTTTATTCTGCTGTCAGAGATTGGCACACACTTCAGTAGAGTGGTAATTACTGGGTTCTAGCTGGTAGGCAGCTCCCTGCACAGGCCTAGCTGGCACTCCATGCTCTCTCCCCATGTTTCTGGGGAGGCAGGAGAAGGAGGGAAGCAAGCATTCCTACCCTGAGATTCGAGAGCTTTGAACCCAACTCTCCCTCCAGTAGTCCAAAAAGCTAAGGGAATGATTTTAAAAGGCGCAGGGTTCTGTTATTGATACAGAACATTCGACTGGCAATGAGTGTTAATGCAAAGGAACTAAGGGTTAGAGGCCTTGGATGTGTGGAGATTTGCCCCGTACTCTATGGCCCTGGGCATCTTCATCCCTCAAGTGAAACAATTCATCTTAATGAGACTGCAATTCTATGGTGCCCTGTTTTGCTCAATGTTTATTATGGGCCAAAAAGACTTCTAAGTTTATGAGAAACAAGAACGAAAAAAAAAAATCACCAAAAATGAGTTACAGAAATAAAACAAGAGATTGGAGAATTGAAGACAGGATGAATTGTATAGGAAGAGTCTCCTTGGACTTAGAATGTTTAGGAAGATTTTTTTTCAAAACTTTAAAATTCCTTTAAAATTTCATTTTGAACAAAACCTTATAGTGACACAAGACACTGGGGTTCACATTGATTCTTCCCCTCTCTGAGAGCATAAAATTTTATAACTCAACAAGTAGTACACCAGCAGCAGCCCCAGTAGCTATTAGAAATGCAAAATCTCTGACCCCTCCTCCAACCTACTGAACCCCAACCAGCATTTTAACAAGATCTCCCCAAGATGCATGTGCAGATTAATGTTGAGAAGCACTAACCTAGGTCTGATCTGTTCTCACTTTTAAGGGTCATCTGAATGGGTTCTCTCTCTTATCATTGTCATTGCCCTAATTTTGACCCTTATTTCAAGATACTTGGAATTTCTTTTGAAGAATCACAACTGATTTATTGATATGTCCTGTTATTTGTGAGCTCATCAAACATTTATGGGAACCTACTGTGCATAGGGCCAGGTGTGAGCGTTTGGAAGGAAACATGTCCACTTTGAAGAAAGAAGCAGATAAGGTGAGAAATTAGAAAAGCATGAATGGTTCATAGGAAAAAAAAATTGCTATGCATGATGAGTGACAGGATGAGGATTAGGCACTTGAGTATCGGGATCAACATCCTACTGAGACCTCTTTTTAACAATAGTTTTCCCAGACTTTGGTCAATTGTACAACATTCCACCCCACTTATGTACTCTCTGAATTATGACTTACTTCATCTTTCTCTTTAAATGGCCTCACTCCTTTTTCCTTACATATATTTTTTTTATTTTAAAGTAAATTTATTCTAGTCCTATAAATGGAGCACAAGTTGCATTTGCCCCTAGAAGTTAACTGTGAAAATAAAATACCAACAAATTGTCAGTAGATACTCTTGTCCTCCGGGGGATCTGAGCCTCAGCATTAACATCTCTATTTACAAATAAGAAAATAAGTAAATGGTTGCAGGCATTTAAGGCAAACTTACACCAAACTTGACTTTTTCCTTGTTATAATGTAAAGACACACATTTTCCATTCTGTGCACACTCTCATTGGTTATCTGCTGGCAGCTCCCCACTGCCAGGAATCCACTCTTCCGTCAAACAGACCCAGTTCTTTCAAAACAGACCTAGCTCCTCCCTAGTTCTGACCATTGTTGCTCCCTGGATGTCCCCTCTCCCTGTACTCTCCCTAGGCCATCTCACGTGTGTATCTCAGCAGCGATGTCCCTTCATTGTCCCATGTGTGCCTGCTCTATACCTGTAACTAGGCTTTGTGGCTCTCAGCATATAGCTTGGACTCTTTTTAGGGGACAGAGAAGTTTATGTGATGACAGTTAGACTGTACCCACTGGGGAAACACTAAGAATCCCTCTGAGGTTCCTGGAGGTTCTGAAAACTTTAGACATTGATTCCTCAAAGAGCAGCACTAAATCTTTCCACCACACCTCCCAAGAGCTGTCTCCCAGAAGCTTTCAAGAGGTGGTTTCCCTCCAGAGACCACAATCAAACCCATTAGAGCTTGGGACATCCTGTCTTGCTCCTTGGTGCCACCTCTGAAGGTGTTCAGCACAATTAGCAAGCATGGCCCTCCTTAAGTGGTGCAAAGCATTTACAAAGCCCGGGAGACTGGAATAATCGAACCATTAACAATAGCATGGATCCACAGGAGGGTTCTGTTAAAGAGCCCTCTGTGAAATGGCAGGGCTCTGGTTGCAAAGTAGTATTGCTTTTAACAACAAAAGAGGAAGTTATGATGTTTATCAAAGTGGAGGGGATTTACCAGGATTCAAAGAGCTCCCCCAAATTTGTGCTCTTTTATCAGATGTTCCCTCCCTCCACCACTCTCTCTGTATCCACATGCCCTTGCCTTCCTTTGTCCCTTCTTTACTAATATCTTCTTTGCAATTTCCTTTTTTTCAGTATCATAGAAAAAATACCGAACTTAGATTTAGCCTTATTTCTGGGATTTATCTGGTCACTAATTTCCCATTGGATTAGGACACTTATTATTTTTTTAAAAGTAATAATCTAAGGCTCTTTGGAACATATTTTTATTCTCCAATGCTCGCATCTATTCAGTCAATTGACCACTATGCTCCCAGTCACAAAATCTGCCCATTTCCACGTATTGGAATGGAGAAGCAGGACCCTGCTTTGCATCTTTGCTCCAAGATATATTTCCATCAAGTTTCCAGGTTCATGAACATTACTAACATATCTTTCAAAGTTCAGTAGATTAGACAAAGGGGAATGAAAGGAAGAGAGGGGGTAAAGGAATAGGAAAGACAGAACAAATCTAACATAATTGTCCTACATACACATAGGAAATTACCTAAGTGAACCCTACCATCATACCCACCCACAAGAATGGCATCCTAATTAGAATAAAATATATCCTATGCGTGTATAATTGTGTCAAAATAGATTCTACTGTCATGTATAACTATGAAGAACCAAAAAAATTAAATTAAAAAAAAAAAGAAAACTCCCTAAGGAAAGACATGAGGTCCAAGATGACATGGAGAATTCACTTTGAACCAATTATAGCTAAGCCCTTTGTATCAGAGTATCAATTCCCCTCAGAAGTCATCCATAGGCTGTACCATGGAGGTTAACAACATGTGCTCTGGAATCAGCCAGACCTGGGTTCAGTTCCCAGAAACAAAACTTACCAGGGCTTTGTGACCCAAGAGGAGTTCTTGTTCCAAGCCTGGGTTTATTCATCCATAAAACATGGTCTAACACAACCCAAATTACAATGTGGTTTTGATAATAGCTGATGTCAAAGCCTATCACCCAACGTTATTGTTCTAAATCTACAAATGCACAGATCCCTCAGTGACACACTTAAGCACACTACCCTGATATCTTACCTATTTACATTTAATAGTAAAAATGGCAAGAAAATTTCTTTATTCTTAGACAATGGAAGTTAATAGGCCAAAACCTGTGTGGCCACAGCCCTGAATCCCTGTTACTCTCAACATGCCTATGCTCCTGCCAAGTTGAACTACTAATCAGCCACTCATGCATGTCTATGTAGTAGAACTTCCTGTAAACCTTGAAACAACAGGATTTGGAGTGTTGCCAGGTTGGCAAATGCATGGGTGCTAGTAGTGTGTATGGGGGGATGCCCCGTCTCTTCTAGCTAGGTGGTTCTAAATTGTATCCTTTATAATAAACTTATGAATGTAGGCAAAATGTTATCCTGAGTCCTGTAAGTCATTCTGGTAAATTACTAGGCCTAAAGAGAGGGCCATGGGACCCAGATTTATAACTGGTTGGTCAGAAGTTGTGATTGGCACCTGAAGTGGGACACCCTGTGGAACAGAGCCTTTAACCTGTAGAGTTTGACGCTAATGCCAGATGATTAGTGTTAGAATTTAATTAAACCATAGGACAGTGAGCTGTTGTCAGAGAATTTGACAGATGTTGCAGAAGAAAAAACAGTGTCAGAAGTAGTGTTAGAAAACACATCATGGTAGTATGGCCACACGTGGAGGGAAAACTGACAAGGGATGATGGAGGCAGAGGTCAGAGGGATGCACTTATAAGGCAAGGAAGGAAGGCCAATGACTCCCAACCACCACCCTGTGTAGAAAAACCTAGAAAGGACCCTCCTCTAAAGCCTCAGAGCAAGCATGGCCCTGCCCATGCCTTGCTTTTGGATATCTAGCCTCTAGAACTATGATGTAATAAACTTACGCTACTTTAAGCCACAAATTTTTTGGCATTTTGTTAAAGCAGCCCTCAGAAACCAACATAATATCTGTTTACTATATTGTCCCTGTTTCAGAATACTATGTCCTCTTGAAATACATTTTTCTAACATTATCTCAATATCAAATTATGTATTTTTGATGTGATATATAAACACATCAAATGATGTGTCCTATTATTTTATGATTAGAATGTAAGGAAAGCTCCTCAAAAGTCATTGTTTTGGAAGTAAAATAGACCTACAATTTTTTTTTTTTTTACAAAGCATTCACATATATATTTTATAGAATAAACCTGGGAGTCATACACAGTCACCAGGATAAATGTAAGGTCATAGTTGTAACAAGATTTTGGTTTGGGGGTTTTCTGGCAATTAATGCCTATTCCCCTGGATTAAATGTTGTATAAATGTCAACAAATATTGACAGTTTAGTGCTCAAACTCAGTCCCAGAAATATGAAAGTGTTTTTTGCATGTTTACTATGCACTGGATACCTAGCACTGTACCAGATCTTTAAGGGTAAAAAAGATAATTCCAATAGTTTCCTTCCATAAGGATCTATTTGCATACATTTATATGTACTTACATCTAGGTACAAATGATGTATGGATCTCTCTCTCTTCTGTATTTCTGCCAGTGAAATATTCTTTCCTGTTTCTTATCCTGCAGTGTTCTCCTATCTTAGAATAGGGTCTTGCCAAAATTGTACCTACTATATAATCCTGTTCACTTATAATCCCTTACTGGGGACCTCTATCAAAACAAGTGAGCCTCAGATCAACAATATGTCTCTACCACCTCATAAGGACTTTTTCTTGTACATGAATTTTGTTCTTCTCTGACTTAAATTGAGCCTATGGATGGGCACAGGCTCATGTCTAAGGCTCAGTGAATAATGGTCCTAATACCATTCCTAGTAATTCACTCATAATCATGAAGCATGATAAGGGAATTCTCAGCATGCGGAAAGGAATGTAAAGAAAAGCAAGTATTGACAGAGAAATATTTACAGATACAGCTCTTCTTCCCAAGGCACCCAAACTCATGTAGTCTTTCCTGGTTGTTGTGTTAACAATTTTTCTATTATCCAACCTGGACTTCTTTTTTCTTTTTGAACATATTTGTTAGCTAATGCATTTTCATCTAGTTGTTTATAGTGTATTCCTTGATTTTTTTTTCTGTTGGGGAATAAAGTATAGATTTTTATCTGTGGGGTTTCCTATTAATTTCACACAAATGATCATTGTTCTTTAGTAAAAACATCTGTATGCTAAGGACCCCTGACACAGGGCTGGGGGCAACTCCTTTCTACTCCATATTTCTTACCCACCAGGGTAGATTATCATAGTTCAAGGAGAGCAAATAGGGTTTATAATACTTTCCAATACTTTTCTTGGTGTGATATCTTTCACAGCATCCTGACACTGAGTCTGGACCCACAGGAAACAAAAGTCGTGTTTCCATTATCTTCATTTACCCTGGGAAGCAATGCTGAGATAACCCACATTTCCCCAAGTGCTTGACATCTCTGATTTCTTTGAAAGTTGAAACTAATTTCACTGACACAATCAGTGACACAGACAGTAGGACACTCTGACTTGTGTCAAAGCTATTGTACTTTGAGAGTGAATGCATCTGAGGGTAAACCCAATGCTCCTCCTGACCTCTAGGTAATCTTCCACACTTAAGGATGGGTGGCACCTGTAATTTGTGTTCCCACCAACATAATATGGTAGAAGTGATGGGATGTTACTCTTGTGATTCTATGAATAAATATAAATTTATTTATTTATTGCTGACTTTGAAGAAACAAGCTGTTCTATTGTGAATCACCTATGGAAAGGGCCACTTATTAAGGAACTGCAGGTAGCTGAGAGTCTCAGTCCTATAACCAAAAGGAACTGAATCCTGCCAAGAATTACACATGCTTAGAAAAATATCCCAAGTTTCAGGTGTAATTATATCTCTGACCGAAGCCTTGTGAAGCTTTGAAGCTAAGAACCTACTAATTCATGCCTAAACTCACAATCTACAGAAATGGTGAGGTGATAAATGTCTGTTGTTTTAAGCAGCTAAATTCATGGTAATTTTTGTTACACAGAATAAGAACATTATTAGAAAATGAAAGTAGGGAGATACTGAGAAATTACATTGAAGGAAATGCACAACCTGAATGTTGAGAACCCTGACATCCAGTGAGTCCTCCCTAAATTAACCATCATGGAAGCTGTATGATGAATTAAAGATCCTATTTTAAAGATGAGGACGGTAAGAGAGAGTTCAGTAACCTGCCTTTGATAATATGATAATAAGTGACAGCCTGAGTTTCAAACTCAAGTGGGTAAGTCTGACTGCAAAACTAGTCTTCTTTTCAAAATGTGCTACCAGCCTGAACTCACCAATTTGAGTTGGCTGGTTTCCCCCCTCAACTGCCGTGTGGGTTCTGTGACATGTGATTCTGTGCCTACATTACAGGTCCCAAAGAGGAAGTCAATGAAGGGAACATAGGAGTTCAAGAAGATTTGTCACATCTAATTCAATTTTGTTACAGTTAATAATCAACTTGTGGGGACTCATCTTTTAGATGTAGATCTCAAGCTGGATACTATTAATATAGTGGTGGCCATAGGAGAAGATGTTTGAACAATTTCAAAAAACACCTTAAAAGCAACTTATTTTGTTACAATATAATTAGGTAGACTAATTATTATTATATGGAGGTAAATGGTTATTACATGGAGGTTTATAGTTATAAATAAGTCAGAAACAAGGCTTTTCTTATGAAACCTGATTCCCTTTCTCCCTTCCCATTGCTTATTTTGCCCTTTATGTTTCATTGTCAGGAACTGCTCAGGGTGAAGAGGACTAGAGCTCCTACAGCATCAGGTGTTTGCCAAGGAGCATCTATGACAACTAAATCTACATATTAAGATGTCATCTTTAGCTGGGTAAGGATGCCTCAAAACTTAGGCTGAGTTCTATCCCACTGGAGTTACTTTTGCCCCAACTCAAACCTAGGACTGCCTGATGTGCTAGGTCCTGGGCCTTCCCACACACTGTCTCCTTCAGTGGTCAGTATTTCAGTCTGCCTAATAGCTCCTGGGCACAGTCACAGGCAGTGGAAGTCCTTGTTGTCATGACCATAGAGAAGCTCAAAGAACACCTCAACTTGCAAGGCAAACTGGTCTGTGAGAGGACTCTGCAGGCCACAGACATGTAGACTGAAACCAGGAGAAGTCAGGTGGCCTTGTCCAGAAAATCAATGGGTGGGATAAAAATAATAATATATATAATACATATATACATATATTATATATAGCATATATTACATATAATATATATTTTTCTTTCAATATTTATTCAAAATTTATCGAAAACACTTTGATCCATAAATTCACTCTACTAGAAAGCAGCAGTACAAAGATGAGTCAGCCATTGCTCCCAGTCTCATGCCAACTCTAGCAAGGGATACAGACTCATCGAAAAGTTGTAATAGATGGCATGAATCCAAGGACAAGTGTGAAAGCTAAGAAGGCTACTGGAGGAAGGTAGTTTCCAAGATGAGCCATTTTTGGAATCTTCAAGAATAGTTCAAACCATGCCAGGCAAACAAAGAGAGAAGAGAAATACTGGAAAGGGGTAAATTTTGCTCCACTTTTTCAGAGGGGACCATAGCATTAATGTAGCTCCCTCTCTCTGGTTGTCTGCCCTGCTACAGGTCAAATGATTCTTCTACCCAACCCCTTCACTAGCAAAAAAAACCTAACTCCCAGTTAGGGTGTCATAAATAGTTTTCACGTATGACTCTCAGGCACTGAACCTTCGCCTCAGCCTTGGATAGAGCAGGGAGCCCTTTACAGAACAGTTTGATCAGGGACCATGGATGGTGGTTAGCCAAGTGAGGTGTAATGGTGCACTCCTCAGGAAAACCCTTGGGAGTCTAAGCTCATCCACTGTCTTTTTTCTTTTTTCTTTCTTATTTTTTGCATTATTCCAACCACAGGTGTTTTCTCATAGTTTTCTCTGTTCGAAAAAAAAGAAACAAAACAAAACTTAATTCCTCTCTGTTAATATGCTTCTTACTGCTTCTATTCAAGTTTCTTCCTCACTAGTAATCATTTAGCAAATGAGAGAAAAATTCTTAGCATTTTTATAAAATACTCAGGTTAGCAATTGTTATTCTCTGTAGAACGGGGCGGGGTGGGAACTAGAAGTAGATGAACATGGTAGTTCAAGAAGCTCATATGTAGTTCATTTTATCAAAACCATATCACATATAGCTCATTTTTCAAAATGAAAAAATGTTCTTTAAAATAGATTTCCCACTTGTTTTGTAGTCTGATAGGTGGGCAGCTAAGTTCTAGATGGAACACTTGGGCTGGAACCCCAGAAGACCTGGTGGTCCATCAGAAGATGTGGTGAACCACTCAGGAAGACTCACTGCGGACCTGGAATGTGCTCCCTCCTCCACAGTCATGCCAGCCTTTAGATTTCTCTTTTCTAACGTCTGTCATCCTTATTGCTAGCAGCATCATGTGATCAATAACTTTCCTATAGAATACTGAGCTTCTGTTACTTTGGAAGGAAATCGTTCCTCTCTTCTTAACTAATTTGCAAATTATATCCACAATCACATATTAACTCTATATGGCATGTTCATCAGAAGCATTTAGACCATGTTTGGGTTCCAACTGTTCCAGGGACTGGCTGTTATCTTGGGTGTTTGTGAGTACTCTGTAATAGGGCACTTTAGACAGGCCTAAAGCCAATGCTCACAAGGAATGCTCCTGGGGAACTGAGCTTGTCATCTAGGGTCACAGTCAACTATCAGAAATGTGCCAGGGTCCCTTTGCACTGATAACTTGCAACTGGTGGGCAGGCCAGCAGGCAGGTAGCCAGAATTTCCAGAACAGTCAGATGTGGTGAGAATAGTGCCAACAGATAATCTCACCTCGAGAACAGTAAAGGGAGCTTCTGGCACTTAGTAGAATCCTTCCAGGCATGTGGTGTCCCCAGTTCCATACCCCATGGGAAACACTGGGAAGCTGCACCTCACTCTAAAAGCATGGTGCTTTAAAACCTACTTACTACATCATCTCTGTATGCTTCTGTATTCTTTGCCTTTAAAGATATTTTTCATCCTCCAACTGGGCCTGTTGGCATCTTTTCATTAATCATTTCACCACCATGTGACATCCATGCACTAAGCTTCTCTAATTTCCTTCTTTGCAAAATAAGATAATATTTATATGCACTCACATATTTATTGAGAAGATTAAAGGAGAGAGTAACTATAGGACTCTTAGGACAGTGCTTGGTACTTAGCTATAATTACATTTACATTTCATATATTATACAAATATATAACCATATGTTATGTTACATATTATATGCTATATAATTCATACATGTACATAAACATTTTATTTGTAATTATAAATATATCAATACAATAAGTAGTATATTTTTAGACCTTCCAAAATGCCACCTACTCAAAGTATATAATTATCACTTCTTTTGAAGACTGTGGAAATGAAAACTCAGAAAGGGCACTGCCCTTACTTGCAATCGCTGGCTCGCTGCCGATAGAACAGGATTTGAACAGAGGTTTGTATTTGTTCCGTTTTAGCTTTCTTTCTTTACAAGGAAACCTCAAAGAATTTTGCACCTCAGCTTGTGCTTAGGCTCCTGATGAAGGACATGTCTGTACGATGAATTATCAGCAAAGTGGATGGTATTGTCTTTCCTGAACACTTTCCTGGATAGCTCTGTTTTTGTAAATTTTGAGAATCACTGAAAGTGACATTGGATTTCCTTCCACCCTTAGACCAGCACATACCAGTTCTCCTGCCATCACCAACTCTCAGCTCCGGTTTCCCACACACTGCACTTAAGCTTGTTTATGTAACAGCATGCGAGACTCCTCCACATGCTTCAAGACCAAGGTCAGTGTCACTGGCTTTATGATGTCTTCTCTGCCTTAGCCCATGAATGAATCATTTTCTTCTGAGCAACCATAACAGTGGTATATGCCTACAATTGAGCATTTATTAATCACTATTAACATAGTTAACACTTACTGAGTACTTACTATGTGCTAGGCCCTGTTCTAAGTGCTCTCCACACAATATTCCATTTAATCCTCAGAACAATCCTTTTGGATCAGCAGTTTTATTAACCCACTTTTCACCTAAGGAAACTGCATTGTCTGACTTCCTCATTCCTTGACTATGAGCTTTGACAGGAGATCCATGTCTTACCTTCTAGCACCATCTGTTGCCACCTCCAATAAACCAGTACTGCAGACCTTTCCTCACTTATGCTTACAAAAATACACATGCAGTGCTACCCTTAAGTTCCATTTTATAACTGAGGAAACAGACTCAATGAGATTGTGTAGCTTTTTGAGAGGCAGAGTAAAATCTAACAAGAGGAGGAGCTGCTATTAGTTGTTCCTGTTTGTTTTCTTTTGTTTGCAGTGCCAGAGATTGAATTCAAGGCCTTGTTCATGGTAGGTGTTCTCATCAGGTCTTTTGGTCACGTTAGAGGAGGAAATGTTTATTTGGGGGCTCACTGTTTCAGAGGTCTCTGTCCATAGATGGCCAACCATATTCCTTGGGGCCTCAGATGAGACAGACATCATGGTGGAAGAGTATGGTGGTGGAGAAAGGCAGCTGGGAATATGGGACCAGCAAGCAGAGAGATTGCACTCACACGCCCCAGTGCCCCACCACCTTCAGTCACACGCTGCCTTCCTACAGTCATCAACCAGTTAATCCCTGTCAGGAGATGAATGTACTGATTAGGTTAAGACTCTCTGAACCCAATCATTTCACCTCTATGCTTTCTTGCATTGTCTCACACATGAGCTTTGGAACCCCAGCTCAAGAGATGTTATTATAATCTAACTCCGTTCATATCTCTGTCTCTTATACTAAGTGTAAGAATGAATGCCTTTTGAATCTCAAAAACAGCAAGGATGCAGTGAATGAGCAGCACATGTTGCATACATGATGGGTCCAGGAAGATATATTTTGCACTAAAAGAAAAACCAGGAGTCACCAACCCATCATGACTTCCTGAGAAGACAGATTCCATCTTGCATGGACAATGATGTGTTCTCCCCACTACCACCACCACCACCACCACCACCACACACGCACACACGCACACATTTTTTACTAGTACATTTCAATCATACCAAATGGATTTCATTGTGGTATATTTGTACATGCAACTAGGACACATTTCTAAGAGACAAACAGAACTTTGTGAATCACTCTTCATCTATAGTTTAGCAATACACAGAATGGTCTTTGGAGGAAGACAGTTCTGAGTTTAAAACCTTGCTCTATCTCTTCTCTGCAGGACTTGAGGCTAGTAATCAAATTCACCTGAGTCTCAATTTCCCTTCTGTAAAGTGAAGCTAGTACCCTGCTTGAAGTGAACTGTTAAGAGGATTTCAACAAAATCACACATATGAAAATGTCTGAATAAACTCTAAATGCTGTCATGTTATTTCTCTTCCTCCCAGGGCTTATATCAAATGTTGTCCACAAAACGACCATTAGCACTCATATCTAATGTTTATACAGATATTTCTGGGAGAAGCTCTCATGAAGATCCAGTCTCCCTTAATCCTGGTTAATTCTTCAAATGAGGCCCCAATGTGTATTTTACCACCAGCCAGACGCTTTCATTAGCAGAATGATTATTTTTTTTCAAACTACTAGGTTTTATTCCCAGTTTTATCACTCTGATAAAAATTTATAGATGGGAGAATACAATAAAGTAAAAGTTCAACCTCAGTTTTGTTCAGAACTGATATTGTCTCCTCTGCTGAGATGAGAAATAAAAGCATTATGAGTGAAAATGCCACCGAGTTAAACAAGCTCTTTGCCTTTGGAGAGCTTGATTTACTGCACAGTCCCCCCTGGAAATCAGAGCCATCTGCGCATTCACAAAGCCACCTTATTTCATGGGCAATTCCCCCTGGCTTTTAATGGATTTTTACTTTCTCTCTCTCATCCCATTGGTAGCCAGGAATCATTTCTCTCAACTTTATCAGCAGCAGCAGCGGCAGTACAAATACTACCTGGATTAATTCCATTTTCAGAAGCAGAGGATTCTTCTCAGATAGCCAAGTCTCAAGAATACATATTGTGAAACATAGAGGGGAAAAGTGATTATGGGGTGGGGATGGATTTGAACCATTTTTGTCTTTTCATATGGCTGAGTGCTCAGTGAAGATTGTCTTCGTGATTCTTTCCTTTCCCCAGTTTTTGGATATAATGAAATGTGTTGAAACACCTTCAATTTACATGAAACACAAGTTGCTTGGAAAATTCCAAATATGTTAAGATCGTGATCTAAGCTGCTGGGTTTGGTAATTAGTACTTTGAAAAGCAAAAGAAATCATTGTCAATAAGCAAGATCTTGTGAGAATCAGATATTGAATCTATATTTTTTCAACACGGGATACCTCCCACTTACTCATGCTGACCTCCCCCACAGAAAATTCCAACTCTTTCCACCTCTATAAACATACCACATTTGCTAACTCAAAGGGCTCCTGAGAACTTGGGGATAGTTTATTTTGCAAGACTGAATTCTGCCAGTAAATAACTACACTTAGTCTTCACTATGAGGATCTATAAAACATAGCAGCTGTGGTTTATGCAAATCTGACATGGGCATAGTGATAGCCCTGATAACAAGAGTGAGACAGAGTCTAAACTCTGTAACCTGACTCAATTCACCTTGCCAAATATATATTCAATTCTTATCCTATCAAAATGCATTTATCACCAACATTATCATTGGCATCTTTTCCTTTATGTCATTTCTGTGTCATTTCTTCCTTTCTGTCATTGCTTTTTTTTATACTGCTAATCTCAAAAAGCTTCCCCCTTTTATTTACCAAAAAAAGAAGGCAGGTATTCTTTCACTATATATCAAGCAGACATTGCATGCCAGATGCTTAGAATACAACAGTGAACAGACATGCCTGCCCTCTTAAAATTGACAGTGTAATGACTAAGAGTACGGCCTCTAGACAGACTGCCTGGGTTAGAATCCTGGCTTTGCTCTGAATGGACTTGGTGACCTCGCACAAGCTGCTAAACCTCTCTGTGCCTCAGTGTATCATCTGCAAAATGGGAATCCTAATGATCTGTATCTCCTAGAAATGCTATGAGATTTAAGTGGATTAACAGCAGACACTGTCAAGAGCTGGCAGATAGAAACTCTCTAATAGCTAAGCACTATGAAATTGACTCTGCTAATCCAGTCCCAACATCATTATTCCAAGGCAGAGCTGAATTTCTACACCTTCTGTGAAGATTTCCTTTGGATACCCCAGGCCAGAGATTTTTTTTTTTCCTCCTGTCCCTTAACAAACATTTATTCGCTAGATGGAAAATAGGATTTATCTTCTACCCCGACTCTAATCAAGAAATAATGACTCCTTAGAGTCAAAGCAAAGGAGCAATGTGAGGCCAATTCCAGAATCTCCAGGGGGAAAATTATATGTGAAGATTGAAGAATGATGTGTGACATGAATGAAGAATAGTCTGAGGAAAGACAGTGTTTTCTTCTCTGCTTCTCATATCCTTGTGGTTATACCTTGGTAAGTTATTTAATTTCTCCAAGCCCCAGTCTTATCATCTGTGAATATATTTTAAAGAATAATATCTCACATTATTGCTGGAGGAATCAAAAGATATATTGTATACATAGCATCTCATTAGAGGTCAGTATACAATTGGAGATCACTTTTAAAGTCTATTGTTGTTGTTGCTGCTATTTTTATTAATATGAGTAGTAGCAGTACTCTCTAATACCATCATGGCATGATGACTTAGCTTATGAGAAGTTTTAGTGCATTTCCACTCTCCCCAGTTAGTAACTTTTGCAGCTTTGATTCTCATCTTCCTCCATCTTCTCTGGAAGATCAGTTCCTCAGTGCACATCTGTGGCATGAATGAAGGTGGGGTGAGAATACCTTTTCTTTTTCATCCAACAGAAAAAGGCTCAAGCTAGGGAGATTAAATGAATGGCTGAAAGGTTTCTCTTTCCTGAGTCAGCATTGCTGCTTTGCTAGTACACAGAGAACAAAATGAAAGAAGACAAAACTATATTTTAGATGGGTTTTTCCCTGAAGGAAGAATCCATGGCTATACCTCTTTACTAGGGACATTGATCAGTCACAATTCAGTAAAGCTAAGATTCTGCATCCTGCCACCATAAGCTTTATGCTAAGGATGCAGAAATAAACCCAAAAAGGACAGAGTGACAAAGTAAACCCTGGAGGTGTAAGGGTGAAAATGACACATTTAACAGAACAGTGTTGTTATAAGGCCATTTGTGGCACAGTAAGAGAGAAAAATGGATGGAACTGCCCTGAAGGTGGAACTTAAAGCAGAGTTACTGAAATACATAAGGGAGCTGTCTGGAACTACCCTTTGCAGGCACACTGAAGGCCAAGAAAAGGTTGTAGTGCTTGAACTGTCCACCAGAGGATGATAAAGCACAAGCTTGCCTGTTTGTTCAGGAAAGGCCTTGTGAGGCCATCTTTGATAAAGCAAAGAGAGTTTGGGCTGTGGAAGACTCAAGTCTGGGAAGTGCCACTCTCTACTGTCATTATTCATGTAGGGTATGGTTGGATGGTTTTTGAGTACCTTTTCCACATTTCCAGAGTACAGCAATTGCAGCACTTTTACAGCACTACTTCATTTTAAATTTGCTACCAGAGTAGTCCCATTATCTGCACACCAAAACAATCTGTTCATCATGTAGATGGAAAACCTGTTCTCAGATAAATTAACTGACCCAAGACCACACAATTATAAAGGGGCAAGCAGGTATCAAGTTCTCCAAATTCGAGTCTAGGGCTCGTTTCACAAGCCATCTTCATGTTTGTTTTGCATGGCCTTGATCTACAGAAGACAAGTTCACTCCCAAAAGGTCAAATAATTCCTCATGTTTTCTAGGGCTGGGAGGGAGAACAAAGAACATAGGAACTTTTCATGAAGTCTTTACAAAATTCTATGGTGCATTTGTCAAAATTAAGAAATCAACATTGGCATGTTACCATTAACTACATTCCAGAATATGTTAAAATTTCACCAGTTTGTTCCAGCATCCAACCCAGGATATCATGCTGCACTTAGGATTCCACAGCATTTCTCACTTCATTTATTGATCATCCTTTGTGAAACTTGAAGTTTCAGTATTTTCAAGATAGGCATTGCACCTTTCCTGAATGCCTAGTTTTGACTAGCATATTATAGACACAAGACTGCCAATGAATTTCGGGACACAAAAATTCCATTTCAATCATCATAACAAAAATATGGACCATCAGTCTTAAGATTTGAGTATATTAGGGGGAAAAAGGTAGAAGGGGACATGTTCAAAATGGAGTAGCAAGTTCTACTGAGACTATAGAGCTATTTTTCAAATCCAGAGTAAACGTGAAATATAAGCAACATCTACTGGGAAGAGAGAATATCCTGTTAAAAACTCATTTTCCTTCAACTGAATCCAATAACCTACCAAATAAAAATTAAATAAGAAATAAAAGATTGGTAAGAACTTGGAAGAAATGTAAATAAGATTTTAATCGGTCTATCACATGGATCAGGCCCGTGGCTCCCTGTTGAACATTCTCATCCTGGAACTGAATCTATGTATAGCTGTTAATTGTGCAAATCCCCCAGTTCCTCAACGCCATGATTCCAAACCAGCTGCCTAGTACAGCTGTTTTTTGTTTTGTTTTGTGTCTCTGAACAAAGGCAATTTTTTAAAAGTGGGAGTGAGGGAGAAATGAAATAAATGATTTTAAAAAGCAAATACAACCAAACTTTCATTTTACAATGAACCATTTAGAAGTGTTAAAGGACATGGAAATTGTTTTTTCCTTAGATATTATACTTCCCAAATAAAATGCATACACATTGTCTTGGCTAGCCCTAAATGGCTTTGGGTAAATAATTCAGTGAGAAATAGAACACCCCTAATATTAGTTTGTTGTTATTAGCAGCCTTGTGAGAAACACCTCTCATAATTTCCATGTCCAAAAACATGCAAAGGCATAAAGTAATTGATATTTGTCAAGTGGAAGTATTTTATATTCATATGATTTTCATTCTTTTAGATATATTATTGTCTTCCTAGCATGTTTTAATAAAAATGTGCATAATAAAGAGCTTACACACATATACACAATGAGCAGGGAGAAATACAGATAATACAAACTCTTTGAGGATAGGATTCATTTTGGTTGCTCCAGAAGCAGCGAGGATAATGTCCTCAATAAATGCCTGAGTAAGGACGAAGCATAGCGTGTTTATTTCAGATGAGTGGGACTCTGCCACGTGTCCTCAAATCTGTCCATTAAATTATGGAATCAATTCAACAAAGACATTTATAACTAGAGCTGTCACATTGTTGACATTTTCTCCAAAGGAAAACCTGCAAATTTACTGAACCTGTCATTAGAATTCCCAGAGCCTTAATTTTTAAATGATTTTTCATCCTTAAATGGAAATAATACTTCTTTAAAAAGACATTACAAATATCAAAGTGAGTTTATTCATTTATCCACTCAACGACTGTTAATTGTATACCTAATATGTACTAGCTAAGAATTGAAGCTATCAAGTAAGGAACAACTCAGTCTCTTTCTTGATGACACCAATAACCTATGAGTAGTGAAAGGCATCAGTGAAAGATGCTCACTGAAACAGAAACCCCTGAACTTGCACGTGCATTGGAGAACAGGGTGACTTAGTAGGACATGAATTGCTGGGCCCCATCCACTGCTACAGTTTCTGGTTCTGTAGGTCTAGGCTAGAGTGGGAGAAAGTGCTCTTCTCACGAGTTCCCAGGTAATGGCAATGCTTCTGCTGAGTGAGATCACACTTGGAAAACCACTGCACTAATGAGTACAAAATTATTATTTTCATTAGTGTTGCAATGGAGAGAGGTATAGGAAATAACTGAACCTATAACAGTAGTTTACGAGCTGATGAGGGAACTTAGGGAGAGCTTTCCTGAGCAAATAACCTTAACACTGAGTATGTAAGAGAAAATGGGTGAAGAAAAACATTCAAAGTATAATATGAAATGCTCTGAAGGAGGAAGAAACTGCAAGCCCTGGGAACTGAAATGAGGCTTAGGAGGCCAAAAACAGAGAGCATGGTGTGGGTCTGGGGTATTCCTAGAACTGGGGTTGAGCAGAGAAGTAGGGATCAACTCATGCAGAACTTTTAAATACTCTGGGTTCCTTCCAAAGCAAAGCAAAATCCAACTCATATAGAACTCATAACTTAGTCAAACAAAATTTAAGCTCAACTAATCAGATAAACACCAACTAACCTCTAAAGATAGACTTTCCACTTTAATCGAACAGATATTTTCTGTATCTGGCTTTGGCAAATAACATATAAAAGTTTTCATGAGCCACTTGCAGTCTTGCTCAGATAAACTCACTACAATTCTAATGCACCTGAGTTTACCCTTTGTCTGTTCCCACATTGTATTCTCTGAGTCTTGGGCAGCCAAACAAGGGTAGTAAGCAATGGAGGTGACATTCCTAGATCTCAGTCAATGAAAAGTGTTTCCCTGGCTTCCTCGACTGAGAGGTCTGATGTTTGAAGTGCTTCCCCAGGGTCTGCAGGTGAATTGTTCTTATTTGGCCCTCAGCTCTGCCAGTCACAGCCTGGCTAAGGTATGTACCATTCTGAGCTTCCATTTTTTCCATCTGTAAAATGATGATAATTGTTTTCTAATAAGATTTGTGAGAATTGACTGAATCACACATGACATTTAGAACTCTGGAATAAAATAAGCTTGCAAACTTTAGATACTTTTTCTTTACTATTCACTGAGAGCATCCAAAAAAAAAAAAAATTGCTATTGGGCAATGGCAAGTTGTTTTTTTTTTTTTTTTTTTTTTTTTTTTTTTTTTTTTTTCCCCTACATCCACAGGGGTGAGAGAAAATAGATCTAATTTTCTTAAAAGCCTTTTCAGGTAGCATATCTTATGATAAAGGTGACAACAGCTTAAGCCACAAAGGAAGAGAGCTGGCTCTCTAAATAGCCAACTTCATCAGTGTTAGTGTCCATGAAATTAAGAACATAAGGATGGAAATTGATGTAAGTCCCTTACCCCATAACCCCAAAGGTAAGTTTGAGAAAGAATTTCTTTTTGCTGCTTTGCTCACTGTGCATCCACAGTACCTACAAAAGTATTTGGAACTCATAATTGCTTATTGTATGGGAATGAGCGTCCATCAATGTTTTTATGATCAATTGGATTTGGAGGCAATTCACTCCAAATACAGCAGAATAATGGGAAATGCATCCTATAGGAAATAAGGGAGTGAAGAGGACGGAGGCGCAGGGAAGGACAGAGAGGGAGGAAAAGGAGAAAGGAATACCATCGCCCAAACTGGATCCCTTGTTTCTCCTTGGTTTCTGGTCCTTTCAGGAGAGAGTAATATGTGCATATATGGTTTCTGAATTGGTGTCTGGGGTCCTGGATCTAAAAGCAAGTCAGCAGAAGTGTCACATTGGAAGCAGTAAAGTGCCACACCTGCCTCAGCCTACAGCATTCTCTGCTTCCCTCCATGAGGGGTCAATGTAGCCAGCCCATAAGCGACAGTCAGGATGTCCTCTCGTTGCCCACCTTCTGCTCAAAACTTTCTATTAAAAACCCCTCAACACCTTCTCAGTGTCCTGAGAATAAAACTCTAACTGACCAGGATTACAACCCCTACTTGAACTAACCCTGGTCTGCCCTCCTGCACATCTCCCTCTCCTCTACAGGATCTCCCCACTCTCCCACCATTGCTGGCTGCTTCTTTTCATCTATTTAATGTTCTCATTGAAACAGAGATTATGGTAGGGGCATTAGGGACAGAACCCAGGACCTCGCACATGCTAGGCAAGTGCTCTACTGCTAAGCTACATCTCCAGCCCTGCTGCTTGGAGAGAGCGTGCTGGTCCTGAAGGGGACAGAAGTGGGGAGTAAGGGAGGGAGGTCATGAATAGGGATCCTGCCACTGTGGGCCTTGCAACAGTGACCACACCTGAGTACTTTTAGAAACGCATACTCTGGGCCCATCCCAGATGGTTCAGCTGCATTTTGTAGTTTGAGAAGACTGCCAGGTGATTCCTGGGCGTGTGTCTGCTTGCGCCCCGCATTTCAGCCAACATGCACTGGCTCCAAGGGAAGGGCTGTGGGTCTTTGTCCACCCTGTTTCCTCTGCCTAGTAAGCCATTTCCACCTCTATGCATGTGCCTATTCCTAGTGTTGGCATAACATCTCTTCTTCTAAAAGATGTTTAAAAATCCCGTAAAGACCTGAACAGTAATATTTTTTCAGTGTACCATATTTACCTTGCACTCTACCCCTAATGCCCAGTGAGCACAAACACACATGCCCTTTTTCTAAACTATGTAACAAATACTCCATCATTTGCTGTTGGTAACATCAGTTTCTGCAGAAATGAATTCCTTCTGTGGAGTAGTTCATGATTTTCCTAACAATGGGGACTTTCCTAGACTGAGTCCTGGGATTCACTTCCTGTCCTCTGGCCCTGTGTTTTTCCAACTCTGACAAACATGTGAATTGCCTGGCAGACTTATCAAACTACAAAATGCAGTCCAATAGTCAGATGGGCCCAGAGTGTGCATTTCTAACAAATACTCAGATGTGCGTGCTGTGCCTGGGCCACATTGGCAAGATCCTCATTCATGAAGAAGCCTCACCCTGACCTCCCTCCCTCACGTCCCCCTTGTGTCCCCTTCAGGGAAGGCAGACACTCTCTAAGAAGCAGCCAGCAAGAGGAGGGAGATCCCTTAAGTGGGAGCGGCGGCAGAACTGTGTGTGTCCAGGGTTTAATGACACACTCAAGGCCATGTTCCCCACTTTGGGAGCTTACTGTGGTCTAATAGCTGTGATTTCAGATCAGCACTGATTGTAAACACAGTATAATGGGAAATGCATCTTAGAGGAAATACGGGAGTGAAGAGGAGGGAGGCACAGGGCAGGACAGAGGGAGAAAAAGGAGGAAGGAACAACTGGACCCCTCCTTAAGCTGGTTTAGCCCCAAATGTGCATTACCACATGGAGGGAAATACTGTACTACCTGTAAAGGGGTTTGTCTCCATATGAAAACAATGTGCTCTTCTTTCTTTGCTCAGAATACAATGGATGCTGTGCACTGGAGCTGAAAAGACCCCCCCAATCCCTGACCAGACTCTTCAGATTAACTCAATCAGCTTCCAAATCCCTTTTTGCAAATTCTTTGGGGCCACAGAAACCAGTGTACACACTAACTGTGAAATTGCAAAGAATGAAGAGGAAAAAAAGAAAAGCCTCCAGCAGAACTGGTATTATAAAGCTGAGGATTTCTATTTTTTAAGAGGCTTCAGAGAGTCCAACAGCTCTTGTCGTTTCTCCTCGAGCTAAGCCGCAGGACAAAACTCCCCCAACCCCATAGGAATTATGCTCGTCACTCTTAATGCAGGTTTAATATATTTTCAATATTTTAGAATTGTCATGGTAGGATTCTGGGAAATGTTCCCGTGGGGTCTTTGAGTAATGAGCTATCAAAGAGAAATCAAAGCAAGGGCCAGCACTGGGTGCCTGAGTTCTGGGAACTGTGCACTCAGAGGACCTAGGAAGGAGTACCAGCCCTGAAATTCTTGGCTTTGACTGATAAGAAAGGATAGGAGAATGCATCCAGCAACTGAAGTGCTGTTTGGGGTTTTGCCTACACAAATTTCCTAATGATGAAGCCTGTTCACTGTTTCTAATATCAGAGATGGTGAGGTTAGGGGTGTGGTCTATGCTCTATGTTGGTGGGGGGGCTACAGAGTGGGTTAGGCAGTTAAAAACGTGGCTCTCCTTTACCTCACTTCTCTGGATATCTCAAGGTCTTATTTTCATACAGCTTTCTTAATTATCTTAGCATTGTAGATTTATTAATATCAGATGAGCATATTATTCTTTGAAAATAGAGAAAAGACATAAGGCACCTCCCCCTGACCTGCCAGGTGGGCTGCCTTTCCTCCAGCATCATACCAGACATTAAGCATGGCAAGGTCAGCCACACCCTACATGGGACTTCTGCAGATTTGAGATTCGTGTGATGAGCCCTTCTCAGGATAAGGAAAAGTTGGCTTATCCGTGAACCCAGAATATATGCGCAGTATCTGCTCTGCAAATGTTTGGGGCTAATGGTGTCATTCTGCAAGAACAGCTTTGTGGGCCATCTAAAATGTAGGTCACATCCCAACACACAAGAGCCCATTTGGGTTGGCAAGAGAATAAGTGTACACAAACCCCAGGGTATGATGCCACCTGCTCCTGAGATTACACAGAGGGACAAGCAGAGGGGAAAACTCAGAGCAATAGGGGATAAATCCTACCTTCCCCAAAGAGTGACCCAACCTTCAGCCTTGAACTGTCACTATTCTTCAGGGCAATGGATGGCCGTGGGCTAGGTAGAGAGGGTGGAATTCACAGGAACTGGATTCATGGACTTTCTTTCATACTCCAGATAAGAATCTCACAGATCCATTTACAAAGGTACTGTTCTTAAAGGCTGAGGGCCAGGTGGGGATTTGGGAAGAAAAGTAATGATAGATCAGTAATGAAGCCTAACTTTTGGCCAGAGAAGATGGTTAGAGGGTCTCACACCTGTAAAGATGGGATAGAACAGGAGATTCTCAGAAATAGTGTCCTTTCAACACCCACTGGAAAATGAACATTTAGAAGCTGTGTACCTTGCAGCCATATTTTTATCAGTTTCTGCACCAGCCTCTGGGTCTAAAGGAACATGAAGTTAGAAAAGAAAAATCCCAGAGGATAAAGTTTGGATGCTTCTTCCTCAGGCAAACAACCTCTCCAGAGCCACCTCTGCATTTCCAGAGGATTAAGAGGTGGTCACACTGGGATTGTAAATGAGTACGTGAAACAAGCCACTGGCTCTGATTTTCCCATGGTATTGGCTTCAGGTCTGAAAACTGTTGTTAAAATGCCACCTCTACTTCATGTCTCTTGAACTACAACCAACTATGCCTCACATACATAAGTAAAACTAAAACAAGTCTCTAAGTTAACCAAGGGTATGGATTCATTTTAATGAATCAAGACTTAACTGAAAATGTAATTAGGAGAAATCTGGGGCCTTGGGTGAAGGGCATTGAAGGTGAAATAAAGATAAAAGCTTTCCTTAGTAATATGCTAGGCAATCAATGGGCATTATTTGGGGCAAAAAGATGAGTTCTGATTGGGTGGTTAGATTGGATTTGTTTTTCATTTGTCAGCATGGAATCAATAGTCTCTGTGCATTTCTAGAGCCATCTCTTTACCACAGGGCCCATGTCCATCCATCAGGAGACCCACAGTACAGCCAGGAAGAAGTCACTGCTCAGCCCATTTGACCATTAATTGGTTCACTTCCTCAGGAAATTGTTGGTCTCCCCCTCTCTAAGTTTCTAAGGGAAATCAACAGAATGTGGCCGACTCTCTCATTTGGTGTTTTGTGAGAAAAGAGCATCCAATTCTCTAGCAGGGAAAGGGCACTTCTGAGCTGGGCAGGTACACCTCCCATACTCTCCTAGGTAAGCAAAGTCAGAGCTGAGCTGGAAGGAGACTCTGACCACCTGGCTTCCAGGTGTGGCTCTAGGTGGTGTCAAACGCTCCCAGCATGGGAATTGCTGTCCATGAATGTGCCAAGGGCTGCTGTTAGTTCTTAGTTCAGTTTGCTCCAGGCACAGCATTTCTGTTTTTCCACTGTATCTCAAAGCAGTTGATCAGATTCATTCTCTTAGAGAACAGTACACACATTGGTCCTTGATTCCCCTCTTTCCTTCACCCCATAGAGTGGAATCATCAACATGTGTTGCCACTTCTAAACCCTGCACACTTATTTCTACCTCAGCCACCATGATCTTAGTTGGCTCCTTAAGGAGGTGTCTCTTTTTCTATCTGGACACTGAAGTCGGGGTCATCATTTAAAAAGACATTTTACATCACACCAATGCTTCATTTAAACTTTTCAACAGCTTCTCACTGTCTTAAGGATGAAATCCCTAACTTATTTATCACACCTTTGCTCACCTTTCCTACCCATTTCTCTCTCCTTTGAAACTACCCTCTGACCATGCTGTTTCCCCAGTATACTGTGCCCTTTTTTGGCCTGGTCTTAGGATGCATTATTTTCTTTTCTCAAAATGCTCCCCTCTTCCTCTAGGCCCTTCCCATGTATAACTCCTACTCAGAATCCATTTCTTAACTTACACCCCAGTTGATCTGCACCAAAGCCCTGTACTCCCCTTAGGATGACAGTGTCACACTTGAGAGCTCTGTAAAGAGAAGAGCTCTGTCTTATTTAGGTGTGTATTCCCTGAGCCTAGCATAGTGCCCAGAGTGGGTGCTCAGTCAACATCTGTTATATGGAATTGAATTGGAAAAAATGAGAGTGGAAGATAAGACGCATACCCCCCACCCCCACCATCCACATCTTCCTCAGAATATGGGATTTACTTGATGACTTCACCAGAACCCAGGGACTTTCTTACCAGTTAAAACAAAGACCAAAGGCCTTGAATAAGTACACTCATCAGAGATAAGCAACTGGCTTCAAAATGTTCTGGGAGAAAGTCCCACAGTGCAAATGGTTTTAGATCAAGGTACAGGGTAACAGAAATGTATGAGGAGGGTGACTGAGGAGGTAGAAAAGGTCTGTAGGTGAAAGGGACAATCTGTAAATCAAGAAAGGCTGATGGTGTGAGAAGGGAGAGTTTCAGATTTCTGAGAAGTTGCAGCTACAATGATAATTATTGCACAGGAAGTAAAAGAGCATCTAAAACTACAATTGAAAAAATACACAGCCTGAATGCTATGCTATATTCTACAGCACTCACCAGAAACAAACAAATAAACAAAAACTTCCAGTTTAAAGATGGGAGGGAGAAAAGAAGAGGGCTCTGAGTTCAAATAAGGAGTAATTAAGGAAAAAAAAAAAAGAATTAGAAGAAGAGAAAATATGCTCAAATATTTGCTCTCTTCTCTTACTATATACCTACTCTACAGTTTTCAAAGATCACTAATACTCACTATTCCTTGGTTTGCTTGTAAAGAAAACATCAAGAAATTAAAATTATTTAATGCTCTATTTACACATATTTTTTCATTTCAGATGCATAAGAAATATTATTTCAATTTATGAGCCTTCCATCACTGATGAGAGAATTCAAGCTTAGGGAAGTTAAGAAATTGATCTACACTTGTGTAAAGGTTTGGGATTGAGTCTATTGGTCCCTGAAGTCCACACATAACACTAACCAGAGAGGCAAGGGGGTGGAGTGTGGAGTCCTAAACTCAGGACCTGGTCCTAGATCTGCCATTCACAAGTTTTGGATGGTTAGGAGCAAACTTAACATCCTCACACACAGATCACTAGTCACTTACCTTAAAAGCAGAAGCATAACCTGATTTTAACATCTGGGGATCATGACATGTACCAGCACCAGTCATGGGCCCACCTTTGTGTTGAAGTCAAGACCTGCCCTCAAATGACTTTCCACCACAGTCCTGACAACAATCACATCAACACTACTTGAAAAGGCACTACTCTTGGAGAACACGATCCCCCAATCCCCATTTTGCCAGGCTACTCAATATGAAGATGGTGGAGTGGAGGAGTAACTGGCATGTCTTTGCAAGAGAGCCCTACATCTGTAAAAGTGGGCACAGACACACGGGCGGCCAGGTGCCTGAACCTCTCCTACACACAGTCCTGCTTATTTCACATTCCCCCGACCTTAAATGGAGAGGACTTCCCAGTTCTCTTTCTGGATAAGGTCATCTGGTATAACAGCTGAGGGTGTTGTGAATTCTCTCTGTGCTGAGGGACTCCCACGTTGACACATCAAGACATGCAAAGTGGACTTGTAAGGTCAACAATCTGTCATCATCCTAAGGTTAACGAGGTAGTGAGGTTCTGTCCCCAGAGTGGCTCCATTGTAACAACTATCCTACTAAAGGTCAACACATAAGAGTCACGTGTTCCAGGCAGAGCATGCCTTTGTGAAAATGATAAAGGCCTCTGCATGTTCTCAGAGCAACACAGCATGATATGACTGCATCTCCGGATAATACCATGGCAAAAGGGATGAGGCCACCAATCTGTGTCATCTTTGACCTCATTAGAAACCAACCTTAGTAAACGTGGGCAAAAATCAGCTTATGGTTCAGAGGACATTAGCAGCTTATAATCCAATGAGTGTTTGGCATTCTTTCATTTGCTCTAATGTGCCAGGTCCTGTGGTTTCTGCTGCTAAATCTGTCAGAATTAGAGACTGTAAATACCAGTCCTTTTCCATAATGTATTTAATCTTTTTTCCATAAACCAGTATCCTAGTTTAAGAAGGAATAAACTGACATTTATTAAGTACTTATTATATGTGCTAAATAAATTAGTATATTTAATTTGGCTTAAGCCTATAAGGTGGTTATAGCAATTCAAAATTTACAGGGAGAAGACTACAGTTCAGAAAGACTAAAGAAATCCTGAAACTGTGATTGGAATCCATTCTGGACTCATTCAAAAAATCCTGTTATTTTCATTTCAAAATATGCATTCCTGTTAGCTAAACAAAAGATGAGCAATTGTCAAAATATGAATTGGAACTACCAATTGGCCCTCTGGCCCTGAGTAGTTCAAACTTCTGGAATACAGATAGGCAAATGTATCCTTTTAGCTTGGCATAATGGTGCATGCCTGTAATCCCAGCAGCTCGGGAGGCTGAAGCAGGAGGATCATGAGTTCAAAACCAGCCTCAGCAAAAGTGAGGCACTAAGCAACTCAGTGAGACCCTGTCTCTAAATAAGACACAAAATAGGATTGGGGATGTGGCTCAGTGGTTGAGTGCCCCTAAGTTGGATCCCCGGTCCTCACCCTTCAAAAAATTGATATTTTTAGCATATAGTATAAAAATTGTGCCTGACACTATGCCCTATGTAGACTGGAACAAGAGACAAAAGCCAAAAGATGCCTGGAAAACAGATATAAAAGAAATATGAAAACAAAAAATAATTAACACACCAAGGTTGATGCAGAAAGACAAGGTAGATCAAACTAACAGAATGGTTCCCAATCTTAGAAACTCTGATGATATGAGGGAGGTTCATGATGTAGCTAAAGAAATGATGTGGCCATCAGAAAGGGAACTGGTCCACAGTGGGAGAAGGAAGGGCTGACAGGAGACCAGCACAGTCAGCTTGGAAGAGCTTTCTCCCCTGCAGGAGGCAGCACGTGGCCAGCAGACTTAGTATTCTGCTGCTATTGACAAGCTCCATATAAAGAATGGTCAGCACTCTATCGACAACAAGCTATTACGGCTCAGGAAAACTGTTCGACATGACCTGCACTCCTTTCTCCTTTTCTCTGATTCCAATATCACCAGAGCAACTTTATGATTATAATTTAGCTTCTCTGCAAAAAAGAAAAGTGTATGTAAGAGCAAGTCATGCTGACAAAAGAGCTCAGGTCTCCTGAGATTTTATTTTCTATTGTACATTAGTAAATGGACATTATGATTTTACAAATCAGGGTTTTGGAGCCAGGCTAACGTTGAATCCTTGCCTGGGGGATGAAGGACATTCTTGGTGTGGTGGCCAAGAGTGCTAATCAAAAGCAGGGTTCAGACTGCACAGTAGCTGTCCAGGCTGCATCTATGAAGTCACCACACAAGGATCCCATGGACATCCTACTCGCCAGTCTTTTCCCTATTTGATGCTTCCATATCTCTGCATGTGCCTTTATGAAACCTGCAGCACCCTGTGTAGTCACAGCAGCATACAAGGACATAAACTGTCCTTGAGATGGGGCTTACCTCTGAGTGGTGTCATGGAATGTGTGCAAGTTGATATTATGAGATTAAGTTCATTAAATAACACTTTGCCACTAATTAATTGCATGACTTCAGAAAAGTCACCACCTCTGCAAGTCTAACACACTACTTCTGTAAAACTGAAAAAAAAATCACTCAATAAAACTCTTCAAGATTTTCCTCTCAATGAAGCTGCCACATAAAAAATGTATGAAACATGGACAACTTGAAATTCTCTCTTTCTCTAAGGCAACTTCATAAAATTCCATCTCAAAACTATAGAATGCCAGTTTGGGGTTTGCCACCTTCCAGCCAAGTGACCCTGGGCAAGCTTAGAAATTTCTGGAATATCTGTTACTTTGTCATAATGGAAAAATTTACCAGGGTATAAGGAAGCCTTTCCCAACTCCGAGGTTTCAGTTCCTAGCAACTAGGATTCACTGTCTGGATTGGAGTATTCTTTTCCAACGTTAGGAATTCTGCAATCGCTTTCTCCTTGTTTTGCCAGAGTTCATTAATGTTGTCTTCAACCCATCACCTATGTGGAATTCAGAGCAATCTTAACAAGTTTTAAGTCTGACCATGTTACACCCTTGCTAAGAAACCTTCTGCTGAAGGTCTCTCCACTGCTTTTAGAATACAGATGTGCACATCCAACTTGGGCTTCAAGGTCTTTCAGTCTTATTCTTGGTCTTCCCACCTTTGTCTCCAAACTCTCCTCCATACATGTACTTTGAGCTTTAGTCTCACCAAACTATATTTGACTAAGAAGGGTTCCTGATATCCAATGTTGATGCCTTAACATGAGAGTTCTCTTTGGGACTTATGGAGTTTACTACAAAATATCTAATTAGAAAGGCCAAGTAAACTGTTGGTTTTGTGTGTGTGAGGTTCATATAAAATTTTGAGCTATAGAAATAGAATTTGGAACCCATCATTTAGACAAAAGTTGATTCCATGTAAGTAGATATCACCCAGGAAGCTAGTGTGGGCAGCAGAGAGTAACAGATCAGGGACAGAATGCAGATTAAACACCAACATTCAAGGACTTGATATTGTTTAGGCCAGCTCAAGAAAAAAAATCTGTCATCTGAACTCCAGGAAGATTGTCTTCCCCCTGTCAGTGATAATGACTGTGAACATGGTAAATAAATTTTATTTATCAGCAAGAGAAACTGAGGCTTTGAGAGGCTAGTATAATCATTTATGAAAGGTGATCTGAATAGTTAAGAGAAAGCTAGGATTCAAATCCTAATATTTTTTATTTGAATGCCCATGGTCTTAAAATCACTGTCCCACATAAACCAGCTGATATAAGATTCTCCTCTTCTGTCAGACAATAATGGAAGCAATAAACTAAATAAAGCTCAAATAAATAAGCGATTCTGGTTGATAATAAAAGGGATATTAGACTTAAAGAATTAGTTAATGGCTACTGAGTTTATTTTACTAAGCTGTTTATTTGCAAGAAGTAGAAAATTAAGGAGTTACAGTTGAAAGAAGAGCATTTGTATCCTTCTGAGCCCATTTGTAGGCAGTTACGGTGATAAATTATTATAAAGAGGAACTTAAACTTTCATTTGCCTATAAACTTTCATTACCTGCAAAGTGGAGTGACAATAGTATTATACAGTAAAGACAGGCCGTCATTATGTTCAGAATTCCACCCTTGGCAGACATTAGGAATTTGTGATCAACATATCACCACACCCTCACCCCAGATAGACTATCTGGTCAAAGCTGCAATAATCAATCTGTGTCACAAACTACACACCTTTGACTAATGGAAACACCTTTTAAATTTAATGTCGCTTAACAAATGTTTAAGCAAAGCAAGCCATTTATACAACACACGTGCAGTTGGTGATGCAGCTCATTCTTCCTTATTTATAGTCATTACCTTCTACAGCTCTGAAATAGTTCTGGGTTGAATTTCCTCATTATTATTATTTAGGGCCTAATGTAAGCTCACAGGGGCAAGCAGTGAAACTGCCAAAACCTGGTGTGAAGCAATCTATGGGACTGTGGCATGACCGCTGTACAATTGTTCTCAGAGCCAAGTTTGGGAGAAAGTAGGTGGGCATGTGTTCTCCCCCATGGCATCTTACTCTGTCCAAGAGTGTTGTGCCTTCAGACACTTCTGCATCATTCTGGACAGAGATTTGGAAGTGAGCAGTCACAGATGCCATCAGCTTCTGCAGGAAGCCAGCTCAGGGAGAATTCTCACAGGAAATAGCATGGAGAGACAATTAGCCCTGTTGACAACTTGATTTGTTGAGCTAAGGCAGCACCAAATTCAAAAGCAACTGCTGTGGAGTTCAAGGTCAAGATTCGGTGACACCAGCAATTCAAGGACTTTGCCAAATTAACCAGTTCCCAAAACAAAACTTTAATTTGAACACTACCCAGGGCAGAAAGGCCACAGCAAGATCAACTTCCCCTAAATTAGTGAGAAATTCTGTGGACAGATTAGATAAATTAGTATCTGAACTCTTTGTTTTTTCACAAAAAGGGACTGAGTCAAAGGCATAAATTTTCAGTTGTAAAGATGATTAAATCCAAAAGACCCACTGCACAGAATAGTGCCTATAGTTAAAAATACTGCATTGTAAACTGAACATTTATTGCACACAAATATAATAATAAATAAGATGACAGGAAACCTTTGGAGGTGACAGATAGGTTACAGTATAAACGTGTGATGCTTTCACCTGTGTAGACTTATCTCCAGGCTCATCAAGTTGTGTGCATTCAGTATGTACAGTTTTTATGTCAGTCATACCTGAGTAATGTGGTTTAAATTAAAAAAAAATAGAAAACAAACAAAGAAAACTAAAGTCATAATCAGGAAAAATATAAACTAAAATATAGGATATAATCTTGGGGAAGAGAATTATCACAGCTAATTAGAGTGTAAGAGCTAATAAGATTGAGCTGGGTGTTTTGACTACGGGCCTCCTGGAAGCCAGCTTGCAAAGAGTGGCAGGGCTATTCTCCAGTCCTCATTACCCATGAGGAGGACTCCAGGTGCTGATGGAAACTGTTCACAGCAGCTTCATGTGAAGGACATGGAGATAGTGGTAGTAAAGCATTAAGGATTAACCCATGTACAAACTCCCCTGCAAATTAAAGAGCTATCCTATATGTTCAAAATGCATACTATACTATATGTCCTCAAAGCACAGCCATTGGCCTTGGTGGTGAACTTGGGTAGCTTTCAGAAGAATTCTATTATTATTTGATAGAGGAAGAAACTACGGTAAGTTGAAAAATAATGTATTGGGAAAACAAAATGATATCACTACCTGTTAGAAGCAAAGAACGAGAGACTGTCAGGGTTCTTAAGCCCCAAAACATCAAGGGAAGTTAATTCACACAAATAGAGACACTGTGGCCAAGGCACAATGATAGATTCAAATATAGTCACAAAACCAAATTGTTTCTATTGGAAATGCAAGCCCAAGAGACCTTCCCAAACTGGAATTCTAACCCAGAGACTGAGGCCACGAGGAGCGATGGAATATCAGTAACTACAAAGGGACATCAAAAATATTTGCATAAAGAGATATTCCTTCTCATGTCTGTTCCCAAATTAAAAGACTCCAGGACACCAAAGATAGACAGAAGGAGGACCTCAAGGAAGAATGATAGCCATTGTCCATTAATATGAACTTTGCTTCCAGTTCTTCCCCAGCAAGGTAGGATTGGAGAGCCCTGTTCTCAAAGAAAGTAACTCCCTGTACCACCCACAGAAGATAAAGCACAATTGGTCCGCACCAGGCATGGTAGATGGCATGCCATCCTTCAATGACCGAGTTAGGATAGGCAGATGGTCTTGTAAGATGTTTTCTGTGGAGGATCTTCAAAGCTTCTGTGGACAAAGCTGGGTTTTTGTCTTATTGTGTTTGTTGTAGTTTTTATTTGTTTGTTTGTCTTCCTCTTCTTTAGCCTGGAATGCGGGTGTGAAGCCTGGCTGTGCAGGGGCCCCACTGCAACCATGAAACAACAAACCTGAGGATTTGGATGGTGGAGTGAAAAACAGAATATATTAGGCTGTGTGGTCATCCCTGCACCACCCAGCACAGAAGAAAGCATCCTTATTTGCCTAAGCTATTATTCTTGGATTATCCTGCCATTCTTAGTGGATGGCATTCCTTATTGATCCAGGAAGAAAGCTGGGAAAGAAAAGATCCGGGAAGAGGGAAAAGGATGAGAAAGAGCAACACCTACTCCGCCACTCCAGACGTGAAGGAAGAGGTGAGGATCGGATGGACTGCCTCTGACTTAGAGCAGGGTCTCCAGAGGACAGTGTCAGCCGGGTGTTCACAGCAGGCTCCAGCGAAAGCTCAATAAGCACACCCCAGCGCGGCGGGGCGGCTGCTGAGCATCTTTTCATCCTACTCTGTATTCACGGTCCACAGGGCTGGCGCTTTATGGCTGCAATGCTCTCCGCTCTTCCAGGGGCCCATTAGCCCTGCGAGCACTGCCGATCCCACCCGGCATGTTGCTCTCCTCACCCTTCCTCCTCCGCCTGCCTTCTCGTTATTCTCCTGATGTGATGCCTGTGTGCTCTGGCTCCGGTTTAAAAGCCCATCCAAAGTGTTAAAATGAAAGACAATAAAACAGATACAACACAAAGTCGAAGGCAGAGAAAAACATGAGGGAGGAGATAGAAGGAGGCAGGGGTTATTTCTTTTGGTCATCTTTCCAGACTCCCTTTCTATGCTTGATGCCTTCCCCTAAAACAGGTCAGGGCAAAATAGAGAATGGAAGAAGTTCTCATGGCGACAACCTGAAGCCTCCCGGTCAATGTCGCTGGTCCTTCTGAAATGATGGGTAGCAATATCTAGAAGGGAACCAAGGACAGACACCATTTTCCTAAGGAGAGTCTGAGAGGTGAGTGGAAGGAGGAGAGGGTGGAGTTTGACTCCAGCTGAGGTCCCCTATGGAGGTTCATCCTGGAAAATCCCCCGGGCTCCTTCCTCAAACAGATGAGCTGATATCCTGGGGGACCAGCTTAGGTTCATCAGATACTCGCTCCTCATGGGGAGGACTCTGCCTGTGGAGCCCTGACTTGGTGCCCTGTGCTGAGCACAATTTGTGGTGCACAGTAGAAGCTCAATAAACAGAGGTAATTCATATACACGTTTGGGGAGTTGGAAGGGGCTACGTAAGCATGTACTGCACTGCTGGGATGACAGATGGAAGATGGCCATTTCTCCTGAATTCCCACACCTTAAAAATCAAAGTCCATTAGCTTTTCCAGGTCAGCGTTGATGCATGGGTTTTCTTGGCCCCATTAGCTTTCCATGAGCTTCCCTGTCACCCCCTTCAGTAAGAGACATACCAGAGAAATCCTCAGGGACTGGTGGGGACAGGGTGGGGCAGAGGCAGGCAGTACCTGCTACACTCCGGTCACTGCCACCAATGATCCATACTCCCTCCCCTGCAGACTGCTCCCCAGCCCCTAAGCAGCTTCTAACGACTTAACTGCTTGATAATGTCCCCCTTCCTCAGGGGACACATGCTGCTCTCAACTGGAAAGATTTTCAGTGATTACATCCACAGCTGTCGTTTAGAGCTAAGACTGGATTTCTGAAATTAATTTGAAAATGTTTCCCATCCCTACCCCCTCTTTTGCCCACTGCTTCATAGTAAACTGTTTGGTCCCTGCCCAGGGTGGGAGGTTGGGCTGGGCATCAATGCTATCCCTGGGTGCAGCTCAGCTCCAAGTCTCAAGTACCTAACTGTGGCATGAACCAGGGGTCCCAGCACTTGCTCTGCAGAGCACAGGCTGTGGCAGCCCTGCTGAGACCTCTTATTGAGCCTAGCAGACTTGGAGAGCTCCTACCAGGAGTGCAGGAGAAGGCCCCCTAGCGCCAGTTCCATCAGGATTTCCTACAGTGCACTTGGCAACTACACTTGGGCCCCTGGGAGCCACAGGCACGTTCAGCTTCCAGATCCCAAACCACTCCAGCAAATCTGGGCAACCTGAGCAAAGTAATTAAGAGACAGGAGTACTTCCTATTTATGTCTATGTGTCTTAATCCTTTGTGGAACAAATTGAGGGTTAACTAGGTAGAAAGGCAGGGAGTGAAGGAGATAAAAGAAATTTTCATCTTTGTATCCCCAGTAAATAGCATCGCCAGTTATCACAGATGCTTGACACGTTAAGGGATGGAGGGAAGGAGAGGGAAAAAGAAAGGAAGGGGATTCATCAACAAAACTTTGTCTAAAAGCAAATTAGCTTAATGGTCCCTGTAATCCACCAGGCATGCTTTTTTCCCCAAAATGGCAAAACGATGTTCAATCAATAGGCACACCCACAACCACCTCCTACCACTGCACAGCAGTGTCCTGGTGCTTCCTCATCCCCTTTCTCAGTTTTATTTTTCTCCAGAGCACTTATCTGATATGACTTTATACATGTGTATGCATACATATACACACTTTTATATCATACATGTGTGTTCTATAAAATCAGTGTGATAAATGTGTATATGTGTTTATATATTTAATATTAAATATTTAAATGTATTCTGCTTATTTTCTGTTTCATTCCACTAGATTTTAGCTCCATGGGGGCAAGAAGTTTAATCTTCTTTTTTTCCCTGTGTGCCTGGTACCTAAAAGAATGGCTGGAAGAGACTTAAGTGAGTGAAATAAATGTGTAAATAAATGAATGTATGTATGAACGGCAGTCATCATTATTATTAGGGCTGAGAACTCTCATGCATTTTAAAGTGAGGTTAATATTATGATGTGCTTCTCTGGGTTGTGACAGTAGGATTAAGTAAGATAATGTCAGTAAAGCGTCTGTACAATGCCTGGCACTTGGCACATGCCTGATAAAGTGGTAGCTAATATTATTATAATCCCATCTAACATTGCAAGAATCAAGTGAAACAATTATAATTATCCAACCCTAGAAATGAGAACAAAAAGGCTCAGAGTACTTAACTGATCTGACCTAAATGACAAAGTTGGTGAATGGCAGATGGAGGATTCTGAAAAAATTCTACCTGTCCCCAAAGCCTACAGTCCATTCTGCACAGCCTTTTGTCAATATCCTGAACCCCAAGAAGCTGAGCTAAGCAGAATTATGGGAAATGAAACTCAAAAAAGTGATTTGATTAGACATGAAGTTGATACCTGGTAGCCTGTAGTATAAGCATGGGTAAGGGTGTATCTATTGTCCCTGTGTATAGCTATATGAAGGCAGGGAGGGTGGAAGACCCCCAAAGGCACTCCATGGTAGGACTCTGTAGGGCTACGTTGAAGTGTCATGAGAATTCTCAGACAGGAAATAGCCGTTTAAGAGGAATCATTCCCAGAGTGGATGGATGGTAGAAGTCTGGGGTTCTGGTTCCAGTTTTCCTACCACCTAACTGTGATATTTTACATAAGTCCATTTCCCTCTCTGCACTAGGTTTTCCTCATTGTAAAAGAAGGGGGATTGGAAGACAGACTGCTAACTGATTAAACTCTGACAGACCTCTCCAAGTGTTTTGAGAGCAAATGAACTCAAGGGTGCAAGCAAACTTTGCAACTTCTAATATCAGGCCTTAATATGAGCAAAAGACATGGACTAATCACTAGAGAGAGGTGAGCAGGGGTTCCTGAGGCATCGAGAAGTGTCTCCCTTCACGCTTTGCCCCTTTGAAGTCACCATTTAGGTCATCATGAATTATGCTCCCTCATCACACACCCACAATTGCTCCTTTCTTACCCGCTGCTTCTCAAACTTCAGTCACTCCTACATGCCCTGTGCTCTTGCTCCCAGTCCTAAGCATGCACAAATATGTGAACCGTGTTCCCCTTAGCAGTTTCTCCTGGGAATCAGCCCACCACAGTGAGACCCTTTCCTGCCAGATCCCATCAGTTACTTCCCCTTGCTTGTCCAACTCCTCTCTTTCATAAAGATTCTGCTCATCTCTGCCGACCTCCTTCTTTACCTATACAATAAATACCTTTTCTCTGTTTGACTTTCAGCTCTTGCAGACCTTACTGTCATAGTATCCTTCCTATTGCTCTTGTACCTATAATTCTCCTGCAATCATCCTTTGAACAAAACTCTCTCCTTGCTAAGTCTGGATTTTTCTTTGATATCTCAAATACTATAAATGTGGGACCGTCTACCTTAATCTCAAGTGCACTTTCTTTCCTTCACATCCATTATCACCACCCTAGTACCAATCCAGTTCTTTATCAGCTCTTTATTGGAGAGTCTTTAGCATCCATTCCTATCCTCCCCTCTACATCCAATAGCCAAAGTCATCCCTGAAAAATGAATCTGACCATGTCAAACTGCCCATCAGTTTGCCATTGCCTTTCAGGTGAATTCTAAGTGGGTACCATACTCTATTAGCTTCTGTCCCCTTTCCCTTCTCTCACTGCATATTTCCTCTATGCTCCAGCCTCACTGGCCACCTTCTGCTCCCGGATTCTAACTGATCATACTCCTTTGCATCCTTGGACTTTGCAACCATCTCCTCCCCGGAGGGCTGCTTCCATCCCTGCCTCCGCCAAATGTCATTTCAAGCCTCATTCCTTCAGACATGGTTTTCCCTGATCCCCAGCTAGGGCTACTTCTCCATCCTTCTTAAGCTTACCTGAGTTTCAAGTTACATGTTGAGTTGGTGATGACTTGGTGTATGTACTTGCCTGTCACTAGACTTGAAACTCCACAAGGTCAAGGACAGACCAATTTTTGTTCACCATTGTACCTACCAAGGGCCAGCTCAGTACCTGGCATCTAGTCAGTACTAACATCTGAATGAATGTTATTTTAAATAGTGTGAAGAACAGCATCACACATAGGAGCACTCTACTATATGCCTTTGGAAGGTTGGACATTTGGATAAAAGAACTTCATTTTGATCCTGCATCTGAAACTGATTTTTATCTTCAGTCAAGAAATGGCAGGCACAGAGACTAGTAAGATGGAAGGTCAGTGTGTGATATGTGTGTTTGTCAAAGTGTGTGGCCATTCACTGAAGATGTAGATGTATATATGTGTGCTTGACTCTTATTTTTCATACTAAAACCCTGATTCAGTCCTTGTAGAATGACCGTGCCTCTTTAAAGAAAATCATACTATGTCCATTGCTTCTGGAAAGTTTAAGTTCTCGTCTGACTGAGGTCTGGGCTTATTCTCCTTACCTCTTCTCTTCTACCTTCAATCAATCTTGAATCCTAAACAAGGTCATTCGTGCAGCAACAAGAAGGAGATCTTGGCTGGATATGGTGGCTCATGCCTGTAATTCTGACATCTTGGAAGGCTAAGGTAAGGGGATCAAAAATTCAAGGCCAGTATGAGCAACTTATTTAGTGAGGCCCAGACCAACCTAGTGAGATCCTGTTTCAAAAATGAAAAAAATTAGAAGAGCTGGGGATGTGGCCACTGGTAGTGTCCTTGGGTTCAATCCCTAGTATGGAAAAAAAGAAGAAGTAGGAGTATCTTGGGTAAATGAGCTTGTCATTCATTCCATCCTCCCCTTTCCATCTATTCCCCTTAGGGCGATCTTGAGCTTCCTGAAGCCTGGAGATCCATTTATCCTTTATATCATTCGGTCTTATCCCAGTGCCTATGATAGAGTTGCAACAAATATTTGTTCAATGGAAGTGAACAATAGTGGTAGCAGATGGTTTTCTGCTACCATTTTATAATATTAGCCTTATACAATATCCCTCCAACCACAAAACCCCTCAATTGCTTCTTTCCTGCACACTCACTCACCAAGCACTTGTGTGACACTATTGACTTAGGGCAACAAGCTCCTGAAAAAGTTGTAGGCAGAAAATTTTCCCTTTAGGAGAGAGTATATATTTTTAAATCTAATCAATTTGACTAGGCTTTGTTACTTCTGAACCATTCTAAACTGGCTTTTCTAGCACTGAATGATGCTTTGACATTGGTAAATTCTGTTAGAAAATCATTGAAATGGATACACAAATTACATTTCCTATGGGAAATTTTGGCTATAAGCATGAACTATAAGTATATATGTAAAAAAAAAAATCTGCATGAGAGGGAGAATCTATGGGTTTCCAAAGAAGGATTTGGCAGTCTTTTAATGAAATGATCAAGCATTCCAGAGCTCTGACCTATTGCCATTAGCAAACATGTATGGAGCACCTTTTGTATGCCAGACACTGGACAGAGAGTGGTGCAAGATGGCCTTAGCTTTCCTAGACACGTGACCTTGTTTGAGAAACAGCATATATTAAAAAATGCCAACTGAATGCAGAGATAGAAACACCAAAGAAACAAAATTCAGAGGTCCATCAGTAGAGAACCAGGACCCCAAGTGTGAAGAACAGAATAGAATAAAGCCTGAACACCAAAATCCTAAGCAACGCATAGCCCTGAAGCCCTGATAAAATCTCAAGGAGGAAAAGAATTTGAGACTTGAAGTGTAAATCAGTATGGACTACACGTGAATTTCAATGATCCTGAATTTTTTTAAAAATACTGCATGCAGTCATTCCCTATTGCTCCTGTAGAACTCAGGTGTGTGAGTACCTTATCCCAAAGTCTTCTCTTGCTCCTCTCCATGTTTTCTAGGCAAACCTCAATCCAGCATCAAATTTCTAGATTCTGAAGCTGATGACCTTCTGGACCTGACCCTTAGGTCTTAGGCTTCATATCTTTAGCTTTTCTAAAATAATGGCCATAAGAATTCTCTGCATTTAAATTAGAGTTAGTTTCCTATCTGATCTAGGAGACATCCGAGAAATCAAACTCCTACAGAGGGATAAGTTGAAGTACCAATAGGAAGATAAATTAGAACTACAAAGTAGAAAATGGGCTAGAAGAGAAAGTATGATGTTCTCTGAAGCCTATGTGATTTGGAAAAATATTCTTGTGAGATCTGTCAACGTAGGCATGCACTAGAGGTTAACAGATAGGATGGATATCTGATCCTCTTAGATCAGTCTATTATTTGTGGTAACAAAATAATCAGGTAGTCTCCAATGGTAGAGAGAATCCTGTTCACAGTTTTTACAACTTCCACTTTTTGAATTATATACCTGAATCTTTTACCTGTGACTATGTACTCATGTTGGCTTGGCCATGTGATTAGCTATACCCAAGGGACTGAGGACATAAGTGACAATGTGTGAGATATAGAATAAGGTTTTGGGAGGTATCAGATGCTGCCAGGTTCTCTCTTGCAGTCCAACCTTTTGCCAAGAGAAGAACATTCCCTGGGTAGTGTTTAGTCCAGGTATAATACAGAGACCCCTGAGCAGGCCTGACTGTAATATGGGAACTTGAGGTTTGTCCAGCCATTTCGCAGCTTGGAACACAGCCATCCCAACCTATCTCCTGATCTATAGCTATAAAATGTAAATACTGCTTGTGATAAGCCACTAAGTTTTGGGGTAACTTGTTAGTAACATTACTGAGACAACAGCTGGCAAATATAGCTACTGGGAAGCCATTAACAACATTTTTTGAACATTTTTCTCTATGATTTGAGACAAAGGTCATATACTGCTAAATTGAAATTATGCTATAATTATGTAATTATAAGATAATTTCTGAAAAAAAAGGGAACTGAAAAAATCAGGATCAAAAATTACTTACAAAATGACATTTTAATGTATACACACACTGCTCAAAGGAACAGAACAAAGCAATAAAACATATCAATATGTTAATAATTACCATTTTCTATTTGGTAAAATTATATGTCATTTTATTTATTTATTTTTGTCTGCCATGAAATAGATGCTCAATTAATGTTGGTTAAAAAGTCAAATTAATAAATTTCCCTGTATTCTAAATTTTCTACAGTGAACACGGTTTACTTGAATAATCATAAAAATCAATGTTCATTTTTTTAAATGGAGATCCATGCCCTATAGTGCTGGTAATAACCCACTAATGACAATTCTTTATGAGGTTTCTTCCCAATGGTGGTAAACACTCCCAACAAAGCTATAATCTAGAGATTGGTTTATTGAATAGTATTTTATGAAGACAGAATAACAGTCCTACCAAAGTCAAGATTCATTAGATCAATTACTCCATCAAAGCTCTTAGGAACACCACTCTGTAGTGAAAAGAAACAGAAGGGGTCATACATATTCTCCATAGAAAGGAAGCTAAAATTAGTGTTTGTAAGGGATCATGGACAAGAAAATAAGGACGATAAAATAAAGGTGAGAAGTCGGAGACTTGAGGGAAAGGAGATGAAAGAGGGAAAAAAAATTGACAAATAATTCCTCTCAGCATCAGTGGAAGGACACATCTCTTAGTTATCACTCCATCACTATCAGTCTCCATTTGCAGAATGCCCAAGGGGCAGACCCCACAGTAGGTAGAGAGCAGCTCCTTTGCAGCTGCCAAGGCATTTCCTCAGGTAGGGACTGATACTTCAGGGCACTGTCTGCATTCCTCAGTTATATTTTAGCCACCCAGTTTTACAGTCATTATTCCCCTCTGCCAAGACCATTTCTCATTCATCACAATCCAAAAGGAGATAGCTTCCAGGGGTGGGGGGCATGTGCCTGCAGAGGCCTTGAGTCCCTATGGTCCCCTTCTACTAGATACCACTTATCTAGTAACTGCTAGAACCAGTCATCTTGCAGGTTTTGGCAACCCACAGCCCCAGGCCCATCATTTTTAATAGATAAAGGTCAATTTCATTCCTGTGGGAGGGAGGAGCCTCTTATAAGGTGGATAGACATTATTGCTGCAAGAGACCTAGAAGATGAATAAAGAATGAGGAAAGGAGTTTGCTGGGTTAATCAGGAAGAGATAATAAAGAAGACAGGGGGACAAAGAAGAGGAAAGAGGAGAAAAGATAAGGGAGTAGGCTGAAGCGAAATGGAATCCTCACTGAGAGGTCCTCTCACAAGGGAACTACAAGATCACCCTGTCATGTCAAGTGACAAAGTGCCCACCTGCTTTTCCTTCTATCCGAGCTCCATTCTTTCCCGTCTGCCCATCTGCTCCCTGTAAGCAACATGGAATCTTGCTTCTCCGTAGCTCACACTAGTTACAGGAAGAGTGGCACAGGGCCAAGAGGCTGGGCCCCAGTCCACGGGAGCGCCAGTGTGATTCTTATCCAGGCACATGCCCACCAGGACCTCCTAACCTTTTGCTGGAGGTGAGCATGGGCAAGGGGAGTTCAAATGTCTAGTAGGTACCAAGTTTCTCTAAATTTGCCAAAAAATAAACCAGAATTCTGACTTAAGTACAGTAAACTTTAGAATTATTCCTGTTAATTTAGGTTTTCAATAATCCTTTCTTTTTTTCCTTCACACACAGATGCAGTTCTTCCCGTCTTTGGCACTGGGTATGCATGCTTAGGAGACAGACAAGGGAAATGAAAATTAGGGTCCAGGTTTATGGCGGAGAGCTTGCATGCGTGCACGTACATGCCCTCACACGCATGGGTGTGGCTGTGGGGTGAATTGGGGTATGTTGCAGCTCTGGGTAAATTGTGAAAAAGAAAAAATTGTCTTTTGGGCCCAAACTATACTCATTTCATGCTCTTTCAGGCTTTTTCTCCCCAAAACACTGTGGAACTTCAGATTTCCTCTATTCTAGTGAGGAACTGAGCATAGATAAGAGAATGTGGAAGATCTTGATTTATTTTTCTAAATTCTAAGTTTAGTCCAAATATATAAGCTCCAACTCTGCTTATTCCTCAAGTTTTTCCTCTGCAAGTCCTAAAGCAAAGAATGGACAGAATTGGCAGATAAATAATAAATGCCATCGCTAGCTCTCTTAGCTCTTCCTTGCCCCTCCCCACTGCGCATCTAAACTCACCTCCTAGGTCTTCAATTTTAAGGAATGGCAAAGTATAATGAAAAAGAATCCAATAGAGTGGGTTAAGAATAATTCCTACCTCCAGTATTCACTAACTTTGTGAGTATGGCAAGTTATTTAATGTTTTTTTGTTTGTTTGTTTGTTTTTGCAGTGCTGGGGATTGAACCCAGGGCCTTGTGCTTGCAAGGCAGGCACTCTACCAACTGAGCTATATCCCCAGCCCTATTTAATGTTCTTAATCCCTGGTTTTATTATCTAAAGATATAAATGATACCACATATTTTATAAGCTTATTCTAAAAATTAAATAAGAATATAATAATACACCCTGTGTTAGTCAGCATTTCATCACTGTGACCAAAATACCTGACAAGAACAGTGTAGAAGAGGAAAAGTTTATTTTGGGTTCACTTTTGCAGAGGCTTCAGTCCATCATCAACTGATTGTACTGCTTATGGTCTGAGGAAAGGCAGGACATCATGGCAGGAGAGTATGGTGGAGGAAAGATGCTCAGCTCAAGGCAGGTGGGAAGTGGGGAGAGCCAGAGAGGAGCCAGGTACAAGATGTGTGGCCTTGGACCTACCTCCTCCAGCCATACTGCCCCTATCTACAGTTACCGAGCAGTAGCCCATTCAATCAATCCATCAAATGGATTAATCCACTCCCCATGTATTAAACACTAACAAAGTTACAGGCATTGTCCTAAGAATTTTTTAAATAGAATCATCTTACTTAAGCTGCATAACAACCCCAGAAAGATTTCTTTGATAGATCAGAAAATTGAGATTCAGAGGAGTTAAAAACACACCTAGGATCCAAATCCAATTCTGACTGCCTCCAAGTTGTGTATCATAAGGACCAAATTACACCCAGCACATAATACATATTCAATACATGTGAATTCTCTTTTACATTCCCTTGGGTGTGAATTTCAGAAGCACTTGAACCCTCAGTACAACCCTACACGATCCCCAGGTCTGCCTTTCATGGTTCCCTTTTGTGAGGATGATCAGGAATCCACACATCTAGACCACTTCTTTAAGTGTCTCTTTTTAAACAGATGTGTTGATAATATAAGGTTTGCATAATGAGATTTTCCAGACCATAAGTCGCTAACTGTGAATTAATTGCCTAGCTTATTTGCAATAAATAAAGAGACTATTACATGTTAAAAAAGCATCACAAGAATCCACTGAGCTTGTGTGGAAGAATTCCAAGGTGAGCTGCACTACCCACATCCCACTCTCAGCTACACAGGAAGACAAGCCAACAGGTACAAAACAAGAATAGCTCCCAACATTGCTTCAGGATAGAGAGTCCTGGTCCTGGATTCAAAGTACTGAGCTATTAAGTCCCATCATGGTTACTCACTTCCCGTGTGACTTTGGCAAGTTATAAAACCACTCTGAACTTCAGTTCTTTCTTTGTAAATTATCAGCCCTGATACAGATAACTTCTAAAGACCCTGACCAGTTCTAACATTCAATGATTCTCTATTAGCTGATATAACTGGCAAGACCACGATTTTCTGGTCTATTGATATCCTGAGATGTTCCTATGGTCAGAAATAAATTCAGCTTTGCTATTGAAATAAGTGATTTAACCACATCAATCTGGGACTATTTTGAGAAATAAGACTAGGCAATAAATACAATGTGATCTACTGTGGCGCCAAGGCATATTTTCAGGTTAAGAAATTGAGCACTGCTGCCGTAAATATGGCAGTGAATCCTACTGGCCACGCATGTATTTCCCATATCCATACATGTTACAATGCCTGACAACCATCTATAAGGTTGCTTTAATAATGCATCCCTACTGCTTGAGCAGACATAGTCTACTCCACAGAGGTCCCTGAACTGGAAGCCACCCTTCCATTCAGTGAATGCATGAGCCCCTTTAATCCTTCCCTACTCACATCAAAGACGACTGGATTATTAAGGCGCACAAAACCATAAGAGGTGAGGACTGATTGAAAAATCTAGTGACATTTATCCTGAGAATGACTTACAACATTTCAGAGAGCCAATGATAGATGTCCTTAAGTAACTGAATTCTGTTGTAAAACAGAGTTGAAGCTGGATCTGTTCTGAATATCTCCAGTATTCATACCACAGAAGAATCTAGAAAATGTTTATTGAGTGAATACATTCTGTTTGGCTCCCAAAGCCTGAACCAAGGCCAAAAGAAAGCATTAGAAGAGATTTCAGTTCATGGTAAAAGGGAGATTTTTGGTCCCAAATAGAAGAGCTGTTTCACAAAGAGGTGAGTGTCTTTGTCATTGGGACCAGAGAGAATATTGACCACAAGAGAGTGGTCTCAGGAGTGGAACACCTAGAAAAGCTGGGTGACTTTGGACATATTAGCCTCTCCTTGACCCCAATTCCTCAGATGTAAGCTAAGAATGAAAACATCACCTATCTTACTGCAATAATTAAATAAGCTAATTACTTCTAAGTTCTTAGCACAACATATGGAAGCAAAGTAAATGTTCCCATAGAGTTCATACAGTGATGTTATGGTTTTGGTAAAGGTATCCCTCAAATTCTGGCGTATAAGAAAATGCAAGAAAGTTCAAAGGTGAAATGATTGGGTTATGAGAGTCTTATACTAATCAGTGCATTGATACAAATTAACTTGGTAGTAACTATAGGCAGATAGGGTGTGACTAGAAGACCAGATCATTGAGGGGCAGACCTTTGGGTTTTATATTTTGTCCTTGGTGAGCAGAGTTCTCTCTCTCTGCTTCCTACTTGCCATTTCCTGAACTGTTTTCCTCCTGCACACCCTTCCACCATGATATTCAGGTTCAGAGCAATGGAGTTGGCCATCTATGGCCTCTGAAACTGTGAGCACCAAATAAACTTTTCCTCCTCTAAAATTGTTCTTGACACTTCTTTATGTCACAGCAACAAAAACTGACTAAACAAAGCAATTTAGGAATTTTGTCAAGGAGGTGTATAGGCTTTAGATATTGGGTGAGATTCAAATACTGTAGGTCCTCTTCAATTTATAGATATTAACTGCAACTCTGAGAAAAGGGTTGATTTTCTTCCAACCCTCAGAAGTGTTTTCATCGCCTGCATAGCTATCAGAAGTGTTACTCATCAGCCTCTTCTCCTCCCTCTTCTACTCTCAACATGTTCTTGACTTTGCAGATTTCCACAGGAGTGAGCTCCATCTCACAGTGGCTGAGATAATGGATTCCTTGTAATGGAAGTATTATTGCAGAACCAAGCATCAGGAACAGGGTAGCATACAGATGGCAGGAGATGAGGTCACTTTGAGCAGCATCCTGCTACCATGGGCATGGTGACATTAAGAACCAGTCACTATCTTCAAACCCAGAAAGGATGTCTTCAGGGGTGGAAAGAATTCAACTCAACAAATATCAGAGCACTTTTCTTCCCTTTACAATATCACTGATGGAGATAAAGAATGTGGCAGACTTAGCTGGTGTCAGTATGTGGCCCTGGGCAACTATCAAAAAAACAATATTTAAATACCAGTGGGTCACAGCAGGACATTTCAGACAAGGGGCCTGTGGAGAAGATTAAAATCTGAAAGGCACAGAACTTTACTTCCCTGGGGGAACTAAGAAGGGGAGCATATTAATCCCACGGATTCCATAAGGTTTCTGATTTACTGGCCTCTTAGAAGGCTCTGTTGGGGTTTGTCATTTTGATGAGAGTGCCTTGCTATAAAGGTTAAATATGCTAAGAAGCATGAAATGATCTCCAAGAAAGACGGCATCTACTTGCCAGGGAAATAGCTATCCAACAGCCCACAGAGAGGTCTTTCAAGAGTCGTTCATACCCGGGGTTTCCAGCCCTAAGTCCCAGATGCACTTGTCACTCCAAAATCCTCTCTGTTGGACTGACTTCCTTACTGTTCATGGGGTAGGATGGGATGGGCAATGAAAGAGAAAGAGGAGACAGGTATACACATCTCTTCCCTTCATGTGTATGCTCTCTACAGCATTTGCCAGTGTTTCAAATACAATTTACCAACAAGAACAAATTACCAGAGATTGATCAAATGTTCTTGCCATAATGCCATGATTCCACTCCCTAGTAAATCATGGAAACATAAACATATGTTTCCAAAATGTTCACAGGTATTGCTCTTTTTTAGAAAAATCTGACTGCAGGGGAATAAAATGAAGGGCTAAAAACATCATCTACTATTCTTTTGGGCCACTCATTTCTACCTGGAGGCCTCAGTTTCCTCATTTAAAATTGGAGGTCGGGGCAGTTTTGCTAGGTATCGGCTCAGCCTTTGTTCTACTGGCAAGATAAATAATTGTGTAACACTTTATACTCTGCCTCATTTTCTTTGGGTCAAGGGAATGTTAAGTCTTGGCTTCTGGGATTTCCATTCATGACTACTATATGTCTGCTGCTAATGACCTCAGAACCTATGAAAAAACAAACGGACAAACATTCCATTTTGGGATGGAAACTACACACATGTGCTCTATTTCAAACACACATACACAGTCCTCAGCTTTGGTGTCAATGTCGTAAAACCCAAAGGAAAGGCCAGAGTAGGGAGAAATTAACGATATGATTTTCCTATCTCTAGAGAATGGCTTTTTCAGTTTAATCTCAAATCGGCCACTTTTGTAAAAGAAAGAGGTAAAGTACAACTCATTTTTCCACTAAAGATACACCAAAGCTTGACTGGGATCATCACAGTTATAATAGAACATTTTAACACAGTTCTTTAAAATCCTGGGTCTGTAGCAAGTCGTGTGTGGACTCACACCCATGTCACTTAGAGTATGGAGAAAAGCATCCTTTCTGTGCCCTAGGGAACCACCTTCTCACTGTTATTTAAGCTCCACTGCCTCATGTGCTGAAACCTAGAAATTATTTCTAGGTCACTTCTACAAAAAAAGAAAAATGGGGGGCAGGTCAGGGCGAAATATTACAGCATTATCTTTTCATTCTTGACCTACTAAGTTCTAGAGTCAGGAAGGGGACACCTTGACTTTAATGTCTACATGTGCACACTATGCCCTTTAACCCTATAACAGAATCTTCCAATAAGACAATTCAACAGACCCTGTCGATAGTAATAAAAATGGAAACTGAGGCACGGAGAGAGGGTAAGCCACACTTCAAAGTGACACCAAAGCAGGTGTAGGTCTCACTCCTTGCAGCATCTCCTTGATGGTCACCCTATTCTTCCTCACTTCTCCCCAAAATTTCCACTGACTCAAGAAAGCTGAGTGAAGCAACAGGCCTCACTGCAAACCCTGTTCTTCCCCACTGTGGCTGCCCTTCTGCTGTGAATTATTGGTTACTAAGTCTATTAACATTGTTCCTTCTATACCTATTTGATGTGTCCCCAAATCCAACCTCCATTCTCCCTCCCTGAATTAGGGATCTTACCTCTCACTTCTGAATTAATGCTGGTGCAAACGGAACTATCTTCTGCCCCAATCTGTTAGTTTTCTGTTTATCTTTTCCTTCTGACTGGAATATATTTTTCCCTGACTGTTCTGCCTGGACAATAGATTCCTGCTCCTTTCCTAAGCCTCAGTCGATGCTCCCCAGACTATGATGCAAGATATTTCTCCCTGCCTTTATGCTCCTTCTTCCTTGGACATCGGAACGTAATGATACACTTACGAAGAATCTCACAATCAATGCCTTTGTATCCTGAGTGTTCAACAGGGCTCCTGGCATGTAGCACTCTGTCTACTTTCAAAAGAACTTGACTCTGAATTTCTTCAACTAAAATATGCAACCTGCAGGGATCATGTGAGGGTTAAATGTCCCAGTGTATATCAAGTACCTAACACAGAACAGGCACATAATTTCTCTCAATAAATGGAGGTCTCTTAACTTTCCTTTCCTCTTAATCCAAACAGTTAGTTTTCATCTGTGACAATTCCCTTGTGCTGCATTTCAAAACACTGGTTTCTCATAATTTAACAGCTCTCAATTTATAGCCTTATAATGGGCAGATGTCTGTTGGCAGTTAAGTCGCTTTTAGCGAATGGCAATGCAAATGGCCACTGTATCCCGGCATTTGACAGCATTAAGCAGGGCAGCAGGTGTGCCAGGGTTTCTAAGTGGCGGTCACTCACTGCACCGAGCTGTGGGCCCTCACATTCATGGACTGAATGCAGGCCTAGGTGTAGCTTTTTCAAAGATCTCCAAAGTCCCTAATCTGTCCTTCAAAGACCCCTAGAGTTCTGACTCTGGAATAACTAGAATATACTTCCCTCTTCTTCAGAGTAATCCCTGTTACTCAGACTCTATGTGGAACAACTCTTGGGGTTCAAGGAGTATGGAACATATTTCTGTGATCATTTGAACCTGAGCCCGTGGAAAGGGAAATGTGCAAAACTAGAAGAGGAAAAACAGGCTGTGTCTGAGCACTCAGGGATACTTTTATATGATTCAAGCAATAATGGATATGAAAAAAAATGGGAATGTTTTGATTGATGTTGATGAATCACCCATTTCTTGGGAAGTGCCTTTCTCAGATAACATGTCATTATTTACCAAAAAAAAAAAAAAAGGGGGGGGGGGCGGGTGGTAAAGGGTAAACAGGCCAGGCACAATGATATAGTGACACATGCCTGTAATCCCAAGGACTCAGAAGGCTAAGGCAGGAGCAGGTTTGAGGCCATTTAAGGAGACCCTCAGCAACTTAGCAAGACCCTGTGTCAAATTTTTTTTAAAAGAAATTAAAAAAGGACTCAGGCTGTATCTTGTTGGTAGAGAACTCCTAGGTTCAATCCCCAATATTGCAAAATAAAAACTATATATATAAAAATTAAATTTTTATAAAAGGGTAAACAAGGGCCACAAAGGAAACTATCTTTTAATGTCCTGAAGAAAGCCAAGGTTGTATTCATTAATCCATCAATCAAGGCTTATGTAATCATGGCTTAAAGTGTATTCAGTATATGGAGGCATTCATTTTCTTAGGTGACTGAATCAGAGAGGTGAAAACTTCACTGCACGTCCTGACTCAGACAGTTCTTCAGATTCAAGAGGCAAGGACTCCCATTCCTGTCCTGCCCTTCACTCACCTTTATCCCTCTACTCGGGGAAAAAGGAAGACATTGCCAAGCTGATGACATTTGAGAATCAGAGTTTGAGAGTTGAAGGGCCCTGAGAGAGCATGAAACTCAATTGCCTCATTTTATTCTTGCAGAACAGAGAAGCCAAAGGATCCAAATAACTACCTCAAGGTCATGTAGCTAAATAAAGGACCTGGATATTCTGGCATGCAGGTGCACAGTCATAAAGCAGATCCCCTCCTCAGTGACACTGAGACCAGTGAAAGCAACCAGTATTATTATATTTGACCTTGGAGTTAAGGATTCCTATTGTTTCCACACCAGTGAGTTAGTGTGAACCCAGTGAGTCCAGAACTAGCCATAAAGTGGTATGTCATGTTATCATATCTAATTTCAAATTGTTGTGTCTTTGTTTCCTATGATTATTCCCTGAATCACTGTCCTTGGTAGATAGTATTACAGTTCGCAGATTACTTCTTTTTTTTTTTTTTTTTTTTTTTTTTAGTTCCCTTGCTTTATGTCCTCATATCTAAACATTTAACTGCTTCTCTTCATTCTTTTCCTTTCTCTTCTAGAAGTTCACTGCAACGAATTTATCAGTTGGCTAATTCAATTGAAAACATATGCCTAAACTGTATTAGGAAAGCATTTTTTTTCTTGACTAGACCCCATTATTTTACATATGTAATATATATGCCATTATTCTCCCTTCTTAATGAACTCAGATTAAGACTCATAACACATGACTTAGCATTGTATGTAAGGAAAACACAGTCAGTTATTCACTTTGACTGAGTTCCCAGGGGATTTCTGACATTGGGAAAATCATACACATAACAGACAAACTGTTAACTCAAAAGTAGTGAAGAACTTAACAGTTCAGTAGGTAGATTCTCTCCTCAATTCACTGCTTTTATGTAGAACAAGACTGTTTTGTTTGTTGGTACTGGGTATTGAAACTATGGGTGCTTTACCACTGAACTGCATCCTCAGACCTTTCTTAATCTGTTTTTTGCTTTGTTTTGAGACAGGATCTCACCAAGTTGCCAACATCGGCCTTGAACTTGCAATCCTCCTACATCTAACTCTCAGGCTGCTGTGATTACCGATGTGCACCACCGTGCCCCACTGAAACAAGGCTGTTTTGAACAATGTGTGATGTGAAGTGACAACATGGTTCTGTCATTTGGTGCCTGACAAAAGCATACCCATTTTCCTTCTTCTAGGTGTTAGGAAAATTACAAAGTGTTTGTTAGTTCGTGGAAGCTCAAGGAACATTTGATATAACAGATCTTATCAAGTTCATGGTACTCAAGTTTCATGACAATATATTGGCATATGTAGACAGGGGAGGGCAAAAACTTACTACTTGTATGTTTCACTGTTATCACTTCTTATGGAGGGACCAAATTAGGTAGTAAGTAGGCAGTGTGTTTGTGACAGAATATTTTAAGATTATTATAATTGACACAAAATATTCCTATTCTAGGCTTCTTTCTAAGGGCTATATAAGAACCAACTCATTATTTTTCATATCCCTTTGAGATACTGATATTATTGATACCATTCTTGGAAATCAGGATCTGGTCCTTGTTCCTGGTGTTGAGGATTAAACACCTGAGAAACATTGAGGCAAGAATAGAAAGCAAGTTTTATTTAAGGAATAGGAGCCCAGAGCTGGTATCCATGTGAGTGGTGGTGGTGGTGGGGTGGGGGGGTGGATGCATTTTTATAGATCTCAGGTTTCTTCCTATCTTGCTCAGGTGAACAAAAGGCAGAATAAGAATCACCCAGAGGATACTCATCAGCAACTCCTTGTGTTGGGAGGAGCGATTTCCTGGAGATGTCAGTAACCTTGAGAAGGTGGGGAAGTACTCTGGAAGTGTTAGCATTTCATTTACTTTTCTTTGAATTAGCCCCATCTTTCTGACCTGATCATTTTATTATCTATGCTGTCTGTCCTTTGCCCAGATTACTTCTTCATCTCTCTGCTAGACGGTGAGCTCCTGGAGAACAGAAAACATGTCCTCTACAAAGATGAATCCTCAGGACTTAGCTCATCAAGACTGACAGAAAAGAGCTAGAGACCCACCTCTGAAATCCTGTGTTAAAGATCAAAAGAAGCACCATGGTTCAATTTCCTACAGTTTTTTTTTTTTTTTTTTTAACAATGGCTACTAAAATGAAAGTTACTTAGAGTAGGAATGTGTTGCATATGCAGAAATTTTAATGATTTAATTTTCTAAGGAAAGCATGAAATGAATTTAAATTTTTCATAATCATACTGCATGCTACCCAGTTATCCAAAGAAAAGATCGGTGTGTTTTGACCTAGAATGATAGTAGTGGGGAGGAAGAGGAGTAGACAGATACAGGACAGGTTTACATGAGGAGCTGTCAGAACTTGGTGAGATAAATTGAATGATGGAGGAGAAAAATCAAACGAAATACCCAAGAAGCAGTGATGCCAATTACTGAGCTTGGAAACATTTAAATTAAAAAAAAAAACAAAAAACAAAAAAAAAAAACAATGGCAATCTACAGGGAAGAAGAACTCAAGGTTTCTATTTTTCACTGATTTGATTAAGGTACCTATCAAACAACTGGGAATATAGAAATCTGGGATTCCAGGTGGAGTCCCAGACTAGAGAGCCCAGTTTAGAGTCACCATCATATAGATGACCTTTGACAGTAAAGGCACCAAGGAAAGTGTGCTTAAAAAGAGCAGACACAAACTGAGCCCTGGACCCTCTAATGTTAAATAACATAGTACAAGTATGTATTAAAAAATAATCTTAAAATCTAAACATTGTATATATGAGAAGGAAAGTTGACCAAGTATAACAGGAAGTACAGTGAATGAGGAGTCAAAATTCATGAATTCTAACCATTCTTCAGCTACTCCAAGTTGAACTAATATTAACTTCGCATAGCTGACAATTTCCCACCTACCAAAATGAAAATTAAGTGCAGGTAACATCAATGATATCTGCTAACCCTGCTATTTTTTGAAGTTATGATTTCCACGTGGCATATATCTGACATCCAAATGACATAGTCCAGCCTCAGTAAGAATAGCGTCTCACCCTTTCCAGGCAGAATCTATTGCTGAGGCCCCAGGCACACAACCACAATCCAAGGGGTTAGCTCACAGGGAGTCCCTGAGCAAGAAAGGGGAGCCGTCACTGTCTGCAACCCTTTCCTATTGGAACAAGAGCCATTTGAACTCAAAATACCCGCATTCTTGCTTTTCATCTGGTGTATATGTCAGGTCAATGGAGACCCAGGACAAAGCAGATTTTTCCTCTTTGCCATATTTTCTTGCTCCTGAAAATTAATGTTCTGAAAAGTACCCAATTTCTAAGACTCCAGAAATTGTTTTCTTTTAGCAGACAAGAGGAGTGGTCAAAAAAATAAAAATAGGATAAAAAAATGTGAGTAGTTCCATCTGACTGGGTGTGTATAATAGGATTGGTCTGATGGGTCAGGGTATCCTGGACCCTATCCATGTAGGAGCACTAAGGAAATAGTAAGGTTTTATAATCTTATATGTACGCATACATATGTGTACATAGGTGTGTGTGTATGTGCAAATACACATAACACTGAGGCAGAGAAACTGTAGATTACAAATGGTAGTCAATGAGAAAAGTAGGACACACAATGGTATCCATAGCATGATTACAGTTATACAGAGATAAACAAATCCTCAAGCATAACAGAGAAAAGACTAACTAAAATCACATCAAAGAGTTGATAATTGTGTCAAGCATTGGTGATTTTCCCATTCTTCCTACTTTCCTATACTTTCCAATGTACAAAATATATAATATTATATATTATATACATATATAATGCATCTGTATACAATAATGTGTGTATATGTGTATATTATTCTTTTACAGAGTGTATTTTTGAGGAATAAAGACAAAGGCTAATGCCTTAAAGGAACAGAGCAATACACATTTATACACATTTTCTGTTATGGCCTCCAGTGCTGGTGATTCAGCTGATTCCCTAGGATTTAAGTCAGGGAAGTAGTTGAATTCAAGGGAGAATTCAGATTAAAAAAAAATAAAATCAAAGGCATAATTCTTATTGGAAAAGGATCTAAACTGTTCCATTTGTCCAGGCATTACCCAAGAGATTCAGACTTCTCACCTCTTTCTAAAGAACATGAAAAGTTGACCTTCATCTGATCTCTTGGACAGTGCTTGACCTACCATGAATACTTGCTGTACATGAACAAGAAACACCTGAAAAAAGTATCCTCCATAAGAGAGACTATCACTATACTACTATATGCCAGTCACTGTGCTTAACTTGAGATACCTTTTCTCATTCAAACTCTACATCATTAATAGTGGGCAGGGTGGTTCCAGTTCACAAATATGTCTCCTCTCAAGAGATCAGCCTAACATGCACATATGGATGATCTTCCATCTCTGGTATAGTGATAGACAAAGGAACCAAACTGAATCAACTGGGCTCTCTGTTTGGAACATGCTAAGTTTGAATGAAAAATAAATAAATAAATCTGAAACTAGAAGATGGAGGATCTCAATCAGTGCCCTGGGGTTCATAGAACTGCTTCATTTCTCTAAGTTAGATTTAGTAAGATCTTCATTTGATTAAAACCTTTCCAGGTAATCATCCAGTAAATCTTCCTTTATACTGTTAGCCATAGTTGAAATCTATAGCTTGTCTTCAAAAAATACCTTCAATGGCATAAGTGTAAACTTCCATTTTACAGGTAAGAGAATTGAGACTTAGAATAAGTACTTATTGTACCTCATTTCACTATTAAGTAACATAGGAATTAAGGTCTAACTCCAAATTTCATGCTATTAACCATGAGACCATTCTGTCTATAAGCCCTGTACTGTGAGTTTTTCTTTTTTGACATAAAGATGGATTTGTGTTTAGTCCTATTGACTTTCTTGTGAAATAAATGCCATATACATTTAGAAAAAGTCATACAGGGAAGAGTATAAAATCTGAAGTGGCTTCTAATTTAAGCTTGATGGTCCACTAATGAATCAAACATTAGACTTCCCTTACTGGGCCTCTCACCAATGGACTAAACAGTTTTGCTATGGTACCAAGGATAATACACTTATGTTGTCCCAGGTCAAGTAGCTGTACTTCCTTATGAAGGAAAATGTCCAGAAAAGACTAAAGACAAACTCAACTGTACCTTCTGTCCAACAGAACTGCATAGTCTAGCAGATGGTCTTCCAGTAGCTTAAAGGGTTTCAACTCAACTAATTAGAATTATGTAGTTATAATAGAACTTTGCTTTTTAGATCATAAAGTTAACTCCCACATCACCATGAAAAGGGCATCAAAATAGCTAGAGCTAATTGATCAGGATGGGTAGAGACATCTACATCTTCTTAGGTCACAATGAAAAGAATCTAAATACACTATCAGGTCCATTTTCAGATGTCAAGATTTAAAGTCACTGGCAGTTGCTGGTAAATGGAGAACATCATGCTAAGTGAAATAGGCCAGGCTCAGAAAATTGAGGATCAGTGTTTTCTCTCTTAAGTGGAAGTTAGAGCAAAAGGGAAAACATGTAGGAAAGGGGAATCAGATATCAGGATGATAGAGGGAAGAGCAGTGGAATAGAAGAAGGAAATTGAATGAGAGGGAAGAAGAACAGGAAAAGGGAAGACATGCAAAATGAATTTGATAAAACTGTGCTGTAAATATATAAGTAAAACAGTAAATTCTACCTTTATGTGTGTCTACAAAGCATGAATTAAAATAAATAGATAAAGAAATAGAAGGAAGACCAGAGAGTAGAGGAAAAAGAATAGACAGAGAGAGGAAAGGAGAGAAAAAGGAGGGCACGGGGTGCTGAAATGCAGCAAATTACATTTCATACAAATATGACTATGTCAAAATGAACCCAACTCTGATGTATAGCTATAATGCACTAACAAAAGCATTAAAAGGCACACGAACATAGGAACACAAGATTTGGAGTTGTTCATCTTCACAGGCAGAAAAAGCACTCTTAGGAGGGAAGAAGCAAGTCATCCAGTTTTCCTGGAATAGAAAGATACTCATGCAAATTAATCCTAGTCCAAATACCTGTGAACTGTTATTTCCTCATTTTCTCATCTTATTTTTTTTAATCTTTGGCTGACAACTTTGATCTGAGAGTTGTTCCTTAGATAAATCTTGTTTGAGTCCTTGAGCATTTTTCATCTAGATTTGACCTGAACTATGCCCATTTCTGAAATCCAGTTTTAACCCATGAATTCCCAAGTTTTCAGTTCTGCAAATGTTTCAATGAAATTGACACAGATGCACTAACATGGGTTGGAGATCATTATCTAGAGCTTTTAAAATAAGTTATTATCATTAATAACATTAATCACATCATTAATACTAATGAATGTTATCACTAATCATTGGCCTATTACTTCTCTCAATAGAATAGAACTCAGCTTGTTGCAGTGGTGCACACCTGTAATCCCAGTGACTTGGGAGGCTGAGGCAGGAGGATCACGAGTTCGAAGCCAACTTCAGCAAAAGCAACTCACTAAGCAACTCAGTGAGACCCTGTCTCTAAACAAAATACAAAATAGAACTGGGGATGGTGCTCAGTGGTCGAGTGTCCCCGAGTTCAATCCCTGGTATTCCCCCTGAAAAGAATAGTACTCTAAAAACATAAGCATTTATTTTAAAGTTACCTTAAGTAATATATTTTTTGCTCAATTTTAGTTTCATAAATGAGACGAAGGGACATCATAGGCTAAGCATCTCCCAGTGTTTTCTCCTTTTTGTATACACTGCCACTTTCTAATACTTCCATTCCTATTATGAGGCCAGTGATACGAGGGGACTTGCCCCCTAGGAAGCTCAGTACAGGGTGAAGTTCCGGCTCAGTGGGGCACATAGTATTTTTCTAAACTCATCACAATTATTACAAAGGATCAACTCTAGGCTTAGGGCTAAAGCTTCTAGAGAAAAAAAGTAGAGAATGGTAAATGAAGTGACCAGGTTAATGTTACAGTAGGTGGGGAAGCATCCCTTCATCCAAAGGGCATAAAAAAAGATGACAAACACTTCCTCCACCACTCACCAAAAATGCCTGTAGTGACTACAGAAGGAAAAGGTCACAGTTTTGTAGAAATAGGAACCAAGAAACTCCAAGAAATCTTTGATCCCCTACTCCCTAATATCAATACCCCATGTAGAAGTGGCCACTTCACCTATGTGCCCTACAGCTTCTCTACAACACCCACCATAACACCCACCATGCCACATGTTAAATATTTCCTTTGTTTCTCTAAGGGGACCAAACACCCCTGAACACAAGTAGGAACCATGTCAATTATTTTGTAGATGTTATTTGTTTGTTGTTTGTTGTTTACAGCAATGAACACAGTGTCTAGAACATACTAGGGGCTCGATAAATGTCTGTTATCCATATGAAAAATGAATAAAAGATACTCAATCCCCACCACGGAAATCTCCACTAAGGAATGAGTTTCATAAAATCAAAATAATGTCATTGGGAAGCTCTGTTTTCATTGCTAGCAGAGTGGAGTCCTATCATTTTTACACTCCACTGATTCATTCTGAACATGGTGTCAGGAACAATACAGGGGCAAAAAACAATTAGTGGGGGAACAAAACAATCAGCCGAACCGTCTGGGATTTGAGCGATGTATAGATCAAATGTCTTAAATTTGCTAAGCTCTTTCTCATTTGGTCAGAATGGATGACTCTTGGCTGCACTGTACCAAGAATAATTGTCCCTCATATATCCCCAATCAGCTGCCTTTTAATGACTAGTCATAAGTGACAATGTAAAAGGTGCAGTGACTTTCACTGTACTTGGCAAATTTTGGACGAACTCCCATTGATTTGCCCTTGGCATCGGTGAGCTCATAGACACACCTTACATGGCTGCTACAGTCACTGCTCCCTCCTGCCTCCAGCAAACACAAGTCCTCTGATTAAAAGAAACAGAAGAGAAAGGAGATGTCTGAGGTGACCTTTGCTTCTTACACCACCTTCATAGAAAGTGGAATATCCACACTACCTTGGCTTACACCAAAAGTCTTATGCATCTCAGAGGTCAAATGACCTTTCTGTCTTCCCAAACCAGCACTGGGTAGGCTACCCTACCAAGACATTTGGAACAAGTCCAGCACTTGACAGACTTATCAGCCCCATATGGCCTATTTCTATTCCAGATGGCGGCCTCCTCATCTCAGCTCCTGTTCTGGTTGTTGCTTCTTTGAAAGTGCAGTGAATCTGCATTTAAGTTCCATAAACTATAAGCAAGTTCTAAGCTTCTGCTTCACCCCAATGTCCTGTGTCTGCTTTTGGTCTGATTACAAGAAAAGTTTGCAGTCTTCTTAAAATTCATGTTAACTACTAATACAGTCGATCTCATAAAAATCACTCCTTGAAAACACCGACCACGATCCTTCCCCATTACCAGACTTCTGATACTTGAACAAATTCTGGCTATAGGTGGTCTTTAGCAATAAGACCCTATGGGCCCTCAAAGCATTCTTGTCTCATCTTAATCTCCATGTTCTCCTGCTCTGTTCCACCAACAGAGTCTAAGATGCTACCTTGAAGCACTGTCTAACTGCTTCCTGTGTAGATAACCTCAATTCCTCAGCTACAAGCAAAAGTTCATTGAAGGTAGGAGCTGTGTCTATTACAGATGCAGTATCCTTAAAGCCCCAGAGCTGTGTTTTCAGCAAATATTTAGAAACTATGTAAAGTATCCTTTCACAGAGTATGTAAACTGAAAGCCCATGGCTAACCAGCTTGATTTTGTGTTTGGGGCAAGTAAAAATAATAGAGCAAGCTGCAACCTGAATGTGGCTTATAAACGGGAACCTCCTTGTCTAGATGTTACTCCTTTGCTGAACTTTATCTCTGCTCCTTGTCTGAACTGTATTCAGGGCATATGGAAGATACTTAAGTGCAAACAAATAGTCTTCTGGCCTATTCTAAAGGGTGGGCCCCACCTCTTTAGCTACCTTTCCCTGCCCCTATTCTATTCTATTATGGACTTTGTTCAGAAAGGAACAAAGCCCAGAGCCCCTTGTGGGTTTTGTTCAGTTCCTGAATACCACCACATCTCTTACATCTGTCCCTTGGCACACTCCATCTGTCCTGTTTAGATCACACTCCTTCCTCCCACTTCTCTGCCAAGCCAGCTGCTACTCATATTTCATCTCTTCAGTATTTTTTCTTTAAATAAGTCTTGTCTGAAACCCTGTAGTACATTGGGTCCTCTTATAAGGGCCCCCCGAACTTCTTTGTACTTTCCTTCAATGAAGTTGATGATAATAATTATCAAAAAGTTACTAACAACAACTATACCCATCGAACAGTCACCAAAGGTTGTTAAATGCTTACCATAATTTAGGAATCTATTAAGTCAATTAATCATCATTGATATCCAGTGAGGCGATGCCTAACTACACCATTTTACAAAGGAGAAAATCAAGTCTCAGAGATACTGATTTCCTCCATGAAGTTTACATGACTCCTCCAAGGCCAAGCTTCTCATCCAATCTGGCCCCAGAGTTCATGTTTGCTACCAATCCATCATCCCACCTCTTATAAACCCACATGTTCAGCATTAATTCCACGAGGCAGCAAGCTCTGTAAGGACAGGTGTACATCCATCTTGTTCAATATTCTGTTTCTAAAACCTAGCCCAGGAGTTAGCATGTAGAAAGCATTCAGGAAACACGAGGTAGGAATAAAGGAAACAGATGGCAGGTTGGCTCTCCTGGAGTCCCAAAGGAGAACCGTTCAACCTCTCTAAAGAAAAGACACCTAATCAAAAACCTATGAGTATAGCAACACTTATTCTGAAGTTTTTCTTTCTTCTACCTAACCCTGGCCAAATAATTCTAGGTACGCAGAACTAGGTATGGTGTGTTCTGGAAACCAATGAACCCAACAATTCTTGTTTGGAAAAACAGTGCGGAACAAGGGCTTGAACTGTCCAGGGATAAACCTGTAACCCCCATTTCCACTGGGACTGGAGCTGCCACCTTCCAGCTGACTCACCCCTTTCGCAGGTTCTTCCCCAGTAGCCCGTGCCGGTGCAGTCGCAGATGAAGCGGTTCCAGCCGTCCTTGCACACAGCGTTGTTCTTGCAGGGGTAGCTGTCACACTGCTTGGCGCTCATGCGTGAACAGGAGGACTTGACGCCCGCTGCGTTCTGCATCTCCGCCAGCTGCCGGATGTTCTTGCTGCGCCCGTCGATGAACAGGTCGCGGATGCAGCCCACGTAGCCGTAGTTGAGCATGGCGGTCCAGAGCTCGGTGGGGAGAATGAGCCCAGCGCGGTTCTCCGGCAGCCCGCCCAGGTACATGTCTCCCTCCAGGTCCAGGATCTCGCTCTCCCCACTGGCGGTGAATGGCGTGCGCCTGCTGTTCACTGATATGGTACCTGGGTAGGAAGATGGATGCATGTGAGTTAAGGGTGCTTTTGCATCTCAGGTGAGCACGCTAGGTGATTAACCAAATAAGAGAATGAAATGGGTGAGTTCTGAGACCATCATTGCCCAACTTGGAGAAAGCGATGCATGCTGCAGGATGGTAGAATGGACCATGCCTGCCATTTGGTTCCAATCTCTGCCCCCAAAGACAACCAGGCTTCCAGGAAGACCCAAGGACCTAACCCCTAGTGTGTCTTTTCACTACCTAACTGGCTTGGCTGAAAGGTAGCATAACATACAGGTGAGGGCAAAAGAGTTCCTGCCTGAGTTAAAAACCCCAGCTCCGCCACACGTGAGCTGTAGAAACCTGAGGAAGTGACACCATCTTCCTGTGCTTCAGTTTCACCTGTAAATGCAAAAGTGATTTTCCCCACCTCACAGGTTGATGTGATGGTTAACTAAGTTAAAACTCATTGAATGCTTCTCAGTGATTAGAATAAAGGCACCTGAGTCCTCTCATGGGCTCACCATTCCCCAAAGGATAGAACTTCTATATTCCCTGCGTGCAGTGATCCACTCTTGACTGGTCTCAACTACTATCCAGTCAGTGAATATTTGGGACATTGCCATTGATAATTTTTAACTGGAACATGTTTCTTTATTCATCACACACACACACACACACACACGCACACACATAAATATATATATATAACACATCATATATATACATATCCATATATATACATCATATATATACATATATATATATCATACATCATTTCTTCTGTGTCTGTATAATTCTAGGCACAGAAATGAGCCTGTCCTTCATTACCTTCCTCTATTTGGAGTTTACATTACAGAACACAGAGGCAAAATAAGCAAATAACCCAGTAAACAAGAGAAATTAACTAATGGCAGGTACCATGAAGAGAGTAAAATGGGTGTAGGGTAGCAACCCATGTGTTCCACTGTAAAGCCTATCTAGGTGGGCGATAGCTGAAACAAGTATTGAAAGGGATCCAGCTATACAAAGTCTAGGGGAGAGAGCATGCCAAGCATGTGGAATGACACATGCAAAGGTCCTGAAGCAGGAAGAAATATGACAAGAGAAGGAAGCAAGAGGGATGGAGCAGATGTTAAGGCCAGAGACTTAGGCAGACCCAAGCAGGGGTTGGATTATGGGCACCATCAAATGAGATTCTAGAAGGTATAACCTCTTCCCTGACCTGCGAATTTCGGAACAAGGATGTCAGTCCTACATGACTTTCTGACCCTAAAACAGTCATTGAACCCACTGTACATCTTAGTTTCCTGAACTGTAAAATCAAGAAAATGTACTAGGTGATATCCAGACATGTTACCTGAAATTTTGAAAAACAAAATATATACTTATTATTCTTTAAGTGCTTTATTGGTACCAAGATAGCTGGGCTGTACCATTCATCAACCTGCCTTCCCTTCTGCCTCCTCTGTCTGAGTCTCAATTCCCTCAGCCAAGAAGGATATAACCTGAAGGCTCAGAAGATCAAACAAGATCAGGACGTGAAGTGAAGTGTGCTCTCAATTACAAAGTCAGCACCACAGTGGAATAGAAAGGACGCTGAGGGGCCTCGGGTGGGGTAAGCTATCAATCTGTTTCCCCACCTCTCCTCTAGAAGTTTCCTTCTATCCTTTAACATTTTGTTTAATATTTCAAAAACCTATACAACAATAATAATGTCCTGGTTATCATTTTAAGTATTTTTTGTGCTTTTGGTTTTTATTCTTGTCTATTCATTTATTTGGGGGGACCAAACCCACGCCTGGTACATGCTAACACACTTGCTCTACCACTGAGCTACACCCTCAGCCCATTTATCTACTTTTTCTTTTTTGTTTTTTGGACTTGACCCTAAAAATAATCTTGTAAACTAGGAGATACTATTTTCTCTATGTTACAAATCAGGAAGTTGAAGTTTGTATCTCTTACTACATGATCTTGCACAGTTTCCTTTTTTAATCTTCCGCATGTCTATAAATCTAATCGGATTGCCAGCAAAAGGGGAGGAACATGTATTGCCAAATAAGGACAGTACTAGAATTGATTTAAAATTTCAAGCCTTAAGTGCATGCCAGGGAAAATATCCTCTGAGAATACTGCCAGAACCATGTTGAATGTTCTTATCACTTTTTAAGACTCATGTCCTCAATGGAGAATATAAGAATATATATATATATATATATATATATATGTGTGTATATATATATATGAATATACAATCATAAAATTTTTCTAGATCACCTAGTCATATTCTGCAGAATGCTTAGGGAAGGGAGGGTCATCTTGTTCTCATAAATACCCATTTTTACATAGGTTTATAACTGAAAAGAGCATACTAAGAAATACCATCATGAGGAAATGAAGTTTAACAGATCATATAAAGTGGAAAGTTGCACTGCTTTCTTAGGATGATTCTTTGTTTACTTAGTAAGTTTTCATATTCTTTGATCAAATTCATCAGTACTTCAAAGAATCATCCAGCACTGTAGTTGTTAGGTATGAAATTCAAGGTTTCTAAAATCCAAATATATTTTTCAAAGACGGGCCCACTGATGTTCCTACCCAAAAAAGAAAAAGAAAAAGAAAATAACTATCCTATTTGAAAAAGCAATTAGTGTTGGGAATGAACAGAAATAAACACATGGCAATTTGATGTGTTCTTGCCATTGTGACACAGATAGGTAACTAAAGATGTGTCAAGGTGAGTCAGACACGGAACCCATCCACCATGACCAATCTCCACATATTGCCTTAACCAATAGCAGTGTTTTTTTAATAATACTTTTGAGACAATTTTAGCTCCACCTTGCTTGTTGTTATTGATAAACTTGAGAGAGAGATTGATTTAGCCTCCAGAGAAATTATTTTTGTGTGTTTTTTTCTCTTTAAAAAGCACAAACTGTTCATTCTTGCTTAACAAGCACATTTAATTTGAGGCCTCTTGGTTCCGATCAGATTTTAGACAATCGATAGAGATTCCTACTGGGCAATAAAACATCCACAGCTGCAATCTGCCACCCATCTGCCCTCTGCACAGAGCCCATCCTGTTCCTCCTAAGGGTAATGTTGCTTATCTCTGCCATGCCTTTAGCTCTGGAATTGTACAGAAAAACCATCTACCCAAACTCAGCCATTTCTGGCTTCTGTATTTTGGGGACCCTATTACTTTCTCTTGCTGGCCAAGTGTACCCTGGAGAGAAAATGTCCAAAGGAAGACTTATTCTTATTTGCACACAGGGGGTGAAACGCTACAAATATGGCAAATGTAGCCAAGTCCCTTTTTTGAGTATATACTACCTAAATGGGGAATCAGAAAATGAGTCTGAAATTCAAATGCCCTAATTACAGCTCTTTGGCTTTCCAATAGCACAGAATGTGACCTTCATTGCCACAGGGTCCCTAGAAAGCTAGGCAGACTGTTCAGTCATTTGAAAAAAAACCCCAGACTCTCTATTAGTGCCCCTCCCCCCACTCTTTGTTACTGTTCCAGAGTGACAATGTAGTGCCTGGGGCTAGCTTGTTTGATCTGTGGCTGCAGAAACAAACAAAGCCATTTAAACCAAATGTAAAAGGTTATGAAGAGGAAGAAAGAGTTAGTGAGGTCTGAGCAAAGGGTAAAATACAGGCTTTCACACCAAAGGAAGGCTTTAAATTGAACATGACTTCAGGAAAAATCAATTTGCCTTTTCTTTTCTTGTCATAATCTCTCCCTGCAACGTGGCTCTTGCCAATTATTGCAGGGCGGATCTTTGCATAAACTCTGGTACAGTGAAGCATATCCTACGGAACAATCATATACTGCAGCATCTGTGATGTCACACTTGGTTTCCATGGTGATGAGAAAAAGAAGAAGAAAAGGGGAGAATACTGGACCAGTGACATGACAGTTGCTTTGGTAGGAGGGGAGATGCTACTTGTAAAACTATCCTTAGCTCCAGCCTCTTAGAGTTGTCACTGAAAGGACCCTGCAGACAGTGGCAAGGAAGATGAGCAGGAGAACAAGAGGCATCCGCGAGACAGGTGTCTTATACAAAGACAGTTTTACCACAAGCATTAAAGAGAATAGACAAAAAATCAACAACTGTACAAATGCAAAAATTGAAATAAAAAATAAAGCCAGGAAAAACTGCAGTCCTGTACCCTCAGTCACATACCCTGCCTCTTCCCTACCTGATCTGCCATCACGCTGAATATCCACGTGGTACCATTCCCCGTCATTGGCTTTCTTCTGAGTGGCTTTCACTTTGATGGTGCCGGAGCCCATGTCAAGCAGCAAGTACAGATTGCCATCGAGAAGTTCCACAGCAAAGAAGTCAACTTTTGTGTTCTTCTGACTCCGAGCATCCTTTCTCTCCTGGGGCTTGCCGTGAGTGAAGAGGATCAGGCCATTGGGCTCAGTGGTGCGGAAGTCAAAGGAGATAGAGCCCATTCGTTTGGTGTTCCACTTGGGCAAGCTGATGTAAGCCTCTGGGGTCTCAAAGTTGATGGGGTCCAGTGTGGCCACATTCTCACACTTGAATACAACTTCACCATAGATTTTCATTTTTGTGTCCCCAATCCGTGCCAGACGAGACAGCTCCAGACGGATGTCATTATTCTTATAAACAACCTGTCAAAAGTCAAACACACGTGCCATATGAATCAATCTTGCAAGCAGTATCCATCCATCACTCACTGGGCACCCAGAACAAATATCCAAGAAGAGGCTTCAGGACATAATAGTTTGAAACATGAGAAACATGAGACACAGCCCTCAAAACCCATCCAAAGAGATATCTGGAGTACACCCATTCTCCAATAGGCCTCTGCATTCCCATTACATTTCTTTTGTCTTTCTCTTTCTGGTCAATATCTTGTGTTGACAGAAAATTATATGGTATGAATGTGCAAGTAAAAATCAAGAGACTGTAAATACTTTCGTACAAAGATATTTACTGAATCCTTAGTGAAAAATCAGAAACAACCTAAATGACCATCAATGAAACATGACACATCTTCATAATGGAATATTATGCAGCCTTTAAAATGAGATAATGCTTCTGATTTTGACCTGATGGCCGTCCAAGTCATATCTCTAAGTGAAATCAGAAAGGAACAGAACAGACTGTGCATTACATTATCTTTGTATAAAAATGGAGAATGGGAAGTGTTATTATTATGCATGTTCATATAAGTATAAAATATCTTTGAAAAGAAGCACAAAGGAACTATAAAATTGTCACTGGGGAGTGGCTTTGGGGGATTCCTATTCAAGATTGCGAGGGAGGCTTACTTTTCACAGTATCTTCATGTTTTAAAATCATGTATATACATTTCTTAAAAAAAAATTATGAGTTTTGGGGGAAGAGGATCCATGATTTTTGCACATTGAGTGCGGTGATAGAATGAAATAGCCTGAAACCCTGGTTCAGTCCATCGGGGACATTTATTTAGTTGAGAGTCAGAATTAACAGAACACTGTACCCATAGTGATTTGCCCTAGCAGAGGCTGCAGCAGGGCTCTCTGCCCCTACATCCTATCAAGGTACCAGCACAATTCTTCTGGATCATACCCAGTGTCCAGAGTGGGAGAGTAGGAGGGGAAGGTGAGGATGCCACACCCAGGGTCATCTTGCTCCCAAAAATCAGAATTTCCAAAAAAAGCTTTACTCTTATTAGAATTCAACTTTGATACAGCACCCTGGGACAGGTCTCGGTGTTCTGATCCTTGAGTGATCTTTGACAGCCATACAATAATAAGCAGGAGAGGAGTGGAAGAGAAAGGACTAAACTGTGAGCGGGGAGCATGCAGCTCCTCGTTATTTCCTTTCCATTATCTCACTCAAATTCTAAGTCGGAACCCAGATTCAGGTCTAAATCCTGGACTTGCTATTTTCAAGCTGTGTGTCTTTGGTGAAGTAACTTCTCTGGGTCTATTTCCCCCTCTGGGCCTGGGACTATAGGGGTAAACTATTCCGTAAGAATAAAATCATTTGATGCATGTCAGCCCTCTGGAAATAGCACACGGTAAGGGCACGGCAGCCTCCGCTCCTTGGAGGGTAGTTGTGGTTATCTTCATCTCGTCTCATTCTTTCCACATCTCTGAGAAGTCTGTATTATCATTTCCATTTTTCTGTCAAACAGCAAGGCCTAGGAGCCAAAATAAGTCTCATGATCTACCTCTGGGAGAGAAAAGTAATTGTACCAGTCACTTTGGTTTGTAGTATTTGATCCCTAACACCCAACTATAAAACGATTTCCCTTCTCTCCTCTATCACCAGGAAAGAACCAAGCTAAAATGTTTGCCTCCTAATAGGTATTACAAGATTACGAGAGTGGTATGTAACCATGACAAAGCATCAAAAATGCTTCCCCGATTACGAAACTTTGACAGTGGACTTAGCCATAGTCAATACCACTGAGAATAACAAGAATCCTAACGTTTATTGAGCACCTACTACCAGGCACTGTAGGTAAGATTTATCACCTGCCAGCCCATTAAGTCCTTCACCCACTTGAGATAATGCTTCACCCACTTGATTATAATTATCCCCTCATTTTACAGATGCAAAAGCAGACACAGGAAGTAGTTAAGGAACTAACCCAGAGGCACAGAGTGGGACTGTAGGTAGGTGGCTCCAGAAGCCAAGTCTTCACACTGTAGACACTTGGAACAAAGCCTCCTCAGAAATGCTTATGAAGCTCATTATCAACTTTGTGGAATGTCACCCATGCCCAGCTTCCCAATTCAAAAGCCGGCTTTCTTGTCCTGGCTCTAGGAAACTGACCATGCACAGAGGGAAACACAGCAGGATCCTTAGGCAGTTGCTCAAGTGAGTGAACCAGAAAGGAAAACTCCAGGACTTCTCCTTCCTAAGCCCTTCCATTATGCTTCAGCGTGTGAGATCTCCATGTCTCCAGACATTGACCTTTTCTGCCAATGAAATGTCTATGACTGGAGCGCCTTGTAGACGATGGTTATTAATGGATGATAATGGTTCATGCCAAAGGGACAGACAGAGACTTGGCTCCGTTGAACAGTAAATGGAAAGAGAGCTCAGGCATCCCTACAAGGAGGCTGAGGACAGGAGAAAAGAAAAAGGCCTTTAAAAGGATCTGAAAAGCAGCACTTCTATGAGAAGGACCCACAGCTAAGAGTGGGACAGAAGGTGAATAAGCAGAATGCAGACTTCTGGAGAGATGCACAGGAGAATCAAGAACTAGGAACTGGTCGGAGATAACTTGACCTCTCTCAAAGCCTTTTGGAAGGAGAGCTCTCTCTACCCCATAGCCCGCACATGACTTGTCTGTTATACGGAGTCTCCACTGTGGTTAAAAACAAACAAACACCAACACCTTTCTCACTGACAGGTGTATAATCTTTATGAGTCTCATTTTATTCATTTCCAAAAGTGGGATCCTCGCCTCCATGCTAAAAAATGGTCCTTTTGTCCGCCTCGGGCCGGTGTCAAGATCAAATGGGAGGTCCTGTGTGGTAAAACATGGAAGATGTAAACGGGTACACAGACCTGGGGAAAATCACAGCAAGTCTTCATCTTCCTCAGTGTTGAGGCTCTGTTGGAACCTGAGAGGGCCCTGGAATGAGGCTCTGAGGAGGATCTGCCACCAGGAAGGAAGGGACAGCAGGGCCAGGCTTTTGCAGCTCAGCGATGCTCAGCGGGAAGCTCCAGAGATAGCATCCTCACCTTCCCCACCCACCCCTCCCCTCGGTACAGAGCCACATCCGTGGCCGTGCAGCAGCCTACGGGCACCTTGGGCTAGGGTACAGGGTATGGACGCAGGAACTGCTGGACCTCCCACAGTGAGTGTTCTCTGTAAAATCAGGCTCTCAATTAAACGAATGTCCCCAAGTGGCTGACTGAACTAGGAAGAGTTGTAGCATCAGTGACAGAAAGCAGCCTTGGCTAACAAGTTCCCCTGACAAGGAGCAATTAAAGATAAAGTAGACATGGTTTCCCAAGGGGGCAGGTGTCACACAGCCTTGAAGGCAGAGAGGTAGAGTCACAACGAGTGACAAGCTGGTCTTACTACTTCACCTATGGGTTTGTAAAGACCGTTGTTTGAACTTGTAACTCAGGCTTAGGAGACCAGAGAGTAAAACAGCTGAGGACAGAGTCACGAGAAATAGTCTCTCTGAATGAATATACTTCTACTTCACTACAATCCTTGATACAGTGACATACAGGAACAATACAGGGAGGAGGGCAAGCTATGAGTACAGGAACAATATAGTAAAATAGTCATCATTTATAGAGAGCCCACTATGTGCCAGACTCTAAAAACACAATAGTGGTTTTAGTGTATCATTTATAATAAGTGAGTGAAATAGGTGATATCATACAAACATGAGGCTCAGAGGAGGTAGGTTCTTGTCCAAGATCACATAGCCCACTAAGGGCGTGAACCCCGTCTGTCTCACTGCACTGGGGCAAGACCATGCTCCAGAGATGGCAGTTTGGATACTGGCCCTCCGCAGCCCATACCTACACATAAAACTGAAAGCCCTTAGCCATGTACAAAAGTCACACCAACACCTTCTGAACATGCAAACCCCTTCACACCTGGTAGGATCTCTCTCGAAGAAATTCTTGTATCTGCCCACTCAGAAATCACCTTAGAGTCCTCCGTATGAGCTCTGGTGTTAGGAATTCTGCATCTTTGCTAACCAGGACTCTTAGGCTACAGTCCATCTCCTCTTCCACTTGTTCAAATGATGCCAGTTGCCTAAGATCAACATCCAAACCTATTCCGACTCCCCCGTTGCCCCAGCTGCTCTGGTGCTTTCTGATCCTCACTACTTGATAAATCAGAATCCTTTTCAGTCTTTTAACAATGCCTGCAACTGATCAAGCTGTCTTCTCTCTTGCCCAAGTCACTGGCCTTGACTGGAAGGAGAGACTCTTCTACCCCTATGTGATGCACTTGTTACAAAGAACTCTTCCATGATAATGGAGTTATAAGACAAGCCTGTGAAAGTGCCTCTAAGGGTTAGAGGCAGGCCCCACACACAAAAGGATTTTCTTCTCTCTCCTCCTTGCACCTTATCCCAGGCACTCTGTTCTCAACTTCCTGAGAATGTATTTCTGCACATTCTGTTGTAAATGTCACATCCCGTGTACTCATGCTAGGGAACTGGAAGGAGAGAGGAATGTGGGGATGTTCCTGTAGCACCCCCAGGGTCTCTTGGTCCTATTTTTCTAATGAAGAATAGGAAGATAACCAGCTAGCATTTCTTTTCTCTTGTTTCCAAAGCATCTTTTATTTTCTGTGGGTCTATGTATAAGACAAATAAAACCACCAGGTCAGTTTGGAATACCAAACCATTTGTGGGAGTATGATTTTGCCACTGAACACCATCCTGCTGGTACCAATCAATGAAGGATGTTTGAAAATAAGGATCCTGGGGGACATTCTTTGCAGCATCTAGGATATACAGAAAGGAGAAGCCAGTGTCAGCCTACCTTGAATGGAGCGGTGTTGCCTGAAATCCCAATAAAGCTTTTCAGCTTTATACCTACATGCAGAGTCATTTACTCACAACAAGCAAAAGACAAAGATACATCTATCCCCCACCCCGATTTAATCCTTTGACAAGAGTTGATAATGAAAAGAGCTTTTCCTTTTCAGCTTGCATGATGGCAAGACTTTTAGATGAAACTTTTGGGCTAATCTCATTATTGTGTAATATTCCTACTCAGGGTAGAAAAGAAAATGACTAAAAAGCAATGTGAAAGGATCTTGCTCTGGGGTCTCCACAGAATCACACATCTTACTGTCTCTGCTCCTCTTCCCCTTCTGTGCCTCAGGCAATCGATGACTGGTCTACTGTGATTTCTCCCTCCTCTAAACTTCCTGCTCCACTCATCTGTCACTTAAAACCCTCAGCTTTGTTATCTCAGAATAAGCACAGGTCTTGTCTTTTCAATAGACTTTCGAATGCCTTATGAGTGAAAAAATATGCGTTATGGCTTAAACCTGAAATAGCTCCTTGCTGTATAGGTGGTTAATAAATGCTTATATTTTCATTAAATTAGATGTTAGACTCAAGTGGTAGTAAAGGGAAGTAGATTAGATCATGGACTTCAGAGTCTCTCCTCACTGGGGTTTGAGTCCTGAGCTACCCTTACCACCTATGTGACATTAGGCAAGATATTTGACTTGTCTCAGTTTAGGATCTTCCATAGAATGAAGGTAATGTGTCTGACTACACAAGATTGTAAAAAATAAATGAGAGAGGATAACCAGTTATAAAAGGACTTTACACAATTCCTGGTCCTTAAAAACACTTAATAAATGGTAGTTACCACTATTAATTTTGTTATTTTCTATGAAGATTCAGAACAAAATCAGATAGTATATACTGATGTAGAGTCATTAGGAAGGAAAGATTTTCTCAGAGAGTAAGTCCTAAGTGTATTATCAGCTCAAAGGGCAGGGCTAAATAAATGAAGAACTCTGGATTCAGTAAACCCCCAAATTAAATAGACATATAAATATATGAAAATTCGTGCTTGTAATTCCTGTTGTTACATTTAATGTATATCAAAATATATCATGTATCATACATGTGTCCAATATACATCATATACACACATATAAAAATGGGACTGTTCTTTCTCTTTCTTTCATATACATGTACAGTTTTAGGATTCATTATCATTAACTTCATTATCTATCACAGTGACTAAACTCCAGCAGTGAAGTCCAAGTGCAAATGTGTCAGCAGATGGTCCTCTTAGCTTCCAAAGTCTGAAGAACCTAATATTTGGCACGACCAGAGCCACATCTGCATCTGTGGTCTTGCTAACAGGGGTCAATAAACTCACTCTGCCTGCTGAGCTGCAGCTGATATGAAACGGAGGCTCAAAGCCCCAACTGCTGCCTACCATGGATACCACCATTTTCATGCTTTATATTTTGTTTGCAGTGGTCAGGATCTGCCAAAGATTAAAAAAAAAAAAAAAAGTCGAGTACCAGAAATAGAAAATGGGAACTGAGTTTCAGACTTGCAGAAAATATCTCAGTTCTTGAGCTCAAAATAAAGGTCAAAAAGACTCCAGCTAAATGTGAAACCAGTAGTTGAATGTTGACAAGTCATTAAGTGTTTTAAATGCATTGTGACTTGACACTCCATGGGTTAAACAAAACACATCTGCCAGCGGGAGCTCCACAGGGCCCACCAACACATACCCTCTGATCTATGGTCATTTGTGAGGGTTTGACCAGGAAAAGATAAAAGGGACATAAGACAAGTTGCAGTAACAGGGAAAATCCGGGCAGGCTAATATTGAACTAACAAAACTCCAACCCCTACCTCATTTTGAATAAAGCCATTCAGTCATCTGGGGGTATAGGCACAGACAACTCTGGGCCAGGCACTTACTCTACCCTCAAGAATCAAAAGTCCATCCATGGGTGCCAGGACAAGTGCCTCGTTAATAATGAAAGTCATTACTACCTCCTTTCAAGTTCAACCTAGACTTCAATGTTGATTGGTCTGATGGATTCTTTGTGAGAGGGAAATGATGATGTACGTGTATGCTGGTTACAGAAGGGGACAAAAGAATTTCAGAAGGATTTCCCATCCTTGGACAATCAGTGTGCTATTTCCAATTTTAGTCTTTCATGAAGGTGAAATTTCTGGGAACCTTTATTCAGCTATTTTAGGCTGATCAGAAACAGGTGGCCATGTATCCATATTTCTCATAAAAAACATTACAATCAAGTTCCTGAGTTTCTGACACTGTAAAGACTCAGTTCATCACAAGGGGTATCCTCACAGATTATACTAAGCTTCTACATAATTGATGAAGCAAGAACTTGGCACAGACACATTCAGGCAGAAAAAGAAGAAATGATCTTGCAAATATCATGTTCTCCAAGATAGGACTTGTTAATAGGTAGTGGAACAAAAGGTTTCTAGTTGTTAACTGACATTTTTAGTTGTACTGGGGTAGCAAACTTTCCTAAGTCTTAGAGTCAAACTGGCAAGTACCTCTACCCTGCCTTCCTGGAAGATGACATTCATTATTAACTGTTGTCATTCTATTCTGTACCTTCCCCGTTCAACCCAGGTGAAGCCTCAGAATCCCTCTCAAAGCAGCACACCAGGATGGTAACCACCAGTCCCTGAGAGCTGGCGCTGATGTGGACCTCTTTCTCCAGTGTCTTCCTCTGACACCAGAACCAACTTAGGATTAATCGACTAGCTATACTAAAAATATTAAAACCAAAAAAAGCTATGTAAATATATTAAGTAATCACTGAACCTTTAGCTTCAGACCATGAAGGACACAAGGCAGAATGAAAATAATCCCTGTCACCAACATGCTTGGAAACTGTTGGAAGATACTTAATCAGGGATTTATTTTTGTCTCAGAATTAGAATGATAAATATTTGCCACACTAATGAATGTACAATGACTTATGATCAGACAATTGACTCAGATTGTATTTCTTTCCCCTCTGCTTCCCAGGAGTGGCACTGTGAGGAGACTCTGGACCGGAAGCTTTATCAACATAGAGGCTGTGTATTTCTGGCATGATACCAACACATCCCAGGATTTAGCAGAAAGTCTGGAACATGCTATGGGCTCAGTACATGCCCTCCCTCATTCCCCATATATTTTCATGTGCTGAGCAGGCCCATCCAGAGAAACCTACATTTCCTCCTGTCTTAGAATTTTCTCTTTGATGAAGGCCTTAGCCTGACTAGAGTGAAAGTTTCATGTCACAACGAGGAACTAAGAGCAGATGAGTAGGTGGTACCCGATTATGAAAAGCTCCCAAAATATGTACATTATGCAACCAGAAAATGGGGGGAACCATTAGTGTAAAAAGGAAGCCTTTAGCCATTTGATGAGAGAGGTGACAAAATTTAAAAGGTACTTTCCTGAATCACTAGAAATCTACAGCTATTTTTATTTTGAGGACTAGAAACAAGTCTAATGAGCTCACTATTTTCTTGAAAAGCCCTTCAGTGGTTCTCCATTCATGTCAGAATGAAATGTAGACTTTTAAGCATTATATGCAAGACCCTTTTCATCTAGTTTCCACTTCATTGTTAACGAGCCTTTCCAAATTTCTGCATTTCTTCCAGTTAAACATCCCAAAGAGAAGTCTTAGCTGGATTCTCTGCCTGTATAACTGTGATTCATCATATAAGTCATGATTCGTGTATTACCCTTGGGAAGCCATCTCCAATATTCCAACCCACATGACTCCTGCCCATGGCTGCTTTCTTCCTCTCAGCCCCATGGCTGAATGTTCTAACTGTTGTCATGAAATAATGTAATGCAATAGATTTTATTGTATTATGCTATAATTTTCTCTTTCCCAGCAGACTGGCATCTTCCCAAGTGGAGAAAACCATGCCTTTCCTGTGTCTCCCAGTACCTGACACAAAGCACATACTGATAGGAGGAGGTGGAAGAACTGGAGGGGGAAGGGCAAGGAAGATCACACAGATGCCGCTAAGAACATGCATACTACAATGCAGAAAGAAACCTCTATCTTCTTTCTGCCAGACAATAAGGGATGAGATGAGGTTTTAAGTTCAGTATTACAGACAGCTAAAAGGCATTTGATGGAACCACTGCATATTTAGTTGGGTTTTCCCCAGTGTGCAAGCTTAGGAAATGCACTTGAATTTTTAAAGACTACCTATATGGAAAGTTCTGCACCCCAGAGTGGCAGCTGTCATTAGTTCATGGGCTTTAGAAGAACACTAATAGAGGAAGTACAGAATCCAATCACAAATTCTAGCAAGGTCCTCTAAGAGACTGGGTGACAAAGTTCAGCACCAACTCTGCCTCCTGCTCTCAAGCATACTAAAAGGGCTACTGTGTGCCTCTTACATGACAATGTAACTTGGACTTGCCATAGAAAACACATGCATGGCTTGAGACTAACTCAGAGTCATTATCCTCTGTACCGAGTCAAAGAGCAAGACTTAATTTCCAATGATGAACATTTTGGCCAAGACTAGCAACTTTTGTCTTCTTGTACCTGGAAGAAGGTACGTGTCAATAGGAATGCCTGACAGCTTTTAAAGAAAGAAGGGCTCAACTAAAGACAATTAGGAGAAAACACTTTTAAAAGATTCAGTGAAACAGAGCCTTCAAGAAGTCTAGCATTGTTGACTGGGAACAACAGTAGCAGATGAGACAAACATATATTTTAAGCATCCCAGAAGACATGTGTAGTTAGTTCAGAGTTGTGGACAGTCACAATTTGTACCAAGAGACACTGACCAAGAGTAAGCTCCAGGAGTGCTGTGGCTTAGAAGGCAAGATCACCCAGGATTACCTCCTGTAATGTGAAACCTGCTCATTTATGCAAAATACACATGGACCAGAGCCGCATGGCTTCCTGATGGGTAAGCAACATCCAAAGGAGGACTAACTGTCAGAAACAATTACAAACTATTTCTTCTCTGGCCTGCTAAGCAGCTCTGCTTCTAGCCTGATGAAGACTCTAATCAGATGGCTTCTCAAAGTGATCCAAAAAGCCCTTCTGCAATTAGCAGAAAAGGTGAGAAACTGATAGGAAGAATATGCCAGGTTGGCAGGTAGCTGATACAAAATCATCTCCAACTCAATGAGGAAGACAGCAAGTAAACGTTGGGTTCAAATTGACAATAATATAGTTATGAATGCTAGTACTCAAATTAACTTTTTCGACAAATTATTTCTCCACTCTTTGTTAACTTAACAATAAAGAGTCATGAAATAAAGAAGCCCCCTCCTTTCTTGGGACTCCCTTTCAAGGTAATGGTACTTAGTTCCAATATTTACACCTCTGACTTTATGTTGCCTTTAGTAAATCTGCAGAGACCTGGATAACCACTAGATGTCCCTTATGCCATACAAAACTCACCTAAAATGAATTTCACTACCAGTTACACAAATCACATTTAAAGATAGCTTTTCTAAGCCTTGGATCTTATGTGCCAACTATAATTCCTATGATGATTCACTCTTTTGCCTGATTTATTGTGCTTGTTTCTATAGTATTTTGATATTATATTATCATAAAATATCAAATATTAGACAAGGTATAGGAAACTTATAAATTAAAATTATTTTATATTTTCAATTCTGATGGGGAAAAGATCACACTACTTTTGACAGTAAACAAGGGCATTATCAATAGCACACTGGACAATAGATGCAATCCAGAACTTTCCAAGATAACCTGGGGTGGATGGCCACCATACCTGATTCTTACAAGCCAATGCTTGAGTGATAACATAAAATACAGTTACCAAGCACATGTGCTGAGGCCATACCACCTTGCTTTGCTCCTTGTCACTGTGTAACCTGGACAGGTTCCCTAAGCTCTTCATACCTTAGTTTTCTCATTGGTAAAGTGCAATAAGAATATTATACTTCCCTTACAGAGTTGTAAGGATTCAAAGATTAAGTATATCTAACACGTTTAGACAATCCCCTGGAACTATCATCCTCATTTTACAGATAAAGAAACCAGAAAACTGGGAATCAGAGATTTTTACCACCTGCCTGATGTTACACAGCTATTAGGTGGCAGAGCTGTACAAAAAGATAAGACCAACTTTGGAGTCTATGTGCTCAACTATTATTACTATCCTACAACAATAACAACAACAAAGCTGAAGTTTCTTTAGGATCACTCCTTTGAATGATCCAATTAGCTGAGTCATGAAAGAAGTCACTAGAAAAGTGGGACTCTCTTATCTGTGGTTAGTTTGCAGGTTAAAGTCAAGTGGATGTGAATGAGACCTGCCCAGGGACACCTGTCGAAGCACTAAGGAGGATGTCTCCTGAGCACAGTGTCCTTCTTAGACTGTGTGGGAGGGATGGAAAGGCAGCGGAGGATGCAGGGAATGCCTCCATTCCATCTAAATATTGAAGTTTTTTCCTAATTCAAAATTTGGTGAAGTCCCTGCTCTGGCCTTGCATGGGACATCCCCTGCCCCCAAAAGAGCTCAGTACTCTCTTGATACCATGTCAGTTCCCCGGCCAGTGACCACCTAGATCCTTTCTGACTCTCCTGGTGAAAGTGATAGCAAGAGATATTGCTGGACACAGAAGGGTCAGTACCAAGCCAACTGGGTACACCTGTTCCCTCCCAACTGGACCACTCTCCACCCTCAATAGCCAGATGGTAGGAACTGGCTGCCACTGATACCTTGCCCAGAACTGGGACCAGTTCTTCCAGTTACTTATCAGCTCCTCAATAATAAGGATAATGAATGGTTTATTTTCATAATGAGAGCTGGGAAGGTTGCCATACACATCTGTTCAGTGGCATTAGATTGATCTAAATTAGACCCTTCCTGACAGCAGCCCTTGGCTTCTTTCAAATGGGCCATCAGTTTTAAAGCTGTTTACTCATAAGGTATGTCTGAAAGCAAACCATGTTGCTAGGAGAGCAAGCACCTTAAGTCGGCAATGTCTCTGTATTAGGCAGAATCATGTTCTCACAGACATCAGATCCTAATCACTGGAACCTGAAAACAGTCCCTTATTAAAAAGACTTTTTGAGCTCAGAAGTAAAGGGCCTTACAATGAGATCACCCTGTATTCTCCAGGTGGACCATAAATGCAATTGCCCATATCCCTATAAGAGGGAGGCAGAGGGAGATTAGATATGTAGAGAGAAGACAATGTAAAGACAGAGGCAGATGTGGAAAGGATGCAGCCATGAGCCAGGGAATGTTGGCAGCTGACGGAAATGGAAAGAAGCAAGGAACAGGCTCCCCCAGAGCCACCAGAGGAAACACAGCCCTACCAACACCTTGATCTTAACCCAGGGAAACTGATTTTGGAGTTCTGACTTCCCACAACAGTGAGAGTATAAATTTCAACTGTTTTAATCCACCATGTTTGTGGTAATTAGTTACAGCAGCCACAGGAAATTAATACACTCTCTGTTTTAATCAACATCTTTGCAAAACTGACTAAAAGACCTGACAAGAACAATTTCAGAGGAGGAATAATATATTTGTGGCTCATGGTTTCAGATGTCTCAGTTCATGCAGATGGCAGATTTCATAGCTCTGGGCCCAAGGTGAGGCAGAACCTCATGGTGGAAGGATGTGGTGGAAAAAAGCAGCCCAGGACATGACAAGCAGGAAGCAGGGGAAAAGGTCCCTCACCAGGGACAAAATATAAACCTCAAAGGCATGCCCCTGGTGACCCACCTTCTCCAGCCACACCCCACCTGCGTATAGTCACCACCCAGTTAACCCTCATCAGGGTAATTAATGCATTGATTTGGTTAAGGCTCTTATAACCCAATCATTTCACCTCTATACTTTCTTGCATTATCTTACACATGAGTTTTTGGGGGACACTCTCCCTCTGCTCATTCCCTAGCTCCCACTAGAGTTTGACTTGCAATAAACCTCAGGACAAAAGCTCACCTTCTGTGAGGATTGCTATCCATGGACTGCTCATGGTTTATGGAAGAAGAACCAAATCAGAATGGAAAATTCTCCAGATCTATCAACATTAGTAATCCACTCCTAGTCTCTGACACATAAATTACCAGCAACACTTATCTATAAGGCTTACCCCCGCCCTCACCAGGCCTTATCAACGTACATGCTTACATAGTATAGAGAAGCCTGACTCATAATCCACCATAACTGCAGTTGACCTCAAAGCAATAAGTAAACACAAATCATTAACTATGTAAAACGTATTGTATTCGAAGCTATTTGTATATGTGTTCATGTGTGTGCATGTGTGACATAATCTCTTCTCTGAAGAACTTAGTATATTCTGTGAAAGTCAGACAGGTATATTATTATTTATTCACTGGCCATTCATTGAGCAACTACTATACACAAAGGGCCATGTGAGCCAATGTGGGGCATACAAAGCAGAAAATACATCAGCTCTTCCCTCAAAGAGCTCCCTTTATTAAGGGAAACAGACATACATTTATTCACACACATATCATTATTTATTCAATATCATACTCCTTTCCAGGAAAGGAAAGATGAAATAGAAAGATGAAAAAGATGAAAAGCTACAGCAAGAAAGGCCTCTGTTAGAAAGAAAGATAGTCCAAAAAAAAAAAAAAAAAAAAAGAGTCAGAATTAGCCAGGCATGATGATACATGCCTGTAGTCCCCACAGCTAGGGAGGCTGGGTCAGGAGGATCGTAAGTTCAAAGTCAGTCTCATCAACTTACTGAGACCCTAAGCAAGTTAGCAAGACCCTGTCTCAAAATTTAAAAAATTAAAATGAAAAGGGCTGGGGATGTGGCTCAGTGGGTAAACACTGTTGGGTTCAATCCCTAGCGGTGAGAGAGGGAGAGAAAGAGAAGGGAAGGAAGGAAGGAAGGAAGGAAGGAAGGAAGGAAGGAAGGAAGGAAGGAAGGAAGGAAGGAAGGAAGGAAGGAAGGAAGGAAGAGGAAGGAAGGAAGGAAGGAAGGGAAAAGAGAAGGAAAGGTCAGAATTAGTAATTTGCATGACAACATTTTTTAAAAGGCTATTTCCAAATTACCATGAAAGCAGGTATAAACTCCTTATTCAAGCTAGGGGTAGGGGGAAGGGGAAGCAGAAAGTGCCTTCCAAAGAACAGGATGCTAAGAGGCATTAGTGAGGTGAAAGAAGGCTGGAAAAACACCAAGGGTGGAAGGAGACGAGGGGGAGGAATCTTGGCATAGTCCAGACTCCAGAGTGATCATTGTGGCTGAATTGCCCTGGTTTAGGGGGAGTGACGGGAAAAGATGCCTGTGTCAGACCCCAGAAGACTTCTTCCATGGGCTGAGAAAGTTTAATGTGAGCCCCAAAGTATTGATTTCCCACTCGGGTAGGAGAGTAAAGAGGCAGGTTAGCATTGTGGCCACGTAGGCTATGAATTAAAAAGAAGAGGGGAAAAAAATAGCAGAAAATACAACTTGAAAAGCAACAGCAACATGATATATATAGACCAAAAGTATAAATAGTTACTACAAAAGGAATTATTACTGGCTTGGGGGTGATGTGTGTGTGTCAGGGGGAGAAAGGCAGGAAGAAAATGAAAAATAGATGATTAAGTTGATAAAGTAGGCTCGTGCCACATCACAACCTTAAATGCAAAGCTGAGCTCTGAGGATCCACAGTAGGTATTTGAGCAGAAGAAAAATAAGAAAGAAGCTTTAAAAAGGACCATATAGCATCTGTATGTAGTGCAAGGCAGAAAATCTAAATAAAAGGAGGCCATGCACAGGACCAGAGTGTTGATGGTGGAAAGTGAGGGAAAGCAGAGTGGTAACCAGAAAACTTTCAGAGATGAAGTCGATAGGGTTTGCTGACTGGTGGGAGGCTCTGGAAACAGTCCTGAGCAGGGGTGTGGAGGCACCCATCTCTATGTCTAATGTCAATAAAGATAGGTACTAGGTGCAAAGAACTATGCTAAATGCTTTATATTTCAAATTGTCTATAATTATCAGAACAATCCTGTGAGGTACCACCACCATCTCCTTTTACAGATGAAAAATACAAGGCTTAGTGAAATCAGATGACTTACAAAGCTTTTAAAAATGACAGAGTCAGGATTTGAGTTCAAGTTCATTTGATTCCACATGAACTTGGAATATCATGAACCTGTATGACTGGCCCAAGTATTCCCATTACTCAGGACAAACCAGTTAGGAACTGGTTGCTGTTATGATTTTTGTTGTTGTTGTTGTTATTACTAGGTATTAAACCCAGGGGTGCTTAAACACTGAGCCACATCCTTTGCCCTTTTTAGTATTTTATTTAGAGACAGTGTTTCACTGAGTTGCTTAGGGCCTCCATGAGTTGCTGAGGCTGGCTTTGAACTCACAATCCTCCTATTGCAGTCTCCTGAGCTGCTGGGATTACAGGTGTGCACCGTCACATCCCACATTGCTGTTAGGATTTATGAGGGAAGGGACCCTGTTTAGGCATACTATGATCACAAACAATACCTCCCTCAAAACTGATATTTGTGGAGATTTGACTTGGGATCACTCCATTTAGCAAGGTTCTTGGGATTCGAAATCACCAGCTGAAAAATCCTAATCAGGTCAAACTGAAGTCAAAGGGACAAGAGTGTAGAGAAGGAGCCCAGGGAACAGATGGTGATTAGAAGCCCCTTCCTAATAGATGCCAAGGAAGCCAAGACTATGAGAACCCAACCCACTCTTAACTCTGGCTCCATGACCACCTGAGCTAATTTTTTTACGGGCATAGGTAATAAATGTTTTTAGGTCTTTCACTAATAAGAGTTATTAGGTGTTTCTAAGGCAGTACTTACAACAACAGTGAATGGTAAAGTGTCTCTACCCATAAACAAAGCAAGTGATATGTTATGAAACATGGCTCTGGGGTTTTCCAAGATCTTTCCTAGGACTTTCAGAGTGCAAAATCCACATAATCACTGTGCTCCTCATTTGCAATGGGCCATTTACTGCTCATGCCCTTATCTGAGTTTTCTTTTATTAAAGAGAAAGAGGGAAGAAAAAAAAAAAACTTTGGTTTCCTGCCTAACATAATGACTCCACTCTCTCCTGACAAGTAGTATCTTCTGTATTTACCACCATCCAAGAATTGAGGGTAGAAGTAAAAAATGGCATCCTCTGCCCCTAGTCCCCTGTGAGCTACCTTGGAGAAAACATTTTTAACAGTTTGGCCTGTTGCACATGCTTATCCAACCCATAAATATGCAGAAAAAGGAAAATAATCAAGAGAAAATCGGACTAGAGTATCCCTAGATCTAGGGCAGAGGACAGGGAAGGAGTCAGCTTGAATTCTATCAAGAAACCAAAGTCTATTGCTTGTTTTGATACCAAATAATGAGCAGGCAAAGTCGAATGTGGCAATAGAATAAATCAAAACACTTAGCTTTTATCACTTTGGCTTCTATCACTGGATTCTGCTTGACTATGTGGCTAGAGGACACAGTTCCAAGAAAAACCAATAAAAGGAATTTTATTAAACCACAGATGACAGAGGAGAGAATTTTTACCACCTCATCTCTGCAGCATTCTAAATGCTCTGTTTTAACTTAGTTGCTTCCTAAGGGGAAAAAAAATTATTTAATTCAAGAGTAAATAATTCTGAAGTAAGATTCTAATATTCTATTATTTAAATAGGACACAACCCTCAATGGCCGTACAATAGTTGATGCTTTTTATTTATCATGACCTCCTCAAAATTCTCCTTTCCTGGGTTTAATGACTGTACACTTTCCAAGTAACTCATCAATGACTCATTTTCTGCCTCTATCATCATCCAAATTTCTTAAAAAGCATGGGTTTTCCCCAAGTATCTGGTGAAGGCTTTCCTTCCCTGTTTTACTACTGTCTTCAATTCATGGCACTCATTGGCATGTTTTTACCTTTAAACCCAAACTCTCTCCAAAACCTCAGGCCCCAAATCCAAATTGTCTGCTGAAATAGTTCATCTACCTAAAACTAATATTATCTGACGAACTTCCAAATCAACCTGCCTAAGAAGCAAATTCATTGATTTTGCCTCTGATTTATTTCACTCATGGTCACCCAAGTTCAAATTTCTGTGGATACATCTGATCCCTCCCTCTTCATCCCCAATGAAGAACAGGTCTGTTGCCAAGCCCATCTGATTCCATACCCAACATCTTAACCATTCATTTTCTCTACTCCATTCCTCCTAACACTATTCCTATTTAGCCCTACATTTTATTTATTCATCCAGTAAACTATCATGGAAAGCTTACTAAATGTCAGGGTCTGCAATGTTTGACATGACTCCTGACCTTGAGGAGTTTACATTTTAGTAATGGTGTTACACATGTAAACACACAAATGCAGTGAAGCTGGAGAGGAAGAGACATGGGATATAATGGGTGCTCTGTGAAGAAATGGTCGATTCTGCCCTGGAGCAAAGGAGTCTGGATCAAATATAGCTTCCTAACTAGTCCTAATTCCAACTTCAATGTCTCCCTCCATCAATCTCTTTTCCACATGTGACATACACTTGGTCCGTGATTCATAATTTTCATAAGCTCAATAACTAATAAAGGAGAAGGCAGAGACAGAGAAAGGGAAGAGGGTTCACTGGAGTGAAGTGAATCAGAGAAGGAAGGATTCAAATGAAGAGGCCATGATATTAATCCAGAAAAGAATGATGAGCAACTGAACTAGGATAGTGGCAATGAGGAAAGCAGACATGAGCCAGGTCAACATGGATTAGGGACAAAGGGGCCTTGGAGGAATGTTCTAAGGAACAAGGGAAAACAATCTGACTCTGGGTCTCTTTGGTCAATAGGTACACATCTAGTTACAGATAGAAGGATGTCAGTCAGAGGAGTGAGAGATGATAAGGATGAGGGAGACAGAAGAGAGAGAGAGAGAGAGAAAGAGAGACCACATCGTAATACTGAAAATGAAATAAATTCTACTCCTTGTAATTGGTATCACACAATCCATTTTTAATGGATAAAGCCCACTTTTATTCCATTTGCTGGTAAGACATTTAGTCAGCCATTAACACTGCATCCACATGCCTACACTATTCTTCTACATATGCTCATAGCAATTAACCTAAACAGAAAGAAACTTTGCCCAATTATTCCAGTGATATCATATATTTGTGGAATTAATGTATTATCATGAATAACCATAAATGGTGTTTTCCTGACATTTCTTTTCTTTTTCCCTCTTGATTCTGTTTTCTAGGAAATAGAACTGAAAGAATTGAGGACTGGAATCGTGTCTGTCTTTGGAGTAAGCATTTGACAAGTACTCTGCATAAATGTGAAAGCGCTGTCAGCATGTGCTACTCTACTAAAACGCATGGTCCTTGAAATAAATGATAAAAAAAATAGTTCTATATTATGAAAGTACAAAAATAATCAATTAATTGAAGTTTGATTGTGATGATTATTTTGGTGATGATGTTGATGATGATGATGGAGAAAAAGGAAGAAGAGATGGAAGGGAAGTAAAGGATGAGTGTGGACTTAACAGTATCTTTAATTCAGTTTTAGGGAAATTGTGAAACAAGGAGGGGAAACGATTACCAAAAATAGGAATGACAGTAGAGTGAAACAGACATTATCACCTCACGTACATATATGACTGCATGACTGATGTAATCCTAAAATTTATATAATCAGAAAAATGAGAGATTACTGTCCATTTCTGTATGATCTATCAAAATGTATAAATGCATTTTACTGTCATGTATAACTAATTAGAACAAAATAAAACTTTTAAATAGAAAAGTAAAGAGCATCAACCCCGTTGATTTGAGATTTTAAACACTACTCTCTGAAGCATCTTACAGTTCTTAGGTTATGAATTAATCAGCTATACCTCTGTTTGTTGCAAGTCTGTCCTGAGAGTACAGAATATACATTACACATTTATAAGAACACAGAACTTGAAGAAAACCTCTTATAAATGTATCAAAACTCTCTTTCCTTGTTTTCTATGACATAAAATCTACTCAACCTATTTTCTCAACTATCTTTCCTTCTCATGATTTTATTAATAGTGTTTCCTAAAGTTCAACCTTGATCTCTTCACCTTTTTACTCTATACTCTTCCTATCAGAACTCATCTACAGTCTCAGTTCTACCTCTTCTCTATGCAAAAAGCTCCTAAATACTTATGCCAGTCCTGATTTTTCTCTGTGTTCAAATTAATATTTTCAAGAGTCCCAGTATTTTTCACTTGAATGCCTTTCTATTAGGTCAAAATATTTCAAAAGACAAAATCATCCTCTTGCATACAGACCTGCTCCTCCTTTGCCCTCTTATCTTCTTGAAACCATGTTCTTCCTTACCAAAGACCTGATTACAGCAAAACTCTTGCAGAAGTTGTCCATGCCTGTTTTCATTCATGGTACATATGTCATTCTTTCCTCATCTGACTTAAAATTAGTGTCTTCTTGATGCCACACAACAGAAGTAGTTGGTGGCTTGCCAAAACCAGTGGTTAAGCCTCATTTCTTTTGACCTCTTAGCATTCTATTTTTCTTGCAAGATTTACTTCTCAAGGACATTTAAGACACTGTCTATGTCTTGTCTACCATCATAACCTCTCCCTTTTGGTTTCCTCCTCTGTGAGACTTCTCTACCTCTTGAGAGCTCCTATCTACCTATTGAGAGTTCTTCTTCTTTATTTCATCTATACTCTGTATTCCTATTACTCTAAATAGCACATATAGGTTGTTGAAGATCAAATTTATATCTCTAGTCATACATTTCCTCCTATTATCAGATTAATATCTCCAGCCATATTCTTGACATCTCAGCTCAGGAAGACATTACAGTAGACATGGTTAAAACAGATACATGAACACCACACTCCTTAAGCCCAATTCTTTCCAGCACCCACACTTAGATAAGGTTATTCATAGTTATTCAGACCTAGAAGGGATATCATGGAGTCATTAGTGCTGCTGTGTGAATAGGTCCTGACCCTTTGTCTCCCTGGCACAGTAAGAGATTATTGTTCTTGGCCACCTTATGGTAGATGAAGCCATGTGGTTCATTCTGGCCAATTAATTTTGAGCAGAAATGATATGTGCTATTTCCAGGTCGAACTCTTATTGGTTCCCCATAAGAAAAACTATATTCTATCTTTTCCCTTTTCTGTGTCAACCATCAATGTTTCAGTTAGTGGCTCCTCTGCCATCCCAAGCCTTAAAGAGAGGACAAAAATGAATGAAGCAAAGCCACAAGCCATCACACAAAGGACAGAAAGTGTTACTGGCAAATAACCCTTTTTATTTTAAGATGAAATCTTGGAGTTCTTTATTGCCACAACACAAACCAGTTTATTTTGACTAATAAAGATGTCCTCAATCATTCACTTCTCATACCCAATATCCAATTAATCAGCAAATCCTATTGATTACCACCAAAGTATATTCCACACCCATCCATTTCTCAACTCCTCATTGCCAGCAGCCTACTCCACATTGCTATATTTTCTTATAATATCATCTACCTATCTTGTGTCTCTACCAATGCAAACCATGGTCCATTTTCCACAGACCAGTCAGAAGAACTTTTCTAAATTCAGATTAGTTACTCCCATGCTAAAAAGGGCCCAATGGTTTCTTACTGAAGCATGAATAAAATGCAAACTTCTACTGTGGCTGGGAAGCTTTACGTAATTTCACCTACCTTCATTTGTTCTTTTTATACCTCTTGAATTCAATAAGCAAGTATTCCTCAGGTCTTTTCTGGTCCTTCAACTTTTTGTCAAACGCTCCTTGCCACCTCAGTTCTCTAAAATGCCACTTCATTATCTCCAACTTCCTTACCATGACTTATTTTATTTCCTCTACTTAAAACATTTAAAACACCATCTATAATTTATATTTATTTTCTTGCTCTTTTTCCCCCTACTAGTATGTAAGCTCTACCAAAACAGGAAATGATGTTGTCTTGGCCCAGCACAAAGTTATATGCAGTGGTCTAGACGTGAACAGGAGAATTCTGCTAACCTTCCCCACATTTCTATTTCCACAAGCATCACAAATTCTGCTGAGATTCCAGAGTCCATAGGGGTGTTCAAATATTTGGGCTTTTGGTTTCGTTGTTTAGGATTCTTTATATCATATGTATTTGTACTTACAAAGGTACATGTATACACTTACAGTATGTTCATATACAAGCATACACACATACACATGCTCACACACACATACACACACATATTCATGAGCTCAGAGCTAACTGGGTAATACCAATCATGTTTCTCAACATGAGGGAGGCTCTTTGTGACCAGCCCAACTTGCTCATATTCCCCCGCACCTCAACCCATGCCTTTGGGAAGACCTATTCTCATCCAGTGTTGTGTTCCATCATCACCACGGATGACTAATGGCCATTTCCATCTGTGAGGGAGATGTGGTCTTGGCAGAACTCAAGAGTTCCTAAAAGTCCTGATTAAGTCTTTTGTCCCGGTAAAAAATTGTGAAGTCATTCCAGAGAAATGGCACATTGAGAAACAACAGCTTCTTCTAGTGCCAAGAGAATATACTCATCATTCATTTATCTATCCACTCATTAGGTAAATAGATGTGGAAGCCATGCCAAAGAAGAAAACTAAATTATTTATCCTACAAATATTTATTGATTGAATACTATGTGCCAGGAATTTTTCCAAAGTAGACACAACAAAGTCTTGCCCACATGGACTTTAATATCTAAGTGGATGGAGCAATGTAATAAAGTGAATTTATAGTATGTCAGAGGATGATAAGCAAACTAAAGGGAAGAAAGACTGCTGGTATAGAGTAGATGCTTCTTATTTATATAGGACAGCACAGCAAGTCCTATAAAATACAGGGGCATCTCTGCAAAGCTTAGAGAAAATGAAGGAGCTAGTTATGTAGACATTTGGGGAAATAGAACCTCTGGCACACAGTGAGTAGCAAGTGCAAGTCTTGAGCAGTCTTGTGAATCATATATTCAAAGAGCATTGCTTTAACATCTCCTCTTCTGCAATCCTAAAGTGCTGAAGTAAAACCTTGTTAAAGTTTCTCAAACTGCATCATCACCACGGTTTCCTTGTCCGTTTCCCAAAGTTAGAGCTCTTGGATAAAAAAGATAGTGGTAACTACCTTTTGACCTTTGCCTTCACACAACAGGCACAAAAAAATATGGACAAGCCTGAAATAGTTAAAGCATAATACCAGTCAACTCATTTCTTGGCAGAAAAAGCAGTACAACAAAGTTACATTATACACAAATTGGGCATTCTATACTTGAGGGGAAAAACTGAGACAATGGCAGAGAATTTTCTATTTACCACCAGAACCTTTCCCCTGTTTTAAGTGAACTTGATCCTCATAGCTTTCATGTCTCCTGGAAAGGGTGCCTCAGCAGAAATATGAAGCAAAATCAACAGTGATGTCTCTTGGCTTTGAGACTTTCAAAGATCCTGAATTTGGAGAAGAGGATGTTGTTTAAAGCCTTATCAAGAATATGTTTGACTATAGGCATTTTTTTTACCTCCATATGCCAATTTTAGAATGTAATCTCCATATAAATTATGACTCCACTGGGCTTCCTCTCTAGAGACCTCCGTAGTTCCCATACTGAGAGCCTGCTTGGACACTTGCCCAAGATTCATGGGCTTAGCTGTTAGATCCTGGCTTCTTTCCAAGCTCTTACAACTCCAAGAGCATCATAGTTGGCAAAGAGTGAAGAGAGGGCCCCAAATAAGATGTAATCCATTATCACATTCTAAGGGACATTCTTAGGAAAAGAACAAGAACTTCATTGGAGAGAAATGAGAACTTTTCTTCAATGGATGGCATTATAATTCCAACTCTTTCCAATAAGTATGCTCTTTTAAAAATGTGCATATATAAATATGGCTGCTGTGATTAAGATGTGTTTTCAAATTAATCATTAATCTAAGATATCACAAATACAAATAAATAGCGAAATTGGAAACTCCAATGCATCATCAATTATGAAGCCAATTAAGACAGAATGCTCTGTGGATCAGTAAAGAAATCTAAAGGGAATTTACTTGAAAAGTAAAATTGTGTTGGTCTAAAGGCATTCCTTTTCCTGACATCCAAAATTCTCCACAAATTAGCCTCAACCAGTTACCTTGACCGCTCCGACAGACCCTTGCCTCTCCTAGAAAAAGCTCACTGTCCCTGACAGTGCCATCTGCAGAATCTTGCCTCACCTATGGTATTCCAACCTCCTGTCAATACCTATTCACTTTTATTTTCTTCTTTTCATTTAGTCTACCTTTCCAAATCCTGCTCTGTGAAGCTGGGGTGCTCTTTGGTGGTATAAGGATAGTTCAATGTGTTTTCCCATATCCTAAAGTAAATATACATAAAATGCCTTTTACTCGGATCTCATATCTCAAATGGCCAATCTAGGCAAATAACTGAGTTTTGCAGCTATGAGGAAAAGGGTTATTCATGTTTTTCAATCTTGAAAGCAGTGTTGTTCATCAGAAAAATAAGTTCCATAAGCAATTTAAAATTTTCTAGTAGCTACACTTGAAAAACAAAGAAGAAACAGGAAATTAATTTTATTCATTCATTTTACTTCATCTAGTATATCCAAATTATATTTTCCAATGTGTAATCAACATAAAAATTTTCTTATGTTCTAACCGTTTTGGTATTATTTTCAAAGTCCAAGGTGAATTTTACACTCAGAGCTCACCTCAACTCAGAACAGGCATATTTCAAGTGCTCAGTAGCCAACTGTGGCTTGTGGCTACTCTGGAATGATTTTTCCTCCATGGCAACTTAATATGTTGGTATTCTGATATATTACTAAGTCATTAGTGAATTTTTGAGAGTCTGCAAAACAGTTCATTACTTTTGGGTAATCTCAGATAAACAGTTAGGAAGTGGAGCATATCGACTCTGAATATGGGCTCTGGAACCAGACTGGATTTTGCAGTGACAACTCTTAACCAGATGCATGGCCTTGGGCAAGCTTCCTTCGTGCACCGGTGTCTTCTCAACCTTTTCTCCCACTGCTAGTATAGTACCTGTCTCCTAGAGTTTGTATGAGGCCTGAATGTGTTCATACATGGAAGCACTTAGGACACTGCCTAGCACATCATAAGTGCTCTATCACTGCTGATCGCTATATTAGCTAATGTTAAAGTTGTGAGGCTGCAGAACTGAGGACCAGACTGTGGCTGAGGAAATTCCAGAAGGATGCAGGTGGTCACCTCCCTGAGGCCCCAGCTCAAACAGTGCACTGACTGGGGAGGCGTCACACTTGGTTCTTCTGGGTCCTTGCCAGTTTCCCTCAGTGTGAGCATCTGCCACTGTACCATCCATCCCCACAGCTGACACTTTGGGATGTGACAGACTCACCCTATCCGTGGCTCTGGAGAACTGGACAGAGCAGTGAATGAACAGACAATGGAATCAGAATCAGAAAGGGAAACTGGTTCCAGGTCGGTTTTGACAAATTTCATTCAATTCCCAACACTGGCAGGAACCAGAACTAGAAGAGGAGTTTCAATCATAGATTGAGGAAATAAGTATGAATTGGTCTACTGCATATCTTTTCCCAGACTGGCTTCCCCTTCACTGTTAACAGGATGCACATAGAATGGAAATGGGGAATTTATCATTAAGCTGCTTTGGAGGGCGGGGGGAAGGGCAGGACTTGTCACTTTCCTTTAGCTCAAACAGTTAATAAAGTAAATTCAATTTCTCACTGAAAATTACTGTAGAATTATTTAGGTCCTAAAGAAGGAAAAATAATTCTGTTTAATTACTCCTCTGATATTATCAAATAAACTGAGGTTTCCAGAGAACAATGTGTAAGTCACTGAACTAATATTATCTCCATGATTTTGAAAATTAAAAATATGGGGAGTGTCTTGTGGTAAGACTAAAGCATATCCCTATTCAAACTCCTGCTTATTTCTTTTTTTTTTTTTTCTTTCGGTATTTGTGCCTGTATGGAAAACTGCAAAACTGGAAGCAAAACAGTCTGTCCAGGACATCTGCACAGAGATGCTGAGTCCCCCTCCAGATAAAGATATAGTCTTGTGATGCTTACCTTTGGGTCAAGAACCCACAGATTCCAGTGCTCAGAAACATTCCTTTGAATGAACATGCATGGACTATCAGTGCAAATTCTTTCAGAATGTGACATAAACCCTGCTCATACAAGGCAATGTCATAGTAAAAACCAAGCTTTCCAGAATGATTTGGAAGGGCTCAACTCCCTAATGTGCAGCCTACCTACCAGCTGCTTTTTGCTGTGAAGGACTATGGGGGCCTAGTGAAGCATTAGGAGATGCTACATCTGTCTCTTCCCTGTGTAGCCACCATGTTTCTGAAAATACTTTTATCCTTCGGTAATTAAATCAGAAAATAAATGAAATGTGTGTTTACTGTCTCTTCTTGCCAATCCTAAGCCTATTTGAAATACTAGGGTATCAATCAAAGGTGCATTTCCTCAGATAGTGGACAAGCTGGTCAGGAGGTGGTCAACCATCTCAGGCTAAAACCAGATCAATGAGGTCCTCTGGGTAGGACTTCTAGCCTGGGAAAGTCACTTAATGGCATCTATAAAAGAGAGTGACAACAAGCAAAGACTACCAAAAAAATAGTTTGTGCAAATTGACAAAAACAAACCACCCCACTTTCAGTTGCTCTAAATCAAGGAACTAATCAAAATGAGGCAGAAGACTCTGCATTCATGTTCAAGTTGGAGAGGGAAAATGGTAACAGAAAAAAGAATTCACTGGCAAAACTATATTTATTTGTTAGTCTTTCAAATGTAGCCAATCCACAATTTCATGCTGCAGCTTCAGCTCAGGAACCTTTACAACCTTGCAATCAATTCATGAAACTTTATAAACAAGATCCAACCTATATTTTTAGCTTAATCTCCTACCCTTCTCCCCACATATGACCTTTATTCTAGATATACTGAAATACTTTCTTATGGAAAATAACATGAATGTTATTCCTATAGTTATGGCTTAGGTTATTGCTTTCAGTGGGGTATTCTTTACCTATCTCTTCTGTCTGCCAAAATCATGGCCAATTTTCAAATCTCACCCAGCTCGGTCAAATCTTTTCCCAGATCAGTCAAGTCTTTTCTAAGCAAAATACATTATTCCTTCCTCTTGACTGACATAACGTTTAAAAAATAACTCTGTATTATTTAAATTTCATTTAGAAAAGTTCACAAATCAGAAGTCAGGGTCTCAAGTAATTTTCAGAGTGATCATCCTTATGTATTCATCATAATTACCAAAAAATAAAATAGCACCAGCACTCTGAAATTCTGTTTTGCCCTCACTCTCAACCTTCCTTCAGAGATAAGTTGCTTCTAAATTAAGTTAGCCTGTTTTAAACTCTACATGAAAAGAAACTGTTGTTGTTTTGGATATGAAGTGTTCTTTAAAAAGTCCATATGTTGGAAACATGGTGCCCAATGTAGCAGTGTTCAGAAGTGAAATGATTATATTACAAAAGCTATAACCTCATCAGTGGATTAATCCATTTGACAGATTAATAATATGACTGGACTACTGGCTGGTAACTGTAGGTAGGTGGGGCATGGCTAGAGGGGTTGGGTCAATGGAAGTGTGTCTTACACCATACTATAGCTTGTCCCTGTTTTTTTTTTTTTTTTTTCTCTTTTTCTCCCACCTCCCCTCTTTCTTTTTAATCTCTCCTTCCTGGCTGCCATGAGGTTAGCTGAGTTTCCTCTACCACATCTTTTCGTGATGATATTGTGCTTATGTTGGGCCTAGAGCAATGGGACAGGCCTACCATGGACTGAAAACTCTGAAATTAAAAATAAACATTTCCTCCTCTAAATTGTTCTTTTCTGGTATTTTGGTTACAGCAAAGACAAGCTAACTAACAGGACTAAAAAAAACACTCTTCTGTATCTGGCTTATTTTATTCGACATTATGTTTGTGAGATTTGCCTATATTGTTGCAAATAGTTCACTCATTTTTATTGTTGTATAACATTCCATTTTGTGACTATAACACAATTTATCTATTTATTCTATTGCTCATGGGCATTTGGGTAGCTTCCAGTCTAGGACTATTTTAAGTAGTGCATTTACAAACATATTTGTATACATAGAGTGATGTGCATATGCATGCATTTCTATTGGCATGCTTCTGAGGGTTGAATCATGGAATCTGCTTCATATCAGCTTTGGTAGTTGTCAGAATATTTTCCAAAATATCTATACAAATTTTCACGTAATTCTTGTGCCCGTGCCAGTGTGTAAGAGCTTCAGTGACTTCTTATCTTAACTCTGGATTTTTGTCATTCTTTTCAATGAAATCAAGCTTATGATTATAAAGTGGTATTACATTGTGTTTTACTTTACATTTATAATTTTAAAACATCACCATTCTTTTCTAATTGATTTGATAAGAGTTCTTATCTTTTGCAAATATCTTCTCCCACACTGGAACTTTCTTCTCATTGTGTTGAGGGTGTCCTTTAATGTGCTTGATTATAATAGAGTTGCAATACTTCAGTCCGTTTTTGTAGTTAGTATTTTTTCATACCCTATTTGTAAAGTTTTGTCCATGCAGACATTCATGTCTATTCTCTTCAAAACACTTTACTGTGTTGCTTTCTATATTTAAATATGCAATTTACTTAGACTTAGTTTATATGCATGGTCTGATGCAGAAGTCAACATTTTTTTTTCATGAAAGTATTAAATTATCCATGTCAATCATATGTTGACAGATTATACTTCCTATCATGCAGAATCACCTTTGATACAAATCAAGTGTCCATAAATGTATGGGCCAGTTTCTGGACTCTGTGTCCCACTAGTAGATTTGTCTACTGTAATGCCAACGTCTTACTATTGTCTTTTAGTGTTTGGAAGAATTCACCTGTGGATTCATATGACCAGGAGTTCTCCTTCAAAGCAATATTTTGCAAATTCAATTTCTTTGATCAATTTTCCATTCCTTCTTCTGAACCTTTTCCTTATTACAGCTAGTTTTTACCATTTTCCAGGCATCTCAAGGTCCTAAGAATCCTTTCTCTCCATTTGCCTTATTTTTGAATTTTTTGTTATTTTTGCCAAATAAAAAGTCCATATATTTGAAATCCTATTAAATATTCCAATTTTACACAATTGATAATTATTTGGATTTTTATATTTCATTGCTGTTCATTCCTTCTCATACTTCTGTTTCCTTCTTCTTAAAGAACTTCTGTTATTCTTTCTTTTACAGAAAATACTAGACTATTTTAATCCATTCCCAAGCTGAACTAATTCAAAGCTGTTTCATTATTTGTGGGATGTTGGGGGTGGTGTTCACAATGAAAACCTGGGTATTTTTTAGGATTTTCCTCCTTGGATAGATCTGGATTCAATTGTTATTTACGCAGCTCAATGCAATTATAGGACTGCTCAAGCTCTCAGTCTCTTTGAACACTTTCTGCTTAGCCTCTTGGAAAACATCTTGCAGAGAAAATATATGCAGAGTTTGAGTCTCACTTCTTCTAGCTTCCCTTTTCTTTTCATAGGATCTTGGCTTTGAGTCCTCTCTGTCTTGGATTATCTCCCATGCCTTCAGGTTGATAGTTTTAATGACTTTTCCTGCTTTTCTAGTCACCTTGGCAAGTCACTCCGATACAGGTTTCTCCATCCTATCCAGATATCTCTCATAATACATTAACATCTTTCTAACAGAACATTTTATACTTCATCGAATCACTAAAATCATTTTCAACCTACTTGCCAATGTTTCTCACTGATCCGTGGGTCCGCTGGAAGAAAGGAACCATGCCAGGTTAATTTTGTACTCTTGTGGCTAGGATAGTGCTGAACACATAATGTATACTCAATGTACACTGTTTAACCTGGATTGAATCAAAATAAAGATGCAGTGAGAAAATTACCAGAGAAGAAGCATGTCTTTTCAGTTTTCTAATGTTATTTGCAGATGACATGAAATTTTCTCATGAAAACCAAATACTTATAAGATTTATGAGAGTCTTTAGTCTTTGTTTCAACTTCTGTATGCACTCTCATTTAATAAGTACCCACTCTATACTATGGTTTCTTTCTATGTGCTTCTAGGCCTTTATCATTATATTCTTCTTTTCAATCAGTGAACACAAGTTACATTGTAATAAAAATTTATTGTTGCAGTCCAAATGTTTAGAATTTAATAAAACAAGATATATATGGTTTTATTTGCAAAATCTTAGGTAGAAGATTAGACACTCTGCTTTTCAGGTAACATGTCAAAAATCACAGAGAAATAGTGATCCTTCCATTTGGAAATGGAATCTTATGTCCTCAAACACTACATTAACTCAAAGTTGGGACCACAGATTTGAACCAGGAGAGGAATAACTTCTACCTGGTCATCATTTTATCTTGATGCTTAGCATAGTATCTGATATACAGAAGTATTCAAGCTGAATAATTTGATGATCTCAAAGTTTCCATTCCTGATCAAACTATTTCTTCATGTTGCCTATAAGTACAATATAGCATCAAACTTTACTTTCCACTCACAAAGGAAAACAGCAAAACTGGCACCAATCTTGGCAGAAAAATTTCAGTGTACTTATCCTGAAAGTTTTAGTTGTTTCCTATGCATCGATATGTTATTCTAGTCATTGAATTGAAATTAATTAAGAGCAATCTGTCACACTGTTAGACATCAGGCTGCATGATGTCTTTAGTTTTTCATTTATAAAAATCATATGACAACCCAAATAAATAGTTTGTTTAGCTATTTCAGAAAATATAAGAAAAGAACTAACATACCAAAGGGTCCAACTAATAGCTATGAAAGAGGAGGTCAACCGAATGGTCCACAACAATCCTAAGATAAAACTTTGAAAAGACAGGAGCTGTTGGTCAGATTGATTTCAGGGTTAATCACTCACTTGAAGCTCTAGGGAGAACATAAGGATTTCCTGTCTAGAGTCACCACTCCAGAATGCCGGGATAAAAAGGGGTAAAGAATGAATGTGTTTGGGAACAGGACTTTCTATGGAAACAGCATTTTGCAATAGTTTTGGTGCCGCTCACTGCTGCCATCATCTGTACTTCAGGGATTTGGTTGTATTTTGCTTCATCTTCTGCATGAGAATATGGGCCTGTGATCATCCCATGTACCCTGACATTTCTGAAAGATAGTACTTGTGAAATACTGGAGCTGGGGTAACAAAGTTCTGTGAGGCCTGGGAGAAATACAACTATTTTAAGTGATGACAGCAAGTTGCTACTGATAAAGAACAGCCCAGCTCCAAACGACAACTGAATGGGAGGCTTCTCAAGGGCATTAGACTAAGAAATGAGGCAGGAAATGGGAGTTTATAACCTCTTGAGGTCTCTTGATTTTCAGTAAGAAGAAGTAACTTGAAGTGAGGAAGGATTGGGGGCATATGTTTTACAGGGTAAATATCATTTATACCATATTGAGCCGGTTTATACTATATTAGCTGGTTTACTGGCAACACCAAAAATTGTCAAGGATGCAAGGAAATGGAAATATATATGGTTAGTAGGAAGGTAAATTTATACACAGCTTTGAATATAAATTTGGTTGCATCTGGTAAAATTAAGCTGCATCCACCTTATGACTCATCAGGCAATTTCACTTCTAGGTATATAGGTGTCTAGATAAACTCTGGCACAAATGTGGCTAAAAAATATACAGGGGTGTTGGCTCTAGCCTTAACTGTGATACTGAAAACTGAAAACAACATATATGTCTAGCAACACTAGAAGAGGCAAGAAAAAGTAAAATAATGACCACTAAGTAATAGTTAATAGGAACAAATGTGCTTGAATCCACATAGATAAATCTTGAGAATGTTATATTCAAAAAGTAAGTTGGACAAAGATTTGTATAGTATGATGCCATTTACATAAACACTAAGCACTCCAAGTGTCAGATGTGTTGCTGAAGACATGCACATGTAGAGTTGGATATTAACACATGGACTAGGGAGATACATGGCAAGTTCAACATAGCTGTTTTCTGTAATGCCAACATCTTTCTCGACACTACCAGTTGATCTGAGCTGGCATAATAACAAAACTTATTTGCTCCTATCATTTCCCTAGAGATAACTCAAAGCATCTCTTCTCACCCTATCCTAATGGTTAAAATTAGCTTAGGGCAAAATTAAATGACCAAGGATCCAAGGGAGGTACTTTAGGGGTGCTGAAAGCTCTCCAAGAGATAAAGACATGATAAATGGAATGTGCTGGGCCAGGAACTCCCCTGTATCTCTGCATGTGACTCTCTTGCTAGTTCTCTTTCCCTTGGTGTCTTTGTATATGATGGACTCTCAGGAGAACCATTTCTCCAGCTTTCATATGCAGAGACGTACAGATGCCTCTCAACCCTTTAACCCTCTCTTGAGTTTGGTTGCGATAAGATGATCCTGGACTCATGCTTAGGTGGGAAATTCTCTCCTACTTCCAGTGCCCAGATGGCCAAGTGGTGAAGAAGGTGAGGTCAAAGAAGCAGACTTTTGGATCTGCCTCTTTTCTGGGCTGTAAGTCAGTTCACAGGACCAGGAGGCCGCAAAGCTTCAAAGCCACATTGGTCCAGTACATACTACCTAATTCATGGGTGCTTTTCCCCAGCCAGGTGCCACCAAGTTGGCTAGCACTCTAAACGTTCATCATCCTGCACTGGACACCTGCTGTGCTGAGAGCAAACACACCACTACCTTCTTCCTTTGCTAGTTCCATCATTCTTGCACTCCATCTGACATCCAACGCAGTGTGCAGTGTGCACTATCCTTAAATAGTGATAGCCTTCTCTTCCTTTATAATGGGAAACTATGATGATTGAGGAATGTGTCTGTGGATTCTTCCAATGAAGACACTGAATTTAGGGTGACACAGAATGGACGGCTAATGTCCTGATTTAAGTAAACCATTTTAATGTGACCTGGAAGACATAAAAGTCACCAGATAGGGCTGACAAGTCACTTGCCTCTCCAGCCCCCTTCCACTGAGAGTCTATAAATACTGGGCATTTTATACCCTGAGGGCCAATTAAGGAACTTTTACCCACCACACTTACTACTAATGGATCAGCAATGGAACCACAGCTTATTTTCCCCAGCCACATAAACACTCACAATGTGGTAAGAAACGTTAATCTCCACCAAAATTACCTGGAATCATGCCCTAGGCATAAAAGACTCTATTTTCCCTTATGAACACCAATGATTCATTTGAAGAGACAACTGAAATAATGATTTTCCTATCCTTGAGATGCTGAGGGTCTCTCATTTTTTTAATTTTAGATTCCAATGTGTTTGGAGTAGGGTACATTTGCCGGGTCTCCAAGGATTCAGAAAGTTTCCCCATTGTTTGCAGAAAAATCAATCCATGTCTACCATGTATTAGATATCCCTAAATATCAAACACAAACCTCCTTTTAAAATCAAATATACTTGAAAAAGGCTTTAACTGTATCAGGCCAGCTCCTGCTTTGTTTTAACTCAAGTCAACAGAGTTTGATATGACAGACCCATAAGACTCTGAATTCCCTCATTCTGAGCCAATCCTGAAAGAGAAAGGAGGCCCATTAACTACATCTGCCCCAGTTTCTGATAGGAAACTGCAAACCCAGTGGCACTCATGAGTTACAGGCTCCCATGTGGTCACTGGGTGACAACAACTATGCTAAGTCACATGGGTCCACTACAGTCCTGAGCTTTGAATGACTGTCATGAATATGCTTAGAGTTTTCCTTCATCCAAAAGACATGAGACAACTGTGAACATCAGTCCTGTACCATAACAAGCTTTCTTCAGTGCTATAGACTGAATGTTTGTGTCCTTCCAAAATTCATATATTGAAACCTTAATCCCCAATGTGATACTTATAGGCAGGACCTTTGAGAAAGAATTAGATCAAGGAACCCTCATTAGTGGGATTAGTGCCCTTATGAGAAGACACACAAGAGAGATGGTCTCTACCTTCTGCCATGGAAAGATACAAGGAGGAAGCCATCAGTAAACCAGGAAGCAAGTCCTTATCAGGCTAGATCTGCTGGTTATCTTGGACCTTCCAGCTTCCTGAACCATGAGAAGTGAAAGTTTGTTGTCTAAGTTGCCTGTCGTTGGCATTCTGTTAGAGCAGCCTGAACTAAGATGCCTGGGAGTATGGATCTTTATCTAGATACCTACACCCCTAGTTTGACATGTCTCTTGGAACCACATGCAGATCCACCAACATCCTACAAATTGCAAGTGCCCTAGCCACCTTGAACCACTGGACTGCCTTGCTACCCTGTTAAATGAAACAAAATGAAAACAAAACACACACACCAAGTGGCCCCTGTAGCACGCTCAACTCCACTGGCCGTGGTGAGACATTCCAAAGCATGAGCCTCACCCATCCAGGCTTCATTCATTGTCCCCTCTTGTGGGTTCCTTTGCCACCACCCATCCCAGCAGGGCTAGCACCTGGAGCTGTTAATTTACGACAGGTGACTTAGTTTTCAGGTCACAGGATTTAACCTGCAGTAAATTCAAATTTGCACAAGGATAATGGGCATTCTACCACACTTTATGCCAATAAGCCCTAATGCGGTAATTAACCACTGAGCACATTTACTGATAAGGCTTTCATTAGAGCAAAACTTGACAACGAGCAGTGTTACTGGAGTCCACAATTTTCAAATCTCTTTCAGAAATGCTTTTTTGCCTGTAGGGACTAAAAGCTAGCAAAAATCGCAGAGCAGTCACTCTCAAAGCTATTTTCATAAAATTTCTATTATGATAAACACTTAGAGGTGAGAACTTGTTTTGTAAATTTTACTTTATTTTTTTCTTGTAAGCTTTCTCTTAACCTTAAATCCCTTTCCTTAAGAAACTAAAATGTACTACAGAAACAAAGAAAGAAAGAAAGAAGGAAGGAAGGAAGGAAGGAAGGAAGGAAGGAAGGAAGGAAGGAAGGAAGGAGGGAGGGAGGGAGGGAGGGAGGGAGGGAGGGAGAGAGAGAGAGAGAGCGAGAGAGAGAGAGAGAGAGAGAGAGAAAGAAAGAAAGAAAGAAAGAAAGAAAGAAAGAAAGAAAGAAAGAAAGAAAGAAAGAAAGAAAGGAAGAAAGAAAGAAAGAAACTACAAGAGTTGAAGCATTGGCTACTTCTTTGTCCATCTGAAGCCAGAATTGGCTCATTCATTCACACAGGAAGCTCCTTTCCATGAATCAGTATTTTCTAGTAAAGGGAGGAGCCCAGTGGGTGTGACCAATCCCCGCCAACAATGAATTGAACACTTAGTCTTTTTTTCTAGCAACAGATCTTTCCATTTCCAGTCCTCGTTCTTGGGAGCACTTTCTCTTGGACCATGATTCTCTTTCCCATTAGGATCATCAATCACACAGCACTTGTGCAACCTGCCTTAACTGTGCTAATCCAATGGCTAGACATGATTGATTCAGCATTGACTATGTGCATTTAATAAATGGTAGCCATGGTGGCCCGCCCCGGGTACACAAAGATAAATAAGATACAGTCTGTCTTCAAGGCACAAAATACTTTGATATCTTTGACTGTCCCTTGGTTCTTCATCACTTGTATTTGTACTCCTGTTAAGAGTTGCTTAGGTTGAGTTGTTTCTGGAGAACAATGTTTAGGCAGAAATAGTAGATGGAGATATTCACAATATTCCAGTTCATGCTAATCTTTCCCTTCCTGCAAGTCTTTAGTATGAGTTGCTTTATAGCACTGATTCTGCCAAGTGGTATTAGCATTTTGTTATTTTCTTTATGATTAGATTATTCAAGTGCTTTGTGTATGTACATGTTTTCTCACCAACTACATCTTTAGTTGCTGCAAACCCTTTGTGCAATAAAGATGCAAAACATGTATGATGGGCAAGCTATTTGAAAGGAAAAGAATCCCACCATATCACAGCTAAAAAGCCATAGTCTTCCACAAATGCCTTAAATTGAATTGAACACAACTGAATCGACATTGTCTTCTATATGTTCTTCAGTGTCTTAAAGTTACAAACCTATGAGGTTTGTTTCCTTTACTAAACACACAAACATATTCCTGAAGTTTTACTGTTCTTCAACTGTAACTTTTAAATTGTACCTATGATGAATAGATGCTCAATCCCTGCAACTCAAAACATCAGTAAATTCTAATGATAATCAATTATAGAAAAGAGGAATATACACACAAAACATGAATTACAGAAATATTGCATAAATAAATGCATTTTTAAAAATTTAGCACAATTCAAAGTAACCCTGTAAAATATTTTAGCAAGATTTCTTATATGTACTTTATTTAATGAATACATAAGAAGTCTGCAATTATCCCAAGGAATGTTGTTTCAACATTTATGTTTCTTTTATCTTTAGCTTCTCCACTTCTACTGATGCTTTTGTCTATAACTTTCAAAATGATGAAGCCTTTCTGATTCAGAAGCAAAAGAGAATAATTACTACTCATGACCTCTGAATTAGCTACAATGGTATTTTCAGTTCTCAGCTCAACTGTCCTCTCTTTTCACACTGAACCCTGCTGACAGCATAACCCACCTGGAAACTTCCTATTTTCTTAGCATCCATGATACCACTTGGTCTGCTTCTTCTTTCACTCATTTGTCCTTTTTCTTAAAATATGTTACTCTCAAAATCCTTTACATTTTTTAAAACATTTTTCTTCTGATGCTTTCATACCTGATTTCATCAATTCCAATTAATTAAACACTATTCCTTATATTCAGGTGACAGTTATAGCTCCAACTATCTGATTCTAAACCTGATTCCCAGGTAACACAGGTACCTCCAACTAAACAGATCCAAAATAGTAATTTCTCCAGTAAACATGCCTCTCCTCCAGCATCTCTACATTCAATTAATGTTACCCAAACAAAAACCTTATGGCATTTCCCTGCCCTTACTGCAAACATACGGTCAGCTGAAAAGTCATATTAATTACTTCTTAGTTGGTCTTTTCATCCTCAGTTTTGCCCACCTACAAGATAAAGCCTTGTGTTCTCCTGCACGCGAACACATCTCCGACCTTGTCTCACATCACTCCAGCAACACTGAGCTCTGTTTCTATGAAATGTCTTAGCACACAGAAAATACTTAGAAGGGTTTTGGCATATGTAAGAACTTAATAAATGCTAGCTACTATCACCACCTACATCCCTTATTTTATTACTAGCTGTTCACACCTACCATGCAATTTTACATGTTTGTGTCTTTGCTATTGTTATTCTTTATCCCTGGAATTGTTATATTTGCCTAGCTTCTCATTCTTACAAAGAAATAAATGAAACTTTTGTTCAGTCTCTTTCTCATTCAGTAAACCATTTTTCACATCTCAGATAATGTTTAACGCTCATATCTGAGGCCTCAGTATAAACTTGTGAAAACACATATGTATATACATATATATTTTACATTAAATGTAAATTATATATTATCTATAGAATTCTGTGCCCTCTCTCTCTCATACATACATATATACAGCATACAATATTGTATTGTAATTATCAGATTTTCTCTGCCATCTCAATTAGAGCAAGGATCAATATGTTATACCCCTGGGTCAAACTCAACACACTTCCTGCTTTTTTTTTTTTTTAATTTTTATTTGAGGTACTGGAAATTGAATCCAGAAGTCCACTAAGCTACACCCCCAGCCCTTTATTATTTTGAGACAGGGTCTCACTAAGTAGCTGAGGCTGGCTTGGAACTTGTATTCCTCCTGCCTCAGCTTCCTGAGTAGCTGGAATCACAGGTGTGCACTACTGTACCTGGTCCACTTCCTGCTCTTATAAAGTTTTATCAGAAAACAAGAATGTCATTTCTGGGATCAGAATTGTAATGACGGGTAGGTTGTGGCTAGAGGAGGTAGATCTCTGGGGAGGCCTTTGGGTTTCATGTTTTGACCCTGTTGAGTATAACTCTCTCTGCTTCCTGACTGTCATGCCTGAGCTGCTTTCCTCCTCCACACCTTCTGCAGTGATGTTCTGCCTCAATGTTCTGCCTCACCTCAGGCCCTAGGCAGTGAAGTCAGTCATCTATGAACTGAGACCTCTGAAACTCTAAACCAAATAAACTTCTCTTCCGAATCGTTCTTGTTAGGTCTTTAGGTCAGAAAGGTGAAAAAGCTGACTAAAACACTGACATACCCATTTGTTCATATACTATTTGTGGCTACTTTAATGCTATAACAGCAGAGATTGGTGGTTGTGATAGAGACAGACCATATGACCCTCAAAACCAAAACTATTTTCTGTCTGGTCCAGAGTTTCTCAGCTTCAGTATTATTGTGATTTGGGCCTGGATAATCCTTTGTCATAGAATTGTCATAGAGTTGTCCTGTACACTGTAGGCAGTATAGTGTATCAGCATGCCTGGTGTTATGGTTTGGATGAGATGTGGCCCAAAAAGCTCATGTGTGAGAAAATGCAAGGTTTAGAGGAGAAATAATTGGGTTATAAAAGCCTAATCCATTTGGAATTAATCACCTGATGGAATTAATTAATGATGGTAGTAATTGAAGGCAGGTGGGGTGTGGTTGTGGGGCATCGAGGGTGTGACTTTGGGGTATATATTTGTATTTGTCAAGTGGCACTCTCTCTCTGCTTCCTGATCATCATGTGAGCTGCATCTCTCTGCCACACTCTTCCACCATGATGTTCTGCCTCACCTTGAGCCCCGAGGAAAGGAAACTGCTGTTTATGGACAGGGACTGTAAAAATGTTAACCCCCAAATAAACATTTCCTCCTCTATAATTGTGCTGGTCAGGTTTTTTAGTCACAGCAGCGAAAAAGCTGATTGAAACACCTGGCTTCTACGTACCAGATGCTAGGAGTGCATCCTACCTTTGCCACTCATGTCCTTCTACACCCTTCTAACCACCCAGCCATCTCAGTTTTAACAACCAAAAGCATCTCCAGACATGGTCAAATGTTCCCTGGAGTCAAACTTGTCCTCAGTTGAGAGAAAGTAGCCAATCCCTGAACTATAAGACCTTCCAGGGAAGAAACTGTCCAGTTCACTTTACATTCCTAACACAATGCCTAGCACACTAGAAGTTCATTAAATCAGTCATTTAAAGGTAAGTTAGTAATCATGAGACACCTCAAAACAATCTAAACTTCCTAAGAGTTTTAAACTGGAGTGGAACACTGGTGATCATAAGGCCAATATTCAATTTTACAGCTGAGTCTTTAGCATTTTAAACATCACCCATCAGAACTGTTACATAAATACCTATGAAGAAAAGTTGTGTTAAGAAAAATAACCTTCATCACAACCCATTTAATTACTAGGAATTTAAAAGATATGAAATCACAGCCTTCATATTTCATATATGAATAATTTATTTATTCATAAATATATTTTACTATATATATATATAAAAAGTCTTATAAAAGTCTATAAAAAGTCTATTAGATGATATTATTCTCACGTGGCAGATGGGATCATTTTAATCGTGGTCAAAATATAACATAGAGAAATAGCAGCCTCCTTTACAGTGAGTTAAGAAATTTGAGGGATATAAATTGCTTTGTACCCTTTAATAAACCTATAGTTTATATGACATTGTTGGAACTACAAAAACTTGTCTGCCTTCAAACAGATTATATGCATGGCAGAAAAGCTAATGAGTGACAAAAGAACATTTTAAGGACCAAATGAATGACAACAACGCTAATATTGAGCACTCACTATGTGCCAGACTCAGGTGAAAGTTTATTGCATCATCTCTATCTGATCTTCCTAACAAGTTTATGTAGTGGGTACTATTCAAGATAACCTATACTATAGATGAAGAAAGTAAGTTTCATAGAAAGCAGCAAAAGTTTAATTTGATCCTGAGTGTCTACCTCTAAAGTCTGAACACACACACACACACACACACACACACATCTTATATAAATGTACTTGGAATTCAGAAGTGAGAAAAAATCACTATTAATTCAGTGATCAGTCAAGCAAAGAGGCCAGGAGATATGTCCTGGGAGAGAGGGAGTCAAACAGAAGAAAGAAAAGGAGAAATTCTTGGCTTGAAAAACCAAAGAAATGAGTTTTAGAAACAAGCATTTGAAACACAGAATTTGAATAATATGAAATGGTGACACTTTGATTCAAAATAGGAAGAATCTGCAGGAAAGTGACAACAAAATGGAAGTCAAACTATAAAAGATCTTAGCTAGGAGGCTGAAGAAGACAGACTCAGTGGACACAGATTATCCCCCAAAGAGCAGCACCCAACAGCCAGGTGGGGCAGAATAAAGCATGTAGAGAAGGGCAGAGAGAAGGAGGAGGACCACTCTGTTATACCACAATGAGCAAGGCTAATGCAGAGGCAGGTGTGAAGGCCCAGAAAGGAAAGAACAGAAAAGGAGTGGGAACTATCACAAGGGAATTGCCAAGGGTGTTTTATAAGTGAGTGGATTAGGAAAGGGAGAAGGAAAGATCAAAGCTCACCCAGGGTTTACAACTTGCATGAATGGGTGATGATGGCAGAATCTGGATCACAGTTGGCCATGCCCTGTGCTGCCCACTTAGCACCTGCCCAACATTTCTTCTAGAAAAGCCATAAACCAGACTATGCTGCTTCTCTCATATTTCTTTTCTAAAACCTCATAACCATTTTATTTTGCCTTCTTCATTACCATCTCCTGGAAGGAGGCACTATTTTTCTTCCTGAGTTCAAGAAGGCACAGGTCAAAGGGGATTTTAACAAGGGAATAGTAGAAGCCCATAGAAGGCAAAGGTCAAAGGTACAAGAGAAAAATTCTATGAATCTGCTGTATAAGGTGTATATGCTATTGTATGCTTACAAAGTAGTTAGGGGGATAGATTTCATGTAATGTGGTTTTTTGCCACAATTGAAGAGAGAAAAAACAGAATATATGTGTGTGTATATACATATATACATGTACATATACATATACATGTGTGTATACATATGCATGTGTTTATATATATATATATATACATATACATATATGTGTGTATACACACACACACACACACACAATTGAAGTGTAAAGTTCAGGAGGTGAGAAGAACAGAAAGAGATGTGCAAGGCTGAGGGTGAACAGAGGAGCCAATAAACACAGAGGGTCCTCCTGCTCTCTAAGATAAAGGGAGAGAAAAATCATTACCCATATGGGATAAACCGGGGATAAACTCAGAGGTGTAGAGAGGATTGATCAGTTGACATTGCCTGGCTTGCAGCATATATAGTCACAGACACTTTGCTCCCCACTCCACCTCTCCTGCTGGGCCACTGCCACAGGATCTCCTTGATTTTCTTGAATGTGCCAAACTGTCAGTCACTTTGGGTCTCTTCTGTCCTTGCAGCTTGCTCTGATTGGAATGGTCTCTCCCCAGAGCTGTGTGGCTGATCCTTGTCATTACAGCTCTCAACATCATGATCCCTAAACAGTCTTGCCCTGAACTCTCAGTTGAATGGACCCACTCACCCTCTTATTATTCCCTCACTTCCTTTGCACCATTTGTCATTGTCTGAGAATATCTTAATGAGTTGTCTTCACATTTACTTTGAGTCTCCTTCAATACAACGCCGATTCCATGGGCTCAGAGACCAAGTACATGCAATCATTTACCACGTGCTCCAACACATATGACTGATCTTACGACAGAGCAGCATTCCATGAATATTTACTGCACTCAGAAAAGTGATTGAGTGATGTGCTGATGAGAAAATGAACATAAGCAGAAAGTGGAACTCTGGGGCAATACTTCCATAACTGAAGGTCACTGATATTTATCAGTTTATTTAAAAAGATGTATTTTCAATTCAATCATGTGCCAGAACCTATATTTAATTCTAAAGAAACTATTTGATCCATGTAAATCCTTGTTCCTGCCTTCTAGAAGCCCAGGCTATTGGGGAGACAAGCAAAAGCAGATCATTGGAATACAATATGAAGAGGACTGCAGTGACAATTACAACCTGAGGAAGTCCTGAATTGATGGTGGCCAGAAGCTCTAATGCAGTGCTTCTAACTCAGGCAAGGGAAAACCAGAAAAACAATTCTAATGAACTACTAAGGCTACTGAAGTTCAGACTTTGGCATGCAGATGTAGAGGGTCAAAGGTCAAGGAGTAACCATGAGGTAGAGATGAGAGGAGAGGTGCATATAGCTCTCCCAAGAAGTTTTCCATCAAGTCACAAATGAGCCCAGGTGCAAAGTGAACAGGAAACAGGATGAAGTAAATGATTTTGAGCATGTGTCTAGTTAAGGGGATAGAACAGAAGTGATGACCAATAACCAAAGACAGAGGGAGCCATCGAAGGGGCTAAATCTCAGAAACATTCCCTCCGCCAATAAAGAAGGGTCATGAGTAATATTTACATGTGGAGAGGAAGAGAAGAGATCTTCCTAGAAGCCAGGAGGAAAGAGGACACCAATGAGTATTTCTGAAGATAACTCTAGAGAAGTGGAGAGGGAGATGTTCAGCAAGGCTAAGCTGAACAGTTTCTATTTTCTGCACGAAGTATTAATTAGGCCATATGCTGATATTGGTTATTGAGGGCACAGCTGAGGGAAATGGAAGGAAGGGAAATTTATTGGTTGGTATCTGCTGTGGAATGTTGCTGCCTTATGCTGCACCTTCACTGATTTTGGAAGTGACAAATGTACCTGTATCTATCCCTTGCAATCTATGCATATACTAGTTGTGGCACACTGTCCACGGGGGTGGGGAACCCAAGGTTACAAAAGCACCATAACGATAAAGCAATAACCATTTCTGCATTTGCAAAACAATTTTGAAAAACATTAGCTAATTAATTAGCTCAATGATTGTTTTATCCCTGTAGGTAGATGTGTACAAGGAATAGGTTTTTTAAAAAATCTCCTTTGAGGCATTTGAAGACACAAGAGATTTTGTCTCAGTGGGAATGTTGTGGTAGATTACATTTGCTGTAAATAAGTGACATTTTTAGAAAGCAATGAGTTCCACTGAATTTATCCTGAAGAGGGGGAAAATATTGCAAAGCTAAATAAGAGACTCCCGAAATCAGACTGAAAATTCATAGTAAGTCTGGGGCATTAGAGTCAAATAGTTTCAACGTCACGAAAAATATTGAACTGAATTCAAAAGAAAAGATGTGCAGCCCATCTCAAGATGAAAGCATTCCTTTGCTTGGCATTTATACTTCTATGATCTCATAATGAAAATCATCCCTCCATTAACAGGGTTGAGCAATATCACTTTGCTCAGTCAAATCAAGCAAAAACCACCTTCTCACAAGGATCAATGGCAATGTGGAAGAAATAGGTAATAGTATTCAATCCCCAGCAGGACGTTTGTGCTTGATTGAATGACCTTTTCTATAAAATGAGAGGCCCCGCCTACAGGGGGCTTCACCACAGAATCACCTTTTCTCAGGGAGTTTATTTCCATTTTTGTGTCACCATGTCCTGAGATAGGGTTGGCAGAGAGGGCAGCACAGGCATGGTGGCAGTATTTACCTCTCAGCTCCAATGCCCTTAACCATATGAATGAGCTCACTCTAAATTCAAATTAGTCATGATCCTAGAAGTCACCTAAAGTTTTTGTGAAAATTCAATCAGGGAATATGTGTGAAGCACCCAGCATAGCATGTACACACAGTTCACATGCATTCACGCTGATCTGTGTTCAGTGATCATTAGTCTCTATGGTGGCCATTATCATCATAATTGCTGTGGTTGTGATGGTTGGAAGCAGATACCAGTGAAGGACTGAGGAAAGGGAAATAATTATAAATGACTAATAAGTGATGACAATGGCTGGGAACCTCAACTCCTACCACAGGGCAACTCAGTGACATGTATCAACACTGGGAGATTAATGAGGAAAGTCCTGGTCAAATCAACCAACCTTTTCTTTTTCTTTTTCTTTTTCCTTGTTCACAGCTCATTTACTGAAGAGCTATAGAATCTATGTGGAAGGCACCTATACAAATCAAAAGAACATGTGTGTATTGAATGTTAGAGACTCCACTTGGATGTCAGCCTCTGCACGGATGACTTTAGTGTCAGAGAACTCATTACTTGGAATGCAGTTTTGGACAGGTGTCATCGAAAAATTCTTCCTTCTTTTGAGCATCCAGCTCCCACTCATTAGCTTTAATTCTTCTCAAAAGTACATGGGCCACATTTAATCTCAGTTCCATGGTTCAGTCCTTTGTAAAAACAACTCTCAACTCCTGGGCAGTCATTTTTCCCCCCTCAATTTAGAAGACCCTAGATCTGTTGGTTAACCCTTCTTTATGTTAGGATCTTGAATGCCTTCATCTATTTCACAACTCAGCTCTAAACATGTTCTGATCTGTCATTTAGTTAATATTTTAAAAGTTTGTCATTCATAATTGCATGGAACATTCCCCACAATCATACTAATACATGGTGATAGTGATAATTATAAATAGTATTTGCTGATATTTTCCACATTTCAAACATAGTTATAAACACTTTAGATGTATTATCTTAATTAATACAATAATCTCTGAAGTATGTATTATTACTGGCCCCATTTAGCAACTAAGTGAAGTTAAGTGAGGTAAGTTACCCCACATCATACAGCTAGTAGAATGGAGCTGAGCTTTGCAGGCAGGAACTCCAGGCCCAGAAACTGATTTCATAGCCAGAAAACTACTGCAGAATGGTCAGCTCCTTTGTTTTACCAGGTATACCGCTATGAATTCAGGCTCAATCACATATATTCTATAGGCACTCATTTTCTATTATTTCTAGTTCTCTACCATCCATAAAGGTGATAAGTCTTTTCTTGTTACCTCAAATTCCTAAGATAAATGTCCAGCAAGACAGAGCCTTGTAGCATTAAATAGAAACTTCCATACAGGTCAAAATAGATCAACCCATCAGCACCCATGGGTATATTTAACCAGACACTCAGTTTCCCTTGATTCCTACCCCTATTTCCCCATCTTGTTGATCAGAACTACATGCCATAGTACTTCCCTGAGTAATCAGTATATTACTACTGGATGGACATGCTGTTTTTGTTGATCTGATACAGCTTTTTCTTAGTGTTCTTAATGAATCATGGCAATCATGTTTATCACTCTTTCTCTACTATAGTCTCATATCTGTAGTTAATGCAAACCAAAGTCTTACCCAGACTTCAATTAAACTCATGTAGATTGTATTATCTGCATTTTCTGCATCTCTGTTCTATGGATCCTCTTTCATTCTGTCCCCATTCCTCAAAAGCCACCAACAAGGATTCAGAAATCATAATTACAAATTGCCTCTATATCCTGGTATATCATTCACCTGAGACCGGAAACAAATTAAGAGAGTAGTTAGGTGCCAAGATACTCCCATATTAAATACGCTATTTGTTTCCTATCCAAAGACCCATCTTCTTGTCAGAGAAAATGGGGTCAAACAGGAATGCTCATTATAAGAAGCTCAACATTTCAAATGACAGAAAACAGAGCCCAGACTAATTTCCCCAAAAGAGGGGATTTATTTAAACATGACTGGAAAGTCAGTGGCAGTATAAGTTGAAGAATGTTTGATCCAGAGCCTTAAACTTGTCACCAGAATCTAATTCCCTTACCCCATCTTTTTGCTCTTGTTTTCTCCATTCTGGCTTAATTTCTGTTGTACAAGATAGTGGCCAGTATTTCTGTTAAATACCATCCCAACTTTTGGCCCAAAGCAATTAAGAGTCTCCTCTGCTTACAAGAGATAGACAGCAGTCCTGAGCCTGGTTGTCACTTATCCTAGTTAGGTTAGGATGCCTACTTGTGAACAAAATAGCAAACATCAATGGTATGGAAATCGCTGATTTACTTTGAGATCTCATGTTAATGGAGTCATGTGTGGAATGAGTGCCACTGAGCCACTGGATTTAAAATGAGGGGGAACAGAAATCAAGAAATAGTTATCACAAGAAGGGAAGATGGATACCAGCTGAACAAAAGAAAAGACATTCATTAATCTACTTCCCCAACAACAACCATTCCACTATAAGCAGCAAATCCTTCTCAATGATTGTTCTTTGGTATTAGGAAGAACCTTTTCAAGTGTTGTTGAGACTTGAGCACACCTGATACTAATCTTAGCTCCATATGCACCATTTCTTCACAGCCACCCTTGGCTAAGTGTTCACACCTGGTCCCTCATCAAGCAAGCCTAGAAGCATCATAAATCCCCTGTAGATTGGGATTTTATTCCAGTTTCTCTGTGTCACAGAGTGACAATCTTTTCCTCCCTCCCCTACCTCTCTCATGCTATTCCAGTTCCTTTCTAGAATCTAGAAAGTAATCTCTTTTCCAGACCATTCAGTTTACCTTCTTTACAAAAACATCATTCTTAAATTGAATCGCATGACATTGTCAACATTTGGTATTTTTAACTCACAAAATGTCAATATTTTATGCCCAACTTAGGCACAGTATGAGTTTTCTCGGACTCCATAACAAAGGATGATAGACTGGTGCTCTCCACTTTTTTTTTTATACTCCAGGAGACTATAAGTCCAAGATCCAGATGTTGTCTGGATTGGTGTCTTCTGAAGTCTGTCCTTAGTTTGTGAATGGCTGTCTTCTACCTGTCTTCCCAGGGTTTTATTCCTCTGAGTGTATCTGTGTCTTAACCTCTCCTGTTATAAAGATACCAGTAGCAAATAAGTCACATACTAAGGGTTAGATCTTCAACATACATATTTTGGGGAAATATTACTCAGTTCATAACAACCCAATAGACAGCTCTTGAAATATGGTTTCTCTTTCTTTTCTTCTGCCACCTTTGTCCATTTCCCAGTGTCTGATTCATGTGTCCACTTCCTTCTACCTTGTTCAAATGTTGTCCCTCTCAATTTCCTTTTTGTATTAGGTTTTTCAATCTGCTAAGACATTCTTATTACCAACTCCATAGACTGTTTTTCTGCACATCTTCCAAACACTAGGGACTAAAACCCCTCTTGCTATCCAAAACTTGATGACCAATAATTATTATCTATATACATTTGCAACAAGTTCTCTAGAGCCATGTACCTATGCCTTGGCAGAGATTAGCATCCTCAACCTACAGATCAAGACGTGGATACCCAGAGAGGCTGTATACCAGAGAGACCCTGGGAGCTAAGTTTCCATTCAGTAGTTCTTTTTTATAAAATTCCAGTGAACTCGCCTAACTTCTGCAGTGGTTAATTATAGAAAGAGCAAAGAGCAATAAGTGATTCCTTGGCCAAAACTAATTATGTTTCAATTAATAAATAATACAATGTATAAATAATAACTACATTCATATGTGTGTAGCATTTGATATTTTATTAAGCACTCCATTTCTTTATGTTTTCTCCCTAACATAAAAATGCTGAAAGTAAGTTTTCTGTCTCCACAGATGAATAACCTGAGGCCCAAGGCAGTCAAGTGGCTTGCTATATATCAGACAGCTGGTAAGGAATGAGATTAGGCTGGACCCACGTCTTGGACTTGTGCTTGGAAAATCCACCTCCTTCACTTCTCCCACACTGACTCTGAAATTCTCACTTGGTTTTTTGCTAAGCCTGGTTTTTTGCTAAGCTTGGTTTTTTGCTGCTCAGTTCTCTTAATGCTAGGAGCAGGGGAATGTTTAGATCCAAGGTTGTGACCTAAATGTACCTGCTTATAGACAGAGATATTCGTCAGCACCTGAGAAATCAGGAAGTATACCAACACAGGAGCTTGGTAAGAAATGGACTAAGGGAAAGGGGAAATAGGGGCAAGGAAAAGAAGGATGAAGAAGCAAAAAGACAATGCAAAAGTAACATGGGAAGAGAGATCAAAGGACGGCGTAAGAGACAACATCAAAAGACAGTGAGACAGAGTAACATAAAATGAGTATATTTATAAAAAAAAAAAAAAGCAACAACACATTATCCAAAGCCCGCAGGTGCCAGCAATTCAAATAAACGTATAGCAATTAACAGAATTAATACAGCCTTAAATAGCTTGGCTCACCAGATGGGGACTCCTATCAGGGTTCTATAAAATGTAAAGTTATTACAGATTAAATCATTAATCATCTGTTCAGAGACTATCTCTGGCTGCAAAACCCCATTCGGTTTTAAATGGCTAATAATCACAAAGGGATGTGGAAAGTAATGTGTGCAATGATGTTCTCCCCAATCCTTTTTCCTTTAAATATGTATTCCAATTCTCCTGATTTTCCTTCCTCCCTATTACAGATGGCTTGAGAGTAGAGGGGTGAGATAGGCCAGGCTGTCCTAATGATCTCAAGTAGCCATTTGGACTCCCCATGGTAAATAGGGGTACCAGCATAGCAGGGGAGAAGTAACAGATTGAGGCAAAAGGAAGATGATGTGGAAATAACCAAAGCAAACACAGAAGGTCCACCAGGCAGGAGGGTACTGTGGTGGGCTTGAGGAGGCTCCTGGTCCTGACTGATGGAGTCTCTCCTGGTTCAATGCAGTCTTGGATTGGTTTTCCTCTACAACTTTGTGCTTCGTCCAAACATAATAGCTCAGGAATGCCAAGGATAGAGGAAAGAAGAAGTGCATTGATAGGGAAAGTTGCTAGAAACTGAAATGGGAAGCACTTTTCTTTGGAAACTTCAAGATTCCAAGGAGGACTCTGTTCAACACTGAGGCTGATGGGCCACTCTTTCCATTCCTGCCCTTCAGCCTCTGAGAGGGAAAAACGCCTTGGAGGGAAGTGGTAGGTAAATGAACTTCAATTCCTGAAAGAGTTAAGGCCTGGTGAACATGACGGCAATCTGACAGAGCTATTTCACTGCTTAAGATTTTTCAGGGATTTCTGTTACCTGGAAAATCAAGTCTAGTGTTGTGAGATGGGATCAAGCCCTCTCTAACTCGACCCTACCTAAATTGGCAGCAACATTTCCAAAACTCAAAATCTTAAATTCCACATTGAAACTGTCTGTAGCACCTTCACCCGGACACCATGATGTGGCCTACCTCCTCGCCTTGCTCACGCTGCTCACTGTCCTGCACCACTCCCCCAGTCTCCCTGTTCTTCCCATGCATCTTCATTGTCTCCTCACCGTGGGCTTCATCTCTTCTACTGACCCTTCCCTGAACCCCAGGTATTTTAAGTCTTGCTCTGCAGCAGCCCACTACAATTAGGGATGTCTCATTTTGTGCATTAATTGCCCTTTCTTGACATTTCAGGCATACATCTGTCCCCTTCTACTAAGCATGAGGTCTTCTAAAGCAGGAACCATACTTGATCCATTATCTTTATGTCTTGGCACATCCTTGGATGAGATTGACAGTGTCATAAGAACAACCAAGGGCAATAAGAGAAGTAATGGCTTAGGCTGGGTGAGTAGGTAATCCCTACATTAGCAAATATGAGGGAAGTTTAGCTGGGCAAACCTCAGAAACATTTTTTTTTTCCCTGAGAGTGATTTCTGTATGAGAAATATAGAGATATGCAGGCAATCATGTATATTCATTTACAGTATATTCATAAACTGTTTATAGGATACATTAGATAAACCTTAGTAATTACTATAGCAAGTAATTATTATACAATGCTATTTGGCTTATACACATCATTTCCCTTGTTCTTACAAAGAATGCAACAGAGGTCTTATGCTCTCCACGTTAAAGGTTAGCAAACAGACATAATGGACCAATGGCTTATCTCAGGACATATAGCCTGTGATAAAATTCGTATTCTGAACCAGGTTCTCTGGTTCTAAATGAAATGTTCTTTTCATTATATTATGATGCCTCTCTCAAAGGCTTTTCTATTCAGTTCTTTCTAGAAAAGATTCCAACCTATTCCTCTTAGCCTTGCTGAGGCCATTATGTAATATTTCCCTCATATTAGATAGTTGGGGTGGAGGAGTCTTGAAAATTCAACTATTGCCACAGATGTTCTTCAGTCATCTCAGGAAAGGCAAGTGGTCAATAATGTCTAAGAGCATTTATCTAATAAAAAAATCATTAATTTATAAACATGTTATTTCACTCAGCAAATATTTTTTGAAGCCCACTAAGTACTAAGAACCATTTTGGGAGCTGGAATCACAGCAAGAACAAAAATAAGACAGTTACATTAAAATGTGAAAACATGAAGACAAACCAGAAGGTGACTATGTGGTATTCCAGTGGAGATGCATCTTGTATTTGCAGTGAGGGTGTGCAGAGAACTACAATAGTTTGAGGACACTTTGGACACTGTTGTAGTTAATATGTGTGTACATGAGTAAAATTCATGGTCACATTAGCTCAACTGCAGAATAAAGTAGCTACAGTTCCAAAGATAAAAACTATTCACACTACAGGCCAATGTACATCCATGATCCTAAACCAGAAATCCCATAATCCTTTCACCATTTCCCCAACTTGATGGATATGACACTTAAAAGCATCCAGTTCATCCTAGGGTAATGTACAGACACATGGCAAGAGAGGCTAGAAAAAGACAGGGAGAGAGATAGGGAAGAGAAGACAGCATTGGACAATGACAGGGGAGACTATCCTGAGTTAAATAGTCCAGGCAGGAAAGTGGACTTGATCCAGGAGCTAAATCCCAACACAGTCAGAAGTTCTATCCGTCAATTAATTTGTCAAAGATAAATACTAAAAAGAAGAGAATTTTCCAGACTTGCTCACAGACAAATGAATTGTAAGGATTAAATGGAAAAAAATAATACACCAGCATTTCATTTGACTCCAAATTATGGTCAAGCACTCCGGTGAAAGAGAAGATCTCCCAGTCCCTCACAAGGAGCCACATGGCCCACGTAAAGTGGAGGTGGGGAGGACTTGAAGTTCTCATTTTTGCCTATGTTTCCCTCAATGTGGGAATTTTTTAAATGACTAATTAAGGTTGATTTGTATTATTGACACTGATTTTCAGAAATGGCTTTAACTTTTGAGCTATTAAATGATACTTCTGACAGATTTATGAAGCTTTCTGCTCTCACACCGTGTGTGTGTGTGTGTGTGTGTGTGTGTGTGTGTGTGTGTGTGGTGTAGATTTTATTTCTTCTCGTTTCCACAATGGATAAAGCTATCAGAGACATCTTGTGTTTTTCTGTGTCTCATTTCAAAGTGTTCAGGGGCATCCTTCTTGATGAATCGATAAAAGATTTGAGATTGGGAAATGGATCATTTACTTCAAAACAAAAAAATTGAGGAATGATTCAGTGTTGTATACGGGGAAATCCAGCCTTACAGATCACCCAAAGTCCCCTCTAGAAAAATGGTCAGCTCAGGGCTGCCGCACTGTACCATGGATGAGCCTCACACGGCAACAGTGCTTCATTCGCTCTGACCCAGTCCTCTGTAATGGAAATAGAGCAACCTTTTTTTCCTGGTGAAAGTGCAATTCCAATGTAGTGTGATTTAACAGTGTTTAAGAACCTTTCAGGGTTCGTTAGGCATTGAGTAGTTTATGCCTTTATTCTATTGAAATAGGAGTAAATCCCAGGGAAGATGTGCTCTATGCCTACCACAATTTTTTTCAGAAATGACAGTGGAGTCCCTGAGGCCAGCAGAAGCTGAGGCATCATCCAGCAGAGAAAGAATAGCAGTCTGGTTTCTCCTCCTAATTCGTCCTTCAGATGGAGAACAATACAAAGCTATAATTGGATTTCTCCCTCCTTTGTCATGTCTCTCCTTTCCACCCCTTTCTCTCAAATCACACATGGTTTATTGCAACAAGGCTCAGCTCAAATGTCATTTCCTCTCTAAAACTGACTCCCACCTAAAATTTATCTGTTTCCTCCACTCAATCAGAGCACTTAGTCTGTGGCACTGAACACATGGTGTCTTACACTGTAATTATTCACTTACTGATCTCATCTCTCTTCCTAGATTATAACGTTTTCCAACATGGAGACCATTGAGTTTGGTTACAGCACATTAAAGGGTACTCAGTGCTTATTTAATAAATTGGGCCATTGGGTAATTCCTGAATGTGCAGAAATAAACCAGACACAATTCCTGTCCTGACATGGCTCACTGTTCAGTTGCAGGAATGAGCCCATGTGCAATGTCACCTCATATATATCTGCTGTTTGACAAACTTCAAATACCCATAATAAGGATAAACCATGTGCCCTGGGAGGAAGCTCATAAGATGTCACAAGGGATCTTTATCTATAAGAAGGAACACTGTTAGCTTTTCAAGGAATTTCCCTGGGGAAATGGTATAGATATCTGAGGCCATCAAGCTTAGCTTAGATTAAACAAAATGTACAGTGTACTGCTCTGATGACATAGTATTCTGAAAGAAGTCTTCCAAATCAACTCTGATTCTTTTTGCCTCAACAATTGACCTTAGAGATTGAACTTACACTTGACTGAAGCTCCTTTGCTCTCAGACAGAGGTCTCAACACATCAGCTACAATGGTAATAAATGAGTAATGGCAAAGCCTTACTGCTTTCTCACAGCTATTTCTAAGTGCTTTCAGGAAAGAAAAGAAAGGAAAGAAAAGCCACTCTTCTAAGCCTTAATGTTACATTCTGAGAATTTTCCTTCGTCAAATAATGAGACACTTGGGAATACCAGGTTTGGTGAAGGTAAAATAATGCATATGTTATATTTTGGGCAAAGTACACACCACAAATGGAACCACTTTTAGCTAAAGAATCTCTACCTGCTAAGTGAAAAGCACAAAATCAAACTTCACATGTGTCTAGTTCCTTCTGATTTCAAAGGCCTTTTATCTGCACTACTGCATTTAATGTATAAAGCACAACCACTTAAGGGATAAGATTCTCCATTAGTTGAATAAAGAAACAGATTCACAGGGTATTTAAATGGCAAACCCAAAGCCATCCAACCAGTTTAAGCTAGGACCAAAAGGTAGGTCCCTGCTTCCAAGTCCAATGTCTTTTCTGCATCAACATTTCATTTCATAGAAGATTAGAGGACAGGTGCAGTCATTGATCTAGACATCACATTTGTTTTTAAACCAGTGTGTAGCACATTGAATAGAGTTGTGTGGATTTTACCTCCTTAAGGCAGCCCATGAAG